>NC_066863.1:19400610-22258110 GCF_025177605.1 Cucumis melo | reverse complement strand
CATTAGGGAAACAATGAAAAGAATAATTTGTTGTTGTATGTTGCTATTGTGTTTGATCCTTGAAAGAAATTAAGATTTGTATCTTTTTGTTTGAAATTTTTTTTTGGTCCCGAGGTTGTTGAATCCATGGGAAATGTAGTGGAACAATGTTGTAGATGTCTCTTTCATGAGTATAGTATTACTTGAAGTGGGAGTAGACAAGGATGTAGTAGTACTAGTACAACTAGTACACAAACTGTTTCAGGCTTGGATGCTAATATTGATTTTGATTCAAATGAAAAGGTGGGTGAAGATTTTGTCTACGACACGATTGTTGAGGAATTTGAAGATGATGCTACTACACCTTTTGAACAGGAGTCATCAGAGATTGATATCTATTTGTTGGAAGCCAATGTTAGGACCGAAGGTGATTTTGACATACTATAGTGGTGGAAGATGAAATGTGATTGATTTGAGGTTCTTAGTCATATGGCTAGAGATATTTTGGCTATTCCAGTTTCTACTGTAGCGTCTGAGTCGGGTTTTAATACTAGAGGACGTGTTGTTGACTCATCACGCTGCTCTTTGGCTCCTAAAACAGTGGAGGCTCTCATATGTACTCAAAATTGGCTAAATTCTGATCCAATACATCTTCAATTTCATCATGAATTGGAAGAAGTTTTAAAATTTGAAGAAGGTATTTTCAAATCTTTACATGATATCTTTTGTGGTTGTAATGTGTAACTTTAGTGAAATTTTAAATTATTTAATAAATTCTTCATATTGGTTATGTAGGATTCCGGGTGGTTATGGAGAATGAAAAGGAGCTTGAAGACCTTCCAGATTTTGAAAAGTTGTCAATTATCGATTAAGCGATTACTAACTAATTCTGATCCAAGACTTGTAATATTTCTATCGACTAGACTATCATAGTGTTTCTGTTTCATACTTTGGTTGTATTTGTGACTTTTAATAGTAAGGTGGTGAGTGAATTGAACTTGGATGTTTCTAATTTCATTTTGGTAGTATGTTTAGATTCTTATTTTTATGTTGTTTATTTTATTAGTTTGTGTAATAACTATGAACTAAACATTGAAATTAATAGAACTAGGTTTTATTTTTTAATCACAATTATATGATTTTAAGACAATATAGAATATATATCATAGACTTTTCTATTAAAATTAAGAAGTGAAATAAAACATAATAATGTCATTCTTATTTTTTAAAATAAGAAAGCAAGAAACATAGAAAAGAAAGGAAAAGGAAAAGGAAAGGAAAGGAAAGAAAAAAAAAAACCCGACTAAACCGACCGATGGTTGGACCGCCGGTTTTGTTAGAAACGGCGGCTGAGGTCGGTTTTTCAACTTTCGTGTCGACTTGTAGTCGATTCGGGGCGGTTTGGTCGAAAAATTGACTCTGACCGCCCGATGTTCACCCCTATTCCCTCATAATAGCACATTTTATATAATGTGGTTTAAAAAATAAAGGGGCGACAAGAAGAATAGCAAAATCTAACGTTTACTTTGGATAAATGACAAAAAAAAATTTTAATTGTCAAAATAGCAAAACAGCCACATAATAAATGAGACAACTATGCCTTAAATGCCCCTACCTAATTTACAATATTGACTCTTAAAT
Source organism: Cucumis melo (assembly GCF_025177605.1). Taxonomy (NCBI): domain Eukaryota; kingdom Viridiplantae; phylum Streptophyta; class Magnoliopsida; order Cucurbitales; family Cucurbitaceae; genus Cucumis; species Cucumis melo. The sequence goes on along the minus strand of NC_066863.1, from coordinate 22,256,490 downwards.
ACAATAGTAAACAGAATCGCAAATATCATGTACTTAATACACACTGCCTTCAAATTTCTATTTTCCCTCCCCAATAAATAAACCATCTTCTGCATGCAACCACTCCACATCTCAAATAAAATCCTAGTTTTTCCTTCCCTTTTACTTCTTAAAAGCTTTCCAGGAACTTCCGTTTTTTAAAGGCTTCCCGGCGCATTTCCACCCTCGCGTCCTCTCCCGTTTTTCCACCGTAGCTTCCTCCTTCGTTTCTCTTCCACAGTCGCTTTGTCTTCCACCGTCGCTTTTCTGCCGTCTGCACGTCCTTCGTTTTTCGACTGTAGCTTCCTCTTTAGTTTTTCCACAGTCGATTTGTCTTCCACCGTCGTTTTTCCACCGTCTACACGCCCTTGTTTTTTAATTGGTTTGCACCGTCCATTTGCAAATTCTTGAAACGAGGATGAAACTGGAACATATACATCAAGGAGGCGATAGTCAATATATCGCCAGGACTCAATCCATCTACCATCGAATACGGTCTTCACTCGTTGTAAAGCCATGGAAAAAATTCAAAGGAAACACGTTTATCGAATAAAGTATTCACTGGTAGATTGTATATAAGAGGGATGAATATTAAATTAAATTATTGTTTCATATTATAAGGGTGCCTGTTTCATTTGTGGGGATCACGTTTTAATTTGATGTAATGGTCGGATATTACGAAAATATGGTAGACAAGGGCAAAGAAATAAAATGTATATAGTATAATCTTATGAATATAATGTTGGGAAGGAAATATTAGTTATTTTTCTAAAGTAGTTTAGAATATAAAGATGTTAAAATTTCAAAAAGAATATACTTTGCTCCGTTCTTCGTTGAAATTTATGTTTTAATGCCCATGAACGTTCCGGTGAATTTTATATTTTCGAACTATATTCAAATTTGAGATTGTCTTTCAGTGAATCTTGTGTTTTGGTTTCCATTAATTCCGGTTTGTTGGCAACATTAAAGATAGATCACAATTTATTTGGCATGATTTTAGGGATTGTTGGGATTTGAATCTAAACTTAACTATTCCCATTATATTTGCCATAATTTTAGGGAATAGTTGGAATTTAAATTTGAATTTTAGAGATTTGAATTTTGAATGTTTTAAATGCTTTTCTGTTACTTTTTTTTTAATGTTTTTGTATATGGTTAATTATTGCATCATCTTTATCATTATTTTAGGAAGGAAGAATTCATTGCATTAAAATTTTAGAACCTATTCATTGCGTTAATAGCTATTGAAGGAAAAAATCGGTAGCTAAAGTTTGAATATATAATTATTGAAGGGAAAAATGGGAATAACTAGGATATTGAAATCAATTGAATATGGTTAAGGATCTTGGAAATAATATAATAATTATTTGATTTGGTTAATAATTATTATAAGTGGGTGTGTTTAGAGATACACTGTAATTGGCTATGTGATGTTTTGTTTGATTTTTCGGGTTCCTTAAATATACTGTATTTGATTATGAACGGTTCTCATCCGTTGAGGGGCATTTTCGGTCGAAAAAAGTTGAAAATTATTTCAGGCAGTTAGTTTTGCCATAAATAAAAAAAATAACAGTTTGCTATTTTGACAATTTCCATTCTTATATTTGTCATTTTCACGGATTTCTTAAAAATAAATTAAATTTTAAATAAGTCAAATATACATACACACATATGCAGTTGATCCAAATCGATTTCGAGTAATGGGCCGCTTTTAGTTGTGATAGGCCCATTTCACCTATGGGCCCATTTACTGAGTCTTAAAACCCGTCGGTCTAATTTTAATCTATTGATAATCCCTATCTACGGAAATTGGATGAAATGAAAAATTTGTGGACTCCTAGATTTTTGGGAAAAAAATGTGGTCAATAAGTTTTATGCCAAATTGTTGCATGATATTTTTAACATGTCGGATTTGTATTCCATATCATTTTATATATCACTTTTTGAATCATTTGTATTTTATTACTCTTCCGTGTAAATGGAATTGTCGAAAATGAGATCTTGAACGAATTTCCAATATGTATAGGTTATATCTTTACCGTCCAATAGATTTGAGAGAATATGTACCATGATTTACCATAAATCTGAATTTTAAATTTGTCCTTTGTTCAATTTCTTTACTATAGAAAAAAATTTGATCTGTTTTAATTTGTTTTTATAATCTTCAAATATATTTATTTATTAGCTGAAAAATTAATTTCATTTGGTTTAATAGAAAATATTTCACTAGCCAACTTGGACATTTTTTTGGGAAATATAAAGATATCTCATTAATAAAACTTTTACGAACAAAATATATAGATTTGGTTTTTCACACTTTTAAAACAGTCCCAAGATATTAGGTTTATTTTATTTATTTAATTAACCTAAAAGATTAGTTTTACGGAATTGAAGATTTAAATTGTTTCCTTTGTTTTATTATGTAATTGGTTCCCGAAAATATAAAAAATACTTCATTAATCAACTTTAAAAAACAATAAATATTTGGTTTTTAATTTTTTTTATAACTGTATTAGTAGATTTAGTTTAATTTATCTAAAAGACCAAAATAATTTTTTCATTAATATAAAAAATTTGATTTATTTTGGAAAGCAAATCTTTGTTAACTAAAATTCAAACTAGTAGCAGAATTAGTGTCTTATTCCTCATTTTTACAAACAAGATATTTTCTACATTTTCACAATATCACGATTATCGTGTTGTCCCATTTGATTATTCAATCCAACAATTTATTGATTATATTCAAAGTAAGCTCTTTTCCTCTTCCAATCTTGCTGTGTCTCGTTTGACAGTTTCTTGGGTTGGCTCCAACGATTCTAATCTTATTAGAATTGTTGAAGATAAGGATGCCTCTTGGCTTATGTTGGTTTTATCAAAATTCACTAAAAAGGATTTATTTATTATTGTTGACACTACGATGTCTAACACTTCGGGAAAAATAGTGTATTTGAATTTTGGGTTAGCAGAAATAGAGCATTTTATCGGTTAGATCTAGATTTCAAAAGAATTAATTTTGAAGCTTTTGAATCCTCACTATTTGAAATCCTCGTTAAAGAATGTGCACATTTTAGGAATAAATTTGTTTTAATAAAAAAATGTAAATTTTCATAAATATAACAAACCAACAAAATGAAAAAGTCCATGAAGCTGACCATTTTTATAATTATTTCAGGTTTGCTCTTCCTTTTTATCGTCTTTCTTCTCTTCCTCTCTGCAATTTTTTTTTTCTTTCTATCTCCTTTTTCTCTTCTTCTGCAACTTTTCTTTTATTTTTCTTAAACTATTATTTGGTTCAAGATCGTGTGTCAAATATAAAAGATCGTGAAAAAAAATCGTTGGAATATTGGATAGCTAAATATAAATGATGATCATGTACAAAATTTAAACGATCGCGTACCAAAAAATCTTGAAAAAATTATTGAGATTTAGCTACCCAAATTTAAACGATCATATACCAAATATAAATGATCATGTACCAAAAAAATAATTGAGATTTGGGTACCCAAATTTAAACGATCATGTACCAAATTTTTTTTGAAAAAATCGTTTAAATTTGGCTACCCAAATTTAATTGATCGTGAGCCAAATCTAAACGATCGTGTACCAAAGAATCTTGAAAAAAAATCGTACCCAAATCTAAACGATCGTGTAGAAAAAAATAGTCAAATTTAAACGATCGTTTACCAAATATATTACGAGCTTTGGGTGCTAATTAATGAAGGGGCATTTTTGGTATTTTCATTGTGGGCCTGTGAGCTTTTTCTTTTTTCGAAATTGTTCTATACAGTTTAAATATTTTGTCGTTTTGTTATATGTTTGAAAATACCCCTTAAAACAATCTATTTATTTGCTTGCTCTCAGCAATAGTTTTGAACTTACTAAGGTTCGATCAAATTGTACTTCATTTGATATTCGTTGTAAAGATTTTTCTTAGGGTTGGTATTTACGTGCATCGGTGAATAAGAAAAGTGGTGCATGAGTAGTCAATGATGACTATAGGCAAACAACACCTTAGATGGTTCCATTTCATCCATGTGATGTTATTAGCTATATGAACAGGCATCATGATGTGAATGTAAGTTACGATAAGGCGTGGGGAGGTTGTGAGATTGCTTTGAATTCTATTAGAGGTACTCTTGAGTCATCCTATGCTCTTTTGTTAGCATTCTCATGTGTACTGATTGGAAAAAACCCAAGTACCTTATTTTGGCAAATATAATGTAATTTACTTATGGTACGTTTTAAATTGAGAAGACATTTACTTTTGACTTTATTCATGTCAGGAACATATACATTAGAAGAAGTTGCTGAAGAAGGCATGTTTAAGTATTATTTTGTGGCTCTTACTGCTTCTTTACATGCTTTGAATTATTGTTTACCTATAATATCAGTTGATGGTACGTTTATGAAGAATAAATAATTGAGTACTTTACTTACTGCTTGCACACTTGATGGTAGTTCAAAGATTGTTCCTTTGACTTTTTCTATCATTGATTTAGAGAACGATTTGTCATGATCTTGGTTTTTCAACAACCTTAAGGCTGTATTTAGAGAACCTAATGACCTTGTTATTTTGTTTGATGCTCATAAGAGTATAGCTAATGGTTTTAGTTCCGTGTATCATATAAGAGACCATGGTTTATGTGCATTCCATTTGTATGATTATAGTTGTGTTGGAGCATATACAACCTTTAAGTTTGAATGATACATGAGAAAGTTAGACAATATTTCTCCATCTATTAGGCATGAATTAGAGAAGATTGGCAAAACCAATGCGGGTTTGGGCCTTTTCTTCAAAGGAAATATATTAATTAATGACAACTAATATATCTGAAAGCTTGAACTTATGGTTGAAAGAAGCACAAGAATTACTTGTTATTGGTCTTGAACGTAATTCGGAAATGGGGGTCGTTTTAAGAAAAAGATACAAGCAATTAAACAACAATACAAGAGATGTTAAACAAACATTATGCAATCGACTGGGTTAAAGTACCACAATTTCAAAACCGTCAAAAGATTATTTATACCAAATATCACTACTCAAGATATTGATAAAAGAAATGTAATATAGATTAAGAAAGAGATCGAACCCAAGGGAATTCGTCTATAAGGTTAACAATTTAGGGTATTGAAATTCAAGAATGATAAATAGAACTACCTCAATCACGTTTGAGAACTCTCCTTAGTCTATGTGAACTCTCACAATAGTAATAAGAATAACCATGATCAAACAAATAGTTAAAAAAAAATTAAACAAATTTTGGCTTGAAAATATTGATCAAAGATCCAGAAGATAGAAGAACTTGTTTCTAGCTTCAAGATTTCGATCTCTCTACAATATAATTGAACAAACTAGATTGAAAGTCCTAAACATGCATTCTAACACAAGAATATAAAGAAAAGCATAAAGCTTGAGAGATAACACTCTATGAGAAATTTCATTCAAATTCAATTTCTTTTCAAAATGTGGAAACTACAAACTGAAAATATGAACGGTTTTAGTGATATGCAACAAAAGTAACCTCAGTTGTGTAAAGAGTAGAGAGCGATAGATACAGAGAAAAAGTATGCAACACAACAACGTTTGTTAACCTAGTTCGATCAATCTACATCTACATCTGGGGGCAGTTTGCCTAGGATAGGAGATTGTATTAATCATAAATACAATAATTGTTGAATACATAGTTATGACTGAGGGAACAATACGTTGACCTTTTGTTACTGTACTGTTCTAGGACTATTTATAACAGAACTTAATTATGAAATAATATAATGATCATAACTAAATAGCAAATGGGATAAAACTCCCCCCTCAATGGTGACACTAGTTGAGTGTGCATTCAACATCGACTTTGGTTCAATGGTGGAACACTTCTATCCAAATTTCTTCATTTTATTTTTCATAAGCCACCTGAGAAGCTTACCGAAATTTGTTATTTACGCTTGATGAATCCTAGCAGGCACAAAACTTCCTCAGGAAGTAACTAATATATAGTAAGTAATCTTAACCACTTGAACCCACCTTTTAAGGAAATCAAGATCACAAGGTTTTAACCACTTGAAACCGAAACCATCTTTTAAGGAAAGAATCTTAACCAATTTGTTAAGAAACACAGAAATAAACACGTGGGACCCGTTTGCTAACAAACTCCCCCTTGGTACCACTAAGTTTTATTTCTGCAGTCAAGCATCCATTCTCTTCTAGAGTTTAGCAATCAAAAGTCAAAGAACCCAGATGCAATCAGAACCCATATACTGAACAGAAGGTGAAGCAAAAAATAGAAAAAATATTTCATTAAAAACCAATCGTCAAGCTGAACTGAAACTCACTGAATTAAAATATACTGAAAACTGAAGCTGCTTGAACAAACAAAATTCAAAAACAACTTTGTGAAACAGTAACCTACTGAACCTACTGATAGGACAAAAATTGCTGAACAAAAACGGAATGCAAACTAACTCCCCCTGCTTGAATGCAAAAATAAAGCCAGCACTACTAATCCGATGTAGGAGGAGTAGACTCAAAGGCGGCACGCTTGAGACCATGAAGGACAACATCCAATATAGTACACCGATCAGTTAGGTCACTGATTTGACGAGTCAGAGAACAAGATTCAGCAATCAATGCTTGCAGCAGAAGATTGACAAGTGACACAGAGAGAGTCAGAGGATGACTAACAGTAGGATGCGTAGCAGCAGCAATACTGGTTTCTCCTGGTGCATTGTCAAACTCAACGACAATATCTGGAATGTAAGACCCTTGAAAAAGGTGCATATTGAGAGGTATAACATGAGGCGCTGTGCCAATAGTATCCAGTGAGGTCAAATTGGTTGACTGTTGAGCAAGAAGAAATTCACTCAGAATTCGTGGGAAGCAGATTGGAATATGAATGGCAAACGTATCAACGTGACGCAGTAGATGGTTGAAAATGAATTCACTAGCATTCACCTTTACTCCAGTGCCCACAAGATAGACAAAATGACCCAAGGAAGTCGAAATTGTGAAGGCATGCGTAGATGGAATCCAATTGGAGATCCTGATTCGATGAAGAATTGAATATTTAACTGTCAAAGAAGCAACTTGTAACTGTCCATCAACTGGCCACACAGGGATTGTTCCACCAGTAAGTTCCTCAGCCAGACGTTCAGGAGTAGGATATGAAACAACATAGTCAGCAGGCAGAGAGAGGTCCAGATAAGTATTCAGTAGTTCAGGAGACATGTTGAAGCAGACACCACGAATATGTACCTTCTGATACTTGTCAGCACTCGGATCATTGAAGTCTGAAGGTAGATTCACAATCAGTTCACGCATGAGTCGCGGATAAAATGGACCAACCTTAGAGACAGTACGAATAAGCCCCACATTGCGGATCAAGTCGAGAATGGCAGGATAGAAGTTGTACTAATCAACGATATTAGCCTCATCCGCAATTCGCCGTTTTACCACATAGTTCCATTTATGTGCGCCTTCCTCAGAATGAAAGGACACACCGTCAATTGGCACAAACGACACATTGAGAGGTATCTTCTGAAGTCCAGCCTTAGTAGAGATAACTCGCTGTCCTTTAACAGGGGGCGTCGAGGACTAGAGGAGGATGCCGCATGCCCTAGTGGAGACATAGGAATCGAGGACTCACCCGGTCCTTCAGTTGATCTGTGATCAGATGGGTGCTTGGCATGGAATGTACTATGGTCCTCAATAGATGTTGAAGTGGCTTCAGGCACAGTCTTTTCTTCCGTTCTAGGAACATAATCTTCATCATCAATGTCATCATCATCTTCCGCAACAGAGGGAAGAGAGGTTTGGGGAGAAGCCTGGAATGAAGGAGCAGCGGAGTACTTACTATGGTCACTGGTTCGAGGCGGAACCTCCTTAGGAGAAGAAACTTCCCTTGGCTTTGCAGGGAAATGGGTCTGATTAGTACGAGCTCCCCCCTTTCAATGAAGAATAGTAGAGAAGACTACATTGTCCTCACTGTCTAACGAGTCAGAATCTAGTACCATTGTTTCCATGGAAACCCTAGGTTCAGGCCTTGAGAACGACTTTGGCACAAAGGAAGACACAGACGGACGAAAACTCTAGGGCGATGAAAACTCAGGGACTTCTTTCTTAACCATAACTGGAGAAGAGGGATTAGCAGATCGCGCTGCACGGAAGCTGCGAACGGGACTAGGAACAGTACTGTGTTCACCCTCATCACCAGTCGAAATTGCCCTGCGAACTTTCTTATACAGATTCTTAGTCGAAATTTCTTTAAACCGTTTGCCCTTTAAGAAAGTTGTTGATTTTGGAGGAGAGGGAGCCATGGATACTGAAACACTGAGAGTAGAAGAGTTATTGGAGAAGGACGAATTACCAGATGGATAATTCTTGAATCGAGTGGCAACCATGATGAGCAAACTATCATTCATATATGTAGACCGAAGAGAAATCTGCAGAGTCGAATCCCAACTAACCAGAGAGAATCCAGGAATATTAAGAGATATATAGCTGACGATGCGGAACCCCATGCAATTTAAATTCGAAGCTTGAGGGGCAGGTAACCTAATTGGGCTTAATATAACACAAGAGGCCCAAAACAGAACCCATGAGCTGTGAGAATAAATAGGCCCCTGCCTCGTTAATTGTTATGCAAGCCGTTGAAAGACTCCAGCACTGACCTTTAATCCTTCAAACATGGCCATATCCAAAGGCTTAGTAAAAATATCAGCTAGTTGAAATGCACTCCGAACATGTTCTAAACTAATAATATTGGCTTTAACTAACTCCCGAATAAAATGATAACAGATATCTATGTGGTTTATTCGACTATGTTGAACTGGATTTTTGGAGATGCTTATTGCACTCAGATTATCGAACTAAAGAACCATGGATGATTGAGTTATCCCATATTCTTCAAGCATTTGTTTCATCCATAGGAGTTGCAAACAACTACTCCCCACGGCTATGTATTCGGCTTCTGCCGTTGAAAGTGAAACACTGTTTTGTTTCTTGCTAAACCAGGCAGCTACATTATTCCCTAAGAAGAAACACCCTCCAGATGTGCTCTTCCAATCATCCGAACACCCTCCTAGTTTGCATCACAGTAGCAAACAAGAACCCTAGGTTTATCAAAAGTATACCAGAGACCATAATTAAATGTACCTGATATATATTTCTGTATGCGTTTAGCACTATGAAGATGTGACGTTTGAGGGTCAGCCTGATACCGAGCATACATGCCTACTGCAAAAGCTATATCTGGTCTACTGGCTGTGAGATAGAGAAAACTGCCAATGATACTGCGGTACAGATTTGTATCAACTTTTTCTCCAGTTATGTCCTTGGTCATTTTCAGATGTGTACCAGCTGGTGTTCTTTTTGGTTTGGCTTTGTCCATTCCAAACTTGGAGATGAGGTTATTTGCATATTTTTCCTGAGAAAAGAAAATCCCTGTTTCTTCTTGCTTAATTTGAAAACCCAGGAAGAAGGATAGTTCACCAACCATGCTCATCTCAAATTCTTCCTTCATCTGTTCAACAAATTATTTAACATATGCTGAAGATGTGCCTCCAAATATAATGTCGTCAACATAGATCTGCACAATCAGAAATTCAGTACCTTGACGATATATAAACATTGTTTGATCCGCGCTACCCCTTCGATACCCTTGTTGTAACAGATATGTGGAGAGTCTCTCATACCAAGCTCTAAGGGCTTGTTTAAGGCCATAGAGCGCCTTCCGTAGCTTGTACACATGATCATGATGCACATAGTCAACAAACCCTTTTGGCTGGGCAACATATACTTCTGCAGATAAGTACCCATTTAGAAAAGCACTCTTCACATCCATTTGAAAAAGTTTGAACCTTTGGAAACACGCATAACTCATCAGTAGTCGAATTGCTTCTAACCTGGATACCAGAGCAAAAGTCTCTCCAAAATCCAAACCTTCTATTTGAGAATATCCTTGAGTAACCAATCTAGCTTTGTTTCAAATAACTCTCCCTTGTTCATATGTTTTGTTCTTGAAGATCTATTTGGTTCCAATTATATTTACATGAGGTGGTTTTGGTATAAGATCATATACTTGATTTCTTTCAAACTGTAGTAGTTCTTCCTGCATAGCCAAAATCCAGTGTTCATCTGTAAGATCAACCGTGACAGTAGTGAGCTCCAAGGTAGATGTGTAGCAGACATTGACAACCATTTTAGCATAATCTCTCATCTCCTTCTTTCGAGTTGTGATTCCACTTTGAATATCTCCAATAATAGTGCAAGAGGGATGATTTTTGGCTATATGAGTGGGTGGCGTTATTTTTTGCTTTGGTGAATCAGGTGAATTAGCAGTCCGCTCTAGAATCTGCTGACATGCAGTAATTGACACTCCCGTTTCACAAGTTTCATAAATATTAACTGATGTTGACACTGTCGTGATAACATAAACTAAAATATGAACGGTTTTAGTGATATACAACAGAAGTAACCTCAGTTGTGTAAAAAGTAGAGAGCGATAGATACAGAGAAAAAGTATGCAACACAACAACGTTTGTTAAGCCAGTTCGATGAATCTACATCTACATCTGGGGGCAGTTTTTCCAGCATAGGAGATTGTATTAATTATAAATATAATAATTGTTGAATACATAGTTATGACTGAGGGAACAACACGTTGGCCTTTTGTTATTGTACTGTTCTAGGACTGTTTATAACAGAACTTAATTATGAAATAACATAATGATCATAACTAAATAGCAAATGGGATAAAACTCCCTCTCAATGGTGACACTAGTTGAGTGTGCATTCAACGTCGACTTTGGTTCAATGGTGGAACACTTCTATCCAAATTTTTTCATTTTATTTTTCATAAGCCATCCGAGAAGCTTACCGGAATTCGTTATTTATGCTTGATGAATCCTAGGACACACAAAACTTCCTCAGGAAGTAACTAATATATAACAAGTAATCTTAACCACTTGAACCCACCTTTTAAGGAAATTAAGATCACAAGGTTTTAACCACTTGAAACCGAAACCATCTTTTAAGGAAAGAATCTTAACCAATTTGTTAAGAAACATAGAAATAAACAAGTGGGACGATTTTGCTAACATAAACTTATTTATACTAATTAAAAATGTTATATGAAAGGACATAACATTTAATTTTATGCCCTTTCAACTATCCTAATAAATGAAAGTACATATCATTAAATAAGTACATATTAAAGATGTGAATGAATCTAAAAATGCATTAAAAATGTGAATGAATATGAATTTCTAGATTCATTGTGATCCTCAAGTGTCTAAGTGACCCTTGAAGTTCTAATTTTTTATTAAAGACCGGAAATCTAGCTTGTAAACAAGCATTTAATCCATCTCAAAGTCATTGGGCCTTGAGCCATAATGATTGCCTCTTGATTGGTTTAACTTGGAAAGTTCTCCCATGAATTTTCAGTGTGTGCTTCATTTTCCTCTTCATTTGAGTTGGTATGAGCTTTTGAGTTTCATTTTCTACTTTGCTGGTCAACATCTTATCAAAGAATCTACGTACCTTGCAACCGAGGGGTAAGGGGTTTATGTTATGACAAACAATAATTAAAATGAAAACAAGTAAATCTTTTTTGTAATTTTTCTAAAGAAGTTAGCACAACAAAAATATGAATTCTCTCAATCAATTGTAAAAATGGGAATAGATCATTCTAACAAATTTTCTATCATAGAATAAAAGATGCATTGCAAGTTATCTTCAACCAACAACTAATTAGTTTCTAATTAGTTCAAGAAACTTATTATCTAAGATAATGAATCAAGAAACAATTCATAATCCATACTAAATTCAAATAATCAATTTCATCTTAATAGTTTCCATGAAATCTTTAGAATTTACATTAAGATTTTAGGCTTCAATATTGTGACGATCAAGAATAAGAAATGCCTCTATCTCAAGAAATATTCATTGTTTGAAATTCTAATTGGAAATTAAAGAAAGATCAATAGAAAATGAAATGTTAAAGATTAAATAAAAATTCTCAACCTTTCACGCTTCAAAGAATGTGCTTAGCGCCTCTAGAAATTAAAGATAATTCATGCAATTTTTGGTAACTAATTCAATCCAGCAAGAATTAATTTCAAAAGCAAGAAAGAATTTCAACTAAAGATTAAATTAAAAAGCAATTAAAACATTTGTTCTTAAGAAAAATATGCTAGAACTACCATTCTTAAGAAAGTACTTTAGTCGATCATCTTCTTCAAGGTAGCTCGAAAGAAAAATTGAGAGAATTTTATTTATTTTGTAAAGAGAATTTTATAAAATGTTTTCGACTCTAAGTTGAGTACAATTCAAAAAATGAGGAGCTAGTATAAGTTACAAGGCAAAAGTTCATTGTAGCTAATGCCTTATTGACTTAAAGAAGCCAATAGGTAGGCCAAAGAGGCGAGAGGTGTGCGCATGACAGATTTCTATCAAAATTCAGAGTACTGCGACATTGCTCCTTCATTGCAGCTAATGCTTTTCGGCGTCGTGGCACTAGGGATGGAAGCTAGCTTAAAAAATTGCTAAAATGCCCTTTGTCTTTTTTAGGCTTGTTCTCGATCGTTTTAGCTCCGAATTAAGCAAATTTTGTTGCATTGAATTGGTTCGATGTCTAGATCATTATTTCCTTTAAAATGAAACATTTAAGAAATAAATGGTGATATATCATGAGTGTTAAACTATAAAAAAATAAGTCAGATATAGTCCTAACAAACACACTCAATTTTACTCTTGTTCATCCTGAACAAGGAAAAGAAAATATGTTAACACTCATTCATAGATCATAAGAGGGAGTCATGCATTATTAACGAAAATTAAGATCAAACATTTATGCATAACAGTTATCTCAAACATTTTCTTTCAGTTGTTATACCATAATTCTGTGCATTTACGAGACGAAAATCTTCATAAAAACCTTATCTCGTGATGCGATACGTACTAGACGAAAATCTAGGTATAAGTAGTTTCTATCTCGTTATAGCTACTATGAGATGGAACATCTAGACATTCGTAGAGGTCCTCATCTCTAACCTAGTATGAATGATGGAAACTTTAGGTATCTATTGAATACCTTCATGAAAGGACCTTTATGGATAGGAAAATCTCCCTCGAATGGTTGCTATATGTCTCATAACAACTCATGTATATACTAAAACATGCGAAAACAATTCATGCTGTGAAACATAGTCTCAAACTAAAATAGCATGTTATAAATAATTCTTGCATTCAACAAATCAATAGTTCTAAAACAGGCTTTGCTAAATAGTCTTTAATCTCAAGTACTTAGAAACTCAGTGCAAATATGCTTTAAACTTTCAAACGTTTCATACTTCAAACTTATGCTTTGTAAATCCCAATATAAATCAAATAGTAAAACATGTTTAGAAACCACTTTTGAAATTCATTTTGTCACCCACAGATAGATGCTAAAATTCATTTTGTCACCCAGAGATAGATGCTAACGCCTCGACTTATAAACTTATCCAATTTCTTCGTGTCCTAGAATTAGAGAATTTAAACCCATTTTAATCCTCTAACATCATAAACACTACTACAAATTTAGCTTTTCTTGACGCACATAAACTTTGATTTCTTGATGGTCATGGCAAAAAACCATCAAGAAAAATCTTGATGCAATGGTTATCTTAATGGTCTTGATCATCAAGAAAAGATTCTTGATTTTGTGGACATATATGCAAAATTGGTAAAATACGTGAGTTTTTGGGTTGCGGTTTTGTTGACGGTAAAAAACCATCAAGAAAAGCATTGCTTGATGGATAATACATATAAAAAATATCATATTATTTGACGGGTATTGCCCATCAAGAAATTGTGAAAAAACAATTTGGTTTTGTTTGATGGGCAAAGGAATGAATTTCATTAGTTTTCTTGATGGGCAACAACCATCATGGATAACCTTTCTTGATGGACATGAACCATTAAGGAAATAAGCAATTTATTTTTCAAATTATTTTTCTTGATGGACAACGGCCATCAAGAAAAACCTTTCTTCATGGGCAACAACCATAAAGGAAAATATAAATTTAATATTTCTATTTATATTAATTGTTCCACTTCCTTTTTTGTCATATATATTTTGTTATTTTATTAATGTCATTTTTCTATAAAAGTTTTTGTTTGTGGAAATTTTTTCTTAATAAAGTTGGAAAATTTTGACCCGCTTAATTTTTTTCAATTCTCTCGTGAAAAAAATTATGACATGAACCAATCCCTCACATTTGAATATAAAATATAATAAACTAATAATAATAATTATTAGAAAAAACATAAAGAAAAGATTTAACGTGAGGTAAGCGGCCATCCCTCACGTTTACCCTAGTGTTTTATCAATTTTATTTTTCAAAAAAATTCAAGTTTCTAGCGATATCAATATATTTTTTCGAAGTTTGACATTTTAAGTTGCAACAATTTTAGTAATGGTTGCAACAGCGTTGATTAGAACGATTACTTATAACGTTTTAAAGTTTTCCAATAAATAAATAAATAAAATCTCTATTTAGTAATATAACATTTAAAAAAATATTTTATTGTATATACCACTCATTAGTTGCAACAATTTCTTTTATGTGTTAAGTATATTTTAATTTATACTTTGTAACTTTATTTTTCTAATAAAAAATTGATATTATATTGATTAAAGTAAAATTTTAACTACCATTTTTCTCTACATAAAAAACATTTGCCATTTTAGTTAGATAAGAACGATTATCTTCAAATTTTGAACTTTATATATATATATATATATATATATATAACAAATTAGGTAAATTTGAATTTTCCATATATATATTTTAACAAAATAAGTAAATCCTAAATGTTAACTCCCTACTCCTTATTTTTAGACCTATATTTTAATACGACACCCACCCTATATTTAGCCCTAGCATTTTTCCTCCTACTATCCTCTTCGTGGGTTTAATTTTCTCCTTCTTACCTCTGTTCATGCATTATTCAATTTCTCTTAACACCAAAATATTTTCACCTCCATGTTCTTGAGACTATCGTATAAGTTTACCAAATTCTAGTTTATAACTTTCTATTGTATTCAATTTATGTTTCTTAAGGAGATTGATCTTGATTCTTAGTGTTTTTTATTAGGGTATCTAATCTCCTTTTTTTATTGTTGATACAATATTTATTTAGGTTGTGATGATCTACAACTGAAATTTACTTTCTTCTTTGATCTCCGCTAACTGATCGCGTTCCTACAATTTTTTTTATTCAGGTAACTCCTTTAGTTTCATACCATATTTTTTTTAATGGAATTTTGTATTTGAAAATAGTGGATTCTTGATTTTTTAAAAAAAAATTTCAGTTTTTTTTATATATTTTTACCACTTCTTTAAAACTATCCTCACAAAGGACTCGAGAGTAGAGAAGGTAATTGAATTGTAGTATTAAGCTACAATCCTTTTATCTTCATTTTTTCTTTTTTCTTGATAATGTTATATAAGTATAATATACTGTTATAATACATAACAGTGCAATATCTTCATTTTCTCTTTTAGTTTGAGTTATAAGTGTGCCTTAGAGGTAAATTGAGACTTCCTACAATCACACCCATGTGTAACATTTCTTTCCTCAGTTAAATTGGCTATCAAATTTAATTAAAGTGATATTGTTAGTTTTTATATTTATATTGTATTGATAACATTTTGTTTTATTTATTTGTTAATAGGGGCAAAGAAACAATCATCAAGATATATGATGACAAGTTCGAATGAGTTAATTGAACTTGTTTCAAACTTAGAGACTTGTTGATGTTTAAGTAATTTTGATTACGAGTTTACTATTTTCATTTTATTAATGATGTTGAACAAATTTTGTACCAAGTTGTTGATGCCTTTTGATTTTGTTAAATGTTATAATATTTGTGATTGTTGGTATTTTGCAGAAGTTGTTGTATAGTTGTGTGTATGTGGATTTTTCATCTTTTGACGTTTTGCATATATGGGAAGGTCGTAATGACCCATATATATGTATTTTTTAAATTGTTATAGTTGACGGTTAAAAAACATCAACAAAAGAGTTTAGTTGACGACTAATATAAGGATAATACTTGATGGGCAAAATAGGTCAATGAAAACGATTATCTTGATGAACTTTTTCATATTTTTGATGGACAAAAGACGACAAAGTCTCCTTTCTTGATGGTCAAAACCTAATAAAAGTTTTCAAGAGTTACAAAAGGGATATTGGTGCAAGACCTAATAAAAACACAAAAGTTTTCAAGAGTTACAAAGTAGGTTCAACACTTTACAAGAGATTAAAATGATCAAAGTGAAGCTTGAGAACCAAAAACTAAAGAGAGTAACACAATCCACCAACTAAATAAAACACATCATGTAATATAATTCATGTAAAAGAGGTTCCTAAAAAGTGTTTAAGTGACACACTCGCTCTCCAAACAAACTAAATGACCCAACTTGATCCCTCTTCAATATTTTAAGCATTATATCTTCATTTCAAAATTCAAATTGTAAACAAAAATAGAAATAAAAAAAGAAGATTCAACCATAACACAAATGAAAGCTCCAAACCTATACCTCAAAATTCAGTACACAAACATAAAATAAAATCTAAATTGAATACAGAATAACCAACAAGAAAAGTCATAAATCTTATCGAAATTTTGTCTGGGTATTTTTCTCTAATCCGGGCAGCCTCAGCATGTCTCTTATTTGCAAAAAAAAAAGAAAAACAAAAAACAAAAAACAAAAAACAAAAAACAAAAAACAAAAGAACAAAAACATATATGATTTTGATTTGAAAAAGAGATTATAAAAATACAGGATTCCATAGAAAGCTCAAGAATATACCAAAATCATGCTTTTGCTTGAACGAGCTCATAGACATTAGTGACAAAAAAAATTCAACTTAGTATGCTTCACAAAAGATTCAATAAGGAAGTTAGAATCATTAGTGTCTACTTGGAGAGGTCATTTATCCAAATTATGCTATTACAAATCCTTAAGAGACACTTCAAGAGTTTTACGTGTTATATATGAGGAAAAAACAGAAACAAGAGGAAGAAAGGTAGATAAATTTGACCTTGAGTAGTAGTGATTAGCCTTTAAACTTAGACTAAGAACATAGCCACATCATTTGCTCTACAAAAATGATGTGAAGAGTCAATGAAATAATAGTTTTGATTACAAAGATTTGTTTTGTGATGAACTTACTACAATTAACTTAACTTCTCCTTGGTGCTATTTTAAAACAAATAAATACACCCTATCAGGTAAACAATTCCATTGTAATAATTGATTAATTACTCTAGTTCAATATTAATTCAAACTAATGGCACTTCTATTGTATTCTTTCTGAGCTTCTGCAAAGTTGCACCATTATATCGAACTTATTAAGCAAAAAGAGAGGGGAGTCTGAAAAAATCATATACCACCAATTCAATCCTTCAAAAAGAATTAAATATACAATTCGTATCCGGTACAACTACTATTTGCTTATCCCCCTCCCCATCTTAGGTTGAAAGATGGAAATGGTGAAGTTCAATATCCGAGGTCATCTTTCCTTGTCAATTATATTGGTGAGTGCTTGTTCATTTGTCATAGTATTTTTATTTGTTTGATCTTTGATCTCTTTTAGTGGCTGTAATTATTCAACTAAAACATCAATGCAGGTGATGTTTGTAGGGGGATGATACTGTTCTATTCACTCAGAAAGTTTATGCAAAGTACCCAAACAACTTACTCTTCCACCACTATTCTTGTGCTATATATTTTGGACTATACTTCTAATTCTTGTAGTTTACTTCTTAATAGGTTTGATAAAGTAACTAGGCATAGAGGGCTCATAGGGAAGAGAAATGTAGCAGGGAAGGTAATAAAGGAGAGTTATGGTGCAAGCAAACAGCAACATACTTTTATTGTAAGGCTGCTTTTCTACTCAACTAATCATTTTCTCCAATCTCCATAATGTAATTCAAATTGTTTATGAATATTAAGATCAATTTGTTTGCATCTAATATTCACTGCAATGATTATGCAGCAGTCAACAAGTTCTTTCTTTTCTATGTTCTTTGGCTTATATATCTTTCCATCTGGGACTCATGTTTCCAACACTTGTGACATTAAAAGTTGAACTATTAAAAACTATCATTAAAAAAAATGATAGTTTCAAATTCTAAGTAACAATGAACTATTAAATCAAAGATCTCAAACAATGCACTACAAGCCATAAGTACAATCAAAAGAGAAAAAATGTTTGTTTCTAGACTATCCCAAAGGTAGAAAGTCAAATTCTAAGTAACATCATGGAGTAACAGTATACCTGAATCAAATGCCACACACATCGCCAAGCTTCATGAGAAAATACAGGAGCCATGATTTCTACAAACCTGTGACATACGAAATCAGTAATCTAAACTTGTGAAGATACAATATGACCAAATTGCGACCAGTAAGTAGTTCTAAACTCTATCTCACAAGTTTTCATAAAAAAGAGATTCCAATGTGTAGAAAAGCTTCTAGAGGACTAAATTCAAGAATAATTAAAAGGTGATCTGGTGTTAATATATCCAACTAAGGGAGAACCATAATTATGAAAGAGAAAAATTACGCAGCACAAGGAGGTAACCGAGGGTCGCTACACCAGCCTGGTTACTCTTCTGTATCCCTATTTCAGCATCGAAAATGTACATGTCAGTATCCAACGTTAAACATGAAAGGTGAGAACCTAAATTACCAGCCAAAAGAAAAAAAGGGACTTACGTACGAACCTCTCTATCACCTCTCCTCTTTGTCATTTGCCATGTCAACAGCAGAAACAATTTTTATGGATTTCTGCAGCAAACCACCAATAACCCAGAAATCCCTAAACACCACATTATAATCAATATACCGAACAACTTATAGTCACAACCATAGGAATGTAGATAACTTCACATTCTCCCCTGAAGGGAACAAATTGTGCTTCATAATAGAAAACCACAAAAGAATAGATGCATATAATTGTTCAGATTCTCTGAGTGATGAAAAACAAAAGGAAGGCTCCAATTTTAAATTGCTTACGTTCTATAGACCCAAATAGATAGACTTTCTCCCCGTACAGTTTTTCCCCTTCTTACAAATGTTTAGTTAAATTTTGTACCGAACAAATTTGTACAGATAAATAAATGAAGACAAAAACAAATTAATGAATAAACTCAAATTCTCAAATTATAAAATTAAATAAATTAAAAAAATTACCAAACAACCTATGCATCTAGTCATAAAACAATAGGATCCATTGTCCTCACAATAAAAAATAACCAGCAACTATATGTACAATACCCAACAAATCGACCTACTAAACAATAGCGTACATGAAAATATAATATAACAAGAGGTGAAACTAAAAAAATACCACACAATAAGAAAACAATTAGAAAAAAATGGAACAATTAAAATGAATGTAGTAAAAAACACCATACAAACCATAATTTGTACAGAACCAATAATAATAATAATATAATTAAAGTGAAACAAAACAACATACCCGACGTAAAATTGGCAAGCTTAAACTACAAGATTAAAAATAATGTTATTAACTATAAAAGGCAGACCAAACACAGACAAAAAGGTGAAGATATTTAAAACCATCCAAAAAAATAAATTATACATCCAATCTTAGAAACAAAATATAAGATCCAAATTTTTAACAATAGCAGTAGAGCAACAGCAAAAAAAAAAAAAAAAAAAAAAAGTTCAACCATCCTATGAGTGTACTAAGTTTGAATCTCCCCTAGTCCCAATTGTTGAACTTAAAAAAACAGCAATAAAGAACGACAAGAGATGTTAAATAAAAAAATAAAAGTGAAGAGACAGAACAAAGGAGAAAATAAGTGAATTGCACTCTTAAAGGCAATAATGAAACAAAAGAAAAAAAATTCTATAAAAAAGAATTAGAAAACGAAGAGAAGAATCAACAAGAAAAGAAACAAACATATACCAACACAAAGAAATTATCTTCCAGAAGAAATGTTATACCAACAAGAAAAAAAACAAACATATACCAAACATTTGTACAGTTTTTCAGCTCAGAAAATTCCAATCCTCACCCCGAAGCTTTATCAAAATAGTAAGGAACTTGCAAACCACCAATAACCCAGAAATCCCTAAACACCACATTACAACGGAATGTTACACAGAAAAAACATTTGAGTTGCTGATTAGCTTAGTTCTTAGAATTGTCAAGACGAGCAGAAATTATTGGATACTTCATCTTATTTTTAGAGTGAAATGGAAGAGCGGACGTCATCTTGGACCGAGTCACGTCGGTAGAGGTGGGGTCACGAACTTACGGTGGTGGGCACTAGGGCATGCAGTTGAGAGAATAGGATTTGGAAATTTGTGAAGAAGGGAAGAAGAAAGGAAAGAAATCATGGGTATGGAGAAAGGTAAGAGAGATGGGAGTGAGGGGGCGCGCGAGGGAGGAGTTTTCGTGGGTTTAGGTTGTGAAGAAAGGGGAATTTGGGGTTTATGTTTTTTTGAAAAATAGTTTTTTATTTAAAAAGTAAAAAGAAATTAGGTTTTTTTTAAAAGAAATTATGTTTTTATTTTTTTTCAATTATTAAGTAATTCTTGACGTTTCTAAAGCGTCAAGGAAAATCCTCTTACTTGACGTTTTAAAAATGTCAAGAAATTTTAAAATTACTTCTCTCCACCTTTTCATCAAAATTCTTGACGTTTTAAAACGTCAAGAATTTAATCGATATTACTTGACGTTTTTAAAACGTCAAGGATAACTACATATTATTTGACGTTTGAAAAACGTCAAGAATTTAGAAGACAATCCTTGACACTTTATGACCGTCAAGAAAAGGTTCATATTTCTTGACGGTTTTAAACCGTTAAGAAAGCTTAAAATTGACTACCCTTCGCCTTTTCATAAAAATTCTTGACGGTTTTCCTATTAAACCACCCCTTTCTTGACGTTTTTTCCAAAAACCGTCAAGAAAGCCTCTTTTTCTAGTAGTGATAGCGACTCAGGAGACAGTTGTTTAAACCTAAACTGTCTGATTGGCTAAGCTTATAACTGAACCGTTAACTTGAACTTTATTATGATGTGACTGTTATAGACGGTTTAGTATGGATTGTGGGGTAACAGTTAGCTTTATTTATGGGGTAGCGTACCTTACAAGCACGGTGTCCTTCGGGATTCCTCGACTGATATGTGTTTCCTTTGGGATCACGAGACTGATATGTGCATCCTTCGGGATCAGTAGATTGATATGTGTATCTTTCGGGATCACGAGACTGATATGTGCATCCTTTGGGATCACTAGACTGATATGTGCATCTGACAGAACCACTAGACTGTTTATGTAGGGTACCCCTTAATAGGAAGCTAACTGTTATTACCCTAACGGGCCCAATAGTAGGTCCCTTACTGGGTATATTCTTATACTCACCCTTTTCTCTTTAACTTTTCAGGTAAGGGTATGACAAGGGGCAGACCGGTGAGGGAAAAGAAGAATGCATGAAGACCATATGGATGCGTCTAGTTTCTTTATGCTTCCGCTGACGTATTTGTTAATTTCTATTTCTTTTGAGAATTTAATGGAGTGGTTAGAACATTTGATTGGTGGTTTTGTTTTGATGATTTTGTGAACTATATTTTGGAACTCTTGGGAACGTGATTTAAAATAGGGCCCGAAACTGCTTTTGTGATATTTTAAATGTTTTAATGAATCGTAACCAATCTTTTATGAGCTTCTGTGTTTTACTGTTGAGTCTTAGCAGTACGTAGTGACCTCAGCTTAGTCCGGAAAGTTAGGTCGTTACAAGTTCAACCCATTATGATGTAATTAGTTGTCAATTACCTATTAGAATTTATCCTCACTTTAGACTCTTTGACTTGTTGAAAAGGTGATACATTTTCCTTGTTGTAAAAACCTTAGTATAAATTATAGGCTATTGTTATTTTATTCCAGGATGTTGATAAAAAAGTTCCCATATTTTCTTGTTTAGTTCATTACATCTCCAAGAACACACCACATTAATCCCATATTACATCAAGCTAGGATAGCAACTTACATGCATGCATTGATTCTACATTTAGGAAAGCAAAACACTATATAGATTCAAAATCACAAGTAACATACTTATCCAACCACGTAGATATAAAATTTAATGAACTAAATAAATAAAGTTTTTAGTACCTGGATCGATAATGCCAAGGTAGGAAACACGGAAATACTTGCCACAAGCAGTTCCAAGATCAACATTACTTAAATGTACATAAATAACAAAAATAATAAATAAAACATACTAATAATAACAGTGGCTGAAAATACATAGAAGTAAAGCAGAACAATCAACCATACAAGTCGCTAATTAACTAACTAATATTTAAACTAAACATATATAAATGGAATGAGTTAAAATTAAATTGATGGACCAACATAAATATTATGAGTAAGAAGAAAACCAATTACAACCAATGACATAAACCCACCTATTGAATTCAATAGGTTGCATACCAAGATAAAAACAACTGTTGAAAGACAATGGTAGCAAATCAATAGGAAAGTACAAAACTAAGCATAGACATCTTAATTTAGCCATAACCTACTTCTACAACATCTGGACATTATGACACTTGATAGAAATATTTTTGTTGTCTATGTTGTGTTTATTTGTGCCTTGCTTTTCAGGTATGCAAGAAGAACCTACCTGGCAAATAGTTCTACAAAGGTTAAGAACAACAAAGTATTCTACAACATACCCACCAATGAGCAACAACAAAACAATGGAAGCAAAACAAAAACTGAACCGTCTTTTTCCATAAATTTTCGAATGTATTCATTTTTCATCATAGACTAATTATTCTTTAGCTCTTGTTTTGATGTAAACCAACTTCAAACATGCAATGGCTAGCACTAACAGCAACAAGCAAGAAAACAATATCCAAACTAATCATGTTCTTAAAACCAAACCTCTTAGTAGAATTTTAAAAGAAGATAGTAGAGATATAAATAAGATCCTAAACTTCTTCATTGCTAACATGAAGTTATCTAGCTAAACAATTACGTAATTACTCTTTTTTACCCACCAAACCCAAACCTGAAGACCCTACACATCATCAAAGTTTAAAATCTTAAAGAATCAACTCGAAGCAATTAAAGCTTTCAAAATCTTAAATAATCAGCTCAAAGCAGTCAAGTTTTAACCATATAAATAACATAATCAAAACTCGAAAATGTCAATAAATAAGTTAATTTGAATAGTGGAGGATATTCAAATTAATATATCTCATGACTAGTTTTACGAGATACAAGCACATTCCATAAATTAAAAACAAAGAAAAAGGAGATATCAAGTTTTCTGGATGCTGTAACTTCTCATAGCATACTAGTGTCCATTGGATAGCTTCCTAGCACTCTAAAAAATGTAGTCAACTCATATTAAGCCAATTTATCATTTCTTATCACGTATTAGTATGAAAATTTGTTTCTTGAATATTTTTTAGAAAATCTAAATGAACTACCTTTAAACGTGCAAGAGCGTTTTGTGCGTTTTGATCAGCCATTGATGCTTCAAAATCAACATAAAAAGGATGGTTATAGTAGAAGATTATGACAACAACCTCTAGTAGGGTTGTTAGGCCACCAATTCTCCAAGAAAAGAAGCAAATAGTTAGAAACTATAAGATGTTTCAACTCTTATCTCAATGTTCATCTCATCCATTCTTACCCATCCCAATAATACATTATACCATAGCAATTAACAACTAACTATCTGCATCACCTTGATAAATTCATGAAGTTAATGGCAAAATGTGGTAGAGAATAGAGATTTACATAAGTTTTAGTTCATCATTAGTCTATGAATTTTCACACAGTAGTCTATCATTTCTACAAACCCCAAAGATCTATGTCATAAAAATAGCTCTTAAGTGCAATATAGTTTACAAGCAATAGAATCCACACTAAGATTTGAATCGAAGACCATCATTCATGTTTTAAAAAAACATGTAAGCACCTTAAAGTGCTATGTAAGAAACCATAGCAGAATATAAAACTAAGTATCCAAATAATTTCCATTCATTCCAAAATTCATTACTTGAGAAACAATCCTAATTACATCCTAAGACTAAATATTCTTTTCAGGAAGAGAGGAGAGTGAAATTCCTGCCCTACTAGAAATAAAACCTAACACTAAACATGTATGACTGTAACAACTAAATTCTAGAAAATACTCAAAGGCCCTACACATCATCAAAGTTTAAAATCTAACAATTCATTTTCATTCTCTTTTTCTCAAAGCTTCCTCCTATAGCCATGAAATCTCCCTTGGTCTTGATTTCCTAATTTAAACAAACAAAAATCAATTAAAAATCAACCAAATGCTTCATTGAGACATTTCATCACACACATTGTAAGCTGCCAAAATGCTTCATCACATAGCCAACAATATATTTCACAAAACCATCAATACTTTTAAAGAACCACAAAATAGTTAAAATGTATTTTTGAATTATGGTACCTTAGTTAATGAACAAAGGCGTTATTGAGTTAGCTAGGGAGAGAAAGGGAGAGACAAAAAGAAGACAAGAAATCGGTGCTCTTTATATGTCTCTAAGAACCCTACTTCCTCTTGAATTTATCAAGGTAATTTGTGGAACTGTGCACGGGGAAATAGATAAATGGAGGGAGAAGAAACGAAAAATAAAGATCAAGAACTCACAAGCGATGCAATGAGTCTCCTCGCCGTGGGTCTCTGTCGCCAAGAAGAAAGGACGTGGAGATGAGAAGAATGGGGTTAAGGTTGGGGTTTTCGTCATGCGTCATTCGTCGTTCGTGAGGGGAGGAATTTTGAAGAAGGAAAGGGGAATGTAGGTGAAAAAGGAAAAGGAGGGATTTTGAAGAAGAAAAGTGAAGGATTTTGCCTTTTCTTTATTTTTTCTATTTTAATAAAAAATATTTAATTAATTTTTTAATGCCCTTACATATTATGACAACAAATAACTATAATGTATTTGGACATTCTGAAATCACCGTCTTTTCCCGCCAAAAACTCGTTTTTTAACATTTGATGACAGTTATTTGTTCCATCCTTTTAATTTGGGATGGAACCAACTGTCATAATAGAAGATTTTTCTTGTAGTGTGTGACGCTGCGCTATGCAACACTTTACGTGCACCCTCACACAACAGAACGCCTCGCCCCACGCATGCTTCCATTCCCTTACACACATGGCCTTGCACATAACCTGGGTGCATACCCCATGCTGCCTCGCTATGTGTTGGTCGTGTTGCACACTTTATACAAAGCTAAAATGACCTCCTTACCTTATCAATGCGCACTCATAAAGACCTTTATGCCTTGATACTCGTTCACCTTTAAGCTTACTCAGAAACTGCAAAAATTCCAGAAAATGACTTTCAAATTCTAATGCTTATAACGTTTAACCTAGCCATCAAAATGAAAAAGTTCCTTCTTCAAAATTTTTTAGAATTGTCTTAACTTTCTTACCTTAAAATGTCAGCTTTAAAATTGAAGGTAATTGACCTATTGCCTCCAAAGTGTCTACGCTACTCAGATTCCTCCAAATTTTGACATTTTTCTCTTCCTTGAACTCAAACTCAACCTTCCTCGCTTCCCCTTTGCTTAGTAGTCTCACTTTGGGAACTATACTCTTTTATGAAGCTCTTGCAGCTAGTTTTTAAATTGACCCTTAAATATTGCGTTTTGCATGACAACTTTTGCCACCTTCTGCTTGCTGTAAAAATCACCCTTACATGCTCTGGGCACCTGTTCTTCACTCAGTTGACTTGTCTTGAACATCTATAATCCTCTTCAAAAAACGCAACCTCAAGCTCCTTGCCCAAAAGTCCTTATGCGCATATGGTCGGCTAGATCAACGCGGGCTTGCCTTCTATCAATCACTTAGCTTAGAGCCTTATTGCCTTGTCTTTTCTTGCCTATATGTGTTTGGCCACCTAGGTTAAGCCTAGAGGTTTTCATGCCCACACAACCACAACACTAAGCCTTGGCGCCTAGACATGTCAACAGTTCTCACACTTTTTTGGCCGCCAACAATATTTCCCTTCAACACTTAGGCTCTTCATCAACATGATTACCTAAACAACAAGAACAACATAATAACCCTAAACATGGTTGTCTTCAACACTTATAAAAATTTTAAGACCACAAAGTCTAGGGTTTACAGTGATGTTATAAAAAGTTACAAGGATTAAAACTCAAGTCTTAAAAGTTTCTCTGTGCTTAAGCTTTCAATAAATCAAATATTCTAAAAAGCCAGCACATTCAAATGAAGAACATCTTAAAAGATTTTTTATTCAAATAAAATCATGTATTGATGGATGCAATACTTTGTTACTTTGACACACTAGGCATGCTTTGAAAGAGTTAAAAGTACCCTAGATTTGTTTTTCCCTTACTCTGGTACGTGAAGGATTTCTCCATATAGACACGACCCTTGATCAAACCATCATGCTAACTAGGGAATACTAGGCCAGGGATGTGATGGAATATGAAACATACGCAGCGGAAACAAAGATCGAACTTTACCCGATATGCAACTAAACAATTTAGTGATTAACATGCTAAAAAAGACCTAATTTAAACAATATTAGGGTTAAGGAAAATACTTATCTTTGAAGCTTTTTCCGACTTCTCGAAATCTTTTTACGATCACAAATCGGGACCACTATAAGTGTTAACCCGCTATTCTTCGAACTTAGAATTGGGTTGTGGGATCCATTAAATGAAGGAATTTGAGAAAAAGATGGAAATTGATGAGTAATTTTGGTTTGAGATTTGGGAGAGAAAACTAGTTTGGAAAAATAATTTTGAAATTCATAAAATCAAAAATTTTCCAAAAGTTTTCAAATATTTGAAAAATGCCCTTTAAATAGACTAATTACATGCAAAATTGCTAGCAATTAGTTTATTAAATCTCAACACCTAATAATCCATTAACCATTAGTAGAACTTAGTAGGCTACGTATTTACATCTCATGTAGCCACCTATCCGTATTCATATTTTTAACATTTAAATCACATTTAAACATAAACCTCTATAACCAACGACTATATCACATATATTCGTCGGTTTTTCTCTCTTTACCTAATTTGAACAATTCGAATTATTCCAACATATTATTCTAAGTTAATTCCATATGAGCTAGTAGGGGAATCTAATGGACCTATAGATCATGGACTTCAATGATTCGAGATTAACTTTCTAAACCCTTTTAGACCGAGTTAATCAATATTTGTTAACTAATGGGTCATTTCACTAAAGTTTCGTAGTTGCACTTCCTTCATTATAGATATATTTGTGTCCATTTGATATAACCATGATTAATAAGTTAATCCTTCATAGGTTGTTCGTAACCTCGGCTGGGTCAAAATACCGTTTTAACCTCGAGGATACATTTTGTTCTTTAAGTCCCACTGATCCATTATTGAACATTTTGTTTAAGGTCCAACCTATAACTGAATCCCTCTCGGACTAATGAGAGGACGAGATCCTTTATTCAAGACTTGGATTCAATCCTTAAGGGAACAACTTATCTATTAACCCTAAAATTTGTAGAAGTGAATTCTGTTTTGCACCCTATGTCCCTAGCCATCCAATCGATCTTACCCCTGAAATGGGAGGCTTATTGAGCCAGCGTCCTTGAGTTGCCCTCACTTATGCATATCTAAGAATAATACCGTTTGAACAGAAGTTTATAGTTAGGTTTAGGATTAAGATTAAATTATCTAGGTCATCAAAATCAAAATAGTCAGTTTATATAATCAACGGTGTTATAACTTAAAATTGACTATTTCATGGTTCCAATCTTATGCAAACTCTTTATATAGATGTCCCCACTCTCATGTCTCTACATGAACGATTCAAGATCACATGGTTTGTACTAACTACAAGCGGGCCACATCCATAGTGTTTTCGAAATAAGCCGTCCAACCTTGTTCATACACTATAGATCATTTGAGCTATAAACTCGAGTTTGATCCACGTTTATGTCTCTACATAAAGTTCAAGTCTACACTAGATAGCCTTAGGACCTTAGTTTATTGGAGGTTATAGTATTCTATTTTCACTAATAAGTCAACCACTTTATTGAATAGAATATAATTTAAACTACAAACTACGAGTTTTAGGACATAAATTTGTACAGGATGTATTTGTTTTATTAAGCCAAAAGAGAAGCTTCCTTTGCAGGGTTCGTACTGCACTAACATCGGGTAACATTAATTGAACATAGAGGACCCTAATTGATCACAGATTAAAGTTTAACCCCTTCGGCTCAACTGTACAAACACTCATCTCCATTTTTTATTGAGCTTTTATTTTCGATTTTCTTTTTCTTTTTCAAGTCACACCTTTTGATTTTAAAGCAAGTGTTTCCTCAGCTTTGTCACTTTTTTTTTTAAATTTTTTTCTTTTTCTTCTCGGGGAGCAAGCCTTATTTTGATTTGAGTTTTTTTATGGACTTTTTCTATTCTAGGATTCGTCTAGTATACTCAATGGGATGATCGACCTTTTGGGGTGGCAACAAATGAATTTAAGCCCAAGTACTCGTTATCTAAAGGATCATACATTGTGACTTAACGAAGAAGTAAAAAAATGCATGAGATAACAAGAGAAATTTTTATAATGGCGTCAAATTTGTGAATGCTCTTTTTCCTATTTAAAATCAAGCAAGCTAAGTTAGGATAAGTGTATCATAGACTATCATAGTAAAACACCAAGCAAACAAGAAAGAACATCCATGCAATTTTTCTTCTTCATTCAATCAAACATTCATTTCAATCATGCTACATACATGCATTCATTCAGTTATAAAAATCCACAAAACCCAAGCTCAAATGCTCAAGGATTATCTTGATATGCAAGAGTCAAATTGAAACAAAAGTCTTAATTTCTCATATGCAAGGCTAAAAGAATTAAAATTGGCAAAAATTTCAAAGTACCTAAAAAATATTAATTATGCAAGGAAATATGTAATTGAGTTAAACCTAACCACCCCCAACTTTAAAAGCATTCTTTGTCCTTGAAGCATAAGATCAAAAAAGAAAGCACAAGAACAAA
Source organism: Cucumis melo (assembly GCF_025177605.1). Classification (NCBI taxonomy): domain Eukaryota; kingdom Viridiplantae; phylum Streptophyta; class Magnoliopsida; order Cucurbitales; family Cucurbitaceae; genus Cucumis; species Cucumis melo. The sequence goes on along the minus strand of NC_066863.1, from coordinate 22,227,369 downwards.
TATAGAGGAACAGAAAAACTTCTCTGGATTTTGGCAAGTGCTTTTTCGATTGAGCTTGGCTTGCCAAAGAGAAGTTTGGATTTTCCTATTTAATGTATTTATCCTGAATATCAAAATGTTTGCATGTAGTTTGCTTATAAAAAAAAGGAGTTTATTCCAAACCAAAAAGGTTTCTTGGACTTTTGGTGATTTTAGTTTTACAATTTGGAATTGTAAAATAAACCAAATTCTCAATAATCTCAACAAAAGGTTCTTTCTTCCTTTCCATATTTAAGCTTGTGATAAATCTCTGAAAATCTTGAAATTTCTTCCGTTCCTTCTTTTGTAAATACAAGGTAAAAGCATATTCAAAATGGGATGATTTCACTTATTTATAAGTCTCTTTGGTGAAACTTTCCATCGAGGAATGATTACCTTTGCTCGTAGTGAGAATTACCCAATGTCAGAATGCGACATGTCACTGTCACTTCCTTATCCTAAACTTAATTGGGTGGCAAGATCAAATTAGTCATGGACTTTCTTACACGAGGATGACGTCACTACTTCTTGGTGAAGGAAGCTCAAATCACATAATAGCTCATTCGTAGCCTAGAACACGAAACGCAAGTTACCTTGCAATCTCTCTAATCACCAACTTTTCTTGCATAGTAGTCTCATCGCATAGTCAGTTCTTGTTGCATGTAATCTCATTGCATAGTGCAGAATGTGATCAGGGCCTAACATTCCTTCAATTTTTTGTCCCATTGTTCCACCTATTTCGTGTGTCCTCTTTTCTCTACTTCTGTTTATCTCTCCCAAACTTGAATCCATATATTGGTTTGCATTTCTAAATCTGTCTTGATCATCATTTCTTTTGTCAAGCTTTATTGGAACATAAGATTTGAGATCTATTTGTTGTTCTTCTTCTTTTTTCGCTCGGTCTTTCTCTATATTATATAAGTGCTTCTTGAAATCTCTTGCATCAGGTTTGTAAAAAATCTATTAATTGCATTTATTGTCAAAGATCTACATATGGTGTAGGTTTAATACATTCGTATATAGGGTATTTGATAAAGTTCCAAATGGTGGATTCTTGATGTATTCGATCATTGTGTTCACGGACCAAGTTTTCTATTTTCTTACTCATATTGTCTTCAACATTCTTTATGTACTCAAACGTGTCATGCATTCTTTTATTTATCAACTATTGGCACCTTTCAATTCTTTCTAGCAGTGGGTAATTCCATCAACTTGAGAGGTAGAGGTTGAACTACTCGCTCAATAGGTTGATTCTTTCTTAGCTCTTCTTCAGCCACTTTGGAAATCTGTTTCTCATCTTCAAGGAATGATGTAAAATATGACATATTTACTTCCTCCGATGTTGCTAGGAGGAGAGCATATTTCAAGCTGTTACAAAATATCAAAACAATATATTAAATAAGAATTGATAATCTATAGGCTTGGTCCATATCATTGTAAAATTGATAATTTAACGGTTCGTTCGTCATTGGAAAAGACATTAGGTACAGACAATCCTAATATATGATGAATCAAGAATATGTTATATTCATAGTAATGGCAGTCATGGAACACAAATACAATGTGTATTGGATTGATAAAATGTAATGGTGAAAAATTATATTATATTGCGCTAATAAGATGATACAAGATAATATTAATTTAATAAATATCAATCGTGATTTATATGAACTCCTTATTAGACATGTCATATTTTTGCCTAATTGATACGACTTACCTTAGTTTAATTGATATGACTTATTTTTGTTTAAATTTGACAGTAGAAATGATGGATGTAATTCTAAAGTATAGACACTATTTTATCTTTATGATTTTTCTAGCTCTTTTTACATATTCATGCATTCCAATCAGATTTATTGTCATTTTGGTAACAAATAACAGTAATGTTATACTAAAGCAAATGTTTATTGGGGTTGCAATAGTATAGATGAAATCAAATATAAGTTAAAATATACATAATTTGCAATCAGTAATGTCAAATGTGTGTATTGTAATAAAGATACCTATTTTTTGCGTTATTGATGTTTTTCCTTTTTGCTCATTGACTTCTTATTCTTTTTTTTTTTTTTTTTTTTTTGTCTTTTACACTTGATACCTATAATTTGAAAATATTAGTAACCAGTCATTTATAGTATAAAAAAGTTTTTTTTTTCTTTTATAAAATGTTACCTTCTTTCTTTTACGAGTTTTTTTCTTCTTGGTTCTCTCATCATTTAATGATTCTTGATCCAACACTAATGTCCCTTCATTGAATTTTGAAGTTCCATTTTAAATGTTCTTTGTTTGCTCGTCATCATCTTCATTTGGTTGTTCTTCATTTGTATTGTCCTCTTCCTCTCCATTACTTTTCTCTTGCTTGTCTTCCTCTATATCTTTAATTGTTTTTTTTTTTTGTGTCCTTTTTGCAACATTTGCGCATTCATTTAGTCAAATGACACTACAAAAAATCGAGGTTATCCCAACGTAGAAAAAGGCGTCAGAAGGAAAAACGTCGGGAACGACCCATTATTCCGACACCAATTTACTCCTGTCAGGAAAGACTCATTTTTTCGATGTCATGATATAGATGTCGGGAAAGATGTCGGAAATAATAACTTATCCCAACGCGGCATGCCGCGCTAGGAACCATCAATCGGAAATTATCGAACATTAATTGTGTCAGACAGATATTCCCGACGCATTCTATATGGCATCGGGGACTTCGTCAGGAGTAAGGGGATCACTCGGCACGTTTTATTTGCATCAAAAGTAATGATAGATCCCCGATGCCATTAGTTATCCGTCGAGAACTGCATCGGGAGTAAGGGGATCTCCCGATATTTTCGTGCTGCATGAGTTTCCCTATAAATTGATGTTTCAGTTCTGTGAAACATAGAATCAAAATGAAAGAGAAGAGAAGCGACGAGATATCGATTCGACCGGCGATCAAAGAGAAGAGAAGCGTCTGCCCATTGCTGTCGTTGCCGTCGCCGCCGTGAGCTTGTCGTCGTCCCTCTCTTGTCTTCTACCATCACACATTCCTAGGTTAGGTAAGTTTAAAATTCAAAATTTTTAAAAAATGTTAGTTTAGTTTAGTTTTTTGTTTTTGAAAATTAGTTGTAGGATTTTAATGATGAATTAGTTGTAGAATATTGTTTAGGAATATATTTTTAGTTTTAGAATGAGAATTTTGAATGTGGGTTGTAGGGGGAGGGGGTATTTGAGAAATTGATTTGGAGAATTGAAATTTTGAATGTGTGAGTTTATTTGAAGAGGGGAAGTAGGGTTTATGAATATTTGAAGGGGGTGGGTTGAAAATTAGAGTGGAGAGGGGTTGAATTGAAATTTTGAAGGGAAAGGTTAAATTGAAATTTTGAAGAGGAGGTTTAATTGAAAATTTGAAGGGGGTTGAATTGAAATTTTGAAGTGAGGGATTACGGTTGAAAATTTGAGGAGAGGGGGCAATGATTATTATTGTGTTAAAAATTTTGTAATATGTGCTATGATTCGTTTTGGCTATCCTGCAGTTTTGGTAGCCTTTAGTTCAATTCTAATATTTTTCTTTTAGTAGTTTTGAATAACTAATTTGTTGTTGATTTAGGATGACTATCTTACAGTTATGGTAGTCTTTTTTGTTTTGAATTTGTTTGTATTTCTAAGGGTTTGAAAGGGTGGTAGTAGAATAGCTCGTAAGGTAGCATTGTTGGAAGGGGTGGGTAGGATGCGAAGATTGAAGTTATGTATGATTAATAATTAGGTTGTGCCGGCTATCCCGCAGTTATGGTAGCCTCTGTTGTTCGAAGTTAGTTTTAGTGAAAATATTGAGAGGTTGTATATTCAGGGGAGTAAGTTTAAGATGCAAAAGGAGAGAAATATGTTTCTAACCAAACCTATTTATGTTTTAGGAACTTTAACGATGGACAAGGGTTGAATGAAATTTAGGAATAAGTTTTTCCTTGAGTATAGAGAGGGAGTGACTCAATTTTTAGAATTTACCAAGTTTCACGTAGATGCCTATGGACGAATAAGGTGTCCATGCAAGAGATATATGAACTTAAATTGGAACTCACTAGAGGGTGTGGAACGACATCTACTTACTATTGGAATATCCCCTGACTACACAGAATTAGTGTATTATGGAGAGTCATTAAGCTTTAGAGGTACATAAATATTTGGGGAAGGAACTAGTAGTAACCCTTTTGATGAAGGAACTAGTAGTAGGTAGTTTACTGAAAAAGACGATATGTATGGTATGCTGAATGATTTACAAGTCCTGATTGAACAGTAAGAGAAAACGGAAGAACGTCGTTTGGAAGATGAAATGTCGAGCAATATTGGGGTAGATATAAATGAAGATACAACAAACATATTTCAAAACTTATTGAATGAAGCATGTAATGAGTTGTACCTCAGTTGTTCTGAATTTTCGTCCTTGAATTTTTTGTTTAAGTTGATGCATGTGAAGGTTTTAAATGGTTGGAGTAACAAGTCGTACGACATATTGTCAGAACTCGTAAGAGCAGCGTTTCCAATGTGTAGTAGTATTATTCCTAGTTCATTTTATGAAGTCAAACGAAAATTTTGTGACTTGGGCTTGGAATATGAGACTATTCACGCGTGCAAGTACGACTGTGTATTGAAAAGAGTTTGATGATTTGCAACATTGTCCTACATGTGACTAGGCTTAGTAAAAGGTTAATCATAATAGAGGGAAAAAAAATTACGCATAAGGTATTGCGCCACTTTTCTTTGATACCGAGATTACAACGCTTATTTGTATCGCAGGAAGGGTCTGCTGCCATGAGATGGTATACGGATAAACATGTTGAAATAGATGATGTGTTGAGACATCCAGCTGATGTAGAGGGATGGAAGCACTTTGATTATGAATTTCCTGATTTTGCTTCTAATCCATGGAACGTGCGTTTGAGGTTGACTTCATATGGATTTATCCCATTTCGTCAAATGAGTACCTCGTACAATATGTGGTCTGTTATGTTACCAATTTTCTACCATAGAAATGCATGAAAGAGACAAATTTCTTCATGTCATTGCTCATACCCGATATTTGATCTCCTGGTAGGGAAATCGATGTGTATCTCCAATCATTGATTGAGGAACTCAAAGAGTTATGAACTTATGGGGTGCGTACGTATGACTCTCTTACATGTTAGTTCTTTCAGCTACATGCAGCCTTGTTGTGGACGATTAATGACTTTTTGGTGTATGGTGACCTATTAGAGTGGAGTAAAAAATGGTATTAAGTATGTCCCATATGCATACGGGATAGAATATCCTTCATGGGACATAGACGCTATCTTCCAAAGAACCACGTGTGGCGTAGAATGGAATTTATGGACCTACAGATTGAAGCTCCAATAAAATGAGATTAATTAATTAAACTCTTTAATTAAATTAATCTCTATTCATTAACTATTAGTCATTCCACTAACGACTAATAGTTGCACTCTTCTTACTGTAGATATATTTTTTTGTGTCCATTAGATGTAACCAATCAACAATGCAATGACCCTTCACAAATTTCTCGTAAGTACAGCTAGGCCAAAAATTACCGTTTTTCCTGTAATTACATCTAACTCCTTAAGTACCACTGATTCCTCTAATAAACAATAATTATAGTTCTACTATAACTGAACTCCTCTAAGGCCAAGAGAGAGGTGTGGCACCACATTGTTCAAGTCTTGGAATCAGCCCTTAAGAGAGCAATTTCTCTACTTACTCTATCTATAGAGAAGGAGTGAATTCCTTCTTGTGTAGTTGTGTTCCCAGCTCCCCAATTAGATGAATCCTTAAAATGGTAGGAATATTGAGTTGGCAACATAGGCCATTCTCACCCATGTAAATCAAAGGACCGCCTTTATAGACTTTCACAACTTACTGAGGATTCAGGTCAAGTCACCTATGGTCATCCTGGTGAAATGTAGTCTTGACTAGTAACGGTGTTAATAAGAGAGACTATTCATTTCATGGTCCGGCCTTATACAAACTCTTTGTATAAAATACTTCCGCTCTAATGTCTCGACATGAATGATTAGGATCAAATCATTTGTAGCACTTTAGAACAATTGTAACAACTATAGAGCAAGTCGTATTCGTTGTGTCACCAGGATAAGGTATCTGACGTTATCCATTTACTACAGACCATTTAGGTTATCACTTAAATATGATCCACTTATATGTCTTCACATACATGTTTACGTTACAGAAGATAACCTTGGATGTTCATTTATTGGTTTTGTGGGTTAATGCAACTAAATGTCAAATAAAATAAAACACTTTATTTTATTAGATAAATAAAATATTTGTATAATATATACAATTACAAACTACAAGACTACGAGATTTAGGACATCAACCCCAACAATCTCCCACTTGTCCTAAAGCTAGTGAGGTGTACAACATAAAAGTTAAAATATTATAATAGTATACAAAACAAGAAACTAGAGCATACAATACGCACCCAATAAATCTCCCACTTACCCTAGATTAAATATGGCATGTCACATAGACCCAGACTCTCTAGGTGACCCACAAACACCTTAGCCATGAGGGGCTTTGTAAACGGATCAGCAACCTTGTGCGTCAAAGCTATCAGTGTGACGATCACGTCCTCTCGATGCACTATCTCTCAAATCAAGTGATACTTGCATTCAATATGCCTTCCACGCTTGTGGCTTTTGGGCTCCCTAGAATTAGCCACAACCCCATTATTATCATAGTAAAGAGTAATTGGCTTTGACATGTTTGGACCTACTTCTAAATCAATCAAGAATTTCCTAAGCCAAATAGCCTCTTTGGCATGTTCACAAGCTACGACATACTCTGCCTTTATGGTGGAGTCAGAAATACATCATTGCTTGACATTTCTCCAAATTACAGAGCCTCCGTTAAGAGTGAACACTGAACCTGAAGTAGATTTCCTAGAATCTCTATTAGTTTGAAAATCAGAGTCTGTGTATCCTGTAAGAATCAAATCCTTAGAACCATACATAAGCATGTAGTCCCTTGTTCTTCTAAGATACTTAAGGATTGTTTTAACGGCAGTCCAATGAGCTAATCATGGAGCAGATTGATATCTACTGACTATCCCCACCGCATAACAGATGTCAGGTCTAGTACATATCATCACATACATGAAGCTGCCAATAGTTGATGCATAGGGGATATGTCTCATTTCCTCGACCACTTGAGGTGTCTTAGGACATTGTTCCTTAAACAAATTAACTCCATGCCTAAAAGGTAGTAAGCCTCTCTTGGAGTTTTGCATTAACAACTATCTTCTCAATATATGATGCTTGAGACAAAGCTAGCGTTTTGTTCTTACGATCTCTAAAGATCTGAATACCCAGAACAAATTGTGCCTCTCCTAAATCTTTCATTTGAAATTAGGCTACTAGCCATTGTTTGATGTTCGTTAGTAAACCTACATCATTCCTAATGAGTAGGATATCATCTACGTATAGAACTAAGAAAGCTACTGAATTGTTGATGATTTTTTTTTATAGACATAAAGTTCATCAACGATTTGATCAAATCCATAAGATTTTATTGCGGTATCAAATCTTATATTCCAAGATCGAGAAGCTTGTTTCAACCCATAAATAGAACGATCAAGCTTGCAAAATTTTTGCTCTTGACCTGAAGTTATGAATCCTTCTAGTTGTTGCATGTAGATGGTCTCCTCAAGATTGCCATTCAAAAAGGTAGTCTTAACATCCCAAATTTCATAGTCAAAATATGCAGCAATGGACAAAAGTATTCAAATAAACTTTAACATGGCAACATGTGAGAAAGTCTCCATATAGTCAACTCCCTCAGCTTGGGAATAACCCTTTGCCACTAGTTTAACTTTAAAAGTTTGTACCTTACCATCTGCACCCCTTTTTCTCTTGTAGATCCATTTAAAACCTATAGGTTTTACCCATCATGTTGATCTACAAGATCCCAGATTGAATTGAAGTACATAGACTTCAATTCAAGATTCATAGCTTTGATCATCTTTATCCATATCCTCCAGTGCTTTCTTAAAAGTCAATTCTCAATGTTACCATCAGATATGCAGTTAAGGTTTCAGTTAAACTCATGTAACGAATAGGTAAGTTTGTAACAGTCCCACTTCGTCGAGGTTTCCTCAACAATTAAGGTTGGTGTGTCTTAGTAGATGAACCGACATGAAAAACTCTTGTTAATCCACTAGGATCTTCAACAACTCTTGTTGAAGGTTCAGTAGTTTCATTGGAGAGTTCATTTAATACTATCTTACTACGCGGTTTGTGCTCCCTTATGTGGTCCTCTTCTAAAAATGTAGCATTTGTCGATACAAACACTTTATTATCTTTAGGATCATAGAAGTAACCACCTCTAGTTCCTTTGGGGTAGCCTACAAATAAACATAATTTTGAACGAGATTCCAATTTCTTAGGATTAGTCTCAAACACGTGTGCTGGACACCCCTTGATTCTGAAATGACGTAAACTACCTTTATGACCATTCCATAACTTCAAAGGAGTTTCAGAAACACTTTTAAATGGAACACAATTCAAAATATAGGCTGCAGTTTGCACTGCATAACCCCAAAACAAATTAGGTAAGTGAGCATAACTCATCATAGATCGAACCATGTCCAACAAGATTCGATTTCTCCTTTCTGATACACCATTCTGTTGAGGTGTACCAAGTGCTAAGAGTTGGGATACAATTCCACATTCCATCAAATAATTTTAAAATTTCAAATGCATATACTTTTCACCTCGATACGATCGAAATGTTTTAATCGTTTTACTCAATGCGTTTTAAACTCCAGCCTTGTATTCCTTGAACTTTTCAAGGGTTTTAGACTTATGTTGCATTAAATAAACATACCCATACCTTGAATAATTATTAGTAAAATATAACATTCATAAAACCACATAGATATGAATGTACAAGTTCTAGGAGTTCTTTAGCCCTATAACTTTTTTTAGTAAAATGTTTTCTGGTCATCTTACCTTCAAGTCATAAGTCACATACATGTAAAGAATTTTCTTCTAACTCACTTAGAAGTCCATTCTTTACTAATCTCTCGATCCTATTGAGATTGATGTGCCTTAATCTTAGGTGCCAAAGATGAGCATTTTTTTAGAGAAATTTTAAGTCTTTTATTTTGAGTCGTTGCAGTTTTGAACATTTCAGTATTAAGGAGGGCTTTAGATGTTAATGATCTTAAAATATAAAGATTATTTTCTAACTTTGCAGAACAAATCTCAACACCATTTTTGTAAATAAATAGTTTATTTACATTAAAAGTTAACGAGTAAGATTGTTATAGTAAATACTTTACAGAAATCAAGTTCCATTTTAAATCAGGAATAACATATACATTTTCTAATAAAAGAAAAGATTTTTATAAACAAAGTCGAAGCCCTCCCATTGCAATCGCTGAGACGACATGCCTAATTCCAACTTTCATCGTCATCTCTACAGTCTCTAACTGCCGCCAGAAACTAATTCCCTGAAATGAAGAACAAACATGATTAGTAGCACCTGAATCTATTATTCAGGTTGAATCATCATTTTCCACTAAACAAGTCTCTAGCACTAGTAAATCATATTTACCTTGTTTGGCCTTCTTCTTTTCTACCAAGCCTCTAGCACTAATAAATCATATTTCCTTTATAGCCTTGACCTTCTTGCTCGTTTTAGTAGCAGTGGGGTTAGCTTTATTTCCTTGGCCACCCTTCTTCTTCTTCCACTTCTTAGTGTCAGATGAAGAAGGCACAGACTTAGTTCCAGAGGTCGAACCTCTATAGAACTTTCTTGTGGAAGTAGCAATATTTGTCTCTCCCTTCTGTCCCTTGATTTTCATCAGAGGCTCGAAATTCTGTAGCTCGTTGAGAAGGATGGAAAGGGTATAAGCAATCTTATTCATAACAGCATTGCTTCTAAATTGCAGGAAACTCTCTGACAGAGATTCCAAAGTAAAGCTAACCTAAATGGCTTCATCGATGACAGCCCCATTCATTTCTGCCACGTTGAAATGAACCATCATATTGAGAACATGTTCTCGCACTGAGGTTCCCTCATTTATACAAGAATTATAAATGTATTTTAGAGCATCATGCTTGATCTGATAAGAAGCCTGACCAAACATCTCCTGAAAGGAGTCCATAATCTCACAAGTAGTGAGCATTGATTCATGTTTCTTGGCCAATACTTCAGATAAGCTTGCCAAGATGTATGCTCGGGCTTTTTCATTTACCTTGACCCAATGCTCATGTGCTTCTCGAACAGTTTGAGTTGCATTAGCAGCTGGGACTTGAGGACACTCCTAAACTAGGACAAATCTAAGGTTATCGATGATTAGTACAGTGTTGATAGTGTTTTTCCAAGATGCATAATTATTGCCATTAAGTTTATCAACAGCCAGCATATTCAAAGTAGCACTCGTCATCATCAGATTGCTAAAAACATACAATTTATTTATATAAGTTATACTACCATTTTCCGTATAGAAAACCAATCAATTTAGCAAAATTTTAATATATGCTAAGTGATATCTATTTTGCATTGATGCTTCGGAGAGGTAGGATAAAAACCTCTATAGGGTGATTAATTATCCCTTCACTGAATTGAGAGACAATCTCAACTAAATATTACACCAGAATAACTCTTATTCCTATAATAGTTAGTCATCATTGTTTAGTCAAGAAATGATTAACTTAAAAATTTCTTGTAAGTGTAACCCTTCATTTTAGATTTTAGAGTTTCGCCTCAATAAGTAATACGTAGGGAAAAAACCAATTGGAGAAAAAACTAAAGAAATCCCATCCATTTTTGGAGTTTGAGTAAAATCTAATGCAAACACCTTCAGTAGGGGGACACAAGCAAAGGTGCCTCGAGGCCAAGCATGAGAATTTACTATAAACTAATGAAAGAGACCGCAAGATGTGTTGACACACATCCCTCTCCCACTTACTATAGATACTATCTCCATTCACCTTGTCATTGACTTACACAAATACCACCCTTAGGGAGACACAAGCAAAGGTGCCTCGAGGCCGAGCATAAGTCTCACGGTATGAATGTTTAAGGAGAAACGTGAAAAGAAAAAAGAAATATCATATACCCTATTTCCTCCCAAGTGTTTTACTTAAAAATAATTAACTTAGAAAATATGACTAATTATTTATTTAAGTCCATTCTTAAATTGACCCAATATAACTCTGATGTTGGATAGTTTAATAATATATGGTTATTGTTCATCAAACACTTTGATAAATATAATCATGTATTGCATGCTTCTAAAATATTTGACTAATTCACCTTCTAGGTTAGTTCCCAGGTAGGGGTGTTCCGTTATCGTCAGCTTAAGTATCCCAGCCTAGACAGAATCTTCCTTAGACAAAGGTCCATTATAGACAAATATTTTATAAACTTAATCTTTTATTGATATTATTTTAATCCTATTAAAACGAAAACAGAAAAGATTAATCCTAGTTCTAATCTCATTAGAAATATTATTCATTAAGGTCTAGATGAATTAATTTTAAACTATTTAAAACTAATTATGATCTTATGTTAGCATGCAACTCTTTATTATAGATTTTAAATCTAAATTTATAAACTTATAACACTTATAAGAAAAGAAGATAATTAAAATCTATAAACATGCATTTCTAATGTCATTTAATAAATATAACGATTATATTCACCAAGTAATGACATGCTCAGTGCATTTCCATTTTCATCGCACAATACAACAATTAGATTAATGCAATGAAAATCGACACATCCATCAATCAAACTATATAATACAACGTTTTAAAATATAGGATGATGCATGGAAATATTAATTATACATGCTATCATGCAATATAACAATTATATTAAATATGATGCATGAGCATGCTTAGAAAATCATGCAACTAAAATATAACACTTATATTTAAGAATGATGCATGATAATTATAATTCTAAGGTGGGATTTTAAACTATATGACATACAATATGCATATAAATGGTTTAATCAAACGCCACATGCAATAAAAATTAAGTAGCAAAATAGACCGAATTTGGCACTTCTACAAAAAAAATCAAATTGTATTAATTTAATTAATAAAACAAAAAAGAACAAAAAAACAAAAAACTACACATTCTGGAATTCGACCTCTTGCAAGAACGGTGGATGACCAGCCACTGCACCTAAAACAAATCCATGGTTCTTTGATGGTGTGCATAAATAATATATGTGTTTCCGATTTCTTTCTAAACAAACGCTGCTGCAATTCTATAAAGATTTGAATCTAAACGGAACTGGAAAATATCCGCTGTAAAGCCTCCGAAAATCGTCCATCTTCCTAGCAACAGTTTCCTCGAACGACACAGACTTACAAACTCGATTACAGAATTAAAATGGCCAAAACAACAGCCCCTTACATCAGTTAAATTAATGAAAAACTGTAATTTGAGGTGCCAAAATCGAAAACATCTATTTTGCAAACCCACATTCAACAATGTAGAGGGAAGAAGAAAATACCCATCTTTTCTCTAAATTTTGTTTCAAAAATTGAAAAAACAATTGCATGATTTGGGTCTGATACCAATTGAAGGAATGAAATTCCTAAAGCGGAAGCGTATGAACGCCGTGCAAATCGAATTCAATTTATAAAATTCGAAAACAAATATCCAGAGAAAAACAAAACTAAAACCTAAGCATGCTTCTATGGAGGGAAAGGGAAAAAGAAACTAACCTTTGTAGAACCTCCAAGAAATCTTCTCCGAATTTTTCAAGAACACCACGAAGTTTTCATCATTATTCTCAAGGAAAGAATCTAACAAAGCGTTGTGGAGCTTCTGTAATTTTGGTGAGGGAAAAATTTAGGAGATAATTTTTTTTCTTTCTTTTTGTAACACAGAACCAAGAGATCAGAATTAGAATACGAATACAGAGTGATTCTATATATCTCAACCAACTTAAGAGAGATTGAGAATTATTTTATTAATTAAATATATATTAATAAAATTAAATTAATAAAAATTTAATATGGATTATATCTTATATAATATAAACTTTATATTATATTATATTATATATAATATAAGAAATCTCTATAGTGCTAATATGAATAAAATCCATATTAATTTAACCTATAGTTTATTTATGAATCTTATTTATATTCTTATTATTATTTGAATCATATTCAAATATTAACTTTTCTCATAAAAACTTCCCTTTAATCAAATACATTATATTAATTGTATCATATACAATTTATTCCCTTTAATCAATTTGAACAATTAAAATTAAACCAAAATAAATTTTATTTTCATTTATCCTTATTAAGCTAGGAACCTTATGGACCTACAAATTAAAGCTCCAATGAATTAGGATTAATTAATTAAACTCTTTAATTAAATTAATCTCTATTCATTAACTATTAGTCATTTCACTAAAAACTAATAGTTGCACTCTTGTTACTGTAGATATATTTTGTTACTGTAGATATATTTTTGTGTCCATTAGATATAACCAATCAACAGTGCAACAACCCTTCACAAATTGCTCGTAAGTACAACTAGGCTAAAAATTATCGTTTTGTCCTTGTAATTACATCTAACTCCTTAAGTACCCATGATTTCTCTAATGAACAATAATTATAGTCCTACTATAACTGAACTCCTTTCATGTCAAGAGAGGGTATGGCGCCACATTGTTCAAGCCCTGGAATCAGCCTTAAGAGAGCAATTTCTCTACTTACTCTATCTATAGAGAAGGAGTAAATTCCTTCTTGTGTAGGTATGTTTCCAGCTCTTCAATCAGACGAATCCTCAAAATGGTAGGTATATTGAGTCGGCGACATAGGTGATGAAAACCCTTTGCACAACGGAAGAATTATATAGACCTTAACCCAATTTTAACTAGAACCTAAAAAATATCAATACATTGGCAAAATAATTTCTATGGCTATGGCTAAGCATGGTGAATTAAAAAAATACAAAGAAAAACAAAGAAGAGGAAACATACGATCGTTGACATCTCTATATCTACAAAAACACCAAATTGAGGCGCCACCACTTGGAAAGCTTCCTATTCTCTAGATTGAGATGGTTTGTGGGAACCAACTGGTAGAAAATTTTTACAGAGAAAAAAATTCTTTCACCAGAGAGAATTTTAGAATTCACATACAGAACTTATCTGTAAAAATGCGTATAATTCCCCTTTTTTTAGACTGAAGAAGTGGGAAGTTGGAGAGAATCAGGAAACGTGGGAAAACCTCCCACGTTCCTTATTCATTTAATTTTATTAAATTAATAATATTATTAAATTAAATTAAATTAAATTAATTAAATAAATCATATTTAATTAATATTTCATTGAAATCATATTTTAATGAATATCTCTCACATAATTATAGTTTTAATATATATTATATATACATTAAATTTTAACCTATAGTTTTAAGATGAATCTAATTCACATTAAATTAATATTTGAACTCATTCAAATATTTTATTCTCTCATAAATTAATTTGGAACTATATCCAGAATTAAATTTATATATTAAAGTCTAATTAAAATATAAACTTTATATTATAATGTATCACCATATATTATATTAATTCTCAAAGTAAATTTGAATATTTCAAATTACAACCAATATAAATAAATGTCATTACCCTTTACGAGCTAGAAAGAGGACCTAATGGACCTACAGATCAGAAGCTACAACGATATGAGATTGATTGGCTAAACTCATTAACCACATTAATCAATATTTGTCAACTGTATGTACACTCCATTAAAGACTCACAGCTGAACTCTTCTCACTATAGATATATTTCTGTGTCCACGGATATAGACCAATACCAGTAAGTTAGTCTTTCACAAGTGTTCGTAACGTCAGCTGAATCAATTTATCGTTTTACCCCTAGGTTACTTCTGTTGGGGTTGATGTCCTAAATCTCGTGGTCTTATAGTTTGTATATATTATACAAACTTTTTATTTATCTAATAAAATAAAGTGTTTTATTTTATTTGACATTTAGTTGCATTAACTCATAAAACCAATAAACTAACATCCAAGGCTATCTTCTATAATCTAAACATGTATGTGGAGACATACAAGTGGATCATGTTTAAGTGATAACCTAAATAGTCTGTAGTAAATGGATAAGACTGGATACCTTATCCTGGTGACACTACGAATACGGCCTACTTTGTAGTTGTTACAATTGTTCTAAAGTGCTACAAATGATTTGATCCTAATCATTCATGTCGAGACATTAGAGCGGGGGTATCCTATACAAAGAGTTTGTATAAGACTGGACCATGAAATGAATAGTCTCTCTTATTTACATCGTTACTAGTTGAGACTACATTTCACCAGGATGACTATAGGTAACTTGACCTGAATCCTGAGTGAGTTGTGAACTCCTGCCTATGAAGGCGATCCTTTGATTTATATGGGTGAGAGTGGTCTATGTAGCCGACTCAATATGCCTACCATTCTGGGGATTCGTCTGATTGAGGAGCTGGGAACACAGCTACACAAGAAGGAATTCACTCATTCTCTATAGATAGAGTAAGTAGAGAAATTGCTCTCTTAAGGGTTGATTTCAAGACTTGAACAATGTGGCGCCACACCCTCTCTTGGCCTGAGAGGAGTTCAGTTATAGTAGGACTATAATTATTGTTCATTAGAGGAATCAATACTTAAGGAGTTAGATGTAACTACAGGGGCAAAACGGTAATTTTTGGCCTAGCTATACTTACGAGCAATTTGTGAAGGGTCATTGCACTGTTGATTGGTTATATCTAATGGACACAAAAATATATCTACAGTTAGAAGAGTGTAACTATTAGTCTTTAGTGGAATGACTAATAGTTAATGAATATAGATTAAATTTAATTAAAGAGTTTAATTAATTAATCTCATTTCATTGGAGCTTCAATCTGTAGGTCCATAAGGTCTCCTTGTTAGCTCAATAAGGATAAATGAGAATCAAATTTATTTTGGTTTAATTTGAATTGTTTAAATTGATTAAAGGGAATAAATTGTATATGATACAATTAATATAATGTATTTGATACATTATAATGTAAAGTTTTTTATGAGAGAAGTTAATATTTGAATATGATTTAAATAATAATAATAATATGAATAAGATTCTTAAATAAACTATAGGTTAAAATTGAATTCGATTCATATTAGAACTATAGATTATATGAGAGATCTAAACCATTGGTTATATTATATATGATATAATATAAAGTTTATATTATATGAGATATAATATATATTAATTAAATTTATATTGATTTTATGTAATTTAATTAATACATATATATATATATATATATATATATATTAATATATTTAAATAGAATAGAATAACTCCCTGGGAGTTATTCTACGTGGGAAAGAAGGGGAAGTTATTTTGATAACTTCCCCCTCCATTGTTGAGATTTGTTTTAAAAGAAAAAAAAAAGAGAGTTTTTTTTTAGAACAGCACAATCTTACGATCTCTCTGTATCCCAAAGAAACAAAATTCTCCCAAAAGCTTCTTCCCTCACCAAAATTACAGAAGCCCACAACTCTCTGTGATTTTTTACTTGGAGAATAACGAGAAAGATTTTGTGGTGTCTCGAAGCTTGGAAGAAGAATTGGTTCTACAAAGATTAGTTTATTTTCACCTTTTTCCTTCATGAGAAGCATGTTTATTATTTTTCTTTGAATTTATTGGTTTCATAAATTGAATTTCACTTGCACGGCGTTCATACGCTTTCGCTTTAGGAATTCCATTCCTACAACTTCTAGTTCTTAAATACCAGTGCTCCTCTAATGAGCAACCTGTTTATGGTCCAACCACTAAACAGAAATCCCTCTCGTGCCATAGAGAGGGAGGACACTTTGTTCAAGTCTCGGAGACACCATTTAAGGGAACATTTATCTACTTATCCTAAAGTCGGGAATGAGTGAATTCCATCTTGTGTGATTATGTTCTCAGCTCCTCACTCGGTCTTGTCCCTAAAATGATAAGCATATTGAGTTGACAATCTGGTCATTCTGACCTATATAAATCAAAGAACAATCCCTTACGAATAGAAGTGCATAATACACTTAGGATTAAAATTAAGTTACCTAGGTCATCCTAATGAAATAGAAACCCAACTAGTTAACATAGTTACATCTAGTGATTACTATTTCGTGGTCTAGTCTTATGCAAACTCATTGCATAAGATACCCTCACTCACTTATCGCATACATGAATGCATTGGATCAATGTGTTTGTATCAAATACAAAGTGAGTCATATCCATAGTGTTACCAAGATAAGGTACCTAACTTTAACCTTATACTATAGACCCTTTAAGCTGATCTTGAACATTGATCCCCGTATGTCTCTACATAGTGTTCAAGGCTCATCCAACAACTTAGGATGTTAGTTTATTGGATTTAGGTTATTAAGACAAAACTAATAATATAATCAATAACACTTATTGAAATTATAATAATTAAATACTTCATTAATAACGGCCAATAACTATGGGATGTACGTGATAAAGTAATCCTCAAACATTGAAAATGGTAAAGTGTACAAGTATATTACATAAAATGTATATATACAAATACAATAAACTAAGGTATCATCATACCCATTACACATCTTCCACATGCCATAGGTTACTTAATGTACATATCTCGAGGACCTAGACTTTCTAGATGACCCTCGAACACTTTAGTCGTGAGAGTCTTCGTAAATGGATCGGTAATGTTGTGCTCTGAGGTGATCTTGGTGACGATCACATCCCCTCGTTGCACAATCTCCTGTATCAGGTGATACTTCCTCTCTATGTCTTTCCCTCGTTTGTGGCTGTGAGGTTCTTTAGAATTGGCTACTGTCCCACTGTTATCAGAATATAGAGTGATGGGTAAGTTCATATTTGGAACAACTTCAAAATCAAGTAGGAACTTCCTGAGCCAAATTGCTTCTTTTGCTACGACGTACCCAGCCTCCATAGTAGAGTCTACAATGCATCCTTGCTTGATGCTACACCATACTACAACTCCTCCATTCAGAATGAACATTGATCCCGACGTGGATTTCTTAGAATCCTTATCGGTTTGGAAATCAGGGTCAGTGTATCTTGTAAGGATCAAATCCTTACCTCCATACACAAGCATGTAGTCTCTTATTCTTCTAAGATACTTAATAATAATTTTAACTGTCGTCCAGTGGTCTAACCCTAGGTTCGACTGATACTTACTGACTATTCCCACTGCATAACAAATATCTGGTCTAGTGCAGAGCATAGCATACATTAGGTTACCCACAGTTGAGGCATAGGGAATACGTCTTATATCCTCAACTTCTTTAGATGTCTTAGGACACTGTTCCTTAGACAAGTGAACCCCATGCCTGAAAGGTAATAAACCATTCTTAGAGCTTTGCATCGAATATCGAATCAACATTTTGTTGATACAGGTTGCTTGAGATAGTGTTAGCGATTTATTCTTATGATCCCTTATGATTTGGATCCTAACATATTGTGCCTCTCCCAAATATTTCATTTGGAATTGGGCTGCTAGCAAAGTTTTAACGTCAGTTAGGTATCCCACATCATTCCTAATAAGGAGGATATCGTCCACATAAAGTACTAAGAAAGCTACTTTACCTTTGTTGATTTTCTTGTATGCACAAGGTTCATCAACGTTTTGGTCAAAATTGTAAGATTTGATTGCAGTATCAAATATAATGTTCCAAAATTTAGATGCTTGTTTCAATTCATGAATGGATCGATTCAGCTTGCAAACTTTTTGCTCCTGACCTTGGGTTATGAACCCCTCGAGCTGAGACATAAAGATACACTTTTCAAGATTGCCATTTAGAAAAGCAGTCTTGACATCCTTTTGCCATATTTCATAATCATAAAATGTGGCTATGGACAAGAGAATCCTTATGGACTTTAACATAGCAACAAGAAAAAAAGTTTCCTCATAATCAACCCATTCCCTTTAGGTATACTCTTTTGCTACAAGTCTAGCTTTGAAGGTATGTACCTTCCCATCTAAATCTCTCTTTCTCTTATAGATCCATCTGCACTCTATAGGTTTTACCCCTTCAGGTAGACTACAAGCTCCCACATTAAATTGAAGTACATAGACTCCATTTCAAGGTTCATGGCTTTGATCCATTGGTCCTTGTCTACATCATTCATTGCCTGTTTATAGGACAATTGATCCTCAATACCATTATCTGGTATGACAACCCGAGTTTCAGTTAAACCCAAGTAATGGTTAGGTTATGATACAGTCCTCCCACTGCATCGAGGCATTCTCAATCGTTGAGAAGGATGAAACTGACTTGATGTGGTGGTTTCATCAACTCTTGATGACGGACCAACTTCATCAACAACCCTTGTTGATTCATCAGTTGCTTCATTTAATACTAATTTGCTTCGTGGTTTATGATCTCTCTTGTGGTCTTCTTCCAAGAAAGTAGCATTTATCGATACAAACACTCGGTTTTCTTGTGGATCGAAGAATAGACCACCTCTCGTCTCTTTAGGGTAACCAACAAATTGGCATAACTTTGAACGAGGTTCCAACTTCTTGGGATTTGTCACTAACACGTATGCTTGACAACCCCAAATTCTGAAGTGACTTAAACCCAAGTAATGGTTAGGTTATGATACAGTCCTCTCCATAACTCAAAAGGTGTTTCAGAAACACTCTTCGAGGGAACATTGTTCAAGATATGAACTGCAGTCTCTACTGTATACCCCCAAAACGAGCTAGGCAATTGAGCATAACTCATCATTGAACGAACCATGTCTAACAAGGTTCTATTTCTCCTTTCTGATACTCCATTTTGTTGAGGTGTACCTGGTGCTGAGAGTTGAGATTGGATTCCATGTTCTATCATATAGTCCTGGAATCTCAAATCCATGTACTCTCCACTTCGATCAAATCGAAGTATTTTAATCTTTTTTACTTAATAGATTTTCAACTTCAGTCTTATACTCCTTGAACTTTTCAAGAGCTTTAGACTTATGCTTCATTAAGTATAAATAATCATACCTTGAATAATCATTTATAAAAGAGATAAAATATTCAGAACCTCCTTTAGCTTTTACATTCATCGAACCACATAGGTCTAAATGTAGAAGTTCTAAAGGCAATTTGGCTTTATAACCTTTTCCAGTAAAAGGTCTTTTTGTCATTTTTCCTTCAAGACAAGATTTACATGGAGGCAATGAATCATCTTCTAACTCGTTTAGAAGTCCATTCTTTACCGATCTCCCGATCTAATCGAGATCAATGTGACCTAATCTTAAATGTCAAAGATAAGTATTGTTATTTAGAGAAATTCTTTGCCTTTTATTTTGAGTATTAACAGTTTTAAACATCTCATGATTTAAAATTGTTTTTGCTTCATTAGGTCTTAATATATACATGTTGTTTTCAAGCTTAGTTGAATAAATATGTGTTGGATTTTATGTCCTAAAACTCGTAGATAGTAAATATAATCAATTGACTGCCATTAATAAAGTGTTTTATTATTATAATTTCAATAAGTGTTATTGATTATATTTTTAGTTTTGTCTTAATAACCTAAATCCAATAACTAACATCCTAAGTTGTTTGATGAGTCTTGAACAGTATGTATGAGACATACGGAGATCAATGCTCAAGATCAGCTTAAAGGGTCTATAGTATAGGGTTAAGGTTGGGTACCCTATCTTGTTAACACTATGTATACGGCTCACTTTGTATTTGATACAAACACATTGATCCAATGTGTTCATGTATGTGACATGCGAGTTTGCATAGGACTAGACCACAAAATAGTAATCACTAGATGTAACTCCGTTAACTAGTTGAATTTCTATTTCATTAGGATGACCTAGGTGACTTAGTCTTAATCCTGAGTGTATTATGAACTCCTGTTTGTGAGAGATTGTCCTTTGATTTGTACGGGTGAGAGTGGCCAAATTTTCGACTCAATATGCTTATCATTTTGGGGACAAGACCGAGTGGGGAGCTGGGAACATAATCACACAAGATGGAATTCACTCCTTCCCACCTTTAGGGTAAGTAGATAAGTGTTCCCTTAAATGGCGTCTCCGGGACTTGAACAAAGGGCCCTACCTCTCTATGGCACGAGAGGGGTTTCTGTTTAGTGGTTGGACCATAAACAGGTTGTTCATTAGATGAGCACTGATATTTAAGGACTAGAGGTAACCCAGGGGTAAAACGGTAATTTGATCCAGCTGGTGTTACGAACACTTGTGAAGGACTAACTTACTGGTATTGGTCTATATCCGTGGATACAGAAATATATCTACAGTGAGAAGAGTTCAGCTGTGAGTCTTTAGTGGAGTGTACACACAGTTAGCGAATATTGATTAATGTAGTTAATGAGTTTAGCTAATTAATCTCAGATCGTTGTAGCTTCTGATCTGTAGGTCCATTAGGTCCCCTTCCTAGCTCATAAAGAGTAATGAGATTTATTTATATTGGTTGTAATTTGAAATGTTCAAATTTACTTTGGGAATTAATATAATGTATATTGATACATTATAATATAAAGTTTATATTTTAATTAGACTTTATTATATAAATTTAATTTTGGATATGATTCAAAATTAAATTACGAGAGAATAAAATATTTGAATAAGTTTCAAATATTAGTTTAATTTGAATTAGATTCATATTAAAACTATAAGTTAAAATTTAATGTGTATATGATACATATTAAAACTATAGGTTATGAGAGAAATTTATATTCAAATATGATTCAAATTATGAATGAAATTAAATATAAGATATTTAATTTAGAAATTAATTAATTGGAGAATTAATTAATAGTTTAGTTTAATTTGATTTAATTAAATTTGATTTAATTAAATTAAACCTATAGATTATGCGAGAGATATTCATTTAAATATGATTTAAATGAAAATATTAATTAAATATGATTTAATTAATTATTAAATTAATTAATTAGTTTAATATATATATTAATTTAATAATTATTATTAAGTTAATAGGGAACGTGGGTGGTTTTTCCACGTTCCTATTTATTATCTCCAACTTCCCACTTCTTCCGACTGAAGAAGTGGGAATACTTTGCGTAACAATCAAAAGGGTGAGTTCTGCGAAGAAGAAGAAGCTTCATTCTCTCTGAAAAAATTCTCTCCATAGAGAAAAATTCCCTTATTCCAATTTTGGTTCCCACAAACCATATCAATCAGAGAATAGGAAGGTTTCCAAGTGATGGTGCCCAAATTGGTGATTGGTAGATTCAGAGTCGTCAACGAGCGTACGTTTTCTTCTCTGTATGTTTCTTCAAAACATGTTTAACTATCAAAATTGTTTCTGTAATTTTTGCCAATATATTGGTAATTTTAAGGTTCCAATTAAAATTGAGTTTTTGTAATTCTTCCGCTGTAAAGGGTTTTCATCCCTTCAATTGGTATCAGAGCCATCTCAATTTTAATTGAGAATTTTAAAAATTTGCATTGATTAGGTGGGATCTCTGCATTATGGATGTGGTTTTTGCAATTGAATGTTTCTGTAATTTTGGTCATAGATTTACTGTTTTGATAAGATTAAAATGTAAAGGCCCCTGCATTTTTGGGCATCTTAATTTGTAAATCTGTAATTTAGAGTCCAATTTTTTGATTCGGGGTGTTTTTCTGAGTTTTTCGACACCAAATTTGTCCAAAACGGACAACCGAAAGGCCATCAACGGAGAGTTTTTCGATTCTGTATGGAAACCGAAGGGAAGAAAATTAATTGAGTACATGTGTTCAATAAGACAAGAAACGGAAACTAAGTTCCTTTTAATTTTAGGAACTATGTACAAGTTTTTCAAAAACATGAATTTATTTCCGAAAAACAACTTAGCATCTCCCACTGCACGAGCTGAAATGACATCTCCCGTTCCAACCTTGAGTGTCATCTCACCCTCCTCTAGTTGCTTGAAGGAACTAGTTTCCTATAAAGAAGAATAAACATGGTTAGTAGCCCTTGAATCAAGTATCCAAACATTTTGGTCATTTTCCACTAAACATGTTTCTAAGACAAGTAAATCATATTTACCTTCCTTTTCTTTCTTCTTAGCAAGGTACTTGGGGCAGTTGCTTTTCAAATGTCCATCCACATTGCAGTGAAAATATTTCCCCTTGAAGGCTACCTTAGCCTTCCTTTTGCCTCAACAGCAGTAGTAGGACCTTTCCCCTTCTCTCCTTTCTTCTTCTGAATTTTCTTAGATCTAGAAGATATAAAGGTGCAAACCTCCTGGAATGGGCAATATTTGCCTCTCCTTCTTTCTGTCCCTTAAGAAACTGAAAAGTTTGCAACTCTTTTAGGAGGGTAGTCATGTTGTACTCTATCTTGTTCATTTCCGCATTTCCGCGAAATTGAAGAAAGCTCTTCGAAAGAGATTTCAAGATATAGGACACTTGACTCTTCTCATCAAAGACCGCTACGTTCATTTCTACTACGTTGAAGTTGACTATCATGTCGAGAACATGTTCTCTAATAGATTAGCTCTATTTCATACTTGCATTATAAACATATTTAATAGCCGCTACAAATCTCTAAACACGTCCCGTTTTTTGTTCATGGAAGAACCTGTAATTCTTACGATGCAAGCACATCAAATTTTTTACCTAGATGACTCAAAAAATGGTAGCAATTGAAAAGTTATGCAATTCATTCAGAATAAGCTTATATGAGACGTGCCAGAAGTGGACGATGTTGAGAATGAGGACCTGAATGTATTAGAAATCGTTGTCAGCCATCGAGTGGATGAGCACATCGAGGATGATACTCTGTGGAGGACTGACGTAGATCCCACAATCGTTGAAAGACCGATTGTGCGTCATGTCACTGACGACTTCATCGACGATGTGGATAAACACTTGTCACATGCAAGCGGAACAAGTGACGATGACGAATTATAATGACAAACCACCTACCCACATATTTATGTAGTTTATATATTTTGATTCTAGTTATGTGTTCTTATTTGCTTATTAAATGTTTATTTTCTATATCCACAGGCACTATGTCATTCCCACGCACTAATTTCCTCGAGACGGATGCTATGTCCCTCGAGTTTGCAGACGATTTAGATAACCTTGCAGGAGGGTCGTCGTCTGTGGGTGACAATTCGGGTGAGTCTAATAATGGTATTTTAACTTGGGATTATTTCAAGTTTCTTTTCTAACATTATATGTTCTTATAATTTATTGAGCAGGGTTTTCTTCTCAACCATCTGCGACTTCGACTCCTAGGAGACGTGCGTAGTCTCGACTCTTAGAGTTGGGCACTACGTTGCAGCCAATGGGTGAATTTTAATGACGATCACCCATAGCGCGAAGAAGCTTATTTGCCCACACGTCGTTCGCTTCAGCCAGGCGATGGACGTGTGTGTGCGAAAGACATTTCCTGTCCGCTGCCTTAAGTGGGCAGATGTAGGCAGAGAATACATCGAGGTCATCAAGAGCGACCTTCAGGTAAGTTCACTACACATTTATGATTTCATTTGAAACATATTTAAGTTAACCAAGCTAATGTGTTGCTTTTGTAATGTGTAGTGGTTTTTGTGCTTGATTTCAATGATCAAGCATTGAATAGGTTTGTTGGGCATGAGATGCTCACCACCTTTAAAGAGTTTCAGGGCGACTGTCACAGACACGTCAAAAAGTACAGCGACCCCAAGGAGGCTCGTGCCAACCCACCACACCTATTGATGGGACGTGATGAAGATTGACACTTCATTTGTGATCACTTCATAAGTCGTGCATTCCAAGCAAGCAACTGAACTCTTTGTCATGGTTAATTATGATTTCAACTTTAATATGTATAAGAAAGAAACAATATAACTGTTTTCATGCAGAAGTAATTATAGACGAATAAGGCTGCTAGACAGAAGCAACCTTATAATCATAATAGCGGGTCAAAGTTGTTTTTACAACGACAGCACGATCTTTTTGAGCAAAGAGGGGAGTCGGTCTATCGTGTAGAGTTGTTCCGATAAACACACGTTCGTGACGGGACGTTCGTGTCTCAAGCTACGGAGGATGCGCGTATAAGTCATCCAACCAACACTTCTGCTTTCATTTGTCATCTTTAATATATAATATATTTTTTACTTATTAAGATAGTTTCTAAATTTGTTGCAGAATCAAATGCTAGAACTTCAGTCTCAGCCTATCTCATAAGGTAATCAACCACTCTCTGGGGATGAGATATGTGAGACAGTGTTTAGTAGACGAGCGAACTAACTCAAAAGGCCTTGGTTGGGGACCCAAGCTGAAGGCCCACAAGACGACGAGTGCGAGTAGTTCCACGACGTCAGGTCTGCAATCCACAGGAGAGCTTCAATTACAAGCTAAGCTTGATCAGCTATGCAACAGATTGAAGAGTAGACAAGAAATCATGAAACGTTAGTTTCAAAAGTGGAACGAATGCGGAAGTTGATAGAAGACATGACTCGGGTACAACAAGGACTACCACATGACAATCCCTAGCTTTTGTGGTACATATGTTTTCATTATTCTTAAATTTTTGAAATTACAGTATATAGTAATGATATGCATATATATATACTAAACTTAGCCACTTTTGTATCATTGTAGGACCCGTAATGTAGAATGGCGTACGAGGCTCGATAGAAGACGTATGACTTTCTTTGCGCTTTTTTGTATTATGAACATTAATTTTTTTTATTATGAACGCTAACTTCTTTGTATTATGAACATTAAATTTTTTTGTTGAATTTGTGTTTGTATTTCATAATTTACTAATTTATTTTGAATTTTCTTTAATTTAATCGAAAACGAATGTGAATATTTTAGGAAACAGAGACTTGATTGAAAAACATTACAGGAAAATATTTTAGGAAAAAAAAATTTACATATCTAAAATATAAAAAATACATATTAAAAATATTTTCCGACGCACTACAAACGTTAGGAATATCCTGCAACCGTCGCGCCGAGGATAGTTTTTCCCGACATATGGTTGACGTCGGATATATACATGTCGAAAGTGGTTATTCCCAACGCACCAATGACGTCGGAAATGTCGATGTCGGGGATTACTTACTTTCGACACATTAGGAACATCGGTGAAGAAAACGTCGGGAGAAGGTTATTCCCGATGCCTTGTTGGTGATGCGTCGAGAAAAGGTCTCCCCATGCGTTTCTTTCAACGGTCTTCCTGATGTTCCTTTCTGCGTTGAAAATTGGTTTTCTGACGTCTTTTTCACTTTCGCCAACATTTTTGTGTGTCAGAAATCTCCCTACTTCTTGTAGTGTGAAGCTCATATTGTTTAAACAAAATTTGAAGATAACATTGTATTACCGTGTTGTTTGTTCATGTTTTCTTTTAGGGATCATTAGCTTCTTTTTTAACTTCAACTCGCTTTCTTTCCATTGTATTTCTGTCAGTACCATGTTTTGCACCAATGATCAACCATTGTGGCTTCCATTTTCGATTGTGTAAATATTGTTATTGTTTTTGTTTTCAAAATCATTGTACGTAGAAACTAAAAACATATACCTCTTCTTCACTTGTCAAAACTATTGGGTATTTGTTTGCTTGTTTTTTCTCACCACTTATTGCAGCAGCTCTTAATCTTTCATTGATCCTTTTTCTTCCTTCAGTTCCATCTATTTTCATATCTCTAATATTTCTTTATATATATTAGATTAAATAGCCTTGCAAAACATTTAATATCTTGTGATCTGTTGGTGAATCCTAAAATTAAGAAAATCTATTTATAAGATGTTATTTTAGTTTTACAAACTATTTCAAATAATTTTCCATTTAACATTATTTCTTTAACCTAAAATATCCAAGCATATTTTCTAGCGATGTATATGTAGAATCAAATTTTTTAAAAAATTTGAGGCATTGAGGCATTGCTTTATAAAGAAAAATTAATGTTTTGGTAAACCTTTCCTTTAATCTCCAATAAACAGTGAATGGCAGAACGAATAATGGACTTTGATCTTTTAGACGACAGACGAATGAGTGCAACGACAGAATATGATTTTGAGAACAAACGAACGACGGACTGTTGATCAGCTGATTTGATGAACGAACGATAGACAACAATTTTTTGTACGACTATTTGAGGAACAAACGACAGACGGTTGTTTTATAGACCACAGATGATGGGATGCGATTTAGACGAACGAACAAATGGTAGTCACGAACGAATAATTAAATGGATGCAATTCTGACGAACGAATGAAGGCCAATCTTTTTACGGCGTACCGGCTTTTTTTACTACTCATCAGTGGTAGGCGAACAATTTTAGCGAATGGCTGCAAACATAGTTCTTTGTCTTGAATGAATGCTTCTTTTTCTTGGCTCAAGCTTGAAAACGGAGGGTAGGGAGGAACTTAGGAAGAGGTAGAGAGAGAATAATAAGGGAATTAATTAGGTTGATCTGATGTTTGGCATGTCATTAATTGCTTACCTTAGTATTCAGTTTTATCATAGTGTATTTGGGTGGTTTTTAATTGTTGCGTACTTATTCAAATCATTTAATTGAAAGTTGGGGTTCTAGACTGGATGGGGTTTTTTTTGACATTTTATATTATTTTTTTAATATACTTTTTGATTTTGTCATTTGTGTAATTTTATATTTATTTTGCTATTTTCCAAACTAAAGTTTATAGTTTACTATTTATCTAGTCGTCCCTAATGAGAAAATTACCTTTTTATTTCAAGTTTTTAGTGTTATATTTGTTTGGTTTCTAAATTTTAAAAACACACTTCTTTTAGTTATTGAACTTGGTTCTTCAATATTAACCAACCATATATTAAAAGCAAACGAAAATTTTGGTAGATTAAAAACTTGTCTATATAAATAGTGATTGAACTTTGAAAATGTTTCAAACTTACTTTTTATTTTTAATGGATAGTTACAATTATTTAAATTCAAATTATTAGCATGTATAACAACATGATAAAAAAATTGCAAATATAGCAAAATCTCAAAGTATATAAACTATATTGTATAAAAGTTTTTCAATTATAAATTTTGTTGTATTTATAGTTTAAAAAAAATGGTATTATATCCCTAATTATTATGGTTAGAATCAATACCTATTGCAATTACCCTACTTCAAATAAAACTAAATCAATTATGAGAAATAAGAGATCTATACTATAGCGTTGGATTTACGCATACACAAACCCCACTTTCATACTTCAATTCTAATTATTAGCAAAATTCAATTATTCTTTTTTGTATTGTTTTTGTTCTTTTCAGCAAATTCTACTATTCTTTGTCGAATATAAATTTTCTTTGGATTTTTTATATTTATATTATTTAATTTTTAATTTTTAATTGTGGATCCAAATACAACGTTGTACTTTTCAGTTATATTCATAGTTTTTCTGATAATGTGTTTAATAGCTAATTTTGTAAATATTTGTTTTCTTATTCTGCTTTTTTTTTTTTTTTTTTTTTTTTTGAAAAAACCCGAAACTTTATATATTTATCAGACACAAATTAATGTTTGTAGAGTTATTTAATACAACGATTTTAAAATTTTGAAGGACACTTTTTAAATATATTCTAATGTACTTTTTATTTTCTTTTAACATAGATATTTAGCCTATTCATCAATAATATATATCTAAAAACTAATCAAATTTGTTCCTTATCTAATACTTTGGTAAACATAAAACCAAAAATTTTATTTAGAACAACAGTTGTGGACCAACTTGATGTATCATGATTAAGAAATTAAATTTTTTAAATTTTATTTCTATATTCATGTTTATGGGATATGGACGTGGTCTAAGTTATTTTTGTCCTTTATTATACTACTAAAAAATTAAATGTTCAAAACTTTTTTTTGGTTTATATGCTTTCATAAAATAACAATTTAGTCAATGAACTTTGATTTGTAATGATTTAGTCACGGTACTTTTAATTTTAGATTAATTTAGTATTTGTAGCTATAAATTTGTAACAATTTTATTCCTAGTATTAATAAATTCATCAAAAGTTGATGCTGATTGTTATTATTATTTTACGATGTATACTTTGTGTTATCTAAAATTATTGAGATTTAATTAGTTAGTTTGTTTACGTACGTGCAATAACTCTAGTTGATTTTTTACACCAGAGATTAAATCGTTATAATTTTTAAAAGACATGGATAAATTGTAACATAGCCATTGCAATTACTCAAATTGTTAGAAAATTGAAAATTAAGGGACTAAAACGTTCCAAACCAAAATTCAAATACTAGATTGTTACTTCTATGAACGTTTAGCAACTATAGATGGTTTTTAACAAATTTGAACTAAACCACCATTGATTGACTTATTAAACATAGTTTGATCAATAAGAAGTCACGAGTTCAATTCATGGGTCAAGGAATGCATTCTTCATCTCCATTTTCGTTTAGGTCGTAGGGAATTCTTCTCCCTCTTCCATTTGAACAATTCTATCTATAAGATGCTCAACATTCTTTAGGTTAAGCTTTTAAAATAGTTGGTGATTGATGATTTAAAACTCTATTGTCCTACTACTATTAAAATGTTTGAGTTGAGACATAATTCTCCTTTTTAAATATGTTTTATTTTGAATGCTCCTGCTTTGGTTTTTTCTTCGTAATTATCTCACTTGTTTTGAACTTATTAAAAATATATATATAAAAAAACAAAATTAATTTTGTAGTATGATTTTATGTCCTAATAAGTCAAAAGGAATTATTAACTTATTTAGTGAACCCTAGAATATTAAAAAATCTAAAAAAACAAATCAACTAAGACATTAAATTTAATTTAATATCTAATACAACACCAAATATTTTATTTTGTTTTCTAGTAAGTTCATAATTTTAAAACAAATACAGAATAAGCTAAAAATCCTTTGGACAATCTATTGGTTAATTATGGTAATAAAAATATGTATTAGATATTTTAAGAATGGGAAGGAGAAAAGAAAAGAGAAGAAAAGATACAAAATTTAAAAAATTTAGGACTAAATTTGAGATTTAAAAAGAAATTGGGTGGAAAATATAAATAAAAATAAAAATAAAAATAAAAATAACAATAACAATAACCGAGTGGTTTTTATTATTTATTGCTTATTGAGGCAGAAAGATACAAATAATTGGGTGGTGCCATCAGAACCTTCTTTACCTCCGAAGCTTTCCCTTCGACTCTTTTATAATCTAGAGAGAGAGAGGAAACCTTTCTTCTCTCCACAAATTCTCTCTCTTCCTTTCCTCTAAACCCTATCGCAACCTTTCCAATCCAACCTTCCAATGGCCAACAGTAATCTTCCCCGAAGAATCATCAAGGTAACATCCCCGATCCCCTCTTCACGATCTCCTCTCCTTTCTCCCGATCCCTTTTCCTCTTTTTTTTTTTTTTTTTTTTTTTCATTTCCTCAAGTAATGGTCTTCTTTTAGATTTACGTGTTACTAGAATTGGGTTATTGTTCTTACTTCAATTCATTTCCTTTCCTCCATTTTGTGATCAATTGCAGGAAACTCAGCGTCTCCTCAGTGAACCAGGTGAGTTTTGAGGGCTGGGGGTTGTTTAATTCCTGATCTTGTTACTGGATGTATCTTTTTTTTTTTTTTTTGTGATTCGGGTTTTCGTTGTTGTTGATGACTTTTATGGTTTGGATTAACGTTGGATAATTATGAACTCTACGTTTGTATTGATTTATTTGATCTCGATCTTTGATATATTGTGTGATTTTAGCCCCTGGGATCAGTGCGTCGCCATCAGAAGATAACATGCGATATTTTAACGTCATGATTCTTGGCCCGACACAGTCACCCTATGAAGGTAAATTACTTGACAGTATGTTGTGGTTGTAGGAGCGTCGAATTCTTTTGACATGAGTGACTATAGGACCAACTATGTATTTACGTGTAGTTTCCCCTAAGTTTTATTGGTATCGATCTCTGTAAATGACATTCACAGTGATGATCAACTTTGAGTTTATCTTTCACTAAATGAAAAAAACGTCTTATTTTCCTTTCTAACTTTGGTTTCGTGTCTACAGAATTTAGAAAACGGTGAAATTTTAATAGTAATTCCAGGAAATACCCTTCTCTTTTCTACATGTCCTAAGCTGCCAAACTCGGGTTTGTGCTTGCTTAGTTTTTACTTAACATGGAATACATTTTATTTAGAGACATAATCTGATTATCATTTCACTGTTTTTAATGAAAAATGCTATATTTATCCCTTCACTTTGGGTTCCTTTTCTTCCGACCCTCTGGCAAATCTTTTATTGTTAGTTTAGTACGTTTCTATAAGTTTTTATGTGCTTATTTGTACTGACTTCAAAGTACTCGCAGGAGGTGTTTTCAAATTGGAATTATTTTTACCTGAAGAATATCCTATGGCTGCTCCCAAGGTGATTTGTATTTCTTTCTTCTGAGCTTATTAGATAGACTTTACTTTCATTTCTTCCACTAATATTCTTAAAAAGAAGTATTTTTTTTTTCATTAAAAGCAAAAATGTATTAACAGAAGTTTCCAGTGGGAAGCTCCAAATACCGTTCAAGATAATTTGAGAATTTCTGTCCTCATACGTGCTGTTAAAATTTCTTATATTTATTTAGTTACTTATACTTCTTGAATTATGATTTCACTTATGCATCATCAGGATGGGAAAACTAAAAGCTTCATCATATACTGAATTTTCCATCATTATGGATGTTTTCTATCTTGCATCAATACAACATAAAAAGATCAGAAGTCATTGCAATTTACGTAGCTTTTTCTATTTCATGAATCATGATATTGACATCTACAAATACAACTCAATTGTGGTTGATCTATGATACACATGGGAGCAAATTGATATTATATGAAGGGAGTGTTCAGCAAGGTGGTCCTCACAGTAGGAGTTCGAGTAGCTTATTTTATGACTTGCTTTGTGAGTCATAGGCTCACAGCTTTGAGAAATTGAGTGGAAACATGTTTGGTGGGTTCTTGCTAGAGGTCCGGTTGTGTGGGATGAAATTCATGACAAACTGTTTTAGGCAATTGTTCCGAACTTGTTCCTTTTCTTATTTTGCGTCGGAAACTAACTTTCATACAGAGATGAAAGAACAAATTACAAGGAGAGGCCCACACTGAAGAGCCTGAACGAAACAGGGAAAGCATCCCTCTGAACATTTACAAAATTGACCCTAGAGCATCTTTTAGGCCCCCAGTTATATATCAATGTCACAGGAGAGGTAAAGTCAAGAAAGAGAGCAACAGGTAAGTGTGGGGACCACTATGAAGGAGGTTATAAATAGGAAGTATGAGAGAGGGTAGGGTAGTTAGTTACTGAGTAGAATCTTCTCGAGAGTGAGAGGTTGAGGGTAGAGACAATTGATTGTGATTGTGCTCTTAGTGAATGTACTTGGGGTTATCAACCCATTCTTGTTAATAATAACCCATTCTTGTTAATAAGATCAGTATCGTCTATTTGCGATACCTTTCAGCATCCCCTAAACTTGTAATTTAATTAGGCTAATATTAGAACAAATCAAGCTAATTTTGATTTTTAGAGTTTCTATTATTTATTGTTGTAGAATGTACCTAGTGATGTAAGTATGCTTGAATGTTCTTTATTTTCTCTATTTGCTGTTTGACTGGACTGTCGTGGAAGAGAATAAGCTGTTCAAGGATTTAATGATTTATTCCATACTGACGAAATTTCAATTATCATTCGTTATTACTTATTCTTGTAGTACATATAGTCAAGTATTCAGTAGGAGTGGGTTTGTACACGTGTCATACCTGTCGAGAGGGAGTTTATGCTTGAAACAATTGACACTCATAACTCATAAGCTTACTAATTTAACTTGAAAGGTTAATCATATTAATGGAAAATTGATCCACTAAGGACAAAGACGTAAAACAAGGGAAATGTTTAAACATTGTTGAGCCATCTTTTAAGTTCAATCAGATTTCGTATTCAGTTGTAGGTGTTTTTTTTTGGAACTTATTGAAACCTCTATCAATTACCTCCATCACCATATTTTGATTTTCCACTGTTTTCTTTTCTATTTGAACTTAACAATGTTCTTTTTTCGTGTGATTATTTTTTGTGGTGCAGGTTCGATTTCTCACAAAGATTTATCATCCGAATATTGACAAGGTATGTGTCTACTTTCGTGGTTCTTATTGCCACTCCCACCAACATGCTGCAGTTTGGTTATTGATGGTATGATTTTCTGTAATTTAGCTTGGGAGGATATGCCTTGATATTCTGAAAGACAAATGGAGTCCAGCTCTACAGATACGAACTGTACTTTTGAGGTATTATATTTATAATGTTTAGTGTGATTTTCAGACCTTTCACTCATCTAATTAATTCGAGGAAATACAGATCTGACAATTTGACTGGCATGCATTTTATAATGCACACATTGGTTTAGAGTGCTGAAATTATTAACTGCGGTCATTTCCTTGGGAAATTTTTCATCTATATACAAAAATTCAGATAACTATACAGAAGCTGAAGAAAAGTCAATTATCAGTGGCATCCATTTATTCTCTTCTTGTCCTGCGTCCCAATTCTATGAAGATTTTTTAGTAACAGTTACCTTCTCTATTACTTTCTATCAGTATTCAAGCTCTTCTGAGTGCTCCAAACCCAGACGATCCACTTTCCGAGAACATTGCCAAACATTGGAAAACGAACGAGGCGGAAGCTGTTGAAACAGGTGAGTTGGTCT
This sequence comes from Cucumis melo, assembly GCF_025177605.1. Taxonomy (NCBI): domain Eukaryota; kingdom Viridiplantae; phylum Streptophyta; class Magnoliopsida; order Cucurbitales; family Cucurbitaceae; genus Cucumis; species Cucumis melo. The sequence continues at coordinate 22,193,628 of NC_066863.1, read as the reverse complement.
AAGTCATTGCTTTCATTAACCTTTTTGCTTAATAATTAACCTTTTGTAGTCTCAATTTAGCTTTGTGGCAATTTGGGTAGTATGTTCTTTAAAGTTTTAATATCATCTTGATGAGCTTTTGATCAGAATTTTGTTACTCCTAGTCATAGTACATAAACTCTATGTGGACTGACACCATTTTGTGATTGGATGATATCAGCAAAGGAATGGACTCGATTATACGCAAGTGGTGCCTAAAGGGAAAGTGCAGAAGGCTTTTACTCTTTTCGGTTTAATAACATGAATCTAATGTGTCTATGGTGCCATTTGGTGTGGATTTTAATGAAATATTTGGAAGAATTTACAGTGTCAAAATTGTCTCTAAAATTGTAACGATCTCTAAAATTGCGTCTCTTTTGGCAGGAGTCTGTGCCCCCATACTTTGTATGATGATATGATTAGATGAATTACATTCTTCTCTTAAGTTCTATTATCTCCCTATCTCTTAGCCCTTTAGGTACCCCACGTGACTTTTCCTTTTTCTTTTCTTTTTTTATTAATGACCAATGAAATCCAATTTCAAAAAATTGATAACATTGGTATAGTATAGCTTTTTTCCCCTCGCTCAAGTAAAAAAAAAAAAAGTAGATATTTACCAAGTGTACTGAATCGGTGATTGTTGACTGCGTTCTTACAATTGTTTATTAGGACTTTTAGATCGAATCTAATCATGTGTGATAAATTTTGTCAACTCAAATAAGTCTTATTAATAAATGAATTCAGCTCAACTCAAAAGTTCTCAAAAGTTCTTTTGTGGTTGGGTTTGTTCGGCTACTCAATTCATTTAAATTTTGGTTTATAAAGATGTAAATATTTAAGAATTGCAATTTGATTAGTTTTATATATTGAATTAAGACTATCAATTCAATTTTAGTTTATATAAATGATTTCTTTTTCGACAAGTTGAAATCTCTTTGTTGAGTTGTCTGGAGAATTAATTATTTATGTATATAAGTAAAAATGATAATAATAGGTTTGAATTGGCTGGTTGGGATGAGTTGTTTTACGTGAATCCATGAGTTAAACTAACTCATAAAATTTTTATTATCTGAATTTAACTCAAACTATATGAGTTGGTATTTTTTAACGTCTGATTTTTCTAACCTCTTGTGTTAGTCGGTTTTTGTGGACATCTCTACAAATTTGAGGTGATACACAAAATAAAGTACTATACTCAGACTAATGCTGCTAGGTGTAACAATCGTAACTTTCAAACTCGATTGTGCGACACGTGTTTTGCTCGGTCAACAAGTCAAACTCGCGGTATGATATAGCCTCCTTCCACGTTCTCGGGAAAATGTTTTTATAAAACGGGAGAGAGAAAGTAAATAGTTGAAAACATCATAAGAGAAAGCATTGAAACATTGAAGATTGTCAATTGCAAAGAAAATAGCTTAGTTTGCAAAAGTGCGACAAGGCTTGGGCAGGGGTCGGACTACTCAGGTAACTCTATAGTACATATTGAGATTTTTGGCCTTGGCAGAATTGCATATGAAAAAACCGAAATGTCACACTGTGGCTCCGCGACACGAAAACGAAAGAATTAACCTAGACTACTTTCAAGACATAAAAATAAAGCGATTTAGGGGTATTCGGGCATACAGCCATAGCTAAATAATACCTTGGACAAGTATGCCCTTGATACTAGGCATCCATACATGTTTTTCCCTCTTCTCTTGTGTTCAACGTCCGGTAGATCAATTGTTATCCTTGATTGTGTTTTAGAATTTTTGATTAAATTGTAGTTTTAATCTTATCAATAACAGTTAAACAAATATATAAGGCACGTCCTAGAAAAAAACTTCAAAATTTAAAAATAATGTCGCAACTTATTACTATTTAATATCCCTTTCAGCTGCAAAACATGTGGACCATACTTGATTTTAATAATTCCAGCAACTGTCCCAACAATCTTATACCTAAAGATGTGTAATCTAGAAATTGAAATAGGACAGTTCTTTGTTAGAAACAAAAAAATCTGGAAGAGGTCAACGCCCGTAAATTTGAGCCAAACGAAATCAGAGTGTTAGATAGTCTATTTGACTCGGTACACCAATCTTTTATTTCTTTTTCTTTCCCTTCGTTGATGGCAATTTACAAGTACCGTGAAAAAGAGGAAAGAAAAAGAAGAGTCTCTTTAATGAGAGGCTAGTCATCATCCTTATAGTAAATCCTGAACCGGAAATTTCCTTTCTTCACTCGAAATTGGAGTTGAAAATAACAATCATTCACAGTGAACAAGTAGATTTTATGACTGTAATTCAGTATTGTACAACCTTCTAGAGTAGACCCCGCCCAAGTAAGATTGGAAGTAATTTTGGAAATGTATGATTGTCTTTCTCTCTCTTCAATTCATTTCACACCAGCCTTTGGAATAAAGGCTTACATGGGATCCCACTAAGAGGAAAAGGGAAAACAAGATAAGGGTTCTTGTGTGTGTGTGTGTGAGAGCGAGAGAGAGGGATCCCACTAAAGGGAAAAGGAAAACAAGATAAGGGTTCTTGAGAGAGAGAGAGAGAGACTATTGTTTCAAAAATTGGAGGTTACTACAACTGATACATAATTTCACAAAAAACACACACGCACTAAAAACAGGCCAACCCTTGAGCATGTACACAGAAACTTCAGGGCTTGAAAGCCAAAAATGTTAAAATAAAATGTCAGTGCTGCTTCCAACAGGGTTATAAAAAACTCAACCAATTCTAAACAAAAAATGGTTGAGTATTGCTCTTACTCGACTATGCTACCAATTTCGGCTCTTGGGCGGTCAAATCTTGAGACAAGGTATTGAAGTTCAAACTTCTAGCTACATCGAAGAAATGTGCAACTGCCTCTTCTGGTGTACCGACAAGGACGCCATGTCCGAGGTTTAGAATATGTCCTCTTGGTCCTGCACATCTCACAACCCTACAAGGAAAACCATATGTTTAAAACAGAGATAACAAGGTTAAGAGGCCAAATCACGTGAAACCCCTTATCAATAAGGAAGTGGAAAACAAGAACAAGAGATACTTTTTATGTATCTATATGTAATATGCTACTTCTGTCACTATTTTACATGAAGCGAGCAATTGAATAGGATTTTAGGATAGGGTCTCCATTCTTAGCCAGTTACCATTACTATGTCGCATAGCCTGTACGGTTCTTCCTTAAAATGAGGCCGAAAAAGTTACACAGAAAGGTAATTAAACAAGAAACAGATTCTCCTGGCACTTAAACAGTAGACCGTAGGCCTAACTCTCTAATACTTAACAGTCATGAACAAAGATGACAGGAAGCTCATTGACAAACCTTTGAATTTCTTCAGTTAGAGCAGGAAGAGTAGAAAACAGATAAGCGGGGTCAACATTTCCTTGTACACTGATATCAGTTCCTAATCTGTTCCTTCCGTCGGCCATGTCTACTGTCCAGTCAAGCCCAATAACATCGACCCCTGTTCCTTTCATGCGCTCTAGAAGGCCTCCATTTCCGTTGATGTAGAGAACAAGTGGTGTTTCTGGGCACTTCTCCCTTACTGTACTCACAATCTGCCAAAAAAGACCCCGATCAACAAAGCATAAGAGATCGTGATTGCAAGTAACTGATATTGCAACTTTATCTATTTTATGCTGACATTTTAGGGAATCATCATTTTATGTTAGGTTGAAATTGACCAATTAGGCGAGGTTGTTAAAGAGATGGAGGTGTTGGATTTCTTTGAACTGAGTTCTCTGTACCAGAAAATTGGCCAGCTAAATAAAAGAAGGATGTCGAATAGATGAGAGGAATTTTAAAAAGGGTAAAGACAGCTTACTTTCTGAATATACGGCTTTGACCAGGATTCCCACATATCAGGTGGCAACTGACCACCCCATGAGTCAAATATTTGTATGCAATGAGCCCCATGTTCTATTTGGTAAATAATATATTCTGATATTGCCTGTGTCAAATGAGAAAGTAGAGTCTTCAACACATGTGGAGCTGTGTGGCACATTCTCTTGATCGTCGTATATGTTCGTGTTGTACCCCCTTCCACTATATATGTTGCAATCGTCCAAGGAGCTCCTACAAAACCCAAGACAGCAGCACTGCCTTCAACCTATACAAAATGAACAATACAAATAAGTGACTTCAAAATTATTCACTATCACAAAATATTGTTGTTTTTCTTATAAGCACAAAACTGTGACAAAAGCTACCTCCTTGCGTAGCAGTTTAAGTGATTCCCCCACAAAGTTGAGTTTATCCAGGTCAATGGGATGAAGAGCTTTTAATCCCTCCTCAGAGCGAATAGGTGTGTGAATAACAGGGCCTCTTACGTCTTCTATGTCGAAAGGAACGCCAAATGCAGGTAGAGGGGTTAGGATGTCGGAGAAAATTATAACTCCATCAGGATGGAAGGCCTCCCATGGCTGCAATGAAATTTCTACAATGAGATCAGTTGTTTCTGATCTCTCTCTGAAAGATGGATATTTCTCTGCAAGTTTTCTGTAAACTGCCATATACCTTCCTGCCTGGCGCATCATCCATGCTGGTGGGCGACTAACAGGATCTCCTCTAGCCGCCTTCACCAATAGTGGAGGATCTGATCAAAATATTCACTGAAAAGTGAAAATAAGCACCGCCCATAATTCAGAATTCAAATAGAAGGAAATAACTGGTGTTAAACACAAGCATAACTATGTAAGAGATAATAAAATAAAAGTGATCCTCTAGTTGTTGTCATTTCTTTTCGAAGTCATGTAACAAGAAATTTCTAGAGTTAAGTATTTCTATAGGATCAGAAACTGTCACGTCTTAACAACTGGCAATGCATCCTTAAGCAACTATGCTAATCTTTTCTATCACATGGGAGCGCAGAAGCATTTGAAACACAAGCTAACAAATATATGGGGATAAGGCTGCTTGGGTAGAGTAAGTCTATCATTTTGGAGAGATGGAACTTTCTTCACTTTTAAAAGTCGAACGGTAATTTTCTCAATCAGCTGAAGTAAATTCTTTTTCGTGTTGGACTTTGGAGTTCAGCGGCCTCTAAAGGACAACCAAGGACAACAGCAATAAATCTTCCTGCTTACAAGGAACTAGATCGGCAAACATCTGCACCTCATGGGAAGGAATGTAAGTACCAACTAAAAAGTACAACTAATCAAATTAACCTTCAAACCAGAAAGCTTTCTCAAATTTTTTTGTCACGTTAAAGAGGTCACTGGCCTAGGCAATCTGAATCCATAAAGGAGAAAATAAGACGTCATCTAGAAATCAAAGATAATTTAAACCAACATCATCTCTACCATTTGAAAAGTTCTTCAATTGAATGGTTCCTAAGGGATGAGCAACTCACCCTTGCATTTACAGTGGATGTTCCGACAATGGATACCATCAGGTTGGGTGATTTCTAAAGGAACAGCCCGAAAATGAGTAATTAAATGGAAGTCTATCCCCCCAAACCATGAAAAAAGGGGTCACCTTCTACTCATTTTACCTATGAACATGAGCATGAAGATCAGATCCCACGGATTTGCTTTAAAATAGTTCTGAATCACAAAGACCACGTTTGGCAAGGTTAGCAAGGCTTTTACAGTGCTAGTCATCCAAAAATTCCCCCATTGTAACATCGCCGTCCCTCCCACAACCTGTTCATAGCTCTAATTGATATTTCCTATAAACAAATATCAACAATTTCGAAAGAATCCAGTAACCACGAACAGTGAAATTCATTCCGAAATTCCAATCATTCAAGTCAACAAAAATCCAACCTCCCACTAAAATACCAAATCCCATCCATATTCAAGATTTTAAAAGTTTCACAAGAATTATGAATCTCCATATACAAAACTACCACATTACTCAATGAAAAAACAAAGAGTAACCCAATTCAAAATGAAGAGTAACTAAAACGGAAAAGAAGCTAATAGACAAAATAAAGCATACCAGGTAAGGAAGAGGAACAAGCAACAGAGATGGGTTTATTAGAAGAGACCCGTGTCGTGGAAAGAAGGAAGTTAATGGAATTGGTGGATTTCAGGGGGGACTGGAGTAAGAAGCTCGAGGATTTCCATCCTAGAGAAGCGCAAGCACTGCAAATAGGAGGCAAAAAGGTTGGCGCAAAGCAATTAGGAAAAAAAAAGAAAAAAAAAACAGAAGAGGAAGAATTGGGAAAAGAGAAGAGTGAATAACCTGGCTGGGGAAGCGAAACAACTCATTGGAGAATGAGAAAGAGAGGAGAGTGAAGAAGAATTGAAGGACGAAGCAGACCCCTTTTCTTCTTCTTCTTCTTCTTCTGCGATGCGTTCCTTATCTAACTCTGTCACTATTTTTCATCCACTTCTCAACCCCCTTCCCATATTTTACAAATTACAAATGCAATGAGGATTTTAACCACGTACTTGTTGGTTAAGCTCGTCTTCATTTTCTTTTGGATAAAATCACCTGACACTCCAAATTAATTTTTAAAATTGTTTCACTCCCAACAAAATATTTACATCCCTTAACTATCTATTTATTCTCATCTATCGTATACAAACTATGATATAACATTTTGCTAAATTTTAAAATATTTTAATTCATTTTGTTATATTTGAAACTTTTTTGTTTTCTATATTAAAAATATTGATTTTGAATTATCCAGTAATAGAATAACTATATATATATATATAATAATTACAACATATTTAAATAATAAAAAAATTACTATTTAAGATAATTATTCGTTTGATAATATTAACATTTATTTATTAAGATTTGAAAGTTTTTATTTTTTTAATAGAACTAAAATTTAAAAGCTCATGACCTAAAATAATATGACCATCGAGATTTTAGTTTTAGTTTTAGGTCATATCGTTTCAAATTTAAAATTTATTAGTTAACAAACACAATAAAATAACAAAAACAATAGGGTTAAAATTCAATTTAAACTCAATAATATCTTTAGGTCAAAATGCACCGTAATACTGCTTGTTAACCATATGGCATAACAACGTAACTATTTTTTAAATGTAAAATAAACATGAAAGTAAAATGAAAACTAAGATAAAAAAAAAAAAGTTATATGGTAAATGTGTAAATACTTTTCATTTTATATAGAAGATGAGAAATGAGATTGTGAAAGATAGTATTAAGTTTACAACAGTATTCCAGTTTTTTTTTTTTTTTTTTTTTTTTTTTTTGTCTTTTAAAATAATTTTGATAGTCATGCCTACTTAAATTAAAGTCGACCAAATCCAATTTGTCACACCTAATAAAATAAAAGTGGTTAAATTATTTAATTAATTTAATAAAAGAAAAGAAAAGAAAAGAAAAGAAAAGAAAAGGCGAAATGTTTGAAAATATAAAACAAGATATAATTATATATAATAATGAAAAAGAAAAGTCGTGATTGTGAGATAGAGAAAATTTGGAGTTGATTTGTGTGTGTGTGTGTGTGTGTGTGATGGACCGAGTCGTGAGAGTGGAAAAGCCCAAACTCTAATTTATCGCCTCATCACAAAACCGCTAAACTCAAAGGCACTGTCTGTCTCTCAACGCCTCATCGCATCTTCCGCTTTTTCCTTTGGTTTCCCCTTTTCTCACAGCCCTGTTTCTTTAACATCTCTCCATTTCCCCCCTTCCCCCATGCTTTCTCTCTCTATATTCTCTCTCCTCTTTCGCCATGTGAAAGCCTAAGCCCTAATTCCCTCCACCCGCCATGTCTCTTCGCCGATCCTTTCTCTCTCGGAGGTTCTCTTCCAAGTCTTCCTCTAGAGGAGATCTCAATGCTCTTCCTGGAATTCCTCCCCTCTCCCCCTCCTCCGACTTTGATCATTCCTCCCCTCTCTCTGGAGGCTCTCATCCTCAATCCTCCTCTTGGTCTTCCATGCTTCCCGAGCTTCTTCGGGAGATCATTCAGCGGGTTGAGGCTGAAGAACATGGTTGGCCTAATCGCCAGAACGTTGTTTCTTGTGCTTGTGTTTGTAAACGTTGGCGGGATATTACTAAAGAGGTCGCCAGGGCCACACCTCATTCCGGCAAAATTACTTTCCCTTCTTGTCTCAAACAGGTATTTCGTTTTTTCTTCTTGTTGTGATATATTAGTTGATCTAATCGTGTGCAAGTTGTTGTTGTTCTCCTCATACCATTTTGCTCCTTCGCGTTCATGTGAGTATGGTTTTTATTTATTTCATTTACTTTTTTAATTTAATCTGAGAAGTATTTGGGTGATCAAAACTCATAACTCAGCCTTAGTTTTTTGAAAAATGTGCGGTGTTGTGCATATGTTCGTGGTTCCGGATGGATTTGGAACTTGTTGGGGCCGGGGGTTTTTGATTAATGATAAACTGTCTGGACGTTGATTACATACAGCTATGAGTGTTATATAGAGAATTCTATTTGTTGGGATGGGCCAATTCACGATTTTTTTTGTATTGAATGATTTATGACACATACAGAGATTAAATGACTTATGAATCGTAATTAATTCTGAATTATCAGGTTTATAATATAGTTCTGTTCTGAATCTTACGAGAAATCATTGTCTTATGAGTTTTTGAATGAAAATGTTATCTTAATGTCATTATTTGTTACGTGGTACACTTTTAGCGTCTGAATGTTTATCTAAATATGGTAATGTCTAATGCAGCCTGGACCAAGTGATCTTCCACATCAGTGTCTCATAAAAAGGAATAAGAAGACTTCAACATTTTCCCTTTATCTTGCCCTTACACCATGTGAGTAACTTCTGGTGTATTTATTCAATTTGCCCTTACACCTTGAAAAGAATTGAAACTAAATACATTTTTTTTCAAGGCATGAACATAGTGACAGTTGAAAAGTACTTGAAAATTCATTCAAGCGGGTGCCTAAACATTTGCAGAATTACCTAACATTTGGATTTAAAAATTTTATATCATAGTATTAGTTAATTAGTGAAACAATCTGAGCATTCTTGAGGGTTTTATGGTTGAAATGGAACTGATGAGTATTGTTGATAATGTAACGCTCATGTCTTGGGTTTTTCTTATAATAAATATCTGTGCGTTTTGTACATGATTTTGATTTCTCTTGTTCTCTTAAACACTCATTTTGATGGATGCAATACTTTGCTTTTTTTGAGTTATGGTTCTTTTATCCAGTAGTATGTTTCTTAATCCTTTTGTTTGTTTCATCCTGCTTATTATGAAAGGCCTGGTCAAGATTACAAGTCTTTCTTGTCCTCTAGACAAGGATTCAGTGAGGCTGGCATGGGCAACAAAGGAGGCTTATGTGTAACTTCAGTTAGGGTTGATAGACATATGGGATTAATTGCGTAGCTTAATTTCTCCCTTGCACACATGCGTGCACTTATCAATCATTAATTGAATTTATGGAAATCTCAACTTTTCTAACCTGAGCATAGGCCATAGCAACTGGTTTAGGCATTGTAACTACAACCAAAAGGTTAAACATTTGACCTTAACCAAGAGGAAGATTCACTTTCTGTTTTCTTCTTTTTCAACTCTGGATTCTAGTTAAAAATCCACGAGTTTAACCTTTTAAAGTTATAATTTATATATTCGGCTCTTTGCATTTAATTTGCAACTTTTGTGTCCTGTGTATGCCTGCCTTGTCATTGGTGACTGGCATGTCTCACTTCTCTCTCCTTCTTTATATATATATATATATATATATATATATATATATATATATATATTAGTCTTATCATTATGTATATTACCTTACTGTTGTTTGCCATTTCCTATTAGTAATAGACAGTATGTGTGCTATTAGCTCATTTAATATTATTTCCCCTACCTTTCCAGCATTTACAGATAAGGGAAAGTTCCTCTTAGCCGCACGGAGATATAGGCATGGAGCTCATACTGAGTATATCATATCCCTTGATGCTGAAGACTTATCCCAAGGAAGCAATGCTTATGTGGGGAAGTTAAGGTACGATACCTGTCATTGAGAGAATTTAGTCAGAACAAATTGATTGTTTTGATGCCTGCTATTTTCATTTCTTTTAGATATCTGATACACTGGGATACGCTGTAAACTAGTTTTACTGTATTAATATAATGGTGGGAATTTTTGAATCTTCTGCCTGATCTTCCTTGCATACACTGTCAAACATCTTTTGAGAATTACAAGAATCAGAACTATGAAACTACGTATCATTAGTGTAATAACGTCATAGAGTCACTATTTTTAAGTTTAACTGAGAAAACCAGCTACAATAATCTTTGAGATACTAATTTTGAGGGAATATTCCTGAACAAGAGGAAACAGAATTTCTCCAGTTGAAATAAGGGTAGGATGAACAATAACTTTAGAAATGTTTGTGCCTACGAGAACCATTGTATCGAATACTGTTTTTGCTGAAAGAGAAGTCATTTAGATGATTTGCAAAGAATTGCTTGATGTTACAAAGTGTTTTACTTCGTACGTTAGATAGTTTACTCCTAAACTACAGAGAGATCATTAGTCAACACATTTTTTTCATTTTAATGCAAAAAGGGGTATCCTTTTTCTCTCAGTAATGTGTGCAAAATGATTTCACTGTTAGCTTGGCAAATTTGCTGCTTCAATTTTCTGGTTACAAATTTTAAATCTAGCATGTCTTTTCCTGTTAACCACGTGCACTAAGTTGTTACACCATTTTCCTTTCGCCTTGCAGCTCCGATTTTCTTGGCACAAATTTTACCATTTATGACAGCCAACCACCACATAACGGTGCAAAGCCATCGAGCAGTAAATCAAGCCGCCGGTTTGCAAGCAAGCAAATTAGTCCACAAGTGTCAGCAGGTAACTTTGAGGTTGGGCAAGTCTCTTACAAATTTAATCTTTTGAAGTCAAGAGGCCCAAGGCGAATGATATGCTCTCTAAAGTGCCCAGTATCAGAAGACAATGGAAGTGAGAACTCAAAGATGAAGAAATCTGAGTCTCTTTCTTCCTCATCTGGGTTGACAATCTTAAGAAACAAGGCACCTCGGTGGCACGAGCACCTGCAATGCTGGTGCTTGAATTTTCACGGTCGGGTTACTGTAGCATCTGTTAAGAACTTTCAACTTGTTGCTACTGTTGACCATACCCAGCCAGGAGGTAAAGGGGACGAAGAAACAGTTCTACTACAGTTTGGAAAGGTAGGCGACGATACATTCACTATGGATTATAGGCAGCCATTATCAGCTTTCCAGGCTTTCGCCATTTGCCTTACTAGCTTTGGCACTAAGCTGGCGTGCGAATAGTAGTATATTTTACCAAAATTTGTTTAAGAAAATGGGGCTTCATTGATATAAGTCTTTTTCTTTGTACATGGTGCTGTTGTTATTGTGTAACTGTGACCACTTAAAAGAGAAAAATTGAAGTTCAGAGGAACCAAACAATACAATATTGTGTGGTGCTAGCAAGCACTATGGCTTCTTTAAATCTTTATGTATATGTAACATATATAATTAAAAAGGACGGAGAATTGTTTATTCACCTCAATGTTTTGATATTGTTGCTGTTGTGTTTTTATGCTCATACCTTAACTTTTTAGGTTCTTTTATTTGGGATTCTTCCCTTTTTCTTCAACATCTTCTGTACATTGGTGGTTAGTGAGTCTGTTCCCTTTTAGTGGTGGAAATGGCAGTCAGATGTTTCCTTTTGGTTTACTGTCAGAAATTTTGTTTGTTATACTCCTAACATCATCTTTCAACCACGTTTTTTATGTCATTTTGAATGCTCTTTTTGGGAAATATATCATTAAATCTATTTTTGGTGGTTGCTTTGAATTATCATTCATACTAATTTGTTCGGTCTTGTGATCTCCATAATGTTTATGTTGACAACATGTTTTTTCATTTCTATTTTTATTGTTTTTCATTAAATTACTTCAGCTAATGGGGACTGGAGGGTTTGAACCTCTGTTAGTACATAAGTTTTTTTTTTTTAAAATAAACCAACAAAATATTACTCATTTTTAGAGGTATGAAACCTTTACTTTGTTAACAAAATATTGCTAGAAAAAACTTTAATTTGTTATTTTTCTAAAACAAATTATTACTTATACGTATTGAAGACTTTAACTAACGTATGAAACCTTAATTTGTTATTTCCCAAAAAAAAAAAAAAAAACCTAATTTGTTGGCTTTTCTTTTCTTTTTGTTTGAATGACTTGTATGTTAGCTGTCTTAGACATTATTCTAAGCATCATTTTATTTTAAGTTTCTTCTGAAAGTAATGGTATCCAATAACTTCAACGTTTCATGAACACTTCAATTGACATTTTTATGAACAATAATATTTGAAGATTTAGAAATATGCAATTGAAGTATGCCTAACCTATAAAATGGATGCAAAACCATGTAAATCAAAGCTTACAAAAATGCTAGTATTAAATCATGGAGTATGAATTAAATGCATGCGTTCAATATAGTTGAAAAAAGGATTTTATAATTTGTTTTAAAAAAAGAGTACGTTAGTTTTATTTTTTCGTACAAGTTTTTTAAGGTCTAAAATCTAAATGATACAATCGTCAATATTTCAAGGATTGATCGTATAAAAATACTAATTAGGTTATAATAGTTTGTAGGTTATTATAGTATGTTTGAATACCGGTTATTATAATCTAGATTATATAAAAAATTATCATGTATTTCATTTAATAATTATAACTATTTAAATGTTTCTAATATTCTTGGAATGAGAAAAATAGAAAATATTATCAAACATAGTGTAAAAATACACAAAAAGAAATGGAAAACAAGGAAATGTTTGTAAACGTGCCTAAAAAGTAAAAAGTATAGAGTAAAAAATTTATAATTGATAAAATTGTGGTAATTGATGGGTTTCCTTACGGGTTCTTTTCCTTTTCATTATTCCACACGTTCATTTCTCCTCATCTCTTCAATTGTTGAACTTGCCAGCTCTCCATCCCTTTCTTCCCCATCACCTTCAAATCCGTTTTTGGTTCAAGTTTGAAGAACAAGAACCCATCCTCCATTAACTTAAATGATATGTTTCATATGTTACACTCCATCAAGTCAGAGTTGGGGAGGGATTTACATGTGAAGACAACAATTCCATTGATATAATCATATTGGAATTAGAGTCTAAAATTAGAATTAAAAATCTCCGCCACCACCATTGTTGTCCTCGAACAAACAATTTGAAAAAAGAAGCAAATATTCTTCATCTTCCTCCATAGCCATTACGCTCACCAAAGTCGAGTGACCGTAAACGGAGACGGAGTTGAAAACGAAAACATCGGAGAAGGAAGATGGAGAGAGAGACACATCAGAGAAGGGAGAAGGAAAATGAAAAGAGAGAGAGAGACATCGGGGAGTTTGAGATAAACCTAATCACCAATTATGTTAGTCTGTGGGCCTGAAACATTTTTCTTTCTTTGGGCCGAAAGTGAAAAGGTTGAAGGCCCACTAACGGAAAACTCCCGATCGGCAGAAGTTCCCAGGGATCTTCTTCTCTCTTCCGACCTCCTTTTCGCAACGCTGAAGTGGAAAAAACTATGGAAGCACAAAGGCGAACGAAGATGAGGATCGCTATAATCCACCCAGACCTTGGTATAGGTAACAACATCAGTTTTCTCTACTGTTTCAATTGCTGTATTTCATCTCTCTTTATTATCTGTCGTTTAATTTTCTGTATTGGTTAGAATTTTTATTTATTGAGGATGATAAAGTATTTACACAGTGTTGGATGGCCTGTAAGCGCATTAGGATATTTTTATCGATTTTTGACGCTTGTAGAACCGGCGGATTGCACCGGCACGTTATGTGAATTTGTTTCTTGTTTTGTGTTGATTCCTGTTGTTGCTCTTTTCTCCTTAGATATATGGAATGCTGGCGTGTTAAACTTAATAATTTAAATTGCTGATTTATTTATTTAATTTTTATGTGTCTGATCCTTCAGATAGTAATTTGTTGGTAATACATTGGAAAAGGTGGTATGACTTTTTTGATCATATTAATCTTCGAGTTAGAGGTAGAGAATACATCGAAAGGATTAAACTTAACATATATCTTAAATTTTAAATTTTGATTTCAGTGGTGATTTAGCATACATTTTGATGGAATTTCACCTAAGGAAGCTATAATCAGTCATATTTTTCTAGTTGTCATCTCCCCGTCTGTTTCTATACAATAATAGCTGAAAACATTGAAGGGTATTAATTTCCCAACGATTATCCGGAAAACAGAAGAAAACTAAGAATGGATTTCTTAATTCTTAGCATGCAACTTAGGCAATAAATTCTAAGTCAGAGTCATGCAAATAATAATTCTGAGATTCAATCCGAAGTTTTCATTTTTGATTTCTTAATATATATTTTTTTTATATCATTGTTCAACTTTCATCTGTTAAGATAGAAGATATTTAAAATTAGAACCAATGGACGACAAAGTTTCTTCCATTCTATGTTTCTTCTTGTTCTAATTTTGAATTCATGAATATATTTTCTAACCTTCCGAGTTCATTGCCATAGAAGTTTGTAACCGAGTATAGTGTTTACAGGCGGAGCTGAGAGATTGATTGTAGATGCTGCTGTTGAACTTGCTTCCCATGGACACAGCGTCCATATTTTTACATCACACCACGACAAAAATCGGTGCTTTGAGGAGACCCTTGCTGGTGTGCTTTACTGCCTTCTTTTTTTTATGGATTTGTATCGGGAATGATATACTGACAAAAAGAGTTTTATGTAGTTTAAAAAAATGTGAAATATGAAGAAATTCTAGTATCTTTAAACTCAATTATCTAACAGTATCTTCTAAACTATATCATAGTCTTAATTTGAACGAGGCATTTGTGTAGCATGGGGCTATGATAAAGTGATAATGTATATTATATATAACATATCAATTCCTTTGCTGTTCAAAGTAGAAACTTCTATGCTGAGAAATTTTAACGGCCCCATTTTGCTTTAGTGATTGCTATAAGGATGTTCGTTCAATGATCAGGGAGAGAAACAACAGAGTGTTTTGTGGAGTAGAGAGACTAATGAAGTTTGGTCTTTGATGATGCTTCATGTCTCTCGTTGGGCTTTGGTTTCAAGACTTTTTGTAATTATTCTCTAGTCAATTTCTTACTTAGTTGGGAACCCTTTCTCTCAGAGGTTTTTTGTGGGCTTGGTTTTTTGTATGCCCTTGAGTTTTTTCATTTTTTTCCTCCATGGAAGCAATTGGTTTTATCCAGAGAAAAAAAGGAAAAAAAAAAAAAAAACAAAAAAAACAAGTGATTGCTTCTTGTAATTTTCTTCAAATTTCTGCTTTAGTATTTCTTCAGCTTTTCATTCTAATACTTTCATTTGTAATTTTTCCCAGGAGCGTTTCCAGTTACTGTGTATGGTGATTTCCTACCTCGCCACATCTTTTACCGCCTTCATGCCGTTTGTGCATACCTACGGTGTATTTTTGTCACTCTTTGCATGCTGTTCATGTGGCCATCGTTTGATGTCGTACTAGCAGATCAGGTCTCTGTTGTTGTTCCAATACTTAAACTGAAAAGGTCATCAAAGGTATGGACCTTTCCCCAAAACTGTCTAGACGTCAATTTATCATGGTTGACTAAAGAAGTTGCATGCTTACCCAGGTTGTATTTTATTGTCATTTTCCGGATCTCTTACTGGCCAAGCACACGACAATTTTGAGGAGGCTGTATAGAAAACCCATAGACTTAATTGAAGAACTGACAACCGGTATAGTTTCTGACAATACATCTGTTTCTTTCAATTCTTACCTTCATTCAACATTATATCCATCCTACTCTTTGGTACTTGCATTTATCACTTTTCATAATCACAGGAATGGCAGATCTGATATTAGTTAATAGCAAATTTACTGCATCCACTTTTGCCAAGACATTCAAACATCTTGATGCACGAGGAGTTCGACCTGCTGTTCTCTATCCAGCGGTTAATGTAGATCAGTTTGACGAGCCCCATTCTTCTAAGTAACGGACATGTTTGTATATCTCTTGTTCCTTTGAGTTGAAAAACTTTTTATTGTGATCTTTAGTATGTTAAAATATTTTTTCTTTCTCATTTTTTAAAAATAATTATTGTAATTATTATTATTATTTTTAATGTTCTCTGTTATATTCGTTTCAATTCTTATAAATTTGTTTATATCAGGTTGAGTTTTCTTTCTATCAACCGTTTTGAAAGGAAGAAAAACATTGAATTAGCTATCTCAGCCTTTGCCAAGCTTGGGACGCTTGAAGGAGGCACTCTTCAAGATTACAATGTAGCTGATGTTTCCTTGGTCATTGCTGGCAAGTCTCAACTTTTTCCCCTAGTACTGACATGTTTTGCGGGTGTGAAATTAAACCCTGTTGTTTTCTCGATCATGCATGGTGGATTGATCATTCATCGACCATAAATATTTGGCAATAGTGTTGTCTCCTATCATGTTATAGTGGGGTGTGGATCCTATTGAAAAATTATTATACTAAAAGGAGGTTTTAAATTTTAATGTTCAGTAGAAGTAAGTGATTTGCTTGCATAACTAAGAGGACTTTACGCAAGCTTGAAAATGATTTCTTTTCGAGAAACTTCAGTTATGCATTCATTTTGATTGCTGTAATGGAACGGGATGGGATCTGCTTGGAGATTTTACTAAATAGTTTAATACCTCAGCTTTTCCAAACACTAAGCCTCAAATGTAGAACGGTTTGGCTAGCTAGTTAATGGACTCAACTCTTTATCTTGGTTCTGCGTCCCATTAATGACTGCGACTCGATGAGTTCAAGCTTGATACTGTCCAAATTATACATCATAGATGATATTATTTTCTGAAGATCTCCTGCAGAGTAATTTTACCATCATACAACATTTTAACATTTTTCTTTTCACAATTTATTGCAGGAGGCTTTGATAAACGGCTAAGAGAGAATGTTGAATACTTGGAGGAGCTCAAGAATTTAGCTGAAAGAGAAGGTGTATCAGAACGTGTTACCTTCATCACATCCTGCTCAACACTTGAAAGAAACGCTCTTCTTTCCCAATGCCTATGTGTTCTCTACACGCCAAAGGTTTGTCCATCTCCCATTACACGAACTCCTCCAAGGCCCCATCTTTCATTCTTACAGTAATATGAATTAATGCAGGATGAGCATTTTGGCATTGTTCCTTTGGAAGCCATGGCAGCTTACAAGCCAGTTATTGCATGTAACAGTGGGGGTCCAGTTGAGACCATAAAACATGGCACCACAGGATTTCTTTGTTCGCCTAATTCTCAAGAGTTCTCTGTGGCAATGGCAAAACTCGTTCAGGATCCTGCTATGGCAGCAAGAATGGGTAGGGAAGCCCGTCAACACATTGTTAAATCTTTCTCTACAAAGATATTTGGTCAGCAACTGAATCAATACATTGTGGATGTCGCTCGACTTAAGAGAGACTGAAACGGAAGATGAATTTAGTATCAAGTCGATTCACCATTAGATGCTGCACAACTCTTTGAACCCTAACTTATGGATATTTTGTATATTGGTAAAATCAGGAACACAGTTTACACATACTGCTTCGTTCTCTCTATATATATATATATATTGAGCACTTGTTTGGTCTCTCAGTTGAAGATGTGAATTAGAGCTCATTTGAGTTTGAGTTGTTTAGATAGAGAACTAATTTACGAGTGTGATAATAGTTAACTGAAAGCTTTGGCCGGAGTTATAGAAGCTTGAGAATTTTGGTTGAAACAATTTCTATTTGCTGAAAATTTTGATGGGAATTCGAATTTCCTGTTCAGTTTATGGGTATTCCTTGTTTCTGTTATTTTATTGTATTTTATTTTTTTACAATTCTTTAAATTCAATTTTGTGTTGTGGAATTATCGACTTTTGATGTCTTTTTGACCGATGATATTACTCATTTATTAATTCACTTCAAACATTATGAAATATAATTTATAATATATATATATATATCTTTGTTTCTTTTTCCTGAATGACTTGTGTCGTAAAAACTGAGCACAATCGAAATACAAAAATTGAGAAAATATAATATTAAAATCAATATAATATAATATATGAAATAAATAATAAATAAAGGAAATAAGAAATTAGTAAAATCTCTTCAAATTACACTCCAATTTATTTGAAAAATTCACCAATGTATATTCCACTTTCAAAACACATCAAATATGATTTGAAAAACAAAATGTGGAATACGTGACTACTTAAGGGACTGTTTGGCCCTTAGATTATGAAAGAGTGGAGTGGATTATTTAAAAGAGTGGAGTAGACTATTTAGTTTGGTCTAACGGTTATTATAACCCTAGGATCAAGATTAGAACTCTTTACTCCTTCCCAATTTCTCCTTTGTTATTATTCTTCACTCCCCCTCTTTCCTCTATCACTATTTCTCACTCCTCCAAGAGTTATTATATATTTTACAAATTTTAATACCATAAGAAAAATCATCTAATAAATTTCGTTCATATATATCTTTAAAGACTTGGTTTAATTTTAGTTTAATTAAAAATTTAGATAAAAACTTGTGTAACGTTAAAAATTAAAAGATTGTAATATCATTTATGAAAATTAACATGATAAGTTTAAAGTTAAATAATATTTTTCTAATTCAAAAATTTAAAAAGTAAAATAACAGATTTTCAAAGTTTTAAATAATGTTAATCATATTACTATCGCATTAGAATCAAAATTATTAAAATTTAAATGACCAAAACTTATAATCTAAGTAAAATATATGACGTCTAGAAATTTAAAAACCTAAATAATATAAATAAATATGTGAATTTAATTAATTAAAATTGCATTTGGACATTCTTAGTCCCATTTTCACTTTTTATCATTACAAGATTCTCAAAATATCTAAACTTTCGAATGTTTAAAAAATGCCCTTAAACTTTTAAAAATAGTTCAAATATGTCATTCTTTTGGATGAAAACCGTTAATGTTTTGTTATTATCCATATGCTTGATGTGTAGTGTAATTTTTTTTATTGAGATAAAAGAAGAGGTTAAATAGTGAGGCAATAAAGAAATGATAAAAAGAAGAAGAAGAAACAATGTAATAGAGAAGTGATAGAAGCAGAAGAAAAAACAGAGAAAATAAAGAAGTGACTGACTAATAGTGAAAAACCAAGATTCAAGATAAATTTTGGACATCCTAATAAACAAAATTTAATAAAATCAATTGACGAAAAATGTGTATTTCTTGTAACCATATATATGCATGATAAAAAAGAGTAGAGAAATACCAAATTTGAAGCTAAATTTATTAAATAAACATCATAATTGACAAAATTGAATAAAATTAATTGAAGAAAAATATATATTTCATGCTAGTATATATGTAGAAAAAAAAGAGTAGTGAAAAACCCAGATTATAATAGTCTTCACCCCTAACGCAGTTTATAATAGCATACGCTATAATAGTTTGCACCCCAAACACAGACAATTAGCAAACTATTATAATCTCTATACTATTATAAGTCATTCATCGCCCCCAAATGCCACCTAAGAGTTGACAACTTAATGACACATGACAAATGGGTTGGATGAGAGGGAGAGTGACACCTATATGGACACTAATCTTAATGGATAATGGATATCTATTTATCTAATATTTATAATACTCCCCTTTAGATGTCCATTAAATATATTACATATATGAAATATGTCTCATTAAAACCTTACTAGGAAAAACCTAATGAGAAAAGAAATTCCAATGAAGGAAAAGGAGTAAATATGTCATATATACTTACAAAAAAAAAATTTACTCTCCCTCGTGGACATACCATTTAAGATCTCTAAGTTACTGCATTCAAATGTTGTAAAATTTAAACTAATTTTGCAAAGGTTGTTGTAGATAATGATTTTGTAAATAAATCTGTCCAACAAATTCTTTGTACTGTGATGTCACCATTTTCTTCAAGATTGTGAGTGTAAAAAAGCTTTGGTGAAACACGTTTTGTTCTATCATCTTTAATATAACCTCCTTTGATTTGAGCTATACATGTCATGTTGTCCTCGTATAATGTTGTTGGAAGGAGTTTACTAGAAAACAAACCACATGTGAATAGATATTCTGTTTGAAATCTAGCTTTGTGTGATCAGATAAATATCCAGAATCTGCAAAACTAACTAGGTTAAAATTTGATTTATTTTTAATAAAATAATCTCATATCAATTGTTTCTTGAAGATACGAAATATTTGTTTAATTCCATTCCAATATTTTGTTGTTGGAGAGGAATTGTATTTAGTTAATAAATTTACTAAAAGTACAATATTTGGTCTTGTATTAATAGCAAGATACATATATGCACAAATTTCACTAAGTTATGGTACTTCTGGATTAAGGAGTTCTCCATTATCATCTCGAGGTTGAAATATATCTTTCTTCACATCAAGTGAATGAACATGCATTGAGATGTTCAATGGATGTGCTTTATCCATATAAAATCTTTTCAAAATTTTCTCTATATATAAGTTGATTGAGGAACAAATATCCCATTTATAGATGCTCAATTTGCAAACTAAGCCAAAATTTTATTTTTTCGAGATCTTTCATCTCGAATTCTTTCCTAAGATACTCTATTGCCTTTAAACGCTCTTCAGGAGTTCCAATGATATTTAAATCATCAACATATATAGTTATAATAGAAAATCCTAACTGTGATTTCTTTATAAAAATGCATGAACATATTAGATTATTTTGATATCTTTCTTTCAACAAATATTCACTCTGGCAATTGTACCACATTCATCCTGATTGTTTCAATCCCTACAATGATCTCTATAACTTTATTGAACATAGTTCCCGAGAACTTGATTTATATGTTTCAGGTATCTTAAATCACTCTTTGACTTTCATATAAATATCATTATCAAGGGATCCATATAAATATGTTGTGACTACATCCATAAGATGCATATCTATATTTTCATATATAGCTAGACCAATTAAAATTTTTAATATGATTACATCCACCACTAGAGAATATGTCTACTCATAATCAATATCAAGTCTTTGTGAAAAACCTTGTGCAACTAATCTTGGTTTATATCTTATGATTTCATTATCTTCATTTTTTTCCTCACAAATACCCATTTACATCCTACATGTTTGACATCTTCTAGTGTTTGGACTACTGGTAAAAAAGCTTGCTGTTTTGAAAGTTAATTTAATTCTGCCTTAATTACTTATTTTCAAAGACCAATCTTTTTTTGGTCGACATTCTTCAACAGATTATAGTTCAGGGTCTTCATTTTCAGATATAATATCAAGAGCAACATTATATGCAAAAATGTTGTCAACAACTACATTAATTTGATTCCATCCTTTCCTTGTCATGACATAGTTTATCGGAATCTCATTATTATCCTAGGTTGTTTTATCTTCTTCGATATTTTTGTCAGAAGTCAAATTTTGGATTTCTTATGGAACATCCATATCCTTAATCGAGTTATTGACTTGATTTCTTTTTTGAGGATTTTTTATCTTTGGATCCTATCGATCTACCATGCTTCTGGTGTGTTCTGGATTCATTAATGACAACTTGTTGTCTGGGGATATCAATTTTTAATGCGACATTTGCAGTTGCTATATGTGATTTAGTTACTTTCTTTACAACTAGAAATGCATTTGGTAGTTGATTTGCTATATTTTGCAAATGAATTATTTTCTAAACTTCATGTTCATATAGATTTGTATGAGAATCTAAACAAGACAATAACGATATATTCCATGTAATTTCTTTTTCAAACTTCTTAATTCCTCCCCTTAATGTTGGAAAATTTGTGTCATTAAAATGACAATCAACAAATTATGCAGTAAATACATCACCCTTCAGGGGTTTAAGATATTTAATAATTGATGGGGAATCAAACCCAACATATATTCCTAGCCTTCTTTGAAGACCCATTTTAGTATGTTGTAATGGAGCAATTGGAACATATACTGCACATCCAAAAAATCTCAAATGAGAAATATTTGGCTCATGACTGTATGCTAATTGTAATGACGAGTACTTGTGATAAGTTGTTGGCCTAATACGCACAAGTGACAATATAACATGCAAAATAACATATCCCCACACAACTGTAAGGAGTTTAGCTCTCATAAGCAATAGTCTAGCTAGCAATTAATTGCAAACATTTTATAAATGATTCTTCTAAGCTATTTTGTGTATGAGCATGAGCAAGAGGATGTTCAACACTTATCCTAGTAGACATACAATAATTATCAAATGTTTAGAATGTAATTCAATAACATTATCAAGTCGAATGTTTTTAATTGTATAATTAGAAAACTATGTTCTTAACTTAATTATTTGAACAAGTAATTTTGCAAATGCAAGATTTCAGCTTGATAATAAGCACATATGTGACTACCTGCTGGATGTGTCTATTAATACCATAAAATACTTAAATGGTCCACTTGATGGGTTAATGGATCCACAAATATCACCATGAATATAGGTGATTTGGTTTCCACTTTAACTGTTGATGGTCTAATTATTAATTTTCCTTGAGAGCAAGAATCGTACGATAATTCATTAGATTGAAGAATCTTTTGGTTCTTCAACAAATGTGAATTTTCAATAATTCTTCTCATCATTATAGATCCTAAATGACCTAATCGATTATACGAAATTGCAAATACATCTGGATTCATGAACTTCAGGTTCATTGTTTCATATATGTTTCAATTGCTCGTATATGAGTATCTCATATAATCCAGAAGATAAAGTAGACAACTTTTCTAATATACTTTTTTCTTTGAGATAGTAGATATAATATAAAGATATTTTCTATTCTTTCTATCCGTCTCAATATGATAACCATTGTAATGTATATCTTTAAAACTCAATAGATTTCTCTTTGATTGACTAGAGAATAATGCATTATCAATTGTGAATTTTGTTTATTTAGGTAAACAATATTTGCTTGTCCAAACCCTTCAATTAGGTTTGCAGAACTTAATATTGTTTTGACTTTTTCTTCAAGCATTCTTAGTTTGAAAAAATATTTTTTACTTGTCAGTATCGTGTGTGCGTAGTTGCATTATCTGCCAGACATATAACTTCTGCCAGAAAATTATCTATACTTATTCATTAAACAAAATTACAGTCAGAAAAAAAAAACTTAGAATATATATAAAAAAATGAGAGATAAAAAACATTAATTATTATATTATTTCATAAATAAAGCACTTGCTATTTTATCAAATACACTAATTTTCTCTTTAGAAGATTTAAAATTTTAACGAATCCAAATTTGTCATGTTGGATAGGCCAAATATATTGTTAATTTGATATGCAAAATCTACTTTACATTTTTGTTTTTTTTTTTTCTTGTGGAGCTTTTCTTTTATGATCATCATTTCACGTGGTTCTTTTAAGATTTGGATGATTAAAACGACCGACCACACAAAAAATAATTATTTCTTATTTTAGTGTGGTTATTACCTTGATTACAATCATCAAATTTACAATATTCACTTCAGGAATGAGATTGTTCTAGTTGGTCAAGATTCATTATTTTCATCCACTGCTATTAAAATTTACAACATTCACTGAAAATGTTGGTTCTTTAGTCGATTAATTGATGTTTTTGATTTTTCAAACAATAACTCGTTATCTCATTCAACCACGAGAAGTCATTAAGACAAGTACAAATATTCTTCAAAATATTTCTCTCGATATTGCTATTGTAGGAGCATATCCGAAATATAGAATACTTGCTTTCTGATGATCAAGCATTCATGATAAATAATTATTACTATTAGTATAAAATAATAGAAACTTAATATATATTAAATATGCAAAATAATATTTATTTTATTAATTATAATGAGTAGCGGAAAATCAACATACCGTTATGACCTACCTTCGACGGAGGAAACAACTAAACCTCGTGCTAATAACGTATTGTAAAAACGAGGCACAACCAAAACACGAAAATTGAAAAAATATAATATTAGTATAATATAATATTTAAAATAAATAAATAAGGGAAATAGGAAATTAGCAAAATCTCTTCAAATCCCACTCCCATTTATTTGGAAAATTCACCAATTTATATTCCACTTCCAAAACCTACCAAATACCACTATTTATAGGCAATTTGGCAAGTAAGAGATGGAATATGTGGATAGTAAGAGTGGACAACTTAAAGACATATGACATAGGATTTGGATGAGAGGGAGAGTGACACATCGCTATATGTTCAACACTAAGCTTAATGGATAATGGGCACCTATTTGTCTAATATTTATAATAACTTTTTCTTTTTCAATTTTTATAATAATTAATTTTTATTTTTCTAAAATAATGACTATTCAGAAATTTATGACTTGTTCATGTAATTTTTGAATCAAAGAATAATAACAATGTTTTGTTCGAAAATATTTTCCCAAAGAATTAAATATTTAAAATTAATGTACGTACTATTACTATGAATGCTATTTATTATTATTGTTGTTTTATATAAATGTCCACCAAAAATTGGTGTAGTTGTAAGGGAATTTCATTGATGGATTAATTGCAACGAGCTTGAATCGTAAATGTACTTTTGGATTGCTTTTGATTGCGTTTACTTAAAAGTATGAATTTTGTATAATTTATTGTTATCATTACATTTATCTCTACCTTTAAGAGTAGAGCAGTAACAGTAAAGATATCAAAATTGATAATTTTCGAGCTAACAATAAATGGAGCACTTTAATTTATTAATCAAATTGCTTTATTCAATCATAAATTTGAATATGAGCTCCATTTGTCAGTATAGATGCAAAACACAAGTAAACAACACCAAAGTTAATCATTCTCACCTTTTCTTTCTCTATCGATCTATAACATTTCCATTGGGGTAAACGTAGCCTAAAATGGGATCGAACAATACAAGAGATTATGTTCTAAAGCTTGACCCATTTCAATATCTTGTCATTGTTTTGTAATTGTATTTCAAATCTCATAGTTGAAAAGCCTAAAGTTTTATTTGTAAATGTAGAACTCTATAATTTTCACTCTCCCATCTCTTTAACTTTCAATTACATACATTCCTAGTAATGTGATACATGCAAGATAGAAGTAGTTCATAGGGAATCTGGATGTTTGTGTTACTTATCGTGTTTAGTCTGTGTTGCATTCGACGCGTCATTTTATTCGAGAGAAAGAATGAAGCTTTAAGCATTATTATTTGGGAGAATATTAACTGAGACCTCATTAAACAGACGATTAAAGGCTTGTAGTAATGCAATCATTTTACTAAATTCATCATCAACATATACGTCAGAAATGCAAGTGTGTGGCGGCAAGACATCGAGAGGTTGCTCGCTTTAACAAATAAATTAGATATAAAGCTTTTGGTAGGTTCAAGTATTTGCATCCCAAAAGGCAAACAAATATGACAATAAGGCATCAAGAGAATATTCACCTTAATTATGAAATTAGCACAAGCTCTATGTCGCATCAATCAACTACTTAACTTTAATTTGTACCACGTCATATTACATATAACATTCCTTCATCATTCTCGCCTATTTATACTGAGTTCAATTGCATGCACACTAATCATCCATACCTTATCGTTTCACCTTACACTTAGTGTAAATAATAGAAATATTGGTAAATATTGTGAATACTGAATACTATATAGATGCCGCATGCAATCAACCTACAAGTCTAAGTCAAAAGTCACATAAGTTCCCTGTGTTTGACCTTGACTTCCCATAAAGCTCTCTTTTCACTTATACTTGGGCAAGAGAGAGGAAAACTTGTACTTCATTGATAAATCATTAGAATTAATCAACAAATAAGTTAATGTCAGTCCTTTTATGACATGATCACCTAAGCTTAGTCGCCTAACTTAAGTCGCATACTAAGATCTTTAATACCATATCCATGATAACATGATTTTAAACGCACACATTAAATAAACAAGCAGTCACTTGTCCAATCAGCGTCAGTAAATGGCTGAAGAGATAAAAATGTTGGGGTTGATGCCCTAAATCTCGTGGTCTTGTAGTTTGTAATTGTATATATAATACAAACTTTTTATTTATCTAATAAAATAAAGTGTTTTATTTTATTTGATATTTAGTTGCATTAACTCACAAAACCAATAAACTAACATCCAAGGTTATCTTCTGTAACCTAAACATGTATGTGGAGACATACAAGTGGATCATGTTTAAGTGATAACCTAAATGGTCTGTAGTAAATGGATAAGGCTGGATACCTTATCCTGGTGACACTACGAATACGGTCTGCTTTGTAGTTGTTACAATTGTTCTAAAGTGCTACAAATGATTTGATCCTAATCATTTATGTCGAGACATTAGAGCAGGGGTATTCTATACAAAAAGTTTGTATAAGACCGGACCATGAAATGAATAGTCTCTCTTATTAACACCGTTACTAGTTGAGACTACATTTCACCAGGATGACTATAGGTGACTTGACCTGAATCTTGAGTGAGTTGTGAACTCCTGCCTATGTAGGCGATCATTTGATTTGTATGGGTGAGAGTGGCCTATGTAGCCGACTCAATATGCCTACCATTTTGGAGATTCGTCTGATTGGGGAGCTGGGAACGCAGCTACACAAGAAGGAATTCACTCCTTCTCTATAGATAGAGTAAGTAGAGAATTTGCTCTCTTAAGGGTTGATTTCAGGGCTTGAACAATGTGGCGCCACACCCTCTCTTGGCCTGAGAGGAGTTCAGTTATAGTAGGACTATAATTATTGTTCATTAGAGGAATCAATGGTACTTAAGGAGTTAGATGTAACTATAGGGGCAAAACGGTAATTTTTGGCCTAGCTGTACTTACGAGCAATTTGTGAAGGGTCATTGCACTGTTGATTGGTTATATCTAATGGACACAAAAATATATCTACAGTTAGAAGAGTGCAACTATTAGTCTTTAGTGGAATGACTAATAGTTAATGAATAGAGATTAAATTTAATTAAAGAGTTTAATTAATTAATCTCATTTCATTAGAGCTTCAATCTGTAGGTCCATAAGGTGTTGTTAGCTCAATAAGGATAAATGAGAATCAAATTTATTTTG
This sequence comes from Cucumis melo, assembly GCF_025177605.1. NCBI lineage: Eukaryota > Viridiplantae > Streptophyta > Magnoliopsida > Cucurbitales > Cucurbitaceae > Cucumis > Cucumis melo. Next base: position 22,166,621 of record NC_066863.1, on the reverse strand, counting down.
GTTTAATTTGAATTGTTCAAATTGATTAAAGGGAATAAATTGTATATGATACAATTAATATAATGTATTTGATACATTATAATGTAAAGTTTTTTATGAGAGAAGTTAATATTTGAATATGATTCAAATAATAATAATAATATGAATGAGATTCATAAATAAACTATAGGTTAAAATTGAATTTGATTCATATTAGAACTATAGATTATATGAGAGATCTAAATCATTGGTTATATTATATATGATATAATATAAAGTTTATATTATATGAGATATAATATATTTGTAATTAAATTTATATTGATTTAATTTAATTTAATTAATACATATATATATATATATATACATACATATATATATATATATATATATATATATATATATATATATATATATATATATATATATATTAATATATTTAAATAGAATAGAATAACTCCCTACGTGGGAAGGATGGGGTAACTTCCCCCTCCATTGTTGATATTTGTTTTAAAAGAAGAAAAAAGAAAGGTTTTTTTTTAGAACAGCACAACACAATCTTACGATCTCTCTCTGTATCCCAACAAAACAAAATTCTCTCAAAAGCTTCTTCCCTCACCAAAATTACAGAAGCCCACAACTCTCTGTGATTTTTTACTTGGAGAATAACGAGGAAGATTTTGTGGTGCCACGAAGCTTGGAAGAAGAATTGGTTCTACAAAGGTCAGTTTATTTTCACATTTTCCATGAAAAGCATGTTTATTATTTTTCTTTGAATTTATTGGTTTCATAAATTGAATTTCACTCGCACGGGCGTTCATAAGCTTTTGCTTTAGGAATTCCATTCCTTAAAAAAAAAAACATACCAAGTTTGAACAGAATACCATGACCTGAGGTACCGCAAAGATAGAGTAATATTCGTTTAACAATAGATTGGTGAACAACAGAAGGATTCTGCATGTACTGGCTTACACGACTAATAACAAACGCAATATCAGGATGAGTGAAGGTAAGATAATGTAAAGAGCCCACAAGTTGGCGATATAAGGTGTGATTCGAAAATGATGGAGCATATGAGTATGAAGATTGACTACAATGAACAACTTATCGCAATCTATGGCCTTGATGCAAGTCAATGTTGGAGGTGGTAAGGTTTATGTGGCAAAGCAAATAGAGGAGTTGGATTGTGTGGGATGCAGTGGACCTCATACCACAGACGCATGCTCACAAAACACAGAAACTGTCGCATTCATCAAGAATGATCCCTATTCAAACCTATAACCCTAGTTGAAGAAACCACCTCAATTTTGGATGGGGAGGAACGAGTCAACAACAACAAGGATGATAGGGTGGCCACTATGGTGAGAAATGTGGTCAAGCATCTGGCTGATGCTTCATCAAGGACACCATAACGCCAAGCCACACAATCCATATCACCCTCCTCGAAACTAAAGCAATACTGCCTTTTCATCGTCATCATCTATAGAGAACCTTCTGAAGGATTATATGTAGCGAATGATTCCCTTTTGTAGAGCCAAGTCGCAACAATCCACAATCTGAAAGTTCAAGTTGGGCAAAATCGCAAGTGAAGTAACAGGAAGACCTAGAGATATCCGCCAAGCAATATTAAAACGCCTAATGAGGCAGAGGGATCAGGAAAAGATTAGTGTCAAGTTGTGACATTGAGAAGCAAAAGGCCTTTAACCATCTGCGAGCCTGACCAAGAATGTAATTTATCTACTTTTTTTACCTACATACACCTTGAATGACCAACCCAATAGTATTAGTTTTCTCACTAACGATATTTCTTCCACTTATGATTTTTCTTCCTTATAGAACGTGCAGAAAAATAAGGAAGTGGAGTAAGCGAGATTCAGAATGTAAAAAAGTGTTCAACAGGAGAGAGTCGTTAGATGGAGACATGTTAAACCCAAGAGTGAGTAAATATGAAGTAAGACGATCATACAATGCCCGTGGTGCTTGCTTAAGGCCATAAAAACTTTTGTGAAGAAGACATACATGATGAGAGAATATGGAGTCAACAAATCCCACTGGTTGAGAACATATATAATGTTTCCTGTAATTCATCATGAAGAAAGACATTTTTAACATCTAGTTGTTGTAAATACAATCCTAAAGTTGTAGCCAGTTGAAAAATAAAATGTATGGTGGATTTTGTAACAACGGGACGAAATATTTTAGAAAAATTAAACCCTTCAATCTGATGAAAACCTTTGACCACGAGATGAGCTTTGTAATGTGCAACAGAATCGTCAACATTGTACTTGGTGAGAAATATCCATTTACATTTAATAACATTTATGGTAGAAGTCCAAGGAACTAACAACCAAGTGCCCTGCTCTTGAAGAGTATGAAATTCTTAGGGTGTTTGGAGGCCCCGCTATAAAAGACAGGATCGATGGGGGAGTTGGTTAGAACACTAGATGTAGAGGTAGTAAAATTAAGTAGGTGTGTGAGACCCGTACCTAAAAAAGGCTAAAATTTGACTAATTGTTTAAAAGAAGGCATTTTGACTGGAGATAGGTGATAAGAAGTAGGCGTTTAGAGCTCTGATATCAAGTTGTCACACCTCACCCTGTACTCCAGGCGAGACGTGGTATGACTTTGAGTATTCTGATGCGTTAAATGCCAAAACACTCATCTTAAAGTATAGCTTTAAGTAATAGTGTAAAGTATCAGGCGTTTAAGCAAAGCTTAAGGACCTCAAGCTAAGTGTTCTAGCGTTGAAAACGTCAGAATACTCGAAGTCATACCGCGTCTCTCCTGGAGTATAGGGCAGGGTGTGACAAGGTGAGATTTAAAAAACTCAAATTTAGTGGGGGTTTGCATGGTATGAGCGTTGTTACACCCGCTCTAAAGCATACTATGCTATGAAGTGGAGATGCAATGCCTAGACATTCTCGACGGGTTCACAGCGAGCAACACCATTGAACGCCTAGTGAGTAGAATTAAGAAAAATACAAGAAAATCAACATGGAAAATGGGTGAATGAAAAATGAAAACTTCAATGATAATTCAATGATAGAGTACATTCAATAGATTACACGATTTTCATTTCGAAAGCACTTAACACCACTTAACACGACACTTGGACGTTTCCCACCTAGTTACTATATCTAAGCGAGTTGATAGTGGCCACTACCAAATGATGCATTCAAAAGGGTACATTAGACGATCAAGGCTGCAAGCTCAACATTGGATATCATTCTCTACCTAGGAAAGGGGATAAAGCAAAACATTTGAAAGGTTAGACGAAAAACATCTAGTAAGTGAGATCTTTTAGCAATACTTTTAATATATAAAATTCTGCCTTGATTCATTATAAGTTAGTTTGCTAGATCATGTGATACAATCGTATGAGCTTTAATAGTAAATCAGCAAGTCTAGAACCAATCATTTTGATGCATTAGGCAACTCAATCACAACTCAAATCCCATTGTCAACATTTATAACTCACATGGAAATCAATAACAACTCATGCATGAAGTTCATATCGTGTAGGACATGTTTTATCAATTTATCATATCATTTTCATGCAGAATTATTCTATTTAGTTAATTACATCTTTGTACTCTTCCTCAACTCAAGTATTTAATTAGCACACTGTTTTGTTGAGTTGCAACTATGCGAAGTAATCTCAACGCATTCGGCAAGTCCCATCAATTCCATCATGCATAATGCGTCTTTCAATGCTAGATCACATAACAAGCAAAGGGCATTATCCCATACCAGATCACACAACAAGTATGAGGCATCCCATTCAAGATCACACAACATGAATAAAGCATCTTATCTCAGATTACACAACAAAGATAAGGTGTAATGTTGAATAGGGTACAAGGATCATCTTACTTCCACTGTAATAATTTCACACATTAATCAAAAATCATTATTTCTAACGATAACTCTAATAATGAAATTTCCAACATGCAACAAAACACTCAGAAAATGCTTTAAAAACATTCCTCCGACTAAAAAAAATACTTCTCTTATTTGCAAAATAGACACATGCATTTTAAGAGTTGGAAGTTATAAAAAAATCATATAGATTAGGGTTTCAAAAGAATATATATATAATAAGGATTTAAACACATTTTATGAATCCTTTTTATTCTCTAGAAACAGTTGATAAGAAGAGTCACTCATAATCATGATCAGATAGCTCCTCGACCTAGTTCTTTATCAAAGAGTTTCCTTATATTTTCTTGAAATCTTGCTCAGATGCCGCCATGTTTTGGATCCGTGAGCACCTCGAAAATCTTCTAACTTTTCTCTTAAGGAAGCTTAAGGTGAAAACAACCCAAAATAATCGAAAAATCCTCTATTTATAGGCCTTTTTTGTGAAGTTTTCCATGTTGGAATGATTATTCTGCCAGCGGCGAGGAGTGGCCCAATATTAAAACACCAGGTGTCTCTGCCATATCTTTATCCCAGATTTGGATTTGGGGTGGCAAGGTCAAATCAATCACCAACTTCCTCATGTGAGAAATGACATCATTTCTTTTAGGTGAAGTAGGCTGGCATTGCAACAAGGGCCTCTTACATAGTCCCCCTTTCTTATCGCACATTACTCCTTATCGCATAGGCCTTTACCTTGTAGAATCTTATCGCGTGAAGGAAATTTATAGTCAGGGTCTTACAACATTAGAAGGGACACGACTGTCAGGAAGAAGGATAGCAAATAGGGGAAATGCAGATAATGGAAAGGAAACATGTGGTTGTGGAGAGGTACATGTAGATAAGCCCTGCAAACTAAACTCAAATGTAGTGGGTATAAATTCATGAGAAGGAGACAAAGTGGATGAAGAAAGAACATGAGACAACATTTGAATAAGTTTTTTAAGAATGATAAGGGGAAGCATAAGACAAAAGCGAAGAGACAAACAAAAAAGGAAAGATAGTTTAATGAAAGATAACATGTCGAGAGACAATACATATTTTTTGACGACATATTATAACAAATATAGCCTTTGAAATCAAGTGTGTAATCCAGAAAAACATGTTAAGATATTTTAGGTTCAAGTTTATTTTTATTGTAGGGTTTTTACAAGGGATAGCAAGCACATGCAAAGTCTTTTAAATGAAGCAAATCAGGAGTAGTGCCAAAAAGTTTTTCAAAATGAGATATCATATTAATAGTGGACGTAGGCATACAATTAATTAGAAAAGCAATAGTGAAAAAGGCATAGAGCTGAAACTCAAGTGGGATAGAAGAATGAAAAAGCAACGTCATAGTTGTTTCAACGTACAATGTGACAGTGCTTATGTTGTGCAACCCCATTTTGGTTAGGAATGTAGGGTCAAGATTTATTTACGGAAATACCTTTCAATGTAAACAAGGAATTAGTGACCGAATTTCAAAACTCACCACCAACATTAGAGCAAAAAAGATTTTAAATGATGAGATAAGAAATTTTCAACAAATGTAATAATTTTTTACAAATTAAGATTGACATCAGACATATGAGTAATTGGAAACAACCAAGTGAATTTACTATGTTCATCAATAAATCTGACATAGTAGTGATTACCTTTATTTATAACGTGCGGAAGAAGGACTTCACACATAACTGTGAACTAAATTAAGAGGAACAGAGAACGGCAAGGAAAGAGACATGAGAAGAGATAGTTTTTTCATTTTTCCACGTAAACAATTAGAACATTTCATAAGTAGAAAGAGGATGGACGAATAGAAAAACCATAATGAGATAAGTAGCTACACAATATTCGTGGGGAGAGATGTGATCCTAACCTAAAATGCCATAAAGAAGACTAATGTTTTATTAGAGAAGTGAAAAGTTTTGGATGTGCTTGAGATGATGGTAAACCAAAAGTTGGAGAAATGAGATACAGATCATTGATGCTCTTACCTGAATAGAGTGGATAACCGGTGGCTTTATCTTGAATGAGGAACTTATTAGAGTAAAATATAAAGATACAATTACGATCACGACAAAATTGGCTCATAGACAGAAGATTGAAAGTAATAGCAGAAACGCGATAAATATTAATATTTAGAGATTGACCATTATCAATAGTTTACTGTATCCTCACATGTCATCGGTTAAATTTAAGTTGGCTAAATCATTCATTAAATAAGCATTGCATTAACTATGTGACAACAAAAACCGTTAGTAGGCATTGAGGTATGAGAAGACATAGTAATTACTACCTTGGCTACTAATTGAGCTATAGAGGCCTTGAAAAGACAATTTCATACGATTATAAGAATCTAAAGCTCTATGGCCTGGCATGTCACAAATTTGACAAAAAAATACGTCCAACTAGCTAAAAAGAAGGATTATTAACATTATTGTTATTATAGAAATTGGACCCAGGAAATTGGCTCAAAACACTATTTTCCTTCGCTAGGTTTTTTTTTTCTTTCCAATTAAAGGAAGAATTAGACATATGAGGAGGAGTTAATTGTATCTTTGTAAGTGTATAATTAGATGAAATATGTAACTCTTTTTCTTTCACTAGAATTTTTTTCCATTAGATTTTTTTTCTAGTAAGGTTTTAACAAGACATATTATTTCATATAAGTAATGAACATCTAAGAAGAAATATCATAAATATTATGATCATATGTGTTAGTATTTATTTCCAAGTGACAATTTATAAGTACCCACTTTGTGTCCATGTGTCTTAATATGACACACCATTAATGTTCATGTAAGCCACCACCTACTTGCCATTTTGCCTCTAAATAGAGGTCTTTAGTAGATTCGTAAGTTACACATGTTGGCTAAAGTTCCAAATAAATTAGAGTTATAAGATAATTCTTTTCTTTAATTTTTTAATTAATTTATTTATATTTTTTATATATTTTATTTATTTATTATAGTATTATATTTTTTTCGATATTCGTATTTTCGTTGTGACTCATTTTCACGACACTTAAATTTTTAACTAACAATTTTGTAATTGAATAATTTAATAAATAAACAATGAATGAATTACTCTAGTTAAATATAATATAAAAATTATTTTAAAAAAAAAAGTAACACTTCTACTAAATTATTTAAGTAAGTAGATTAGTTAGTAAATTAATTTTATAGTTTCAATACATAATTTTATTAGGGTCGTTGAATAAATAACAATTTATCAATAGCACTGGTGAGTTAAGTAAATATATGTCAACCAAACAATCAATAACAATTAACCTACTAGTTTGTTATAATTATTTATATTAATATTGAAACATTTTAATTTTAGTAGAATTTTAGTTTAAATATATCTTTAAAATATTTTAATTAAAAATTACAAGGAAAAAGAAAAATTCTTATAAATAACAAAATTACTAAAAATATTTACTAATATAGCAAAATTTCGTAGTCTGCCAGTGATAGACACTATCTATATATTCAATATCTATCAACGATAAATGATAGTAGTTTATCCGTGTCTATTAACATCATCTATCAGAGACAATTTGCTATATTTATAAATATGTTGACCCATTTTGTTATATTTGAAAAACAACCCAACGAAATATAGATAAAAAAAATTTCGTCTCTATGAACCAATATGGTAGAAAATCTTTGGAAATATAGACGTATGCCATTAACTATATATTTCAATTGACTATCATTGGTTTACTTACCGGTAGGAATTAATTTTCTACGATTTTCCTTAATATCCAAATGTTGTAGAGTCAAGTGGATTGTTTCGAGATTTATCGAAATGTAGGTAACTTGATCTAAACACTCACGAATATAAAAAAGAAAACAATAACGATATGTTTCCATTATTATAAAGATGATATATCCAACCTCTAATTTGAAAAGGGTGGATACCAATTATTAAACTAAATAATAACTAAACTCACTTTGACTTTTATTAAACAAAAAGAAAAAGTTTAGGTTGCTCTAAATTTTCCAATGACATTGAGATTGGGAGTGTTGAATTATTGAATTTATAATTCAATGTGTATCATAAACTCAATTATTAGAATAATACACCATTAATTATCTTAATATATATAGATAATATAAGTTTTAATTAAAAATTAAAATGTGTCTAAGTACTTCTAAGTCTTTAATTATGTTGGCACATTGTAGGATTTTGCCATTTTGGTTTATTTAATTTAATTATCATATATAATTGTATCAAATTTAATTTGAGTGAGGCTGTGTTACTTATTGTATGCACCTAGCTAGGACTCTCTCATGAAATACAATCATCCACTAATTTTTGTTTGTTATATTAAAATTTGAATTATTATGTATAGATGCTAGCTATAAAATAATTATAGAAAATTATTTTAAAAGAAAAAAACTACCAAAAATATTTACAAATATATATAATAAAATTTTATAATCTATCAATGGTAGACACAGTTTCTACCAACACCTATAAATGTAAATGTTGAAAGTCTTTCGATGTCAATTAACATTTATTGCTGTTATTTTGTTATATAACTCTATAATAATCATACCAAATTTATTAAAAAAAGCATGTTCCTAAAGAAATTGATAATAGCTTATTCTAAATCAATATTTAGTTTCTAATGACGCGTTGTTTTACATGATTTGTAAATATAATATCAAATACATTTTCAACAATTGTTTAAATTAATATTCAATTTCAAAATTTCATGATATATGCAACCCTATTTTCATTAAACCTATAGTTTCCAAATTTTTATTTGTGAAATGGTAGACAAAATATATAGCAGCCTTTCTTTTGTGGTTAGAGACAGAGAAATAATAATGTGTTTAGATCAATGCAGTGCTTAGGAAAATAATTCCTAGAGTATTAATGAGAAAAAAGATCTCCTAATCCCCCCCTAAATGGGATCCTTCACCATTGATATATATATATATACCTCTTGATACGTTTTGATCTTGAGGAAGGCAAACAAAAAATTAATTAAGAATGGAATCCAAATCCATTGATAAAAATGAATATGAAATTAGCAAAAGTAATATTGGTGATAAGTTTAGAAAATCTTTGCATTTGGAACATCCTTCTGTTGAATGGAGGTATGGGAAACCTCCCACTTATGAATCTGCTAACCAGCTCTTTGAACAAGGCAGAACCAAGGTGTGTATTCAATTTTATCTTCTAAATATATATATATTTAATTACCTTATGTGTTTAATTAATTTAAGTTTTGTTTTGTGAACAATAATTGTCTTAGGAATGGCCAGAAGGATCTTTGGAAGAAACTGTGCAAAATGCTATTAAATCATGGCAAATGGAGATCAACAATAAGGCTAGATTGCAGGATTTCAACACCATCGATCCTCACAAATTTAAGCTCTTTGTCAATGGTAATTATTATTATTATTATTTTCAAAGATAACGTAATATATTAAAATGTGTGGTAAAAATTGAACATCTAACCTTTGAGATTAATTCAAGTTAATTTTATGAAATTAGTTGATGAATATAGCATAGAATTTTCTTTACTCAATCGATTAAAATTAGGTCAAGGTTAAGTCCATCACAAAATCGAAACCGAAACCTAAACCACAAAAAAATCTACCGCTCATAATATAGTGATCAATATTGAATGAATGATTTTGCTAAATTGTCCAATATAATATTATTAATTTGGATGTGTGTATATATATATATATATATGTATATGTATATATATAATTATTATTACGTAGGAAGAGAGGGATTGTCAGGAGAAGAAGTATTAAGGATTGGAAGCTTCAATTCAGTGTTGAAGAGTGCTTTACCAAAAGAATTTCAATTTTACAAAGCAGAAGAAGAAACACATGAATCAGCTCATAATGATTTCAAGACATGTTTTCCAAGAGGTTTTGCATGGGAAGTTATTGAAGTTTATTCACCTCCTCCTTTGATTGCTCTCAAGTTTAGGCATTGGGGTTTCTTTGAAGGACCTTACAAATCCTATTCCCCAACTGGTGAATTGGTTCAATTCTATGGCATGGCAACTCTCAAGGTACTAATTCAACTTCAATTAATTCTTTAATTTGCTAACTATTTTAGTTTTGTCTACAAGTAAGTTTAAAGGTATAATTTTAAATGATGATGGTATATTTGGAGAGGCGTACAGGTAGATTCATTAATGAAGGCTGAAGAAGTTCATATCTACTACGATCCAACAGAGCTATTTGGAAGTATTTTAAAGGGTAAAAAAAATATTATGGATTCTGAATTATCCAAAATAAGTGATTCTTCATCTGCTTCTGCTTGCCCACTCTTCGATACTAAGAAGTAGTTCCAATAAACAAAAATAATGTAATTATTGGACTTAAATATGTTATGCGAAATTGTGTAAGGTGTGTACTTTTCAATAAATCTCTTTCCATATACACGAGTGGAGGGGACCTGAACTTTTATTTTCTATTAAATAAATGTGTATGACTTCTAGCCATTTTAGCATGTATTATGTTTGATTAATTTTAAGTGGTTCAAAATGGGAACTTTCTTTTTCCTTCTTTTTTTTTTAAAAAAAATTAGTACAAGATAAACTAAACTAAGAACACATGTCAAAATGAAATTAAGGTTGAATCCACCCATGAAAAAATGTTTTTAAGCTAGATTTTTGAATGACACTCTCTTAGCTAACTCATGTGCAACAAGAGTTACAAAGCTGATTAACCAAAAAAGAAAATCTTGAAGTTAATGAACATTAGTACAAATAGAATCAACAAACACATAAATCTCATTAACATATATAACTAATTCTTCCAACCAAAAGGTTTCATAAGATTTGAGAATCAGTTTCAGCCCAAAGAGAGGAGATGCCAACTTTAATAGCTCTAGAAAGACCTTCAAGTTAAACATGGTTATTGCCTCAGCAAGGAAAACTAACCTGTGAAAGAAAAGTGGTTCTTCATAGCAAGCAAAAATCACCCTTAGAGTCACAAACAATGACCCTGATTTTCACCTCGCCATTTAGGAAAACTGCATCATAATTCATTTTGAATGAGCCATGAAGAGACACAAACCAACGACTAACATCCATTGAAGATGGAAAAATCTGAGGAAGGGCATGTTGATGCTCACGAGATTCTATTATGTTCATTGTAGCCACCTAATTTTATCCTTTTTTTTATTCTTTAAAAAAATATTTGAATTTATGTCCTAAAACTCGTAGTTTGTAATCATATTCTATTCAATAAAGTCGTTATTAAGAAATTGAATACTATAATTTTAAATCCAATAAACTAAGATCCCAAGGCTATTTTTGAGTAAACGTGAACTTTATGTAGAGACATAAAAATGGATTAAGTTCGAGTAAATGACCTAAATAGTCTAAGTATATGAATAAACACTATAAGAAATCTGGCCTTATTAAAGGCCTTTAATGTCACTTGGCGAACGTTATTAAAGGCCTTTAATGTCAGTTGATCTTTAATGTCAGTTCATAACCGACATTAAAGGCATATTTAATGTCGGTTATAAACCGACATAAAGGTCTTCAATGTTGTTTATAAACCGATATCTTTGAATGTGTTATTGAAAGCCTTTAATGTCGGTTCATCTTTAATGTTGATGGATAATTGACATTTAATATGTCTTTAATGTCGCTTATGAGATATCTTTAATGTCGTTTTTCTACCGACATTAAAGATGTCTTTAATTTTTTTAACCGACATTAAAGATTTCTTTAATGTCGTTTCTCAACCGACATTAAAAATGTCTTTAATGTCGTTTTTAAACCAACATTAAAGACACATTTAATGTCGTATTTATAATAGTTTTTATGCTGGCAAAATCGACATTATTTGACTCGAATTAAGTTCGAAAATGTTCGTCATCGTATATTGTAAAAAATAAAAAAATTGCTTGCACGCTAGCTATAATGCCTACTACTCAATGGCAAACCTTATAACTAGTTCACCTGCAATGTACACAAAAATACCTGAAATTCTAGCATACACTTCCATATAGAACTACAACAAATACACATCATCCAATACCTAAATATAATCACATATCAATAAACACAACTATATTCAACACTATAAGTCCAACTACTCCAAATCCTCCAATATATCCACTTATATACATAATCACACATATCAAACAATACATCCTGCCCTCCATGGCAAACCAATAATAAACACCTACAATGCATAAGATCCAACACTAAAATACCAGCACACTTTTTCACACTTCCATATAGTACTACAGCAAATACGATCATCCAACACCTAAAATATCAGCACACCTTTCCACCCTTCTATATAGTACTACAACAAATACAATCATCCAACTCCTATATATAATCACATATTTAAATAAACAACCAACAACTATAAGTGAAAACTCAAAAATATAAAGATAATATATAAGATCGTGATTAATAACCAATGTATATGTACAATAGAAAGTTCCTTCACTAACTAAAGTATACGTACAAACTATCTAACAAACAACAATTAGTACGGGACCACCTGTCCTTCAAAAAAGTATAGGACTGCCCGTCCCTACAAAAACTTAACTTAACTCAACCAACTACTAACTTAACTACAAAAATTAACTACTAACTTAACTCGACCAAAAAACACATTTAAAAGCTTACACAAATCTACTTACAAAAGTTGCCCATTTGGTTCGAACCTCTTCAATCTCCTCTTGCCTATATGCATTTTTGGTATTGAACTACACACAAAGAGAAAGATATGGAAAGTATGAGTCTAGATCATAAATTGTAATATGTAAAAAGTTAAAGTAGAAACTTACAAGGCTAGTAATAGAAGTACTAGAATTATGCACTATCTCATGTATGTACTTTGCACGTAGTACCCACACCCTACAGAATCCAATTGACGAGGGCACTGCATGTATATAAATTGAATACAAATTAATCTTATGTTTCATAAAAAATAATTATGTGTAAATGCAAATTACCTTTACAGGTCTCCATTTTGGAGTTGATCGATAGCGTTGTAGATCGTGTTTCGCTTGCCATGTCTTCAACCCTCTAAATATTTTGAAACATTAGAAGACAATAAAGTTAAATAACAAGTAATAAAGTGAATAAACTTACACATTTATGACTCCATGAATGTCTTCATTGACTTTACTCCGAAGAGAGTCCAAAACATAAACGCAATTTTCACGAGATCGATAACATGCAACATCCAATGAAAACTACAATAAACAACATCTTCAATGTGAGTACACATTTAAGCTCAATGGAAAAAAATTAATGTGTTTCTCTTCTTCATTTACCCGGTATTATATGGAATTAGCACTTTCTGTTTCAAGTTAACTGCTTCTAACTAGTTGGCTAAATTTCTAGATCGAAGATCACGATCCTTGATATGTGACGATATTTTTGATTGGTCAATGACAAAACAATTCCTTGCACAGTCACATTCATCCCAAAGATATCCAAGTAAAAGCAATCATAGTTAAAATATCAGCAAACTAACTACAACAGTGGTATTTGAGATAAAGATGAGTATAAGTTGTTTTATACTTGCGTAATATACGCTACTATACACATATAGCCGATTTCAACCATGCCGTAGTAATGCAACAAATCTTCACGAGCTAAATAAACAAATTTTGTCACTTCCAAATATTAGCTTGTTCATTGGGATGCAAATCATGTCTACATCCTTCATGTTGTTCATGACATGTCTATTTAAAAGCTTAATAGTCCCGTTAACGTCAATATAATTTGAAGAGTATACGACATCCTTCCTAGTTGAATGCTCCTATCACAACCAAGGTTCTAAATTCAAAATACATACAAATAAAATCAAAACTTAAATAGTAAAAAAAGATACACACTTGTTTGTCATATTGATCGTAGAAACAAGCCGACGAGGCCATTCTATAATGTTACCCAATGCTTGATTTAAAGTCTCTATCTTTTCCTTCACTGGATTGGGTATAGTCAAATTTTCTCCCGTAACCACGTCTACTAGAACTTTAACATTGGGACATCCAATGTTATCCTCAACTATCATGGCTACTGCAACAATATTATTAATGGATCCTATAGACAATTGGCATGGTGTTCCCTTTACAAATATTAAAAGCATAGTTAAGAACAATTGATCCTATATCATTAAAAAACTAAAAGTGACAACAAAGTCAATTACCTCCAATCCTTTGTTGCTAGGTGTGTCCTCATCGGCATCAAGATCTCTATTAATACTTCCGATGGATGACCTCGAGTGATTACTTCTCTTCTTGTCACTTTTGTATCTCGAGTCATCCTCTTCTTTATGACATATTTCGACTTGTGGAGTTATCATTTTCTCCTTCCCTTTTACTGTGTTGAAATATTGTGATTGAGATACAAAACCACCCACGCCTCTTACACGTCCACCGTGCTCCTTGAAACCCAATGTGTCAATCAAGATGTCCTCATTTTTATGTGTTGCAACTAATTCATCCTATAAAAAAATACAAGTATTTTCATCATCAGTTAGGTTAACAAAAGATTATGTATTGTAATCATAAGTATACTTACAATCCGAGAGGCACAATCTTGAGTAACATCATCAAAATAATCATTATTTCTTCCTTTCCGTGATTCTTTCCAAAGAGTTGAACGATAGGAAACATCATGTGTTATTTTCTACAACAAAAGATAGATATTTAATTAACAACAACATATTAAGATAAATTCTTGAATTTAATTAGAAATACTCACTAGGCAAGATTAGCATATCCCTTACGTGACATGTGGTGATTGTATACGCATTTCGACCTTCTTTCCCTTTGAATACGACTATAATCCTATACAATGTATTAGTTTGTAGGTAGATATCAAAACAAAATTAAAGTGAAAATGTAAACTTATTTACCTCCCATTTTTCACTTAGTCTAGCATCCACAAACGATTCCCAATCTTCTTGATTTATATGAGAAAAGATTTTGGGAGGAAACTGCAAGAGTGATGGTTGATTCTTAGATGGAAGTATATACTTCTGAGTTAACGTGGTTTTGAAAGTTCGAAACTTTCTTGATGCAGACATAAGTATAGAATGTTTAGCATTGGGTTGTAAATCGAACGACATCTCCAAAAAAAAAAGCGTAGTTAAACTTAGAGTGTAAAGAAAACTACATTATATGAAAAACATAATAATAGAACTCATACCGATATACAATCATAGATTTTATCTTTCAGCTCATTCGAAACTTCTTTCCAAGAGTTGTATGTGATAGAAATCTGTTGCCGAACGCACACACCAATGTAACTTTGCATTTTCTTAGACGTGGCTCCAAAAGGTTGCCCGTGTTCATTAAATTGAATGAGCAACTTTTGCCCAGAATTTCTCACTGAGGCAAACTCAGACATAGTAGTTGGCCCACGTGGAACAAATGATTTCTTTCTTACTTCTGGAAGCATTTCTCTTTCGTCCTCACTGCTATCCTCCATCTATGAATCAGCATAAAACGGGAATACATTAGTAAGCAAAGTCAACATACATAAGCATAACAATTATGTTACGAACTTAAACATAAATACATTATAAAGCAAAGTAATGACATACCATAAATATAGCAGTTATATTACGAACTTTAAACATAAATACATTATAAAGCAAATTAATAACATACCATAAGCATATCAATTATATTACGAACTCTAAACATAAATACATTATAAAGAAAAGTAATAACATACCCTTCTCTACCCATCTACCCTCACAATCATGTCTAATATAAGTTGAATTTGTATCATCAGTCTCATTAGGTGTATCAACATTGGGCATCCTTTTAATGGTTTCATAACCACACTCTTGAAGCATATCTCCTATTTCATCTTCAAAGAAATCTTCTTCAATAGTTCTTTGTGGAGATGTTAAAACCACTGACCATTCAGGATTTGCAGAATCTTGGACATAGAATACTTGTTTTGCTTGAGTGGCTAAAATAAATGAGTGTGATTTATGCCCAATACATTTGAAATCCACGATGTTAAACCCAAGCTCATCCACTTTGACTCGACTTCTATTGTCAACCCAATCACACTTAAATAAAATAAAAGATAATTGATGGTAATAAATCTCCCATATCTCTTGTATTACACTATAAAACGTCATATCTGACATGACAGGGTTTTTGTCCTTAGAACTAGAGACTTGCATCGTAGTAGCGGTTATACTAACTCCACTATTTTGAACTCTCCTAATATCATCACGTCTTTTTGTGTGATAGTAATAACCATTAATTTTGTAACCAGAATAAGTGGCCACATCTGAAAAAGGTCTGTGAGCTATCCATCTTAAAGAAGGCGTGATGAAATTTTTAGGTACTTTGAGAGCAAGTGCAACCTACACAATATATTGGATTTAGTTAGATCCAAAACAAACATGAAAGAGTATGATTATAGTGATTACCTGTGTGGACAACCACCGACTGGATGAGTGATTATGCTTTTCTTGAATCCACTTTTTACTTCGAGCTTTACCAGAGTTAAGCTTACGCAAACTCTCCATTTGTTGTCTATCATAAATGATAAGTTATTAAGTAATTACATAACCAACTTATATAGAATGAGAATAGATAGGATTTAGCACGTACTCGACGTATGGTAGAACATCATTTACATTCTGAATGACATAAAGATGAGCTTGATCTAACTGCTCTTTACTCGATGTGATAAAAAAAGAAGCTGATAATGCTCTATCCACATTTGAATTCTTTTTTATTACAGATGAGTTAAGTCTAATAGAACTAACTCCAGCAATAAATTCAGAATAGAACTCTATAGCCTCTTCAACAATATAATTTTCTACCATACATCCTTCTGGTTGATTTCTGTTTCGCACATAAGTTTTTAGGACTTTTATATATCGTTCAAAATGATACATCTACCTTAGATGAACAGGTCCACAAAACTCAATTTCTCTTACGAGATGCACTACAAGGTGTACCATTATAGTGAAAAATGATGGTGGAAAATACTTCTCCAATAGACATAAAGTGACAACTACATCTTTTTGCATTATTTTCAAGTGTGATGTATCAATTGTCTTCTTACATATAGCATTAAAGACGAAACATAGCCGAATAATTGCAAGTCTTACATGTTTCGATAGAATACCATGAATTGCCACAGGTAGCAATTGTTCCATAAGAACGTGATGGTCATGCGACTTAAGTCCATACAGTTTCAAATCTGTGAGTGACACTAAACTTTGAATGTTCGATGAATAGCCTTCTAGTACTTTCAGTTTAGATAATGTCTTACAAAAACTCAACTTCTCTGCTCGAAATAATGTATAACATACCAGGGGTAAAAAGATCTTTTTCTCCCCTACTTGAGGGGCTAGCTCTAATCTAATGTTCAGTTCAACCAAATCTAATCGACTTTTTACTCCATCTTTCGTTTTATCGGGAATATTAAGCAATGTGCCAATGAGATTTGCACATACATTGTTTTCAATGTGCATCACGTCTAAACAATGTCGCACATCAAGAAACTTCCAATATTCTAATTCAAAAAAACTAGATTTTTTCTTCCAATAAGTTCCTGAAGAACTCATTTCACTGTTCTTTTCGTTGATAGTTCTCTTACCAAATGAGTGTTCGTACTTACTTGTTTGTACGAAAATTTCTTCCTCACTCAATGGTTCTGGAGCCAATTCTAATTCTTGTGCACCATTGAAAACTTTCTTCTGTTTCCTATATGGATGATGACGTGGTAGAAACTTGCGATGCCCAATATATGTCATCTTCCTTCCTTTTGGCAAATAAATGGATGAAGTTTTCTCCCCACAAATTGGACGTGCATGATATCCTTTGACTGTACAACCACACAAGTTGTCATACGCAAGAAAGTCATTAATGGTCCATAATAAAATAGCTTTTAGTCTGAAACATTGATCTTGATATGCATCGTAACATTCCACCCCATCATGCTAAAGTATTTTCAAATCATCAACTAACGGAGCTAAATAAACATCTATTTCATTTCTCGGTTGTTTGGGACCTGATATTAGTGTGGCCAACATAAAAACTTTTTACTTCATACACAACCATAGAGGTAGGTTGTATGTCACTAACATCACTGGTCAACAACTATATCTACTGCTAAGATCTCCATGCAGATTTACCCCATTTGTGGAAAGAGCAAGATGTAGATTTCTAGGTTCCGACCTAAACTCTGGCCATAAATTGTCTATTTTTTTCCATGATAATGCATCTTTTGGATGTTGTAATAGATCATTCACTTCTCTTTTTCTAGCATGTCACGTCAATAATTTTGATGTTTCTTTGCTTCGAAACATTCTTTTCAAATCTTGGAATTAGGGAGAAATACCACATGACTTTCACTGGAACATTCTTAACCTCCTTCTTTGAATTTTTAGGAATCTTCCATCTTGACATACTACAAGAGGGGCATACATTTGCATCAGACAGTTCTTTCCTAAACAAGCAACAATCATTCATACAGGTATGAATCTTCTCGTACTTCATTCCAATAGTACACAAAATCTTTTTTGCTTCATAAGTAGAAGTAGGGCATTCATTGGGAGTAGGTAAGATGTCACAAATAATTGTAACAACTCAGTGAAACTCTTATCACTCCATCCAAATTTAGCTTTCAAATTATAAACTTTATCAACGTAGATATTTTGGTAAAATTCGTACAATTAGGATATAATGGTTTTTTGGCATCATCTACTAGTTCCTCAAAATTTTCTAACTTTTCATTAAAATAATTATGTGTAGCCTCAAACATTCCAATTGTGTCATCAACATCGTCCTTGTCAATTTCTTTTCTTACACTACTAAAGACACTTTCATTGTTTCTCTTTATTGGTAGTGATTCACCATGAAAAATCCATTCTTGATAACTCTGATCGATGCCGTTAAAAAACAAGTGATCTCTAATTGTATTCACATCTAAAGTTTTTGCATTCACGCACTTTAAATAAGGACATGCCATGACGTTCGACGTCTTCGAATGTTTCAACCCATTTTTAATAAACATCTCAACCTCATAAGCATACTCAGATGACGTTCTATTCTTTTGCATCCACGACTTATCCATATTATATAAGATGTAATTTAATCTATAAAAAAAAATCGAGAAAACAACGAAATTAAGTAAACTTAAACTGAACCCACATTCCAAAAACTAACAAGTGCTATATAACCCAAACCAAAAGCCTCTATATTATACACTCAAACAACTACAAAACTCACAATTGTATCACTCAATCAACTAATAAGAAAATCTCAAATTAAAACCATCCACAAAAACCAAACACAAGCTCAGTTCAAGTCATGAAGAAGAATTCGTGAGTCGGAATCATGAACTTGCTCATTGAAATTATGGTAAAGTTTTGATCGGAGTCTCGCTACCTATAAATATCACACAATAACCATAAGCTAGCTTTTACTCTTCTTCTTCTTCTTCGTTTTCTTCTTTTTTAAAATTCTATTTGATTTTATTAATTATTTTGTATTTGTTAAATGTATAATTCTTGAGATACCTATTTCTGTTGATTTAGGTTTAGATTGTAATTAATGTTAAATTTACTATACTTTTGTTACATAATTTGATGGACCTTGGCTCTTGGTTTAGGCTTAGATTGAAGATTTTGTTCTGTTTATTATGTTTCTTCATTCTGTTTCTAACTAAAAAAAATCTGCTTAACTTCTATTAATTAAAGCCTGCATGGGAGAAGAATGATAAATTTGCTTCTTTTATATGTTTAGCTTTTGATTTAACTTCATTCACAGTGCAATAAGTCATGCAATTATATAGAATAGTACGGGAAGAAAAAGAGTATATGAATGAAAACTCAACTATGGGATCGATACAATATAATGCATAAGGTCCGAGACAATATATATAACAACTTCATGGAACCACACCCCACCACTTGCCATGCACACATAATAATAAAGCCCTAAAAACACTAAAAAACACTACACAAAACCAATGAATTAGGAAACAAAACCTAAAAACACTAAAAAAAACTTTATAACAAACATGAACATTACACAAAACCAAAAGAAAAACTTACATTTAACTTCTTTTGTCTACCAACACGGAAACCACAAAGAAAAATCTTGTGATTTTTCTTCCTTGATAGCCAAACAGAAACTTCACCAAAAACCGCTTCACACTCTAATAGAGGAAAAATATAAAGGTAAATCAACAAACAATTCAATGATGTGAAGAAGAAATTAGAACAAAAAAAAAAACATAACAAAAAGATCTGTAGGAATAAAAATAGAAAAAAAAAAAAGGCTTCTTCTAAAACTTATCAAACCAATAAACAATTCAATGAAACAAAACAACCTTGCATCCCAAACATGGACATATGACTCTTCCAAACATATGACGAGCTCCAAATACATATGAACTTCTGACATCCTATCTCAACTCAACGCTTCAAACAATCTCTAAATTTCTTTAATAAAATATCAAAAACAACAAAGGATGATGAACAAACATATGTCACAAAAACTCACAACCTAAATATTCAAAAAAGTTTATATCAAAATTTCATAGTTCCCTCTGAATTTCCCTTTAAACCCAAAATTTAAGATATAATATTTAATGCAACTTACACCCCCCCCCCCCCCCCCCACCTCCCCATTTGGACTTCCATTTCCACAAGATTCCCCCAATCTTTTCATTTATTCCTCCCTCCCTCCATCCCTCGTTCATTTCTCCTTTCTCTATTTATATTGATTATATAAAGAAGGGGCATTACATGAATTTTATTATTATATTAAATGAAAAGAGAAAAAAGAGGGAGGGAGGGAGGGTGTTGGTGTCTTTATGTCAGGATGGAATTAATATCTTTCATTGTCTTTGGGCGCAGATCCAAAGCACAGACAGTAAGAGAGTTTTTTTTCTTCTTAACTTTTAAGAATCACACTTTGACCTTTGAAATCATAAATAACAAATAACAAATAAGAGAAAAAAAAAGGCATTATTGAGCTTTGAAAATTATCTCAAATCTCAATCTCAATATCAGTGGCATCTGCCCATTCAATTACCGTAAACAATGAGAATAGAACAAATTATTCATAAATTCTGTATTTAACTCTCATTCCATTTCAAGAAAATCGCCTTCGATGTGGTTGTTGGCTTATTTCCACCCCTACTTTTTTATTTTATTTTTATTTTATTTTTTTATTTTATTTACCTTTAATTAATTTCTAAATCATCATAATACACACACAAACACCAAACATAGTAGGGGACTGGAAATATATACTTGAGATTATAAAGGAGAGAAAGTATATAAAAGATTATATATGCATGATACATTCTTTTATATTTATTGAAAAATAGATAAGTATACAAATACATGGATCAAATGGTATCTTTATATAATCAATGTGTATAAATTTCTAATTACTTTTTTGCAAAGATATGAATTGGTGGAAAGAAGTAATTAGTTGCCATGACACCTACCTTGCTAAGGTATTATGTGTAGTTGTTTTAATTGTTCATATAAAATCCACAAAATAATACCAATTATAGTGTCTCTAACCAAACTTTTCAGGAGATTGCTAACAAAGCCATTGGAATTACCTTCTCTAGCTTTCTTACCTGAAAGGCCTCGAAATCGTAAGTTTCCTTGGTCCGATGTTATTGCGTAAATGACACCGTTCATATAGCCTCTTCCAATCACCCTAACCACCCTCTTGGTCTTGTTCACCGCCTTGCTACGCTTCAGAGACCATGCAAGGTGCTGCAAATACAACTATATTAAGCACTTTGTAATTGTGAATGTTGAATTGAAAAATGGTGATTACAAAAACAAATGCGGAACCGAACCATGAAAATTAAGAGAGATATTAGTCTCTTTCTCTCTTTCACACAGATAAGAAAAATATCTGAAAATGCATTGTAGGATTGCACTTACGGTATCTCGTTCATGAATGAGAGGTTGAAGGAGGGATGGATAAGAAAAACTAAGCTTCTCATAGAGCTGCAAAGAACTACCATTTCCATCGAATTCTTGAAACAGCAAATTAATCACAATACAATGATAATTCCAACACCATGAAGTATATGATACAAGTATTGATTTGAACTTCAATAAAAATTGATATGCTTTGATTATGATCTTTCTTCAGATGTTAGTAAACAAGGTTCATAGGTAAAAGAAGCAATCATATAGGGGAAAAAAACACAAATGGTATCTTTATACATAATCATATTTGTAAAAGTTGAACTAAAGGGAAGATCCAACGGATTATAAAACCCAAAACTTAATTCGGTAGAAAGTAAAAACTTTACAGCAATGGTATTTTCGTCTCAGTTAAAATAAAAAATTCTACTTAAAAAAGGTTTCACCAAGTAAAAGTTAAAATTTTGAATTCCAAAATGAAGAAAAAGAGCTAATCCACGACTAACCAATCAATCAACACCCAAATCATTATAAATTCGATACTCCAAGATTTGGACAGTTCGAAAATAATTTTTAAAATTTGGCTTAACTTTTGGAAAAAATAGTAAAAAACAGATAACAAAACAAAAAAATTAAAGATAGAAGTGTTTGTTAAGCTTAACTTTCAAAAACCAAAAACAAAAAAATAAAACAAATTGTTTACTCAAGAAAATTCAACAACTATATATAAAACTCTCATGATTAGAGTACTAAACAAATGTCAAACATATCAATATTTTTTATCAAGAGACTAAGAACCATTTCCGATGTTACTCAAAACTAGAACCTCATTCTTAACCACATTAACTTTATTTTAAAAAGAAATATGTAGGTGCTCACTAGATTGCACAATGCATCTCAAGGATCGTCGAATAAAAATTTACGACATGGTAGCTTTAGGCTTTTCCAAAATAAGAATTATTTTTAATCTTTCTTTGTGTGTTGTAAAAGGAAAAATAATCCCAACAAGAAGGAGACTTTGGATCGAACTTTCGACTTACCAAGGCAAAGTAACGTTAATACTATTTGACCAAAAGTCCTTGAGTTTCGGCCAACTCGTTTGAAGGATGAATGACAATGGTAAATGCCTTATACTCAAAATGGAGAGGAGAGGGAGACAAAATAATGCAGCAGAGAGAGAGAAAAAATAGGAAATAGAGAGGGGGTAGGTGTGAGATTTGACCAAACTAACACATAAGAAGAGAGTAGTAAGAATAAGGCAGTCATCCATCCATCCATCCATCCATCCTCTAATTCCATTTTCTGAAACTTCGTAACACCTTACACCCCTCTTCTCTCCAATATATTAAACCAAACCAACCTCCTCCTTTTCCCAAATCAGGATACTCCAAGATTGAAGTGGGTGGGGTCTTCTATTTATTTATTTTTAGGTCAACCTTGATATATCAACTTTATTTTAAAAAGAAATACGTAGGTGCTCACTAGATTGCACAATGCATCTTAAGGACCATCGAATAAAAATCTTCGACGTCGTATCTTAATCAATAAAAAGGTATATCAATATTGAAGTGAGAAGCTTGAGAAGCTTGTAGGCGACATCTTGACATCTTATCTTAATCAATAAAAAGGTCAAGATTCAAGCATCTAATCCAAATACGATGTAACAAACCGAAAATTTTGTAACAATTTAGACAAAAGAGAAGATGAAAGTCAAGATAATATGTTCGAAATTGAGTTTTCATGCATTCACAATAAGATTCCGAACAATCTTTCCCCTAACATGAAGAATGTCAACATCACAGAAAAAATGTTCACAGACGCATGGTTAAGGAAGCTAGTAAAGCTCATCAAAATCGATAAGAAAAAAAGAAACTAATTCAAGATTCCAGCATCTCTGCCATCCAAGTAAAATGTATAGCAATCAAAATTCAATAACAATTTGAGCACAAGTACGACAAAGAAAAAATACAACAAAGAATCCGAGTATCCACATGTATTTATCGTAACTTCTAAGAGAAAAAATAACAGAAAAAAGAGAAACAAACAAAAAGAATCCATTATTCATCAAAGTGACAAAACATAGAAAAGAAATTACAGTGTGACTTCATTCCGGATGATAACGTAAAAAACAAAAACTAAAATTATAGATTTCTGATGCTCGAATAGTGACAGGAATTGCTTGAAAGTTAAAACACGGCGATAAAGAATGAAAGTAGATAGAAAGTATGAATAGACAATCGGAATTATTATCCATAAATCCTCTTAAGCCAATAAAGCCAATACACAAACAAAAAACCAAGTCTGAGAGATGAAGCCAAGAATAGAGAAAGTGAAAGTGACGACGTCGTAGAGAAAGCCAAGAAATAGAGAATAGAGAAAGTTACTTACCGGAGGCCAAAAGTGACGACGAAAGAGTCAGCAGTAGCTTCTCCTTAGATGTTCAAGTGGCGTAGTCATTGATTGAACGACAGCCGAGAGGGGGAGGGTATCGTGGCGTCGATCATGAGAGGCTTTATATTGACGACCTAGGTAACTTAATCTTAATCCTGAGCTAACTGTGAACTTCTGTTCATACGAGATTATCCTTAGATCTGCATAGGTAAGGGCAACTCATTAGCGTTGGCCCAATAAGCCTCCCATTTCAGGGGTAAGATTAGGTGGATAGTTGGGAACATAAGGTGTAAGACGGAATTCTCTCATACCCGCTTTAAGGTTAGTAGATAGATTGTTCCCTTAAGGATTGAATCCAAGTCTTGAACAAAGGGGCCCCACCCTCTCATTGGCTCGAGAGGGATTCAGTTTATAGGTTGTACCTGAAAACCAATTGTTTAATAGTAGATCAGTGGGACTTAAGGAGAAAGATGTAGTCTTGGGGTAAAACGGTACTTTTCGACCCAGCCAAGCTTACGAACAACCTTTGAAGGATTAACTTATTGATCATGGTTATATCAAATGGACACAAATATATCTATAGTGAGGGGAGTGCAACTACGGAACTTTAGTGGAATGACTCGTTAGTTAACGAACGTTGATTAGCTCGGTATAAAAGAGTTTAGTCTGTTAATCTTGGATCGTTGAAGCCCATGATCTATAGGTTCATTAGGTTCCTCTGCTAGCTCATATGGAATAAACTTATAACAATATAATGTGAGTCAAATTGTTTGAAATATAAGGGGAGAGAGAAACCAACAAGTATATGTGATATAGTCGTCGGTTTTAGATTACTAATAGAGCTTTATGCTTAAATGGGATTTAAATATTAAAGATATGAATGTGGATTCATACTCAAAAGCTCGAAAAAGATGGAAATAGTCAAAGTCGTAAAAAGTCAAAATGTTAACTTTTGACTTTTGAAAAAGTCAAACTTTGACCGGCAATATATTCAAATGTGATTTGAATCTTGAGAAAATAAATGTGGACTCATGCTCGGAAGGTCAAAATTAGTCAAGATGGACAAAATTGTAAAAAGTCAAAATGTTGACTTTTTGGTTTGAAAAGTCAAAATTTGACTTTGACCAAATGACAATTTTACCCGTTAACCAAAGTTAGTGGGAAAATCTAACATTTTTTTGGATAAACCCACTAACTATAGTGGGCTAGGTGTTAGCAAACTATGAAAACATTAAGCCCACTAATGGTTAGTGGGTTATGTGTTGTTGGCCCATGTGATTGCATGCATATGCAACCTTGCATGTGAATTCTCTATAAAATGGGCTCTTGGGGCCTTAAGGTTAGGGCTTGGCATTTTTTCTATAGAAAAGATTAGGCTGCTACTGTTTTTATAAAAATTTAAAAAAAAAATAATAACCTAACCCTTATTTCATTTTTTATTTTCCATCTTCTTTCTCTCTCTCGATTTTCCTTCATCCAACGAGTTCCACAACCCGGTTCTGAGTCCGGAGGATAGTAAGTCAACCCTAATGGTGGTTCAAGCATCAATCGGAACTTCAAACATAAGTTTTTCTTAAAAAATTCTATATTTAATCTTATTTCGATATAGGGTTTATTGTTAATTAATTACAATTAGGGTAGAATTTCGGTCTTTCTTCCGCCCTGGTCGTTTAATCTCTATCAAAAATACCTAGTGATTGTAATATTAGCAAAGATTTTATTTATTTTTAAAAAGAAAAAAAAAAGGTAAATTTTTTTAATAATATAAAATCTTATGATAATTATTATTTTTTAAAATCTTTTATTAAAAGGAAAAATAAAAATCATTAATGAAAATGGGTCTTTTCAAAAATATAAAAATGTGGCAAAATATTTACACTCTATAGAACAATTCCAAAAATGAAAAAAGTTCCAAGGCCCACCGTGTAAAATACCAAAAATGTCCCATCAACAACACGCGCCTAATATATTTGAGATCGTTTAGATTTGGTTATTGATCGTTTAGATATGACTACAATTTATACGCGATCGTTTAGATATGGCTACAATTTATCTTTTCAATTCTATCGTTTAATTTTATTACACGATCGTTTAGATTTGGGGACCCAAATCTACATGATTTTTAAAAAAAATTTGGTACACGATTTTTTTAACTCTTTTGGTACACGATCGTTTAGATTTCTTTATACAATCATTTAGATTTATTTACACGATCGTTTACATTTGGCTACTCCAATCCAAATGATTTTTTTTCAATATTTTTTATACACGATCTTTTATTTTATTTTTACGCGATCATTTACTTTTTTTAAAACGATTGTTTACATTTGGCTACTTCAATTAAATGATTTTTTTTTCAAGATTCTTTATTCACAATCTTTTTTTTTATTATTATTTATTTACATTTGGCTACTTCAATTAAATGATTTTTTTTCAAGATTCTTTATACACGATCTTTTAGATTTTGCTATTTTGTTGTACACAGTCGTTTAGATTTGGTTACCCAAATGTAAACGCATAAAAAAAAAAAAAGAAGAAGAAAGACGATGGAAAGAAATCGTAGCAAAAAAAGAAGAGGAAAAGTAGAAAGACGATGAAAAAAAATCGAAGCAAAAAAAACAAAGAGGAAAAGAAGAAAAATGATGGAAAGATTAAACAACATAAATAAAGAATTGAAAAATAAGAAATATGATGGAAAGAAATCGTAGAAAAGAAAAAGAGAAAAGAAGAAAGACGAAATCGCAGGTGAAGACAGGGAAGATGAAATAACAGAAGGAAGACGAATCACGAGGAAGAAAGGAAAGATGGAGGGCAAATCTGGAATATTTAAAAAATTGCTAACTTTATAGGCTTTATTACACGGGTCGTAAATAGTTTACAGTTTTGTTACATTTATGTAAGTTTCCCCAATGAAAATATCTATCTTTAAAAAAAATTATCACATTTGGCTTATTTTTATCTTTTTTAGGAAAAATATTTTATTTTATATAAAATATTTTAATATCACATTTAACTTATCATTTTAGAAAAAAAAATAATTTATTTTATACAAAATTCTTTTAATATCATATTTTGATTTATCTTTATCACTTTAGGAAAAAAAAAGAAAATACATTAATTTTGGATAAAATCTTTCAATATCATATTTTTACTATTTTAGAAAAAAGAAAGTTAATAAAATTACATAATATCTAATTTGATTTTATACTTATTACATTTTTCTAATTTGTGGCACACTCGAGGTCTATAAGTAGGGACCTTTGATCATTTGGAAACGGGAGAAATTTTTGTATTAAAAATAATTTCTACGAGAAAAAAATTTGTTTAGAGAGAATCTTTGCAAAAAAAAAAAAAAAAAATCTTTGAAAAAACCTATTTCTATGCAAAAGGTGGGTTCTCAATTTTTTTCTTTATCGTTTTTATTTTTATTTTTATGTTTATGTATTTATTTATATGTGTTTTTTCTTTTCCCTAAATCTAATCTTATAACGAAGGAAAAACTTAATTGGAGGTTATTAGATAGAAATTTGCTCTCAATGATCCGCATCTCATACAAAAGTTGTCACTTCTTTTTTTTATTCTATAAAAAAGATCTTTTAATCTTTTTCTTGTCTCTAACAAATAGAGAGAAAGAAAAAGATATAAGGAAAAAGTTTTTGTATTATTATTTATTATTATTGTTACATTTTTTATTTTTAATAATATTATTATTGGTATTTTTTTTCTTTTACGGTGGAGGCAACCTTGCGGCCACCCTCTGTTCTCTTTTTTTTTTTTAATTTTTATTCATTTACTTATTTAGTTTTGTTTTATTTATATTTTTCTTTAACTTTATTAACTTTATTATTATTATTATTATTATTATTATTATTATTATTATTATTATTATTTTTTATTTTTATTTTTATTTTTATTATTCTTATTATTGTTATTTTATATATATTTTTTAGGGTGACGGCAACCTCTCTGTTCTTTTATAACCTTTATTCATTTATTTATTTAGTTTTTCGATATTTATAATTTTTTTTAACCTTTTATTATTTTTATTAATATTAGAAGTATTATTATTTTATTTTATAAATCTTTTTATTTTTTAACTTATCGCCACCTCTCTGTCCCATTTTCTTTTCTTTTATTTACTTATTTATTTAATTATATATATATATATATATATATATATATATATATATATTTGTTTGTTTGTTTATTATTTTATTTGTTTTTTTTCTTATTTTATTTATTATTGATATGTATCTTTCTTTTTCTTTTCTTTTAACTTATTTTCATTACTATCATAATAATTATTATATGCATGCATTAATATCTTACGTTATTTGTCTAATTCATTGTGTGGTATATTTGGTTTGGTTTATGATGTATTATTCTTATTTGAACTTTATTAAAAATTTCTTGAAGTTTTTAAAATATTTTTAACTTTGATTACATGTTATTTTGAAATCTTTCTTAAATTTTCCTTTTTAAACCATTTAGATTTTTTTTTTTTTTGCTTTAAAATTATTTCTTTTAAACTCAAAATTAAATATATATTTCATAAGGTTTCCTAATCAACTGTTTCATAACAACCCACATCGATTTCATTAAAAGAATCCTACGATAGAATCTAGAAATTTCTAGGAGTCCGTTATTTATAGATTCTTGAGGTGGGGGATCAATATCTTTAGGAGTCCGAGATTTGATCCCAAGAAAAATGAATTTAATCAATGTTTTAAAAATCTTCGTTCAAAAACTAGCCTATAATAGATTTTGAGAAATTGTAATAATTTCCTCAATATAGTCTAATTAATGAATGTATTCCACTTATTTCATGTGATCATTGCTTCAAATATTGGAGTGGTGAGCAATGAAATAAGACATTAAAAAATCATTTTCCCCGTACACAAATGACTCCCGAACTCAACTCTAATTTTTTCGTAGACCAGTTTTTATTTTATTTAAAATTATTTACTTTATTTTGGTGTCCAATCACACCGTAAAAAAAGATTGGTGACGACTCTTTTTTTAAATTAATCCCTTTTTAAGGACGTCGGTCGCTCTGCATCGTCCCGGGTATGTGGCGACAGCTTGGCGACTCCGCTGGAGACATGAGGCTCCACCTCGAGAGTTTGGTCTTTTCTTTTGTCTTGATCTTGTATATTTATTTTATTTGTTTTATTTTCTTTTTGTTTTAATGTGTTGTTTATTATTGTTTCACACACAATCACGAGTCTCCTGCTCGGGCTCTATTCTATAGGATTAAAAACGAGGATGGAGTAGTGTTGACCTTCGAGGAGCTTATGTTACTTTCTTGCGGGCACACGAAAAGTTCTCACTCAATTTGGTCATACAATCACATGTGACAGTTGTGATCAAATTGGGGGCCTTTTATCCTTTAGAACTTATATTCAGCTTCGCTCATTATGATTCACATATCATGTCAACTCATATGTCTTAGAATATTAATTTTTTTGTCTTATTATATTATTCTCACACACTAGCACAAGTCTTCTATCCGGGTTGTACCTATAGGATTAGATAAAAGAATGTACTAGTGTTTGACCTTCTAGGAGTTCTTGCTCCCGTGTAGGCACACGAAAAGTTCTCACTCAATTTGGTTGTATAATTGAGTGTGACTATACACCATTTTGATGGCCTATGTCAAATAGGATACTAGCATTAATTTCAATAAGTTTGTTTAAGCCATTGCATTATTTCATCATTTTCTTTCTTGCATTTGGCATTTACATCTAGACTCATCCTAATTGAATCATTATTCTCTTTTTGAAAGATAAAAAGCCAAAACTTGCAAAATAGCTCAAGGTTCACCTCCTCAACATCCATATTGAACAAGAAGAAAGGCTCGAATAATGGATGAGCGAACCAATTGGAAGGATTGAAAGATTTGGTTCAAGTAGTTCATCAAAACGTTGAAGGATTGAAAGATCAATTGGCAAAGATCTTGGAATTGCTCACTACTGGAAGAGAAAAAAGTGTTGTGGGGACTTCATCACAATTGGAAGTAGATCTGAACCAAGTACTAGAGGACATGCCTGCATACCCTTCGGGTTTTACTCCTCAAAGGTCGTCTAGTCCACGCATGGTGGATAGGACATATCTTACATCCTTTCCTACGCAAAATCCTAACTCGACCACTTAATAGGCAGCTCATGTGAGCAGTTCCATATCTACTCCAATTACGGAAAGTAGTAAGAAAAATTTGATAAGAGCAGGGTAATAGAAGAAGACTAGAATTTCTAGAAGAAAGATCGCACGCCATTGAAGGTGCAGACATATGCGGGAGTATCGATGCAACACAACTATGTTTGATATTAGATGTGATGATCTCTCCCAAATTCAAGACTCTAAATTTTGAGAAGTACAATGGAACCACGTGCCCAAAAGTCATCTAGTTATGTACTGTTAGAAAATGTTTAGCTTACGCTCATGATGATAAATTATTGATTTATTGCTTCCAAGACAACTTAGTTGGTCTGGCTTCTCACTGGTACATACAGTTGGATGGTTCACAAGTGCATAGGTGAAAGGATCTCATCGATTCATTCTTAATACAATATAGGTACAACATTGATATGGCACCCGACCATCTAGATCTTTAAAGGATAGAAAAAAAGAATGTTAAAACTTTTAAGGAGTATGCACAATGATGGAGAGAGTTAGCTACACAAGTGCAACCTCCCCTAACCAACAAAGAATTAACAGCCATGTTCATAAACACTCTTCGAGCCCCATACTATGATAAAATAGTTGAAAGTGTTTCGACTAATTTCTCAGACGTCATAATAATTGGGGAGAGGATTGAATTTGGAGTGAAGAATGGAAGGATCACTGATTCTTCTTCAGAGACAAAAAGAATGATGACCCCAAAGAAAAAAAAGGAAGAAATACATGACTTGAGCTCAACTCAAAGAGTAGTGCATGTATCCTCACCAACTGTGGGGCAGACAAATTACTCTCATATTTATCAGAATGGAGGTAAAAGCCCATTCGGTCAGGCAACTCAGAGAACATAAGGAACAATTGGAAGTAAACCCATTTCGATCCTATACCTATGTCGTATACAGAGCTTTTGCCTCAACTTTTAAAGAGTCATCAAATGGCTATCGTACCACTAGAGCCTTTCCAACCACCATATCCTAAATGGTGTGACCTCAACACAAAATGTGAATGTCATGCTGGGACAGTTAGGCCTTCTACAGAGAGTTGTTTTCTTTTAAAAGCTAAAGTGCAAAGTCTAGTTAAGGGCGAAAAGTTAAAATTCAAGAAGACAGAAGAAGAGTCTAACGTCAACCAAAATCCTTTATCAAATTATGAGGGTCCCGCCATAAATGATGTTGACACATTCACGGAAAGATACAAGAATAAGGTACGTGATGTGACTACTTCAATGAATACACTTTTTCAAATCCTTCGTGGAGCTGGATATTTGTCACCAAGGTTTAACAATTATGAAGGGGAGAAGTTTAGATGCGCCAACGAGAAGCAGTGTTTATTCCACTTTGAGATAAACTATTCCATTGAGGATTGTTGTGAGTTCAAGAATGAGATACAAAAGCTGATGGGTGCAAAGATTCTCTTGGTAAGACAGATGAGCATGCAAGAAATCGAGGTCGATATAATTATTGATGCTTCGTCTAATAAGGAAACTTCAAATGATACCTCAATTACGATTGTCTCTGGGAATACTATTCTGCCTCATTCATTGGTTTATCAATATCCACCAAAATTTAAGTTAAACAATGGGAGATCAAGAAAACACTAAAAGTCTCTAAGGGATCACGAAAGTAATAGCGTTTTATACACCCTCTGACTATGCCTAAGGTCATAGGGTTTCTTGTCTTTTTGTAATAAGGGCATCTTTTATTATTTTACAAAGTTACATTTTAATAACACCACCATAATGTACTTACTAGTTTTTTTCTAAGAAATGAAGAATGTTGATTCTATCCCAAATACCGTGTCTGTTCCTCTTTTTTCTCTCTTTTCACTTTTTTCCCTTTTACCGATACAATTTAGGATCCGTAACAGGGGCACCAAGGTTGAAGGAAACATCGATGACGTTATTGATTCCGAGGTTTCAATCTATAATCTTGAGCAGAATATTGAGGAGGATGAGTATGATATATCTCTTGAATTACTACGATTGATAGAGCAAGAAGAAAAGAAGATTGTGTCGTATCAAGAGACTCTGAAGGTTATCAATTTGGGAACACCAGAAGAAGTGAAAGAAGTGTGAATTGGCACTTTAGCTCCAGAGTAGGATCAATCAGATATGGTGATCCTGCTTCATGAGTTCAAAGATATTTTGCATGGTCCCATTGGAATATGCTTGGTTTTGATACAGAGATTGTAACACATTGATTACCACATAAACCAAAATGTAAGCCTATACGACAAAAGCTTTGCAAGTTGAGCCAAAGGCATCAAACAACCATTGATTCATTTTGGTAGCCATTAGACTATTTCAAGAAGTGGGTGGAGCTGTTTCATACAAAAGTGTCACCAAGCAGACTGTTGTCAAGTTCATACGGAAGGACATTATATGTCTGTATGGTTTTCCTGAGTGTATCATCACTTATAATGGAAAAAGCATGAATAACAAAATAATGGAGGAGTTGTGCAGTCAGTTGAAGGTTAAACACTCTAATTACACTCCTTATCGCTCTTAGATGAATGGGGCAGTAGAAGCAACAAACAAAAAATATAAAAAATATTCTCGATAAAATGTCTGTCACTTATAGAGATTGACATGAAATGCTACATTTCGCATTGCATGGATATAAAATATCAGTTCACACGTCAACATGGGCAACCCCTTTTTTACTGGTGTATGGTTTCAAAGCAGTTTTACCTATTGAAGTTGAGGTGTCATCCCTTAGGGTAATCCAAGAGGTAGAACTAAATGCAGCAAAGTGGGATCAAGTAAGGTACGAGCAGTTAAATTTCATAAAAGAAAAGAGACCGACTGCGCTATGTAGAGGATAGAGTCGTACCAAAACAAAATAGCACGAGCATATGACAAAAAGGTTTGACACCGTCATTTCCAAGAGGGAGATTTAGTGTTTAAAAGGATCCTACCTTTTCAAAAGGATCACAGAGGTAAGTGGACTCCCAATTATAAGGGGTCGTATGTAGTAAAAAGAGCTTTCTCAGGAAGAGCTTTAACTTTGACAAATATGGGCGGAGATGACGCCTAACCCGTTAAGCGTGAACTATGTGAAGAAATATTATGCATAAAGCGACGATTAGCTTTTTATTCTAGCATTTTCTCGTCAAGTCACTAATATGTTGAGGTTTCAGTACTCATGAACGTTATTGGGCTATTACGCATGTTTTGGTTTTTTCTTGAGAAAAGTAAACAATAATTCAACTTTTTATACCTAATTAACATGTTCATGCATCCATGGCCTTTCACATTGTCTACACTGTCTGCATTCCCGTAGGTGACATGGTAAACATTCTTGATATGATAATTTAATATATGACCTCCAACTTGATTATTCATTCTTGCGCTTGTTTTATCCCTAGCCTTTGGCACCATGTTGCTGCAATGGCACTTGTTTTATCCCTGGCCCTTGACACCATGTTACTGAGATCACGCTTGTTTTATCCCTGACCTCCAACTTATTTATTCTTCTGTCATGAAACGCTTATTTTATCTCTGGCCCTTGACACCATGTTGCTGAGATGACACTTGTTTTATCCCTAGCCTCTAACTTATTTATTCTTTTATCATGAGACGCTTATTTTATCATTGACCCTTAACACCATGTTATTGTCATGACACTTGTTTTATCTCTAGCCTTCAGCTATTTATTCTTTTCTCATGAGATGCTTGTTTTATCCCTGGCCCTTGATAGCACGTACACAGATACTTGACTTAGGAAGCATAGTGGCAAAGCAGGCAAACTCCGTCAATCCATGCGTGTGACCAAAAATAGCATAGCTTAATTGGCATAATGTGTCACCCCCCGCCCCAACTGTTACTCCATGCGATCAGATGGAGGCGTGTCGCCTAGACATCCTTTGTGTACATCTCTGCGAGATGACGCATCGAACGCCTAGTAAGCAGAACAATTCCTTTCACTTATCTCTTCGCAAAGTTCTTTACTTGAACCTTGGAGACCTTCATAACTCTTTGCAGTGGAAAACAACTCTTAAAGTTAGCTTCATCGCCTAGTACTTAATCCTTAGTTCTAATCAACTTTTAACTTCTATGCGATAAGCACAAAAAGTAATATAGTGGAATGAGGCAATAAGCATAAAAAGTAATACAGCAGAATAAATAAACTTCTTTTTTTTATTAACTTAACACTTATGGTGCGTTTGGGGGAAGGGTTGATTTAGGGAAGGGTTAGTGTTAAGATAAAACTAGTGTTAAGTTAAACCTAGTTTTATCATAACCCTTGTTTGGGGGAAGGGTTTAAAAAGGTAGTTTTATGATAATATGTGTTTGGGGGAAGGGTTAGGTGGGAAGAGTTAATGAGGATTTTATGATAAAATGTGTTTGGGGGAAGGGTTAGGTGGGGAGGATTAATGGGGATTTTATGATAAGATGTGTTTGGGGGAAGGGTTAGGTGGGTAGTTTTATGGGAATTTTATGATAAAATGTGTTTGGGGGAAGGGTTAGGTGGGTAGGTTTACGTGGATTTTGTGATAAATTTTATTTGGGAAAATTGTTAAATGGGTTGGGTTAATTAATTTTTTATGTGGTATAATATTTTTAAATTAAATTGTAAATATCATAAAAAAATTATTGCATATTTTTTTTACGAAACCCTCGAATCCGTCTTATTCTCCTATTTTATTTGTTGCATGTGTAATGTTATTAAATTAATACATACAGTTGCCCAAATTAAAATAAATTTGTGAACATATTGTGATAAATTTATTACAATTAATTTTTTATAAAGATAAAAAAATTATTCAATATTTCTAATCGGCGATAGTGAAGTCATCCAATTTTAAATCTATATAAATAGCCGTTATAACGCTTTTGGAAAATTGTGACTATTTTCCTTCATTTAAAATAAACATTACCAATGAGGAAAAGAAGTTCTTGACAATAGAAAATGCATAAATAGTCAACATCATACAGAAAAAAATGTAAGGAAATAATAAGCAACCCAGGTCAGTAGAAACAAAAACTATCTCTCTATGTCTCGTAGGAGGACTCTACAGAATCCCTCCCTCTCATCCTCAGGCATGAGTACGAAACCCCGAAGGTCGTCCATACGAGACAAAAGATGCCTTTGCAATAACGCCCTATCCAAACTCGTAAGTTCTGGCATCTCATGCAATATGCGGAAAAATTTCGTGCGCACGTGGTTGTCATTTGCAAGGTTACGTGCTGGCCACTCCGCAATCTGCCTGAGTTGCTCGTTTGTTTGGTCGAGCGCCAGATGTATCGCTTCAAGCTCGAAGTCTCGCTAACTTCCCCTCTTCCTCTTCGATCCACTTGATCCGGTCCTACCCTCTGAAGCGCGAGAAGGTCGGAATGCACGTACATCGTCCTGCGAGATGTCAACTCCCTGGCTGTACACGGGCGGGAAGTCCTCGTTTCCATCCCCCATATCAAATCTGTCATATCCGCCACCAGGCTCGTTAGACCCCACGTCCGCGAATGTCTCAATGAACCGACCGGTCGCCCTATTGCGACCAAATACATATGTAAGTTCGTCGTAATACGAGAATGGTTTGTTCATGAGTCCCTTCGCTGCAGGATGCGACTGCGGGCACAAAAAAAAATCACGTATGAGTACTAATTGAACAATTGTTAACTAAATGTACATTGTGAACGTTGTGTCACGTTTAAATTATATTCCATACCCTAACCCAATTATCAAATAATTCCTTCTCCGCAACGATACATTTCTCTTCATCATTCCACCCAAAGCCACTGCACGCTGGGCCCTGCATTTCGGCAATGGCCTGGAACGTTCGCTTCAGTGTCTTGATCGTACAATCAATTATAGTTGTTGCTCGTACCTGACATCCAGGTAGTTTCTCTGCCATCATGCATACCAATTGCGCAAGATATCCTGGGCGGAACGTACCAGTATCTGATTTCCATCCCCCCATTGACACTAGCTCCATTAAACATTCCACAAGAGTCCCCTCCTCCTCCTTCGTCCAAACATGTCTCGGGGCACGATTTGAGGTTGACATACTGAGAATGAGAAATTAGAAAAAATACATGGAGTACGTAAGTAATTTCACCATTAAACTCCAAAATAAAATAGGCATGATACAAATTATGGCACGCGTACAATTCATATGCAACAGCCCATATTAGTTTTTACAGTACATGTTAGACACGATAGAATTGGGACGAACTCATCGGAAACTTGTTATCTAAATTTTTCTTAGCTATGCGTTACGTAACTGTCATTCGGTGAACATCGATTCGGCTAGGTCGTCGCGCCACTGAGACCACTCGTTTGTTGTCTCAATGTACTGAATGTCTTCTGAAGCGGTGGTCGTCGCGTACGTGGAGTCCCCTTCGTCCTCGTCCTCAACGTCGTCGCAATATGTCATTTTCCTGTTGATCAAATTGTGAAGCAAGGCACATGCTAGAATGGTTCGACACTGGACTTGCAGGGGATAGTACGACTTTCCACGAAGAATGGCCCAACGACCCTTTAGAACACCGAACGCGCGATCAATAACATTCCTTGCGGAGGAGTGCTTCATGTTGAAGTACTCCTTTGCATTTGTTGGCGCATTTGCAGCACCACGCCACTCTTGCAAATGGTACCGCTGGCCTCTGTACGGGGCGAGAAACCCCTCCGCGTTTGGATATCCCGCATCGCACAGATAATAATATCCTGTTATTAAATGGTTTGTTTATGAACTTTAAATAGGTAAGTAGGAAGCGACGGTGTTTTATTATAAAGAAGATATACCCTTTGGCACTTGTAGTCCATTTTCTCGTGAAATCGCATCACGTAGGATCCGCGAGTCTGCTGCAGATCCTTCCCAACCGGCGAGGACATAAACAAAATCCTCTTTCGTGTCACAGACCCCCAGAACGTTTGTGGCAATTTCCCCCTTACGCGTTCTGAAAGTAGGTCGATCTCCTGCGGGGACGTTGACCTTTATGTAAGTCCCGTCTAACGCGCCAAGGCAGTTCTGCAGGTTGAAAGAAACACGTTGAATTAAGTGCGATGTACGTAAAGGTCAATTATAGTGAACTTCTATGATGCCCACCTCGAAACACTTCCAACGTTGATCATTGCAGTTACTTGTTACCGGAACAGGTCTCTTTATCAACTCCTCGTACAGTCGAAGAACGGCCAACAATACGATGTTGAAATGTCAAGATACTGTCTTACCGGACCGTACAAATTCTCATTGTATGACGCGGTTCTTCACGTCATGAGCGAGGACGTGCAAGAACATTGCTATCATTTCCTCAACATCGACAATTTCAGTTGAAGAAAGACCAGCCACATTTCTAAGTAAATGGCATAGAATTGCGAATGTTCGCCTATCCATCAGCGTGCTTTGCCGACACACAAGATCTGACTCGTGTATCATGCGAAAGTAAGCAAGCTCCCTAATTCTATGGCGTGTATCGGGCGGTGTATGTGGGAGACGCTTATTGTTGTTCATTAATAGCTCCAACGTTAGTAAAATCTGACGTTGGGCCAACGTGAATGCGGTTAGGACTCCAATAAGTGTTTGTTCATCCATTACAATGTATGTAAAGTTCCCTAAAAAACATGTACTAATTAAATTAGTAGAATATCGATATATTGTGAAAAGATATGTAAACTTAGTTTGGAATTTGTAATTTGAGATTATAGTTTGGAATTTGTAATTTGGAATTATGACTTATAATTTTATTTTATTTTCAACAAATTTTACAATGTATTTTAGTTCTAAAATAAGTATTTTAAAAATAGAAATAAAATTGGTTGAAAATAGAAAAAATAATTTAAACAAAACATAAAAAAGTTTAAAAGAAAAGAAAAATATAAGAAAAAAGGAAAATAAAGTTTATGAAGAAGTTTATGAAGAACTTTGAATACGTTTGAACAAATATTTATAGAAGACGTTTGAAAAAGTTTCTTTTTAAAAAAAACCAAAGAAAATTTATAATGG
This sequence comes from Cucumis melo, assembly GCF_025177605.1. Classification (NCBI taxonomy): domain Eukaryota; kingdom Viridiplantae; phylum Streptophyta; class Magnoliopsida; order Cucurbitales; family Cucurbitaceae; genus Cucumis; species Cucumis melo. Next base: position 22,128,321 of record NC_066863.1, on the reverse strand, counting down.
AAATAAATTTATTTTTTTTCAATATTTTTTATAAATTGATATCATTTTCATTTAATAATATATAATTGAGCGGTGTTCAAAGAAATATATGCAACTAATTAATTATCTATCCTCTTTCTCTTCCGCAATTTAATTTTTTTAATTCACTTTTTTTAAAAAAAATTATTGTTATCTATGGTTGGCTAAAACATCTTAATAAATTTTTGGGTAAAATATAATTTGTATTTGGATTGTATGTTGAAAAAAATTAAACCTAATAGAAAAAAAATTTGTTATTACTATATAGAACTAAACCCTAAACCCAATAAAAAAAAAAATTGTTTTTAGTATATAGAAAAAAATTGTTACAAAACAGAAAATTAATATCAATCCTCTTTCTCTTCCGATATACATTTTTCTTTAAGAAACTTTTTTTAAAAAAATTATTGTTATCTATGGTTGGCTAAAACATCTTAATAAGTTTGTGGTTAAAATATAATTTGTATTTGGATTGTGTGTTGAAAAAAATTAAACCTAATAGAAAAAAAATTGTTCTTACTACATAGAAAAAAATTAAACCGAATAGAAAAAAAAATTATTACTATATAGAAAAAAAATTGGTAAAAAACAGAAAATTAATAGGATAGAATATGTAACAAAATTAAACCGAATGTTCTATATACATATTATAAACGAAACAAAATGTTAATTATAAAATTATACAAAACCGAAAGAAAATAAATAAAAATAAAATACATTATCGAAAGCCTACAAACGGCTATTACAAGAGTACCTCTTCAAATATTTTCGAACTCGTTCATCGCAACGTCCTACATAAGACAAGAAGATGATTATTATTTGTAATTAAAACACAATAAAAAACGTATAAAAAAAATAAACATACATACCTTTTATGACGAAAAATGTTACTCCAAATGAAGATTGAATCGGGAAACCGAAAGAATAAGATTAATTTTAATTTAGTAGCCTCAGAGTTTTGATTCCATTCAAAATAATGAACGGAATTCCATCATGGTTATAGAAAAAAAAAATAAAGGACAGAAAGGTATACAAAACATATCACAAAAACCATACACTAAAAAGACATGGAAGAGACAACATACATGGTAACGGTAATGAATATAAAAGATAAGTTACAAGCACAGAGAGGGTACAGAAGATACATGGTAACAGTAAAGAAGAAGAGGACTTACAAAATATAAGTTAGAACCACATAGAGGATACAAAAAGAGGGAGAAGAATGCAGTGAATCAAAAGAGGAAATGTGGTAATATATAGGGAAAGATGGGGCAAGTTGAGAGGACTTGGAGGGAGGTAAACCAAAATATAAAGACCCAAAGTACAGCCAACTGCAACATATCTATCAATAAAAGACAGGCTCTATCTCTCTGCTACAACTGACATAAAGCATAACAAAGTCCAAAGAGTCAAAGGCTATATACTGAAACCTATACCAAAACCATACACTACAAAAACATGGAAGAGACAACACTGGACAGAAAGGAAGAAGAGACAACACTGGACAGAAACCAAGACCAATTGAAAGTAAATGAACAATGTAACAATACAGAGAAATAAATTTTGTAAATGAAAGTAAATGAACAATGTAACAATACAGAATAGAAGGATTGTAATAAATTTTGTAAGCAAATGTAAAGTCAAAACCATACACTAAAAAGACATGGAAGAGACAACACTGGAAGGTGAATACAGAGAAGAATACAATACAGAGAGATAAGAATAGAAGAAATATAACAAATTTTTTAATGAAATAATATGTAACAAAAGAATACAGAGAAGAATACAAGAATTGTAAAAAAATGTAACAAATTTTTTAAGGAAATAATAGGTAAAAAAAGAACCAATAACACAGAACAAATAGGTGCAAGGAAATTGAACCAATAACAGAGAACAAATAGGTGCAAGAATACAGAAGACATGGCCGGATAAATATAACCAATAACACAGAACACATAGGTGCAAGAATACAGAACACATAGGTAAAGCAACGACATGGCCGGAACTACATACATTCATTACAAAAGAACACATAAGTAAAGAATACAGAACACAGAACACAGAACACATAGGTAAAGAATACAGAACACAACTACATAGGTAAACAAAAGATTTCAATATTACACAAATTCGAACTCATCATCGGCTTTAAAAAAAAAAGTGGATTGAAAACTCCAATACCTCCCTACCAAGCTCCAATGGCAGAGTGAAGAATCTGTCTTATTGCCAAGCGAAAGACCGGACAGCATAATCGAACCACGGCGGCAAGGAGGTTTGAAGGAGCCAAAACCCACGATTCCAAAAAGGAAATCGTGTTCGGAGCCAACGAAATCGTCAGCTTCAACGAACACAGAACTCCTTTCGGGAGTGAGAGAGACGGATTAGAGAGATGTAGAGAGAGATTCGGCCTAACGAAATCCGGTTTCATCGCGAAAACGCAAGGGCAGAATGGATTAAAGGATGAAGACGAAACCCTACATTTGTTGAGGGAGAAGACGAAAGAAAACAACTATCTCTCGATTCGTTGAGGGAGATGAAACAAATGGACAAAACGATACGAAAGGAAGGAATGGATTAAAGGATGAAGACGAAAAAAACCAAATCGACCGGATAACACAGAACCAACATAAACCCTAGATTCGTTGAGGGAGAAGACGAAAGAAAACAACTATCTCTCGATTCATTGAGGGAGATGAAACAAATGGACAAAAAGATAGAAAAGGAAGGAATCGATTAAAGGATGAAGACGAAAAAAACCAAATCGACAGAACCAACACAAACCCTAGAAAAGTTGAGGGAGAAGACGAAATGAAACATCCATTCGTTGAGGGAGAAGACGAAACGAAACATCGATTCGTTGAGGGAGATGACAGAAAGAAGAGAAAATTGGTAAAAATTTCGATGAAGAAGGGTTGAGGAGAAGATTGAAATCGGTTTGAAGGAAGAAATGGAACACGGATTGCGGGGAAGGACAAAACCGGATTCACGAAAACGGGGAACACGCGTATCGTCGTTGGAAGGGGCAGAAGAAAACGTGTTAAGGAAACCCTAAAACTAGGGTTTCCTTAACATTGGACCCAAACGGGGGTTAGGGTTGGGCTAACCTAAGCCCACACCTCTAACCCTAACCCCAAACAGCCCCTTAGAGTTCATAAATTACAAGTACATTCCTTTTTCTTGGAAATAAAACCAAGTTCTAATCTACACATTTTCCTTCTTTCACCACGGTGCCCAATAACCCTAACTTAGAAGACAGCCTTTAGGGCTTCCTTTCCTTGACTCGGTTCTTTGACTCTTTGAGCTGGGCTTGACCTCACTAACCTAGGTGTGCACTCGCCTTCCTTTTGAACTGAGCTTTGGGCGTTAAGGAGCAATGCACTTACCAACCGACTCCTTAAACACGAGGTAGGATGACACAGCTCTCACGTCGCACAAGTTTGCATAACAACTCTGCCTTTTCCCTCCTTCACTTGGCTTTTACGACTGAGATCCATCTTTTACTTGACTTCCACGTCTGACAACCTGGGGAGGAGAAACTTAAAACGTAAGTCAAACGAACTTAGAGAGCAATAGGTTTGAGAAATACCTTTTTGGGAATACAACAACGTCAGATATAACAATAACAAGGTCTGTTCACAAAACAAAAGGTGCTCATCGCATCAAACCACAATCGCAACAAGCACAATAAGTTCCACGTGCTAAGTCATCACGCAATCCAAACTCACCATTGGGGCCTGGGATTCTCCCTCACCTAGACCTAGAATTCATATTCAACCAGCGTTACGCGAGTTACCTGGGATTTCCACCAACGTCTCGCCACATTCAATCTTTTCTCATATCTGGGATTCACATTCAACCAGTGTCTCATACATCATTCCTCGCCCAGATTTGGGATTCACATTGAACCAGCATTCAACATCAATAACATATCACAACTCGCCCTGACCTAGAATTATCCCTTCACATGAACCTGTGATTCACATTTAACCAGCGTCGCGCGAGTTACATGGGATTTCCACCGGGGCTTGCGATAGGTCTCATCTTTCTTACATCATACAATCAGCCGAGAGAAAGGTTAGCTTCCCAACTTACTTTTCTTTCATAAAACCACAGTAGTAACAATATCATGCAATAAACATCCTTGAAAGAATACTTTAATACAATCATCAATAGAATACATTTTTCACTTATCAAGACCACAAACACAACATTAACTAAATCATTCATGAAACATTTCTTCCATTGATGAAAGATTCATAAATATTTTGCTTACGAAAGTTACTCAAAACAATCACTTGTTACAAAGATCTTTCACAAAGATACTTGTTTTATATATAAAGAATCACTCTTAAAGTCTCAACTCCTTCCTTTTCTGCTTTCGATTTTCTCTTCTCGTTTAGCGATTCCCTTGACCAGTCGTTCAACACTTTGAGTTTTCTCTTGTAATCTACCAGAGTGTTTAACATTTCAAAAACTCCTTTTTTCCTTCGGTCTTGGGCCCTATTTATAATGTACTTTCACGTTCAAGGGTCACTTTCACTCTTTACAAGTGTCGCTTTATCGACTCGCTGCACCATGCAGCCAACCCAAACTCGGCACGTAGGCCAAATATCAACGACGATTAGACGTTCTCTTGAGATGCCAACCTTATCTCCTTGGAAAGCTAAACTCTTTAATCACCATACTCTTTCTATCTTCTCGGGAAGCAACAGACATTTACTCTCCAGAACGAGTTGTCTAATCATTTCAACAGGACACCTACTTCTTCGCCACACTCACTTAGGCGTAGGTACTTCTTCCCGCATTAGTACGTTACATGCCTAGTTCTTAGCATCCAAGACATGCTTCTTTCTCACCAGCTATTCTTATCGAGTTGTTTACCTTACGCGATAGAACTTAGACCCAAACATTTCTCTTTGCTTCATCTTTTTTCCTCTCGCATCCTTCCTGACATGAAGTCCCATGCTTACACTTATCCAAAATAATTTTCGATTCCCTTTCTCTGAATCGAGGTCTCACATAGTACTTCTATTATCTATTATACTAAAGGCGAAAAAAAAAAAGGATGTTGTTGAAGAAACTGAAGGTTAATTTAGTAAACATCTTCCACTCTGGGGACCACCGATGTCGGCTCAAATACCATAAACAAAATATGGTTAAGCATTTTTATTATTAGTAAGTTTTTTTGTTTTTGTATAGATAGTTAAGTCGTAGAAAGAAGAGTAAGAGCAAAAAAGAAAAAGGCAGATTAACGTACCTGAATAATGAGGGTTTATCTTGTTCTTGAGATTCTTTGAATGAAGAATATCAATGGCTGATTTCACAGTGGATGTAGGCGTTTTCTGTGCCGAACATTCTAAATCTTGAGTATCTTCTTCTCTCTTTTATCTCTGCATCTCATTTCTTGATTTTTAGTTGAGTGATTTGGTTGATTTCGGATCTAAGTTCTAGATGTGTTGAGAGAGAGAGTTCAAGGCGAGTCTTCTTCATTAATTACATGCTGAAAAAGATTTTTTCCCAATAAATTTTGGTAAATTTAATCTTTCTAGTTGCCTTTAAGACTTTCTGCCATGTGTCTTTCATGCTAGCCTCCTCTTGTTCCATTGAAAAGCTTTAGTTTGTGAGTTTTCATTATCGACGTCGACACTCAGATATTAGAAGTTTGCTTCCTCCGTTGTCAAAGAAAAATGGAAGTGTGTATATATACCTGTGTAAAGTTGTAAATAAATCATAAAATTAATACAAACCTTACTGAAAATATGCACATCTCAATATTTTTCTTTTTGATTTTTTTTAAACCTTATTTATCATTTTTAAATTTTTAATTATGTACTCTAAGACAGGGTAACCACTATTAAAAATTATATAGTTTTCTTTACATATATTTTATAAAGACAATAACGAACCCCTCTTGGATCTATACTAAATCTATCGGTAATTGATATATTAAACTTAACGTTTTACTTATTGAAATATGTCAGACAACAATTTTAAGTTCAACTAGAGGTAGAGGGTTCATTTGAAACATTGAGCATAGTTAATGAAACAGACACCAAATATCATCTCAATTGTTGAAAAAAAAACAATAAATAAATAAAGCTATGGATGGAAAGTGACATACAAGAGTGGACCAAGTTTATGTTAAGGATTCATTATGAAGATAATAGAAAAAGAAGAAAAATAGTAATGAAGAAGAGAGAGATTTTAAAAAAGAAATGTCAAAATGAAAATAAATGGAAGAGGAGAAGGTGTCACATTATCCACCTATAAAACCACATGTAACTGACTACTCTTTGCACAACACAACCACACACACACACAGTAGTGTTTACTTGAAGGATTATTAATCCCATCAAAATTCAAAAACATGGCCGCTGAGGGGACTTCAACAACAACCCTTCTTGATCTTCCTGATAAATACAGAGTTTTCTTGCATTTGGAGCCTCCATCTATTAGTTGGAGGCATGGTAAACCCCCAACTTATGGAATTGTTAACCAGCTTTTTGAAGAGGGAAGAACCAAGGTTTTTTCTTTTCACACTTTTTCCTTCTCCCTCTTTAGATATCATTCACTTCCAAAACAAACAGATTTTGTTAGAGTTTCTACTTCCATATATATTGACTCACTTTTATCTTTATAGATCTATCTCCTTCCGATGTTGTTTGGACCTAAGTACATAGTTGATTTTTGTGAAGTCTAGAATTTTTTAGTATATGGATTTAACAAGTCTGTTTCTGTAGATCTAATTTTTAGTTGCATGTTTATTTATTTTTTTATTTATTTGAATAGAGATATATTTGAACAAACTTCCAAATGATCTAATGGGAACAAAGTTGGCCAGTTTATCAGTTCCCTTTCACTTCAATCAATTTCTCCCTCAAGTTTCATATTTTCATCTGTTACTCTGTTTTGTTTGTGGTAGGAATGGCCAAAAGGATCCTTAGAAGAAACAGTTCAAAATGCTGTCAAATCATGGGAAATGGAGCTTTCCCACAAGATTAAATTACAGGATTTCAACACCATAAACCCTCGCAAGTTCAAGCTTTTCGTTAATGGTAACTACTTTAATTTTCATATATATATATATATAGCATGTAATTAAATTGAAGAGAGAGACAAGAAAAAGAAAGCAAACACTGAATAACTGGCAGTTACATGCACACATTAAAAGTAAAAAGGCTTTTTCAACTAACCAACAAACTTAAAAGAGATGGGACCATGGGGATTCATAAAGATATAAATAATTTTCACTTTTCAGAAAAACAATTTGACCAAAGTCAAGTGGGTGAATAAGTAGATGATAAGATATTTATCCAAGTTAAATTGAGGGCTTTGGAGATCATTTTATCATTCATATAGAACAAAGGTGAACAAACCTGTTGATAATGATGAGTGGATGCTGGATATTGAATCCCATTTTAAAATAACATGTATCGAAGAGTTTCTTTTGGATATTCATGAGTTTGGCCTAGTTTATACATGCAATTTCCTGAACTCAACTCAACATTGTAACAATTTCTAAATCATGTTTGCTAAAACATATCTTTTTTATGCAGTAAGCATAACAAGAAGAGTTTGATGCATGCGTATGACAAATGTTGATCCTGTTTTCAAGTATTTGATACGTGTTTGTGATGGACAAGCTAGTCAAACTAAAATTGTCTCTATGTATGTGTAGTTGTTTGATATAAACTGAGTTTTGTGTCTGACATACAGGAAGAGAAGGACTTTCAGGAGAAGAAACACTGAGAATTGGAAGCTACAATGCATTCCTGAAGAGTCCTTTACCAGAGGAATTTCAATATTACAAAGCAGAGGAAGAGACATTTGAATCATCTCACGAAGCATTTAGGTCTTGTTTTCCAAGAGGATTTGCATGGGAAGTTATTGAAGTTTATTCACCTCCTCCTTTGATTGCCTTCAAGTTTAGGCATTGGGGTTTCTTTGAAGGACCTTTCAAATCACATTCCCCAACTGGTGAATTGGTTGAATTCTATGGCTTGGCAACTCTCAAGGTAATTAAACTTGTCAATATGAATCTCCAAAAATTGGGGTTTCTCATGCTGTTGATAGTTGGATGTGTGTATGATATTTGGACAGGTTGATGAAGCACTGAAGGTTGAAGAAGCTGAAGTGTATTATGATCCAGCTGAGCTATTTGGAGGTCTTTTGAAGGGGAAAATTACTGCCTCAGAATCCCAAAGCAAAGAGAATGTGAAAGAGGATTTAGCAGCTTCAGTTGGCTGTCCATTCTTCAAGCCAAAGGAGTAATCAAATAGTCAATGCAACCTTCAATAATAAATTCTATGTACCAAATTCCTAAAGGGAAAACTTGGGTTTCCAGATAGGCTCACACATCAGAGCATTATCTACTTCTGTTGGTTTGTTTAGTAGATGCAGTAACACAGAAGTACTAATATAAATCTTCCAATGCTATGAATGATTATATGAGTTAAGCTAGAACGCTACAACCAACCTATTTCAAAAACTTCAAAAATCATTGTTCAATCAACTTGCATTGATTTCATAACTCTTGTTTTCTCTCAGCTATCAATTCTCAAAAATTTTAGTACATTAAATTTACCTTTCCTTACTAGTTTAAATTTTCTTTTTTCTTTTTTTTTTTTTTTTTTGTTAATCGGTGACTTAAGATTTATTTCACTCATTTCTATTTACTCTGTCCCTCCATGTGGTCAGTACAATATATTCTGACAGCAAAACTTTACACTTGTTAATTAATTACATTGGTCAATTAGGGCCTCTTTTCTCTTACTCGTAGGACCCAAACCTCTACAAAAAGGCAAAGAGTTTTCGTTATATATTGTTTATCACATAAGATAAGCACAAAAATTGATCAAACCATTTACCAACTATAGCCAAATTTTCTACGTTTCTTACCGTTCAAATAGACGTTGATATAAGTTTATTAGCTTCTATTATTAAGAAAAAAATGGTGTAAGTTTATTATTGATATTATTGATAGAAATTTATCGGTGTTTATCAATTATAGAAATTGATAGAAATCATTGATACTATTAACTCTAAAAACTAATATAGTTTACCATCGTAAATGTTAACAAAAATATGTTTTCCTCTTTCTTTTTCTTTTTCTTTTTTTTTTTTTTTTTACTATTTCTGAAAATAGTTTGACATTAAATATGTGAAAATTTCTCATATCATTATTGTTTCAACCTTATCCTATATTCAATATACATGGAAGGTAGAATATTGACAAACATCTCTACCATTGTTATTTCAAATAGATGCATGTACATATACACATGCATAAGCACATACATACATGTATGTACATATAATTTAGAACACATATATAACTTAAAACCATAGGGACCTACAATGCTTTACCACTAATAATACTTATCAAATTTTTAGGACTAATTTTCATTAAAAAAAAAAAAAAAAAGCCAAAAGATTTATTTGGAAAGGATTGTTGTTAAATAGTCTCACACTGGAAAACCTAATCAAAAGAAAAAATAATAATAAATTAAAGTATCATTTTTTGTTCCTGCTAAATTTAAAATTCACTGAGAGAACAAAGACAATATTTAAACATTTGGAAATGACCAAAAGCGGAAGTACACAAACCTAAAAAATATGACATACTAAATTGAATAAAATCGAAGCATGGAATTAAAAATTTAATGTAAAACTGTTACAATTATGAAGTTCACAGCTCAAAGAGCCATCATAACTGACTTAACAACATATGAATGAATATAAGGGTTCATAATCATCTTCATCATCATACCACATCATGAACGCTTAAATAAAGCTAAAATGGAGGAAATTTTACCAAAGAAACCAAACTTGTAACCAAGATTTTTTCTTTTTTTCTTTTTGGTAGAAGCTAATAATGATGGACACAACAGCAACCACAAACCAATCATGTGGCTCAGGTACTCTTCTTTTTCTGTAATACAGAAAGATTCAGGGTCTTGGGGGATATATCTTCCTCTTTCTTAACCATCTTCAAGGGGAAAAAAAAATATTACACAGTACATCCAATTCAAAATCACCTACACAGATTATTACTGAATTTAGCTCGAGCAACATTTCATTCTGTTTAAACCCGATTCATCTTTGATGTTTATTTTCTCCCCCTGGGCAGGGACAGCCGAAGCAGATCCATTTTCTCCTCCTTCAACGGCCTTCTTGCTTACAATGTGATAGATCTGAGTTAGGACCTCAGCAAATGCTTTCTCCACATTGACTGCTTCTAGTGCAGAGGTTTCGATGAAGTACAGTGATTCCCTTTCCGCATAGGACTTACCATCTTCTGTCGGAACAGCAACAAGGTGGCGAAGATCAGATTTGTTTCCAACAAGCATCACGACAATGTTGGAATCTGTGTGGTTCTTCAATTCTTTTAGCCACCGGTCCACATTCTCGAATGTTGCATGACGAGTGACATCATATACAAGGAGTGCACCGACCGCTCCACGATAGTAGGCACTAGTGATGGCACGGTACCTACAGACACAGAATCCACACAGATCTGAACAGCTCATTCAATATAAAGAAAACCTGCGAGATTGTAAACTAGATCGTACAATCAGTCAAGCAGAATTGTATGGATGAAGAAAGAAGCGATCTTATCAACTGATTAGAAAAAGAATTGTAACCAACCACAGAAATCGCAATCTACTAACAAACAACGTTCATAGCCATCATAACATTTAGAACAAAAATAAAAAAGTAAAACCGTTAATAGAGAGTTGGAAAACACATCAAGAACTGCAGATCATTTTATTTCCTTTGTCAGATGTTTATTTTGTGGAAGGGAAGTGCTGAGGAGTGGTAGAGAGGATTTATAATTTTTAAGAATTGACGCCTTTATTTCTTCTAGACAATCCATAATGAGAAGCTTCCCCTTCTATGAGAGATTGGGCTAATTTCACAAAAAACAATAGAAATTCATAATAGTGGAGACTAGGAGCAACACATATCTGTTCTATAAGTTGAACACGGCATCTTTAAGTTCTAGGGAGAACAGAAGCCCCAGAACTAATGACAAAAGTTCCACACACAACAACAATATTCCAGTAGATGACATAGTTTCACTTGTTAGTAGGATACTCTAAAGTACTTCCAAGTAATTATAACACCAGTGTAAGCTTCTCTTACAATAGGAAATCAATTTGCACTAATTGCGATCAAGAACCCTGTAAATTTCATTGAAATGTTATAAAATCTTGGTTCCATTTTTTATTTTAATCAATCCCTCCTTGGAAAACAGGAAACGAAGCTAAATACCTTTATACTTTCTCGGGAGACAGGGAAAAGAATAATTGAAAAAATCAAACCACTCCCTGTCGCTAAAATAAGTTATAAGATTTTTCTTTAATCAAAAAAGAAAAAGAAATGGCTCAGAACACACGATCTACAAAACAGAAGAAATCCAAAGTCTTCCTCAACAAGGGTCCGCAAGTCCCAACTACTTCATTAACATCTAATAAATGAATTCTTCAATGCCTTCTGAATCTAAGTTTACAGCAAAATTACCTATACAGACATGGAAATTGAAGAACAAAGCCGCAACACAAAACTATAATAAGAAGATATCAAAACTAACTGAACGAGTATTAAAACACTCAATTAAAGCAGAACAACACAAGGTTGAGAGGAAAACATAGTTTCCATCCTACAGATCTAGGTTATTACAACCCTCATGACGAAAAATAGCATGCTAATCAACAAAACCCCAGAAATCAGAACACTCAAACCAACAGAGCAAACAGTAAGCAGAAAGCAGAATCGAAAAGGGGAAGAAGCAACAAGTGAAAGGGAAATCAAGGGAAGGGAAAACGAAAGAGAAGGCAAGAAAAGAAGAGAAATCCAAAGGAAAGAGAATAAAGAAAACCTTTCTTGGCCAGCAGTGTCCCAAATCTGAGCTTTGATAACTTTGCCATCGACGTTCAAGGTCCTGGTAGCGAACTCGACACCAATGGTGGATTTGGACTCGAGATTGAACTCGTTCTTAGTAAATCTGGAGAGCAAATTGGACTTACCGACGCCGGAGTCCCCAATCAAAACGACCTTGAATAGGTAGTCGTAATCATCATCAGCTCTGTAACCAGCCATTGTTGGTTAGATTTACTAAAACTTGATGGATGAAGAAGATGAAGAAGAAAAGAAAAAGAAGAAGAAGAGGAGGAAGAAGAAGAAGAACAGAGAAGGGGAAGAGCGAAGAATGAATGTGAGAAAAAGAAAAGAAAGTGAAAAACGATGTAATGCAAAATCAAGTGGGGGGGAAGAGTGTGAAATCAACAAAGGAATTATGCTTTCGGGAAAATACCCCTAAACTATTGAAGTTTTGTACATATGACCTTAACCTTTTTCTCTTCTTCTTTTTTTTTTTTTTTTTTTCTTTTTTTTTCTGCAAAATGTGAAATTTGTTGTTGGCGTCGCTAAGCTTTTTGTTCTTTTTCCAAATTATTTGTTTTTGTTATAGTTGTAATTCACTCTCCCTCTTCAACCTCTTCTTCTCTCTTGTTCGTTCTTTTGGATGTAATTCGTTCTATCTTAAAACTAATTAACAACGATATGAATAGTTCATTTGTCTTACAAGTAGTGTGAATCTCTTTTGGTTCTTTTCAATGTAAAATTCTCAACATCTCAACAATAATAGTTTATTCTAAAATGTTACAGCTTCAAATCTCTAACGTTTCCTCTCTAGTATAATTTAAATTAACTACAATTAAAAGAAAACAACATAACTCGAAAAGTCAAACAAATAAGAATATGTATTACATATAATTTTGATAATCGTGTTAGTTTTGTTTTTTATTTAAAAGTAAGCTAAGTTTATACACACTACTTCTACATCAATCACTTTCTTTGCCCACTCAAGTATGCTTTCTTGAGTTTGCTTATAATTGGAACGATTATAAAAATATTTAAATGTATTTAAATTATATATTTATCTACTAAGATTTAGTTGACAATAAGTTATTATTAATTTATTTATAAATACAATTTATGTTAAAAAAAAATTAATTTACAATTGTACTCTATTTTGTTTTAGAGAAAGTTAGAGTTTAGTATGTAGTTTGATAAAACATCATATATAGTTCTTATGATTTTACGACCTTCATAATTAATTCCTAGAAGCTAGACTACTTTCTACGATTTTATTAAACCAAAATAATTAAATTCTAGTTATAATTCATAGTGACGAAATTTTATCATTTTAAAACCATAGGAACCATTTTTGTAATTTAACCTAAAAATTTATATAATTATTATTTTGTATTATATAATTTACCATTTATTACATCATACATATTTATATTAAATAAATTCATTAAGTTTATAACGTGGCATATTGTATTTCTAAAGTTTTTATATGTATTTAATATAATTGAAAATTTAAATTCTTGCTACAATGAAAAATATATAAAAAAGAAAAGAAAGAAAAAAAGTTATTTTTTAAAATTTGCATTGTTTTGATAATAAAATCGAAAATCAATCTTCCAAAATATAATCTAAATTGTCTACGAAACATAACATGCTTAACTTAATGAATTTGAAAACGTGAAACATGATTTGGACCCTCTACCAAATAAGTTAGCTATTAAAAAAAAATTACAAATGTTTTTATTAAGAAAGTTAATAAAAAGGGATTAATGTTAAAAAGTAAGACACAAAAACAAAGAAAAATTAAAGAAATATACTAACAAAAACAACTAAAAACCAAAATCCAAACTAGAATTAATTAAGGATGAAACAAAAGAAAGTGTCGCTTATATATGTTCCTATTAAAATATGGTACAAGTTGGAATATGTTTATATACCTAAATTAATGTATTATGTTTAAATATAATTGCATTTTTAATGCAAATAATATACATATAGTATTTATAGCTTTAATCTTAGAGCCATTGGCAAGTTTCAAAAAAAAAAAAAAAAAAGAAACTCAACAAAAATTAATATATTTACAAAAATTGATTGCTTCTTACCTGAGTACCTTTTATTATTAGTAGTCTATGATATTGTTATCTAATTGACATCTGATTACTTATATTATTTGATACATTATTAGTTGTTTATGATTTCCTTCTTTTTGTTACATGGTTAGAAGTTTAGAATGATTAAAAAATATTTGTATCGGTTCATTGTCTTCAAATTTCATTGATGTGTGATTGTTATTTGATTGCTAATGGTGTCGATTGTTATTTGAATACAATTTGATAATCAGCCAATAACACTAACTTTTATCTAATTGCCCTCTGATATTGATTATTCTTAATTTTACCAAAGACAATTTGCTAATGGTTGCAATTTTATTACTATTTAATACCTAACTATTGTTATCCAATTGCTAGCGATACTTATTTGTTCTATGATAGTTATTTGATTACATGACAATTAGATAGAAATCATGTGACAATAATATAGAAATCATATAGCAATCACATGACAATTAAAAAAACAATTGGATGTCAACGAGTGAAATTCCTCGATAAAACAAAAACAAAAAGGGTTACTAATTGATATTTGATATAATTGATATAATTAAAAAAGGAGCATAGTGTTAATAGTACCGGTGATGATGAAGTTATGCCTCCAAAAGACTCAAAGTTTGTGAATGCATATCTTCAAGAATTGTACGTGGCCGTAAGCCAAAATTGAAGATATATATATGCATGATTATATTCATGAAACATAGGAATCCTCATCACCTACACACCTCTTTTTACACTCTTCCAATCTCACCTTCCTCAGCTTCTCTCCCACCGCCCTCACTCCTCTCCTCCACACTCAAGTTTTGATAGAATCTCCCTCGCTCTCTCTTTATGGTTTTCTTCATAATCACTCCACACATCCAACATTCTTTCTCCTTTATTAACTGTTTTCATAAGGGTCTCTAAGCATTTTTAAAAAACCACATTTTGACTCCTTTATATTTTCTATTTTACATTTACCCAAAAGCCGCACTCACCACACCTTCGTCCTCTTCGCCCACACCTTTCTCTTCTCCCTCGTCTCTCCAATGCCAATCTCCCTCCATTCTTCTTCGTCTTCTTCTCCTTCTTCCTCCCACTCCGATTACCAACAAAGTAGCTTGTGGTCTTAGCACCGTCTGTTTCTTGATTCTCCGACCCATGTTTAAGGTTCTGTCAAAGCTTGAGAATGCGAAGAAGGCATGGAGGAAATTCTTTATCTGTTTCACAGTAAGTTCTTTCATGATTACTTTGTTTTGTTTTCTTGTTTTCAAAAATAGATTCTATCAAATGTGAAAGAATATGAAGAATAGATCTAGGACTGTTTAAGAAATCGTGAAGAAATTACGTTATATGCTTCAAAAATCGAAGAGAATGAAATGGAAAAGACTATATTTAGTTTATTCGTAATTGTCAAAGCACAGAACTAGAATCATAAACAAGATTTACCTTTTCAATGTACAGATATGAACTCTAATAGTCAAATTTTTAATTTGAATTTGGTGTTATACAATACAGTGACACTTCAAACTCAAGCAAATGGGATATCTTAAGAAGAACACACAAAAGGGAATTTTGAACATAAAAACTCAGAATTTCTCTGCTAATCAACAGGTAAGGCCAACAATATCTGCCTTTTACTTTTCTTTTTTTATTATAATCCTCATTTTGTATGTTATTATAAGATTGGATTAGATTCATACAAACAATTTGGGGTATGATTGGATAATTAGATGTCATGCATAAAGACAAATGTAGTAACATATCAAAGTATTAATGGAAGGCTTCAATTGTGTAATTGAATACTTATCGTAACTTTTTGTACTATAACATACATATCTATATCTATGTATGTAGCAGTTGTTAGGAAGAGGAAAGGCTTAATTGTTTTAAAGTTTTTATTTGGAGTGTAAGCCCGTTTAGGCATCTCCCTTTTAAGTAATATTTGGTGTACATGTCACACTAATCAGATATAGATTTTGCTAACTATAAGGTGGCAAAATTAATGTGAATTATTATTATTTTTCATGAGGATAAATTGCAATTGCAAAATAGTTAGTGAGTTGGAACTTATTACGGCCCAACCCATGGTGTCTTGAGAGCAAGGCCCACAGCCCGTTCGGTTTTGTTGCGCTCTCTTCAAAGTCTCTATCACACCATCAATTTGATTTTTTTTTCCCTATATTTCATAATTCATAAATACTCTTTTTTTTTTTTTCTTTTGCTATTCTCTAAAAATTATGTATATTTACGATGGTGTCAAAATAAGCATAACCATAATAGGCATTTACTTCTTCCATCTAGATTGAGGTTGTACAAATCTTCGTACCTCATTTTTTGGCTTAACAATAATTTTCACGCAAAAAGGAAAAAGGAAAAAGTAAAAAAACACGCTATGCAAATACATTTCCATAATCAATAAAGATAATGTTCATAGAGCCTTTTATTTTTACTTTTAACAGTGAAAAACTGAATTAAGTTTAAAATTTATTGAAAGTAAGAGTTTAAATTGGATAGTTGAAAATACACAATCTTTTATATGGAGAGCAACCAAATGATACTTTAACATTTTTTTTAGTATAGCAACTATAGATAAAATTTTAACTAATGTGAAGTACGATGTTAAGATCGAAGATCTGAAATTCAAACCTTTCCAAAAGAAAGGTATGAAATTAGTGTCGAGTTTTAGAAGGATGTTAGCTAAAAACTTAGATGTGTTTTAAAATTGCAAAATAATATTAGGAAAGAAGAGGTGAGACAAAGTGAATATAGCCGATCCTATGTTATTTGAATGATTGGCAAACCGAAAGTTTCAATAAATCAGAAATGATTACTTCTAAAACTAAAGCAACAAAATTTTATTTTTAAAAGTTGAAAAAGAAAAATGAAAATTAAAAGAAAAGCACTCTTTACAATCATAGTGTTTCTCCGTTTGATATCATCAAATAATTATTATTTCATTTTATTTTTTAAGAAATGTATATTCCACATCATTAGAAACTTTTTTTAAGATATGATAACTGAGAAGATAAATTTTGGAGATTACTCAACAAAAAAATTTAAGGATTGGAAATTATTCAAATTATATAATATTTTTTTTAATCCTTCCATTCTAATTCATTTTAGTTGCTTTAACTTTTACAAGTTAATTACTATGGTGTAACTAAAGAAGGAAATTTTTTAAAATAAAAGTATATATGTAATAGTTGTATAATTTTGATGGGTAAGAATTTAAATAGTTATATCATTATGAAATGTAAAATAAAGTTAAAATTGTTATACCATTATGATAGGTAAAAGTTAAAATAGTTACAAATTTTATGTTTAAAGACCAGAAAGCTTATAATAAAGAAAGGCAAATTTAAACTTTCATTATCAATTGAAAATATTTCAAAACGGAAAGGTTTTCTCTTGAAAGATTGAGTTACAAAAGGGACTTTTTTTTTTTTTTTAGATTATCCTATCCCTTCACTTTTTCATCATAGTTATCGATTTGAAAAAGATAAAAAATTTTAACTTTTTTAAGAACTATGATATTTGTAACATGAATTTTATCAAGATTGAAATGTTATATTGAAAAACTAGTTAAAAGTAGGATTCTCAAAATATAAAAACTAAATTTTTGAGGTTAAATAAACTTAATTCAATTAATTAATATGTAATCCCGTTATACTCGTAAGAAACATATTTTGGTTTTTTGAATTTCAATTTCAAAATTTTAAAATATTTTATATATTTAGTAAATATATATTCTTTTATTTCAATCATAATTGAATAGATTGAAGATCAAATAATAGTCAACCCAATTACATATAACTTAAGAAATATGTAATGGTATTTGAATTTATTGAGGATGAGGATGTAAAATAAAAGAAGGAGAAAACAGTGAAACAACCTTAGAATGGAAGTGGGTGAATTAGTTGTAGAAGTTGAAAACTTTATAAATGTGAAATGTAAAAATGAAAGGGAAAATGGTATTAACCAAAGTATGTGCATCCATCATCATCATCATCATCATCATCACACATTCCCCAACAAAACATCTCTGACACAAAATAAAGAAAGTGGCAATGAGTAGGTTTGGTCTTTTCATTTTAGTTGCAATTACTTTTTCCTTAGGGACCATTCTGCAAACACAACACACAATTGCTTTTTCTTTTTTTAAAAAAAAAAAAAAAAAATTGAGGAACCCAATGCATACCATACCATACCATATGATTAAACCAATTTAATTTTGTACCCAAATAAAAATAAATTTGTACATTGAACATATAGGCAGAGCATCCAAAGTCAATAACTTTTTCCCATGGGTACAATTATATAATTCAGATTTGATTCCCTCTATTTTCTTTCCATTTCAAATTTTGTCATCATTTTAATTTTATTTATATTTTTCTTTTCTTTTCTTTTCTTTTCTTTTTATTAGAAAAACAATTTATTACTAGTTATGGAGGAATAGGAAAAATAAAATATAAGTTATGTACATTTAATATCTCATTCTACTTTTACCTACCTCTCTTTTTTTTTTTTTTTTTTAATAGTATTTTATACCATTTTTTCCCAATAAATGGTCCTCTTTATTTTCCGTTTCTAAAATTACCATATTTTAATCCTTTGAGATACCCTACCCTACTTTACTTCCAATAACATTCTATTAAATTAAGTTGTGACTTTAGAAAAAGTTCAAACCAAACAATGATCTAAAAATTTATTACATACTTTTTAATCTCACATTTTAAACATACACAAATTATATCAAAAAAGGATTCAAACAACGGCAACTATCGCATAATTTTATGATGGTTGAAGTTGGCACCATTTTGGTAATTTGTAGTTTATATACATAATATATGAACTTTTAGAAACTTGTGTTTTTGGATGGTGAATCTTCCAAAGTTATTTTGGGTGGCATTGTTCTTCAACTGAGCACTTAAATCAAAACAACCTTGTGAACATCACTTTGCATAAACAAATAAAGTATATATACTCTAAGAGTTGTGTCTTTGAATGGGGTGGCATATCAAATTGAATCCATTATAATAATGTTATGCTTAGAAAAAAAAAACACTAATTTAATAGTACCATATTTTTAAGATCATCACAATTTAATCCATAAACTAGTTTATTTACTTGTAAGAACATAGTCCTTACCATCAAAATCCATGAGAAATAATTTTTATCATAAACTTGAATTTCTGTCAAATAACACAAAACGTAATGCACCAAAATCATTGAAGGAAGAGAAAAATGAAATGAAATACAAACATTAATGTTTTTCTCCGATATACAAATTACAATTTTCTTTTCTTTATATATTTATATACAAACAAGATCCAAAATAGTTCAACAAAACTGAGGACAAAATTTGTTTTTTTTTTTTTTTTTAAATATAGCTCTTGCATCTTGCTGTTCTTTAGCATGGCAAAACAACAAAACATTTAAGATTGTCTTGTCCCCAAACAACAATCTGGTTTCAAGTTTTTTACTTCTTTTTTTACCCCACCCACCAGATATTGGAATTTTAACTAATAATCTGTAAGAAGAATTCCCTTTCTTTTTTTTCTTTTTTCTTCTTTTGTTTTACTGAGTAAATACTTCATAAACTTACCTTTGTTTTGTCTGGACAGGGTTAACATGATGATTATGTTGCTGTTGTTGTGATTGAGATAGGTAAACTTGGCATTGTATTATAGTTTTACCAATGTAGAATCCGGGTACCACTGTGAATGCCACTCGAAGGTCCGGTTGTGTGGAAAGGACGAAGACTTCTTCAGTTACAGCTTTCATGTACACGTCGGTGAATCGACATCCTTTGTTTACTTGAAAGATCGATGCCTCGGGTTCAAAGGAGAAGGCTAAGCAATGGAGGAGCCACACCCATCTAGCCATGTCTGCAAATGTGGCAAAGAATGCAGTCTCTGGGATTCTACCTGAACTCACTACGCTTCTTTGGTTCAAGTTCCCGAACAGCGACGACTCCATTTTCGGGTGTACTAGCTGCAAATACTTGACACGGCAGAATTTTGCGAATGTCGAACTGGGTTTCTGGCCATGTCCAAGGAGCTCTTTGGATTTTAATGATTTTGTCTCGGCGAACCTCCTCAAGTATAGCTTCTTCTGCTGATTCTTGTCCGGTGGTAGGGACTCGTTTGGAAGAGCAAAGTTGGGGAAATGGAAGCCCTCGAACATTACTCGGCATACGAACGCCTCGAAAGCGAAACATTTATGCTCTTCTTTGAAGTAAACTATGTCTGGTTCGATTGCAGAGGCAGCTTCATCAATATCCCAACCACAACATTTCATCTCATCAATCAACAATTGGACAAAACTTCTAATGGTTTTAACTGCATGACGAAGGACTCGAGCCATGTGATTCGAGTTTATGGCAGAAAGCTGAAGGTTTTCGAGTGGACCGCTTTGATTCATCCTCTTCTCTAGAACCTTCGTGTTGCTCTTGGCTTCCTCCAACTTCTCCTTGAGAAATATAATCTCAGAGTCCTTAAGTCTCAACTGAGAGTTCAGCTTCTTCACTGAAATTTCGTACAGTTTCACAACACTCTTTTGCTCGACAAGTTCCGCCGACAACATTGCGGTTTCGGGCAGAAGAAGATCAAACTGTTTCTTAACAAAACATCGTTTAAGTTCCGACAAACTCTTCAACTCCGACACGATACTTCGATCCGCAAGTTGGATCCCATCAACATCAAATGGACATTGTGCATATTGTAATTGAGCATAAGCAGCTTTTAAAGCAGTAATGCTAGCAAACAATTTTGCAAGGAATGCCTCCATTGCACCTCTCTCTTGCTGATCTTCATCACTGCAATCAAACGAATCCGATTCACTATCCGCTACACCATTATTCTTAACCACCGTCATCCGCTTACGTTTCTCGACTCCATCGACCGCTGAAACTCCACTCAACATTCGAATGTGAAGAACTTTCGCAAAAGTACGAGCTAGTTTGCTCTTCTTCGACGATACAGCAGAGGGTTTTACGGAATCCATCTGCATAACAGAGGTCAACAACGATCTCAGACTCGAAAAAAGGAGAAAATTTGGGTATGCAATGCAAAATTGAGATGGGAATGATGAAAGTATGTTAAAATTAAAGCAAAGAGAGGGGGGGGAAAAAGGTATTTGCTTTTGCACTTAGACCCAGACCATTGATGGGAGAAGGGGAGCTCTTTTTCCGAATTGTCTCTCTTTAATTTCTCTCTCTCTCTTTACAATATAAAAGAACTCTACAAATATCTAAATAAATAAGCATAAATTGCTTTTTCAAAATATTACAACCACCCCTAAGAAAACAAAAAAGAAGAAAGTGTTGTTTTTTTCTTTCCATGTATTCCAAACATAACTCACAAGT
Source organism: Cucumis melo (assembly GCF_025177605.1). Classification (NCBI taxonomy): domain Eukaryota; kingdom Viridiplantae; phylum Streptophyta; class Magnoliopsida; order Cucurbitales; family Cucurbitaceae; genus Cucumis; species Cucumis melo. Next base: position 22,106,970 of record NC_066863.1, on the reverse strand, counting down.
CACAAATCAACGTCAAAAAATAAATATTTTGGACATTTTTTAATTTTTTTGAGATATCCTAGATTGGGCCTAAGATTTATTTTCAAGATGGGTCCCCAATTAGAAATTTGTTTGCCAAATAATGGATGGAAATGCAAGATATTTGGAATTTAAATCATCTCCACTCCGAATAAAGAAATATATATATATATATAAATTTTTTGTAGGGTAATTATGGTTTTTGGCCAAAAGAAAAAAAAAATTGAAATATTCAGTAGCACTGGGACCATAATTCAACAAATCATTGTCTCTAAAAAATCAAATTCAATTCAAAAGTGCATAGTAACTATAAATTAATACAACTAAATAATTCTTCTTTTATAAAAGGAAAAAAGAAAAACCCAATTTTGTCCCGCTTGATAGAGGAAATACTAAAACAAATTGAGAAGCCCTCTTTACCCATTTCTTAAATACATAACAATTTTTTTAAACAAATTATCATTTTGGTCAATTTCGTTCTTTTAAAAAATTGGGTTCCTTCTCAAATTTCAAGTTTAAAAAAAGAAAAAGAAAGAAAAAAAAAACAGTATTTGAAAGTCTATATAAAGGGGTCAAGGTCGGCCAGTGAGACGATGGGGGATAAATGGTTTTATCAAGTTTCAGAAAACAATGGTTCAAAATTCAAATGGTTGATTTTTTTTTTTAAAAAAAAATAAAAGTTAGTTTAGTTTTTAGACAGAATTGGGAGCATTTGGAAAGTTCATTATAAAAACAACTTTCCAAAAACTAAAAGGAGTGAATGATAATAGTCAAAGTCCCAAAAAAAAAAAAAAAAAAAAAAAAAGTGCAGCAAATGGTTTGGGTAGAAATGAAGAAATAAAAAAAGCATTAAACCAAGTAAGCTTCCCAGAAACACGATGAAACCCCATAAATAAATTAAATAAAATTTGTATAAATCCCACAAATAAAGTCAACAAAATAACAAAGGTAACCACAATAGGGGCATGCTCCGTCACACAGGAGGACATAACCCCTTAAAGTCGGTTCCAATTAAATTATAATTCTAAAACCGTGTGGGTAATACTAATGGGTATAATATAATATAATATATATATTTTTGTTCCTAAAATCAAAAGGTATTAAACGTACCTCTAAATTAAATCCCACAATATCTCCACCTGTCCTTTCAATATCTCTTCTTCCAAACCACACCCTAATCCACAGAAAAAAACATAGCCTCCTTTTTTGCTTACTCTGTAAAACAATCCCCAACAACAATATTGATATATAAACAATTCATGATAAAAACAGTCCTTCAATTTCTTTTTCTTTTTCTTTTTTCTTCTTGCTTCTTTTTTCTTTTTTTTTTTTAAAAAAAAGTAATTCAACGAATGAATCTGCGAAATATAGAATAAAGAAGGACCGGTTTTATTATTTAAATTTATATTTTGGTTTTTTTAAAAAAACAAAAACATAAACAAACACTTCTTTTTCCAGCTGAGTTTTTTTTTTCTTTTCCTTTTTTTAAAAAAAATTTCTTTTCTGGGAATTCCAAACGAAGCCTGTGGCTTCGGAATTACGAAGCGATCAAAATAAAGAACAAGTCACAACGGGCAAAACTTAATATATATATATATATATATATATATATATATATATATATATATATATATAGAGAGAGAGAGAGAGAGAGAGAGAGAGAGAGAGAGAGTTGGAAGATCAGATGAAAGAAGGAATAGGAAAACGAGGGAACAAAATGAAGATATAGAAATGAAAAGAGGGATTTGGGAGAATATGGAAAGAAAAAGGATTGAGAGATAAAAAGTATGAACCTTTTACGGTGAATGTATCGTCGTCGGCGTTTTTGCCTTTTCTTTGACGTCGGAGTTAGCTGAATCCGACACGTCGTTTGCCCCCAAACAAAAGGAAAAACACAAAATTTGGAAATGGGAGAAGAAGAGGGGAGAAAAGTCCAACAAGGACAGGGTTCCCACACAATGGTCTTAATTCCAAATGTTTTACTTTTATATATATATATATATATATATATAGAGAGAGAGAGAGAGAGAGAGAGAGAGAGAGAGAGATGTATTTTTTTTATTTATTAAAATATATGTAGTTTTGTTCAATCTTCTTTTTTTCTCAATTTACAAACATTTTTGCCATGGATTTCGTATTTGCTAACCTTATAATCGATTTGCTTATCAAAATGATAATACATATACTATACACAGAAAAACTAAAAAAGTTGGAGGTTTAAATATCAATTCAATTTCAAATTTTGCTTATCAAAATTCTAGTACGTATTTTCATGCATAGATAATATTATTTAATATAGAGAATTTGTTAAAATATTTATATTAAAGAAAAACCCTCCTCCCACTTTTATTAATTTCTGATAAAATATTAGACTTTTGTCCATCTCTGTTAATATTTTGTGGAGATTCTTTCTCAACTTTCATCTTAATGCATGTTTATGTATCGAAAATCTTTTTTCGATAAGTTTGTGTATATCTCACAATAATTTTGTTAGTCAGGAGATCTCCATTTTTTATAGTACTGTAAGTTTTTTTCTTTTTTTTTAATAGACACTAATTAAGTTCAATATCTTTTCTGTCCAATAGAATCATATTCTTGCTTAAATATAAATGCATCCATACATTTAACGTTTTAACAAAAAGAAGGTATGCATGCAAATGGGTTAATTTATAAAACACCATAGAAATAAATATACACAACAAAACACACACGTATGCACACAATATATATATTTTTTTCAAGTAAATTTATGGATGAAGCATGTGGTTTTCAAATTTTGGGTAAACCATTAGAGTTTATATATATTAGATCTCTAACTTTTAAAAATATTTAATATATCTTTAAACTTTGATAAATTTTTTTATATGATTGTTGATGGTTTTACATTGAAAAAATAAGAGAATCTCACAATATCTATAATACATAAGTTACTTTTCTTTTGTTGTCAAATAATCCTGAAATATATTGAAAAAAAGAGGTTGTTCGAGTAGATTTTAGTTTTATTTTAAAAAATATTATTTGGTGAAATTTGAATTTACAATCGTAAAAAACTAAAAGTAAGTAAATAACAATAACCTGGTTGAATTTTTAAAATATTGATGGGTCAAGATTAAATTTGTATATAAATTAGCTAGTTGAATAATATAACATTAAATTTAAATCATCATTCATATTTTATAAACCCTAAAAGTTATATTAGAAAACAATTCAATTATTTGTTTAAAATGTATGTGTATATATTCAACTTTACATGTTGGGCCATAAGCTGCAAAAGTTGATATGACATAAAAAGCAAGAACAGAATATGATTTTAAAAGGAAAACACGTAGAAATTATATATATATATATATATATATATATATATATATATATATATATATATATATATTATTTGAAAGTGGTAAAAAGATAAAAGATGAGACAAAAGTGATGATTTCGAAGAAGCAAACACTAAAGTTAAAAATTTAACAATTGTTTGTTATTATTTCATAATTTTACAATTTTTTTTATTTGTTCTCGTAGTTCTAGAGGTCTCAATTTGAATTTGATTTTATCTTGCAAGAAGACTCTTCATTTCATTTATGAAAAACGATTTCTAGATAACAAGTATATTTCAACGTTGAATTTTTAAAATATACATTTTTAGTAATTTAAATTATTTTTTATATTACTTTATAAGTTGTACCGAAATTTTCAAAATTTACAAATTTAATCTTTCAAATAAGACATATTTAAATGATCTCGGGTGTCTAACATATATATATATATGTGTGTGTGTGGCCTTTTGAATTACTAAGGTAAGACTAGAAATAATTCTAGCGAGAGCACCGTCGGATCTAGCATAGGTCCAGGGGGCTCGAGCCCCCCTCAACTTTATTGTTATTATATAATATATATATATATATATATATATATATATATATATAAAGAAAGCTACTTAATTTTAATATTTACTATTAGCTTAGTGGTTACTGTGATTGTCAGCCCCCTTCCACCCAAGTTCAAATCTTACCTATGTAATTTATTTTTCTTCCAGCCCCGTCAATATATTTTCTAGTTTTTCCTTAATTTTCTAATATGTAGCAAAGAAAAGAAAATTTAGATTAGAGACCTTTCATTCAATCATTCTCGTCTTGTAGTAGAGTTATACCTTTTTTGGCTTTTCTCTGCTTATTAGAGTTTAGTCAAATCTAATTAATAATTCATATCACTTCAACATTAACAAGAGCATGATTGGTGGTCTTAATTGATGAAAACCGTATTAGGTTTCTCTCTAGATTTTGACATAAATAATTATTATTAACTATTTAGGAAACTAGACAAAACTTTTAAAACTACATAGAAATCATTGAAGGTGTTTGGTTCTAACAAGAAAATAAAATAATAAACTCCAAATACCGTTTAATACAAAAAGTTTGGAGCAGACTGAGGTATGTGAAATTTATAGTTCACTAAAACATTGAAGCACTAAAGTTGAATGTGACTAAATTTACTATTAATAATCATATATTAAATTTGTTAACAAAAGAAATGAAAGAAAAGGAGAAAGTTAGGAGGTGTGTTTCCAGGAGAGGGGATGGGGAAACTCCAAAAGAAATGGAATGTGGACTGATTTAACCCTACATTTTGATATTTGGTCACAATAGGGATTTAGGAAGAGGAAATTAATAATTAAAATTGGGAAAGTTATATTTGATGTGAAAAGGCTCATCCTGACCCACGGAAGGAGATTTTGGTTGTGTGCGAGCGTTAGGACGTGAGTGTTTCCTATCGCTTGCCGACCTCATACCCACGTCTCTATATATCATAAAATACACTTAGAATTTTTTAAGAAAAACAAAAATATACTCACTTTTTTCACGCCTTCAAACGAATTTTGTTTTAATTTTTCCTTTACAGCATTTTCACTCAAATTCAATTTTAACATGTGATGTTTTTATGGATATACAGAATTTCAACCATACACTTTTTAATTTCTAAAACATTAATATATTAGTCAAAGCTCCACTCCCATCCAATGCAATTGAAGGTTTATTAGTTAATATAAAGTTATTAAGACTATGCTTCCATGTATCTATGTTATTAACGAGATTAATCGGCTGAACAATTAATGGGTAGTTAAAAAAAAAAAGAAAAAGAAAAAGAAAAAAAGAAATATGGAAGTTGTTTAATGAGATATTGTTTAGAATATATATATTAGGGATTAGGTGGGTAGTCATAATCATGGATGCATCCGAAAGAACAATTATTACTAAAAAAAATCAGGTCATTTCAATAATCTTATACTAATTGTTTGTTTCCAATTAAATGCTTTAGATTTTTTTTTGAAGGGATTTGCCACTGGTACTTTTAACAACCTTTCCTATCAATCAAACACTGCAACAAATAAATAAATAAATAAATAAATAATCCTATAATTAAGATCATAACTATTCTACTCCTTCTCTCTTATTATTCTTCATTCCCTCATTTTTCTTTTTTTGGCGTTCCTCACTCCCCAAGAAATATTATATATTTTACAAATTTTACTTATCTTAGTTAGGAAAAATAAATTAGAAAACATCTACTTTGAAAACAAAAATAACTTCGAAATATGACTTGTTAAATTAAGAAATATTTATTTACAAAAATAACGTAGTAAAAATTAGTTAGGAAAAATAAATTACGAAAAATATATTTGTAAAAATAATGTAATAAAAATTACTTAGTAAAAATAAATTAGAAAAAATATCATAGAAAAATTTTCTTTGAAAAAATTTAAGAAAATTGTGTTAAACGATTAATGCTTAAACATAATAGGAAAAATCATTTGTGTTAAACTTAGGAAAAATGTAATAAAAATAAAAATAAAATTAAAAACAAAAAATCAATGACAGTATGACAAATGCATTTAGAAAAGAATGATAACATGTAGTGGTTAAAATCATCCAAAAACTTGTATATATATATTTTTTAAAAAGTTTTGTTTTAACTTTTACAAAATCAACAAACTTATAACTTTCTTTAAAAATCATTATTAAAAAAAAAACACAAAGCAATGAAAAAGACTAGTAATTAAATAATAAAAATGAATAATAGTAATTAAACTTTCTCCTAAAATTATTTTTATGATATGTAATGACTTACGAAAAATGTAATCGAAGAAATGCACATCCTAATTAACAAGATTTAATTAAAATCAGTTAAAAAAATGTGTATTTTAGGTACCATATACATGCATGGCAAAAAAGAGTAGTGAAAAATCAAGTTTAATTTGAAGCTAAATTTATTAAATGACCATCATAATTAACCAGATTTTAATAAAATTAATTGAAGAAAAATGTGTATTTCATGTACAATATATGTATATATATAAAAAAAAAAAAGTAGTGAAAAACCCAGATTATAATAGTATTTATTCCAAACACAGTTTATAGTAATAGACTATAATAGTCTGCATCCCAAATGTAACTATTATAATCCTCAGACTATCAGACTATTATAACATCGAGACTATTATAATCTCCAAACTATTACAAATCATTACTTGCCCTAAACGTCCCCTAAAATTTATTTGAATTAATCAAATCATTAAACTCTTCTACTAGTTGAAAATAAGTTAATCAACGAAAAGAGTTATGAGGGAAAAAGATTATGATAATCCTAGTGTTATGATAATATGTGTTTGAGGGAAAAGTTATTATTGGTAGTGTTATGGTAATATGTATTTGATGAAAGAATATGAAAAATAGTGTTATGATTGTATCTGTTTGGGGAAGGGATTATGATAGTAGTGTTATAATAATGTGTTTGGAGGAAGAGTTATGATTGTAGTAATTTAAAAAACAATAATAGAATTTTGAGTAGGTCATTTTGGTAGGGTAATATATGATTGTAAAAAAGGAAAAGAGAGTAGAAAATAGGTTATTTAGGGATTAGGATAACTCTAATACCCATTTATCACAATCCTTGGGCTAAACTTGGTTTGGCCAATTTACTAACTCTTTTTCCTCTAAAACCCCACCCCAAACGTGACCTATAGATGTTATCTAATGAATAACGATCGTACTCTCAAATCTCCAATTTAAAGATTGATTCATTTGAATAATTAAAAAAAAATGTTTATAAATTTCATTTCAATTCTCGTACATTTAAATCATTTCATTTTCATCAACGTTTTCTATTTTTATTAATCTTTTTAGTCACTTTTATTTTATTTTGGTCTATTTATTTTATTTTAAAGAAAAAGGATTAAAAATTAAAAAATGGATAAAATATTTACAGCAAAATTGTGTGTTGAACAACTTTTTTACCAATTTTTTGTTTTTTTTTTTCCATTATCTAAAAAAACCCTTTTATCTCTATTAAAATTTTAGCATGTAAAAGAAGAAGAAATATATTAGAGAGAAAATAAAATGAAAACATTTTGACAAAAAAAAAAATAAAAAACATAAAACAGCGAAAATTAAGATGGATTAGAAAAGTAATTAGTTGAGAGAGACCAATAAAATTAAATTAATTTTTATAAATATAACAAACTAAAAAATATTTAGGGTGTGTTTGGGGGAAGGAAGGAGTTATGGAGGAAAAGGATTATAATAATCCTAGGATTATGATAATCCTAGTGTTATGATAATATGTGTTTGGGGAATAGATTATTATTGGTAGTGTTATGGTAATATGTGTTTGGGAGAGAAAATATGAAAGGTAGTGTTATGATGGTATGTGTTTGGAGGAGGGATTATGATAGTAGTGTTATGGTAATATGTGTTTGGGAGAAGAGTTATGATTGTAGTAATTTAAAAAACAATAATAAATTTTTGATTGGATTGTTTGGGTAGGGTAATGTAGGGTTGTAAAAAAGTAAAAATAGGATAAGATAGGGTTATTTAGGGATTAGGATATCCTAATCCCCCTTTATCATAACCCTTGGGCCAAACACGGTTTGGCCCAATTTCCTAATCCTTTTCCTCCTAAAACCTCACCCCAAACATACCCTTACTAACTTATGTAACAAAATTTAAAAATCTATGAAATTAAAGTCATTTTTTTAAAATATTTTAAATTTGTTCTTTTTTTTTCGTTTCTCTTTCTTCTCTGTGATTTTTTTTTATTTTATTTCTATTGTCTTTTTCTACAACTTTTTTTATAAATATTTTCGTTTACCCTTCCTTTCCATTTTCTTTTTTCTGCAATTTTTCTTTTACTTCTTTTTTAAACTGTTATTTGGTTCAAGATTATGTACCAAATATAAAAAATCTATTTCTTTTATTTAAACTGTTATTTAATTGTTTAAGATCGTGTACAAATCTAAAAAAATTCGTTGAGATATTTGATAGCAAAATCTAAACGATCGTGTTAAAGAAAAAAGTCAAATCTAAACGATCGTGTACAAATAATCTTAAAAAAATTGTTTAGATTTGGGCAGCCAAATTTAGAGGATCAAATCTACACAATACCAAATATAAATGATGGTGTACAAAAAAATCTTGAAAAAAACGTTTAGATTTGGCTACCCAAATTTAAACGATTAAATATAAATTGCGAAAGAATAGCCGATCAAATCTAAACGATCCTTTACCAAATATATTATGCGTGCTGTGTGCCAATTAATCACGGCCCATTTTGTTATTTTGTTTTCGAAATTGTTCTATACGTATATTTCACGGCATTGTTATATTTTTGAAAAAGCAGATCAAATTAAGTCTTTTTTATGTACTATTTTGTTTTAATTTAGGTATTGACATCTCTCCCATTTCACATTGATTTAGAGTACAATTGAAATTAATGAAGTTGTATTTGTTTTGTTTAGGTTACAATTGAAACTTTATATGAAAATGGACATAAAATTGGGATTTTAAAGGGAGAGGAACAAGGGAATTGGTCACATTTATTCTAATTTAATTATGACATAGGTTTTCCATTTGCTTGCAAAATGAGTCCCTAAGCCCCATATTAAACAATTTTCACTAATTGTGCTTTGCTTAGTCATAGAGCACATGCCAAAGCATCATCCACAACTAAATTCAGCAAAGGAATGCCAACAATCATCAGTTGTTTATTAGATTTTCAAAAAGCTGTAAGGATAATTAATCTGAATAAATGAAAAAAAGAAAAAGAAAAAGAGAACCAACTTTGAGAATGAAAGAGAAATTAGCAAAGCAATGCAGTTAGAATGGTAACAACAAGATGTGTAATTGAAATGGTTCTAAATGCCCATTGTTCCACTTATTATAAAGAAGAAAAGGCACAAGCGTGACATATTGGATTCTATGGAACTACGGAAAACTATGGAAGTAGAAACACAAAAGAGAAGCTAGGAGTTTTACCTGGTCCTTCAACTTTAGATCTCAACATTTATTAACAACATGAGAGTACTTGTAATCATAATTTTTTTTTAATAAAGTCGTCATTGAGAAATTGAATACTATATTCTTAAAACCAATAAACATAGATCTCAAGACTATATTTTGAGTAAACTTAAACTTTATGTAGAGACATAAACATGGATTAAGTTCGAGTATAGTCTAAATAGTCTATAGTATATGATTAAGGGTTGGGCACTTTATTCTGAAATACTATGGATGCGGCCCATTTTGTAAATAATACAAACGATGTTATCCTGAATCGTTCATGTAAGTTTCCCTGCTAGCTCATAGGGAATTAACTTAGAACAACATATTGGAATAATTCGAATTGTTCGAATTAGGTAAAGAGAGAGAAACCGATGAATATATGTGATATAATCGTCGGTTATAGGACTTTATATTTAAATGTGATTTGAATTTCAAGAAAATGAATGCAGATTTATGCTCGAGAGGTTGAAATTAGTCAAAATGGACAAAATGGTAAACTTGAAAAAGTCAAAGTTTGACTTTGACTAAATGGTCAAATGACCATTTTTCCCTTGACTAAAATTAATGAAAATATCCAAAAATACCACTAAATGGAATGGTGAGTAAATCCACTAAATGTTAGTGGAATACAAAGTGTTGAGAAATTATCCAACTAATTACATGCAACTTTGCATGTAATTAGGTTATAAATAGTTATTCTTCTTCCTGAAGGATGGTTGTTTGTTTGGCTAATTTTTATCAAAACTTCATTCCATATCTCTCTCTAAATTCCTTCATCCGATGGGTACAACAACTCAGTTCTTACTCTAGAGTATAGCGGATGATCTCTAGTGGTGGTTCCGGGTGTGTGGTCATGAGAAGATTTGAAGCATCAGGGAGCTTCAAAGGCAAAGAATTTCTTTTAACCTTAATCATTGTAATTAGGGTAGTCTTAAGCATGTTAATTACTAAAGTGTTTAGTTGCATATAGAGTAATTTTTCGATCCTGTTTCCGCTGCATTTGTATAATTTTCAGCATGTGGTATCAGAGCATGCTCATTTTACTCATTTGCATATGATGGGTATTTCAATTTATTTGATAAATTATTGTGGTTTGAACTAAAATGGATATATTATGGTTTTGACCCTAAGTTAGGTTTGAATTTGTAATTATTGTTGTATTCAAAGTTTTTTGGAGTTCTTACAGTTGAAATTAGGTTGTAATGGAAACTAAAAGAAGTTGGCTTTTTCATAGGAGAACTACTGGTATTTGGAAGAGTAGTTGAGTGGAGTGGGTGGTCCTTGATTCGATTGATTCCTTGAGGGGGGAGGGGGAGGGGATTGCTAGTTATATGGAGCACTAGGCTGTCGTGCTAGGGAGATGGTTAGGGGCAACTTTTCCATTTCGATCTCATTCCTTGATAATGAAGGTGAAAATTCTTAGGTCTTAAAGGTTTATGGCCATCCTGAGGCCTGGAGGCAGAGAAGCTTTTTGGAAGGAACTAGAAGTCCTTATGGTTATTGTGATCTTAGATAGTGTGTGACTGGGGACTTTAACGTTGTTCATTTTTTATTCTCTCGAAGAGAAGGCTTCTGATGGGAGGATTACTAGTTCTATGAGAGTGTTTAATAAGTTCATTGATTATAGTGGATTGTTTGGCCCTCCTTTAATTAGAGAGAAGTATACTTGTGCTACCTATAGGGCTATAACATGGATTGATAGCTTCTTATTGTCCGAGAATTAGATTGATAAGTTTGGTAGTCCTAGACAAACGAGGAGGTCAAGAGTTACATTGAATCATTAACCCATTATCTTGGCTTCGAGATCCCAAAGTTAGGGTTTGAGTCCCCTCTGCTTTGGGAATATATGGTTAGAACATCCTTCTTTTAAGGCTAATGTTTTTTTTTTATGGAATACTACCGCTCGAAGGAAGTGGGAAGACTATTTTTTTATAAGAAAATTGAGGGCTCTAAAGGAAATCTTAGAGTTTGGAATAGAGAAGGTTTTGGAAATGTCACTACCAGAAGAAGGATCCAACAAGAATCTAAAGGACTTGCAAGAAAATCTGTTGTTCAGATTAGGACTCAAAATTTGATCATCCTTTCTTCCTTCCCTTAAATTGCAACTTACAAGAAACCTTCGTACATCTTAGTTACTAATTGCATTTTCCTTTTGTGGTATAAGACCCACAAATGTTTCCACTATAGAACAATTGAAAATAAACACACCATCCAAATCACATTAAAATAATTATCTTGGAAAAAATCCATGCAAAATTGTCCAAGCCCGAGTCTTTGTGCTTGTCACTTCCAAAGACCCCTTTTCTAATTTCCTTAAAAGTAAAAGGCCTCACCAACTCTTCATCTTACCTGGTCGAAATGGGACACTAATGAATACCATGAACAAAAGGCTTCACTTGAACAATCGAGCTAAAGAGATTGGAAAAAGTCAACATCACTCTTCCTTAATCTCTTTATCATTTCTACTGCATTCTCCATTCTTTAAAATCAAAGGACCAATATGGTTCTTATTTCTTCATTTACTAGCCACTATATGGAAAATGTAGAGTTGGAGTTCCCTTTGGTAGCCATTTGACTTTAGCCTTTTGACCGCAACTAATACTTTCTTTTCTAATTAAATCTGCAAATTCCCCTTTAAGACATCCCTCTCCCCCTTCAAAGCACTATCCAAAGTATCTTTCAGTTCTAAGACATTTTGTCCTTAATTCTAACAATGACTATTTATTTACTCTAAATTTGTGTTGACTGAAGAGGGTGAATGGAGTTGCCAGTAACTAAAGAAACAACTTGTTTTAGCACCCGTTTTAACGTTTTCGGTGTCTGGTGTTGATTTCAAAATTTATTGTGATGTTTCCTCTAAGGTTTAGGTTGTCTTTTAATGCTGAAAAGTAAGGTGATAGCTATGCTTCTAGATAGTCAAAGAAACATGAATGTAATTATCCTATTTATGATCTAGAATTAGCCATGTATAGTAGTGTTGACATTCAAAATGTGGCAACACTATTAATATCGAGGATAGTGTCGTATCTTGAGAGTTTAAAGTTTATCTTTATTGAAAAGGTCATTATGTAACATTAAAGATGATTAAAATTGACCAAGGTTTATGACTACACCATCAATTAGCATCTAGCAAAAGCAAATATAGTAACTGATGCCTTGAGTAGAAAGGTAGTTCATTTTAAGCTTCATTGAATGCCATTAACTTTTTTTTTAGGAATTAAAGAATTGTAATGTAATGTTGATAGCGACTCTCAGGGAAGATTGGTTGCTTAGTTTTGAGCAAGATCGACTTTTATTGATAAGAGTATTGAGGCTTAAAAGAATGATGAAGGTTTAAAGTAGATGAGAGACACAGTGTGTGAAACCTTGAATTTCTATGACCTTTAGGAATTGTTAAGCTTTGATAAAGGAAAGAGAAACTTTAAAATATTTGGTTCAAGTTAAGTGTGGAGGTTGAAGTTGTGTTGAGTGGATAGGAAGAAAAGTTAAAGAAAAAGTTGGTTGTTAACCAAAGTAAATGTCTTGGAAAAGAAATCTCGGGACACTTGGAAAAGAAATCTCGGGACAGAGGCTTCAGGACTTGGTTTTGTTTGGCCGAGATAAGAGGCAGAGTAGAGGCATAAGTGAAATCTCGATGCTCTCGGGGCTATAGTAGCCCAGATAAAAGACAGAAAGGTTTTAGAGTTGAAACTCGAGGTAATCTCGATGCTTGTTCGACCAAGACGAAGGAAAAAAGCTTAAGAGTTTAAGATCTCAAGTAATCTCGAGGTCGTGTTTGGAGCGAAAGGTAAGGAAAACTCGAGCCATCTCGGGGCTTTATTCGATTGGGATTAGAAGTAAAGAAGGACATTAAGGGTCCTGGGGCAATAGCTCGATGTTTGTTCAACTGAGACAGGTGCAAATCTTGGTGGATCTTGAATCGATCTTGGTCGAGATCACTTATTAGACGTGTGATAGATATTTTATGGAAATTTTTTACGCTCAAGTTTAGTGTTTTTAGAATGCAATGGGTGTTTTTAAAGGCAACAACCTCTCATTTCTCTCATTTCTCACCCTTTTCAGCTCAAGAGAGAAGAGTAGAGAGAAGTATTGTGAGAGTTGAGTGTTCTTGGGAGTTTGGAAGCCAGAGTAGAGAGTAGTTTGACCAAGCATCAATTTAGGTGTTTGAGTAAGAGGCATTCAAGAAGTTTTCTTTGGTGAGTTAGAACTAAAGAAAAAGGGTTAAAGACCTAAGGTTTATATCCAAGTAATTTAAAGCTCATTTTCCTTGTTTAAGACGATTTAAAGCAAGTTTACAAGTTCTGGTTTTGTTGACCTAGACTTTAAATATGACTAGGAGTTCGTTGGAGCTAAGATAAGTTTGGTAGAAGTAGTTCTAAGGAAGCCAATGTTGTTGAGACTTCAAAAGAGTTCAATGTGAGTTAAAAAATGGGCTTTCATGGAGAAGAAAGAAAGATAAAGGAAGAAGTTAAAAGAGACTTTATCATAGTTGAAATCAAGTTTTAACTTGAGTTTCCTTATTGTTTTTGGGTAAGAAGAAATGGAACTAAGCCAAGAACCTAGCCAGTTGCAAGTGATAAAATAAATTTATTAAATATTTTCAAAGCATGTTCTTCAAGTTAATGTTCTTAAAGCTTATGTTTAAAGTAAATGTTCAAAAAGATGTTTTAGCTTTGTTTAAAGGAAGGTTTGAGCTGAATGCCAAATTATCTTATTTATGAATGATTTCAAAAGTATGAGTTTTCATCAATGTATTTATTCAAGCATTGTTTACTATTGAATGTTTAAAGCAAAAGAGAAGGATCTTTAAAAGGTAAACCTTTGCTTTATGCAAAAGGATCTTTAAGAGAAAAGGTTTGTCTTATGCAAAAAGGATTTCCTAAAATGCATGTTTAAAGGTTTGCTTTATGCAAAAAGAATTCTTAAAAGGATTTCTTGTTTCGTTAATTATAGCGAGATAGGGTCCTACGTGCACCTAGAGTTCATCTCACAGGTATTAATTGTATCAAGGGATAGAGCTTCCATGCCTAGAGTTTCATCCAATAGATGCGAAGGTGTGATGAGGCTATCCAATAGATGCCTAGAGTTTCCATCACACAAACTAGATTAGAGATGAGGGCCTCTATGAACGCCTAGATTTTTCATCTCATGTTAGCTATAGTGGGATAAGATGCTACGGGCGTCTAGAGTTTTGTCTCGTATGCATTGTATCGAGGGATATGGGTTCCATGCCTAGAGTTTCGTCCTGTAGGTACGAAGAGTTCAAGGTATTATTATATTTAAAAGTGGCTTAAATGCAAAAGGATCTTTAAGGCTAAAGGTTTTCCTTATACAAACAGGTTTTGAAAAAGGGTTTGATAGCGAGCTGGTATTGAGTAACCTCTACCACTTTACAGAAGTAGGTACTTGATTTTCGAAAAGGAAAAAAAAAACAAAGATTTATGTTATTGTTTCTTAAATTTTTATAAAGTTAAAGTATTTAAATTATTGTTCATTGGTTACTGTTTCAAAGGTTTATGAAATATTTGAAAGAAATAAAAAATGCACGGCAGAAACCAGATCAAAATTCTACCATAATTGCATTTAATTAACATGGAACCCTAAACCGAAAAAACTCGAAATTAGGGTTTTTGAAAATACTTATGTTCGGAGCTCCGATTTTTGTTCCAACTACTACTAAGGTTGACCTGCTATCCTTCGGACTTTGAACCAGATTGTGGGACCTGTGGATGAAAGAATCGGGAGAGAGAAGGAGAGATGGAAATGGAGAGAAAAATTAGGTTTTTTTTTCTTTTTGTTTTAAATAATTGAGGAAGAAAAAGAAATTAGAAAAAAAAAAAATACTTGAGAGAGCCTAAAGAGTCCAACCCATCAAATGAGTTGAAAAGTCCTATTTATAAGAAATTTTCATGCGAAAATGTAGGTCCATGCAACACCTAAGCCCAACAACTCAAAGTCCACTTTCTCTACAGGACATTTTGTCTTCATCAAAAGCCAACACCTATCCCACTAGAGTCAATGAGATTGCCCAACAAAATTTTGGATTTTCCCACAAACTTTGGTCAAAGGAAAAAATGGTCATTTTGTTAAAAGTCAAACTTTGACTTTTCAAACCAAAAGTCAACATTTTGACTTTTTACCATTTTATCTGTCTTAACTAATTTCAACCTCCCAAGAATGAATCAACATTCATTTTCTCAAAATTCAAACCATATTTGAATATATTGTCACTAAAAGTTTGATTTTTCAAAGTAAAAAAATCAATATTTTGACTTTTTACAACATTGATTATTTCCATCATTTTTTAGCTTCTGAGTATGAATTCAAATTCATATTTTTAATATTTAAATATGTTTTAAACATAAAGCTTTATCTCTAATTTGAAATCCAACGGTTATATCACATATACTTGTCAGTTTCTCTCTTCTTGCCTAATTCGAACAATTCGACTCATTCCATCATACTATTCTAAGTTTATTCCATATGAGCTAGCAAGGGAATCTAATGGAACTATAGATCATGGACTCCAAAGATCCGAGATTAATTGGCTAAACTTTTTATACCAAGCTAATCAACATTTGTTAACTAACGGGTCATTCCACTAAAGTCCTATAGTTGTACTCACCTCACGATAGATATATTTGTGTCCATTTGATGTAACAATGATTAGTAATTTAATCCTTCATGGGTTGTTCGTAACCTCAACTAGGTCAAAATATCGTTTTATCCCTGAGAATACATTTTGCTCCTTAAATCCTATTGATCCACTATCGAACAATTGGTTTAAGGCCTAACATATAAATTGAATCCCTCTTGAACCAAAGAGGGAGTGGGTCTCCTTGTTCAAGACTTGGATTCAGCCCTTAAGGGAACAACCTATCTATTAACCCTAAAGCGGGTAGAAGTGAATTTCATCTTGCACTCTATGTCCTCAACTATCTACTCGGTTATACCCCTGAAATGGGAGGCTTATTAAGCCAACGCTAATGAGCTACTCTCACCTATGTAGATCTAAGGATAATCTCATGTGAACAGAAGTTCGTACTTAGCTCAGGAATAAGATTAAGTTACTTAGGTTATGAATAATCGAAATAGTCAGTTTTAAATAGTAAACAACATTTTAACGTAGAAATAACTATTTCATGGTTCAGTTTTATGTAAACTCTTTACATAGGATGTCCCCACTTGGATGTCCCCACTTTCATGTCTCTACATGAACGATTCAGGATGATATCGTTTGTACTAACTATAAAGGAGGTCGCATCCATAGTGTCCAAGAATAAGGCGTCCAACCTTTATTCATATGCTATAGACCGTTTTAGGCTATATACTCGAACTTGATCTGCGTTTATGTCTCTAAATAAAGTTCAAGTTTACTCAAAATTGCCTCAGGACTTTAATTTATTGGATTTAAGATTATAATACTCAATTTCTCAATAACAATTTTATTGAAAAGAATATGATTACAAACTATGAATTTTAGGACATAAATTCCAACAATATCAAGGATTTGACTTACTGTTTCTTAATTATTTATCAAGTTTAAAGTATTGGTGTTATTGTTTATGTTTAAGAAAGGAAAGGATTTGGTTTACTGTTATAAATATTTGCTAAAGTTAAAGTATTCTTGTTATTATTGATGTTTATTATTTAAGAGGTTTTTGAGTTATTCTTCAAAAGGATTTATGAGTTAAGTTACTGATTTTAAAAAGGTTTATGAAAGGTTTGCGACAACCCATGACTCACAGGGCTCGTTTAGCTCGGACTCTTCAAAATGTTTTCCACTTTTTAAGTACAAGTTGTGCTGCTCAAGGTACTGGTCTTACTACTGTTAGACCAATTTGACTTTAGTTGTTAGAAGGAGTTGTTCACTAGTGTTGTGTTTTCTTAAAAAGGATTTGTAAGAAACATTTATATTTTCATTGTTAAAAATGTTGGTGTAAAACTTATTTAAAGTTTGTTTGAAAAGAGCTTGCTTTGAGTTGTGTTTTAAGTTTCGTGCTTAAGTTTAGTGTCTCTAGTTTTTGCTTGCTTTTCAAGTTAAGGTTAGTTGTTGAAGGGTTTGTTGGTGTTATTTAGGAGGGGAGCGATATCAGTTGGCTTCACGCCGCTAACATACCAAAGTTTAAGAAAGAAATATCAAAGTAAACTCGTAACTCAATTTATGCTTCACACCTTGGAAGCACCAAGATGTACTAAACTTTTAAGCAACCCTTCTGGTGGCCTGAATTGTGAGATGACTGAATATGTCACAAGCTATTTTTTTACCAACGGGTTAAACCAAGTTGACAAAAAGTAACAAGATTGTCGAATTCACTCCAATACTAGAATTTAAATGAAAACATACTATGATGGCGTTTGGGTAATAGTTGATTGGCTGACAAGACAACACAGTTGTACTAATGGATGCTATTTATTCCTTGAATACATTAACTAAGATCTATGCAATAGAAATAGAGTCATTAGAGAGCTTCAGTATCAATTATTCTAGATTGCAATTCTAGATTTACGCCAAGATTTTGGTCAAGTTGACAACAACCCTTAGGTATTAAACTTACTAAATATTAATACAACATTTCATCCTCAAGCAGAATGTTATAAGAAAGATCCATTCAAACTTTGGAGGGTATGTTTCGAGCTTATGTTTTATAGTTTGAAGTTAGTTGAGATTCTTACTTAGCACTGATGGAATTTGCTATAATAATAGTTATCATCATAGTATTGAATGGAACCGCATGAGGTTTTGTATAGTAGATAATGTAGAACTTCTTAAGTTATTAAAGAAACCTAAAATTCGTAGTTGGTGATAAGACCTTCCTTAGATTATCTCCATGGAAAGGTGTGTTTCGTTTTGGCGGAAAAGGGAAGTTGGATCCAAGATTTATTGGACCATATGAAATATTGGAGCAAACGAGACCTACAACCCATTGTTTTGCATTACCTATGTAACTACTAGGAATCATGATGTATTCCATGTGTCGATGCTATGTAATTACGCTCTAGACCCCTCACATGTTCTTGAGGTACAACCTATGCATAAGAAAGAAAGTTTATCTTGTGGAGAAGAATCATTACAAATTCTTGGCATAAAAGAACTAAAGAATAAAGTTATTCCATTAGCAAAAGTTCTTTGAAGGAACCATGCTATGTGAGAAGTAACATAGGAGATTGAATAGATGATGGAAGCACATTATCTAAGCTTTTCTCTTGATCACCTTAACTGCATTTTAAGGACTAAATTCTAAAAAAGGATGTTGTAATTTGTAAGCTCTTGGTTCTTTTCTACTTACTTATTTTAATATTCCTCAAGTTGTGTAAATAGAGTTGAAAACACATTTTATATTCTTTCAAGATTGAATTAATTTGATAAGTAATTGTAGAACAATTTAAGTTGGAAAAAGAGTTAGCAAGTGAGTAAGTGTTGAAAAGAATGAATCTAAGGGCAAAAAGGATGATAATTTTAAGTGGGACATAATGGTCTTTTCGTAAGTTATTTTAAATAAAATTAGATTAAATAATATATATATATATAAAATTCTTCCTCCTCCTTCTTGAAGTTTCACAACGAGCCCTCTATTTCAAAATCTCTTTGTCATATCATTGATGTTCCCTCGTTCCCCGAACACCCATCATCTAGTAGCCGTCGTCAAAATTTGAAATCTCTCACTGTCACCGTCGATTAAAGCTTAGTGGCATTGTGGTTTCTTTAGTCATCCATCAAAGCACCGCTGTGAATCTTTATCTCTATTGTGTGTTTGTCCTCAATGATCTTCTCTCTATCAAGTTTTATAAAACCATTTTCTCTTAAAATGTGAAGGGAAGCTACATCGTACTGCAAGTTTGTCCACTACTTTCGAATTTTAGATAGTTGACTTGTTCACCAAATTAGAACAAGTGTCACACAATCGTCCGTCCCGTCTTTGAAAAGTTGCTATTGTGACATTTGACAAACTAAAGAAAGTGATTTTAAAAAAAATAAGAAATCACTCAAGTTTGATTTTTGAAACATCATCTTTTCAGTGATTGTGGAAAAATGATTAATTGAGAATCACCACCTGATTTTATATAGTTTTTAAAATATCCAAAAATACCTTTTTTAGTTGTCTGGAAGTTTTAAAATCACTTGGTATCAAACATAATGATTGAAAAATCAAGTTTAAATATATGAAAATGAATTTTAAATATATGAAAATCAATTTTAAAAGATTGTTACCAAACATAAATTTGATTGTTTAGAAATCAATTTTACAAAATTAATTGTACCTAAGTTTTTTTTCCCCTAAAACCACTACTCCAACTATCGTTCCCAAATACACCTTAAGGCGATTTGAGAATAATTCGATTCAAATCTAGGAAGTGATGAATTAGGGTCATTGGGAGCATGAAGTAGCTTGAGTTGAAGTGATGAATTAGGGTCATTGGGAGCATAAAGTAGCTTGAGTTGACCCTATGAAGTATGTTGAGCATTGTTGAGACATCTTGACACATGGAATAACTTATTGTTCATATAACTATTGTTCAAGTCGAACCAAATTGGGGAGAGCTTGTAATTTTAGAGGATCGAGTTATTGACTGTAACTGGTTATTTTCAACTATTTGATATGAAAATTTATTTTAGATGTATAGTTAGAATTTGATTTGTAAATAAGTGTTGGCTTAACTTGTTTTGATATAATTGTATTATCAATAATGATCTTTAATGAAAGTTTATGGTTTTCATGAGTTCTCAATAATGCAAATTTGTAATATGTGTTCTTGAACATGATTTGACTTAATTACGATATATGTGAGTTATGATCCAAATGTGATTTTATTATGGATTTGATGAAATATTTGGAAGGTGAGATTAGTAGCTATGGTTTCACTAATGTTTTGAGTTCTAGAAACTGAGGTTAAAATATGCTTAGTTTGGATTTATCGATGGAAATTTTTATATTTTGCTTATTAAGAAAACTCTATTTTAGCTTTGGATTGCATGAAATGATTGAGTAGGAAATGTATTAGATGATGGTTTAGGTGGCATGTGAAGGTTGGTTTTTGAACCACGAAATCGGTGTACCGATGTCCATAGGCTACATGAATGTGTTTTCTTAGTGCCAACTAGAGTTGTCAGGAGATTATGGGGTTAATTGAGATTGTAACTAAAAGATCTAAGAGCTTGAATGTCACACCCCCTTCCGAACCACCTACTCTTGACCCAAGAAACAACATAAAGCCAATCGATACCTTATTTTACCTCAACGACATTTGTTGACCCTACTTCTTTTAACCCTTACTAAATTCAAAATTAGCAGAAGCATAAAACTCATCCTTTATAATTTAGGAAAATTTAAGTGCAACCTATTATTATTTTACAATCTTATATAAAATCATCATATTACTTACATTTTTTTTTTTTACAAAAACTAGACTGCCATACAATCCTCTATCCACAATAGTGTTACATAATTATAACAACTTTTCAATTTCTTCTAACAGACAGGTTGACTTGGTAGCGATAAGCTCAGCTCAGGGTAACATGATCTTTACTTGGAAAGCTCAATTCATAATTACTTTAATCTATTGCATACCAGTTTCCTACTATACATTCATAATGTAACATAAGTCAAATTTTGTTGAACCTTCCCCATATATGCACTAAGGAATTCACTTATGTACTCGTCTTAGGCCTTTCTATAAAGCCTTCATATCAGTATTTGGGAATCATATGTACACATTCATAGGTAATTTGTATAGTCTTGGCATAGCTTCATTAAAACATTTAAATAAAACTTGCATCTCCGCTTAGAAATCATAAGCTTTTAAGAAAACTTTTAAATGCAATTCAAGCTTGGAAATATCCTTATAAATCATTTAGTGTAATGCACTCACAAGATAATGCATGTGAAACTTGAAATCATGTTTGATAAACAATATTTAAAACAATATTTAAAACAAATTTTGCTCATTTACTTAAAGTTTCCTTCCTTAGCTTGGAAAAGTTCACCAAATTTCACTTTTCCTGAAAATAGGGTATTTATACTCCATTTAATCCCTAATGATAAAACAAATATCTAAGCTTAAAAGCAAAATTACCACAACATCAAAAATTGCCCAAAATTGACAAATAGGCCGGCTGATGCATAGGCCTGGGCGACAAACTTGACGACGCGTGCAACGGCCCTGGGTCGCTTGCTAACCTTATGTGCCCTAGCGTGCATTGCACTTTGTGCTGCTCATATGACATGCCACATGTGATGCTTGCCGCACACAGGACATTCCACGTGTGTTGCTCACCACATGTATGGTCATGCCTCTTGGCACCCCCCAACACCCTTTGTGGACGGAACCACCCTGGTGCTCGGCCACTTTGTGCAATGCCCAGAAACTAGATTATGTTAGCCAGAAATCTTAACTCGACTTTGAAGCTTAATAACTTACAATCTAAAACTAAAATCAATAAACTTACTTCTACAAACTTTCTTAGAAATGTTTTAACTAGCTTACCTCAACATTTCAGCTAAAAATTTCAAGTATTAAGTTATGTAGCTTCAAAATACTGAGCACTGTGCTCAGTTTCATTTCAAAAAATGAGATTTGAATCTTTCTTCACTTCAACACCTAATTTCTTGATTTTTTTTTTCTTCTTGGCAACCCTTCTCTTACTACTAGACATCATTTAGGAGATTTTTCAAGTGGATTGAAGCAAACGACACAAGTAGTTTGAAAGCATTCATTCTCCAAAGTTTCCTATTAATAGAGTACTTTGCACGCCTTGGTGATGACACCTTGCCAGCTTCCACCTCATGCTTACATGGCCTATCCTTGATACATCCTTCTTAGTCATCCTGCATCTCCTACTTGGATGAATCAATTGCATTGCATGTTGTACACTCATGCTTAATATCAACCAAATTTATTTGCCTTGACATAACCCTTCTTTACTGCCTCCTTGTTAATTTTCACTCATTTTCTTAATTTAAGGCTACCATGACAACTAATAACACTCAAATGATGACGCATCTATTATATCAATTGAATCATGTTACCCAAATGTCATTTAAAAGTAATTCCTTCCTAACTAAGGCTGTTATACTTGTCTTAAGAAATATTTTTTTTAAGAGTTCTATGATCCGGGTGTAACCACCATAAACCTTTTAGAGAGATTTTTTCCGATTTTTCCTTATATTAAAACAAACTTAAAACCATAAACTCAACTCATATTCGACTCTTAATTTCCTTAAAAGACTTGAAATTTTTTGGAATACAAGGTTTTCACTAAACCTAGGTGAGGAGGTGAATGAAGATTGTGGCATTGGCTAGCTTTAGGCCTTGATTGACCTATGGAGGATGACTTTATGTGCACATAGGAGCCTAGTTTTCTTTGATAAGAATATCGTGGTTAAGTTGCCATTGTTGCAGGTAGATGTGTACATAAGTCGGATTGGAGGAAAAATGTGGACTAACCCAAAGTAATTTGGTTGGCAAAATTTGAACCACATCGGTTCAATATTCAAGGGTCAACTTAGCCATACCCAACCTAAATAATTCAGGTTGGGATGGGTTGGGTTAGCAGGTTGGCCTTTTTCTTTTTTTTTTTTTAATCATAATGTTTTTCAAAATTTTATATTAATTATATGATGTAGGAATTCAATTTCCATGATTTTCATATTGTCTTCCACACAATTTTTCATATTTTTTTTCTAATTCTAAGTCTACAATAAAGTTCATTCAAAAGATCAAATTTATACAAAAGTTAATAATCACACAGAATAAGAATGTCCATTAAAATTTAAACATACATTCAAAAGTTCAAATCCATACAAAAATTAATAATCACAGAAAATAGGAATATCATTGAAATTTAAAATTACATTCAAGTTCAAAGTTCAATAATGTCCACTAGAATTTAAAAATAGATTTAAAAGTTCAAAGTTAAATAATGTCCATTGAAAAATACATTAAGAAGTTCAAAATTCAATAAAAAAAAATTCCAACTTGGCAATGAAATTGCGCTTATTATTTATACTAAAAAAATTCACACTAATAATAATCAATATACTTTTTCTCAAAATCCAATTCATTAGCCCAAAACAATATAATAGAAGATGGTTGCTTTCCTACAAAACAAATCATACAAAAGTAAATAAAAATATATTTAGTATAATACACGTTAGTCGTTAGATATGTACCATAAAGAAAGCAATCAATTACTTGTCTTAATATTCTCATAAGTCTCTAACTCTTCAAGTTGTGGATGAAGGTCTAATAACACTGAGCCACCCCGAATCCAATTTTGCGTATATAACAAGGTTTCGACTATTCTAGGAGTCAAAGAACTACGAAAGAAATCAAGAATCCTCCCCCTATACTAAATGCAAATTCAGAAGCCACCGTAGGTATTGGAACTGCCAAAATATCTTAAACAATTGTTGATAGAATGAGATATTTGTACCCATTTATTCCCCACCAATACATAATACCAAATTCATCTTTATCTACTACATCCTTGTCCGACAAATAAGAATTCAAGTCATTCTCCACTTCCATTGAGCTTTCTTCTTTTCTCAAAGCACAAAAAATTATTCATGGATCAACTACTTCATCGTTCTTCACTTCCATAGTAACATTGTTTGATTGTTTAAGATCATCGGTGTTATGACCACCTCGAGTGGAAGGGTTATGTTGTGATTTGTAAAAGTCATACAGACGATACAAATATATCTTCATGCTCTCTATTACATCATTAACAACATCACTCTCATAAACATTAGGAAGACAATAATTCAAGTACTTTAACTTGTATCGAGGATCAATCACCATAGCCATAAACATCAATTTATTCATCTTCTCAAGCGAACCTCAATACTTATCAAACTTTATTTTCATATTCATAGCCAACAAACTGAGAACATAATTGTTGTTGTTGCTCCATTTGTTCAAAATAAATTGAATTTTATTAATCTCTTTATAACCAACATTAGAAGTCACATATGAAGATCCAATTATCTTTGTAGTGGTTTTATAAAATCCTTTCAAGAACTTTACAAACACATAAAATCCTTTCAAGAACTTTACAAACACACTTACAGCTAAGCAATCGGACACACTTGGTGGAACCAATCGCTTATTTTCACGATCATTTTCCTCAAAATACTCAACAAAATTTGAGTCCTCTTTCTCTTCCTCTAAAATTTGAAAGGTTTTTCAAATTTAATTGTATATTTGAGCATTAAATATGTAGAATTCCACCTAATAGCTACATCTAGACAAATAAGAGCCTTACACTGGATTTTTTTTCTTGATTCACACATGCTTTAAAATT
The DNA here is from genome assembly GCF_025177605.1 of Cucumis melo. Classification (NCBI taxonomy): domain Eukaryota; kingdom Viridiplantae; phylum Streptophyta; class Magnoliopsida; order Cucurbitales; family Cucurbitaceae; genus Cucumis; species Cucumis melo. Next base: position 22,082,313 of record NC_066863.1, on the reverse strand, counting down.
TTCCATTATCGTAGTTGACGATCGTACATATCTCATAGCATTATGTACACTGGCAACAGAACCATGCATATCTTTCAGTTCAATCGTGTGCTTAAGTCGAATGTGCCTTCTCCTCGGTCATCAGTGGATGCGTTCTTTGCCTTAGCAATCAACGACGCCCATAGCTCCTACTGCTTAAGCAAGTATTGCATCTTGATCTACCATAAATCAAAACTGTTCCTCCCAGTGAATTTGCCGATCTTCACGTTTACACTAGACTTCCTTAGCTGTCAAACAAATGCAAAATTTCAAACAAATCTAACAAATTGGCTTTGATATCATTAAGTAATAGTAATGCGTAAAGATTGACACACAATGGAGTGACCCAAAAATTTCTAACTATTTTCATATACGCTACTAAATGCATGCAACTACTAAAATACTTATTTCCTGAAAACTCGTGTAGAGCAATAATTAAAAACCTCTTTATTAATAAAATTTTGAAAGAAAAAATTTAATAAAATTAATAAATTAATCGATCAATAAATAAATCATGTTTGGGGTACTTTGTCTAATTTTAATTAAAACTTAAAATAAAATAATCAAATAAAAAACCTAAAGGTTTTGCTCTAACATAAAAACAAAATGTGTCACTACAAAAAGTGGGGCTACTTTCAACACATAAAAACGTCGGAAGAAGTGTAAAATACGCCTGGAAAATGAGTCTCGACGCCGAAAGAGACGTCGGAAAGAGAGTCAGAAGAAATACGTCGGGAGACATATTCCCAACGTGTCACCAACACGATGTCAGGAGTATATGTCTCCCGACGCCACATTTTCGACGTGTTCCGTGTGTAGGAAACAAGTCATCCCCCACGTCTACATGTTCAATGTCAGCCATGTGTTGGAAATAACCATCTCCAACGTGACATCGAAAACTGTGTTCTCGAGGCTCTCTTGAGTGCGTTGGGATAGAGTTCCTATTCCCAACCTATGAGGTGCGTCGGAAAATTCAACAAGAATTTAAATATGTTTACGATTGAAAAAGGTTCCTAATAAATAGTAAATGTACAAAAAGAAACATAGAAATCCATAAAAACTATTTACATTTCCTAACGAGCCTCGTACACCATTCTACACTGTAGGACCTACAATGATACAAAAGTGCCTAAGTTTAGTACATATGCATATCATCACTGAATAATGTAATTTTAAGAACTTAAGAATAATGAAAACATATATACGTACCGCAAAGCTAGGGATTATGGTGGTCCTTGCTGTGTCTAACTCATGTCTTCTATGAGCTTCCGTATTTGTTCCACTTGTGTAGCTAAAATCTCTTGTGTCTTTCTCTGTTCTTCAATTGCTCGTTTAGCTTTATCAAGCTCGACCTAAAATTGAAGCTCTATCATGGATTGGAACACGAGTTCGAGGCACTACTCGCCTTGGTCGTCTTGTAGGACTTGGGCTTGGATCTCCAACCAAGGCCTTTTGAGTAGCCCAATCGTGTACCTAACACAGTCTCGCATATCTCGTCTCCAGAGAGTGGTTGAGAACCATTTAGGGTAGGTTGGGACTAGAGTTCCAACATCTGATTCTACAACAAATTTAGAAATTAAGTTAGTAAGTCACAAATAAAGAGGACAAATAAGGACAAAAGTATTGCTTGAATAACTTATATGCGCATCCTTTGCACGCTACGATACAAAAGTGTCGTCTTGAACATGTGTTTACCAAAACAACTCCACACATTGATCGACTCACCTTGTTGCTCAACGAGCGCTTCGACCGCTACTATGTTTGTAAGGTTGCTTATGTCTAGCAACCTTGTTGGTCCCATATTGCTCCTACATAAAAACAATTATATTGTTTATTTCTTATACATATTAAAAGTTGAATTGACACTACTAGAAAAAGAGTTTTTCTTGACGATTGCAATTTTAATTTCTTGACGGTTTTTGAAAAAACGTCAAGAAATGGGTGATTTAAAATAAAAACCGTCATAAGTTTTATGAGAAGGCGGAGGGTAGTCAATTTTCAGTTTCTTGACGGTTTTAAAAATATTAAGTATTATCTATTAAATTCTTAAAACGTCAAGAATTTTTATGAAAAGGCGGAGAGGAGTAATTTTTCAAATTTTTTGATAGTTTTTAAATGTCAAGTACGAAACTTTTCCTTGACGTTTTTAAAAACGTCAAGAATTACTAAATAATTAAAAAAATAAAAACCATTTTTTTTAAAACCTAATTTTCCCCTTTCTTTTTACTTTTTCAGTTTCCCTCCACACAAAACCCCAATTTCCCTTTTCCTTTCTCACAACCCACGCAATCCCAAACTCACCCATCCCTAATGTTGTCGAACATCGCAGAATGCCGTCGATGCCGCCGACGCTTCCCGTGCTCACCTATCTTGAATGCCTTCAAACTCCGAATGCTAACTTCCATCCGAACGCCTAACGTGAACGTCGCTCTCATGCTCCTCTGCTCATCGAATGCTGTTCCCTTGCTCGTCGAACGTCGAACGTCGTCGCCGGTCCCCGTGCTTAATTAAGTGCTCCATCCGAATGTCAAACCCATACATTACAACAAATACAACCGAATGCTGCCAACTCACCTCAATTATTTGTGAGATTAGCTGATAAACTGCAATGTCTTCGCAAGATCCACTCCCAAAATGGGCTTCCAAGCCTTGTGTAATGTGCATCGATGAAGCTGGTCGAGGCCCTGTTTTAGGTTTTCTATTTTCCTATTCATTTCATTTCTATCTCTTTAACTCTGTTTCGACCATCATATTTTTGGGATACTTTTCTTTCTGAAATATTGTTGCATTTGATTTGAGGTCCAATGGTGTATGGATGTTTGTACTGTGCCAGTTCCTATTTAGAAGAACTTTCGTTTTTTAATTTTGCAGATTTGCAAAATTTATGCTTCTGTCGATTTTCTTTTTGACTGTTAATCATCATTCCCTAACCTCTATGGCGAAACCGCATTATCTTTGCTAGTGCTTTGTTGTTTTTGTCACCAAAAGGTAAACTTCAATATATGTCAATCTCTTTCTCGATCTATGCCATTGGAGCTGTTGTGGGTAAACGTTGATAGGTGTTGGAGGGGGATGATAGGTGAATTGTTCTGAAACTTTGTTGTTGTAGCTATTCTGAAACTCTGATGGAATTGTATATTGGTTTTGTAAATGATAGGAATATTTGCAAAGTTTTGAAAATGTTATGGTGAAAGGTTTTATATTTGATGAATATTTTCGTTTATAAGTATTTATAGAACAATTGTTGGACCACTATACAAGAAAAATGTGAGCATAATACAGGAACAAAATTATAATTGAATTACAATTAAAAAATAGAAAAATGCTTGACGGTTTTAAAATGTCATAAACAATTGCATTCTTGACGGTTTTTAAATGTCATAAACAATCACTTTCTTGGCGGCTTTTAAATGTCATGAAAAAACATACTCTTGATGGTTATCAAAATATTCTTGACGCTTTTTGTCATGGATACTCATATTCTTGACGGTTCTAAATTGTCATGAACATTTTACTCTTGACGGTTTTAAACTGTCATGAAAATTTATATACTTGACGGTTTAAAACTGTCAACATTCATTATTCTAGACGGTTTTACCAACCGTCAAGAACTTTGACAGTCTTGACACTGGCTTCAATGACGGTTTTAAAACCGTCAAGAATAATGTTTAAAACCGTCAAGAGAGTCTATTTTTGTAGTAGTGTGAAATAACCATTACAAAACGTATTGTTGCTTAACTAGAATGCACGACTCATGTAGTGATCACATAGGAAATGTCAATATGTTTGTCTTAGCTAGGTTGGAAGGATCTGGATTCGATTTGTGAATCTTAAGATATGCAATTTCAAGACCTAACAAACTAAAGGTTCTGAAGTGTAAATAGCTAGACATCCTTTCTCTACATACTATTTATATTCGTAGGATGAAATTTGAAACAGTCAAGTTCTCAACAGGGTATTACTACCTATGTGATGTTGGTTACCGAAACGCTGAGGGTTTCCTAGCTGATCTATACAGAAGAGAAAGATATCACATTTCAGAGTGGCGTGGCAGAGGTAATACACCAACAATAGCACCGCAGTTCTTCAACATGAAACATTATCCTACACGAAATGTGATTGAAAGAGCGTTCAAGCTGTTGAATGGTCAATGAGGAAAGTCATTCTACCTAATGCAAGTCTAATGGCGAACTATAATGGCTTGTTGTCTCCTAAACAATCTTATAATTAGAGAGATAACTAACGTTGAAATCCCCAACGATTTGGATGAGGGTGATTCAACCTACGCCATAGCTCGAGGTGACGAAATTCACTATATTGAGGCCTTGAACAAATGGAGTCAATGGATAGATGAATTGACGCGACAAATGTTCAGTGAATGGGAGTTACATAATCAAATGTTCAGTGAACCTCTTTTATTGCTATTGTATTGTATACACTTTTTTATGAATATGATTTACCTTCATGAATTATATTTGGCTAAAATCAAATGATTCAATGTTTTTTGTCTTGTTTTCTTACCTAAGTAACTTCGAAGCCAAATTGTAGGGATGTATGCGTAAACATTTTAAACACAATGATCTAAAGAAATGAGAAAATCACTTTGTGGAGATTAACCATAAATTTATCAAAGGAACATCCTAATTAACAAGATTTAATAAAATCAATTTAAGATTTATGTGCATTTCATGGACGATATATATGTATGACAAAAAAAAGTAGTGAAAAACCTAGTTTGAAGCCAAATTTATATCCTAATTAACCAAATTTAACAAAATCAATAGAAGAAAAATGTGTATTTCATGTGTAATATATATATATATGAAAAGAAAAATAGTTGTGAAAAACTTGATTATAATAGTCTCCACTCGAAATACAGATTATAATAACACAATCTATAATAGTTTACACCTCAAACACAAACACTTATAATAACTAAGAATATATTACTTTACATCCCAAAAGCAGAGTATTATAACACAAACTATTATAACCCATTTCTTGTTCGAAATGTCCCTAAAAATTTAAGATTGTTTTTTAAACTTTTGAAAGTATAAATGATTTTTTAAAATAGAGTAAGAAAAGTTTAGGGGCATTTGGAAATTTAACCCAATAAGAAAAAAACGAAGAATACAACTCAAAACGACAGTCCTCATATTGGAATTAGAAAAACCATTTGTGCCTCTGTCTTCGAGAAAGAAAGAACGAAAAAAAAAAAAAATGAAGATAATCCTATACCAATAACTACAAAAGCAATTATGTTTACATTTTCGACGATACGTGGCTTACCTTTCCTCTCGGAACAGTAGGAGGGAAAGTAGAGATCGAAAAAGGAGAGTGAAGAAAGGAGAAGAAAAGGAAAAGAAAAGGAAAAGAAAAGGATCAAGATGGTGATGAAAGAATTCACCACGAACCCAGATTGCGGCTTATTCTACAAGAGCTCTCGCTTGTGATGCTTGTTTGTTTCTGCAGCTGAAGAGTAGCGTAGAACAAACCCCCATTTCGCTATTTTCCCAATTAAAACTCCATGGCTACTGATTCTCTCACTACCCATTTACCGAAAATGGCAGAATCCGGTTTCTGCTTCGATTACTGAGCTCAAATTTTTGACTCCCTTCTCTTTATCCTCTATCAACTGCTTCAATTTGTCGTCTGTCCAATGAGGAGCTCGTTTACATTTTTCATTTCTATAATATTTGTACTGTTTCTCACTCTTCAAATCCAAGTAAATGCTACTCCTGCAGGTGAGTGTTTTTTTTTCATCGTCTTCATTTTCGATCTGTTTGCTTGATGGGTTTGTTCAAATAAGTTTCAATTCTTCATTTAGCTTACCTGAAATGATTGTGATGCTTGGATTGACTGTTATCTTTTGAGGGTTATTTGGCTATTTTTGATGTTTTAGTGGATATTTTTTGTTTTTACTCCAGGACCATTGATAAAACACTTGTCTTCTCTTGTCAAATGGACCAGGTCTTCTTATAAATCCCTCCCAGCACCCCCATTAGGTAGTTGTGAAAAGAAAAGAAAAGATAAAAACTGTTTGTCATTTTGGTACTTACCGGTTACCTTTGTTTATTATGGCTGCCGATTTTCCTTTTCATTTGATGTGAGCTTCTGTTTTGGCAGATGGGGATGTCCTTCAGTTTGAGAATGGGTACTTGGTTGAAACTGTAGTGGAGGGAAATGAAATTGGAGTTCTTCCACATAAGATCCATGTCTCGAAGGACGGTGAACTTTTTGTTGTTGATTCGGTTAATAGCAATATTGTGAAGATCTCTCCCCCTTTATCTAAATGTATGATGCCGTTGCTGTTTATCGCATAAATTTAATAAGTTTTCTTCTTTGGTATAGTTTCTATCGTGAATGTTAGTCTAGATTTGAATTGCAACATTTTACTATTTAACATTGTTCCTTGCTTGACCGAAGGAAGGTGAACTTTTCACTGTTGATTTAGTTAATAGCAATATTCTTCAGTCGATCACTCGATTATCGAAATGCACGACATTGTTCATCTCATGGTCTCCATAATTTTTCTTCAGATGCAGTCCTTTATATTGAAAGTTGTAGTCTATATTTAAACTTGCAACATTTAGTTTTGAGAGTTGTTCAATGCTTGATTCATAATGTTCATACAGAAGGAAAATGATGAGCCTCTGAATTTACTAGTTGAGATTTTAGGAATGCTGATTTTGATTCAAGTACAAGGTGTCATACTTTATTCTCACATCTGTCTGATATGATGTGCCATTTATCGGACCCATGAAGTCATCACAAGACAAGCTGTATACAGAAGTATGAAGTATTTAATACAGCTCAGTTATGTTTTCATTTACAAGTGTTGTCTTTGATTTGATGCCAAAATAATACATTATTCCTCGTGCCTTTTTAGTGCTCCTATTTGAAAAAAATAAAAAGTGTAGTGTATGCACGTGTGATGATTCATTTTTGTTGACTAATATTTGGAATCTTTTCATTTAATGAATTACTAACTTTATTCCATTTTTCGCTTCTGTGTTATTCTGATTGCCTTCGAAGATACTAGAGCAAGATTGGTTGCTGGTTCATTTCAAAGCCACACAGGACATATTGATGGAAAACCTAATGATGCTCGCTTTAACCATCCAAGAGGTGTAACCGTGGATGATAAAGGAAATGTGTATGTAGCTGATACCTTGAATTTGGCCATCAGAAAGATTGGAGATGCTGGTAGTAGATTGATTCCTTTTGATTTAATAAGAATACATTAACTCATTACATACCGATCTTTTTGCATGATAGGACTCATGAGACCTAATGGTTATTTTCTTCTTTCTTAAAATGTTGAAGATCATTGTTGTCACATTCGTGTTAATTCTTAAGATTAAACATATATAACTGGCCAGGTTTTTTTAGTATAATGGTAGTTGACATGGTGAAACAAGAGGTTTTGAGTTAAAATCTCTTTTCCAATTGATTTTAATTGTTGACTTGTTTAGACCATTTGCATTTTTTTTTATGGCTTTCAATCCAAGAATCTAAGAGACAATGTATGTGACAGTTCACCATTATATATAAAGAAGCATGTCATAGTTAAACTTCTTTTGCAGGCGTGACAACCATTGCAGGGGGAAAATCAAACGTTGTAGGCTACAGGGATGGACCTGGTGAAGATGCAAAATTCTCAAACGATTTTGATGTAATGTATGTCCGTTCTACTTGTTCTTTGTTGGTTATTGACCGTGGAAATGCTGCAATTCGTCAAATTTCTCTAAATCTGGAGGATTGTGAATATCAAGACAGTTCGATTTCCAACAGTGGTATGGATCATATCCTTGTGTTATCATTTATTGTGCTTCTTTTTGGAGATGGAAGGGATATATATATATAAATAACCTCCTCTCTCATAAGAAAAAAGCAAATGTGATACCTTCTCATGGCATCACGTTGCTCAAGACAGTAGTTTTTCGATTTGGTTTCATGACTAGTCTTGATTCCGTTGAGACTATTGAACAAAAATAAAATCAATATTGCTTAAGGTTGAAATATATCAATCCTACTCTGAACTCTTCCCTCAAAGTTGGTCTAGAAGAAAGAAAAAACATACCCTCCTTGTTGCATCATTTGTATGTTTAGCCTTCCGCGTAGATTATTGTTCATTACCAGATTCTGATATTGTCTAGAATTTCATCGACAGTTGATCTATTGTTTCTTGAACAGTCCCCTCCTCCCTGATATTCTGGAAAACTGGTTTGTTTTCTATGCATAGATTTTAAGGATAACAATGTTAAAACTGAAAATTTTAGGACGCTATTCACTGCTTTGTCTATCATTCATCAAAATCATGAACTGTCTCCCTCACTGACGTTTGGCCTCCTAGTTGTTGATCTGTGATAAATGAACAACATTTCGCATTCATGACTCACATCATAGTTTATGCCTTTGGTTACTTGGAAGGGTATTTTGTTTCTTACTGTCCTGAACTTTTATCCCCAGATGTTCTTATGATCATCGGTGCTGTTTTGGCGGGATATGCAACATATATGCTTCAGCAGGGCTTTGGAACCTCGAATGCGTCTCAGACAGTAAGTTCTGTTTGATTTATTGTCGGGTTAACTGGTCCACTAGATATTTTAAAATACCCTAATCTACATAGTACTAAGGAGAACCTGACGTATCCTCAACATATTCGTCCAATGAGTTTGTGACATAATTTTTTTAGTTAATTAATTTATTTATAGCACCTAGGGATGTAACTTTTAAAACAGATTATTAAATACTTGTTTGGTAAACATTTCGTTTTTTAAAATCAAACATATTTCCTCTCATATTGTTACAATGATTTTCATTTTCTTAAGTAAAAGAGTTGAATTTTTGCCAATTCTAAAAACAGAAACTTTTTTTTATTAGTTTTCAGATTTTGGCCTGTTTTTTGAAAATATTGGCATAAAGTATATAACTAAGCAATAAATTTGGAGACGAAAGAGGTGTTTGTACGGTTATTTTTTAAAAACTAAAACAAAAAATTAAATGATTACTAAATATGGTCTAAAAGTCCAAAATGATATCGAACAGTTCTCTTTTTACTTTGATTATACTCTCAATCTGTAACATTTGCCTGGCCTTATGAAATGCAATATTCTTGCAGTATCCTCCTTTAGAAACTGAGTACAGTGAAAAACCATACAAGGAAGCGTCAAGCTCGGTCATGGACAGTGTAAAGGAGGAACCAGGATGGCCTTCATTTGGACGACTCATCATTGATCTTTCCAAACTGGCTCTTGAAGCTGTGGCTAGCATTTTTCTTTCTTTTGTTCCGGCTCGTTTCAGAGCTCGTAACAACCAAAAAGGCCTAACTCCATTGAAAGATTCTCTCAGGATGCCTGAAGATGAACCGAAGCAACCAACAGTTCAAATGCAGAGAACTCCTGTCCCTCTGACTGAAACAAGACAAGCTCATACAGTCGATACAAGAGATCCCTTTCCTGAGGTGATGAAGCCTTCAAAGCTCAACACAAGTAGTTTCAAAGATCCCTCGCTGCAAAGCAAGCACCGATCCTCAAAACGTCAAGAGCATGCTGATTTTTACAGATCAGGTGAGATAGCTCCGCCTTATAGCAGGTCCAAGAGCCAAAAAGAGAGACCCCGACACCGACAGTGTGAGAAAAGTGCAGAGATTAGTTACGGAGCTGTAGGATCTGAGCCAAAGCCAGTGGAGATGAAGCTAGCCGATTATGACAATCCAAAGTATGAACATTATAATATCAGGAATAAGTATGGACTAAATGGTTCCTTCGGATTCTAACTACCGGGAATCTTTCAATTCCCCTCCAGGTTAGCTTCCATTTCTGGCACGATTTTGACCTGCCTTACATTGACTCATCGTTGCAAACAACTCAAAACGAACTTCCAACATTGCTAGAGATCGATGTATAATTCTATATTTGGAGGCCCTGTACTGGTAAAAAGTTGAATGTTGAGGTGGAGAAACTTGAGAGCTCCTTGATTGTTTTATTTTTAAAGTTTTACTATGACCTGGGAATCAAGTTTTACTTTGACCTGGGAATCTTAGACCATTGTAATTTACTGTTTCATAAATGTGACCCCTATTAATCGAAGTTAGTTTATTTCTTGAAAGCAATGAATTGTAGTAATACAATATCATTTTTATTTTATTTTATTTTCATGAGCAGAAAAATCAGACTTTTAACTTCGGAACAAATGTTATACAAATTGGCTTATGTTAGCACCAGATTTTTTAATCCATACGTATCTATAATCCATATCAAATTTTTAGGATCTAAACCTTCTTTTTCTTAAGAAAAAATGAAATCTTCATTTCTATAATGAAAAACTATTGGAAATGATAAACACGTTAGAAAATATTTACAAAGATAGCAAAATTTTAGAATCTATAAAGTCGATATTGATAGACTTCTATTACTAATTTTGAAAATATTTTAATTTATAGGGTCTTTTCAAAAATATACAAAAAAGGGCAAAGTATTTACACTGTATAGAACAATTTCGAAAATGGAAAAAGCTCGGAGGCCCAACGTGTAAAATATACCAAAAGCTCGGAGGCCCAACGTGTAAAATATACCAAAAATGTCTCGTCAACAATGTGCATAATATATTTGATAACGTTGTTGAATAAGAAATTTTGGTAAATAAGAAATGGAACCAAACACAAATCGCCACATCATTTACTAAAATAATTGTATTTGGGATTAACAAAAAATTTATATATCTCCCAAATTAAATTTAAAGACAAATTGGACAATTCTAATAATGTCACCTGTCTTTATTATGACAATTGGATCAAATTAATTATTTTGGTTCAATTAAATATTATTTACTTGGACTAAAATTCAATTGAACTAAAAAAAAATAAGTTTAATTTAGCCTAAAATTAAATATGACCCAAATCTATGTGATTGAGCCCATGGGTACGGTACATGGATCAGACCAGGCCCAAGTTCATAAAAGCGTACCAGGGAACTCTATAAATTGAGAAGTTCTCTCCATTTTTAACTTCAGAAGGTCTAGAGAGAATTCTCATAGATAGAAGACTTTTCAATTCCTAAAGTCGAATACCCTCGAAGATTGAAGCTCCTTTGAAGATACAAGCTTTCTTCTAAGACTCCAACTTCAAAAACACCCTCGAAGATTGAAGCTCCTTTGAAGATACAAGCTTTCTTCCAAGACTCCAACTCCAAGAACACCACGTGCTTCACTTCTTCAAATCAAGCGTAAGCATCCAACCGAGAGAAAATCAGAGGATCAAATTCTAGAGATCGAACTACGTCGCATCAAATCAACGTAAATACAACATCAACACAAGTTCAACTCTACGAACCAAATTTCTCCAGAAATCTCGTGTTAACAAATTGGCACGCCCAGTGAGACCTCTCTACCTCTCATCTCTCTCTCATCATTCAAATCTACAAGAAAATCAATGGCATCAAAGAAGGCTGCATCCAAATCTTATGTTGCAAGCGACGCTTACACAGGACCCATCATTTGCAGTCGTTCTAAGGGAATCACTCAAGAGCAGGATCAAGGTTTTAACGTCGCTCAGAGCATTCTCAAGCAACTGATAGTCTCCTAAAGCTGGAATTGTCCTCAAAGAAAATCCTTTGTATGATAATTCTGATTCTGCCTCTAGCAAGTCAAAGAAAGAAGCATACCCTGACGTGATGTCTATCATGATGGCTGATATAACAGACGAGGTTGCCATGGCAGAGATGGAGAGGAAAGTTAACTTCCTAATGAAGGTTGTGGAGGAACAAGATCATGAAATCATAGCTTTGAGAGAGCAGATGCGGACTCGTGAAACTGCTGAGTCAAGTCAAACTTCTGTTGTCAAAGATATTGATAAAGGGAAGAATGTGGTGCAGGAAAACCAACCACAACAATCAGTTTCTGTTGCTTCTCTCTCAGTTCAGCAGCTATAGGATATGATCGCGAATTCCATTAGAGCTCAGTGTGGAGGACCGCCACAAACTTCTTTCATGTATTCTAAGCCGTACACCAAGAGAATCGATAACTTGAGAATGCCACTTGGGTACCAACCTCCAAAATTCCAGCAATTCGATGGAAAGGGCAACCTAAAGCAGCATATCGCCCACTTCGTCGAAACTTGTGAGAATGCAGGATCAAGAGGAGACCAACTTGTCAGGTAATTCATTCGAAGCTTGAAAGGAAATGCCTTCGAGTGGTACACCGACGGCCAGAAGTCATTGACAGCTGGAAACAGTTAGAAAAGGAGTTCATCAACTGTTTCTATAGCATCAAACGTACCATAAGCATGATGGAGCTTACAAACACCGAACAGCGAAAGGGAGAGCCAGTCATTGATTACATAAACAGATGGAGAGCTTTAAGTCTTACTGCAAAGATCGACTTACCGAACTGTCAGCTGTAGAAATGTGCACCCAAGGCATGCATTGGGAACTCCTCTACATTCTACAAGAAATAAAGCCATGCACATTTGAAGAGTTAGCAACTCTCGCTCATGATATGGAATTGAGCATCGCCAACAGAGGAACTAAAGATTTTCCTGTTCCTGAAGTAAGAAAAGATAAGAAGGAGACGAAGAGTGCTGAAAATGTAATGAAGAGTACTGTGAAGGAATCAATGGTCGTAAACATGACCCCACTGAAGTTCTCTAAAAGAAAAGAAGGGAGAGCTGAAAAGAAAGATGATGGAAGCGAGAGACAACGTCTGACTTTAAAAGAAAGACATGAAAAAGTATACCCATTTCCTGATTTAGATATTACTGACATGCTGGAGCAACTATTGGAGAAGCAGCTGATCCAGCTGCCAGAATGTAAGCAACCTGAGCAAGCAGGAAAAGTGGATTATCCCAACTATTGCAAGTATTATCGACTCATCAGTCACCCAATAGAGAAATTTTTTGTGTTGAAAGAGCTAATTCTAAGGTTAGCTCGTGAGTAAAAGATCGAGCTAGACCTGGAGGAGGTAGCTCAAACAAACTATGCTGTAGTAACGATAATGTCAGAGGCTCTTTCACCAAGATTGATTTTTAAGCAAAGGGAAAGCTTGGTCCAGTTCGGAAACTTCGAGCCTGTAGTGGTCCAATTCCATCAGGAACTTGCACCTGAGGATTCTCGAGAAAAGGAAAGATCGATCGAAGAAGACGATGAAGGGTGGATCGTTGTGACCCGCCAAAAAAAAAGAAAGTCAACTCCGATCCAAAAAAGAGTCTCGCTTCTACAAAAATTGGAGGGAATAAGGCTCAAAAGAATAAGAAAAAGAAGATGACTCGAAAGCTTAAGCTCGTGCATGAGGAAAATAAGGATTTTCCTCGACCTCAGCGCTTAGTAACCTTGGTAGACTTCTTTCCAACAAGATTCTTTTGTGATCATCAGGATGAAAACCCAGGAGTTGTTGCATGTCATGCTATTAATGCAACAGAGGAAGAAAGCATCCCATTAAGATCATTAGAGGAGGAAGGAGTTTCAAAAGACCTATCGAGGTTCAATGTGGATGATTTGTTATCACTTATCTCAAGAAACCAAAGCCATCCTTATCAATGCATTGTTGAATTCAGCAGCATCAAGTTTGAGTGCTCTGCGACATACGGGAGTACTCTTTATTGCATGTCTATAGACTTCTCAGATGAGGATTTACTGTTGAGATCTAAACTTTATAATAGACCCTTGTATGTTTCTGGATATGTTCGAGAACAGAGAGTCGATTGCATTCTCATCGATAATGGATCAACTGTCAACATAATGCCAAAATCGACTATGAGGCAATTAGGCATCTTAATGGATGAACTCTCAAATAGTAAAATGGTAATTCAAGGTTTCAACCAGGGCAGCCAAAGAGTAATAGATATGATATGCTTAGAACTCATAATTGGTGACCTGAAGGCTAGTGCATTGTTTCATGTTATAGATTCGAGGACCACTTATAAGTTGTTACTCGGTCGTCCTTGAATTCATGGAAATGGAGTAGTAACTTCGACACTGCATCAGTGCTTTAAATTTTATCAAGACAGTGTAAAGAAGGTTGAGGCCGACTCTAACCCGTTCTCAAAAGCTGAGTCTCACTTTGCAGATGCAAAGTTTTATCTGAAGAATGACAATAGCCCAGAAGTCGTGCCTATAGAAATTTATCTTGTAAACAGAGAAGATAATTTACAGCTGTAATCACTTGTAAGCAGGGAACCACATAAAAGTACAGGAACCTTTCATTCTGGAAAGGGTGAAGCGTCCACGAGCACCACAAAAAGTATGATCTTGATAGATGAAAAGACTTCAAACCCACCGATTTTGCACTATATCCCCCTATCGAGGCACAAGAAAGGTGAATCACCATTTGTAAAGTCCCCACAAGGCTTGAAAGTTGGTGACATTGAAGTCATAAAAGAAAGTTTCACTACACTGCTTACCAAAATAACTAAGCAAGAAATAAAGATAGACCTAATAGAAGCAATCTTGCCTCAAAGGCAGACGAAAGACGGGTTCGACCCCAATGCTTACAAATTGATGGTGAAAGCAGGTTATGACTTCACAACTCACACCGAGTATAAAAGTTTGAAAATTCACGAACAACCCGAGCTCTCCTCAATCCAAAAGAAGCTGTTATGAAAAGGACATGTTATACCCGTTTCAAGAAAAGGACTTGGATACCGATCGCCAGAGCCAATTCGTATAATTAGAAAGGGGAAGGAAAAAGTGGTTGACAACAATCATATAACTCTAGAGGAGGTTGATAGTATGGAAGAAAAAGAAGGTGACAGTTAGAGGACCTCAACATTTGACCGAATTAGACTGCACATTACACGCACCTCAGTATTTGAAAGATTAAGCATGACAGAGGCAGAAAGAAAAGGTCATCAGTCAACATCTAGCCTTAACCAATGATCGACCCTTCAAAGGCTAACTACAACCTTTAAAAAAGAGAAAGGCACATGTTAGGCCTTGACAGCTACAAGACCATCAGTCTTTGAAAGGCTAAGCGTGGCTAAACAGAAAAATATACAAACACCCCGTGTTCCAATTTTTAATCATATTGGGGATGAAGGCCCACATGTCAAGACTGGTTCTAGCATAGATATAAAGAAGAAGGAACCAACATCTCGTATGTCAGTTTGGCACCGAATTAAGCATATAGACGTCGAGAATTATCATGGTAAGGAGTTTCCTTATGAGGTAAAGGGAGAGAGAGAAATTTGTAGCAATGTTCCTTCCCGAATGAAAAGAAAAACTTTTGTTACTCTCAATATAATTCAAGGTTCCTTGAAGGTGAAAAGACATGATGTTATACTAACTAATCCTAAAAAGGAAGACTTAGAATGAGGAGAAGGTGAAATCTCATGTCATCACATCATTATTCTTAAGGATTAGAGATTGAGACCCCTGAAGAAGACGTGGAAGATGCCCCATAGAGTCTAAAGGATGGTGGCCAATCTACCGTAGATGAGTTGAAAGAGATGAACCTTGGTACAATAGAAGAACCACGCCCAACTTTCATTAGTGCATCTCTCTCTAGTGAAGAGGAGGGTAAGTACATGAGTTTGCTTACAGAGTATAAGGACATTTTTGCTTGGTCGTACAAGGAGATGCCAGGACTTGATCCAAAGGTAGCAGTCCATCATCTCGCAATTAAACCAGGGTATCGACCGATTAAGCAAGCACAATGACGTTTTCGACCAGAGCTTATTTCCCAGATCGAGGTTGAAGTCAACAAGTTGATTGAAGTAGGATTCATTCGTGAAGTCAAATATCTCAAATGGATAGCAAATATTGTCCCTGTCAGAAAAAAGAACGGGCAGCTTCGCGTTTGTGTAAACTTTCGTGACCTGAATAATGCATGCCCTAAAGATGATTTTCCTTTACCCATCACCGAAATCATGGTTGATGCAACTACTGGATACGAGGCACTGTCTTTTATGGATAGGTCGTCTGAATATAACAAAATACAAATGGCTCTTTCAGATGAAGAAATGACAGCTTTCAGGACTCCAAAGGGAATATATTGTTACAAGGTGATGCCCTTTGGATTGAAAAATGTTGGCACCACTTATCAATGTGCGATGAAAAAAGTGTTTGACGATATGCTACATAAGTATGTCGAGTGTTATGTTGATGACCTTATGGTCAAATCCAAGAGACGACAAGACCATTTGAAGGATTGAAAAGTCGTGTTTGACCGATTGCGAGAATATCAACTGAGGATGAACCCTCTCAAATGCGTGTTCGGTGTGACTTCAGGAAAGTTTCTTGGCTTCATTGTAAGGCACTGAGGGATTGGGATAGACCAGTCCAAGATTGATGCCATTCAGAAGATGCCAAGGCCAAAGAGTTTGCATGACCTAAGAAGTCTTTAAGGACGATTGGCTTACATGCGAAGGTTCATCTCCAACCTGGCTGGTCGGTGCCAACCTTTTCAAAAGTTGATGAGAAAAGGAGAAAAATTTTATGTGGGATGAGGCTTATCATAATGCTTTTGATAGTATAAAAAAATATTTGCTTAATCCCCCAATATTAGGAGCTCAAGTACCTAGCAAGCCATTAATATTGTACATTACTGCACAGGAAAAGTCTGTAGGCACATTGTTAGCGCAAGAGGAGGAGAAGGGAAAGGAACGTGCTCTCTACTATCTAAGTACAACCTTAGTTGAGGCCGAAGTTAGTTATTCTCCCATTGAGAAAATGTGCGTTGCACTTTTCTTTGCCATCGATAAGTTGAGGCATTATATGCAAGCCTTCACGATCCATCTAGTAGCAAAGGCGGACCCTATAAAGTATGTTCTGTCTAGGCCGATTATCTCGGAATGTTTAGCCAAATGGGCGGTTCTACTCCAGTAATACGACATTGTCTATATTTTCCAAAAGGCGATAAAAGGAAAAGCGTTGGCAGACCACCCAATTCCTTCAGATTGGAAGTTATGTGAAGACTTGTCAGATGATGAAGTTTTCTTCACGAAAGTTATGGAACCTTGGACTATGTATTTTGATGGCGCAACACGAAGAAATGGTGTGAGGTCAGACATCGTCCTCATTTCTCCTGAGAAAGATATGTGCCCTATAGTTTTGCGCTCGCTGAACTGTGCTCAAACAATATGGCTAAATATCAGGCCTTGATAATTGGCCTTCAAATGACATTGGAGATCGAAGTATCACTCAAAGAAATTTACGGTGATTCAAAGTTGATAATCAATCAGCTATCGCTTCAGTATGATGTGAAACATGAAGACTTGTAGCCATACTTCGCTTATGCTCAACAATTAATGGAAAAGTTTGACAGTGTGATGCTGGAGCATGTCCCTAGAACAGAAAATAAGAGAGCAGACGCATTGGCAAATTTGGCCACTGCCTTAATGATGTCAGATAATATAACTTTAAATATACCACTTTGTCAACGATAGATTATGCCTTTAATTTTTCCTGAAAGTTAGGAAGCGAATGTAACGACATCCCATTTGATTGATGAAGAAGATTGGCGTCAACCCATCATAGAGTATGTTGAGCATGGAAAGCTTCCAAAGGATGCTTGTCATAAAACTGAGGTACGAAGAAGGGCTGCACACTTTATTTATTACAAAGGAGCCTTATATTTTCTTCGATGTCTTGGAAAGGAAGAGTCGATAAAAGCTCTAAAGGAAGCACATGCAGGTGTTTGTGGAGCACATCAATTGGGACCGAAGCTTCAATTTTAGTTGAGAAGAATGGGCTATTCTTGGCCTAAGATGGTTCAAGATTCAATAGACTATGCAAAGAAGTGTGAATCTTGTCAATACCATGCAAACTTCATACATCAACCTCCAGAGCCTTTACATCCAATAGTGGGTTCTTGCGCGTTTAAGGCTTTGGGACTTAATCTGGTTGGCCCTATTACATCGAAATCATCAGCAAGACATTCTTATATCCTTGCAGCAATAGATTATTTCTCAAAGTGGGTTGAGGTCATTCCCTTGAGAGAGGCCAGAAAAGAGAATGTGGCGAACTTCATTCGTACCCATATTATCTATCGATATGGTATTCCTCACCAGATCGTGACAGATAATGGAAGGCAATTCTCCAATAGCATGATAGATAAATTATGTGAAAAATTCAAGTTCAAGCAATACAAGTCATCTATGTATAACGCAGCTGCGAATGACCTAGCAGAAGCATTCAAAAAAACGTTATGCAATCGTCTGAAGAAAATTGTCTCCAAGTCGAAGAAGGATTGCCAAGAAAGAATCGGTTAAGCATTGTGGGCTTATCGAACCACTCATCGCACTCCTATAGGGGTTACACCATATTCGCTCATTTATGGGTGTAGAGGTTGTCCTTCCCCTTGAAAGAGAAATCCCATTGTTAAGAATGACAGTGCAAGAGGGGTTGACTACCGAAGACAATGTCAAGTTACATCTTCAAGAGTTAGAAGCACTTGATGAAAAGTGATTAGAAGCTCAGTAAGCATTGGAATGTTACCAAGCGAGAATGTCTAAAGTTTTTGATAAACACGTCAAACCTCACTCCTCTCAGGTTAGTGATCTAGTACTGGGTGTAAGAAGACCAATCATCACAACAAGACATACAGGAAATAAGTTCACACCTAAATGGGATGGACTCTACATTGTCAAAGAAGTGTACACAAACGGCACATACAAGATTGTTGATCGAGATGGATTAAAAATTGGCCCAATCAACGACACACTTCTTAAGAAACTTTATGCTTAACGTCATTGTCCAGTGAAAAGAAAAAAAAATAGAACTACGTTATGACTTGATCCCTATATTATAAAGGGTACGTAGACAGCTTAAGGGAAACTTTAAGTTCAATCACACGTAAAAAAAAGAAAAATCACGTTTCATTGTCATCTCATATGTCAAAATTGAAAAATAAATGTAAATGTAGCCACACTAGAATAAAAAATTTCTTTTGCATTATCATTCAACAATTTTTTTACATTTACAAGGATTGCAACAAAAGAAAAGGGGGCATAAATCAAAGCTTCCACTTGAAGTTCTTAAATTCTTCTTATGCAGCTTCCATGCTCATGCGAACCGTAGCCAGGTGCTTAATCGCTTCTTCAGTAATAGCAGGGGTGCCTTCAAGGGTGTTAACTTCATCCTGTAACTTGGAAACTTCTAGTTCTTGCTGGTCTATGGCCTCTGTTTTCTCGCAAGATAAGATTGACAGTTGTTCAGACTTATCATTTATGCTCTGAAGTCTCCTCTCAAGTTCCTTCTTTTCTAAAGATAACTGTGTAGCTCTTTCTTGAATAACTTTGGCATCCCCTCGTAGTTTTTCCATCAAAGTTAAAGCTTCCTCAATGGCAAAGGTCTTCTCATCTAATTGACGAGCTTTATCTGTTGACAACAACTGTGCAGAATATGAAGATTGCACATCGTTGAAATTGTCTACCCTCTTAAGATAACTATTTAGATACTCTTCAAGAGGAGTCAAGCCATCTGCATGGATCTTCTCAATCCCCGAGAGAACTGTTGCTATTTCTGGCCTAAGTCTTGGATATATTCAAAAGGAGTTTGCATGATCTTATCTTATATATCCTCCCACATACATAAGGCTGTTTTCTTGAAGAAGTTTGAAACCACATTTTCACCAACCCACTGAGAAGGTTCAGGGCTTCTCGTAATGTGTTTATTAGAGGCGTCTAAAGGCTATTCAGAATACTTAAGGGGAGCACGTGTCGAGCTGACCTTTTGTAAAGGTACTTTAGGACAGACATCTCCTTTAGATGAAGGACTCCCAATGTCTTTTCCTCCCACTTTCGTCTTGCTTCGATGAATCTCCTCGAGAAGAACAGATGGACGTAAGGACTTTTCGGCTGGTTTAGAGACGAGAGTCTTCGAGGTACCAATTTCCTCAATGGCCGAATCAACTGCATGAGGTCCCATCAAAGATTCATCGTTGTCTAGTTCTATGAGGCCTTCAAGATGAGTGTTCAAAGACGACTGCAGAAGTAAACAATTAATAAGTCATTTGTGAAGAAGATGAACAAAAAAAATTTTAAGAAAGGAAAATGTGAAAACCAGTGGTGGAACATTAGGGACTCCCAAAGCACTTGAACCCCTTCCGTCGGGATTATCACCTGATACCTTTGCTTTCTTCAAAAGTCTCTTCTAATGACGATCACTTTTGCTGCTATCGCTCTCATCTTTATGCTCCTTATCTCCTCTTCGAGAGTAGCAGCCATCGCCTCAACCAGGCGAATTTCTTTACCACCAAGGTTGCTCCATCGGTTCTTTGGTAGTTTGGGTTGTGAATAGGGGAATGTCACTACTTACCAAATGATGTATGTTATCCTCAAAATAAGTCCCGTGCCTCGTGGCCCACCGTCTATGAATCGCTGTGTCACATGCTTGCAAGGCTCGAACGAGCGGGCAAGTATAGCTCAAATAAAGTATTATGCCTCATACATATTCTCCACTGATGTGACATATTATCTGGTGTGATCGCAACTGGCATGTCCCCTATATCATTAGGGATATCCTGGTAAAAGCCAAATTTTCGTCCAAATCAATACAGACTATATGATGTTATGATCCAGGTATTTCCATAGCGAGAGGACAAGTAGCAGGAATGCATGCTCATGAAATAAGAAGTCTGCAGAAATGTTGAATCATGGGTATCAACCATGCGTTCATGTTTATTCCTGTTCTAGAGGTTAGCGTGCCACTGAATTCTTGCACCATTATGGATTAGTTCTCATGCCTTATATTCGCCAAAATAAATAGACCCACCTTCGTTGGAAAAGTTAGTCATCTTGGAGCCTCGAACTTCTATGGAAAGTGAATAATGCGTGCCAAAATAATGGGCTAACCAGCCATGGACGTAATGCATGGGAAAGTGAAAGTCCATGCATCCTATCGAATTGGAGGCTTTGGTTATCAAACCTAGCCCATGATATATGTTCGCCAAAACTGGAACTGCAAGACTATAAATAGTGTCAGCGGCCATTAAGCTTGCAGCCATAAATACTCTGGAGCGAAGAAATGATCCTTTATGTGGAAATACGAAAAGACATAACCAGCAAGATAAGAAGGCAGCTAAATACGTTTCATCCTTCAGATCGTTCCTGATTCCGAGTTTTGCAAATAACATGTTCTCCCTAGAGGACCATTCACGAGCCTAGATCTTCGAACCATCAGGGTTCTGGGTAGATTTGAAGCGTGACGCCTTCTTTTGTTTCCGTGTGGTTGGCTTATCATAGCATCTAGACCCAAGGTACCAAAACAAAATTCATGAGCTAATAGTCACTTGGAGTCGTTCTTAGAGGATGTCATGTAATTCTTCCTCTGCGTATAAACTATTGAATAATACGCCTAGAAAAGATATTGACAGGATGTCGAAGATCTCACGAAGAGGTCAATTCCTTAAAAGAAGGGATCCTTTCCTCGTAGAGATCTCCCTTAATGGGAAGACCCCCAAAGGACCACAGGTCCCATAAAGAAATGGATAATTCGCCCAGCATAGTATGAAGAGTATTAGTCGAAGGACACCATACTTCACAAAATGCTCGAACAACATCACCATTACGATCATAAGTATACAAAGAAGCCGTTACGGCACCATATAAACGAGCACTGTAAAGAAGTCGCGCATTTCGACCAACTACAAGCTCTAGCCACTCCCAATGGCAGTCAGTAAAGCAACACTCTCTAGGGAACTTGGTTATAGTACCTCAATGTGTTTGGCCTTCAATTAAACGTTGTCCGAGAGTGAGAGCTCTGTCAGAATTAGGAGCCTCGTTATGGATAGAATACTGTAGGACTCATGCAGTTTTTCCCATGGATAAAGGTATCTCCACGGACAATCTGGGAAGAATTAAGTTGTAGTCTAAACGTGGCCAATGATCTGCAAAAGAGCCAACCCATGGCTTCTCCACAAGGAAACTAAGTTCATCTTCTTTTGGTTGATTTCTATCAAAAGAAACTACAAGGTGTCGACTCTAGACAAGAATCATCCGGTGAAGTAAACCATCGTTCTGCAAAATAAGATCACCAGAAGCAAATTAGTGTGTTGATAACGTGGTCTTGGAACAAAGGATATATGAAAGTAAAAGTGGACGGAGAAGGGGCGTCATGATAGAGTTGCTATCATGAACAAACCCTAAGAAACAGGAGGGCGTCATAATAGAGACTCATCGGCTATGATGATAAATCCTAAGAAGTGGGAGGGCGTCATGATAGAGACTCATCGGCTATCATGAATAAACCCTAAGAAATCGGAGGGTGTCATGATAGAGTTGCATCGTCTATCATGAACAAACCCTAAGAAACAGAATGGCGTCATGATAGAGACTCATCAGCTATCATGAACAAACCCTAAGAAATGGGAGGGCGTCATGATAGAGGCTCATCAACGATTTGGTACACGATCGTTTAGATTTGACTAATTTGTTACACGATCGTTTAATTAATTGGGTTATACGATCGTTTAGATTTGGCATTTAGATTTGGGTTCCAAATCTAAACGATCGTATACCAAATTTTGAAAAAAAAAATCGTTTAGACGATACAATCTAAACGGTTTTTTTTTCAAAATTTGGTATACGATCGTTTAGATTTGGTTACACGATCGTTTAGATTTGGTTACACGATCGTTTAGATTTAGCTACATGATCGCTTAGATTTGGCTACACGATCGTTTAGAATTTATATGTTTTAGGTCACACGTTGTAACAAAACAAAAGCAAACTCCACCAATTTATTAATAATATTAACAATATATTTATTAATCAATATTGACCAATCTTGGAAGAATATATAGGAACAACCACAACCAACTAAATATCTTCATTAATATTTATTAATCATATATATTTATTAATAAATATTAACTCAACTATAACAACCAAATCTCCAAAGCCAACTACATATCTTTATTAATTAATATTGTCACATATTTATTAATAGACATTAACCATATAGAAAATTAAGCTCCAATTTTACCTTTAATAAAATAAGCCAACCAACCAACCTAAGTAACAAATCTCCTCCTTTGGCTATTTTTTAAGGCAAAACAAAAAACGTCATTTAGAATCCAGATTACCACCAACCATACAACAAACCAATGAGGTTTGACAACTTTGACCATGGCAACAAACCAAACAAACAAGAGCAAACTGATAGCCATTCTCCCCCTTTGGTTCTTCTTACAAAAACTACCCAAATGAACAACTATTAGCATCTTAACCACTCCAAAAATAAAAGGCTTATCAACAGAATTAATAACAATTAACATCTCAACCATTTTAAAAACAGAAGGCTTATCAAAAAAATCAACATATGTCAAAGATTCAATAAAAGCAACCTTAACAATAATATCATCACAGGCACATAAAGCTCAACAAATACCTTGTTTTCAAAAGAAGGCTTAACCAATTTCAATTTTCCTAGATTAAAAAACTTAGTTGCTATAAGACATTTTTTCATTTTTGAGAAGCGGGCACAAACTCATAATACTTAAGGATGCTACAACCAAATTTAAAGACATTAGGAGTCCACAAGTAATAACTGTCATAAGATCGTATACCTGTCATGATGAGAGTCTCGTCCCTATCAATCACAAAGCATCTGCCTTTGAAGAATTTAACATTGAAACCTTGATCATACAGTTGACTGATACTAATCAAATTTGTAGACAGACCTTTGACTAATCTCACATCTTGAAGACATGGAATACCATGTTGGTTAATAGATCATTTGCCAAGAATCTTTCCTCTAACTCCATCTTCGAACATAACGTGTCCTGCACTGCATTCCTTGAAATTTGTGAAGAAGGAAGCATTACCAGTCATGTGTCGAGAACATCCACTGTCGAAATACCAGTTTGTAGCTCTTGAGGAATGAATCGAGGTAGGGGCAACAATACACCTATTAAGATCATTTCTTCGTTTAGGTCTCCATTCAGTTTTGAGAAGTTTCCAAGAACTATGGATGCAAGCAGATTTTTCATACGATGAAAAACCATGTAGACGATAATAGAATTGTAGTATGTGATTAGGTCTTCCACAATAGTGACATACCTATCTCTTTCTTTTACTTTTAATCATTTGTTGTTCTTCTTTGATTGTGACACCATGATCAATATTACTAAAGGCTTTGACAAACATAGTAGTAGATGTACTAACGTAGATGTACCTTCAGAAAATTCAAGTCCCATTTTATTTTAACTTGATTTTCCATCATTCAAAATATTCTCGAGGCTTTGCGTCCCTGATGTGAGCATTTTAACATACTTGGATAGAGATTCAAACTTATGACAAGCTTTTTTCAATTCAGCTTTGAGAGTTGCAATAGATGATAGATAACGATGATTGTTCTCCATCAGAACCTGAATTCTTTCACTTTGTTGTTTCAACATAATTTGGTCCTCCTTCCATTTACTGAAGAGATCATCTCCATCTAGAATAACACAAGATGATGAACCTCGATGCTCGGCATATGCACCAGATTTCATCTGTCCACTGGAACAGCCATATTCAGAAGATTCATCTGTAGCAACAATAAGGGCTCTCTTAAATTCCTCGAACTCGTTATCAGAGGATACTTCGCATTCATGACACCTTACGCGTTGAGTAGTTGACCCACCGTCCCTGATCGATGCCATTGAAAACTTAATAAACCAACATCAACCCGCTCTGATATCAATTGAAAAAACACACACTTAGTAATTGTTGTACTATTTTTTGTATCGGGAGTTAATAACAAAAAGAACAACTACGAAAGCACATAAAAGCACAAAGAACACAACAAACTTTGGCAACCCAGTTCAATGACATAATATCTACATCTAAGCGGTCTTAGACCCATGTTAAGAGATTATATTGCTCGTGCGTAATAATTAATCATTACAATATTATACCGTGGGTACAACACTCTAAACATGAACCAGCGTGCTGACCATGGAGTAACTCAACAATCAGAACTATATTGTACAAAAATAATAATCATAAGATTAATAAGATTATTCCCCCTTAATCAATGAGCAATTGCAATCCTAGCCTCAAGCATCCTTGAATAGATGACCGATCTCTTATGTTCAAAATGTTGTATCGTCACACATTAGTTCTCGAAAGTACATTCTGACTGTTTACCACTCATCACAATATAGTTTCCAATAATGTAGAAAATTACACAAGAAGTCCATTCTTTGTCAATCACCACACAACCATATATAATAATTTGAACAAAATTGAACGTAGTACTCCAAACCTCTTAAAGCTCACAAGCTCTTTGGATTCATCGATGAATCTTGCAAGAAGCCTTCAAGAACCTTAAATCTTGAAAATGCTTCTTCCTCAAGTGACGTCAAAAATGATGGATCCTCCGATTCTTCCTTTCTTACTCAATCAAATCCATTGTAACGTTTGCCTAGCCTTATGAAATGAAATATTCTTGTAATATCCTCCTTTAGAAATTTAGTATAAAGAAAAACCATACAAATAAGAGTCAAACTTGGTCATGGACAGTGTAAAGGAGGAAGCGGGATGGCCTTCATTTGGATGACTCATCATTATCTTTCCAAATCGGCTCTTGAAGCTGTGGCTAGCATTTTCCTTTTGTTTGCTTCGATTCATTTTAGAGCTCGTGACATCCGAAAAGGCCTAATTTCATTGAAAGATTTTCTCAGTATGCCTAAAGATGAACCGGAGCAATCAACAGTTTAAATGCAGAGAACTTGAGTTCCTTTGACTGAAACAAGATAAGCTCGTACAGTCAATGCAAGAGATCCTTTTCTTGAGGTGATGAAGCCTTCAAAGCTCAACTCAAGTAGTTCCAAAGATCCCTCGCTGCAAAGCAAGCATCAATCCTCAAAACGTCAACAGCATGCTGATTTTACAGATTAGGTGAGATACCTCCGCCTTATAGCAGGTTCAAGAGGCAAAAAGAGAGACCCTGACGCCGAAAACGTAAGAAAAGTGCATAGATTAATTGGATCTAAGCCAAAGCCAGCAGAGATGAAGCCAGCTGATTATGACAATCCAAAGTATGAATATTACAATATCAAGAACAAGTATGGACCAAATTGTTCCTTCGAATTCTAACTATTGGGAATCTTTCAATTTCCCTCTAGACTAGCTTTCATTTTTGGCACTTTTCAATTCTAAGTACCACACATATTCTCAAGTTTTTCTCATTGCGCTGGGCTCATTATGGAGTTCAGATTCTTGTTCTAAACAAAAAGATGAATTTATTGAATATATGGGATGATGGGGATGAGTTAAATACTAAAAGTCACTAAAATATAGCACTAACACAGTTCAACCCTTCTATAGGATGTATTTTTTGTGAATTCTCTTTTGCTCCCTTATTCCAAGAAGGTTGGTAAGTACTGTGGTATCCATGGAAGAGGAAAAGAAGAAAATTCCTCCCTCTACACCAGGCAAGAAGAGTTGTTCAAGAAAAGGTAAGAAAATTTGGGTTAAAGTGCCACCTAAAGAAGCAAAGAAAAAGGAGGAGATCAAGTAGGAAGCTCCCATTATAGGTAGTCTTCTTGTAAAGCATGATGATGCACGCATGTTTACTATCCCTTGTTTTGTAGGGTCTAGAAAATTTAACCATATTATGCAAGATCTAGGATCTTTTATAAATATCATATCTGCCTCTATTTACCATTAGTTTCAATCACATATCCTGCACCCTTCTGATATTTTAGTGCAGTTAGTTGATGTCTCCTTAGTTCGACCTGAAGGTTTGGTTAACGATGTAGTTGTTAGGATCGATAGACTGTCATTTCATGTTGACTTCAATGTGGTGAATGTTAATACTTCCACTTTTCCCTCTTAATTATATGTTCTATTAGGGAGACTCTTCTTAAAGACAGTGAAAATTGTAATTGATGTTGACTAAGGGTCTTTTAGGATCAAACAGGGAGAAAAATCTTAAACCTTTATAACATTCCATGATGATCCTTTTGCTAATCCTACTTCTTAGTTCAATTATTTTTTGGTATAATCCCCACCTCCTCAGTTGGGGGAGAAGGATATCAGCTCCGGTCTTCTTGGAGATCATGATTGATGAAGCCGAATACGGTTAAGCACAATGACCTTAAAAAATCTCTCTCAAGAGGCATATAGGAAATTTTATTGCTTTCTTAATTAGGTTCCTTTCAGTTATTTTTATTTTATTTGATCTAATCTTTCCTTTCATTCTTGGTTTTAGGAAATTTTGGGAGAATGCATCTTTTTGTAAGCCAGACATCCATCCTTAGTGAGCCAAATTCTAGGGAAGTTTTTTGTTTCCTTTTTTTCCCTTGTTTTATTGTTTTATCACATTTAGGACAATACATGTTTTTAAGTAGGGGATGAGGTGTATCTATGCTTTGGTTGGAGCCTTTGAGTATTTGAGTTCGGGTTATTGTGTGCTTTATTTGCTTGCTTAGTTGTTTTCTGCTTTTTGAGACATGTCTATGATGCACTCTTAGAGTTTTTTAACATGTCTGAAGTATTGCATGATAAAAATATGTATGATTTTAGCATAATTTTAAAATCTTATTTCCATCTCTTATGCCTACTTGAGTCTTTAGGTTGACTCTCCTAGGTCCTATATACTTAGAGTAGCATTATCAGATCCATAGGTTTATTGTCACCTTGAAAGGCTTCCCAAAAGTTAATTTAGTAATGCATGTGCAACGACTAAACCAATTGATTTCTCCACCTTTCGTATAAAATAAATAAATAAACCAACTCTATGTTAGTGTCAAGAAATTCCAACCTAGCATGAATTGGACTTTGAACGGGCCTTGCTTAAAATCTTAATTCCAAATCTAATGAGGCAAGATTACAAGATAAGCAAAGAAAAATTAAAAAAAAAAAAAAAAAAGAAAGAAAGAAAGAAAATTGAGGGTCCTTTCAATCTATTACGGATTTTGTTTTGGGCTTAAGTGGAAGGGTTTTAGACTCGTTTATGCATGAATATCTGAGGCTAATTCTAATATTTTGCATCAATTGATTGCTAAGATTTTGATTGGAATATAAATTGCATGTTTCACTCTTATTAATTGTTAAGGCATGAGAAAAACATGCATGTAGCATCCTAGCCAAGCTATCTTTGTGGGATTGTGTGTTTTATTTTATCTTGATCGAAACGATCAAGGATTAAGTTGGAATGATGATAGCGTATAAAGGTAGATATCTATCTATTTCTGCTTAATTCGAGCTTGTCCTATGATTTTACATTCTTGATTACATATTTTATAGGTGTTTAGCAATTTGAAGGTAGAATGTGGTGACTGTGTCATTTTAGAGCTAATTTAGGTAGTTTGGAGTCAAATGGTGTCAACCAAGGCAACACGGAGCAAAAATCAAGAGTTTAGCAATTGGAGCCTCGACACTGCAAGCCTGAAAGATATAATGCTTATACCTTGTGACGGATTGGCCAAGCACCCAAAGCTCCAGAGAAATGTCACATGAGTTTTTCTGTTAATGCCGCAACGCTCTCCTCAAGCATCGTGGCGACGTGTACTCCTGTTATAAAATAATTATTTAGCCGCTAGTCGGACCCTATCTTCATTCCAGCTGACTTACACATATTCTCTTCCCATTTTTTGAGTCTTTTCATGTACTTTTTGTTTTCAAACATCTCCTTTCATTCAACATGTAGATGAGAGGCTAAGGTACTCTTTTTCTAGCTTGAGTTTGTTAAACTCTCCTTTTTATTCTTTTGAATTCATGAAAACTTAAACCTAGTTCTATGTAATCTTTGGTTTAATTATGCTCTTGAATAAAGTTTTGCTATATGCTTAGACGCATGGAAAGTATATAACTCTTGCTTTACATCAAATCCTTGACTCGTGACAATTAGATAGGATTTAGTTAGAAACAATAGGTTAGGTTAGCTTGTAAATCAACTTTGATACGCATTGATTCTAACCAATGTAGCCTAGAATTGAACCTATTGAATGTTAGTTAGACGAATGAAAATTAGGCATCCACCTAAGGAACTCTAGAACTTAATGCTTATTGAAAAATTCAATATTGCAAACTTAATGGTATTGGGTTAAAACAATGAGAACCTTGAGACAATTTAACTGGCAGTTTTGATTAAATTGGTTAGGTGAAGATTGCATATAGTTAGGTAATGATAATTTGATGGATGGATTATTTGGATAAGAGAGAAATCGTCACAACCTAAGCTAGATTCTTTAACATCAGTTTTCACAATTATCATTTTGTGCTTGCAATTTATTCTTTTGCACAATTTCGCATCAAACCCGCCCCTCGGTTACATAATCGAAAATTAGTTTGTTTAAGAATTAGTGTGTTCCTTGTGACCAACTCGTACTTGCCACTAAGACTAGTACCTGGTGATTGAATTCGGTTAATTATTTGACATGAGTTTGGGCGACAAAACCTGCCCGTCACTTAGTAAAACAAGGAACTTGGACATTAGTTCCTTCACCTATTGGAAAAACTGTCATTGGCTATAAATGGGTATATCAAATCAAGAGACATCTAAATGGCTCAATAGCTAGTTTGAATATTGTCATTAGCCTCTCAATTCAACTAGGAATTTAGACAACTTGATGTCAAGAATGCCTTCTTGCACAGTCAATTATTTGAGGAAGTCTATATGCAACAACCACAAGGATTCATTTACCCTTCAAAGCCCGAACATATTTGCAAACTCATAAAATCCTTATATGGCTTCAAATAAGAACAAGAGCATGGTTTGAATGCTTCACTTCCTATTTACTTACTCGGCTTTATAGCTTCAAATGTTGACTTTCCTCTTCATCAAAGTACAAAACAATTCCATCACTTATCTTTTACTATGTGTAGATGATATAATAATCATTGGCAGCAATTCTTATTACATTATTGAGTTGATATCACAGTTGCAAGCTCGTTTTGAAATGACATACTTAGGCACCTTAAAATACTTCTTTGGGTTAGGTTATATTATATTAAGTCGGTTGGGTTGGGTTGACCCTAATTTTTCGACCTTCCAACCCGAGATCCAACTCAGTCCGAAAAAAATCAAAATTTTCAACTCCAACTCAACCCACATTTTAAACTAACCTATGAGTTGAATAGTCTAGGTTATCGGGTTATTCGGATTATTCTTACACTTCTATTTCTGTCTTTTCAAGCTGAGGGGATGTTATTAGAAGTCAATTTTCAGGTACTTTTTCAATCTGTTATTTGAGTAATTAATTTGTTGTAAGCAGTTCTTCTCTTAACTGGTAGCTATTTATATCCTTTTAAATCAATAGCTTGCTATCAACGAAAATGAACTAAAATTCTCTGAATCATATTACATAAATGACAAAATTGCATTATAACAAAAAAAGAAAAAAGAAAAAAAAAAGTAAATGAATTCACGTTTGAAAGGATAGAAAAGGGAAGTAATAAAGAAATAAAAAAAGATGGACTGAGCTTGAAGGAACGTGACAGCCAACTGCCCCATTCACAGTCCTCAACTCCCTCTCCCTTAGCTTATTTAATCTCATAATACCCTTGACATTAATTTTTATATTTACTTTTAGAATAACCACTCGTAAATCCAACTAACATAATATTGTTAACAAAAACAAATGCAAATTTTATCACTCAAATGTTGATAATGAATCGATCTAAACGTTGAAACAACTTTATTTTTTAATCTGATCAATAAGTGTAATTTCACTTTAATAATAAAATAAAAATCATAACAAATATTGGAATATCTTGAATTTGTTAGGGTGTGTTTCCAGATATAGTTTTTGTATTAAAAAAAAAAAGATTGTTTAGTAATATTTTTAGTGAATTTACCTATAATGGGTTAGTTATTTTTGTAGTTTTTGTATTTTTTAATTTTGGATTGTGTAACAATAAATAATAATCAACTAGTTATTTTTTTTTAAAAAAAAAAAAAAAAGCAAATTATTTAATTGGTTAAATTCAATATTCGGAGTTTCATCTTCTTCTTCATACTCTACGAGAAAAATAAGCTTATTCTTCAGCTCTGCAAAATTCTTCCGTTTCAACTCTCGAGGAGTTTCTCCTTTTTCTCCGGCCTAATCATTCTCTCCATCAACCTCTCAGTTGAGGCTTGAGTTCAAGCGAAGCGCAATGGGCTGTGCTGGATCGTCGCTGACCAAAGCAGACGGTGAGGTTCACTTTCTTCGCTTCTCTGATTCTTTTCTTTGCTCCATAACATATTTTGTTTTAGACGAATATTTTATGATAATCAGTGCAACTTCATTTGCTGTACTGGAGAGAGCTGGAGTGTTGTTGGTTTGTGAGTATTCAATTTCTTGGATTGCTCTTGATTTTCTTCCGTTCGTTGCTTCTGTTTTCTTTGATTTTCTCACTTCCTGCCTTTGTTTTGTTTTGTCACTGTGACAGGAGATTCTTGAACTTCACTTGTGATTATCACATATTGTAATGGTGAATTGACTAGGATGAACAGTTCTCAAATTCGGTTAATTACATAGATTCTGAAAATAATTATATTAGTCATTTTTATTTAGAGAATGATAGTTTTTCGGAGGCTACTTTCTCACGATTCACCGACATTTCATGCCGGTGATTAAAATTCTAGCACAGACTATTCTTTCAGATCATTGAAGTTGTCAAGATTTGCAGTCAAAATTGTGGCTGTAAGCTAGTTTCTCATTCAAAAAGTTTTAGTAGAATAATAGTGATGCTGTGATGTTAGCATTTTATGACTAAAATGTCAGCAACTAACCCATAAATGAACAGAAGCTAAAAGAATCAGAGTAAAATATAATATTTCTCCTCAAATTATTGAATGAGTCAAAATAGATACTTATATGTGAGATTACAATGAGAGGGAGAAAGAGATGATACAAAACAATTTAATTAACCATTAACAGAACAAAACCAACTCAGCACCTATAAACAAACATACTCTATTATTTCCTTATATTTCTGTTTTATAATGCAATTAAAAAAGAAAGCTATGAAATGCTAGTTTGTGTAAGGTCCATTGCCTTTAGACTCTTTTTTATATCTGCAAAATGTATTCCTCCCTTTCCCTCTCTATAATTTTCATAACGAGTACTGACCAATTACAGCAATTGTTGATCTTCTTGTTTGTTTATAAAGAGGAAAACAACACTTCTGAGGTACTGAAATTGAAAGAACTTCAAAAGAGTGAAGAAAAGGAAAGATTAAACAGCAAAATTTTAGGACGAAGTTTTGTAATTCTTGTTGTGTATTTTACAGTGCTGGAGGTTTAAGGATTTCATTTGAACTCTTCAAGGCTACCATGCTGCTAGCCTCAAATCTAGTTTTGTTGGTTTATACTCGATTGAAGCTATTGAGATACGATATGACTGAAATTGCTTCTTTATGTAGGATCCATAAAGAAAATACGGAAGCCAAAATCTTGGAAGCATCCTCAGCCAATTACAAGGTCTCACCTCACACAACTACGGGATGAATTCTGGGACACTGCACCTCACTATGGTGGCCGGAAAGGTAGTTTATCTCAAATTTTTTTTTACCAGTGTTAAAATCTTCATGGTTAATTCGAGGTTAGCTGATCAAATAAGTTACTTATATCTAATTAGGAGTAGGCCTTATATTATTAATGTATCATACTGCGGAGTAGCTCATGATTTTCGGTCTCGGAATCTACTTCTCTTTCTTGAGGTAAATGTAAAACTAGTGATAGATGACCACTGTTGTTGAGGAAACCCAATAAAGGTTGGAATGAATTATCCCTTGGAAATGACTATGATGTCTTTCACGGCTATAAGAACAGCTATTGGACCTATTTTCAATTTCTAGGATCTCTCAATTCTTTTTCCTGTTTCCCAATGAATTCAATTCTTCAGTTTGGAGAGATAAGGTTTCCTGTTTTTTGCTGATTCCCGATTGTCGTTACCAACCAACGTGTATGATTTTCCTCTTGTTTCATTTTTGTATGTGCTCAACTCAAAGGGGATGAAGAAATGTGATGCAGAGAGTTTTTGGCATAGTTGGTTTATGTTTTTATTTATTTATTTATTGTTATTATTTTAAATTTGTGACTTGAGATTTATTTTCAGGACTCTTTGTGAGAGTTGAGGATTATGGAACTTGATTGACTTGAAAGTCTTATGTCTCGACTTCTCTTTTGTAGTTTTTTTCTTTCTTCTTTCTTTTTCCTGTCGGTTTCCTCTTATTCTATTTTATTTCTTGGAGTTCCTTTTCCCCTTTATCTTCTAAACCTTAGTATTTTTGTAAAACCTAATGAAAGCAGTTGGGAGTCGTCAAACATTTTCGAAGTGACCTGCCTCATTTAAACCTCATTCATTGATCTGTGGTTAAAGCCATTAGTTCTTATTTTTCTCCAACTTTCTACTTTCACTTCCCCAAATGATTTTTCGTCCCCTTGTTTGCTAGATAGAAAGCAATGCTATTTGTAATTTAAGTCAAAACCGTGTTGGCCCTCACTTTGCCTTAGACTATGTCCTTGCTATGCTGTTGTTTGATTCAAATTTTAATCCTGAATCTACATGAAGGTCTCTATTTTACGGCACAGTTTTCTGTCGATTTTCACTTTCATTAAATAACTACAAATACAATTGCTTTTAGTCACCAATTGAAATTCATTCTTCCAGGTTTATTGTTGTTGCAAATGGCCAAACGCTCCAAAAATCCTTCAATCTTCCCCTGGTCAATTTTCTAACACGTCTCCCCAGTCCCCAAAATACTGGATCACTTCAAAATTTGAAGTTTTGTACTTGTGTAGGATCTTGTATCAAATAATCACATGAGAAAAAGATGATAGACTAATTCCTGGGCCTTGCAATAAACAGAACACTGATACAATGAGAGGGCTCTGTGTTTAGCAACAAATTGAGAGAAGTTTGTGAATAATTAAAACCTTAAAATAAGATATGTAAATTGTGAGGAACTTGTAGGCCAATAGATTCCTAAGGTAAATATAAGAAATTTTCTCTCTCCTTTTGTTTTCTCCATCTTCTACATACCCTTCAAATCTTTAACATCGATCTCACCTTTCTTATGCATTTTCCTTTACATCCTGCTTAACTAACGATTTGCCATGGTTACCAGAGATTTGGGACGCACTACGAGCAGCTGCCGAAGCCGAGCTTTCTCTTGCGCAAGTAATTGTTGACAGTGCAGGGGTCATCGTTCAAAATGCAGATTTGACAATCTGTTACGATGAGAGAGGTCCATACATACCATTGCTTCATTTACAAAATTATGATATGTTATTTTTAGTTTAATCATCGAAATCAATCCTACCGCAGGCGCAAAATATGAACTCCCCAACTATGTTTTGAGTGAGCCGACCAACTTAATTCGTGACAGTTAAAAGAGGTAACCATAGAGCTACATTTCTATCGTATATAAATTACATACGTAGGTTTAAAATTTGTTTTATTCTTTAAAGGTTTCATTTCTGTCCCTTCCATTAACATTAATTACTTAATATCAAAAACATTATTCCCTCATTATCTGTCATCTTTTACAGAGATGATCGATTTAATGCATTCATTTCTTTCACTTGGGCTTCTTTAACTTCCTGTAAGTTGCTTTTCACTAAATGGGCAAAATGCAACGTCAACCATTATCTCATTTCTTTCTTGTACAAAAAAGATGAAAAAAAAAAACTGAAAATGGTGGGGGGAAAACCCTTTTGCCAGTTTAGCAGTGTCATAAATTACTTGATCACTTGTGATGAAATTAAAGTTTGAAACCACAGTGATTGAACGTCGTATAGAGGGGGGAAAAAGCTCAATATTGTGGAATGGTGATTTCTCTTGGTGTTTTTCCTTTTGAATTTTGTTTGATTACGAGCGATTTCTAGGATGCGTATTTTTAGTTCAAATCTTGGTTTGGTCCATAACTTTCCCATTAGATTTTAAATGGAATTGCTATCAAAATTTGTATTTTCTTCTTTATGATTTATATTTTTAAATATTTTCTTAAAATGACATTTCACATATATGCTTTCGACTTAAATTTAAATTTTGTTTGGTTTATTATTATTAATGTTACAAATTCTTATTTAGTGTATATTATACACCTAAAAAGAATTATGTAAATGTAAAAACATATCTAAATATGGGATTAAGACGTGAGAGAGGCTCAAATTAGAAACTAGAAAGTGCTTTCAACATGGCTTTTTTCGAATCATTTGTACCGAGAAAGGATTGGTTGACTCTTCTTTAAGTATGTTTGACAACTTGAATAATTTAAGAGAGTTTGGTTGGATGAGGTAAAAAAACTAATAAACTCTTTGGTTCTTGCGTTTACTCCCATTTTTCACAAAAATATTCATATTTTTCACTTTGTGTTTTAATCATTAACTAAATGAATCCAAAATTCATTGTTTTGCTTAATTTTTTTAGTTTAGAAATGAAACAAACTTTTATTTTCACCATCAATTTTCAATTATTTCACGTAATTTTTACTACATCTTTTACGACTCTCTCTTATTATGTTTCGTAAATATTATAATTTATTAAAGAAATACATTTATCAGTATAAATAAATGTTGATAAATATGTAAGTTAAGAGGTATAATAACATCTTTTTTCTTTTTTCTTGTTAAAACAGTGTTAATGTTCAAGATTTTTATTTTAGTGACAAATTATAATTTCTTTCATGCACATCTGTCTTTCATATTACAACTATTTTTATCATTATTGAATTTTGCTGAATAATAGATTTTGTATAATTATTGAATGGGGTTGAATAATTATTGATTTCTGGATTTATCAGAAAGAAAATGGATTTATTGTTATTGTAATGATAGCATAAAATCTTGGTGCTTGTTGTTTTTTGAATAATGATAGTGTAATAGCAAGTTCTAAGTAAGAATAATATTACATTACACGACTTGTTTCTAAACATAATTGACTTGCATTGATAATGTTAGAAATTTATGTAGGAACAAATTGAATATAACACAAAATAATGAAAATAACTAAAACATTTTTTTCTTTCTTCTTTCTAAAGAGTCTAAAGATTGAGATAGAATATTTTAGAATTTTAAATTAAAACAAAATCTTAATTACTAGACTAAAATAATATCACAACATTTCAGCTAGTAACAAATTTGCACATCGTTAATTATAATTAATATTGATTAATTTGAGATCAATTACAAATTTACAAATGCAAAAAAACACAAATAACATAAGCAATCGTAAGAAAAGACATAACACAACTAAGTTGTAACCGGTTCGGTGTAATCACACCTACATTTGGTAGCCTTAATCACAATTTAAAAGATTATTTATTAAGATTCAAGAGCTTCACAAGTCTTAACTTATTAAGATATTGTATTACACAACTTTCACAAAATAAATGTTTAGGCTCCCCCTAAACCAATTGATATGTGAACAAGGGATTCAATCTAAGCTCTCGATCACATGTTTCACGTTTCACCCTTGCGTCTCAATATTCAGGCTCCTTCTGAGAGAGACTCCTTAGAATAACCTTCATCTTTAGACTCCCATAACTTGCACAAATGTTTTCAACGAAGTGAATCACAATGTTATCAAACATAATGTTCAACACCACTCACCACACACAGATTTCTCGTGGGAAACTCACCATCAACACAAAGCAATATTTAAGGTACAATTATATTAACTCCTTTGTTTGTACATTAGATCGACTATCCAATTCAATATCATTAAATCCAAAGACCGATCATCCAATTGAAGATCATCAAGTCGAATTGCCGATCACCCAACAAAATCAACAAGTTCATGGATTAATCATCAATAACAAGTCTAAAATATAAAGTTTGATGTATAAGAGAAAAAGAATCAAACGATAAAAATTAGATATGGTAACACTTACCATAAATTAATAAAATCAAGTTACCTCCACCGAGAAACTTAATAGAAATAAATAAATAAAACAAGGTGAAAAATCTACATAAAGAACTAAAGGTCCACCCATTGAGAAAGAAACGAAGAATAATGTTGAATATTGAATATTAAAACTATTTACAAAATATAACAAAATTTATCAAACTATCTACCGTTCATTTAATTTATTTTACTACTT
Source organism: Cucumis melo (assembly GCF_025177605.1). NCBI lineage: Eukaryota > Viridiplantae > Streptophyta > Magnoliopsida > Cucurbitales > Cucurbitaceae > Cucumis > Cucumis melo. The sequence continues at coordinate 22,045,337 of NC_066863.1, read as the reverse complement.
TGTAAATAGTTTTTTTCCTGCCCAAAACAATTTGTACCAGAGAAATGAAATTGAAAGATGAACAAAAAAGTAAAATATAGAGTATTAGATAACCATAGAAATGTGGGAAATTTGAGAAAAAGGGATAATAAGATGAGAAGAAAAGCAAAGAAGAGAGTGAAAGTGTTGACCATTCTTACCTCAGCTTTTGCACTGCTTTTGTTCTCCTCCCCTTCCACCTCCTCATTTCACCTTCACCCACCAATTTCTTTTTTTCCTTTTTTTTTTTTAATTTAAATAAACAAAACTACCTTTTTATTATTTCAATTTCTTTTAAGAAAATTTGTGAAATTAGATACCGTTTTCCTTTAAGAAATTTAAAAAAAAAAAAAAAAAAAAAAAAAAAAAAAAAAAAAACTACCAAATCAAAGTCTAACTAAGGAACTAATCCATTTAGAAACGTTTGAGGCTTTGAAATGAGTCGTGAAATTTAAAGTTAATATGTTAGAGTTAAAAAAATTGTGTTTAGAATACATAGTTGTATTTAGTCTAGGTTTAGTAAACATTATAAAGGGAGATAGAAATAAGAAAACATAATGTTCCTAAAAAATGTGCAAATTTCAATAATGAATACTGTTAAAGTTGGTGAAGTTGAATTATTCAATCTCAACTATATGAACACATTTATATTATGTACTTATGAAGTTGGCAGACTAAACACCCTCTTAAAGTCGCTTTGGAGCTAGAGATAATGATGAGTTGGAATAAATGAGACTTTCCAACAAATTTTAGCCAAATACTTAACTTCGTGAATAAAAAGCTCCACCTATAAAAGTCCCTTTTTTTTTTTTTTGTTGTTTAACAAGTTTGCAACCTCGGAACACACAAAACTCTGTCATCTCTTGTATGTTCAATAATGAAAGGAGCATCAGGTAAACTTTCTATAATAGTTATGGCCGGTTTGATAACTTCAATCTATCGATGGCAAGAGACCATCTTAATTCCTACTTGTCAAAGTTAGATCTTTCAGTGAGGTGGTCATGAATCACCCAACCCAACACATGACGAGATGTGAATGGAAGGGTGCCAGAAAGCATATATACTAAGTTTCCACATGCTACGAGCAAAAGGATGGAACTAGAGCCACCGAGCATGTTAGATTATGATGAGCTAGTGATTGACCCTCCAACGATATTGTTTGCCTTTACAAGAATATTTACTATCACTGAGGCCACCAATTAACAATTAGTCAATATTAGCACACAAAGATTTGAAATATGCTTGAATATTTTTATGATGTTATTAGGTACAAAATTAAAAATAGGTTAAGGTTAAAGCATAAAATTTAAACTTATATCTAATATATTGATTAATTTTTACAACCTACTAACAAACCCAAGTTTAAGAGTTTAGAAAGACGAGTTAGATGACTTTTAAATAGATATAATATAAACAAAATCCAAAGTTTAAGAACTAAACTTTATTTAATTTTAAAATAATAGGAGATCGGAGTCTTTAAGAAATAAACCAATAAATAAGGGCTATGAGGATTCGGCCTTTCTTTTTGTAAAAACTTCCTTGTTTATTCTCAAGTTTTGAAAAATGTGTTTGTTTGCTTATCGAGTTTTCAAAATATATCTTTTTTTCATATGGTCCCAAAATTTCTAAAATATATTGTTTTAGTTCTAAACTTTTTGAATTGTGTTTAAGGGATCTCTTAAGCAAAAGTTACTTTAACGACTCTTTAAACTTATTCTTAAAAATGTGAACTTTGACAAAATATAAACTTAGTAATTGATATACTAAGTTTATTTATATATAGAATATAAATAAATAGAAATTAAGAAAATAAAAAATCTCTAAAAAGATCCACTTACTCCCATTTATCTATAAGTTTCACCAATATGTGTGGCTTACAAAACCCAAATACCCTGTTTATGGAAATTTTAGCAAGAATGACGTGGATTACATGGCCATTAGGGATTTGTATCTTCAAAACATATAACAAAAGAGTTGGATGTGTGATAAATAACACATGGCAATGACATCTATTATAATATTTAAATCTTATTTTAACACTTCTTTTACAATTATTCTATTCTAATAATTTTTAAAGTTTTATTTTAAATTAAAATATTTATAAAAAGATTCTAATCTATGTTGAATAATATTTGATATGAAGGAATCGAACCTCTAACTTCAAGGTTGAAGGCTCACACATATTGTAAGTACTATATCGATTGTTTAATTACTAATAGACATCTTATCTATTTAGAATGCTAATCTTTTGATTAAGAGTATATACAATATATGTCTTGATCATCACCTAAAAATATTATATCTTTTTACACTTTGATACAAGTAAGAAAGAATGCTAAATAATTATTATGTTAAAATATTTCATGTGTTTTAAATTTATTTTTTAATCTTTATTTTTTTAATTTTTTTAATTTTTAAATTTTTAATTAGATTATTTTTAATAAATATAATAAAATATCAAAATATTTTCGACACGTTCAACAAAATCAAAAAAAACTCATGAAACCGGTAGAAACTTTTCATAAATTCCAGTTTTGCTCTTGATATTGCAAACGATTCGTCAATTTTCTTGCTTCTTCCTCTTCGTGATTTATTCATTTTCTCTTCTAGATTTCTTTAGCTCTTTCTTCTTCTATTTTTATTTTTATTCAAAATTTCTTTAGCTCCCTTGTTCATCTTCTTTTAGGTAAATAAAATACAGATTTCTTCCAAAATTTTCTTTCTTCTATTTTTATTCATCTTCTCTTTCTTTCTTATAGCTCCTATTCCGGAATATCAAGATTGTTTAAATATCACTTTGATATGATCTAAATGATCATTTAGCATTTTTTCCATCATTAAAAAGAACAACACGATCGTGTATCATTTCCTACACAATCCGATCGTGTATCATTTCCTACACGATCGCATATCATGATCATTTAAAAGAAGCATTACACACAGGCATGTGGTCGATGTTGATCCTACCTATACGATCACGTATCATTTCCTAGACAATAGTGTATCAGTTCCTACATGATCGTGTATCATGACTGTTTAGAAGAAGAATTACACGAGCATGTGTGGCTGATTAATCGCATGTTGACTGTGACATTTTTTGTACTTTTCATCATTGGCCTGTGGCCTTTTTCCATTTTCAAAATTGTTTTATACAGCGCAAAAAATTTGTTGGTTTTTTATATTTTTGAAAAATCTCTTTTAATTATCTAAATTCAATTACTTTTACGATAATAGATTTAAATTTATTTTTAAAGAATACTTTTAAAAATATTTAGAAATATGGAATTTTTAAATATAGTAAAATAAACTAAAATATTTACAACATATAGCAAAATTTTAGATTCTATCAATGATAGACATTGATAGATTTCTATTACTGTCTATCAAATGTCTATCAGTATGACCGATAAAATCATATCAGTGTCTATCAATGTCTATCATTGATAGAATCTGAAATTTTGCTATATGTTGTATATATTTTGTCAAATTTTTCATTTTTGACAATTTCCTTCGGAAATACAGTGAAATATAAGAATGTATATGTGGTAGACCAAAATAAACTACCATTATTGTCTATTATAGATAGATTTTGATATTTTTCTATATATTGTAAATAGTTTGATTTATTTTGTCATATTTTTAAAACAACTTTTTTAATCGTAGTTGGTTAAATAACAAATGTTTTTTTCTAAAAGAAAATACACTAAAATAAACTACTTGACGAGGATTTTGCAAACAGGATTGTACGATACCATCTCTAGGGTCTTCACTGATGGATGTCCCCGTCTCCTCATCCATAGGCTGCTCATGAATGATCAAAGCGGGAACATTCACAAATACGTCGTCAGCCAAAGTGCGAAGCCTGTTGCATTGAATGATGTACCTTTACCATCGGCATAGCATTATTGGAAGTCAATCACCTTACTCTAGTAACAAAGCAATAAAAACATAAGAATTGATCTATACTTGAAACAAAAACAATAAAAATGTGCACTTGAACATGTTCATACCTTAGCCAATGACATCAGAAGGTCCTTTATGACTGATAACTCGGCTAACATGGATGACTACATTCATTGTAAGAAATAGTCCATCTGATCTAATCTTGCTTTTAGGCGACGTACATGCTGGCTACAACCACACGTTACCCAGGGTCTATCAATCTCAATATGCTCCGTAGATGCAATGGCATAACCGTCATCTCCAAGTCGAGAATGAGGATGATGGACATGAGGAGGAGAAAGGGGATGTTCGATGTGAGCGTGGCGGGGCATGCTTGGCATATTAAGTAGGGTCATGTCGACCTTCCTCATAACCTTTCGTTGTTGGAATTTCAAGACTCCGATCAAAGTAAGCACGCTCATCATCCATCAGTTCAATCTCATGTATCCATGCCTGAAATTGGAACATCAACAGGTGTTAATTAAGACCCAAAACCCTAAAATACTATAATGAATATGGAGGAAGAAAATGAATCATAATGTATCATTTGCGATCTAAGACGCAATCACCTTAATGCAAGTGAGTGTGTGCAACTCCACCGCATGATGCGCGGTACCCTAGATGATGACTCCCTATGCGCAACCTATCCACTAATAGATGACACTATCTCGTAGACCCAGACCTATAAATACAATGATATAGTTAAAACAAGCATATTACTACTAGAAATGAACATAATGAACATATAATCACAAATCTGAAAGGCAAAAGGAAATCTATAGAGGCAATACGACTCCAAGGACATGTTATTCACAGGTTTCTTCTTGTGTAAAGCCACTTTTCCATTAAACTAGCAATGACCTTTGACCATATCAACTCACCCCAGTCATAGCTGATGAAGTCCTCCCAACTGTCAATCAGGCTCAACATCGTCCAATCCATATGTTGCCTCTTCTCCCTGCCCATCATCGCAAGCTCAATGAAGTAGAATACACGCATATTCACCGCCTCCTTGTCACTCTCAAACTAAAGGGTTGTGTAATCCTTGTCCAACTCAGGCCCATTCATGTTTATCCTATCCCCCAAATGTAACCTTCTTAATCGAAGGGCCTTGTCCTGTTTAAACTGAACCTCACGTCTAGGCCTATGTTTCAACCCCGTTATTATGTCAAAATTTTCTCGCCCGAAGGAGACCTTCTCACCCAATAACTTGAAACAAATTATGTTATCTCATCTCTCCTCGACCTCTCTCAACAAAATGTAATGGTTAAAGAGGTCTATTGAATACCAACTTTACATCCAAGAAGCTTCCAAAGGCGATTTTCCTAAACATATGAAGTTGCCTGGATATTAACTTATTTTTTATACTTGATATGTTCTTCGATAGATGCGAAAAACAAGTCAAGTTTGCAAGAAAGAAGTCGTTAGAGAGTTAGATTTTTGTGACAAGAGGCATCTGCAAAATAGAAAAAACACATAACAGAAAAAAGAAAGGAAAAACATTATGTGTTAAAACTCGGGGTGATAATCTCGGTCGAGAACCACATGAAATGTCAATTGAACTCGAGCAACATTTCCCTGAGATGGCACGAGATAGAGGTTTTATATGCATTATGTGGGTAATCTCAACTAAATCTCGGGTGAAATCACCCCCAATATTACTCCACAAAGAGCATGTGAAACGCAACGATCTCGGGGCTTCTTCAACAAATCTGAAGACAATTTCATAGATCTCGGTTGAGATTTCTCATTTACACGGGCCCATATTGATGAAATTGTCGAGATTCGTCAAAGGAGACCACATGCATTGACTTAAAATAATGTTTTACATCTAACTACATTAGACCACCAACTACAAAGTTTCCTATCCGCCTCAAATTTGAAACTAAAAACTAAGAACTAAATCGTAAACTATGAAATCGTTAAAAATATTTCACCTTGAGAGGTTTAAGTTCGATGATGAGTTGTTCAAGTTTTGCAAAGGAAAAATTAGTGAAAGTCGTTTGAATTTGGGAGCGAACTTGTTCACTTCTCGGTCGAAATGAGCGCATTGTTCGACATTAGTGTTTTGTGAGAATATGTAACGTTCGGCCTTCTAGGGGTATTTTAATCATTTGATAAATCTCTTTATATTTTCAAAATTTGAAAATAAAGCGCATAATCTCGGTGTCAAGCTTGGCCAAAGAAATTACGTTGAAAGAGTTTTCAAAAATTGTGAAGAATCTCGATGTCGAGCTCGACCGATATTGACTGAGAAAAAAAACTGAGTTTTCTAAAAGTGTGTTACTTTTTAAATGTAAAATCGAAAGTGTGTTATTTTTGAAATGTAAAATTAAAAGTACGTTATTTCTCAAAATTTTGCGAGACTTATACTAAAATTCACATTTGTTTTTTCTTAAGAATAAATTAACACTCATTTTAAATATATAAAAGCTGAAATAAAATGAAATCAAAAGTTTCGAGAACTAAAATAAAAGAGTAAATTAAATTAATAACAAAAATTATATTATATAAATTATTTAATATTAAAAAAAAAAAAAAAAAAAAGGTAAAATAAAAGTGGGGGGGGGGGGGGGGGGGGGTGGAGGCCCACAAGTGAAAAGTCGTGCTAATTGGCGTGATATGAGGGTGGGGTCACGTTAAAAAGCAAACAAAGCAAACCCAAACACCACTCGCGTCCCCATCATTATGTGCTGCTCCTTCACACACTTCAACAAAAATATTTCCAGTTTTTTTTTTAAAAAAAATAACCCGACCCGACCCGTGATATATAACACTACGCGTCCTCTCTCACGTGCGCCGAACTCCGACACGTGTAGAATCTGGACAGTGACCGTTGAGAAACGCCTGCCCCCGGGTAATGGCCACGTGTTGAACTCTGTTTGATTCCTCTGTGACAGACGGTTATTCAAGCCCTCCCTCCCCTTTCTTTCATTTCTCTTTTTTAATTTCTTTTTCTATATGCCTATGTTGCCACTTCCATTTTCACTAATTACATTATTGCTAATTACTTTCTTCTTCTTTTTTTTTGTGTTCTTTTCAATACTCAGAATATTAAATTACATTTTTTTTATCATTTAAAAATTTTGTAAATGAATTAATAAATTATTTGTTTTATAAACTTTATTTTGTTAAATTGTTGTGTGTTTAATTAATAAATTATCGAACTTTACGAAAACAATTTAATGCGACTAAAAAAAAAATAAAAAATATATGCATGGATTAACCATGAGAATACAATCTAAAGCATAAATTATTAAACGAGAGATATGTGTTTTATTTCTATTCTTGATTCTTTAATCACTCATCATATAATTGTCATATAGAAAGGTGAGGAAAAATAAAAGTAGACTACAGCCTCTTGTGTCCTACTTGATAATATATACATATATGAGTTTTGGGACTGTTGCTTTTAAAATCTTCTCTCATCTACTCCACCCTATCTCGCAACCAATTCCAAACACAGCTTTAACAATAATCTACCTTTTATATATGTTTTCATCATTCAATCCAATTTTTCAAAAACTTAAGAAACGGGGAAAGAATATGTAATATATTATTCTAAAACAATGTATAGTTAAACTAAGCCATTGATTTTCTTAGGTCAAAATACATTTTGGTCCACTCATTGCAAAAATTTATTTCATCTCAGTATGTAATCAAAGTTTGATTTTATTTGATAAAATAAGTTTCATAATATCAATTATCACTTTTAGTTTAAAGTTAATATACTAGTAAAAAGAACATAAACAAATACAAATATAAAATGTGAATAGGTTCTCTAACTTAGGAAAATTTAATAGAGACCGATTTTAATTTTGAAAAAGAAACTACTTGTAAGAAATCTATCAACTAATTTTAAGATTTCACATTAGAAAAGCTAAAATAAAACAATTAAAAGCAAATAAACTAAAGTACACACAAGTTCTAAAGTACAAGAGTATTTTTTTTTTCACATCTTTTTACTATTTTATTTGTTCTACAAATGGCTTAGCCAAAAACGAAAACAAAATAAGGCAAATGCAACTCAGTTACCAATATTTTAACACGACATGGTTTGAAAGCTATCATTTAGGGATGTAAATCGATCAATCAAAGTTAATTTTTTGATCAAACTATCATTTAGTAAATGTTCAAATTTGTCTCAACTATGAAGGAGTGTAACCCAACTATTGATTGGTCGGTTGACACTCCTTCATGATTGGAATTAGTTTAATTCGGTTTAAGCCTTTAAAATTATTTAAATATCATTGTCAGTTTGAATTTTTCTCAAAATGACATCGATCGAACCTCACTTTATCTTCGACTGACCGCTTTTGGTTCAGTCAGCTCGATTTTTCAAACTATCATGCTCATACCATTGACAAGAAGACTAAAAAAAAAAAAATCTTTTATAATTAGAACCCTTAGATTTATTCGACTTGTATTTCCTTGTTGCTATTATTTACTCAAAATGTACCTATACCTACATAAGTTTATGAGTAAGCAACACAATAACTATTTAATGAAATTAAATAAACAAAACCATTAAATTTTGAGGTTTAATTTCCTTTTAAATAAAACAAGTCTTTATGAATTATTTTAATCATAATGCTCAATTAGTTTTGTAGACATAAAAATATCTATTCTAATCAGAGACTCAAATTCAAACTTTGTATATATGTGTGTGTGTGTGTTATGGTCGAAAAGAAATAAAAAGAAGAAAATAATTTATGATATTTTACAAAATCACTTTTGCCACAAAAAAAATAATTTTGAAAAAATATTATTATTTACTTTCCAAAATAAAAAGTTGAAAGAAAAAAAGAAAGAGAAAAATGAAAAAAGTTAATGAAAAAAGGGAAGAGTGGCAGAAATGTAAATAAAAACGTAATTTTGGTTAATAAAAATCCGAACAGCTCATTTAGCTTCCTACTCTGTTCATCCCCCCCCTCCATTTTTCACGGAAGTGTTTCTTCTCTAATTTCCCGGGCTTTGTCAAATAAAAAAAAAAAGAAGAAGAAGAAGAAGAAGGGAAAAAAAAAGAAAAACACTTTCCTCCGCCGTTCACGGTGGTCCATCTAAGATCCGATCGCCGTCTCCAATCACCTTCTTCGGCAACCATCTGATTCTGATATCTATCACTCTCAGTTCTTCTTCTTGTTCGTTGTTTAATTTCTTGTCTGATTTATCCAGCGGTCTTTGCTTTTCTTTCACTTTGTTTCATTGATTGTTACAGAGTCTCGAGGAATTTTCCGTTTTCTTAGACTTTGTCTTTCGTGTCCGATTTGTTTACTTTGAAGTTGCGAAAGACGTTTTCACACTGTCAGTTTCTTCCGTGTCTCGATCCTTGAACTCGAGCTGATTTCTTTTGGAAGATTTATCTCTCTCTCTCCTATGAAATTTTGTTTGTGATTGTAGTTGAATCGTATTCGTCCTGAGATAGACGGAGGCAATTCGAAAGAATTGCTTTCTGATCTATCGGTTGAAGCTGTTTGAACTTTGATTTGTTGGTTCTGAGTGTGTGTGTGTGTGAGAGAGAGAGAGTGTGTGTTGGAGATGACGTCGGGGACTCGGCTACCGACGTGGAGGGAGCGGGAGAACAACAAAAGAAGGGAGAGAAGGAGAAGAGCTATTGCGGCAAAGATCTTTGCTGGACTCAGGATGTACGGGAACTACAAGCTTCCCAAACATTGCGACAACAACGAGGTCCTTAAAGCTCTCTGCAATGAGGCGGGATGGACCGTTGAACCTGATGGCACCACTTACCGTAAGGTAGCTTTCTTTTTAATGTTTGGCATTCATTTTTGTTTACTTGAAGCAGTTTTCGTTAGTAACTTTGATATTGATGAGAAGGGTGATACCACTTTCTTTAGCTTCGAATTGGCAGCAGACACTATTTAGCTTTGGATTTGTTGAGCTAATCAGATAACTCCTTATTAATCGTTTTTTAAAATTCTATATCATTTTTCTGGTACATTTGGGGGTGTGGCCATGGCCCTTGTTGAGAATTCTAGTAATGAAAAATGGAGCTAGCTGGGTGTGAAGTTCCTAGTTCTAAAGGGCAGTTCATATCATTTTTTAACAACAAGAGGAGCGTTGTTGAATACCTTTTTGACCCATTTCCCCTTTATGTTCCTTTCATTCGTCGGCGTCGGTTATATAATTGCGGTGAGGTAGAAGTTTTGATATCTTTTTATCCCTTTTACGCGTGAAGCACAAGATTCTTGATGCTTCTTTTTAGGCTCTCGATGACTAATAGTCTGAGGCCCTGGGACTGCGCAGATCTCGAGGACAGGGTGCCCTTCCTCATTTTTTAAGCTCTACCGTATGTATCTGTGATCCCCTTCATGGATTTGGCCCTGATAACTGCTCTTCCTTTCTATGGTGACAGATTTAAATCAGAGGGATCTTTCTCTTTTTTGCTTTTCTTTTTTTCAATCGCAAGTTGGCGACACAAACAGTCCTTTTTCAGCTCTGTCTCTTTCCCTCCTTTTGGAGTTGGCTCTACTCCTATTTCTCGTGATAGATTCCTTCTTTTTATTGAATTTTGCAGTTTCATTATTTTAGGTTCGGGAGGTAAAGTACACGCTGACATCTATAACTTGTTGAGTTGCTCTTGATCTTGGGTCTTGGGTCTCATGGACTTCCGTTTTCCTTACTTCTTTGTCGACCCATCTCTTTGAGAGTGAGAGTTAATTAAACATTTCTTTGTGGTGCATGGAGTATAAAAGTTGTCTTCCAACGTTCATATTTCATTCTGTTAGCATCTCTCTCCAGTAAATAGTACTTATGGGTATGGATGACATACGTGGTATCTTTTTTCTTCTTGCTTGGCTTCGTGTAGCAATTCTCGTCAATCAGACCATTCCTCTTTCATCATACTTCAAACTCAACCTAGCAAATTATACTTGAATTTGAGAGAATTATAGGCTTGATTATTAGTGGACATATAAACCCTGAAATTTTTTCTCACTACCAGCTAAATTCAAATTCATGAGGTAATTGGATCATGCTATCGTAGTAAAAATTTTTGTGGTTTGTAGCCCGTTCTTTGGGTATTGAAATTCTAGTTTCATGTTCGCCACCTATATCTGCTACCGTAGATAAATTTGTGAGTGTCTCACGGGGTGGGTTTGTGATTTTCTGTGGACATTTTGTATCTTGGACAATTTAACCTGTACCGGAGAAATTGGGTATTATTGAGATCAAGGATGTTATGACATTAAACTGTTCATACTCGACAATGTTATCTCATCTGTCTTCAGGGATGCAAGCCAATTGAACGTATGGATGTGGTTGGTGGATCGGCAGCTGCAAGCCCGTACACATCTCACCAACCAAGTCCTTGTGCTTCCTTCAATCCAAGCCCCGGTTCATCTTCTTTTCCTAGTCCAGCATCATCCTCATATGTCGGTAATCCAAATACCGATGGAAGTTCACTTATCCCCTGGCTGAAAAACCTTTCAACGTCATCATCTTCGGCATCCTCGTCTAAACTCCCAAATCATTATATTCATGGAGGTTCCATCAGTGCTCCTGTTACTCCTCCTCTAAGTTCCCCAACTGCTAGAACACCCCGACTCAAAGCTGACTGGGAAGACCAATCTGTCTTACCAGGATGGAGTGCACAATACTATTCCTCCCAGCCATCTTCCACTCCACCAAGTCCTGGGCGTCAGATTGTTCCCACTCCAGAATGGTTTGCTGGCCTTAGAATTCCTCAGGGTGGACCCAATTCTCCAACATTTAGTCTTGTCTCCACAAACCCATTTGGTTTCAAAGAAGCAGCAATCACTGGTGGAGGATCTCGCATGTGGACCCCTGGTCAAAGTGGGACCTGCTCTCCTGCCATTGCAGCGGGCTCTGATCACACTGCAGATATTCCAATGTCAGAAGTGATCTCTGATGAGTTCGCCTTTGGAAGCAATGCAGCAGGTCTAGTGAAGCCATGGGAAGGAGAAATAATTCATGAGGAATGTGGTTCAGATGACTTAGAGCTCACTCTTGGCAACTCAAGGACCAGGTTTGTTATTATTTCTAAATCACCTCTTAAACTATATCATTTCAGAAATTGCTTCTCTTTCTAAGTTCCCAACCTCATGTTTTTGTAGGTAAATGTAATGGATGGATAGCACATATTGCCAAATGGTTACTTCCAAATCCCTGGTGAGAACTATAACATTGGGTTCAAGGTGAGCATTACTGATTCAGGCTCCCCCTTCCACCACCACCACCACCACCCATTATTATTCTTTTTCAAATTTTCATTTTCCCTCGTTAAGAAGTTATATATACAGGTCCATATCCTTTTGGAAACTGAATTTTTACTGTTAGTGTCGTATATGTATGAGTTGTTTGTCTTCAGTATTTGGTTTTCCCTTTATAGATTACCCAAAAAAAAAACAAAAAAAAAACAAAAAACAAAAAACAAAAAACAAAATACTGAATGAGGTGATGAGATAATCCATATGCAACAGTGGTCTAACTTTTGTGGATATCGAGAGAGTGGAACTTTTTCCTTCCTTTGGCTTTTCTTTCTTCAATGATAGTCATTGTTGTTATCATTTGGCCTGCCAGTTCAAACACTTCATCAGCAGCTCCTCAGCCTTTAGTTTGTTCATCTCTTCTATTGCTAACTCAAATGAAAACTTCTGTGCCCATCTTCTAAACTTCATTTTAGTTCATACAATTAATGTACATCTTTTGTTTATTTAAATGTCTGTTTATAAGGCTTGTGTGACAAGTAACTTTTATGCAAACTTTAAGGACTGAAACATAAACATAGAGTTTAAGTGTTTATTTAAATATCAACCAATAAAACAAGCAATATGAACAAAAATAGGTGTGGAGAAGAAGAGCACAACCAATTTTGGTTTGGGCCTTCCCTCAGACATAGAGAATGGAATAATGAGATTGGTAAGTCACTCTCAACCTCAATTATATTGTTACCCCTTTGACCAGACTGCTTGGCCCCTTCCATGTTTTTTGTCTGTGGTTTCAATTTCAGTATCTATCTTGACTAGTTCTTCAATCCAAACGCTATTCGTGATATCTATCTATCTATATATAATATAAACAATATCCTTGACCTTTAAAAATATCTATATTATTTCAAAAGTCATTAAAAGTTATTTGAATTTTAAAACGGAAATTGAATAGACTTGAGTAGTAATCTTGGATGATGTAGCGATGTCTAGGCTCCTAATTCTCATCTATCTACTATTAAATGTAGTTTTGAAATATTTGTGAAATGTCAAAGGAGTACGAGTGCTTTTGAAACAAAGGACAAAGGTTAAGGTACTTTTTATCTTCAAATTTAAACTAACTACATGTCCAACGGTATGTAATGGAAGACTTCTTCTCTTTGACTGACCTGTCTTATTTCATGACTGTTGTTGTTGGTCCATCTTTTCAAATTTTCTTGTTGTACCATACATTGACTTTATACCATTAACATAGGATTCTTGCCTTGAATATTGGCTTTATTATTTGCTTCGAATGTTGTTGAGATGTGTTCTTTTTTCCCTAAAGAAAACTTAATAATTGATAACAATTGATTTTTTTGGATTAGGACATCTTTATTTGACAATTGAAATTAAAACTAATTAGTTGATGGTCTGTCCGAAGATGCTCAAGTGTAGGATGTGTTTGGAGAAAAAATAAAACAAAAATACCCTTTAAATATCTGAGTGTTGAATCAACTAAAATACTTTTGCAAGTGTATCAAGGTATTTTGTATGGATAAATATAGTGCAAGAAATTTATAACTTCTCATTCGAACCTCTAAGCTTTTAGCAAATCAATTTGGACTCTGAATCAAATTGTTAGTGTCTCAATTCTAATTGCTTATTATGTAAAATTGACATTTTATGTGTATGCAAGAGTTAATGCATTGATGATGTTTAAAGTTACTCTTTCTAAATTAATTTAATTAACGACAACTGAATTAATTATAAATTGAGTTACTTGTTTAAATTATAGCACAATGAAATCTTAATTTTTATTGACATAATGCAACCCAAATGCGAAGGAATGAATGGAAAATGAGTGAAACAAAAACAAAGTAAGAATGGGAGAGAGAGCCGAGAGCGTTGATAAACACTATTGTATTGAATTAGTCAAATGTGAAGGTGAAAGAGGGCAGAGTGCAAACAGTTGTTTTGAGATTTTGGGTCTAATTATATATAGATATTAATTAAATAGGTTACTAATTCCTAAAATTTCACCAAATTGTCAAATGCAAGACTTTTGGATGATGTTGCAAAGTGCCAACAAAAATGAGAAAACTTGAGATTTAAAATAATAACAATAATAAAATAAAGAATTGGATCCATGTGGTCCGATCTAAAGCCTCTCGTCAATAATTGTTTAGTAACTAACCCCATAGAGGTGGCCCAAATCTATTTTTAAAAACATTTTATTCCATTATCATCTTTTTATATCTTATATCTAATTATAAAAAAAAAGTGTCTAATAATTCTTGTTGAGTTGGATATTCTTCTTCTTCTTCTTCTTCTTCTTCTTCTTTTAATCTAAGATATGAAATTGAATTTGATTTAGAGCACCTTTGAATGAATAATGGCAATTAGCTTATGGCTACTATATTTAATTTTAGGGTCAAAAGGGGAAATGGGAAACACAATCATAGAACCTTTTGAAATGAACCAAAATTTAAACTGATTGAAATAATTAATTATCTTCTTAGGTTTCAAATTTTGATAATATAAATTAATAGATAGTTAGGGTAATGGAAGCAAGTACATAGACCGATTCAACAAACATATCAAAACCAAAGAAACAAAACATTGAAATATTCAATTCACCATGTTTTTTAAAAGAAAAAAAAGAAAAGATTTTTGAAAACATGATTTGAACTTCTAACATCATATGACCAATTCACTAACACTTAAGCGGATAGATATAATTAAAAGTTAAGCTGATATATATAATTATTCTCTTGAAGTAAAACAAAGATTTTTATATGAAAGCTCCAAAATTCACAACCAAAATGTCATTTGATCTAAGTTGAAAAACTAGGATGCATAACTTTTACATTACTCACCATTACTCTTGTTCTTATGCACCCATGTTCGCATTCAACTTATCCAATACAACAATACCCTTACAAATTAATATTCTTCTATCTTTGTTCTAGCACTCATACTTGTCCTCTGAAAAAATCGTTGATAGATAGTTTGTTATATTAACAAAGGCTTTATTATTCACTATTTCAAAACTTAGGTTAATATCCAAATCAGGATATACAAAAATTCCAATCCAACGTTTCTTAGTTTGTGGTTTAACATACTAAAGACCAAAGCTAGTTATCTACGTCACGAACTAAACCAGATAATGTAACTATTTGGCAATTGTCACTAAGATTTATTAAATAAATAAATTTAACATTTAGCTTCAATCTTATACTTTACTCACATTCATGGGATTCACTTCTTCATGAATTATTAAATAAATAAATATGGCTAAAATATCATTTTGATCTCGATATTTTAGATTTTGTCCGATCTCTCTCAAAGTAAAATTTTCGAAATTGGTTAAATAATAATTATTATTAATTTTAAAGTAAAAATGGTAATACTAACTAAAATTTGCAATGTGAGTATGTTTAGATTCTACAGTAAAAATGGTCATACATAATAAAATATTTCTACAGAAATTAACCAAATAATAATAATATAGACAAAATTTAAGATTTATTTTAATTGCAAGGACCAAAATAATATTCTAAAGAAAAAAAAACTGTCTCCAAACCTAAACTTATACAATAAGTAATATATACATGATATATTCTGATTTAGATGGCAAAATTTCCGCCAAAAGAAAACAAAATCCTAAATAATGAAAATTGAAAAATTAAGATATAAACTTGAAAATTAATTAAGGGTTAAAATAGTGTAGCAATAGTAATAATAAATAAATAAATAAATAAATAAAAAGTGGGCCCCCCCCCACCCCTTATATGTTGATCAAATAATTATTATAAACATTGGCACATAAGTTTAGAATAGCTAATAGAACTATCATCTGTCTATGCTTTTCAAATACAAATTGTTCCCCCTCCCCAACATCCAACACTGAGTAATATGAATTCATCCTTAGCAAAAATCACAAAAAACAAAACCAATAGATCGAGATCATCAACTGATGCATCCGACTTTAAACCTAATTTTGAAGTCGGAACCAGTGTACCTGGAAAGTTGGAAATTTTGTCTAAGCTGTTTTCACAACTTGGGGAAGAGACTTCAAAAGGCCCATTGATGGCCTCCTCACAGTGTGATTAAGAAGAATTACAAGGGTCAAAAGTGTTAATGCCCCAGCTTGATGTGCAGTTCCGAGGGAAACCGGGACGTAAGATAGAAGTGTTGATACTCCTAAGGTGACCTGAGCAGTACAATTACAATAGTTAACATTATGCAAAATATGGACAGAGGAGAATGATACTGACAAAGCTGAACTGGAAAAGGGTGAAAGAAACTGTGATCCACGAACAAAAATTGATAGGAATAGAATGCTAAAGATAAAGGAGAGAGAGATACTGAAGTTGATATTTGAAGAACGGTAATCGAGAGACTGTGAATGACAAATCCCATTGCACTGATCTCTCTGATTAGTGATTATTATGCGTGGGATACTGAAGGAAGGTTTTCAAGCATCGCAAATAACAGCAAACAGTGAATAGTTTTGTTTTTGTATTGTTTTTGTACACCATTTCATCTATCTCAATGGATGTTTTGTTTTTCATTAAAAAACAACAATAATAAAAAGTTCTAAAAATAAGAGAGAGATGATAATAATAAACAATCATTTCCTTAAGTAATGGGCCTTTTAATACTCAAAAAGCCTTCACAAAATCATGGAAGGGAAAAAAAATACCTGAACAGCGGCCATGCCAAATGTACTCCCGATCAAAGAACGTACTGCAGGATGTATCTCCAATTTCCTTGTCGACCACCACAAGGTACCAATTGAAACTAAGGAGGCAGTGGCGAGTATACGATGATCAAGCTGTAAACCAGATGAAGAACTTCATTGCTTCTTTTTTGAAGATGGTAAACTTATAAATGCATTTTGTACTTCATAAAAAACATAAAGGCCTTTTGTCCATAAGATTTGATTATAATACATAACATCATAATGTAAACGTTCAAGTAGCTCAATATATATTAACATCAGCATATCGACATTTAAAAAACAAATGCTAATAAAACATGGTCGATTGAAATGCAAAGTTAATAAAACAATATTAAAATAGCATGAATAGCAGCACCGAACCATCTAGTTAAAGTTAGTATTTCAAAGGGGTCGCCACACACAAAATACAAGTATTTTATGACAAGATAATAGAGAACCAGAACTGAGGAAAAATGGCTCTTGACAATTGCATGCACCACGTGCTCTAAGGGAAGGAAAAGCCATTGAAGATTTTCAATGGGTTTTTTTAAAAAAAAAATTAAAAAAAAATGAGATTCTTACAAGGTGATATTGAAATATAAACAATCACTGAAGCATGGTACTGTTTCACGAAGCTAAACCCCTTTGATATAATCAAAAGGTGATACTAAAATAATTCAGTTTCGCACAACATGATATTAGCATATAATACAGTCATTGAAGCACTGTAAAATTTTGCAAAGCCAAACAGCTTGATATGATCCACAAATTAACAAGTATGAGAAATTACCTGAACTGTGGATGTATTCTCAAAGAAATTTCGAATTAGTGGTTTCAAGTCAAAGATATCATCAGGTATCCACGTATCGCCCATCTTTGGAAAAGTGTTATATGCATGCCCCTGAAATCCAGCATCAAGGAAAAGCATGACCTCTTTTGAATTGGAAACAAATTTAATACACAATAAGAAAAGAAGAATCACAAACTGCATCATTTCCAGCGACAAATGCTCCTGAGATGGCAGTAATACCAACAAGTAAGCTCACAGGAAGAGCAATTCGTCTAACTTTTGCTGCACCACGAGCCCAAGCCACAGATTCAACAGGTGGTTCAGGCATAACAACAGAGAGACCAGTCCAGAAAAGACCACAATATATAATAAATGCCGACGTAAGATGCGCTGCAAGACGATAAGGGCTTACTCTTGGCTGAGCATACTCAGATGCTGGCTCCTGTGGGATGAACTCCTTTAGGAACTCTCCACTCTATCATAATTGGGAAAGCAACAATCAACAGGGATAAAGTGGATCTACCTCTAAACCACTCTTTACCATCCACCAGCCGATTAAACCCTGCCCAGCACCAAGGGCAAAAAGTGTCGACAATCTCAGTCCAAGACGTAAGGTTATATAACCCTTACGAAGAAAATATGAAAAGGGCAAAGCAAACATAATACCCAGTGCCCTTCCCCACATTCGATGTGCATATTCCATCCAATATATAAATTTGAAATCTTCAATACTCATGCCTTTGTTAACACTGTAGAATTTAACATAAAGTCATAAAATCCATGGGAACTATTTCTATTAAAAATTAAAATCAAGTCTAAAAAATATATAACCACGCACTAGTTAAAAACAGACAATATATGGCTTCCAAAAATACTAATTCCTCGAGTCAACTTTCCTTTTCAATGAACCACAAATTACCAAGAATCTAAACAAACCATCTACCAACATGCCAATCGTTATTAAACACATAATTATTGTACATGCTGCAAAAACAAGCAAGCAAACAGCATAGTTAAGAAGTAAAAGACTAGCTCCAAAGCTATAGAAATAATCAATGTTGATACACATACCGCTTATATTCAGGAGACTGCTTATACTTTTCAAACTCCTGCAGCCATTCTTCATCTGTTAAAGGGGGGAGTTTCCCAGTAAACTTCCAGTCAGTCATGGAAAGACCAGATCGTGTGAGACGTGTAACACCACCAAGAACCACCATACTGAAAACCCATGCAGCAGAACCAAAAAGCCATATCCCGACCATTTTCTGAGCACGAGGACCAGCAGTTACAAGCAACTTCAGGCCCTCCTTATTCGAGCCAATTGAAGCCACCGTAGACATATTCCTAACTAACGATGCCTGATGAACCTAAAAATAGCACCCAAAAAAAAAAACATCTCTTATCGTGAATACAACATATAAAGTACACAACTTTTGTATGAAAGTGTCTGAAAGGTTGAGAAGAATCTACCAACGACACAATGTATATCAAGTATCAACATCGATAAAAACTACAAGAGGTCGAGCAAAGTTTTTATCACAAACTGAAAACCCATGATTATTCAGCATTATTAGTAAACATCCACGCTAGATATAACTTGCAATCAGGCGGTTGATTGACTTACAGTACAGCTCCATATAGATTTTACACGGATGAGAGATTGGTAATGTTATAGAAAAAAACATACCCAAATAAAAACGACCCAAAGCTAATACATACAATGTCAGTACAAATCGAAAAACTGGGAATTGAAAAAGAAAAAAGAAGAAAAAAATCCTGTAAATCAAATAAAATGGAATAGTGAGAAATGGGACCTTGGAGAAGGATCGGTGAGCAGAGACGCCAAAGAGATATTTGTTTGAAGATTGAGAAGGGAAAGTTGATCTGAATGATTGGCGGCGAAGAAGAGAGGAGGGATTTGAATGAAGAATAGAATTGTAAATACGGCTTAAAGCTTCCTTCCTACGAAGAAATGAGGCCATCGCTCACTCTGTTGTCAAACAATTTTAGGTTCTCTCTATCTCCTGCTTTGAGTTGGAGGGTTTATCGGAGGTTCCTGTAACTCAACGCCAATTGGGTTGGAACCTGGAAGAGGGTAACAAATAAAACGACGGCGTTTCGAGGTAGGGGGTTCGGGTTAAGAGTTTTGGACTCAATAGTCAATCAACATATTAATAAACTCATAAAATGTTTTTTTTTTTTTTTTTTTTTGGAAATTAATAAATTTATGGAATCTAAATCTGTGCCCATCAAATTCAACTTCTTATTGTATTAAATTAATTTTTATTCTCAACTCTCTCATCTCTCTTCTTTCTTATTCGAAAATTTTAACTCTCTAACTTTTAGAAAGATACATATTATAAAAATACATTGTTATTTAATTTTTTAGACAAAACTTAGACGATTCTTCGTATGTTAAAAATGAATTTTAGAAAACAAAGTTAATAAAGATAAATTCTAAATTTAAGACACAAACATGTGTTTTGAAGTATTGAATTCCTTAATTATTTTTATTAAGTCATGCAAAAGCTTCCTATAAATCATTATGTCATCCATATGAAGTGTTAAGTCTAATCATGTTGCTGAGGAATGGCGTCGAGATGTTCTACCCCGTATTGAAGAGCCTTGCGTGGAAGACAACACTCCACCCATTGGTCGTGCGATTGCATAATGTTCTTTTCGTCAAAATTGGGAATATCACACAACCATTTCTAGAAGGATGAGAATAGGCACGTCACCCCAACGTTTTCGCACAACTATAAAATTTGCTCTTCTTCATTTTGATAGTATCTTCTTATGACAGCGGAATTGAAACCTAAAAATAAGGGGCACACAAATAAATTTAAAAAAACCTTCTTAAGTTTAAAAATTTTTAAATCGTTTTTCAAATTTGCAAATATAGAAAAAAGAAAAACATTTTTTTGTCACGTTTCCAAATATAGCTAAACTTGCTTAAAATATAAACCCAAATTTCTGGAAAAAAAAATCCATAAATTAAAGAGGATATGGATGGGAAAAAAAAAACATTGAAAGTTTAGTTTATATTCCAAAATAAAGACGAAGACATTGTTGATCAATATCTTTTTAGAAAAAACAAACTAACATTTACGTGAGTATTATTAGTTGATTTAATTTAGACGTGATTTACTTAAATGATCGTTTTGAATGAAAATTTAATTCAATTGTAGTTCATTAATATAAATTGAAGGTTAAATTAACTTCAAACGTTACCATAAGTTAAAAAAAAAAAAAAGAATCAGTTACACATTTAAAAGTTGCAAATTTTTTATTGACCATTTATAAAGGTTTTAGAACCAGTAAAGTAAAAACCCTTTAAAATTTTCCTACAAAAATTGAAACATGCAATATATGAAATTAAATTGTCTACCATCATCACTACCACATTATAACAAAAAGCTTTTATTTTTAATAAAAAGTTTAAAAGTATTTTGCTATAAAAATATTTTTGAGAATGATTATGGAAATTCATAATATTGTGTTCTATCATATATATATATATATATATATATATATATATATATATGTATATTTGGTTGGTTCAATTTTCTTTATTCAAAAAAAAATATATTTTGAAACAGTTATGGAAATTTATGGGTAATTATAGAAAAGAAAAAAAAACATTTTGGAAAGAAAATTACTTAATTATTTATATGTATATAATTAAATCGGAATAGGGAAAAATGACAGGATAGGATTTTACTTTTTAGTGTGTGAAATCCAGGAAAGTTCGTGAGGGTGAGGGCAGAGGATTATTGAGGAAATTCGGGGGGTGGGGGTGGGAAAGTTCGGATGGAGGTGCGTACAAGTAGTAAAGTAAATAAATGGAAGTGATAGGGGCAAATTAGTCATTTCAATATCCATTGGCTCCCCTTAACTGTCTCCAGCCTTCAAAGACGTATTTATAAACAAGAAAAAACACCATTCTTTCGCCTCATTGCTTTTCGCAATTCGTCTCTGCTTTTCTTTTCAGTTTCTTTCTCCCCGAAGATCTCTCTCTCTCTCTCTCTCTCTCTCTCTCTCTCTACCCTCTGTTCTCTTTCTACAACAGGTACCTCACTCTCTTTCTCTTTCTCTTTCTGGATTTCTCATTCTGATCCCTGATTCGAAGTGTATGTAAGTTTAATCATCCTCATTGTGATCACATATGTTGCTTTTGTTGTTTCGGAAGTCGGGATTTGCTTTTCACTGCCAAATGTGTATTGGGATCTGCGTGTTTCTTGTTTCCATTTGGATCCGTGATAATGAGTTCGGTTTTTTCTTTTTCTTTTTTTTTTTTGGTTTAGTTTTATGTTTGATTTCTTGCTTGTTAAGCATTTTCTTGTTCTGATTATGTGTGTTGGATCGAATTGAGGTATTTTGGATTTAGATCACGGGATATATTTTGGACGTTCATTTTGAAATTGGATTTTAGGTTTGGGAATATTCGGAGATCTGATCTGATGTGATGGGTGGTTGTTGATCAGGGATGTTTTCTTTTTTGTTGTTTGTGAAGGGAATTGAAGTTCTATTGATTATGATCTGGGTTTTTTTAAATTAGTTGGTTTCAGTTTCTCCAGCAATGAAGCTTAGTAATGAATAATAATGTACTTCTGGGTTTATTTTTTTTTCCTCTTCTGCTACTTCTTTACCTACTGTAACTGCCATGGAACTGCACCATTGACTTAAGTTTTTTAGATCTGCAACTTGTGAAACTAGTTTCCATCTAATGAAATATTCTATTTTTGTTTCTTCCATTGTGGCTAAGAGTTTCCATTTCATTTTATATATATTATACACATAGTTTAATTTTTTGTTCCTGTTAGTGATTTTATGTTATTTATATATTTTTTTCTTGTGTAGAAGTTGCTTTTGACATGGCTACGCACACTCCTAAGAACATCCTCATTACTGGGGCTGCTGGATTTATTGCATCCCATGTTGCTAACAGACTTGTGAGGAACTATCCTGGCTACAAAATTGTTGTACTTGACAAGCTTGATTATTGCTCAAATCTGAAGAACCTTCTTCCATCTAAACCATCTCCCAATTTCAAATTCGTTAAGGGAGACATTGGCAGTGCTGACCTTGTCAATTATCTCCTAATTACTGAGTCTATTGACACAATTATGCATTTTGCTGCCCAGACTCATGTTGACAACTCGTTTGGTAATAGTTTTGAGTTCACAAAGAATAACATCTATGGTACGCATGTTCTTTTAGAGGCATGCAAGGTCACTGGACAGATTCGTAGGTTCATCCACGTTAGTACGGATGAAGTGTATGGAGAGACAGACGAGGACGCTGTTGTGGGAAACCATGAGGCTTCCCAACTCCTCCCGACAAATCCATATTCTGCGACAAAAGCTGGAGCTGAAATGCTTGTGATGGCCTATGGTAGGTCTTATGGATTACCTGTGATCACGACCCGAGGAAACAATGTTTATGGACCTAATCAGTTTCCTGAGAAGCTAATTCCGAAGTTCATTCTTTTGGCCATGAGAGGTCAGCCTCTTCCCATTCATGGAGATGGTTCTAATGTTAGGAGTTATCTGTACTGTGAGGATGTTGCTGAGGCTTTTGAAGTTATTCTTCACAAAGGAGAGGTTGGCCATGTTTATAACATTGGGACAAAGAAGGAGAGAAGGGTTATAGATGTTGCAAAGGATATATGCAGACTTTTCTCGATGGATGCAGATGCAAGCATCAAGTTTGTTGAAAACAGACCTTTTAACGATCAGAGGTATTTCTTGGATGACGAGAAACTCAAGAACTTGGGATGGTCAGAACGTACAACATGGGAAGAAGGGCTGAAGAAGACAATTGAATGGTACACCAAGAACCCTGATTGGTGGGGTGATGTCTCTGGGGCTTTGCTGCCACATCCTAGAATGCTAATGATGCCCGGTGGAGTTGAGAGGCACTTTGAAGGGTCTGAAGAGGGAAAACCAGCTGCTTATGCTTCAAGTAATACTAAAATGGTTGTCCCAACTTCCAGGAATCCAGGCTGTCCTCACCAGTCATCCTTTAAATTTTTGATATATGGTAGGACAGGGTGGATTGGAGGCCTTCTTGGGCAGTTATGTGATAAACAAGGCATTGCCTATGCGTATGGCAAAGGGCGTCTGGAGGATCGAGCCTCACTTTTGGCGGATATTCAGAATATTAAACCAACCCATGTTTTTAATGCTGCCGGAGTGACAGGCAGACCCAATGTTGACTGGTGTGAATCTCACAAAACAGAGACTATTCGAGCCAATGTTGCTGGAACCTTAACTTTAGCAGATGTTTGCCGGGAGCATGGACTCTTGATGATGAACTTTGCCACTGGCTGTATATTTGAGTACGATGCCAAACATCCAGAGGGTTCTGGTATTGGATTTAAAGAGGAGGACAAGCCAAATTTCATTGGTTCCTTTTATTCAAAAACCAAGGCCATGGTACATATTCAGGGGACTTGTATCCTTACCACACTTCATCTTAATTCATTTATCTGTTGTGATTATTTGGCTTTCTAATTTTTATTTCTGATCACAGGTGGAGGAGCTTCTGAAAGAATATGATAACGTCTGCACCCTCCGAGTTCGGATGCCGATATCATCTGACTTGAACAACCCACGCAACTTCATTACCAAGATTTCTCGCTACAATAAGGTGGTTAACATCCCAAACAGCATGACCATCCTGGATGAGCTTCTGCCCATTTCGATCGAGATGGCAAAGCGTAACTTGAGGGGCATCTGGAACTTCACAAACCCCGGTGTTGTGAGTCACAATGAGATTCTGGAGATGTACAAGAAATACATCGACCCTGAATTCAAGTGGGCTAACTTCACATTGGAAGAACAGGCTAAGGTAATTGTGGCCCCCAGAAGCAACAATGAGATGGATGCTTCAAAGTTGAAGAACGAGTTCCCAGAGATGCTCGGGATCAAGGAGTCGCTGATCAAGTACGTCTTCGAACCAAACAAGAAAACCTCTGCCTAATAAGTTTTTGATCTATAGAACTTAGGATTCACAATTGCATTCTGCATTAGTTTATATGTTTATGATTATCACATTTCATCTATGATGATAATGTTTCATTTTCACTCATAATTAATTGTTATTGTTTCTGTTCTGCTGCTATAGAAGGTGAGATTAGATTCAAATCCACCTGATATGATGTATTTTAGAATATATTGTTTTTTTTTTTTTTTGGTCCTGGCCTTATCAAAAGCATTATTTTAGGATACAAGAAAACTGTAGTCTGCATTGTGCAGAAGAACTGCAAGTTTCAAATCCTATAATTATTGAATGGTATTAATTTTTGCATATTATTATTTTATTCCCCCTATTCTTTTTTCCAATGTTTCCAAAAGTTCCAATAGTCTTTTACCATTTTATTATTTGGCAAGTTGTTTGTGGTTGTATTCCGTTGTATGTATCCAAATCTAATACACAATTTTGGCTACGTTCCAGAAACAACATTTGTTCAATTTTACTTTTGAATATAATATTCTGCTTTAATTCAAAAATTGATTAATTAAAATAATGGTATTATCTAATAAGATGATGATGAAAGCGAACCATTAGTTTAGACATTGAAACTTAGAATGGAATTTTTTTGCGTCAATCGAATGAATGATTTAATTTGTGTTAAGTAACCAACCAGATTAGATTAGTTACTTTCTATTTTGATAATTTTTTTTGTTAAACCAGTTGCTATAAAATTGACATTTGTAATCATCTGAGATTAAGAGAAATAACATCAAACTTTCACCACTCCTTAAAGATTCTCCTTAATTTGTGAAAGATTCTCGATTTTAACATTTTGTAATTCGTTTATATACTCTGTCCTTTATACCCGAATGAATAGTGATCCTGAATTTCAAGTTTATGAATATATTTATATATGCTTGTTTGGAAAAATACAAAATAGTTTGGTTTTGGTTAATTTTAGGTTAAATGGTAGATTTGGTCAGTAAGGTTTGGAGGTTAGAAGTTTTTTTTTTTTTTTTTTTTTTTTTTCCAGTTTTTTGTCAGGAAATATAATTCGTTTTTTAGGCCTAACTGAAAAATGGTCATCTATCTGAAATCAAACAGAAATAAAAGTGGTCTTTTGTTTGCGCAAGCACCATGTGAGTTTATCAATTCACCCTATAATCCACATGTGTTGTGAGGTAGTTCGTTACTTGATTTACTATGCTTGATACACAGTGAAAAACAATAACAATACAAAATTAATCTGAAGAATTAAGTTCACACCAAAACTAATAACAGAGTAAATGGCATGAGTAACAACTAAAGGAAGAGAACATAACACAACCAAGTTGATAATCGAGTCCAGTTGAAGAGATCATATATTGAGATTCAAAAAGGTTCACAAGTACAGTGTTTAGTTAGAATTAATATTCTCAAAATATTAAACTATTTCAAACTGAACAATCTATGTCGAGACACCTCTAAATCTACTCATCCTGTTAGACTTCCCCTAAAGGCGACCTCTTTACTCCAGTGCACTGTCTACGAAAGTTATGGCAATAACTCACCGTCTAGTAGAATAAGGTCAACTCTACAGGAATAATTTCTTAAAAAGTCACCTACCGATTGAACTTGTAAATCATGATATAGCTTGAGACTCCTGCAAGCTGTAATCTAGGTTAGAATCCAGAGAAACAACAAAATCTTCATCAGGGATAAAGATTTTAAATGAATTAAAATCCCAACCAACTTGAAGGATTTTTTTATACTAAGAAAATAAAAATAAATGAAATTTGTACACTAAACACAGTAACAAACTCCCCCTTTTGGCAGCAAAAAGTTTCCTTTATTTTTTTAGGCAAGCAATATTTTCAAAAACTACAAAACAACAATAAAGTCTATCAACCAGATCAACCACAGACACAGGCTCAACCATCACGGACACACACCCTTCCATCAACACAACATAAACGCCAGCATAGACTTTTTGGCTCCTATGATCACTACTCCCTCTTACCTGCTAAAAGAAAATGCTTAGTCAATCAACGTCGGAGAAGGATGTTGAAAAGAGGAAGCATTACCATAAGAAGGCAACAACACTAAGAGGGAGAGAAGCAAGGAATCAACAGTAGAGTGTCACTAAGAGAGAGTGTGAATAAGGCAGGAGGTAGCAACAACCCATCATTAAACATACACACTCCAGCAGGGAGCTCAAGTTCTTCATGACGCTGGTTCGGATAGAGTGAGCAATATTAGAGACATGAAACCACTTAAACAAATTATAGCTCAAACTAAGAGTCTTTAAAGTAGGACTAGGCGCACCTTGATCACCTAAAACATAAGGATGCTGAGAAAAACATGATATAAACCCTCATCTCTCCACTATATAAAACTTTCTCTCTCTCTCTTTTCTTCACAACAAAACAAAAACTTCTCTTTCTCCCATCCCACTCTCATTTTCCCTTCTTCTACATAAAAGAAAAAAGAACTTTTAGGATTTATTTCTCTATTATTTTTTAGTTTCCGAGCATAGTGAGTGTTTATCTTGAGTGTTGGTATTCCAGTGGGTCCAAGTGTTGTTTTCATCGACGAAGAAGGTTATTTTATCATGGGAACGACGGGGCTGTAACAACTGCCAGCACCTAAAGCAGAGTCGTGAAACATCTTAAAGAAAGCGAGTTTTGCGACTCAACCCAACAGTTGATGAGTTTTTGTTTTGTAGATTTTGTCGTTCTAACGAAGCGGCTTCAACATTTTTAAGACAAGTGCGCTCTACCATGGTTGGTTCATTCCAAGTCGACATGCTAACCTTGGATTTAAATCGATCATTCCACTTCGAAGAAGCCCACTTCAAATATTGGAAGTAGAAATGCTATTTTTCTTAACCCTAAAGAAGGTTGTCACTGCATGCACCACAAAAGAGCCAAAAGTTCCCAAAACTGATCCAACCGAGGAGCAACTCCAGGCTCACAACACATGTGTGGAGTCAGATTTTATTTGTAAAAATATCATACTTATCCAATTGAGGAAGTCTTGAGATGCGTTGCAAAATAAAAAAAAAACTGAAAATTTGGATCCAAGAAGTATGCCATAAGTCGATACTTGCGATACCAGATGGTTGACGATAAATTATTAAAAGCCTAATCACATGAACTACAGAAGATTTCCCATGAAATAATTAGTGTATGTATGCCTTTAGATGAGCAATTTCAAGTTACTGTTATTAAGACGAAGGAGTTCTCTTTGGAAAGCGTAATCACCCGGCTGCAAATTGAGGAGGAGGCCCGCAAGTATGACCAGAAGAAGCAGGTGAACGCAAGTTCCAAAAAGAAGTCCACTGTCATCCTGAAACCAGACTTGAAGCCTAAGGAGAATAAGATGAAGGTTCAGAACATAGGTCCTAACAACCAAAAGAACTTTTAGAAACCCCATTCTAGAAGTACGATACAAATTGTGTGTTATAATTGTAATAAACCTAGATATTTAGCTAGAAATTATAGAAACAGAATCGTTCTGCTACACAGACAAACCTGGTAGAAGAGGATTTAGTAGCTATGATTACTGAAATAAATGTGATCGTGGGGTCTGAAGGTTGGTGGCTAGACGCTGGTGCATTACACCATGTTTGCCATGACCTTAGTTTATTTTTAAAATATAACGAAACTAAGAATAAAAATATTCTTCTAGGGGATCACCACATAACCAAAGTAGCTGGCATCAGGGAAGTGGAGCTGAAGTCACCTCCGACAAGACACTCATTCTAAAGGAAGTCTTGCACACTTCTGAAATTTGGAAGAATATGGTCTCGAGCTATCTCCTCAATAAGGCAGGGTTCACTCAAACTATAGGACCGACCTCTTTATTTTAATAAAGAATAATGTATTTATGGGGAAGAGGTATGCAACAGATGGGATGTTCAAATTAAATCTTGATATGAATATAAATGTATCTTCTGCTTACATGTTGTCTTCTTTTAACATTTGGCATGATAGGCTTTGTCATGTGAATAAAAGGTTAATTAGCAACATAAGTAGGTTAAACATGATTCCAAAGTTATCTATGCATGAATTTGAAAAATGTGCATGTTGTAGTCAAGCTAAGATAACTAAAACTTCACATAAATTTGTAAATAGGATAACTGATCCATTAGAGTTAAGTCATTCTGATTTATGTGAATTTGATGGCATGTTGGCTAGAAATAGTAAAAGATATAAATAACATTTATTAATGATTGTTCTGATTTTACTTTTATTTACTTGCTTAGAAATTAAAATGATGCTTTTGGCATGTTTAGGGTGTTTGTAACTGAGCTAGAAAATCAGTTTAGTAAAAGGTTAAGAGACTTCGTAGTGATAAAGGAATTGAATATGTTTAAGTTACCTTTAATGAGTTCTACAACTTAAAAGGAATAATTCATAAGAAAATCGCGCCTTGCTCTCCTAAAATGAATGGAAAAGCTGGAAGGAAGAATAGAACTCTAATTGAGTTGGTAGTTTCTATTCTTCTTGATTTAGGAGCAACACCATCCCGTTGGGGTGAAATAAACAAGACTGTAAATTATGTCTTTAATAGGATTCCGAAATCAAATAACTCAATCTCACCTTACGAAGTCCTTATGAACAAAACACCAAACCTATCTTATCTCAGAACTTGGGGTTGCCTAGCTTATGTTAGAATTTTTGATCCTAAGAGAAGAAAGCTAGTCAGTAGAGCCTACGAGTGTGTCTTTATAGGATACTCTAGGTCTAGTAAAGCCTATAGGTTCTATAACTTAGAATAAGGTAATCGTAGAATTAAATGATGTAGACTTCTTTGAAGATCGATTTCTTTTTAAATCTAGAAATAGTGGAGGCCTGGTTAGTCAAACTAGTGAGGGCTCAAGTTTTAATAACTTACCTTCAGTTAGGATCTAATCTCAAGACTAGAAATTAGATGTGGAACCTAGAAAAAACAAGAGAGAAAAAATAACTAATGACTTTGGAGAAGACTTCGAAATGTACAATGTGGAAGAAGATGCTAATGACCTAATCAAAGCTTTTTCCTCAGTTGATGTCGACTTATGGCAGGAAGCTATTAATGATGAAATGAATTCTTTTGAATCAAATAGAACTTGACACTTAGTTGACCTTCCCCCTGGTTGCAAAGCAATAGGCTGCAAGTGGGTTTTAAAAAAGAAACTCAATTCTGATGGATCAATTAATAAGTATAAGGCTAGGCTAGTCAAAAGGTTTTAGGCAGAGGGAAAACGTAGACTTCTTTGACACATTCTCCCAAGAACTAGAATCACATCAATTAGAGTCCTGATTGCTATTGCTACCTTAAACAATCTCTTAATACATCAGAGGATGTTAAGACTGCGTTCCTCAACAGTGATTTAGAAGAAGAGGTCTATATGAAACAACCTGAAGGTTTCATAATTCATGGTTAAGAATCCAAGGTCTATAAGCTAGATAAATCCCTGTATGGCTTAAAACAAGCTCCTAAGCAATGACATGAAAAGTTTGATAACCTAATCATGTTTAAAGGATTCAAAGTTAATGAAAATGATAAATGCATCTACTATACGTTCGAGAATGGCTTATGCACTATCGTATGCTTACATGTAGATGACATGTGTTAATATTTGGGTCAAACTTGCATGTCATAAACAATGTAAAATCAATGTTGTGTGTAAATTTTGCATAAAAGACTTAGGAGAAGATAATGTAATCCTGGGTATCAAGATCACTTGATCTGAAATAGGAATTTCTTTGGATCAATCCTCTTACATAGAGAAAATTCTAAAGAAATATAACTACTTTAAAAGCAAACCAGCTTGTACACCATATGATCCTAGTATTAAGTTGTTTAATAACATTGGTAACAATATTAATCATTTTGAGTATGTGAGCATCAAAGGTAGTTTAAGATATGTTGCCGATTGCAATAAGACATAGCTTATATTGTAGGGTTACTATGTAGGTTTACTCGTTGACCTAGCCTAGAACACTGGAGAGTCATAGAAAGAGTCATGAGATACCTTAAAAAAATCTAAAACTTAGGATTACATCACCAAAAATTTCCCGTTATCCTAGAAGGGTATAGTGATGTTGATTGGAACTCCCTTTTGGATGACTTAAAGGCTATAAGTGGCTTTATTTTTAATATAACAGGAGGGACTGTTGCTTAGAAATCCAAGAAACAGACTATTTTAGCCTAGTCTACGATGGAGTTAGAGATGATAGCACTTGCTATTGCTAGTGAATAAGAAAGCTAGCTTTGAAGCTTGCTATCAGAGATTCCCACATGGGAAAGACCGATATCAGTCATATTGATCCATTGTGATAGTACTGCTGTGTTATTACAAAAATTTAGAACCGTTATTACAATGACAAGAGACGACAAATACGTCGTAAGCACAATACCATTAGAGAGTTTCTGACTACTGGTGCAATTATAGTGGATCACGTACGGACTGGGGATAACTTGGCCGATCCTTTGGCGAAAGGACTAATTAGAGAGAAGTTTTCAGAACCTTAGACTCATGCCTATAGAAAAATGAATTGCTTGTGAGACAAACCCAACTAGAAAGATTGGAGATCCCAAGAATCAAGTTCATTGGGTAATAACTAACCACAAGTGATATGAAGAGAATCATGCTAGAACATAGGAGTTCCATTCTTATGATTAGCATGACATCTTGAAGCGAAAGAAAAGGCTGAACTTAGTTCTTAATGAATTCTATACTTGATGTCAAGTGGGGTACCTAGATACAAGAGTACTCCTAATAGATTTACCTATGTAGATTTGGAAGTGAGGGAAGCTTCCTATAGAATTTTAGGCAAATTCTCTAGAGCGTCCACTAAACTGGGATATACGTGTCAGGCCTTGAAGAACGGACATTTGAGAACCTCACTTGAATAATATTGTGTGTGCAATGCTACTAGAGGTAAAGTTCAAAACCAAGAGTTACTTTGTAATATTCTTATCATTGTCACTACTAAGGTTCAAGTCGTAAGGAACCTTTGCTTAAGCATAGTATTACATAAATAGACACAACTCGATGAAAATATATTAAAAAATTATCAAGTGGGGGGTTTTTTGGTGGAAAAAAATAAAATATTAAAATATATTGACAAAAAATAGGGTATGGTTGGGTCTTCAACGTGTAATTCTCCTACTATTTTGTCTCCTTGAAAGTTGAATCAATTATGACCACTCATTGATTTTTTGTTACGCTTCTACCCCTCATCCCTCCATTATATAAATCCTTCTCCCCCTCTCTTTTCTTCATGATGAAACAAAAACTTTTCTTTCTCTTATCTCACGCTCATTTTCCCTTCTTCTTCAGAAAAGAAAAAAAACTTTTAGAATTTATTTCTCTATTATTTTTTAGTTCCCGAGTGTAGTGAGTGTTTATCTTGAGTGTTGGTATTTCGGTAAGTTCAAGTATTGTTTCCACCGACGAAGAAGGTCGTTTTATCTTGGGGTTTCGGTAAGTTTAAGTTCAAGTATAGCTGTAAAACATCTTAAAGAAAACGAATTCTGCGATTCATCCCAACAATTAATGAGTTTCTATTTTGCTGGTTTTGTCGTTCTAACGAAGTGTTCCAACGAAGCAGCTTCAAAAATTTGTTTAATATTTTTCTTAATTTTGGTTGTGACAAATTGAGACTAAAGTTTGCTTAATGTATAAATTGTGATTTTGTTTTTATTATTCTTAAATTGATTAAAATTGTTTTGACATAATTTAGGCTTTGGTTTAAGATTGTGATTGTCTAAAATATAACTACTTTGAAGATCAGTTTAAGCTTACAATTTATTCATTAAACTTATTTAATAAGTTTTTTTTATTCTTATAAGCACCTATGAGCGTGTAATAAGTAACTATAACTATTTGACTAAATAATACAGGGAGTTACTTGTGTTGAATTCACAAGTTTGTCAAAAAAATAGTTATTATTAACGATGAACAAGGAGCAGATCAAACTTAGAAATAAATTGTCGATTGAATATAAAGAAGGACTGTTCAAATTTTTAAAGGTGGTAAAGTTTCGTGTTAATAATTTTAGACGAACACCATGCAAAAATTGTATGAACTCAATGTGAGAGTCATTAGAGGGTGTGGAGCGACATCTATTAACTTATGGAATATCTTCCTCATACTGTCAAAGGGTATATCATGGAGAGCCTGTCAACTTAGCTAGGGTTTTGAAAGAGTTACAATTCATTCACCCCATAATAATGAAGAAACCAATAATGGTTTTGAAGAAAATGAAATGTTGAATCTTATAAATAATTTTCAAGTTCCAATTGAAACCAAAGAAGCAATTGAAGAAGGGATCGAGAATGATATTCCCTTTAATTGTTAAGGACGAAATACAACAAACTTATTTAAAGATTTAATAAATGAAGCACGTAATGGACTATTCCTTGATTGTTCAAAATTTCACGTAATGAACTACTCCCTGATTGTTCAAAATTTTCCTTCTTAAACTTTTTAATGAAGTTGATGCATATCAAAGTTCTCAACGGCCGGAGTGACAAATCGTTTGACATGTTGCTAAAACTATTAAAAGTTACGTTTCCATTGGGCTTCACCATACCTACTTCCTTTTATGGAGCTAAGCAAAAATTGTGTTACTTATTTGTAGGTTATAGTCAATTCATGCGTGCAAATACAATTGTGTATCATATTAGAAGGAATTTGGTGATTTGCAGCAATGTCTAGTTTGTGGTGAGTCTCAGTACAAAGTTAATTCTAGTATCATTATTTATATTTTATGACAGATAATAACTGTCATTATTTATCTTTTATGATAGATAATAAATGTCATTATTTATAATTTATGACAATGATTAACTGTCATCATTTCACCTACCAGACTTTAATTAACTGTCAAGAATACCTTTTCTATGACTTTTTTTTAAATTCAAATGTCATGATTTTATTTCCAGTTCCTGTTTTTCTTGCCTTATTCTTTTTTTTAATCCCTGTTTTTCTTATCGCCCTGCCATTATACAGACCAATACAATCACAAAGTACTATACAACACACACATATGGAAACAAACGGTGAATGCTTTAATATATATACTTTAACATACACTCTATAATATCTATACAATTGTCGGTAAGTGTTTGTGTTCACACGAGATTTCAGGAGAAATTTAATTCGTGAAATCGAACTTTGTATTGATTTATGTATTGTGGATACAATCTCTAATATTTACTCCTTTGATTCTTTCTCTCGAATACAAAAAGTAAAATTTAGAACTTCGTGGTCTTCGATCTTCAAGAAGTTGTAACTACAAGTCAATTCGAGCTTCAATCTTCTGGAATTCAAGGAAAGTTTGATCTTCCAAGTCTTCGATCTTTCAAAAGGATGATTTCGAGGTTGATGATAACTTGCACGTCTTGAGAGTCTTCAGAAGTTTTTGTCTTCAATTCTTCAGAGCTTCGATTCTTCTCTTCAATCCAAGCTGCCTCAAATGAATGGTAGATGTCTCTATTTATAGAGAAATTTTATGGGCTTTAAGTGGGCTTGGGCCTGTTTGTTTGTTAGGCTTGGGCTTATCTGTCTGTTGGACTTAGGCTTGGCCCATTTGCTTATTGGGCTTGGGCTTGAGCCCACCTGACATTCTGGGCTTGGGCCCATTTGCTTGTTGGGTTCGTGTCTGGGACCAATTGTTTGACGGGCTTGGTTCATTATTTCTTCCTCTAATTTATATTTAGAGCTTAATTAGATCAGGTACAAGAAAACTTAATTATCCAAACCCAATCAAATTATGATTATCACAATATTTATTGTGATGACGTGGCGGAATTTAATTGGCCAAAATTTATTGCTCAACAAATGCCCCCTTTTCGAGAGTCGTACACCTGCATGAGTGGATGAATTTCGAAAACAATAATCTGAGATCAAAAATACAAGCGATTTGTTCTTGATTTTGGCTCCCATTAAAAATGTCAAATTAATCACTATGCATTTGGATATGAGTGATTAAAACACTATGTGAAATTTAATTAATTAATTAATTATTATTATTTTTTAAATAGTAATTGGAAGATTGACGCTTAAAAGTAATAAAATTGGAATATTGCCAATTCATGAATGTAAGTTGTTTATTATTATTATTATTATTATTTTTGACTCTAATGTTAATTTTTTTTTAGTGTAAAAGAGAAATGGGAGAAGGTAAAATTAGTACTTATTTATTTATATATTTTATTATATTTTCAACATATTTAGAAGAAAAGAGAAAGAAAACAAAAAAAAAGAAAAAATAATAAAAAAAAATAAGAAAGATTTAAATGTGTATATGAATGACGATCATTCTTTTTTTTTTTAATATATATATGTATATATCTTCCTCTTTTGAATTATTATTATTTGTATATAATACATATTTTCTAGAAAACGGAAGAAAAAGAAGAAAAAGATAAATAAATAAATAAATAAAATCTCAAACTTCTCCAAGATT
Organism: Cucumis melo; assembly: GCF_025177605.1. Taxonomy (NCBI): domain Eukaryota; kingdom Viridiplantae; phylum Streptophyta; class Magnoliopsida; order Cucurbitales; family Cucurbitaceae; genus Cucumis; species Cucumis melo. Next base: position 22,010,273 of record NC_066863.1, on the reverse strand, counting down.
TAAAAAAAAAAAACTTTTTCAAGATTTAGATGAAGATCTCAACAATTTAAATGTTAAATCTCAACGATCCTAGATATGATTTATTTTTAGTCCCTATAAATACGTTAGGCTATGATGCAAAGAGGCACAACATTCACATTATTTATTGTCAAAGAGGGAGGAAGAAGAAAAAGGTTTTTCTTTGTTTCTTTTTTATTTTTTGCTGATTTTTTTTTGCCGGTTGCATGCTTCTGTTAGTCCGCACCGCCGCTCATTTTTTTTTTTAATTTTTAGAATAAGTTGAAAGAAGGAGAGAAAAAGAATGAGATGCAAAGAAGAGAGTGAAAAAAAATACATGAGGGATGTAGAGGAGAAGGAAGAAAAAAGAAAAGAGGAAAGGAGAAAGAAAGAGAGGAAAAAAAAAAAAGAAGAAAAAAAGAGAGAAAAAGGAGGAAGAAGAAGTGCGGAGAGAAAAGAAAAGAAAGAGAGGGAAGAGAAGAGGGGGGTGGCATTCTGTCTTTTTTTTTTTTTTTAATAATATCTATTTATAATTATTTTTCCTTTCTTTTTTTGATTTTTTATACATTTTTTTTACAATTTCTAAAAGAAAGATTTCTCTCTCTCTTTTGTTTGTTCTGTTAATCTCTCTCTCTCTTTTTTATATATGATTTCTATAATTTTCTTTTTTTTTTCTAATTTTTATTTTTTCATAAATGTTTATTGCTATTATTATCATTATTGTTTTAAAATTAGTTTCTTCCTTTTTTTTTTTGTTAACTTTCCACTTGATTTGCTATTTTTTTAGTCTATTATTTATTTATTTATAATTCTTTTTCTTTTCTTTTCTTTTTATTTTATTTTTATTTTATTTTTATTTTATTTATTTTTTATTTTTTTGTTTTCTACGTGTGTGTGTGTGTATATATATATATATATATATATATATATATATTACCTTTTCTAAAAGAAAGATTCATTTATTTATTTATTTATTTGTTTGTTAATCTCTTCTTTTTCTTTTTTATATCCCTAGCTTACCTAATTTTTTTTTTCAGGTTCGCACCAACCTAAAGCTCTATCAAAGGTTGGTTCTATTTTTTTTGTTTACTATTAACGAATTTTTTTTCTTCTTTTTTTTTTAAAAGAAAGAAAAAAAATTGGAGATCCCGTGTGAGTATATATGAAGTTACGATCTGATGCCCTGCTTCTATGACTGTCAACTTTTGGGGTTTGTTCATGATAGACGATGCAACTCTATCATGACGCCCTGCTGCTTCCTCGATGCCTAGGGTTTGTTCGTGATAAACGATGCAACTCTATCATGACTCCCTGTTGCTTCCTCGATGCCTAGGGTTTGTTCGTGATAAACGATGCAACTCTATCATGACTCCCTGTTGCTTCTTCGACGCCTAGGGTTTGTTCGTGATAGACGATGCAACTCTATCATGACGCCCTGTTGCTTCTTCGACGCCTAGGGTTTGTTCGTGATAGACGATGCAACTCTATCATGACGCCCTACTGATTCCTCGACGCTTGGGGTTTGTTCGTGATAGACGATGCAACTCTATCATGACGCCCTACTGATTCCTCGACGTCTGAGGTTTGTTCGTGATAGACGATGCAACTCTATCATGACGTCCTGCTGCTTCCTCGTCGCCTGGGGTTTGTTCGTAATAGACGATGCAACTCTATCATGACGTCCTACTGATTCATCAACTCCTGGGGTTTGTTCATGATAGACGATGCAACTATATCATGACGCCCTACTGATTCGTCAACTTCTGGGGTTTGTTCATGATAGACGATGCAACTATATCATGACGCCCTACTAATTCGTCAACTTCTGGGGTTTGTTCATGGTAGACGATGCAACTCTATCATGACGCCCTGCTGCTTCCTCGACGCCTGGGGTTTGTTCGTGATAGACGATGCAACTCTATCATGACGCCCTACTGATTTCTCGACGTCTGAGGTTTGTTCGTGATAGACGATGCAACTCTATCATGATGCCCTGCTACTTCCTCGATGCCTGGGGTTTGTTCGTAATAGACGATGCAACTCTATCATGACGCCCTACTGATTCATCAACTCCTGGGGTTTGTTCATGATAGACGATGCAACTATATCATGACGCCCTACTGATTTGTCAACTTCTGGGGTTTGTTCATGATCGACGATGCAACTCTATCATGAGCCCTGCTGCTTCCTTGATGCCTAGGGTTTGTTCGTGATAGACGATGCAACTCTATCATGACGCCCTACTGATTCGTCGGCGCCTAGGGTTTGTTCGTGGTAGACGATGCAACTCTATCATGACGCCCTACTGATTTGTCAACTTCTGGGGTTTGTTCATGATAGACGATGCAACTCTATCATGACGCCCTGCTGATTCGTCAACTTTGTTTTCATATACTCTTTGTTCCAAGACAATGTCATCGACACTAACTTGCTTATGATGATTTTCTTTTACAGACGATGGTTTACTTCATGGAACGATTCTTGTCTGGAGTTCGACATCTCGTAATACTTTCTGACAGAAATCAACCCAGAGAAGATGGACTTAGTCTCATTATGGAGAAGCCATGGGCTGGCGCTTTTGCAGATCATTGGCCACGCTTAGACAACAACTCAGTTCTTCCCAGATTATCCGTGGAGATACCTTTGCCTGAGGGAAAAAGGCGCATGGATCTTGCAATCTTCTATCCACAATGAAGCTCCTAATTCTGGCAGAGCTCTCACTCTTGGACAACGTTTAATTAAAGGTCAAACACGTTGGGGTACTGTGACCAAGGTCCCTGGAGAGTTTTGCTTTATTGACTGTTATTGGGAGTGGTTGGAGCTTGTAGTTGGTCGAAATACACGGCTTCTTTACAGTACTCGTTTATATGGCACCGTAACAGCTTCTTTATACACTTATGATCGCAACAGTGATGTTGTTCGAGCATTTTGTGAAGCATGGTGTCCTTCGACTAATACTCTTCATACTATGGCGGGCGAGTTATCCATTTCTTTGTGGGACTTATGGTCCTTTGGAGGTCTTCTCGTTAAGGGAGATTTCTACGAGAAAAGGATCCCTTCTTTTAAAGAATTAACCTCCACATCGCGGGACAAGACGAAAGTGTCTTCCGACGACCTGCCAATATCTTTTCCAGGCGTATTACTCAATAGTTTGTACGTAGAGGAATGATCGCTCGAAATCTTCTAAGAATGACTCCCAAGTAACTATTGGCTCTTGGATTTCGTTCTGGTATCTTGGATCTAGGAGCTATGATAAGCCAACAACGCGAAAGCAAAAGAAGGCGTCGCACTCCAAATCTACTCAAAACCCTGATGGTTCAAAGATCCAAGCTCGTGAGTGGTCTTCTAGGGAGAGCATGTTATTTGCAGAACTTGGAATCAAGGATGATTTGAAGGATGAAACGTATTTAGCTGCCTTCTTATCTTGCTGGTTGTGTCTTTTCGTATTTCCTCAGAAAGGATCGTTTCTTCATCCTGGAGTATTTAGGGCTGCAAGCCTAATGGCCGCTGACACTATTTATAGTCTTGCAGTTCCAGTTTTGGCGAACATATACCATGGGCTAGGTTTGGTAACCAAAGCCTCCAATCCGATAGGACGCATGGATTTTCACTTTCCCATGCATTACGTCATGGCTAGTTAGCCCATTATTTTGGTACACATTATCCACTTCCCACGGAAGTTCGAGGTCCCAAGATGACTAACTTTTCAGACGAAGGCGGGTCTATTTATTTTGGCGAATATGAGGCACGCGAATTGATCCATAATGGTGCGAGAATTCAGTGGCACGCTAACCTTCAAAACAGAAGTAAACATGAACGCATGGTTGATACCCATGATTAATCGTTTCTGCAAATGTCATATTTCGTAAGCATGCGTTCTTGCTACTTGTCCTCTCGTTGCAAAAATACCTGGATCATAACATCATACAGTCTATATCGATTTGGATGATAGTTTGGCTTTTACCAGGACCTTCCTAATGATATAGGGGGTATGTCACCTGTGATCACGTTGGATAATATATTATATCACTGGAGAATATGTACGAGGCGTAACACTTTATCTGAGCTATACTTGCTCACCCTTTCATTAGAGCCTTGCAAGCATGTGACTCAGCGATTTACAGACTGGTGGACCACGAAGCACGGGACCTATTTTGAGGATAACAGACACCATTTGGTGAGTAGTGCCATTCCTCCCCCTTCACAGCCTAGACTACCGAAGAACTGAGGGAGCAACCTAGGTGGTAAAGAAATTCGATTGGTTGAGGCGATGGCTCCTAATCTTGAGGAGAAGGTAAAGGAGCATAAAGATAAGAGCGATAGCAGCAAAAGTGATCGTCATTGGAAGAGACCTTTGAAGAAAGCGAAGGTATCAGGTGATCATCCCAACGGAAGGGGTTTAAGTGCTTTGGAAGTTCCTGATGTTCCACCACTGGTTTGCACGTTTTCCCTGCTAAATTTTTTTTTTATTTTGTCCATCTTCTTCGTAAGTGACTTATTAATTGTTTACTTCTGCAGTCCCCATTGAACGATCATCTTGAAGGACTTATAGAGCCAGACAGTGATGAATCTTTGACGGGACCTCACGCAGTTGATTCAGCCTTTGAGGAAGTTGGTACCTCGAAAACTCCCGTCAATAAACCGGCTGAACAATCCTTACACCCATCTGCTCTTCTCGAGGAGATTCGTCGAGGCAAGATGACAGTGTGGGGAAAAGACCTTGAGAGCCCTTCATCCAAAGAAGGTGTCTGTCTTAAAGCATCTTTACAAAAAGTTAGCTCAGCACATGCTCCCCTCTCTGAATTACCATTAGGCGCTTTTAATAAACAGACTGCGAGAAACCCTGAACCTTCTCAGTGGGTTGGTGAAAAGGTGGTTTCAAACTTCTTCCAGAAAACAGCTTTATGTATGTGGGAGGATATTCAAGATAAGATCATGCGAACTCCTTTTGAATATATCCCAAGACTTAGGCTAGAAATAGCGACGGTTCTCTCGGGGATTGAGAAGATCCATGCGGATGGCTTGACTTCTCTTGAAGAGTATCTAAATAGTTACCTTAAGAGGGTAGACAATTTTAACGATGTGCAATCTTCATATTCTGCACACTTGTTATCGACGGACAAAGCTCGTCAATTAAATGAGAAAACATCTGCCATCAAGGAAGCTTTGACTTTGGTGAAACAACTACGAGGAGATGCCAAAGTTATTCAGGAAAGAACCGCAGAGTTATCTTTAGAAAGGAAGGAACTGGAGAAGAGACTTCGGAGCATAAATGCTGAGTCTGAACAACTGTCGATTTTATCTTGTGAAAAAGCGGAGGCCATAAACCAACAAGAACTAGAAGTTTCCAAGCTCCAGGATGAAATCAATACCCTTGAAAGCACCCCTGCTATTACTGAGGAAGCGATCGAGGCACTAGCTACGGTTCGTCAGAGCATGGAAGCTGTACGAGAAGAATTTAAGAACTTCAAGTGGAGGCTTTGATTTATGCCCCCTTTGCCCCCCCCCCCCCTTTTTTTTTGCTGCGAACCTTGTAGATGTGAAGATTTTTGTTGAATTATAATGCAGAAGGATTTTTTTTATATATATATACATTTACATTTATTTTACCAAGTTTTCATATGAGCAGACAATGAAACATGACTTTTTTTTTTATACATGTGTGGATTTAAAGTGAACTTTAAGCTGCCTACGTACCCTTTTTATAATATAGGGATCAAGTCATGACGTAGTTCAAAATTTATTTATTTATTTATTATTTTTTTTTGTTTACATAACTGGATTAGGTGTAAAACTTCTTGAGAAATTTGCCATTGATTGGGCCAATTCGCAATCCATCTTGATCGATGATTTTGTATGCTCCATTCGTAAAAACTTCTTTGGCAATGTAGGGTCCGTCCCATTTAGGCGTGAACTTATTTCCCGTATGCCTTGTCGTGATAATAGGTCTTCTTACTGCGAGCACTAAATCACCAACTTGAAATGATCGGGGCCTTACCTGTTTGTCAAAGGCTTTTGACATTCGTGCTTGATAACATTTGAGTGCTTGTTGAGCTTCCAGTCTCTTTTCGTCAAGTGCTTCCAACTCTTGAAGGCGTAATCTAGCATTGTCTTTAGTAGTTAGCCCTTCTTGAATAGCCATTCTTAAGGAAGGAATTTCTCTTTCTAGTGGGAGTACTGCTTCAACGCCATAAACTAAGGAATAAGGTGTAACACATGTAGGAGTACGATGGGTAGTTCTGTAGGCCCACAATGCTTCCCCAATCTTTTCTTGCCAATCTCTTTTTTTCTTGGAGACCACATTTTTTAGTAGACTGCACAAAGTTTTGTTGAATGCTTCTGCCAATTCATTTGTTGCAGCATTGTACATAGAAGACTTGTACTGTTTAAAGTTAAATTTTTCACATAGCTTGTCCATTAAAGTGTTAGTGAATTGTCTTCCATTATCAGTTACGATACGATGAGGAATACCATATCTGTAAATGATGTGTGTCTAAACGAAATTTACAATGTTTTCCTTCTTTGCTTCTCTTAATGGCACGACTTCAGCCCATTTGGAAAAATAATCAGTTCCTGCAAGAATGTAAGAATGATCGACCGATGATTTAGGCGTGATAGGTCTAACCAGGTCGAGTCCCCAAGCTTCAAAAGGCCATGAAGCTATTGTCGGATGGAGCGGCTCTGGTGGCTGATGTATAAAATTTGCATGGAATTAGCAAGCCTCACAATACTTCGCAAAGTGCATCGAATCGTGGATCATGGTAGGCCAGTAGTAACCCATTCTTTTCAACTGATATTGGAGCTTTGGACCAGACTGGTGACACCACAAATACCTGAATGAGCTTCCTCTAAGGCCTTTGTCGATTCCTCTTTTCCTAGGCATCGCAGCAGAAGTCCCTCATATGAGCGTGTGTAAAGTGTGTCTTTGTAATAAATAAATCGCGCAGCTCTTCTACGTATTTCAGCTCTATGTCGAGGATCGGTGGGGAGTTTTCCATGCTCCAAATAGTCTATAATGGGTTGGCGCCAATCTTCTTCATCAATTGCATATACAGATATCACACCAGCTTCTTCATATTGACTTTCAATTGAAGGCACAATCCATTTTTGGCAAAGGGAAATGTTTATTGGTATATCTTCCGAGACTGTTAAAGCAGTGGCCAAATTTGCAAGTGCATCAACTTTCTTATTTTATGATCTCGATATATGCTCCAATATTGTGCTGTCGAATCTGTCCATCAATCTTCTAGCATAACTAAAGTAAGGTTTCAAGTCTTGATGCTTTACCTCGTACTGATAAGAGAGCTGATTAATGATTAACTTCAAATCACCGAATATTTCTATGCACTTTATCCCAAATTCTGAAGCCATTTGGAGGCCGATAATAAAGGCTTGGTACTCGGCAACATTATTTGAACATAATTCACCGAGTGTGAAGCTATATGGCAACATATGTTTCTCAAGAGAAATGAAGACAATGCCAACACCAGCTCCACTTATTCGTGTCGCACCATCAAAGAACATGATCCAAGGCTCCATGCTTTCAACAAACAATACTTCCTCATCAGGTAAGTCGTCACATAACTTCCAATTTGATGGAACTGGATGATCAGCTAGGAAATCTGCCAATGCTTGGCCCTTCACTGCTTTTTGGGGGATATATACAATATCATATTGTTGAAGTATAATAGCCCACTTCGCGAGGCGTCCCGAGATGACTGGCCTTGATAAGATATATTTGACAGGATCAGCTTTTGCCACCAAGTGTATACTGAAGGCTTGCATATAATGTCTCAGTTTATCTATTGCAAAGAAAAGGGCGAGACACATTTTTTCAATTGGAGAATAATTTAATTCAGCTCCTGTCAGAGTTCTACTTAGATAGTAGAGTGCACATTCCTTACCCTTATCATTTTCTTGTGCAAGTAATGCCCCGAGCAAAGTCTCTTGAGCCGCAATATACAATATTAATGGTTTTCCAATTGCAGGCGCACTTAAGACCGGAGAGTTGAGCAGATACTTCTTTATGCTATCAAATGCATTTTTCGCATGACTGGTCCCAATCAAAGACTGCATCCTTCCTCATTAGTCTCTGGAATGGTTGACATCGACCTACAAGATTAGATATAAACCTTCTAATGTAAGCTAAACGACCTTGCAATCGTCTCAATTCGTGTAGGTTCTTCGGACTTGGCATCTTCTGGATAGCATCAACTTTTGAGTGATCAACTTCGATGCCGCGATGTCTCACTATAAATCCCAAAAACTTCCCTGAAGTTACACCAAATGCACACTTGAGAGGGTTCATTCTTAGTTGATATTTTCTGAGGCGATCAAGTACCAGCTTCAAGTCTTTCAAGTGATCGCATTTCTTCTTGGACTTGACTACGAGATCGTCAACATAACATTCAATGTGTTTATGCAGCATATCATCAAAGATCCTTTACATAGCGCGTTGGTATGTAGCACCTGCATTTTTCAAACCGAAAGACATTACCTTATAATAGTATATACCTTTTGGAGTTCGAAATGCTGTTTTCTCCTCGTCATCTAGAGCCATTCTAATCTGATTATATCCTGACAACCCATCCATGAAAGATAAAGCTTCATGCCCTACAGTTGCATCTATCATGATTTCCATGATAGGCAAAGGAAAGTCATCTTTTGGGCATGCGTTATTTAGGTCGCGAAAATCGACACAGACACGTAGTTGGTCATTCTTCTTCCTTACGGGAACAATATTAGCTATCCATGTTGGGTACTTGACTTCACGAATAAATCCAGCCTCAATGAGCTTATTTACCTCTTCCTAGATTTGAGAAATGAGTTCTGGTCGGAATCGTCATTGGGCTTGCTTGACTGGCCGATGCTCTGGTTTGATCGCTAAGCGATGAACGACCACCTTTAGATCGAGTCCAGGCATTTCCTTATATGACCATGCAAAGACATCTTTATATACTTTGAGTAAGTTTACATACTCATTTTCATTATTGTCAGAAAGTTGGATGCTTATGAAGGTTGGACGAGGTTCTTCTTTCGTACCAAGATTGACTTCTTTTAACTCGTCAATCGTTGATTGACCCCCATCCTCAAGCGATAACGGAGCCGCTTCGGCATCCTCTTCAAATATATCATGCTCAGATGTCTCTTCTATTGTAACATGGCAGCAACCTACCACATCTACTTCATCTTCTGGTTCATTATCTTCAGGTCGAGTAAAAACAACATCATGTCGCTTTACTTTCAATGAACCCTCTGTATTTACTGCGACGAACATCTTTCTTTTCATTCTTGATGGAAATGCACTGTGAATTTCCTCGTCTCCTGTCACTAGGCTAGATTTGTTTGAGACGGATATTTAGGCTTTCTTTTGGCCTTTTGTTACTAACACGCTTAACCTTTTGAAGGCAGATTTTCTTGTGGTCGAAGTTGGGCTTATAGATTGTACTTTCTTTGCATTTGTGTTTAGCCTTTGAAAGGCAGAAAGTCGAGTGGAGCTGCAGGTTGAAACTTGATTACTGTCTTTCGCTATCAATGTGCTCACCCTCTGGAAGACTGAAGGACGTATAGCAGAAAAAGCAATACGATCAAAAACTGAACTTCTTTGACTTCTATCTTTTTTGCCCTCTTTAGAATCTTTGCTTTCTTCAACTGTAATATGGCATGTATAGAAACTTTTGCTTTTCCTTTACCAGTTATTCGGACTGGTTCAGAAGACTGATATCCAATTCCAGCTCTGGAATTAGGTATAGAATATCCTTGTTTCTGAAGCTTCTTTTGAGTAGGGGAAAGCTCAGGCCTTTCGTCAAATATTTTCACGCTTTTAAGCTCAGTACGAGTTGTAAAGTCATAACCCGCCTTTGCCATCAACTTATATGCCTTTGGGTCGAATCCCTCCACTGTTCGTCTTTCTGGAAGGTATTGCTTCTAAGTCCTTTTTCTCAATTTTTTTCGCTTCTCCTTTCTCTATCTTGGTAAGCGGCGTGGTGAAATTTTCCTTTAATATCTCGGTATTTTTTATCGTCAGGTTTTTCGAACATTCTGCAAATGGTGATTCTCCCTTCTTACGTCGGGACAAAGGAATATAACATAAAACAGGGGGATTTGAGACTTCCTTTTGTAAGGTTGCTATCTTTTCAGCCTCTGGTGCCCTTAACTTAGTTTCGGTCGTCGACTCACCATTTTGTGGACTATTAAGTGCATCCCCTTTATTTGATTTCTTGCTTGTGATCATTTCTTGCTCGTTCTTAAAAGTGCCCTTAGTCACTGGAACTTCAGTTGATATGATTTCACTCACGTCTTCACTTTTTGTATAAAATTTTGCATCAGCGAAGTGAGACTCAGCCTTTGTAAATGGCCTAGACTCAGCATCAACCTTCCTAATTCCCTGTTTATAAAATTTGAAGCATTGATGAAGCGTGGAGGTTACAATTCCATTTTCATGTATCCATGGACGTCCCAATAACATTTTATAAGTAGTTCTCGAATCGATCACATGCAATATTGTGCTTGCTTGCAAATCCCCTATGACGATCTCCAAACGAACAGTGCCTATTGCCTGTTGTGCTCCTTGATTAAAGCCTTGAATCACCAGTTTACCATTTGATAACTCTTCTACTGAGATACCTAATTGATTCATTGTTGACTTGGGCAGAATGTTGACGGCGGAACCGTTATCTATGAGAATTTGATTAAGCTTTTGCTCCCGAACGTATCCTGACACATATAAAGGTCTATTATGGAGCTTTGACCTAAGTAGCAAATCTTCATCACTGAATAATATCGACATACAACAGGAATCACACGCCTTCGTTGGTGATGTAACAGTAGTCGAGACATCATCATTTTTTAATATCTCGATCATTGTATCCTTAACTTCTCGTGATAGTGTCAACAAATCATTTATGCCTAAAGGAAGCACATCCTCTGGTCTGGGTGTCTCCTTCATTGCATTTAAGGGGAAAGCGTCCTCCTCCGTTGTACTGGTAGTATGACACGAGACTATTTCCATTGGAAAGCGTTTAGGGAAGAAGTCCTTTAGAATTATCGGTCGTCGTGGTCGAGAAAGCCCCTCACTTTCTTCAATAATCGGTAGAAACTTTCTCAGGTTCTTTCTTGTGTTTCTTCTCTGAGACTTACTCTTGCTCCTGTATGTTCGGTACGAGCCGGATTCTTTTTGGAAAAAACTTTGCTTGTGCTTCTTTCGACGCGTTACCAGCGTCCATCCCTCCTCAACATTATCTATTTGTTTTTCTTCTTCCTTGGGGTCATCAGCCCGGAAGTCATTATTTTGTAAATCTTCCGGTAAAGAATATATAACAACAAGTTCCAACGATCCAAATTGGATTAGACTCCCTATAGCAGACAATCTACTATCTGACTGTATGATTACTGCAGCGTGATTTGTTTGTGCCACATCATCAAGTTCTAGCTCGATCTTTTTGTCTAAAGCTAACTTTAGAATCAACTCCTTCAACACAAAACATTTTTCAACGGGATGACTGATGACCCGATGATATTTGTAGAAATTGGGATCGTTTACTCTCCCCATTTCTGCAGGTCGTTTACATTCGGGGAGTTGAATGAGTTGTTTTTCCAGTAGTTGGTCTAACATGTCCGGTAAGTCAGAGTCTAGAAAAGGATAAATTTTTTCTTGCCTCTCTTTCAATGTTGGACATCTTTTTTCGCCTTCGTCTTGGCGTTTTTCCATTTTCTTTTCCTTTGAGACAAGCTTCAAAGGGGTCGTACTGATGACCATAGCCTCCTTGGTAGCACCCTTCAATACCTTCTGAGTGCTCTTCACTTCTTTCTTTTCTTTTCTAACTTCTGGGACTAAAAGATCATTGTTTCCTCTATTAGCAATACTTAGCTCCATATCATAAGCTCTGGTTGCTAACTCTTCAAAGGTACGGGGTTTTATTCCCTGCAAGATGTACAAGAGTCCCCAATGCATTCCTTGAGTGCACATTTCAACAGCTGATAATTCAGTTAATCTATCTTTGCAGTCAAGGCTTAATGCTCTCCAGCGATTAATATAGTCAATGACTGGCTCACCTTTTCGCTGCTTGGTTGCAGTTAACTCTATCATGCTAACAATACGTAGGGTGCTGTAGAAACGGTTGAGAAAGTCCCTTTCAAGCTGCTCCCAACTATCAATGAATTCAGGCTCCAAGTCGGTGTACCAGTCGAAGGCGTTTCCTTTGAGAGTTCGTACGAACTACTTGACTAACAAATCTCCTCGTGTACCAGCAGTTTCACAAGTTTCGATGAAATGAGCAACATGTTGTTTTGGATTGCCCTTTCCATCGAACTGTTGAAACTTGGGTGGCTGGTATCCATGTGGCATTCTCATATTGTCAATCCTTTTCGTATATGGCTTGGAATATAAAGAGAACATTTGAGCAGGTCCACCGTATTGAGTTTTGATCGAGTTTACAATCATCTCTTGCAGCTGCTGGACAGACAACGATGCGATCGAGGTAGAATTTTGTGGTTGACTTTCTTGCATAATCGCTTTCCCTTTGTTAACATTTTTATAGTGTGTGTGACTTGATTCAGCAGCGTCACGACTTCCGATGTGATTTTTCAACATTGTGATCTCAAAATCCCTTTCTTCAACCGCTTTCATGAGCATATTGACCTTTTTTCGAGCTCTGCCATTCTGTCTTCGCTTGTATCCACATCATTTACCATAACTGACATTATATTTGGCTGTGGCGCCTCCTCATTTGAGCGATCAGACAACGAGTTGTGTTCGTCAATCGCAGGATTCTCTTTGATTACAATTCCACCTTTTGGTGGCTTAGAGATTTGCTCCAAATATTTTTTGCAACTTCAAAAGGAGGCATATCTTCAGATGACTGAATCTCCCTTGAGCGGCTGCGAGTGTTTGGCCGCTTGCCGATGTCACTGAGAGCTTTGGAAGTGTTGCCTTGAGATGTCATGATTTTCTTTGGATGTTCTTCAAAAAGAGAAAGAGATGAAAGGTAGAGATGGTCCCACCGGGCGTGCCAAATTGTTCATACGAGATTTCAGGAGAAATTTAATTTGTGGAATCGAACTTTGTATTGATTTATGTATTGTGGATACAATCTCTAATATTTACTTCTTTGATTCTTTCTCTCGAATACAAAAAGTAAAATTTAGAACTTCGTGGTCTTCGATCTTCAAGAAGTTGTAACTACAAGTCAATTCAAGCTTCAATCTTCTGGAATTCAAGGAAAGTTTGATCTTCCAAGTCTTCGATCTTTCAAAAGGATGATTTCGAGGTTGATGATAACTTGCACGTCTTGAGAGTCTTCAGAAGTTTTTGTCTTCAATTCTTCAGAGCTTCGATTCTTCTCTTCAATCCAAGCTGCCTCAAATGAGTGGTAGATGTCTCTATTTATAGAGAAATTTTATGGGCTTTAAGTGGGCTTGGGCCTGTTTGTTTGTTAGGCTTGGGCTTATCTGTCTGTTGGACTTAGGCTTGGCCCATTTGCTTATTGGGCTTGGGCTTGAGCCCACCTGACACTCTGGGCTTGGGCCCATTTGCTTGTTGGGTTCGTGTCCAGGCCCAATTGTTTGACGGGCTTGGTCCATTATTTAGCCCTAATTTATATTTAGGGCTTAATTAGATCATGTACAAGAAAACTTAATTATCCAAACCCAATCAAATTATGATTATCACAATATTTATTGTGATGATGTGGCGGAATTTAATTGGCCAAAATTTATTGCTCAACCGTTTGTATAATGAAGCAATGAACATATATGTTTTGATACATATAAGCTATTTAAATAAAAACATTTGAACCAAAATTTTGCTACTAAACCTACAAAAGGGCCTATAAATCAATGAATTGTAGTAAATATGGTTTCACTACTCTAATGGATTCTTGCAAAACCTAGTAAGAAAAGAAAATGAAATTTTAGAGTACGACTCTATACATCAACAACACAACACATTCACTTCAACAACACACTTCAACATAATAGAGAAAAACAACCATTTTGCTACCAAACCTACTTAATATATTATTTTTGTTGTTTGCATGTAGGAGCAATGAAGGACAAATAAACATAATAGAGAAAAACAACCATTTCATTACAATAGTGGGTCAAAGTCATTCATGTAGAGACAATCGGAGCTTAGTGAACAACGAGGTGAATAGTAGGATGTGTGGACCTATTTAAGGAAATACCTCAAATAAGAGTGGTTAGTTCGACAATTAGGCAGCTGAAGATGCACATGTAAGCAAAGTGGATTTTTTTTTTGTTTATTTTGAGTGCATAAATTAATTAATTGTATATAAAATCAAATTGTGGAACTACTATTGGCACCCACTCCAGAAGGTTCTTAACCTCCATCTGAAGACGAAATATGTGAGACATATTTGGATAGACGACCTGGTTATTTAAAAGGTCTTGGTTGAGGTCCTAAACCCAAGTTAAGGAGAAGTAGTAAGTCATTGAGTTCGACGTCCCAAGAAATGCACAATAGGTAGGTGAGGAAACTAAAAGCCAACTTTGAGATGTCGCAATGAAAGATTAAGGAACTTGAAAAAGGGTAACGACGTATGGCAGAGGAGCATGCTAGAGAAAAAGAAGAATAAAGAAGAATGTCAATTCAAAGATGCATGCAAAACAAATGGAAGAAATGAAAAAAAAAATGATTGAAGAAATGACACGAGAACAAAGAGGATCGTGAACTTTAGGTACGTATTAGCAAGAATCCCTAATACTTTGCTAAATAGTTAAGTATATGGTAGCTTTATTCCAAAACATTAGCATTCTAAGGTTTTGTTCTGGCTATCATGCAATTATGGTAGCCTTTAGGGGTGGGGATGAGGGATTAGTTGTATGTGAGAGCTTTTCTTCATTTGTAGTGTTGAGGGGTGTGAGCTTTTCTTGATTTATTGCATTAAGCGGTAGGTTTGAGGGATGAGTTGTATGTTTAATATGTATGGCTAAGGGGTGTGTGAACTTTTCTTAATTTGTTGTATTGAGGAGTGGGTTAAATTTTCTTGATTTGTTGTGTTTAGAGTTGGGTTGAGAGGTGAGTTGTATGAGTTAGTTTTCTTGATTTTTTGCTTGACTTTAATTTATTTTGTTAGTTTTGCTTAAACTTTAACTTATTTTGGAAAGTAGAATATTTTTATATTGAAATTTTTGCTTAGAATTTTGGATTTTCTAAATTTTGTAACAATGTATTTTACTTGATGTGATTGTAGGCAAGGAATTGTTCAAAGATAACGTTTTCAGATTGGTTTTGGAGATGACATTTTTTTATTAATTAATTCAAAAAGCACTTCGTAAACAATTATGAAAACTTTTTTAATATAATTTTCGTCACCAAATACATTCAAAATTAAGAAAAATGGATTTCGTATTCCAATTTCGTTATTTAATATATATAATTTAGTTTGAAAATATTCTTTTAAATTTTTAATATAAAAAAACTGAAAAAGAAATAACATAGATGATAATAAAAAATAATTGTAAAAAAAATTGAAGAAATTGTTCCTGAATATGCCATAAGAAAGTTTGGTGCTTCTGATGGGGTACGATGTTAGAAGATGATCATTAACTCCTAACGAATTTAAAGAGCCATCGGGAGTTATTATCACCCGACGATGTAAATTATCTATCGAGTGTAGCATGCATTTTCGATGTTGGAAATTCCTCTCCCAATTTGGTTTTTTGACCACATTTTCGACGAACCAATATGTGTTGGGGATCCTTTCCCAACGTGTTTTGGTACATTTCCTGACAACTTCTCCAACTTCTTCCGTCAAGAAGTTGTCAGTTTCTTGTAGTGTATAGTAAACTGTCTATCATACTTTTGTACAAGCTCTCATCAACACGAGCAACTTCAGTGTCTTTAGAACGCTTTAAGTGAGTGGCAGTAGGAGTGTGCTTGGATTGAGATTCGTTAAGCCTAAACTTTTTAACCAAGCTTTGGGCATATTTCTCTTAAGACAGAAATATTCTATCTCCACTATGCTTGACTTGAAACCTCAAATAAATATACTAACTTGCCTGGGATTCTTCTAACTCCATTTTCTTCTTTAATGGCAGAACTATAGACAATTCTTCTAAGTTTTAACCTAGATTTTTTCAGTTTGTTATGTCCTCTTCTTGCGCACAAATAACTTCAACATCTTCCTTTGAATTATACTTCATTTTTCTATTTGTTCTGGCAACTTGGCATTGTAGTCCATGTGTTTCTGCTACGTTTGGATTGGTAACTAATAGCTGAAGAGTCAATGTGTTGTCTATTTTAGGAGTGATGAGTTGGTTTTACTCATTATGTAATGGTGAGAAAAGGGAAAAACCAATGAACTCAATACCATTTATGTCGATCAGTTCCACACATGCCGACATTGAAGTTGGAAGGTCTGGTTCTGAACTTAACTTTTTCTTCTTCATTAATTTCATTTGAAAATAGCTTAGTAAAGAAAGTACATTGGCAATTCCATGGAAGTTAAAGATGGTGGTGACTGGTGTGTTGTTTTATCGAGGGTTTTTAATTTTTCTTTCATACTTTCACGGAGATCTAGAACATTCTTTTGTATACATTTTCAATTCTTACAAGTATAACTTATATGAGACAATTTTTGTGACTGAATGCATCATCTTATATGTCTCTCATACATCATATCTGCAAAAGTATGTTCTAAACCCAAATGTTATATGGCAAACAAATTACATGCTATTTTGAACTTATTATGCTGAAATATTATAGACTCTAGGGTTCTACAAGTAAGCACCCAATTTCGTTATAGGATGATTTGAGTAACTTATATCCTCCAATATTGTTATTTAGCAATTTTTACTACTTTTAGGTTCCATTGGGAGCAAATGAATGTGCGTATTTCCCTTTTGAGGAACTTTGTGACAAGTCTTTAGGAGCTGCAGATTACTTTGGGTTGTTTAGTAAGTGATCTTTCAGGATGACATTTGCCTCTAGGAGCTGTAGATTACTTCGAGTTGTTTGGTATTGGAGGGTAATATTTCAGGATGACATTTGCCCTTGTTTAGTAAGTAGTCATTTACATTTTACTGTGCTAAATTTTTAGTCTAACTTGCTTAATGGATTTATTTTCAAGTATTTGTTGTCTTCCTTATGCAGAAACATTTCATGCTCTGGCATTGGAAGGTGTCCCAATATTTAGACTCCACAACAGAATAACAGCTTATTGTTTGCTAGAACCTTTGAACCCAGTTTAGTGAATATTTGTTTGCTAGAACCTTTGAAAATCGTCTTTCTTGTATTTTATTCTTGTTTATTTTCATTGATCTGGTTTTTAGAACAACTGAAGGCATTTTTAATCCCAAAACTATTCTTCAAAGCAACAAAATTACATAAAAGATTATTCGTGGAGAAAAACAAGTCTAATGGCAATGTTACGTAATTTGCCTTGGTAATGTTCGTTGGACAAAGTGACTATAAGTTGATACCTTTTCTGTAACTATACACCATTGCAGTTTAAAATGGCCATGGAGTATTTTAAATCTGTTGAAGGTGGTCTTTTAGTGGATGCAAGCTGTGGTAGTGGTTTGTTTTCCAGAAAATTTGCAATATCTTGATCCTTCTCAGGTGTAATTGCTCTTGATTTCTCTAAGAATATGCTTCTTCAATGTTATGACTTCATTAAGAAAGATGTTACTCTCTTGAATAGGTAATTTTAGTGACTTTTATTCTCTCTTAGTTTAGTTCTTTAGAACTACAATCAATATTATATTTGGCTGGCTTGTGTATTATATTATGCTAGCTAATGATGCAAGCTCTAACTAAAATTTTGCTTTCTGCATTGAATAAGTAGAGACTTGAGATATGTAGTGCCCATTTGATGTGTTATTTGTAAATATGATTTTTGTAAGAGTAGTTATAGCCACTTCTTGCATTCTAGTTTTACTAGATGGTCGATTAGGTATGGCTAAGTTGGCTTGGTCCATATTGAACTGATTTTGAGAAAAGTTTTGAATTGTAATGTACTTATCTTTACGTCATACATGCATTTAATATTAAGAATTCAATCGGTTCTGATCATTGTGGGTTTCTTTTACTATATGGTGAGGATCTAGTTGACTAGGCTTTAGAGTGTCCATGTGTCTAGGACTCGTAAGTCATAAGTCTGCTTGAGATGCATATAGCTTACTGTTGATTTACTTTGATGTAGAATTTTTTTAAGAGAAGAAATTCTTTGATGTAGAATGTTAAAATAGTTCATTACCTTTTCAATTGAGGGCAATATATAGAACACCAAATCTTGAACTTTTCTTGAGTTTCTAAAGAAACTAGCTAAGATCTAGATTTAGGTCAGTACATAAGGCATCTTCCATAACTATGAGTTAAACCTATTCATGATGGTGATGCAAAGTAAAACTATGGTAGAATGTTATATCATTTGTGTGTTTTATGTAATCAGTTATATATATATATATATATATATATTGAATACTAGTTATTATATTTAGATAATAATGCAAGAAGTTAAAGTTTGTTGTCACTGTTTCTTGTCATATTTTTCTTCTGTGTGGAAAAAAAATTGAAGTTGAGATTGATTAGCATGATGGTCGATGAAGTTAATTGAAGTTGGCATAATCTTGTTCATCAGTTTCTGCAGTTGATCTCTTGCTTCATCTCTTTCTTCATATGCTGCCTGCAGTAGAAGAAGTAAGCTTTTCACTTTCTCTTTGTTCTTAATACTTTCTTCATTTGCTTCCATTTTTAGTGACTCAAGTTCAAAATTCGTCTGTAAGAGTTTCTGCTTCAAATCCTCCACGTTCTCCTAAAATCTCTGTAAACTGCCCAAATCCTCCATAGTTGTTTCTACTGTTTGGCTAATATTAGATGTAATAAGCTTTGGGCTTTGGGCATTATTGAGATTAATTTAGTTTATGAGTTTCATTGTCTTGTTGAATTTATTTCTTTTTGTAAGTTTAGTTTGTTTTTATTTGTTTAAATTTTGCATTGTTATGTTTCATTGACATACAGAAAGTCGTTCCAAGAGATTATTAATATTGAGGGGTAAATTTAAGTTTGAATTTAAAGTGTGTGTGAGAGGGGGGTACATAGTTTTGTGGGTAGTTTTCTTGTTGACTGCCACTAAAAGTTTATGTTGTTACATTTATTTAGTTCATTGATTTCCCTTTTATTTTAAAAAAGTATGCATTGCTTATGGATTTGAATTTGGGGTAGTGACTAAGATGCTTACTTAGATTAAGACTTGTAAATCTTAAGGATCAGTAAACTACTACTGTCATATCGATTTCAAGTTTTTTTTTTATTTTGTCTTTTCTCCTTGGAAATTACCTTACAAATTTCATATTGAAAGAATTTAAATTTTGAATTAATATTCCAAAGGATCACTAAGAATCCTGCTCTGTGTGGATCACTTACAAACTCTGGTTTGTTCCTTGTTACACATTATTCCAAACTTCGATTCTTGTGAGTTTTAGTATCGTCTTTTAAAATATTTTGGTTCAGATTGTAGATATTTTTATGCTTCTACTGCTTTTTTTTATTTGATTCTCTCTTTGATCTTAAATTAATCTTTGATTTATATATACTATGCTAGATGTTTGCAGATTTAAGATGTTCTCCCTCATGTGCCCATGTAGGAGTTCATGGTACAGTAGCAATATGTCCTCCTGACTGATGGTGTGTATGTGAATGTGATGTGTTGTGTATGTTCTGTGTATGTGAATGCTCTGTGTTATTGAAGTGAATGTGTTGTGTATGTGAAAGTGTTGTGTATGTAAATGTGTTGTGTATGTGAATGTGCTGCAGTTAAATGAAATGAATGTAAACCTTTCTTATATTCTTATCTTGATGTGTAGAGTCATACTCTAAAATTTCATTTTGTTTTCTTACTAGGTTTTGCAAGAATTCATTGTAGCAGTGAAACCATATTTGCGACAATTGATTGATTTATGTCTTTTTGTAGTTTTTGTAGCAAAATTTTGGTTCAAATGTACTTGTTTAAATAGCTTGTTGGTACCAAAACATGTATGTTCATTTCTTCATTGTAGAAACACTTTACGAACAATTGTACATATATTAAAGTATATATATTAAAGTGTTCATCATTTCTTTCCATATGGGTGTATTGTATAGTACTTTGTGATTATATTGGTCTGTGTAATGGTAGGGCGACAAGAAAACAAAGACTGAAAATACAATTATGACATTTGAATCTAAAAAAAACTGTCATAAAAAATGTTTTCTTGACAATTAATTAAAGTCATGGTAGAAGAAACGATAACAGTTAATAAGTATCATAAATAATAAATAATGATATTTAATATCTGTCAAACAAGATTAATAATGACACTTATTCTCTGTCATAAAAAACAACAATGACAATTATTATCTGTCATACAGTTATTATCTGCCATAAAATCTAAATAATGACAGTTATAATCTGTCATAAAATAAGTAATTCGTGACATTTATCCTTTGTCATGAAAAACACATTTCGTGATAGTTTTGTAGAACTGTCATAAAATACTTTCCATGACTGTCGCATCAATGACTTCAAATAACTGTCACAAAATCTTTCTATGACAACATTTAACTATCATCATATGCCTTTTTTCTATTAGTGATGATCGTACGATGCTCTTGGCACCTGCCTGAGATAAAGCCTTGTGAAATTTGTACACATGTTGTGGGTACACATGATCAGTAAAGCCTTTAGGTTGAGCTATAAGCACTTCCTCATTCAAGTACTTATTGAGAAAGACACTTTTTACATCCATTTGAAAAAACTTAAACTTTAGCAAGTACAAAAGGTCGAAAAGCAAGCAAATGACTTCCAACCTAGCTACAGGAGAAAAGATCTCACCAAAGTCTACTCCTTCAATTTACGAATATCCGTGTGCCACAAGCCTAGCCTTATTTCTAATAACCATACCACTTTCATCTGCCTTATTCTTGAAAATCCATTTAGTACCGATGATATTGGCATTAATAGGTCGACAGACCAATTTCCGTACCTAATTTCTCTCAAATTGTACCAGCTTAACTTACATTGCATTTACCCAAAATTTATCTTTAAGGGCATCATAGGCATTCATGGGTTCAAAAGTAGATGAGCATCAGACATTGGCAAATCATCTTGGTATAATCAATCCTCTCATTCTTTTCTACCGTACTTCCTATATCAATACTACTGATTATATTACTAGATAGATGATTTCTTTGAACATGAGTAGATGGAGTACCAACATTAGAAACGATTGATACCTTACCACAAATATTAACAAGTCTTCTTGTCCACTAGAAGAAATATGCCCTTTAATGTCGGTTGGAAAAAATGAAAATGGAGCTTTAATGTCGCTTTTTGAAATGCGGATGTTTAATGTCGGTTTAAAACCGACATTAAAGAGAGAGCTTTAATGTCGGTTTAAAACCGACATTAAAGGTATAGTTAATTTTTTTTTTTATTTTTAAAAAACTTAAGTACCTTCTCTCTTACTTTACTCTTTTATTTCTCACGATCCCTCGCCACACGATTTCTTCCCTCTCCTTATCAATTTCTTCCATCTCTTCTCAATCTCATTTTCAACCTCTTCTCCGACGAATAGTCACCGCACACACAATCGTCGTCCCTCGTGTCCAGCCATCGCCGTGTCTGTTACTGTTGTGCTCGTTCGTTGTCTGTTCACAGTCCTCATTCCTCACGTTTGCGCGTTCGTGCCCAGCCCTCGCTACCACCGTTCCTAGCCCTTTCGTCGACCACTAGCTGCTAAAAAGCTTTTCCCACTCTTTCACGACTTCATCGATGTTCTTTCTTCTCGTTCTTGCTGTGAAATCTCATTTTCAATACTTCAATCCTTTTTTTTCTTCCGTACAAAATTGGAGAACATAGTTTCATCCCAGGTTAGGGATTTTCTTTTATGTTAAAGCACTTGAGTGTGGTTTTATCCTTTTAGGTTTAATATATACATATGTTCCCTTAACTCTGGAAATTGCTGAGCTTTCTTTTAGGTTTATTCTTTTATGGAACTGAACGCAACTGCTGAGCTTTCCTATTGGAGACGTTCGTATGGATTGTTTTACGAACGTTTTTCCAACGTTTTACTATTGTTTTTCCAACTTTCCTATTGGAAAAAGCATCATCAGCGCATGAATTGTTTTACATGAGGAACAGAATGTTGAAGGAAGGAGATAGGAGACGTTCGTACCTTCCATACTGGCAAGACCTCGTCGGATTCTGGGCAAATCTCAACAGTATAGGAAACTGTACGTGACGACATCGGGCATCCATAAGGAACCTGTTCATTGCATATTTCTGATAAATAGATAACTCATGGAAATTGAGGTCTGATCTTACGGAAAGCATGTACATACTCTGCGTTGAATATAATTATCCCAGAGTGTGCAAATATCTCCTGTAGTTATTGTTGCCAAATAATACAATCAATGAAGGTACCCAAAAAAGTTCTTCTCTCCAACTTTATGTTTTCTTTGAATGCAGCGGAATATAAATGCATACTGTTGCAATTCTGATCTCCTAACTTTTTAAATTGATGTTTATTCCAGATAATACAAGTATGGCCTACTCCTGTGTACTAAAATATTAGGAATTGTAGCATTATGAGAAATAGTTCCTTCGGTCTAATTTCAATATATTGTACACTGTTACCATTGTCAATCAATGGGGGGAACATGAGCTCGAAAACATCGTCTCAGATTGACCAGTTTTCATATATCTGCAGCCATTCAATGAGGTTATTTACTTGTTCTCTTGAATCCTTTTAATTCATTTTTTTCCTTCTCCATTTGACATTCAAATTTCTTCAGGATATTGGCCATTGGGCGGATGATAATTTTACTTCGCTAAGGATACCACGGTTGTGAAGGAATATCATTTGACTTTTGTTACATTCTCTTAGACGTGTGCTGTACTACGTGAAATGACTTGTGAGTCTCTAGCCCATCATGATTGTTTTTTTATTGCATATTGCCTTTGACTCTGGCAATAGTGTGTTGGATAATTAGGGACAAAACCATATATTTTCTAATGAGGATTGACAGAGAGAATTTTACTTTTCTTGTTCTTCTTCTTGTTACTGTAGTTTTCCAACCAGAATGATGTTTCATCAATCTGATAGTGTACTGAGTTTCCTTTTACCAATTGAATAAAGAACAATCTATTGCTATCAATAATTCATGGTCATATAGCTCTGAGCTAATCAAGATCAAAGCTTCCTGCTGGTGTTCCCTCCCAAAAGCTATTGCGGGCTATTCTTTCCTAGATATTTCCAACAATTGGGTTTTTTTTGGTAAATTTGTGTTTTGTTCCTTTATCTTGTGTACATTTTTGCTTTCTATTGTCTCTTTTCAGTCACCTTGTTAGCCTGTTTTTACTCTTATCTTGTACTCATTTCTTAATTAATGAGAAATGTTGTTTCCTTTATAAGATATAGATTTTCCATATTATTGCTAAAGCTCATTTCTGTCCTTGATTAATCTAAATCTGGTTTCCCTTTTATAAAATTTCTATGCAGACTAGCACACAAGAATTTTGTGATATATTCCCCTTGCTTTATGATAATGTTTTGACTTAAAGTTAATTCTGTAATGATGCTAAGTACAGTATTTTTGCCTCTATATTATTCTTAAAGGCCATTACTGCTTTGAAGAAAGGAGCCTACTTGCTCAAGTATGGAAGAAGGGGGAAGCCAAAGTTTTGTCCTTTCCGACTTTCCAATGTGAGTAGTCTTGTTTCTCCAGATGAAAAAGGAATACAAAAGCATACTAGTGTGTAATGTTTAAGTGCATAACTCTACGACTACTTGTATTTGTATTATCTTTTATTTCATTTAATTATCACATGTTTGAGAGTGATTATGAAATGATTAAAATTACTCTTGTCATTTTCAAAATCAGTTGAAAAGTTCTTTTAATCATTCCAAAATTCAAATCAATTTTAAATAGTATGGAATTCTGTTTGAAAGTGTAAAATTGAATATTGAATTGATTTTGAGTAGGTGAGTTTCATAGTGATTTTAAACATGACAAATTGATTTTAATCATTTCAAAATCACTCCCAAACATGTCCCTGGCAGTAAACCTATGGATTTCTCTTGAGGCGTAATTTTTTAAAACCTATTTTGTGGATATATCCATGATCTGAATCAAAGTGGTCAAATATTGAGAAATTTTCCTGATTTCATTGGCTAATCTAGCACAGCCAATGAAATCAGACAACTTTTACTCTTTGAAGGAAGGTTGTTGCCAAAGTGTATAAATTTTGCCTTTGAAAGATGGCTCGAACTAGGTATGATTGATTCAAGCCAACTTGTGTAGCTTCTTTTAAGTTCCTCTGGCAGTGAAGTTGGTGCTTCTACTTCCCTCTCTTTGTTGGGTTAAATATAATATTCCGATGTAAAGAATTATCATACTTTCATGCATCAAAGGAAGTAAGACTTCAATAGTTTGGTTAGTGTGAAGTGAGGGATAAAAACTACTGATATGATGTATTTCTTCTTAATGTAGGATGTTTTGAACTTTTGTTGGAAGGTGGCATCTGCTTGATATAGAATCATGGGTGGCAGTGAGATGAATAAATCCGCAAAGGAAGAATCCAAAACAGCACCTGCCACTACGCAGGTCTGCTTGTTTTTCTTTTTGAGACAGACGACTTGGTCTGTTATGGGCTGTCAGTTGCTTTTCGTTAATATATTTTGTTACTTTTTGTATCTATATTTTGTGGAATTCTGTCTGCTTCATTGGCATTTCCACTAGTTGTAATTATTTCTGATTTACAGGCTTGCAAATACATTAAATTATGGCCTTGAACGAGTTTGGGCAATTGGATACATGAAGAGCTCACGCCGGTAAGTTGATCAATTTTCGACTTCCTTGCTTACGTTAAAATCTTTGTTACATTTCTTTCATGTCCTGGTGTAGGATTTTTGAATACTATACCTTTATTTCTATTTTTTTAAAACATTAACTTGAGATCCCTACCCATACCCATCCTCCTATGGTATTGGTTAAATTAGCATGATGTTATGATCAAGAAGAATTCCAGTGGGGTTTCAACCCAAAATTTCTATAATTCTTAAAATTTACAATGACCTGAACCTGCCTGAAATTCTACTACTCCCTACAGGGTTGTGATTGGTTATAATGAAGGAACTATTATGGTAAAACTTGGCCGGAAAGTACCTATTGCAAGTATGGACAATAGTGGAAAGATAACATGGGCTAAGCATAATGAAATTCAAACAGTAAACATCAAAAGTGTGGGAGCAGACTTTGAGGTTTGGAATGGTTTTATTTGTAACCTTTTATTGATCATTAAATTGTTTCTGGTGTGGCCTTAGTTGTGTGCTTTTTTTGCTTCATAGGTTACTGATGGAGAGAGATTGCCTTTAGCTGTTAAGGAGATGGGAACTTGTGATCTTTATCCTCAAGTAAGTTATTTTACATCTGCGTTTGAATTCTCTGTATATTTTGTCATGAATTGGCTGGATCTATTCCTTTATCTTATAAAAAACCTTTGATTGTAGCCTCCAGTGATATTTTAATATTTTCAGTATATATAATGTTTATAGATGTGTATGTCAATATGTTCTTGGCCCCTTTTTCTGCTACTGTTATGTTTTATTCTAAGTCAATGAAGTTGTTGAGTCTGAGTTCAATTCCCAATTATAGTTTCTTGTAGAGTTGTAGTTACTTGATAGTTACATTAATTCATATACCACGGGTAGAATATGTTTGGCTACCAATTCAAGTTACATATCAAAGAAGGGGCAAAAAGGTCAGTGGAGGTGAAACCGGTGCTGCTGGGGAGGGAAGTGTTGAGTGAGATGAGAGAGTATTTGTGGGGACCATTTGGGAGAGAGAGTTGGGGGCTGTTTTCCAGTTAGTGTGTACATAAATAATTGTTTGTTAGAGTGAGAGGCTAACTTGTTTTTTATTGCAGTCTTTGCAGAAATTTATAACTTATAACTATTGTTGCACCTTGCATGGCTGACCAACCTTTTTCATTTAAATAGTATAGCTAGAGTCTCATTTCTTTTGTTTGGCAATGAAAAGACTATTGTGGTGGTGACTATTTCTCAAAATTTGACTTGGTTTTTCAAAAACATGAATAGAAAGTTGATAACAATTTGTTCATGGGAAGTTAACAAAATCTTGCCTTTGTTTGGAACTATCATATCATCCTCATTTTGATATTTTGATATTTCTACTAACAACTAGGTCTTAACATTGTTACTTATCAATTCAACCATCTTGATGTCTTTTACAGGGAGTTATCACTAAACAAATGACTGCAATAGACGAAATGGTTGCAAGTGAGTACAATTAGCCAGACCCTCATCTTTGTGACAAGATCTTGAAGTTAGTCATTTGTGAAGCGTTCTAGTTTGCTATTAGTTGCAGTTTTAGTTATTGCTCTCTCAATATATTCTTTTTCTTTCTTTTTTTTTTTTCAAAGGATGATCAACGTAATAATTAAGCTTCATAATTTCTGTGTTTGGATCCAAGTTGTATATAAATGTACACATTATTAAGATTTCATTTTGTATATGTACAAGTAAAAGATTTCATTTTTAACTATTTGGCGTCATACAAAATGGACAATAATGCAAGGATTTAATAAAAATAAATTTCAAAAAACGACATTAAAGACATCGTTAATGTCGGTTTCAAAACCACATTAAAGACAACTTTAATGTCGGTTAAAAAAAATTAAAGACCTCTTTAATGTCGGTGGAAAAACGACATTAAAGATGTATCATAAGCGACATTAAAGACATCTTTAATGTCGGTTATCCACCGACATTAAAGATGAACCGACATTAAAGGCCTTCAATAACACCTTCAAAGATGTCGGTTTATAATCGACATTGAAGGCCTTTAATGTCGGTTTATAACCGACATTAAAGATGTCTTTAATGTCGGTTATAAACCGACATTAAAGGCCAACCGACATTAAAGCCCTTTAATAACGCTCGCAAAGATGTCGGTCGCCAAGTGACATTAAAGGCCTTTAATGTCGGTTTTAAACCGACATTAAAGGCCAGATTTCTTGTAGTGGTCCCTTAAGTTTTCATTGAAGCTAGTGACATTAGGAGCCACAGGTAGTACTTACTGCGAACATTAGCACTTTTAGTGTCCTCTATGTTTTCACTAGAGCTAGCAAAAAAGGAAAAGCCACAAATAGTCTTACTAGAGCATTATGAATATCGACATAATTTCGTAGGAAGGAAATTCATCATCGTTATCATTTTCCAGCGGGTTGGTTGACCAACGATCATTTATGACCACATTGATAGATTCCATTATAGTATGAGTTCGTTCATTGAATACTTTGAAAGCTCTATTGCTAGTGGAATACCCTAGGATGATGCCTTCATTAGACTTGGAATCCTATTTTCTATGAAAATTGCGATTTGCAAGAATAAAACAAACACTTCTAAAAACATGAAAGTATTTCACATTTGATTTCTTAACTCTCCAAAGTTGATAGTTCGTGCTTGTTGTATCAAGATGCATAGTAACTCTGTTGTGGATGTGACATGCAGTATTCCAGGCATCTGCCTAAAAGTGTAGTCAAAGTTTCTTGGCATGAAGCGAAGCATGACTCTCGCCATCTTCTGTAGCATTCTATTTTTTTGTTTAACAACTTCGTTCTGCTGAGGAGTCACAGAAGCAGAGAAGTCATGGACAATTCTTTCCAAGTTGCAAAATTCATCAAACGCCGCATTCTCAAAATTCTTTCAATGATAACTTCAAATGCATATAATACTTTTTTCTTGTTCAAGTTAGAGCTTCAAGCATAGAGCTCCACACACCCTAAATGTCTTTGACCTCTGAGAAACTTGACCTAGGTGTAACGCGAGTAGTCATGAATGCACACAAATGCATACTTCTTTCCTCAGAGACTTTTTACCTGCATAGGACCCATCAAGTCCATGTGAAGTAATTAAAGGACCCTGTTGATATAGCACTAACTAATTCTCTTGTGAGATGCCTTGATTTGTTTCCCTACTTGACACACTCCACATAAAATATCATACTCTTGTAGGTGGAATACCTAGGATAGTTTCCTCACTAAGGGCTTCTAATGAAGCTTAGACTAATATGACCAAGCTATTTACATACTTCTACTTCCTCTTCTTTTGACAAACTACATATAGATGTCTCTGTACAAGGATTAATTATCAGATAGGCGAGTACCATTCAAGGCAATACAATTATCTTTGTCTTTTACTTCACGCTTATCTTTAGAGAAGTTCACTTTAAATCTCTAGTCACGTAATTGGCTTATGTTAATTCGATTAGCAGTAAGACCCTCAACAAGTCTTACATCTTACAGATTTTCTGTCATGTGTCGCGAACAGTCACTATCAAAATATCAATCTTCTTTGGTCGATACATGAATTGATGTGAATGCAACACTGCACCTGTTACTGTTCCAAAAGTCACTGTTCTTTACTCTGAATTTCAACTTCAACACTCCTTGTTTCCATCCCTGACTTTAGTCCTCCTATTAGCGATTCTTTTATAAGGAACTTCAAAAACATCTCTATCTAACACTCGTAGCAAAAAGGGAAAATATGCCCTAGCCTCTCTTAAAAATGATCACACTCTCATTTTCCTTTTAGCTTGGTTTCAGTAGAACACAAGCAAGCCTAGAAAACCCTGCAATTTTCTCATTAGTTTTGATGATCTTTCCTTCTTGAGCTTGAACAAAGACAGTCTGCAGACTTTTGTTAGAAATAAATTCTCCCTTTTCTCTAGAAAATCCATCACCCTTTTTATCATATTGGTCTTACCAAACTTTAGAATTGTGTCTAAATCTTGTCTTACATGGTTGAGCATTCGCAAAAAGTTTAGTAAGGTTTCAAATTCCATAGAGTGGCTTTCAAATCTCGTTTTAGAGTAGAAATTGTGGACAGCAACCGATGGTTATCTTCCATTAATTCTTGAATCTTGTCATTTTGTTGTTTCATAACACTAGATCCTCTTTGCCATTTTGCATATAACTAATCAACACCTGCACCATTAGCTGAGGGAGCAGGGAGCAAAACATCATTCTTCACATCAGTCTCCAGCTTCTCATGAACCATAGCATTTAAAGCCACATCATCTATAATACACCCTAGCAAGGCACGACCGTCCTCCTTACTGTCACTATTTGCAACTAACTCATTATTAGAAAGCGCTGCAATAATACTTTTCTTTTTTCCTTTTCAGGAAGTTTGGACAATATGCTTGATAATGCCTGAAGCCCTCACACTCTCGACATCTGAAACTTCTGTCCACCTTGGGATGACCGCTGCTAATACCCTTTTCACTCTCTCCGTCTACCTGTAGGATACGTGAAAAAGTTGTTACTATTATAGTTACCATGATCTTTGTTATACTAACCCCCATAGTTACCAGAACGTTTATTAAACAGTCACACAATCTTCGTGAATTATTTTGTTAGTAGAGCAATTGAGTCAACTAGATTTTCATCATACACTTATCCTTATCCCGATGAGGTTCTTCACACTCATAGAGTGAAAAGCCAATCATTTTCCCTTATTGTGACTCTTATCGGCAATTGTTAGTTCAAAGTGTGTATAGGGATTCGAACAACTCATCCAATTTTAAGGTGGTGATATCATTTGCTTCTTCAATTGCATCTAACCTTCATGTTAAAACATCTCGGTAGAGAATGTTACACCTTTCTAACTAGCTTTGGTTCTATGATATTTTCATCGAGAGCAAACAAATTATTCGCAATATTCAGGACTCATACACTATATTCAACAATAGTCTTATCATCCATCATTCAGAGAGATTTAAATTTGGAGATGTTAGAATTTAGAGACGTGACATCTTCCCCTAATTGGATGTTCCTTCATAGGCTATCTCTAGAATTCTCAATGCTTCTATAGAAGATGTGCAAGTGTTTATTAACTTAAACACATTTTGACCAACACTGTTAAAGATCACATTCAGGACACGAGAATTACCGAGAGATGCCTCATTTTCAACAGTAGTCCATTCTATCTCTGGTTTAGGAGTCACTTTCCCTTCAACATCGGTTACAAAGGGGTGTTCCCAACCAATGGCAACTGCTTTCCATATTTTGTTGTTGATGAATTTGAGAAACGCAATCATGAAGTAGACATAGCTTGTGCCATCTAGCACGGGAGACCTAGTGGTGGAACCACCTTCTCTAATCATATTCATTGTCAGTTACTCATAACTTAGCTAGCTCTGATACTATATGAAAAACAATACAAAATCAATATAAAGAATTAAGTTGACACCAAAGCTAATAACAGAGTAAATGACATGCATAACAACTAAAGGAAGAGAACATAACACAACCAAGTTGGTGATCCAGTTTGATGCAATTGCACCTACATCTAGGGTGCCTTGAGTCCACTTGAAGAGATCATATTGAGATTGAAAAAAAGCTCATAAGTACAATGTTTAGTTAGAACTAATATCCTCCGGATATTAAATTATCACAAACTAAACAATCCATGTCTACGCTCGAATCTCCCCCTAGATTAAGTACTTCATGCATTAACCTTGTGTCACGTTGAACAGGTTCCCCCTGAGTGAGACACCTCCAAATCTACTAATCTTGTCAAGCTCCCCTTAACAAATGCAACCTCTTCACTCTAGTGCACTATCCAATCAATAACTTGGAATTCAACACTACATGTAGCATATACGAAGGTTATGCAAGAACTCACTGTTTAGCAGAATAAGGTCAACTCTTCAGGAATAACTTCTCCAAAAAGTCACCCACCGATCGGACTTTTAAGTCATATATATAGAGACGCCTACAGGCTGTAATCTAGGTCAAAATTTAAAGAAACAACAAAGTCTTTTAAAATCCAAAAAGGATTGAATCTTCTAGGATCTTTCAACACAGATAAAGATTTTAAATGAATTACACTTCCAACCAACTGGAAGAATTTGTCTATATTAAGAAAATAAAAACAAATGAAATTTGTACATCAAACACCTTAACACAGTACACGATCCTCAATACACAGTGGCCTTTGCTCGTGCATGGTACCATATCATCCTCAATACCGTCTTCACTTTCTGAATTTTGTGTTGCATCAATTGAACACTTTCTTTAAAAAAATTTCACCAATTTGCCATCGTCTTCTTGTCTTTATCATAGGTTAGACTACATCTTTTGAATTTGATTCTCTCTACAACAAGCAACACTCGTTTCTCTTTTTTGAGATTTCGTCATTTTCTCTCTTTTTGTGTTGGGCACTTTTTCTAGTTGCAAGTAGCATAGACAAAAATAATGTAATTACAAATTGACTTTAGTACAACTAACTTTTTTTTAACAACTAAGTAAAAGACATGTGTATGACACGTATAATGCATAGCTTTAGATTATAGTAAACATTGCATTACATATACAGGTTGTGCTAAATTTAAAGGTGCGGAATTCAAAATGTAATAGAATTAGATGTACATAGGAAAAAGTTATAATAATTTGATTAAAATAGAAGAATTTAAATGTAAAACTTGCATATATCAAAAAAGGATTTCTTTATAAATAATATTTTTTTGTACAATTTGAAGGTAACTTATTTTCACCTATGGACTTGATCCAAACTTTTGTTGTCTTCATTGAAATTCCTCTTGATAATGCAACATAGAGTTGTCCATGAGAAAACACATTTTTCAAGAAGATATATTCCAACATTAGGAATTGTTTGCTCATGAATGGGGAATTGTTTTCTTTTGAAATTGAATGGATATTCATTCTCATTCGGTGGGTTTAATAGTATTCGTAGAAGGAAAAACTTGTTTTACCCCATAATCACCCTATTTCAGAATGTACAATATTTTTGCTAAATGATCGACATACCAATATTGTCCCATTATATACAATCCATTGGATGAATCCAAATTTCTTAATAGCAATGTTGGTAGAAAAAGAAATCAAGGAAACCTTTTATATAGTAGAAAAAAATGTTATAAAAACTTTTAACTTTCAAGTTTTTAAATTTGTATTGTTAATTAGAATTAATAAGATATTTTAATTTGTAACTAATTCCTAAAATGTAAATGAAAAACCATTTGCAATATTCCAACTCTTCACATCCTACACTTTAATTCCACTCAACTAAGTATAATTAATTAAAAAAAAAGTAGATAAATGAAAAACTGTTTGCATTCAACTTTTTACATTGTGCATACTTTAAAACTTATGTAGAATTAATTCAAAAAGTAGTGGGAGATGGTATACTTTTTATAATTATAAAAAATAAAATTAAAAATGAATTTACCATAAAAGCAAACAGGGATTTGTAACATATAACTAAACTCAAGGATATAATCGAGAGAAAAAAGTTTTTCCACGTTCAAGCTTTTATTATATATACTATAGATGACTTAGATAGAGAATTTCGAAAACTATATTCGAAAAGTAAACCTTAGTAAAATAAAGAATAAATAAACAAATCAAAAAGTAAAAAACTAAATTGGGAATAGTCATAAGGATTAGGACCAATAAGACTATATTAAATAAATTAACATAGGTAAATTAAAGGTGTGATTGCTTTCATTCAAAAGCCCTAAAACCCTAACCCGACCCGAAGAACTTGGAATCGGCCGAACGTATCAGAAAGGCCGACGCCGATCTCCGCACCGTCTACACTTCATGTTGTGCGTTCGTCCCATTTCCCAGCTCTCTCCTTCGAACCCTAATTTTATGTGTCAGAGAATGGCTATGAAGAGATTACTTCTGTTTCTTAAGCCATTTGATGCCAACCCTGTTCTCCATTCTGATGCCTTTTCTCGCGTCACCACCCCGCAGGTTTATCCTCAATCGATGTTTATTCTGATCCAAACCTTCTATTTTTGTGTGGAAGTTCATTTCTTGACGCTTTCTGATACTCATCTTTTTTCTTGGTGGGTTTTTGCATTTACTTTGGATGGTCATTTGCAATTATGTGTGGGAATATTCTTGAACTTTCGGGCATTGGATTTTTGTTCTTTTTAACTCTACTTCACGTTGGATTTCGTAGTGATCCTTTAGATAGTTAGAAAAAAAATATCAATGAAACTTTGAAGTATGGGTTCGAAGTTCCACATAAATTCTAATGCTCGTTGGATTAAGCAAGGTGCGTGCCTTATTAAGGAAAAAATGTACGTGGAGTATTAAGGAAAAAAGGTGCGTGCCTTTTAGTTTTTGTCATTAATTTGTTGTAATTTGCCTAACAATAATATGGATTTATTTATGTATGTATTTTGATTTCATTTATCTCATGAGAGTAGACATATCTATGGACAACTATCGTATTTTGAAATTAATTCAAAATTTGATAGAAGATTGATGGCAATGACTAAAATGGGGATTTTCTTCAAATGGGCATTATTAATTTTTGGGGAAATGTGACTAGTGTCTATTTCTGCCTTCTTTGTGAACCTTCTTTGTTCTGTTCAAGTTTAAAGTTAGAGCATTTGGAATTAAATTAGATATGTTGAGAGCAGCTAGTTTGGTTGTAAAACTAACAGATTTGTGTGAGGCCGTTCTCCTTGTTTATTTCTTCTTTTGGCTCCCACGTGGGAAAATTTCATGTATTTTTATAATTGGATGTTTGTGTCATTGCAGATCTTACGCCACCTCGAGAACAGACATGAGGTGCACAGGGAAGCCATAAATTTTTGTAAGGATATTTTGCAGCAGAAGCATGTGGATTGGGAATCTGTATCACGCAATGATTTATCTGAGCCAATTACTAACGTAGACCTTGTTGTTACGGTTGGTGGTGATGGCACCCTATTGCGTGCCAGCCATTTCTTAGATGAGTCCATTCCTATTCTTGGAGTAAATTCTGATCCTACACAAGTGGATGAGGTAACTTTGTGATTTGATCATTCATTCCTTTGAATCCTTTGGAAAGGATTAATTATTGGTGGAGATTTATTTTAGTTAAATCACTCTTTCATTGAAAATGTAATTCGGTTTCAATTATGTCCTTCACCTTCAAATGATGAGTATGTGGAATCTCTATCGTTGTCAATAATGCTATTAAACACCACATTGGTTGATTTGGTACAACATGGTAGAAAATTAGCGTAATAATGTGATCGAAGTCCTTTTATTAAACATGATACTTTATTATATCGAACTATCCTCTACATAGAATCATAACTTAAAAGTTTTAAGATGTCAATGAAATGTTTTAAGGTTGGGAAATAAATCCACACATCTCTAACTTTGTAATTTAACCTTTTACACTTTGGGGCAAGGACTATCTAGCCACCTTTTGCTACGATAAATATTGTTTAAAAGTCCCCAATTAACTATAGTAAACAATATTTCAAAACCCCCATTCGCTATAGTTTTTGCTATTTTACATTAATAATTTTTTTTATTATTTGCTACAATATTTACTATTTCGTTATCAAACTAAAATTGTTTACTCACCAAACACATATTATTATTAATTCAAACTAAAACAATTTACACCTCAAACACAAAACTCTTATAACCCAACTATAATAATCCAAGATTATAAAAATTCACTCATTGCCCCAAATGTGCCCTTATTTTACTTTAACAGTATTTACCAGATGTTTTCTGGTCTAGGTTGAAGAGTTCAGCAATGAGTTTGATGCTTCAAGAAGCACAGGCCATCTATGTGCTGCCACTGTCAATAACTTTGAGCAAGTAAGTCTGCTTTACCTTGGATTCAAATGGTGTCTGGCTTTAGATTTCAATTTTCCCTCTCTCTCTAGTATTGACAATGATCTAATATATGTTAGTAATAGCAGGATTAATCTGGTTTTGGAAAACAATATTTGGCTCTAAAGAATTTGTGCCTTCAAATGATTGAGTTGGCCAGTATCTTATTTTGAGTAGTATGAGTTTTAGCGCTTATTCTACCTGTTAAATTTGATGTTGCCTTATTCGAAAAATGGTATATTGTCTATAATTTGAATGTTTATTAGCAATAGCGACTTCATTTCAATGGAACTTGTAAAGGATCTTATAGACTTTCCAAGGCATTGTTTGAGGCTAGCAAGGGGTTTCATCTTCATATAAACGTGCATAGGGAAGACCGTTTATTAGCCGAGAGAAAACCAGATAGAGGAAACCATCAAATTAGATTACCAGCGAAAATCAACAGCTAGGGTAAGAACTAAGAATTTTGTAAGTGTGGGAAGTCAAAAAAATTGAAAGATTTAAATGAATTTCTCTGTATAAAAAAAAACATAGCAAGTAGCATGGTGGACAACAAGATGAATGAAAGTTATAAGAGAACAGGGCTTTGGCAGAGATTACTTAGAGAAAGGAAAGGAGGAGGTGTTTGGGAGAATATTTCTTAATTTATTCATTAAAAAGTTTAGAGAAGTTTAAGATGACAAAGGGGCGTCATGGAGGTAGAGATTCAAATCCTTGACCTAGTGGTCAAAAATATAATGCTTTTAACCAATTTAGCAAAGCTCAAGCCACATCATGGAGTAAGGATTGTAAAATATTTGACAAATTGCTGCTGCAACAATAATCGAATCATTATCGTGTATTGATTGTTGATTTAATTTGTATTCTATTTGAAGAATATTGTAGCTGTAAGTCGGAAGAATGGGATACAAGGAGTGAGTGTAATGGACATCTTAATTTGCTACGTAGTTGGATTCTTATAAAATTCAATCCTATAAGGTCAGATAGATCCTTTTAGTTATCACCGGCAAATACAACTCATACAGGTATTAGACAGCATCCTTAATGGTGAGGCAGTTCCTTCCAAGTTATCAAGGATGTCTTTATCTGTAAACTCGGAGCTCCTCTCAAAATATCCTCTTAATGACGTACTAATTGCACATCCATGTCCTGCGTCAGTCTCTCGATTCTCTTTCAAGTAAGAAACTGTTCTCTTGCATTATTCTACATCCATATGATGTTGGTTCCTCTTTCAACCCTCTTCCTTTTGTTTAAGTTATCTTCATTAACCTCTTCCACTCTGCAGAATTAGGAACGAGCAGTCACGTTCACTTTTGTTGAACTGTCGATCGAGTGGTCTAAGAGTTTCGACTGCTGCTGGGTCAACAGCTGCAATGCTATCTGCAGGTGGATTTCCTATGCCCATTCTATCTCAGAAGCTTCAGTACATGGTACGTGAGCCCATCGCCCCAGGAAAACTGTACAGTTTTATGCATGGGACAATATCGCCTGATCAATCGATTGAAATGGCATGGCTTTGTAATGACGGCGTGATATATATTGACGGTTCTCATGTTTGTTATCCTATTCAATACGGAGACATTGTTGAAATATCCTCAAAGGCTCCGAGTCTCAGAGTTTTCTTGCCTCATCATATGATGAACATGATCGGGGCAGAAGAAACTTCAGAGCAACATACACATCCAAAATTGTAGATAAATGCATATATGCAGCTGAGTTGGCGACAGAAGATTTTATTTTGAGCTAGTGATTGAGTATGCAGTTTAGGTTGGCTTTCTAATTTAAGATTTTGAATCAACTTGTAATTATATAAAAATTAGTGGTTGAAATTTGACCTCTAGCTGATGCGATGGAAATATTAATGTCCCAATTGACCTTTTTTTCTTTTTTTTTTGAAATATTAATTGATAGGTAAACAAACCTTAAACTAAAATTGGTTTAAAAGGACACTTCATCAACATTTTAAAGATATAATGTTTAAAGATATAATGAAATTGTTGATTCACTCTTTATGTTAGCATTGAACTTTTAGATAACATATCGAACAAAAAGTTAAAGAAACCCTATGCCTAAAAATTGCTCTCTATTAAGGAAATGGAACAATGGGAGCCCTTCTTCAGAAGAGTTCTCTTTGCATGATGTTGCATCGAAATAGTTGATAATGATTTCTACATTTGTGTTTATTGGGGGTTTTCCTTTTTCTTTCATGTAGTGAAGATCAAAGCTCACGCAAGAAATAAAAAAAAATGTGTGTGTAGGTGTTGGGAGTTAATCTGTGTTATATTCCGTTGGTTCATGAACCGTATGATTAAAAACAGAGAGAGAGTAAAAGGTACATCGTATATTCTTCCGTAACCCTTCATTAGCTTCAAGCCAATTGATCTGCGCTTTTTCCCGCCAAATTTCAACTACTTAACTTCCATCTCACAATCTACAATGACAGTGTTATAAATCAGCTACAGAGAGTCGAAAGAGATGAATGTAGAAGTTTACAACTCTCTTTAATTTTAATTTGAAATCAAAAAGATTTGATATGAACATTATGTTTGAATGGTAACTGAAAAAGGAAAGAAAGATTTTTTTTTCGACAAAGTGTGGGGGTGGTTGATTGAACCTAGACGGCTTGTCTGATTCTTCAACTCAAAAAGATGAAAAAATTATGAGATTTCAAGTATTACTTACGTGAACATTTGAGGACGACGAGAGAGCTGAGGTCGTTTGATTGGGGACAGAATCAAGTTTCGGAGAGTCATGGAGGGATTTCCAGCTCCACTTCCAAATGCAGTGTGAGCTCCAGCCCTTCTGTTCCCAGCTTCCATTGCCATTGGAGCAGCTTGTTTTGCCGGTGACCCAACGGAGAGGTCGAAGTGACCAGAGTTCCCACTATTCTGTCTTGTCGGCCATATTTCTTCTCTTGGTCCTGGAGTTTCAGGAGCAGAAACCATCCAGTCTGCAAGAAATAAGTCAACTTGTTTCGGAAAAATACTAGAACAGTAACATCAGATATTATCAAACAGTATATATGTCACAACTGAGAAGCATCAAGCATGATATGAAAAAATATCGACTGTGTAAAATTAGACAGAAAAAGTTTACCTTTCCTCATAGCTTCTCTGTTATCCATCAAATTAACGGGGTTTGAGAATAAATCGGGCTCATTTCTTGTATAAAAATTAGTCACGGGCTGGATCGCCGAACGTTTTAGTGATTCATGCTCATTCCTCAATTGATCATACATTTCATCTAGTTTCCTCTTCTGCCTAACATGCAATTGAATTTTCTGGATCAGGATCTTGAAAACAGAAAATGGCCTCTTGAATCAGTTAAAAAGTTGAAAGAATAAATGAAAGGAGATGACCTGGATTTTTCAGCAAACTTCTCCTGTAGCTCTTGTTTGTCTTTGGATAAATTCTCCATTTGTCGTTCCATCATCTGGCATCTCTTGGCCATTTTTTGGTATGCAGAATGTACCTGCTCTAGTTTCTCAGTAAACTTTTCTTGCATTACCTCGCATTTCTGTCGGCATTGCGCCATGAGTCTGTTCATCTTGTACTGCATCTCCAATTCCTTTTGTCCAACATAGAACATTACACTTCTATATGCACTTTTCATCACTGGGACCAGTCAAGGAGAAGTGACAGACAATTTATGTTTCATATTGTTCTTATATACAACGGGAATGCATCACCACAATAATTACCTTCTCAACTGTTAAAAAAAATGACACAGCAGTGTTTTCCAGGCTTTGGAGACTGGTTTATTATTAATTATTATAATTTTGTATAATTGGTGATCATTCCAAAGGATACATGTCTGAGGTGATATGCCAGCCATGGCCATCTGCAATATTTTGTGCAGCGAATGAGAGCATCAAAATAATAGACATGGAAAAAGTCGAGAATGATAGAAGTGTTTTAAAAGATTTGACAAAGTTAAATGCAATCCTTTTAAGAAAATAATCAAAGTTAAATGCAATCCTTTTAAGAAAATACTAACATTTGC
Organism: Cucumis melo; assembly: GCF_025177605.1. Taxonomy (NCBI): domain Eukaryota; kingdom Viridiplantae; phylum Streptophyta; class Magnoliopsida; order Cucurbitales; family Cucurbitaceae; genus Cucumis; species Cucumis melo. Next base: position 21,971,592 of record NC_066863.1, on the reverse strand, counting down.
CCATTCGTCATTTGGATTGATATCCACAGGTTTCATGAGGCTGTTAAACAGAAACCGGATGTAAGAGGAAATGAAATCATCACATTTGTTATTGAATCTGTAAACCATGGAAAAATAATTTGTCTAAATGGCGCTATATTTTCTAAGAAGATGATAGGTATGATAGATCTGATGTTGGGTACTATAAGATATTCCTTACATACTATAAATAAAATTACGTTTCCATTTTTGCTTCAAACGTGCACTGGGTCTGGGGCCTAATGCAAACCTTGTTTAAACAGTACGTAAGTTGAGCAATTCTGAGACTTGAAAGCGTTTATAATAACAAACCCTTCACCTTTTAGAAAGAACTTGATCACAAATGGGGCATGCTCCATCATTGCTAAGGATCTTGCTTGCATCTTCTGTGCCTTTACACCGTTAAGGAACAATTTATCCAACCAAACCATTTGCATTGACTAATAATAGTAGGTCAAATATTTCACCAAGTTGAGCGATGTGAAACGAAAAAAAGCTTAGGATACACAATAAGTGACCACAGGTTGTGGTGACAGCTCTCCCTTCAAGTTCCCTCCAGCAAGCATTGCATTTCATAATTAACCCTCAGAAGTACCCTCCAAGTCCATGGAATGCTAGGAATATCATATACCCTGTAAAGAAAATATCAGCGATCCAAGCTTTCAATGTTCACTACAAGTCCAGAAATCAAATAAATCACTTTTTGACCACCATCAATGATTTTGAGGACTTCAAGTTGTGCATGAGGTTTATAAATGTGAATACCAGAAGCACTTCGTCCACTTAATGCTACCTCCCTCTCCACAAAGACAAAGTTCTACTTCCTAAAAGGAATCTAGTGGTTTTATGATATCTTAACACGAATCACTTACCATCTGACTAAACGATGGATATAAGGATATGTCAGTTTTCTCACCTAAAGTTCAATAAATTCTCCTACTCCAAAAAATTCAGCAAACAGCACATCTTTTAAAGGTTCAACAGCCATATACAATTAAAGGAAAAAAATTCCACGAGAATGGGAAGCAATAGATCCAGTAACATCTGTCAAGTGATTGAATTCTGGTAGAAACAGTTACTCATAATCTAAATCGGATATTGTTGTTTTAAGATGTTCAGGGGCAGGAGAATACGCCGAGTTCTTTGCATAGAATATATAAGATACCAGCCAAAGAACTTGAATGCAACAGCTGTACTTGTTCCCTTCAGAATTCCATTTTTCTCGGCTTATATTATATATAAAAAATTCCAGTCCACATGAAAAATAAATAAATAAGAATATAGAGGACTAGCACATTAAAAAATCTTGTCTTTTGAACATGCAGAGAATCAAGAGATAAAAACAAACCATTTGCAATTGCCGGAAATACTAGGCCCACTAAAGGCAGAAAAATCCTTCATAGCCTCAATTAGAGGACAAAATACTATGATTCTACCTCACGTTCTGAAGTTCAGGAGAGATTTAAAATAGTAACAAATGGTGGTAACTTACGTTAAAATCCTCAAAGCAAAAAACTGAGTAAACTATAAGATTCAAAATGAAACAAACAAAAAATTATCGGGGAAGATACCAGGTTTTGATCGATAGTTCCAAGCTTTTTGAAAAAGTAATGAGGTTTCTCAACATCATTCTTTGTTTTCAATCGGTAAAGTATGGAAATCCCAAATATCAAGAGGGGAACTGGAAGAAGAATAATTTCCAGATTACAAGCTAGTTAACAAACAACAATTAACCTAAAATGAAAACAAAACACACGAAAATATCTTTCTCGCATGACTGGAAGAAAGAGAACAAAATTCAACCGAATAGAAAATGGAACGTGAAAGCAGGAAATAACATTTCACTCGGAAATACTCTCTGATCATAAACGCTGCTTGAAAGAAAAATCCAGTGAGATTATGAACAATCAGAATCTTACAAGCAATTATACCTCGGCAAAATCTTCACTGCAGAGAATGCCGGTTCCGATAGGAATGTGAATCTGAAGAATCAGAAGATCATGAACGCTTGAAAGCACAGAAGAAAAGAGAAATGGAAAACCTCAAAAACGGCCGATGAATTGAAGATCAGATTTGGCGGGAAATGTTCTTCGAAGTCGATATCTCTATTACTGCGCGAAAACACAAAAAGACAAACTTCGAAGTTCGGTGGTGTGAGGAATGAAATTTGAAAACCGAATTTATACGAAAAATAAATGGCGATTTGTGGGGAGAAAAATATCTTTCTAACCCCAAGATTTTTAGTAGTCTCCGCTTCTTTTTCTTTTTCAATAGATTTTAAAATGTTATACTTAATTTTATTTGGATTTAAGTTGCGTTTAGATGGACTTTATAAATGCTTATAAATATTCTCTTATATTTATATACATTTTTTTTCTAGGTTAAGGAAGTTAATTCAAACATGCAAACATAAATTTACCATTTATCCTTCATTTTTTATTAAATATATATTTTCAATCTTTAGTATTAATTAATTTAAATACTTATAATTATAATTTATTATGTTTAAACTATTTCTTATTACATATAGGAACTTAGTTATTGTATCCATTCTCATGAGTTATTGTATGCATTCTCACCTCGTAGTCGAGACTCCAAATTTAATTTAAGTTCGAAGTTCTACTTATTCTAGTTAATTTATTCATTTGATGGGTCTAATTAGTTGAGTTTTAATTTATCAAAAAACAATAAGAGGAGTCTTGAACATGATCTTTATAAGTAGATTTAGTCAACTTAAGGAGAGGATCGAAGGGCATAACAAATCTAAAAGAATTCTTAAAAAGTAAAAAGTTCAAATGAGAAAAAATATATAGCTTAAAGCCTATTAAAACTAAAAACTACAACTTATGAAGTCGCTTAAAACATTGCGTAGGACTTAAAATCGTATTGGTACTCAACTTTTTTGTTTTGCAATAATTGAATTATTCTCATTTGGAGTATAAATTTACTGTTGATTGATTACATATTTTTTTGTAGTTCAATGGATTTGAAAATTTTTAACAAAAATAAATTGATTCAAATTTTGATTAGAAGCACTAATCCTCAAAATGATATTTACTATATTACGTATTGGGTTGCATAGAATTAACGTCATATATAATTTTTCTAGAAAAGTATAGAAGAAAGAAGGGAAATTGCCAAAAATAGGTTAAAAAAAGAGATTTAAATGAATTTTGGGACAAGTTTTCAAAAGAAAGACTTTTAGGACAATTTGGGTGTGAATAGACAAAAATGCCCTTCCTTTCCTTTCCCTCTTCCACGTTGCTTTCCCTTCTCTGATTCGTTCTCTTTCGCGTATAGTTCCGTTTCCCTTCTCTTTTCTTTCGTGTAGAACACTTGAACCTACTCCGGCCATCGTCAGTTGTTCATCGTCACTTGCCCATCGTCGCTTGCCCATCGTCGTTTGCCCTTCGTCGCTTGCCCTTCGTCGCTTGCCCTTCGTCGGTCGTTGTCCAGTGCATTTCGTCGCTCCTATTCGGACCATTCAATCAACTTCGAGCGTCTTATTTAGGTGAGTTTCATGTATAACCGATTTTCAATTTATCTGCTGTAAGTAAATGTTTGTTAGGGTATTTGGTGCTATTTTCATCCGTAATTGTCTGGTTTTTGGAATTGGACTTATTTGCCGTAAATTAGTTTAGTCAAATTTTGGTTTTAGGTTCTTAGAAAGTTCAATGTTCAATGGCTAGTGAAAAATGAATTGAACTAGAGGATGAGGATTTAGTTGGATCAAATAGAGGAGGAGTAAGCAATAGGAATAGAAGGAATTAAGGTTTTTTTTTTTTATCTCGCATTTTTTTTTTATCTCGCACTTATCTCGCACGTATCTCGCACGTTCCAAACTTTCACTATTTATTTCAAAATCAACTTGGTACACCTCCTAATCCATTTAGAGCTATTCTTTGCATGTTTAGTAACTCTCTTAGGCCCTCATGCTTTATCTCGCACGTATCTCGCACGTATCTCGCACACATCTCGCACGTTCCGAACTTTCACTATTTATTTCAAAATCAACTTGGTACACCTCCTAATCCATTTAGAGCTATTCTTTGCATGTTTAGTAACTCTCTTAGGCCCTCATGCTTTATCTCGCACGTATCTCGCACACATCTCGCACGTATCTCGCACACATCTCGCACACATCTCGCACGTTCCAAACTTCCACTATTTATTTCAAAATCAAATTGGTACACCTCCTAATTCATTTCTTTACATCTTGCACGCATTTTGTAGGTTCTTAAGTTCAAATCAATTTTTTAAGATACAAAAGTACTTAAGGTAGTTTAAGGATGGCACATGTTCGGATTTTAGTGCGTCACGGTGGTGAATGGGATGAGGGACGAAGAAAATATGAAGGAGGAGTGTTAAAAGGCATTGTTGTCCCTAAAGAAATAACACACAAAGATTTACAGTCTGAACTATATGACCTTGCAGAAGTTGACCCTACAAAGTTTGACATAAAGATAAGATGTATATATGAGATCAAAGGGGAAAAGGAAGCTCCTCCATTTGAGTTAAGCAATGACCGTGATTTGAAGTTTTATATTCTTAGTGAAAATCCATTGGAGGTCCCCCTATACCTATCGTTTGAGCCTACAAGCAATCGAAGCATGAAAGTGTTAAACAAAGATTACAATTCAGTATCTGGGAGCAACCAAGTTCAAAATTTAAACCCTCATCCTCCTCCAATTGGAATGGATAGATTAGATGAGAATGAAGTTGATATTGGTGAAGTCGAGGGTGGCTTGTGTCATAACATGATAGGGACCAATTCGGCTATATGGGAATCATATGAGTCATATCATTCAATAGATGATACTTTTACATTGGAGTCAGTTGAGATGTACAATGAATTGTTTGACATCCCAGAACAAAGAGATGCTCCTACAAAAGATTGCAAAGGAAAAGGTAAAGTTGACTACAGGTCCTCTAGTCGGAAGTTGAAGACAAAAGGAAGTGGCTGGTCGGAAGAAAGCTCTACAAGTGAAGAGTTGGATGTAGGACAAATATTTTTTTGCAAGAGAGATTTGTCAATGAGATTAAGTGTGTTGGCAATGAAAAAAAATTTTCAGTTTGTAGTAAAAAAGTCTACAAAAGAGGTTCTTTTCGTTAGATGCATCGACAACAAGTGTGGTTGGAGATTGCGAGCGGTTAGACTGAAGGATTCAAATATATTCAAGATTAAAAAGTATGTGAAAGTTCATTCATGTTCTCTTGAGTTTTTGAATCGTGACCATAGGCAAGCAAAATCTTGGGTTGTTGGAGAATTAATCAAGTCCAAATTCAAGGGGCCCGGTCGCATATACAAACCACGTGATATCATAGAAGACATGAGGCAAGACTATGGCATAAATATGAGTTATGAGAAAGCATGGCGTGCCAGAGAAAATGCATATGAACGAGTGCGAGGGTCTCCTGAAGAGTCATATAATCTTTTGCGTAGATATGGTGAAGCACTCAAATTTACAAATTCAGGTACAATATTTCACATGGAACTCGAAGATGATCGTTTCTTTAAATATCTTTTTATGGCTGTTGGTGCATGTGTTAGAGGATTCTTAAATTGCATTAGACCGGTCATAGTCATGGACGGAACATTTCTTAAGAACAAATATCGGGGTCAGTTGATAGTGGCCGTTTGTTTAGATGGTAACAATCAGATCTATCCTCTAGCCTTTGGAGTAGTTGATAGAGAAACAGATGACTCAATACAGTGGTTCTTAGAAAAATTGAAAGGTGCAATAGGGGAGGTGCCTAATCTAGGCTTTGTGACAGATCGGAAAACATGCTTCGCCAAGGGTATTTCATCAGTTTTCCCATCTGCATTCCACGGCCTTTGTGTCCAACATTTGAGTCAAAATTTGCATGATAAATATAAGAATGACACGGTTGCTACTTTGTTTTATAATGCATCGAGAACATATCGTGAATCAACGTTTGTTGAAGCGTGGAGACATCTTCTTTCATTTCCTAATGGTTCAGGGAAATATTTAAATGATGTTGGAATAGCACGATGGTCTCGTGTTCACTGCCCAGGAAGACGGTATAACATGATGACAACAAATATAGCGGAGTCCATGAATTCTATACTGAAAGAACCTAGAGATTTGCCTATTGCTTCATTCCTTGAAAATGTTCGAGCTTTGCTACAACGTTGGTTTTGGGAGCGTCGAGAAGAAGGCATTAAAGTGACGTCTACATTGACCAAATGGGCAGAGTTAGTTATTCAAAAGAAACAAGAAGGAGCTTTGACAATGAAGGTCAACCCAATTGACTGTTACCAATTTCATGTCAAAGATTTAGATAAGGAGGAGGTCGTAAACCTTCAGACTAAAGAATGCACTTGCAAGGAGTTTCAAGCTGAGCAACTACCATGCTCACATGCCATTGCTGCAGCACGGGTTCGTAATATAAATGTTTATAGTTTATGTGCTAATTATTACACTAATGAATGTTTGTTGGCTGCATATGCGGAGGCCGTCTACCCAGTTGGGAATCAGTCAGATTGGAAGACAAGCGAAGACTACGTACATATGACTGTTTTACCTCCAAAAGTAGTCAAAAGAGTTGGTCGACCGAAGAAAAAGAGGATTCCAAGTGTTGGTGAAGCTCCGAAATTGCATAAGTGTGGTCGGTGTAAACAAATAGGTCACAACAGATTAACGTGTACCAATCCAATTTCATATACCGACAAGTCGAGCATACAAGATTAGAAATTTCCCTACCAATGTACCAAGTATTACACTAATTAATGAATGTTTGTTAATGATGTGTTTTCTTAATGATTTGTCCCAACATTCTTACTTTCTGTGCGTCCAAATGGATGAAGAAGACGAAAATAACGATTGACTTATTCATTTAAGAACACAAACACTGGTTTTATGATCGTTTAAAAATAACTAAATGTTCGTTTAAAAATATGTAAACGATCGTTTAAAAATAACTAAACGATCGGTTAAGAACAACCAAACGATCGTTTGAAAACAACTAAACGATAGTTTAAAACAAAACTAAACGATCGGTGAAACAAAACTAAACGATTGGTCAAACAAAACTAAACGATCGTTTAAAACAACCAATCGATACCTTGAAATTAACTAAACGATCAGTTAAACAAAACTAAACGATTGGTCGAACAAAACTAAACGATCGTTTAAAACAACCAATCGATCGTTTGAAATTAACTAAACGATCGACTATAAAAAACTAAACGATCGTTTACATAAACTAAACGATCTTTTGAAACAACGAAAGACACCCGCGAATTGTTTACAACCGCGATTCAACATTTCAAAAAAAGTATGCGAATTTACAATATTGCCCCTTTGGTAAAAACGACCGATATATATATACGTTCCGCCTTCTCACTTTTCGTTTTTCGTCACTACGCAATACACAACCGCACTGATCACACCTTCGTTTTCTCTCAGTCCATTGTTCTCTCAGACCATTTTTGTCTCAGTCCATAGTTTTCGTCAACGTTAAAAGGTATTTTCCCGAACTTTTCCTACTATAACGTTACACTTTTCCTTTGTTTATATTTCAAACGTTTCAACTTCTGTCTTCAAAAACTATCACTGTGTTCTTATATTATTATTGTGAAGCGTTTAGGGTTTCGGGTTCGACTTCTGTCTTCAATATATTATATTCATTTCAGGATGGCTGTACCTAGCGAAAAGTATTTCCCTGCCACTGTGTCATGCCAAGTGCACAAGATTGGCAGTCTTATTAAGGATAAACTGACCAAGGACCAGCTGCAAATGTTCGAAAAAACAATTTTTGGTCCATTGCTGAATGTGAACATGGTATTCAACGGCCAGTTGATCCATCATTTCTTGCTGAGGCAGATACCTGAAGACGGTAACGCAGATGGAATCTGTTTCTCGGTTTTAGGGAAGAACGTCCGTTTTACCCAAAAGGAATTCAACATCATAACTGGATTGTGGCCAACAAACAATCCATTGGAGAAAGATTGCGATAGCAAGCGACTGCAAAGTCTTCTATTCGGATCAGAAAATAAGAAAGTAATAACATGCTTGGAAATTGAGGAAATTTTCAAGAATTTTGAGTTTACAAATGATGACGATGCTGTGAAGGTCGCCTTGGCCGTCTTTATAGAAACTGTGATGGTCGGGAAGGATAAGAAAACACAGTTTGACATGGACATTTTGGGAAGAGTTGATGATGAAGAAGCATTTAAAAGCTTCGATTGGTCAACTTTCTTCTACACTCGTCTGCTCAACAGTTTAAAGACAAGTCTCCAAGGCAAAAAAGAAGCATACGAGCTGAAGAAGACACGAAGTTCCAAAGCAGTGTCATACTATAACATCAAAGGCTACGTCCTTGCTTTTCAGGTGATTTTTATTTCTTCATACACTTTAAGTAAATGCCAATTGAACATCAAAGTTTAACATATTTGTTTAAATGTTGTAGGTGTGGGCTTATGAAGTACTCTCAACCGCAAATGAGCACCTGGCCACAAGAAACAGTAAGGGATTAATCCCAAGGATATTGAGATGGAATTGTACACAAGCTCCATCTTACAAAATGCTGCAGAATAACATATTCGACAACAAAAATGTAAGTAAAACCTGTCAGTCATCGTTTAATATAATTACACAATCCAATAATACAATTACATTGCAGACTGTTGTTCAACCTAAACTCAAGATGTCAACCCAAGAGAAGGCTTTCATGGAGAGTCGAATTCGAGGGGATGATAACATGCAAATGGAGGAGGATGAATCCATTGGAGCAATGAACAACAAATCATTGGAGCAATCAGACTCATCTCCACAAAGAGAACAACTCTCACCCCAAAGGGAACAAAGTCAAACAGTGGCTGAGGAGTCTGAAATGCATCCAATCACCAAGAAGAAACATTTCAGATCAAAGAAGTCCAATGACAAAGAAGAACGAAGTCATTCAAAATCCTACAAGAAACTGAAGAAGGAAATAAAAGAAGTTCGTAAGGATTTATCCACACTGACTTCTATAGTCTGTAGGATGGATGACACAATCACAAAGCAGTCATTGGAGCTGTATGAAATGAAGCAGATGCTGGAGAGATTGGTCCAGGTAAAATTTGTTTTCATCATACATTAGATAAACGATCGTATAACTTTGATAGACGATCGTTTATCAAAGTTACTCGATCGTTTAACTTCGATAGACGATCGTTTATCAAAGTTACGCGATCGTTTACTTTTATATACACGATGGTTTAACAATACATTATTTTTTTAATTTTATGTTCGTTTTTATTTGTTTGTTAGAATCAAACTGAAAATCAAGGGAATGATCATACTGATCAGAATGACAATGAGTATGTTGTTCAAGAACAACATACTCAACAACAACCTACTGAAGAACAACATACTGAACGTCAAGAGGAAACCCAAAGGTTAACATTTCATTCATTGTTTACTAGTTTATAAATACCTAACAATTGTATTTTTTTTTCTTATTCTCATGTTTCTTCTCATTTTGTTTAGGGAACATGAAGAGGAACGTGGTAGTGATATAAGCATAGACGGTAGGGATGCAGACTTGCTAATGACTATAAGAGATATATCGGATAGTCTAAGTCATCAAATTCAGAAAGAATCAGACCTGCCACAGATGATTACTACCCTTCCATATGTGAGCCAACCTCTTGCACTTTGTGAATTGGCTCCAATGGATCAAACTGTACAAATTGTAAATGAAGAATCTCAACTGGTATGTATACACAACAAATTTGTAGTCGTTTGAATGAATAGTTTGTTACTTGTTTAATACGATTACATTGCAGGAAACAACAAAAAAACAGGTTGAGATGAAAAAAAATGATGAAGCAGTTACTTTGGTTGAAAAAGAACCAGTAACTGTGCCTGATAAAGATGTGGAAGAAAAACCAATAAAGAGAAGAAAGCTATGTAAAATAGCAAATAAAGAGGTGCAACATGAAGATGAACAAGGTAATCCACCCACAACATCTGCTCAGATCATATCAGTATCTACAACACCTGTCCCAGATGTGGAAATCAGAGAAGTAGATCCATATAATCCGATGTGGAAAGTGGATCCAAAATTATGGAAGGAATACTTGCAATGGAAAAAATCAAGAAAAACAACCCATGAAGAAAGGAAAGTAGTCTCCACAACCAGAAAGAAAGACTTTTTCAGACAGCTTGAAGAAAACACATGGGTACATGGAGACGTAAGTACTCTTCCCAAACGATCGCTTATATTTGATATACGATCGCTTCTATTAACTAAACGATCGCTTCTATTAACTAAACGATCGTTAAGTTAATATTACACGATCGCTTACTACGTAAACGATCACATGTACATTTCTTATGCGATCGCTTATCCTCTCCTTTCATTCATTAAACGATCGTTTATTTTTTCTTTGTAGACATTGGATCTGCTATTCGCCCACTTGCAGAATAAAATGTTGCATCTCAAGCACCATTGCAAGCGTTCTTTTAGAATATTACATTCCTCTTTTCTGGTAAGTTGTTATTCTTTAATTTTTTTTTTTGTATACAAGTTAAACTGCATCATTATATTCTGATTAAATTTTGACTTGTTCTTGAAGACTGGAATCAATAAACCAGACTGCATTGTTTGGAACCACATTTTTGATACTCATCTGGTGACACCAGATAATAAGAAAGCTGAATGGACAGACCCAACAGCACACCTAAGTATATGGACAGAAAAAGATGTCGAATACTATTTCAACACTGCTGTTGGTGATTACAACGACATACCAGGGTGGGGAGATGTCAACTACGTGATTACCTGCATCAACATAAAAGAACACTGGTTGGCTATTGCAGCTGATATGAGAAAATGCAGGATCTACGTGTTCGACTCAATGCCAAATTATGTTGAGCAGAAACTTGTTGATGAAGCTCTTCAAATGCCTGCACGATGCATTGCCTCACTCGCGATTGCAATTGGAGTCAACCTCCATTCAGATCGTTTCACATATGGCCCTTGGCCAATACGCAGATCGAAGGCCACATTACAGAAAGGGCGTTCATTGGATTGTGGAATTTTCTGTACCAAATTTGTTGAATGCCTTGTAACTGCTAGTGACCTTGGTTGTCTAACTGTGCCAAACATGAAACTGTTTAGACAACAATATGTGCTGGAACTTTGGGCCAATAAATACTTTTGTTAATATTTGTATTCGTTTATATAATTTTTTTATGTAATTTTTATAGAGAGAATAACATATTATAATTTTAAACTTTGTTATAAAATAAATACTTTGTGATATTTTCAATTAAACGCGACCAAAATTGAGAAAGAATATTTGAGTTAATATTTGTATTCGTTTAGATACATATCACAAAATATTCGTGTAGAGAAATACTCATCGCGCACATATGTATAAACGATCTTCTTAATAAACGATGTCTAAACGATCTTCTTAATAAATGTCAAAATATTAAGCGATCGTTTAGTAAAGTCTAAACGATCGTTTGGTAAAGTCTAAACGATCGTTCGGTAAGTGTAAACGATCTTCTTAATAAACGATGTCTAAACGATCTTCTTAATAAACGTCAAAATATTAAGCGATCGTTTAGTAAAGTCTAAACGATCGTTTGGTAAAGTCTAAACGATCGTTTGGTACAGTCTAAACGATCGTTTGGTAAAGTCTAAACGATATTCTTAAAATCATAAAAAAATTCAGCGATCGTTTAGCTACAAGTAGTTTTGCAACATAGAGAATAATCGATACTACTAATTGAAATGCAACATACACAATAATAGAACAGCCAATTGATACTTGTGATTTATGTTAATATTTCAATACATAGGAGTGTTGGTTGGTCCATACTTGAAATGCTAATTGTTTTCTAAAGTATGACATGTTTTCTTGACATAATGTATCTAAACCAACACCAGCAGCTATGTACTCAAAATACTTAATTGCGAATACGCCACAATCACAATTATTTCGTTGAAGTGGAATTGGGTCAACAATGACAACTGGCCAAGGTTCCTTGTATGTCGATGATCTACCTCTCCTATCAAAGAAGCCAGTACTATCTAACAACTTTGGCACCAACTGTCGAATGGGCAGTAATATGTTTGTCATCTCTTCGGCAGTTGTAAGTGACGGAAGCGAATCCCATACCTTCACTTGACAACTTACCAAATCCAAGCATAATAGAACCCAATGGTTGCCATGGACATTGAATGGAGAGTAAACGTAATCAACACTTGCCCAAGGATCTTGGAAGTCCACTTTTGACCCGACAACATAGTCAACCAACCTATACTCTTCGTCCCAGTCAAACGGGCGATTCTCTTTAATACATTCTTTGTATAGGGGCCACTTCGAAACTAAAATGCGCTGCAAAGAAAAACATACAAACGCAAATATCAGACCGAAAGACAAATATCAAACGCAAATACATACATAAAGTAACGAGACGATTACAAACCATAAAGATTGTGTCCGCAGTTGTGAAGTTCTGAGAAGAAGGTATCCCGGCTGCCTTAATCTTCAAGCGAATGAAAAGAAAAAGTGCATCCAAATGCTAATACAAACAAAAGTAAGCAGTAAATGTATAGAACCATAACAATGATAAAATTATAATTGCATAAATGATAAGATAATCCCATACCTCATCCGACAACCACCGGCGACACATAAACAAGTCTCTGAAAAAAGCCTTCGATTTTTTCCCATGAAAGGTTTCACGCAGCTCATCGTCTGTACGCTTGTCTGTAATCCACGCTCGAAGTCTATCTAAATGGACGTCAAGTATTTTGTGCATAGGATCATAAACAATTGCTTCAGACTCAGAGGTGCTGGTGGTTGATGTCAGAGACCGTTTAGGTAGAGTTGTGAATGGGGTTGATAGGTAAACACTTGCACGCTTCCTACGGGCGGGCCGAACGTGTGGTCGTTGAGTGAGAAATGGTTCTATCTCTATGACGTCCTCATCGTCAACGACATCTATTGGCTCCTCTAAACCAATATCAACCTTCTTCTCCAACACATCTTCGTCACCCTATGGAAGCTCATAATGCATTAGTGTATATAATGATAGAAATTAAACATCAATATTAGCATGAACATGGAACCAAACCTTCTTTTTAACTTCAATGTGTTCATCCTCCAAGCCTTCGGACACCTTGTGGTCCCCTTCGTCACCCTATGGAACCTCAAAATGAATTAGCGAGAACATGGTTACCAAATATGAAACAACTAACGTGAATACACTTAACAGTTTCATTCCTAACCTTTCTTTGAAGTCCAATGTGCTTCAATATGGTTGACATCAGGCCCTTCAATTCGTCAATATCGGATTTTATAGTATTAAGTTGGCCTTCAACAACCGCTACTCGATCTTGGAGATTTCGAATAGCCTTTTTCATCTTAATCTTGGACTTCTGTTTCTTACTCTTTTTCAACTCATCTTCATCGTTAACAACTTCTCGTACTCTTTTTGAACCACCATTCTTCGACTGAATAATGGTAGATGAGCGGAAGTTTTCAAAAAGTTCACCTGAAGCAATTTTCAATTGCTCCTCTTCAGGTGTCATCTCAATGACCGCCTTAATTATAAACTGCAAATAGAAAAAGGCAAATGTATTTAGGACAAAGAAATAAGCACAAAATCACGCGATCCTTAAGTAAGTTACTATTGCTTGCTACTTACCATTGGCGAGTCAAACACCTGGCTTATAGTTTGGGACTTTGGTGATTGTTGGCACACCCACCTCAGCATTCGTGGTATGGCATGATCGTTTACTTTATCTACACCACATCCAATGATGGTTGGTATAGACTCATATGCCCAAACCTATTCCACATTTGACAAACAAGTTTAGAAAGTGCCACAAGATATATATAGATATATAAACAAGTGGTTATACAATCGTTTGAAAACAACTATACGATCATTTAACATAACTAAACGATCGTTAAAAAGAACTAAACGATCGTTTAAATAACTAAACGATCGTTTAAAATAACTAAACGATCGTTTAAAATAACTAAACGATCGTTTCAAATAACTAAACGATCTTTTTAAAGTTTTGAAGTAAGAAGTAAGAAGTCAAATACCTGTAATGCATGCGGAAATCCATTGATAGTATATTTTTTTGTCTGTGTTGATTTCTTCTTTCCCTTGGCATATTGCTTGTCCAAGGCTCTTTTCAATGCACTTAGCGTGCGTACAAAAACAATCCGACCCCAATCATAATTATTAAATGAATTCCAATCATCAGCAATCTTCAAAAAACCAATGTCCACTTTGGTTCGCCTATCTTTTCCCAACAAAGATATCTCTATAAAGTAGACTAAAGCTAATTTGACGATATCATCGTCATCACCCTCGTATTCCAAAAATATATCTTCTAAGTCGCTAACGTAAACACAGTCCTTGTCTTTGAAAAACTTCTCCAACAGTCGACTGTTCCCACCCAACTGAATATAGTCCTCTTTAGGACCCCATAGTCCAGTTACGATGTTAAACTCTCTCCTACCGAAAGTACAAACAACGCCCCCTAGTAGGAAACTTATAGAATCCTTTCCTTCATCTTCCACCTCCCTTAACAGTAAGTAGTGGATGAGTGGCCCATTGAAGACAATATTTAGGTCCAAAAAGTGCCCAAACTTTGTTTTCCTAAATAAGGCTAATTGATCGGGTTTGAGTTTGGCCTTAATATTATGTGTTGTCTTTTCCAAATGAGACAAACAGCTTACTAGGGAATAAAAATGATGGGAAGGATTAATCTTGTAGAAGGGTCCGTCGGTCGATGTTGAAGTCGATGTCATGATTCAAGCCAAGAAAAAGCAAATATATTGAAAATGGGTTACAGATAAAACTCACTGAAATAAGAGAACACGCTCAAAGTTGATTCTTAGGTTCGAAAAGGAGAAGCGACGAAATGCACTGGAGGACCGACGACAGACGAACAGTCGGAGTATCTTCGAAGAGCAGAGCGGGAAATTTGAAAAGCCAAAGAAAGGAGATGTTTTTTTTTTTTTTACTTCAGGTGTTCTATGCGAAAGAGAAGGGAAAGCGAACGTGGGTAGGCGAAACAATCAATAGAGAGCGATAGAAATTTAATGAAGGGCATTTTTGTCTATTCACACCCAAATTGTCCTAAAAGTCTTTCTTTTGAAAACTTGTCCCAAAATTCATTTAAATCTCTTTTTTTAACCTATTTTTGGCAATTTCCCAAGAAAGAACCTGAATTAAATCAGTGAAGTAACTAATTAATCAATGGTAGAAAGAGTTGGATTTGGACATAGCAACGTCACTATATGAATACGATATTATGAGGGAACGACATGTCGTAATGGGAGTGAAGAAGTACGACAGGAGCTCAGAGGTGCAACGTGGACAAAAATGGAGGGAGGAATTGGTACCAAAATATCAATCTGAATTCACATTCCGAATCACAAATCAAATCCCCTTCTTAAACCTCTCCTCAACTTCATCCACTTGCTCCCCAAGGAACCTTATTCCTTTTGATTTCCATCTTCGCTAAAAAAAAATTTATTTTTTCCTTTTTCAGCTTTAACTAGCGCTTTGATTCTTCTGAAAACCAGGTAACAGGGCGAAAGCTTTCTTTTTCTTTTCTGGGTTTTTCCCACAGAGTTTCGATGATTATGAATGGGATTTAGAGGATTCGAGAGAAGGTTAGAGATTTGAGGATGAAGATTCAGTGCAACGTCTGTGAGATGGCTGAAGCCACCGTTCTGTGTTGTGCTGATGAGGCGGCGCTGTGCTGGGCCTGTGATGAGAAGATTCATGCGGCCAACAAGCTTGCAAGCAAGCACCAGAGAGTTCCTCTCTCTGGTTCTTCATCTCAGATGCCTAAATGCGACATCTGTCAGGTATGAGTTATAGTTACTTGCTCTCTTTACCGTTCCATCCATTTCTATAACTGAGACAGATGGGTTTGGAGAGTTGTGATGTATTAATGAATTTTTGGATTTTTTGGATTTTTTTTTTTTTTTTTTTGTGTGGTAATACTTAGATAGGGACTTAGCTTCTACGATCGATTTTGATTGTGTTGCTATGAATTTGATTTCCATAGGCTGAAGTAGATTGATTATGTATACACCCCAAAATGAAAGATCAAGGAGTAATTGAATATGCTTGCCAAATCTCATGAGTTTCTTTATATTTTTGTTTTAAATTTATTATAGATATTTATGTCCAGATCTTATAAAGGGCTTATGATAATCCTACTGGCAAATGAAAGAAAAGGTGGTTCCAGCTCAAGATATCTGTGGGCAGTTTTAGAAGTTTGAAATTATGGTAAATAGACTTTAAAGATTTTCAAGGGTGATGAATGTTTTCCAATCTATTAAAAGAGGAAATCGTACTTCATATTTTAGGTCAGTGATGTCTAAAAGAGAGTATGGAACTGAAACATTCTTACTTGTGGACAGTTGAGGGGTAATATTAAGCATTGCATTTTTCTCCTCTCTCTCTCTCTCTCTCTCTTTCTCCTCCTTCTCTGCTGTATTTTTTAGGTTTGGGTAGTCTGTTTTATGTGGGGTTATTCAGTTCAAGTTCATGGTGCTGTTAAGAAACAGGCATAGTTCCTCCTATCTTTCTCATGCATGACTGGGTAGTATGTTTGTTATATGTTACCCTTTCTGAATTATCTGGGATTTCTTGCAGGAAGCTAGTGGATATATCTTCTGTTTAGAGGATCGGGCGTTACTTTGCAGGAAGTGTGATGTTGCCATACACACGGCAAATACTTATGTAACTGGTCACCAACGCTTTCTGCTTACTGGTGTGAAAGTGGCACTTGAGCCTACCGATCCTGTTGCTTGTTCTTCCATGGCTAAGTCACATTCTCGAGAGAAGTCTACTGAAACTAAAGTTAGACCACCATCTGAAAGGGAATTCTCGATGCCTTCTCCTACTGAACTCAGCAGAAGCCTGTCTGTACTAGGTGGATCTGAGGACTTTATGGCAAATAGAACGTTGCTTACCGGAAGCGGGGATTCTGGTTCTGGTGGCTTTTCACAGTGGCAAATGGATGAACTTATTAGTCTTACCGGATTCAATCAGAACTATGGGTATATGGACAACGGATCATCCAAGGTATGATCATGGTTTTCTAATGCAATGAACTTTAAATGATGGTTGCCATTTACCATCCATGTTGAACTCTAGTTTACATTTATATGGAATACCAGCCCCAACCTTGTCGATTTTGTTTACTATCGCAGAATCTTGACCACTCTTAGCTGTTGATAGTGCTTCGTGTTGCTTCTGGAATTTAATAACCCTTCTATTCCTTGGATGCCACTCACATGGCAAATCTCTTATAAGTAAACATCTTGTGTAGCCTGAATACTTTTCTCTATCTATACTATACACCCTTCAAGGCCGACAGAAACCGGAAAGATATAACAGATGCTTAGGCATGGCACACCAGTAAAGTATTGTTTCCAGAGTGCCGATGCTTTTTACTTTTTAGTGGAGAATACTCAGGACTTAAGTCTGTAATCATAGATTTTGTATAGGGTTATTCTAAATAAGTAATTACTTGATGATCTCTAAGATGCGAATTCTGTAGGGCGTTTATAGATTGGATTGTGGGTGGATTTGTGTATTGTATGTTACTACCCCATGATCCCATTCTCAGAAAAATTAACTTCAAGAAAGTGGACTGATCGGAGAAAATATGCTTTGTAAGTTGTTCATATTATTGCCAATGCTGATGCAAAAACTTTCTGGTTTTCCTTATTGGTGAAATGTATCAGGCTGATAGTGGAAAGCTTGGGGATTCTGATTCATCACCAGTTTTGAGAGCTGCTGACATTGAACTGGACGATGACGATGAATGTTCGGGTCAGGTTCCAGAAGCTTCCTGGACTGTGCCTCAGATTCCCTCTCCGCCTACAGCGTCAGGCTTATACTGGCCAAGGAGTTACCATAATTCTATGGATGGTGCTGTTTTTGTTCCTGACATCTGTTCTTCGGAAAAGGTTCAACATTGCTCACGTAATGGTACATTTTCGAAACGAAGAAGACAGTTCTAGACGCATGAGCTCTAGCATTGTGACTTCGTTGCTAGCGTTGTGAACGAACCCCTGCTCGGTTTGTTGTGTGTTTATAGGCTTTCATTTACAATTGAATTATAATAAGTGGACACGACCAAAGTTATCGCTTGAAATATATACCTTGTAACGTAACCACTATAGTTTAGGATTTGTTACATTGATGTAGAAATAAAACCTGTGCATTAGTTGACCTATTAGGTATTTTTTTCAGATTTATTTCAAACATCATATAATATGTTTCAAATCACGTTGACCTACTTGATTATTTGTAGTTTTACATAAATTATGAAGAATCAATGTTATGTATTGGCCATTTTCAGGCTTGTACCCCTTCTCATTGTGCATATGTATTTGGCTTTCTTTCTGGTTGTGTAATTGAAATCTCTCTCAACTTCAACTGAGATCATATTATTTCTTCATCGTCGGTGTCATCATTAGATTAAATATGACGATTTTGTTTGAAGCCAGGAGATGGACTTTGCTTTATCCCGCTATTATATACTTTTGATTCTTGTTCCTTTATGTTCCATTCAAAAATGTCACCAAATGGGTTTCCGTAAATCTTGCTCTTAAGTCCTTTGCAGATGGGATAATTTTTTTCTCATCTTTTTTTTTTTTTTTTTCCTTTTGAGTGGAGTGGTGATTGAATTGAATGGTCGAAATTTAAGATTATGGTTTGTGTTCTATCTACTGAACTACATGCAATTTGGCTAGTGTTGAATTCACTGTATAAGAAATTTGTCATTGCAATTTCATGTAGCATACCTCTTCACTTTTTTATAAAAGAGAAATAAATACTTATATAATTTATATCAAGCAAAAATAATCATAAAGGTTACTTTTCATTACTAACATTAATGATTTCATAAGCGAGTAAATTATAAGTTGAACTTTTAAGATAGGAATTAGATATTTCGAACGCTATAAGAAATATTTTGGACTCTAATTATGGTCGATTTATGTTTAGCTTCTGAATAGCATTGATCCATAGAAGCAAAAATTTGCAAAATTAGATGTTGGGGGGATGGATTTGCATGACCTTATATTATCACTATCATTGTGTTTCTTCTCTTTGATTGTAGCTTGCTTCGGCTTCCTTGAGGATTAATTCTAACATCTTCTCATACACAGCAATGGCTGATTCCAGCATCTCAATGGCTCTCCTCACGTCGCTTCCGGCCGCTGCCAGCTCGCCTTGCATATCAACTGTTTCTTTTATCGACAACCCCAACATTTTAATGGGTAATCTAAACCTCTCACTAATTTTTATTTCTCTTCCATGCCTGTCTGTTCTGACACACTGTTCTTTACCATGGGCTCTTTCTGTGGCCATCACCAAATCGCTTATGCTTCCCATCTCATTCTCAAGGGCCATTATGACCTGCCCTTTCTTCACTTCCCAGACCCAGATGCTCCCATCTTCTGCTGCAGATATTAAGTGCTTTCCTTCGTTTACTATGACTATAGAAACAACTGCAGCCTCGTGCTTTGGCGACCATGGAATTAGTTCAAAGCTAGTGCCTGTTAGGTGTTTGTTTTTATGCCTCAATGAGCGCTTGTACACTAAGTCATTGGAGATTTGTGGAATTAGGTCATAGTCTGTGCCCCTACGGTGTTTGTTGTTATGTCTCAACGATCCCTTGTACACCAAGCCGTCAGATCCTGCAGCGAAAAATTCTATCTCTGATGGTTCTAAGACCACACTGAAAATGGCACAAGGGAATACCACGGTGTGCAAGATGGTTCCTGAGAGCAAGCTCCAAAATTTGCATCTGGCATCCAATGAGCAGGAGACTATTTTGGTACTGGATATCCCCATGCCCGAGTAAATGGAAGTCACCGAATCAGTATGTGCTAAAAACTGATGCAGAATGTGTTCGGTTGCATTTTCTCGTGGTTTGGCTTGTACAAGTTGAAAGATTGGCATGACAACAATTGTGCCATCATCCCCACCTGAAATGAGAAGTGACCCATCCGCACTAAGTTTAAGGCAAGAGACTGGCTTTTTGTGTGCAGGTAGAGAGTTGAGAACATCCCCCGATGGAAGAGAGAGAATATGGATGTAGCCTGAAAGGCCACCAGCAAACAGATAAAAACCATCAGGAGTGGCTGTGAGAGGGGCAACGGGTTCTGGGACAGTGAGGCATTGGAAGGCAGATGAAGTCCACCAATTGTAAATATGGATTGAACCCGAAGCAGTGACCGGGCAAATGTGGGAGACAGCTATGAAACTTTTCCCGGCTCGGGTGATGCCACGGCGAGGCGAGCGGCTACTGTTGAAGTTGGCTAGAGGGGTGCCTGTGGAGGCATCATAGGCAACAATGGGACCATCAGGAGAGCTGGCAAGGACAACTTCTTGTGGAGAAGATGGCATAGTCATGTGAAAGGTATGAAAGTGAAGAATTTGATAAAGCAAGAAGCTGTAAGTTTTAATGGTTATGGGCGTTGAAAACAATGCATTTTTTCTTAAAGATCTGTCAGCCTCTTTTTCCTATTAGAGTAATGACAATAAGTAGAATTCAACTATGGCAAGATTTGCTCAAAATTCATTGGTTTTGGTTAGGTCATTTTGGCTTTATTCTAACCTTGGTATCAGTTTGTTTCCTTTAATTCTTATTTTGTTCTCTCCTCTTTTCTTTTGGCTAAAAAAAAAAAAAAACTATAAACAATCCATCCAACGTTGTATCACCGAAAGTTAGAACTTCAAATCTTTAGTCTAGTTATGAACAACCCATCCAACATTGTATCACCAAAAGTTAAAATTTCAAATCTTCAGTTTAGTTATGAACAACCTGTTCAACATTATATCATCGAAAGTTAGAACTTCAAATCTTCAGTTTAGCTATGAACAACACGTCCAACATTATACTACCGAAAGTTAGAATTTAAAATCTTCACTTTAGCCGTGAACAACCTGACCAACATTATATCACCGAAAGTTAAAACTTCAAATTTTCAATGTAGATATGAACTAAGGAAACACTACAAGAAACTGGAGCATTCCCGACGTCGAAAAGCACGTCGGCATAAAAAACATCGGGAATAAGGGCTTTCCCGACGCCGTCAACAACGTGTCGGGAGACGCGTCGGGAAAACAATCTTTCCCGACGCACCACGAAGGCGTCGGCAAGAATACGTCGGGAAAAGGGTAAATTAATTTTAAAAAACGAACTATTCCCGACGCCGTGAACAGTGCGTCGGGAGAGGCGTCAAGAATATGGGTTTTTCCCGACGCCGCGTGAAACGTCGGAAAAAGGGTTTAATGAGCGTCGGGAATTCCCCTTTTCCCGACGCGTTTTGAGGGATTTCCCGACGCCACGTTACTGCGTCGGAAAATCCCCTTTAAATTCGTTTTAGTTCTGTAAATTACAGAACCGAAATCGAGAGGAGAAAAAGAAAGGAGAAGAAGAAGTCGTCGCGCGATTGTTGCCGTTGTTTCGCCGTCGTCCGTCGCTGCCCTCCCTCGCCGTTGTCCCTCGCCGCCGTCTGCCACTTTAGGTAAGTGAAATATGAAAATTTATTTAGTTTAAGTTTATGTTTTAAGGTTCTTTTGATGAAAATTAGTTTAGGGTTTTTTTTGATGAAAATTAGTTTAGGATTTTCTTTTGGAATAGATTTTTGTTTGTTAAATGTATTTTTGTATAGAGTGTGTGTAATTTGTGGTTGAATTGAAATTGAAATTGAAATTTGAAATTTGAATGGTTTAGGATTTTTGTTTTAGAAAATTGAATTGAGGGGGGATTTTATAGTTAAATGAAAATTGAACGGGGGTTGAATTGGGGGAGGGGGTTTATTGTTAAATTGAAAATTGAATTGGGAGGGGGGTTTATATTTGAATTGAAAATTGAAATTGGAGGGTAGGGGGGGTTTAATAGTTAAATTGAATTAGGGGATGTATAGTTAAATTTAAAATTGAATTGGAGGGAGGGGGTTTAAGTTAAATTGAAAATTGAAATGGGGGGGGGGGGGATTTATAGTTGAATTGAAAATTGAAATTGGAGGGGGAAGGGAAGTTAATAGTTAAATTGAATTGGGAATGTAATATGTGTGTTAAGATTTGTTTTGGCTATCCTGCAGTTATGGTAGCCTGTTTGTGTTGAATATTTTTATTGTTGATTTGAGATGGCTATCCTGTAGTTATGGTAGCTTTTTTGTTTTGAATTTGTTTATGTTTGGGATGGCTATCTTGCAGTTATGGTAGCCTTTTTTGTTTTGAATTTGTTGGTTTCAAGGGGTGGTAGTAGGATAGCTTGAAGTATTTTGTTGTTAATAATTAGGTTGTGTTGGCTATCCTGCAGTTATGGTAGCCTCTGTAGTTTAGAGGGGTTTGTAGGATGCGAAGATATTTTGAAGTATTTTGTTGTTAATAATTAGGTTGTGTTGGCTATCCTGCAGTTATGGTAGCATCTATAGTTTGAACTTAGTTATTGAAAAATAGTGAAAATTCAGGGGAGTAAGTTATGGATGTGAGAGAGTGAGAGACATATGTTTCTAATCAAACCTATTTATGTTTTAGGGACTTAAACGATGGATAAGGATTGGATGAAACTTAGAAATAAGTTATCCCTTGAGTATAGACATTGAGTGACCCAATTTTTAGAATTTGCCAAATTTTACGTTGATGCTTACGGACGATTGAGGTGTCCATGCAAGAGATGTTTGAATTTAAATTGGAGCTCATTAGAGGGTGTGGAACGACATCTGCTGACTATTGGAATATACCCCTACTACACAGAATGGGTGTATCATGGAGAGTTATTAAGCTATAGAGGTACAGAAAACTTTGAGGAAGGAACTAGTAGTAATCCTTTTAATGAAGGAACTAGTAGTACACAATTTAATGAAGAAGGTGATATCTTTGGTATGCTAAATGATTTACAAGCCCCTATTGAACATGAAGAGGAAAGAGAGGAATTTCGTTTAGAAGATGAAATGGCGATGAATGTTGGGGTAAATATAGATGAAAATACAACAAATAATATATTTCAGGACTTATTGAATCAAGCACGTAATGAGTTGTACCCCGGTTGTTCTGAATTTTCGTCGTTGAATTTTTTGGTTAAGTTGATGCATATGAAAGTTCTAAATGGTTGGAGTAACAAGTCGTTCGACATGTTAGAACTTTTAAGAGCAGCGTTTCCAATGTGTAATAGTACTATTCCTAGTTCATTTTATGAAGCAAAACGAAAACTTCGTGACTTGGGCTTGGGATACGAGACTATTCACGTGTGCAAGTATGATTGTGTATTGTATTGGAAAGAGTTTGCTGATTTGCAACATTGTCCTACATGTGGCGAGGCTAGGTACAAGGTTAATCATAATAGAGGGAAAAAAATTCCGCATAAGGTATTGCGCCACTTTCCTTTGGTACCTAGATTACAGCGCTTGTTTGTATTGCAGGAAGGGTCTGCTGACATGAGATGGTATAGGGACAAACGTGTTGAAACAGATGATGTCTTGAGACATCCAGCTGATGCAGAGGGGTGGAAGCACTTTGATTCTGAATTTCCTGATTTTGCTTCTGATCCACGAAACGTGCGTTTGGGCTTGGCTTCAGATGGGTTTAACCCATTTGGTCAAATGAGTACCTCATACAGTATGTGGCCTGTTGTGTTACTTCCTTACAATTTGCCACCATGGAAATGCATGAAAGAGACAAATTTCTTTATGTCACTGCTCATACCCGGTCCTAAATCTCCTGGTAGGGAAATTGATGTGTATTCCAACCATTGATTGAGGAATTGAAGACTTATGGACTTTTGGGGTGCGTACGTATGACTCTCTTACAGGTCATTTCTTTCAGCTATACGCAGCCTTATTGTGGACGATTAATGACTCCCCGACGTATGGTGACCTATCAGGGTGGAGTACGAAGGGGTATCAGGCATGTCCTATATGCATGAGTGATAGATCGTCCTTCGGGATACGAGGTAGAATATCTTTCATGGGACATAGACGCTATCTTCCACAGAATCACGTGTGGCGTAGAAGTAGGCTACACGATGGAAAGGTAGAGCGTAAGGCTCCTCTTGTGGTGATGAATGGGGATGAAATATTAGAACAACTAGATCAGTTGGAGTTTCCAGTTATAAGTAAACATCCTTCAATACAGGATAAGAAAAGAAAGAGAGCTCTTAATTGGACGAAAAAAAGTATTTTTTTCAATCTTCCTTATTGGTCGAGACTTTTGTTACGTCACAAACTTGATGTAATGCACATTGAGAAGAATGTTTGTGACAATTTGATTGGTACGTTATTGAACATCGAAGGGAAAACGAAGGATACCACGAATACTCGGTTGGACTTACAAGATCTGAAGATAAGAAAGGATTTACATCTTGTAGAAGTGGGTAACCGATTGGTGAAGCCACATGCGAGCTACACGTTGACTACCAGTGAACGAGTAGAGTTTTGTAAGTTTCTGAAATCAGTTAAGTTTCCCGATGGATTTGTTTCCAATATATCGAGATGTGTGCATGAAAGAGAGGGGAAAATATCAGGACTAAAAACGCACGATTGTCATGTTTTATTACATCGACTACTACCAATTGGTATTCGAGCATTCTTACCGAAGAACGTATACACTGCTATAACCAAATTATGTAATTTTTTCCGTGACTTGTGCGCCCGAACGATAAGAGTAAGTGATCTAGATAGATTGCAAGCAGATATCATAATCATACTTTGTAAGTTGGAAAGAATATTTCCACCTGCCTTTTTTAGCGTTATGGTGCACCTTGCCGTTCACTTACCATATGAAACGAAGATCACTGGTCCGGTTTCTTATAGTTGGATATATCCGATTGAAAGGAGTCTACGAACGTTAAAGCAGTATGTTAGAAACAAAGCACGTCCTGAGGGGTCAATTGCAGAAGGCTATGTCATGAATGAATCTAGCACCTTTTGTTCACGTTACCTACGTGGTATAGAGACTCGGTTCACAAGAGATGAGCGAAATGATGATACCATTGTAGAGAACGAGGTAATTGGTGACTTTGAAATTTTCAAGCAGAAAGTACGACCCTTAGGTGCATCAAGTGTTCGTGCTATATCAGAGGAAGAGAAACGACTCTTCCATTTGTACATACTGAATAATGCTGACGAAAATATCAGAGTATCGCAAGTAAGCATATTCATCATCTTTGTAATTTTTAAATATTTGTTATATATTGTTCTTACATAAATTAAACTCATCTCTCTATTAGGAAACATTTGAGGCTCCAACGTCGACATGCTCAAAATTCTATGGATTTGTATAAAATACATGAACGAGCATTCCCTGAATGGTTTCAAGCACAGGTGTTAGAACTGCGTCAGTCTGCAAACCTATCTGATGATTTCTTCTCACTAGCGATGGGACCATCCTTTGACGTTCGTTGTTACAATGGATGCATCGTAGGTGGTGTAAGATTTCACACTATTGAACTTGATTCTCGACGTACTACTCAAAATAGTGGAATAATGGTCATTGGTGAAAGCGATGCAAGTGGAACTGGAGACAATAATTTCTACGGTGTTCTGGACGAAGTGTTGCACGTACAATATTCGTTGGGAAGAAATGTATGGCTATTTAAGTGTCGGTGGTATGACACGGACGTAAACAAAAGTCAAAGAACGACACACGTTGAAGTAGGGTACAAATCTCTCAACACATCCCGTTTTTGGTACGCGGAGGAACCTGTAATTCTTGCAACTTAAGCACATCAAGTTTTTTATGTAGATGATCCAAAAAATGGTAGCAATTGGAAAGTTGTGCAAGTCATCCAAAATAAGCATATTTGGGACGTGCCAGAAGTGGAGGATGTTCAGAATGACCATATTAATATACTAGAAGTTGTTGTAAGCCACCAAGTGGATGACCACATCGAGGATTACACTCTATGCAGAAATGACGTTGATCCCACAATCGTTGAAAGACCGGTTGTGCGTCATGTCACTGACGACTTCATCGACGATGTGGATGAACACTTGTCACATGCAAGCGATGAGGAATTATAGTGACAAGTTAAACCACGTATGCACATATTTATATATAGTTTATATATTTTGATTCTAGCTATGTTTTCGTATTTGGTTATTGAATGTTTGTTTTCTATATGTTCATAGTCATTATGTCATATCGACGATCAAATTTTATGGAGACGGACGATATGTTCCTTCAGTTTGAGGAGGATTTAGATAACATTGCGGGAGGGTCGTCATCTGTGGGCGACAATACGGGTGAGTCTAAGAATTTTCTTCATTTTTAACTTACAAATATTTCATGTAGGGGTTTCTAACTTTATATGTTATTGTCTATTTATTGAGCAGGGTCTTCTTCTCAACAAATGACTCCGACTCCTAGGAGACGTGCGCAGTCTCGACTCTTGGAGTTAGAGCGCCACGTTGTAATAAATGGGCGCATTCTGATGACGATCGCCCCTGGAGCGGAGAAACCTATTTCTCCACACGTCGTTCGCTTCAGCCAGGCGATAGACGTGTGCGTGCGAAAGACATTTCCCGTCCGCTGTCTTAAGTGGGCGGACATTGGGAGAGAATACATTGAGGTCATCAAGGGCGATCTCCAGATAATTAAATGCACTACACATTTATATATGCTTTCATTTGAAACATATCTAACTTTAACCAATCTAATGTGTTATGTTTGTAATGTGTAGCGATTGTTTGTGCTTGATTTCAATGATCAAGCAATGAACAGGTTTGTTGAGCATCAGATGCTCACGACCTTTAAAGAGTTCCGGGCCGACTGTCATAGACATTTCAAAAAGTACAGCAACCCGGAGGAGGCTCGTGCCAACCCACCAAACGCATTGGTTGGACATGATGAGGATTGACACTTCCTTTGCGACCATTATATCAGCCGTGCATTCCAGGTATTTGTCATGATTAATTATGATAACAAGTTTTAATATGTATAAGAAATAAACAATATAATTGTTTTAATGCAGGAGCAATCACGGACAAACAAGGCTGCTAGACAGAAGCAGCCTTACAATCATAGTAGCGGGTCCAAGTCGTTTCTACAACGATAGTATGAGCTCGCTGAAAGAAGAGGGTAGCCGGTCGATCGTGTGGAATTGTTCCGGGAAACACACGTTCGAGCTGAGACATTCGTGTCGCAGGCCGCCGAGGATGCGCATGTAAGTTATACCCTTATTAATTATCCACTTTTATTATATATTTTTGCGCGTTACCTAACATAATTTTTAAATTTGTTGCAGAATCAAATGCTGGAACTCCAATCCCAGCCTACCCCAGAGGGTAGTCAGCCACTCTCTGAGGATGAGATATGCGATCAGGTGTTGGGTAAACGACCAGGCTACTCAAAAGGCCTTGGTTAGGGACCCAAGCCGAAGGCCCGCAGAACGGCAAGTGCAAGCAGTTCGTCGACATCTTCTTCGCAGTCCACCCAAAAAGAAATTGAATTATAAGCTAAACTTCATAAAGCTTTGGAACGGATTGAAGTACAATATAGAAATCACCAAGCATTAGCTTCACAAGTGGAAGCTATGAAAAAGATGATTGAAGATCTAACTCGTGCACAATAGGGACCACCACATGATCCCTAGCTCTGCGGTACGTTGTATATGTCTCTATTATTCTTAAGTTTTTGCAATATATGATTATGTATTAAACTTAGTTATTTTTATACCATTTTTAGGATCGAAGGTGTAGAATGACGCGCATACGCACCTCGTTGGGAGATTTTTCATTTTGTTTATGTTTTTTCTATTTTAAGAACTATATTTTGTTGTAGTCAACTTATTCGTATTATTAATTTTAATTCTATTTTTTTTTAATTTGTGTTTGTATATTTATTAATTTATTTTAATTTAATCCAATACGTCGCGAAATTTTTTTGAGCAATCCGAACATCATTGTGAATGTTTGAGCAAAATATTATAAGGAAAAAAGTAAAAATAAAATATTTTAAAAAATATATAAAAAAGATTTCCCGACGTTCATTACGTCGGGAAAAAAAACGTCGGAAAACAGGTTTTCCCGACGCTGGGAGATGCATTGGCATAGACGGCGTCGGGAATAAGGTTTTCCCGACGCCGGGAGATGTGTCGGCATCGACGGCGTCGGGAAAACCTTTCCCGACGCCATACCAACTCGGCGTCGGGAAATCCTCTCGCGACGCATTTCTCCCGACGTTCTTCCCGACGCCGTTTTGTACGTCGAGATATCCTTTCCCGACGTACTTTGCATTTTCACCGACGTATTTGTGCGTCGAGAGTACACCCGTCTCTTGTAGTGAAAAACGAAAACTTATAAACGAAAACTTATAAACGAAGACTATCAAACATTGTGAAGTGATAATTTCATGTTATTTAAGAAATACTTTTATTGATTAAGTTCTAGCATATAATTGGTAGAGTTGGTCGATTGAGTTTTTATCAAAGTTGGTCGTTGAAGATGATTGGCAAAGTTGGTTGTTGTAGGTAGTCGTTTGAGCTACTTGCTAAAGTTGAGTATCGATGGTGATCGTTGTGATCATCAATGATTATTATATTTGAATCTATTACTAAAAGAATTTCAAATGGGGGATTGTTAATGAAAAAATGTTTAGAAAGCAAAAAAAAAAATTTATAATATTATTATTTTGTTCTAGGATGGCATTCCCACGTTGCTAAGAAAGCAATGTGGAAGCCTCTTCAAATACCCACACATTCATTTGTAGGTTTGGGATCTAAGGGGTATCCATATTTTGGAGAGGGGGAGGAGATCAAAAGTGGCTTTGCCAATATCTCCATACACGTATTACCGTTTGTTCGATCGGTCGGCCATGGTGAGGAATAAAATTAATACTTTTGCTAAAAATAATAAATATAAAATTATTTTTGAAACTGTTTTTCGTTTAATTACTAAACGTTTCATAATTAATTTTGTGAAGAGTGAGATCCGTGACTCGATCATTTTATTAACGTGCTTTTGTTTTTTAGGTTTTCCCTACTAAGATGCTTTAACTCGACCAAAGTGCATCAATATAATCAAATCTAATTAGTAATTCATATTATTACAATATTGACTCATTTTTTAACATGCCACTAGTGAGTACGAGTTAGATGTTTTTTTTCCCATTATTTTGGCATACTCGTTTTTTTCTTTTATTTGACCATCAATCTCATCCCTATTAAAATTTTAGATTATTAAGAAAAATAAATAGATACATATTATTTTTCTCTGAATGTCGACAAATTCATAAATTGTTTATAGAAATGTTTAATTAAGCTGAATAAATTCAAAATAAATCAAAACTATTTTAAAGTTATTTGGGTTTTTGGCTCTAAGAGTCGGAAAAAAAAATGAAGTTTCTAAGGAGTTTGTAGTCAAAGTTAAAATACATCAATTTTTTATATTTGGAAAATGCATAAATATAACAAATCATATGATGTTGAATTTTTTAAAAATATCCTTATTAATTACAAAACTATCCTCAATAGTCAATAGTTCCAAAGACATTACTTCTCCCTTTTCTTCCTCGAAAATTTATCAAGTTTGATAAAATATAATGATTGTACCATTGAAGTTTCCCATAAGAGTTATGGAGTAGGATTCTTTTGCTTTTCCTCAAAATTCTCAAGGGCTTCATTTATTTTGCTTTTGTTGCAGAGTCAGTGGCTTACATAGCTTCATGCATGGGATGAATTTGTTAAGTGTCCCACACGCCACTAAACATCTCTCAAAAGCAAAACCACCCACACCAAAATAAACCTTTGAACCGAGACCACCTTCATCAACAAATACCCATCACCGTTGGGATCTTTTACATTTATACTCCATTGAATGATAGCAAACAGATCAATCTCTCTCTCGCCACTGTAGGTTCACGTTTCTCTCTCTAGATCTTCTTTTTTATTTTTATTTTTTTTTTCGTTTCACTTTTGTTCTTCCCTTCACGCATTGATTTTAGGTTTTGGCTGTTTCCTTTCTTTTTATCATTCAAATTCTTAAGAAGTTTAGAGAAGATGAAGTGAAGGAGGAGATCAATGGCAGAAAACATTGATATTGATGAAATTTATTCAGTTGGTTATGAAATTGATGCAATTCAAATGCCTTGGCTTGTTTGCATGTTTATCATCAAAATTCCATTCATAAATGAGTAGAGTTCAGTTATCATTGCCTTTTGTGTCAATTCCAGATGCCTATGTTTTTCTTCTTATTCCATAATTATAACAATCAAATAGAATAACTTTTAAACTCCACTCTATAAATTATTTTGACTAAATCAGAGCTTTTTAGGGGCTTTAATGGCACACTTCATTCCAAATTTTGACATGAGTTTAACCATTGTTTATAGCCAAAAAGTATGCAAATATGATATCTATCACATGATTTCGGTCTGATTGTCATATAAATTCCTATCTAATTGATATTAGATTGCTGTTTGATTGTCATGTGATCTTCATTAGATTTTTAGTATTTTATTATTTATGGTTGCTATTTGATTGTCATAGTAGGTAAAATTTGTAACTTATGGTCGGTATTACAAACTCGCCTCAGTATGATAGATTGCTACATGATATCCAATAACTAATTATTAGTGATATACCCAATAAGTTATACACGCAATTAATATATTGATAAGTGATGCCCAATAAGTTATACTTTATTACAACAATCATATACAATATGACTCGTAAATTTGCAATGACTAAGTATAAGATATCAATTATATACAACATTGTTCAATATGTTATCAATAAATATAAGATAAATTACTTGGAAATGGAAATGAGGTAACTCAAATAGTTCATCTTCAACGTCAACTTCAATTGTTAATATGCCTCATTGTAAAATTAGGTAATGAGATAACTATCAAAAATTTAAAAAAATTGACAAAAAAAATATAAAAAGAAAAGTAATCAAAACAACAAATCTAAAGTTATTAGAAAACACTCGATATCATTTACAATTAGGTAATAATCAATATTGAATTAAATAACCATAAAATGGTAAATGGATATCATTAAAAATCGATACATTATAGTAATCAAATAGCAATCTATACCTAATTTATCCTTTACGCTTTACTTCAAAACTCGAAAAATACCTTGTCTCAAACATTAATTTACACGTATTCAAATTTGGAAATTTGTTATTAATCTATATTTAATTTATTAACAAAATAAATTAAAGAAAACGAAAGAAAAAAGAAAAGAAGTGGAAAAGAAAGAAAAAGACAAACTTAGGACGTACCTTCCAAGAAAGTCCTTGAGGGGAAACTTCAAAAAGTGTAACGCAGCTTTCGTTTTGAAATATTTAGACCGGTTTAGCCCTACGTTTATCGTTTAGGGAAGAGGAAATAATTAAAATTGGCTCCCAATATGGGTATTTTCGGGAACTTACATTTAATGTGAAAAATCTCTATTTCCTTTGTTTCTATGTGAGCGTTAGAACGTGGGTTTTTTGTATCACTGGCCGACGTGTCCAAGTTTTGAATACACTCTATTATTTTCTTTTTTTCTTTTTACAATAGGTAGAAGATCTAGTTTCAAGATTAATAATATATACTCATTTTTATTTACAATAGGTAAAACTTATATTTACTGTCCACAAAATAATACTCATTTTTAGAGCAAATTTATTTATTTATTTTATTAATCTTAATTTTTATTTAGTTTATAAGACTTAGCAAGAAAAAAGGAAGAAAAATCTTAGAGAGAGAAACATAGATGGTAAATAAAAAAGACTAACAATTTCCACTAATTGAGCGTACCAAAGCATCTTCCACAACCAAATCAACAGTTCTTTATTAGATTTTCAAAAGCTGCAAGGATCATAATTTAAATTAAAAAAAAAAAAAATAGAAGAAGCAATTCAAGAATGAAAGAGAAAATAGCAAAGCAATGCAATTGAAAGAGTAAAAATAAGACGTGTGATTGAAATGGTTCTCTAAATACCAATTGTTCCACATATAAAACAGAAGGCCAAAAACAAATAGTCCAATTGTTACAAATTGAAAAATTGGAACTTCAAAAGCCTATAATCACAGTGGCTTGCTTTCCTAATTTGACTAACAATCTGACATCCTTTCAGCTACCACGCGTTCAGAGTTCAAACCATAACCTAGGCTAGCCTACAAACCCAACTCGTTCTTTTTTTCTGTTAAATCTACGACCGTATTGTTGTTGCGGCAAAAGACTATGAACATGGAACTATGGAAGTAGAAGCACATAAGAGAAGACGTGGAGATTCAGAATCTCAAGGATGTGATATCTCTGTGCTCTTACAGTGAACCAAAAGCTAGAAGTTTACCTGCTTCTTCGACTTTAGATCTTAAGATTTGTTAAGGTTAAGAGAGTTGTGACAATCCCTAGGCACCAAAATTGACAGGGAGCTCTTTGGCACCACCAAAGCATAACTTAAACCGAACAAAAAAAAAGTTTAGAAACCAAACAGACCCAATTCGCTGACTTTCTCCTTTTCGAAAGTCTCGAAGTACTGATAAATAATTGTCACTGCAAGCAAAATTCCAGTTCCAGAACCTATTGCTCCCATGAAATCAGCCAACACGGTCAGTGCACCAATGCACATTCCTCCAAATGCTGCCGCTGTGGGTATGTAACGGTTCAACTCTTTCTGTAAGTTAGATTCACGGTGTCCGGGCATGACCATTTGTTGTTCCTGCAAATCAAAGCATTGGTAAATCAGGAATCGCTCAATTGAATGTTACTCTCTTCAATTCTTAAACTACAGTGGGCAGACTTTTTAATCCAACACTTCATTTTGTGAAATAAATAAGACCAAGGCCTGAAGGGTTTAATTTAAATATTCACTAAAAGGAAGCACACAGGATCAAAATGATACCTTCAGCTGCTTGGCCACATCTCTGGCGGAGGAACCAGAAACTTCAATCCAAGTTTTAGAGAAGAGTGCACATGCTGATAGCATGAAGACGAGATAAAACAAAGCATGGAAGGGATTGGCTGCCATATCAGCTAAGCTGTGAGAAGAAACGTCACATGTTACACAGAGAGAGAGAGAGAGAACATATGTGATAGGCAATATAGAGTACACGAGAGGGAGAAATTGAGGATATTACCTTGATGGTGGGGTAATGTAATAAGCAAGGCCACCAACAGGGACAGATTGGCCGTTTGAATACTCAGATTCCTTCCATATACCCAGAAGATTCACCAGGAAGTTCCCACTGTACTTCCTGTACAGCAACTGCAAATACAATAATTCCATGCAATCAGTTAGGAGGAGGCATTCGAAAAGTGTACATCATTTGTGCATCAAAGGAGATTAATCAATTTACCTGAGAGATGAAATAAAGGTTGGAAACAAGAGCAGAGTGAAGAATGATAGGCATGTTGGAGGTGTAGAAAAGCTTAATTGGGTAAGAACCCTGTTGTCCACGGGAGTTCTTTGACCTCACAGGCAGAACCACCCGGAATCCTTGGAAGTAGACGACAATTAAGAAGATCAAAACCGTAGCAAGCAGATTTGTCACATTCGGGAGATTCTGTCGATAGAATGCTTCCCGCAATGCACGAACCTTGTCCGTCCGGGTAATCAGCAGGTGGAATAAAGCAATGACAGCTCCTTCAAATTCAGCTCCTCGTCCACTGTTAATGGTGGTCGGACTAAATGCTTTCCATATAATGTTCTCACTGCAGAATCCAGACAATTTTGAGAAGTTCATTAATGACAGCTACGAGAAAATATGTCAACACTTCAGTTCAATGATAAAGGATGACAGAAAGGTAGGAGAACCAGAACTTACCACATGTTCGTTGCTATGAAGAGGGAAATTCCAGATCCTAAACCATATCCCTTCTGGAGAAGCTCATCCAAGCATATGACAACAATACCGGCAAAGCACAGCTGAACAATTATAAGAATAGCATTTCCCACCCCAAGTTGGCTAACGCTACCATACATTCCGGAAAGAACATAAGCAACCGCTTCACCTATGGCTATGAGGATACCCAGCAATTTCTGTGCACCGTTTCTGACAGTGGAAAATAATTGGGGAAAGATGTATACAAGTTAAATTATAATGCAAAAGTGAATATAGATCAGAAAAGGAATCATACTAGCAATATGTAACCAAAACAACCAGGAAACATTATCTCAATGCATTCACGATCAACTATAATAATAATAACTTTATGAAAAATGAAATGCTACAAACGTCGCCATTTGTAGGTAAATTATAACAGACGTCATCGCACTTAATCAACAAGAAAAGCAGCCACAGAAATTCAAGCCATCGTTTTCAACAATACGCAGAACTTAGAGAAAATAAACTATAGTATGCATGATGCATCAAACTTCAATTACAAACTACAGCTTTGTAACAACTATTTCTTCAAACAAAATGTTCAATAAAGGCTATGATTCTAAAAGAATTTATAAAAGGTAAATTAACAAATATTAACAGACGAAATTTTTTCACAATGCAGAAAAGCTAATGCGGCACAATTTAAAATGGAACATCTACGGAAAAAGTTTGAAATGAACACAACAGGAGGACAGATCAACACAAGTTATAAAATTGCCTACCCATATCGAACAATATCTCTGCCTATGAACCTCAACCATCAGCAAGCACGACAAATAAATATGCGTGTGTCTATATGGATATACAAAAACTTACAAGAGAGCACGGTCCTCCCGCACATTGTTGTCGACCTCAATAATCTTGGACCCAACGAGGAGTTGCATCACCATCCCAGATGTGACGATGGGGGTGATCCCAAGCTCCATGACAGTACCACGATTGGAAGCTAGGATAACACGCATCCAATAAAACGGATCTGCGCCCGTGGTGGAGTGAATCCCATATAGAGGAAGCTGGCTGCATACCAAGAAGATGAAGAGAGCGATGACAGTATAAATAACCTTCTCTCTGAATGGAATTTTCCGATCGGCACTCTGCACCTCGGGAAGAAACGAAAGGAACGGTCTGACGAGATGAAGGACTCTAAACCCACCTCCCATTTTCCTTCAACCAACTTATTATCAACAAAAGGAAAACAAAAAAAAAAAAGTCAATAATCGAACATTACATTCAACAGATCTAGACAATCTACCGATTCGTAGAACCAAAATTGATAAAGAAAACCCCTAATCACGGATATATCCAATAAAATCATGGAACATGCAAAAAAACAATAGAGATCTGAAAATTGGAAGCTGTGGATGTTTGTTAATGAAAATTAATTTGTTGAGATTATCTGGTAGAATCATCAAACAGAATAATTGGTTTGAACTTCAGCAAAATTTTAATTATCAAACAGAAAAACAAAAATAATAAACAAAAGAAAAAAGTTAAAGAGCTCCAAATGATCTCAAAAGACGACGCAATTACGTCAAATAAAAAGAATAGAATTTATTTTCAACGATCCCATTAAGACATTTTCTCAAACACCTTTGTAATCAAATAACCCAAAACCCGAACGAAGGGTTTGTGTTGAGTCACTGTACGGATCCGAAGGCGGTGGCAACGTGCTGGATGCCGGCTGTAGGTGGAGCCGTGAAGTGAGAGTCAGAGAGGTGAGACGGAGGTGGAACGGTGGCAGGTCAAGGATGGAGGGAACGTGAACGTGACGGGAGTTGAGAGAGATGAGATCTGAGATGGATCGTGAGTATTAAGAGAGAAGGAGGTGGGCGGCATGAAAAAGAGATGGAAAAAATCTATTTCTAACCAAAAGCATATCATCATTTTTTTTATATTTTTTTAAAAAGTAAAGCGGTTTGGTTCGATTTTATTACTTATTTTTAGTTAAATCGAACCAAGTCAAATAATTTCCGTTTTAAATTATAACAATCATATGAATTCCATTTGATTAGAAAAACCATACGATTTTTGCAGTTTCGATAAACACGAGAGCCCATAGGTTGGAAGAAATATATGCATCAACCTAAAATATCCGGATTGGAAAAAAATAAACCCTATCGGTTCAAAATGAAAGGACCAACCCAATCTAAAAAATTCGGATTGGGTTGGCGAATTGTTTTATTTTTTCATCTGTACATAATCTCAATCCCACCTATTCAACTAACTTAAATTTGGCATTGATCATAAAACCAATTTCAACACCAAAAATTCAACAAAATCAAATTTGGTACTGAACTCAAAACAATTTCAACGCCACAAATTCAACAAATCAAATTTGGTATTGAAAAGAAATAATTTTAATATCACAAAATTCAAAAAATTTCAGCACCACAATTTTAACAAATTCAACTTACCAATGTGAAGGTACAAGGCTTTTAATTCTGAAAAAGTATCAACAGGGATGAGGCTTCTTCTACCTACCCTTAGAACATAAGAAAATAAGAAAGTCCTGAAGACAACCCTTTCACAATAAACTATAGAAGATTTTAGCAAAGGGGACGGTGGAGAGAAAGTTGAGCTAAGGTCAACGGTAAGGCTTGTGGCGTGGGAGGCGACTGGGCTTGGACTGAACTAAGGCGCAGCAGAATTTCAGCGGTCAACTTTAAGAATGGGTGAAGTCTTCAAAGATGTGGGAGGCTACCGCTAATCGTTGAAAAGAACCACTAGAAGTGGTTGCAAAGTGTCGGCCGGAAGGTTGAACGTTGAAGAGAGGCTACGTGCGTATGTGAAGAACGCAGGATGGAACTGAGAGGCTGCAAACTGTTAAACGTGAAGGGGGCGTTTGGGGGAAGGGTTGGATTATGGGGGTTAGGGTTATGTAATCCAACCCTCGTTTGGGGGAAGGGTTATGTAACCCTAGTTTTAACTCTTTAACCCTTCCTCAACACTTCTTAACCCTTCTTCAACTTTTCCTCAATACTTCTTAACACTTCTTAACCCTTATTCAACTTTTCCTTAACTCTTCTTCAACTTTTCCTTAATCCTACCCACATAACCCTTCTCCCAAACACATCTTATCACAACATTATCATAACACTTCCTTCATAACCCTTCCCCCAAACACATCTTATCATAACACTTCCTCCATAATTCTTCCCCCAAACACATCTTATTATAATCCTAGGTTTATCATAACCCTAACCCCCATAACCCAAATCTTCCCCCAAATGGCCCCGAAATGTCTAAGATTTAGGGTTTTAATATATCTATAACCGGATTGAATTAGGTCAACCCGACCCCTTACTTGTTCAACCCGGTAACCCCCCCTCATATATTTTATTTTTCAAATTTCTAACCCAACTCAACCCTTACTGTTTGGGTTGGGTAATATGGGTTGGTCGAGTTATCGATTTTTTTGAACACCCCTAGAAGCTAAGAAAAAAATGGCATGTTCCAACACAAACGTCTTTATTAATGTTATACTTATACATACATATATACTCATATTCTCTTTCTTTCTTACGACTCCTTTTCTAAAATATCAAGATCGTTTAAATATCTCTTCGATATGATTTAAACTATCGTTTATATTTGAAGCATTTCCTATACGATCGTATATCATTTCCTACACGATTACATATCATAATCATTTAGAAGAATAATTACATGAAACATGTTTTCCATCGTTAAAAAAAACTACACGATCGTGTATCTTCTCCTACACGATCGTGTATAATTTCCTACACACACGATTGCTTATATCATGATCGTTTAGAAGAATAATCACACGAAGTATTTTTCCCATCGTTAAAAGGAACTACACGATCGTGTATCATATTCTACATGATCGCGTATCATGATCGTTTAGAAGAAAAATTACACAAAACACTTTTTCCATCATTAAAAAGAACTACACAATCGTGTATCATTTTCTACACGCACATAATCGTGTATCATGATCGTTTAGAAGAAGAATTACATGCGCGCGTGTGGCCAATTAATCGCATGTTAACCGTGACATTTTTTGCATGAAAAATTTAGAGAAAACACATACTTTTAAATATGGTTTTACACAAAAGTCTAAAAATTTATTTCGAGATTTTTATTAACCATTTTATCTTTAAATATAAATAATATCTATTTTTGAAAATATATAATAATATAATACCATAATTATATTATATCACATTTATTATGTATTTTATAACTTACCTAAACTTACCTATTTAATGTATTAAATTAAAAGTATTTTTATTTTCATTTACTTATAGTATATCATTTATTAGGGATCCAACTTAATTATGGTATAAAATTGATTCAAATATGGTAATAATATATCGAAGAATTTTCACGAAAGTAACAAATTTCACTTGATTGCACATTTAACAAATTCACTTAGGTCATAAATAATATCTCCTATCCACTTTCCGACGCCTTTCTCCGATCAATCTGACCATCTGATTTATCTCATTTACGATCTCTTTCTCTATCCTATCTTTCTTATTCTAGTCATCTCCTTTAAATTATCCGATTAGTGCATATTTCTTTCATATTATTGATTATGTTTATGAAATTTTGACATATATAATTTCGGTTTAATTTTCTGTTGAAGTTTCTGGTAAATAAAAATTACAATGAATAAATTATTCAGTCATCCCCTTCATGTGAATTATAGTATATAGTATATAATCAACATCTTTTCCCTTTCTTATTGAAATAGTACTGTGCAGTTATTAGTATATACCATTGCATAATTAAAATAATTATATGTTATGCTCATTATAGTGACACATATATTTCTATAATTTCTTATCATGTATGACCAAATTTGCAATATATTATGATAGTATTTTAAATGATCTGTTTCAGTGCATATTTGTTTCATGTTAGTAACTTTGTTTCTTAAATTGTCAAACATAGTATATAGTCACATATAATCCACGTCCTTTTTCTTTCATATTTAAATAATATTATTGTACAATGATTATTATACACTAGTGCATATTTAAAATAATTCTATTTTGTAATCATTATATACACTTGCATATTTAAAATAATACATAAGCAATGACTCGTATATTTGTATTATTTCTTGTCAGGTATGCCCAAAATTGTAGTATATTATGATGTTTTTTCAATGATTTTGACAACTACATTAGTTATAGCATGTCTGAAATATTAGTAAATGAACATATGTCTTTAGACTTATACAATAGACTTCTATCCAAGTTAGCAGTTATATTGATATGGATAATATTGACGTATACCTTTGTCTAGGTTTTATAGAATGTCTTAAGAAGGACTTGCCTATTACTAATGATATAATGTTAAATGGGTTTACCACATAATAACATCTAATGTGGAGCAACACATTGCTCTCATTGTTCATTTTGTTGGCCATTTTGCTATTACTTTGGGTTCTTCATCTTCTATTTCATTTCAAACAGACATCCATGAAGATGAGGGTCATTTTTTATTTTAAATATTGATATGTCTAAGATATCTTCCATTTTGAACTAAAAATCAATGACATGTTTTCAACGAAGGATTTATTGAAACAATCCTTGCAAGTCATTCCCATTAGAGATTTTCAATACATTACAGTTAAAATCAAACAAGAAAGTTTTGATTTTGCGGTGCGTATTTGAAGAATGTTTATGGTCAGTATGTGCTTCATGTTGGTTCCATGGGGATAGATCTTTATGCGTTGTTACTAGTTTCGATGGTGAACATATATGTTTTATAGATGTTCCTTTAACAGATCACAGACAAGTTGCTTTTTCTATTATCAAGTACTTAATGAAAGGGAAAATAAGTATAGATGGTTCAGAGTTGAGCATTCCAAAAGATATAGTCCACTACATTCGTTCTGAGCATGTGATTTAAACATTAGTTACCAAAAAATTCGACGTGCATGTGAAGCGGAATTAGATGAAGTAAGAAGACTCGTATAAGATGTTACCAGCATTTGCTTACATGTTGAATATCAAAAACCCAGGTATATTTGTAATATACACCCCTATATATGAAATAATGTCTAATAAGTCATGCATTTTTCATTATTCCTTGCATTAATATATCAATTTTTCATGTCCACGTGTTCTGTTATTGAATACAAAGTTGATGCTGAAGGTAGATTTTTATACTTCTTTATGACATTATCTGCTTTAATTTTCGGTTGACAACATTGTTATCCTGTTATTTCTACTTGTATTATTTGCTTTAATTTTCGGTTGACAACATTGTTGTTCTGTTATTTCTAGTGATGGAACGAGTATAAAAAATAAGTACGATGGTACTCTTTTAACTGCTTCAACACTTGATGCTAATGATCATATATTTCCTTTAGTTTTTTGTGTTGTTGATTATGAGAATAATTCCTCAAGGACGTGGTTTTGCAATCAATCGAAGATAATAATAGGTGGAAGGAATGACGTTGTCATAGTATCTAACAGACATAAAAATATATGCAAAGCCATAGAGTTACTATTTTCCAATGTTTTATATTGCATGTGCATAATTTATTTACTAAGAAACCTGAAGTTGAAGTATAAGAGAATAGTTGATACCGTATTTCATGCATGTGGCAAAACTTTAATCTCGTAGACTTTAAATATGAGAAGCGTTTGTTGGAATTTGGTGTACCTAGTATACGTGAAGAGTTAGAATCAATTGTTTTTTCGAGGTGGTCTATGCATACTCACCACATATGAGTTATCATTGAAGGGATAAGAGTTCTACGCAGCGGAATAATTAAACAAAACCATTACTCAATTTAATTTGAAACCTAAAAATACCATTACATTAGCAAAACAATTACAGAAACAAATTTCTATGGCTAAACATGCTTTCAAATTAAATACAAAGAAGAGGAAGAACACTTACTCTCATTGACGACTCTGTATCTACCAATCACCAAATTGGGGTACCACCACTTGGAGACCTCCCTATTCTCTGAGTTGTGATTTTGGTTTGTGTGAACCAAAATTGGAGATGAGGAATATTTAAAGAGGATTTTTTTTTTGTTAAGAGAATTTCAGAGTACGCAAAAATCCCTTATGTATTTTATGACGTACTAATATCTCTCTCTTCTTCAGGCTAAAGAAGAGGAAAGTTGAAAGAATATCGAAACGTGGGAAAACCACCCACGTTCCATATTAATTTAATAAATTAATATTAAATTAATTAATTAAGTTAATAATTAATAAAATCATATTTAATTAATATTTCATTTAAATCATATTTAAATGAATATCTCTCACATAATATATGGTTTTAATTTAACTAAATTAATTAAATCAAATTTAATTAAATAAAATTAAAGGGTCTTTTTAAAAATATAACAAAGTGGCAAAATATTTACACAGTATAAAACAATTTTGAAAATGAAAAAACCCACAGGCTCACAATGAGAAATACAAAAAATGTCTCGTGATTAATTGGCACCTATGCACATAATATATTTGGTAAACGATCGTTTAAATTTGGCTATTCTTTGGTACACGATCGTTTAGATTTGATCGCCAATTTGAAGTATCCAAATCTAAATGGTTTTTTAAAATATTTTTTGGTACACGATTGTTTAGATTTGATACATGATCGTTTAGATTTGATCGTCTAAATTTGGGTAGTCAAATTTTGTTGTTGCACTTTGGTCTTTAACTCACGGCTCGACCAGTTTGGCAAATTGTTACGTACGAATTAGAACAGCAACAACAAAACAGATCAGTACTGGAACAGAAGTTGCAAAACAAAAACGAGGTTAATAGACAGCTGAGTCACGAAACACGCTCTCTTTAAGACGTTTTGCAGCTCTACTCTCGATTATGCAAATAGATAATAGACTCATCATCTCCAAGATAAAATAGCCTCTCGTCTTCAGTTGATTTTGCACGAAAATCAACTAGTAATAAAAACACTCAAACGACACACACTATTGCTCGGGAACTTTTGTTTAACACATATAGTATATCATAGAAGAGAGGAACAATTTTTTTTTTATTGTTATGGAATAAGAGAAAACTGAGATATATATAGTGATAGATGAGGGGTGGCCAATGGTCACAAATTTATGGTAAGAGCAAAACGTGGAGTAGTAATGAGGGAGAAAATTGTTGAAGTCAAACGATAATAATATTGTAAAATGTTAATATCAATTAATTTCTAAAACAATTTTAGTTAATGAAAATAAATAAAAAACGTTTTAACGTTTTGAAAAGTCTGAAGAAATTTTTAGTAAAAGGAATATATATATTATTTTATCTCTCATTTCTTCGCCACGCGCATGTGTGGAGATAGTAGACATATTTACAATTGCCTATCTCCTCTCTCCTTTCAAAACTTGGTGTACTAAGGGCCCAAACCCATTGATCAAACAATGAGTATAAAAAGAGACTTCCACACTTAAAATTAATCAATGTGGGAATGCAATTGAGAATAAAATAATATTATATTTTCCTTTCACAAATTTTTGATCCAATAATCTCCTACTTGAAAATTTTTTACTATCAGTCCTACTATCAGTCCCCCACTTGAAATTTTTTTAAAACATTTTCATCGAGCAGTGTCTGTCTCTGTAGTGTTGTATTGTGCTTAAGTAAAGGTGTCTGATGACTTAAGTAAAGGTGTTGTATTTTACTATCAGTCCCCCACTTGAATTTTTTTTAAAACATTTTCATCGAGCAGTGACTGTCTCTGTAGTGTTGTATTGTACTTAAGTAAAGGTGTCTGATGACTTGAACCTTTACGTAGTGATAATAGTTTAGAGTGTTGTAAAGTAACTCGTAGTTTTAAACTTTACTTCTAAAGCTTTTGCACACATAACATTATTTGAGTGAAGTTCTAAAATAGTCCGTGCTTTATGGCCTTGCATGCATATCCTAGTTTAGTGAATGGTCTAAGAATCTGTCCAGAATTTCATAGGAAGCGGCTCTCACTTCCACATTCACAAAGGTGAATCTATCAAAAGTACAACTGTAGCTAGGTACACTACTTGATATCAAGTATATATTTCATTAAGAACAAAGTTTAACCTCTTCATACGCTTTAGGATGTCATGCTAATCCCTAAATCATAAGAATGGAACTCTTAATCATTTAGCATGATTCTCATCATATTACTTATGATCAATTATTACCCATTGAACTTGTTTCTTGGGATCTCCAATCTTTCAAGTTAGGTTTACCTCATAGTAATTCAAATTTTAATAGGCTTGAGTCCCATTCTTTCTGAGGTTTTAAAAAACCTTTTCTCTAGCTAATCCTTTTGTCAAAGGATCAACCAAGTTATCATCAAATCGTACATAATCCACTATCGTTGCACTAATAGTAAGCAATTCTCTAATGGTAATATGCTTACGATGTATTTTTCATCTCTTATCGTTATAATAATGGTTTTGAACATTTGCGATAGCTGCAGTACTATCACAATGGATTAGTATGGCTGGTATCGATCTTTCTCATGTGGGATTCTCTGATAGCAAGCTTCGAAGCCAACTTGCTTCTTCACTAGTAATAGCTAGTGCTATCATCTCTAACTCTATCGTTGACTAGGCTAAGATTGTCTGTTTCTTGGATTTTCAAGCAATAACTCCTCTTGCTATATTAAAAATATAGCCTTTGAGTCATCTAAGGGGAGTTCCTATCTGCATCGTTGTATGCTTTAAGCACAGTAGGAAACTTTTTATAATGTAATCCTAGGTTTTGAGTTTTCTTAAGATATCTCATTACTCTTTCTATTGCATTCCAGTGTTCTAGACTAGGTCTCCTGGTAAACCTACATAGTATTCTTACAACGTAAGCTATGTCTAGTCTAGTGCAATCAACAATATACCTCAAACTACCTGTGATACTAGCGTACTCGGATTGGTTCGCACTGTCACCAGTGTTTTTGAATAATTTAATACTAGAATCATAAAGTGTACAAGCTAGTTTACTTTCGAAGCAGTTGTACTTCTTTAGAACCTTAAAATAATGTTTGGGTGTATGCCCTAGTTAATTGTATTTATATGCTTATTGTATTCATATGAGTAATTCTCTCATGGTAAAATTCAGTAATATTTTATCCTACTAAGAGCTTTAGGACATAAATTAGTCCAAGTGGGAGTTTGTTGGAATTTATGTCCTAAAACTCATAGTTTGTAATTAAATTATATTTTATTCAATAAAGTGGTTATTGGGAACTTATTAGTGAAAATAAAATACTATAATCTTGAATCCAATAAACTTAGGTCTTTAGGCTATCTAGTGTAGACCTGAACTTTATGTAGAGACATAAACATGGATCAAGTTCAAGTATCTCAAACGATCTATAATATATGAATAAGGTTGGGCGCCTTATTCTCGGAATACTATGGATGCGACCTACTTTGTAGTTAATACAAACGGGGTGATCCTAAATCGTTCATGTAAAGACATGGAAGTGGAGGCATCCTATGTAAAGAGTTTACATGAGATTGGAACCATGAAATAGTCACTTTTAAGTTATAACACCGTTGATTATATAAAATTGACTATTTCAATTATTGATGACCTAGGCAACTTAATCTTAATCCTGAGTTAGCTATGAACTTCTGTTCGCATGAAATTATTCTTAGATTTGCATAGGTGAGGACAGCTCAACGACTCTGGTCCAATGAGCCTCCAATTTCAGGGATAAGAATGGGTGGATGGCTAGGGACATAGGGTGCAAGACGGAATTCACTTCTACCTGCTTTTAAGGTTAGTAGATAGGTTGTTCCCTTAAGGACTGAATCCAAATCTTGAACAAAGGTCCCCACCCTCTCATTGGCCCGAGAGGGATTCGATTTATAGGTTGGACCTTAAACTAATTGTTCAATAGTGGATCAGTGAGACTTAAGGAGCAAGATGTAATCTCGAGGGTAAAATGGTTTTTTAACCCAACCGAGATTATGAACAATCTATGAATGATTAACTTACTGATCATGATTATATCAAATGGACAGAAATATATCTATAGTGAGAGGAGTGCAAGTACGAGACTTTAGTGGAATGACCTGTTAGTTAACGAATGTTGATTAGCTCGGTCTAAAAGGGT
Source organism: Cucumis melo (assembly GCF_025177605.1). Lineage (NCBI taxonomy): Eukaryota > Viridiplantae > Streptophyta > Magnoliopsida > Cucurbitales > Cucurbitaceae > Cucumis > Cucumis melo. Next base: position 21,926,668 of record NC_066863.1, on the reverse strand, counting down.
TTAGCCAGTTAATCTCAGATCGTTAGAGCCTATGATCTATAAGTTTATTAGGTTCTTCTGCTAGCTCATACAAAATTAACTTACGGTTATCAGTATTGGTTAGAGCTTTATGTTTAAATATGATTTAAATATTAAAAATATGAATGCGGATTCATATTCGGAAGCTCGGAATGGATGAAAATGATTAAAGTTGTAAAAAGTTAAAATGTTGACTTTTGACTTTGAAAAGTCAAACTTTGATCGGCTTTATATTCAAATGTGATTTGAATTTTGAAAAAGGAATGTAAATTCATGCTCGAGAGGTTAAAATTAGTTAATACGGACAAAATGGTAAAAAGTCAAAAAGTTGACTTTTGACTTTGAATTTAATGATCAAATGACCAAAATGTCCTTGGACAAAGTTACTAGGAAAATCCAACATTTTGTTGGATAATCCCACTAACATTTAGTAGAATAAGTTGCTACATAATATGTAGACATATAGCCCACTAAGTTCCACTAATGGTTAATGGATTATTAGGTGTTGAGATTTAATAAACTAATTAAATCTATTTAAAGGGATTTTTTCAAAGTTTTGAAAACTTTTGGCCATTTTTTTAATCTTGTTTTTACATAATTATTTCAAAAATAATCTATCTTCCAAAATTCTCAACCCTATCTCTCCCTCCAAATTTCATCTCTTTCTCAAATTTTCTTCGTTGAACGAGTTCCACAACCCGATTCTAAGTCTGGAGTATAGCGGGTCAACTCTAGTGGTGGTTCGGTTTGAGTTCGAGAGGAGATTTCGAGATTTCAAGAAGCTACAAAGGTATATTTCTTTTAACCCTAATTTAGTGTAATTAGAGTTGTATTTAATGTATGTCAATCTCTAAGTCGTTAGATGCATCTAGGGTAAAATCTTGATCCTTTTATCCGTTGCGCATGTATCATATCCATCATCTTGAACATGTTAAAGGCATCACTTTTATTTTTAAGCAAATAAATAAAAGTGTAGTCAGAAAAATCATCTATAAAGGTTATTACATACCTTTTACAGTTCCTAGTTAATGTGTCATCAAATTCACATAAGTCAGAATGAATTAATTCTAAAAGCTCTACTACTCTAATTATAGACATATGCGAGGTTTTTGTTATCTTAGATCGACTACAACATGCACTTTTCTCAAAGTCATGCAAAAATAATTTAGGTATAAGATTTAACTTACTCATGTTGGTAATTAGCCTTTTATTAACATGACAAAGTCTAGCATGCCAAATATTAAAAGATGACAACATGTAAGCAAAAGATAAATTCTTATTAATTTTCAAATTCAACTTAAACATGTCATTAGTAGTGTAACCCTTTCCCACAAATATATTAATTTTAGTTATGGTAAACAAGCCTGATCCTATGGTTTGTGTGAAGCCAACCTTATTAAGGAGATATTCGGAGATCAAATTCTTTCGAATTTCTAGTGTATGTAGAACTTCCTTCAGTACAAGCGTCTTGTTGGATGTGAACTTCAATTCTACTTCTCCATTGTCGGTCACCTTGGTTGTATGATGATCTCCCAAAAGGATATTCTTATCCTTAACCTCATTATATTTTCTAAAAAGACTAAGGTCGTGGCAGACATGGCGGGATGCATAAGTGTTTAGCCACCGACCTTCAAACCCCCTTAATAACATTAACTTCAGAAATCATAGCTACTAACTCGTCTTTTATCAGGTTCGCATGCGCAGCAGGATGATTCATGTTTCTACAATTTCTAGCTAAATGTCCAGATTTATTACAATTATAACAAACAATTTGTACCATACTTCTGGACTGTGGGCTGCTCTGTTTATTGGATCCACGTTTCATCATGTTTCCTATCGGCTTCAGGTTCGATTTCAGAACTACAGTGGGCTTCTTTCTGGGGATAGCATTCACCTCCTCCCTTTTGATCAAGTTGTCTTGCCTTCTCCTCTATCCTTAATCTCGTGATTAGGCTTTCCAGTGAGAACTCCTTGGTTTTGTGCCTTAGAATTTTCTTGAAATCCTTCCATAGTGAAGACAACTTATCAATAATAACAACTTGAAATTGATCGTCAAGTGGCATACCTTCACTGATATTTCATGGGCTATTTTTTGGATTTCACGTGATTGTGCCTCCACGGATTTGTCATCATTCATTTGATATCACAGGTATCTGCTCACACTATACTTCTTTGGTCCCGCTTCCTCAGTATCATACTTCTTTTGCAGCGCGTCCTATACTTCTACTGTAGTAATCATACAATTCATTAGTAAGCCCATTAAGAATTAAATTCTTATAGATGAAATCGGTTTCTATCCACGTAGTGAGTTCCTTCATTTTCTTTTCCATAGTATTTGTTTTTGGGACTTTCGACTTCTTAGTAGTACATACGGCAACCACCTTTAACATGAGAAAAAATAACATTTTTTGCTTCTATCTTTTGAAGTGTGCTCCTTCAAATTGGAACAGTCGGTTGAGATTGGAAGACATCAATTCGATTTGAAACTATCTAGCCATTACAGCATAAAAGGATATGTATATTATTTTATCTCTCCTCTCCACATCTGACCGACCAACGAACAGACGGGTGCATAGAGATATAGACATATACACAATTTTCTATCTCCTCCCTTCTTCCAAAACTTGGGTGCCCTAAGGACCCAAACCCATTGAATGAGTATAAAAAGGGACTTTCATACTCAAAATTAATCAATGTGAGTATGCAATTGAAAATAAAATAATATTATATTTTCCTTTCACAATTTTTTCATCCAACAAATCTAAATGATTTTTTTAAAAAAAAGTAGGTACACTATCGTTTTGATTTGACCGTTTAAATTTGGGTAATCAAATCTAAAAGGTTTTTTTTAAAGATTTTTTGGCACACACTCGTTTAGATTTAATTGTTTAAATTTAGCCAAATCTAAATGATCGTGTATGAAAGAATCTTGAAAAAAAATAGATTTGACTAGCTATTTTTTGTTACACGATCGTTTAAATTTGATCATTTAAATTTGGGTAGTCAAAACTAAACGATTTTTAAAAAATTCTTTGATAGACGATCATTTAGATTTGACTATTTTTTGGACATGATCGTTTAGATTTGGTTACTCAATATTCCAATGATTTTTTTCACGATCTTTTTTATTTGACACATGATCTTAAACAACCAAATAACAGTTTAAAAAATTAAAAGAAAAGTTGCAGAAGAAGAAGAGAAAAAGATGATGAAAAAGAAAATAAAAATTGTAGAAGAAAGAGGATGGAAAGAAAGGGCAAACCTAAAATATTTTTTTGAAAAAATAGTCAACTTCATGGGCTTTTTAATTTTATTACACGGGCAATAAATACTTTAGTGTTTTGTTATATTTATGAAAATTTCTCTATAATTACACTAAACTATTAATTAATTCTCCAATTAATTAATTGCTAAATTAAATATCTTATATTTAATTTAATCTAAATTTGAATCATATTCAAGTATAAATTTCGCTCATAACATATAGTTTTAATATGTGTCACATACGTATTAAATTTTAACCTAGGGGTGTAAGAGGGTTGGGAGACATTTTCAACCCAACCTATATTTTCGGGTTGGTAGAGGTTGTCAACTCGAATAATCCAAATTAAGTTTTCAACCCAACCTGTAAAATATGAGTTGGGTTGGGTTGTGGGTTGCATTATTATTATTATTATTATTTTGTTTCTAAATTTTAATGTTCGTAAATGGAAATTATCTAGCATAAATCAAATATGTTTAGCATCAAGTTAAGCAAAAAAAAAAAAAAACTCTCGGAAGTCGTAAGATTGTTTAACTTTGATTAAATAAATAAATAAATAATAATAAAACTATATGTGTGTGTGTGTGAATTTGGGTTGGGTTCAGTTGACCCAAATTTTTGAACCTTTAACCTGCGACCCAACCCAACCCATATAATATGAGTTGGGTAGTCTGGGTTGTCAGATTACTTGGGCTATTCTTATGCCTCTATTTTAACCTATAGTTTTAATACGAATCTAATTTACATTAAATTAATATTTGAACTCATTCAAATATTTTATTATCTCATAAATTAATTTTGAATCATATTCAAAATTAAATTTATACAATAAGGTTTAATTAAAATATAAACTTTATATTATAATATATCACTATACATTACATTAATTCCCAATAAATTTAAACATTTCAAATTACAACCAATATAAATAAAACTTATTACCTTTTCCGAGCTAGTAAGGGGACCTAATGGGCCTACAGATCAGAAGCTACAACGATATGAGATTAATTGACTAAACTCATTAACCACATTAATCAATATTCATTAACTGTGTGTACACTCAATTAAAGACTCACGGTTGAACTCTTCTCAGTGTAGATATATTTTTGTGCCCACGGATATAGACCAATAACAATAAGTTAGTCATTTACAAGTGTTCGTAATACTAGCTGGGTCAAATTACCATTTTACCTCTAGGTTATTTCTAGTCTTTAAATACTAGTGCTCCTCTAATGAACAGCATGTTTTTTGTCCAACCACTAAACAGAAACCCCTTTCATGCCATAAAGGGTAGAACCCTTTGTTCAAGTCCTGGAGACACCATTTAAATAAACACTCATATACTTACCCTAAAGTCGGAAAGGAGTGAATTTCATCTTGTGTGGTTATGTTTTCAACTCCACTCTCAGTTGTAGCAACGTGATTGTGACACGGAGTGGCCAACGTCCTTGATTATTTAATCTTAATAAATAATAGGTTCGAAGTTGTCACAAACCATATTAAGGTGTGATTGGACAACAAAAAATATTGGTCTACGTAAATTTGGATTTAGGTTCGGGAGTTAGTTGTGTGTAGAGAAAGTATTAGCACCCTACAACATCCATAAAAGTGATTACCAAAATTTTTCTTTTAAACTAAATTACAGAGGTTCACAAAACAAAGTTTTTTACTTGGTTTTTTTTAATTTCCCATGGTTCTCAATTCACATCTAATAAAAAAATCTAAGCATGAATTGATAATTGTGGGTGACATAAGAGCTATTTGAAAAATATGATTTATTTTGGTTTCAAATGATGTTTTTTTATTCAGATGATGATTTTATTCACCTTAAGAATATTAAAATATCAAACTTTGATATTTTGATGTTCATCATAGGCGTTTAATGAGAAATTTCATGTATCTAAAGAATTAATAAATTCTAAATAAAACACTACTCATTTCCATTTTAAAATATAAAATTGTTGATATATTTTGTTTAAAAATAATTTATTAATTAATTTTTCAAAATGAGAAATTTCATATATTTATGAAATTTAAATCATAAAATCCATAAATAAACATTACTTCTTCCTTATCTTAGGGTTTTAAATTTTTATATTCATATGAAAAAAAAATAATCTTTTAATATATTTTGCAATTATATAAGTTGAAAAATAAATAGTAATAATAATAATAGCAAAACTGGGTGAAATATGAGAAATAACGTTCAGCAATTAGTATATTTTATGCACCTTGAATATACTACAAACCTTGTGAAAACAGTTTAAAAATTGGCATTTCAAAATGTTGACTATTAAACTTTATTTTTTTTCTTTTTCGGCTCGATAGATCCGAATCTCGTTGTGAACGGAGACCTCGTTATCCTTGAGGGTAGAATTCATCTCCCCATGCTCCTCCTCAAAGCATGATGATAAGCAAACATATCTCTTCCTCGAGCTTGTTTATTCATATATAAATTAGCATAATATATATATATATATATATATATATATATATATATATATATATATATATATATATATCCTATACGGACATTAACTGTAGCAGTTTTCATATTTCCACTTGGCTGAGTATGTAGTTTTCCCTTTTTCTTCTTCTACATCAACCATATTAAACAACAATTAATTGCTTTGTTTATTTTGCTACTACAGAACTCAGAAATATATAAAAAACCACACATACATACCTTCATTTTGATTGCTTCTTTTTCTATTTTATCCACTTCTTTCAGTAAAGTTGTGCTATACACATCATCATTAAAGCAATCATTCGGACCATCCTGTTGAACATGATAGGTAGGCTCTAATATCTATAGCTAAACACTGTCCATAACAATTTATATATATAAAAGTAAATCAAATACATTAACTTGCTCACCCCCATTTTGATTTTCTATATTTTCTTGGTTTCTATCTACTTGTCCAGCCATATTTTTATTTTCCATATTATCTTATCCTCCATCATTTTGACCATCATTTGATTGATCGTTTCCCCCATTAGGGTTCTCATTGTTGTCCGTTTCTTGATTATCTTAGTCTCTTACGGTTGGACTATTTTTTTTTTTCTTTCAAAATATTCTTTACTTCCTCAACTTCTCCAAACAGCTTGTCTATCTTCCTATTTAATGATTAATAAGTCACCAAAATTATTTTGAATCTGATGAAGTACTCAGACATATCAACTTGGGTTTCCTCTGCATCTCTTGAGCATTCTCCTTCTTCAAAAGTTTTCTCATTTTGCTTTGAAGTGTCACCTTTATGGAACATTCTTCGTTACATATATTCTTCTTCTGGTAACATTGCACTGAATTCAAACTATGACAGAATAGACATATGTATATTAGTTCAATATATAGTGGTATATTTTTAGTATATTGGTACAATTCACAGTAAGTTTTAAAATATAAGGTACAAAATATAAAATACACTACCTTTCCATTGTCAAACACCCTGTCAGCCAAGTCTTTCCACTTTGGGTAGCTATCAACAACCCAATTCAGCATTTTTGGATTCCTCTCATCCACTTTTTGTGCATAAAACAGGTGTGGTTTGATCAATAGTGGTGTGCATTCATATGCCCACACAAGAAGAGAATATGTGAATCCGACAATTCCCATAACAAGGGCAGAAAGGTTTTTAATTGATTTCTTTAGAAAATCAATTATAACAGAATATGCTATTTTCTACCTCATGGATATTTATCAAATTGGCTTTTATCGTCGACCAATATGATATGGTTCAATTCTACCTTAGTAGTTATCTGTTTTCCCAATAAAAAGTTTAACAAGAAGTAAAATTTTGTCATTTTGATCGAGTCCTCATCTTTCAATGTAACGACCCAACTTTTCAGATTAAGGTGAGGCTACTATTTACTGCTAAGACTCGACAATAAAACACATCAACTCATAAAAGACCTGTTTACGATTCATTAAAAATCTTCAATACATAAGAAAAGCAAATTTCGGGCTCTATTTTAAATCACTTTCCAAAAGTTCCAAAACATAATCCATGAAGTCATCAAAATAAAACAAAAGAACAGTCGTTCTAACCATGACTCCATTTAATAATTAAAAAGAAGCAGAAATAACAAATACGTTCAGCGAAAGCATAAAAAACTAGACATGTCCATATGGCCTTCACGCATCCTTTTTGCCTCTCGACGGTCTGCCACTCGTGTTACTTTGCCTGAAAAGGTTAAAGAGTAAAGGGTGAGTATAAAAATATACCCAGTAAGGGACCCACTACTAGGCCCGTTAGGGTAATAACAGTTAGGTTCCTATTAAGGGATACCCTACATAAAACAGCCTAGTGGTTTCGTATAACGCACACATCAATCAGTCTAGTGATCCCGTCAGATTCACATATCAGTCTAGTGATCCTGAAGGATACACGTATCAGTCTAGTGATCCCGAAGGATGCACATATCAGTCTAGGGATCCCAAAGGACACCATGCCTTCAAGGTACACTACCCCATAGATAAAACTAACCATTACCCCTTAGTCCATACTAAACCGTCTACAACAGTCACATCACAATATTCTTTCAACTAGCAGTTCAGTTTATAAGCCTAGTTAGTCAAACAGTTTACGTTTAGTCAACAGTCTCATCTGTCACTATAGATATATCCAATCCACACAATACTGTTACATTACCTAAATCCAGTTATCGAGTCAAATAATCACTTTGTAAATTCACCTGACAATCACTTCGTCTCAGTCCAAACCCTAGCCCAACTACAAGTAATCTATATTGAGCATAACGTCCATATTATGCATAACGTCTATATTCAGTCTACAGCATAGTCTATCAGCGAATACACAACCTACACATGAGGTCCCGAACCCTTAGTCCATCAATGACATAATTCAATAATATGCAGCCCAACAACATAATTCAGCTATACATAACATCAAGATTTTCTTACTTTAGCGACCTCACTATTTCAGTTAATAGCACGACCCAACAATATAGCTATATTACACAGAACATCCGGACATTCGTACTCCATCAGCAGAACAACTCATTCACATGTATACAAACTACGCATAACATTTTAGGCATCCAAGCCTCATCAACAAAACAACCCATTCACATTTATATATGTATAAGCTACAACTAATAATCATGTCACCTTTAATCAGTCAAAAGTGCATACTAGTGATGTTTTCTAAGCATACATGCATCAATCAATTTAGTACAGTTACTATTGTATAATCTTCATATGAGTTACTACGTTTTTCGTCTCGATTTACAGTCCAATAGTAAGAAATCCCTTACCTGACATTTAGCTGCAATCCTTGTTCGAATCAATGTCCAAACGAATCAACCTAAACATGAACATAAGGATTTAAACAATGACACAACCAAAATCCACATTTAAAACGCTCCAAAGCAACATCTACAAACTTACCCTAGTAGAGGAGAGTTGACTCCAAACTAAACTTGCTGTATAACCCAAGAATTCGAGCATCACCTCTTTAACACCTTCAAGGATCAAAAGTTAACCCAACCAATGATTCCAACATTTTATTCCAACATTTATACTTGAATCGGCTATAGAAAACATTAGGAACTCACTAAATCACCCTTACCAAAGACTCACCGTGACTCAGTGCGGAAGGGAACAGCTTAAGTGGCTCGGTGAACAGAGAGATCGTCTTGGCTTGGGAGGCAGCTCGGCTTGGGTCGGCTAGAGTCGGCTCGGCTCGGCTTGGTTCGCAACTCGGCTCGGTTTGCGGCTCGACTTGGTTAAAAAGGCGTTGGCTCGGGTCTAGGCACGGTGCGAACCGCTTGAAGTCGACGAACATGAACGGTTGGCTTTTGAGGGTATGTCGGCGGTGGGCTTTTCACAGATGACAAGCGAAGAAGCAGCGGCGAATTGGAGGGCTTCGTCGGACGACACACGGGGAACGCAGCAACGACGACAGAGGATGAAGGTGGCTAATGGTGACGTTCGACCGAAGGCATCGGCTGAAGGCGAACGGAAGAGATCGAGAATGGAGGAGCGGCTAAACTGCACGTGAGTACGGCGAATTGAGGGGATGCGCAGCGGTGGTAAGCTGAGGGGAGAAGAAGAAGATGAAGATGAGGGTTGGGGGCAGTTGATCTAGTGAAGAAGAAGAAGAAAACGAAAACTGAAGGGGGCGGCGAGCGAGAGAGGAAGGAGAGATTAGCTTTTTTAAAAAAATTAAATAATAATAATAATATAACAATATAACAATATAATTTATATTATATTATTTTATATCATATTATGTTATAAAAATATTTATACCCTTTTTTTTTCTTTTTCTTTTCCTTTCTAAACTTAATTAATTTTAACACCCAAATTTAAAAAAAAAAACTAAAAAAAATTAGTATAAATCGTTGAAATTACCTCAAAATTTTGAGGCATTACATTCAACTTTTTAGAATCGTTGAATAGGAACGACACCCTTGACCTAGGAATAGGCTCTTCATTTTTGAAGTACTAGTCCATATTTACAGGGGACAATGGCTCACAGTTCAGTTTGATTATTGCTTCAAACTCTCTTATCCCAAATTTGGCAATTTGTCCTTCAAAATTAAATCATTCATCTTCCTTCGTCAAGCTACGTTGTCTTCTAATAATATGATACAACAGTTGGATTTGAAATTTTGATATTTTCATATTCATGAAGCTTCCAAAAGGTGACTTCTTAAATATTTCTAATTGTTCACCATTTATTTTTTTCCAATGTTTTTTAGCACATCTATTCGTGCATATATACTAAGTTTCTGTACTTTGGACAATTTGTTCCTTTTTAGGATTAACGATGCACAATGCAAACAAACAAAATAAAAGCATATTACACAATATATTATTAAGCATTATACACATAATATATCATATATTTTACAGTATATATAAAATATTATTAGCAATATCTCATACATATCCTCCCTATTTTTTTTTTCTTTTTTACACTCTCGTGTAGATCTACTTTCCCCACCTTTCTTCTCCATTTTAGCTTTCTGAATGCATAATAACATGTTAGTACCAATGTCAATGTTTAGAAAATACACCAGTGCATATTTTCATATATACTGTAAAATATATGGCATGTTATGCATCAAACAAAGAAGGTATATATATCAATTATACCTTCTTTGTTTCTGATTTTCTTGACGATCTCTCTCTTTTTCCTCATTTCTTGACAATTTTTTTGCTTTCACTTTTTGATTCCTTCTTCTTTGATTTGTTTTTCTCTTCTCCTATTCTATCTTCAATCACTCTTTTTCCGTTCCTTAATACCTACATTTTCATTTAAATAAAAAAAGGTTATATTAATGTATAATTTGTTAAAAATTTATACTACAACAAAATTCGTGCACACGTACATTTCAGATGCATGTATGTTTTTCCCTTTCCCCTTAGCACTTTCTGTAAACAATCTCCTCCTTGCAGTTGGTAAATTATCATGTATAATTAGATTCTACATACATATTAATACAATCAAACAAAACAATCTTTTACAAATAGTTTAAACCAGCCAATATACCTCGTCAGATTTTGAGTTTTCATCATTAGGTACCTCAAATGTTTTGTCTCCTTCATTGATCCTTAAAAAAAGATCTTTTATAATGATCAGTTAGTATATATACTACACCTAATATTGTATTTACTTATAAAGAAACATACATCTTCCTCATATCTTGGCATTTTCGTTTTCGGTGTTTCAATAACAATGTCTGGTTTTACCTCACTCTTTTCCTCGTACACCACTATTTGTGTATCATGTAGTCATGTTAGATCATAATTTTCATTCCCTGGAAACACTGATGCTAGGAAGGATAGTCGATGGGGCTTTCATCATATCTCTCTTCAGAATCTGAAGAGTAATACTTGCCTGAGTTTTCATCCTATATCACATATACCAATTATATATTAAACACTTCCATATACAATATACTATATAAGTTTATCATGTGACAAAATAGTACATATAGTTTACCTCTCATCATCTATTACAATGGGATCATCTTTGTTTGCTTTATTGGCCTAAACCTTGATCCAAGCACTCTTTTGCTTCTACGAACCATACTTTGAACTACATATAAAAATATCGTTATCATATAAATATATACCACCAATCTGTTAACATTAACGTAGATAAAACAAAATGCATCTTTTTTCAGATGATGTTGATTTAATAGAACATAATTTCTCCCTGGAGTTTTAATAATTATGTATTGCACAAAGTACATAACGAGATGTACTTTTTTCAGTACACGAAGCATGGATTACATAGTATACTATATATTTTAAATATACCCTACAATTTTTTTAGTTCACAAATCACAGAGTTAGAGATGATGCGGTATTGCATAGTTGAAATTTTAAATTTTTACTCGTCTGCTTTAGAAGAAACCCTAATTTTTTCACAGTCAAACACAAGTTATGGAAGGAGTTCGATTTTGGTCTCATAAAATTCAAATATGTTAAATATACTGAACATACACTAACAAATCTTGTACATGACCATTAGCCCTTACTTGTCGAAATAGGGTCGAAAGTCGTTTGCTTCAGCCGTTCCGTCGAAAATCATCTTCTTTACCCTATAGATTTACACACAAAATGTTTTCCTATGCTTCAGCCGTTCTGTCGAAAATCATCTTCTTTACCCTATAGGGTCGAAAGTCATTTTGACGTTGCTGTGTTGTGATGAGCTGGTTCACATTCCTTATTTCATTTTTATATTTTTTTAATATATTATTAATAATAAAAGTGGGTAGTTTGGTCAATTGGGCTTTATATTTGTGTAAAATAGAAGCCCATTAGAATATTTCTGAAAATTTTAGTTAGTTTGGGTCCACCTTGTTATAAGGTACCCCTATTTAGGCCATAGTAGTTAAAACCCCTTTTGGTATTTACTATCGAGGATATGTGGGCTTTTTCCGTTTTCAAAATTGTTCTATACAGTGTAAATATTTTTCCAATTTGTTATATTTTTGAAAAAACCCCTTTTAGAAACGTATATAGCTAGTTTTAGTTTTTTTTTGTTTTCAATATTTTTTGTTTCAAAATTTATAAACATCTTTCCAAAAGTATTATGCATCCAACATTTGATATTTGACCAAGAAAAAAAACTATGCAAAATACAGCCGTAGAAAAATACAAAGAAAAACAAAATACATGCTATTATAGATATTCTAATAAATTATATTTTAATATTATTAGATGTTTGTAATCGTTGGAATTTATGTTTTAAAACTCGTAGTTTGTAGTTTAAATTTTATTCTATATTCAATAAAATGGTTATTGAGGACTTATTAGTGAAACTTGAATACTATAATATTGAATCCAATAAACTAAGGTCCCAATGCTATCTAATATAGACTTGAATTTTATGTAGAGATATAAACGTGGATCAAGTTCAAGTATTTACCCCAAACGATCTATAGTGTATTAATAAGGTTAGACACCTTATTATGGGGACACTATAGATATGGCATGCTTTGTACTTAGTACAAACAATGTGATCTGAATCGTTCATGTGGATACATGGAAGTGGGGGCATCCTATGTAAAGAATTTACATAATACTGGAACCATAAAATAGTCACTTTTATGTTATAACATCGTTGATTATTTAAAATTGACTATTTCGATTGTTGATGACCTAGGTAACTTAATCTTAATCTTGAGCTAATTATAAACTTCTGTTCAAATGGAATTATCCTTAGATCTACATATGTGAGGGCAGCTCAACAACGTTGGTTTAATAAGTCTCTCATTTTATGGGTAAGACCGGGCTAGATGACTAGGAACATAGGGTGCAAGATGAAATTTAATCCTTCTGCTTTAGGTCTAGGGTGGATGACTAGGGTTAGTAGATAGGTTGTTCTCTTAAGAACTGAATCCAAGTCTTGAACAAAGGGTCTCACCCTCTCATTGGCCCGAGAGGGATTCAATTTGTAGGTTTGACCTAAAACCAATTGTTCAAGAGGTAAAACAGTATTTTGATCTAGTTGAAGTTACGAACAATCTGTGAAGGATTAACTTACTGATCATGGCTATATCATATGGACACAAATATATCTATAGTGAGGGAAGTGCAACTACGAAACTTTCGTGGAATGACTCATTAGTTAACGAATGTTGATTAGCTCAGTTTAAAAGGGTCTAGCCAGTCAATCTCAGGATCGTTGGAGCCCATGATCTATATGAAATTAACTTAGAACAATAGTTGGATTAGTTCGAAAAGTTCGAATTAGATAAGGAGAAAGAAACCGACAAGTATATGTGATATAGCGGTTGGTTATCAAATAGAGATTTATGTTTAAATGTGATTAAATATTAAAAATATGAATGTGGATTCATATTTTAAAACTCGAAATTGATGGAAGTTGTCAAAGTTGAAAAAAGTCAAAATGTTGACTTTTGATTTTAAAAAGTCATACTTTGATAGGTTTTATGTTCAAATGTGATTTGAACTTTGGAAAAATGAATGTGGGTTCATGTTCGAGAGGTCAAAATTAGTCAAGACAAACAAAATGCTAAAAAAGTCAAAATGTGACTTGAAAAAGTCAAATTTTGACTAACTTGAATGGCCAAATAACTATGTTGCCCTTGGACTAAAGTTAGTGGGAAAGTCCAACGTTTTGTTGAATAATTCCATTAACACTTAGTGGGCTAGGTGTTTACATCCCCACTAAATGGTTAATGGAATGTTAAGCGTTAAGCTTTGATGAACAAATTACATGTAATTAGGTTATTTAAAGACTATTTTTCAATAGTTTGAAATTTTTGTAAAATTTTCTCATTTTGAATTATAAAATTATACCAACCTAATTTTCTTTCTTAAATCTCAAATCAAAGTTTCACCTCCAATTTTCGTCTCTCAATTTCCTTCACTTATCAGGCCTCACAATCTGGTTCTAAGTTTGGAGAATAGCAGGTAAACTCTAGTGGTAGAACGAGTTCGTGTTCACGAGAAGATTACGAGGATCGGGAAAGCTTCAAAGGTACATTTTCTATTAATCCCAATTTCGTTTAATTATGGTAATTGATTCATCTTTAATTAGGATAATTGATGCATGTTAGTTTCTAAATAATTTATATACAATTATGGTAAAATTGATCCGTAATTTCACTGTGCATGTCTACTGTTTTTCATCCGTAACCACCTTAGATTACAAACTCATCAACTAACTTCTACATCATATATTTGTCGTCCCTAACCATTTATTTTCACAAACTCTAATTAATAGAGGTCGTAAAAATCATCTATAAATATACCACAACACATAATACATGTGTTGTTTTTTATTTCTTCTTCATTATTTTTCTTTTACGTAGTTATGTTTATTTTTCTTTTCTCTCAATTTTATAACATACATAACCCTTTTTTCGGATAATTCTATATATCATGCACATGGTAAACAATTAGCCTCCTATATTTTGAGATTTATATTTAATAGATCCCTCAACTTTTCAAAATGTTTAATATATCTCCAAAATTTACATGAAAAAAAAACATAAATGGCTTTCTTTCGTGTCAATTAATGTTGAGTTAAAACGTGTTGTTATCTAATATGGTACCGAAACATCGAAAAAGCCAAGGAATTTTGTATGATGTAGATTTTAAAAATTTTCAAATATTAATGGAACAGAATTAAATTTATAATTATAAAAAATTAGAGACTAAATAAATACAATATAGGTAGTTGAATTTCTTAAATATTATGGGTCAAAATTAAATTTGTAACTACAAAAGTTTAAAAACTAAATAAAATACAAATTACATGGTTGAATAACCCTGAATTTAAATCATCGTTTATAAGACATTTAAAAATTATATTTGAAAAGAAAGAAACAATTATATGTTTAAAATTTATTATTTTTAACAAAATGGTAAGACGTAACAAACCAGCACAACGTAACATTTTAAAATAGAAACACGTAAGAAGGTGAGAATAAAATACATAACTTTTATTTGAAAGTGGTAAAAGGATAAAGATGTGACAAAAACGAAGATTTCGAAAAAGCAACACAAAAGTTGAAAATTACTTTCTAATTCTAGGTTCAATCTTAAATTAAATCTCACTTAGTTTAGTATATGTTTAAAAGGTGTTGAGATCTCTTAACCATATAGATTTTTCATAATTATATATGATAATTTGAATTATAAAAATAAGTTTAAAAATAATTGTAGGAAAAAGAAATCATTTATAAAAAAAATATTTTTCTAATTTAAAATAAGGACGATAAAATTGTTATAAAGACTTTTTATACCTAATTTTAAAAATTCAAAAGCTAAAAAGTTAAATAAAAACTTAAAACCAAATGCATACCTTTTAGGGATGAAGGTAACTTGCAAAGAAAATGAATTCAAACAGAAGATCTCATGTGCTAGTTTACTCTTTTTGGCATTTACTTGATAATTATATTTTTATCAAATCTAATTAATAATTAATATCACTACAATATTGACACAAGTATGAGTTGGTGTTCTTTTTAGATTTTGGCATATATATATTTTTTTTAATTTAAACACCTATCTTATTACTGCATTAAAATTTTTAGCTTATCAAGAAAAATAAATAGATACATATTATTTTTTCAGAGTGGAAAAATATAGTCTATAAACTATTTATGAAATTTGACACAATCATAACTATATAAAAATGTTTTAATTAAGCAAAATTCAAAATAAACAAAACTATTTTAATGTTATTAGAGATGTTTGGCTCTAAATGAAGGAGTTCCGCTAAAATATATCAATTTTATACTTTACTTCAAAACTTGTAACGTTTCTAATCTAAAATATTCATACAATTAGAGGCTTGTGAAAATCCCAAGGCACCAAAATTGACAGGGAGCTCTTTGGCACCACCAAAAGTTTATAACTTAAACCGAATTGAAAAAATTTAGAAACCAAACAGACCCAATTCGCTGACTTTCTCCTTCTCGAAGGTCTCGAAGTACTGATAAATAATTGTCACTGCAAGCAAAATTCCAGTTCCAGAACCTATTGCTCCCATGAAATCAGCCAACACGGTCAGTGCACCAATGCACATTCCTCCGAATGCTGCCGCTGTGGGTATGTAACGGTTCAACTCTTTCTGTAAGTTAGATTCACGGTGTCCAGGCATGACCATTTGTTGTTCCTGCAAATCAAAGCATTGGTAAATCAGGAATCGCTCAATTGAATGTTACTCTCTTCAATTCTTAAACTACAGTGGGCAGACTTTTTAATTCAACACTTCATTTTGTGAAATAAATAAGACCAAGGCCTGAAGGGTTTAATTTAAATATTCACTAAAAGGAAGCACACAGGATCAAAATGATACCTTCAGCTGCTTGGCCACATCTCTGGCGGAGGAACCAGAAACTTCAATCCAAGTTTTAGAGAAGAGTGCACATGCTGATAGCATGAAGACGAGATAAAACAAAGCATGGAAGGGATTGGCTGCCATATCAGCTAAGCTGTGAGAAGAAACGTCACATGTTACACAGAGAGAGAGAGAGAGAACATATGTGATAGGCAATATAGAGTACACGAGAGGGAGAAATTGAGGATATTACCTTGATGGTGGGGTAATGTAATAAGCAAGGCCACCAACAGGGACAGATTGGCCGTTTGAATACTCAGATTCCTTCCATATACCCAGAAGATTCACCAGGAAGTTCCCACTGTACTTCCTGTACAGCAACTGCAAATACAATAATTCCATGCAATCAGTTAGGAGGAGGCATTCGAAAAGTGTACATCATTTGTGCATCAAAGGAGATTAATCAATTTACCTGAGAGATGAAATAAAGGTTGGAAACAAGAGCAGAGTGAAGAATGATAGGCATGTTGGAGGTGTAGAAAAGCTTAATTGGGTAAGAACCCTGTTGTCCACGGGAGTTCTTTGACCTCACAGGCAGAACCACCCGGAATCCTTGGAAGTAGACGACAATTAAGAAGATCAAAACCGTAGCAAGCAGATTTGTCACATTCGGGAGATTCTGTCGATAGAATGCTTCCCGCAATGCACGAACCTTGTCCGTCCGGGTAATCAGCAGGTGGAATAAAGCAATGACAGCTCCTTCAAATTCAGCTCCTCGTCCACTGTTAATTGTGGTCGGACTAAATGCTTTCCAAATAATGTTCTCACTGCAGAATCCAGACAATTTTGAGAAGTTCATTAATGACAGCAACGAGAAAATATGTCAACACTTCAGTTCAATGATAAAGGATGACAGAAAGGTAGGAGAACCAGAACTTACCACATGTTCGTTGCTATGAAGAGGGAAATTCCAGATCCTAAACCATATCCCTTCTGGAGAAGCTCATCCAAGCATATGACAACAATACCGGCGAAGCACAGCTGAACAATTATAAGAATAGCATTTCCCACCCCAAGTTGGCTAACGCTACCATACATTCCGGAAAGAACATAAGCAACCGCTTCACCAACGGCTATGAGGATGCCCAGCAATTTCTGTGCACCGTTTCTGACAGTGGAAAATAATTGGAGAAAGATGTATACAAGTTAAATTAGAATGCAAAAGTGAATATAGATCAGAAAAAGAATCATACTAGCAATATGGAAACCCAAACAACAAGGAAACATTATTTCAATGCATTCACGATCAACTATAATAATAATAACTTTATGAAAAATGAAATGCTACAAACGTCATCATTGTAAGTAAATTCTTATAACAGACGTCATCGCACTAAATCAACAAGAAAAGCAGGCACAGTAATTCAAGTCATCATTGTTCAACAATACGCATAACTTAAAGAAATACACTATAGCATGCATGATGCATCGAACTTCAATTACAAACTGCAGCTTTGTAACAACTAGTTCTTCAAACAAAACATTTAATGAAATCTATGATTCTTAAAGCATTTATAAAATGTAAATTAACAAATATTAGCAAACGAAATTCTTTCAAAATAAAGAAAAGCTAATGCTGGGCACATTGAAAATGAAACATCTATGCGAAAAATTTTAAATGAATACAACAGGAGGATGCATGGTCAACACAAGTCATAAAATTGCATACCCATATCGAATAATATCTCCATCTATGAACCTCAACATTCAGCAAGCACGGTAAATCAACAAACAAATCTCGTGCGTGTGTGTCTATATAAATATATAAGAACTTACAAGAGTGCACGATCCTCCCGCACATTGTTGTCGACTTCAATAATCTTGGATCCAACGAGGAGTTGCATCACCATCCCAGATGTGACGATGGGGGTGATCCCAAGCTCCATGACGGTACCACGATTGGAAGCTAGGATAACACGCATCCAATAAAACGGATCTGCGCCCGTGGTGGAGTGAATCCCATACAGAGGAAGCTGGCTGCATACCAAGAAGATGAAAAGTGCGATGACAGTATAAATGACCTTCTCTCTGAATGGAATTTTCCGATCGGCACTCTGCACCTCAGGGAGAAACGAAAGGAATGGCCTGACCAGATGAAGGACTCTAAACCCACCTCCCATCTTCCTTATAGTCAATTATCTTGAAAAAAAACAACAAAAATCATTAAATAATACACGGAAGAACAACAAAAATTAGTAATTGTTGTAAAAGAATAACAACTTTTCTTTCTTAGTCTACTAAAACTAATTAGGCAACGACGATCAATTTGCAAATAAGAAAATTCAATTAAAAAACCAGAAACTTTCACAATTCAAAAAAGCTAATGTCGGGCACGATTGAAAATGGAAAATCTACGCGAAAAATCTTAAATGAATGCAACAGGAGGATGCATGGTAAAAAAGATTATCAAATTGGCAAGCAATATCGAATAATATATCCATCTATGAATCCCAACAATCAGCAAAAGCACGATAAATCAACAAAGAAATCGCGCGCGTGAGTCTATGAACATATACATGTAACATGCAAAAACCAAAAGAGATCCGAAATTGGAAGCGATATGAAAATGAAGGAGAAGAGAGAAGTTAATGAAAGGAAGAGCGGAGATTTAGAAACGGACCGTGTCGCAGCAAGAGGAAGAGTCAAAAGAGACGGAAAATCGTAAGGATTGGTTGAATTCGGAGGAATGAGATGAAGATCTTAAAATGGAGGTTTATAAGGCAGCCGCCTTCTTTGAATTCCAATTCCGATTGGGAAAACGGAAATATACGGTGGTGGTGACCGCGAGCCCATTAAAAAACCCTGTTCGGCCCAAATTTCAAGCTCGTTTGGGCCGGTAAGCCCAACCTATAAATAAATGTTATGTTTTAACTTCGACATAAAAGAAAAGAACTAAAAATCTTAATTATTTTAATGAAAAGACGTTACCTTATCTAATTTATTTTAAATTATCATCAAATAATATATCTTTTAATATAAAAATAATTTTCAAAATTCTCTTTCTTAATTATTCATCAGCCGCATAATTCTTACATCCTCATCTCCGTCGTCAACAGTCATTCTTCTCTGTTACATCCGTCGTCTACAATTTATCCAATTTCTCCACCAATTTGAGTACATCCTCCATCGGAAAGTTATTGAATTTCTTCATCAATTCCATCAAATTTCATTCTTCATCTACTTATATTTCGTCAATCATCGATTCTGATTCTGTTATTCACATAATCTCAATTTATTTCGTCCTTTCGTTCTCATACATCCGGTTAATTGTCTTCCTTAATTCATTATATTTTTCTATACTTCATTAAATTGTAGTATTCCTAGAACGTTTAACGATATATTCCGAAATATTTATTTATACCACTTCATATATATATAAATGCATATATTTATTACATATAGTCCCCAAGGAATATCAATTGTCTATTATGTGAATTAGTTTATATATACCCCTTCATATATATATAATAATGCGTATAAATTGAGATACAGTAATTGACGAATATGATCTGTGTGTTATGTTTTTTTAGATATATACCCCTTCTTATTTACCATAATATATATATATATGTACATCAAGTAACTGTAGAATATCATATGTTTTCTTCAAGTAAGCCCGATTGTATCACCGAAAAATTGCAACATTCTTTCAATTCTGGTACATTCAGTTTCCTTATTCACGTAATCTTATTCCTCAATCACCGATTCTGATTTCGTTCTTCACCGATTCCCAGTTTATTTCGTTTTTTTGTTATCCTCATACTTTTGGTTAGTTGTATTCCTCAATTCCTCATATTTTCCCTTACTCCATTACATTGTAGATTTCCTAAAGCATTTTAAACTTCGATTATGTAATATTACATTTAGATACATACCACTTGATATATACAATTTATAAATATATCTTGATATACAGTTTTCAAAAAATATGGTATATCAGTTCTGTTCTTTAATGTATATATACCCCTTCATATATACAATAATACATATAAATTGACATACATTTACCGAAAAATAGGATGTATGAAATTGATTTATGAATAGTATATATGAAATAATACATGGGGCTCTTGCAAATATGACAATTATAGTATCATAAATTAGGCTCATAGCACATCATTTTTACATTTGCTAAAATAGCAAAATTGAAGCCCCGCCCGCATTTTAAAAATACGAAATTACGAATCTATACGGTTGATACACCAATATATACTGTTGATACACCTGATTTGTTTTGCTGATGTACTCCTCGTACACTTTTTTTTAACTCTCTAATACTTCACTGATACATATTATTAGTTTAAAACACTTGATATGTTATTGATATACTCGATCAATTAAATACACTTGAAGCACTAAGAATGATACGCTTTATATATCGTTGATACACTTGTTATTGTTTCCTGATACACTCGATAAATTTAATACACTTAATCACTTGCTAACTTCATTAATACATATTATTAGTTTGATACACTTGACATATTGTTGATACAGTTGTTCAACTGTTTATCTACTCAATCAATTAAATACACTTTGATGTACTAAGAATGATACATTTTATTTATCATTGATACACGTTATATATCATTGATACACTTGTTATTGTTTGCTGATACACTTGATAGATTTAATACACTTAATCACTTGCTAAACTTCGTTGATATATATTATTAGTTTGAAACACTTGATATGTTTTTTGTACATTTGCTCAACTATTGATACACTTAATCAATTAAATACACTTGATGCACTAAGAATGATACACTTCATATATCGTTGATACACTTGTTTGTTTGCTAATACATTTGATAAATGTAATACACTTAATCACTTGCTAAACTTCATTGATACATATTATTAGTTTGAAACATTTGATATGTTGTTGATACACTTGCGAAACTATTGATACACTCAATTAATTAAATACACCTGATGCACTAAGCATGATACACTTTATGTATTGTCAATACAGTTGTTATGGTATGTTTACAATCTTAATAACATGTTGAACATCATTATCGCCTATAGTCAACAAATTAAAAATGAAAGTTCAATACATGACTCAATCTGAATTTCAGTATGAATCAAGTTCACAAAAGAATCAAATGATGATATCACTTCATCAACCAAAACACAATTTGTTTTGTAATCCACGTAGTAATGTTGCTCATTCCATTGACCACTCTGAAAAACAATTACTGCCAATTTAACCATAACTACAATGAACTGCAACAATTTTGAAAAAATAAAAAACACGTAGTAAGTATATCAGTCAACTAATACATATAATATAAGTATATCATACCGCTGATATAAAAAACTGATACAAATTAAAAAAAAAACAGAACCGAACGTAACTAAATAAAACCAAACTGATCTACAAAGTTCCTTTCGATAAAAGATATTAGGGACAAATAAAAGAGATGAGGAAGAACAAATCGTAGTCCGAATTTTAATAAATAATATATGAGCAATTCATAGAAATAATATTAAGGCTTCAAAAAAGGGAAAGAAATACATACATAATTCTTGTTTTCCCTGAAGAAAAAATGAGGAGACTAGGAGAAGAAGACGAGGAAAAGATGATAAAAAAAAAAGCCAGCGAAGAGGGAGAAATCTAAAAGAACGAAACTGAAGAGAGAAGAGAACGATGGTGGAGAAGAATGGTGGAAAAGAGGCAGAAGAAGACGAGGAGAAGAGAAGTAGGTGAGTAGGAGAAATGGTGAAGAAGAACGACAGAGAAGAGAAGAGAAGAAGAAAATGGAAAATGAAGGAGAACAATAAAGAAAAACGAAAGAGGAAGAGAAAACAACAGAGAAGGGCAATTTTGGAATAATGAAAAGAATAAATAAGAAATAACAACCAAAATTAAAAAGTTGCTATATTTGCAAAATTGAAAAGGTTAGTGCTAATATTGTTAAATTAGATTTTTATTGTACCACCCAATACAATTTCCCATAATACATTGTATATTTTATGAATGAAAGGTCGTGTTTTCAATTTGTTAAATTGAGTAAGAAAAAATCCAAATATGAGGAACATTACGGGAATATATGTTATGAAACGGAATAAAAAAGAACAAATCTTTGAAGGAAAAAAATACATGCTACGAAACGGAAGAAGGAAGAACAAAATTTTGAAGGAAAAAAAATATATGCTACGAAACAGAAGAATAAATAATATACGAAATAAAAAAGACTAATTATATCAAAAGAAGCAAATCAGAAGGGAAGAAGAAAGAACAATTTTTCTTTTGTAATAGAAATTGAAGAAGAATGTCGGCACCGGAATTGATAATTGTGAGAAATTAACTTTTGGTTGAACATGAAGTGAAAATATTTATTTTTTAGGATAATTAAAAATATTATTACCATATAAGATAATAAAATATACCATATTTAAATCATTCTAAAGTTAATAAATATTATATTAATAAATACAAATATATATATATTAATAATTCAGAAAGTTACAATTAATATAATAAATATGGTCGTTGATAATTAAGAAAAATATTGGTTAAGATTAATGAAATTTGGATAATAAGGTAAATTCGTCTATTCTTTTGTGAAAAATGTTAACCTATTTAGGATTTTTGTGTAATATATTAGAAATAAAGGCTCATTGTGTAATATC
This sequence comes from Cucumis melo, assembly GCF_025177605.1. NCBI lineage: Eukaryota > Viridiplantae > Streptophyta > Magnoliopsida > Cucurbitales > Cucurbitaceae > Cucumis > Cucumis melo. Next base: position 21,903,394 of record NC_066863.1, on the reverse strand, counting down.
ATATAGCAGTTTAAGCTATTTTAGTTGAAACCTCTCTAAAATAACTATCATTTTTTTAAAATTGCAAATATTAAAAAAAAAAACCTTTTTAAGAACTATCGATGATAAATCATATTACAAATATTGGTTTATACATAAAAGTCTGTGAACGATAAAAGTAGACTTTGATATATTTATAATATCTTTTTAAAATGTTGCTACATACTTAATTATTATTTTTAAAATTATTATCTATTATAATTACCTTAATAGTCATTTGAGAGATAATAATGAAGTGTATAACTGATATACTTAAAACGTGCTATTCCAGTGCCTCTAATCTTAGTCATTTATGATATTTAATGTGTTTAAATATTTATATTTGTAGGATCTTGAGTAATACAAGCATTAAGGAGTATCACGGTCATTGGAGATTAATTTAGAGCATTTATAAGCTAAAAAAAAGACATTCGATACTTCAAAAGGAAGAGAAAATAGCATAATCGAGGCAAGGGCAAAGTAATGCCCCACGATGCTAGGACTTGGCACTCTTCACACAACATTAAATCAACGCCATTTTGTTTTCCTTTTTTTTTTTTTTGGAAGATTTGAAAATAATTACTTGAATGTTTGGTTGGAGACGATAATTGTTGGATGCGTTTGAAAACTGAAAATCATAACATTTTAATAAACATAAATATATTACGTATGTATTTTTTTTATTATATCTATAGATTACTTTGGTCCTTTCGTCAATTTTGTAGGAGAGGCGAATAGTGGAGAGAGAAAACGAAATTTCCAAAAGCTGATATAACGCTAAAGAGAGAGAAGACAGGAAGTGAAGACCGAAGATTTTAAGTTAGACCTTATTGATAATTAAGGCCTTCTGACTTCATCCAGTTCGGCATGATCTCAGTCGATCTCCCTAGTAACTTCTACTTGGTCAAAACTTTTAATTTAAAAAATTGGCGTTCCCAAATGAATCAGAAGTGTCCCCGCTGGAAATATCAGTCACTTCCCTATGAACTTCAAAGAATCGAGAAATATGAAAGAGCGGTGCAATTTTTCCATAACCTATAAATACATTTATGAATGATTTGATTCTTACACTAAAAGAGAAAAGGGATATAACTAGCTACAAAGTAATTTTAGAGGTTAAAATTTATTTGAGAATCTACGGTCCCCATCTTAAAAGCCACAAATTGCCCTATAACTGCACTTCGCCCACTGCTGCTATATCCCAGTGGCCATTCTTAAGCCAAAAATTGAGTCGAAGCAATTTCTCGTGATGATTCCGAGGGTAGGACGATTGATGTTCTCATCCATCGGTTGCAGTTTTCATTTTCTTTCTCTGTCAATGGAAGGAAAATATAAGAGATCATCAACTGAACTCTTGAAGGTGAGACAATTCCATCCGTTTATGAATGTCAGTGACCAAGTATAAGTTGCTGCATCAAGACAGCTAAAATGCTGCCCATGGATATGTTGATAACATTAACAACGTCATTATTGAGCTGCACACAAAATAGGAAAGAATCAGAAGTATGTCTTCAGATCCGGGCAGATTGAAGAAGTAAAAACCATATCAATAATGGAGATAGGAGAGATGTTGTTGGCCCAGAGGGGAGAGGAAGTAGCACGATCACTGATTTAAGAAAAGTTGGACTTTTCCAACTCTAAGGGTTAATGCATTGGCCATTCTTGGTCTAGATAGTTTTTTAACACATATCTGAATGCTTTTTATCTACCTAGTCATTTTCCAGTTGCTTTAAGATTTAAATAATCAAGGCCTTCAGCCGTTGCATTTAGACATGAGCCCACCATTCGTGATGACTAAGCCAGACAATTCATGAGAGCAGGCAATGACAGTAGAAGAGATAAAGTAACAAAATGAACACAATCAAATTAAAGCAATCAGTGAGATCACAAACTTCAGTTACTTACCCACTGAAATCCTTCCTTCTCTTGAAGAACAGCACCGATGATGCTTTCACCAAGATTAGCTATCTGTGAAGCTATAACACATACAATAGCTTCAGGTGCAGTTACCTGCATCAACGTCCAAAGATAAATCTAAATGTGTCTCCAAAAATAAGATAAAGATATAATGAGGGAGAGGGCCTCATTTGAATAAGAAAGGCACCTTTAGTTAGCAAGTAGAGTTCTTAAATTATGGAAATCAAATACAGAGGTTCAATAAGATTCCTTTCCAAGCTTAAGTTCAGCTTTTTATTGAGGTTGGATGAGGAGAAAATATAGACTATCAATTTAAAAAACAAATTGATTTTTTATTTTATTTATTTTTTTTAAAAGGGGCCTACTTTAATAAAAATTGCTATCTTTTATATGATAATAAAATCAAGTCTCACTGTGCATAAAAAGTAGGAATTAGTAGTTTGGAACGAAAGGATTTGGTAGTATATCTCAGGAAAAAATAAACAAAAGGAGCAGAAACACAAGCAAAGAATGCCTAGGAAATTTCTAGCAAGACTAGAATATGAAAAGTTCATAGAGAAAAAGGGACTATAAAAAGTGATTACATCACCCAAAAGACAGCCAGCTGATGCAAGAGTGATTGCTGCTAAGAGTCCAGCAAAGGTTCCCTCGAGACTGACAGCCCCTTCTGTTCCCCGAGGAACTACCTTAAAATTTGTCACCAGGTACCTGATTATAAATGAATCATCAGTGCAACATATTGCATGTTCTCCCAAGAGGATGAAGGTTACAAACCCCCTTATATAACTAGATCTGAAAAGGTTCAAATAGATTTTACATTCCCATTTCCATGTATAATATACATTGTTCATTATAAATATAACGAAGACTAAGCAACTGGTAATTAGTGAAAAAAAAAAAGAGAAACAAAATGGAAAACTCAAAGACCAAAAGATGAGACTACTGAAACTCCAAAAGATCGAAAGTTAAAAGCAAACTTACGTAATCCGACCATAAGCCTTCCCTATTTCGCTCGAGACAGTATCACTCAATTTAGTACAGAAACTGGCAACAAAACCAAGTCGCCAAAGTTGAGAAAATGCTTCTCCCCCAACTTTATTAATCATGAGCACAGCACAAACACAACCAGCAGCACTGGATCCTATAACACTACCAGGTCCTCTTCTCCCCTTTCTCTTTTCAGCTACTCCCTGCGCCTCCTTTTGGGCCATCTTGACCTTTGTTGCAGCCGTTCCCTACGAAACAAAATTCAGCATTCAGCAGGAGTATTATTACAATTGCTGAAAGAGACTGTTCTGTAGCTTCCAGTTATCAAAGCAGATGTAAAGATTAGGGAAAAATGTACTTGTATAGGAATAAAGATTTTCTCAAACACAGAGCAAACGTGATCAAGAAAATTTTAAGAATTCATATGCGTCTCAAGTGTCGGTAAATCGTGGTTTGAGACAAGCCCTTTGAGGAAAGCGAAAATTTAATGACAAATATAAGCAATAGTAGCAGCACTACAACAACATTGAACCTCATGAGCTCTACTGACATGAAGATTCGAAGACCAGCACTTTAAGAATCAATTCACGGCAGCAATTCTAAGTATTCCATCACAAAAATCTGAACTATTTTGTTAACGAAGTGATCATCTAAGAGAAGGGTTGAAACGGAGTAGAACTATTCAATCACTATAAAAACAACAATCAATAAATAAAAACAAATAAATTAATCGAAACCACTCAGCCAGAACAAAAACATGAAAACAAATAAAACAACAAATTAAATCCAGGAAAGAAAATGGTAAATAACGAGACACCGCCAATGAATGAATCAATCAAACACAAAAGCAAAGTGGAATTGGAGAAGGAGGGGATATAGACGAACAATAACGAAGTAGGTAGCAACAAGAAGGAAACCAGAGGGCCCAAAAGCACGCCACGTGAGAGTACCAAGCAAGAAAGCAGAAGCAATGCCAGAAAGAGACAAGCCCGAGACGAGAATAGGGGAACCCAGGACGAAAATGAGGAGGTTGCTGAGAAGGGCAGACTGCCAAGTGGAGGGATTGGATTGGAGGAGATTGAAAGCACCGGATGCAAGGGTGTGAAAGCTCTGGGCTCGGACCACCATCTGGGAGGAAGGATTAGGGTTGGATTTGGGAATTAGGGGTTTAAGAGGAAGAGGTAAAAGGGGAAATTGATGGCGTTTGGGAGACAGAAGAAGGGGAAAAGGGAGAGTTGAAGAAATCATCAAAGCCATGGACCTTAAATACCGAAGAATCTGAGGGAAGAATGTGATTGAGTGTTGGTCAAGTAAATAACTGTAAGTAAGAACTAAGAAAGAAGAAGAAGAAGAGGAAGAGGAAGAAGAAGAAGATATTTTGATTTTTAAGGAGTCAAGAATCAACCGTTTCTGCTGTGCTTGCTTCTTCCAACCAGCTCAGACTTGAAGAGTGAAACTAAAATCAAGGTTAAAAATTTCCCATTTAAACAAAAAAAAAAAAAAAATATCTATATCTATGAGTATAAACTATTCAAATTAGTAAAATCAATCCTATACCAATTTTCAAATGAAAATGTAAATGAATTGTTCGTGATAGAATTAAAAGTGAAGATGAGATGTAAATTGATGTAATTGATAAAGTTTATAGTCGATTCAAATTTTAATGATATGTAAAGTGATGTTTTAATTAAATTCAAAAAAATATATAATTATTCTTATTCTTAGAATATCACCTCCAATTCTCTTAGGACTAAAATGTGGAGGATTTTATAAAATGTGAGAGATTGTGTTTGTTATATTTAACATCTAAAAACGAGTTGGAAAGAAATAACATAATTGATAAAATAATTTACTCTAAATAGATTAACAATACATAAATAAATAATTACCAACATCCTACGATAGAAGCAAAAACAGTAATAATGAAAAAAATGTAGAAGGGTGATTTTTGCAAAAAGTAAAAGGGATCAATTTTGAAATAAAGTAGCAAAAAGAATAAGATTCCAAGTATCAGGTACACCGGGAAGACACCAATGACTACAATCAAGAAGAGGGGTAGAACTGTTAGAAGTAGTGTAATTGGAAGGATGTCCATCTTTTCTTAGTTGAGTCAACAATGTGACATCAAGTAAATAGACCGGTGTGACGATGTCATTTAGTACGCTCTTCACTATGGCTTCCCCTTCAAGGCTTGGCCCTGGATGATCCTTTTATCGGTTGCTTCTCTCCTTGACAATTCTTTGTCGATATCTCTCCCCAATCATTTCCACTATAAAAAGAAATAGTAATAAATGTTGTGTTTGATTGTGAAAAATTGAAGTTTAGAAAACATCAGAAAAAACTTAAATAAAAGAATTAATAGCTAACATGTGAGTGTATATATAATCTCATAAATAATTAATCAACACTTACTCAATATGAACCGCAGAAACACCTTGGAAGAAAACAATGGTCTTTGAAGGATTAATATTGGAATCAAGCCATTTACCCCAGGTTGTCAAACCAATCTTGAAAGCTTCCATTCTATCCATTTCTTTCACCAATTTGCTTCCTACTTGGAAGAAATCCCATCTAATACAATTACAAACCAATCAATTTATTTATTTATTTACTTTTATTGGGAATCCTCTGAAAAAGATTTTTTCTATTTTTTTTTTTTTTTTTTTTTATAAAAAGGGGCAAATTGGGAATGAAGATATAAAAGAGTTTTACTTACGTTTTATAATGGCCAGTGTGAGTCCACCAATGATAAGTGTTGAAAATCAGAAAGTCAACGCTTTTCCATTCCTCTCCTCTACTAATGGAATCCAATTTTAACACTTTCCCTATTTTCTCTTCAACTAAATCCACTAGAAAACCATTTTTCAAGTACATTATTGATGTCCCATATTCCTTCACACACATATATATAACATATCCACATTTAATTACAAACTTTATACTAAATGATATAACGAAAAACAAATTTAACCATATTATATTGTTTAAAATAATTATCAAAATAATTTATATACTTACAGGAAATAAAAAGGTAGAGAGAAAATGGTTAGTGGTAAGGGTATAATTGGAATTTGGTACAGCAGTGTGAAGCATGCATGTTAATGACTGCCACATGTTATTACTCAGTGAGTCACCCACTAGCATTATCTTCTTCCCTCTGTATCTCTCTAGCAATTCTTCACCGTTGAATCTATTCATCGATTAAACAATATACGGATGATATTTATTAGTTTATAACCCATTCTAAAGATTCTCCTTTTTTTCCAAATAAGTCCTTACTTATTCCTAGTTTGTTGTAGTTATCCATTATTTTTTCTCATTGCACTATAATTATTATAGCATAAATACATTCATGATTCAACAAATTTTAAATACAGATTATTTATTTCAAATTTTCGAATTCCGTAAACAAAAACAACATACAATAATTAAAAACAAAAACGACAAAATTCAAAACCCCAAAAAAAGAAAAAGGAAATGTTGTACTTGATTGGAGAAAGGGATACCTGGGGAGGTCACAGCGGCGGGGCTGCCACCGGAACTTAAGGTAGTCGGTGTCCGGGCGACCGTTCTTCCGGCACTTAAAACCGTCACCGATGAAGGGACAATTCGACGCGTCGTAAAGTGGGTACGACGCGTCGTAAACCCAGCTCCCTTGGTAAAAAACACACGCATTATTGTTGTTCCACTGCTTAGGCTTCTGCCGCCCGGAAAAACTGTCTCCACGGCGGAGAATAATTTGCAGAAATATAAGAAAGATTACGCCGCCGCTGAACCGGCGGGCGGCTAAGGCCATGGGAGGAGGAGCTGAACAGTGAAAAAGTAGAGAGAGATGGGGGTTGAAGTTTGAAGAAGCGGGAAAAGTGGGGAATAGAAAGGGAATATAATATATATACGGATATTTATAAATAGAAGTTGCATAAGTACTAAGCTAGAAAATTAATGGATTTTTTTTTAAAATAGCACAATCAGAAAATTACAGTAGAAGCTAGAGATGTCTATTTAATCCGCAGAGTCGAGACCTTGTGGGGACCGTCCCAAACAAGATGAGGAATCTCTGAACACATGAAAAATGGGAAGAGAGATTGGAGATTATTTTTTTCTTGTTGACATATTGGGGTCAAGGATGGGGAATACATTTCCCAACCCTGATACCATCTTGCCTCAAAAGAAAAAAAATTTGTGTACCGTTGTGAAACAAGGCACAATCAAAATAAAGAAATTGAAAAATATAATATTAAAATATTAAAGTAATAATATAAATAATATATAAATAAATAATAAAATTTAAGAAATTAAGAAAATTATAAAAACTCAAAATTATTGAATTTCTCCACTTTCTTTGGAAATCTCACCAATAATGTTCACACTTACAAATCCACCGAATACTATTATTCATAGGCAATTTGGCAAACATGAGGTGGATTACATAGCCACTAAAAATAAGTATTTTGTATATACATGACATGAATGTTGATGTTTAAAGGATTGACGAGTATGACCACTAAGCACACCATAATGGTATCTATATATATTAATAGTATTTATAATAGTTTTTGTTTGAACACACGCATGCACAATGCGACCGCGCACACACAGATAAATATATATAAATAAATATATACACACATAAATATGCATACGAATACATATACATATATATTTATATTAATATTTATTTATCAAAAACAAAAAAAAAAGTTAAAAAACAAAAGTGAGGAATATTTCCCTGTGGGGAACTTGATCCACGCATAATACTTGTGGGGAATCTCCGCCCCGTTCCCCGTGGGGAAATTCTTGGGGATACAGAATGGGATAAGGGGGTGGGGACAAGGACGGAGAGTGAAATTCCCGTCCCTGCCCCGCCCCGTGGACATCTCTAGTACATACCAAAAAGTTTTAGCGATTTTGTAAAAGCCCAAAAGTGCATACGAAATACAAAAAAAGCCCACCATAAAATGCAATAAACCTAAATAACATAAGATTTTCTTACTAAAAGCCGACTCATTTTTCCTTTGACGCACAAAAATTCAACGACAACTCTATTATTCTCTTATTCTTTATACATTATAAGCAAACAACTCTGTGACAACGCAAGAATATTGATCACTTGTTTGACTAGTTGTAGGGAGATATAGTTTTCTCCAAGATCGATCTCCGCGTAGGTTACCATTAGTTGAGAATAAAAGACGTTGACATCCCTAAGGTTGTCTTTTACTTGAGATATGGGCATTACGGGTTCATTGTAATGTCGTTTGACTTGACTAATGCTCCTGCAGTGTTTATGGACCTAATAAACAAGGTGTTCAAGGAGTTTTTGGACTTTTCTGTCATAGTGTTCATTCATGATATCTTGGTTTATTTCAAGATGAAGGCAGAACATGAGGAGCATCTCCGTAGAGCTCTAGAGACTTTGAGAAAGAATGGTTATATGCTAAATTCTCTAAGTGTTACTTCTAGTTGAAGCAGACAACTTTCTTAGGACAAGGTGTCGAAGGATAGAGTTTCTGTAGATCCTACAAAGATTGAGGCAGTTACAGAGTGGTCTCGCCCTACAAGAATCAATAAGATATGTAGTTTATTCTAGGTTTGGCAGGTTACTCCCAACGATTTGTTAAGGAATTTTCTCGCATGTCCTCTCCTTTGACCCAATTGACTAGGAAGGGGGCCTATTTTGTATGGAGTCAAGGTTGTGAGGATAACTTTCTAGAATCTTAAGCACAAGCTCGTTATTACGCTGATTCTTACGGTGCCAGATGAATCAGAAAGTTATGTGATTTACGGTGATGTGCATCCAAGAAAGGACTAGGGTGTGTATTTGGTAAGGTGGTTGCTAATGCCTCCCGACAGTTGAAGAACCATGAAAAAAACTATTATACTTATGACTTAGAGTTGACAACAATGGTGTTTCCTATGAAAATCAAGAGACGTTACTTATATGGTGAGAAGATACATATTTTCACATATCATAAGAGCTTAAAATATTTCTTCACCCAAGAGGAATTAAACATGAGGCAACACAAATGGCTTGAGTTAGTAAAAGTTTATAACTGTGAAATTTTGTTTCATCCAAGCAACGCAAATGTAGTAGTAGATACATTGATTAAGAAGACAACCCATTCAACACCTTTAGTGACTAGAAGGGCCCATTTGTGTAAGGAGCTTGAATATGCTGAAATAGCAATGGCAATAGTGGAGATTTCTTCACAATTAGTATAGTTGACAGTACAACCAATCTTGAGGCAGAAAGTTAAAAATGCTCAGTCGAGTGATCTAATTCTTGATGAGAAACATAGTCTGGTAGAGGAAGGTAAGGGTAATGGATTCTCAGTATATGTGAATAGTGGTCTTTTGTACCAAGGGCATTTGTGTGTGTTAGCCGATAAAGATCTTAAGGAGGAATTGATGATAGAAGCTCATAGTTCTCCATTCTCGTTTCATTCGGGTAGCACCATGATGTATCAAGACTTGAAACATATTTATTGTGGCCTGAGATGAAAAGAGAGGTGGCAAAGTTTATAAACTCGAGTTTTTTTTTTTTAAAAAAAATGTATTTGAGATTGAACGTTTAACTTGGAAGGGTGATCGGTTTAAGGGAAAGCATTTCTAAATATAAGTTGTCAAGGATTAAAAAAGAAAAATTATTAGTTGAACAAAGGAAATTTGGAAAGTTTCTAAGGTGAACCATGGTTTTTGTTAGGTTTTCTTTTTTCTTTTTATTTAAAAGTAAATGGTGGTATAATTTATTTATATAAGTTAAGTTTTACTAAAATTTGTCAAGAAAAGTAAAATGAATTGGTTGGAAATTGAGTGGTGACCACCAAAATGAATTTAAGTAGGAGGTGGGAAGGTGGAGTAGAAAGGGATAGTCCATTGTCGGTCATGAAAAGGGAATGGAACCAAACTTTTTGTGTTGATTGGTGCAACCATTTCTTCTACCCTTTTCATCTTGCTTTCTTCAGAAGAAGTGGAATGAATAGCTTAAAGAAGTTGAGTCTTGGTTGCCATGGAGAATTATGCTTGGGAGGCTGAAGAAAATTGAAAGAAAACAACAATCAAAGCATATTTTTGGGTCATTTAATAGCACTATGGTGTTTTGACGATTATGAAGTGCAGTTGTTTTAAGGTTGATTTTGATCAGACCAAGCAATTTTAGAGCTCCAAATTTACAAGTTAGTTAAGAGGTTTCTTATGAGTTTTATGAAAGAAAATTGAGGTATTTCGATCAAAAAATGGAAGGGACAAGCAAGTTTTGGTGGATTTTTGCTGCTGTAAAATAACAAGTTCTATTATATGCGTTGAGAGTTTTGTTGATTCGAGGAGTTCAAGAGCATTTTGGATGTCCAAGTTTTGAAGTAAACTTGTTCTAATTATGGGTAAGAGGTTTACATAGATTAGCTTGATTAGTTTGGCTGGAATGAGGTGCTTGGTTAGTCGGAGTGGTAAAAAAATTAGCTAAATGATGAAACCTTTTTTTAAGCTAGAGGTTGAAGATGATCTTTGTTTGTCATAATTATTTGCCTGCCATAAAAATGGTATCAATATATTAGGAGGTTTGATTAGCCAAATCTGCTTTGATTTTCAGGTCAATAAGAGATTGGATGAATCTATAAACCCAAGAGTTGTAGCTTTAATCAGTGAGTGACACATGTTGTTGCATTTCAATGGTGCTAATTGTCGTAGTAAGAAAACCTGTAAAATAGAAGCACGTTAATAATAGGCTGAGTTGTATATCTCCTTTTATTTAAGACATTTTGCTGCTCTACTTGGATGTGCAAACAGATTTCACATGTTCCGTCATCTCCAAGATAAAACAATCTTTAATGTCGTCAGTAGGAACTGCACTAGAACTAGGAGTATTCAAAAAATAGTTGAAAACCGAACCAAAATCGAATGCATGCGGTTCCTTTTGGTTTATATTAAATTGAAACCACTTTTTATGTAGTTCGGTTCAGTTTAAGACATTGAACCAATTTTAAAACCAAATCGAACTGCTTTATTTTTTTTTAGAAAAAAGTATATATATATGTATGTATAACATAAGATAGATGGTACCTACTGGTTCTTGAAGATTAACTCGGGCCAAAGTTTCTCCAAGATGCCTCAATATGAAAACACAGGAGGATTAAGATTTTAAAACTCAAACAATGTTTTCCCGAGATGCCCTCAAATGAAAAAGAAACAAAAGAAAAATGATTTAAAACTCGGGGCAACTTATGAAAACACAGAAGGATTAAAATTTTAAAACTCGAATAATATTTCTCGAGATGCCCCAAAATGAAAAAATAAAAGGAAAATGATTTAAAACTTGGGGCAAAGTTGCCCCGAGATGCCCCAGAATGAAAGCAGAAGGATTTAGATTTTAAAACTAGGGGCAAAGATGCCCTGAGATGAAAAACAGAAGGATTTAGATTTTGAAACTCGAGGTGATCACGTATGAGGCAACTTTGCTCCGAGTTTTAAAACTTTTCCTTCTATTTTTCATCCCGGAGCACTTACATAAGTGGTTTGGTTTTGATTTTGATTTTATTTCTGCATAAGCGATTCAATTTTGATTTAGTTTGACACAAATGAGCGGTTCAGTTCAATTTCGAATGAGATTTTTTTTGTATTTTGTGGTTTAGTGTGGTTTTAGCTTCAAATTGAACCGAATCGAACCATGTACACTCCTAATTGAAACCAATCGATATACCAACACTTGATAGATACTAGTATGCTCGGTAAACTAAGAGAGAAAAAATTTATTTGGAAAAGTAAAACAAAAAAACATAATGGTAAGGAGAGCTCGAGAGAAAGAAAAGAGATGAAGAGATTTTTTTGTGTCAAATGAGAAGGGAAATGGTGGTATATATAGTGGATGGGGGAGGCTACAACGGATGGATAATAATGATGCCGATATTATGACTATTAGAAAAACGAACTAAGGCTAGACACAGTGCAATTATCATAAAAAAATTTCTCTAACCCTTAAAACGTAAGCAAACCATGCACAAACAATTAAATCACAAATAAACATACCTTTGTGCCGATGTGAGTAACTCTCCAAGTTCAAATTACCTTTGTACTGATAAGGATGATCCTCCCAAAATCGTATTACCAAAACGCTGCGAAATCACTAGCATTCTTTAACAGTATCCACACACGAACTGGGAATTAGACTCCTTGAATTTGGGTCTACTCGAACCTCACAGAGTGGGAATTTTGACTCTTCAAATTCTCTCCTTACGACAAACGAATTTTTGCCTTTTGTTGTGTGTATGAAATAAGACGCCTATGGTCTTATTTATAGGCTTCTTAGAATTTTCTAATAGATTAGGGTTTCATAATAACTTAGGGATTTCTAATAAGCTTCCAATTCTCTAATTGGGCTTATTAATTACTCATCCCAAAGACAAATTCAACCTAGTTCTTTCATGTGCGACCTGTTAGCACTACAGGAAAAAACGAAAAATGCTATCGTAGACATTTTATATCATTTAATGAAAAGTCGTGACAGCCCATGTTATTAAAAGTCTAGAATTTTTAATAGCGTTTTATCGAAGCTATAAAAAGTATGAATTTTGATAGCATTTTAGGAAGGTTATAAAAACAACTTTGTAATAGCAATATTCTATTTACATCATTTATGATAGCGTTTTCCCAAAGCTATGAAAACATTTTGATAGTGTCTTATGAAAGCTATGAAAAGTGTGCATTTTGATAGCATTTTGGGAAGGTTATAAAAACAACTTTGTAATAGCGATATTCTATTTACATCATTTATGATAGCGTTTTCCCAAAGCTATGAAAACATTTTGATAGTGTCTAATAAAAGCTATGAAAAGTGTGCATTTTGATAGCGTTTTGGGGAGGTTATAAAAACAACTTTGTAATAGCGATATTCTATTTACATCATTTATGATAGCGTTTTTCCAAAGCTATGAAAACATTTTGATAGTGTCTAATGAAAGCTATGAAAAGTGTGCATTTTGATAGCGTTTTGGGAAGACTATAAAAACAACTTTGTAATAACGTTTTTTATATGTATATTATTTATGATAGCGTTTTGTTAGAGCTATGAAATATAATTTGCTTTCTCAAAATTTCATTTAATAATCCCCCATTTGAAAATTTTTAAAAACATTTTCATTAAGCATGCAATATCTACCTGTGTAATACTGTTCTTAAACAAAGATGCTGATGACATGAACCTTTACATAGTGATAATGATTTAGAATATTGGAAAGTAGCCATTGGTTTTAAACTTTACCTCTAACAACGTTGGACACAAAATATTATTCGAGTGAAGTTCTAAATGGTCGTGGTTTAAGAACTTGCACATATATCCCAGTTTAGTGGATGCTCAAGAGAATTTGCCTAAAATTCCATAGGAAGCAACCCTCGCTTCCATATCCACAAAGGTGAATTTATTAGAAATGACATGTATTGGAGAAGCTTTGGGAAGCCATCTGATAAAGTGATCATGTATGTTGTCTAATTCTAATCTTTTTTTGTTTATATTTGTTAAAGATTTTCTGTACTTATTTAATTAATATATGTTTTATAAGTTTATGTAGGTGAATGAAATGGAGTCATCTTAACCAAAGGACTAAAGAACCAACGATGATAGTTAGCTCATATAACCTTGTACACTTATGACGAACTTTGTTTGTATTTTAAAGGTTAATTTGTGTGGTTGGTACATTTACTAATTTGTGTATTTTGATTGTTAATTTGTGTGGTTGGTACATTTAGACTGCAACATTCATTAAGTAAATTACTGACTACTTTATTTTGTAATTTTAATACATTATGAATGGAAGCTAATTAATTCAAAAATAATTTTTGAGAAAAAAGTTACATGTTTCATAGCCATATATTAAGGCTATAGAAAGATTTAGATAGCCAATAACGAAATGGTATCAAAAGGTTATTATAACTATTATAATAATTAAAAACGATCAATTAACTTTTCTACATCTGTAAATACTATATTATAACTGAATATTATAGCTGTAAATACTATACTATAGCTGTAAATACTATACTTTAGCTTAATATTATAGCTACAAATACTATATTATAGCTTAATATTATAGCCATAAATACTATATTATAGCTTAATATTATAACTATAAATACAATATTATAGCGTTGAAAAAAATGTTATTATATGTCAAAGATAGCACTTTATTTAAACTATATAAATTTATTATAGTTCTAATGAAAAACGCTATCAAATGTTTTTATAGCAACGTATATAAGCTATATCTTCATACTCTACATAGCACTCATTATAGCTTTGGAAAAACGCTATAAAAAGCCCTAGACTTTTAATAACATGGGCTGCCAGGACTTTTGAAAAAGGCTCTAAAAAGTTTATTATAGCTTTTTTCGTTAGCTATCGTATATGTTATTTCTTGTTGTGGCACCCTACTTGACATCAAGTATAAAATTCATTAAGAACTAAATTCAACCTTTTCATTCGCTTAAAGATATCTTACTAATCACTGAATCATAAGAATAAAACTCCTAGGTATTTTAGCACGATTATCTTCATATCACTTGTGATCAGTTATTACCCACTGAACTTATTTCTTGGGATCTCCGGTCTTTCAAGTTGGGTTTACCTCACAGGTAATTCAGTTTTCTATAGGCTTGAGTCCCATTCGTTTTTAGATTTTGAAAACATTCTCTCTAACTAGTCTTTTCGTCAAAGGATAAGCCAAGTTATCATCAGTCTGTACATGATCTTCCACAATAATTAATTATTATTTATCTTACTTTTTCTCCCTTAATAAATATCCTTTCTCCAAAATACAATTATCTTTTCTTTAAATAATTATATTTCAACAAATACAATTATCTTTTCCTTTCACATAATAATTATATATATATTTCAACATATACATGTAATTATCAAATCTTCACCAAACTTTCCATCCCACAGTTTAATTAAATAACATCCATAATTATTTAATTTAATTCAACTTCAACAACACTAAAAAATCCACAACTTTACTTAATCCTCATAACATACCATTTAATCAAAATCTCAACAAACACCACATGCCAAAACCTCTAATTAATTAAATATTCATCCAACAAATATTTAATTAATTTCAATTCTCACAAAAATCAAATAATTCTTATTAAATGAATTCAAAATAACGCCCAATAAATTAAATCTAATTAAACAAAATTAAGATAATCAAGTCCAAAATTATCTTAATTTTTGGGACGTTACATAAGGTTCAATATGTTTAGCCTAAGCTTCTTCCTATCACCTATATCTCTTCGAGAGAAGGAATCAGGTGTTGTTCACCAACTACTCGAGAGAATAAGTAGCGAACACACTAAACCTGTCATGGAAGGGGGCTTGGCGACAAGCCCAACTCCAGTGTTTGGCCTCCATCATTTGTGTTCTGAAAGGTGGATAAGTGTGGTATCTAGACACCAAAAGGTTGTCCACCTTAAGTAGAAAGGCCATGTGATTCTTCCAAGTAATGAAACCTAGATAACTATCGTGTAACTATCTTTATCATTTGTATCCTAAAAAGCAAACAAGTGTGGTGTTTAGGCGCCAAGAGCTTGCTCACCTTAATTAGAAGATGGTTAAGTGGTATCTATAGCATCAAGGACTGTCGCATTGGTTAATTGCATACAACACTAAGACCTTAGCTTCCTGTATACTTTTTTAATACAAGTTAGTTCACTTCCCATAATCCTATCATTCTATTTCACCTTCTATTGAATCTTTAGTATAAATAGTAAAATTAATATACATTTACATCATATTGTATAGATATGTATACTGCCTGAAGTTAAAAGTAAACGTTATCCTTAAGCTTGATAGAAATTACATGTGTTCGACCTTGGCTTACCCAGAAAACCTCTCGCTTCACTTATACTTAGGCAAGTGAGAGAAAAACATGTACTCAACGTACATTAAGTCGTTACACGTGGAAAGAATGTGTACTTTTTATTGCACGATCCTTGCCTAGAGGCATAATGAGCACATGGCATGCAATGACCATGTTTGCGACCAATCTCTTCTCGCGTAGCATAGTCCTAGGCATAGAACCTCAATGATACATTAACGAACTCATTAATAAACGAATGAGAGGAACGATGATACCTGCATGTCCCATATTGTAGGGATAAGCATATCACTTTGATTCTATAAAGAGAGGTTTGGGAAAGACTTATTAAAATGATAAATCCAAGCATGCAAGCCTTCATTACCACTACTTCCCAGTGAAGTAAGCTCAAAACGCATAACAGTTCTTTGTTGCAGCATTCCTATCGCGTAAGGCAGAATGCATTTAGGGTCTCACAATAGGAATTCCATGCCTAGAGATTCGTCCCATGGATACATGAAATTCAAGGTATAGCAAGAAAGAAAGAGAAAAGTTGAGAGCTAAGTTTAAGAAGAAATTGCTTTACTAAGTTTATGTATTTATTGCTCAAAGTTTTCATTAACATGTTTTGTTTTAAAAGTTGTCACTGACGAAGCTTTATAGCTCAAGTTTCATTATTTTATTTTCCTTACAGGTAGAGATGAGGGTTCCCACGCCTACCAAAGATTCACCTACTTTGCTAGAAGTTTGATTAGATTTTTGTACGGCTCATTTGATTCATATATTTTAGATTGTAATTAACTAGCAAAGGATTCAGTTGTTTGTCTATAATAGGTTAGTAAGACTTGAGTTATATTTTTTGTATTGGGTGAGTGGTTGAGACTCTGAACTTAGCTATGTATATATAATACTTTTTTAATAGATTATCCATTGGTTGGGTGAGCTTGAAGATCTTTAAGGAAAGTTTACAGTTTTAAAGTTTAAGAATTTTCTTTTTTCGCACTTCTATGTCTAAGATTTTAAAAAGAGATAAATAAGAATTACAGGTTGAGCAAGGTCGATAGATGTAATTAGAAGAAGAACGATGTTGGTCGGCTTCACGCCACATCTCGAGCCATGTGAGGAGGTCCTCCGGGGTGGGGTGTGACAGTATAAAATACATAAGGAATATGTAAGCTAACTCTTTTTGTGTTTTTTATCGCTAAAAAGTTTATTTTATTTTAAATTATACTATGTTAGGAAAATGTAGGGCCTTGATGAATTTTCAATCTCAAAAGAATTTGGAAAAAAAAAAGAAGAAAAATCACATTCTAGAAAGCAGTAAATGTAGTTATATTTATAAAATAATTTAAAATTTAATACAATGATGTATAATTTAGTGCATAATATAATATGCATTGTTGGTTTTGTATTATAATGCTTTTTACAAGTGGGTACTATCGAATGTGGGTATTATGTTATAAGATACATACGGGAAATCGTGGCAAAGAAAAAGAGCATTATCACTTATGTGGTATGTTTTTAACAAAGTGTCTATTCGACTTTTTATGTTTTATAGAAGCTCGTACTCGCAACATGAATTGGATGAAGTACAAGTGGAGTGGGCTAAATTTTTAGCTCTATATATATGATAGGCACTTAAAATGTTATTCTTGTTAATATTGTAAATGGCTAATATGGGAATGCCCATAACCTTTTCTGTGTGAATGTTTTGTTCATAGTAATTATCTGCTTATATACTTGAGAAAAAAGATGTAGGGGATAGACTTTAGTCTTGTGTCAATATTTTGTTCGTAACTATTATTATATGGTTTTTGGTATACCACTCATGTGGATTGGTCTAGCAACACACAAAAAAGAAAATGGATTGGGCAGGGTTTCAAAAAAGATAAATTATTGTAAATTTTGGAATAGGCCACATATATATGAAGCTTTGTTGGATGTATTGTGTTAGAATTGTGTAACTATTTATGATATATTGTTGAAACTTATTTAAACGTTCTTGCAAGTTTGAACACTCCTTTGCCTCACTTCAAGTTTGAACACACCACAAGCAGTTCAAACTTCTGAATGTTCTTAGCATGCAACCCTGAATCAAGATTTGCAAAAGAAGATGATGATGAGAATCTGTCATCTAACAGAGAATTTCTAATTGATAGAAAATACCCTAAACATCAAATTATTAAAAACTTCTTTAAACAACATAAAGGTAAGGCTTAAATATCCTCCAATAAAACTCTAACACAATGTAGAAATACTAATTTAACCTTACTTAAATGTTATTAAAAAGGATAAAACTAGAAAATACTTAAATTACATCAAAATCATTAATTCAATTTAATTAAGAATTTGATGCCCGTCGGTTCATATTACTGATAGAAAGGTATTAATTAGTGTATATCAGTTAGACACTAATATCTTTATATAAGTTTCTATTAGTGATAGAAATTGATAGAAACATTGTTGAAATTTATGTTCTAAAACTCGTAATTTGTAATCGTATTCTATTCAATAAAGTCGTTATTGAGAAATTGAATACTATAATCTTAAATCCAATAAACTAAAATTCCAAGGCTATTTTGAGTAAACTTGAACTTTATGTAGAGACATAAACATGAATTAAGTTCGAGTAAATAGTCCAAATAGTCTATAGTAAATGAATAAAGGTTGGGCGCCTTATATAGAGATACTATGGATGCGGCCCGCTTTATAGTTAGTACAAACGAGGTAATCCTAAATCGTTCATGTAAAGATATGAAAGTGGGCGCATCATATGTAAAGGGTTTACATAAGATAGAACCATGAAATAGTCACTTTTACGTTATAACGCTGTTTACTGTTTAAAACTAACTATCTCGATTATTGATGACCTAGGAAACTTAATCTTAATCCTGAGCTAACTGTGAACTCTTGTTTACATGAGATTATCCTTAGATCTACATAGGTTAGGACAACTCATTAGCGTTGGCCCAATAAGCCTCCCATTTTAGGGGTAAGATCGGACGGATAGATGGAAACATAGGGTGCAAGACGGAATTCACTCCTATCCGCTGTAGGGTTAGTAGATAGGTTGTTCACTTAAGGACTGAATCAAAGTCTTGAACAAAGGAGACCCACCCTCTCATTGACCCGAGAGGGATTCAATTTATAGTTTGGACCTTAAACTAATTGCTCAATAGTTGATCAATAGGACTTAAGGAGAAAGATGTAGTTTTAGGGTAAAACGATACTTTTCGATCAAGCTAAGCTTACGAACAACCTGTGAAGGATTAATTTACTGATCATGGTTATATTAAATGGACACAAATATATCTACAGTGAGGGGAGTGCAACTACGGGACTTTAGTGGAATGACCCGTTAGTTAACGAATGTTGATTAGCTCGGTATAAAAGAGTTTAGCCTGTTAATCTTGGATCGTTGGAGCCCATGATCTATAGGTCCATTAGGTTTCCCTGCTAGCTCATATGGAATAAACTTAGAACAGTATGATGGAATGAGTCGAATTATTCAATTTTAAAGAGGAGAGAGAAACCAACAAGTATATGTGATATAGCCGTCGATTTTTAGATTATTGATAGAGCTTTATGTTTAAATGAGATTTAAATATTAAAGTTATGA
This sequence comes from Cucumis melo, assembly GCF_025177605.1. Classification (NCBI taxonomy): domain Eukaryota; kingdom Viridiplantae; phylum Streptophyta; class Magnoliopsida; order Cucurbitales; family Cucurbitaceae; genus Cucumis; species Cucumis melo. Next base: position 21,884,014 of record NC_066863.1, on the reverse strand, counting down.
ATGTGGATTCATACTCGGAAGCTAAAAAAATGATGAAAGTGGTCAAAGTTGTAAAAAAAGTCAAAATGTTGACCGGTAATATATTCAAGTGTGATTTGAATCTTGAGAAAATAAATTCGGATTCAAGCTCGAAAGGTCATAATTAGTCAAGACGGAAAAAATCGTAAAAAGTCAAAATGTTGACTTTTGGGTTTGAAAAGTCAAAGTTTGACTTTGATTAAATGACAATTTTACCCTTTGACCAAAGTTAGTGGAAAAATCCCTAGTGGTGGTTCAAGCATTAATTGGAGCTTCGAACGTAAGTTTTTCTTAAAAAACCCTATTTTTAATCTTATTTTGGTTTAGAGTTTATTGTTAATTAATTGCAATTAGGGTAGAATTTCGGTATTTCTTCCGCCATGCTCGTTTAATCTCTTTCATTTGGTATCAGAGCATATTCTTTTTACTCAATTGCATTTGGTGGGTATCAATTTATTAGATAAATTGTGTGTGGAACTAAAATGGTTTTATTATGATTTTGGCCCTAAATTAAGTGTTTTATGTATTAATTATTGTAATTGGCCTTTGTTTTATGGTCTTAATTATTAGTTAAGGGTCTATCTTTTTTATTAGTCATTATAGTCCAAATTAGTTTGTAATTGCTTCAACCAGGAGAGAGAAAATAATTTTTTTGGAGGAAAATGGCTCACAGATTTGAATTAGATGGCCAGACCCGAATTATCGACCCAGACCCGATCTAGAAATCGGTTCGCGACCCGGTTCCTTACACGTGCGTAGTGTCCACCACGCATTTCCTTCTCCGCACGACACATGTCCTTTAAACGGTTTGGATGACTCGCTCGCCTACCTTAATCTGATTTGGTTCTTTGTTCCAACCTGCACCTGATGAAAACGCCTTGCCCGACCCACGATCCGACCCAATTTTTTCTGGTGACCAGCACGAGAATTGGATCTGTGATTTGGGCCGATTTAGGTCCAACTTGTTGGATCTGGGCCAGTTCAATCTTTTTATGGTCGGTTCTAGTTTTTTTTTACCTATTCTCAGCTGGTTTGTGCGGTTCGAGAGTTTTTTTGTACAACACCAAATTATTATTGTAATAATTTTAGGTTTTAGCTTAATTTAGGGGCCAAAATCATTCCATTTGAGGGTGTTTTCAATTAAATTATGCATGTAATGTATGTTTTAATTTCTTTTAATTAGTATATGCATCTTGTATGCCATATAGATTCTAAATCCCACCATAGGTTAACATGTTCATGCATTGAAAGTATGTTATAATGGTTCTAATGTATAGTATACATGTTAATTAATTAAGACAAAAATTAGTTAGGGATAGTTGCAAATGTAGTAATTATATTCAAAATAATTAAGTATATAGCAACATTTTAAAAAAATTGTAAATATAGCAAAATCTATCAAAATCTACCAATGATAGGAGTCTATCACTAATAAACCATGTAGCAAATGTTGGTCTATCATTGATAAACCATAAGAGTCTATCAACGATAGAAGTCTAACACCAATAGACTTTGCTATATTTACAATTTTTTTTATTGCTACATACTAATTATTCTAAAAATTGCTACCTATTATAATTACCCAATTAATTAATTAATTTAATTTTGATTAAATATGATTTAATGAAATTAATTAATTAATTAATTATTGATTTATTTTTTAATTAAATATGATTTAATTTAATTAAATATGATTTAGTTTAAAGTTAAATGAATAATTAAAAAAATCCAAATTAATTAATTTGTTTATATAATGGTTATATATTGCTCGATGAATGTTATAGGTTTGTCTAAGTTTTTTTTATAAGTGTTATAAAATGAATTAGACGTTTAAAATCTATAACAAAGATAAGATGCATGTTCACCTAGGTTAAAAACATATCTTCCAAATTTCATAGAATTAGGTCGATATCTTGTAAAACTCGTTACAAGAGGCTCACCTAATTCGATCTTATCAACAAGTCAGATCAGATGACTAAGGTTCGAGGTTCTTAAGTTGATAGTTTACGGAACACCTCCTACCTGGAGATCGTAATCAGTTCTTGAGCCTAGTTAACCTAGTTTTATGAGCATGCTTGAGAGGTGTGAGGTAATAAAATTGGTTTATCACTTAGACATCGTAGGTTAAAATCCAGTATAATAAGTTATGCTCGGATATTTCACCAGACTTAGGATTTGTTTAAGTGAGCCTAAATATAATCCTAAAGTTTTAAATACCCTTAAAATCATTATAAAACACTTCAGCTAGAGAGAAGTAGTGTACTTTTGGCTCTAGCTTCTAAAGTACACCGTGAGATCCATGCAGGACTTTGCGCCATGCATAGGAGCGGACTCCCTTCGGAGAGTGTTTGCATGGATCAATATCAAGGTGAATAGGGGAAGTAGTTCATAGTAAGTGGGTAAGGGATATGTGACAACACATCCTATGGTCTTTTCCATTAGGTCGTATCGTGAGGTTCCTATAATACGCCTGCTTGCCTACCCTGGAGCAATGTTCCCTTCGGTGGGTTGTATTCCAAAGATGGATAGTTTTTCTTACATCAGTTTTCATATTGTCTTTCCACTTTTGAGAGCATATTGATTTTGATCTTTAAGATTCGAAAATGGCAGGTTACACTTACAAGAATTACTAAGGGGCTATTTGGTCCTCAGATTACGAAGGAGTGGAGTGGGCTATTTTAGCCCATTCCATGTTTGTCCCAAGGGTTATTATAACCCGAGGATTAGGATTAAGACTATTATACTCATTCCACTGTTTCTCTTCTGCCACTATTCCCCACTCCTCCATTTTCTCCTCTCACACTATTTCTCACTCCCCATTTCTCCTTTTATCACTATCTCTCACTCCTCCAAAGATTATATATTTCACAAATTTTAATTACGCCACAAAAAGATTCATCTAATGAATTTTGTTATAAAAAACAAATTAGAAAAAATATACTTTGCAACAATAACTTAGGAATATGGATTGTTAGGAAAAATAAATTACGAAAAATATATTTGCAAAAAACGTAGAAAAAATTACTTAGGAAAAATTAACTTGGAAAAATATCGTAGAAAAATTTTCCTTTGCAAAAATTTAAAAGAATTGTGTTAAACGGTTAATGCTTAAACATAATACAAAAAATCAATTCTGTTAAACTTAAGAAAAATAGTATTTCATAGTTTTATCAATTTTCCAAGTTTTCAAAAAGAACAAACTAATAAGACAATCAACAACTTTTGACAATGTTTGCTATAGAAATAAATAAACATAATAAAAATAAAATATTGGTAATTAGGTGGGGTAAAATGAAATTATACATGTATTTTCATTGAATCAATTTTTTTTTTTTGAGTTTTTATTTCTAAATAAATGAAATGAATAATTTTAGAAAAAATGTGATTCTACTTTTTTTCATTAAAAATCTATTTTATGAAAAGATTTAGCATAAAACAAAATTTGAATAACCAAATTTGTATAATAAATCTAAAGAAGAAAAGATATGCATCATAATGCATATTTTTAAGACAATTTGTGTTATCAAAAGAATGATAGCATGATAAAGTAGAAAAATAACAATAAAATTCTATTATAAAAAGAATAAATTTGTATCATACTTAGAAAAAATAAAGAATCAATGATAGTATGGCAAATGCATTTAGAAAAAAATGACGATATGTAGTGGTTAAAATCATACAAATACTTATATAATTTTTTAAATTTTTTTTACAAAATTAACAAACTTATAACTTGCTTTAAAAATTATTTTTGAAAACAAAAACACAAATTAATGAAAAACACTAGTAATTAAATAATGAAAATGAAGAATTAGTAATTAATACTCTTCTAATTACTATCATCGCTTGAAATTATTATGTCATTTGTTCTAAACTGTTAACGTGTTGTGAAATGTATGTACTAGGAACAGTCTTAATTTATGTCATTCTTGTGATGTTTACTAAATATGTAATTTTGATTGTCAACAATTAATTATGACATAATTAACGAATGAGAAAATTACATTATGGAGATTATAGTTAAATTTATTTAATGAACTACATAATTAACGAGATTGAATAAAATAATTTTGAAATAAAATGTGTATTGCAAAAAAAAGAGTGAAAAAAACACTTTTGATATTCCCAGACTATAAATCTACATCCCAAACACAGATTATAATAACCCAGACTATAATAATCTACATCCCAAACACAGATTATAATAAATTAGACTATAATAATCTGCACCCCAAACACAAACTATAAGAACTCACAGACTATAATAACCTACAAATTATAATAACCACAGATTATAATAACTCACTCCACGCCCCAAACGCCCCCTAAGTTGTTAGTACATTATAGACCAAAAAAGTGATAACTAAATGCTATAAAGAATAAAAGTTATTCTAGAGTTAGCATCTAGACAAGATTGTCTTGGTTCAAAGGAGGAATAATCGACTACCCCTTCGGTAGAGGTTATTTTAAATCTTTGAAATATCATTGCAAAACATAATAATGAAGTGTACATTGTTAGTAATTGATAAATTAGATTGATTTATAAAGGATTATAGTTTTATTTCTAAAGAGAATATGTTTGTTTTTCAGCATGAATAGCTCAATAGTTCAACTATTAGCTTCCGAAAAACTTAATGACGATAATTATGCGGCATGGAAATCAAATCTTAACACGATATTAGTAGTTAACGATTTAAGATTTGTCTTAACTGAGGAATGTCCTCAAACCCCTACCTCTAATGCTAACCGAACTAGTTGGGAAGCATATGATCGATGGGTAAAGGCTAATGAAAAAGCCCGTGTCTACATTCTTGTTAGCATGTCTGATGTTCTGGAAAAGAAACATGAATCCTTAGCCACGCCTAAAGAAATTATGGATTCATTAAGGGTAATGTTTGGGCAACCAGAATGGTCTCTAAGACACGAGGCAATCAAATACATTTATACTATGCGTATGAAAGAGGGGAGCTTTGTTAGAGAACATGTCTTGGACATGATGATGCACTTCAACATCGCGGAAGTAAATGGTGATGCCATCGATGAGGCTAATTAGGTTATTTTTATCTTAGAGTCTCTTCCGAAGAGCTTCATACCATTTCAAACAAATACGTCTGTGAACAAGATAAAGTTTAATATAACAACCCTTCTAAACGAGCTCCAGTGTTTTCAGACCCTTTACCATGGGTAAGGGAAAGCAAGTGAAGCAAATGTTGCTACTACAAAAAGATAATTTTTAAGAGGATTTACTAGTTGTTGAAACATGTTTAATAGAATATAAAAATTCAATCTAGATATTAGATTCAAGAGCCACTGACTAAATTTGCTTCTCATTTCAGAAAAATAGTTCTTGGAAAAGGCTTTCAGAAGGTGAGATCACTCTCAAGGTTGGAACATGAGAGATGGTCTCAGCTGAAGCAGTGAGAGCGTTAAAGTTGTTTTTTGGAAATAGATATATCATACTAAATAATGTCTTGTATGTACCACAAATGAAAAGAAATTTAATATCTATTTATTGTATTTTGGAACACATGTATAAAATATCTTTTGATATTAATGAAGCTTTCATTTTCTATAAGGGTATTCAAATCTGTTCTGCTATACTTGAAAACAACTTATATAAGTTAAGACCAACACGAGCAAATCTTATCTTAAATACTAAAATGTTTAGAATAGTTGAAACTCAGAATAAAAGACAAAGTTTCTTATAATACCTATTTATGGCACTTAAGACTAGGTCATATAAATCTCAATATGATTGGGAGATTAGTTAAAAGTGGACTTCTAAGTGAGTTAGAAGATAACTCTTTACCTCCTTGTGAATCTTGTCTTCAAGGAAAAATGACAAAGAGATCTTTTACTGGAAAAGGTCTCAGAGCCAAAATACTTTTAGAGCTCGTACATTCGAACCTCTATGGACTAATGAACGTCAAAGCTCGGGGAGGGTACGGATATTTCATTAGTTTTATTGATGATTATTCTAAGTATGGTCATGTTTATCTAATTCATCACAAGTCTGATTCTCTTGAAAAGTTTAAAGAATATAAGGTTGAAGTTAAGAATGAATTAGGTAAAAAAAATAAAGATACTTCGATTAGATCGAGGTTGAGAGTATATGGACTTACGATTCCAAGACTATTTGATAGAATATGAAATCCAGTCACAACTCTCTGCACCTAGTACACCTCAGCAAAATGGTGTATCAAAAAGAAGAAACCAAACCTTGTTAGACATGGTTCGCTCTATGATGAGCTTTGCTTAGTTGCTAGATTCCTTTTGGGGAGGATATGCTTTAGAAACAACTGTCTATATTTTGAACAACGTTCCCTCTAAAAGTGTTTCAGAAACACCTTATGAGCTATGGAAAGGACGTAAAGGAAGTTTACGTCACTTTAGAATTTGGGGATGTCCGACACACGTGTTGGTGCAAAACCCTAAAAAATTGAAACATCGTTCAAAATTATGCCTATTTATAGAATATCCAAAGGAATCTATAGGTGGTTTGTTTTACGATCCTCAAGAAAATAAAGTATTTGTATCAACAAACACCATATTCTTGGAGGAAGACCTCATCAGGGATCATCAACCTTGCAATAAATTAGTATTAAATGAGATTTCCAAGAGTGCTACAGATAAACATAGTTCATCTACTAAAGTAGTTGATAAAACTAGAAATCTAGTAAAACACATCCTTCTCAAAAGTTGAGAGAGCCTCGACGTAGTGGGAGAGTTGTTCATCAGCCTGATCGCTACTTGGGTTTAAGTGAAACTCAAGTTATCATACCTGATGATGGCGGAGGATCCATTAACATATAAATAGGCAATGAATGATGTAGATCGTGACCAATGGATCAAAGCCATGGACCTCGAAATGGAGTATATGTTCTTTAATTCTGTTCAGACTCTAGTAGATCAACCAAATAACGTAAAATCTATTGGTTGTAAATGGATCTACAAGAGAAAATGAGACCAAGCCGGTAAAGTATAGACTTCTAAGGCTCGACTTGTGGCAAAAGGTTATACCCAAAGAGAAGGAATGGACTATGAAGAAACATTCTCTCCCTTGTCATGCTTAAGTTGATTAGAATACTCTTATCCAACGCCACTTTTTATGATTATAAAATTTGACAGATGGATGTCAAGACAGCCTTTTTGAATGGAAATCTTGAGGAGAGTATCTATTTGACACTGCGATCAAGTCTTATGGCTTTAAACAAAATGTTGACAAACCTTGTGTTTACAAAAAGGTCGTCAATTCCATTGTAGCATTCTTAGTTTTATATGTAGATGATATTCTACTTATTGGAAATGACATAGGTTATCTTACTGAAATCAAGAAATAGCTAGCAATGCAGTTTCGAATGAAAGATTTGGAAGATGCACAATTCGTTCTTAGAATCCAAATTGTTCGGAACCGTAAAAATAGAACACTAGCCATGTCTCAAGCATCTTATATTGACAAAATGTTGTCTAGATATAAAATGCAGAATTTAAAAAAGGGTTTGCTGCCGTACATATATAGAATTCATTTGTCAAAGGAACAATGTCCTAAGACACCTCAAGAGGTTGAAAATATGAGAAATATTCCCTATGCTTCCGCTGTTGGGAATATGATGTATGCAATGTTATGTACTAGACCAGACATTTGCTACTCAGTAGGGATGATCAGTAGGTATCAATCTAATCTCGGACGTGATCACTGGACAGCCATTAAGAATATTCTAAAATATCTTAGAAGAACAAAGAACTACATGCTCGTGTATGGTACACTAAGGATCTGATCCTTACTGGGTACACTGATTCCGATTTTCAAACGGATAAAGATGCTAGAAAGTCCACATCAGAATCAGTATTCACTCTAAATGAGGGAGCAGTAGTGTGGAGAAGCGTAAAAAAAACTTGTATATCCGACTTCATAACGGAAGGTGAATATGTAGCAGCTTGCAAAGCAGCAAACGAAGCAGTATGTCTAAGGAAATTCTTGACAAATTTAGAAATTGTTCCAAATATGCATCTGTCAATCACTTTATACTGTGACAACAGTGGTGCAGTTGCAAATTTACGAGAACCTAGAAGCCATAAACAAGGAAAGCATATCAAACGCAAGTACCATCTTATTAGGAAAATTGTACATTGTGGTGACGTTGTAGTGATCCAGATTTCTTCTTAGCAAAACATTGCTGATCCTTTTACAAAAGCCCTCACGGCTAAAGTGTTTGAGGGTTACCTACAGAATTTAGGTCTACGATGTTTGTAAATTAGGACAAGCGGGAGATTTATTGGGCATGTGCCCTAGTTTATTATATTCACATATTTATTGTACTCATATGTATAATTCTCTCTCATGGTTAAATTCAAACATTTTTTATCCCACTAGAAGTTTTAGTCCAAGTAGGAGTTTGTTGGAATTCATGTCCTAAAACTCATAGTTTGTAATCATATTCTATTCAATAAAGTCGTTATTGAGAAATTGAATACTATAATCTTAAATCCAATAAACTAAGATTCCAAGGCTATTTTGAGTAAACTTGAATTTTATGTAGAGACATAAACATGGATTAAATTCGAGTAAATAGCCCAAATAGTCTATAGTAAATGAATAAAGGTTGGATGCCTTATTTAGAGATACTATAGATGCGACCCGCTTTGTAGTTAGTACAAACGAGGTAATTCTAAATCGTTCATGTAGAGACATGAAAGTGGGGGCATCCTATGTAAAGGGTTTACATAAGACAGAACCATGAAATAGTCACTTTTACGTTATAACGTCGTTTACTATTTAAAACTGACTATCTCAATTATCAATGACCTAGGTACTTTAATCTTAATCCTGAGCTAACTATGAACTCATGTTCACACGAGATTATCCTTAGATCTATATAAGTGAGGGCAACTCATTAGCGTTGGCCCAATAAGCCTCCCATTTCAGGGCTAAGATTGGATGGATAGATGTTAACATAAGGTGCAAGACGGAATTCACTCCTACCCGCTTTAGGGTTACTAAAAGAAATATAACCTATAATGTCGGTTGAAAAAGATGAACATGGATCTTTAATGTCGGTTTTTAAAATGTAGATCTTTAATGTAACTTTTAAACCGACATCAAAGATGAAGCTTTAATGTCGGTTTAAAACTGACATTAAAGACTCCATCTTTTACAAACCGACATTAAAGGTACATTCTAAACCTATATCCAAACACCCCAAAAACTATCCCATCAAACCTAACTCCCAATAACCCCTACATATAAATACCTTTTTTAGGGTTTTTTCAAGCTCATACACTCTCAAACTCCTCATTCTCATTTTCATTACAGCTTCTTCAATAACACTAATCATGGTTGATTGAGGAGGAGATCGCGACGGCTTTGGCAGAGGCTTCGATGATAGAGGTTGTGGTAGCGATCGTGGCTGTGGACGCCATCGTGTTGGCCGTCGTGGCGAAGAGAAGAAGTAGGTTCCAGTCACCAAGCTATTCGTGGCCGTGGAGGAGTGGGTTCTAGACGTGCTGGCCGCCGTGATGAAGAGGAGACTGTGGCCGCGACTGTTATTCTGATGACCTAATATTCCGTTGAGCAAACAAACAAAAACAATGGATGTACATTATCTTACTAAAATCTTTTTCTATCTCGAATTAGTAGATCATTGTTGCAAGGTTGTATACGCAAATTGTTTTATAAAACCTTACTCTGTTTGATCAGTTCTTATAGAAACTTCAATTCCATAGAAGTCCAAGAATCCCTTTAGACCTCAGGTTAACATAAAAGATTGACAAATTAGCTACTTCTTTCTTCAAATGGAAAATAAAAATAAAAAAAATGAGTAAAAAAAGAAAAGATAAATTAAATTACCAAACTCTGGCAGTAACTTATCATATTTGATCAGAATTGATCAGGTGTAACAAAATACTCCCTTCCCTCTCACTCACCGCTTCACCTACTTATCGTTGTGTTCTTCAAAATCTACAACTGACAGTAGAAAAAAGTCTTGTTAAAAGTAAAACTAAAAAAAAAAAAACAAATCTCATCGTATCAACCAATGAATTTGGGTCTTTTCATAAAATTACCAGTAGCTTAACTCCAACTTAAAGTTAAGAATATATAAATCACTCATGTCATGCTTTAAAAAATCTGAACTTGATTTTGAACTGAAACCTGTTGTTTGATTACTATTCATAAAAAGCTCGAGCTCTCTCCATATTTCTTGCATAAGGTCATTTTCATTCTTTGAAGTGTGAAGTAAACTTTCAGTTACTAAAGTTTTAAATTCTTTATAGTATTCTCTAAAGTGTTTGTTAAATTTGATATAAAATAAGCAGGAATGAATGGATAATGGAACAGTGGGAAAAGAACTATTACATCAGTTTTATTGTTAGTGCTAATAATGGAAGCTCTCTTATGGTGATGTCAAAAGGTTTGTCTGCTTCAATTTTGTAAATATGAGATCTATTGTTGCTTTAGTGATGGATAATTTTGCTCTTTGCCGTCTCCTGTACTTCGTACTATGATCGATGATAAAGACCTTGTTATCTTGGTTTTCTTACACAATTAAGAAAAGATTTTATTCTTATATTTCCTGCCTCTATCTCTATTGGGCCCAACAAAACAATAGGTAAATGACATTAAGAGAATAAACTACAAGACATGGGCATTTTATTTTGTGCAAAATCTCAATGTAAATTTAAGTCTGTTGGATTTGATTTCAAGATGCTACCATTCTGCTTCTTCAGGGACACAATATACCCAACAATCATACAAAGTGAGTGATTCTTTCCCCTTCAAGTGGATAAACAAAAAATGGAGAGAAGGATTTCATGTGACCTCAATGGAAACTGCAGGAAGCTGATGGAGTGTTATGTGATGCAATGTTGGTTTTAGTGACCAGGTTGAGTTTTGTTTATGTTTTTAGTATCCGCAGTCAATTAAATATGTTAATATTATTATTCTTGTGAAATTTGTTTTTGGTTGGTATTTATACCTCTAGTCTTATTCTCTATTCCAACTTTGTATTTGATGTGTTTTTTACATCTCTTTGGGCTTAGACATTTACTTTTTTCGCATCAAGGGCTCTGATTTCTCACTTATGTATTTTGTGGTCTTGCCTTGGTATAGTTCCCTTTGTGTTTATGGTCTTAAATCTTAATAAGTTCACTTGTTATTTCTCATGGAATTTTGGGTTGAACGTCACTTGGCATAGGTAAGTCAATTGTTTTAGAACCCTAGACGATATCTTGTGCTTAATTTTGGATATGGTGATCTCGGGATTGTGTTGCTTTACTTCTATTTATTGTGAAACATTAAACTTGGTGTGGAAGTATGTTCAACCTCTCCATTATTAATTTATTTCATTGCTCAGGTCGTGGAGCTTGATTTTCTCTATCCAAGTGAAGGCATCCACAGACGATGGGATAATAGCTATAGAATAACATCTACATCTGCAACTTGGGATCAAACAGCTCTTATTTTGAGTGTCCTTAGGCACGAACTTGGGAACGAGACTCGAGAAACACTTCGTACATCTCAGTTTCCAAACACCCATGTAAAGGCACAACGATTTAACATGCAAATCAAATTGTGGGTGAATAACAACCTATGATATAGAAATGGCGAATCATCCCTTCATTTGGTGTAAATTTTTCTCACTTTTAACTTGACAAGGCGGATGTGTGTTTCTAGGCAGATCTTATAAAATGTAGGAAGGAAGTTGCATTGCATCAAAGGTATTTATAGCGTAGATAGCCAGGCGATCGTTGAAGGTTGAAGACTGAGAAGGCATTTAGGATTTTCTTATTTAAGTCTTGTATTAAGATCTTGTTTCATGTATTGTTGTTAGTTAAACACTATTAATATTTTATTTTGTGTATACAAATGTAAAAGACAAATACTATAGTTTATAAAATAATATTAATTTTATTGATTTGTTGGAGTGAAAATATATTTATCTACATGGACCCAATGTCAGTTTATAAAGATGGACAATAATGCAACAATTAAATAAAAATAAATTTGTAAAAATGGACCAAACAACAACGCTTCAATGTCGGTTTTAAACTGAAATTATTGGGGATCTATATCGACATTGTTGACCTCTTTAATGTCGATTTTAAAAGATTTTAAAAGACGTTAAAGGGCTTTAATAACACTATCAAAGATGTCGTTTTTAAACCGACATTAAAGACCTTTAATAACACTAGCAAAGATGTCGGTTTTAAACTGACATTAAAGGCCATATTTCTTTTAGTGTAATTAGTAGATAGGTTGTTCACTTAAAGACTGAATCCAAGTCTTGAACAAAGGGGCACCACCCTCTCATTGGCCCGAGAGAGATTCAGTTTATAGTTTGGACCTTAAACCAATTGTTCAATAGTGGATCAGTGGGGCTTAAGGAGAAAGATGTAGTCTTAGGGGTAAAACGGTACTTTTAAACCCAGCCAAGCTTACGAACAACCTGTGAAAGATTAACTTACTGATCATGGTTATATCAAATGGACACAAATATATCTATAGTGAGGGGTGTGCAACTACAGGACTTTAGTGGAATGACCTGTTAGGTAATGAATGTTGATTAGCTCGGTACAAAAGAGTTTAGCCTGTTAATCTCGGATCGTTGGAGCCTATAATTTAAAGTTATCACATCTACTTTAACATTGACACCTTTATTCTCTACGTGTATTTCTTTATAAAACAAAATTGGGTTATTGAATATGTTGAAGGGTATTTTTGGAATAATATAAAAGTAGAAATTGGCGTGATGTAAGCTCTATTTTTGCTATAAAATGTAAATACTTTCTGTTTTCTATTTGCGTAAATTTCCCAAAATTGATGGATGTTTTATCTTTTTTTCTTTTAAAAAAACCCCATTTTTTTCCATCTTTACAAATAAACGTTAAATTACAAACTTTAACCATGGGTTTTAATTAAGGAGGATTTTTAAAATAGAATAATTAGGCAAAATATTTACAGCTCATAGCAAATTTTTAACCAAGTCTAAATCAGATGGTGAAATACCAAAAAATCCCATGAAAACCTAAATCACCCAAAACTTATTGCAATTTTTTCTTTCCATATTCGACACAAAAACGATATTTTTATATCAATGATAGAAATTGATATCTTTCTATCAATTCTATCATTGATAGAAACTGATATCTTTCTATCAGTTCTATCGGTGATACAAACTGACATCTTTTTATCACTTTATCACTGATAGAAATTGATATCTTTTTATCAGTTCTATTAGTACTAATACAAATTGATATCTATTTGTATCAAAGTTTATATATCACACGTAGAGAATCTTGACTTGACTTTTCTTGACTTGAAAACAGAGATAGAGGTTGATTTAGAGAGAGGTCAAGTGAGAGGATTAAAAAGAATGATTGAGAGTGGATTTTTGGTCTTTTTTGTTCAATAGGGTTGAGAGTGTGTTAGCCCCCTTCCTATGCACAAATAATTTAAAATTTAAAATAGAAGAATTGATAGCATATAATTGATGTATGGAGTTTCTTTCTATTGGTTTCTCTCAGTTCTATCACTGATAGAAAATTATTAGCTTCTATCAATGATAGACGTTGATAGAAAGGTATCAGTTTTTATCAGTGATAGAAATTGGTATCAATGTGTATCGATTCAATTCTATAGGATTTAATGTAAAAAATTTACAAGGAGTTTCAATGTGATAACTTTGGTAGACACTAATATAGAGGTGTCAATATGTTTAATCGTATAAGTTTATGCACCACATGTTTCAATTCAAAGATGAATACATACAAAGACATCAACGAGTTTGATTGATATAAAGAATTTGAAAAAATAACACTCATAAATTCCAATATAAATCCATTTAGTGATACAACGTAAAAATGCAACTATAATGATTATATCATTGATTAATTTGACGAAGTTTGCAAGTCCTAGAATTATGACCTTTGCCATGACAAGCACTACATCTTGTCGCACACACAACCCAAATATGTTGACAACAATGTCTGTGAATGATAATAATCACACACATAAGAATAAGTATTTAGGTTAAGCATCCGAAGAACAGCAAGAGCATGAGAACAAGGAATCTCATGGAAATCACATACTCGAAAGCTACAAGATCCCAAAATTTCATCATGAATTGTTTATCACCAACCATTACATTGTATTTAACATTGTTGATAGGATGAACATACTAAAAAAAATAGAAAAAGAAATCAACATTTACAAATAAAGATTCATAGTTCTATCATATATAGTTTATCTATGATAGACAGTGATAGACTTCTATCACCGCCTATCAATAATAGACTTCTATCACTGACTTTCTTTCTTCCATCAATCTGATATGTCTAAATAAAAAGAATGAAAAAAAGAAATGAACTCTTACCAAGAACCTTTTTAATTCTTCGTGTTGCTTGCGTAATATATTTTTAGCTCAAGAGGTTAAAATTGTTTTCATTGATAGACTAGATTTTCTTCGACTACTGTCCATCAATGATAGAGTTCTATCACTATTCATTAGTGATAGAAAATCATAAAGCTATATTGCAAACTAGTTTTGATCACTACATTTTCACACAAAGTATAAGTGATAGATAATCCTAAAGCCTACATCTTCGCATAAAAAAAGATAATAAAATTTCAAATTATATGTAAATTAGTACATAAAGAAATTGAAGCCTAGGATGAACTAATTATATATATGAATCACAATCAAATAAAAATGAACATCCTTAAAACATAAATAATTTACAAAAAGTAATCCACAAAATTTAAATTAATTCACCAAAAACACTTTAATTTCAAGGTATATCACTTACAATTGAATTGCTGAATTTGATTAAAAAATAAAGAAAAAACAGAACATCAATTAATTAAAACCTAAACATAAAATAAAAAGTAGCAGCACAAAAACAAGAAGAAGAAAGAAGAATGAAAAGAAAAAGAAGAAGAAAAAAAGAAGGAACAGAAGGAAAAGAAAAAAAAATGTCCAAAAAGGAAATTTCTTGGATATTTAACGCTGGTAATGGATGTGGAACACGAAGAAGACGAAGAAAGAAGAACATAAGAAAAAGAAGAAGGAAAAGAGAAAAAGAATATAGGGATAGGAAATTGTCACAAATGATGGATGTGGAAATACTTACTGCTAGTGATGGATTACTTAGTATGTGGAGAGATATTGCCACAATTAGAGGATTAAGAATAACTCAAATAACCCGACAATCCAAACTATCCAACCTATATTGTAAGGGTTGGTTTGGGTTCAAAATTTTGGTCTTTTTCGAGTTGGGTTAGGTCTTGGGTTGGAGGTTGAAAATTTTGGTTTAACCCAACCTAACCCAAATTAATGATATATATATATATATCATTATATTTATATCTTTATATTTCTATTATATATTTGTTATTATTAATCGAAGAAAATTAGGTAAAAAAAAAAAAGTTGGTTGATACTTAGGATGACAACCCGATAACCCAACCCAATCCAACCCTTAAGGGGGCATTTGGCATGCAGGTTCGAAATCAAATTCTTAGAAATTGAATGCCTGTGGGCTTATTTGATAGGGTTATGATGCCTAAAAATTATAAATAATTGTGTTTGGGGTCCAAGAATTAAGAATTTGGATTTCTAATGCCTATACTTGGGTGTTGGTTTTGAATTCTTGAGCTTAGCTAATCTGATTAGTTTTTTTTTTTTTTTTTGTGAATATTCTAAATTTATCATATATCAAAACTTTAATTGATTTTTTTTCTTCATATTTTGTACTTCTAATTCAATTTCTTAACACTATTGATTTTTAATGACAATCATGCAGAGTTACCTTTAGTCATAGTTATGGTTACGTTGTCTTCCTATGATGTGCATGCAACGTATTTTAAACCACTCTTATCAAAAGAGTTTAAATAAAAATGAGTTTTTTTTATACACTTTTCTCTTAAGTCAATCCAATAAGTTTTAAATCTTCTAGTTAAATTGACCAACGAAAAAAAATGAAAAATGTTATTAAACTAAAAATAAATTATGGTACATGTGATATATATTTAAAATTTCAATCATATTACCAATATATCAATATTTGATTTATATATACTTGAGATCACAATAGATAGTTCATCAATTTTTATCGAGAAAAAATATAACAAAATAAATAAGATCTCCTAAAATGAAGGAAAGATTAGTTTTAAACAAAGAAAAGAAAATAGATAATTAAATAAGATGATCTAATAATAATAATTAAAAAAACTCAAGAAGAAAAGAAAATAGAAGAATGAAAACTATGTATTTTAAAAAACGTTATTGTGATTAAATCAAAGGCGTATTTGGAAAATGACTCAGAGAAAAATTTTCAAAAATTTATTTTTATTAATTTTTCAAGGTTTGTAGCGGTTGCCGAAGTTAGTGGTCGAAAGTTCGCCGACGTAGTTGTCAGAAATGACACCCAATAGTTGGCCGACAATGGTCACCGAGGGTGGTGTTCGGAGTTGGCTGACGAATTTTATAGATTGAATTAAAAAAAAAAGTAATCCATGGGCTTGAATAGTGTTTACTATTCAAACCCATGGGAAAGAGTGTAAGAAGCCTTGGTGAAGATGGTCAACAGTCGTCAATGTTTAATTAAGACAATTGGTTGGTTATTGATCATCGTGACAATTGGTCGCCAAGGGTCATGGCTATTAGTCATCAACAATAACGTTTGATTGACATCGATCAAGATGTTCACCTGAAGACAATAATGTCCAAAATTGTAGGTCGCCAACGATAAAAATGATTGGTCACTGACGATCGATAATCGACAGTCAAGAAAATTCGAAGGCAATAATCAAGATGATCCGGAGTCGACAGTTAAGATGATCGATCGTCGTGACCATCGATCGATTATTATGGTTGATCGTCAAGTTGGCTAATGTTTGCTGTCAACGATCATCAATAATCAATGATAAGTGGTTGAAGTGAAAATTTTTCTAAAACATATGACATTTAATTAAAAAAAAAAAAACATATTCCAAACCTATGGGTTTGGTTTCTTAATCCTATGAATTTTATTGCAGTGGTCCAAACATGGGTTTGGCTTCAAATGGCAAACCCCCCTAATTCCAAACCCATGGTTTTATTCCGAACTTGTGCACCAAACAGCCCCTAAGGGTTTGGTTGGGTTGGGAATACTATTCGGGTTATTTGAGTTGCCAACTCAACCAACCCAAAAATATGGGTTGAAAATGTTCTCCAATCCAACCCAACTCATTTACATCCCTAACCGCAATATTCAAGATAAACGAAGAAGACGGTGTGAAAAAAGTAAACGAAGACGATCATAATAAAAATAAAGGAAGAAGAAGCCGCCAAAAAGAATGAAGAAGAAAAGATTCCTCGCGCAAATATTTAAGTGTACCCGAAGTATTTTTGGAACAGTATAAAATTAATATATGCTTTTTTTTTCCTATAGGATATAAATACTTTGTATTATCTTCTATTTATGTAAATTCCCATTTTAATTGTGTATCGAATAAATTTATAATAAATTTAAGATTCATAGAATTTAGTTAAATTATTATATATATAATTTATATCTATAGTGTATATAAAAGCATCAATGTGGACAAATTTTATTCTCTCAATTATACCCTTGAGTTTAGTTCATTGTCCCAAATCACTATTTAGTTTTATGGTAAATTCATTTTTAATTTTATTTTTCTTATAATATATATATTTATAAAAGGCACACCCTTTCCCACTACTTTTTGAATTAATTCTACTCAAGTTTAGTATAATTAAAGTATGCACAATGTGAAAAGGTGAATGCAAATGGTTTTTCATTTACCCACTAAATTTTTCAATTAATTATACTTAAATTTAATGGAATTAAAGTATAGGATGTAAAGAGTTGGAATGCAAATGGTTTTTTATTTACATTATAGAAATTAGTTACAAATTAAATACCTTATTAATTTTAATTCACAATGATATTTATGAATCTTTTCAAAAGAAGTATTGTTAAAACAAAACTTTAATGTTTTTTAAATTTTTAGACAATTTTTAAATTTTTGAATGTTTAAAGGTATTTTTGACATAAACTACAAAAATTTAGGAGCATTTTGTAATTTAACCTAAAATCAAACCAACCCACTAATTTGTATTAAGGTGTTGATACCATTTTAATCTTTATACTCGTATTTGTCTATGTACTTCCAATAGCTCCAAACATTAATCGAGAGTTTGTAAAAATTAAATGTGACAACTAAGCTCATCTAAGCCTAACTAATTAAACTAGATTAAGAAATCAAATATTCAAGTTCACCAATCCTGCATGTGGTAAAAAGAAAAAAAGAAAAAAAACTAATGGAATCCAACAATCGAAATAGAAGAACTGTACTTAATATAAAGAGTGAACAAAGGATTGAACAAGGTTGCACCCAAACATGATGTCTTTCATTGTCCACCCAAATGTTTGCAATATTTCCCTTTAAGACCCAAAAAAAGGGCCCTAACTTTATCCAAAACATTCTGTGTTGTGTAAACTTGCACTAAGAAATAAGGAAAATTGACTTTTTAAAAAAATCTAAAAAAATATTAAGATGGTAAAATAATAAGGTTGTAAAATATCAGATTCCAAGTATCAGGAACACCGGCAAGACACCAATGACTACAATCCAATCCAACTCTGCCTCCTAATCCATAATTGGAGGGATGTCCATCTTTTCTCAACAACGATAACTCTGTCACGTCCAATAGTTGAACCGGTTTTTTTACTTTGCTTAACGCCGCCTTCATGACATCCACAGCCGGCGGCAACCCGCCTGGATAGACGGAGCCAGCCACTGGTTCTGTTTGCCCCGCACAACTCTTTGCTCTTGGTTCTCTCCACAAAGTTCCACTAACATTTATATCATGAACCAATCTCAGTTTTCAGGTTATGACAACTTTTCAAGTGTATCTTAAATCGTTTTTATAAAATAAATATTTTTATACACTTTTTTCTAACATCGGTTTAAATAAATTATAAATTATGTAATAGATCTCAACTTAGACATTTTTACGATTAATTCCACCAAACTGGATGGTTTTTCTTGAATCGTACTCCAATGATAACAAAATTATTTAAAAAATGGGCATCTTATGCCTAACTTTTAATGTTTTCCATATGCTAGATTTATGACTAGGTTCATGTGCTTCTATTATTGGACAACTTGTCCATTCTTGATGTTGTTAGACGTTTTATTAATTTAATTTTGTATGTAATTTATTCGTGAACACCTTTTGAACTTAATTATTTATAGACCTATTAATTACAACATTTATTAAGTACTTTAAATTTGACTTATTAATCTAAGTTTGATGAGTAACCTTTTATTTTAATCCCTATTTTGTTATTTTTATAAATAAGTTGATCATTTTGTTATATACGAAAACATTCTTAAATTTATTTTAGTTAATGCACATTGCTTAAATAACATTTCAAACCATAAGATGGTAATTTCCTAACAGAAAAAGAACAGGAAAAAAAAAAGTTTTGTTAGGTCAAGTTCAACCTACTACACCAGCTTCAATTATTGTTTTTTAAAGAAAAAGAATCAATTATTTGGTTAATTATGCTAAATAATTTAAATTGATAATGCTATAGATGCATGGTGTTAGATTTTCTTTTCCAAAAAAGAAAAAAGAAAATTTGGATAAAGTTCAATATTTATTAAATTTAATAATTAATGAAAAAGAAAATAAAATTAGAATAAGGAAAAGGTTAGAAAAGTTACTTGTAATGGGATGGAGAAATCCCTTGGAAAAAGACTTTAGATCTTTTAGGATCAATGTTTAGATCAACCCATCTTCCCCAAGTTGTAACAGCCTTCTCAAAAGCTATCATTCTATCCATGTCTTTCAACACTTCTTTCCCTATTTCAATATAATCCCATCTGTAGAGATAATAAATATATAAATATAATATGTGTATATATATATATATATATAGAAAGAGAAATTGAAACAAAGAGAAAATTAAAGAAGAGAAGTGCTTACGGTTGAGAAGGTCCTCTGCGGTTCCACCAATGCCAAGTATTGAAAATGAGAAAGTCAACTGATTCCCATAGCTTAGCTGATTCTCCATTAATGGAATCCAATTTCAACACTCTCCCAATATCTTCCTTTACCACATCTACTAAGTACACATTTCTCTCTAACATCACTTTCACTTCATATTCCTAAACAAACAATCATATTGTTACTTTTTCCTTTTCTTTTTTCTAATTTCTACATTTATATCATATCATATATATAAGCTTTTAAATATTATTAATATACATAACTTTCATTTTTAAATTTAACTTACCGTGAAAGTAAATGTAGAAACATCTCCAACCCTTGTTACTGTGTAAGGTGCATCTGGTACAGCTGAATGAAGCATGCATGTCAAAGATTGCCACTGATTTCTACTAAGCGAGTCTCCCACAAATAGTATGCTTTTCCCTCTTAATTTTTCTAAGAAAAGCTTTCCATCAAACCTAGATATATAAATAATATATTTAGATAATTTTATTAGATTTTTTCAAAAACAATAATAAAATAATAAACTATTACACTTCATCGAAAAAAGCACTAAAACACAAAAATGAGTTTCCTGTAACAAATAAATATGTTTTCTATTTTATTATTTTTAATAATTTCTCTAAATTTATTTCCACGGAACACCAATAATGTACAAACATATAAATAAATATTTGGAAAACATTTTTTGAAATCATTCAAACTCTCTCAAAAGAAAAAGAAAAAGAAAAAGAATTAAAAACCTTAAAAAAAAAAAAAAAACTAAAAACCTTCATTTCATTGAGGTTTTAAAGAAATGAGAAGATAACCCAACGGCTTGAGGTAGAATTAAGTTTAATTTTTGAAAATAAAATAATAATCCATTGTGGACAATGGAGATGAGCTGGGGAGGGATATATAAGGAATAATGTAAAAAGGGAAAGGGGTAAAAGAGAAAGCAAAAGACAAACATTTTCTTTTTCCAAACTTACCCTCCGCGTAGATAGCGAAAGCCGAAAAGTGAAAACATACCCCACGTGAAAGGAATCTTTGTTATTATTTCATTTCTTAATTTAAACCATAATTTCAAAATAATAACAACTCATTGGACTAATAATTTATTCAACATTAATTTTTCAAATAAATAAAAACCAACTAATTAAATGTAAAGCTTTTTTTCTTTCCTTTTTAATCAAACACAGTGATAGTCGAGTGTTTGACCTTTTGAATTATATTTACTTTCGCTAATAGAAAAGCCCGATTGATTAAAGGAAACATCATGTCTTATTGTTATGAAAATAAATTGTAATTATAATTCATAATTTTATTGACAATTATAATCTCATATTTGCTATTAAAATACAATAAATGTGAAGGAAGGTGGATCAACATTTAACCAAAACAAGAGCGTGTCCTTCAAAGTTAATATTTTAAAGAAAAAATTCGTTCATATCTTTTATTTCGTACATCATTAAAGTGGTAAATCACAATTTTCGTCAAAAGTATGAAATAAAACTTTAATGATTTCACTAAACGTGTCGATCACGTACGATATATAAAGTAGAAAAACATAATATACGCAACTGTTTAAAAATCTTCTAGAAATATTTCAACGTTAATCTTTATATATATCATAAATTGATCTCAATTTAGTTTAGTGAAGATAACATATTAAATTTGATCCTCAAAAAAAAAAAATCAACCATTTTATTGATAACTTTAACTTTTTTTTAGTGATGATGTGTCTAAAATGTGTTAATTAAAGGACAATTTAAACAAAAAAAAAAAAAAAAAAAAAAAAAACTCTATGCTAATCAAAACTAATTGAGATATATACTTCAAAGATTTAAAAGGTAACAAAAAATAAAAAGTGAACGATGTAATTGAAATAAAATTTAGGCGAACAAATCCAAAAAAATCTTTTTTGAAATTCAACAAATTTAGGCAAAAAGTAAAAAGACAAAAACATTTTTCGCCGAAGGAATTATTTTTTAAAGGAAATTGTCAAAAAGAGAAAAAGAGAAAAAATGGGAAACGATGATACGATTACCGAAGGGTGCAGATTTACCTGGATAAATCGCAATGGAGAGGCTGCCACCTGTACTTTGTGTAACCCAAATCGGGACGCCCATTTTTGACACAGCTGAACTCGTGCTCCACGAATGGGCAACTCGCCGCAGTGTACAGCGGGTAAGTCTCATCCACAACCCAACTTCCGGCGAAGAAATTGCACTCAGCCGCCTTACAATATCCAAAAACGGAAAAGAGTAGTAAAAGAAGGATTATTGTACCACTCCCAAAAACCATTTTCGTCTGTGAGGGATAAAATGAGGGCAGTGGTGGGGAAATGAATTGGCCAATGGGGAAGGAAGAAGAAAAAATAGGGGAGAGGAGAGAAGAAGGGTAGTTTAGTAATTTGGGTAGAGGGGTAGTTTTGGAAACTCACATTCACAGCCAAAACGGAAGCTTTTTTGTTTTTATGAGACTTCCTGGCTCTTACCTAACCAAAGAATTAGAACTTATTTCCATATAAGGCTTTGGGTTTCCAACGTAAGAAGTGTTTTGGTTTTATTTGGTAAATAAAAAGAGATTTTGGTTTTATGTTTCTTTGTTTCTATAAATTAATTTATTTTACATAATTTATTGGAAAACTGAGATAAATGTAACAAAACCGTACGTGTAACAAAACTCATAAGGTTAGTCATTTTTTAAATATTTCAAGTTTACCATTCCATTTTTCTTTTCTTCCTCGTTTTTTTTTTCTTCCCATTCCATCATTCCATCGTTCTTTTTTAAATATTCGTCTTCTCCCGTTATTTCATCCTTTTTCTTTTCTGCAATTTCCTTTCATCATCTTTCTTATTTTTCATTTCTTTATTTATATCGTTTAATCTTTCCATCGTTTTTCTTCTTTTCCTCTTCATTTTTTTTGCTTCGATTTCTTTCTATCATCTTTCTACTTTTTCTCTTCTTTTTTTTGCTGTGATTTATTTCCATTGTTTTTTTTTACACGTTTACATTTGGGTAACTAAATCTAAACAACTGTGTACAACAAAATAACAAAATGTAAACGATCGTGTAAAAAAAATAAAAGGTTGTGTATAAAGAATCTTGAAAAAAAAATCATTTAGGTTGGAGTAACCAAATGTAAACTTTTTAAACGATCGTGTATAAAAAATCTTGAAAAAAAAATCATTTGTATTGCAGTAGTCAAATGTAAACGAGCGTGTAAAAAAAAGTAAACGAGTAAATAAATCTAAACGATCGTGTACCAAATTTAAAAAAAAAATCATTTAGATTTGGGTCCCCAAATCTAAACAATCGTGTAACAAAATTAAACGATAGAATTGAAAAGATAAATTGTAGTCATATCTAAACGATCGTGTTGTAGTCATATCTAAACGATCGCGTATATATTGAACCATATCTAAACGATCGCGTATATATTGAATCATATCTAAACGATCGCGTATAAATTGTAGCCATATCTAAACGACCGCGTATCAAATAATAACCAAAACTAAACGATCACAAATATATTACCCGCGTTATTGACGGGACATTTTTTGTATTTTACACGGTGGGCCTCTGAACTTTTTTCGTTTTTGTAATTGTTCTATAGAGCGTAAATATTTTATCTTTTATTTTTTGTATTTTTGAAAAGACCCTAATTTATTTCTTTGACATATAATAGGTTGATTTTCTATTATGGTAGTCAGAATTTAAAGTATATTTACTTTAGTCTAAGTTTGAAGTACTTATGTCCTAATTTTATTAAAATATATTGATGGAAATTGCCATGCTTTGGTTAGTGAAAATTTTATGGTGTCTTATTTAAGCTTTATATGTTTTAATAACTATTTATATCAATTTAGATAAATTTAGGGGTCAATTGGATAATATGTGTTATTTTGAAAAAATAAATAGTAAAAATGGGTTGTTTTGAAAAACACGTTTTTTTTTTTATTGGAGTGCATCCTTAGCCATTTTTTTTTTAAGGGAAACTATTATAAATCTAACAAAACATCAAACTATTTACGACTCGTGTAACAAAGCCTATAAAGTTAGCCGTCTTTTAAATATTTCAGGTTTGTCCTTCTATCTTTCTTTCTTCCTCGCAATTCGTCTTCCTCTTCTATTTCGTCTTCTCCGTTCTTCCCCTACAATTTTTTCTTTCTTCTTTCCTCTTTTTCTTTTCTTCGATTTCTTTCCATCATCTTTTTTATTTTTCAATTCTTTATTTACGTCGTTTAATCTTTCCATCGTTTTTCTTCTTTTCCTTTTTCTTTTTTTTTTTGCTTCGATTTTTTTCCATCGTCTTTCTACTCTTCCTATTCTTTTTTTTGCTACGATTTCTTTCTATCGTCTTTCTTCTTTTCTTTTTTTTTACGCATTTGTATTTGGGTAACCAAATCTAAACGACTAGACTGTGTACAAAAAAAAAAAAAAACAGCAAAATCTAATGTGTATAAAGAATCTTGAAAAAAAAATCATTTAGATTGGAGTAGCCAAATGTAAACGATTGTTAAAAAAAAATAAACGATCGTGTAAAAAAAATAAAAGATCGTGTATAAAAGATCTTGAAAAAAATTCATTTAGATTGGAGTAGCCAAATATAAACGATCGTGTAAAAAAAGTAAACGATCGTGTAAAAAAAGTAAACGATCGTGTACTAAAAGAATTAAAAAAATCTTGTACCAAATTTAAAAAAAAAAACATTTAGATTTGGGTTTCCAAATCTAAACGATCGTGTAACAAAATTAAACAATGGAATTGAAAAGCTCCTATCTAAACGATCAATAACCAAATCTGAACAATCGCAAATATATTAGGCGCGCATTGTTAACGGCGTGGTTGACGGTACATTTTTTCTATTTTACACAGTGAGCCTCTGGGCTTTTTTCGTTTTCGAAATTGTTCAGAGTGTAAATATTTTGCTGCTTTTTTATATTTTTGAAAAGATCATTTTTTTTTAATTTATGAATATTATTAAGGGACATTTTTAAATATCTGTGTATTTTATCGATATAGATATTTATAATATATAACAAAATTTTATATTCTATGAATGACATGTATTGATAGACTTTTCTATTACTGTCTATTAACATGACTGATAGAAGCAAATCAATATATCAATGTTTATTATTGATAAAATATGAAATTTTACTATATTTTATCAAATTTACCACTGTGACAATTCATCTATTTTTAAATATATAAAAAATTTGAAACTATGTACAAAATATAACATAAATCTATGCAATTTTTTTTGAGTATATTTATGTTTCTTTTTACTATTTAGTATATTTATATATAAAAAAAAGGGAAACTTTCCTAAATATAACGATTGTTCGGGTAACAAAGTCCATAAAATTAGATATTTTTTAAATATTTCAGGTTTGCCCTCCATCTTTTTCTCGTACTGCGATTTTTTAATCGTCTTCCTGTACTCCTCTTTTTTAGCTGCTATTTTTTCCATTTTCTTTAGATGCGTGCAAGTCTTTCTTCCTCTTTCTTCTTCTTCCTTTTTTTTCATTCACTGCACGTTGTATCGTTTTTCTTCTTTTCTTTTTTTACGTTTAGATTAGGTAACCAAATCTAATGGTATAAGAATTTTGAAAAAATTGGTTAGACATTTAAATTAGTAACCAAAACTAAAAGAAGATTGTGTATAAAAAATATTCAAAAAAATTGTTTATACCAAATTTTGAAGAAAAAAAATCGTTTAAATTTGGAATAGCCAAATCTAAACGATCATTTAGCCAAATCTAAACGATCTAGATCGTGTAGCCAAATCTAAACGATCGTATACCAAATTTTGAAAAAAAAAAATCGTTTAGATCGTGTAGCCAAATCTAAACGATTGTATACCAAAATTTGAAAAAAAAAATGGTTTAGATTTGGGATAGCCAAATCTCCAAATCTAAACGATCGCGTAACCCAATTAATTAGACGATCGTGTAACAAATTAGTCAAATCTAAACGATCGTGTACCAAATCGCGTTACGTACATTGTTGACGGGGCATTTTTGGTATTTTACAGATTGGAGCTCTAGGCTTTTTCCATTTTCGGATTTATTCTATAGAGTGTAAATACTTTGCCGTTTTTTTATATTTTTTAAAGACCTCTAAACAAATCAAATTGTTTACATACTAGAGGTGAATAGTTTGATTTTTTCTTTGACAATTATTCGATTCTACAATATTTAATGTATTTATTTCTTTCTCTAACTTTTTTTTTTCTTTTAACACTTTGTTTTATTTTTTATTCAACCAATTTTAGTTCTGTTTTGAAAAGATGAAAGTTTGAATTAACCTTTATAAAAAACTTTCTTAATTCCTCTAATGAAATTTATGTTTGTTTCGGTACATCCATTTTTTTTTTTTTTTAACTTGAGCTTTAAATTAGGATCATAATACTTTATTTGTTTTTATAACCAAGGAAACAAGTCTGAATTACTTTAATCATGCTCTTACCTTAAGAAATCAACTTGGTTGCATACGAGACCTTTTGAATCATTCAAATTGACAGCATATAGTAATTGATAATAACATTGTAGTTTAGTAAATTAGTTAATTACACGTTACAGTTAATTAAATCAATCAATTACAGACTAAAACAACTACTATTATAACTAGTTTTTAGTCGATTAATTATAGCCGTAGTCAATTAAATTCAATTTCTATTTCAAATTTTAGGAATAAGTTTCTATTTCAATTAATTTAATATATCATGATAGCAATACCGTAATTTCAGTCCATAATTGCAAAAGTTTGTACTTTTATTTTTGAATTGGTAATTAATAATTGATCCATCATTTTTCACTAAATCATAAAAAATTAAATAATCAAACTACAATAAACTAAACAAACTCAAAATAGTAAATGTCATATAAAACATCTCAGGAAAAGAAAAGAATGGTTTCCAATTTTTGTCAAATTGACTTGCGTTTACTCATCTATAACTTAAAAAAAATATTCCATGCCTAAAAGTTAAAAACAATAAAATTAAAAATAAAAAGTAAGAAAATAAATGAACTTAACAAATAAAGTATTATCTTACTAAAAAAACAATGAACTGAAAATAAACCAAAAATTACATTACAACAACTAAAGAAATGTTTTTTTTTATAAAGCATTAATTCAAAATTTAGTGTCTCTATATGGAAATAAAATTCATGGTAATATATATATATATATATATATATATAAAACAAATAAATATATATATATAAAACAAAGAGCGTAAAAAAAAATTATTTTAAAAATATAACAAAGCGGCAAAATATTTACACTGAATTAAATAATTTCAAAAACAGGAAAAGTGTGTAGTCCCCAATAAAAAATACAAAAAAATGTCCTGTCAACAACATGCATAATATATTTGGCACACGATCGTTTAGATTTGTCTATTGTTTAGTACACAATCGTTTAGATTTAGATAGCAAAATCTAAACGATTTTTTTTCAAAATTCTCTATACACGACTGTTTAATTTGGTTATATGATTGTTTAGATTTATCTATCGTTATCGTTTAATTCGACTATAAAATCGTTTATATTTGACTATTGTTTGGTACACGATCGTTTAGATTTAATAATTTAGATTTGACTACCTAAATCTTTCAAGATTCTTTAGCATTTAGATTTGGTTAAGCGATTTTTTACAAAATTGTTTTCTTACACGATCGTTTAGATTTAGGTAAACTACATTTATTTCAAGATATTTTATATTTAGTAAACGATCTTGAACAACAAAATAACAGTCTGAAAAAGAATAAAAAAATAGATTTTTTATATTTGATACACGATCTTGAACCAAACGAATAGTTTGAAAAAGAAAAGAAAGGGAGAAAAACGATAAAAGGGAAGGACAAAGCTGAAATATTTAAAACAATGACCAATTCTATTTGCATTTTTTATTTTGGAGGGTTTGTTATATTTATGAAAATTCTTTAAAAAAGAATATAGAAAAAAGATACATTTGAGAAAAGAAAAAATCTTCCAAACCCCTCTAGGGCAGCTATAAAACAATAAAAAATAAGAAAAATTAAATTAAGGTGTGTTCCAAGAGACGCACTCTAGTTTAATATTTTTCAAAACAATCCCTCTTTACTAACTTTTTTTCCCAAAACAACATTTCCTAAAATTTTTAAACTTTCAACTTTTTTCCCAAGAGAAGCACTCTAGTATTGTGAATGTTTTCGTGCTAATGCAATGTGGGGAATAAATTTTAAAAATGGGAAATGAAAAAAATAAGTAAAAAGTAATATAAAATTTAGGGATATTTTGAAATTAAGTTATGCGAAAATGAAAGCTTTTTTCCCTTTTCTAATAGTGAATGAAAATTAGCTTCATGTTCATTCACGAAATGATGCAGCAATCTGAAAATTAGTTCTTTTTTTTTTTTTTTTTTATTTTTAGAAATGAAAGTTTCTGGGTACAAATAAAATTGGAAATTAAGAGAAGTTGGACATTGTAAAAGGTATCATGCTAAAAAGGCTTCATCATCTGTTGGAAAATGATATAGATGTATCAAACTATGCAGTTATTTGTTCTGAATTGAGCATAACTAAAAGAAACCGAAACAAAATCAAATTTTCCCCATCAAAATTGGATGGAAATTTTACCACAAAATTTAAAATTAATTTTTATATGTAGTTACTTATTTTAATTCCACTTGTGGATTCAAACAAGAAAATTTGTCAAAAATAGTCGAATAAACACAGACGAATTAAGGTTTATAGATGTTTACCTTTGAGTTAATTTTTTAGATTTTTTTTTTTAAATTTTTGAAAAAGAACCTAACTACTGAAATTTTACAATATCTTGATTTTGTCATTATCTTTACACATTAGCTTTTTATTCTTTTTTTTTTAACCCTAAAAATATTTAGGGTAGGTAAAAGTAGACAAAAATAGACATGAGATAGTAACAATATTATGGGGATTACTTTCAGTATTGTTTTGTTTATTGGGTTTAAGTAAATACGAAAACTCTAACTTTATTGGCAAAAAAAGAATGTTAAAATAAAAAATCAAGGGACATTTTTCAAATAAAATTTATATTAATATTGTTATTGTCTTGTTGAAGAGTTATCGTTGAAGAGTTATCGGTGAAATATTGTAGTTTCAAAACTATTTAGAATTTTAGGATAGATTTGGTTGAGTATTTGAACACTCGACCAATATTCTTTTTTTTTTTTTTTCTCTCTCTCTTTTTTTTCTTTTAACATTAGTCCTAACAACAATTTATAGGATGTGTTTGTAAAGGTTATAACCATGTCTCAATTATGCAATCTTACCAAAAATTGTAATTTGTAAAATGTGTTTTTAAATTTGAATTAAAATGGGTGTATATATATTCTTTAACCAATTAGAGAAAAATGATAAAAATATAAAATAAAAAAATATAGAAATTACAACTAAACTCAGAGTGGTTAATCTTCAAATGATGTATATGATCTAAGTCGAGTAGCAAAATTTCTTGAACTTTGTATTTGTGTTTACCAAGCTAATTTTCTTATTAAAATGCTGATCGAGAGTTTTGTGTGGATAGACAAGGTGCATAAAAGTAAAGACTATATTAATATCATTTCTTATGAAAATATACTGTTGTATTTTTAGTAATTATTTATAATTGAAAAATAGTACTTAAAGGGAAATTAAAATTTGTTATATCAATACAATGTGAAAACATATGAGAAACTCTTCGTCAATCATATGTCTTGATTGTTCTTATACTTTGTCATATGTTTTATCTTGGACAAACTATCTACGATAGTTTTATATAGCTTTCAAATAATATGAAACATAACATCGTACATTAGAACAAATAATCCTCTTATACAATGTTGTACTACTACTTTATATGGTGTGTGACTTTTAATGCTAAAACATCCGACCACTTGTTGTATCATTTCATTGTTCACATTAGAAAAAACAAATAACAAAATCAATTTTTTTAATTTAAAAAATTAATATCGATCAAATCAAATATAAAAAAAATTACAACAAAAAAACCCCTAAAATTGTACACTAATTCTCCCAAGTATAAAAAACTAATATAAAAGGAAAACTCATCATTCATTTTCTTTTAGTTTCATATAGGTTTCAATATATATCTATAAAAATTAAAACTTCGCGTGTATTATGTATTTATCTAATGTTAATATTTTTTAGTATTAAAATATTGCAATAAAATCAAATTTTTACTCATGGTCTTTTTCTTTTGATTTTTTTTAATTTAAATCTTATGTATCTAACGATTATTTTCTTTATTTTTTTTATTTAAGTTTCTAACAAAAAATATATTTGTCATCTTAAATGAAAATAAAATAAAATTTAAAAATAAGATAAAACGTTGAAAATAAGCATTCTTGAATAGAAAAATAACAAACTTAAAAGCAACAAATGAAAAAAAAAAATAACAGAGAAAAATTCTCAACTGAATGGACACATGACAAGAGTTTCTCATAGGATTCCATTTTATCTCTTTAACACTAGTCCTTCCATCTCTTTAACACTAGTCCTTCTACATCTTCTACTCCTGAATCTTCTCGTCCTTCTCGTTTCCTCTCATATCTCTATCTCTCTCTGCTTTTCCATCACTGCGAATCTCTAACAAGTTTTTAAACGACCTTATTCTACTAATAAGTCTTTGAAAATACTATATTTGAATAAATCATCCCATTTTTTAAAGATGATAAAAGGTATTAAAATGATTATAAACTATAGCAAAATTTAAGGAGCTATTTGAGGGAAGGATTAGTGTTATGATAAACCTAGTTTTATCATAACTCTTGTTTGGGGTAAGAGTTTAGAAATGTAATTTTATGATAAAAATGTTTGAGGGAAGGGTTATGATATTGTTATGAATAAAATGTGTTTGGGGGAAGGGTTATGTGAGTAGAGTTATGAATATTTTTTTTTTACTTATTATTGTTTTTTGAAATTCACATTGTACATATACTAAATAAATTATTATTGCATATTTTTTATTGCGTCGAACCCTTCTTATTGCATATTGTTTTTTTTTTTTTTCATGTGTAGTGTTATTAAATTAGTAAATACAGTTCACTAGTTTTGAAATAATTTGTTAACAAATTGTACTAATTTTATTCTAAGTCATTTTTTACAAATAAAAACTAATTATTGCGTATTTGTAATTAGCGATAGAGTCGTACATTTATTTTTAACATATTTCATTACGTGGCACTACAAGAAATCGAAGATCTCCCGACGCAGCCAAAGACGTCGACAGAAACGACGTTAGGAATAACAGGCTCTCCCGATGCAAAGGGTAAGATGTCGGGAGAAAAATATATTTTCGACGCATTAGGCTTAGCGTCGGGAATGGCATCGAAAAAGGCAGGTTATCCTGATGCGCACTGCAAACATCGAGAAAAAATCGTTGAAAATAAGGTCACATTAATTAGGGCAGGCATGTATTCCCGACGTCATGCATAGTGCGTCAGGAATTATGGGTTATTCCCAACGCATCCCTCATGCATTGGCAAAGCTCTGAGGACGGCATCGGGAATAAGGAGTTTTCCTGACGCCATAAGTGGGATCTCCCGACGTTTTCAAGCTGCGTCGAGAGATCCCCTATAAATTTATTTCAGTTCTGTGTTAAACAGAACCGAAACGAAGAAAGAAAAGAAAGGGAAGGAAGAGAGAAAAGAAAAGGAGAAGAAGTTGTCGTCGTTGCCTTGCTGTCGTCCGTCGCCGTTGCCCTTCGTTGTCGTTGCCCTTCGTTGCAGCCGTCTGTCGTTTTGAATTGAAAGTGTAATATGTGTTAAGATTTTTTTTGGCTATCCTGCAGTTATGGTAGCCTGTTTGTGTTGAATAACTTTGTTGTTGATTTAAGATGGCTATCCTACAGTTATGGTAGCCTTTTTTTATTTTGAATTTGTTTTTATTTGGGATCATTATCTTGCAGTCATGGTAGTCTTGTTTGTTTTGAATTTTTTTCTGTTTGGGATGGTTTTAAGGGGTGGTAGTAGGATAACTTGTAAGGTAGCGTTGTTGGAAGGGGTGGGTAGGATGCGAAGATTTTGAAATATTTTTGTTCTTAATAATTAGGTTGTGTTGGCTATCCTGCAGTTATGGTAGCCTCTGTAGTTTGAAGTTAGTTTTAGTGAAATGTTTGAGAGATTGTATATTACTGAAAAATAGTAAAAATTTAGGAGAGTAAGTTATGGATGTGAGAGAGGGAGAGAGATATGTTTATAATCAATTGGAATTGGAAAGCTGTGCAAGTCGTCCAAAATAAGCGTATATGGGATGTGCTAGAAGTGGAGGATGTTGAGAACGACCACATTAATGTACTAGAAGTTGTTATAAGCCACCGAGTGGATGACCACATTAAGGATGACACTCTGTGCAGGACTGACGTTGATCCCACAATCGTTGAAAGACCGGTTGTGCATCATGTCACTGACGACTTCATCGACGATGTAGATGAACACTTGTCACATGTAAGTGACGACGACGAAGAATTATAGTGACAACCCACTTACCCACATATTTATGTATTTTATATATTTGATTATAGCTATGTGTTCATATTTGCTTATTGAATATTTGTTTTCTATGTCCACAGGCATTATGTCATACGCACGTAATAATTTTCTGGAGATGGACGTTATGTTCCTCGAGTTTGAGGATGATTTAGATAACCTTGCGGGAGGGTCGTCGTCCGTGGGCGAAAATGCAGGTGAGTCTAAGAATTTCCTTCACTTTAACTTAGGATTATTTCATGTTTTTTTCTCTAACATTATATGTTATTATAATTTATTGAGCAGGGTCGTCGTCTTCTCAACCACCTGTGACTCTAACTCTTAGGGAGACGTGCACAATCTCGACTCTTAGAGTTTGAGTGCCACGTTGTAGTCAATGGGCACATTCCGATAACGATCGTTCCTGGAGCGGAGAAGCCTATTTCCCCACACGCCGTTCACTTCAGCCAGACGATAGGCGTGTGCGTGCGAAAGACATTTTTCGTCCCCTACCTTAAGTGGGCGGACGTTGACAGAGAATACATTGAGGTCGTCAAGGGCGACCTCCAGGTAATTAAGTCCACTACATATTTATGATTCGATTTGAAATATATCTAAGTTAACCAATCTAATGTGTTATTTTTGTAATGTGTAGCGGTTTTTTGTGCTTGATTTCAATGATCAAGCAATGAATAGGTTTGTTGAGCATCAAATACTCACCACTTTAAAGAGTTTTGGGTCGATTGTCACAGATACTTCAAAAAGTATAGCGACCCCGAGGAGGCTCGTGGCAACCCACCAAACATATTGGTTGGACATCATGAGGATTGACACTTCCTCTGCGACCACTACATGAGTCGGATATTCCAGGTATTTGTCATACTTAATTATGATTTCAACTTTTAATATGTATAAGAAATAAACAATATACTTTTTTTCATGCAGGAACAATCACTAACGAATAAGGCTGCTAGACAAAAGTAGCCTTACAATCATAGCAGCGGGTCAAAGTCGCTACAACGATAGCACGAGCTCGTTGAGAAAAAAAGAGAGTCGATCGACTGTGTGGAGTTTTTTCGAGAAACACACGTTCGAGCTAGGACGTTCATATCGTAGGCCGTAGAGGATGCGCATGTAAGTTATCAAACCAAATCTTATGTCCTTATTAATTATCCTCTTTCATTATATATTTTTGCGTTACCTAACTTAGTTTTTAAATTTGTTGCAGAATCAAATGCTGGAACTTTAGTCTCAGCTTACCTAGAGGGTAGTCAGTCACTCTCTGGGGATGAGAATTGTGATCAAGTGTTGGATAGACGACCAGGCTACTCAAAAGGCCTTCGTTAGGGACTCAAGCCGAAGGCTTGCAAGACGATGAGTGCGAGCAGTTCCACGACGTCATGTTCTCAGTCGGCCACAGAAAGAGAGATTCAAATACAAACTAAACTTAATCAAGCTTTGGAACAGATTGAATTGCAAGATAGAAATTACCAAGCGTTAGATTCAGAAATGGAACAAATGCGAAAGCTGATACAGGACATGACTCAGGCATAGCAAGGACCACCACATGATCCTTAACTTTACGGTATGTATATATGTTTCCATTATTCTTAAGTTTTTGCAAGGATAGTATACAGTGATGCTATGAATATATGTACTAAACTTAGCTACTTTTGTATCATTGTAGGACCTGCGATGTAAAATGGCACGTACTAGCCTCGTTAGAAGACGTATGATTTTGTTTGCGCTTTTTCGTATTATGAATACTATATTTGTTTTATTATTAACGCTATTGTGTTTTTTGAATTATGAATATTACAAATATCAAATCTTCTTTTTTTTGAATTTGTGTTCGTATTTCGTAATTTATTAATTTATATTAAATTTTCTTTAATTTAATCCAAAACGAATGTCATTATTTCACAAAAATAGAGAACTTGTTTAAGATTTTTTTTTTAGAAAAAAAATTAAAATTACATATTTTAAAAAAATTACGCATAAAAAGAAATTCTCGACGCAACGTAACGTCGGGAATACGATGTACACGACACGTCGGGGATAGTTCTTCCAACGCGTGTCCGACGTCGGATAAGGAAACATCGAGAGAAGAAATTCTCAATGCCATGACAAGCGTCGACATAAGAGATGTCGGGAGAGGTATTCTCGACGCCTTGTTGGTCATGCGTCGAGAATTCTTCTCTCGACGCATTTTTTCCGATGTGCATCTCGACGCAGTAAACGACATCGAAAAAAGATATCCCGATGTTTTTTTAGTTTCTTTCGACGTCGTTGTGCGTCGGGAGTCCCTCCGTCCCTTGTAGTGTGGTCTAACGCATACGTCCATATTTATATTCATTAATTAAATTACTTATTACGTAGCATTTGAACGTCATATTGTTCGAATTGTTACACATACTTTATATTATTTGCCTTAATTTGAACGAAACTTTTTAAACCGAATTGAAGGAAAGTAGAAAGGACAAAAAAACACATATGCATAAAATAATACAAATCATACATAGATCGAAGTACTGTACATAAGGAAAAAAAGTTTGATAAAATAGGAAGACAAAGAACAGTAAAAAACATAGTCCAAGTGAAGTAAGAAAAAAACATGTAAGCCAGCCAAGGAAGGACATAAACTATCTCGAGACGTCTCGTACGAGGACTCTGCAAAAGTTCTTCCTCTTTTCGTCAGTCATCTCTACAAAACCCCGCATGTCGTCCGTACGAGACATCAACTACCTTTGGCACAATGCCCTATCCAAACTACTTAGGTCAAGCATTTCACGCAATAGGCATAAGAATTCCTGGCGAACATGGGTGTCATTGGCAAGGGCGCATGCAGGCCACTCGACAATCGTCTTAAGTTGGTCATTCGTACACTTTAGAGCCATATGTGTGACCTCAATCTCACAATCCCGCTGGCTTTCCCTCTTTCTTTTGGATCTGCTTGATCCAGGCCTATCGTTTGACGCGCGAGCAGGTCGTGATGCGCATACATCATCCTAGGACATGTCTATCCCCTAGCTATACATGGATAGGAATTCCTCGTTCCCATTCAATATGTCAAATCCCTCATACTCGACATGCTCATTAGACTCGACGTCGGCGAATGTCTCTGCAAAGCGCTGTCGTCTTATCTCATCCGAACACATATGCAAGTTCATCGCAATAGGTAAAGAGTTTGTTAAGGAGGCCATTCGTTGCATATGCAACTGCATAAAAAACAGGACCACTTCAAACTACTGATATGAAAATTGTAAACTAAATGTACAATGTGCAAGAATTGTCACGTTTTGATTATTTTCCTTACCCTAATCCAATTGTTAAACACTTCCTTCTCGACAATTATGCACTTTGCCTCATCGTTCCATCCAAACCCATTGCACGCTAACCCACACATTTTTGCGATAGCTTGGAACGTCCGCTTAAATGTCTTAATTTTGCAGTCTATTACAGTAGTTGCTCGGACACGACATCTAGTCAATTTTTCAGTCATCATGCAGACAAGTTAGGCCAGGTAACTCAATCAGAACGTGCCATTATCGGGCTTCCATCCGTCGGTAGATTCCAACTCCACTAAACACTTGACTAGAGTGTCCTCCTCTTCCTTCGTCCATACATGTTTAGGGGCACAGGACGAGGTTGCCATACTGAGAATGACAAATGACAACAAATGCATGAAACATGTTAGCAATTTCACATTTCCATATTCAAGAGACACAATAAATGCCAAACAATATTAGGACATATAATTTATAATTCTAAATTGATGTAAAGCATGCACGCATACAATAGATATTCAAAATACAGAGTATAAGTCATTTAAATAGCCATACAACCCAGGGGTTGTAATTTCAAATTGTTTTAACTATGTGTTACGCAACTGCCTTTTGGTGAACATTGCTTCAGCTAATTTGTCGCACCACTGAAACCACTCATTTGTGGTCTCAATGTACTGAATGTCATCTGTAGCGGTGGTCATGGTCGTTGCGTACACGGAGTCCCCCTCGTCAACGTCATCTATACTTCGCAATTTGTCATTTCTCTATTTATCAAATTGTGCAGCAGGCAACATGCTAGGATGATGCGACACTGTGCTTAGAGGGGATAATACAACTTCCCATGAAGTATTGCCCACCGACCCTTTAGAAGACAAACATGCGCTTAATCACATTCCTTGCCGATGAGTGTTTCATGTTGAAGTATTCCTTTGTAGTGGTTGGGGCATTTCCAGCACCACGTCACTCTTGCAAGTGATACCTCTAGCCTTTGTATGGGACGAGAAATTCCTCAGCGTTTGGATAACCCGCATCGCACAAATAGTAATATCCTGTTATAAGAATCAATGGTTTATGGGCGTTTAATATGGAATTTCAAAACGGCGTGGTGGAATGAAAAATTGTAAATACCTTTTGGCACTTACAGTCCGTTTGGTCGTGCAAGAACATCTCGGAGAATCCATGAGACTACTGCGAATCCTTCCCAATCGGCCAGTACATACACAAAATTCCCTTTTGTGTCGCAGATGTCGAGTTTACGCGTTCTGAATGTAAGGCGAACTGCTGCGGGCAGGTTGACCTTTATGTACGTCTTGTCCAATGCCTCAAGGCAATTCTACAAGCTTAAATAAATGGGCATACATTAGTGGGACATACTAATATATGACATACAAATGACTTTGACTACGCGCACCTCGAAACACTTCCAAAGTTGACCAATGCAGTTGTTTGTTACTGCCACCAGTTTCTTTATCAACTCGTCATGGAGTTGTAGCACAACCAACAAGACAAGGTTGAAATATTGTGATACTGTCTCATTGGACAATACAAATTTCCGTTGAATAACGCAACTCTTCACGTCATGAGCAAGGACGTGCAAGAACATGACAACCATTTCCTCAACATCGACAATCTCTGTCGACGAAGGACCAGCTACAGTCCTAAGTAAATGACATAGAATAGCGAATGTTCGTCTGTCCATGTACGTGCTTTGTCGACACACAAGATTAGACTCGTGTATCATGCGAAAGTATGCAAGCTGCCTAATTCTATGCCTAGTATCGTACAGTGCATGTGGGAGACGCTTATTGTCATTCATTAGTACCTCCAACGTTAGAAGCATCCGATGTTGGACTAGTGTGAACACAATTAGGACTCTAAGAATGGCTTGTTGATCTATTTCAAAATGCTTAAAATTTTCTAAAAATTATTTACTAAGTCTGTTATTACAATGTCTATATATATTATGAAAAGATCCCTATTTAAGAAAAAGAATCCCTATTTAACATAAAGTTAGTATATGGAAGCTACGTACAACTATTTAAAAACAAAAAATGTGAAAATGATGCTGACTAATGTTTGATGATGTTTTAAAGAAATAATGAAAAACCAGAGAGACGTTTTTTAAAGTGTAACATTACAATTGGTAACATGTGTTACAAGACGGAATGTGAAGAAACAATTTTTTTTGTACTTTTGCAAAGTGTTTACTTTTATTTAGTCATTATCAAAATTCAAACTTGTAAAAATCCTTCTTCAAAACAGTTTACTTTTTTTTTCTTTCAAGTTATTTTTAACGTGTGATGAAAAGTTATACTAAAATGTGTTTGAAATTAAATTACCTTATTCTAAGTGAAAAAAATACGGGTGAGATTTCTAAAATAGTTTTACAATTAAGTTTGAAAATGAATGCAAAATTTTTAAAACATATAATTTTGTACAATTAAAACTATAGTATGTTTGTAAGCGTCGAAGTTTCAATTTGTTGACAACTTTGGACGATGAGTTGAACACTTTTTACATTGTTGTCAAATTGAAAGTTATGTACGTTTCATATGGTGTCAATGTAATTTTTAAAACACTTAAAAGCGGGAAACCTACTTTTTAATTTTTGAAAAGCCGAAAACCAATTTCAATGCGATGTTCTACTTTTTATTGCATTCCAATTAACCAATTTGACGTCTATGCTACGTATGACAAGATATTAGAAAATAATGGGAAATAATTTGATACTCATTTTTTTCTCACTAATGTGACTCGATGAAGTGAAATTCTTTACATTGGGATGTTAATTTCCAAAATAAAATCTAATTCCGTACATGTAAAAAAAAAAAGAATAGTACAAAGTTTGAAAGCATAGGATAGAAAATAATACAAAAATTATTCAATAAGTGAAATGTACAAATATTCAAAAATTACAAACCAACATTTATGTTTCAACATATAAAGCCTCACCTCCACTACCTTGATTGAACTATCGCTAGACAAGGACGAGGTACGTATAACATGTAAATTTTTTTTAGGGTTACTTAAGTTGAATTAAATTTTGATATATTGTAGGACAAGGAAGCACCTCTACCATGACGTAAGAGGAAGAAGTCAGTTAAATCTCATTCGATGATGCAAAGAAACAGAAGGAACCGACTAATGACTTCTTACAACTAGTATGGGTTTTAGAAGTCATGGGTTTTAGAAGTCATAGAAATGGTTGAACCGACATATGACCCCCTCTGGCCGATTGATGTAGACGTGTGGAGGGTATACTAGTCGGTACATTGTTAGTCTGAGATACACCAAGATTTAAATAAAAAAAGTAACAAAATGCATATCTTAGGGCCGCATCATTAGCCTTGGAAGCCTTGAGTATTAATTTAGAAAGTAACATAATGAATATCTTGATGCACCGTTGTTCTGGGATGTCTTGAGTTTTAAATCAGAAACTCACAGATTTAATTTCTTGGTGAAGCGTTGTCCCAAGATCCACTGAGATCTAAAACATAATTCTTACCGTTTTTATGGATCTCGATTCAATCTTGGCCAAACTCGAGCTCGAGATATTAAGGACTCAGGCTACATTCTCCCTCATTTGGTGAAGCCCATATCGGGATCCACATTGAATTGATGAAAATACCCTCATGATTCGAATATATTTTGAATTTATTATTGTAGTAGTTAGTGGCTTGTTGAAGAAGTTTTAAGTTTTAAAGCATCCCACAACAAATACCAAAAAGGAAAGTGAGTTTTTCAAAGTGCTTATCTTCCAAAAGTGTTTGGTACTCCCTCTTAGAAAACAACATTGTGTTTCAAACTTTTTTCGAAAATCTCAAGGAATATTTCAAGTGAATATTAACATTGCATTTTTTCGTACTAATATCTCCTGAAGAAGAGGGAAATTAGAGAGAATATAGGAATTAATTGAACATGGAAAAACCACCGACGTTCCCTATTAATTTAAATTAAATTAAATTAATATTAAATTAATTAATTAATTTAATTAATAATTAATT
Source organism: Cucumis melo (assembly GCF_025177605.1). NCBI lineage: Eukaryota > Viridiplantae > Streptophyta > Magnoliopsida > Cucurbitales > Cucurbitaceae > Cucumis > Cucumis melo. Next base: position 21,844,207 of record NC_066863.1, on the reverse strand, counting down.
AATTAATTTAATTAATAACTAATTAAATCATATTTAATAAATATTTCGTTTAAATCATATTTAAATGAATATCTCTTACCTAACCCATAGTTTTAATTTATTTAATTTAATTAAATTTAATTAAACTAAAATATTAATTAATTCTTCAATTAATTAATTGCTAAATTAAATATTTTATATTTAATTTAATCCAAATTTGAATCATATTCAAATATAAATTTCTCTTATAACCTATAGTTTTACTCTATATCATATGCATATTAAATTTTAACCTATAGTTTTAATATGAATCTAATTCATATTAAAATTAATATTTGAACTTATTCAAATATTTTATTCTCCCATAAATGAATTTTGAATCATATTCAAAATTAAATTTATATAATAATATTTAATTATAATATAAACTTATATTATAATGTATCACCATACATGATATTAATTTCCAAAGTAAATTTGAACATTTCAAACTTATTATCCTTTACAAGCTAGGAATGAGACCTTATGGACCTATAGATTAGAAGCTACAACGATACGAGATTAATTGCCTAAACTCATTAACCACATTAATTAATATTCGTTAATTGTGTGTATACTCTACTAAAAACTCACAACTGAACTCTTCTCATTGTAGATATATTTTTGTATCCACGGATATAGACCAATAACAATAAGTTAGTCCTTCACAAGTGTTCTTAACACCAACTAGGTCAAATTACCATTTTACCCTTATGTTACTTCTAGTCCTTAAATGCTAGTGCTCATATGATGAACAACCTATTTATGGTCCAATCACTAAACGGAAACCCCTTTTGTGCCATAGAGAGAGTAAGACCCTTTGTTCAAGTCTCAGAGACACCATTTAAGGGAACACTCATCTACTTACCCTAAAGTCAGGAAATAGTGAATTCCATCTTGTGTGATTATGTTTCCAGCTCCCCACTCGGTCTTGACCTCAAAATGATAAGCATATTGGGTTGAAAATCTAGCCACTCTCACTCGTATAAATGAAAAGACAATCTTGAGTGTACAATCCCTCGTGAACAGAAATTCATAATATATTTAGGATTAAGACTAAGTTACCTAGGTCATCCTAATAAAATAGAAACCTAACTAGTTAACGGAGTTACATCTAGTGGTTACTATTTCGTGGTCCAGTCTTATGCAAACTCATTGCATAGGATACCCTCACTTGCATGCTATATAAATGCATTGAATCGTTACATTTGTATCAAATACAAAATGAATCGTATCCATAGTGTTACTAGGATAAGGTACCCAGTCTTATTCTTATATTATAGAACCTTTAAGTTGTTTCTCGAACATTGATCCTTGTATGTAGACATACTGTTCAAGACTCATCAAATAGCTTAGGATGTTAATTTATTGGATTTAGATTATTAAGACAAAACTAGTAATATAATCAATAACGCTTTATGGAAATTATTAATAATAACACTTTATTAATAACGGTCAATGAATTATATTTACTATCTACGAGTTTTATGACATAAAATCCAACACGACATACCTTCACCATCTTTATAGCATGGTTGAGAGTCAATTACCTTACCCTATTAATGAAACAGTAGAAACATTAAGTAAGGATTAATATTTAATTAAGACAAAAACAATAAAAAGGTGCGCTTGAATAATAATAATACCTTAACCAATGCCATTAAAAGTTCCTTTATGACCGATAACTCGACTGACATGAATGACTTTGTTCATTGTAAGAAGTCATCCATCCAATGTAATCTCGCTTCTCGGTGACTTACATGTTGGCTGCAATCATATGTCACTTGGGGTCTATCAGTCTAAATAAGCTGTTCCATAGATGCAATGAGGCAATCATCGTCCCTAGAGGAGAATGAGGATGCTAGGCAGGAGGAGGAGGGGGATGTTCAACATAAGTGTATGGCAAAGCATGCTCTATTGGGGTTGATGCCCTAAATCTCGTGGTCTTGTAGTTTGTGATTGTATATATTATACAACATTTTATTTATCTAATAAAATAAATAAACTAATATCCAATGTTATCTTTTATAACCTAAACATGTATGTGGAGACATACAAGTGGATCATGTTTAAGTGATAACCTAAATGGTCTGTAGGAGATGGATAAGGCTAGATACCTTATCTTCGTGACACTACGAATACAGCCTGCTTGGTAGTTGTAACAATTGTTCTAAAATGCTAAAATGATTAGATCCTAATCATAGATCCTAATCATTTATGTCGAGACATTAGAGCGAAGGTATTTTATATAAAAAGTTTGTATAAGACCAGACCATGAAATAAATAGTCTCTCTTATTAACATCGTTACTAGTTGAGACTACATTTCACTACGATGACCATAGGTGACTTGACCTGAATCCAGAGTGAGTTGTGAACTTCTGCTTATGAAAGCGGTTCTTTGATTTGCATGGGGTGAGGGTGGCCTACGTTGTCGACTCAATATGCCTACCATTTTGGGGATTCGTATGATTGAGAAGTTAGGAACATAGTTACAGAAGAAGGAATTCAGTCCTTCTCTATAGATAGAGTAAGTAGAGAAATTGCTCTCTTAAGGACTGATTTCAGGACTTGAACAATATGACGCCAGACCCTCTCTTAGCCTGAGAGGAGTTCAGTTATAGTGGGATTATAATTATAGTTCATTAGAGGAATCAGTGGTACTTAAAGAGTTAGATGTAACTATGGACAAAATGGTAATTTTTGGCTTAGTTGTACTTACGAACAATTTGTGAAGGGTCATTACACTGTTGATTGGTTATATCTAATGAATATAAAAATATATCAACAGTCTTTAGTGGAATGACTAATAGTTAATGAATAGTGATTATTTTAATTAAATAGTCTAATTAATTAATCTCATATAATTGAAACTTCAATTTGTAGGTCCATAAGGTCCCCTTGTTAGCTTAATAAGAATAAATGAGAATCAAATTTATTTTGGTTTAATTTGAATTGTTCAATAATTGATTAAAGGAAATAAATTTCATATGATACAATTAATATAATGTATTCGATACATTATAATATAAAGTTTTTATGAGAGGAATTAATATTTGAATATGATTCAAATAATAATAATAATAATATGAAAAAGATTCATAAATATATTGTAGGTTAAAATTAATATGGATTCGATTCATATTAGAATTATAGATCATATGAGAGATTTAAACCATTTGTTATATTATATATGATATAATATAAGGTTTATATTATATGAAATATAATATGAATTAAATTTCTATTGATTTTGTTCTATTTTAATTAATATATTTTTAATCAATAAAATAACTCCCAAGAGAGTTATTCACGTGCAAAGAGAGGGAGAGAGTTATTTGATAACTTCCCTCCATCTTTCTTAATGGTTGGGATATACATAATTGATTCAAGAATCTCTCTACCCTTTGTTCTTTGCAATTTTTTTTGGACGATCTCTTTGTTCCAAAAAGAAAAAGAAATCCCTCTCAAAACTTTTTCCTTACCAAATCACAAAAGCCTACAACTCTCTATTGGTTCTTACCTTGAGAATAATAAGGAAGACTTCGTGGTGTTTTTGGGAGATTCAAGAAGTTCTATGGAGGTTCTAAAAAGGTTTATTTTTTGTTTTTTCCTTCTTAGAAGCATGTTTAAGCTTTAGTTTTATATTTCTTCGAATTTTTTGGTTTTACAAATTGAATTCCACTTGTACGACGTTCTTACACTTTCGCTTTGGGAATTTCATTCCTCCATGCTTGACATGTTGAGAAAGAGGGTCATACATGCCTTCCTCGTAACTTTCCATCGTGGAAATTTCATGACTTCGATCAAGGTAAGCACGATCGTCATCAGTAAGTTGAATCTCATCTATCCAGGACTGAAATTGGAACATCAATAGGTGTAATTAAGAGATAAAACCTTAGAATACTATAGTGAATGTGGAGGAAGAAAATGAATCGTAATGTATCATTTGCGACTCGAAGACCTAGAACTCAATTACCTTCAACCTAGATGAGTGTGTGCAACTCCATCGCATGATGCGTGATATTGCAGATGATAACTCCTTAGGGATAACCCGCCTACTGATGGACGACACTGTATCGTAGGCCCAAACCTACAAATACAATGATATTGTTAATACAAGCATATAACTACTGAAAAATGGACATGGTGAGCATATAATCACAAATCTGAAAGGCAAAGGGAAATCGGTAGAGGCTATACGACTCTGAGGACTTGTCATTTGCAGATTTCTTCTTATGCAAAGTCACCTTTTCATTAAGTTCCCTTTTCAAACTTGCAATGGTCTTGGACCATACCAACTCAACCTAGTCAGGCCCAACATCGTCCAATTCATGTGTTGTCTTCTCTCCTTATCCTTCTTCGCAAGCTCGATGAAATAGAATATCAACATCTTTACCACATCCTCGTCGTTTTCAAACTGAAGGGTTGGGTAATCCTTCTTAAACTCAGACCTGTTCATGCTTGTCTTATCCCTCAAATATAACCTTCTAAATCAAAGGGTCTTGTCCTATTCAAACTTCACGTTGGGCTTATACCTCAACCCCGTTGTTATGTCAAAGTCCTCCCGCCTAAAGGAGACCTTCTCACCCAATAACTTAAAAACTAATTATGTTATCTGGTCCTCCTCAACCTCTCCCAACAAAATGTAATGGCAGAAAGGTCCATTGAGCACCAACTTTATGTCCAAGTAGTGTCCAAAGACAGTTTTCCTAAACATATAAAGTTGTCTAGGTGACAACTTATATTTTATACTTGACACAGTCTTCGATAGTTGTGAACAACAGGTCAAGTTTGCAAGAAAGAAGTCCTTGGAGTTGATTTTGGTCACAAGAAGCATCTGCAAAACATAAAAAACACATATTTGAACAAAATAAGTATTCTGTGTTCAAACTTGGGTATATCTTAGGGAAATTTCGACCAAGAACCATATTGAACTCAAACAGCATTGCTCGAGATGTTACAAGATAGGGGTTTCACAAGCTTTCTACAAGGTAATCTCGATCCACATTAGATCTCGAGACCTCCTTCAACAAATATCAAGACATTTTCATTGATCTGAGTCAAGATTCTTCATTTGCACGGCCCCATATTGATGAAATTGCTTAGATTCATCAAAGGAGATCACATGCATTAACTTAAAATAATGTTGTACAACTAACTATATTCAACCACCAACAACAAAAATTTCCATTTTCCTCAGATTTCAAACTAAGAACTAAAAAATAAAAATGTAAACTAAAAACTAAACCCTAAACTATGAAAACGTTAAAAGTACTTCACCTTGAGAGATTTAAGAGGACAGATGAATTCAAAAAGTTTTACAGTAGAAAAACCACTGAAAGTTGTTCGAATTTAGGAGCGATGAAATCGTTCACTTCTTGGCAGAAATGAGCACAAGATTTGGCTTGAGTGTTTTAGGAGAATATGTAATGTTCGGGATACCAAGGGTATTTTAGTCATTTGATATATCTCTTTATTTTCAAATTTTTAATAAAAAATGCAAGCTCGTCATCAAGAAATTTTGTTGAAAGAGTTTTTTAGAATTTGCGAAGGATCTCGAGGTCGAGCTTGGCTGAGATTGACCAAGAAAAACAAATTTACGAGTTTTCACAAAGTGTGCTATTTTTGAAACGTAAAACAAAAAAGTGCTATTTTTTAAAAATTTCCAAATTGAAATATAACTAGAATTATTGAAAATAAAATAGATATGACATTGAAATGTGAAGTGTAAAAACAATGGAAAGTATGGTTTATTTAGGAAGACTATTGGAATGAAATAAATTTAGTATTACAATCTAAACTTAAAACACTCCATCTAAACATAAATTATTAATTTCATTACATCACATTCAAATTTCATTACTGGTATATATATATATAAAAAAAAAAAAAAAAGGTTAAACACAGTTACAATTTTATTCATATGGTTTAATCTTTTAGTTATAAAACTCAAAATATAACTACCTATAATGATAACAACAATTCATTTAACAATATTTTATTAAACAAACAAGCTTAATTAAATAGTAATTATTGTCAATGAAAGAAAACCCTTAGTTGAACTGATGTGATTTAAATCTTCTTATTCTCATTTACTTAAGAGAAGAAGAGAGATACAAGTTTCAATTTTTCGTCCCTAATTCTAAATGATTTAGAATTGAAATACTTAATTTAATTGTTTATATTAAATTTTATCATGGGTAGGTTTTTCAAAAATAATAAAATACAATAAATTATTTACGAGAAAAACACTAAAAAGGAAAAAAAAAAAAAAAAAAAAAAAGGAAAAATCAATTACAAATTTGATTAAACCATTTTGCTATTTTCTAAACATTTTTTTGTGTATTTTTCATTTGACTAATCAGATAGGCCAAATAATAGAAAAATAAAACATTTGTGATACAAAGTTCACTTCAACGTTTTTTTTTCTAAACAAAAGTTTATTTAAATAATGAGTCGTCTGTATCATTGAGCTGTCATTGAGTAATTGACCAGCATACATCTTTGTTTGTCGGCTGAAATGTTCAACTTTAACATTTTAAAACAAAATTATGATATTTAACATTTGAATCCGAATCTAACATCTTTTATAAGTTCAACATATTCGTTCTTTTTTTATATTTATTTTAATCTTAATTTAAATTTGGATAATTATTCATTATTTAAAATGTATTACCGTTTGATTAAAGTTGTAAGTTAGATCTTGTATTGGTGGCAAGGTAACATATATTAGGGAAATTGCCAAAAATAGGTTAAAAAAGAAGGGTTAAATGACTTTCGGGATAATTTTTCAAAATGAAGAGTTTTAGGACAATTTAGGTGTGAATGGACAAAAATGCCTTTCAAGTTCTCTTTCTTTTTTCCTTTCCCTCTTCCACGTTCGCTTTCCCTTCCCTTTTGCGTAGAGTTTCCCTTTCCCTTCTCTTTCGCGTAGAACACCTGAAGTAAAAAAGAAAAAAATCGTTGTGGTCCAATACTCTGCTCTAGTGCCGTTCGAAGATACTTCGGTCATTTGTTGCTTGTTGTTCGTCGCTTGCCGTTCGTCGGTCCTCCAGTGCATTTCATCGCTCCTCCTTTTCGAACCATTCAATCAACTTCGAGCGTTTTCTCTTATTTCGATGAGTTTCATCTCTAACCCATTTTCAATTTATTTGTTGTAAATGTTTGATTTAGGTATTTGTTACGAGTTTCATCCGTAAATGTCTGGTTTAGGCTATTTTGGAATGAACTTATTTGCTGTAAATTAGTTTAGTCAAAGTTTGGTTTAGGTCCTTAGAAAGTTCAATGGGTAGTGAAAAATGAATAGAACTAGAGGATTTAGTTGGGTCAAATAGAGGAGGAGTAAGCAATAGGAATAGAAGAAATATAGTTTTTTTTTTTTTTATCTACATTGCTTTCTATCTATTCTGTATTATCTTATATTGTGAGCAATTTTTCATACTGCTGCTATGGATGCTTCTCAAACCACTCTAGCTTCTTCTTTGATCACTTTCTCCCACCTACACTTTATGCATTAGTTTGAATTGTTTTTATGCATGTTTAGTAAGTCTCTTAGGTCCTCATGGTTTATCTCGCACGTGCACGTATGTCGCACCCATCTCGCACCTTCCAAACTTTCACTATTTATTTTAAAATCAAATTGGTACACCTTCTAATCCATTTAGAGCGATTCTTTGCATGTTTAGTAAGTCTCTTGGGCCCTTATGCTTTATCTCACACGTATCTCGTTCGCATCTCGCATGTTCCAAACTTTCACTATTTATTTCAAAATCAAATTGGTACACCTCTTAATCCATTTAGAGCGATTCTTTGCATGTTTAGTAAGTTCCTTCAACAACCGCTACTTGATCTTGGGATTCCGAATAGCCTTTTTCATCTTAGACTTCGACTTCTGTTTCTTACTCTTTTTGAAGTCACCTTCATCATTACCAACTTCTCTTCCTCTTTTTAAATCACCATTCTTTGACTGAACAATGGTAGATGAGCGGAGGTTTTCAAAAAGTTCACCTGAAGCAATTTTCAACTGCTCCTCTTCAGGTGTCATCTCAATGACCGCCTTAATTATCAACTACAAAGAGAAAAGGCAAATGTATTTAGGACAAAGAAATAAGCACAAAATCATGCGATCCTTAAGTTAGTTACTATTGCTTGCTACTTACCATTGGCGAGTCAAACACCTGGCTTATAGTTTGGGACTTTGGTGATTGTTGGCACACCCACCTCAGCATTCATAGTATGGCATCATCGTTTACTTTATCTACACCACATCTAATGATGGTTGGTAGAGACTCATATGCACAAACCTATTCCACATTTCACAAACAAGTTTAAGAAGTGCCTAAAGATATATATAGATATATAAATGTATGCATAAGTTTTGAAGCAAGAAGTAAGAAGTAGCATACCTGTAATGCATGTGAAAATCCATTGATAGTATATTTTTTTGTCTTAGTTGATTTCTTCTTTCCCTTGGCATATTGCATGTCCAAGGCTCTTTTCAAGGCACTTAGCGTGCGTTCATAAACAATCCCGCCCCAATCATAATTATTAAATGTATTCCAATCATCAGCAATCTTGAAAAAACCAATGTCGACTTTGGTTCGCCTATCTTTTCCTAACAAAGATAGCTCTATAAAGTACACCAAAGCTAATTTCACAATATCATCGTCATCACCCTCGTATTCCAAAAATATATTCTCTAAGTCGCTTGCATAAATACACTCCTTGTCTTTGAAAAACTTCTTCAATAATCTACTATTCCCAACCAACTGAATATACTCCTCTTTAGGACCCCATAGACCCGTTATGATGTTAAACTCTCTCATACCAAAAGTACAAACAACGCCCCCTAGTAAGAAACTTATATAATCCTTTCCTTCATCTTCCACCTCCCTTAACAATAAGTAGTGGATGAGTGGCCCATTAAAGACAATATTTAGGTCCAAAAAGTGCCCAAACTTTGTTTTCCTAAATAAGGCTAATTGATCGGGTTTGAGTTTGGCCTTAATATTATGTGTTGTCTTTTCTAAATGAGACAAACAACTTACTAGGGCATAAAAATGATGGGAAAGATTAATCTTGTACACGGGTCCGTCGGTCGATGTCGATGTCATAATTGAAGCCTGAACAAAAATGAACAAATTCAGAGTTAAAAGAAGGGATCCAAAGAAAAAGGAGCAAAATGCCAACTATATTTAACTTCAATTCATTTCACTACCCATTTAACTTTCTAAGAACCTAAACCAAACTTTGACTAAACTAATTTCTAGCAAATAAGTCGACTCCAAAAAAGTCTAAGCCAGACGAATGAAACTCACAACAAATACCTAAACCAAACATTTACAGCAAATAAATTGAAAATGGGTTAGAGATAAAACACACTGAAATAAAAGAAAACGCTCAAAGTTGATTGAATGGTTTGAAAACGAGAAGCGACGAAATGCACTGGAAGACCGACGAACGGCAAACGACGAACAGTCGGCATATCTTCGAAGAGCAGAGCGGAAAATTTCAAAAGCCAACAAAAGGATATTTTTTTTTTTTTTTTACTTTAGGTGTTTTACGCAAAAGAGAAGGGAAAGGGAACTCTATGCGAAAGAGAAGGGAAAGCGAACCTCAAAGAGAAGGGAAAGGGAAAGAAAAAAGAGAAATTTAATGAAGGGCAATTTTATCTATTCACCCCTAAATTATCCTAAAACTCTTCCTTTTCAAAAACTATCCCAAAAGTCATTTAACCCTCCTTTTTAAACCTACTTTTGGCAATTTTCCCATATATTAGTTGTACTTCTACATATAAAATTTTATTTTTTTATGAAATTATATTTTATTTTGAGTTTTTTCAAAAATAAAATAAAACATGAAAATATTTACACCGTATAAAACAATTTTGAAAAAAAGAAAAAACCCACAAGTCCACCAAGTGAAATAACAAAAATACTCCAAAATTAATCAACCACACATGCGCGAAAAACGATGTTGTATTCATTTTAAATAATTTTGTACTCAGACTTAACGATCTTGGTACACGATCTTCCCTTGTCCCAGTCTAAACGATCTTGTACCCTAGTAACTCGTACTCAATTTAAACGATCTTGTACCCTTATACTCGGTCTAAACGGTCTTGTACCAAAGTTAAATGTTCTATTAGTGATAGTGGTCTAACTGAATAGACAACTGATCGGTTAGATATTAGTATATGACCATAAAATAAAAAAAGAAGAAGAAAGACATAATGCTTGATAATGAAAAAAGGATAAGGAAGAAAATATTGTCTTTATGAAAAAGAGACGCTGATGATGAGAGATGAGAGGAACGAATATATTATGGAAGAGGAAATTAAAAAATTTGGGAAGGGCAAATATGGAATTTATGAAAAAATAATTCAAATCATACAAACTTTATAGATTTTTTTTTTATTTCGTTACACAACCATAAATATCTTTAGTTTTGTTGTATACAGGTAAATTATTCTTTTATTTATCTTTTATCTTTTTTTTTTCATTTCAAAATATTAACACTTTTAATTTTTAAGTTTTGCTTCGATACTAAAGTTAATTTTAAAATTTCAATTCGTTATATTTACTTAATCAATAAACATTAATGTTATGTTTATGTGTAGGTTGGTTTTTTGGTTTTAGTTTGACTAAGGAGCGTAGCTAAATCTAAGGTAAGGAATCTCTACTACTAGACTTGATTTAGAACTGAAACATATTGACTGATGCGAATGTTATAATTAATGAATGCATTGATTTGACTGCTAAGTATAAGAAGAAAAGCATTGTTAGTTTACACTTTTGGTTGAGTATAGTCGATGTGACTGTCACTTTGGTATACTTATGGGTCGTGCTGTTAACTGAATATAGATGATGATGATATGATTGTCATTTGTAGTTTGGATACCGACAGGTTGTGTGGTTGTTGGAGTAGTGATATTTGAATGTTCTGTGTAGTTTATGCATATTGTTGGGTTATGCTTTGGACTGGATTCAAGTAGTGTGGATTGGATATATGTATAGTGACAGATGATACTGTTGATTGAACCTAGACTGTTTGACTGATTATACTTAGAGACTGGACTGTTAGTTTGAGCTATATTATAATGTGATTGTTGTAGACTGTTTAGAATGAACTGAAGAATAATAGTTGGCTTTATCTATGGGGTAGTGTACCTTGCAGGCACAATGTTCTACCGGATCACCACATGTTGTGTATCCGATGTGATCACTAGACTGATATGTGTATCCGATGGGATCACTAAACTGATATGTGTATCCAACGGGATCACTAGACTAATATGTGTATCCGACAGGATCACTAGACTAATATGTGTATCTTTCAAGATCACTACACTGATTGATGTGTGTGTCTTATAAGACCACTAAACTGTTATGCATGGTACCCCTTAATAGGAAGCTAATTGTTATTACTCTAACGGGACCAGTAGTGGGTCTCTTACTGAGTATATTTTATACTCACCCTTTTATGTTTAACTTTTTCAGGTAAAGGTAATGTACGAGGTAAACCGGCGAGGGGCAAGAAGGATGCGTGAAGGCGATATAGGAATGTCTAGTTTTAATGCTTCCGCTCAAAGTCTTTGTTGTTTTTATTTTGAGAATTTTAATTTAAGTTCTGGTTAGAACATTTGTTTTTTTGTTTTGTTTGAAATTCCATAGACTATGTTTTGCAACTTTTGAAATTGATTTGAAATAGGGCCCGAAGACGATTTTTACTACATCTTAAAGTTTTAATGAATTTTAAACATGGTCTTTATTGAGTTTTTATGTTGGATGTTGTGTCTTAGCAGTAAGTAATGACCTCAGCTTAGACTGAAAAGTTAGGTCTTTACAGTTGGTATCAGAGCTTAAGTTTTAGGTTCTGTAGACTGACTTATGATGTAAGTCTATGTTTTGTGTCCTTATGGCTAGAACGATCCTCTGTCACTCGTCAGGTATGCTTTCATGAATTATACGTATAACTCTATATGTATGACCTTGCCTAAGTTAAACTGCGACGTAAACTATTGTTTGAGACTAAGGAGTTTAGGTGGTTATTAGGAAAGTGCTGCCAAGAAGAGGTGCTCGTAGGGGTGGTTAAGGAAGAGGAGCAGGACATGTCCAACCTGAAGTGCAACCTGTAGTTCAAGCTACCAATCCTATTGCACCGGTCACTCTTGCAGACCTTGCTGCTATGGAGCAGAGGTTCAAGGACTTGATTATGCAGATGCGGGCACCGCAACAGCCTGCCCCACCAGCTCCTACTCAGGCTCCAGTCGAACCCCAGAGCGTGCCAGACCAGCTGTTGGCAGAGGCTTAACATTTGAGGGATTTTAGGAAATACAACCCTAAGACATTCGACAGGTCTTTTGAGGATCCCACCAAGGCTCAGATGTGGTTGTCTTTTGTAGAGACCATATTTCGGTATATGAAGTTTCCTAACAATCAGAAGGTGCAGTGCGCCGTATTTATGTTGACAGACAGAGACACCACCTGGTAGGAGACGACAGAAAGGATGCTAAGGGGTGACGTGAATCAAATCATCTGGGAGCAGTTTAAGGAGAATTTCTATGTAAAATTCTTCTCTACCAGTCTGAGATATGCTAAGCAACAAGAGTTTCTAAACCTAGAGCAAGACGATAGAACCGTGGAGCAGTATGATGCAGAATTTGACATGCTGTTCCGCTTTGCTCCGAAGATGAAAGCGACTGAGGCTGCCAGGATCGATAAGTTTGTCAGAGGTCTCAGGCTAAATATCCAGGTCTCGTTCGAGCCTTCAGGCCAGCCACCCACTCTGATGCACTGCGTTTGACAATGGATATCAGTTTGCATGAGAAGGCTGATTCGTCCAAGATTGTGGAGAAAAGGGTCGACCTCAGAACAGAAAAGGAAGGCTGAGCAGCAGCCTGTTATAGTGCCGTAGAGGAACTTGAGATCAGGTGGCGACCTTCACCATTTTCAACAGAAACCTTTTGAGACAAGGGAAGTTGCTAGAGGAAGCCATTATGTACCACCTGTGGGAAGCACCATCTGAGTCGTTGTTTGTTTGAGACGAGGACTTACCGGGGTTGCACAGAACCAGGGAGCAGGTGCACCACAGCAGGGTAAGATCTTTGCTATGAATAAATCTAAGGTTGAGAGAGTAGGCACTGTAGTGACGGGTACGCTTCCAATGTTGGGGCATTATGCTTTACTTTTGTTTAACTCTAGTTCATCACATTCCTTTATCTCTTCTGTATTTGTGTTGCATGCATGCTTAGAAGTAGAGCCCCTAGATCATGTTTTATTAGTGTCTACTCCATCTGGGGAGAGTATGTTGTCAAAAGAAAAGATAAAAGCATGCAAGGTTGAGATAGCGAGTCACTTAATAGATGAAAGGTTGTTAGTCCTGGATATGCATGATTTTGATGTAATTCTAGGTATGAATTTGCTAGCTGCTAATCATGCTAGTATAGACTATTCCCGTAGGGAGGTGGTGTTTAATCCACCTACAGGGACCAGTTTTAAGTTTAAAGGGGTAGGAACAGTAGTATTACCTAAGATGATCTCAGCTATGAAAGCCAGCAAGCTACTTAACCAGGATACTTGTAGTATCTTGACCAGTGTGGTGGATACTAAAGAGGCTGATGTTTCCTTATCATCAGAACCTGTGGTGAGGGATTATCTAGATGTTTTTCTTGAAGAACTTCCAAGATTTCCCCCTCACACGAAAATTGATTTTGCTATCGAGCTGGAACCTGGTACTGTTCCTATATTTAAAGCTCTTTATAGAATGGCCCCAGCAGAATTAAAAGAGCTAGAGGTTCAGTTGCAGGAGTGGCTTGACAAAGGTTTCATTCGACCGAGTGTGTCACCTTAGGGTGTACCAATTTTGTTTGTTAAAAAGAAAGATGGTCAATGCGCTTGTGTATTGACAACAGAGAGTTAAATAAGGTAACTATTAAGAACAAGTATCCTTTGCCCATGATTGATGATCTGTTTGATCAGTTGCAAGGAGCTACAATATTCTCTAAGATCAACCTTCGATCAGGATACCATCAGTTGAGGATTAAGGATAGTGATATACTGAAAACAACATTTCGTTCGAGATATGGGCATTATAAGTTCATTGTGATGTCCTTTGGATTAATGAATGCTCCAGCAATGTTTATGGATTTGATGAACAAAGTGTTTAAGGATTTGTTAGGCACTTTTATAATTGTGTTTATTGATGATATCTTGATTTATTCCAAAAAAGAGGCAGAGTATGAGGAGCATTTACGCATGGTTCTAGAGACCCTTCAAGCCAATAAATTTTATGCAAAGTTTTCAAAATGTGAGTTTTGGTTGAAGCAAGTATCTTTTCTAGGTCATGTGGTTTCTAAAGATGGTGTTTCAGCGGATCTAGCTAAGATAGAAGTTGTTACTAGTTTGCCCCGACCTTCCACAGTTAGTGAAGTTCGTAGTTTTCAGGGTTTAGCAGGTTATTACTAATGGTTCGTGGATGACTTTTCTCATATAGCTACTCCCCATACTCAGTTGACTAAGAAAGAGGCTCCATTTGTGTGGAGCAAGGCCTGTGAGATAGTTTTCAAAACCTTAAAGAGAAGCTCGTTACTACATCGGTTCTTACTGTACCTGATGGTTCAGGGAGTTTTGTGATTTACAATGATGCTTCCAAGAAAGGTTTGGGTTGTGTTCTAATGCAGCAAGGTTAGGTCATCGCTTATGCTTCTCATCAATTGAAGAGTCATAAGTAGAATTATCCTATCCATGATTTAAAGTTGGCAGTAGTAGTTTTTGCACTGAAGATATGGAGACATTACTTGTATGGTGAGAAGATATAGATCTCTACGGACCATAAAAGCTTGAAATACTTCTTCACTCAGAAGAAGTTGAATATGAGACAGCGAAGATGACTTGAATTAGTAAAGGATTATGATTGTGAGATATTGTATCATCCAGGTAAGGCGAATGTGGTAGTTGATGCCCTTAGTAGGAAGGTATCACATTCAGTAGCACTAATCACCAAACAGGCCCCTTTGCATCGAGACCTTGAGAGAGCTGAGATTTCAGTATCAGTAGGTGCAATCACCTCGCAGTTAGCGAGGTTGTCAGTATAGCCGACTTTAAGACAGAATATTATTGTTGCTTAGTGTAATGATCCTTATTTGGTTGAGAAACGTCGTCTAGCAGGAACATGGCAAGCTGTCGGGTTTTTTGTATCCTCTAATGGTGGGCTTTTGTTTGAGAGACATCTTTGTGTGCTAGCAAACAGTTCGGTTAAAGTAGAATTATTGACTGAGGCTCATAGTTCCCTATTTTCCATGCACCCAAGTAGTACAAAAATGTATCAGGATCTGAAACGAGTTTATTGGTGGCGTAATATGAAGAAAGATGTGGCGGAATTTGTCAATAAATACTTGGTGTGCTAGCAAGTTAAAGCACCAAGACAGAAACCAGCAAGTTTATTACAACCTTTGAGCGTGCCAGAATGGAAGTGGGAGAATGTGTCTCTGGATTTCATTATAGGATTGCTTAGAACTTTGAAGAGTTTTATAGTGATTTGGGTTGTTGTTGACAGGCTTACCAAATCAACACACTTCATTCTAGGGAAATTCACCTATACTGCTAGTAAGTGGGCACAGTTGTACGTGACGGAGATTGTGAAACTGCATGGGGTGCTAGTGTCGATTGTCTCTGATAGAGATTCTCGTTTCACTTCCAAGTTCTGGAAGGGGTTACAGGCTACTATGGGAACGAGGTTAGATTTTTAGTACATCTTTTTACCTACAGACTGATGGTGAAACTAAGCATTTGAACCAAGTGTTAGAGGATATGTTGCGAGCTTGTGCGTTAGAGTTTCCAGGTAGTTGGGATTCTCACTTGCATTTGATGGAATTTTTTTATAACAATAGTTTTCAGGTTACCATTGGCATGACACCATTTGAGGCTCTGTATGGAAAATGTTGCAGATCCCTTGTTTATTGGGACGAGGTTGGTGAACAAAGATTGATAGGTCCTGAGTTAGTTCAGTCTACTAATGAAGCGATATAGAAAATTAGAGCACGTATGCAAGCAGCACAGAGTAGGCAGAAAAGTTATGCTGACTTGAGACGAAAAGATCTTGAGTTTGATGTGGGAGACAAAGTGTTCTTGAAAGTAGCGCCTACGAAAGGTGTTTTACGATTTGAAAAGAAAGGAAAATCGAGTCATTGTTTTGTTTGACCATTTGAAATTCTTGAGCGAATTGGCCCTGTGGCATATCGTTTGGCATTGCCACCATCACTCTCTGCAGTTCATGACGTGCTCCATGTTTCTATGTTGAGAAAATATGTGTTAAATCCATCTCACGTAGTGGATTACGAGCCATTAGAGATTGATGAAATTTCGAGTTATGTAGAGCAACCAGTTGGGATTTTGGCTAGAGAGGTAAAGATGTTGAGAAGCAAAGGGATTCCTTTAGTTAAAGTCTTATGGCGAAATCACAAAGTCGAAGAGGCTACATGGGAGAGGGAAGACGACATGAAAGCTCGTTATCCAGAGTTGTTCGAGGAATAAAACTTTTGAGGACCAAAATTCGCAGTTCAAACTTTTTCCTTGCAAAATTTGACTTGTTGTTCTCACTTAGCCAAGACCGTCTCCTATATTAAAAATAAGTTAACTTCTGGGTAGTTGTATATGTTTAGAAAAACTACGTTTGATCATTTCTTGGTTGTTAAGTTAGTGTTCAATGGACCTCTGTGCCATTACATCTTGTTGAGAGAGGTTGGAGATGAACGAGACGACTTTATCAATTTTATATTACTCGGTAAGAAGGTCTCCTTCGGGTGGGAAGATTTTAACATTTATGGGGTTGAGGTATAGGTCAAGACCTGCTGTTGAGTTTGAACAGGATAAAGCTCTTAGATTGAGATAATTATATTTGAGCGATAGAACAAACATGAATGAGTCTAAGTTGGATAAAGATTACCCAAATCTTCAGTTTGAGAGTGACGAGGATGCGTTGAAGATGTTCCTATTCTATTTCCTCAAGTTATCGATGACGGAGAGGGAGAGGAGGAAACATACATACTAGACCATGTTGGGCTTCATAGATGATTTTTAGGACTTCATCAACTATGACTAGGGTAACTTGATATGGGTTAAGACACTTGGTAGCTTAAAGGGGCACTAAATGGAAAAGTTGTCTCGCACAAGAAGAAACCTGCAAATAACAAGTCTTTAGAGTTATATAGCCTATATAAAATTTCCTTCACCTTTAAGGTTAGTAGTTTTATGCTTATTATGGTTTTTTTTTCTTCAATACTTATAATTTTATACTTATGGTTCTTTTATTTATGTAATTGTTCCATTTGTAGGTTTGGGCCTATGAAATAGTGCATCTATTAGTGGTAGGGTTGCTAATAGGGCTTCGCATGATGGGTGAGTTACACGTACTCACCTAGGTTGAAATTGATTCAGTCACAGGTTTTTGGGTCACAAATGGTACGTTATGATTTCTGTAACGCCCCGAATTTTCGAGGTAAATTTTATCATTTATGTAATTCTTTTTCGGAAATTTAAAATTTTGGAGTTAATTCTTAGTTGGCTTCGAAGAGGGTAGAAAAAGAAATTTAGGGATATGAATTTCTTTAAATTTAATATTTTGTAAATTGATATAATAATAATACAATATAATATTAATTATATTATTATTATTATTATTTATTTTTATTATTATAATATAATATTAATATTATTATTATTATTTAATAATAATAATATTATTATTATTATTATTTATATTATTATTATTATTTTATTTATTTTTATTTAATATATATATATAATAATAATAATTTTTTTATTCAAACTCTAATCCCGCGCGCGTTCCCCCCCCCCCCCCCCCCCCCGCCGCCGCCGCTTCACTTTCTTCTCCTTCCTTCTTTGCCCGACAGCCGCCTGCCTTCACGAAGCCGACGCCACGCCCGTTCTTCTTCTTCTTCCTATTCTTCTCTTCAGCTCCTTCACCCGACGAACACACCCGTCATCCGCGCGTTTTCGTCGTCCGCCATTTCCGCATCCGCACATCACCGACGGAATCCCTAAATCGACGTCCGACCGCCTGCAGCCGACGTCTCTCCCTCCCTCTTCGTCTCCGCCACCGCCGACGATTTCTCTCTCCTCATCCCGTGTTTCCGACGCAGCCCAGAACACCGAGGGGAGCTGCTCACTTCCGCCGTCGTTGTAGGGTGGAGCAAAGATTTGAACCCGAACCGCGAATCGAAGCCGACCCGAGCTACGAATCCAAACTGAGCGAGTCGCGAGTTGAGCAGCGAGTCACGAGTTGAGCCGCGAGCCGCGAGTTGAGCCGAGCCGAGGATCGAGCCGAGCCACAAGCTGAGTCGAGCAGCGATCCAAGCCGAGCCGAGCTGTGATCCAAGCCGAGCCGCAAACTGATCCAAGCCGAGCCGAGCCGCGAACTGACTAACCCAAGCCGCGAGCCGAGCCGAGCCGATCACCTCCAAGCCAAGCCGAGCTCCTTGTTCATCGAGCCACCTAAGCCTTCCTTCCTCCACTTCGGGTCACGGTGAGTCTTCGGTAAGGATTATTTTGGTGAATTTCCTAATGTTGCTATAATCGATTCGAGTTTAGATTTTGGAGTAAGACATAGTCCTATCTTTCGTTCCTTGAATGTATTAGGGAGTTGATGCTCAAGTTCTCGGGTTCCGCAGCAGGCTTAATTGGAGATAGCTCGCCTTTTTCTCGGGTAAGTCAACAGATGTTACTTAGGACCATTCAAAAATGACTTTTACACGTATCATCGTTTAAAACCCTTGTGATTTTGTTTAGGTGGATTCGTTGAGCGTGGACTCGATCGAAGGGCATAACCAAGTATCGGGTAAGGGATTTCCTACTACTGGACCTCGGTTCGAGGCTGGAAGCATAATAATCCACAGGGGATTATACGTTAGTAACTGTACTGAATGAATTGATGCATGTTTGACTATTAAGTATCGTTGTTATGCTCTTGTCTGATTAAAGGTAACGTGACTGCTAGTTGTAGCTTGTGTGCCATCGGGTGTAAGGAGTTGTTTACGAATAGACACCGATGCCCGGATGTTCTGTATATTGTAGTTATGTTAATGGGCTACGCTGTGAACTGGAATTGTATGTCGATGGACTTTAAAGTCTTAAGGTTAGGTATGTGGTAGTCTATTGTCTGGATATTGGTCATGGACTTATATCGTGGAAGGACTATGAGTCCGATTCTGATTTGACTAGTTGACTGGATCTAAGGAATATCACAATGGTGTGTGAATTGGAAACGCATATAGCAACTGAGGATGTAGTTGTTTAAACCTATACTATCTTACTGGTGAAGCCTATGGCAAATTTGTAATATGAACATTGTCGGAGTGTGACTGTTGTAGACAGTTTAGTATGGACTGAGGGGTAACGGTTAGCTTCATCTATGGGGTAGAGTACCTTACGGATATGTGCATCCTTCGGGATCGCTAGACTGATAGGTGCATCCTTCGGGATCACTAGACTAATAGGTGTATCCTTCAGGGTCACTAGACTGATATGTGCATCCTTCGGGATCACTAGACTGTTATGTGCATCCTTCGGGATCACTAGACTGATACGTGCATCCTTCGGGATCACGAGAGTGATGTGTGCGTTCTACGAAACCACTAGATTGTTTATGTAGGATACCCCTGAATAGGAAGTTAACTGTTGTTCCCTAAAAGGCCCAGTAGTGGGTCCCTTACTGGGTATATTTTATACTCACCCTTTTTCTTCTTTAACTTTTCAGGTAAGGGTACAGCGAGGGGCAGACCGACGAGGGGCAAGAAGGATGCGTGAAGGCCATATGGACGCGTCTGGTTTTCTTTATGCTTCCGCTGATGTATTTTTGTTACTCTCTATTTTCATTGTCAGATCGAGTCACGATTAAAATATTTGGTTTTGTGATTTTGTGTTTGATGATTTGAGTACTGTATTTTGAACTCTCGTGACTGTGATTTAAAATAGGGCCCGAAACTGCTTTTGTAATATTATAAAACGTTTTTAATGAATCGTGACCGGTCCTTTATGAGTTTGTGTGTTTTGTGGTTGAGTCTTAGTAATGAGTAGTGACCTCAGCTTAGTCCGAAAAGTTGGGTCGTTACAATTTCTCTTTTCTTTTTTCGTATATAGGACTTAAGAGTTTAAGGTTAATAACTAAGTCCACATTGTTCCATTTTTAGGCCCGTATAGAAGAGATTGAGTTGACAGACGAGGAACATGCTTACTTGGATTGGAGTCTTAAAATTCCAATGATCGAAGGTTACGAGGATAATCCACCGGCTTGTGTTGAGCACCCCCTGCTCCTTCTCGTGTCTAGCATCCCTATGCTCCTTGCAACGATAGTTGTCCCACGACGTTCACGGAATGGACAACTGAGGTGGTTGTTACTGAGCTCAATGACTTTGGATCCCGACGACGTGTGATTGCAAGCAACATCTATAGTAATTGGAAGCCAGGTTGGATTATATGGAGTCATCCTTTACAGTCGAGTTATTGGCCGTAAAAGAGTTGTTATGGTATTAGTTAGGATATGGTTGTCTTTAAATTTCATTGTTTTTTTATTTGTTTTAATAAGTGAGTAATCTACATTTGTATTGTTGCATTCCTAGGGTAAGACGGTTGAGTTTCAACAATGCTACGATAGTGGTGATGGTTTGTTGTTTTATGCATTAATCCCTGACCAATGAATTGACAACCATTTTGTGGATGTTCCAGCTCTCAACTAATGACCAAAACGTTGACCGTGAGATGGGAACATCCATCAGTAAAGACTCTGAAGATGGTATCGTACTCATTGACATATCTTGGGGGGAGGAGGGTGAGGATGTCTCACCATCTTCAGTCTAGGTCCTACTAGAGCCGAAAGAAGAGGTATGTTCAATTACGAATTATATTACTTTAAGCTAATTCTGTTATTACTAAAGTTGTTTGTTTGATGTGTTCCACCTCTCAATTTTGACATACTAAAAAATCCTAAAATTTTATACTAACGTTGACATTGAACCCTTTCATTTGACCTTCGACATATCCTTTCTTTGTCTCCTTCCATTCACCACGAAAACCAACAAATACATGAGACATCCTATAAATATGTAAAGGAAATTAATAAAACAACAAAAATACTAGGGTGAAATCGTTACAAACTCGACCAAAATTTGAAACCCTACACTAATCTCGAGGTAAATATAAATACACTCGAATGAGATTTTAACTTAGCACCGATATTACGCAAGAAAATACATAAAAGAAACAATTGGTAGCCTCATAAGTATGGAAATGATAAAAAAAAACACGTAATTTGTAAACAAAAGTACCCTATATTCACCTTATTTTCCTTGATTTTATAGGAAAATATGAAATGTAGGTGTGTATGAGGAAGGAAAAGAGTGGAAAGGACCAAATACTTGGAAAAATTTCATTGGGAGTTGTGAAACTTCTTCAGCAAGCCATATAACTAATATAATAATAATATTTTCGTAATTGAAGGCATTTCCGTCACAACTGAAAAAGTTATCACGAAATGGATTTCATTGTATAAACCTAAACGAGGTACGAATCTCGGGCACACAAACTTTTCATGAAATCTCAGAGACGATTTCTATCGAGATTACCCAAGCTTCTATGACAACTTTTCAAAAAGTATGCTATTTTTGAAATATAAAACATACAACGGACCGTTTTGGACAACTTTCCTATTTGATGATCAAATTTTAAAATGCTTTGTTAAAGAAAGAGAAAAGAAAACAATCTTCAATAAATATAAAAGTTAACGTACAAAAACCAAGAAATGGTGAAATAAAATTATGTAGGGGGCATTTTGTTAGCGATAAAAACAAAAAGTTGAATTGAGTTGAGTCGGTAATAATCATAGGAAAGTTATTGAGGGAGTTGACACGAATAACAATGTGACAAATATGAATATTTTGATGAAAAATGTGAGTTAATGCAAATAATGAGTTAGTAAACCTTTTTAATTATTGGTGAACCAAACATGGGTTGATTTTTTTTACCCACGCAACTTAACTCTCTTAAATTAGTCAAGTTGCTAAACACTCAATGAATAAAGTGTTAGGAATAAATTATTATTGTTTGTGTTTATTCATGAATGGATGCATCATGAGTGGATGCATCACTTCATGAAAACCTAATAACTATTTCTGTTTGTTCATAAATAGATGCATCACTTCTTGAAAAGTATTATATAAAATGACACGACTTTTCGAATGGCCACGAATAAGTCTATAAACATGGTCTTTTTCTATTTGGTTGAAGAATAGAAAAAAATTTCACAATCCTTTGTCTTCTTCCAAAAGATTTTCTCTTAATTATCCACAATCTTGACATTCGATAGATCCACAAAGTTTCATTCGTTGATTTTTTAGATGTGGTGCTACTCTCAAAGAAATGTGATATGCTCTATCTTAGGAGACAATTAGTTTCAAAACTATAACACTAAGGTGAATAATTTTGTCTTAAGAAGACAAAGTGAATTTCTTGAGTTTAAATCTATAATACATATGTGTTTTTCTGTTTTGTTATGTTGATAATTTTCATAATGTAAAATTTAATAATGTTTAGAATATAATATTTGTGAGAGGAAAAAGAAAAAGTATGGAGAAAATATTTGTTTACGTAATAATAATAAAATAAAGTAAAAAATTGACATGGAGGATCTGCCAATGCCATATCATCATGTGGCCATTCACATTCACATAGCCTACTCCCACATACCCCACAGTTTTTTTTCTTTATTTTATTTTATTTTACTCTTCTTCTTCCTCCAATTTGAAGCCATGGAAATTTTGCAGAAACACAGTTGGTTTCCTTTTCTGAGTTGATTTTCTGATCCCTTAATTCATTCTCTCTCTTTTACTTCTCAACTACACTCTTCCTCACTTTCAATCCCTTCGTTTGTTGTTCACCTTTCCCCTTCAGTTCAAACAAAACTCCCACTCCCACTCCCTCTCCCTCTCCCTCTCCCTCTCCCTCTCCCTCTCCCTCTCCCTCTTCTTCTTCTTCTACCACTTGCGCCTCTATATGGATTTTCCAGGTTCTCTATTGATCAGAATTCTCGCCTTTTTTCTTCTGTGGATTTTGCTGTTCCAGGGATTTGGATCCGACGCTCAGCTTTTGCCTCAATCCGAAGGTACGCACGCTCATCCGCCGCTCCTTCCATTTCTTAAATTCTGCATGCCGTTTTATCTCTTCCCTTCTCTTCTCTCTACTACCTTTCTTGCTTCTGATATTCGTTTTGGGGGATTTGGTCTAGTTTTGTGTGTTTGAGAGAGACCCCGAATACTCTACGTATTTTGAATTTCTTGCCGGAGAATAACTCTGTGGAAAGTGAAATTAGTAGAAAAGAAGAGTCGGATAATTCTTCTTGTTTCTGCAATTATTGAAGCAAAAGAGAGAGTGAGATTAAATTCCTCTTCCGGAATCTTAGATCCAAAAAGTTTTTTCATACATTATTTCTTTAATTGTTTTATTTCCTTCTTTTTGATCCATTTCGTTTTGCTTTTCCCCTAAATTTTTGTTGCTAACACAACATTGCTAAACTGCTTTAGGTAGTTTTTTTTTTTTTTTTTTTTTTTTTAAAATATATTTCTCATCCTTGATCAGGTGGGCTTGGAGTTCTATCATTTTTCATTTTTATGATAATTTTAATCACTAACTATTTTTGTCATTATTATTTTTAAATTTTCGAGAACTAAAAAGGTCAAATTATTCTTTTTAGACCATACAATATAAAATATCAAAAAACTTTTGATATACGTGATTACGTCTACCAATATTTATTTGTTATCCCTTGTAGAAATATCTTTGTCTCAGTTTCATTTTCTTTTAATTTTCAAATTTCAAAGTGTACCAAAATTAAATATAACTAATCGAAACTCTATGTCTGTCCGAATTACAGACTCTTACTTTATTATGTAAAATTTACTTTTTCACTCTTTTCAAATATAATAAAATTAACTAAAATATTTATAAATATAAGAAAATATCTCTAAATTTTGTTATATATATAACAAAAATATTAATGGTAGAGGATAAAATTTTGTTACACATGTAACTATTTTTCAAAATCATTGTTATTTAAAACATTTTCTTCTCACAGTTGAACACTGAATTTCATTTATTTAAAATTATATCAAATTTTAAGCCGATTTAGCATTACGATTTTTTTAAAACAAAATTTAGAAATGGAAAAAAATATAATTGAATTGGATTCACAATCGAAATAAGTTGTTTAGAATGGTTTTTTAGTTAAACATGGATAGAGCATTTGAGGCTCATACCATTTGATTACCTTTTTAATTTGAGTTATAATCACTTTTATATTAACTATAACATTTATATGTTTTTCAATTTGATTTTTGATCTTTTAAATCTTACTGTCTTTTTCCTCAACATGTTAAATATTCTCAATGACATTATGTAAAAGACTAGATTAAAAAATTACATAAAGTTTATTTTGGGGATTTTTCTATTAAATGGATGTTGTATATACATGGAACATCCATTTAATATTTTCCAATATTATAATATCTATATTTTGCTAAATTGATAAAATAAGAAATTTTGCTATATTTTTAGCAATATTTAAATTTATTTTGCCTATTCAAGTGATGTATTGACTTGTCTGTTATACTAATAGAAAAACAACTTAATAATATATAATATATAAACTCTTGTGGAGAAATTTTAGTTTTAATTTAATTTAATTTTTGTTTTGTTCAGTGAAATGTCCATATTAAAAATGTAATGAAATTGAGCAAGACATGATGATATATTTTGTTTGTTTTTCTTAAAGTTAATTAATGGCTAAAAACTTCGGTTGAAGTCACGTCAGACATTGGCATTTAATTGGCAAACATGGGCCAGGTAGGCCCCACGGTTTATTTGGCCCGCGACCGCTCTCGCCTATTCCAAAACTCATCTAATCGTTCCACGCGAGATCTGACTTTTTCTACCCTCCAGGTCTATACGAAAGAGAGGATTTTTAATTAATGAAGCAATATAAAATATAAATAAATATATTCAAACAAAGTTATTTATTTTCTAGCTTGTACAGATGAAGTAGCAGTGGAGGGAAGAGATTTACGCCCTAAACTAATTGTGTTAGGAGGCATTCTCAACTCAATCCACATATTTAGGTTGGTTTGGTTGGCAACCCAAATAACCTATATTAATTTTTCAACTCAATCAAATCCGTAAAATATGGGTTGGATTGTCGGGTTGTGTTGTTTTTTATTAAATAAATAAATAAATATATATATATATATATATATATATATATATATATATATATATATATATATATATTAATTCGGACTGAGTTGGGTTGAACTATATTTTTCAACCCCAACCCGAGATCAACCTAACAAAAAAACCAAAATTTTCAATCCAATTCAATTCATATTTTAAACCAACTCAACCAAACCTATATAATATAGTGTTGATAGTTCAAGTTGTCAAATTATTCGGATCGAACTTACCCAAAAAGAGACTAGCAAGGAATATATTTTATTCACTTTAGAAATAAAGAGAAAGAAAATATTTTTTTATCATCATCATTTTCTTACTTTTGTATAGGACATGAATTGAATGTCAAAGCCTTGGTCTTTGTCTCTCCATCATGCATTTCGATATATTTTGTTTTATGTAAAAAGCTTTTTAAATTCGATTTCGTTATCAATGAATTATTGGACTCTGGTTGATATTTTTATTTCATCACCTGTTACGTTGGAGTATATGGTTAGCAATTATTAGGTAATTGTCATTTATTAAGTTTAGAATCATAGGTAGATTTTGAACCATATGTTTTTTAGACTAACAAGAAATGTTTTTCATGTGTTCTTAATTTTGAATGTCACTCATTCTAATTATAGTGTAAATACTTAATTTGTTTTCCATAGAAACCTTAAATGGTCTTCTTAAAGTTTTTTAGTAAATGTATCGATAATTAATTAGTTATGAAAATAAAAGTTGACTTTAGTGTTGGAAAATGAGAAGCATATTTAAGACTACTACAGTATGTAGTTTGCTCAAACCATGTGCAATTAAATTCTAAAGGTTTTTGTTCTTTTTTCGATAAATTAGATCGATGTGTGATTGATAGAACACTGATATAATATTTTGATAGAACACTCATATAATATTTTTCTTTATTGATATCTAATACGAAATTACAATATGAATTGACCAAAACAAAAACACCTAGCATTCTGCTTCCCCTCTCTCTCAAGAATATAACAGTCCCTTAACTTTACTAAAATCTTCATACCTCTCTTCTCTCCCCAACTTCCTATTTATAACTCCCTATCTACTATATATCTAATTTATCTTTATACCCCTTCTCTATACTAGTCTAGTATCTAACATTATTCGGCTCTTCAAAAACACCTTGTCCTGAAGGTGTGTTTACGATTTTTCTTTTCTTTTCTTTTCGTTTTTTAATAATAATATGGAATAATAATAATAAAAAAAAAGTGATTGAATATGAATAAGGTAAAATGAAAAACCATTTATATAATCAATTCTTCTTAGACCACTTGTTTTGCAATTATTCCAAAACACTGCTTCTCATAAATGAGCATTAATTATTAAGCTCAGAGTTTGGTGAAAATCCAGCGGCCCAGCTGGCTCAAGAATTCACTAGCCAGTCACCAGTGGGTTTTAGTTGAGTAGTATTAAGTCCTCTGAATCACCGCCAACTTTTGCAGTGTTAATTGACTGACGTTTTTCTTAAACAACTTGTTTGAATAACAATATCTTTAAAGCTGCATATGTCTGTTTATTGACCTGACTAGCCTTTTGATATTACGAGTTGATTTGTGGGCTTTGACCTGACTCGTAGCTCCAATATCCTAGGAATTGAATTCCTTCATTTCATTGGAGGATTGAATTTGATAATTTCTGTTCTTGTTTTGTTCTTTTATTTTATCTTTTTAAATGTTTCATCGTTCAAGTGGCGGGATTTGGAAAATTAAATCAGGAGTTGAAATAACCTCCTTCCGATTCCATGGACTTGGAAACTATGGAGGATCACGGTCATTATTATCCCCTATTATCTGGTCTATGTTTATTTGTCCAGTTAATTGTTAATCTATATTTGTATCAGCAAATCATTCATAACAATTCCAAAACGTAGACTATACTATTCCAACGACGGGCAATTTATAAGCTCACCATTTCGTGAGGGGAAAAAACCTCTCTTTTTGATTGGGTGAACCGAATAAAATAACTTGAATGCGATTCTTTGATTGTGAACTAAGATAATTACACCCCTTCTTGGATCTCGATATTGATGCATTTTACCGAATGGTTTGTGTGAACAGTAAAAATTCTTCAAACAATATCTTCAAAACTAGAGAACTTAAGCTGGAATGTAACTCGGAGTTCTTGCATTCGAGGTGAAGGCTTTTCCAATCAAGCTTTTCAGGGGAACCAAATCTTGAGGAATATCTCATGCAATTGTACTTCCACTCTTTGTCATGTGACAATTGTGTAAGAAACTTATTGCTTTTCCCCATTGATGTGCATCATATTTTATTCCTTCACTCACTTTGGGCTATCCCATTTCAAAAGTTTGTAGTAATATTTTTTCTGCTCTGAGTGATCTCTGGTTTGCTCAAGTCTTAGTTACCATTTAAGAGAAATGAATTTCCCAGCATATAGTTTAGATTTCCTTTTTAACATAAGTTACAGGTAGAGAGAAAGTTGGGAATTAAACCATGATAAAGAAGAGTTTCCACAAGTTTCATAAACTTTTACTAATCTCGTCTTAATTGTTCATTAATCCTTGATCCCGATTATTGGTTAACTAACTGTCCAAAATGGATTTCTGTTTACAATTAATTATCAGAGTTGGAAGTACTGGAATTAACTTTTTATTCTGGATACAATATCTATTTCTTACGCTTACAAATTATTATTAAACTAGATATTATTTTCAGCAGATTAAAAATTAGGTAATGATTGATATTAGATATTAGTGATCATCAATGCTTATAGAAAATCAGCTATGAACAAGAAAATCAGCTATGAACAACAGTTAATCTCTCATCGGTATTAATTTCAAGGTACATTATTTTCATCATTTGGTTTTATTGTCTAGGTTAACTGGAGATTTGATATCTTATTTCTTGTTATTTTACAGCCTGCTTAAGGGTCTCAATCTAACAGGAACTTTTCCAGCTGAATTTGGTAATCTTACTCATCTGCAGGAACTGTAAGTGCTGGAAACCGTCTTTCTTTATTGTATTAAATACAAACGTTCAAATCTTCCACTGACATTTGTAAGACTGGCACTCCTTTGACGGGTGATTGCAAGTTGAAGTATAAAATTCTAAGCGAATTTCTTCTGATTAAACAGTGATCTTACTCGCAACCATATTAATGGCCAGCTACCCAGTAGCCTTGCCAATGCTCCTCTTGTCAAACTGTAAGTCAAATATTGAATTTGATTGGATTTCCTTTGGGATTCTTTGTAGCACATGATCACCAAATAATCGAAAAGTTTGTCATATGTCTGTCGGTACCATGCAGTTCTCTCTTGGGAAACAGGCTAAATGGTTCAATTCCCAAGGAAATTGGTGACATTGGCACCCTCGAAGAGCTGTAAGTGTGAAAAAGTATGGTTTGTGTAATTGAGTTAAGATTTGATGACACTTGAGTTGCAGGGTCTTGGAAGACAACCAGCTAACTGGAAGTCTACCTGCCAGCCTTGGAAATCTGAACGGTTTGAAAAGACTGTGAGTTGTTTGTCCTTTAACTCTTTTTTTTTTCTCTGGGGAGGAAATTGCCATCTTCAAACTATGTATCAGCCGTTTCTTACCTCTGTAGGCTTCTGTCTGCAAACAACTTCACAGGAAAAATACCAGACTCATTTGGAAAATTAACGAACTTGGTTGATTTGTAAGTAACCCATGTGACAAAAATTTAGCCTTTCATTTTTTCCGTATCACTCCACAATTTCTGAGTTTTGAATTAATGTCTGCAGTAGAGTAGATGGGAATGGACTGTCTGGAAAGATTCCTGAATTTATTGGGAATTGGATCAACCTTGACAGACTGTGAGTAAATCTCATATCTATTTTGCAACAGCTGACCCGCATTAGATATCCAATGTGCACTAGTGCTGCTATAACCCGTTATCAAGAGATTCTTGAAGCATTTCTTTTGCCAGGGATATGCAAGGAACATCGATGGAAAATCCCATTCCTTCTACAATATCTCAACTGAAGAACCTGACTCAATTGTGAGAATCTCTAAGCTTCTAATTAGCACATGGATTACTCTAATTGTGCTGATTTTTTTGTTCTTGCGTGCAACTTGTTTAACAGGAGGATATCTGACTTGAAGGGATCCTTTATAAGTTTCCCCAATTTGACAGATATGATAAACATGGAAGAATTGTAAGTTGAATGTAACTTAGTTTGTTGTCTATCTATCAGAAAAGGTCACTTTTTAATTCCACTTCAATCCACATTTTCCTTTTCATGCAGGGTCCTGAGGAACTGTTTAATTAACGATTCGATCCCTGAGTATATTGGAGAAATGAACAAATTATCTACTCTGTAAGTTCTTAGTGACCGATTCTTAGTGCAAGTGCTGGCAAGTACATCGTATTTTTTTTTTCGGTTTGTAAAGAGTTGATTATCTCTAAGCACTACAAAGACCATCCCCAAATGCTTTTCGTGTTTGGTTACATCAGCACTATACACCAATATATCATCAAAAGATACAAGTACACAACGTATAAGGAAGGGGCGAAATACCTGATTCATGAGTGATTGAGAAGTGGCCGGTGCGTTAGTTTAACCGAATGACATTACTAGGAATTTGTAGTGCCCTTCGTGCGTTCTGAAAGCTGTCTTTTCAATGTCTCCTTCCTTCATCCGAATATGATGATACCCAGATTTTAAGTCTAGCTTGGAAAATACTGTTGCCCAGTGAAGTTCATCCAGAAGTTCTTCAATGATTGGAATTGGAAACTTGTCTGAAACAGTCATTTGGTTGAGTTTTCATAATCGACATAAAACTGCCACCCTCCATCTTTCTTCAAAACCAACAAAACAGGACTTGAATATGGACTGTGACTTGGCCGAATAACACTTGCTTGAAGCATTTCAGCAACTAATTTTTCAATTTCCTCCTTCTGCACATGACCATACTTGTAAGGTCTTACATTAATTGGCTTTTGCCCTGGTAAAGTCATGATGTGGTGATCAATTTCTCTTTTGGAGGGCAGCCTACTAGGTGTTGCAAATATGTCCTCCTATTGTTTGAATAGGAACTGACATGGGAAAATCTTCCTTTTCCCCTTTTATCTCTGCTTCTTCTCCCTTGTCATTAATCTCTTCCTCTATTTCAAAATTTCACAGCTCTAATAGGGACCCTTGATCTTCTTCTTCCCAAGTCTTTTGTATGGTTTTCAAGGAGCATTCAGCTTTGATAAGTAAGGGATCCCCTTTGAGAGTGATTTGTTTCTCTCCTACCATGAAGGTCATTGTTAATGTTAGCCAATGCACTCTCATAGATCCGGTGGTGCAAAGCCACTGCATACCCAATATGATATCAACTTTTCCCAGTTCTATTACTAGAAAGTCAGCAACAATTATCAATTCGGGTAATTTCAGTTCCACACGTTTACACAGTCCTCTTCCTCTTCTATTCGTACCATTCTCAATAGTTACACCAAAGGTAGTATCCTTCTCAATAATTATATTCACCTCCTCCACTACTGCTTGATGAATGAAGTCATGAGTAGCTCCACTATCTACCAACACAATTACTTCTTTCCCTTTTACTAAGCCTTTCAATTTCATGGTCCCCTTGGCAACAAAGCCCATCATAGTTTTCAACTCAATTTCTGTCTCCTCTGATACTTCCAAATTCTTCAATTCCACCATTTCTTCTTCTAGTTCCACTACTATTTCCTCTCCTTCAGTTGCTTCTTCTTCGTTGAGGATGAACAAGATAAGCTCTCTCTTTTCCTTCACCTTATAACGAAGCCCATGCGAGTATTTTTCATTGCTTCTTCTTCGTTGAGGATGAACAAGATAAGCTCTCTCTTTATTAAGGAAAGTTACAAATGATGGACACTTTTGGAAGTTACAAATGATAGATACTTTTGGAGAGAAGACTCACTCACTTTCACTCAAAGTTTCTTATTGCTCTTTCTCTCTTCCTCTCTTTGCTTACTTTTGCTTGCTTGGTTTGCTT
The DNA here is from genome assembly GCF_025177605.1 of Cucumis melo. Classification (NCBI taxonomy): domain Eukaryota; kingdom Viridiplantae; phylum Streptophyta; class Magnoliopsida; order Cucurbitales; family Cucurbitaceae; genus Cucumis; species Cucumis melo. Next base: position 21,812,936 of record NC_066863.1, on the reverse strand, counting down.
TTTTTCACAAATGAATGATGCTTCTATTTATAGGTGTGAGATCCTTGGAGCCTAAGCCAAGATTTTCTCTAGAATTCTAATTATTTTAGATATTCTTAGTCTTATCCATATCTAAAGGAACTCTCTATCCTTGACCTAAATAAAATCTAGGATATTTCTAGATTTTGTCTTTTAGATATTTATTTACATCTTTCAACATAATTCTAGAAAACTCTAAGTTACACACTAATGACATATTGTGGATACTTCAAGACTCTTCTAGACTAGTTAGTGTTGCTATATATTTTTCACAAAGAGTTAGTGAGAAACTTGGAGTGAAAGTGAGTAAGTGTTTTGAGATGAAAAGAATGCTCTCTCCAAAAGTGTCCATCCTTTGTAAATTTTCTTAATAAAAGTTTCATTTCTTCCAAGTGGGGTGTCTCTTTTTTTTTGTGCCAATTTCTTCAACAAGTGGTATTAGAGCCAATCTAGTTTAGCTTATAGTGTTGGAGCTTTCAAAGATTGAGTAAAGTTTGGGACTCTGGAGCTTGTTGTCTGGGACACAACTAATTGTGGAGTGCATTCATCACGTAATGATGATGGAAGATCTTTAAGTTGTTGGAGGAATCATGAAGCTTAACACTCAAAATTACAAAACATGGTCCACATGCATTAAGTTCCATCTCCAAGGTCAAGAATTGTGGGATGTTGTAGGAGGCACTGAAAGTTAACCCACCTGAGGATGTTGCTACTTTGAAGAAATGGAATATCAAGGAAAGTAAGGCCATGTTTGCAACTAAAACTAGTGTTGATGAAGAACTGTCGGAGCACATTAGTATGGAGACACCAAAGAAAGTATGAGACATGTTTGCCTCACTTTTCTAAGAATGATGCAAGATTATAGTTTTTAGAGAATGAGCTCCAATCAATTGCTCAAAGGGAGATGACTATCAACCAATATTTCACCAACATAAAAACTATATGCCATGAAATCTCTGAATTAGATCCTACTTCAAGCTATTTCAGAATGAAGAATGAGGTAAATTATTATTCATGGCCTTAAACCAGAATATAGAAGTTTTATTATTGCTATTCAAGGTTGGGTAGTCCAACCTTTTTTGATTAACCTAGAAAATACTCTTTCTAGTCAAGAAGCATTGGCTAAGCAAATATCGGAGATTACAATAAAAAGCAACAATAGAGAAGTGCACTTTAGTGGCCAAAAAAAAGATTATTCAAAATGGTAAAAAAGAGTTGAAGAGACTCCAAAACACTCTCAAATATAGAGAGTTAGTAAAAATGATCCCCAACACGGCCATAGAAAGAACGGTGAATGCTACAATTGTGGAAAGATAGGTCAATATGCTAGAAAATGTCAAGAAGACAGTAGAAAGCAACACAGGCACCTCCCAAATTGGAGAGCATTAGTGAAGAAGAATGGGATGCAGATGCATGCTGTGCAACAAAAGATCCTAACCCCCAGTCGACATCCAATGTGATGGAGAATGAAGTGTTTGCTCTCCAAAGAAGTAAATAATGAAAATGATTGGATTGTTGATTCAGAATGCTCTAACCATATGACAGGAGATAAAGAGAAACGAAAAAACACAATAGAGTACAAAGGAAGCCGAGTTGTTGGAAATGTAAACAACTCGAAGTTGCCAATAGCCCACATTGGCAATACTATCATAACGCCTCATTCCAATTCCAATCAAGTGGAACTAGAAAGAATGTTTTATGTGTGTGGTGTCTATATCTCAATTAACATCAGCAGGCAAATTTGTCATGTTTGGACCTGATGATGTCAAGGTCTATCGAGATTTGGAAGTCAGTGGACACCTATGTGTATAAGCAAAGGCACCCAATGACAGAGTCCATTGGTTCCATTGATGAACAATGTCATACATCAAGAAATGTTACTATTAAACTGCCAGTTCACCCAAAAGTTTAAGCTGGTGGTCACTTGTGGGCTTGAAATACTTGAAAGTCAATTTTACCTCAATTGTGAGTTGAAATATTTGAAAGGCCTAACAAGTGGAAATTAATTTTAATTAGGGAGGAAACGACAATGCATGACCTCCTTGGACCACCTGCTCTGATACCATTTAAATTACCAATTCACCCAAAAGCTTAAGCTAGTGGTTGAAGGAAAATTTAATTATATATCACCCACAGTTACAATTGATGAAGCATCATCATAGAAGACACCTGAATCAGAAAAGACACCTAAGGATGAGAGCTCTTTTGAAGAACGATCCAAAGATGAGACAAGTCAACTGCAACAGGATGCAACGGAAGGTGAAAAAGAAAACGACGAAGATGAAGAAGAACAATTAAGGACACAAAGTCCTTGGCAAAGTGGAGTACATAATAAAAAACCACAGTTACAAAGATCAACCAAACAAAGTATACCAAATTCTAGGTATGTAAATGCAACGTTAACAAAATTTGAAGATGCAACAACACACAAAGAAGCATCAGAAAACATCCAATGGAGAAAGGCCATGAAAGAAGTGGGCGCATTAAGCAAACATAAGTTAGGACAAAGTACCAGAAGACTAAGTGCATCAAAGCATGCAAACTGCTAGAAGGCTAGAATACTTAGTGTTGAGGGGGAGTGTTAAAATATATAGCAACACTAACTAGTCTAGAAGAGTCTTGAAGTATCCGTAATATGTCATTAGTGTGTAAATTAGATGCCTCTAGAATTATGTTGAAATATGTAAATAAATGTATAAAAAAAATCTAGAAATGTCATAGATTTTATTTAGGTTAAGGAATTATAATTTCATAAAAAAAGGCTATGGAATTCTAGAGAGTTCGTTTAGATAAGGAGGAGACTAAAAATATCTACAATAGTTAGAATTCTAGAGAAATTTTTTGGCTTGGGCTTCAAGGATTTCATACCTATAAATAGGAAGTGCGATCCTCACTTGAGAACCAAGCAAAGTAAGCAAAGAGAGGAAGAAAGAAACAGAGTTAGAGAGAAACTTTGAGTGAAAGTGAGTAAGTGTTTGATAGACCCCTATCATCCAAACATATAGTAGAAGAAAGAAAAACAATTAAGTTTGTTAGTAAATCTGTTAATAAAAAATTGTTATGATCAGTTAGCAAATTAGTTAGGAACACTGTTAAAGAATAGTTGAATATGTGCGTTATAAATAGCTATAGAAGTCCAGTGAATAGGCAGGAAAAATCTTATGAAGAAGTCTTGGGTTAATTCTTGAAAGATAGAATAACCGAGAGAGAGGATTACTACTTGTAACTGAGAATTGCTATCAATAAAGTGTAATTGAATACCATAGAGAGTTCCATCAATGTTTTGAGTGGAAAAGAGTGCTCTCTCCAAAAGTGTCCATCCTTTGTAAATTTTCTTAATAAAAGTTTCCTTTCTTCCAAGTGAGTTTCGTTCTTTTGTGTCAATTTCTTCGACAGGTTTTTCCTTCCATCCTAAACCTTGGAAAGCTTTTTGAGCTACAAGCTGAAATGAATCTTATAATTTGCCTTATCAGGACTAAATAATAATAAGCAAAATAAAGAAGCAGGAAATCAGGCTTTCTAATCCCCAAGTCCTAATTTTTCTTCTCTTTGGGGCCGTATTATTACTTCCATGAGTTGGAAACGTCTATTTCGTATTTAGAAATCTAGAGCAGTTTACTTCTTCTTTTTATGTCTTGTATGCCCTCCTTTTTGTAGGGATCTAAGCTTCAACCATTTAAATGGTGAAATTCCTGATACATTTCAGAATCTGATGAAGAAAAAGATAGACTTCATGTAAGTAGATAATTGGATACTGTCACTTTGGTTTCAGTGTATTATTTGTACACCTCCATCAACAACTAATTATCAGAACTTAATTTGTACAGGTTTCTGACAAACAACTCACTGAGTGGTGAAGTGCCCGGTTGGATCTTGAGGAGCAAAAAGAACATGTAAGTATCCTGTATAACCATGTATTGATTCTAGGGGCTGTGAAGAATTTTGAACCTATAGGATCATGATTTTTTCAAACCTTTATTTATTTATTTAGTTTTGCATTGATCTGATGTAAAAATGCTTGGAAATTTAAATTTTTTGTTTTGCACTATACACCAATCTTTATGATACATGTTGGGTTGTTGCAGAGATTTGTCTTACAACAATTTTTCGGGGTCCACTCTTGCTAGTTGCCAACAATCACCTGTGTAAGCTTCTACAATTTTTTTTAAAAGGAAACATAAATTTTTATTGATAAAATAAGAAGAGACTAATACTAAGAGATACAATAACCTTCAAGAAGATAGATAAATTACTCCAAAGAGAGCTAGAAAAAAAATTACTAACATTTCCTATTCTGGAGAAGCTGAAGTTTGAGGCTTTTTGTTCTCTCTCTCTCTCTCTCTCTTTTCTTTTTTTTTTTTATTACAGGAACTTGATTGCAAGTTACCCACCCGCCACAAATCATCAGTAAGAAATGAATATAGTTTTGTTCCCCCCTTCTTCATTGTGTGTCAAACTTGATTGAAATGACATGATCAAATTTTCTTACATGCAGAGTTCCTTGGTGCCTCAAGAAAGACCTTCCATGCTCGGGAGAAGCTGAATGTAAGTAGATCAATATCTAAATTTTATGGTCTGTTATGGAATTGAACTCACCTGTTTAATGATATTATGGTTTCTAGAGACTTGTTCCGATATAAAAATTTGTGGATAAAAAGCATTGAATTTGTATTTTCAAATGTTAATTTTATTTTGTAGCAACGAATTGAATTTAGACTAGTTTTATGGTTTTACTACTGAACCAGTTTATTGTAACATGTTCATTTCTTACTGATGATTTGTGGCGTTTGGTATTTTCAAATTTTCTTAGTTGTATTTGGTAGTAACCATCTATGAAATGTATATTTACGTACACTGTTATCTGTAACTTTAGTAGTAGTTTGGTTTATTATTTTTAGAAGTTTAAAAAAAGGGTAAATAGTAGAGCAAGAATAGAGGGGTTAACAGGTTTTGGAAACAAATATTGAGTTGAGAACAACGTTCAGAATCATACTGAACCAAACTTTGGGAAAAAGAAAGCAAAGTTAATTGTTATGTCATGGATGGTTGTTTGATTATTTGGTTATAGATTGTTCTCATTACAACTGCAGACCATTCCCTGTTTATTAACTGTGGAGGAACTAGAGTGACGGCTGATGGGCATGATTTTGAAGAGGACTTAACTACAGAAGGCAAATCAAATTTCTTTTCTGTTTCAGAAAAATGGGCTTATAGCAGTACAGGAGTTTTTTTGGGTGATGAAAATGCTGACTATTTAGCTACAAATAAGTTCGGCCTGAATGTGAGTGGTCCACGCTATTATCAAAATGCCCGACTTTCCCCTCTCTCCCTAAAATATTATGGCCTTTGCCTGCGAAGCGGAAGCTACAATGTGAAGCTCCACTTTGCTGAAATTATGTACTCTAATGATCAAACTTTTAGCAGCCTGGGAAAGCGTATATTTGATATATCAATTCAAGTGAGTATGCAGTCAGTTTATGACACTACAATACATTGTACAGTCTACTAGTGTATGTATTTCATTTATTCAATGAACTTGTTTTCCAAACTTCTAGATTTAGCTTAGATATGAATGATCCTGGAATAAGGATTTCAGTTGTTCATCGGCTGTGCTACATCTGCAGGGAAAACTAGTGAAGAAGGATTTCAATATTATGGAGGCAGCTGGGGGAGTTGGTAAGAACTTCACAGTGGAAGATAAAAATGTTCTTGTCAATGGCAGTACTCTTGAGATTCATCTATATTGGGCTGGTAAAGGAACCACAGCTGTGCCAGACAGAGGAGTTTATGGTCCCCTTATTTCTGCTATCACAGTTACACCAAGTAAGTTCTTTCTTGCACTTTTAAATGGTTTTCCCCCTTTTTTGGATTTTATGTACAATTTCTTCTAATTGATATACTTTTTTTTTGCTAGACTTTAAAATCAATGAGGGAGGACTATCATCTGGAGCACTTGCCGGCATCATAATAGCTTCATGTGTAGTAGTTATCATATTGGTCCTAGTATTTCTTTGGGTGAAAGGTTACATATTTAAGAAGGAAAACCTAGATAATGGTAATGTAGTTTACTGTTTAAACATATTGGTAGTTTATATTTCTTTCAACTAAGACATTAAAAAGAATTTCTTATTTTTTCCATTGCTATAGAACTTTCTGGCATAGATTTACAAACGGGTCATTTTACCTTGAAACAAATTAAAGCTGCCACCAACAATTTTGATCCTAAAAGTAAAATAGGCGAAGGTGGATTTGGGCCTGTCTACAAGGTAACTGAATGCATTTTCGTTCTTTTGTATGTGAGGGGATAATGTAGCAATTTTTTTTTCAACCTGAAACTCTTATGAACTAGAGCCTATCTTCTTTGGTCAAGGGTAGGGTGTATTATCAGATGGTGCTTTGATTGCCGTGAAGCAACTCTCCTCGAAATCGAAGCAAGGGAGCCGTGAGTTTGTTACTGAGATTGGCATGATATCTGCATTGCAACACCCAAACCTTGTTAAGCTCTATGGCTGCTGCGTTGAGGGAAACCAATTGTTGCTTGTATATGAATATATGGAAAACAATAGCCTTGCTCGTGCACTTTTCGGTAATTTCATGAATGGCATCTTTGGTTTAGTGAATTTCATCATTTTGATTGGTATGACCAACTAAATCTCGACTCACTTGCTTCTTATTGACTCAAGGTCGAGAGGAACAGCGGCTACACCTTGACTGGCGAACAAGGAAGAAGATATGCTTGGAGATAGCTAGGGGATTAGCTTACCTTCATGAAGAATCAAGGTTGAAAATTGTTCATAGAGACATCAAGGCCACAAATGTGCTGCTCGATAAAGATCTTAACGCTAAGATTTCTGATTTTGGTTTGGCTAAGCTTGATGAAGAGGAAAACACCCACATCAGTACACGAATTGCTGGAACCATGTACTTTTTCTCTCTTTTAGTGCATGTGGGCGCATGCACAAAATTACATATGTGTGTAACTCCTGAGCATGCATGCTTATAACAAGTCAATTCAAGTGTCCAGATTACATGCATTTAAACTGCAAGGTCTCGTTAGTTGTATTTGTTTAAAATGGTTTATTTTAGGGTCGCTTGATCGTAAATTTTGTGTTCATTGAGAGTCAAAGTTCTAGTGGCACTAAACCTAGTTAACATCATTAAATATTCAAGAATCAATTCAACAGGTTTCTTGGAGGACACTGTTAACATTTTGTTTGCTTATTTTGTAATTTTCAGTGGTTATATGGCCCCTGAGTATGCAATGAGAGGATACTTGACCGACAAGGCAGATGTTTACAGCTTTGGAATAGTTGCCTTAGAGATAGTTAGCGGGAAAAGTAACACAAATTACCGGCCGAAAGAAGAGTTTGTTTATCTTCTTGATTGGGTATTTGCTATTCACTACTTATCATATCTTTCTTTTCACATTGTTTTAATGTTTTGAATTTTCGCTTGGATGTTTTGGGGGGAAAAATGCTGATTTGCTTTTGGAAAGTTGGATAATAAAGAATTCACGTTGGTACAAGTATTTATTGCATTCCTTGTATGTCTCAAGTCTCTCTACATTATAAATGGAGAGGCAAAAGAAGTTCTGGTAGTACTATGTTTAGAGATGATTTTTTAGACCTGTTGAAGTGAGAGCGTATGAGATGAGAAACTGACTGTTTTGTGTTTGGTACTTGAAGGCCTATGTATTGGAAGAGCAAGGTAACCTTCTAGAACTAGTAGATCCAGACCTTGGTTCAAATTACTCATCAGAGGAAGCAATGAGGATGCTGAACGTAGCTCTCTTATGCACCAACCCATCTCCAACTCTCAGACCAGCCATGTCTTCTGTGGTGAGTATGCTTGAAGGTAAGATTGCAGTCCAAGCACCGATCATCAAGCGCACTTCTTCCGGCCAAGATCCAAGGTTTAGAGCCTTCGAGAAGCTCTCACACGACAGTCGATCACAGATTTCAAGCTCAACCGCATCTGATGCTGAGCCTCAAAAAAGTATGTTAATGGATGGGCCATGTCCTGATTCTTCAGTGTCTATTGATACCAATGGCAATAATCACTACCATTCTGCATCGCGTGATCCCGTTGAGAATCATCGTCGTGTGGATAATTTGAAGGAGTCACCTAATTAATTCTACCAAACAATTGTTATTTACTTATCTTTTGCAGGCTATGTGTTAATTGAAGTGATTTATGATTCTTTGTACAAAGGTAAGGAAATACTCTCTGGAATTGGTTCTTTTTGGCAGCACACTTGTGTGCATTCTGCAGCGTACCATGTTGAACTTTAGCCGTGTCCTGGTAGAACAATTGTACTATAAACAATTTAAATTATATTGGAAAATTTGATCATTCTAAAATGTATTTATCTATATGTATCTATGTATATATCAAATATCATGTTTCACTGCATGTGAGAAATCTCATTAACTATCTGTTGTTGGTCTTGACCCAAGAGTACTTTACATTTGATCTTAAGAATTGTCTTCGGCCTAAATTTTAATACTGCTGATTTATATTTTCAAATTTGCATCAGTTTATGTACTTTGAACCATGTCATAATTTAGTTACTATTTTGATTAATCTTGTTGAATTTAATTGTTACTTTTGATTATTGTCACTACTTTGGTTGGTTAATTTTATTAAGGACAAAATTTGAACAACATGCTAGACAACTTGTCAAAGACATTGGTAATAACTTTGGGATCGTCGGACAAAAATTTAACTCAACAAAACATTCTTTCCATTCATATATGTTTTGCAGATTTCGTGGATCTCTTTCTCCAGTCGTCTGTGTCTTCCTTCTTCTCATCCAATGAATATTTATTCTCTCCTAAATTAATATTTCTCTAAGTTATATATATATATATATGTTACTCTTCTCATTTTTAAGGTTAGTCACCTTATAAGAAAAGTGTGTGTACATTGAACGTTTTGAGCTTAGGGTTTGTATAAGCCTCAACATTTATATATTTGTTATTGAGTATCTTTGTGTTCTTCATTGAGGTTGGTTTTCAAGTAGCCATGTAGATCTTGAGAGGTTGTTCTCTTTTGATATAGTATTTAGGGGGAGCCTAAATATAGAGAATGCGAAAGGATCTCACTCTTTAGGGTGCTTAAGAGTTAAGCATATTGTATTGAAGGGATCTCATGTAAAGCTTAAAAAAGCACATTATGGAAGTGAGGGGAGCTTAAATTTAGGAGAGCCTAAGTTGAAACATTGAAGAGGAAGCCATACGAGAGTCATTGAAGAGAGAGTTTGTCATATAAGTATGCTTGTTGTAATTGCTAAACTCTTTAAATAGTAAAGTTTCATTCCATTAGATACACCCCTCCGGACGTAGGTGATTTTGCATCTGGTTACCAATTTATGTGTAATTATTTTTTCCTCCTCAAGTTACTTAAAAGGATGGAGTTGTTAGTCCAAAACCAGAAAATGACTAGATAGTGACAAAAGATGAAGATTTGTTAGGAAATTTGCCATCCTGGAATGTTATCTTCAAGAAAGTGTAGAGGAACACATTCAGATTGATCAATACCGGTGTTTCAGCTTAAATAGGTTTTGAATATTCTTGTTGTCGCGCGTGAAGAAACCTCTAAAGTAAAAATATCGCATTTGCATATTTTATCTTTGAAATTTGAGTTTCTCAAGATGATGAAAGAAGAAATTGTAGCTAATTTTAATATTCATAACTAGAGTCTGGTGAAAAATTATTTGAAGAAAAGTTAGTTTGAAAGATCCTTCGTTTATTACCAAAACGTTTTGATATGAAGGTAATAGCTATTGAGGAAACTAATGATATCTCTACTATGAAAATTGATGAGTTGTTCGGATCTTTGTGTACTTTTGAATTAACGTTTGATGAAAAATCCAATAAAAAAGGGTAAAGGTTTAGCTCTGCAGACAATACACAATGAAGAAACATACCAAAGCCAAGGGAGAGATGGTGAAGAAATTTTCATTGGTTCTATTTTTGTGTTATCTGAGCAATTAAGTAAGGTTATGAAATAATTGAACAGGCAATCTCGTAATCATAAGTCACCACATGTCAGAAACATCAATAGCAAAAACTCAAATATGTTGAAGAACTCTAGACTTTTTGATAGAAAATAGAAGGCAAATAGAAAACAAACTACACTCAATGTAAGCAAGACAAAAATTTTAAATGCAGAGAACGTGAAGGATTTGGTCATTATCAAGTTGAATGTGCAAATTTCATGAGGAGACAAAATAAATGCCTTGCAACTACTTTATCTGATGATGAGTCAACAACAAGCAGCAGATGATAAAATTTGAGCCTTTGTTGGATGTATCTCAAATGATGACAATGAAAGGACAGACAACACTGTCTTAGAAGTAAATAAATCAAATATTGATGTTCTCCCTTCTACACATCAAGTTGAGAGCTTAAGTGTTAAAGAAATTTATGAAAAATGGGAAGATGATCTTTTAGTTCTTGAACAACAAAAAAGTGTTTAAAAATTAATAGAAGATAATCATCATTTGTTGACCACTATTTCTAATTTAAAGAATGATCTTAAAGTGACATGAATGGAACTTGAGTCTGTATCCAAGTTAGTTCGTATGCTCAATTGCAGTACAAATGATCTAAACTTATTTTTGAAGTCTGAAAAACAGAATGCTTATAGGAAAGGTGTTGGTTTTTGTCGTGAAAAAGAAAAAATTGCCGTTATGTCGATTACTCAAATTGCTTTTGTTCCTATTGAAGATAGAAAAATGTTTACTAGAAACGTAAAATATTATCACTTTTCCTAGAATAAGTCAAAGAGAAGGTGGATATGTCACCACCAAAGTTGCACATATTCGTCCCTTTTGCTTTCCCCTTTATAGCATAAATGCATATGAACCATCACATAAAACAATTGTTAGTATGAGATCCAAAGTTCAGTTAAAGGGGTATAGAAAATCCAAGCTTTAATAGAGGATCAAGAACAACAATCATTAGAGTAATGTAAGTTGTAATTTTGTTTTCACTTCTGTGCACTCAACGTCTAAAGAAGATTGGTATTTTGATAGTGGTTGTTCCATGTAGATGATAAAACAAAAGAATTTTCTAATCGATCTATAGTCATGTGATCCTAAACATGTTATTTATGATGATGATGGTAAAAGAAAAATTATTGGTAAAGGAAAACTTCAATATTCTGAACTTCCTCCTCTTAATGACGTCATTCTTGTAGAAGACTTAACACAAATCTCATAAGTATGAGTCAGTTATGTGATAAGAGTTCCAATGTTAATTTTTCTAAAGGCAAATGTCTAGTGACTAATGGTGATAAGTCTTTGATCATGTTAGGTACGCGATCTTATGATAATTGTTACTTGTGGGCTCCTAATGTTTTTAGACTTAGTTACAACATCCTTAAGCATAATGAATTTGTGCTCTCGATCTCCTCGTAAACGTAAAAATGTCTTATAGTAACTAAAGATCTTTTATCTATGAAAGTTTGAATGGGTCAAGTTATAATTTAACTGAAAAACATGTGTACCTACTACAAAAACAAACTCTCTTGACGTTTTTAAACTATCAAGAATTATCATTATTGATGGTTTTAAAACCATCATTGAAGCCAACGTCAAGAAAGTCAAAGTTCTTGAGAGTTGATAAAAATGTCAATAATAGTTAACGTTGATATTTTATAAACTTCAAGTATACAATTTTTTCATGACAATTAAAAACCGTCAAGAGTATGAGTGTTCATGACATTTAATAACTGTAAAAAAAAATTGATTGTTTATGACATTGAAAAACCATCAAGAATGCACTTATTTATGACATTTTAAAACCGTCAAAAATGTATTTTTTATGACATTTAAAAACTGTCAAGCATGTTTCAATTTTTTTTAAAAAAATTGTAATTCAATTATACTTTTGTTCCTGTATTACGCTCCCATACTCTTGACGATTTTTAATGCCTCATATTAGAATAAATTACAAACGATGACAAACTTTTATATTGTCAATTGATCCTTTTCATCAACTGATTCTATTTTAACACAAAACTAGTACATATAAGTAAGAAGTTTCATATATAACAATAACATAGATAACGTTTTTACAAATAAACGAATACACGAAATCCCTAAAGAGACAAATACAAGAAAAATAGAAATTAAACCTCGGTAATCTATTTTTACAAAGAAACTAAATACAACAAGGTATTGTCGTGAATAACGAAATTACAAGTGTTGTCACTAACCAAACATCAATCACTTGCTTGGTAGCTTTATCACTATAGTAGATCAATCGAATATTGGTGCAAGACCTAATAAAAACACAATAGTTTTCAAGAGTTAGAACTAGGTTCAACACTTTGCAAGAGATTAAAATGATTCAAGTGAAGCTTGAGAACCAAAAACTAAAGTGAGTAATACAATCCACCAACTAAATAAAACGCATCATGTAGTATCCATGTAAAAGGGGTTCCTAAAAAATGTTTAAGTGACACTCTCGCTCTCCAAACAAACTAAATGACCCAGCTTGATCCCTAATTAGTATTTGAAGCATTATATCCTCATTTCAAACAAAAATAAGAATGAAAAAAGAAGATTCAACCATAACACAAACGAAAGCTTCAAACCTATCTCAAATAGCTAAGGAGTAATGTTGGTACATTGTATAACTAAACAAACACCACATGTTTTTCTACAAAATTATAATTATAATGCGGGTGGGTAAGACAGAATGAAATTGAAAATCTAAGATGGTCAGGCCTCTAGTACTTCGAACCATAATTTTCTATCAATACAATCTAACAAAAAGTCAATACCAAAAATATATGCATAAATCACAATTGGATATCCAACCATTGTTGTCTTTGGGTTCTAAAAGAATAAATTTCTTGTTACCTATTTTTGCAACTATAGTTAATAAGAAACAGTAACACAAAAAATTAAACAATATGAAAAGTACTTACATTATCAACAACCTTATTTTGGATCGAGAATGCTTTATCATAAGTTAAGGTATGTTGAGTGTTGACATTTTTTCTAGAACTTTTATACTTTTTTTTTTTTAAATATAGCTCTAAGACAAGGACACCTCTTCCTACGGTTTCAATAGTATCGGCAACCTATTTTTATGTTGAACTATGGTGGAATATTAACAAACCCTTCTTCCCCAAACCCCCAACAAATGTTTTAAAAATGAAAAAAAAAATCATTAAAACACTATTCGTTGTGAGAAACAGCTACTACTCAAGTCTCTTGACACACAAAAATTCAACAAAGCCAATGATAAAAAATCACAATTGAAAAAACAAAAAAAAAAAGTGCAGAATGAATTGGCATGAAACTAAGTCCCTAAAAGAAAAAAAACCAAAATTTGTAGGTAGAAGCTTACAAATCGAGAGCGCTAGAAGCTGGTTTATGAACTGAGGACTTAGACACGTCCAACACAATAGATTCAAGCAGAAAATAAGTTAGTTAAACTTTGAAACTACTCAAAGAAAACAAGTATTAGACAAAGAAGAGTCCTAGTAATATCTGAAAGAGCAACAACGAACAAGGACGTCAAGTACAAACATTCGTCCATCTGATACTATTCAATGTAATTCCCTGTGAAATAAGTAAATTGTACCTTGAGGGAGCTCATGAAAATATCGAAGTGTCGAGAAATCTCAGGACGAGAGAGAACACAAAGGCTTAGATTTACCATCTGAAGAGCTACAACTTACAATAAACTAGTTCCAATTTGGTTCATGGTTTTTTTTTAATGTAGAATAGATCACAAATTGTTTTAACACAAAATTAAAATTTTAAAAATCTCCAAGTTAGTAATGATCATAGATAGTAACGGAAACAAAATTAGTAATGAATTTATTCTAATTTACTGATGTTATCACTTGAGATAGAATGGAATTTAAGTTGAGATACTTTTAGCTTCAAATAATAGGTTCATACTACTGTCCTCACAAAGCTTTGCATTGATTGTGTTGAGATGTGATGTGTGATGACATTATTGATAATGTTGCTCTTGCTAAATCTTTGGTAAAAATTGTCATTTTCTCATTTGAAAATTTTGTGAATGATAAGCCTCTGTATTTTGAAATGGATATTGATAAGATTTTTTATTCTCTTAATATTATAATTTTGCACTAAAAGCTATGCGTTTTAATCCTTTATTTCATGTTTTGACTCCATTGTTTTACCTAAAAGGCCACAATAACTTGTATTTTTACAAGTTATCAGTAGGTCTATCAAGTAGTTTCTATTTTCTTTGCTTTTACTTCCATTTAGCTTTTAGTTAGTATTAGAAGATCTACTTTTACTCAACCCTTTTTCATATATGCAGCGAAATAAATTTTAAACAGAATCATTAATTACTCAATTTAATTAGGATCTAAAAATACCAGTACATTCGCACAAAATAAAAACATAAATTACAGAGAAGAAAACTTACTCTCAATGATCTGTCAAATGCCAAATTGAGGCACCATCACTTGAAGATTTTGGTTTGTGGGAATCAAAATTGGAAGAGAAAAAAACAAAAAAACTTTAGTTGTACTCCTACCTCCACTTCTTCAGGATGAAGAAGAGGGAGTTGAGAGATCTCTGCGTTACATGGGATAACCACCCACGTTTCCCATTTAATTAAATTAATTTCAAATAAATAATTAATTTAAGGGATCTTTTAAAAAATATAACAAAGCGGCAAAATACTTACACTGTATAGAACAATTTCGAAAATGGAAAAAACCCACAAGCTCACAATGGAAAATACAAAAAATATCCTGTCAACCGCCGTCAACAATGCACGTGATATATTTGGTATACGATAGTTTAGATTTGGTCGTTTAAATTTGGATAGCCAAATCTAAACGATTTAATTTTTCATCCCGTCCATGATCGTTTATTTTTTCAAGATTCTTTGGTACACAACCGTTTAGATTTGACTAAGCAAACTTTTTTATTCTTTTGTACATAATTGTTTATTTTTTTACACGATCGTTTAGATTTGGCTACCCTAATCTAAACGATGTAAAAAAAATACGATGGAAAGAAATCGCAGCGAAAAAAGGAAGAGAAAAAGAAGAAAGATGATGGAAAGAAATCATAGTGGAAAAAACAGAAAAATAATAAAGACGATAAAAAGAAATCAGATTTGGTTACCGAAATCTAAACGATGTAAAAAAAAAAAAGAAGAAAGACGATGGAAAGAAATTGCAGCAGCAAAAAAGATGGAGAAGGGAAGAAAGGCAGATAGAAAAACTCACAAGAGGAGTAGAAGAAATAGGAAAGGACAAACCTGAAATATGGAAAACATGGCTAACTTTATGAGTTTTGTTACACGGGCTGTAAATATTTTAGTAGTTTATTATATTTATGAAAAATTCTCTTAATTTGATCTAAATTAAATAATTAATTAAATCATATTTAATTAATATTCATTTAATTCATATTTAACTAATATTTCATTTAAATCATATTTAAATGAATATCTCTTATATAATTTATAGTTTTAATTTAATTAATAAAATTAAATTAAACTATTAATTAATTCGCCAATTAATTAAATTCTAAATTAAATATTATATTTAATGTAAGATATTTAATTTAATCTAAATTTAAATCATATTCAAATATAAATTTCTCTTGTAACCTATAGTTTTAATGTGAATCATATACACATTAAATTTTAACTTATAGTTTTATATTAATCTAATTCACATTAAATTAATATTTGAACTCATTCAAATATTTTATTCTCTCATAAATTAATTTTGAATTATATCCAAAATTAAATTTACATAATAAAGTTTAATTAAAATATAAACTTTATATTTTAATTATATTATAATGTATCACTATACATTATATTAATTCCCAAAATAAATTTGAACATTTCAAATTATAACAAATATAAATAAATCTCATTACCCTTTACGAACTAGGAAAGAGACCTAATGGATATACATATCAGAAACTACAACGATATGAGATTAATTGTTTAAACTCATTAATCACATTAATCAATATTCGTTAATTGTGTGTACACTCTACTAAAAACTCACAGTTGAGTTCTTCTCACTGTAGATATATTTCTGTGTCCACGGATATAGAGCAATAACAGTAAGTTAATCCTTCACAAGTGTTCGTAACACCTGCTGGGTTAAATTACCATTTTACCCTTGGGTTACTTCTAGTCCTTAAATACCAGTGCTCCTTGGTCGTACCACTAAACAGAAACTCTTTTCGTGCCATAGAGAAGGTAGAACCTTTTGTTTAAGTTTCAGAGGCACCATTTAAGGGAACATTCATCAACGTACCATAAACTCGGGAATGAGTGAATTTCATCTTGTATGATTATTTTCTCAACTCCCCATTGGTCTTGTCTCCAAAATGATAAGCATATTGAATAGACAATTTGGTCACTCTCACCAGTAGAAATCAAAGAACAATCTCTCGTGAACAAGAGTTCATAATACACTCACGATTAAGACTAAGTGACCTAGGTCATCCTAATGAAATAAAAATCTAACTAGTCAACTGAGTTACATTAGTGGTTACTATTTCCTGGTCTGGTCTTATGCAAACTCATTGCATATGATACACTTACTCGTATGACACCTACATGAACGCGTTGGATCATTGCATTTGTATCAAATACAAAATGAGTCGTATCCATAGTGTTACCAAGATAAGGTACTTAGTCTTATCCCTATACTATAGACCATTTAATTTGTATTTCGAACATTGATCCCTGTATGTATCTACATACTGTTTAAGATTCATAAAAAAGTTTAGGATGTTAGTTTATTGAATATAGATTATTAAGACAAAATTAATAATATAATCAATAACGCTTATTGAAATTATAATAATAACACTTTATTAATAAGTGTCAACGAATTATATTTACTATTAATGAATTTTTTGACATAAAACCCAACATTAGGTTTTCTTTCATTGTATAAGAAAACTTGGTTTCAAACTTTACTTATACTTATTACAATAGATCTCGATCCTTAATTTGGACTTATGCTCAACCATTTATCTTGCTTACAACTCAACTATTACATTGAGATCATACTAGAGTAGTTAAACTAAAGCTATTGGCTATAATTAGTTTCCAAGCTCACTTTCTGTAACATCCCAAGTTAAGGTAATTTATTTTAATTCTCTTAAGTTAATTTTAATTAGAGTTGAAATTAATTTGGGTGCTAATAGAATTTTGATTAAAGTTGTTTGTGTAATGAGATTTGTATTTAGGAGAAATTTGATGGAGTATATGTGATTATGTAATTAATTAACTTTGAAGTTGGAATAATTATATTATATGGATAATATGGTTATGTAAAGATATTTGTTTTGGAGAAAAATATTTTGTGGAGAGAGAGAAATTTAAAATAATAATTATATAATGGAAATTATAATTATTATTTAGTAAAAGATAATTATGATATTTTTATTTGGGGAAAAGTGGATGTGATTGGTGGAATTATTGGTTTAAAAATGGAGATTTGAGGGGTTTAAATGGAAAGAGAAAATATTTGAGATTTAAGTTTGTTTTGGGGAATGGAGTAAGGAAAAAGAAAAGAAATAATGATAATAGTAGTATTATTATTATTATTTAAAGAACCCTCGTAAAGTGTGAAAGTGGAAAAAAAGTACTCATCTTCTTCCACAAACCCTAGCCTCAAGGACCGCTGCCACTACCACCTTCACGTTCGCCAGCCACTATCGACGGCCGCCCCTATCTTTGCAGTCGATCGTCTTTCCGTCGAGCAGCAGCGACATCGAGCCAACAGCCGTCGCCCAAGCCGTCTCCCCATCTTCGTAAGCAGCCCGTCACCTCCATCGTTCTGTCAGCTGTAGCGTCTCCACAAGCATCCCACCGTAAGTCGTCGATCGTTGGCTCGTCGTCACGGTTATCGCTCAGTATCGTCAGCAAGCGTTCTCCACCGGTCGACACGCTGCCTTCCTGCGCAACCCAAGCCGCACGTACACTGACCCGAGCAGCCCTCCTCTGCCTCGAGCCGCTCGCCTACCCAACTGCACGCAGCCAAGCCGCGCGCCTACCTGAGCTGCCTTCTACCTTCTAGGCGAGCCGCCTAGCTGTTTCCCCTGTTTTTCAAGCCATTTGAGCCGCCAAGCCAATTTTTGGTCTTTTTCACCTATTTTTGGTAAGTTTTGTTTGCGTTTTGGTTGTTTCCCAACAAAGATCAATTTTAGACCTTAAATAATTTAATTATGGATTTAATTGAATTGTTTTCATGCTAGGTCAATTGGGGGTTGAACCGAAGATTTTTCCCAAACCGAGGATAACTTTGGAATTTTTCTTCAACTTTAGGTAAGTTGAGATAATTGGAATTGGACCCTAGGCAATTAGTAATTAATTTATTAATTTTAGTGTTGGGTTCATTTGTGCTTAAGGCTTGACTGTTGGGGAGCTTGACCGTGACTGTTAGGATAATTTTGCTGTGAGCTAATCTTCAGGTAAGAGATTCTACTACTAGACCTACGAGTGATATTAAGAGATCACATGTATTTATAATTATGCTTGGATGGTAGCTAAATTGCATAACGCCATGATATTGATGATGACTGACGTTGTGTTGATTACTGATGCTAAGAATTGATGTTATGTTATGACTAGTAGTATATCGATGAGGATGACTACGTTGTGTTCATGTTTACAATATTGGTTAAGTATGTTATGATTGTTATGATACACCATGTTTACGATGATGTTATGACATGTTACATGTTATGGATATGGTGTATGTTAGCTTTAGCTCTTAGAGTCGTGCCCGCATGGGTGTCCTTCATGATCACCACCTTTTTAGGACTGCGTAGTCCGACGGGACCACCAGTCTGGCATTGACTTTGACATAGACATGATTCGAGTGATTCGACGGGATTACTCGCAGCCCGATTGTCTTAGTGTTTCCTTCAGATACACTAAAGACCAGTTTGTCTTAAGTGCTCCTTTGGGTTTACCGAAGACCAGATATGTTCCTAGAGATCACATATTGTACGTGTTCGGGAACAAGCCAGTTCAGGGGTACCACTTTTCAGGACTCTAATAGGAAGTTAACAGGCATCTAGCGGGACCCGGACTAGTGGTGGGTCCCTTACTGAGTATATTTTATACCCACTCTTTCTATTTCAATTTTTCAAACAGAGGCAGAGGTAAGAGCAAAAGCAAGCTAGCGAATGACCGAAGTGACCGTGATGAGTCATAGGGACCCGTTTGCTTCTGCTTTATGTCATTGTTTGGATCCAGTATTTGCATTTTTATTTTATTCTTTTATTGTTATTTTATTTATTCAAAACTAGATAAGGTCCGAGTTAGGATTTTATTTTGGACTTATTTCCATAGACATTTGTTTATGCTTTTAAATGAGAAATTTGAGGTTTTGTTTTATTTTTCTATTTTAAAATTTATGAATTTTATTTATCTTTTAAAATAATAATGACTTCGGTTTAGTATAAGGAGTTGGGTCGTTACACTTTCATACTCATGTCTTACCTGTAACTTGTTAAATCTTTGAATATCTCACATTTGTATACTTTCAAGCATGCTTAAAATATTCTAATAGAAATTCTTGATTTAAATGACGTTTAAATACATTTAACTCAAGGCTTACTTGCTCAAAACATTTAGCTAGTAAAACATATTAGGAATCATTATTTAAACTTATTTTGTTACTCACAAATTGAAGCAGGAATCATCGGATTTATAGATTTTTTCAATCTCTTCTTGACTTGAAAATCCACTTTTATGTTGGGCAAACAATGACATACAAAGGTTATCTTCGATGTCTAACTTAACAAAAGTTCCATAATTCAACTAATTTCTCGATCACACTTTGACAACCCAAACACCTCATTTTCAGCCAAAATAATCAAGCTAACCTATATAAACCTCTTACCCATAGTTACAGCAAGTTTACCTCAAAAGTTGGACATCCGAAACGCTCTTGAACATGTCGAAACAATGAAACTTTCCACACAAGAACCTACCATTTTACACCAGCAAACATCCACAAACACTTGCTTATCTCCCTAATTTCTTAACCAAATTACCTCAAATGTCTTTCATAAAATTCATAAGGAATCTCTTAACTAACTAACCTATGAATTTGAAGCAGCTCTGAAATTATTAGCTTGCCCTATTTTACCTAAAATCCTGTACAAAATTATATTTCTTATCATTCCAGCCGTTTCGAGCAAGAATTAGCTCTTACATCCTTTATAAAAACAATGTAGAGAAGATCTTTTACTTACTAACCTCAAAATTTCAGCTCCTAACTCCTCTTCTACAGCTCAAACCGCTTATAATATCAGAGAATACTCAAGATTCACGAATTAACTATTCCACTATCTTCTACCTAGAATTTCATCTCTTTTCCTTTATTTTCAGCTCAAGAACCCTTCATAAAAGTTGTTAGAAAAATTGTAATAGCTTTCTAATTTGACCAATTTTATCTTCTAACTCTTCTTCTACAGCTCAAACCGCTTCAAATATCAGACTGCTACTGAAGGATCCGAAATTCTGCTTTGCTTTGCCGAATATAATTGTTCCAATTTTCTTCAGCTTCTTGAGCACCAATCTTTAAGGCAGCCCAAATTCACCTTCTTCGAGCTTTTCTCTCCACTTTTTTCGAACAAAACAAGATGAAAGATTGAGTGGAATAGGTTGCACTAGAAGGCTTAAGAAACTTACTCTTTTCCTTTTTTTTTTTCCTTTTATAGTCGACAATTCCCTCTTCCTCACAATTTTCCATCTTCCACCTCATGGCCAACTTTTCGTTCCCATCCCATAACCAATTTACTTTGTTTAAAAAATTCAAGTTAAAATTGACTTAAATACATAAATCATTACCACCATTTTAATTTTTTTCAAAAAAAACTCAACAATGGCCATGAAATACCTTAGTAACTTTCAAATTTTCCTTTTATACAACCAATAAATATTTTTTATCCTTAGCAACCCATATTTAGAAAAAACTTCCCAGAAACAGATCACACTTCTAAAACAAACGTTCAACCTCAAATACATTTCAAAGAAAACAAAGCTTGAGCTTACAAATTTCCATGAACTTTTCCACTTTGCTACCTTAACAACAACACCTACTTATATCCTTCTACTGAGGAATTCCAAAAGAAGAATAGGTCTTGGGTTTACAAGCATGCTAGGCATCAAGACAAGACATTTAAGCCCACGTACCAACCTATGCAGCCAAAGGGTTGTGTCAAGAACCTCTACGCGTTAAGGCTTGCAGCTAAACTACCCATGCAAGCAAGCCATGTGAGCAAGTGAGTTTGGTTGAGTGTCATGCAACCAAGGGTGTCCTAGGCATTTAAGGGATTTCGTTGGGAGTGTAAAAAAGGTGGCTAGGCATGCATGAGTTTAGATTGCACGTAACAAGTAGGAGGTGGCAAGTATGGCCATGCACAGACCTTGATATAAGAGTAACTTCAGACATTGAGTTCTTCCATTTCACTCATTTGTTTATCTTAAATTGGTCTCAAGAGAATCAACTTCAAGTTTAGTTTTTGGAGTAGGACTGTTAGAAAAAAAAAAAAAGATATCACGAAGAAGTTCAATAGTGGAAGTTTATCGGTAAAGGTCATTTACCAGGTGAAATCTGAGTATTCCTCGCAGGTTTGAAATCACAAGACACAATACTTAGAATTAGGAGCTGAAATTTGGATGTAAGGTAGTTAAGGCATTTCTATACAACTTTGTAGAAGAAAATTGTAACGACCCAACTTTCCGGACTAAGCTGAGGTCACTACTCAGTACTAAGACTCGACCACACAACACAAAAATTTATAACAGACGGTTACGATTTCTTAAAACGTTAGAAATATTACAAAAACAATATCGGGCCCTATTTTAAATCACAGTCACAAAAGTTTCAAATAAAAACTCAGGTCATCAACTCAAAATCACAAAGGTAAATATTCTAACAAAATACATCAGCGGAAGCAATAAGAAAATCAGACGCGTCCATATGGCCTTCACGCATCCTTCCTGCCCCTCGTCGGTCTGCCCCTCGCTGTGCCCTTACCTGAAAAGTTTAAGAAGAGAAAAGGGTGAGTATAAACATACCCAGTAAGGGACCCACTACTGGGCCCGTTAGGGAACAACAGTTAACTTCCTATTCAGGGGTACCCTACATAACAGTCTAGTGGTTCCGTAGAACGCACATATCAGTCTCGTGATCCCGAAGGATACACCTATCAGTCTCGTGCTCCCGAAGGATGCACATATCAGTCTAGTGCTCTCGAAGGATGCACATATCAATCTAGTGCTCCCGAAGGATGCACCTATCAGTCTAGTACTCCCGAAGGATGCACATATCAGTCTAGTGCTCCCGAAGGATGCACATATCCGTAAGGTACACTACCCCATAGATGAAGCTAACCGTTACCCCTCAGTCCATACTAAACCGTCTACAACAGTCATACCCCAACAACACTCATATTACAGTTTCGCCATAGGCTTCGCCAGCTGGGTAGTATAGGTTTAAACAACTACATCCTCAGTTGCTATATGCGTTTCCAATTCACACATCATTGTGATAATCCCTAGATCCAGTCAACTAATCAATCAAAATCGGACTCACCGTCCTTCCACGACCAAACTCCATAATCAATGTCCAGACAAAAGACTACCACGTACCTAACCGTAAAACTTTAAGGTTCATCGACATACAATTCCAATCCACAACGTAGCCCATTAACATAACTACACTATACCGAACATCCGACATCGGGGTCTATCCGTAATCAACTCCTTACACCCGATGGCACACAAGCTACAACTAGCGGTCGCGTTACCTTTACATCAGACAAGAGCATAACAACGATACTTAAAAGTCAAACACACATACATTTATTCAGTACAGTTACTAACGTGTAATCCTCTGTGGATTACTACGTTTCCAGCCTCGATCCGAGGTCCAGTAGTAGGAAAACCCTTACCTGAAATTCGGTTATGCCCCTCGATCGAGTCCACGCTCAACGGATCCACCTAAACGAAAACACGAAGGTTTTAATCGATGACACTAGTAGAAGTCATTTTAAATGGTCCTAAGCGACATCCGTTGACTTACCCGAGGAAAGGAAAGCTATCTCCAAACAAGCCTGCCGCGGAACCCGAGAACTTGAACGTCAACTCCTTAATACCTTTAAGGGATGAAAGGTGGGACCAAATCTTATTCCAATATTCAACTCGAATCGGATATAGCAACATTAGGGAAATCATCAAAACAATCCTTACCGAAAACTCATCGTGACTCGGAGTGGAGGAAGGAAGGCTTAGGTGGCTCAGTAAACAGGGAGCTCGGCTTGGCTTGGAGGTGTTCGGCTCGGCTCGGCTTGGCTCGTGGCTTGGGTTGGCCAGCTCGCGGCTCGGCTCGGCTTGGATCAGTTTACGGCTCGGCTCGGCTCGGCTCGATCCTCGGCTCGGTCTTCAGCTCGCGGCTCGGCTCGTGGCTCGACTCAGTCTTTGGCTCGCGGCTCAGCTTGGCCGGGACTCACGGCTCGGCTCGAAACACCCGACGCACACGCAACGGCTAGCCTTGGCTGCGCCCGACGACGGACGAAATTTCACACGGCGATGGTCTGCGATTTAGCCCGAAACTTCTGGGTTGCACCGGACGGCATACGGAGGAAGGGATGTCACTTGCGGTAGAGACAGAGACGGCCGGCAGATCCGTGGTTGCGTGAGACAGAAAGGAGATCGGAAATGGGGCGGCCACGGCGGTTGAACGCTAGCGTTGTGAAACCGACGGAGACAGAGGCGGAGACAGAGACGGAGACAGAGGCAGAGACAGAGGACGGAAACAGAGACGCGTGCGGAAGAGAAAGATGGAGAGACGGCGGCGGCGGCTTTGTGAAATGCTGAAGACGATGAAGAAGAAGAAGAAGAAGAAGAAGAAGCCGAGGGGGGGGGGCGCGTTAGGGCTTTTTTTTTAAAAAAATAATTATATATATATATATATATATATATATATATTAAATAAAATAATAATAATAATAATAATAATATAATTAATAATAATATTAATTAATAATAATGTAATAATAATATTAAATAATAATAATAATAATATTAAATAATAGTAATAATAACAATAATAAATTATAATAATAATAAAAAATAATAATAATAATATAATTAATATCATATTATTATTATAGCAATTTACAAAACATTAAATTCAAAAAAATTTAGTATCCCCACAAAAAGATAAAATTTACCTCGAAAATTCGGGGCGTTACAAAAATTTTCCTTTTTTTATAGATGGATTTAAAGTTATAAGCATTCGAAGTTGAGTTAGATTTTTTGGATTGCACAGATTTTATAGGCAAGTGTTGATGTGCTGTCGAGCATGAGGGAAGCTAGAGCTTATGTTGCGTGCAAAAAAAAAAAAAGATAAGGAGGTTACTTTTTAGTGTGGAGCATGAGAGAGGTATACCCCAATATATGGCCAGGCAGCATAAGGTGCGCACCAGAGCTATGCGGTAGGTCATGCACATGCAGACATAAGTAGACGGAAAGGGCTACACAACTAGGCACCATGTGAGGATAACACGTGGCTAGGCACTCTGCAGAGCCTACGCATGCATGTGCAGCCTCTATCGTCCATGCCCAGGGTCAACTATGCCTAAGTGCAATTTTTTAGCTATTTTTGGCGTTTTTGCAATTTTTTGGTTAAGTTTGGGCTATTTCTGAATTAAAAGGATTAACTGGGGATTAAGCACTCTTATTTCATGTCAAGAAGATATTAGGTAAAATTTATAAGTCAAGGAATTAAATACCACATGTGAGTAACAAAAATGAGTTTAAAAATTGTTGTATGCAAGCGTTTAATTCAACATGTTGATCTAGTTGAGATAAAGTTTTAAGCTTGTGATTTTAAAACATGTTTTGTTTTATACCTAAGATATCTAGAGATTTATAATGACCCTATGAGGGAGTTCCCTATGCAAAGAGGTCTATTGTGATGAGGACATTGAGTATATGCCTAGTTTTCCCATCATAGAGACTAGTTAGAGATAAGGGTTCATTGAATGCTTAGTTTTTCATCTCAGAATTATTATACCAAGATGAGAAACCTCTTGGATGTCTAGTTTCCCATCTCAGAGTTAGACAGACATTCAGGGTATAGAGAGAAAAAGAAAAGTTTGAGAAACTATTTATTTGCTTTTCTATGTTTACTATTTACTACTTTGTTAGGCATGTTTGTTTTAAAAGCTAGTCACCCACTGAGCTTTAGCTCACTCTTTTCAAAATATTTTCTTAACTTCCAAATAGAGATCTAAATCTGGAGCCTAACTCACTGCTCTCTAACTTCTAGAGTGTCTTAGTTTCATATCAGTATGTTTTGTATCTAAAACATGCATATGGTCTGTTGCATTTTGAGTGAGTTATGTGTTGTATAGTTGTTTATGATATGGGCTACACTACAATTGTTAATAGTTTTTCACTTTGAGTTTGCATATTTGTTTCGTGTTTTTAGATATAACTTATAAGTTAGTAGTTAAAGTTAAGGGTCATCAAGTATGGTCAAGAGTAGGATAATGTTTGTTGGCTTCGTGTCGTCTTTTAGGCTCAAAGCAGGTAGCCATAGAGGGGGACATATTTTTTTTCTAAATTAATATTCTCTAGGCTATCCATATATATAGGTTACTTGTTTTACTTTTAAGGGTTAGTCATCTTATGAAAAAAGCATGTGTACATTGAACGTTTTGAGCTTAGGGTCCGTCTAAGCTTCAACCTTCACGTATTGTTATTTTGTATCTTTGTGTTCTCATTGAAGTTATCTTTGGAGTAGTCATTGTAGACCTTGAGAGGTTGTTCTCTTTTGATATAGTATTTAGGGGGTGCATAAATATAGTGAATGTGCGGGGATCTCACTCTTAGGGAGAGTGTAAGCACATTGGATTGAGTGGACCTTACAAAGCTTGAAGAAGAATATTGTGGAATTGAGAGGAGCTCAAACTTAGGAGGAACCTAAGTTAAAACATTGAAGGCAAGTTATAGAAGAGTTGCTTAAGAGGAGTCTGTCATATAAGTACTTTCTTTGTAATTACTAAACTCTTTATGAAGCTTCATTCCATCGGACATGTTGTCCCTCAAATGTAGGTGATTATGTATAGAATTGGATTATCAATTTTTGTGTAATTATTTTCTTCTTGCTTTCATGACGACCCTTGTTGGAAACAAATGTCAATTATTGTTATGTTGTGATGAACCACAATCTTCAAAGCAACATTCGTCGCGACCTTAATACTAAGTCGCATATGTTGGTTGTTTCCCAAGGTTAACACAACATCCCAACTCAAATGTGCACTAGGAGTAAGGAATGGAATGAATAAATTAAAATGCACTCATAAAATAAGTATTTAGAGAGAGAACTTGGAGGCGGAAGGGAAAAAGAAAAGAATTATTCTTCTTCCAAAAGCAAAGACCACCATTTAAAGAAAATAATCGAAGATTTAAAAGTAGAAATCGTTTTTTAAACTAATTGAGATTTTTCCTCTGTTACATACAAATTGGGGGAAGAGAAATTTGAACTGGGACCTCTTATTCTCACTTATATACTAGGGGTGAAAAAACTGACCCGACCCGATTTGGTTCGGTTTGGGTTGGACCGATTAGTAACAAAAGCGTTACTGAACCGAACCGAACCGATTTGATTTGGTTCGGGTCGGGTCGGGTTTAAAATAACTGATTAGGTTAAAAAAATTCTTCGCGTGCGTCTGCCACTTCATTTCCTCTCCTCTTTGACTCTTCTTCACCTCTTCGTTTGGTGTCGGCATCATCTCTTCGTCTGCATCGGCGTCGGCATCATCTCTTCGTCTTCATCACTTCGCCACTCCATCGTCTTCCTCACTTCGCCATTCCATCATCTTCATCACTTCGCCATTCCTCATAACCTTCAAGATCTTCATATTCTCAGGTATTTTTGGGTTTTTTTTTCTGTTTATTTGGGGTTATTGCCATCTAGGTTCTTGTTTCTAATGGAATTATCTTAACTTGAAGGTGTATGGAATCTTTGGTATGCTGTATAGGGACCAATGTCATCTGGGTTCTTGTAAATGATACGAATGATCATTCTGATTTGGAAGAGTGTATCTTCATAATGTTTGAAAGATGTTTCCAGTGGAAGAGACATAAGTAGAAAATGGAGAAATGGAGAGAAGAAATATGAAGAAATTAACAAAGGAAAGAGTACTGATGGGTAAAAAAGAAAAGAGAGAAATGGGATTTGATTTAGTTTGGGTAAAAAAGAAATTACGATTGTTTTTTATCCTCTCTGTTTCTACATAGCAATTTGGTTGGTTCTCCAATATTCCCTATCTTTAAATTTGAATTACTTTTCTGTAAGTTTTATTTGTTCATTTGGATTCAATGCTCTTATATACGGAGTTGAATCCTTTGTATTGTTCTTTGTTTAGATTTCATTTGTTGAATCTTTGTATTGTTGAATCCTTTCTGTGAAATATGTTACTTTCGGTTTTAGTTCTTTTGTTATAGAAGAATTCTGCTTGTTTTGTTATTTTATCTATAAAGCTCTTCCATGGGGATTGGAGAAAGCATTGTCTTTGAGTGAGATTTAGTTTCTTAATTTGTTATTTTGTGGTGAATAGGTGTTTGCTGCTAAATTTTCATTGACCAAGGAAGTTTGTATTTGTTCACACAAACAAAGGAAAAATAAAAATAATAAAGACATATGGTGCAAATGTGAAACTCTTAATTTTTCGTCCTTTAGTTTCATTTGTTTTAGATTTACTATTTTGTCCTTAATCTAACAACAAAACCTTTCTAAGAATTCTTCTTTTAAGAAAATGAAATTTTTGGTTCTCAAATCTTTTGATATATACTCATGACTTTGATATCAATTAGTTTGATTGCATATGTACTTCAATCTTTTCGCTTATGTTCCCCCAAATATCTTTTCAAACTAAATTCTAAGTATACTATATAGATATATATATATTAAGATACCAAGATTATAGATAAGCAATGACAAAAATAGATAGAGCAAAGGATGACAATGACAAATACATAGAAACTGGATTTTATGGTTAATAATTTTTTAATAACTATTTAATTTTTCATTTGTAAATTTTCATAAAGTTTATTTTATCTAAATTGTAAATATAGCAAAGGATGTGATTTTTTTCGCCCTTCCTCTGTGTATTCTTCTTTTTTATAGTGATATTCCTTATTATTTTAGTTAAATTTTGTTTGGTACAAAATATTAACACATTTCTTCTTGAAGAATTCTCTATTTGGGATATGTTTGTTTTGTTTTGTTGATTCTTCATTTTATTTTCTAATCCTTTTTTAAAAATTTATTTTT
Organism: Cucumis melo; assembly: GCF_025177605.1. Classification (NCBI taxonomy): domain Eukaryota; kingdom Viridiplantae; phylum Streptophyta; class Magnoliopsida; order Cucurbitales; family Cucurbitaceae; genus Cucumis; species Cucumis melo. The sequence goes on along the minus strand of NC_066863.1, from coordinate 21,784,565 downwards.
CTTTGTTTCATTACTGCCTTTAGAGTACTGCCTTTCTTTGTTTTGTCTCCTCTTTTTATTTAACATTTAGAGTACTGCCTTTCTTTGTTTCTTTCTCTTTTACAGTACTGGTGCGCTTTTCCTTAATTTTCTATGTGTTTTGTTTGATGATTATTAGGATAACTTCATTCTTGGTAGACGAGACTTCAAATCAGAGTTGTTCTAGTCCAATGTTAGGAAAAAGAAAATCGGTTAAACCACCATCATCGGTATGGGAACATTTTATAAAAGTAGAAGGATGTGATCCTAAATATCCTAGAGCTGCTTGTCAACATTGTGGGGCTTCATATGCTTGTGATTCCAAAAGAAATGGTACCACTAATTTAAAAAGACATTTAGAGAAATGTAAGATGTATGTAAATCTATTGAAAGATAATGTTGAAGGAGAGGGAGATTCTGAAAGTAGTTTGATGGCTACATCATTCACTCAAGAAAATTGTAGAAAAATGCTTGCTAGGATGGTTATCTTGGATGAATTGTCATTTAAGTTCATAGAAAGTGAAGGATTTCACCAATTTTGTCAGGCATTAAATCCAAAGTTTGTGATTCCATCAAGAGTAACCGTTGCAAAAGATTGTTTTCAAATGTATATGAAGGAGAAAAAAAAGTTAAAAAATGCATTAACTCGAAGTGGCCAAAGAGTTTGTTTAACAACAGATACGTGGACTTCTGTGCAAAAATATTAATTATATGGTTATAACGGCTCATTTCATTGATGATGATTGGAACTTGTACAAAAGAATTTTGAACTTTTGTCAAGTAACTAATCATAAAGGAGATACCATAGGTAGAGCCATTGAAAAGTGCTTAGAAGGTTGGGGTATTGATAGGCTCTTTACTATAACAGTTGATAATGCGAGTTCAAACATATTTTTTCATGAACTTTGTTTGATCCAAGAAATAATTCGTGAATACTCTTCGTATGAGAATGCATTATTGAGTCAAATGACATTAAGCATGCAGACTAAATTCAACAAGTATTGGGGTATAACTACAAGTGAGAAGACCAATTTATTATTGTATGTTTCTGTAGTTCTTGACCCTAGGTACAAGCTAGCTTATGTGAATTATTGTTTTAATGAATTTTTGGAGGAAGATTATGCAAAAATATGGACGAATACGGTTGAAGAAGAATTTCGTCGATTGTGTGATGATTATTATATGAGAATGTCAAAAGAAAAATATTCACAAACACAATCATGTACACCTATCGAAGGATTTGGCTTTCAAAGTCAAAGTGAAATACCTTCTATCTCATCTAGTGGATCTTATAAGGCACGTGCTACTGTTCATGATAGATTTAAACAAAGTAACAAAATATGTCTAGATGATGCTAAAACAGAGGTGACTCGTTATCTGGATGAGACTCGTATAGATTGTATGAGTGATGAATATTTAGATTTGCTAACTTGGTGGAAGGTGAATTCCTCTCGATTTAAGATCATTAGCCAAGTAGCTAGGGACATCTACAGTATTCCTATATCAACTGTGCCTTCTGAGTCCGCCTTTAGCACTGGAGGACGGGTGTTAGATTCTTTTCGAAGTTCTTTAACTCCTCAAACGCAAAGGCACTCATTTGTGCTCAGAATTGGATTCAGTCTAAATCTTTGGATGACATGACTGAAGAAATTGACGGGGCTGAAGAAATTGATGAAGGTAATATTCTTTTTGAAGTACGCATTTAAAATTTTCAATTATCCCATATAAGCTAACTGTTTATCATTTTGATCTAGAATTCATAAACATAGGAAAGAAGATGGAAGCAGCATTTGAGAATTTGAATAATGACTCTATGGTTTAAATCCCTACTCTCAAATCTTTATTTACATTTTTTTAAAATTTTTAACTTGTTAAATATCGAATCTTGTTTTTTTAGTGTCTTGAAGCTCAGTGATGGAAGCACTTTGGGTTATACGAACAAGGTGGTCTCGTGAAGATGTTCATTAATTCATACCTTCACAATTGTAAACTCTGTTGTTTGCGTAAGGATTTGAAGGGCCAGTAGCTTCTCTACTATCAACTCTTTAATCCCGCTATGTGTGTCCTTAGAAGATTCTTAGTTTATTTTCCTTTGTTTTCTATTTTCCATTTTTAAGTAATATACTTTAGTAATATACTTTATGTGCAGTTTTTACTTTTTATCCAAGTGCAGATATATGTTTTTCTCTCGTAGGTACAAATTAAAGAACTAACTATACTTTATTTAGCTTTTGATTATCATTTGGGAGATGGACAAGCTTGTGTTGTCACCATTATCGTTGCCTTTGATTATTTCTTCTCATGGTTTCTATTTTCATTTTTAGTGTGAACTGTGAGAATTTATATATTTAATTTCGATCTTCCTTCACTTTATTGGGTGCTTCTATTTTTCTTCTTCTAAAAGAGATAAAGATGCTTCATCAATAAGTGGACTTCAATAAGCATTTTGCCCATAAACTTTGTTTAGGACAAAGTTATGTGTCTAATTGTTTCAAGGAGCTAATTGTTTATTTTGGTGTATAATGTTAGACCCATATTTATTTTCATTGAAGTGGTTTCTAAATAACTTTTTCATTCATGTAAATTATACCCATATTTATTTTATTTTATGCTTCATCAATAAGGAGGAGGAGGAGGAGCGGAAAAAAAACCGACCCGACCCGACCCATTCGGCCCAACCCGAATGTGGGTCGGGTCGAGTTTCAGAATTAACCGTACATTTCAGGTCGGGTCGATTTTGAAGAAAATCCGACCCGACCCGACCCAATTACACCCCTAGTATATACAGATGCCAGTTGAGCTAAATTCTTGTTGGCTTATTTTGGATTTTTAAAAATTATGTTTTCCTACAATTGATCTATCATAGTTTTGATCTTTCCTGACTACATATTGAAAAATCTTAGTCAATTAAAGAAGACAAACTAGTCTTTTTAGTTTTCAAATTTTGGTATATATATAAAAACTAAAAAAACGATAGTCCTTTCAAAATTACACAAATAAGAAAAGTTTCTCTAAAAAATAAAAATTAGTTACCATCATAAATGATAATAAGAATCAACATAAGTTCCAAATGAGAAAATAAGGTATGTTTGATATCTATACATACATACATACATACTTACATACATACATACATACATACATATATAGATACATACATACATATATACATACATACATACGTACGTACGTATACATACCTACATACATATACATATACATAATATATATAACACAATATATTTGAATTTTCTAGAGATAAATATGACATAGATGATAAGCATACAAATACTACAATTTGTAAAAATACATCATTTTAAATCCCGAACAATATATTTGATGTATATTTACATTTTATAATATATTGGTAAACACACAAAAAAAAAAAAATAATTCGTGGTATTTACAATGTATTTTACCATTTTTATAATACAATATAGTATATTTATAAATATACTCAAGATATTGGATGAGAATCGACTTTCGATCAGAAAGAAAATAAATAAAATCTCTCCCAATAAAAACATTAATTTATTCTACAAATAGTCGAGTGGATAATAGAGCTATTAGTATATTTTATAGATTGGTCCAACAAAAATCAATTATATGTTGTAAAAATTAGCCACAATCGAATTTCCTCCACTTTCTCATTTTCTGTTTTCTGTTTCTAATTTTTTAAGAAACGAATGTGTTCGATAACATTCCCTGTTTCTTGTTCTCAAAACAATACAAACATTTTTCTATTGGTTAGAAATTTGTCGGAAAAAAAAAAACAATAGTTTCTCTGGTTTTGTTTTTTTTTTTTTTTTTTGTCATTCGATTCTCTTCTCTCCCTCGCAACTGTCGAGTTTTCTTCCTCTCTAAATCTTTCTTCCTCTCAAGTTAGGGCTACGGCTACACATGATTTTTGCTTATTTTGTAATTTAATTACAAAATCATTTCATGAATAGAACATGTTAAGCTCTAATTATGCAACTATAGTCGCGACTAGGCTAGGGCTATGCAATAAAAGGGACACAATCCTACCACGTTCCTAACTTCATTAATTAAACGTTATAGTTCAAAATTTCCTCTCTCCTGTTCAAGTGTGAGCGATAAAAAAAGTTTCCTACGAAAGCTAGGTTCGAACATAGGGAATTGGCGATCCTAAAGGGTTAACCGTGCATTCTAACCTCATTCAGTATCTATACAGCATATTGATATGAACAATATATTTTTATCCTTTGTATGTACAATAATGTGCAAGGGGACAACAAGATGGAGATGGCGGCGAAATGAAGTAAACTGTGAACTCATGTATTGATAACTTATAGAAATACAAGTTGTTATAGCATATGTAAAATAATGAAGTTTAATCACATAAGAATAGAAAAAATTTAGGGAAAAGTAGGCAATTTGATTAATTTATGAATAACATTGTGCATAAGAACCGCATCCCTGTTTTATTGTGTTTTAGTGCTTTTATCGTAGGATTTTAGGCAAAAGAAGTGAAGCTCGACAATATAACATTTACGTGAGGAGACGTATCCAGCCAACATGGCGACAAGAAAGCAAGCTAGGCAATCTGAGGCACTAGCAGATAAATATGGTTGGTGTGAATGTCAGAAAAAGGACAAAGAGACATATGTGCATTGCTGATGCAGCATTTTAGAAGCATTAATGACGAGTGGAATGTCCTTTCAACATTAGTCCTCACCTATAAATAAAGCCCCTCACTTCAGAACAAGGTGTGCATATTTTGGTTGGAGAGCAAGCTCAAACATCGTCCATCTTCTCTCTTCCCTTAAGTTTTAAGTCAGAGCTTAGGACAAAAGAGAGAGAGAGAGAGAGTTCATCCTCTCCATTTTCCCCTTCATTAATAGGCAAAAATCTGAGGTAAAGAGTATGAGAAATCATACTCTGCAGCATAACACCTTCTGTATTCCATTTTATATTTTTCTTGTATTGTTATGTAAGTTGTACATCATGGTCAAGAGTCCTAAAGTTATTTTTATAAAAGCAATGCATTTCTTCTTTCATTCTCCCATATTTCTTTTACTTTCCATGTTAAATTTGTTTGGTTAACTTGTGAGCAATGAAATGTGTTTTTAATAAATAGAGAATCATAATGTTTGTGTTATGAGTTTGGTTGAGTTAAACGCAGATATCAAAGCATTATACATTCGAGAGAAGAACAATGATGATTAATCGCCTGACAAGTGAAAACACACATTTAGCTAAGCGAGTGGCAAGAAGATTGTAACGATACAATCTTATCGCCAAATTCATCATTCACATACATTGTCGAGAGGCCAATGTGTGTGATGAAAGCACCGAGAGGTTGTCTGCCTTAATTAAGGATAAATTACTAACATTGTATCAAGATGATTAGATATAAATAATAGCTTAACTTTGTTTATTTGGATCCCAAGAGGCAAGCAAGTCTGGCAAAGGCGTCGAGAGGTCACTCCTTAATTCAAAGTTAATATATGCTTTGTATCGCCTTGAAGTATTAAAATACAAATCAATGCAATTAGATAATTAAACTGTTCATTCATCGCCATGCTTAAAAATGAGCTCATTTACCATCATCTTTTTCTCACTATGCTCATCTTGCACTGCCAAGCACCTTAATGTAGATAGTTAGGATAAAAGTACATTGTGCATAACATTATTGTATAGCTTATACTGCATGATTTAGTTGTGCAATAAGACAATTAGGCATTTAAATTCCCTGTGTTCGACCCTAGACTTACCAGGAAACCCCTCTTCGGTTACACTTAGACGATAGAGAGGAAAACTTGCAAAACATGCATATCTTTAGAAAGTTGGCAATACATGAATAAGAATGTACCTTTTAACGCATGACCTTATTCAGTCGCTCACTTAGAGCTTAGCATGACAAATCCACAATAGAGACTTATGCACATAAATTATCTCAAGCAGGTATTAGGAAATATCATGTTGGAATATCTAACTAATTAAGTGTAAAGCAAGGATAGTTAATGCATCAAGGCGATATAAAGCATTTGTTAACTTCAAATTAAGGCGAGCAACCTCTCGGTGCTTTTGCCATACTTGATCGCTTTCAAGATCCAAGTACTTAAAATTAAGAGATGATTTATATATGATCTTTTAGAATGAATTATAAGCAATCCATCTTAAATTAAGGCTAGCAACCTTTTGTTGCTTTCACTAAACATTATTCGCATTTTTGATATGTATGCCATAGATAATTAAGTTTGGAGACAAGATTACATTGCCACAATCCTCTCGTCGTCTATTTAACTAAATTCGGGTCATCACGCGTCAAATGACAACAGTCAACACTTTGTCTTATCTCGAATAGGACAAAGCATTAATGGTTACATTTAACTGAACAAGGCAAATAATGCAGACATCCAGATTCTCTAGCAAACTATGCCTTACATTATTTACACATGATTACTTAAACTTATGTGAAGTGGCAAGATAAGTAAATGGGAGAATGAAATTAGAAATGCATTAAATTCATAACTAAATCTTTGAGACGAGCAACATCATATACAGAAGTGAGGCTAGCTACGAAGTATGATTTCTCTACGAAGTATGATTTCTCATACTCTTTGGCTCTGATTTTTGTCTTTTACACTGAGGGGAAACAAAAGGGAATCTCTCTCTGTTCTAAGCTCCCACTTAAAACAAAGGAATTGAAGGGAATATAGAATGAAAGCTTGCTTTATGGTGAAGGTTTTCACACCCCTCTCTCTTTAAAGATGCAATCGCTATTTATATGCATGGTGTGATAAGATGTGACATAGTCTGATATTCATTTAATTCTCTAATAAAGATGCTTTGAGTCGCAGACGTCCTTTTCATCCTTTTCTGACCTTCGCGCCAACCATTTTGTCTACTAGTGCTTTAGAACGCCTAGCTTCATTATACTAGCCGCATTGTCTCCTCGCCTAACGTTTCTTCACCATGCTACTCTTTCATTATTTTGCTCGAAAACCTGTATAAAGACATGAAAAACACGATAAACAAGGATAAATCTCTTTTGTAATCCATAACAGGTAACATAATCATTTTTTCTATTTTACTATGCGTTTTCTTCCTATTTTATGTGTTAAAGTTTCATTATTCTACCTAGAAAGTTACAATAACCTGTATTTCTACTCGTTATCAATTTTCCCTTCAAATCTTTCTCTCCATCAAACCAATAGCTAGGGCACGCACAACTATCCCTCTTCTTCTCCCAAGCTAGAGCATGCACCAATAGCTACTCTTTTTTCCTCTCAAGCTAGGGCACGCATAGGTATTTTTTTTCCTTCAATTTCTGTTTAGTTTTTTATTTGGGTTTCTCTCTCTAATTTTTTCTCTAATTTGAATTTTTTCTGGAATTGTTGGTATTCTGATTTGAGAATGAATGTACAAATGCAACCTACTGTACAATATCATGATGTATGTTTTTGGATAATTAAGAACCTTGTGTGAGGCCCTTTGTTGTTACCTTTTTAGCTTTAATTGTCGGAGTAGTAGCTTAAAGATATCATCCATGACAAAGAATTTTTTGGAGGGGGCTACTTGGCAATTTTGTGAATAAATTTTATTGTTTTGATAGATGAGTAGGTTAGAATCTCTCTCACACGTATGTTGGATCCTTTATCTAATGAACAAACTTGAAAATAATAGAGATTATAATGGCAGCCTTTTATTTGGAAAGCATGATTACAGAACTCATTCTATAGGGGTAAGTATATGTAACGCCCCAAATTAAGTTAATCTTATTCTTAATTATCTTAAGTTTAATTTTGACAATTGTTGAAATTATTTTGGGTGTTATTTGATTTAATTGTTAAAATATTTGACTTGTAGAAATTAGAATTTATTAGATATTTTGGAAAAATATCTAATTAATTGAAATTTAGAATTTATGAATGGAATTGGTTGTTTTAAATGATTTGTGCTCGGGGGAATTGTATTTAAAGAAATTATGATTAATTATATATGTGATTATATAATTAATTGAATTTGAAGTTAAAATAATTATATTATGAATATAGTATAATTATTTAAGAATATATATTGTTTTGGGAAGATAAAAAGAGGATTTGGTGGGACAAGTTATTGAAGAGAGAAGATTTGAGTTAAAAGGGAAATTTGATGAGTTTTAAATGAAGAAAGAGAAATTTATTTTTGTTTGGAAAAGAATAAGGAAAAAGAAAAGAAAATAATAATAATTTTATTATTTTTTTTTCTTTTAAATAGGCTTCGGTTTATGTGTTTATTATTCATCATCTTCCTCATTGGAAACCATCTTCTTCATCACAAACCCTAATTACTCAAGCCCGCCGTCATCCTTTTTCCTCCGACCACCACTGCACACCCACTGTTCAAATCCATGAGTCTCTTTCGCCCGTCATCCATCGATCGTTCATTTCACGTAGTTGATCCTCTAGCTGTCTCAAACTTCGTCTTTCCATCAAAGTTCGCGTCGCTCGATTCTCCTCTCCATTCGCAAGTCGCCGCGTGTTCGCCATTCACCGTTCGAAGCTCTGATCTCTCTCACCAGTCATCGCAAGCCTCATGTACACCACTAGTTTTCACAATTCGTCAGCCGTCCGCCGAGCCGTACAAGTCGTTTAGCAGCTGAGCCACGTCCTTGCGTAAGTGGAGCTACATGCATGCCTTAGCCGAGCCAAGTTCGTCCAAGCCGCCCCGTCTTCTACAGTCGAGCCATCCTGTCTTCCAAGTCAAGCTGCCTAGCCGGGTCCCCCTCTAGCCAAGCCAGTTTGAGCCGTCAAGCTTGTTTTTTGCTCTTTTTTTTACCTATTTTTGGTAAGTTTGATTGAGTTTTAGTTAATGCCCAACGAAGATTAATTTTGGACCCTAAATAATGTTATTTTGGATTAATTTGGTTAAATTTTAACTGGAAGTTTGAGCGGAATTTTTTCAATCAAGGGTAATTTGGATTCGACCTCAACTTTAGGTAAGTTAAATTAAATGGATTTTGGGTTTTTAAGCAACCATTAAGTTTATTATCTTAGTATGTTATCCTTACTGTTTAGAATTTTCTTGGGAAGCTTGACCTTGCTGTCAGGATTGTATTTTTGGATTCAGCTAATCTCCAGGTAAGAGATTCTTCTACTAGACCTTCGAACTAAAGTAAGATCTTGCATGTAATTTTCCATTATGCATTGATGTAGCTAAGATGCATAATGAGTTTATGTTTATGATGATCGATAATCATAACAAAGTTTATGTTTATGATGACTGATAGTTATGATTGAGTTATGTTGATGATGATATTTGATGATGTTGATGTTTATGCATGAAATATTACTCTCATGATTAAAAATGCTATGATTAATATTCATGTCATGCTTATGATGTTACGTTGTGCTACATGCTATGGATAAGGTGTACTGTTAGCTTTATCTATTAGAGTCGTACCTACATAGGTGTCCCTCGAGATCACCACCTTTTATGACTGTGTAGTCCGACGGGATCACCAGTCCAGTATAAGATATTTACAAGTGACTCAATAGGGTCACTCACAGCCCGATTATCTTAGTGTTTGTTTCGAGTTCACTAAAGATCAGTTTTGTTCTAAGTGTGTTCCTTGTGTTCACCGAAGACCAGTTTTGTCCTAGGTTTTCCTTTGGATTCATCAAAGACCAGAAATGTTCCTACGAGATCATAGATTGCGCGTGTTCGGAAACGTGCTAGTTTAATTAGGGGTAATACTTTATAGGACTCTAATAGGAAATTAACAGACACATAGCGGGACTAGTAGTAGGTCCCTTACTGAGTATATTTTTATACTCACTCTTTAATATTTAATTTTTTTTAGGCAGGGGAGAGGTCAAGGCAGAGGAGAACTGGCGAATAACAAAAAGTGACTGTGGCGTGCCATAAGGAACATTTCTGCTTCCGCATTTATGTTATTAGTTTTAATTTCAGTATTTATGCATTTTCATTTTTACTCTTTTAAAACTAGATAGGGTCCGAGCTAGGATTTTATTTTTTAGATTTATTTCTACTTACATTTGTTTATTTATGATTTTAATGAATATTTGAGGTTTTGATTATGAACATTTCTTTTATTTTCCATTTTGATTTAAAAAGTTTTATTTTCCTTTAAATAGTAATGATCTCAGCTTAGTATAAATAGTTGGGTCGTTACAGTATAAGTTTAGTACTTCCTCGTGAATGTGCTCTGAAGGGATGGTTGGTAAGTGTTTTGAACAAAGCTTTATATGGGAGTTTTTAATACTATTGTTATTATTTTGATTTATTTTCTTAAGTTGGATTTTTTTTGTTAGGGTATTGTTCTTTCAGGTATTTGTGATGTGGGTTTACATAAGTGGATATTCCTTGGGACTCTTTTTTGGTTTGAATCTTGTTTTGTGTCAAACATATATCAATAGTTCCATTTCTAGTTTTCTACTTTTGAAAGTTATCCTTGTTTATTATTGTTAGGGTTGTTCTCAAATATAGCAAAATAAATCAAAATATTTATAAGGGGGTTTGCAAAATAGCAAAAAAATTTATGATAATAGGACTCATGTCACTACATTTTTTAAATTGCAAAAGTAGCAAATTAAAAAGTGGATAGCCCTTTGATAGCCCTTTGATAGGCTTCTGAAAGTCGTTTGATATATCTAATTACTTGACATATTTGTTATATTTGTAATATGTAAAAAAGAGGTGTTGGGCTGCTTTTTTCTAAATTTTTTTGTCATCTGATGCAATTTCCCTGTTTATAAAGTATACCAAAATTTTAGAATCTATAAATAATAGACATGGATATTAAGTTTATCAATGATAGATTTTCAAATTTTGTTATATTTTGTTAATATTTTCACTTTTCTAGATAATACTTTGCATGACAAAAAATCTAGTCTTTTTAGTACACCAATGTTAGATACCAAATAATCCTGGGTCATAGGTTCCTTTGTTCTAAATTATAATGATTGAATTATAAAATTAAACAAGTCAAATACTAATTTTAATTTATTAATGGTTGATTTCATTTCTGAGTTCATTTGAAAAGTTAAATTTGTTAATTCTTTTATTGTTGTTTTCAAAATTTTTTGAAGATCAAGTAAAGATTTCTAAGCTACATTCATTATAAACCTCTCATTTCTATTGCAATGGAAAGTAAAATTATTTGTAAAACTTGTGCTTTATTTTTATTTTTAACAATCTTCCCCATCCCACTCATCTTTAACATTCATAGTTCATTTAATGTGCTATGAAATCATGAGATAGGTCTTTTAGATAGACCATCCATATATTGTCTCTAAATGTAAAAAGTAAAAATGTATTATAATATGAAAAGTATACGTATGTGCAAATCATCTACACCATTATTGAATTATGCCATTTTTCTTATTGATTCAATCTCACCTCTCCAATTTGAGCTTCATTTTTCCATGACTTCTTCCTTTTTCTGATTTTCTTAGGTGCTCTGTATTTGCACTTTGCTACTTCAATCATTCACTACATTGATGTGTGAACAATGGGTGAATTAGCAGCTTTCTAGTTTTATTGATTTTCTTTTTTATTCCAATTTTAATATTACATTCTAGATATCACAAAAATCATTTGAACAACATTATATCGATAGGATTGTTGAAATTGATGGATTAAGAAGTGAGGGAAGATTGAAGCTCTATTGTTGACTTAATGGATGAAAAGGTTGCGAAAGGCAATCGACCAACCACAACATTTACAAAGACTAGTTGGAATTGTATGAGAAACCAACTAAACGCTAGTACAAAATATATTCATACTCATGATCAATTGAAAAATAAGTTCAATAAATTAAGACAAATTTACAAAGATTTCAAAAAGATACTGAGTGATATGACAGGAAATGGTTGGAATCCATCATTAGGCACTATCGATCTACAAGATGAGCAATGAAATGAACTTTTAAGGTAAAATATTAGATTGCAAGTGTTTGTTTTTTTTCATTTATGATCATCTATTGAAATATGGTTGGTTTTATACCTTTTTGTGTGCTACTACTTATTATAGGTGAATAAGAGAGGTAAAAAGTTTAAAAAAGTGGTTACCCACATTATGAAGAACTCATGAGAATTTTTGAAGATACTACCGGCACATGTGTAAATGTTTGCCTATTAACAAAACTTCATTCAGATTATGAAGATGGAAATGATGGTAGAAGAAATACGAACATTGGTGTTGAAAAAAATGATAATGAAAAAAGTAGAACGAGTTTGAAGAAAAAGGGACGAATTTGACAGTTTCTTTTTTACATTCATAGATGTGTATGCTGAGAATGCAAAGAGAAAAAAAATGACATCCTTGAGAAAAGATCTTTTGGTTCTACATGTAGTCAAGTTGATGAGGGTCAATCATCAAGAAAAAAAGATGATCTTGATAAAGAGTTGATGGAATGTTTCAAAATTTCAAATACAATGGAAGATATTGATGGACAGGATTATACCAAAGCACTGAACTCTTACATGGAGATCTTGCTTGGATAAAACTATTTTTTCTCATGCTCGATTCAAGGTAGAAAGATTTTATAAATAGTCTCTTGATGTCACTTACAGATGTTTTAAGATCATGTCATTTACTTCTTCATACTAGACTTAAATTACATCAATTTTATATGTTTGTCTTTTTGGTTTTGTGTTATTTTTTAACATGACTGTTGTGAATGTGATTTCTTTTGGAATTTAGAAATATATTATGTTTATGTTTCATTTATGAGATTAATTTCATTTTTGTTCCAAATTTTTTCTTTTTTCTTTTTGAGTTTGATTTAGGGATATACTAGGGAAGTGAAATGAATTTGATTCAAGAATGATTTTGAGGATTTTGATTCTGGCAACAATGATGACATCATGTGCATCATTTTCAATTTATTTTACAACATTTCAATAAAATACAATCTTCTAGACAACCATGTAGAACCTCTGCACTGAAAGGACATGATCATGTGATCGAATTGTTAAATGGAAACGATAGAATATGTTTTGATTGTTTCAAAAATGAAAGAGTTACATTCATAAGGTTTTATGAAGATTTAAAATCCAAGACAAATCTGAAAGCATCTAGGTATTACACTATTCAAGAAAAAGTTGTTATATTTTTATTAATCATATCACATATTGAAAGTGATTGTATAGCAGCAGAAAGATTTTAACATTTAGGTCAAACTATTTCTCTAGCTTTTAACCTTGTTTTGAGGAAGGTTTGCAAGCTTGGAGCAGAAATTACGAGCCCTCTCAACATGGACACTGTACCACTAGAGATCGTATTAAAATTGAAATATTACCCTTTCTTTAAGGTAATGCTTTTGAGTAAAATGTTTTAATTTATTCCTCAATAATACAATATTTTGAAATATATTTATGTTTATGCTTATCTTTTAGGGTGCTATTGATGACACTCATGTTGGTGCAAGTATTCCCCAAAATGAACAAATATCGTTTTGTGGAAAAAAAAACTAACACAACATGAAATATAACGTGTGTCTGTTAATTTGTAGGTTATTCATGTATGTCAGTCTAGTTGGAAAGGTTCGACCAATGATTCGTGTCACGCCCCATCCTAAAGGCCACTTCTCACGACCAGATCAGGATGTGCCGCCTAGACATTCATTACATATCTCTCCACAAGACAACACTTTAAACACCTAGTAAGCTGAACAACTTTTACTCTTGTCTCTTTCGATAAGCTCTTCCATTGAGTCTTAGAGATCTTCATGACTTTCTATAGTGAAAGATACTTCAACTTAGCTTCGTCGCCTAACTTTTATTGCTTAACTCAATAACTTGTAGGTGATAAGCACAAGGATATACATAGAGGAAAAATAATTTACAACCTTTGAACTTTACTTTGTCGCCTAATGCTTTTTCATGGCACAACTTAACTTTAACTCTTAAGCGACCTACAGAGAGATGACAACAACAACAAAAATAACTAAGCTTCTTTTGTTTATTAACTTACCACTTACAGAGTTCATACATTACAATTTACAACCCTTAAACTTTACTTTGCATAAAATGAAACCTAGTTTAATTTTCTCGCGTCGTCCTTCTTCTTCTTACCAAGTGCTTCTCTATGTGCCAAGGTATTTAAGAGTATAAGACTCTGATCTCTATCCTTTTTCCTTTTTGTCATCTATAATCAATCTCAAGGACATCCTTTGAGGTCTTCTTTTCTTTCTTCGCCACTTCAATTGCTTCTTTGAGGCGGGACATCTAAAGATGCAAAGTCCTCCTTCACTTCTTCACCTTGGTCACTCAGCACCCCTCAACTTAGAAAAAAATCTTTAGGGCTTCATTTCCTTGCCTAAGTTCTTCGACTCTTTTGCTTTCTAGCTTGATCTCACAAGCCAAGGTGCAATCGCTTTCCTACTGAACTGAGTTTTAAACGTTAAGGAGCGATGCTCTTATCAACGGGCTCCTTAAACATGTGATGACATGCCATGGCTAGCATGCAGCATGTAAGACTACAAAGTAACTATGTCTTCCCTCTTTAACTAGGCTACAACGCCCAAGATCAATCCTTCGCTTAGCTTTAATGCTTAACAACCTAAGGAGGGGAAAAACTTAAAACTTAAGTCATAAAAACTTAGCGGATGATGAGTTTTAGAAAACCTTTCTAGAGAAGACAGTAGAATTAATAATAAGGTCAAATTGCATCGTATAAATCTCATCGCATCAAGACACAAACACCTCAATCATCAGTAAAATAAACGCCACTGCTACCACACGCTTAAATCCTCTCGCAATTCATGTTCAACACTGAGATCTCGGATTTTCCACTCGCCTGACCTTAGGATTCACCCTCAACCAGCATCAGCGAGTTACTTAGGATGTAACGACCCAACTCCTTATACTGAATCGAAGTCATTACTCAATATAGAACAAGTGGTTTAAGTCATAAAATTTTATTAAAAGCATACGGTTCAAGAAATTCATTTATAAAAGCATAAACAAGGTAGTCGTGCAAAAATGTAAAAACGTTCTGAAATCCTACTCGGGCCCTATCTACATAAAAGATAGTGAAAAATAAAAAAGTACTCAAACTCAAATGCTAAAATCTGAAATAAGAAATAAGCGGAAGCGGTAGTCCCTATGGCCCTCCTCGGTCTCACTTCGGGTCGCTCGCCAGTTTGCCCTTGCCCTTGCCTCGTCCTCTACCTGAAAACATAAAATGGAGAGAATGAGTATAAAAATACTCAGTAAGGGACCCACTACTAGTCCCACTAGGTGCCTGTTAACTTCCTGTTAGAGTCCTGATAACTGGTACCCAATCTCCGGCACGTTCCCGAACACGTGCAATCATGCGCTCCCGTAGGAACGTAATTCTGGTCTTCGGTGCCCGGGGACACCTAGGACAGTCGGGATGCGAGGACCCCGTCGAGTCACTCGAGTCATGTCTATATCATGCTAGACTGGCGTCCCGTCGGACCACACAGTCCTCAATAGGTGGTGATCCCGAAGGACACCCATGCAGGTACGACTCTAACAGAATCAAGCTAACAGGTACCCTAATTGCAGTATACATACACATGGCATCAGCATATAACATGTCACATAATCATTTCTACATTCTCCGTCCCGACATTCGTCGTAACCATAATGGATCTTGCCACACATAACAGGCTATAGCACAACTATATCGTCATTTGCATCATACTAGCGTTTATTTCAGGCATCATACTGTCAAATCCTCAATATGCAACATAGGGCATACACAGTCTCATACTTCAAACATGAAACTAGTAGTAGAATCTCTTACCTGGAGATTCACTCGACGAGTCCTAACCGCAAGACACGTGTGCTTTCCAAGCAACGGGATCCTAAATATTTAATAACGCCAAAGTTCGTAAATAAGTCACCAACGGCTAACGGTTAAAACTCGGTTGAAATAACTTACCCCAGAAAAGGTTGCAGTGGTTGAGCCCCTACTGAAGAAAATCTCCCGCTGCAGCAGTTACTCGGTCCAAGACGTTCCTTAGGAAAAAATAATTTAATTTAGTCCAAATTAAATTATTTAGCGCCCAAAACATTGGGTCGTATTGGGGAAATGCCCAAAATGAATACTTAATTTACCAAAATAGGTGGGAGGAGCCAAAATAAGCTTGGCGGCTCGGCTGGAAAATAGGGCAGGAACCGGCTCGGCTTGGAGGCTGGAGATCGGCTCGGCTCGCGGTGCAGACAGGCGCGGCTCAGCTTGGACAGGAACTACGCGTGCGGCTCGGCTTGCAACAGGAGGGAGACGCGGCTCGGCTACGCAGAAGCGCGCGGCGCGGCTCACACGCGGGTGCACGCGGGCGCGGGTCGGTTTCCGGAATACGGCGCGCGCTGGCTCGGGTCGCGGAGCGGGTCTTCGGTCGGGTCTGATCTTCGCGCAGAGTGACGCTGACTTCCGGACTCGGGTTGCGCGACGGGTTGCGGTGGTCCGGCTTAAATGCGGCTTCGCTCGGCGGCTGCGGACGGGGGCTGCTCGGCGTCGCAACGAAGCGACGCGATTCGGCTTCGGCTGGCCGCCACGATTCGGCTTGCAGACGCGATGGGCTTCGGCTTCGGCTTGCGACTCCCGACTGAAGGCGGCTTCGATCCTTGGCGTGCGGCGGCTTCGATCCTTGGCGCGCGGCGGCTCGACGTGGACCGATCTTCGACGCTGCTGGGAGACCGGCGTGGTGACCTACGGCGGTTGACTAGCGGCGGCGGCGGCGGCGGCGGGGGAGATTGGGATTTAGGGTTTTCTTCTCTTTTTTTTTTTTCACTTCTTGGGGAAGAGGTGAACTACACGCTTTCCAAAGCCCCCTTTTTATAAAAGAATTAATACTAAATAAAAAAAACATAAATATTATTTCTTTTATCTTTTTTTTTCTTCCTACTTTAGTCCAAATAACAACCAACTTAACAAATTAAATCACCAACAAAAATCTCTAAATCTTCATTAATCACAAGTAAAAATTTCCTCAATTCGAAAGAAATTTCAAGAATTTTACTCTTAAGACGATAAAAAGGAAAGACAAATTTGGCGGGGCGTTACAATCTCCCCTCCTTAGAAAACTTTCGTCCTCGAAAGTTCTAATCCTCGAACAGCTCGGGGTACTGGGCTCTCATGTTCTCTTCTTTCTCCCACGTGGCCTCTTCCACTCCATGGTTCTGCCAAAGGATCTTGACCAGTGGGATTTCTCGACTGCGAAGCTTCTTGACCTCTCTTGCCAAGACCTCGACAGGCTGCTCCTCGTAGCTCAAGTTCTCGCTAAACTGTAGTGGCTCGAAGTCCACCACGTGTGTTGGGTCTGCGACATATTTCCTCAGCATGGAGATATGAAATACGTCGTGCACTGCAGCAAGGGATGGGGGTAGCGCCAAGCGATAAGCCACGGGGCCAATCCGCTCCAATATCTCGAACGGCCCTACGAAGCGTGGGCTCAGCTTCCCCTTCTTCGCGAACCTCAGAACACCCTTCATGGGTGCAACCTTCAGAAAGACCATATCTCCTACTTCGAACTCGAGATCCTTACGTCGTACATCAGCATAACTCTTCTGTCTGCTCTGTGCTGTCAGCATACGAGCTCGGATCTTCTGTATGGCTGCGTTGGTCGTCTGCACTAGTTCGGGGCCTAGCATCCTCTGCTCTCCAACCTCGCCCCAGCAGACAGGGGATCTACAGCACTTGCCATACAGAGCCTCGAACGGTGCCATACCGATAGTAGCCTGGTGGCTGTTGTTATAGGCAAACTCCATCAGATGCAGATGGGAGTCCCAACTTCCTGAAAACTCTAGTACGCAGGCTCGCAACATGTCTTCTAAAATCTGGTTCAATCTCTCTGTCTGACCATCAGTCTGAGGGTGGAATGCCGTGCTGAAGTCCAACCTCGTACCTAATGCAAGTTGAAGTCCTTTCCAGAACTTCGATGTGAAACGGGCGTCTCTGTCTGAAATGATGGATACGGGTACTCCATGTAGTCTCACAATCTCTGTCATATATAGCTGCCCCCACTTACTGGCAGTGTAAGTGGATTTCCCTGGCACGAAATGGGCCGACTTCGTGAGTCTGTCGACCACGACCCAGATCACCGTGTAGCCCCTTAGGGTCTTGGGCAGTCCCGTAATAAAATCCATCGACACACTCTCCCACTTCCACCCTGGCACACTCAAGGGTTGCAACAACCCTGCTGGATGCTGCCTAGGTGCCTTCACCTGCTGGCACACCAAGCATCTACTGACAAATTCTGCCACATCCCTCTTCATGCCCCTCCACCAATAGACACTCCTTAAGTCCTGGTACATCTTCGTACTCCCAGGGTGCATGGTAAACGGGGAACTGTGAGCCTCAGTCAAAAGCTCCGTCTTAACTGCGCTGTCTTCCGGCACACAGAGGCGTCCTTCAAACATAAGGCC
Source organism: Cucumis melo (assembly GCF_025177605.1). NCBI lineage: Eukaryota > Viridiplantae > Streptophyta > Magnoliopsida > Cucurbitales > Cucurbitaceae > Cucumis > Cucumis melo. The sequence continues at coordinate 21,766,176 of NC_066863.1, read as the reverse complement.
ATCGTCAGAGGATATGGAGAAGCCTTCACCTTGCTCTGTCTCTACCACGCGACGCTTCTCTGCCAGATAAGGATCATTCAGCTGAGCAGCAATGATCTTTTGCCTCAAGGTTGGCTGGACTGTCAACTGCGCCAACTGTGCGGTAACCTCACCTACTGAGACTGCAATCTCTGCCCTCTCAAAGTCCCTGAGTAAGGGGGTCTGCTTGGTGATTAGCGCTGCTGAATGTGCAACTTTCCTACTTAGCGCATCAGCCACTACATTCGCTTTACCTGGGTGGTATAGGATCTCGCAGTCGTAGTCTTTCACCAACTCAAGCCACCTCCTCTGCCTCATGTTCAACTCCTTCTGGGTGAAGAAGTACTTCAGGCTCTTATGATCGGTGTAAATCTGAATCTTCTCACCGTACAGATAGTGCCTCCATATCTTCAGTGCAAAGACCACAGCTGCCAATTCCAAGTCATGGGTAGGGTAGTTCTGCTCATGGATCTTCAACTGGCGGGAGGCATAAGCAACTACCTTACCCTGCTGCATCAGGACACAACCTAGTCCCTTCTTGGAGGCGTCACTATAGATTACAAAGTTTCCCGAACCATCGGGCACTGTCAGGACCGGTGCAGTCACTAGCTTCTGTTTGAGCTCCTGAAAGCTCTTCTCGCAAGCTGGGCTCCAGACAAAAGGGGTTCCCTTCCTGGTCAACTGGGTCAACGGGCTGGCTATACGTGAGAAGTCTTCCACGAACCTCCTGTAGTAACCCGCCAAGCCCAGAAAACTTCGAATTTCACTAACCGTGGACGGTCGAGTCCAGTTGGTCACCGCTTCAATCTTTGCGGGATCTACTGAAACTCCCTCACTGGAAACCACATGGCCAAGAAATGTCACCTTCCTTAACCAGAATTCACACTTGGAGAACTTGGCATACAACTTGTTGGCTCGAAGGGTCTCCAAAACTTGGTGTAAGTGCTCCTCGTGCTCAGCCTCAGTTTTTGAGTAAATGAGGATGTCGTCAATGAAGACTATGACGAACGAGTCTAGAAACTCCTTAAACACCCTGTTCATCAGATCCATGAATACTGCAGGAGCGTTAGTCAAGCCGAAAGACATCACAACGAATTCGTAATGTCCGTACCTCGATCGAAAGGCCGTCTTGGGGATGTCACCGTCCCTAATCCTCAACTGGTGATAGCCTGATCGCAGGTCGATCTTGGAGAAGACGGTGGCTCCCTGCAACTGATCGAACAGGTCATCAATCCTGGGCAAGGGGTAGCGGTTTTTGACTGTCACCTTGTTCAGCTCTCGGTAGTCAATACAAAGGCGCATTGACCCATCCTTCTTCTTCACGAACAATACTGGGGCTCCCCAAGGCGACACACTGGGCCGGATGAAGCCTTTGTCCAGCAACTCCTGTAATTGGACCTTCAACTCCTTTAGTTCGGCTGGAGCCATTCTGTAAGGGGCCCTCGAGATAGGAGCAGTGCCCGGCTCTAACTCGATGGCGAAGTCTACCTCTCTGGGGGGCGGAAGTCCTGGGAGTTCGTCTGGGAAAACGTCGGGGTACTCTCTTACCACGGGTTCGGAGGATAGGGAAACTTCTGGCTCTCTCACATCCACTACGCTTGCCAAAATACCCCAAGTACCCTGGCTGAGTAGTTTACTGGCCTTCATGGCTGAGATGACCTTGGGTATACATACCATACCTGCCCCCCTGAATTTGAAACTAGCCTCGGAGGGAGGGTTGAAAACAACTTCCTTGCCATAACAGTCTATATTGGCATGGTTGGCTGACAGCCAATCCATGCCTAGTATCACATCAAAATCCTGCATGTCTAACACTAGCAAGGTCACGTCTAACATACGATTCGCTATCTCTACCCGACATGCCTTTATTTGTTCTTTGGACAACAGGACCTCCCCAGATGGAGTAGAAACCGACAAAACACTACCCAAAGGCTCTACCTCTAAACCCACATGCTGAACGAAAACGGAGGATATAAACGAGTGGGATGACCCAGAGTCAAATAGCACAAAAGCATAGTGCCCCAAAATTGGGAGCGTACCTGTCACCACAGTGCCAGCTCGCTCGGCCTCCTGCCGGGTAGTGGCGAAAACTCTCCCCTGCTGGGCCGCAGAAGGCTGGGGCGGTGTCGTCTCAAAGGGTTTCCGAGGACACATATCAGCAGTGTGCCCCGGCTGTCTGCACCTAAAGCAGACTCCACTTCCAGCCAAGCAACGACCTCCGTGGACTCTCCCGCAGGTAGTACAAGCGGGTAGCTCTCTCAGAGTCCTCCCGGCTGCTGCAAGCTCCCGTCGGTGTCTCTGGAAGACACCTCCTGACCTCAGTGTTCGCTGCGGTGCTACGTCAGGCTGCGTCTCAACCTTTCTCTTCTGTCCCAAGGCTGACCCTCTGCCGGCAGCCTTAGACGCATCGGCTCTCTCAGGCAGGCTCAAATCCAGTGCTATACGTAGTGCATCAGCATGCGTGGCTGGGCGGAGGGCTCTGACAATGCCCTGAAGGTCTAGCCTGAGTCCTCTAACAAATTTCTCCGTCCTGGCAGCCTCATCTCTCACCATATCGGGAGCAAAGCGGGACAGCATATCGAACTCGGCGTCGTACTGCTCCACCGTCATGTCGCCTTGCTCCAAGTTTAGGAACTCTTGCAGCTTGGCGTGCTTCACATTGGCGGAGAAAAACTTAGCATAGAAGTTCTCCTTGAACTGCTCCCATGTTATCTTGCTTACATCGCCCCCTAGCATTCTCTCCGCGGTCTCCCACCAGGCGGTGCCCCTGTCCTCCAAGAAGAAGACTGCACACTGCACCTTCTGGTCTTCTGGGCACTTCATGTACCGGAAAATAGTCTCTATGGACGTCAACCACATTTGGGCCTTTGTGGGGTTGTCCATGGATCCGTCAAAGGTCTTGGGATTATACTTCCTGAAATCCCGTAAGTGTTTCGCCTCGGCCGACAGTTGAACTGGTACTGGTTGAGCTTCCTCAGGGGCTGGAGGAGCGACGGCCTGAGCCTGAACAGGGGCGGCCTGGGCCTGAGCAGGGGCGGCCTCGGCCTGAACAGGGGCGGCCTGGTTCTGCTGGGCGGCAAGGAAAGGCGCCAAAGCAGCTTGCAGCATGTCCTGATAACGCTGCTCCATTGCGGCGAGATCCGCCTGGGTGACCGGTGCGTTTGGGTCGACTGCCGGTGCAACAGGTGGCGCCTCCGGCTGGCCACGACCGGCTCCTCTGCCTCCCCTACCACCTCCTCGGCGTGTACCTCTACGTGGCGGCATTCTCCCTAAAATTCACCAACAAACTTCTCACCACAAGAACTTAACACCCTATATCTAGGTCTTAGACTATTCAGGCAAAATTGTAATCTTAACATTAGCAAGGCTTTAGACATACCTGGCGAGTGCCGAAGGACCGTATAGCCATAGGGTGAAGTAAAACCAAAAACAAAAATGACTTACATCGTAGGTCAGTCTACAGAACCTAAAACACTGTGCTCTGATACCAACTGTAACGACCCAACTCCTTATACTGAATCGAAGTCATTACTCAATATAGAACAAGTGGTTTAAGTCATAAAATTTTATTAAAAGCATACGGTTCAAGAAATTCATTTATAAAAGCATAAACAAGGTAGTCGTGCAAAAATGTAAAAACGTTCTGAAATCCTACTCGGGCCCTATCTACATAAAAGATAGTGAAAAATAAAAAAGTACTCAAACTCAAATGCTAAAATCTGAAATAAGAAATAAGCGGAAGCGGTAGTCCCTATGGCCCTCCTCGGTCTCACTTCGGGTCGCTCGCCAGTTTGCCCTTGCCCTTGCCTCGTCCTCTACCTGAAAACATAAAATGGAGAGAATGAGTATAAAAATACTCAGTAAGGGACCCACTACTAGTCCCACTAGGTGCCTGTTAACTTCCTGTTAGAGTCCTGATAACTGGTACCCAATCTCTGGCACGTTCCCGAACACGTGCAATCATGCGCTCCCGTAGGAACGTAATTCTGGTCTTCGGTGCCCGGGGACACCTAGGACAGTCGGGATGCGAGGACCCCGTCGAGTCACTCGAGTCATGTCTATATCATGCTAGACTGGCGTCCCGTCGGACCACACAGTCCTCAATAGGTGGTGATCCCGAAGGACACCCATGCAGGTACGACTCTAACAGAATCAAGCTAACAGGTACCCTAATTGCAGTATACATACACATGGCATCAGCATATAACATGTCACATAATCATTTCTACATTCTCCGTCCCGACATTCGTCGTAACCATAATGGATCTTGCCACACATAACAGGCTATAGCACAACTATATCGTCATTTGCATCATACTAGCGTTTATTTCAGGCATCATACTGTCAAATCCTCAATATGCAACATAGGGCATACACAGTCTCATACTTCAAACATGAAACTAGTAGTAGAATCTCTTACCTGGAGATTCACTCGACGAGTCCTAACCGCAAGACACGTGTGCTTTCCAAGCAACGGGATCCTAAATATTTAATAACGCCAAAGTTCGTAAATAAGTCACCAACGGCTAACGGTTAAAACTCGGTTGAAATAACTTACCCCAGAAAAGGTTGCAGTGGTTGAGCCCCTACTGAAGAAAATCTCCCGCTGCAGCAGTTACTCGGTCCAAGACGTTCCTTAGGAAAAAATAATTTAATTTAGTCCAAATTAAATTATTTAGCGCCCAAAACATTGGGTCGTATTGGGGAAATGCCCAAAATGAATACTTAATTTACCAAAATAGGTGGGAGGAGCCAAAATAAGCTTGGCGGCTCGGCTGGAAAATAGGGCAGGAACCGGCTCGGCTTGGAGGCTGGAGATCGGCTCGGCTCGCGGTGCAGACAGGCGCGGCTCAGCTTGGACAGGAACTACGCGTGCGGCTCGGCTTGCAACAGGAGGGAGACGCGGCTCGGCTACGCAGAAGCGCGCGGCGCGGCTCACACGCGGGTGCACGCGGGCGCGGGTCGGTTTCCGGAATACGGCGCGCGCTGGCTCGGGTCGCGGAGCGGGTCTTCGGTCGGGTCTGATCTTCGCGCAGAGTGACGCTGACTTCCGGACTCGGGTTGCGCGACGGGTTGCGGTGGTCCGGCTTAAATGCGGCTTCGCTCGGCGGCTGCGGACGGGGGCTGCTCGGCGTCGCAACGAAGCGACGCGATTCGGCTTCGGCTGGCCGCCACGATTCGGCTTGCAGACGCGATGGGCTTCGGCTTCGGCTTGCGACTCCCGACTGAAGGCGGCTTCGATCCTTGGCGTGCGGCGGCTTCGATCCTTGGCGCGCGGCGGCTCGACGTGGACCGATCTTCGACGCTGCTGGGAGACCGGCGTGGTGACCTACGGCGGTTGACTAGCGGCGGCGGCGGCGGCGGCGGGGGGAGATTGGGATTTAGGGTTTTCTTCTCTTTTTTTTTTTTCACTTCTTGGGGAAGAGGTGAACTACACGCTTTCCAAAGCCCCCTTTTTATAAAAGAATTAATACTAAATAAAAAAAACATAAATATTATTTCTTTTATCTTTTTTTTTCTTCCTACTTTAGTCCAAATAACAACCAACTTAACAAATTAAATCACCAACAAAAATCTCTAAATCTTCATTAATCACAAGTAAAAATTTCCTCAATTCGAAAGAAATTTCAAGAATTTTACTCTTAAGACGATAAAAAGGAAAGACAAATTTGGCGGGGCGTTACATAGGATTTTCACTAGTGTCTCGTCGCATCCAATCTTTCTCAGATCTGGAATTCTCCCCTCGTCGAGATATGGGATTCACAATCAATCTGCATCACACGAGTTATCTGAAATTTTCATCCGCGTCTTACTGTAGATCTCACATTCTTACGTCATTCCATCATTACAACTAAAAAGGTTAGCTTTCTATCTACTTTCCTTACATCGCGCCACAGTAACAACAATATTATGGAATAAGTATCAATGACCAAATACCCTCAAGTCAATTAACAGTAGAATACATCAATCACATATCAAGTTTAAAAATACAACAACAACTGTTTATGAAGAATTACTCATACAACATTTAATCGTAATTTGAATTCAAGCATAGAGAACATTTATCCATAAATAACAACTTAAAAATCAAATTGAAAACTTATTTATCACTCACCACATTCAAACATTCATAAGGATCACCCACAAAATTACTTGGTCTCCACTCCTTCCTCCTCTACTATTGGATTCCTCCTTTCGCCAAGTGGTTCTCTCAATCGGCAGTTCAACATTCAGGTTTCTCATTGACTTCTTGTCTGTGAAATCTAACGCTTCCGAACAACCTTTTCCTTTTAGACTTGTTGGTCCTATTTATAGTGATCTCTCGCACTCAAGGGTCACTTCCATGCTTTACACGCGTCACCTTACTTAATATGCCATGCCATGCAGCCAATCCAAACTTGACATGTAGGCTAACCGTCAGCGACGACTTGAATTTCCTTCGAGATGCACACCTTATCTCCTTGGAAAGCCAAACTCTTTAAATCGCCTGACTCTCCTATCTTCTCAAGAAGCAACAAACATTTATTTCTCTCAGCGAGTGGTCAAGTCATCTTGACAAGACACTTCCTCGTCTAACTTTCTTAAGTATAGACACTTATTCTCGCATCACTATGCTAAAAGTCTAACTCTTGGCTTCCAACGCATGTTTCTTCTTTACCAATCACTCTTATCACGTCACTTACCTTCTCACGATAGAACTCAAACATTTTTTATCGCATTACCTTTCTCTTTTTGCATCCTTTCCTGGTGGAATGTCTCATGCTTATCCAAATAACTTTCCAGCAATGATCTTTTTCAACAGAACATCCTTTATCCAGACCAAGGCCTCACAATTCGTGTATACTTCTAGAATAAATCATGCATCCTGAGAAAAAAAATTTGATGCCTAAGAGAAGTATATAATTATATGTTTTTAAAATTTTAATTCATGATTTGTCTTTATAATAATTTTTTAATTGTTTTATTTTATGTCAACCAAAACTATCACTACTACAAAACTAGTTTTACTTGACACTTTTATAATTGATATTACTTGGTAGTTTTTAAAACTGTCAAGTAACATAAAAAAGCGTCAAGAATAAGAAATAGTGAAAAAACCCATATTTTTATTTTTATTTTTTTGTTTTAAATATTTGACAGGTTAAAAGCATCAATATTTATTTTAATTACTTGACATTTAAAAAATGTCAAGTAATATATATTTTTCAATAATTTTTCCCTCTTTTAATTTAACTTTCCCAAATTTCCCCTTTTCCCCCAAATTTTATAAAAAAGCCCTAACTTTTTCCCCCCATATTTTTATTTCATGATCGAAGACAGCAGCTGCCCGCAACACCCAATTTTTTTCACGATCAAAAACAACAGTCGCACGCAACGTTCATCGTTTCTTCTGTCTGCCTGTTCGTTTGTCGTCTCTTCCGTCTGCCCGTTGCATCGTCGTCTCTTCCGTCTGCTCGTTCATTCCTTGTCTCTTCCGTCGGCCCATTGTGTTCATTATCACTCGTAAGCCACCGTTCGTCGGAAGTCGCCACTCAAGCAAAGTTGCGTTCATCCGCCGCCGTCGCCGTTTCTGCCCTTTTTCAGTCTAGTCTGTCGCCATCAATGGGTTATTAGCTCATTATTTATTTCTTTATTGTTTTAATCTACACATTTAACATAATTTGCACTTTTTTTTTTGGGAAATTTATAAATTAGTTAAAATCATTTCAGTAATGGTCATAATCTGGACTCTTTTGTTTTCTCATTACTGTTTAGTTATTCATTATTGTTTTAGTCTACAAATTTAACATAATATGCAATTCATAAAATCGGTTGTTTTCACATACATTTTGCTTAGCAGTTTAAATCATGCCCGTAATAGTATCTCATTGGTTGAAATAAGAACTCCTTTAGTTTTTCTAAGATATAGAATAATACATTTAATATTATGAAACGATCATATATATCTTAGTATTTGTTATGTTTTCTTTTTTGTTCTTTAATTCAACCCATAGTGAGAGTGAAGAAGAACCAAACTTACTTTTTATGTATGGATAAAAGTACAAGTTGGGTTTATATATATATATATATATATATTTGTAGTTAGAAAAGAAAATCTTCATGTATGTCGCTATTTTTGTTTGTATTAATGGTACCAATAATTTTATGAATTTGGTTATGGCCTAGTAACTTGTATTCTTTTTGTTAGTAGGAGTTGCTAAAATTTTGTATTTTTTGTATTCTTCCATATGAATGTCTTTCATATTATGAATTTCTTGTATTCTTTCATATTATGAATTTCTTGTATTATTTCATATATTATAATTCAAATTGATAACCATTACTCAATAAATTCTCTTAGGACTTATACTTATGGATAGATCGTGGATGCACAAGAGTAAGTTTACCAAAGATTATGAATTGGGTGTAGAAAACTTTATCGATTTTGGATTTTCTAATACGAAAGATGCCTCTATTAGTTGTCCTTGTTTGAAATGTGGGAATTGTAAAAAACAAAGTCGTACTATTATTAGAGATCACTTATATGTCAATGGAATGGATGAAAGTTATAAAATTTGGTTTTGGCATGGTGACCAACTACCTAAGTCATCCTTATACAGGGAATCTTCTAAGTTTGACACCTATATGTATGAAGAGAATGATGTTGGAAGTATAAATGAAATGATTGAAGTTGCTCATGAGGAGTATTCAAAAGATCCAAATGAATTTGAGAAATTGCTTAATGATGCCGAAAAACCACTATATGAACGATGCAAAAAATTCATCAAGTTGTCCACATTAGTAAAGTTGTATAATTTAAAAGTTAGGTATGGATGGAGTGATATTAGCTTTTCAGAACTACTAAAAACTTTAAAGGAAATTTTTCCTACTACCAATGAGATCCCAACATCCATGTATGAAGCGAAGAAAACTTTAGGTGCACTAGGAATGAATTATGAAAAGATTCATGCATGCCCTAATGATTGTTGTTTGTATAGAAAAGAATATGCCAATGCAACTGAATGTCCTGAATGTGGTGAATCAAGGTGAAAGTATGCTAATAATACAAATAGAGGGAAAAAACAAATTCCTAAAAAAGTTGTATGGCATTTTCCACCGATTCCACGTTTCAAAAGATTGTTTCGAAGTATTGACAATGCTAAAAATTTGATTTGGTATGCTAATGAGTGAGTAGACTCTCCAGCTTGGAAATTAGAAGATTTGAAGTGGCCAGACTTTGGTTCTGAACCTAGGAATATTCGTTTTGCATTATCAGCAAATGGAATCAACCCACACAGTGAAATGAGTTCAAAATATATAGTTGTTGACCCGTAGTGATAGTTATTTACAATTTTCCACCATGGTTGTGCATGAAAAGAAAATTCATGATGTTATCAATGTTGATATCGGGTCCAAGACAACCAGGAGATGACATTGGTACGTACTTAGCACCACTCATTGAGGATTTAAAACTCTTATGGGAAAGTGGTATTGAATGTTATGATGCTAATCTAGAATGAATATTCAATTTAAGGGTTGTTTTGTTATGGACAATAAATTATTTTCCTGCATATGGAAATCTTAGTGGATTTAGTGTGAAAGGGTATAAGGCATGCCCAATTTGTAGAGATCATACATCTGCTATAAGATTAAAATATGGAAAGAAAATGGCATACCTTGGTCATCGAAGATTTCTAGCACGCAACCATCCATATCGGCGTCAAAAGAAGTCATTTAATGGTGAAAACGAGCTTAAAACAATTTCAGAACCTTTGTTGGAGAGGCTATATATTCAAGAATAAAAGACCTTGAATTTCCAAGAGGAAAGAAGAAGACAAAAAAAAACAACCTATGAAAGGAAGTGAAAGGAGTTGTTGGAACAGAGTGTCTTCGTTTTTTGAGCTACCATATTGAAAAGATCTTCATATTAGACATTGTCTAGATGTGATGCACATTGAAAAAAAATATCTATATGAATATATTGGGTACGCTTCTTGATATTTCTGAAAAAAGTAAGGACGGCTTGAATGCTAGACGTGATTTAGTCCATTTGAAAATTCGACCAGAGCTTGCACCTATCAATGGTGAAAAAAAATCTTCATTCTACTTGCTTGTTATACTCTTACAAAGGAAGAAAAATGTTGTGTTTTGAAGACATTGTCAGAAGGAAAGGTACCAGAAGATTATTCTTTCAATGTTAAAAACCTTGTGCCGATGACTAATTTAAAACTTAATAGTTTAAAATCTCATGACTGTCACGTGCTCTTACAACAATTATTTCCTATTGCGATAAGATCTGTGCTTCCAAAACATGTTCGGTATGCCATCACTCGGTTGTGTATATTTTTCAATCTAATATGTAATAAAGTCGTTGATGTGCAACAACTGGAAAAGTTAAAAGAAGATATTGTGGTGACTATGTGTTTGCAAGAGAAATACTTTCCTCCATCATTTTTCACCATTATGATGCATCTCACTGAACACATTGTAAGAGAAGTCAAACTTTGTAGGCCTGTATATCTTAAATGAATGTATCCCTTTGAAAGATATATGAAAGTTCTAAAAAACTATGTGAGAAATAGACATCGTCCAAAGGGTTGTATTGCAGAAAGTTATATAGTAGAAGAAGCTATTGAGTTTTGTTCAGACTTCTTATCTAAAGTTGATCCCGTTGGGCTAGGCATTGATAAATTAGATGCATCTTTAGACAATTTAAGCCTTGGTAGACCATTGTCTGCAAGAGTTTTCTTTAAACCTGAACAAGATCTTCTATACCAAGCTCATCAGTATGTTTTTGCTAATACAATTGATGTGAAACCATATATAGAGTAAGTTAAAGTTTCAATTATCTTGTCTTCTGCTTTTTGTTTAATTAATGACATAAACTTAACTATATATTATAATGTTTCAATGTTCAAGTAAACACGTGGATGTATTGCAATTGAAATACCCAAATAAGGTCCTTCATCAAAAATGGATTCAAGAAGAACACAATCGAACTTTCATATCTTGGTTAAGAGAAGAGGTAAAATTTTAAACTCACTTACTGATCTTTTTTTATGATGGACTTTGTAATTACGTTTAGGTACTTGTCAAAACTAACTTTCAAAATAACTTAGCAATTTCTAATAATTGATTGGCTCGACAGCAGTACGCCCCAACATTAGGAAATGCACAATCCATACCTCAAAAGTAAGAAATCATTTGAAAGGATAAGTCGAAAGACTTAATGAGTGACGGTTTTTATAAAACATGTTTTCTAAAACAACTAAGCACAAATCCTTAGCTTATCGAAGCATTCAGACAGTTGGAAATCATTGCATAAGCTTGTTAATTTGAACTTAAATACATTTGATAACATTGCATAAACCATTCTTGATCGTGAATCCACAACCTGTTCTTAGCATGAAATCTAGGTAGTACTAACACCTCATCGTCAAGGCGTTGAAACACCTCTTTGTCCGAGGACAGACATAGGATATAATTTTCATTGTATCCTTCTCCTCATAGGCACAACAATATATACCTTCCTTGATGGATTTTAAGCATGGGCTTGTCATCCTTCCCATTAGTAGTGGAGTTAACCAAATGTGCACATAGAGCCATAGATAGTACATAGAACATATGAGCATATATTCATAAAAACATGCTTGAAAACTTGACTTAAAACATATTCTTGCTTTTAAATCACATAGTCATAAACATGCTTTTAACATAACATAAACTTTGGTAAACCAGCTTAAATCCATTACTTACTAAATCATGCTTTCAGTTTCCAAACACTTATACACATGCTTTACAATCTTAAATAAATCAGTAAATTCAAATACATTTCTCAAAACATGCTCTAAACATTAGCTTGTAAAACATTCTTAGAAATCAATTTAGAAATTCATTTTTTCACTCATAAGCTATTGCTTGGGGAAATTCAAAATCATACTTAGATATCTTAAGCATTTACGTAAAACATTTTAGTGCAAGTCACTCATTACTTTGAGCTAGTTCCCTAGCCCGTAAACTCAACATATTCCCTCTTGGCCTATTAAACAAACCAAAACCAAGCATCAAAATCTTAAATAGTCTTAAAATGACGCACAAACAATGTCCCATAAATTTAAAATGACGCACAAACAATGTCCCTCATGAATTCTAGACTTAAGAAATAAAATCACAATTTACACTTTTCCCATAAATTTCTAGATTCAATACGAAAACTTCACACTCATAACTTCCTTAATACTTGACCAAAATTAATGCACTGTATATCAAACTCTTCATTTTGAAACCCCAACAACTTATTTGAAGGAACAAAGATGTTATTCCCAGTGGATTTGTCTAGAATTACCCCGAAACACGGCTACGCCAAATTCGTACTTTCTACAACCCCTAATTTCCTTCTAAATTTAAACATATTTTTAGTCATAATTGGCTAATGAGTCATTCATGAAAGTTATGAAATTGAATAAGTTTTCCAATCATACTAAATAGAGCTTCTAAATCAATATGTACACTCTAGGCTACTTGAAAAACCAAAGGCTTCTCGAATTCGCACGAAAAATATGTGACCTATTTTCTTCTTTCAAAATCATCCATTTAACATAAGAACTGGCTCAAGCTTCTTTCATGAAAATTGTTAGAAAATGAGTTGATTACCAAAAAAATCAAACTTTGCCTTTTAATTCCTCTTGTGTCGCTCAAACCAAAAGAAAAAACAGAGAGTCTGTGTACACTAAACTTCTCCCATGGCTGCCTGTTTCTTCCAATTTTTCTTCATTTCCTTCAACTTTAATTCACAGTCCTTTCCCTTATTCCTCAAGTTCTCTCCTGATTTTTCTCTGAAATTTGGGTGGAAATGGTTGGAGAAATGACTTGGGTGATAGAGAGAACTCAAAACAAAATTTGCACCGATTGAACTTAATTTCCCTTTTTCTCTTTTTCTTTTCCTTTTCGATTCTCTCTTCTTAATTTCTCTTTTAATTCACTTGACAAATATATGTGTCTGTGTGTGTAATGTGTAGGAAAATAGCATCAGATGATAAAAAAATTAAAAAAAAAACAGCTCATAGCACTTCTTTTTTGCATATTGCAAATATGACAAATATAACAAGTAATTAGATATATCATACAACTATCAGAAGACTATCAAAGGGCTATCAGAGGACTACTAAAGGGTTATCCGCTTTTAAATTTTCTATTTTTGCAATTTAGAAAATGTTGTGACATGGGCCTTGTCATCATAAAAAATTTTGCTATTTTTACAAACGCCCCTTATATATATATATATATATATATATATATATATATATATATATATATATATATATATATATATATATATATATATATATATATAACATATAATTCCACTTTCTTTTGGAGAATTATCAAAAATAACAAAATGGATAAACTATTTACACATTATAGCAAAATCAAGTGTAATAAGTTTTTATGATTTAGTGGTTTCTTACAATAAAGTGTAAACAGTTTTTATTTTTTTATTACTCTTGGAAAAAAAAACCCCTTTCTTTTCCTTCTTTTTTTTTTTTTAAATAAATTCCAAATAGTTACCAATATTAGAATCAAAAAATTATTACCTAAAATTTCTATTGTTTACCTTCTTCTTGGTTCATTTCTTCGGTCCAAACTATTTAATAATAAATTCCTTAAACAACAACAAGAAATCAAAAATAACTTGAAACCTATCTTCATCAACTTACTTCCAAAGAATTTCCTTTCCATATTTTATACTAACTCAACTTCTTCTTCTTTCACCAAGTCCTAAATGTTCTTAAATCTAGGGTTTACAACTAAGAACTGGTACTTCTGGACCTAAAAGTCTTCATTATCATCTGGAGGTCAAAATATATCTTTCTTCACATCTAGTGAATGAACTTGCACTTTTTGTATAAGTTCACTGATGAAAAAATATCCCATATTCTAAATGTTAAATTTGCAAGTCAAGACAAAATTTTGTTTTTCCGAAATCTTCCATCTTGAATTCTTTTTTAAGATATTCTATTGCCTTTGAAAGCTTTTAGGAATTCTAATTACATTTAAATCATCAACATATACAATTGTAATAGCAAACGCTGATTGTGATTTTTTTTTTATATAAAAACACATGTGTAAATTGGATTATTTTGGTATCCTTCTTTCAACAAATATCCACCCAATCAATTATACCACATTATCCTTGTGTTAATCCATATAATATTCGTTGTAACTTTATTGAACATAATTCCTAAAAACGTGATTTATATATTTCAGGTATCTTAAATCCTTATGAAATTTTCATATAAATATCATTATTAAGAGATACATATAAATATGTTGTGATTACATCATATAAGGTGCATGTCCAAATTTTTAAACACGGTTAGTCCAATTAAAAATCTTAACGTGATTGCATCCACCATTGAAGAATATGTCTCATCATAATCAACTTCATGTCTGTGTGAAAAAACCTATGCAACTAATCTTGCTTTATATCTTGTAATCTCATTATTTTCATCTCCTTTTCTCACAAATAATCATTTATATCCCACACGTTTAACACCTTCTAGTATTTAGAGTACTTGTCCAAAAAACTTGATGTTTTGAAAGTGAGTTTAACTCTACCTTAGTTGCTTCTTGCCACAAATACCATTTTTTCTCTATCGACATTCTTCAACAGATTTTGATTTAGGATCCTCATTTTTAGATAGAATATCAAGAGTAACATATATGCAAAAATGTTAACAACAACTATATTAATTTGGTTCCATTTTTCTCCTGTCATGACATAGTTTATTTAAATATCATTATTATCCTCAATCGTTTTATCTTGTTAAATATTCTTGTCAAGAGTCAAATTTTTGGATTTCTTTTAAAACATTCATATCTTTAACCGAGTCATTGATTCCCTTTCTTTTTTTAAGGTTTTTATCTTTGGAACCTACTGGTCTACCACATTTCAGCGCGTGTTCCAAATTCACTAATGATAACTTGTTGTGTTCAAATATCAAATTTTTATAGGACATTTGTAGCTGCTATATGTGACTTAATTACTTTTTTTGCATCTACAAATGCATCTGGCAACTGATTTGTTATGTTTTGCAAATGAATCATTTTGTGAACTTCAAGTTCACATTGATCTGTACAACAATTTAAATAAGATAATAAAGATATATTTTATGTAATTTCTTTTTCCAACTTCTGAACTCCTCTATCTAATGTTTGAGAATTTGTCTCATTAAAATGACAATTAGCAAATTGTGCAATAAATACATCACCCATCAAGGGTTCAAAATATTTAATAATTGATGGAAAATCAAAGTCGACATATATTCCTAGCCTCCTTTGAGAACCTATCTTAGTATGTTGTTGGGAATCAAATTCAACATTTATCTCAATTGACATACAATAGTTATCAAAAGTCTGGGATGTAAAATTTACCATCAATATCAAGTCGAACATTTTTAATTGTATAATTAGGAAACTGTACTCTTAACTTAATTGTTTGAACAAGTAATAATCTTGCAAATTCAAGATTATGACTTGATAATAAGCACACATGTGACCACCGACTGCGTCTATTAATACCATGAAATACTTACATGATCCACTTGGTGGGCTATTAGGTTCGCATATATCAATCATGAATTCATTCTAAAAATATAAGTGATTCAATTCCCACTTTAGTTGGTGATAGCCTAATTATTAATTTGCCTTGAGAGCAAGTATCACATAATAATTCATTAGATTAAAGAATCTACTAGCTCTTTAATGGACGTCCATGTAAATTTTTTAATAATTTTTCTCATCATTATAGACATTGGATAACTCGATCTATCATGCCAAATTGAAAATATATATGGATTTATGAACTTCAGGTTCATTATTGCATATTTTTCAATCACTCGTTTATGAGTATAATATAATTCAAAAGATAAAGCAGACAACTTTTCTATATACGTTTTTTATTGAGACAATAGATATTATGTAAAGTACTATTTCATTATTTTTATCGATCTCAATATGATAACCATTGCAACGCATATTTTGAAAGTTCAGTATATTTATCTTTGATTGACTAAAGAACAATACTTGTTCCTCTAGGCAAAATAATGTTTGCTTTTCCAAATCCTTCAGTTAAGTTTGCAAAATCTGATATTGATTTTTCCTTCTAGTATTGTCAGTGTCACACCCCGTCTTGCACGCATCCTAACTTGCCATGCGAGACGTGATATGAATTTGAGTATCTTGAAGTGTTAAAGGCAAAAAAAAATAAAAAAAATAAAAACTCAGCTTGAGATTCTTAAGCTTTGCTTAATTGCCTAGTAGTTTTTTCTTGACTTAACTTGTAACCTAAAAGAAAATATACCTTATGTGATATATAAACTTAACACAATAGAGAAGTAACCAACTCTTAAACTTTTATTACTTAGGTCATTTGTTTAAAATACTCAACAAAATTACAAAAACAACACAAACTTAAGCTAAACGCCTTGGCAACCTCTTTTCGCCTGGCAAGCCTCTCACCTCTTTCCTTGCTTTAGCTTTAACGCCTGATACTTGGGGAGTAAAACTTAAAAACATAAGTCAAGAGACTTAGTGAGGTTTTAAGAAATCATTTCCACGAAATACCTTTTGTCAACATCATTATTCACATCAAATCGCTTAAACATATCATTTACATAAATATATTGATAGGGATTAAACGAGCAGAGCGGAAGAAAGTCCGAAATTCTACCCTAATTGCAATTAATTAACAATAAACCCTAAACCAAAAAAAGATTAAATATAGAGTTTTTTAAGAAAAACTTATGTTTGAAGCTTCGATTGATGCTTGAACCACCACTAGGGTTGACCTACTGTCCTCCAGACTCAGAGCCAGGTTGTAGGGCCCGTTGTATGAAGGAAGCCGAGAGAGAGAAAGAAGATGGAAAAAATATGGAAGAGGGTTGGGTTTTTTTTTAATTTTATTTTAGAAAACATAGCAGCCAAATTTTGTTTTAGAAAAATTGCCAAACTCTTTCCTTAAGGCTCCAAGAGCCCAATTTATAGAGAATTCACATGCAAGTGCAAACACATGGGCCAACAATACATAACTCACTAACCATTAGTAGGTTTAATGTCTTCATAGTATGCTAACACCTAGCCCACTATAGTTAGTGAGTTTATCCAACAAAATGTTGGATTTTCCCACTAACTTTGGTTAAAGGGTAAAATTGTCATTTGTTCAAAGTTAAACTTTAACTTTTCAAACCAAAAAGTCAACATTTTGACTTTTTACAATTTTTTTCGTCTTGACTAATTTTGACCTTCCAAGCATGAATCTGCATTTATTTCTCAAGATTCAAATCACATTTGAATATATTGTCAGTTAAAGTTTGATTTTTCAAAAGTCAAAAGTCAACATTTTGACTTTTTACAACTTTGACTATTTCCATCTTTTTCGAGCTTCCGAGTATGAATCCACATTCATATCTTTAATATTTAAATCTCATTTAAGCATAAAGCTCTATTAATAAACTAAAAACTGACGGGTATATCACACACACAAATTTCCTTTCCTTTCCCTAATTTCATGGATTTCTCCCCAATTTTTTCTTTCTCATTTATAGAACTTGTGCAAGTAGGGTGTGACTAATAGGATATTAAGGACATATGGTCCTTGGTGAGAAGCAAATCCATTTATTATAAATATTAACAATAATACACATATTTTTTAAAATTTTATTACAAAGTACAACTATTATAAGAAAAAAATGAAAAATTGTATCGAAGGATAAAAATATTTAGAAAAATTTAGAATATGATAAATATGATAATCATATAATTATATGAGAGCTAGAGAGGGTTATCGTTTTTAAATTTTTTGTGATTTTTACAAGCAGAATCTAATTTTGAATTTTCTCCAAGAACATTTTCGATGTTGTAATATTTGTAGGAAAAAAAAAAAGAATTTAGAATTTCAACAGTATATAAGTAATAAGCAACAAGCTTCCTTTTTAAGGAGTGAATAAGCCCTATCAAAACCCTAGGCTTTGTTTCGTCCTTCTCCCATGGCGACTCAGCTCTTCTCTCGCTCTCTCCCCAAAACCCTAATTTGGACTTCTACGTTCTCTCGTTCCTTTCTCACTGCCACCGGAGCCGCCCTTTCCGCCTCTTCTCACTCCTCTTCCTCCCTTCTCCGCCGCCTCCGTCCCCTCGCTGCTATTCTCGCCGCTGATTTTCGATGTCACTCTGCGGCTCCGAGCGTGAGAGACTTCTCTACCCGTGCCACTTCTTCGTCTCTCAATGACCCGAATCCTAACTGGTCTAATCGCCCACCCAAGGAGACCATTTTGCTTGATGGCTGTGATTTTGAACACTGGCTCGTTGTCATGGAGAAGCCAGATGAGCAACTCACGAGGGATGAGATTATCGACAGCTATATCAAAACGCTTGCCATGGTTGTCGGAAGGTTAATTCTCGTTTTCGTCGATTGTATTGAATCTCTCTCTCTCTTTCCCCCCCACGTTTGGCTACCCTTCTGATTATTGAATTTAATCGTGTCTCTTTTGTTATTTTAGTGATTGTTCTTTGATATTTAGAACAAAATGATGAGTCTTTTATTTTCAATTTCTGCTGAAGAAAAATATGCAGAGAAGAAACTAGGTTTGGTGTGTTATCTACGGAAACAGTTCCTCATGTGAAATTTCTTAGTTTTTCTCCAATGGTTGAGACATTTCTCATGCGACTTAAATATATTCGAGGGTTCTTACTTGTACTATTTTCTCTATCCGTTCCTTCTCTAAAGGATAATCATGAAGTTTATCGATCTGCGATAAATGGTATTTGTAGTCATTCGGGTCCTTGATTTTTACTGCTTTTTCCTATTTGGTTTCTTATTGCTACAGTGAGGAAGAAGCTAGGATGAAGATATACTCTGTTTCAACCAGATGCTACTTTGCATTTGGGTGCCTTGTTTCTGAAGAGCTTTCTTACAAAATCAAGGGTATATTTTTTGTGTCTTGTTTTCTTTTGTTTCGTGGTGTTTGTCTTGTTTATATTTTTATTTTGTATTGATCATATGAAGTTGTACCTAATTCTCCTCAGAGCTACCTAAAGTTCGTTGGGTCCTTCCTGATTCATATTTGGACGTTAAGAATAAAGATTATGGAGGTAATTCCTGACCTCATTAAGTATGCAAGTGTTCATTTTACCTCTTTCAGTGTCTAATTTTACTGTTTCTATCGCATCCCCACCCTTTAGTTCTAGATGAACACTCCTCCACTGGAGGCAGAACGACTCCATATTAATAAACACTTTTTTATTCTAAAATGTTAACTAGACTAGTTCTATTGAAGGTTTTATTTCAAGTTAAAGCTGCTAGATATTAAACTTTTTATTATATCATATGATTTTGTACATGGCACATTGTTCCCAGAAAAGAAGTTAAAATATGCCATTCTAAGTTAGTAAGTAGCTTTTCTCTTTACAAAAATGAAGACTATAGAGGGGATAGGATGTTAGATGCTTGATAAGTTGAAGTTCTTGTATAATAGTTTAGGATCCTGACCCATTCAGGTCGCATTCTAATATGTTAGAAAACTAAAAAAATTGTCTTAGATTGTAATGCACTCTTGAGCAGACTGTCAATATGGGGGCATTTCAATGAAAGCTCTAAAGTTTCTTGCAATTACTCCAGACAAGCAAAATTGGAAAGCTCGTATTTCTTGCAAACAATTAGGGGTCAATTTAGGAGCCAGTATCTTTTTTGTTGTAGCGTCTCTCTTGTTGGGGGAGAACTCATTAAAAATGTTTTGTGCTGGTCCACTTAATCAAGGCTATTTTGCCTTGTTATGAGGTGCTATTTTATTTTGCCTTACTATGGCGTCGTACAATCTGTTATCTGGTTTTCTGTGTATGTTTTTCCTTTTGGCAGGGGAGCCTTTTATAAATGGACAAGCTGTTCCGTATGACCCAAAGTACCACGAGGAATGGATTAGAAACAATGCTAGAGCAAACGAGAGGAATAAGCGCAATGATAGGCCCCGCAATGCTGATAGGTCGAGAAACTTTGAGAGGAGGAGGGAAAACATGCAAAATAGAGAATTTCCAAATCCTTCAGCGAATCAACCTACTGGACCAAACATGAGTGCACCAGCTCCAAGTAGTATGCCTCCCAACAACTTTAGTCCCGGCATGCCTCCTCACAACCATGCTCAAGGCAATTATCCGGGAGGACCACCACCTCCAAACAATTTTAACAGACCACCACCGCCACCACCACACAACTTCAACGGACCACCACCACCACCGCACAACTTCAACAGACCGCCACCACCACCACCACACAACTTCAATGGACCACCACACAACTTCAACGGACCACCGCCGCCACCACACAACTTCAATGGACCACCGCCGCCACCACACAACTTCAACGGACCACCGCCTCCACAGTACAACTTCAATGGTCCACCACCTCCACCACCGAACAACTTTAACGAACCATCACAACGCAACTATGCGCCAGCATCACCAAATCCTGGAGAAGCACCACCCCACGACTTTGGAGGGGCACAGGCAAACAACTATTGGGGAGCACAACAGCCAAACAACTATGGTGGACCTTCAAACTCTGGCCGGGGACCGGCATAGAACTATGAAAGGTTAAAAAAAGGCTAATGGTGGTGGATGGTCTAATAATGTGCATAAAAATCAAGAAGAATAGTCGGTTAGGTAAGTCAAATTGTGGTGGCTGGTCACTTGAGTTTTCGTTTCGGTGCTACAAACGGAGTTTAATTTTTGTTTTATGACTCGGCATATGTTTAAAATTTGTTTAAGTCTTATGTACAATTTATCATATTCATGAGATGGTGTATCGTTTATAATGTTAACTTTGTTTTGAAGTTGGCAATGATATTCTCTTTTGGCCCCATCTTTTTCAGGCTTGCAACATCACCTTTTTTTTTTTTGGGCTTTATATACATGAATGTATGTGTAGTTTTTTTTTTTTTTTTTTATTTTATTTAAAAAACAAAAAAAATATTTGAATAATAATAATAACATAGATACGAGGGAAATTCTTTTTTTCTTTCAAAAATTCAAAAGTTGTTGACCTAAGAAATGAAAGCAAGAATCACAAAGGAGAAAAAAGGACAAATTAGGATATAATTTATAAGTACAAAAACCAGATAACTTATAAAACACATCAGAATTATAAATGTGATTTATATTTATATTTTAGTATATATGTAAACCCTTATATGCGATGTCTATTTATATATTTGTAGTATATTGTTAGGATATGTGACATGTACTTGAGATATCTTTTGAATAAATCAAAGAAAACACCTAATTTTGCTTTGATTTTACACAAATGTCGATTTTACACAATATCTCAAAATCTCATTTAGAGATATAAACGGGTTGAGTTGGGTTGGGAGACATTCTTAACCTAACCCATATTATCGGTTGTCAACCCGAATAACCCAAATTAAGATTCCAATCCAACTCAACCCATAAAATATGTGTTGGGTTGAATAGGCGGGTTTTTTTTTTTTTTTTTTTTTTGTCTTCTCCACATATTGTTCGAACAGCAAAGAACCCGAAACAACAAGAGGGACGACGTGCATAGAGGAGGGAGACGAGGAGATGAGGAGATCAAAGAAGAAGGAGAACGGAGAAGAAGAAGGAAATCAAAGAAGAAGAAGGAAATCGCAGACGAGGAGATGAGGACTTGAAGAGATCGGAGAAGAAGAAGTATCACACGCAGAGGAGGGAGACGAGGGTGAGGAGAAGACAACACACTTGATTTGTAAAAAAAAAACCTAATTCTTTATATTTTATTAAAAAAATAATATAATATATATACATATATATATACACATATACATATATATTAATTCATATTGGGTTGACCTGAATTTTTCAACCCCAAACCCGAGATCCAAAAATTTTGAAAATTTTCAACCCAACCCATATAATGTGGGTTAGGTAGTCTGGGTTGTCGGGTTATTCTTATACCCCTACGTTGTTTTTATGGATTGATTTGTCTCTCACATTAATTTTAAATATTACATATTTTCGAAAATATAGATAATCTATTGCTATAAATATTTTATTCATGTTTATATTAAAACATATACTTATTATATTATATTCACTTTGGATTAATTTCATATATATACTTAATACAAGATATTATGGGAATGTAGGATTCAAACCTAGATTGTAAGAGTGGGGCACAACCACTACAACCATGTTTGTTTAAATAAAGCATTATATAATATATATTGTAATCTGACACTTTAAAATTAATATTAAAATATAAAATCGATAATGTGAGGGAGACACGTATACCCGCTAGCTTCTTAGTAAATCCACCCCTGGGCATATATACTTCATTCACCGTAAATTTTCTTAATAAAAAAACTTCATCGAAAAATTTCACTGGCATATACTATAATTTACAATTAAGAAGTAGTCGAAATATTAAGAGCTTAGTGTTTTAGAGCTCAATAATATTTTGCGATGTGCTTTGAATTACAGCTTGGAAGTCTATTTATAGACCCTGGATTTCAAACACAATTGAGATAGAAAAAATTAAAAGATATCAAATCAGATAGGGCATGACCCCTTATTCGATAAGATTTTAAAAAGAATATAAGATCGAATCAGACAGGACTCCCTTATCTGATAGGATTCTTCATTGATCTTAAAATCCTAAAAGCTAAATTCACTTATACAAGTAGAAAAATAATAAATGATGGATAAGAGTCCATCTTCGTACTAAACTAAAATGTGGAAATTTCTTCCACCATAAACAACTTAATAATTACATTACTTTACTTATTGTACATATTTAATAACTAACCTATTTATTATTAACATTATTATTAGCTTTATAATAAGTAGAAAGATATATGTCAAATTAAAGATTTGTCGGCCATTGATCCATGGAAAAATTAAAGTTGTTTTCATATTTGTTGTCCTTTCTTGCAAGTAGTAAATCATGTATACCATTAATCGTATTCCCTACGGCGAATTATTGACTGACCAATGGAACCATCATGCTTCACAATTGCGACATACGGTCGGGACCATCAAACGTACTCGAACACTCCATGAAATACATAATTTCATTTTAGCTCTTAGACTTGGTTTTATTGGCGCTTGTTGTCTTCAATTTTTTCCTGGATTTCTAGATAACATAACAATATTTATAGAGTAAATTAGAATTTTTATAAAGTTTACTCATCAATTATACTAGGGATGAGAATGTACAAACTAGATTTTTTTTCTCCATATATACATAAGCTAATATATTAATTTTGAATAGAAATCTTCTTTTAGAAGACTCTATATTGAACCTATTTTTCTTTTGAAATAGGTTTTTGGATTTGGAGCTCATATAGGTCGTGAGTTGAGAAATGGATCATCCAAATCGTATTTCGGATCTGCTTGCTCTTCGTCTTCTTGTATGGAAGAAGATGTTGACTTTGAAGATGAAGAAGCATTTACTACTGTTGATAATAATCTCTAGAAATCTGCATCAGTTGTGGCTTGAGCGAGTGCTGCAAGAAGTTTTGATTTGTCGTTTAAGAACTCGATGTTCTTCCTTTGATCAATATCTTGTAGATATCCGTTATCTGCGAACCATTCCTTTATGTGTTTGATGGTGGCATGTTGAAAATTGTATTTTTTCCACCATTTGATTTTGAGATTTTTTAACAATATCTTGTATTGAGGATATGATGCTGTGTTATAGCTCCAACAAAATATTCATGGAATTTGAAAGTAAAGGTAGAATCTCATTAATTATGAAATGAATTCTTTTGAATTGTTCTTGAGAAATAAAAATATGATTCTTGAATTGGAGTTGGTAGAATATCGTATGTAAGACCAAAATTAGTCCACCATTGAATAAACCATAAGGAAAAAATAATTTTGTAGGCGTTTTGACAAAGAAAATAAACCATGAGTGGTTCCTATTTGAAAACCAAAATACTCTATACCAAGCTTTGATGTAATTTTGGTAGGAGTAGGATTGAGGAACGAAAGATTTTGAAAGGGATTTTTCTGTAAAAAATTCCTTGATTCCAATGAATTGGATTAATTGCTTTGAAAATTTTAAATTTTGAATAAGGAATTTTTGAATGATCGTTTTTGTCTGGAACATGAGTTATTTCTACAGACGTAGTAGACGTAGTGTCTACTAGAATAAACTCATAGAATTTTCTTGTTTTTATGAGGTCTTCTAAAACAAAATTAAAGTCCTCAGGAAAGATTTTTGAAACTATCTCTTCTAAAGTGAGACTTTGATATTCGAGTTCTATGATATGATCATATACAACGATAGGTTCTTAAAAATAAAATTTGATCTCGGGTCTTGACACAAACCATTTATCAGGGGTGACAGTCTGAGAATAAGTTGTAGAAGGAGTAGAAGACTCCCTATTGGATGAAAGAGAGGCAAGAGGCCTCATTTGAACGAATATGCCAGAAGAACGGATGAGATTGGCCGAAGGCCTAGGTGGAGTGATGACTCCGTGAGAGATCCAATCCATATGCCGGACGATCTTGATTTGGATTGGGTTAACGTGGTAAACCCTAAATCCATTGTATATTGATCTACACTCATAGGTAAAGGTGCAGAATTAGAAGAAGAAGAAGATGGATGATTGCCCTTTGAACAGATAGAATTTGTTCTTCCTCTATCACTTCCTTTTTCCAAACTCATTTTTCTTTCGAGAGAGAGTTTTTAGAAAGGAGAGAAAGTTTTGGAGTTAGAAACTCCCTTGATAAATAATTGGCTAAAGGGTTTTGTTCTTTGTAGGCGTAACTTCAAAATCAAAGCAAGACAGTATGGCTTACTATCTAGCAAAGATTTGTTTTGAAACAATAATTTTTACATCTTTTCCTAACACAAATTTTGAGGCTCTAGAATCAATTTTGATAATGAATTTTTTATTAATCAACTCTCCTTTGAATTTTTGAATACAAAGAACTATTGCCAGTAATTTCTTTTTTTACTGTTGAGTAATTTTTTGTGTGTCATTCCAAATTTCTTAATAGAATCAGATTATTGATTCAGTCTTATCTACACACTGTTTTAGGATTCCTCCATATCCGATATCAAATGCATCAGTTTCAACGATAAAATTTGCTTTTGAATTAATTAAACTGAGGCAAGGGATTGATTTGACTAAAGACTTAATTTTCTGAATAGTTTGGGTGTATTTATCTGACCATGATTTTGTCTTTTTCTTTAACCTTTCGTATAGTGGTTTACAAATGGGCTTGAGATTTTGGATAAAATCAGATACATAATTTAAACCACCCAAAAACCTTTGAAGTTAGGTTATTTCTAGGACTTGGTCAGGAAAATTTAAAGCAAACTCAATTGATCTCTAAGTAGGCTTAATTTTTACTAAGTGGATTTCAAAACCCAAAAATCTTATTTTTGTTTCAAATAATTTGACTTTTGGTAGAGAAACTGCCAAACCATTTCTTTTTATAATATCTATAAAAATATTGATATGTTTAAAATGTTTTTCTATGCTTGGAGAAAAAACCAAAACATCATCAATATAAACAATTATAAAATCTTGAAAATTATTAAAAATATCACTCATAATTTTTTGAAATTCTGATGGGGCATTTTTTAGCCCAAAAGGCATTACGTTCTATTCGTATTGTCCAGACAAAACATTAAAAGCAGTTTTATATTTATCTTTTTTCAGAAATTTGAATTTGCCAAAATCCTGATTTCATATCAAATTTTGAAAATACTTTTGCATTTGAATTTTTTTTTAGTAAATCTTGTTTATTGGGAATATGATATCTAATCCATTTCAAAACTTTGTTTAAAGGTTTGTAGTTGATTACTAACCTTGGAACTGCACGCTCCTTTTCGACGATGTTGTTGACATAAAAGGCGGCACATGACCATAGACTTTTTGAAGGACTTGTTAGATGTATATCTAATAGATGTTTTGAAACAATGTTCTTTATTCCAAACATGTACTTTTGAAAGTTTAAATTTGATATTTAATCTTTTTCCATTTGTTCCAGTAAGAACCTCTCTCGTTTTTTCAAAATATTTTGTAGGAATTAAATCTTAATGAATACAATTTTAAACAACACCTTAGTCAATTAGTGCTTTTAAAGTAATTTTGAAATCTTCTATTTTTAGTGTAATTAAACAATATCATTTTTGAAAACTTATTCTTGAAATAAAATTAATTTCATGATTTAAATTACTTAAAAATATTTTCCTAAATCCAAATCTCTTAAATTATCATTTTGTTTCATTTGAGAAATTTCTTTTTTAATTTTTAAAATTTCATACTTATGTTGAGAAAATACTCTTTCTAAGCAATTGATTTTAAAATTTAAATCATCAATAGAAATCAATGTTTCTTCTTTTGGAGTTTTTAAAATTTCAGAAAGACTTTTTTTCAGAAATTGTTTTCTTTTTGGAAATGGTTAATAGTTTGAAATAATAATTCGGAAGTTAAAACATTTATTGCCGCATGCTTTTAGCCCTTCATCTGAGGAAGATTGGCTTGAAACTTTTGAATCAGTTTCATTTGCAATTTCCCGCAAATTAAACTAAAAAAATATAGGATGAATTTGAAGAATATTCTTCTTCATTTATCTCATGGATACCTCTTTGTGGATACTTGTTGGCATAATGTTCTTATTTTCTGCATTTGTAGCAAAAAAAAACCTTTTTATTTGATTTTCCTCTTTTTTGAGTTTCCTTTTGTTGTTTTTCAGCGGGTTTCTTGTAATTTGAATATTTTTTATACCTCGTGGGGTATGAGGTTTGCTATACCTTCGAGATTTTCTATAATACGTGGGTTTCATATTATAGTTTTTTGGACGAACTTCATGGTTCTTTGACTTTCTTATATCCATATTGAGAACAAAAAGTCTTCATTTCTTTCTTATAAAGATTTGAATGTTTTTGAACTTTGGTTTGAATCTTTATCTCGTTGTAGATGTCTAAACCACACTCTATAATTTTAGAGGTTAATTTGAGCATAAGTAAGGTTCTCTCATAAAGCTAGGAAGTCCATCAGTGAACATTTCTTTCTAATGTCTAGCATTGCAATCCTTGAAAATATAAATTCTTAATAAGAATATATCCTTATACCATCTAAAATTTTCCATAGAGGAGCATTTTAGATTTTTTATTATTGTCCTTTAATTTTCTACATCAGTATCACTTCCTAGATCGAAATGTAGGTTAATTGCGTAGAGAAGAGTTTCTACAGCGTTCTCTACTTCTTCTTCCACTTCTTGAGTTGCTGAAGTTCCTTCTTCAACTTTAATTGTTCTTCTAACCTTTGTCTTATGTCTTTTTATTGCTTCTTTTTCTTTAGTGGTTAGGGCATAATCCCACCACAATTTGAGACTTCAACTAAATCCATTAATTAGAAGCATGACAACTTATCTATTTGAATGACCGTTAGATTCATAGGCTATGACACAAGTTAACATATTATTTAATATGTCATAGATTTGAAATTATGGAGTTCCATCAAGGTTCCAAACATATATGGATTCTCCATTGAACTTTGCATTTATTGAATATATGTCTTTGTTTCTCCTGGAAATGAAGGTCGATGATAGAAATTAATTTGATCTCTTTTGTTAATATACCTTCCAAAATTTATCTTATTGATTTATTTTTCTTCTTCATTGATTGAGAGATTTTCAAAATCTTCCATGAATTGGGTTGCATCTTCTTCATTAATGACATTGATCAAACTTTCGTCCTTGAAGTTATCTAGGTGTTTGTTAATCTCATCTAGAAAATCTAGAAGTTTTTGTTTCTGAGTTTTTATTTTAACCTTTTCTAAGGGTTGGAAGAGACTAGGATTTCTTCTGGAGAAGGAGGATTGATAAGTTCTTCTAATTTAAAAACTTGGTTTGCAATTAAAGAAAGCATTCTGTTAGAATAATTGTTTTGAACTTGGATACTTTTTATTTCCTTATTTGTAGGAGCCCTATGCTCTTCGGATTCTTTGATAATTTGAAAGGGTTTTGCTATAACATTTTCGTTATAAAAACTTTTGAACTCAACATCTTCCATTGGTGGAAAATCAACTTTGATTTCTCCTCTTTGAGTTTTCCATGATTCTTTTTCTTTGGTCGTACAAAGATGGTCAAACTCTTTTCTTTGGTTAAACCATCTAAAAAATGCAATATGTTCTTGAAGTATTTCAAGGGTTTTGAAATACTCTTCTTTGATAAGCTTCCTTTCTATTTTAGAGTAGTTTTTGAAAAAAGAAATTCTTTCAATATGGTTTTCTTTAGACATAAATTCTTTTTGGAGGGATTCTTTGTCAAGCTCAAACTTTGACTTTGAAATAATTACATTTGATTAAGAACTAGTACCCATTTCTGTTTGGGTTGGGGAATTTGGAAGATTTTCTTCATAAATAATATTCGATATTCCTTGATTTATTTTAACAAATTTAATTTTTAGATTAGGAATCGACTCACTTCTAATACTAGATATACTTGGTCTTGAACTCATGAAATCTGTATAACTCATATTTTCTTTAACAATAAGGAAATTAGGTGATTCGTTTTCAAATTTATTTTACTTTCCCATTAGGATGCTAAATGATGTGAGAAACTTCTTTTTCTTTCTTTTGAGGGATAAAAGCATTGTCTAAAACCCAACGGAATTTTTCGTAACTTCGTCCCAAGAAAAGAGTTTTGGAACACTAACAGATGATTTATTGAGATTTGTTTCTATTAACGTAGTTTTTCCCTTAGTTGAAGACAATAAAGCTTTTGGATGCACGGTAGTAGTCAAAACTTTATAGGTGACTTTGTAAACAAATGGTTAATTTTTTTACTCCTTCAAAATTTAATCATTAGCCAGTAATATTTAGGCTCAACGTTTTGAGAATGTGTGGATCATCAAGAGGCACCATGAAATTTGGAAAACAATTAAAATAGACAGAGTCATTAACCAAATTTGATTTAGTTATTCCTAACAAAAAAATTTGAAAAATCTTTGTGACGTTTATCACCTTAAAATTGCTAAGACTTGTGCGTCCAGTCCAGATCTAAACATTGGAATTAAAGCTACTTGGACGGATCCTATATGAAGAAATGAAAATTCTTTTTGATGTTTGTCAATATTATTTCTTAGAAATAATTGTATGGAATCAATTTTTCCATAAACTTTTTTTTTTCAACAATTTTTACACAGAGATTTTCTTTGAAATTGAAAGAATTTTGGAAATAAATTGTTTTTGAATCAAGTTTGGGAATTCCCCAATTAAGAAAATCATTTTCTATTTTTGCAATAGGAATTAATTTATTTGTCGCATCACTTTCACTATAAGATATTTTGAAAAAGATTTAGACTTTCTTCTAGGAAATTAGACATTTGAAAATTTTAAATTTTCATACTTTAAAATTTATTTTTCAAAATTTTATTAAATCTAGAAATAAAATTTCTTGGATCAAGAATTTATACCTGTATGTACTAAGATGAATTATTGCTGATCAACGGTCTCACCGCACTTCCTTGTGTCTTACTGTCGGGACCACAAACTTAGACACGAACGTACAAGCGGACGTAGAATTTGGATCTTCGAAATTGAATCTCTTGAATTCAACAAAATTTGAAGAATAAGATTTATTGATGAGAATTAAAATTATCAAACTCTTCTCCTCTGAAAATGAAATTTGAAAACGAATTGAAAAGAAATTAAACTTTTATCGAAGGCTTTGATACCAAAATAAAGTAAAAAATTATAAAATTATTTAATAATTTTAAAATGATAGTGAAAAAGTTAAAATGGTTCAAAACTCACAATAAAATCGTTTAAAATTTAGGATATTTATAAAATATTGTGCAACAAAAATCAAATTTACATATTTTTCCAAATCTGATTGGAAAATAGAATTCTGCAAGGAAAAACACTAATTTTGTATCTTCTTATAGATGATTTTCCATTTTGTAATCTTTTTTTTTAGAATTTCCGTAATATATAGGAATAAGTAACGAGATCTTTATTTATTTATTTATATATATAAAAGGAAAGCTTGCAAAAATAGCAAAAGAATTTATGATAATAAGGTTGATGCCACTGCATTTTCTAAATTACAAAAGTATAAATTTAAAAACGAATAACTCTCTAATAGTCTTTCATTAATCCTCTAACAGTCGTTTGATATCATTAATTACTTGTCATATTTGTCATATTCGTAATATACTAAAAATAAATGCTATGTGTTGTTTTTTTTCTAAGTTTTTTTGTCTAATGCAATTTTGCTATATATAAAACTAAATTATACAAAAATCCTTACACTTTGTGTAAACAAATGTTTTAAACTTAAGAAAACAGTTCAAAAGTATCTTTGTTAGTAAGGGATGGAAACCTAGTATTTTGTTTCAAAAATACACTTGAACTTACAAAAAATTTAAAAATACTATTGTTGTCAGTATATGAACACAAACCGTTAATACTCATTTCAAATATTCTTGAATTTTAAAAGTTAGATTAATACTATCATACTATCATATTTTAAAGATATTTTTGAACTTTTTAATAGTGAAGGGTATATTTTATATATACAAAACTAGGGATAAAAGTGTATTTAAACTATTATTGAAACTTTAAGGTAGTTTTGTTAGAAAGTGCGATGACGAAGGAAATTTTATATAGTTTAGCCTAAAATATCTCATTCATATGGACTAACTGGAACAAAAATATGAGATTAGTAATTAACCTAATTTATTATATAATGAGATAATATATAATTTAATTTTTTTGAATAATGGATTTAATTTCAAAGTTATAAAAATTTAGTTATAAATAGAATGAAAATGTAGGATTTGAATTCCATAATTGGAAAACAATTTTTAGAAACTGCTAAACATATATTATATTGATTGAATGAATTGAAATATAAAATAGAATCTAAATCCCGCAGCCTTTCAAAACAAATAAATAAATAAATAAATAAATTATTATTATATAGCAAAAGCAAACCCTTAAACCCTGCCAAAACCCTTCCTTGTCTTTTTTGTTTCAACCTTCTCCCATGGCGACTCAGCGCTTCTCTTGCTCTCTTCCTAAAACCTTGTCTTTGTTTTCTCGTTCCTTTCTCACTGCCACTGGAGCCACCATCTCCGTCTCTTCTCACTCCTCTTCCTCCCTTCTCCGCCGCCTCCGTCCCCTCGCTGCTATACTCGCCGCTGATTTCCTCTGTCACTCTGCGGCTCCGAGCGTGAGAGTCTTCTCTACCCGTTCCACTTCTTCGTCTATCAAAGATCCCAATCCTAACTCGTCTAGTCGCCCACCCAAGGAGACCATATTGCTTGATGGCTGTGATTTTGAACACTGGCTCGTTGTCATGGAGAAGCCAGATGATCAACTCACGAGGGATGAGATTATCGACACCTATATCAAAACGCTTGCCATGGTTGTCGGAAGGTGAATTATCATTTTCGTAGATAGTATTGAATATCTCTCTCTCTCTCTCTCTCTCTCTCTCTCTCTCTCTCTCTCTCTTTCCTCCCAATGTTGGACTACCCTGAATCTGATGATTGCATTCATTCGCGTCTCTTTTGGTATTCTAGCGATCATAATTTGACATTTAAGCAGAATCATGATTTTTTTGTGTGTCATCTACGGAAAAATTTCCCCAGGTGAATTTTCTTTGTTTGTTTTTCCAATGTTTGAGATATTTCTCACGCGAATAAAATATATTAAAGTATATTTCTTATTTAAACGTAAATGAGCTCTCGGAGTCTGTGAGATAATTGGTGGAACCGTTTGTTTGTAATAACGTCCATATTCAATTCTTTAAGAATTCATTGTCGTTATCGACTGTCTATACCTATGCACTGAATTTTTTACGAGAGGTGGAATTTGAGATTTCTGACATGTACTATTTTCTCTATCTGTTCCTTCTCTAAAGGATAATTATGAAGTTTATCAGTCTTCGACAAATGGTATTTGCAGTCATTCGGGTCTTTGATTTTTACTGTATTTTCCTATTTTATTTCTTATTGTTTAAGTGAGGAAGAAGCTAGGATGAAGATATACTCTGTTTCAACCAGATGCTATTTTGCATTTGGGTGCCTTGTTTCTGAAGAACTTTCTTACAAAATCAAAGGTACACTTTTTTGTCTTTTTTCTTTTTTGTGTTCTGTTTCTTGGATATGTCTTTATTTTGTATTGATTATATCAAGCTGTAACTTTTCCTCTCAGAGCTGCCCAAGGTTCGTTGGGTCTTACCTGATTCATACTTGGACGTCAAGAATAAAGATTACGGAGGTAATTCCTGATCTAAATATGTACGCAAATAATCATTTTATCTCTTTCAGTGTCTAATTTTATTGTTTCTATCACATCCTCACTTTTTACTCCTAAAAAGAGGTCAGTCGTTTTGAAGAAGATTTTATTTCAATTTAAAGCTACTAGAAGTTCAAATTTTCATTATAATCATATGTTTTGTTCATTGTATCTTTTTCTTAGAAAAGAAGTTTGAAATATGCCATTCTAAGATAGTAAGTAGCTTTTCTCTTTACAAAAATGTAGACTATAGAGGGGACAGAATCTTGCTTGAAAAGTTGAAGCTCTTGCATTGTATGATGGTTGAGGATCCTGACTCATTCAGGTCACATTCTTAAGATGATAGAAAGTTAAAAAATTTATCTGAGATTGTAATGCACTCTTGTGCAGACTGTCAATATAGGAGGCATTTCAATGAAAGGTCTACTCTCGAAGCTTATTTTCATTACACCAGACAAACTAAATTATAAAGCCCGTATTTCTCGCTAACAATTAAGGGTCAATTTGAAAGCCAGTATCTTTTTGTTGTAGTGTCTCTCTTGCTTGCTGGAGAATTCATTAAATAGTGTTGTGCTGGTGCACTTAAGGCTACAACTATATTTTGCCTTATTTGGAGTTGTACAGAACTGTTATCTGACTTTCTATTTATTCTTTCCCTTTGGTAGGGGAGCCTTTTATAAACGGACAAGCTGTTCCGTATGACCCAAAGTACCACGAAGAATGGATTAGAAACAATGCTAAAATTAGGCGCCCTGATGTTAATGGTAGGCGCAATTTCGATAGGTCAAGAAACTTTGAGAGGAGGAGGGAAAACATGCAGAATAGAGAATTTCCAAATAATGTTTCGGCGAGTCAACCTACTGGACCAAAATTGAGTCCACCAGCTCCAAGTAGTATGCCTCCCAACAACTTTAGTCCTGGCATGCCCCCTCACAACCATGCTGGAATGCCCCAAGGCAACTATCCGGGAGGATATCCGAACAATTTTAATAGATCACTGCCGCCGCCGCCACCACCGCACAACTTTAACGGACCACCGCCTCCACCACCTCACAACTTTAATGGCCCACCGCCACCGCCACTGAACAACTTTAACGGACCACCGCCTCCACCACCTCACAACTTTAACGGCCCACCACCACCGCCACCGAACAACTTTAACGGACCACCACCACCGCCACCGAACAACTTTAACGGACCACCGCCTCCGCCACCGAACAACTTTAACGAACCACCAGCACTGAACAACTTTAACAGACCACCGCCTCCACCACCGAACAACTTTAACGGATCACCACCAGCACTGAATAATATCAATGGACCACCAACGCAAAACAACTTCAACGGACCACCGCCACCATCAAACCCTGGGGGAGCACCACCACACTACTCTGCGGGGCCGCCAAACAACTATTGGAGTGCACCACAGCCAAACTTCAGCAGGCCGCCTGCACAGAACAACTATGGAGGGATGCAACCTAACGCTGGTGGATGGTCTAATTATGTGCATAACAATCGACTAGAATAGTCGCCAACTGGTCTGGGAAGTCTCAAACTTGCATAATTCATTAATTTTTTGGATATAGTTGCTGCTTGGTTCAAACCTCAAATTCTACTTGTCGCTGGCCGCCGAGTATTCGTTCTTGTGCTACAAACGGTCGAGTTTAGTTTTGCTTTTTTGAGTAGGCATATGCTTAAAACCTGTTGGGTATTCTAAATGCAAGTATAGTTTAAAATATTCATGTGATGATGTAATTAATTCATAATGTCTCTTTTACGGTTGATATTTTAATGATGTGTCTATTTTTTTGTTTTTTAAAAATGCACTTCACGTTTTACTGTTGATTTTTTGAAAAGAAAAATCGGGAAAAATACATTTGGAGATTTTCTTTTTGGTTAAAATGGGGATTGCGATTGTTGTTAATAATTAAATTTGAAGTGTAAGAAAATAATAGAAACTTCAAATTTTGGTATTTTGTTAATCAGATTATCATTAGAATTAGTAGTCTATTTGACTGATGTAATTCATTTGGAGCTTTGTAATAGGGAGAATGGTAGTTGGCTTTTTACCTTGAAGCAAAGTTAATATTTTGGGCACTGTTCTAACTTCTAAATCTTAGGGAAGCAAGAGAAAGATTCTCAGTGGGGATGCTGAAAGATGCAAACTTATAATTTATGCTAAAGCTATATTCTTTTGCACAATGATTTGATTGAACCACTATTCTCTTGATTGAGGGTTGATGCCTTAAATACTAAAAAAAAAACCTCATGTCAAATGCTTTCCATTGTTAACTTTTCTTTTCTATAATTCAATTGCAAAAGTTGAGGGGAAAAAGGGCAAAGTCAATTTTTCTTTCTGCTGCCATGGACATTGAGCTTTTGCTAATACAGATTGTAAAAGTTTTCGTCAGTTGTTGTCACTGCCTTTTCTTCAAGTATTTCAACACTCCTGAGTTTTAACCTTTTTACTTGTGTAGAATCGAACGATCTTCGTATAACTCTAATGGATCTAAATGTTCCAAGAATCTGCAGACAAGTAAAAGATACATACATAAGCATCGTTGTGTGTGCGTTATGCAGTAGAAGAATTACTATCATGTTGAACAAAATGCAAAACCCTTTTTAACTCCCAATGGAATTTCGACATTGAGAGTAAGAGAAGTCTTTCGCACCTTTTAAGAAATATCAATAACATATAAATACATAAGTTATTGATAAAATGAAAATCACCTGGAATGGGAGGAAAAGGCGCCTTCAGACACCAGATAGTTGCTCTTCTTGCAAGCAGTAAAGAACAGTTGAAGGTTATCTTTCCGCAACCCCGGTGCACTGGAATGCCAAAGTAGAGGCTGCTATAAGAACTTTGCAGGCTGTAGATTCAGCTTTTCTATTCTTAGCAACTTGAATTTGATCTGCCAGTGATGCTTCTTTTCTCATTTGACCTTTCTTTATAAGATCCAGATCCAGTGTTTCCCAGGATGTGTTTTGCGGTGCCACTGATGCTATACTTCCTTGAGTAGTGACTGCACCATTTATGGAAATCTTTTTGCGAATCTATATTCAAAGACAAGCGAAAGAGGATAACATGAACATAAGAAGACATAAAAGCATGATAAGATCCTTGATATCATAAAGCTGCATTTGTATTGATAGTTCATTTTACATTTCAGAGCACTGGCAAATTAAAAAGAAGAAAGCTGACCGAAAGATTTACATTTCCAAGTTGTTATCATAGGTGGACTTTCATTATAGATCAGTTCATGGCATGCTTGCTAGCATTTTGATTCATCTAGTGGAAATGAGGAATCACAAGTTTTACATTTCTACTCAAGGAACAACAATTTCGATCAAACTATTTGAGTAAATCAACAGAACCTCCCTGATGTTTACCTTTTTCAATCTCTGCTTAAGCTTTGATCTTTCAATGGTAGTCGATTTCTTCATCTTTCTCAAGTTGTCATCTTCTTCTTTTCCCTTTCTTTTCCCCGCATCTC
Source organism: Cucumis melo (assembly GCF_025177605.1). Classification (NCBI taxonomy): domain Eukaryota; kingdom Viridiplantae; phylum Streptophyta; class Magnoliopsida; order Cucurbitales; family Cucurbitaceae; genus Cucumis; species Cucumis melo. The sequence continues at coordinate 21,730,373 of NC_066863.1, read as the reverse complement.
TTCTTCTGGAACACATTTTCAACTTCTTTGTTTTGGCATTGTCATCCCCTTTTTCTTTCTTACGAACCCTCCTTTGGACTTCTCTCATTTTTGCATTCTCTGCTCTCATCGCTTTTAATTTTTCCTTCTCTGCAACCCGTTGAAGCTCTTGGTGAAGTGTTTCTTGTTTTATCTTGTCGTAGCTGTCCCAGTCGAGTTCTTGTTCTTCCTTCCCTCCTTTCTTTGCAGCAACAGCAATGCTTTCCATCCACGATAGAAAGAATGTCTCATTTAATCTCTTCTTCAATAGTCTCTTTCCCCAAACACGTCTGAGTGAAGAGCTAATTTTAACCTTGACCTGATCACTGCAAATAGAATAATGGATGATTCAACTGCCTAGCACGTCAATACCTTATGAAAAGATGAGATTTGCCTCATCAAGCCGAACAGTTCCACTTGAAGATGAAGAAACTCTCTTAAACTAATAAATTTTCGTCAACAAGAACTTGCTTCCAGGATTCAAGAACAAAATAAAGTTTTGGTGAATATTCAAACACAGAGAGATTTTTAATTTTTTATTGGCACAGGGTAAAGTGCAAAATGTTTAGATTTTGGAACCAATAACATCAATTATAGGACTACAAGAGTCGAGCATTCTTTTCCCACAGCTTTATTGAACTATAGGCCAGGATGGTTACAACTTAATCAAAGATAAGACATTTATGATTTCAGGGGAGATCCTAAAACGGGATTTCCCCCCTCTTCTGTATTATAAGAGATCTTGAGTGTAGATTGTAGGTTTACAATTTAGACTTACATTAGACTTCTTATTAATTCTATAGAAAGAAGTTAGCGGTTTTATTAAAATGAAAATGCTGCAAGAAACTTTTGCTTTTAATATAAATATTTAACAAAGTCTAAAATCATGTGGTTTTAGTTCTTCTGTTATGCATAAGGAAAGCCAGCAATCTTCCACGTACAAGCACCTACTATGTGACCAATTTATGTTGTTTATCTAAACTTCCAAACCTTATGTTCGAATCCTTGAACTTTTTTTTTGCATTTATTTTCTACTAATCATTTAATGCCCAGGCAGTAGTTTCCCTCGTGATTCCATCCACTTTTTCCTCTAGAGTTCACCTTCGGTTCAAACTTCTAACATACTAAAACAACAAATCAACCACCTCATATATATCCTCATAATTTGTTGTCCAGCTACTCTACCCTCCTAGTACCCATTTCCATCATTACTCTGAAAACATGATCATAACATGTAAATACAACCGACTATATGGCATCTTCCAAATTTATGGTTAAACAAAGCATTTTTCAAATTCATTTCAGAATTAAGAAATATAAGTGTGAAAGAATAAGATGAAACCTGTGAGTGCGGGGATATTCGGACATCTTCCTTCTCACCTGCAATATTCAAGGAAAAATGAAAAAGTTGAGAACTTTAGATTAGGGAATCTGATTGGTGAGTTGATCTAAAAGTCAAACTATCCACACTGAACGTGCAAAACATGCCTTCCTTTTCCATCATCTTTCAATGCTTATTTTCCTTTTAAAGTGATATTAGAGGGAAACGACTAGCAGTGAGAAGAAAGCTATGTATGGCAACAAGTAGTAGGATGTTTGGAGTGAGACAGGAATCGACAATGTGCAGAAAGCCTAAATTCAGTTCAACAGCATCAAGAAAGTACAGATAAACATAAGTTGGCAGAACCTCACCTCAGGGTCTCTCAAGGCTTCAATTGTTCTCTGCTTGATTCGTTTACGAGTTTCTGCAGATAATTATAGGTTAAAATCCCAAATGCCACCGAGTGTAACCTTAGCCTTAAAATTCACCACTCCTTCCTACTAAATGTTCTTACCCAGGTTGTGTTTCTTGCCCTTGTTCCATGGCACTCGCCCTTTATTTGCAAGTCCTATCTTTTTTCGTCTTTGCCATTCGTTGTCATTTTCAGTCTCAAGATTTTCTGGGGAATCATCTTTGTTGCTCAAAACCTGCTTCTCAATAGAACATGAGGAACATTTAGACTTGTAGCACTCACCAAAGTGGGAATTTCTACCCTCATCAACCATAAACAGGAAGGCTTGTGAAGAACTCGTTCTGTTGAAGACATTGAAAGGAGAAAATAGTGAATCACTCCTTATTATAGACATCTGATGATTAATTGGCGTAGCATTAGATGGAAAATTGATATTGGCTACTGGGTAATAAGAAATCTTCCAGAGGGCAGGATTCGGGGCAAGCTTAACTGTAAATGTTGTACCTAATAATCTCCTGTAATACATTCAGAAATGCAATGAAATAAATGTCTTGCAACGAAGAGTAGAAACATCTTATGTTTTCTCTTTTGACCCTTTGCTTCTATCTGACTAGTAAATATTAATGCTATAAAATAATCGATGAAAAACAATGTACAAAAAGGGTTTCATTATTGCTCCAATCTTTTGGTTATTGCTTAGATGTACATGCCATCACTGATGAGTGTCAAAACAATAGTGTGAAAAGTTATCTGTTTCAACTCCAAAATGAGGAACATAATCCAACCGATATTGGTGGCTGCATTCCAAAATGAAATGACTAACTTCCTTCATTGTATCCAACCAAAACAATGCCTAAAGCCTAGCTCAAATTCATGTTTTCTATTAATCCGACCCGCCAGAAAAACGAACATTTGCTGTATTCACATATTTCCCGTGAATATAAGCCAAAAACAAAACAAAATCTTAACATGGGCATAGCTAAGCGGTTAAAACATCTACTTCTTCTATCGTGATTGGAGTTCACACCCTACCCTTTCGGCCCTACCCTCGCATTTGTTATCCTCCAGAGCGGGAATTATCCATAATGGTTGAAGTACACTAGTAGCAACGAAGAAGATAACAAGGTCTTAAATGCAGGAATGTATATTAATAATTTATATTAATAATTAAGTCCCATTGCCCTTCAACTTCCTTCCCTATCCCTTCACAATACGGACCCCTACTTCTTCTAAAACAGAAAGAACGCAGCTGAAGCCAGAGCATTCATGGCCACTTCCTTGCAAGCTAAAACAGAGATGTTAATGGGAGAAAATTATGATGGGAGCTAGAATCAGATAGGAAAGCAAAGAAAAAAAGAAATTCAAAGTTTCGTCGAACCCATAAGAAGAAAATTTCCGGCGAACTTGAAAATGTAGAAGAATGGAGAGTGAGTTACATGTGAATGTATGGCATCCGAGTAAAGTGGCAATCCATAAGGTGGAGACCGACGAAGAAAACGGCGACGGCGAGCGGCGTCCGAAAGGGGTTTGCAGCAGAAGAAGAATCCGAAGGACCCAACAGCCCAAATGGCCATAAATTCCAAAATCGAACATTTGGGTTTGGTGATTAGTTTTATAAATGATCAAATTGCACTTTGAAACTTAGAACCATTGTGTTGCGCACTATAATTTGTGTAAACCCATTGCATTTTTGTGATTGGATTGGATCGGATCGATCACCCTACTCTCCAACTTCAACTCTCAACATAGATTAGAGCTGTCAAACTGTCAAATTATTTATTAACATCAAGAGGTTGTATTAAAAAAACTTAGGGCCATTTGGTAAAAGGAAAGGAAAAAAATATGCGAGAAAGTATTATGATAATATTTGTTTAAGAGAAATTACGTCCAAGGATTGCAAGAGGTTATGATAATCTTTTGTGGACAGAGGACTATGTGAGAAGGATTATGAATTTTCTTTTTAAATTTATATTCTTGTAATTTTTTTTTAAAATTTGTATTCTAAATTTGATACACAAATATTCATAATTTTAATTTCCATTCGTACAAATGCAAGTGTTTCGTGCTAATAAATTAATAAATATGTTACGTGTGAATAAATTATATTTTTTTATATTGTAAATGCAACGAAAAATTTGATGAAAGTACACGTGGCATACATACGATTGTCATACAATCTATATATTTTAAGATACTTCTATGATGTAATTAATGAATAAATAATAATAATAACAACAGCAACAAAAATTACAACTTAAAAAAAAAACAGAAACTAAATTAGACATTTCAGATAATATATACATAAATTAATGAGGAACTTAATGTAACAAACTATTTACGGCGTGTAACAAAACCCATAGGTTAGTCATTTGCCCTTCCATCTTTCTATTCTTCTTCGCGATTCGTCTTTCTCCTGTTATTTTGTCTTCCTCGACAATTTCGTCTTTCTTCTTTTCTCTTTTTCTTTTCTGCGATTTTTTCCATCATCTTTCTTATTTTTCAATTCTTTATTTATGTCGTTTAATATTTCCGTCGTTTTTCTTCTTTTCCTCTTCGTTTTTTCGTTTCGATTTCTTTCTATCAGACTTTGCTGCAATTTCTTTTCATCGTCTTTCTTCTTTTCTTTTTTTTTTACGCGTTTACATTTGGTAACCAAATCTAAACGACTGTGTATAAGACTGTGTACAACAAAATAGCAAAATTTAAAAGATCGAGAATCTTGAAAAAAAAATCATTTAGATTTGAGAAGCTAAATGTAAACGATCGTTTAAAAAAGTAAATGGTCGTGAAAAAAATAAAAGATCATATATAAAAAATCTTTAAAAAAAATCATTTTGATTGAAGTAGACAAATGTAAATGATCACGTAAAAAAAGTAAACGATCGTGTACCAAAAGAATTAAAAAAAACCGTGTACTAATTTTTTAAAAAAATCATTTGGATTTGGGTCCCTAAATTTAAACGATCGTGTAACAAAATTAAACGATGGAATTGAAAAGATAAATTGTAGTCATATCTAAACGATCGCGTATAAATTATATTCATATCTATATATTGAACCATATCTAAACAATCGCATATAAATCACAAATATATTACGCGCGCGTTATTGACGGCGTGGTTGACAGAACATTTTTTGTATTTTACACGGTAGGTCTCTTGGATTTTTCCGTTTTTGGAATTCTTCTATAGAGTGTAAATATTTTGCCGCTTTTTTATATTTTTGAAAAGACCCCTAAGTTAATCTAATATTTATTTTGTTGAATTAATTAATTATTAGTTGAAGGTAATGAGAAAACATTATTAGGTAAACTAATGTATGGTAATACAAGAAATGGCTCTAAGAAGGGATGAATGGCCATTTCACTCATTACACATAATTTATATCTCAAAATTTATTTTTTATTATTAATAACAATAACAACATCAACAATTTAAAAAGGGTAGAATTGATAAAATATTGACAAAGTATACCAAAATTTAGATATAATAGAATCTAAATTTTTACTATACCTTACAAATATTTTGATTCATTTTACTATCTTTAAAAATGTCACAATAACGATGATAATAATGATATATGTAAGTTTCCAAAAGGCAAAGAAAATACCATTTGCTTTGTTTAATTTTCTTTTTTTTAAAAAAAAAAATTGTTTGTAATAGCTTTTCTGGCAGCCCCGTGTACTTTTTGATTTGTACTTGCACAAAGAAAAAATGAAATAAAAAAATAAATTTAGAGAGAGAAAGGATTATGGGGGATTTGAACGGAGATTGAGAAGAAAGAAAGTGATAAAAGAGGAATTTAGGGGAAGAAAGAGATGGATTTAGAAGGAAAATAGGAGGGATTAAATCCCTATTCCTTATTCCATTCCTTTCCTTTCCTTTCCTTCCCCCAAATAGGCCTTTAAATTAAATGTAAAATAATTGTTAATGAAAATTATTATTACTTTGTTTTATAGATACGTTTGAATTTTAAAAGGTTCTCTTATCATTGAAACATCAATCTTTCAAAATTTTATAATGAAATTTCAAAAGTTGTATTAGTATTCATTTAACTTTTGGAAACAAAGTTAATAATTGCTTTTGTTAATAAGTCATAAAAAAAGTACCTGCGGTTTTCACGAGATTTCCAAAGAAATGTAATTCGTGGAATTTGAACTTTGTATTGATTTCAGTATAATGCAGTGGGTACAATTTCTAATACACTCCCTTGATGCTTTCTCTCGAATAAAAATTAAGACTTAGAACTTCTAACTTATCGGTCTTCAGAAAAGTGTGGATGTAGATGTAAGTTAATTTGGGCTTCCATGAAAGTTTAATCTTCTAAGTCTTTAATCCTTAAGATGGTAATCTCGAGGTCGAGCTTTTAGAAGTTCAAATCTTCAATTCTTCAGAACTTCAATTCTTCGTTCTAAAAAAAAAATCCCACCTTTTGATCGAATCGTTAGTCGATTTTGGTCAGTTCGATTTTTTTCCTTATTGCCTTTAATATAATTCCCTATTGGGCCTAGGCCGACTTTAGGTTCGTTGGGTTTCCTTTGGAAATTACTGATAACTTGTAGAAATACAAGTTATTATAGCCTTTTAGGTAGAATAATGGAATCAAAACACGTAGTAAATGTGTCAAAACGCGTAGCTTCTATTACAATTTCATAACTATTAGGAAATACATCTTACATAAGTCTCCATGCCTATATTCTATTTTCAGTGTTTTAACGCATAATTAATAAGAAAAGTAGAATAGTGAATCATAGAGGAGCACGTGCAAAGCATTATGCGAGAAGAACCCGTCTGGTAAGTTACAATCTAGGCAAGGAACTACATCACCACACAAGGAAGGTTCACTAGAAGACAAGAACTATAGTTGGAGTTGATGTGACTTGACATGCAAACGACGTTGACATGATCAGAAGAATAGAAGTTTCCTGTCGAAAGTTGCCTATAAAAAAACTCCTTCCTTACCAAGTAAAGTGGTCGGCTTCAAGAGGAGTCAGACATCTATATGGATCAACCAAACCCTAGAGAGTGGCAGAAAGGAGTAGCCTTTCCACCATCTGTATAGTCATTATTCTTCTTCTTCGATCAATCTCTATAAGTGAAAGTTTAGAGTCAGAGTAGAGAAGATTTCATTCCTCCTTTTCCCTAACTTGTAAAGTCATTCTCTTTACCTTCCATTTTTGTACTTCTTTGTAATGTATATGTTCACATTGTACAGTGGTCTAAAGCCTATATTCTTTAATACATTGCATGTTTATACCTTTTCAATCCAACATTCCTTTAGTACTCATTTGTCAATGTGTTATCTGTAGTTTAAGTTTGTGATAAGTTCTTGATAAGAAGTTTAGCTTATAAAGCTTATCGCGTTAGTTGAGCTATAATCATCACTTGACCAGTGTATATCGCCAACTACTCGAGAGAGAGAGAAAATAGCAAGGATATGACTAACGCGCACAAGGAGGAGTTTGGAGACAAACTCCACCTTGACAAGATAACTTCCATAACTTGTATCCCAAAAGGAGAACAAATGTGGGTATTTGGCGCCGAGAGGTTGTCACCCTTAAGAGAAGTTCTATAAGTTGTGTAAATGAACCCTTCTAGATAGATCTCGCTTAACCAAGCTTTATCATTTGTCTCAAGAGGTGAGCAAGTGTGGCGTTTAAGGCACTGAGAGGTGTTCACCTTAATCATAAGTTAGTTAACTGATCTCTGTCGCATCAAGGCTACCACATGGCTTAATCGCTAAGTAACGCAGAGATCTTCCTTCACTCTTTCTTAACACAAGTTAGTTCACACATCCACCTCGTCTCCATTCTTATTCTCCTTTACAGAATCTCTAGTGTAGATAGTAGTTTCGCTTTAGATACACTTTTCCCTTATACTGTATAGATACAAATTATATACCGCCTGAATGCAAAGTAAGCTTTAGAACTAAAATTTGATATCAATTCCCTGTGTTCGACCCTGGACTACCTAGGAAACCTATGTTTCACTTATACTTGAGCAAGTAATAGAAAAACTTGTACTCAACGAGGACTTAGTAATCACGCAAGGATGAGAGACATAGAGAGCATCTCACATGCAATGACCATGTCTCACTGCATAAGATTGAATATAGACATACACAACACTACAAGCTGAGTCCGAATAATTCTACCAAGTACATCCCTAATCATCGATCCAAATTCTAAACCTTGACCAACTTGGAGAAAGTCAATTTACATCCTTTGAAAATTGCATGGATTTGGTTTTTCTTTACTTCAATTTCAAGTTTCTTTATTTGTGTAGCACTGTTCATTTTGTTTTATGTTAAAGAAGAAAATATCTTCAGCAAAATTAGAACAATTCTATATATCTATATATTTTCATATTCTTTTCCTCAAATTAGAACAATTGTATATATTACATTCAAACACAATATTAATGTCGTACATTACAAAATTCTTCAATGAAACTTTGACATCTTCGAATGATTGAATCCTTTAGATGCACCTTTAGAATTAAAATAACAAAACATAAAAAATTAGAACATTCAACATTGTAGTCTTAGATGTTCGAATACAAAAATAACAAAACCTAAAAAATAGCAACATGATTATTTAAAACATTCCATATTGTCGACATTTTTTCTCCATCCATGACAACTCGAAATCCTAAAACATTAGAATTTTTCAGTTTAAAAAGACTAACTAAAGGAACTAGAAAATATGAATAAGAAATAAAGTAAAGATGAACACATACCTTCTTCAAAATTTACATTGTCTTCAAATTCTAAATAATAAAGCTCAAGATTGTTTGATTTTGAATTTAGCCAATTTTGAGTGCATACAAGAGCCTTCACCATTCTTGGAGCCAATGAACAATGATTAGAATTAACCATTCGTCCTCCTGTATTAAAAGCAGTCTCAGATGCTACAGTAGATACCAAAATTGCTAGAATATCTCTACTAATGTGTCACGCCTCGCCCCTGAAGTCACTCTATGAGACCAAGTGGAGATGTTACTGCCTAGACATTTTACGCAAATCTCTCTGCGAGATAACATAAGAACACCTAGTAAGCAAAATAAACACAACCCAAACTGAATGCAAAATGAGAACTCAATTAAAAACATAATTACTTCATTGATAATGGATAAAGAAGTACATATAACACTAGTACAAAGTTCCTTCAACTGGAAATATATACAATTTCAAAATACTAGTTAATCTCTTTTCGCCTAGTTTCTACATGCTATGTGAGTTGGCAATGCCCACTACCAAGATGATGCAACAAATGTATGGCACGTTAGACGATCAGGATGGTAAGACAAAAGCTAGATGTTCCTCGCTACCTGGGGGAGATAAATAGAAAAATTCGAAAGATTAGACAAAAATGTCTAGTAAGTGGGGTCTTTTATCAACACTTTTAATAAGTCAAACACTGTCATAACGCATTGCAACTCATTTCGTCAAATCACGTGATGTAAATAGTTATGCGTTTCAATAATGAAACATTGAGTCTATATAAAATCATCTCAATGCGTTAGGCGATCTACACAATCCGGATTCCATTAAAAAACATTTATAAGTCATATAGAAAGCATTTCTTTTCAAATCATTCATAGCAACTCATCTCATAAGTATCAAAGATCATCTCATCACATTATTCCAGTTCATATCAAATCCAATCCATTTATAAATCACTTGCATTTTAGAATTGGAAAGCATAACAAAAATCATGTAACTCAGGGTTTCAATAGAAATACATTTAAGGATTTAATATAGAAATCCTTTTATTTTTTAAAACTATTTTAGGAAGAACCACTCACAATCAATTTGCTTCCTCGCCTAACTCTTTGACCAAGAACTTCCTTGTTGGATTCAAGCTCCTCATAAACCTCTAAAAATATGGAAATTCTCTAAATTCTTTCACAAGGTAAAAAGAAACTTCAACAATGGTCAGACATCACTTATTTATAAGTCTCTCTGGCGAGACTTCCCATGGTAGAATGATTACTTATGTCCGACGATGAAACTCAGCCAATGCTACAATGCTACATGTCACTGTAATTTCTTTATCCTTATTTAAATTTGAGCGGCAAGGTCAAATTAATCGATGGCTTTCTTACACAAGAATGATGTCATTACTTTTAGGTGAAGAAAGCTTACCTCGCCTTCTAGTCGATCGTGTAGCTCCTTCTCATTGTGTAACTAGTTTCATCGCATAATTCACTCTTGCCGCATAAAATATTATCTCATAGTTCAGGACACGATCAGGGTCTCACATAATGTGACTATGAACCACAAATCAATGCTCATTTTGCTTCTACCAATAAAGTAAATTGAAGTTACTATTATCAAGAGAATCCAACAAGTATGCATCAATTTCTAACTCTTTATCAAAAGTCGTGGTTTCAGTAGAATGAAACATACTTGTGTAGCCATACTCCATATCTTGCTTATCTTCCACATCCATATCTAAAATAGTATCCACAACACTAGAACTACTAGCACTAACACCAATACTAGCACTAGAAGTAGTACTACCATGAAGAGAATTCTTGTATTTCTGAAATATACATCTCAAAACATTCTCCACAGTCGTAGTCTTCATTTTAGCAATTTCTGGCCTATAAAGGTCAATCCAACAATATGTTAAACACTTCATTTTATAACGAGATCCAATGCAACGCCTATGCACAAGAGTAAATTATTTTTCTTCTCTTCACTTTGCCAATACTTGTCAAATTTAGCCTTTATATTATTAGCCATAGTAGAAAGCATGCTAACTTCATTACTAGCATTCAATTGTATGCAAATCTGAATTATACATATATCATGAAAAGCTAAGTTTGAAGTTGTAAACATTAAAAATAAGCCAGAAAGTTTTAAAGTGGCATTGTAAACCCTAAACCCTAAACTTTCAAGAACCTAAGCAACATCCTAGCCATACTCCAATCATGCTTAGTAGGTGGCGGCTCATTTCTGTAAGACTCGTCATTATCCTCAAACTTATCAAAAGCTCTTGCAAATTTTATAGTTGCTTCAAGCATCAAATATGTGGAGTTTCATCTAGTTGGAATATTTTTTGTTTATTTTTGTCCTTTTTCTAACATTCGCACTAACCAAATTTGTTTGCTAGTGCATCAGATCACCTAGCGTGATTGCTTGTCGCCGCAATGCCTGGACACGTCTCCTTGCAGAAACATTCTTATCGCGAAGATCTACTTTTTGCCTATTACCGTGCGATAAAAACATAATAAAACAAGGATTGAGTTCTTTTGCATGACGTTGTAGCCACGTACCCGAGACGATGCAGAGCGGCCGACATCCTTAAAAAGGGTTTAATTTAAAAAAAAAAAAAAGGAGTCGCCACCAATCTTTTTTTTACGATGTGATTGGACACTGAAATAAAGTAAATCATTTTAAATAAAATAAAAACTGGTCTACGAAAAAATTAAAGTTGAGTTCAGGAGTCATTTGTGTACGAGGAAGGTGTTAGCACCCCGTAACACCCGTTTTAAAAAACGGTGGCCAAATTTAATATCTTGAATGAAATTCATTTTTTTAAAAGAACTATGTCTTATTTCATTGCTCACTACTCCAATATTTGGAGAAATGATCCCATAAAATAAGTGGGATACACCTATTAATTAGACTATATTGAGGAAAAATTCCTCACGAGGATGAGAAATTATTACAATTTCTCAAATTCTATCATAGGTTAGTCTTCGAATAATTTTTTTTAAAACATTGATTAAATTTATTTTCTCTTGGGATCAAATCTCGGATTCTCAAAGATATTGATCCCTCACCTCAAAAATCTAAAAATAACGGACTCTCACAAATTTTTAGATTTTATCGTAGGATTTTTTTAGCGAAATTGGCGTGAGTTATTATAAAAAAAAAAGTAGATTAGGAAACCTTATGAAATATATATTTAATTTTGAGTTTAAAAGAAATAATTTTGAAGCAACAAAAATTCTAAATGGTTTAAAGAGAAAAGGTTGTAAAATAGATTCCAAAATTACATGTAATTAAGGTTAAAAAACTATTTAAAAAACTTTAAGAAATTTTTAATGATGGTTAAATATAAATAATCCACCATAAATCAAATCAGATATGCCACACAATAAATGAGGCAAATAACGTAAGATATCAATGCATGCATATATGGATTTGAAGTCATAATATAATAATTATTGAGATGATAATAAAAATGAGTTAAAAGAAAATAAAAAAAAAAAACAAATAAGGAAAGATGAGAGAAAAATAAATAAATGAATGAATAATCGAATAAGAAGAAAGAAAGAAAAATAAAAGGAAAAAAAGAAAGAAATCAGAGGGGGTTGCCGCCCCCTAAAAAAAAAATATATAATAATAAACAACAACAACAACAAACTAAAAAAATGTCATATGCTTTAAAGTGAAGGTTAAAACAAGATGCAAATGGCCTAAGTGTAACTTTCAAAACCAAAACCAACCTAAAAAGTGTCCAGGTGACTTTGAAACTTAAGTCCAACTAGAAATGTGTTAAAAAATATCTTAACTCTTAAAGTGGACCTACAAAACAAGTTTCAAATGCGTAAGTGTGATCACAAAACACAAAATCAACTACAATAAATCTAAAAAGTGCCTAAGTAATACTTTTACAAACCATCCAAAAAACTAAAAAATGTCATATACTTTAAAGTGTCATATATGTTTCAAAGCATCCAAAGACCTAAAAATGTCATAGTTTTCCATTAAAACGACAAGCTTAAAGTCCTAAAAGAAATGAAAGTTCAAACAAGATGCAAATGATCTAAGTGTCTAAGTGTCTAAGTGATACTTCTACAAAACATCCGAAAACCTAATTGTGAAATAATATGCATGTTTGGCTACCGTAACTGCAGGATAGTCACAAATTTTTTTAACTCAAGTACCAAAATAAATGTGAAATGTATGTTGATTTTTTATCGTGCTCTATAATAATTTTATTATTCAATTGCATGTTATTGTATAATAATATCCATGAATGTGTTACTATATTCTAAATGTCTCTAATTGATTATTATTGTAGAGACAATAATAAATTAAGATTAGTGTGAGTTATAATTGATAATCATACGATGATTATATATGTAGAGACATAAGTTATAATCATATTTTCCTATTAGAAAATAAGAATTGGACTGACCCCTTTTTGAGATTATTACATGGACATATATCATAAATAATCTCAAATAATTGATTGCTTTGATCCATAGACATGAGATTATCATAGTATCAAACATGATAATTAATCTATTCTAATGCAATCAAACATTATCTTTAATCGGATAATTATAAAGGTTGTACTTGAATACGTTATGAATTATGTATTGAACAATGATTAATCAAGATGAAATTTATCCCTCTTGTTATAGAGAGATATCTTTGGGCCCCTCAATTAAGCGTGACTGTGGAAATGCATGGTTGTACTTTAAATGAATGAATTAATAAGGGTATTAATGTCATTTATTATTACAGTATGCTTATTGATCGAGAAAGCAATTGAATTAAATAATGTGACTTTGTTCATGCCTTATATTCAATTGTAGATATCGTGTGACAAATGGATTACAACAATAATTATATTCGGTTATGTTGGATCACCGACTTAATTTAATATGGGTGACCATAATGTATTGCTAGATACTAATTATATAGGTCATAAAATGAGTTATTGGGCCATTGGCAAATTAAATTAAGAGGAAACCATGGAAATAGCAAAATCTTGGATAGAAAAAAGGAAAATAGCAAATCAAAAAATTATTTTGATTTATGGCAAAACTACCTGTCAGATGAATTTTTTCAATTTTTTTCCCCAAATTTAGTCCTCCACGAAAAGTAATTGCTCACATACAAATACAGAATATTTGTTGAGATCAAAAAATCAAACAAAATATCACATATCACGAATACAATATATTTGTAAACACATTCACTTAAATCTTAACTAAGTCAAAATATATTTTGTTGTTGCAGAAGATTGAACTAACAATCCCTAAAGATATGGCTTTAGTTTCAACATCACTTAATTATTAGGATACAAAATCAAGTAATTAATGAATTGTATATTTCATATTATTTATAAAAAATATATATTAAATAATACATATTACAAATTTTTAATAACAATTTCAATCTACATCATCCCCTAAAATTGTCAATTTGAATTCAAATTCATTAAAATAACTTTAAAGATAAATTCAACTATTTCACATTTTTTATTTTTCAAATTATTTATGAAAAAATATACATAAACAATACATAATATATATTTGATATTCTAACATTATTTTCCATCCTATTTTAACCGTTAATTTTAATTCAAATTTGTAACACTATTTTTAAATCCAAAATTTACACCTTATTTTTAAATCCAAATTTTACACCTTAAAGATCGTTACATTGAATTCCTAAAATTATGCAAAAGATAATGGATAATATCTTAATTTTAGCATTTTTTTATTTGTCAAATTATTTATGAAAAACATACATAAATACATTAATTTTAGATTCTTAATTTGAATTCCTAAAATTATGCCAAAAATAATGGATAATCCCTTAATTTTAGCATTTTTATTTTTCAAATTATTTATGGAAAAACATACATATATATTGATAACATTTGAAGGACCCTCCAACGAACACACACACACGGCACGCACGCACACGCACGCACACACACACGCACACATATGTTGTTATTTAACTCCAAAGATAAATTTAACAATTTAGCATTTTTTATTCTTCAGATTATTCATCAAAAAATAGACATGAATAATACATAATACATGCCAAAAATAATGTTTGATATATATCCCACCCTAATTTTAAACGTTTGGCCACAGTTTTCTCTGGTTTTAATTCAAAATTTTCAAATTATTTTTAAATTAAAATTTTGCACCTTAATTTTAGATTGTTAGTTTGAATCCCTAAAATTGAGCCAAAGATAATATTTGTTATATATCCCATCCTAAAATTACACTTTGGTTTTAATTTAGTTTGAATCCCTAAGACTATGCCAAATATAATATTTGAATTCCTAAAAGTATTTTGTATAATTTATGAAACAATAATTTTATATACATCTGTCATATGCTATGATAAAGCTGAAAATCAAATCTTCGCAATTCAATAATATTTTAGCATATATCTCTTCACTTAATTATTCTCACACATTTTAAATAATGTTGTTAATTTAAAAATATACCGGATAATAATTTAAGATACATCCATCATATGCTATGATAAAGCTGAAAACCAAATCTTTGTAATTTAATAATATTTTAGCATATATATCTCTTCACTTAATTATTTCCACACATTTTAAATAATTTTGCCAATTTAAAAATATACTTGACTACTCAGTAAACATGTTCCCTTTGTAAAGTGTAAAAGACGATGTGTCAGGCGAAATTGAAGATTGGAGATTGAAGTGGAAAGGACAATTGAAGTTGCAAATAAGATTGAAGTGAAACGAACGAAGTTGAAGATTGGAGATGTGCCAAACTAACGAAATGCAAAACGAACGATGGGTTCTCTTTGATGCAAAGGAGATGCAAAACGGACGATGAGAAGGATGAGATGCGAATGAAGTTTGGGTTTTTCAATTTGAAGCGGACGAAGTTAGGGTTTTCAAAGTAAGGGAAGGAAATGCTTGAAGATTCTTTGTTTCCAAATTCCAAATAATGGAAGATCTGAAACGATGGCTTGCACAAATTGAATGAGATATGATAACTTGCAAAGTTTTGAGAATGTGATTTGATGGGTTCTTTTCTGTTTTGGGAGAAAATAGGGAAAGTAGATTATTCAATTGTTGGTGCAAAATTTTATTTAATTAGAGGGTATTTAGGGATTAGTAAACAAATATATTTAGAAATCACATTTGTCACTTAGGTAGGGGTATTTAAGGCATTGTCCAACCAATTTTTATTTAGAATTCTTATGTTTTGCTATTTTGTCAATTTAAAAATAAATTTATCATTTATACAAAGTAAACCTCTAATTTTTCCATTCTTCTTGTCAGCCCTTAAGTTAACATAACGGGTTGCACATGAAAGAACTAGATCAAATTGTCTTTGGGCTGGATAATTAATAAGTCCAAGTGGAGAATTGGAATCTTATTAGGAAATCCTAGAAAACCTATAAATATGACCTTAGGCATTTTATTTGATACACACGCAAAAGGCCATAAATTCGTTCAACACGGAGAGAGAAAAGAGAGAGTCGAAATTCCCACTCTGTGAGGTTTTAGCATACACGAATTCGAGGAATTGAATTTCCAATTTGTGTGTGGATACTATTAGAGAACGCTAGTGATTTCGCAACGTTTTGGTGATACAAATTTGGATGATCGTTCTTATGGAAACAGAGACAATTAAAATTTGGAGAATTACTCACATCGACACAGAGGTATGTTTATTCGTAATTTAATTGTTTATGCATTGTTTGTTTACATTCTAGGGATAGAAAATTTTTTTATGTTAATTATACTTCCTCTAGCCCTAGATCGTTTTCCAACAATGTATGCATGATTGGCTATCGTAACTGTAGGATAGCCACACATAATATTGAGACATGCTTTAACAATATAATTTTTTTTTATTTTAGTTTGGTAAAATACCTAAGTGTTTGAAGGTGTATCATCTTCCTCTCCTAGATCCAACTTTTTTTTAATGTCAGTGCACCTTTGTTCCCATCTTGCAAGTTCATTGGTTAACTTTTCATTTACTTCTTTAAAGTATGTCATCTCATTCTTCTCTTAATGCAATTTTAGGGACAAAAGCACATGTTGGTTTTCCTTCATCGTCGTTAATCTCAATCTTGATTTTTTCATGTTTTTCCACAAACTTGTCCAATCATATGTTTCAACCATACCCTCTCACACCCCTTCCTCTTTTATTTTAGTTTGTGATTGAGATCCTAAAAGAAAAAAAAATAATTTCAGTAACGTATAAGAAATAAAGTTACATATCATATTAATTACATGATGCTCTTGTGCCATCTTGATGAGTGGATACTGGTGGAGTGTTTGCTTGTTCAACTTTAGTCCATGCCAATTGTGCTTGATTTGGATGTACCATTACGCTGCAAAATCAAATATTAGTGGTTGGACTTTAAAATAACATGTCATAAGTAAATTTATTAAATATATAATATATACCATTTATTCAATACCATCTGAATCCATTTCATCGGCATCTTCTGGAAATTCCTCATAAAAACCATCTCCGTCATCAAATTTTTTTCCCTTGCTATCGTTGATCCTTGCAAATCAATTAAAAGATCTAAAATATCTTTATCCTTGTCGCCAACATTATACTCTTTACTTAATCTACCACCTTTTAATGAAGTAGTACCCCGTTTAACTCGAGCTAAGTTCATTTCTCTTCCATGATATTCATTTATTATATAAAGAAGGAATTCCATAGGAAAATAAATGGCACTCTACTCCATCCAATTTTTGTATCACTGAATTTTGACAATACTCATGGGCATCTAGTTTTCCCCACATCATTTACATGACACTTAACCACTTCCATTAATTGAGCAACTCCATCAATACAATCACTTGAAAATCTATTTTTTAGTTTAATCTCATCCTATTCATCTTTAAATAAAATGGACAAAAGTGAACCTTGTAGAAATTACGACAACATAATAGCTAAGTGTATAAGAGATAATTCAGTGTCAAATCGACCTAAAAACACCCGAAAAGTGTCAATGTTTCACTTTAACTCTCAAAACAACCTAAAAGATACCCATACACAAAATTTCTAAAATGAGTCTAAATGACACTGCTTTAACTAAAAAAACAAGTGTCTAAGTGGATTTTAACTCAAAAAACAAGTTAATAAGTGTTTAAGTGGCATTTAACTCAAAAAATGGTTTGCGTAGCCTTTTAAATGTCAAAACAAGTTAAAAAGTGTCTAACTCAAGCACGTTAACCCTCAAATTAAGTGAAAACTACTCAAGTGTGACAATAAAACTACAAACTATGTAAAAATCATCTTTTAAATGACTTAAATCTCAAAACAACTTACAAATGTCCAAGTGTACCTTCCTAACTCAAAACCAACCCCAAAATCTCTAAAAATGGTCTAACTAGCACTTTAATTCTCAAAACAAGTTATAACAACTCAAGTGTAACTTTCAAACTAAAAAAAAAAAAAAAAAAAAAAAATTCACCTAAAAAGTGTCTTAAATCTCAAAACAACTTAGAAAATGTCTAAGTTGTTTTGATGACATAATCCACATTTGGCAAATGAAAATGTTTATCCATACATCTTTTGAAATCGTTAAAGTAATGGCTAAGTCTGTCGGCGCATCGACTTTCTTATTTTTTGATCTCGATATATGCTCCAATATTATGTCATCGAACTTGCCCATCAATCTTTGAGCATAAATGAAGAAGTGCTTTATTCTTGATGTTTCATGTCGTACTAGCATGAAAGGTGATTTTTAATTAACTTTGAATCATCAAATACTTCTATGTATTATATCCTAAATTCTGAACTCATTCGTAGGCCAATGATGAGCGCTTGATACATAGTAACATTATTTGAACACTACTCACCAAGTGTGAAGCTATGGCAACATATGCTTCTCAAAAGAGATGAAGACAATGCTGACACCAGCTCCACTTCTTTGTGCCGCACCATCAAAGAACATGGTCCAATGTACCATGCTTTCGACATACTATACTTATTCATCAAGTAAGTCTTTACATAATTTCCAATTTGATAGAATTGGATGATTAACTAGAAAATATGTTAATGCTTGGGCCTTTACTGACAAGAGCAATGGTAAAATAGGAGGTTCACTAAATGGCAAATTTATTTTTAAATTGACAAAATAGCAAAACAGAAAAATTTGAAAAGAAAATTTGTAGGAGCAATGTCTTAAATGTCCCTACCTAAATGACAAACTTGAATCCTAAATATAATTGTTTAATAAACCATAAATACCCTATTAAAACTCCCAACACACAATTAACACCTATTACCGTCAAAGCTCCACATAATATCTGTAGCCATTTTATATCTTTTTCAAATCATGCACGTTCAGGCATTCAAACATTCAAGTAGAGACGATTGAAGCTAGCTTCTAGCTTCGTCCACTTCAAATCCTTCAAAGTCATCATACATTTAGCGCAAATCAAAGGAAGATAATAAGTCTTAAAGAAATGCAAAACAACATCACAAAAAGCTTCCCCAACCACAGGCCAGACACCTTTGAAGGACCCAACAGAGAATCCATCAGGATCAGGAGCCTTTTTGCTATCCGAAAATAGGAGCCTGTAACGCTTGAAAACACTCTTCAAACTACCTAAACTGCACGATGTCATCAATTAAGGGAGACAACTCCCTATAGCCAATCTTTAGGGAACCCAAACTATTACAAAAATAATTAACTGCCAACTAAACTAACCTAGAGTCATCCAAATCAACTAAAGAAAACAAAGGATTATGGCTCATATGAGAACAAACAGAACGATGAAAGAAGGCAGTATTTTGATCACCAAGCTCTAACCATCGAATCCTAGACTTCTGATGAAAAGAGGCTTCCTCCAATCTAATAACCGTCTAGAAGGCCTCAGTTGCAAGACCTGCTTGATGACTCAAAACATTCGACATAGGAATACGCTCTACCTCTTTCTAAGTCCTATCCATGGTCTCCTTAGCATTGTGCACCTCCTCACTAAGACACTAGATGTGCTTACAAAAATGTTTATGAATGGCAGGTTTGAGATGAAGAAGATTCCTCATGAGACTCACTAATAGCGAGACATCCTCATGGTGACCCCAAATTGTAGAAACCACATCAATAAAGGAACGGTCCTCCACCTAATGGTTGAAGAACTGAAACAATACCACTCTTCGATTTTGCTGAAAGCTAACATAGAACAAAATAGTTGAATAATCTGAAATACCCCAGTAAAACATTAACCAACAAATTAGGCCATACAGATAACCAATCATCATTCAAATGAATTTGATCAAGATGACGTAACACACCAGTGCCATGAACCTTACTAGTCCAAGTGAACCAATTACCCTGCACTAAAGGCTCAACTAAGTCAACATCAGAATAGCCAAATTGAAATCCTTCATATCACTTTAAATAAGAGACCCCCCAAAAACTTTAGAATGTAATCTAATAGCACTAAATTCTCCCAACCAAAGGTAAACACAGAACACCTCACACAAACACCTGAAAACAAATATGTTAATGTACCAGTAACAAACTGGCCATCCATTACATGAGGAGTAAAAGAAAAGAGACTCATCTTCCACATCACCCAAATACGTCCAACACCACTGTTACTGTAACAACAAGAATAATCCCAAAAATTACCAAACCTGCTAGAAACAGACCCAGGGTTACTTTCATGAACTCTAGTCTCCGAGAGACAATAGAACCCCACAGAGGATGACCCCAGAAAATCAAACACTGCTTTACACTTCACTTGGTTATTTTGACCCACACGTTCCAAGTACACCGACTAATCATGAGAATTATCAAGAACATGTACTCCCTAAGGATTATCCTCTAAACTCAAACCACTCAGAGCAACAACTGTATCATCCATCTGTAAGGGCGGTGGTGATCTATCCACTACAGTCAATGCCCATTTGTTATCCTCACCCACTTCTAAGAGACTACCGAAAGAGTTAGGCATAGTCACCTGATTTCATCTTTCTCCAACTGTTTAAATGACTAGTACCACACCCTCACACGCCACATTAGCCAGATCATTCTTTTTTCTATGAATGACCTTGCTCACATCCTCCTCCCATTGCAACTACTCCACACTTCTAGGACACTTCCCACTAGAGTGCCCAAAAGCACGACATAAAATACACTTGCGTGGTTTCCACTCATAATTTATCGTAACAATAAAGTCAGCTCCTCTGAGGTTAACAGTAATTTTAGCAGGCATATGAGAATCCACGTGTATTTATACACATACACAAGCATAAGAAAGACTACATCTCTCCTTAATGGTCAAATCTAAAATTATGAGTTTATTCATAACACTCGCAACAACAGCCAAGCCCGCTTCTGTCCACAACTTCATAGGAATTCTACCCAACGTAATCCAGACAAGAACTGAATTAAAAACAAAATATTCAAGAACAATACCTAGAGTCCATTTTCTGAGAAGCATAGGTTTTCCACCAAGATGCCACGGTCCGCGTGAAAGAATTTAATCAACAGATTTTGGAAATCTAAATTGAAAGCAAATGAGGTCGTTTTCCAAAATTGTAATCATGGACATTTCAATTTTCCCCCAGATTTTATCTATAAGCCGATGGATAACAGCATACGGCAATTTTACATCGATTAGTTGCCCTACTAAGAAATTTTTTCACACCCGAACTCCTTAAGCAATAACCTCCTTAGAAGGAACCACAACGATTTTATCCCCAATTGCTGTAAGAGAAGTATATAGAAGAGAACCTTTACTAGACAACCCAAAAAAAGAATCCAATGATGATTTAGTTCAACTAGTGTATAGAAGAGAACCTTTTCCTACAGTCGTCTGTCTTTCCATAGCAATTTACTTCGGTTCAATTGGAATCGATCCACTTGAAAAAGAGTTAAGTTTTAGTCCATTTAAAGTAACCGGCCCACCGTTACTTGATCCGTCATTGCCTGCATCAATTGAAGGACCAGCCCTCACGACCATATTTCCTCCAAAAGAATTAGCTCCATTTGAAGAAGGCCCAACAATAGTTTTCACCCCACATGACTAAATAACCTTACTATCCTCCCCACATGGCCCATTATTTTTAGGCACAATAGTCTGACCATCCATCACTGGCCCAGCAATCAAACCCTCCTTCATCGGTCCAACCTCACGTAAGGCTTGGTGAGTTGCTTAAGCCAACCAATTCAAAGATGAACGAATCAGATATAGGTCTTCTCCTTCAACCGAACGTCTCTCTCTCACCGTCACCTAATGGAATTTCTACAATCCGGCCAACGCATGATTACTTGTCTTTAATGCTTCTCTAACCAACTTTTCTTCTTGTTCAGGCAACAACTCACCACGAATCCAAGAGATTATAATGCAATTTTCATCAAAAATTAAAAAACCCATCGAGGTTTATAGCAAAAACTCCACACCAAGCAATCAACCAGTCGTCTCCATTGATAACTCGAAGCCAATCTTTAAGGAAAATGGCCATAACAGTCGTTGTCGAACAATTTTCACACGAACAGTCGTAGTCGCAAAATGGAATTATTGAATTTTTTTACAAAATTAATTAATTTATCTTTATTGAATTTTATCCAGCAATTAGCATCCTTCAAGTTATCCACCTTCTTCTTCCATCTTTCTGGCACCTTTCACTGATCAGTTTAGCCGTCCTATCTTTCCAATCTATCTTAGAAAACTATCTTTCTTATTTCGTTCATCTCCTTCAACTTATCTAGTGAGTGCATATTTTGGATTAATTTTTTATTGAAGTTTTCGATCAAAATACTGTGAACTTTCCGGTCATCTCTTTTGACTAATTGTTTCATGTTATTAATTTTCTTTCTTAAATTGTGCAACATAGTATACAACATATAATGAACTTCTTTTTCCTTTTTTTATTTAATACTACTGTGCGGTTGATGAACTTTTAAGTTTATGGACTCTGTACCATTTATTATTATAATTAATAATATGAGGCGGATATGCACTCACAGGAAAAAATTGAAGGAGATGAACGGAATAAGAAAAAATGGATGAAGAGAGATCAAAAAGTGAAAGAGATATCAGACGGAGGGAAGAATTTTTAAACAAAATCACCAAATGAAAAATAATTAAGAGGTAATTTTGATTATAATATTACCATAATAGAGTTAATCACATACCATATTTACATAGGATATCTAATAAATGCAAATCTTAATCACATGCAATGGTCCACATTCCTTATTTCATTTTTCTATTTTTTTAATATATTATTAATAATAAAGATGGATAGTTTGGTCTTTTGGACTCAACATTTGTGTAAAATTGAAACCATTAGGACATTTATGAAAAATTTGGTAACGTTAGGTCCAATTTTTAATGACGCACCCCTATTTAGGCTATAGTAGTTAAAACAACTACAAATAATAATCTTTTAAGGTTTTAACTACTAAGGCCTAAAATGGTATACCATATTACAAAATGGACCCAAACTTCCCAAATTTTTCAGAAATGCCCTAAATTAGCTTATATTTTACACAAATATAGGGTCTAAATTACCAATTTACTCATTTTTATTATTAATAATATATTAAAAAATAATATATAATATATTATTTTTATATATACCATATCATATATGATATATAATGTGTTTGCTACTTAAAGATACATTATGTGTGTGATGCTTAATGTTTAATGATATTTAATATATATTGTAACATATATAAAATATTACATGTATGCTGCTTAATTATATATTATTTGTGTGATGATGTTTAATGATTAATGATATATGATATATACTGTAAACTATATGATATTTTTTATGTTACGTTTGCGGGGTACACCATGGATCCTAAAAAGAAATAAATGGTCCAAAATTCATAAACTTCAAAATAAGTTCATTATATATTATATACTATATTACATAATTTAAGAAAGAAAATTAATAACATGAAACAATTAGTTGAAGGAGATGACCATCACAATACTTAGTAATTTTGGTCATACCTGACAAAATAATAGAGCTATACTTGTTACTACTTACGTATTATTTTAAATATACAGGTGCATATATAAGTCACATCACATAATTGTTTTAAATATGCAGTGGTATATAATAATAATGACACAAATATGCACCGAAAGAAATAGAAGTACATATCAATATTATCCATATCAATATAACTACACACACATTTAAAATTCAAAAAGAAATCTGCAGGAACGTTAAACACGTGAAAAGGGGAGGTCGTAGCACGTTTATGGTAAATTCACAATATCTGACAAAATCATCTTCTATTTTTCAAAAACACTCCCCGTCGTACATCGTCTCCACTTTCGAGCAAACATTAGGGTTTTTCTTCGTCATCTCGAGCAAGACATTTGCTCTACCTCGGCTGTACGAAAAACAAAAGGAAGCGTTTGGCTCTGTTTTTTTTTTTTAAGTTCACCTCTGTTTCCACTCAAACATGGTTGTTTTTTCTATAACCATCATTATATGGTCAATGGTAGTTTATATTGTATATTAATTTCTATATGCAGTTAAAAAAAACATGGTGTGTAGAAGTGAGAGATGCCTAGGATCAAGGATGAAACATATGAAATCGAACAAGAACAATCCAATAATGATTGACAATACATAGGTATGTGGTATAGTTTATAAAGGTATATTTGAAATGGTATAAATCGAGAAACAAGATATAATATGTATATATCTCGTAGGATGAAGAAAGATATGAAGAAGCAATTAACTACGAACCACTGCAAATGGTATATCTAGGCAATGATGAATACAAATTAAGAGGGCCTATAAGTTCACAGATTGTGCTGTACGAGGAGAAGAAATATGTGAAACCAGAGGTGGTATTTGAAACACTAGAGACAAAGATGCCAACGGATGACCGAAGGGAACAGTCTGAACATGTGAGTATATTATAAATTTAATGTATTATATATATTATATGATATGTGTTGAGGCTTGTATTATATTTGTTTGAAGATGAATGAAGGAGATAAAATCATCTAATGTACCACCTAACGAATTGTCAGAGCCTGATGAGGTATACTTATGTTTAGTATGGATTGAAAATGGTTTATTATACTATTAATGAATTCTTAACTTGTACGTTAATGGTTTTTTGTATTATGCAAGACAATCTACCCATTTTGAAAAGGAGATTGTTCAAAGATGTATAAAGGGGAAAGGGAAGACCCGTGAAACTAAAAATGTACGTGCATTATCAAATTGAGTTGTATTTTCTTTAGAAAACGATACATTAATATAACGTTTAAATTGTTTATATGAAATGTAGGTATCGAAGAAGAGAAAGAGATTAGAAGTTGTTAAAGGAAGAGAAGAGAATAAGGAACATAATAAAAAGGATAAAAAAGGTAAGAAGAAACCAATCTTGGAAAGAGAAACAAAAGCTGTGCAAAAAAGAGGAATGACGAAAAACAAAAAGGTATATAAAATATAATTATATAATATTTTTAAACATTAAATTGCACTTATTTTCACTGTAAAATGTTATTATTATTTAAAAACTATATTATTGATAGGTTTCAAAAACCTACTGTCGAGAAAAAAAGGAAACAAAAAAGAACCAACGTAGAGGATGTTTATGAGGTAGTGTTTATGTTATAGAAATATAATGACTGCCATATGATATAGTAGTATATATTAAGTATAAATTGCATGATATTTTCCTATAACTTATGTTTGCAGGGTGCACCATTGATCCTGCAAATGAGTTAAAGGTCGAGGATTCAAAAAGTTAACATTTATGCAAGAAAAGAGATCATTAGGAATATTACAAGGAAACTAAATAGTGCACAATTAGAAGCATTTAAAAAGTCATCATTTGGTAGTTTCCTAGACCTAAAATTTTTTAAATTCCAAAGTCAACTATTATACCACATTATAAGACGTCAATGTACATTGATGAAGGAGGATGAACTGTGGTTTAACTCCGAAGGAACTATAGCTAAATTTGGTATTAGGGAATTTGAGGCAATAATTGGTTTAAATTGCGGTCCATTGCCCCTAGTAGATATTTCAAGGGTAAAAGAAAATTTTTTGGCTAAGTATTTCAAGAATGAAGACCCTATCCTGAGGTCACTGGTCTCATTTCTATTTAATGAGTCAAAAAAATTGAAGAATAGGATACAACTAAGATGGCAAAAATATACTTTCTCGAGAATTTTCTATTAGGTAAATAATTCACCACGGGTATAGATTTAGACCACATTAAATTGGTGGATGATGAAAACCAATTTGATGTGTATCCATGGGGCAGGATAGGTTATAATGTTCTATTAGATTCTATCAAGAAGTCAATAAAAAAAATAAATAAATAAATAAAAAAAACCTTCCACCCTAGCTGTTGGTCTCTCTGGATTTGTCTTCTCTCTTTTAGTATGGGTTTATGAATGTATTCCACTGTTGATAGGACCTTCAATATTTTGTGCACAAAGAATATATGAGAAAAATATGTGCATGCTTAACTGGGTAGTTAACAGCCACCCAGAATGGAAGGACCTTGCAAAGAGGGTCTTTAACAATGAACAGATTTGTTGATATTATTGTATATTGTATAAATATTGTGAACATTATATATGTACCTATATTTAGTCTAAACTGTTTTGGCCATTTCATTTCTGTAACAGTTTCAATTCAATGTCATGTTTCCTAACGAAGATTTCGTGGAACAAATCACATTCCATGAAAGGCAAAGTACAAAGGAAACTTCGAAACGATTTGAGAAAGGAGAATGCTTCAACAAGCTAAGCATACGAATTTGGTAGTTCTTGAATACTTCCTAAAATTTCAGGAATTAATTATGACCAGTAATGAAGCTTTGAATGTGAAAATCGACAAACTGCTTATGGAGGTTGAAGGACTAAAAAAACTGTTGAAAAAGAAGGATAGTGCAACAGTAGAAGAAAGTAAAAACAGACAAGGGATGACAATGATGGGAATGATGGAGGTAACGGTCTGAGAAATAATGGTGAAGAAACTAGATCGGGAGATAAAGATAGTGAAAAAGAACCACAACAGGTATTTTATACATATACATATATGTGGTTGTACTTCTATTATTACTCTATATTTTATATAATCAATTTAATGATGATCAGGATGGACAAAATGCAAATGAAAATGAAAGACAACATATAGGTTATCAATATAAGTAGATGTGATAATATTGTATTATATCATATAATTTTGTATTGCTATGTATATTACATATTAACTATCATGATAATCAGGGTGGCCAAAATGATTGTGTTGATGACATTGTATATAGCATAACTCTACTGAAAGAAGTAGATAAGATGGAAAAGGAAGAAATCAAAATGAAGGTAAGTATGGTTGTAAATATATGTCTTACGTTTGAACTTATATGTAGTGTGAGAATATTTAAATTATGTTTAATGTGCTTTATGTAGAAGAAAACATGGAAAAGGCACTGGTTCAGAAAAGTGTAGTTGGGAAGAGTGCTACAATGATTGTACATATATTTGTTATGTTTTGATTATGTATGGCTTAATATATGCAATATACATGTTAATTATTGTCTTGAATAATAGGCTCGAGGAAGAGATATATTTACTTATCGACAAGTTGTGAGGAGAAGCATGAGGATATAAACTCTACCTTCAAAGATAACGAGATCTCCGTTCACAACAAAAGTAGAGTTCCATAGTGAATGATTTCAAGAACCAAGTTTTAAACTACTCTTCCGAGGACTTTAATATATTGAAGTTGAATAGAATAGATAAAGTGATGAATGTTGAATGTAGAAACATGTGTTATTATGATTTTATTATGTTTTGATTGGTTATGTTCTAAATATGTTTTTGTTAGTTAATTTCTTTCTGATTTGGTTAGTGTTATACAATGTTTTGTTTAGTTAATTTCTTTATAAACAGCTACACAAATGTACGCTGTTTAAATTATTTTATAAATTCAATGATGAATCTGTTTAAAGGAACATGGATGAGTGGCATGGTTAAAAATATAGTATGTATGTAATGTATGTAATGTATGTTTGTGATGTAGCAATATTTATCAGGTTTGGGAAGATCAAATGAATTTGATGAAAAGCTTGTTGAATGGGGAGCATACGTCACATTAGTTATATTATCGTATATATGTAATAATACTATGTATATAACAGTTTATATTCATTAAAATTGGATATATGTTAAAATTAGTGCTTCGATTGTTAAAATTAGATATTTCTTTTTGATTTACAAAAGTAAACAGCTACACAAATGTATGTTGTTGTAATGATTTTATAAATTGAATGATGAATTTGTTTAAAGGAACATGGATGAATGGCATAGTGAAAAGTATAGTATGTATGTAATGTATGTATATAACATGTATTATACATTAAAATTGAATAAATGTTAAAATGGAAAGAAGATAATCTGGTTGAATAAATGGAAAATGTTTAAGAGTGTTTGTGTAAAGTATATTTGCAATAATATTACGTATATAATAATTCAATGGAAAATTTTTAAATAGAAAACTATAGAAAATAATGTAAACAACATAGGTAGATATGAAAAATTCTGAAAATTTGAGGATAATTATAGAATTGAAATTTAAAGTTTAACAATATTGCAATTTAAGGTATCGTTTAGGAGAAGGAAAGGAAAAGGAAAGTAAAGGACTATATAGTAATTTCCATGTTTGGTTTAAGGAATAAGGGAAGGGAAAAGAATATACTTAATCCTCCTTTATTCCTTCTTAATCATTCTCTTTCTTCCTCTCAATTCCCTCTTATTCCTTGAATTCATTCGTTTTCTTCCTCAAAAGGTGTGATATTATTATTATTATTATTATTATTATTTTAAATTAAGAAATTTATTATTATTATAATTGTTATTATTAATATTTTTATTATTTTAATACTATATTTCAAAATAGAGTTGTACGATATAAATGATGATCGTCGTTTAACTACATTCGAAAAGAAAAACATTTGTTTTCCATATCTATTTCGTTTCAATGTTATTACTTTGCTCGTCGTTTTTTTAAATCGATTGTTAACAATAAGTAGTTTTCGACATTGTACTTACAACATCAATTTAAAGAAAATACATGTAATTTCTTTCGCATGTAATGCATTAATTAATTTTTTGGCACGGAAAGCTTGCGTACAAAACGTTCAAAATTAACATCGTATTTACAAAAGCTAATAAAACATGTTTTCGAATAAAAATTTCAAATTTTGGTTAATCAAATATGAATATTTGTGTATTGGATTTACAATACGAATTTAAAAAATATACATTTATACGAATTAAAAAAATAATAAACTTTTTTAAATCGATTTTAACGATACACAACTTCTCGATATTGCACTTACTACATCAATTTAAAGAAAATACATGTAATTTCTTTCACATGTAACGCATCAATTAATTTTTTGACACGAAAAACTTGCGTACAAAATGTTCAAAATTGACATCGCATTTACGAACGCTAATGAAACATGTTTTCCGATAAAAAAAATAAATTTTGGTAAATAAAATACGAATATTTGTATATTGGATTTACAATATGCATTTTAAAAAAACATTTGTACTAATTTTAAAAAAAAAATTGTCATATTCCTTCCCACTTATTCCTTCCCCCAAACAAGTATTATAAATAATCTACCATAATCTCCCACTTATTCCTTCCCCCGAACATGGATTATAAATAATATGTCATAATCCTTCCACTTATTCCTTCCTCAAACAAGGATTATTATAATCCTTTCCTTTTCATAATCTCCCTTTCTCCTTATTCCTTTCCTCCCTTATTCCTTTCCTTCCCCCAAACACCCCCTAAATATTTAAATTAGAACTATAAAACAAAATAAATAAAGAAAAATCTAGTTCAATAAGGAAAGTTTGCATCTCTTTCGGTTATAACCAACACATCCACAACGCCCACATTTAACGCACCTCTTGAGCTCCATTTAGAAGGGATTCTAATCTTCTTGGGTCGATCAACTGCACATTTTACATTCGGTGGGAGGATGACAATCGACATAACATCGTCAGGTATTTGTCGTTGTCGATGATCACCTAAGGGATTTATTAGTCCTCTATATATTGAACTCAAAGTGTTGTTCAAATAAAAAGGTGACACATATGACTTAATTGACAAATGCTTCATGGTGAAAACAGCACATGCATGCGCACAAGATATTTCTAATATATCTCACATGATGCAACTACAAACCTTTGAAGGTAACTACACCACATATTGGTAGGTGTCATCGATGACTTAGCATTTCATATTATTAACCGAATTAACCTACATTGAATATATGCACAACAATTATATGATGTATATATTCAATATGTTGATGTATGTGCAGAATATGTAAGTATATATTAATGCAGCATACCTTCAATGATCGACTACGTTCAATCTATTCTCTTAATATACCTTGAATTATTTTTATAAAATCTATAACTTGATGCATTTCTTCAATAAAAAAACCATCTCTGCAACATCATTCGCAAAAACCTCTAGCATGGAACATATTGGTAACTCCGTAACCTTGATCATGGCAGAATTCAAACTCTCAGATATATTAGTGGTCATGACATTATATCTCCTAAATGGTGAGTACTCACAAGACCATTTTAGAAAAATCAATGGATTGAAGCTCCTCATGTATACTAAGGGCAGAAGATTCCAATAAGCGCATCTCGTGTTCAAAGTCTACAATATTATAAGCCTTCCCACATGCATGAAATACGGTATTGACTATTCTTTTATACTTCAACTTCAGGTTCCTAAGTAAATGAACAAGACACATGCGATGTAGAACGTTGGGAAATACTACATCTATGGCTTTGCATATACTTTTATGTTTGTCAGATACTATTACAATGTCATTCCGTCCACCTATAATTCTCTTCAATTGGTTGCAAAACCAAGTTAAAGATGAATCATTCTCATAATCAACCACACAAAAGGCTAGTGAAAATATCTTATCATTGGCATCAGGTGTTGAAGCAGATAAAAGAGTACTACCATACTTATTCTTCATACTTGTTTCATCAATAGAAATTAGTAGGCGACAATGTTGCCAACCAGAAATAGAAGTAGATAATGCCATGAAGAAGTATAGAAATTTACCATTGGAATCAGCTTTGTATTCAACAACAGAACCTATGAACATGAAAAATACATACCTTAATGGTAAGAAAAAAATCACGAAAAAACAATTACATATATAATCAGGTATATTGACAATATACCTGGGTTGTTGAGTTCCAATATGTAAGCAAATTTGGGTATCATCTTGTAAGAGTCCTCTAGAGATCCTCAAATCTCATCCAACGCATCCTCACGTGCATGCCATGCTTTTTGGTAAGATATACTTAAACTATGTTCGGCACAAACGTAATAAACTATATCTTTGAGAGTGAATAATTCAGAACCAGCTAAACTTATTTTGCTCTTTAATAGGTCATTGATAACAATAAAGTTAGCATGTCTATAATCTGTTAGTGGAACATCTACTGAACATGTATGTTCAGAATCAAACCTAGTAAGAACTTATAATGTCATATCCCTATGAAAACAACCAGAAGCATACAACGACCATTTGCAATCTTCAATTACGCACTACAAAATTAACACTTTCTTGTTTGATTTGACTATAACGTATTGAAAATTATCTCTAATAGCAACGACTTGCACGGACTGTTTCAACAGATTTTACTGAAAAACATGTCATGGATTTTTGGTGAAAAGTTGGAATCTACCTTAGACATATCTATGTTTTCAAAAAAAGACCTATCATCATGGATTTCGGTTTGAAAAGAACTTGACGACAATGAACCCAAACAAATCGTTAAAGGGCCTATAGAATGAACAATAAGGGCAATATGTCGCTCAACATTCGATGTTGTTATATGGTAAACTTATTTAACATCGTTATCATTCGTTATAGTCAAATCCTTCTTAACATATTTTATAGGATCTAGGTAAAGGTATATATCAATATTGTTCATATCAATAAAACTGTATAACTTGGATCTAAGGCTAGTATACAATTCTTTATAGCACAAGTGTTCATGAACTGTTATTTCGGGCATACTAAAACTAACATAATTGTTCAATTCATTGAAAAAACCATCGAAATAGACTGCAAATTTGGCCATCCTGCCAAAAAATATTAGAAATATATGTAACTAATAATTGTGTTGTAATTAAGAAGGGACATATATATACTAAATCACAAAACAATCGTATCATATTTTTCGGTTATTGTATGTCAATATATATGTATTATTGTATATATGAAGGGGTATATACACTAAATCACATGACAGACATATCATATTTTTTGGTGACTGTATGTCAATATATATGTATTATTGTATATATGAAGTGGTATATATCTATAACCAATATTACGGAATCGGAGGTTAAAACGTTATAGGAAAACTACGATGTAATGGAGTAAAGAAAAATATAAGGAATTAAGGAAGACAACTAATTGGAAGTATATGAGGAGAACGAAAGGACGAAATAAATTGAGAATTGGTGAAGAACGAAATCGAAATCATCGGTGATGGACGAAATAGGAATCGGTGAAGAACAAAACTGGATGTACCAGAATTGAAAGAAACTTATGATTTATCGGTGACGGAATCGATCTTGCTTGAAAAAAAATGGAATTGACTGCAGAAATTACAGGAATCGAACAAGAACTAGTTATCGGCGGCAGAGGAAAAATTTGAATGATTTAGGCGGTGATAAAAATAATATGAAATATTTATTGCCGAAATTCATCAAGATCTATTTTGAAAATTATTTCCATATTAGAAGATATATTATTTGATGATAAATGTAAATAATAGAAGGTAATGTTTTTTAGAATTAAAATTTTATATTAATTAATATAATAATTAAGGAAGTTATAAATTAGATAATGATGAACAATGAAAATAAGAAAATATATAGTATTTAATTTTAAAAAAAAAACCTATATAATTTATGTTAATGATAATGTTAAAATTGTCCAAAGAATATAGAAAATCCTAATAAACATAAATATATATATATATATATATATATATATATATATATATATGTATGTATGTATGTATGTATATATATATATTTAAATAGCTGTCAATATCCCGGTTAAACTAGTTTTTTTTTTCCAATTTTTCAATGAAAAATCACGTTGAAAGAGGTGATTTTACTAGGGATGACAAGAAGAATAGAAAAATTAGAGGTTTAATTTGGCCAAATGACAATTTTATTTTTAAATTGAAAAAATAGCAAAACAGAAAATTTTTAAATAATAAATGGAAGAACGATGCCTTAAATGCCCCTATCTAATTGACAAACGTGATTTCTAAATACATTTGTAACAAAATCCACAAATACCCTATAATTAATACAAACTATGCACCCATATCCACAAATACCCTCTTGGGACATGACTGCTCGAGGACGGAGGCTTCTTCAACGACGAGGAGAGCACACCCCACTGCGACAGTGTGCTATGAAAAAGGATGGATGGTGCAACAAGCTCCATGCGAATGGGAGATCGTGGCGGTGGTGGTTGGGTTCGTAGAGATGCGACAACGGCGGTCGGAGCTTCGTGGACAAACACCGGTTGGAGCAGACACAATCCACTCACATCAGATTTGAACGTCGCGACGCAGAGGAGATGGCTGACGGAAAGGGGGGCGGCTTGGGCTAACGACAAACAGAAGCTTGATGGAGAACTAAGGTGACAGTGGCGGCTTCGACGAACGGAGGGAGATTGTCGCCGAAGATCTCGATGGAGATAAGAGAGGCAAAGGCGGCAGCGGCCGTGTGATTTCGAAGAAGAAGAAGATAAGAGTGGGGAGGCTACGACTGAGATGAAGAAGATGATGAATTTAGGGTTTTAAAAAATTATAATTATAATATTATAAAATTTATATCTTTTTTCATTTTTTCTTTTCCTTTCCGAACTTAAATAACTTTAACACCCAGCATATCTAAAATTAATGAATTGTACATTATCTTTGGCATAATTTTAGTAGTTCAACTTAAGAATCTAAAATTAATACATTGTATTTTGTATCCTAATAATTAGGGGATGTTAAAACTAATGGCATATCTTTAGGGATTGTTCAAACAATATAATTTTTTTTTTTTTATTTAGTTAAGAATTATTGTTTAAAAATACACTGTATTTGTGATATGTGATATTTTGTTTGATTTTTTTTATCTCAACAAATACACCGACATGGTAATGTTAGGAATGCAAAATTAATGATTTTTCAGAAATAATTTAGAAAATAAAAATGTTAAAATTAAGAGAATGTAAACTTAATTTATTATGTGCGTTTTTTTGGTAAATAATTTAGAAAATAAAAAATTATGAGAGTGGGAGGTTGAATTTTGGCGCTTTTAGGTAGGGGTTGAATTTTGAATTTAAACTTAACTAATTTACCAAAGATAATTATTTGCATTATATTTGATATTTTAGAGAAGGATTGGGATTGAATTTTTAAAATTCTTTTTCGTTAATTTCTTAATGTTTATCATAATAATTAATTATTGTATTATCTTTGCCATGATTTCAAGGAGAGATTCAATTTTGAATGTATAATTCCAGAAAGGAAAATATTAAATATTTGAAATTCTTTTTTGTTAATTTCTTAATTTTTATCCTAATAATTAATTATTGCATTATATAATTTTGTATCTATAATTCAAAAAATAAAAAATTGAATATTGAAGTTATTTTTCGTTAATTTCTAGATTTTTATCGAGATAATTATGGGATATTGAAACCAATTGAATATGTTTAGGAATCTCTAAAACAATATAACAATTTTTTGATTTAGTTAATAATTATCATAAGTGGGTGTAATATTTTGTTTGATTTTTTTATCTCAACAAATACACTGTGTTTGTATATGGATAATTGGGGTAATTTCGGGCCAAAAAAAATTGGAAAATATGGCAGTTAGTTTTGCCATAAATCATAAAAAAATAACAGTTTGCTATTTTTCTATTTTCTATTCTCATATTTGCTATTTCCACAAATTTTTTTTTCTTTTTTAAGGTAGCGCTCACGTTTTAATTTGATGTAGCGGTCAGGTATTAAGAAGATATGGTAGACTAGGGCGAAGAAAGAAGATGTATATGGCATAATCTTATGAATCTAATCTTAAGAAGGCAAGATTAATTATTTTTCGAAAGTAATTTAGACAATAAATATGTTAAAATTTTGAAAACAATATCTTTCATCCGTTCTTCGTTCAAATTTTGAATCTAGACTTAACTAATTCACCAAATATAATTATTTGCATTATATTTGCCATGATTTTAGTGAATAATCGCATTTAAAATTTGAATCTTTTAAATTATTTTTCGTTTATTTTTTAATATTTTTGTTAATAATTAATTATTACATTATCTTTGAAGGGATTAATGTATAATTTCAAAAAGGAAAAATGAATATTTGAAACTCTTTTTCATTAGTTTCTTATTTTTATCATAATAATTAATTATTGCATTA
Organism: Cucumis melo; assembly: GCF_025177605.1. Lineage (NCBI taxonomy): Eukaryota > Viridiplantae > Streptophyta > Magnoliopsida > Cucurbitales > Cucurbitaceae > Cucumis > Cucumis melo. The sequence goes on along the minus strand of NC_066863.1, from coordinate 21,695,370 downwards.
TATAATTTTGAATCTATAATACTTTAGATAAAATATTTGTTCACACGAGATTTCAGGAGAAATTTAATTCGTGTAATCGAACTTTGTATTGATTTATGTATTGTGGATACAATCTCTAATATTTACTCCTTTGATTCTTTCTCTCAGATACAAAAAAGTAAAATTTAGAACTTCATGGTCTTCGATCTTCAAGAAGTTGTAACTACAAGTCAATTTGAGCTTCAATCTTCTGGAATTCAAGGAAAGTTTGATCTTCCAAGTCTTCGATCTTTCAGAAGGATAATTTCGAGGTTGATGATAACTTGCACGTCTTGAGAGTCTTCAGAAGTTTTTGTCTTCAATTCTTCAGAGCTTCGATTCTTCTCTTCAATCAAAGGTCTCTCAAAATGAATGAGAAGGTCTCTATTTATAGAGAATCTCAATGGGCTTTAGGTGGGCTTGGGCCCATTTGCTTGTTGGGCGGGCTTAGGCCTGGGCCCATCTGCTTGTTAGGTTTGGGCTTGGGCCTATCTGCTTGTTGGGCTTGAGCTTGGACATGTTTTCTTGACGGGCTTGGGCTCAGACCCATTTGCTCGGTGGGTTTGGGCTTGGATCCATTTGCTCGGTGGGCTCGAACTCGGCCCACTTATTTGCGCAAGCTCGGGTCCATTATTTCTTTGGCCCAATTTTTTTTAGGGCTTGAACTAGGTTGGATATGAGAAAACTTGACTACCCAAATCCAATCAAATAATAATTATCTCAATTTTGCTGTGATGACGTGGCGTGATTTAATTGGTCAAAATTTCATGTTCAACAAATGCCCTCTTTTCGAGATTTGTACACGTGTATGAGTGGATGAATCTCGAAAATGATAAGCTGAAACAAAAAATACAAGTGATCTTGTTCTTGACTTTTGCTCCAGTTAATACGTCGAATTAATCAAACTATGCGTTTGGACATAAGTTTGATCAAAATGAAGTTTGGATACAATCCAATATCAAATTTGTAGTGAATTTTGATTATAATTCACAATTTATTTATTTTGGAATATAGCCAAAAATAAACTTGAATGAAATTGAACTTTTTTTTTTTTTACCAATGAATTTAATGGAAGAATTGAGAATTAACATTTATAAAATTGGAATATTGCCAATTCATCAAAATATGAATTTAAGTCAAAGTTTTTTTTTTTTTTTTTTTTTTGCATATTCTCTTAATTTGAATTTTTAGCGAATTGCCCCCTAACTTAAAATTTGAAAAGTTTGCCATTTTTTTTACTTCATTTCAAATCCATTTATGATTTGGGATAAAATTTAAACATTTTTTTTAATAGATGAGAAAAGAAAATCTGTGGATTTTTTTTTCAAGATTTGAGGTGTTTTTTTTTTAGGTTTAATTATGAGGAGGATATTGGAGGGATAAGGCTTGAATTTTTTTTTTTTTAAGCTTTAAAAAAAAGATGTCATTATTTTTTTTCTTAATTAATCTTTAAAAAAAATCAATAGAGGAGTTTTTTTAAAAAAAATTTAATAAAGAAACAGAATAGAGGAGGTTATGAATTCTCTCCTATAATCTCACCTAATCTAACTATTTGTTAAGAAGATTTTTACTTAGTTTGTCGAGAAAAGATTTGATTTGCTACCTTCCATCCTTTATAAATAGGGAAGAAGCTTGCAAACAAAATTCACAAAAATTCATCTTCTCTAACTTTTTTTTCCATTGCATATCTGTTTGATCCTCCAATTCTTTTTCTTTATTTGGGAGAGAAAAAAAAATCCGATGTACTTCTTTTTTTTTTCATGATTTGGAAGAAGAGGTGATAGATGAAAAAAACAGATTTTTTTTTTCATTCAATTGGTAAGGAAGAGCACATGGGAGAAGAGAAAGGAGAGGGAGAAGAGAGAAAAGAAAGAAAACTTTTTTTTTTTTTAATTTTGGAGAGATTTTTTTTTCTTTTCTTATTTCTTTTTTTTTTCTTTTTTTTTTCTTCTATTTCTTTTCTTTCCTATATATATATATATATTGTTTTTTTCTTTTCTTTTTCATTGTCGTTTTTTTTTCTTACTTCTTCTTTTTCAATTACCTTTTCCCCTCTTTTTTCACGTTTTCATCTTTTTTTTTTTACAATATACATATATTTTTTTACATTTTCACTTCTTTTAGTTTAGACTTTTTTTTCTTTGTTTACTTTTATTTCATTTTCATTTTTTTTCTTTCTATCTTTTTTTAACTTTTTTTTGTTTTTTTTTTTTGAAAAAGTTTTCTTTTCTCTGTTTTTTTCTTTTAAACTGTTTTGTTCTAACATTTTTTTTTCAAGTTTTTTTTTAATTACTTTCTTTTTATAATTTTTTTTTCTTTTCTTGTTTTTTTCACTCTTTTTTTTAGATTCGCACCAACTTGAAGCTATACCAAAGTTGACTTTTTTTTTTTGTAGTCTCATGCAAGTATATATGAAGTTTCCTTGATGTCCTGCTTCTTTAATGACGCCCTGTTTCTTCATCGACATCTAGGGTTTGTTCATGATAGACGATGCATGCCCTACTGCTTCCTCGACATCTGGGGTTTGTTCATGATAGACGATGCAACTCTATCATGATGCCCTACTTCTTTATCGACGCCTGGGGTTTGTTCATGATAGACGATGTAACTCTATCATGACGCCCTACTTATTCATCGACGCCTGGGGTTTGTTCATGATAGACTATGCAACTCTATCATGACGCCCTACTGCTTTACCAACGTCTGGGGTTTGTTCATGATAGACGATGCAACTCTATCATGACGCCCTACATATTCATCGACGTCTGGGGTTTGTTCATGATAGACGATGCAACTCTATCATGACGCCCTACTGCTTTACCGACGTCTGGGGTTTGTTCATGATAGACGATGCAACTCTATCATGACGCCCTTCTCCGTCTACTTTGCTTTTATATATTCTTTGCTCCAAGATGATGTCATCAGTGCTAACTTGCTTCTGGTGAACTTCATTTGCAGAACGATGGTTCACTTTACAGAATGATGATTGTCTGGAGTTTGACACCTTGTAGTTCTAATAGAAATCAACCAAGAGGAGATGGACTCAACTGTGTCGCATTGAAGATGAAGATCGACTACGCCGCATTAAAGATGATCATCGTGTGTGCCGCATTGAAGAGAATGATCGTCTGTGCCACATTGAAGATGATGATCGCCTAGACTGCGCCACATTAAAGATGAAGATGATGACCGCCTTTGTTTCGTCGTATTAAAGATGACGATGATGATCATTTCTAATTTGTCATGTTGAAGATAAGGATGATGACCACATTTAAGATGAAGATGGTTATCATTTCTGTTGTGCCCGTATTGAAGATAGAGATGATGGTCCATGAAGATGATGATCGTTTCTACTATAACGCATTAAAGATGAAAATGATGATTGTCTGCACCGCGCCAAATTGAAGATGAAGATGAGGAATGCCTCGGCCACGCTACATTGAAAATGAAGATGAAGATGAAGATCCTCTAAGGTGCAACATGTGTGAGAAAATGAAGATGAAGATCCTCTCGGCTGCAACACATGTGAGAAGATGAAGATGATGATCTCCTCGATTACAACACATGTGAGAAGATGAAGATGATGATCCTCTCGGCTGTAACACATTAGAGACAATGATCTTTTTTGCTGTAACATATTTGAGACGACGATCTTTTTGGCTGCAACATATTTGAAATGATGACATTTTTGGCTGCTACATATATTTTAGACGACGATCTTCTTGGTTGTAACATATTTGAGACGAAGACATTCTCTATTACAACATATTTGAGACGACGACCTTCTCGACTGCAACATATTTGAGACGATGACATTTTCGGTTACAACATATATGAGACGACGACATTCTTGGCTACAACATATTTGAGACGATGATCTTCTTTGTTGCAACATATTTAAGAACGACGATCTTCTTAGCTGCAACATATTTGAGGGGACGACCTTCTCGGCGGCAACATATTACAGACGACGACATCCTCGACTGCAACATATATGAGACGACGACTTTCTCGGCTACAATATACTTGAGACAAAAATCTTTTTGGCTGCAACATATTTGAGACGACGATCTTCTTGGTTGTAATATATTTGAGACGATGATTTTCTCTGCTGCAACATATTTAAGAACGACAATCTTCTCAGCTGCAACATATTTGAGGGGACGACCTTCTCGACGGCAACATATTTGAGACGACGACATCCTCGGCTGCAATATATATGAGATGACGACTTTCTCAGCTACAATATACTTGAGACAAAAATCTTTTTGGCTGCAACATATTTGAGACGACGATCTTCTCGGTTGTAACATATTTGAGACGATGATCTTCTCTGCTGCAACATATTTAAGAACGACAATCTTCTCAACTGCAACATATTTGAGCGGACGACCTTCTCGGTGGAAACATATTTGAGGCGAGACATCCTCGGCTGCAATATATATGAGACGACGAATTTCTCGGTTGCAACATATCTGAGACGACGACATTCTCGGCTACAATATACTTGAGACGAAGATCTTTTTGGCTGCAACATATTTGAGATGATGAAGATGAAGATCCTCTCGACTGCAACACATGGGAGAAGATGAAGATGAAGATCCTCTCGGCTGCAATACATGTAAGAAGATGAAGATGATAAATCTCTCAGGTGCAATACATGTGAGAAGATGAAGATGAAGATCCTCTTGGCCGCAACGAATGGAAAGATCCTTGTCTGCAACATATCAAAGAGGAGTAGAGTTCGCTGGTCAACATTTTGGAGAAGAGGCGAAACCGCACCTTACGAAGGTAGACAATTAAACATCTCTGTTGTCACCAAAGAAGCCACCGAGGCGCTAGCTACAGTTCAAAAGAGCCTGGACGCTGCACGCGAAGAATTTAAGAACTTCAAGTGGAGGCTTTAACTTTGCCCCCTTTGCCCCCATTCTTTTTTTTCTTTAGTTGTATTCTTGTAAATACAAGAATTTGTTGAATGGTGATGAGAATGTTCTTATTCTGGTGTGACTGCTCCTGAATTTCATTTTATACTGTTTACGCATCATTTACTATGCGCTTACATCATCACAATGAAGAATAATATTTTTTTTTTACGTGCAATTAAACTTAAAGTGAACTTTAAGCTGCCTACGTACCCTTTTTATAACATAGGGATCAAGTCATAACGTAGTTCAATTTTTTTATTATTATTATTATTATTATTTGCCATTCACCTTTTAATCTCTTGTGGGCTAGGAGCATCATGCAGTTTAGGCTCTTGTGATAAGGAGCTTTGCATATTTAACAGCTTTTATTTTCAACAAGAATTTGTTCATCTCCTTCGTTTGTAGGATTGGTGAAGATAATAAATCTTGGTTTCACAGTCAAGGAACCTTCTGTATTTATGTCAACAGACAACTTCCTCTTCATACGTGACGGGACACGACTGTGAATCTTATCGTAATCATTTTCTTCACGAAATGGTTTTGCCTTCAAAGATTTCATCTCTCTTTGTTGTTGATCATTTGTCATCTTTAGACGATCAAAAGCAGATGTTGAAGGTCGATCTTTCTTCGATGTGGAGATACTAAGCCTTTTGAAAGTTGAAGTTCGAGTGTAAATAAACGTTGGACATTGGTTTTCTTCTTCTTTCGTGGCCATACTCAATCTTTGAAAAACTGAAGATCGAGTAGTTGAAGGCTTGATACGATCAAAGATAGAGGTCCTTTGATTAATTTTATTTGAATTGTTGACTTCTTTAGAAGATCCATAATTGTTGTCGACTTCTACTATGCTGGCAGCATGACATGCAGTGACTTCAAGTATTTCTTTTGGATGATCCTCAAGGAAACTTCTTGGGAGGAATTCTGCCAAAGTTATCGACCGTCGAAGTTGGAGGAAGTCCTCATCTTTTCCTTTTATGGGCTTAGGATTCCACATCTTCTTGTTCCTTCTTCCTTTCTTTTTATGGGATATGCTTCCTTTTGCATACTTTTGATGGAATCGCGACTCCTTGTGAATGGAATTTGGTTGTCTCCCTTTTTGACGAGTGATTGTTATCCATCCTTCGCCATCATCTTTACCATGCGCTTCTTTATTTTGGGAGTTTATCGCCACGATCCTTTGTTGGAATAGAACAAGTATAGGTGCAGAAGTCCCAAATTGAATCAAGCTTTTTCTTTGATCATCAAGTTGTGTTAATGGCGGAACATTTGAAGTCATCTCGATCGCAACATGATTCGTCTGAGCTACTTCATTAATATCTAGCTCGATCTTCTTTTCACGAGCCAACTTTAGAATTAGCTCTTTCAACACGAAACACTTTTCAACAGGGTGACTAATGACCTGATGATACTTGCAGTAGTTAGGATCATCTACTTTTCCTACTTGTTCTAGTCGTTTGCATTCTGGCAACTGAATAAGTTGGTTCTCTAGCAGCTGCTCTAACATGTCTGCAACATCAGAGTCAGAAAATGGATAAACTTTTCCTGTCTTTCTTTAAGAGTTGACTGTCGCTTTTCATCGCCATCATGCTTTCTTTCAATTTTTGTTTCTTTTCTTTTAGAGAAAGATTTCAAAGGAGTTGCATGAACAACCATAGACTCTTTTATGACACTATTTGCAATCTTTTTAGTGTCAGCAAGTTCATTCTTGTCACTCCTCGATTTTGGAATCAAGAAATCCTTTGCTCCTCTATTGGCGATACTCAATTCCATATCATGGGCACGAGTTGCCAACTCTTCGAATGTGCGAGGTTTTATTCCCTGCAAAATATAAAGAAGTCCTCAATGTATGCCTTGGGTGCACATCTCCACTGCAGACAGTTCGGTGAGTCGATCCTTACAGTCAAGACTCAGAGCTCTCCATCGGTTGATGTAGTCGATGACTAGCTCTCCCTTTTGTTGTCTTGTGTTTGTCAACTCCATCATGCTGATGATACGTCGGGTGCTGTAGAAACGGTTGAGAAAGTTCCTCTCAAGTTGCTCCAAATTATTAATAGATTCAGGCTCCATATCGATGTACCAGTCGAAGACATTTCCTTTGAGAGTTCGAACGAACTGTTTGACCAATAAATCTCCTCGCGTACCAGCAGTTTCACATGATTCGATGAAGTGGGCAACATGTTGTTTTGGGTTGCCTTTTCCATCAAACTGTTGGAACTTGGGAGGTTGGTATCCATTCGGCATTCTGAGATTGTCGATCCTCTTCGTATATGGTTTGGAGTACAAAGAGAAAGTTTGAGCAGGTCCACTATATTGAGTTTTGATGGAGTTTGCAATCATCTCCTGTAATTGTTGAACAGACAACAATGCAATTGAGGTTGAATTTTGTGGTTGACTTTCTTACATAACTGCCTTCCCTTTGTCAGTATTCTTGACAGTATGTTTATGACTTGATCCAGCAGCATCACAACTTTCATTGTGATTCTTTAGAAATGCAATCTCATAATCCCTTTCTTCAACCACCTTCATGAGCATGTTCACCTTCTTTTCAAGCTCCGCCATTCTATTTTCACTTATATCCACGTCAGTTACCATAATTGACATTATATTTGGGTGAGACATTTCCTCACTTAAGGGTTTAGAGGACGAGTAGTGTTCGTCAATCGCAGGATTTTCTTTGATTACAATTTCACCTTTTGGTGGTTTGGAGATTTGCTCTCAAATATTCTTTGCAACTTCAAAAGGTGGCGTATCTTCAAATGATTGAATCTCCCTTGAGAGGCTATGAGTGTTTGGTCGCTTGCCAATGTCGCTGAGAGCTTTGGAAGTGTTGCCTTAAGATGTCATTATTTTATTTGGATGTTCTTCAAAAAGAGAAAGAGATGAAAGGTAGAGATGGTCCCACTGGGCGTGCCAAATTGTTCACCCGAGATTTCAGGAGAAATTTAATTCGTGGAATCGAACTTTGTATTGATTTATGTATTGTGGATACAATCTCTAATATTTACTCCTTTGATTTTTTCTCTCGGATACAAAAAAGTAAAATTTAGAACTTCGTGGTTTTCGATCTTCAAGAAGTTGTAACTACAAGTCAATTTGAGCTTCAATCTTCTGGAATTCAAGGAAAGTTTGATCTTCCAAGTCTTCGATCTTTCAGAAGGATGATTTCGAGGTTGATGATAACTTACACGTCTTGAGAGTCTTCAGAAGTTATTGTCTTCAATTCTTCAGAGCTTCGATTCTTCTCTTCAATCAAAGGTCCCTCAAAATGAATGAGAAGGTCTCTATTTATAGAGAATCTCAATGGGCTTTAGGTGGGCTTGGGCTCATTTGCTTGTTGGGCGGGCTTAGGCCTGGGCCCATCTGCTTGTTAGGTTTGGGCTTGGGCCTATCTGCTTGTTGGGCTTGAGCTTGGGCCTGTTTTCTTGACGAGCTTGGGCTCAGACCCATTTGCTCGGTGGGTTTGGGCTTGGATCCATTTGCTCGGTGGGCTCGAACTCGGCCCACTTATTTGCGCAAGCTCGGGTCCATTATTTCTTTGGCCCAATTTTTTTTAGGGCTTGAACTAGTTTGGATATGAGAAAACTTGACTACCCAAATCCAATCAAATTATAATTATCTCAATTTTGCTGTGATGACGTGACGTGATTTAATTGGTCAAAATTTCATGTTCAACAATATTAAATAGAAGTTATTTTTGATTAATTTGAAGGTAAAAATCTGGATAATTAGTGGATATTGAAATCAATTGAATATGTTTAGGAATGTCTCAAATAATATAATAATTTTTTTATTTAGGTAATAATTATCATAAGTGGGTGGGTTTACAATACACTTGATATGTGATGTTTTATTTAATTTTTCGATCTCACAAAATATGTACATAGATAATTGTGTTTCGTGGAGGGGTAATTTTGAACAAAAAAAAGTGAGAAAATATTTAAGACAATTAGTTTTACCATAAATAAAAAGAATAATAACTTGCTATTTTTTAATTTTCTATTATTATATTTGCAACTTGCCCCGCATTCCATTTTACTAAATCTTTTCAAGACAAAGTGTAAGCCCATAGGCCCATAAAAGAGATTGAGTTAGGCTCAGCCCAAATAAAAACATTGGGTATAGAATAACTGCCCGCCATTCGTTCTATTTCTCTTCGTCTCCGTCATCGTTCCAAGCCTCGGATTAGGGTTTAGCTTCACCCTCTTCTTCTTCCTCTACTTCTACTCTACACTTCCAAGGACCTCCCTTCTTTTTCTCCTATAAGCCATGGACGTCACCAAGAAGCGGAGGATGGACGAAAACGGTGTCGACTCCTCCGAAAATTCTTTTTCAAGAATTACTCCCGAAGACGCCCGCAAGATCATTGATCGTTTCACTCCCGACCAGCTTATCGATATTCTGCAAGATGCGGTTTCGCGTCACTTAGATGTTCTTGAGGCAGTACGATCGATTGCCGACCGAGATGTCTCCCAGCGGAAGCTATTTATTCGGGGTCTTAGTTGCGATACAAGTACAGAAGGCTTGCGTTCTCTCTTTTCCTCTTATGGGGAGCTTGAAGAAGCTGTTGTTATTATTGACAAGGCAACCGGGAAATCGAAAGGTTATGGCTTTGTAACTTTTAAGCATGTTGATGGTGCTCTACTGGCTTTGAAGGAACCGAGCAAGACAATTGATGGCCGCGTTACGGTGACGCAATTGGCGGCTGTGGGAATTTCCGGCCAGAATTCAAACGCTGCGGACTTGTCGTTGAGGAAAATTTATGTGGCCAATGTTCCGATGGATATGCCGGCCGATAAGCTGTTGGCACACTTTTCGCTGTATGGAGAAATTGAGGAGGGGCCGCTAGGGTTCGATAAGCAGACAGGTAAATGTAGGGGTTATGCTTTATTCGTGTACAAAAAGCCAGAGGGTGCTCAGGCAGCTCTGGTGGATCCTATCAAGACAATTGACGGAAGGCAGTTGAGTTGTAAATTTGCCAACGATGGGAAGAAAGGGAAACCTGGCGGAGGGCCAGATGGAAATCAAACGCAGGGGGCAGGTCAAGGAAACGTGCATGGTGATGGCATGCCAATGGCTCCACCGTCGGCAATGCCCGGTTCAGGCGCACAATATGGTGGGCCGGGAGGCATGGGGTCATATGCAGGGTTTTCTAGTGGGCTTCAAGGGGCTCAGCCGCTGGCTCATCATCCGCTCAACTCGTCAATGGGGCCGGGGCTATCTTCTGTCGGTGGTCAGGCTCCATCTTCGTTGGGAAGCTCCGGCGGATACGGTGGCGGACCATATGGTGGTGGGTACGGGGGGCCTGGGTCAATTTATGGCGGTATGGGAAGTGTAGGTGGAGGTTTGGGTGGTTCTGGAGGTGGGTTGGGCGGAGCTGGGGGTGCTTCATCTCTGTATAGATTACCACAGAGTTCGGTTGGAATGCCTTCTGGTGGTTATCCGGATAGTGGGCATTATAGCATGTCATCAGCATCAGGGCACCCAAATCAGCACCATCAACCGGCAGGAACATCACCAGCGCCACGTGTTCCACCTGGAGGGATGTATCCCAATGTGCCGCCATATTACTGAGGTATTTTCATTTTCATTTGCACTGTCAATTATTTCATGATGTGTGATTTTAGATTAGCCACGCCTACCTTATTCTTATTATTCTGCATATTTGTTCGGAAAACCGATCTGCAGCGATCTTTTCCCCCTCTGCTTGATGGTTTCAAGTTCCTTCCGGTTGTTCAGTTACTAACTTTTGTTTTGTGGTCTTTAGCATTCGAGCTTGACGTAAATGCATGTTTTGCCTGAAAATCTGCGTTTTCTCGTCATTTTTTTGTTGTATTTTTTTATCCGGGTCTAGTTTTGTTGCTTTCGTATCATATGAGTCCGGATTTTTTGGTGACTATTGCGTTCTAAATAGTAGCAGTTTTCTTAATAAATCCTTTGCATTATGTTACTATTAATGTGGATTCTTTTGCTTGTTTATTTTCCAATTTGATATCAGTTCCCACCTTTAATTTTTGTTTCGTAGTTAGTTTTCCATTGCACCGTTTTTAGGCTTTTCACCTTATTCTCAATGTCTGTGTCTTTTGATGATACTTATACTTGTTAGGATATTATTTGCTCGAATTCCATTTACTGCAAAGGATTTCACTTGTTCATGTATTATGTTGTTAGAACGTTTAACATTCGTGTGATTGAGATGCAAACCTAGATAATTTGAATTTTAGCTGAAATAATTCTGATGCTTTGGTTGCTTCATTGTGATTGATTACATATCTTTGGGTCAATCTGTACTAGAATCATGTAGGATGGGAAGGGTTGGTTTTATCTTTATGCATCTACTCTCAGTATTGAAATCTTATTTCTTCAATTTTGCCTATTCTTTCCCATTCCCTTGTTTTTTTCATGTTATACAATCATTTGTATCTGGAATAAGACAGCATTCTTATCTTCCCTCTTTCCTTTCATGTATATTTTTGACTTGTTATAATGACGATACCTAGCTTCCCCTCTTGTAAGAAAGCACTTTGGCCATTTATACTGACTATGCCTTTATTAGCTCATGTCAGCTTACTCGGGAAAGATGGATTTTTGAGAATGCTGATTTCATATTCTCTCAGGAATTAGTTATTGAATATATATTCACAGCTAAAAGTTGATTATTCCTGGAGTCTCTGTGATCTAATTGGCTTTGATGCTGACTTTTATAGTTTTCGTAGCATTTTTCTTAATTAGCATTAATAGAAGGAATTATTGGTTTTTATATGCACTTATCTTATTCATTCAAAATAGTGATCCCAACTTAATGGCAATATGTGTTAATTATCATATATGTTTTAAGCCATGTACCATGTGGATATGGAAACTGAAAGAAGAAAGGTATCATCTATTCATTTACTATCTCATGTAAATGAGGTCTTCACTCTCTGACTTATCCCGTCCCTGCCCTCATCTTTACTTTTCTTATTTATCCTACCATTTGGATTTTTGGGAATGAAGCCATTCTCATTTTTTCTCCTCTATTAGATGTATAAACACACACTTTTACACACAATGTCTCTTTCTTATTCTGAACGCTGCCATTTGTACTACAGTTAATTATGCCCGTAGCTCATAATACGTGGCTTAGAAACATTGATTTATCTGAGTATGTTGGTTTCAATATAAAGGAGCTACCTGTTGAATATATTTATTTACTGTTTAAGTTGTTGTTTCTATTTTTGCTGTAATCCAAATCTCATTTTGTTTATAACTAAAGGGAGTTTTGGTGGGCTGGTTTCTTTGTATGGCCTTGTATTCTTCCATTTTTTTTCTCAATGAAAGTGGTTGTTTCCATAAAAAAAAAACCTGAAGGGAGTTTTGATTCTATTGTCTAGTTTATTTGAAATTTTGGTTTTCACCTTTATAATTCTGGCCATCTAAGATTGCCCTCGGATTTCTAATATTGGCTTTTACAATGTCAATGCTATAGTGCCTTTATAATTTTGGTTTCTTGTTTCAGAAAAATGCCTTTATAATGTCTGAGTTTTGGTTAAATCTGCTGTGTTTCTCTTTGAACTATTTATTTTATGTCCACTCTGTTTTTATTCATAGTTTTTTAAGTAAGGGTTGATGATTGGTTTAAGATATTGTTTGAATAATTTGCTTTCACCTAGCATGACCTTTTCTTGTTTGTTTGTGTGTAGTGATGAGTTTAGTTAAATGGGTTTCTGATTCAGGTTATGATGCTTGTTGGGCGCAGATGCTTTATGTGCTCTGGTGATTGCGTTGATTGCAGACTGTAACTCTGGTTTGATGAATGCATTAGCTTTGCTTGTGGCCTCTGCTGTTTAACTGCACCTTTGAGTTGTCTATTGATAATTACTTGTAGTCAAAGAGACAGTTAGAAAGTTAGATAATTTTTGTACTGTACCCAATCACTTATTTGTGCTACTTGACTTTTCTACTAGTAGTGAGTTTAGTATTTTATGAGTACTATTATTTGCTCTGGTTATTGTAGTTTTGTCTGCTTTCTTTTGCTTTCAAATGCTTGGACGATCTTTTTCCTCTATCTTTTTCATTTACTGGTCTCCTTTTCCCCCAAGCAATTATTGCTTAGAATTTTGTATTTTGATATTTTGAATTTTGATAGTCACTTGTGCTCATCTTGGTTTGGGTGTATCAACCGCTATCTTGGTTTGAGTGTATCAACCTGTTTGAAGAATATTGTATTTTCTTGGTTGTTGACTCGTTGCTCATCTGCTGGGAACTTTGAAATGGGCAGTTCTTGTTGTCAATTGATTTTTATTCCTTTCTCTTCCATTATTATTGTCATACTTTTCGATCATTGTTTGTGGATGATTGATGAAAGAATTAAGAAGGAAAAAAAATCCATGGTGGTTGTGTTGGCTGAACTTGGTACTGGTTTGTATGTCGATGCTGTGTGGATCCAACTTCTATTGTTGCTCTGCTATGTGTCTCTGTTTTGAAGAAAGTTGTTGGAGCAACAAACTTTTGTCAGGCTTGGATTTGAATGTTACTTGAAGCCCTTTATATGTATCTCTTATCTTTTGATGGTTTGGTTTTGTTGAGCAATTGACTGTAGAGAGAGATGCTATTTCACTTTTCAGCTGTGTGACTTTACTCTTTTAGTTGTATTGGTTGATTCGAGTGCATAGTTGAGTTGGATGGTTGGACCAAATACATGTGTGCACGGTGACAAAGGCTGATTTCATTTTTGCTTTGTTTATTTCTCTGTCGTGTATTGATTAGCCCGAAGTTGGCTTGGTTGATGGTGGGTGCCTGGCGGTGTGTTTTATGGATGACGATAAAATATTTGTTTCTCAATGCCCCCTTTTTACTCTATATATTTGTTCAACCCCATTTAGAATCTTGACTTGTTAACTTTCACATTTTGTGACTGCGTTTTAGGTGCCAAATATTTTGGAAATCTAGAATTTGTAGGATGGATGTTAGAAACTGGCATTGTTTTAATTTGAGGTTGCAAGTGTGAAGGAGTTAGTTTGTATGAAATATTTAAAAATAATCCCAAATGCCCCTGATGAAGAGTGTTTATTAGATTTATGTTTCTCACATAATATTTGGCGTTTCTTGTGTTTTGTGTTTGGTGGAATATGAAATGAGATGACACGAATGGACATCAACCCACTGGGACTGTGGAGGACTTAATATCAATCAACAAGACTTCAAATTTAATTGCTGCTGAAATTTTACAATTCCTTTCTCTATGGCATCACCTGTTGTTGAAGCTCATTCCTCGGTTCACCCATGGCTTCTCTCTGTAATCTTATGTCTCTTCATTTTTTTTTCCCCTTGAAATTATGAATCATATAATTCAATTTGTTTTGTTTCATAGAAACATTTTGCTATTTAATAAACTCTTTTTTTGGGGGAAAGATATAAAATTATTGTCACTGCCTGTTGAATGTTAATATCTACGTAAACTTATGGAACAAAGGTACTTCATAGACACAGATAAGATTAAGTATCATTATGTTGCAATGTTTGGGATTTTGAGAACATCATGAAGACCTAATTTGTTATTTCTTTTTCTGAAGAAAAACAGAAGGAAATTCATCTGAACTAACCATTTTTCTTCCCTAAAGAAATGAAACACATTTATGCTACACTATACCCATTCCATATGGTTTGTATGAATTTTCATTCAAAATCGATGTATCATTTTAAATGGTAAATATGTTTTTTAATTAGGAGTGTATTATGTTTTCAACAATGGTTGAATTTAGTCCCTTTGTTTTTAAAATAACTTTTTTGGTTAACTCTTAAAGAAATAAGTTTGAATGATCTGTTGAAAATGGTAGTATATGTTTTTATTATTTAAGAAGTTTTCTAAAAAATATAAAAAGTCTGCATGTACATGTAGTATGAGTTTTGGTTTATTATTGATTTTTTTTACTTATTACTTTTTTATAATTTTCATATCAAAATTAAAATGATAAAAATATTTTTAAATTTTTTTATTTGTTACATTTTTATAATTTTTATATCACAATTAAAATGATAAAAATATTTTTAAATATTCAAGGACCAAAGTGTTATTTTTTGTCTTATGTTTATTTTTATAATAATTTTAATTAAGTGAACTATGAACAGTTAGCAAACATGATTTGTAAAATAATACATGTATATATATTTATAAATAATAAAATTGATTTCAAAAAATATATATAAACGTGGATATTGATATCATTGGATTTCTATGTATTTGAAAACCATTTTTATTTTTTATCGTAAATTTATAATAAAATGGTTTCAGTTCATTCTAAATAATAATTAATTTCTATTAGAATAATTAACTTTTATTAGTTAACCGTTTAAAAAATAGTAAAATATTAAAACTATTTACAAGATATAGCAAAATTTGTTCAATCTTTTATAATCAATTCGACTTTTTTTTTACTATAGATATATATGTGTATATATTATTTTTCCCTTAACAATTCTCTTTGAAAAATATCTTACTACTAATTTGTATATCCCACTTCCTCCCTAATCCTTACCAGGGAGGCAAGGCCAAAAATAGGTACTTTTCCACTATGGATCATTAGATGATGCTCACTAAGTTCTATATACTATATTAACTGATTTGGACCAAAACAAGCTTATAGTCCTATTCTCTCATAACATATATTATAAAAATAAATGATAAAGGTTGTTAAGATGCAATATTTATAAGATTTTTTTAAATTTCTTAACTAAATCAAATATTTGTATGTCATTATATAAATTGTACATTTTTTTAACAAACTAATTTCTGATTTAAAATTGTAAACATATAATAACATTTTATTTTCTCAAACAAGATTAATATTTTAGTATTTGTAATTTTATGAGATTTTATTTTATATTTATTTTGATATATTTAATCATTATAATAGTAAAAAGTGGATGGTT
Source organism: Cucumis melo (assembly GCF_025177605.1). Taxonomy (NCBI): domain Eukaryota; kingdom Viridiplantae; phylum Streptophyta; class Magnoliopsida; order Cucurbitales; family Cucurbitaceae; genus Cucumis; species Cucumis melo. The sequence continues at coordinate 21,679,519 of NC_066863.1, read as the reverse complement.
CTATTTATTTAGAGTATAAACCCTAATGACCTAATCTTACCTATCCATTTCTTCTTTACTTTTATTCTACTAATTTACTGGTCAATTGAAAAAATTATTTCGGTACAATAAAACAATAACTATAATAATCACTCTAAATTTTCTAACTTTGTTTAGTTCTAAATTTAATTATGGTGTGTAAAAGAACATATCAAATTCTCTTAAAAAAATTCATTAATTTAAATTTGAAGAGAATCTATTTATTTTTGTTTTTTTATTATTATTTTCATGGTCCACACTATTCTTAGAAATAGGTTTATAAATATTGTTTTGTTGTTGTTATTATTATTATTTATTTTTTTATTTTGGATAGTTTTAATTAAAATTAGTTAATGAGTGATTATAAGTTTCTAATATTAGAAAGAAGTAATTTAGTCCTTTTAAAGGAACTCAACATAATTTTCTGGAGAACGCCTTTAATGGTAATTTGATTTTCATTTCATATGTTCTTAACTAGAAAATAAAAAATGTATATGTATGTATGTATATGTATATATGTATCTGTACATATACGTATGTATGTATTTATATATATGTGTATAATTTAGTAAATGTTTGCAGAGTAAATGATAATTAGAATTTATTCATAAAATTGCAGACTAACTTTCTTTGATGGGCCAAGATGTAGATGAAGTTTTGAACTATGTACACCAAAACACTTACTTTTTCTCAATTCCTTGAATGCCTTATAAATGAGAAAAAATCGATATCCTTCTCTTAAAACCTTAAAATCTAGAGTTCTAAAAGATGAATAGGTTGGTTATGTTAGGATTGAATTCGGTTATCTTAGGATTGAATTCCCAATTCAAACACATTCCATATTACAGTCTGGCCTGGCCTTACCTTGACCCAAAAACAGGATATGTATAGCCAATTTTTCCGTTAATTATTTTGGTTCTTAAAGAACCTTTCATTTTATTTTGTTGGTAATTATTCATTTGCTAGTCATTAATTTATTTTTGGAAAAATATAGACATATATTGTTACTCTGATCCAATGCCAAACTTCATACAACAATGATAATTATCTAAATTGTTTCTAAAATTTGTTTGAAATTTTTGTTTGAAAATTAAGTTAAAAAAATATTGTTGATATTTTAATTTTAAAAAATAAATGATTAGCCTATCTCTAAACAAAAAATTGATAACTGAAAAAAAAAATATACGTTATATTGATACAGACTCTTATCTAATGTTTTAAATTAGAAAATTTCGTCCAAAATTCAAAAAAATATATATAATTCAAAAAAATATAGATAATTCAAAAAATATTTCAAACATATTTTTTAAGATCTACGAAGGCAACATTCTAGATTGACGACAAATAAATATGAAATATTTTATCTATTTTTATTTTATGAAATCTATCAATATTTTTTTTTGAAAAATGATATCTAATTATTATTAATTTATCTAAAAATGATTAGATTCTCAACATTCATAATAAGCATATCAGATTCTCACATCAGACCATATATTATAAAAGTAAAAATAAAGGTTGTTAAGATGTAATACTTATTTTTTTTAAATAATTTATAGAGTACTTATTTTGGATTCACTAATAAAAAGATTATCATGTTTTTTTAAAAAAAAATTAACTAAATTAAAATTTTCTTTGTTACTAATATGAAGTATACTGTTTTTTTTTTATCAAACTAATCTATGATTTAAAATTGTAAACATATAATAACATTTTATTTTCTCAAACAAAATTAATTTTTAGCATTTTTAATTTTATGAGTTTTTATTTTTATATTTATTTTGATATCTTTAATAATAATAAATAATTTACAGCCCTATAATTTCGTTACAACAAAATAATAATAATAGTAATAATCTCTTTAAATTTTCTCACTTTGTTTAATTCTAAATTTAATTAGTCATATAATTTGAAAGTTTGATTTGTTGACCAAATATGGTGCATAAAATATCATATCAAATTCTCTTAAAAAATTCATTAATTTAAATTTGCAGAGATTTTTATTTTTTAATGTCACAGAATCTTATTATAAGTTTTTTTTTTTTTTTTTTTTAATTTTCATGGTCCACAATATTCTAAGAAATATTGTTTGAGTATTATTATTATTTTAGTTAGTTTAAATTAAACTTAGTTAAAGTGTGATTATATTTTCTAATATCAGAAAAAGTTATGCATTCCAAGGAACTCAACTACTTTTAATGGTAATTTGATTCTCACTTCTTAGAAATAAAAAAATATATATATATATACATGTATAATTTGTTTGATAGGTGCGGATGAATTCAAATCCTGCAGCTATGTCTTGGTTCAATAATATTTCTGGAAGCTTTCCCTCCCTCCCCCAAGATGCAGATGAAGTTTTGAACTATGTAGACCAACACTCATACTTTTTTTTCCAATTGCATGAATGCTGAATGATTCTATTATAGATGAGAAAAAAGAATTGATAATGGAGGGTTTAAATGATTACATGTTTGGATTGAATTTTCAAATGTTTAAACAAATGTTTATGAGTGAAAAAAATGTTTATAAAGGCTGTTAATTGTGTTTGAAATTATTGTACTTATTTTGAAGATTTATGGTTTTATCATTTGGTTTTTGATATCAAGCTCATAAGTACCGAATTATTTTAGATTGGAATGGCTATAAACGGAACTAAGTTAGAGAGTGTGGTTTTAAGCTCGAGATAGAGATAGTTTTCTCGGAAGGCTATTGTTATTGTTAATTATTGGAGTTTGTTAGTGATATAATTGGGATCTGACCCTCTTCACATTATAAATTTCTATTTGAATCTAGGAATCAATCAAATACATTGCGAGGAAGGTGCAAAATGTGGGAGAAAATGTTATGAAGTTATATTCTAAAGTTGCTGAAGTTATAGTTTTTCCAATTATGGATCCAAATTATATCAGTGAAGAGGAAGAAGAAGAGAAAGAAGAAGAAGAGGAGGAGGAGGAGGAGGAGGAGGAGGAGGAGGAGGAGGAGGAGGAGGAGGAGGAGGAGGAGGAGGAGGAGAAGGAGGAGGAGGAGGAAGAAGAATCATTTATTTCTTATTTCAAAGCATTGTTGGGAATTGATGAAGAACATTATTTCGCTGATCATAATCCAATTGATATGTCAATGCCAACTGATATTGAATATGATGCTTTTGAACAAAATCAGTCAGAAAGTGGTTTTGGGGATTCTGCTACTGAAGTATTTTCAACTACATCTTATATGGAAGATCCTATTCACGTGGCTTCATCATCAGAAATAAGTTGCAATGAAATTGGGAGCAATATGTTGCCAAATAAAGCTTTTGCCGTCTATTATGCTGCACTTCATAATGATGAGAATGAAATAATCAAAGGGAATTATGATCGTATTACTTCTCACATTGACTCAGGTGGAAACTACTGTTCTAATTTTTCCTCATCAATCGACTCGTTTGGTTCATGTTCTTCTTTCCTTCTTCTAACATCTTCTTTTTCATTCAACTGTATTGGTTCATCAATCTAAAGTATTGCCACTGATGTCTTGGTTGTATTGACTGACTTGCGATGAGCTTTTGTAGGGTCATTGGAAGACTATGAATCTGCTGACTTCAACAAGGAAGCAAACGATTTATCTCATCAAGTGGTGCTTGAAGATAACTGTGTCATTGTGGATTATAGTACTATTCCCCATGATGATGTCTCTACTGAACCCCCAAACCAACCTTCATTTAAGGTATTTTGTTTCCTATATAAATTACTTATGATGTTCTTGAAAATTATTTAAAATCACCTATGATTGGCCAAAATTTTTACGTATTGACAATACAACGGATGCAACATAATACGAGCTATAAGTCTTGTTATTGCTTTTGTCTTTTCCATTCAACAATTGTAGTGTAATAAATCAAATCATCGACCTCTAGGATTAATATATGTTTTACCCACCGAACTATTTTTGAATTAGCATATACAAGTCTTATTATAAAAAAAGAGATATAAGTATAGATATGAAAACCAACCCAGATGCATTTATTTAAATATATTTATTCTTAAAGTAAAATATATTATTTTAATACTCTTACTTTGAAGATTTAACCATGGCTCATGTGTTTAACGTTCGATGTTTTTTAATGTCAAAATTTATGTTCAATCATTTTTAGACATTGGAGATTCGAACTTCGAACTTTTTGATCAGACATACACCATAACTAGTTGTTATACTAGGATAATAAAACGTTGTTAACATCCATTTTTACATGTTTTTTTTCTTCTTATAATTATGATGCAGAGAACAATATTGAATGCTTTGTTTCCCAAAAAGAGGTTAGCAATGGAGTACAAAAAGCTAGTTATTTTGGAAGGACATAATGCAACAAAGTGCTGCCAGGGAGCAAGCTTGGCTGCTCCACGTACAATGCTTTTGAAGGATTCTGATCAAACAATTCAATCAAGTGACTCTGAATGGGAGCTTCTTTGAATCAAAACAAGTCCAGTTTTCTTAAAAACTTTTTCCATCAAATTGGTTTTAGGCTTATTTTTGCATTTGAATTGATGCTTTAGGATATTTTTGTTTGAAGTTCTTGTTTTTCATTTTAGAATGAAGTTGCTCGACCGCTACGTGGGGGGGTCAGGGTAATTGGATATGTTTTTTTTTTCTCCTAGTCTTTATAGAACAAAATTGTTTGGATTGGTTTATTGCTCTTTTATTTGATTCCAGTTTTGATATTCCTGATCTACATATATACTGCTAACTTCTCATGACCTCACTAGTTTGGTGTTGTCAGCAACGTTTTTCGTTTTTATTTCTTGTTTCTAGTTTTTGAGAGAAACGTTATTTTGGAAACAATTAGATCTAATTTTAAGTTTTTGACTTTTCATTTTCAAACTTTCAAAAACATAAATAAAATAATGGTTTTATTATATTCTTTTTGTTGTAAAAGGGATGTATGTTCCAGTTGCCATTGAGCTAAACTCAACTTGACTAGCTAATCTCAACTGACCACAGCTTATAGTTAATGCAACTGTGATTCAAGAAAAGAATTAACAAATTAAGTAAACACATCCTTAATTTTCATCATCAAAACTTCCTCCTTTCTATTCCTACCTTTGGCCTTTAAGAGGAAGTAGAGTTTGGAAATTTTATTGAAATTTTCTCCTTGCCAACAAGGGTGTCTTTTAGAACATTACATCACGAATAAAGGGTGAAAATCAATCCTTTTTAAAGAAAGTAAACCTATGGTCTCGAAGAAGTCACGATGTCTTATCCTTCGAGCTATTCTATGCTCAAGTTCCTAATTATCGCAAGAGACTTGCCATTTGATGTTCGGGTCAAAGCCTACTAAAGACTTTGATGGTTTCTTAACAAATAAGCATACAGAATTTCATTCCACGTATCAGGAACTCCTGGTAAACACCAATGTATGCAATCTGCAAAAATTTTTGGATCAGATCTCTGTTCTTTCGTCAAAAGCTTGCCTCGACGCTCCCCGTAAATCGATGTATGAGCATCCTTTCGAAACTCAGATAGCTGTGTAATGTTTAATAAAGTTACATTTACTTTAAGATCCTGTATAACATCATGAATTATTTCCATTATCTCAGTGCTTGACCCAGTGCCCCAATGTGGATGATGAATTGGTTGAGACTCATTGAAGCAGTTCTCATCAGTTCCTGGCCTCCATTCCCAGCTCCTACAACAGATAATTTGCCACCTTTCTTATTAAGCTTCAATGGATGGAACTTTGAGGTATACACCATTTAGTTCAACAATTTGATTCCTTGAAGCTTCCTCGTTCGAATATTAACGGTTCCATTTCATAGCTTTTTTGTTTTTTGGTTTTTGGTCTTTTAAAATTCAACTTTAATGCCTATTCTACTGCTTAAACTGCTGTCAAGAAAATAAATAAATGGGATCTAACCGGACGTTAACGGTTGAATTTATTAGTGAAGATTTAAGGCGGTGTAAGAGCAAGTGGTCTTGTATTCAGAACCTAAGCTATCAACTTTAAGTTTTTTGAATTCTACATACAACAAATTTACAAATGAGAAGACATTTAGAATTCGGTTGAGCACATTTTGTAATCTTTGTTACAATTTTAAAGCTGAGGAAACTAAAAGGTCATTTTTCATTCAAACTTGGTAGCATTTAGATGATTGCTTTTTTTTTTTTTTCTCCATTTACTGTCAGAACAGAACTTGAGAGCCTTGTTTTTACTACCGTTATATTGGATTGATTGGAAGAAATTTAAGTTGCAATGAGTCACGACTTGTTGAAAAATGAAAGAAAAATATGTAGAATGGAACTCACCACAAATGTGTTGGAGACATTGTCATGAAGAAAACCTTCTGAGAATTAGGGTTGATGTTGGATTCAAGCCAATTTGCCCATGTTTCCATTGCCAATCTGTATGCAGTGCTCACATTATACTCTCTTACATCCTCTCCAGATCCATACCTTAAAAGAAAAAAGAAAAGCTCACAATCAATAATATGCTTTTGAATGAAGTATATTAGTTAAGGACTTCCACTAAAAAGACAAAAGTTGCATCATACGACTTCAAGAATTTACGTGAGTGATTTTGAAATTGTGAAAATCACTTTCAAATAGTCGTTTTTTCTCTAGCTGCTTTTGTTAAAAATACTAAAGTTTCAAGAAAGACAAATATTGATTGATTGGACATGTGACGTGACGTCGGACATAATTAACCGTAGACAAATTAGAGTTTGCGTAGTTGATTTGAAGGATAGAAACTTGATTGTACTACTTTTCTTTTATTATTCGTTTTTATTTGTTGCTAAATCAAATGATAGTTCTTCAACAAGAATGCTACGTTCACAAGTTGAAAGTTGAAGTACAACCAAGTTGACAGAGAGGGCAGTTTGAATCAAGTTAAGAAACTAAATAAGTACATGAATCAAAGTTTAGGAAACTAGCCAGAAAGGAAAATTAGAAAAAGAGTACTTACGTGGCATTGATAAGGGGTTTATATCTCCACCAAACATAGCTCTCAAACACCAAAACATCAACCCCTTTCCAGTGGTTGCCATGGTTGGCTATGGAGTCGAGCTTCACCATTCTTTTCAACACAGTATGGTTGGTTGCATGATCAGATATAGATTCAACTATAAATGGTGCCCAGTAGTATTCTATTGATACATTGTAATCCTGATTCGACAAATCCGAAAAATCCGAAAAATGTAAATATTCAAATTGATGTAGTATTATTTTACTATAATATAGTTGGGAATTTATGATGTGTAGAGGTATGGATTTTCCAAAAAGTTTTAGGTACCTCAACTTTGAAGATCTTCCTAGGAGGAACTCTTTCAAGGGATTTCTTTCCTTTGGGAATGGCTGATTGAACCAAACAAACCATTGATTCAAACTGCCCTCTCTGTATTGAATCTCCAACAAACATTATTCTTTTGTCTCTCAAAATATCCAACACTTTCAATGCATCAAACCTGACAATTTATACACCAAGATCAGATTAATCATATAGTTTGATACATATGTATATACACACACACACATATGTAATTATCATCTCAGTTTAAAGGTTAGAGATTAAAATCTCTACTGGTACAAGCTTTTGAAAGGAGTGTTTAAATTGGCAATGTAGATGGTTTGTTTATTATGACTGTGAGTTGGGTCGAAATAAGGAAGCACATTGCAATACCTAGGCAAATTGCAAGAATTGGGTTGCCATCTCCATTTCTTATAGAAAGAATCAGGTCTACCATTCTTTTGGCAAGTAACTTGTTTAACCAAAAATGGACATGTCTCTTCTTCATAAAGAGGGTATGATGCATTGTCCCATTCCCATTTCCCTTCAAACAAATTGCAGTTTTCATCTATGAGGTCTTTTGCAGAGACAACAATCGGTAGTCGATGCTTTTCACTTCTTGGTCGACCATACATCTTAAAGACAAAGCTTCCATGACTCTTTAGATCATCTAAAACTAACCGAGCGAGTCCTATTATGAGAAGAGCGGCCAATGCTACCGGAAAGACAGAATGAACTTGCCGATCCAAGGAGAGTTGCTTCAACATTTTGCTTTGTGGGTGATGAATTGATTTTCTTTACTATTGTTTGACATTGTGTTTATTGGGAAGTTACTGAATTATTGTTCATATCTTTAGTTTGAAGTATCCTTTCTTTTTTGTGCAACCACCAGTTGGTGGAATGTAGGTGGTAGTTTCATGCTTTGCAAAGCTATGAACTGTTCTCATGGTCAATCTGAAACCTTTTTTCCCTCAAACAAATAGGATAAGCAGATTTGCACCGTAGATCTCTAAAGAAAGAACCAATAAATATCAATTACTTTGAACTGTACTATGTTTCTTCTTTCTTATTTGATTTCGTTGACATTTTCATGACATTTTAGATTTTGGTGAAACTAATGGAATCGTTAAAATGGTTGAAAGTCAGTTAAGTTCTGTTGTTAGTTTGGTTTTAATGTTGTTTGGTACTCTTTTTGTTAGGTAAAATGTCAAGCTTCTTAAAATGAACATCAGATTTGTGTCATTTTTCAGTTATGAGTCATAACTTTTGTTTGGAGAACTTTATTTTGAGTTAACTTTACTCTTCAGATTTTCAATTTCATTAATCATTACCTTAAAAAATGGCATCCACTTCATATTTATTTTATCCAATAATATCCACTTTCTTTAATAGTCATACTAGTCAGCAATCATTTTTATCTGTATTAAATTTAACAAGTTTTATTAATTTATTGGAATACATTTATTAGATCAAATCAAACCACAATTTTATTATACACTAATCGTATAATTTAGATGAGTACCGACAAAAATTATAATTTGTGTTAAATATTTCGAAAAAGATGGTTTAGATTGTCAAATCTAAAATGATCATACATGAATATCAAAAAAAATATTGAAAAAATAAATGGTATAATTTATTAAAGAATCTTGAAATCCAAATGTAAACGACCAAACAATAGTCAAATCCAATAGACTTTTGCTTTTGAAATTGTTCAAATATTTTGGGATAATGTTATATTTTTAAAAACATCCCAATATTTATTTTGAAAAAATAAATAAATGAAAATATCGACCGAATATTTACGGTTTCTATAAAAATAAATTAGAATGAATTTTGTTTGGATTGGATTTCTTTTTGGAAAAGAAATACATTTTGAGACTATTTATAAAATACAGAGAAAACTTTAGAATCGAAGATTTTTGCTATAGTTTGTGAATTAATGTCATATTTAAAAAGTTATTTTTTATACGCAGGTGTATATAGTTTTATTCTTCTTCTTCTTTTTTTTTTTTTTTTAATTTTTGAAAAAACTAAAAAAAATCGTTAAATGGACGAAATATACCGTTAAATAGTTGGATTTCCTTTATTTATTTATTTATTATTATTTTTTTTGAAAAAAAACCTATGAAAAAAGCTCCTTTGGATGATGAACAAGAGCATACTAAGATATGTTGGCCGCAAAGTCCAAAGCTGCTCTTCGAGCTTCGAGAATGTTGGATAATGGAATCCGCAGCCTTCATACTTGTTGTTTGCGCTCTCCCTTTGCGCCCGAGAGGCCTCTTCTCCAATCAATTTCATACCGGAGAACTCGCTGCCGGCGTCTTTTTGCGACCTTTTGCTCTGCTGCACCCACCCCCAATAAGGAAAGGAAGTCGAAGGTGATTGTTATATCTGGTCCAACTGGTTCTGGGAAGAGTAGGCTTGCTATGGAGCTTGCTAAGCGTCTCAATGGTGAAATTATCAGCGCCGACTCTGTGCAGGTCAATCGACAATGTCTGTCCTTGTATGGTGCATAGAAAATGGGAGGAGAATCAAAACGAAACTGGAACTGTACTTTAATTTAGCTTATCTACAACTGTTGTTGATGTTTTTTCTAATAGTTGTTTGGTGTTGAGGATGCCACGTTGAGAAATTAGAATAAATCACAATCTGTATAAGCTACACGGTTTAGTCCTTTAATGCCTATTGGTTTTTAGATGGATAATTATCTAATTTTTGGGTTCTTCTAGCCAAATGTTAGGATGATGAACTGTCAGACGTATGATTATCTTTGCATTTTCATGTGAATAAAAGCACGAAACGTCAATGTATGGGAATTTCAAACTTTCTAGCATCTATATAATGAAATTACTTTTGGCACTAATAAACTTTTGGAAAGTAGAGAAACCAATGCCTTCTTACCTCTAATGCTTTGAGTAAGCAAGTACATTTCTTTTAGCGTTAAAAAATTTCCTTGGCCTGTGTATTGGGTATCTCATAAGGGGTCCATCGCTAACATTATTTCTAATTTTACTTGGAGTTTCAATGTTCTTCTCTTTGTATCAGTAATGAACCAGTTTCTTGAATGCTAATATTATTCATTCTGGCTAATTTTAGGTATACCAGGGTCTTGATATTGGATCTGCTAAGCCATCGGCAAGGGATAGAAAGGTGTCTTATATCTTACGTGCTCTAAAATTTTGCTATTACTTAGTAACTGAAGCTTGAGGAATCATAATCTAGCCTCTATTTTAAAGACGCTTAGGAGTTCTGGAATGATAAGCTGACAGAAAAGAAGAAAGTGTGTGATTGACATAAAAGTAGAAATTACGTCAAATCAATGATGAGTAATCAAATATAAAGTCAGCTGTAATCAGAATCAGATCTTACAAGTTTTCATTTCAACTCGGCGTGACATTTCAACATCTTCCCTACTCAAAATAATTGGAACAACATAAGAATATTGAAAATAATTGATCGCATAGTCTCAATAAAAAAGCTAACCATACAGATATATATGTACGTACATATTTCTGATATTGATAAGTGCATCTTGATTAGTTTCACATATAATCTGTCTCTTGAAGCATGTTTTACATTTTTGGGTTACGATAAAATTATTTTTGTTATGGCCGAGTGAGATCACATATATGAATAATTAATATTGTTAAGTTACTGTTTTAACTAGTAGATATATATTTTTTAAATTCTGTAGTCAAGTTGATTGAATACACTCTTCATACTTCATTTGATCAAGAATTCATTCTTTCTGTATTTTAGGAGGTCCCACACCATCTGATTGACATTCTACGTCCATCTGACGGTATGCTTCTCAGTAGATCTTTCATCTGTGAGTTTAACACCAACTAATTTTCCATATTCACTTTGTAATGATATATAATTTAGACATTGAATGCAATAGTATATATTTGTTGTGTGCAAGAACGTTTGAACTTATTGTTAAAATTGTCCAGAATATTCTGTTGGTCGGTTTTTTGAAGATGCAAGGCAAGCGACAAGATGTATCCTTGATAATGGCCGTGTTCCGATAGTTTGTGGTGGGACAGGATTGTATTTAAGATGGTGTGTACCATCATAGCCTTCCTTTGGAAAATTATTTGAAGATTCTTTTCTCTGTTGGTAATTATTATTTTAAATAGGACTAGCTTGAATTTTGCATCCTCAGTTAATCAATGGAAGCACGAATGTCAATGTTAGTGGTGCCTGTGTCTTTTTCTTGCTTGTAATGCTGACTAAATGCTTTTTGAATATGGGTTCTCGACTCTGGGAAAGAACGATAGAGCATATGGTTTTTTAGATAAGAAACATTTCATTGATAAAATGAAATAAGGGGAAACCTCAAGCACCTAAAAGTGATTACAATAAGAGTGCCAATTTGAAACTAAGAAAACCATAGAGCATATGATGAGAATGGCTGATTAGGCTAACGGAAAAAAAATGTATCCTTGACATTGTTGAGCAAATATAATAACTTTTCCTCCCAGATGTCATATGAGCTTAATGATGGTTGAATTATTTTGCAGAATATGTTGCTCAACGCTTTGCTATAGTATCAAATGGAAAAACATTTGTAAATTAACTTTTATTATGATTTATGGGTGTGGGATCAAATGAAGGTTCATGTATGGAAAACCCAATGTTCCAAAGGCCTCTCCAGACATTGCTGCCGAAGTTTGTTCTGAGTTAGCAGACTTGCAGAGAAATGAAGACTGGGATGCAGCTGTGCAATTGGTCGTTAAAGCTGGTGATCCTAGAGCGCAGCATTTAGCTATTAATGATTGGTACAGATTGCGGCGTAGCTATGAGATTATCAAGGTAATTTCTCACTTTTGCTGTTTATTTGATACTCTCTCTCTCTCATTCTTCTGTTTTTGGTAGTTTTGAAAAGTTGAAAAACTTTTAATTCCCTCAAGACTGCTCAAGACCCAAACAGCCTTTCCTATTTCTTTCGACTAAATGCCACTCAATTCAGTAAAGAAATCTGTTTTTTTCATAAGAAGCTTCCTCTTCCTCCAATATGTGGGTTTCAGACAACCTCCTCCATATTTATGCAGTAGATAACCATAATGCTTCTCATAGCCTTCGCCAGTAGTCTAAACTTTAAAGCAAGATGATGAGCAAAAAAGATGATTTTCTCCCAATGATTCATGATTCACTTCTATGAATGTCTACTTACAAAGAACCAATGCAAATAAAGATCTCTGGTGAAAATCCCTAGATGAAATAAAATGGTTCTGAATTGTAATGTGTACATTTTCACTACACTTTTACTCTCTGATTTCTGGAAATGTTTGTTCTAACTTCTATCCAGATTCTCTTGAATGATTTTATTTTTTATATTTTGCCAATTAGAAAGTAATGATAAATATATATGGTATAACCTTATATCATTCCTTTGCAGGCAAGTGGTTCACCTCAGTCTGCATTTCAAGTTCCATATGATACTTTCAGACAAGAACATGGTTCTGGTGCAGCCAGCAGCTTTCAGGGCGCCGACCATTCAGTTGACCCTCATGACTATTCTAGTGTGGAAATTAGCACGAAAGAGTTGGACTATGAATTCATTTGTTTCTTCCTCTCTAGCCCAAGGCTTAATTTGTATAAGTCAATTGACTTCCGCTGCGAAGATATGATTTTAGGTGGGTGTACAATTAAAGTTTAAATAACTATAACAGTATACTTTCTGTTAAGTTATAGCTGGTAGTTATTTCAATTGGAGACTTGTAATATTGTGCATGGTTTTCTACTTCTCTGCTAGGTGATACAATCTTTCAAGGTTTACTTATTAGTAAATTTGATCAGATTATGATACTAAACGTCATTGCTTTTCATCTTCTGCAGGCAGTGATGGGATTTTATCCGAGGCGACATGGCTTCTTAATAGTGGGCTTCTTCCAAATTCAAATTCTGCCACTAAAGCTATTGGTTATAGACAAGTACATCCTGGACATCGTCATATTATTTCATTCTTTATATTTGGATATTGTGTGGTGAATTGTTTCATTCTTTATTTTCGAATATTGTGTGGAGAGGCTTTCTAATATCAGCGCTTTACTTTGGCCTTTCTTTTGGGTTCCACCACTTCTTCTTTATTTGACCAAGGTTCACTCCTTTAGGAATGGGAGAAGGGATGTAAGGGTCTGGAGTTCCAATTCTTTGGAGGGTTCTCGTGTAAGTCTAATTTTGTAATCTGGTTGATCCTTTCCCTTTAAGAACATTGATTTTTGGACGACTAAGATCCCTAGAAAAATGTGATTCTTTACTCGTCCAGTAGTTTTACATGGCCATACTAAACATGACCTCTCGGCTTGTGAGGAAGTTTTCATTGCTTGTTGGTCCTTTCTTTTTTTTTCTTTGTTCGGAAGCCCGAGGAAGATTTGGACCATATTATTTGGCGTTGTGGGTTTGCGAGTTTTGTTTAAGACTTATTCTTCGAGATATTTGGTATCTTGTATTCTCGTCACAGGGACATTAGTGTTATGGTCGAGGAGTTCCTCTTCAATCTATCTCATGGGGAGAAGGGCCAATTTTTATGGCTTGTCGGGGTGTGTGCGGTCTTAGGAGTTTTGTAGGGTGAGCGAAATAGTAGGGTTTTAGAGGAGTGGACAGGGGTCCTAGTGAAGTTTGGTCCCTCATTTGCTTTTGTGTCTCCCTGTGGATTTTGATTTCAAAGACTTTTCGTAATTGTTCTATGGGTCTTATTTTACATAATTGGAGTCCCTTTTTTAGAGGGATGCCTCTTTTTCTTTTGTATGTTCTTGAATTCTCTCTCTCTCTCTCTTCTTTTCACAATGAAAGTTGTTCATTCCATTTTATAATAATAATAAGGGCAATGCACTTTTGGTCCCTGAGGTTTGAAGTTGATGTCTATTTGGTTCTTGAAGTTTTAAAATGAACACTTAGGTCCCCGAGGTTTGAGAAATAGTTCTAAATGGTCCCTCAAGTCACATTGACTATTAGTTGATTAACGAAAAAATGATGTGGCAGTTAAATATAATTAATCAACAAATTGATTTGGATAAGTTATTATAATATTATTGTTTTTTCGTTGTGGCATCATTAGGCAAATTTGTTTTTTGTTATCCTTGTTGTTGCTAATGAAGAACAAAGATGAATTTAACCATCACCTTATATTTTATTTAGAATTGTACGCAATATTTCCTTTTTCATTTCTAGCCTTTTTGTTTCATGGAACCCTCATATTTTCCCCCAAAATTCCCATCTTTTTTCTTCTTCATTCTTCTCTTTATTTTTTGTTCCTTCTTCTAACTCTTCTCTCTTCTTCGTAAATCCAAGAAAAAGAATGATGGAATAGTTTCTGTAAAGATTTTGTTTCTATTTTTTTTTTTTGGGGGGGGGGGGGGGTGGATTTTGATTAAAGATTGGATTTTCAGAGTGGGTTTTGTTCTATTTTTGTTTTTGTTGATGATTATTAGATGACGAGGTTGTTTGGGCTACCTAAATTTTGAAGCTTTGAAGTTGAAGGTTTTGTTTGTAGGAGTGGATGAGAAAGAAACATCCAGGCAAATTTCCGAGGACTTTTACGCTTACGCATAGTGATTACCTTCTAAACTTTTGCCATTTCTCACTCTATTGACAACAAAATGAGGATATGTAAGTGATGATATTGGTTGGAAAAAGGAAAAAAACAGGAATTTTAGGGGGGAAATGAAGGTTCTAGGAAACAAAAGAAAAAACGAAAAAGGAAATGTTGTCTATGATGATTAAAATGTATGGTGATGGCTAAATTCATCTTTGTTCTTGATTAGCAACAACAGGGACAGCAAAAAAAGGAAAATTGCAGCACAGTGATGGGAGGTTGAAGAAGAGGGTGAGGAGAGGGATGCTGATAGAACACCGGAGTAGTGTTCTTATATATTGATATTGATCAAATGATTACACAAATAGAGAAGAATTGAGGAGATCAATTATTGAACAACAAACAAATGAATCAGATAAACAAACCCAGAAAATACTCAAAACAAGAACGATA
Organism: Cucumis melo; assembly: GCF_025177605.1. Taxonomy (NCBI): domain Eukaryota; kingdom Viridiplantae; phylum Streptophyta; class Magnoliopsida; order Cucurbitales; family Cucurbitaceae; genus Cucumis; species Cucumis melo. The sequence goes on along the minus strand of NC_066863.1, from coordinate 21,664,244 downwards.
ACATTCCCCACCCTTTCTGCCTTCCTATCTCTTCAGGAATTCACGGAATTTTTACTCAAGAAACGCCTGCCCTCTTTCCTCCCTGCACTACTTATTTCAATCCATTTCTCTAACTGTGGGTCCCCCAATGTGGTCCCCTTCCCTTTGGTTTCCTTCCTCATTCGCACATGTATTTACGTTTTTATCTCTTCTACTATATTTGAATATAATTGGAGGTCTAACAATACTTTCTCTCCCCAAATCCACCTTGTCATCAAGGTGGAAGTCCGGAAACTGTTGATTAAAATCATTGCAGTCTTCCCATGTGGCCTCATGTGGAGGCAGCCCTTTCCAACTGATCAGGACTTCCCATTCCCTGGTTGCTGGATTCTTTCATTAACCGAATGTCTCTTCTAGTTGTGTCAGCCATTCATAGTTCTCATTCATATATGGTGTCAACTGATTCACCGTAGTATGATCCCCCAAAGCCTTCTTCAATTGCGATACATGGAATACGGGATGTATTGATGTTGGAGGTGGCAACTCCAACTTGTATGCAACTTTCCTGTTTTTCTCCAGAATTTTATAGGGCCCAAAGTATTTAGGAGATAACTTCTCATTCCTTCTTTTCCTCAAGGACATTTGCCGGTAGGGTTTGATCTTCAAAAAGACCATCTCTCCAGCTTGGAATTCAGTTCTCTTCTTTTCAGATCAGCACACTTCTTCATCTTGTCTTGTGCCAGCTTGAGGTGTTCTTTCAATGTCTCCAATGCTAGGTCTCTTTCTTTTAATTGTTGCTCAAGTGTGGAATTCGGAATTTCCATGTCTCCATAATACATCAGAGGGGGAGGTAAACGTCCATAAACCACCTGGAAGGGTGTTATTCCAATGGAGCTGTGATAAGTTGTGTTGTACCAATACTCTGCCTAATGTAGCCAATTAATCCATTATTTTGGTTTTTCTCCACAATAACACCTTAAGTATGATTCAACAACCCTGTTCACCACCTCTGTTTGTCCGTCTGATTGTGGATGGTAGGTCGAGCTACGATGCAATTTCGTTCCTGCCTATCTAAACATCTCATTCTAGAAATGACTAATAAACACCCTATCACGGTTTGAAACAATAGAGCGTGGGTGTAGTTTGACTATCTCCTTCACAAACACTTCAGCAATGGATCTTGCAGTATAAGGGTGCTTTAGAGCTATGAAATGTGCATACTTGCTCATACGATCAACCACCACCATGATCACCTCCCAGCCTAGCCTTCAGTAGTCCTTCTATGAAATTCATGGAAATATCATTCTATATAGCATCAAGAATTTCCAGAGGCATTAGTAATCCCGCCGGTGATAAAGCTAAGGTCTTGTTTCTTTGACAGATCAAACACTCCTCACAATATTTCTTCACATCATTCTTCATGCCTTCCCGATACAACTCTCCAGTCAATTGCTTATATGTTTTTAGGAAACCGAAATGCCCCCAAATACCGAGTCTCAATAGGTACAGTATAGTAGGTATCAATGTTGACGTCTTTGATAGAACTGTCTTCCCTTATACTTCAATATACCTTGCTGTAATGAAAAAACAGAAGCTTCATTCCTCTGTTCTGCTAATTTAGTTTTGATTTCCTGCAATTGCTGATCTTTCTCCATTTCAGCTTGAATGATGGCTATATCCAATAAAGCAGGGGTTGAGATATGGCTTAGATGGGCTTCTGGAGGTACCTTGGATAAAGCATCCGCTACCTTATTCTCAAGTCCTGGTTTATATAATACCTCAAATGAGTAGCCTAGGAGTTTGGCTATCCACTTCTGGTAGAGGTTGTATCACATGTTGCTCCAACAAAAATTTCAACCATCGTTGGTCAGTTTTCACTATAAATTTTCTACCCAGAAGATAGGGTCTCCATCTTTGCACTGCCAGCACTACTGCTATAAGTTCCCTCTTGTAAACAGGTTTGGCTTGGTCCCTCCTTGAGAGTGTGTGGCTAAAGTATGCTATTGGCCTCTTTGCTTGTACTAACACTGCCCCAAATCCATATCCTGAGGTGTCTGTCTCAATTTCAAAAGGTAGGTTAAAATCGGGCATAGCTAAAACAGGTAGTGTCATCATAGCCATTTTCAGCTTGTTAAAGGCTAGTTGTGCTTTTTCGTTCCATTTAAAAGCTCCTAACTTCAGTAATTGCGTAAGAGGAGCTGGAACACAACCATAATTCTGTACAAACCTTCAGTGGTAATCAGTTAGGCCTAAGAATCCTCTCACCTCTCGTACATTGGTAGGTACGGGCCATTCCTCAATTGCTCTTATCTTTTATGGGTCTACTTCAATTCCTTTGCCTGAGATGATATGCCTCAAGTACCCCACTCTTGTCTTTGCAAAGTTACACTTCCCCATGTTTGCATATAATTCATTTTCACGTTACACTTTCAACAGTTTCAAGATGTTGCAAATGTTCTTCTAAGTCTTTGTTAAAGGGCAAAACTAGGAATTCGTAATGACCTTCATGAGTTCCGAAGGCCGTCTTCTCGATATCTCTTGCATTCATTCTTATTTGGTGGTAACCGGCCTTCAAATCAATTTTTGAAAACATATTTGCACCATTTAGCTCATCAAACAACTCTTCTATTACTGATGATGTGCATATCTATAAGGTCGGACATTCACAGGGTTGTTGCCTTTCTTCAAATGTATATGATGTTCTATTCCCCATTTTGGTGGAAGCTCTTCTAACCAATTAAAAACATCTTCATACTTATTTAATAGGGGCTGGAATGGATTCATTTATCGTCGGCATTATTTCATCATACATTTCTTCAATCGACAGACTCCCTTCCATAGCTCTGCATTCAATCAAGAATCCTTGGTCCTCTATGCCCCAGTATTTCATCATGTTTTTCAAGTTGACCTGGGTTTTTGTGAGGCTTGGATCCCCCCTTATAGCTATCTTCTTCCCTTCGTGCTGGAAAGTCATGCTCAAATTTCGCGAGTCAACTTTTTGTCACACCTAAGGAATGAGCCACTGCATTCCTAGGATATATCAACTCCCTCGAGCTCCAAAGGTAGGAAACTATCTACTACCTTCCAATCCCCATCGAACAATTCCACCTTCCCACATATTCCTTTTCCCTTAATTGCTGTTTTTGAACCCAGAATCACACCATAGTTCGTAGTTTCTTTAGTTGGCAGATTCAAGGAAGTTACTAATTTTTTAGATATGAAGCTATGAGTCGCCCCACAGTCGATGATTGAATTTGATATATGGCTGAGGGACGTTGAGAAAGGAGTCGCCGAAAGACCCCAAGGAGCGACAACCAAGGAGGGGCTTCGAATCGACAAATGGGAGTTCCCCAAAGAGAAGTGGAAAAGCCTCAAGGTTAGAAAAGTCAAGTGGAGAGTTCGCAAGGATCCCGAGTCAGTTGTTCAAGAAACAGCTGAGTTTGGGCAACTAATTAAGTGGAGGAGAATGTCATGGTCATGCTTGTCCAAGGTGTGCTGCCCGTGGCCGCATGACCACTTCAACACCTCTTATTGTCTTCTTATTTTTCCGAATATTTTTATTAAGTATGTCATCTCACATATTAGCATATGCGAGCCTGCTAGTTCCCTTTTTGTTCAAAATGTACTATATGGAGGTAAGACTTATCATCGTACTTTCATATCCTCGAGTTATAAGATATAAAGTTGTTCTTGTCCCTTATTGTTTATAGCTTTCTATTGTCATCTCTTTTCTCAAACATACGTTCAAACATTTGCGAAAACCTTTTCCTCTAAATCCGTTTTCTAAAACCTTTTCTCAAATAGGGGGTGGAGGTTGCGAAAGAGATCCATTGTGCCACCGGCTATTTGAATTCGGATTGGTTGACTAGTTCTTGAGCGGGAACAAGTGCCGCACGACCGCCTTGTGACACTTCCAAAAGTGTGCAGCTGGTTCCCTCCACTAGGCGGTGCAGCTGGTTCCAAGGGTAAAACGAAACTACTCACCGGCAGCTTCTAAAGCTGTTGGAGTAGTTTTTCCATGGCGGTGGCGACGATGGCGTTGATTCCAGCACCTGCCTTGTGGTTAGTTTGGGTTTCGTCAAGTTCAGTGTCTAGGGTTTCATCTTTGCCCAGCTCTGATACCATATTAAAAGTTGTAAAAATAGACACTGCGTTTCATGAGACCCAAGTACTGGGAGAAAAACCACAATCTAACTTTCTGCTCTTATTCACAAAAGATACAGAGGGAAAAATTAAATAGACAACAAGCTAATGGTAAAAAAGGAAAGACAATCAGGGTAAATCTTTCCTTAGGTCAAGCCCACTAATCCTAACAAAAGCCTGTCATAATTTTCTTTAATGATCTCTATAACTTTTTTTTCTTATCTCCTATGAGTACTTGATAAAATGCAATGCCGAATTACATTGTGCAACTGTTACCGTTTTTACAATTTATTTTACTGTTGATTTTAAAAAAATATATAAATTTCACTCTTCAGTATAGGCCGGATTACATTCACTAATTTATTGTGAATCATGAACTTCAGGCTATGGAGTACCTATTAAGGTGTAGGCAGCAAGGTGGAAGGAGTTCTCCAGAAGAGTTCTATGCCTTCCTCTCTGAATTTCAGAAAGCATCTAGGTAATTTCCACTGCATGTGCTCGCAAAAAGGGTTTTAGTTTTGGGAAAGCTTTGTATCTAATTTGTGCTAGATTTCGAGGACATTTGTGCAGTGGACAGTTGATCAGGTTCAATTGAAGTTTCCAATTGTGTTCCCATTAAATTGTATGATTTATTTTTGAAAAAAAGAGAGAAAAAATAGAATTGCATGATTATTTTCAAATTAAAAGACCATGTAATGAGGTGGATTAGAACGCTCTTTTGTTTCCAAAACACATGGGAGTTGATATAAACAATATCCTGTTTCGTGCAAATACAACACTAATCAGGGGATACATTTAGAGTTTTGGCCTACAGTATATTTCCGAGGGTTTAGACCTTCCAACAGGGTTTAGACCTTCCAAAACACATGGGAGTTGATATAAACAATATCCTGTTAACCCTAGAAATAAATTTGATTGGAATGATAAAAACGGCAGAACAGAGGTTGAGTCCATTGCTCTCGGAATCGTTTTATGACCAGATTACTCCTGGGTATGATTTCTGTTGAGAATTTTGTATGCAGTTACAGGCTGTTTGATCTAAGAATGTAGTACTAGGATTAGCTTTTTATTTTATTGCCTTGCCCAATGGTATGTGTCGGATTCCTTGTGGGGGAAATTCTTTGAGTAGAAAACCATACTTATGGTGCTAAATACTTTCCTTGGCCCTTATCTTTCTAATATATTCCTTATGCTTTTGCGTTTTGTTGGACTTCAAATCAAAAACTGAAAAATCACCGTGCAGAAATTTTGCAAAAAGGCAATTGACTTGGTTCCGGAATGAGCGAATATATCACTGGCTTGATGCATCCAAACCCCTGGTATGGCATTTTGAGTGTTGGTTGTATATATTTTTCCCTGTTCAAACTACATAAATTTCACACTTGGAAAAGTAGTGCTGCCAGTTTTATTCTTCTCCATATATCACTGCCAGTTCACAATCTTTGTTCTCTAATCTAAAAGCTGATCGCCAATGTTTTGGTTATTCTTGTTTCTGTTTTCTGCTTTAATTGACTTTTACAATGCATCTGTATCTGATACTAGTCATTGTAAATTTCTATGAGCTAGTAACACTAGTACGTATTGCTTATCTTTACCATGTAACTATTCTATTTATCTCAGGGATTTTATACCATTTTATACCTCTAATTCCTCTAGTGCGTCTATGAACCCATGATGACTTTGAAGTTGTTGAGAAAGTATCTTATACGAAGAAAGGAAACTAGTATTTCTTGACTCTAGTTATTGAAAATTTTCCCTTCAGCATGGTTGTTCATTTTACAGTCCGTTTATGTCAAGTTCAGTCTCACTGATTTACTTCAAAGTTGGTGACATGCTGCTTTCTTCTTGTATGAATCTTCTTCAAGATATCGTTTGAGTAGTATCATCCAATAGTTAGCATGCATTCAACCCATTACTGAACCATTGATGCTTTCTTTTTAGAAAATATGCATGTGTAAAGCAAAGCCTTAATAGTTTGGTGACTCGCTGTCTATTGAGCACGGGAGTATTTGAATCTTACATGGATAATCCATAATAATCATGTTATTGATTGAATTGTAAGGACAGTCCATTATAACAATGCATCAAGAGTGATTTAAATTATGAACATGGGGGATTAAGGACCTTTTGGTGGAGGGTGCATACTTTATGAGTTGGGCTGATAATGGTGTTTAAATTACTGTACATACATGTTTATATCCACAAATATATAGTGATATTGTCAAGTTATGTTGATCAATGTGAGACAAAAACACCTGCAGGAAAACGCACTCAACTTTATTTATGATGCTTACCACAATGGAAGTGGAAATATCTCTGTTCCAGATTCACTTAGAATGGAAAGTGATGTTTCCAGTCGCCGAAAAGCTTCTGAGATGAAGAGTTATCAAACGAGAAATAGGTACTACTTATAGTAAATTAATTGGGAATTATATCAAATCCAGAAATGAGCTAATTATACCTTCTTCAACACCCCCCCAATCCCCAATCGCCAACTCATAGGTATTTTGTTAGACGTCAAGATTGTGCTGATGTTTTGGACTGGATTGGAAGAACTCAAAGCGTTTACCAAGATTTTCCTGTTGCTTGAATGAGTTCGATTTCGACCCCATTTTTCACTTTTTTGTGAAGGAATCATACTTTCCAAAATTTCTTTATAGGTGATTCACTTTATTCCCTAAGAGTATAGAATATATATGGTTTTTCAGCTTTTGCTTGGGTTAAAATCTCTCTGATCCTTGGATTTCTCTGCAGCAGATTTCATAAGAGTTGTGCATTAGTTTAGCAGTGAGTGTTCATTTGCAATGATGGCTATTCTCTACTTACCAGATGCCAAAAATGATGACCATTCAGTTTTGGAAGTGGTCAGTATGCCTTATTTTTGGATTTGGTATAATTTATTTTCGGGTATTTATATATTGTCTTAGTGTAAATTCATCGATAAAAAGACAGATTCTGCAATTGGAACCTATGAAACAGTCTGCCTGATTATTTATTTTTATTTTTGGGGTTGGATGTCGATTGAGACTGGAGTTTTTATTCTATGAAAAAATAGGAATGTTCCATAAAGTGCTAGGGATAATCTAGAGCTTGTAACATGTTAAAGTTGCACACATTCCTATAAAAAGATGACAAGTTGGCCTCATGGAAAGGGCATCATCTTCCTTGCTGATAAGAGCAAAGAAAAAAGTTTATTTTTGCCTACCATGATTGTAAATTTATTTTGCATTTTCATGTGCTTGAGTTCACTTTTCATACTCTAGAAAGTTCTGTTAATACTTGTTTCTTGTCATTTTAAAAAAGAAAAGAAAGATTGTTGATCGTTTTTGGTACATATATTTTAGACTTGGTCCCTGCATTTTTTTTTAATTTATAAAATTTAGTTTTTGAATTTATAATTATACGATGCAAATTTTAATTAAAATTATTATTTTCTATTATATGACTATGTAATTTATAATCACAGTTAATCTCTAATAAAAATGTATTGATCTACTTATGATTACTTGAAAAAGGATGGGATGTAACAAATTGTTATATAATCAAGTTAGAGTAAAAATTGGAAATACAAAGATTGAATTGTTACTAAATTGAATTGTTACAGTTGATGTCATTTTTAGTTTTGCAATATTTTTATCAGCTATGAACTTATCCAATGTTTTTTCTTCCCCTCTTTTTACATTGTTCAAGGGTAAAATTTGGAAACATATTCTCATTGAGCAAAAGCTATTATTATTTTCTAACCCATTTTGATTAAATTTAATATTTGTCAAAAGTATAGATATTAAAATTGGTATTTGTACTAAAAAAAAGGAACTTTTGGAAGTAGATACACTAAAATTATATTTTTAACCTAATTAGTTTGAATGACAACTTTTGATAATAGTTGCAGCTATAAGAAAATGTCATAATCTATCCATGATTGGGTACCATTGACAGATATAGATTAATATTTATGATAGAGCGTCTCATAATGCAAATAGTAGATATTGATTTGATTTGAGTTGTAATGTATGAATGTTGGAGTTGTTGATTGATTATGCATTTATTTAAGAGTTCTTTTTAACAAATATAATAAACCGATAAAATATTTAAACAATTTTGAAAACGAAAAAAGTTTATAAACTTATAAATGGGAAATATAAAAAATGTCTCGGTCAACATGCGATTGATTGGTCATACGCGTGCATGTAGTTCTTTTTCTAAATGATTATGACACAGATCATGTAGGAAATGATACTTGATTGCATACCAAATTTAAACGATCTTGAAGATCATGTACCGAAAGTTATATTTGGTATATGATGTTGTACCAATATCGTTTAGATATTTGTACACGGTCGTGTATCAAGATCTAAATGATTTTTGTTTAAAATCGTGTGCTAAGATTTTTAATGTTTGGTACACACTTTCGAACCAAATAACACTTTGAAAAAAAAAATAACACAAGATTGATGATTGATTGAAAACAAAGATATTAATAGCAAAACTATAATGAAAAAGAATAATAGTAATGGTAGAACCATGACCATGATTTTAAAAAAAATATAAAAGAATAACAATAGAATAAGAGGAAGAAAGAGAAAGTGAAGAACGCGAAATTAAAAAACGACAAGGTCAAGCATAGAATTTTTGAAAAATAGCCGGTTTTGAGAGCTTTTTGATTTTGTTAGAGCCGTAAATTTTGTAGTTTTTTTGTTCTATTTATGAGATTAAGTTCTTTAACTTTATTTTCTTTTAATTTACGATTTTTTTCGAATAGATATATTAAATAAAATGTAAAAACATAACTCTAAACTTGATAAAATTAAAGGTTTAAAGTATAAGTTATTGACTTAGAAGTGGAAATTTGTTGTAAAAGAGACCGTAAATTGTGTTAATGTTTGAAATTAGCGATGCAATTAGCAATTACTAATTATTGTGAATTAGAGAAGAACTTTGAATATTTCACCATATATAATTTTGGTTGAGTAAAGAATGCAAAAGACATTGTAATTGTTTTTCTTAAGGATGATAACTCCAATGTGTCCGCCTGTTTTGTTTGGAGGAAATAAATATGTAATTGGACAATGCACAATATTCATTTGGTACAACAATTGCCAATTGAGGTGGGAAATTGAAGTTGGAAAAGATATGTGTATTATGTATATATATCATTCACCTTTTAACTACAAACATAAAAAAACAAAAAAGCTATTCAATCTCTAACTTCATTTTATTATTAATTGAGATATGTGGATTTGAACTTTGGAGGAGAGATTTGGTTTTTTCAGCTTCAAAACATAATCAAAATAAATAAATAAATCACAAAACAAAATGAAACCGAAAAGGAAAAGAAAATTAAAATTACCATTAGACCCCTTGGGGTTGAGAATAAAATCAAAACCACAAAGCTACGATCTGAAGAAGAAGAAGAAGATCCCTTCATTTCCACAAAAACCCTTTCTTCATCGCCTTCGTCGCTCTTCTTTCTAACGTTCAACAATGAAGGCCTCTATTCTCAGATCCGTTCGTTCCGCCGTTTCCAGATCCTCATCCTCTAACCGTCTGTTGACCCGTACCTTTGCCACTGAATCCGTCCCGGAAAGGAAAGTCGCCGTTCTCGGTGCTGCCGGTGGGATTGGGCAGCCATTGGCGCTTCTGATGAAGCTTAACCCACTTGTCTCTAAGCTTGCTCTCTACGATATTGCCGGTACCCCTGGTGTTGCTGCCGATGTCGGTCATGTTAACACTAGATCCGAGGTAAATCTTGTAACTTTTTCACTTTTTTTTCACGGCTACGAGTTTTCATCCATCGGTGCTACTGTTAGAAATGGAATCGATCTGGTTGATATCAATTTTTATGCTATTTTGTCTTTGGATGTGCATGTCTTGTTTTCTGCTCCAAATAACAAATTTAAGTCTATTTGTCTTGTGATTCTTGAAACTCGCGTATCTACATGTTTCTGGAGTTATCTTTTGTTCTATCTGTTTGGTGTTCAATCAATTTTGAGCTAATTTGTTCATTTCATTTTTTTTTTTTTTTTTTTTTGCGTTTTCTATATAAATTAGGGTTCATTGCATGCTTATTCTTATTCCTTTTGCAACTTGTAGGTTACTGGCTACGTGGGTGAGGAGCAACTCGGAAAAGCTTTGGAGGGATCTGATGTTGTCATCATTCCTGCTGGTGTTCCAAGAAAGCCGGGCATGACCCGTGATGATCTCTTCAACATTAATGCTGGCATTGTTAAATCACTTTGCACCGCCATTGCGAAGTACTGCCCCAACGTCTGTAATCCACATCCCTCGTTCCGAGATCCATTTTTTAGAAAAGAATAAGTTGTTGTCTGGGTTCATTTTGTAACCAAAATACGGTTTTGCAGGCACTTGTTAACATGATCAGTAACCCCGTTAACTCAACTGTCCCAATTGCTGCTGAGGTTTTCAAGAAAGCTAATACGTATGATGAGAAGAAGTTGTTTGGTGTTACAACTCTTGATGTTGTCAGAGCTAAGACCTTCTACGCTGGGAAAGCAAATGTTCCAGTAGCCGGTATAATTCCATGCTCTCTGTAATTTGCACTACAGTGATGAAAAGAAGTTTGCTAATTACTTTTGTGCACATTGGAGAAATGTCGAACGTTATTGCCTGACTATTGTAATACTGTTACAGAGGTTAATGTTCCTGTTATTGGTGGCCATGCTGGCATTACCATCCTTCCCCTATTTTCTCAGGTACTTTTCCTTTGTTCTAATTCAGCTTTCTTTCTGTTTTACAATTACTAGACATATAGTGGATTGCATCGGATGTTATGAAATAGAGGTGTCTGATTTTAAACGGTATCTATGATTGTCACAGGCTACCCCCAAAGCTAATTTGACAGATGACACTATTGTTGCTCTCACCAAGCGAACACAAGACGGAGGAACGGAAGTAGTGGAAGCAAAGGCAGGAAAGGGTTCTGCTACATTATCCATGGCGTAAGACTTTTTCTTCTTGCTGCTGGATTATTATTTATCAGAAGTTTATTTTCTCAACTTTATAGCTGGGGCTTTTGAGCTGTGTTCTTGTCATACCGTCATGATGTGAATATTACTCGGTGAACAATTCTTTTCTTTGAGTTCTTTGCACTAGCATTAGAAACTCATTTCTTTGCTTCTCCATAATTCTCTGCAATTACATATTATGTGTTTTTCAAACTAACCTTTGGTCCGTTGAATATGGCCATATGGGTGTGGAAGTTGACCAGTTTATCTTTCCTCGTAGTCTGTTCTTATTTTCCTTGCCATGTCAGTTATGTGAGTATACTTCTTACGTTTTACTGTATCTGGCAGGTATGCTGGAGCGCTTTTTGCCGATGCTTGTCTTAAGGGATTGAATGGAGTTCCCGATGTTGTGGAATGTTCGTTTGTTCAATCAACCGTCACTGAACTTCCATTCTTTGCTTCAAAGGTTGGTCATGTTCTTTTTTGACTACTTTTTCCTTGGACAATATTGTTTGACTGTAGACATGCAACATCTGAAGCTGAACTGTTGGTGTTTCTTTATAATTGAAATCCTCCTGCAGCATGAATTTTGTTTCACTTCGATTTTCCTTTACTAACAGGTGAAGCTTGGAAAGAATGGAGTAGAGTCTGTTTTGGATTTGGGTCCTCTCTCAGACTTTGAGAAAGAAGGTTTGGAAAAGCTCAAGCCCGAGCTCAAAGCTTCCATCGAGAAAGGAATCCAGTTTGCAAATGCAAATTAGAAGACGTTTGTATTATTTACAGTCGGGACAGGTATATCTGCTGCCCGCATTACCATAAAACTCAATCCATTTTTGCTTTTCCCAACCCAATTGTAACTGATGATGCTGCTTACGCGCAATCGGCTTTACTGTTTTTTGTTAGGGTAGATCATTTTCTCTCGTATAAATTTTATCAATAATTCCCCATGGCATGTTTTTGAGGGATTTGTGGTTGGTTAGCCTTGTATCCGTGATACTTCATTAGAATCTTCAATTTTTAATATTGAGAATCGTCCAACCATTTGGAGTGGAACAGTGCTTGATTTATTGGTTTATTATGGGGTTGATTTGAAGTTTGTTCGGTTTTCAACTCTTGTAATGACTTTTATGTGAAAGAAGTGCTATATAACACTTAGAGGGTCCTAAATAGGTTTTAACATTTTTTTTTGGGTTGCCATACTAGCGGTTCATTTGCAATTTGCTCCCTATTATATAATCATCAGCAAAAAGTATCTTCGTTTGAATTCTGGAGAAAAATAAATGGCTATGTATTCAGTTGAGTTCTGAAGGGGTTTAAGGAAAATTTGTTTCTATATTCGTAGTGGATTGTGTTGTAATTTTTAAGCATATTATTTATTTGTGTTGTACAATATATTATAAAATTTGTGGGCTGGTGAGTTTCACAAGTTTTCACAAATCCAATTGGTATGGTAGGGCAAGGCAGCTCTCACTACACATAGTTAAGCATTTGTAAAATATTTGAATGATGTACTTTGTGTAGTTTAATTTCAAGGTTTTGGCTGTCTAGGCCTTCATTGTATTTTGTGGAGATGCCTTTGTCCTCGAATGGTTTCTTTGTTTGTTTCATTGTTTGAAGGTTCAAATTCTCATACTCCACCTAAGAAAAATGTTAAATTTCTCAGGGTTGAGTTCCATCCATAACATTCATTTCCAAAGTGTAAACATAAATTCGAATCTTTGGGGAAGTGGATGCTTTGATATATACAAATGTTATTTGCAACATAAAAATGTTACAAGGATTTAAACAAGTTTGGGAACATGATCAATCCTAGAATGTGAAGGGGGAATTAATTGACTTATGCCTTATGCCATCTTCTAAAATTTATTTTACAAAAATATGGAGTTACAAATTGTCAAAAGAGGAAATGAGGGAAGGAAATGGCTATTTGATTAATTTGCAAAGGAAACCATGAATGAGATTTCTGAATCCATCATCTAAAATTATCAAACACTACTTTTGATCTCTTCCCTCTGAACCTGAATTTGCTTGGGAAGTGAGATTGCTCTTAAGTCACCAAACTATTTCATCCTGTTCCAGAGAAAGAAGCTCATCAATTTCGGATTTCACATTTAGTTTCATCTATCATAAGAAAATGCTTTCCTTCGCAACATGACTTGTTACTCTTTTGGTGAATTGCAAGCCTCGATTAAAAACTAGTAGTAAAACGACACTGCATTAGGAAAAAAAAAACCCTTTAAACGTAGCCACTTAATTCAAATATTACCCTTGTAGTAGAAATATGAACCTGTTAGATTGTTAGAAGAAAATAAAAATTGAGGCCTCGAACGTTGCATCAGTGAGCTGGAATGGAAAATGGGAGTTGGGACAAGAACACTATCATACGTAAATTCTAACGGATTGTACGAGAGTGGATTTGAAACATTTACAAATGGCCGGATAATATCATAGCTTTTGAAAGAACAGGGATCTTTATTTACAAAAAGGGAAAAGTACAAGGATTTTTTTCTTTCTTTTTTTGTAATTTTGCGTAAGAAAGAAGGGTAAAGGTTTTGAGGTTCTTTGAGAAAAGCTACAAGAAAATTTATCATGATGAAAAAGGGAAATGCAACAAAATAGTAAGGACCATAAATAATGGAATTGGATATCAGGGTACAATATCTTGGGGTAAAATGCAAGCACGGACACAACCATTAGGTTAGAGGCCTAGAAGGAAAATATCTTCAAATAAAATGGCAAAAAGAACAAAACATATGATTGTTCGTACAGGATTATTTCAGTAAAATCGGTTAGAAAAAGGAATCATGCATTGATCACTGGAAGATTAATGAATAAACTGAAAAAAAATGAGGACGCCCCAGAAAATAACTACCAACTCTCTAGACATTTTCTTAGTTTGCAAGTCGTTAAATATTGGGAAAGAACAAAGAGTACCACAAAAACTCCCCATATCTATCACACCAACCGTTAGCCAGTTTTAAGCTTGTTGATTCAGCCAAAAATCACATATGACAAAATATCCTTCATATGTGGAACTCCCAAGCCAACAAGAATTCAAAGCAAGCAACTGGGTTAACTACTAGACTTTGACTTCTTACCTTACCTTAGTCAATTCAACCTGAAGAAGACTGATTTCCATCCCCACATGCCGAGAAACTATCATTTTCAGAGTCTGGTACAACAAAGAAGCAAATGGATGAAGTTTTAGAAAATAGTTCATAGATTATATAATCATTTAGCTTTACAAGTCACTGCTAAAGCCACGAATTTATTCACATGCACAGAAAATTGGTAATTTGGAATGACCCTAACAATTATACATTCTACAAAGCTTTCGTCAACATGGTGCAGATGGGTTGCCAACAACTTTATATTAAACCAGACAATAACCTAGTATCAAGTGGTTTATTGTTTTGCTATGCTTTCCTTTTGTTATTTATTTATTTATTCCTTTTCTATGTTATCTAAAGTCTAGTTATTCTTAGAATGAAAAGCATTAAAGAAACGTTACAAAAAATTTCAATAACTTCACCTGCATTGCGACCTACATGTTTTCCTCCAGCTTTAGCCACTGCAAGAAGATCCTGCATCATTACAATATATTACCCTGCTGACCTTTTATCGTAAGAAAGAAGTTGAAACTGTAACTAATTTAATGCAAGCCTTACAGTATCATTGATCGAGTAGTGAGACAATTTTTCTCCAGATTGAAGATTGGCATCAGCTTTTCTCTTATTCTTGATCAAACTTTTTTTGTAATTTGCTACAAACCTCTCAAGTTCCCAGAGGGTTTCAGAATCCACACTGCCAATATCCAACTCAATTTCATCGTCGTTTTGGAAGAGTCCCTGGTTTCTTTTCTTGATAATCCTGACAACATTATTCAACTTATCTGATGGTAAATCCTGAAGGTCCGTGCTCAGTTTCTGTTTTTCTTCATAAGTCATATCTCTGATTTCGTGATTCTTTGCTTTTGGTTTCTTATCAGGAGTAGCAACATCTGTGGGGGTCTGTTTGGGATTGGGGGTAGGCAGATGCTTCGTCGTAGAATCCGATCTACTGAAAGTTCTTGATTCCACTGGACGAGTGGCAAGAGCTGGAGATTTCCTATAGGTGGGTGTCGGTAAAACTGAGCCATCATCCACCTGAAATCCCTTACCAGCAATTTGTTTACCTTCAATTGCCTTCCACTTCTCTTCGAATATCTTAGACAACTGCTCAGCCATTATATGAACATCCTCCCCTTTTGGATTATATGTAATGGCATTGCTAAATGTTAGTCTCACATCCTCAGCAAACTCTCTTGATGATTTGTACCAATTCTTATTTAGTCTCATCTTTATGGTACCCAAATCCATTGGCTTCGTTATGATCTTATGATAATCATGAAGCCCCAAACGCTTTGCATCAACAGGCACATTAAATACCCAACCAAATTTATGTTTCATCAATCTTTCCAACAAATTATTACAGCTTTTAAGCACTGGACCAATCTTACCTCCATTCAAATTACAGTCTGACATCGGAAACTCCTCTGTAGAAGCATATTTTGAAGTTTTATGTTTGCTCACCTCTTTCTCTGCAAACTCCCCAAAGTTTTCTGCCACTGAAACACATCGAACAAGCCTCGAAGCAGGCACATCTGCAGAACCCACCTCGGAATTAACCTTAATTGTACTAACAGTACCCACCCTCTCTACCAAATTATTAGCTGAAAACTGTGATTGACTATGTCCAACATCACCACCATAACCACTAAGCTGCAACTCCTGAGTTTCAAACTTCTTCACGAGGCTCCTAACCTGATCGAGCTCACCCTTCAGCTTCGTTGTAAGTTCTTTAATCCCAGACCTCGATCTTGAATTCAAATTAATCCTAACTCGGTTCTCAAACCTCGTATATACAGGCACTTCCTCGGCATTAACCGGTTCACTGCAGTGATTTTGACCCGAATGAAACCTAGACGTGACCAAAGCATCGATCGGATTATGAGAAGGAGAAGACGGATTAGCACCGCCATTGGTGGCCGCGACAGTGGGAGTCTGAAGGGAATTACGAGCTACGTGTTTAGGAATTTTACTCAGTTTCTGTTGCTTTCCGGCATTAAACTTGTCATTATCCGTCTTTCTGGGATTCCCTCCCGCATCACCACCACCTTGCAGCACTGAAGCCATTCATGTAATCTGCCACGATGATAAAACCCAAGATTTTCGAGAATGTCAAAAAGAGAAGAAAATCAAATGGAACTAGAACTAGGGGTACAGAAAAATCCGTAAAAATCATGATTGCTTACAAGTTCAAAGCAGGATCGATGCAGCTGGAGGATGTTGAATCGAAAACCAAACAATAGAAAAAACTAGGGTTTATGGTTGACGATCATAGTGGGGAAAAATTAAAAAAAAATATATATATATTTAGGGGTTCGTTGGAATATGCAAAGAAATTAAAGAAATGGTAGAGTGAATTAAAGATGAATTCGAAAAGTTGTTGAATGGATTGACGAAGCTCATGGTTTAGCTCCTTACTTCCTACTTCGGACTTCCATTGTTCACTGTGAAACGCAGAAGTGGTGGCCGAGACCGACTTACACGCGCGGAAACCGCGAGTGGCCTTCTTACTATCTCTTTCTTTATGTTTAGGTTTTTTTTTTTTTTTTTTTAAATGATAAAAAATACAAAATTTATTTCTAAATTGTGAATGTAATTTCCTTAAAACCAAAAGTGAAAAAAAAAAAATGTTCCCTCCACACAAGTTTTTGTTAAAAACAAAATTATTTTTAAATTTTAAAAGGTTGTTATATAATTGAAATGGGTGAGTTTACACCAATTTTTAGGTTGCTTTTTGCTAAATTTAATTTTCCAACAAGTGAAAATTGAGTACCACCGGAGATGCGAAAAAGATTAAAAACCTATATGTTCTTTTTAGATTAATTTAGATAAGTGGAACAAAAACACATGAACTAATAAAAAGTAAAAGTCAATGAGTTCGGTGTAATATTTTTACAAATTTCACATCAATTCATCACTTTTTTTTTTTCTTTTTCTTGCAATTTACTCGTTTTCTCTTTCAAATTTATTCTTCTCCTATTTCAGATTTTATTTCTTCTATTTTTAAATGATTTATTTCTTCTATTTTTAAATAATTTATTATTCCATTTAAATTTCTTATTTCATTATTTTCGACAAGATTCTTTGAAGCTACATCACATCTCTCAAACTATTTCGTCTTTCTCATATTAGAGAATATCAAAATCGTTTAAATATCATTTTTACATTATCTAAACGATTGTTTACTATTATTAACATGATCGTTTACTATGGTCAATATTAATAAGATCGTTTAAATTTGAAGTTCTTTTTCCATCGTTTAAAAAAATTGCACGATCGTATTGATATGATCTAAACGATCACTTACCATAGTCAATTTGATCGTTAAGCATGGTCGATACAATTGTTTATATTTGAAACCCTTTTCTCATCGTTTAAAAAGAATCATACGATCGTATGAATATGATATAAATAATCGCTTACCATAGTTAACACAATTGTATAGCATGATCAACACGATCGTTTAGATTTGAAACCCTTTTCCGTTCATTTTAAAAAAAACTATACGATCATGTGGATATGATATAAACGATCACGTATCATAGTTAATACAATCGTTTAAAATTGGAACTTTTTTTTATTGTTAAAATGAGCTACACAACAAAATTGAAGTTTTTTTCTCATTATTAAAAAGAGCTACACGATCGTGTATTATGACCTAAATGATTGTAAATCATTCATTTAAACTGTAGTACACATGATCGTTTATAAGAAAATTACTCACGTGCGCGTGTGACCGATTAATTACATGTTGATTGAGATATTTTTGGTATTTCATATTGTGACCCCGTGGAGTTTTTTCGTTTTTAAAATTGTTTTATATAGTATAAATATTTTATTGGTTTGTTATATATTTGAAAAAACTCATTATTTTTTACATACTTTTGCTAATTTAAAAAGTTTTAGGTGAGAATCTTCCCTCGACTCTAACATTCAAAGGAAAACACATTACTAAAACATATGTTTGAATTTAAATTATATTTTTAAAATATAGTAAAATTAATCAAAATATTTACAAAATATAACAAATAAACACATACAAGAATCTATCTTATCATTTAAAAAAAATATATATATATATATTTCAATTAATCATGGAACAACTGCTAATATGATGAAATATAGGTCATTGATTTGACGTGGAATCTCATTTTAAAGTAAGACTTGACTGACATTGATAGTAAATAGCAATTGTAAGTGGCATCTCAATAAACAACCTTTAATCTCAAATTTTAATTTAGAAATTAGATAACAAACCAAATTTAGAGTTGTTAATACGCTTTTTATTTTTAAAAAAATTAAAATTAAAAACCAATGGTTTAATCAATGGAATGTTCTTTTTTTTTTAAATAATATGTTTTTATGTCAAAAATAGAGTACGAAGAAAAATATTGACAAAAATATGGTAAGTTTGGGCGAAATCATGTAAGGGGTACACGACTTTGCTTACGGAATACACGATTTCAATAAAATTGCACGTGGACCCCACACTTTTTTTTTTTACATTATTTAATATATATTAAATATTTAAATCTTTAAATTTCAATCTCCAATTTTTTTTTTCAAATTCCAAATTTTAATCTCCAATTCTTTTAAAAAAGATATATATTAATAAAACATGATAGTAGAAAATATATTAAATAAATATTTACAATCCATCGATATTAATAAAATATATAATCTTTTTTATAATCAAAATGAAAAAAGTTGTAAGAATAATTCTATTGTATAGAAATTAGAATGTCTAATTTTTTTGAATCAAAATATCTAATTCTATTGTACAATATCTCATTTTCTTTTAGAATCAAAATGAAAAGAGTTATGGCAATAAATTATTTTGTTAATATCAATGGAGTGCAAGTGTTTATCTAATATATTTTTTAATAACATATTTTGTTAATATATGTATCTTTTTTAGAAAATTGGAGATTAAAATTTAAAATTTAGAAAGATATTAAATAAAGAAATATATTTTTGAAAATTGAAATTTAAAATTTGGAAAGATATTTAATAAGTAAAAATATTTTTAGAAATTGGAAACGGGAAATTTGAATATTAAATTTAATATATATGTATATATAATAATGAAAAAAAGAAAAAGGTGTGGGATCCACGTGCCAGCTCAAGCAAAGTCGTGTACAGAGCGCCCAAATTACCATATTTTTTTCTTCCTACCCTATTTTTTACATATATTTTAAAAAATATATTATTTAAAAAAAATTCTAACCAACGAGTTTGAATTCTTACCTTGTGTTGTTCAACTATAAATTAGAAGAGATAGGACGTACATAAATAAATTTGATAGATAAAGGGATCTTTAAAAGAAAATATAATAAAGCGGCAAAATATTCATACTATATAAAATAATTACGAAAATGGAAAAAGTTCACAGGTGCACAATGAAAAATACAAAAAGTACCCTGTTAACACGTTGTCAACAACGTGCCTAATATATTTGGTATACAATCATTTAGATTTGGCTATTGTTTGATATACTATTGTGTAAATTTGGATAACAAAATTTAACGATTTATTTTTTCAATTCTCGTTTATTTAATTTGTTACATGATCGTTTAGATTTGGTTACTCGTTTATATTTGGTCGTTTAAATTTGGATAGCCAAATCTAAACGATTTTTTTCAAGATTTGGTATACTATCATTTAGATTTGGGAAATAATTTTTTTAAAATTTTTTTTGATACAAGATATTGTCTACATTTTCGTTTATTTTTTTATGTACATGAGGTTTAATTTTGACTATTTTTTGTACTCGATCGTTTAGATTTTCGATATTTTTTTTCAAGTTTTTTATATTTAGTATACGATTTGAATAACCAAATAAAAAAAAAAGGAGGAAAATAAAAAATAGAGAGGAAGAGAAAAAGAAAGGAATGATAAGTTTAAAATATTTAAAAGATAGAGAGTTGGAACCGTAAATATTTGAAAATTTGGGATAGATAAAACTAAACAAGAATTCAAACGGAACCAATTAGTGTTGATCCCATAATACCCAAAGCCCCGGCCCAAAGGAAGTATATTACCCAATTTAATAATTTTAGTAAAACACAGAAAAATTAATAATTAAGGTATTGAAAAAATGAAGTTCAAATGTATACCCCACCTCTTACTTTTTATTTAGGGAAAACAAAAAAAGAAAAAGAAAAATGTGATATTGATAGTTTAAAGTCTTTTAGGAGAGTCTTTTTCTTAATACTTACAAATCAGAAGTTGGAGCCCTGCAATTTTCAAGGTTTTTCTTATTATTAAGAAAAAGTGAGGGGATGTTAATGGAAATTTGTCCATACACTATACTCCACTTTACTATATACTATAATATAAGGATGTTGATTCTTCTTTTGATTTATAGCCCAACAGCTTGTCCTCTAACAAATATTTACCATTATATCCAATCCTTAAGTCTTTGTTAAAAGTTACTAGATTTCAACCATCTACCTACGTGGTAAAATGTTAAATGTATGATATACAAGGTAAGTTTTAGAGTGTATCATATATTTGACTATGAATTGTCAAATCTTAGAAATGTCGGTTAAGATAGCGACATCAAAAATAATCCACTCTAACGATAGGATATATTTCTTTTTTTTTTTTTCATTTTAATATAAAAAATGATAGGTAATATATTGAGGGGAAGGGAAGGGAAGGGAAAAGAAATGTGAAAATGTTAGGGAAGAAGGGGGAAGGAATTGAGGAGTTTTAATTATTTTAGAGATATTAGTGTAAAAGGACATTTGATTATGTGTCAAAGTCCCACATCGAAAGCAACATATACCACTATATAGTCTTAGTAGTCTTCACATGCCCCTTTTTACCATCTATCTTTAATAAAACTATATATCTTTAACTTTAAATGTAATAAATCACAAAATTTATTGGTTTAATTTCCCCCTACTTAGGTCTACAAAAATGTTCAACTCTTTATCTCCGGTTATGGAATTAATCAAATAAAACTTATATACTAAACAAATTTTGTTAGAAAAAAAAATATAAATAGTAGAAGATGAATTAGGATAATAGGAATTGTAAATGATAGAGGTAGAGAAATAAAACATGTTCACTGCACCTTTCATGACCATAGATTTATAAGAGAGAAGCCCATTTTGTAGATATTGTTTTCTAGCGATAATTATTTTTGGGAAAATGACACTCTCATCAATTTTTCTCTTCAAACTCACATCAAAACCCAACAATTTCATCACTTTTTTCCAAACACTTTTGTACATGATAGATACTTACACACACACACATATATATTTATATGTTTACGAGCATTATTGTTGATGAACTTTGCCTTCATTACGATAACGATATTTTCTTTCTTCCTTTATTATCTATTTATAAAAATTATTTTTATTTTCTTTTTATGATTCATTTTTTAAAGTAATTTTTCTTTTTAATTAACTTACCTAAGATTTTCTTTGGAAAGAAAAATACATTTTAATTTTCAATTTTTTAGACTAGTTTCTATTTTATCTCTTAACATTTATTTAGAGTTAAGTTCGGCTATTATAATTTTTATTTGGCATGCAAACTATGTTAGTTTAGTTAATTTATAATAGTTTGTGTTTTTTATGCTAATTATTTTAATACAAGTAAGAAATAGTTAACACCAAATCAAACACGAAAAAGAAGGATGGGCAAGAAGTAGTTAACAAACAATTCTCTAGCTAGTCTTTTAACTTTTGAGTTTTGTTTGATTTCATTTTTATGTTTCAATATTTATACTTTTAGAGGGTGTTTATGGCGCAAAGTGGGTTATAATAATATGTATTTAGACCGTAGAGTATTATAGTCTATATGTTAAATGAAAATTTTGACTTAGCAAATATTTATTATTATTTTATTCTAATCATGCATTCCTAGTTTTCTTAGATAGCACATAGCAATGTGGAAGTCTCCTTTATAAACTCATACATTCATTCATGGATTTGGGCCCTAAGGACACCCAAGTTTTGGAAGGGGAGAGGGGATATGCAAAAGTAAGTTTGCCGATATCTTCTCGCGCGCCGACGTTGGTTGGGCATGGCAAGGAGAGCAATAATAATATATTATATTTTAGCTAAAACTATTTTTGATTTTCAAAACCGTTTTTTATGTATAAACGTTTTGTAAATTAAAATTTCAAAACCGAAACCGTTTCAAATTGAATGAAAATTAAATCAGCAATTTTTCTTTTGTCATTATTATTATGACCATTGGAGCCACTCTCCCCGCTTACTATGTATATGGGTCTCATTCTTTTCTTCTTACTAACACAGAACAACAACCCAACGATTTCTTTCTCTTAAAAGTTCTCTCATTTTTAGTATACCGAGCATCAATGTGTCTATTTGAGTGTTGAGATTCTGGTTAGTTTTAGTGCAATACTAATTGAAGAACATGGTTGTTTTATCCTAGGGATGACGAGGCAACACAAATCTATTTGCACCAAAAGAGCAGAGCCGCGAGATCTGCAACTCAGACTTTCTTCTAACTTGTTTCTGTTTTGTAGTACACATTTTGACTAGGCGGCAGGCGAGGTGATCACTAGGCGTTTTGACCAGTAGGCGAGTTGATCAGTTGACATTTTGACCAGTTGGCGAGGTGATCATTTGGCGATTTAACCAATATACGAGCTGACTAGAGAAGGTGTTCTGACTAGGTGAGATACCAACACATTACGTGAGATACAAGACAAGGAAGCACGTGTTCTATCTAGACAATATGTCTATGCGTTAAAGCGCTTCTCAACGCATCACTCCTCCTAGGTAATTTGCAACAACAATTTTAAGATGTTTCCATTTTATTGCAATGGTCGGACCATTTCAAGGTGATTTGATGTCTTCTAAACTCAACGTTGAAGGAGCACACTTTAAGAGGTGGAAGAAAAAAAATATTGTTCTTTCTTACGTTGAAGAAGGTTGCCACCACATGTTCCACTAAAAAACCAGAAGTACCAAAAACCAATCCAACAGATGAGTAAATCAATAGTCTTACCGCATGGACATAAACAAACTTCATCTATAAGAAACTTATTTCTAAATGGTCTTACTGATGAGTTGTATGATTATTACAACACTATGTCAATCGCAAAAAAGGTCTGAGACACGTTACAGAAGAAATATGATATTGAGGAAGCTAGATCCAAGAAGTATGCGATAAGCTGATACTTCCAGTATCAAATGACTGATGACATATCTGTGGAGGCTCAATCACACGAGATATATAAGATTGATATGAAATTATTAGCGAAGGTATGCCACTTGATGATCAATTTCAGGTTTCTGTTATTATTGATAAGTTACCTCCTTTGTTGAAAGACTTCAAGAAACTCTAAGGTGTAAAACAAAGGAGTTCTCGCTGGAAAGCCTCATCACGCGTTTAAGGATAGAAGAGGAAGCGAGAAGATAAGATCAAAAGGAGGACGTGAATGCAATTTTTAGAAAGCAGTCTACCTCAATTCTGAAACCAAACCTGAAGTTGAAAGGGAGCAAAATGAAACGAGGTTTCAACAAACAGAAGAACACTTAGAATCCCCAATCCAGAAGTATGATACAAATTGTTTGTTATAAGTGTAATAAGCCTAGACACTTAGCTAGACATTATAGAAACAAGAATTGTCTTGTTGCGTAGGCGAACTTAGTAGAAGATGATTTAGTCACTATGATCACAGAGGTTAATGTAATTGGGGGGTTTGAAGGTTGGTGGCTAGACATCGATACATCTCACTATGTCTGTCACGACCTTAGCTTATTTAGAAATTATAATGAGACTAAGGATAAGAGTATTCTTCTAAGAGATCATCACACAACTAAGGTGGCCGCATTGGAGAAGAAGAACTGAAATTTACATCTGGAAAAACACTTGTGCTGAAGGAAGCTTATGAAATTCGAAAGAATCTGGTCTCAGGATATCTTCTCAAAAAAGTCGGCTTCATGCAAATAATAGGATCAAATCTCTTTACTTTAACAAAAAATAATGTATTTGTGGGAAAGGGTTATGCAACTGATGACATATTTAAGTAAAATTTTAAAATGAATAAGAAAATGTCTTCTGCTTACATGTAGTCTATTTTTAATATTTGGCATGCTAAACTTTGTCATGTTAATAAAAGATTAATTAGCAACACGAGTAGATTGAATTTTATTCCTAAGTTATCTTTGCATGAATTTGAAAATGTGCATGTTGTAGTCAAGCTAAGATAACTAAAACTTCGCATAAATCTGTAACTAGGATTACTGAACCTCTAGAATTAATTCATTATGATTTATGTAAATTTAATGACATGTTAACAAGTAACAGTAAAAGACATTTTATAACCTTTATAGATGATTGTTCTGACTTTACTTTTATGTACCTGCTTAAAAATAAAAGTGATGCCCCTTTGACATATTCAAGGTGTTTGTAACTGAAATAAAGAATCAGTTTAACAAAAGAATTAAGAGACTTCGTAGTGATGGAGGAACTGAATATGATTCAGTTGCTTTCAATGAGTTTTATAACTCAAAAGGAATAATGCACGAAACAACTGCACCTTATTCTCTTGAAATGAATGGAAAAGCTGAAAGAAAAAATAGAACTCTAACTAAGTTAGTAGTTGCTATCTTGCTTGATTCAGGAACAACACCATCTTAGTGGGGTGAAATAATAAATACTGTTAATTATGTCCTTAATAGGATTCCTAAATCAAATAGTAAAACTTCACTATATGAAGTCCTTAAGAATAAAACACAAAACCTATCTTATCTTAGAACTTGGAATTGTCAAACCTATGTTAGAATACCTAATCCTAAAAGAAGAAAACTAGCCAATAGAGCCTACGAATGTGTCTTCATAGGATACGCTGAAAACAGTAAAGCCTATAGGTTATATAACTTAGAAAATAAGGTAATCATAGAATCAAACAATGTAGATTTTTTCGAGGATAGATTTCCTTTTAAATCTAGAAATAGTGGGGGCTTAAATAGTCAAACTAGTGGAGCTCAAGTTCAATTGGTCTACCTTCAGTTAGGATCCAAACCCAAGATTAGAAAGTAGATCATGAACCTAGAAGAAGCAAGAGAGTGTGAACCACAAAAGACTTTGGAGAAGACTTCAAAATGTACAATGTAGAAGATCAAAAAGTCTAACAAAAGCCTTATCCTCAGTAGATTCCATTGTCAGGTTATGGCAAGAAGTTAACAATGATGAAATGGACTCTCATGAATCTAATAGGACTTGGCACGTAGTTGACCTACCCTCTAACTGCAAAGCTATAGGTTGTAAATGGGTTTTGAGGAAGAAACTCAAACTCGATGGATCAGTTACTAGAATCACCTCAATTAGAA
Source organism: Cucumis melo (assembly GCF_025177605.1). Classification (NCBI taxonomy): domain Eukaryota; kingdom Viridiplantae; phylum Streptophyta; class Magnoliopsida; order Cucurbitales; family Cucurbitaceae; genus Cucumis; species Cucumis melo. The sequence continues at coordinate 21,638,726 of NC_066863.1, read as the reverse complement.
TGTTGATTTTTATAGCTTCCTTGAACAATCTCTTAATATATCATATATATATGTTAAGAGTGCCTTTCTAAATAGTGATTTAGAAGAAAGGATCTATATGGAACAACCTGAAGGTTTCATAGTTCATGATCAAGAATCTAAAGTTTGTAAATTAGATAAATTCCTCTATGGCCTAAAACAAGCTCTTAATCAATGACACAAAAAGTTTTACAACCTAATCATGTCCGAAGGATATTCAAAGTAAATAAGAGTGACAAACGTATCTACTATAAACTTGAAGATAGGTTATGTACTATCATATGCTTATATATAGATGCATATTAATTTTTGGGTCAAACTGCCCATCATAAACGATGTAAAATCAATGCTTAGTGCAAACTTTTACATGAAAGGATTAGGAGAAGCTAATGTAATCCTAGGCATCAAAATTACTAGAACTGAAAATATAATTTTCTTAGAACTATCTCATTACATAGAAAAGATCCTAAAGAAGTACAACTATTTTGAAAGAAAACCAGCTTGTACACCCTATGATTCTAGTATTAAGTTCTTCAAAAACATTGGCGACAGTGTTAATTAGTTCGAATATATGAACATCATAGAAAGTCTGAGATATGCTGCTGACTGCACTAGACTAGACATAGCTTCTACTGTAGGTTTACTAGCTGACTTAGTCTAGAACATTGGAATGTTGTATAAAGAGTAATGAAATATCTTAAGAAAACTCAAAACCTATGATCACATTATCAAAAGTTTTATGTTGTACTTGAAATTTACCGCGATGCTGATTGGAACTCCCTCTCAGATGACTCAAAGGCTACAAATGGCTATATTTTTAATATAGTAGGAGGGAGCTAGCTGTTGTTTGGAAATCCAAGAAATAAATAATCTTAACTCAGTTAACGATGGAGTCAGAGATAATTGCACTAGCTATTGCTAATGAAGAAGCAAGCTGACTTCGAAGCTTGCTATCAGATATTCCCACGTGGGAAAGATCGGTACCAACCATACTAATCCATTATGATAGTACTGCAGTTATCACAAAAGTTCAGAACCGTTATTACAATGTTAAGAGATGACAGATACATTGTAAGCATAGTACCATTAGAGAATTTCTCACTACTGGTTCAGTGATAGTGGATTATGTATGGTCTGATAACAACTTAGCTAATTCTTTGATGAAAGTACTAGCAAGAAAGAAGATTTTTAAAACCACAGAAAGAATGAGACTCAAGCCTATTGAAAACTGAATTACTTGTGAGGTAAACCCAACTTGAAAGACTAGAGATCCCAAGAAACAAGTTTAATGAGTAATAACTGATCACAAGTAATATGACAAGAATTGTATGAAAAGGCTGAACTTTGTTCTTAATGAATTCTATACTTGATATCAAGTGTGGTACCTAGCTACATGAGTACTCTTGATAGATTTACCTTCGTGGATGTGGAAGTGAGGGTCACTTCCTATGAAATTATACGCAAATTCTCTAATGAACTCTCGTTTTGTGATAATACATTAATATTCTTTGTTCCATCTAAACTACACAATGGCCCTCTCATTTTTGCAATTGCTTGGTTTTTTTTTCTAGGATTTCACACAACAATCTATAGTCGACGATCCTGAGATATTAGTGCTGGTCAATTTTTCTGCCATCATCTGTTGCAGTTGTACCAAGTACCCAGGTTAAAAGGTCCCATTATTTGATGATATTCATCCTCTAGATGAAACCAATTCCACCAAGCACTCTACCAGTTTCACTTCTTCCTCTTTAGTCCATGTGTGTTTGGGTGCTCTTGAAAAATTTGTCATTCTAACGTATATACATACACAATTTAATAAAATGAAACAAGAGGTGTCAGTATCTAACATAATAAATTGTATGCAGTCAAATTTAGCTTTTAGTGGACATCATGACATGAACAAACATGTATTGCATTACTAGTTTAGACATTCCACAAAAAAGTAGTAATTCAAAACAAATGACAAAATACCCTATGCGTTTACAATAGTTAAATAACTATAAGGGCACTATTGATTACGTAACTCCCATTCACTGAACATCTGATGAGTCAATTCATCCCTCTATTGACTCCATTCGTTTTAGGTCTCAATGTAATTAATCTTGCCACCTCCAGTTGTAGTGTAGGTTGCATCACCTTCATCCAAATGGTTGGGGATTTCATTGTTAGTTATCTCTCTATTGATAGGATTGTGTAGAAGATAACGAATCATTATAGTTTGACATTGGATTTGGATCGATAGTTTGACTTTCCTCTTAGAACTGGCCATCGACCCTTTAACAATGCAAATGCTCTTTCCATGACATTTCGTGTGTAAGAATGTTTCATGTTGAAGAACTCTCGTGCTGTTCTTGGTGCATTACCTCTACCACGCTACTCTGAAAGATGATATCTTTCTTCTCTATATGGGACCAAGAAACCCTTTCAGGATTTGGGTACCCAACATCATATAGGTAGTAGTACACTTTTCAGAACTCGACTATTTCAAATCTCATTGTACGAATATAAACAGTATGTAGACAAAATATGTCTAGCTATTTATCTTTCAGAACCTTTAGTCCATTAGGCCTTGATATTGTATCTCTAAGGACTCAAGAATCGGTCGCTGATCCTTTCCACCCAGATAAAACAAACATAAAATCGCCTTCATTTTGCTAAATAGCTAGTACGTTTGTCACAACTTTGCCTTTCCGTATCCTATACCTTGGACGATCAGTTCCACTAACATTTACCTCGATGGATGTGCCATCTAAAGCACCTAAACAATTTTGCAGTATAGTAAAAATATAATTATTCATATGCATATGTAGACACGTGCAACTAACATCCATACAATTGGTACTTACCTTAAACCATTTCCATCATGGATCTGTGCATGACTTTGGTACTGGCTGAGGTTTTTTCAACAACTCATCATGTAATGACCCAACTCCTTATACTAAACCGAAGTCATTACTAATTAAAAAATAAATAAAATTTCTTAAATTAAAAATAGTAAATAAAACAAAACCTCAAATACTCATTAAAATCATAAACGAATGTATGTAAGGACAAAATTAAATAAAATCCTAACTCGGGCCCTATCTAGTTTCAAAGAAAAATGAATAAAATAAAAGAAATGCATCTAATCAAATGACATAAGGCGGAAGCAAAAACAATCCCTATGGCTCGCCACGGTCACTTCTTGTCATTCGTCAGTTTCCCTCTACCCTTAACTCTACCTTTGCCTGTAAAATTAAACAAGAAAGAGTGAGTATAAAAATGTACTCAATAAGGGACCCACTACTAGTCCCGTTAGGTGTCTGTTAAGTTCCTATTAGAGTCCTGTAAGGTGGTACCCTGAATCTGGCACGTTCCCGAACACGTGCAATCTGTGATCCTGTAGGAACATATCTGGTCTTCGGTGAACCCAAAGGAACACTTAGGACAACTGGTCTTTAGTGTATTCGAAGGAAACACTAAGACAATCGGGCTGTGGGTGATCCCGTCGAATCACTCATAATCATGTCTATGTCTATGTCATACTGGACTGGTGGCCCCGTCGAACTACATAGTCATAAAAAGTGGTGATCCTGAAGGACACCCATGCGGGTACGACTCTAATAGCTAAAGTTAACAGCACAACCAAACCATAGCATGTAACATAACATACATCATCATAAACATGGAATAAGTATCGGTCATAACATTTCTAATCAAACATTGTCATTAAAGACATAACACAGTCGTCATCATCATTATACTACCAGTAATAAATATGTTAACAGCTATCATCATCAATCACCCATACAATGACAGTCATTATCAATAGCATCCAGTTATACATTTTAGCTATCACTAATGTGTAACCAAATGTATAACTATAAGTACATACGGTCACTTAAATTCATTTCGAGGGTCTAGTAGTAGAATCTCTTACCTGGAGATTAGTTAAAACCGAAGGTAATCCTAACAACAAGGTCAAGCTTCCAAGGAATAATCCTAAATAGTAAGCTAAAATACTAAGTTTAATAATTAACTCGCAGATGATTAAGGATCCAAAAGTCCAGTTGGTTTAACTTACCCAAAAATCGAGGCCAAATTCGATTTACACTTAGTTGGACAAATTCCCAACTCTATTTCCAGTTAAATCTAACCAATTTAATCCACAATCAAAATTTCATTAACTAGAGTCCAAATTCAATATTTGTCGAGCACTAATCCAAAACTCAATCGAGACTTACTAAAATAGGTGAAAAAACCAAAGAATAAGCTAGGTGGCTCAAAAACGGCTTGGAAGACAAGGATCGGCTCGACTAAGGCAGAGAAAATCGACTCTGGTAGGCGGCTCACACGCGCAGGGGTGGCTCGACTGGGGTTGCGCAGCTCGGACGCTGGCTCGGCAGCTTCGCACAAGTGCGTGCGCGGGGTCCAGACTTCACGTGCGTGGATTGCTGACGACGACGGCTCGCGCTGACAGAGACGACTCGCGACGACTCGACTGTCAACAACGCTCGATTGACGGAAAGAGGCGATGGCTAACGAAAGCGATACGACGGTTGACGGGGACAATGTGATGGTAGACGAATTGACTTACGGTGCTCGAGTGTTCGACTTGGCCGGCGATTGACAACCGATGAGGCTCGTCGACGACTGCGGGGTGAAACAGTGTAGTAGGAGACGGTCGAAGACGGAGGATCGACTCGGGTTGTGGCTGCACGACGTGGATCTTGTGTATCGGGTAGGGCAACGGCTGACGACAGAGGAGAGCGGCGGACGGAGGTGGAGGCGGTGACGGCGGCGACGAATGTAGGAGCTAGGGTTAGGGTTTTTCCTTTCTCTTTTCTTTCTCCTTTTTTTTCCAAGGAAGAAAATGGCACAACTCCCCATGCCACATTTAAACAATAATAATAATAATATTATTATTATTATATTTTAAACTATCCTCTTTCTTTTCCTTCTTTCCCTAATTAAACCTATCAAAATCTTCTCTCACCTCATTTAAAACCCAACAAATCCCCTCTTTTAAAATCAAATATTCTCCCTCACTCCAATCAATTCACTTTTATCTTTCCCAAAATAAATATTTTTCCTTACAAAATATATCATTAATCCAACTTCAAAATCAATTAATTATACAATCATTTATATAATTAACCAAATTTCTTCCAAATAACAAATCAAATAATTCAACCAATTAACCAAATAACACTCGAAATTACAAATTGTCAAATTAAACTTAGAATACTTAAACTTAAAGATTACTTACTTTGGGGCGTTACACATCATGCAAGCATAAAATTGCCAAGAAGACGATGTTGAAATGTCTAGAAATAGCCTCACCAAACCGTACGAATTCTCTTTGAATCATTCAATTCTTCACATCATGCGCTAATATGTGCAGAAACATGGTAACTATCTCCTCAACATCTATAACTTCTGTTTCGACTAATCCAGCAGTCGTCCTAAGTAAATGGCATAGAATGACGAAACATCTACTATCCATTCTTGTACTTTGACGACTACATAGGTTGGACTCATGGATTAGTTGAAAGTACGCTAGTTGTTTAATACGATGTTTACTGTTAAATGATGTATGTTCTATCCTCTTGTGGTCATTTAGTAATAACTCTAATTTCATAAGTAACTAACATTGTGAAGTTGTAAATATTGTTAGTATCGTGACTAGCTCTTATGGATCCATTTCGTGATGAGTATTGATGATCTGTTCATGAAAGGTAGATCACAAAACGACAAACAAATAAAAAACTTGTTTGTTGTTATGGAATAGTTCCATTTTTTTCCATCATTTATAACAAACCTCCTTTGTTTTTAGGAGCAAGTGTAATTAATAGTTGTTGATTTTAGTCAAAAACTGAACGTCTACTTCTACCAAATGTGATTTTTTAAAACTGAATTAAAAACATAAGAAGAACAATTAAAAAAGAAAGAGTTTTTTTTCCTTTCTTTTGGGAAAAATAAGATTGAAATCTAAAATTTGATAAGATATGAAAATAATAAAAAGATGGATAATAATAATGATGAAAGCAAAATTGAATCTAATTTTATTAATCATATTGCGATAAACTTTGTCTCAATATACTTAATCACCGAAATTAACTCATAATCTCTTTGTTTAAAAGTTAATTTACATAAATGTAACAAAATCTAAAATATTTACGACTCTTATTACAAAATAAGAAAAGTTCATGACATGCGATCATTTTTTCATAAATTTCCATATATGCCCTTGCGATTTATATCTTCTTTGCGATTTATTAATTTCGGGTCATCTCGGTGCAATTAAGGTCCAAGATCAAATAGCTAAATGCAGAAGTTTTTCATCCCGAGGTATCTCAAGGTAATGTATGTCCGAGATTAAATAAAATAAAGGTAGAATTATTTGATCCCGGGCCATTCAGTGCCACTAAGGCCCAAGATCCAATAACTAAAGGGAGAATTCTTTCTTTCTAGGACATCTTGGGGTATTGTGTACCTGAGATGGAATGAATTAAATGTAGAATTCTTTCATCTCAGGACATCTCGGTGCAACTAAGACCCGAGATCGTGTATCATGATCTACACAATTGTTTAAATTTGAAACAATCGTTTAAAATGAAGTACATGATCGTGTAGATCTACACTTTTGTCTTTCATCTCAAGCCATCTCGATGCATTGTATGCCCAAGATTAGATAACTAAAGGTAGAAGTCTTTCATCCTGAACATCTTGAAGCATTTTAGCCTGATATCGAATAAAATAAAGGCAGAATTCTTTCATCCCGGGCTATCTCGATGCCACTAAGGCCTGAGATCTAATAACTAAAGGATTGTTTTTCTTCTCGGGGTATGGTATGCCCGAGATCGTGTATCAAAATCCACACAATCGTATATCCCGCCTGAGTAGCTGATTTATCGCGTGTTGATTAGAGAATTTTGGTATTTTACATTGTGGGCTTGTGGCTTTTTTCGTTTTCAAAATTGTTCTATACAGCGTAAATATTTTGTCGGTTTGTTATAATTTTTAAAAAACCTCTTGTTTAAAATGTAAGTAATCATAAAATGAATGAATATTGTGAAGCTAATTTAATTTAAACAAATATAAGATAACAAAAACACAATTGAGCAGTAATTAAGGAAAGATAAAATTCATGAATATTGTGGAAGGAATACAATAGGCACTGTTTGGTAGAATGATCCATTATGTGTGGATATCTCTATTTTTTAAAGAAAAAATAACCATTAATCTTATTTCTTTTCAAATGATATTTTTTCACATGAGATTTTCGGAGAAATTTGATTCCTGGAGTTGAACTTGTGTTGATGTTGTATTCATGTTGATTTGATGCAATGTGGTTCGATCTCTAGAATTTGATCCTTTGATTCTCTCTCGGCTGGATGCTTATACTTGATTTGAGGAAGCAGAGCACATGATGTTTTTAAAGTTGGAGTCTTAGAAGAAAGCTTGTATCTTCAAAGGAGTTTCAATCTTCGAGAGTGGTCGACTTAGTCTTCTAGCTTTTGGGAGAATTCTCTCTAGACCTTCTGGAGTAAAAAATTTTCTCCCACAAATGAAGAGAACTCCTCTATTTATAGAGTTTCCTGGTGGGGTTTTTATGAACTTGGGCCTGGTCTGGTCCATAGATCATACCCGTGGGCTCAATCACATAGATTTGGGTCATATTTAATTTTGGGATAAATTAAGCTCATTTTTGGCTCAATTGAATTTTAGCTCAAGTAAATAATATTTAATTGAACCAAAATAATTAATTTGATCTAATTCTCATGATAAAGACATATGACATCATTAGAATTGTCCAATTTGTATTTAAATTTAATTTGGGACACATGCTGATTTTTAGTTAATCTCAAATACAATTATTTTAGGAAATGACCTGACAATTTGTAATTGGTTCCAAAGTTTCTTATTTAACAAATGCACCTTTTCGAGATTTATGCACATGTATGGGTGGGTGAATCTCGAAAAGATAAATTTAAAGTCTAAATACGAACATTTTTTTGCTCAATTTGACATATCGAATTAATCAAACTATGAATCTAATACATGAGTTTGATTTAAATTTGAAATAAAGGTTGGAATATTGTCCATCCTTAATTTGAGAAAAGTTTAAGGTTTTATCCTCAACTTACTTTGATTTGAGGATAAAAATTTGATGATTTCTTTTTATAAAATTTGGAACTATATTTTAAATTGAGACGAAGATGAGGTTTCTAGCATATCCTAATTTGTCCATAGATGCACAAGAATTTGGAATGACAAATTTTAATTTTGAGATAAATACGAGATCTCAATCTTAGGATAAAGCTAGATTTATGACTCTAATTTAAATTTGAGATAAAAATGGGGTAAAATCTAAATTTTAATTTTAATTTGGGGGTAAAATCTAAATTTTGAAATATTTTAATATGTTTAGTTATCAAAAAGTGGAATTCGAGATTTTATTTCAAAATAAAATAACATAAGATAATTGAATTTTAAGTTTATTTAAAAAAATTTAAAAATTAAAATATGTTTAAATATCTCAAAAGTGAAATCTAATATTTTATTCCAAAGTAAAATAAGATAAGATAATTGAATGAAAAAAAAAGAAATTATTAAAATATGTTTATATATCTCAAAAGTGAAATATGAGATTTGATTCCAAAATAAAATAACATAAGATAATTCAATTTTAATTTTATTTTATTATTTAATCATTCTCAATTCTCTTAGTAATTTGACTTGTTAGCCTTATAAATAAACCTATACCTTGATCTCATCAAGCAGAACAAATGTATGAGAGAGAAAAAAAACTTCTCTCCTCCCTCGTTCTTTTTTCTTCTTTTCTCCTTTTCTTTTTTTTAACTTTTAACTTAATTCTTTTTTTATCTTCAAGTTTAGTAGCTGTTAATTTGTTGCACCAACTTGAAGCTCTATCAAAGATTAAGGTTTTTTTTTTTGCAAGGCTTTGAAGGTCCCACGTAAGTATATATGAGGTTACAGTCTCTTCGACGTCCTGCTTCTTTGTCTGTTAGCTTCTGGGATTTGTTAATGATAGACGATGCAACTTTATCATGATGCCCTGCTGCTTTTTAGGGTTTGTTCATGATAGACGATGCAACTCTATCATGATGCCCTGCTGCTTCTTAGGGTTTGTTCATGATAGACATGTTGGAACTTGCGTCCTAAAACTCATACTTTGTTATTTGATTCAATGAAATTTATTATTGAATGCTATAATCTTAAAACCAATAATTTTTAAGGTCCCAAGGCTATTTACTAGTTTGTCGTATAAACTTGAACTTTATGTGGAGACATAAACATGGATTAAGTTCAAGTTAATAGCCCAAATTATCTATAGTGTATAACTAAGGTTGGGCGCCTTATTCTGGATAAACACTATGGATGCGGCCCGCTCCGTAGTTAGTACAAACAATGTAATCCTGAATCGTTCATGTAGAGACATAGGAGTGTGGGCATCCTATGTAAATGGTTTGCATAAGACTGGAACCATGAAGTAGTCACTTTTAGTTATAACACCGTAAACTATATACTGACTTTCATTTATGATGGCCTAGGTAACTTGATCTTAATCCTGAGTCAACATCGCTAGCCCAATAAGCCTCCCATTTCAGAGGTTAGACCGAGTGGATAGCTAGGGACATAGGGTGCAAGATGGAATTCACTTCTACCCACTTCTGGGATAGTAGATATGATTGATGGATAAAAGCAAATGAGAAAGTCTGTGTCTACATTCTTGCTAGCATGTCATATGTTTTAGCAAAGAAACATGAATCCTTAGCCACGACTACAGAGATTATGGAATCAGTAAAAGGAATGTTTGGGCAACTAGAATGGTCCCTAAGACACGAGACAATCAAATACATTTACATTAAGCGTATGAAGGCGGGGACCTCTGTTAGAGAACATGTCCTGGACATGATGATGCACTTCAATATTGCTGAAGTAAATGGAGGTGTCATCGATGAGGCTAATCAAGTTAGTTTTATCTTAGCGTCTCTTCCGAAGAGCTTCATACCATTCCAAACAAATGCGTCCCTGAATAAGATAGAATTTAACCTGACAATCCTTCTGAATAAGCTTCAGCGTTTTTAGAATCTTACCAAGGGTAAGGGAAAAGAAGTAGAAGCAAATGTTGCTACTACAAAAGGAAAATTTAAAAGAGGATCGTCCTTTAAATCCAAAGTTGGGCCCTCAAAATCTATTAGAAAGATTGAAAAGAAGGGAAAGGGGAAGACTCCCAAGCAGACCAAGGGTAAGAAGACTACATAAAAAAATAAATGTTACCACTGTGGTGAAATTGGGCACTAGCTGAGAAACTGCCCAAAATACCTTGCTCAGAAAAAAGCAGAGAAATAAGCAAAAGGTAAATATGATTTACTTGTTCATGAAACATGTTTAGTGGAAAATGAAAATTCTACATAGATATTAGATTCAGGAGCTACTAATCATATTTGTTTCTCATTTCAGGAAACTAGTTCTTGGAAAAGACTCTCTAAGGGCGAGATCACTCTCAAAGTTGGAACTAGAGAAATGGTCTCAGCCAAAGCAGTGGGAGATTTGAAGTTGTTTTTTAATGATAGATATATCTTACTCAATAACATCTTGTATGCACCTCAAATGAAGAGGAATTTGATATCTATCTCTTGTTTAATAGAACATATGTATAAAATATATTTTGAAATTAATGAAGCGTTCATTTTAAGAAAAGATATTCACATTTGTTCTGCTATACTTGAAAACAACTTATATAAGTTAAGACCAACACGAGCAAATTTTGTCCTGAACACGGAGATGTTTAGAACAGCTGAAACTCAGAATAAAAGATAAAAAGTTTCTTCTAATGCCTTCTTATGGCACTTAAGACTTGGTCACATAAATCTCAATAGGATTGGAAGATTGGTTAAGAGTGGACTTCTAAATCAGCTAGAAGATAACTCTTTACCTCCATGTGATTCCTGTCTTGAAGGAAAGATGACCAAAAGATTTTTTATTGGAAAAGATCTTAGAGCCAAAACCCCTTTAGAGCTCGTACGTTCAGACCTTTGTGGACCAATGAATGTCAAGGCTCGAGGAGGATACAAATATTCATCAGCTTTATTGATGATTATTCTAGGTATGGTCATGTTTACCTAATTCAGAACAAGTCTGATTCTTTTGAAAAGTTCAAAAAATAAAAGGCTGAAGTTGAAAATGAATCAGGTAGAACAATAAAGACACTTCGATCAGATCGAGGTGGAGAGTATATGGATTTGTGATTCCAAGACTATTTGATAGAACATGAAATCCAATCACAACTCTCTGCACCTAATACGCCTCAGCAGAAATGTGTATCAGAAAGAAGAAACCGAACCTTGTTAGACATGGTTCGCTCTATGAGAGTTTTGATCAGTTGCCAGATTCTTTTTGAGGATATGCTTTAGAGACAACTATCTATATTTTGAACAACGTTCTCTCTAAAAGTGTTTCTGAAACACCTTATGAGCTATGGAAAGGGCATAAAGAAAGTTTATGTCACTTTAGGATTTGGAGATGTCCAGTACACGTGTTGGTGCAAAACCCTAAAAAATTGGAACATCGTTCAAAATGCCTTTTTGTAGGTTATTCAAAAGAATCAAGAGGTGGTTTATTTAATGATTCTCAAGAAAATAAAGTATTTGTATCGACAAATGCTACGTTCTTAGAGGAAGACCACATAAGAAATCATCAAACTCGCAGTAAACTAGTATTAGAAGAAATTTCCAAGAATACTACAAATAGACCTAGTTCATCTACTAAAGTAGTAGATAAAACTAGGAATATTGGTCAAACACATCCTTCTCAAGAGTTGGGAGAACCTCGTCGTAGTGGGAGGGTTGTACGACAGCCTAATCGCTATTTTGGTTTAAGTGAAGCTCAAATCATTATACCTGATGATGCCATAAAGGATCCATTAACCTATAAACAAGCAATGAATGATGTGGACAGTGATCAATTGATCAAAGCCATGGACCTCGAAATGGAATCTATGTATTCAAATTCAGTCTGGACTCTAGTAGATCAACCAAGTGAGGTAAGACCTATTGGTTGTAAATGGATCTATAAGAGAAAACGAGACCAAGCTGGTAAAGTACAGACTTTCAAAGCTCGACTAGTGGCAAAAGGTTACACACAAAAGGAGGAAATAGATTATGAAGAAACTTTCTCTCCTGTTGTCATGATAAAGTCAATACAAATACTCTTGTCCATTGCCACTTTTTATGATTATGAAATTTGGCAGATGGATGTCAAGATAGCCTTTTTGAATGGTAATCTTGAAGAGAGTATTTATATGGTCCAACCAAAGGGATATATTCAAAAGGATCAAGAACAAAAAGTTTGTAAGCTTCAAAAATCTATTTATGGATTAAAACAAGCTTCTAGATCCTGGAATATAAGGTTTGATATTGCGATCAAATCTTATAATTTTGAACAGAATGTTGATGAACCTTGTGTCTACAAAAGGATCATCAATTCTACTGTAGCATTCTTAGTTCTGTATGTAGATGACATTCTACTAATTGGGAATGATATAGGTCATCTAACTGATATTAAGGAATGGTTAGCTACGCAATTCCAAATAAAAGATTTGGGAAATGCACAATATGTTCTTGGTATCCAAATAGTTCGGAACCGAAAGAACAAAACTCTAACCATGTTTTAAACATCTTATATAGACAAAATGTTGTCAAGATATAAGATGCAGAATTCCAAAAAGGGTCTGCTGCCGTACAAATATGGAATTCATTTGTCAAAAGAACAATGTCCAAAGACACCTTAAGAAGTTGAGGATATGAGTAACATTCCCTATACTTCTACTGTTAGAAGCCTGATGTATGCAATGTTATGTACTAGACCTGACATTTGCTATTCAATGGGGATTGTTAGTAGATATCAGTCTAATCTTGGACGTGATCATTGGACAGCCGTTAAGAATATTCTAAAATATCTTAGAAGAACAAAAGACTACATTCTTGTGTATGGTTCTAAGGGTCTGATCCTTACTGGATACACTGACTCCAATTTTCAAACTGATAAAGTTGCTAGAAAGTCTACATCAAGATCGATTTTCACTTTGAACGGAGGAGCAGTAGTATGGAGAAGCATAAAACAATCTTGTATTGCCGACTCCACTATGGAAGTTGAATATGTAGCTGCCTGTGAAGCAAAAAAATAAGCAGTATGGCTTAAAAAGTTCTTAACAGATTTGGAAGTCATTCCAAATATGCATCTGCCAATCACCTTGTATTGTGACAACAGTGGTGCAGTTGCAAACTCACGAGAACCTAGAAGTCATAAACGTGGAAAGCACATTGAATAAAATTACTATCTTATCAGGGAAATCGTACATTGAGGAGACGTTTAGTAACAAAAATCTCCTCTAAGAAAAACATGGCTGATCCGTTTACAAAAACTCTCACGGCTAAAGTGTTTAAGAGCCACCTACATGGTTTAGATCTACGCGGTTTGTAAACTAGGATAAGTGGGAGACTTATTGGGATTATGCCCTAGTTTATATATATGTTTATTGTACTCATGTATATATATTTTTCTCTCATTATAAAATTCTAACTTACTTGGAGTTTTAGTCCAAGTGGGAGTTTGTTGGAATTTGTGTCCTAAAACTCATACTTTGTTATTTGATTCAATGAAATTTATTATCGAATGCTATAATCTTAAAACCAACATTTTTTAAGGTTCTGAGGCTATTTACTAGTTTGTCATATAAACTTGAACTTTATGGGGAGACATAAACATGGATTAAGTTGAAGTTAATAGCCCAAATGGTGTATAGTGTATGAATAAGGTTGAGCGCCTCATTTTGGATAAACACTATGGATGCGGCCCGTTCCGTAGTTAGTACAAACGATGTAATCCTGAATCGTTCATGTAGAGACATAGGAGTGGGGGCATCCTATGTAAATGGTTTGCATAAGACTAGAACCACGAAGTAGTCACTTTTAGTTATAACACTGTAAACTATAAACTGACTATTTCATTTATGATGGCCTAAGTAACTTGATCTTAATCCCGAGATAACTATGAACTTCTGTTCATTCGGTAGTATCCTTAAATCTGCATAGGTGAGGGCAGCTCAACATCCCTGACCCAATAAGTCTTCCATTTCAGGGGTAAGACCGAGTGGATAGCTAGGGACACAGGGTGCAAGATGGAATTCAGTTCTTCCCACTTCTGGGATAGTAGATAGGTTGTTCCCTTAAGGACTGAATCCAAGTCTTGAACAAGAGGCCCCACCTTCTCATTGGCCCGAGAAGGATTCTGGTTTATAGGTTGGATCTTAAACCAATTGTTCAATAGTGGATCAATAGAGAATATGTACGAGGCGTAACACTTTATCTGAGTTATACTTGCCCGTCTGTTCGTTAGAGCCTTGCAAGCATGTGATGTAGCAATTTACAAACTGGTGGGCCACGAGGTATGGGCCTATTTTAAGGATAGCAGACATCATTTGGTGAGTAGTGTCATTCCTCCCCCTTCACAGCCCAAACTACCTAAGAACCGATGGATCAACCTGGGTGGTAAAAAAATTCGCTTGGTTGAGGCGATGGCTGCTACTCTCGAGGAGGAGATAAAGGAGCATAAACATGAGAGCGATAGCAGCAAAAGTGATCGTCATTGGAAGAGAGTTTTGAAGAAAGAAAAGGTATCAAGTGATGATCCCGATGGAAGGGACTCAAGTGCTTTGGAAGTCCCTGATGTTCCACCATTGGTTTGCACATTTTCCTTTCTTAATTTTTTTTTGTTCATCTTTTTCAGAAATGACTTATTAATTGTTTACTTCTACAGTCACCTTTGAACGATCATCTTGAAGGCCTTATAGATCTAAGCAACGATGAATCTTTGATGGGACCTCATGCAGTTGATTCGACCATTGAGGAAGTTGGTACCTCGAAGACTTTTGTCTCTAAACCAGCTGAATAGTCCTTACGTCCATTTGCTCTTCTCGAGGAGATTCGTCGAGGTAAGATGACATTGGGAGTCCTCCATCCAAAGGAAATGTCTGCCTTAAAGCACCCTTATAGAAGGTCAGCTTGACACATGCTTCCCTTAAGTTTTTTAAATCGCCTTTAGACACTTCTAATAGACAGACTACGAGAAACCCTAAGCTTCCTTAGTGGGTTGGTGAAAATGTGGCTTCAAACTTCTTCAAGAAAATAGCCTTATGTATGTGGGAGGATATTCAAGATAAGATCATGTGAACTCCTTTTGAATCTATCCCAAGACTTAGGCCAGAAATAGCAACGGTTCACTCGAAGATTGAGAAGATCCATGCAGATGGCTTGACTCCTCTTGAAGAGTATCTAAATAGCTCTCTTAAGAGGGTAGACAAATTCAAAAATGTGCAATCTTCATATTCTACACAATTGTTGTCAACAGATAAAGCTCGTCAATTAGATGAAAAGACATCTGCCATCAAGGAAGCTCTAACTTTGATGGAACAACTATGAGGGGATACCAACGTTATTCAGAAAAAAACCATGCAGTTATCTTTAGTAAAGAAGAAACTGAAGAGGAGACTTCAGAGCATAAATGTTGAGTCTGAACAAATTTTGATTTTATCTTGTAAGAAAGTAGACACCATAGACCAGCAAGAACTAGAAGTTTCCAAGCTCCAGGATGAAGTTAACACTCTTGAAAGCACCCCTACTATTACTGAAGAAGCGATTGAGGCCCTGGCTACAGTACGCAAGAGCATGGAAGCTGCACGAGAAGAATTTAAGAACTTCAAGTGGAAGCTTTGATTTATGCACCCTTTGCCCCCTTTTATTTTATTGCAATCCTTGTAAATGTAAAAAAAAATTGTTGAATGATAATGCAAAAGAAAATTTTGTTTTTTTTATTCTAGTGTGGCTACATTCACATTTATTTGGCAATTCTTACATATGAGATGAGAATGAAACATGACTTTTTTTACGTGTGACTGAACTTAAAGTTTTTCTTAAGCAACCTACATACCCTTTATAATATAGGGATCAAGCCATAATGTAATTCAATTGATTTTTTTTTACTGGACAAGGACATTAAGCATAAAATTTTTTGAGAAACTTGCCGTTGATTGGGCCAATTTTTAATCCACCTCAATCAACAATCTTGTGTGCGCCATTTGTGTAAACTTCTTTGACAATGTAAGGTCCATCCCATTTAGGTGTGAACTTATTTCCCATATGCCTCGTTGTAATGATCAGTCTTCTTACAGTAAGTACTAGATCACCAACCTGAAAGGAGCGAGGTTTAACGTGCTTATCACAAGCTTTAGACATTCTTGTTTGGTAACATTCCAATGCTTGCTGATCTTCTAATCGTTCTTCATCAAGCGCTTCTAACTCTTGAAGACGTAACTTGACATTGTCATCGATAGTCAACCCCTCTTGCACTGCCATTCTTAACGATGGAATTTCTCTTTCGAAGGGAAGGACAACCTCTACACCATAAACAAGCGAATATGGTGTACCCCTGTAGGAGTGCGATGAGTGGTTCAATAAGCCCACAATGCTTCACCGATTCTTTCTTGCCAATCCCTCTTTAACTTGGAGACAATTTTCTTTAGAAGATTGCACAAAGTTTTATTGAATGCTTCACTAGGCCATTCACAGTTGCGTTGTACATAGAATGACTTGTATTGCTTGAACTTGAATTTTTCACATAATTTGTCTTTCATGCTATTGGAGAATTGCCTTCCATTATTTGTCACGATTCGGTGAGGAATACCATATCGATAGATAATATGGGTACGAATAAAGTTTGCCACGTTTTCTTTCTTGGCCTCTCTCAAGGGAATGGTCTCAACCCACTTTGAGAAATAATCTGTTGCTGCAAGGATATAAGAATGTCCTGCTGATGATTTTGGTGTCATAGGGCCAACCAGATCAAGTTCCCAAGCCTCGAACGGCCAAGATGCCACAGTTGAATGTAGAGGCTTTGGAGGTTGATGTATGAAGTTTGCATGGTATTGACAAGCTTCACACTTCTTTGCATAGTCCATTGAATCTTGAACCATCTTATGCCAATAATAGCTCATTCTTCTCAACTGAAATTGAAGCTTTGGTCCCGATTGATGTGCTCCACAGATGCCTGCATGTACTTCCTTTAGAGCTTTTATCGACTCTTCCTTTCCAAGACATCAAAGGAAGATCTCTTCAAGAGAACGACGATATAAGGTTTCCTTGAAATAAATGAAATGTGCAGCCTTTCTTCGTACCTCAGTTTTATGACGAGAGTCCTTTGGAAGCATTCCATGTTCAAGATACTCTATGATAGGTTGACGTCAATTTTCTTCGTCAATCAAATGGGATGTTGTTACGTTCGCTTCTTGACATTCAGAGAAAATTGGAGGCATAATCCTTTGTTGACAAAGTGGTATATTCAGAGCTACGTCATCCGACATTGTCAAGGCAGTGGTCAAATTTGCCAATGCGTCTGCTCTCTTATTTTCTGTTTTAGGGACATGTTTCAGCATCACACTGTCAAACATTTCCATCAATTATTGAGCATAAGCGAAGTATGGCTTCAAGTCTTAATGTTTCATATCATACTGAAGCGAGAGCTGATCAATTATCAACTTTGAATCACCATAAATTTCTATTAATGATACTCCGATGTCCAATGCCATTTGAAGGCCAATTATCAAGGCCTGATATTGAGCCACATTGTTTGAGCACAGTTCAACAAGTGCAAAATTATAAGGTAACATATGTTTCTCAGGATAAATGAGGACGATGCCTGCCCCGCGCCACTTCTTCGCGCTGCGCCATCAAAATACATAGTCCAAGGTTCCATAACTTCCATGAAGAAAACTTCATTGTCTAGCAAGTCTTCACATAATTTTTAATCTGAAGGAATTGGGTGGTCTGTTAGAAAGTCTGCCAATGTTTGCCCTTTTATCGCCTTTTGGAGAATATAGACAATGTCATATTGCTGGAGTAGAACCGTCCATTTGGCTAAGCATCCAGAGATAATTGGCCTAGATAGAACATACTTTATAGGATCCGTCTTTGCTACTAGATGAACTGTGAACGCCTGCATATAATGCCTCAACTTATCAATAGCAAAGAAAAGTGCAAGACACATTTTCTCAATGAGAGAATAGTTAACTTCGGCCCCAACTAAGGTTCTGCTTAGATAGTAAAGAGCACGTTCCTTTCCCTTCTCCTCCTCTTGCGCCAACAATGTGCCTAGAGACCTTTCCTATGCAGTAATGTACAGTATTACTGGCTTGCCAAGTACTTGAGCTCCTAATACTGGGGAATTAAGCAAGTATTTCTTTATACTATCAAAAGCATTCTAACAAGCCTCATCCCACACAAAATTTTCTCCTTTTCTCATCAACTTTTGAAAAGGTTGACAGCGATTGGCCAGGTTGGAAATGAACCTTCGAATGTAAGTCAATCGTCTCTGAAGACTTCTTAGGTCATGCAAACTCATTGGCCTTGGCATCTTCTAAATGACATCAATCTTGGACTGGTCAATCTCAATCCCTCGGTGCCTTACAATGAAGTTGAGAAACTTTCCTGAAGTCACACCGAACGCGCATTTGAGAGGGTTCATCCTCAGCTGATATTTTGACAGCAGTCGAACACAACTTTTAGATCCTTCAAATGGTCTTGCCGTCTCTTGGATTTGACCACGAGGTCATCAACATAACACTCAACATACTTATGTAGCATATCATCAAACACTTTCATATTTGGTTATATCTGAACGACCCATCCATAAAGGACAGTGCCTCATGTCCAGTAGTTATATCAACCATGATTTTTGTGATGGGTAAAGGAAAATCATCTTTAGGGCATGCATTATTCAAGTCATGAAAGTCTACACAAACGCGAAGCTGCACGTTCTTTTTTCTAACAGGGATAATGTTTGCTATCCATGTTGGATATTTGACTTTGCGAATGAATCCTTCTTCAATCAACTTGTTGACGTCAACCTCAACTTGAGAATAAACTCTGGTAAAAGACGTCGTTGCACTTGCTTAATCGGTCGATACCCTGGTTTAATTGCGAGATGGTGGACTGCTACTTTTAGTCAAGTCCTAGCATCTCCTTGTATGACCAAGCAAACATGTCTTTATACTCTGTGAGTAAACTCATGTACTTACCCTCCTCTTCACTAGAGAGAGATGCACTAATGAAAGTTAGGCGCAGTTCCTTCATTGTACCAAGGTTTACCTCTTTCAGCTCATCTATGGTAGATTGGCCACCATCCTCTAAACTCTATGGAGCATCTTTCGCGTCTTATTCAGGGGTTTCAATCTCTAATTTCTTAAGAATGGTGATGTGATGACATAAGGTTTCACCTTCTCCTTGTTCTGAGTCTTTCTTTTCAGGATTAGTTAATATAACATTATGTCTTTTCACCCTCAAGGAACCTTGACTTGTATTGAGAGTAACAAAAGTTTTTCTTTTCATTTGGGAAGGAACATTGCTACGAATTTCTCTCTCCCTTTACCTCACAAGGAAGTTCCTTATCATGGTAATTCTTAACGTTTGTATGCTTAATTTGGTACCAAGCTGACACACGAGATGTTAGTTCCTTCTTCTTTGTATATATGCTAGAACCAGCCTTGACATGTGGGCTTCCATCCCTAATACAATTAAAAATTGGAGCACGGGGTATTTGTACATTTTTCTTTGTAGTCACGCTTAGCCTTTCAAAGGCTGATGGTCTTGTAGCCGTCAAGGCCTGACATGTGCCTTTCTCATTTTTAAAGGTTGTAATTAGCCTTTAAAGAGTCGATCGTTGGTTAAGGCTAGATGTTGATTGGTGACCTTTTCTTTCTGTCTCTGTCATGCTTAGTCTTTCAAATATTGGGGCGCATGCAATATGCGGTCTAATTTGGTCAAATGTTGAGGTTCTCTAACTGCCACCTTCTTTTTCTTCCATACTATCAACCTCCTCTACAATTATATGATTGCTTTCAACCACTTTTTCCTTTCCCTTTCTAGTTATACGGATTGGCTCTGGCAACTTGTATCCGAGTCCTTTTCTTGACACGGGTATAACATGTCCTTCCCATAACAGCTTCTTTTCGATTGAGGAGAGCTCAGATTGTTCGTGAATTTTCAAGCTTTTAAACTCGATGTGAGTTGTGAAGTTATAACCTGTTTACGCCATATCAATTTGTAAGCCTTAGGGTCGAACCCGTCTTTCGTCTGCCTTTGAGGCAAGCTTGCTTCTGTTAGGTCTATCTTTATTTCTTGCTTAGTTATTTTGGTAAGCGGTGTAGTGAAGCTTTCTTTTAAGACTTCAATGTCACCAACTTTCAAGCCTTGTTGGGACTCTACAAATGGTGATTCACCTTTCTTGCGTCTCGACAAAGGAACAGAGCACAAAATCGGTAGGTTTTAAGTCTTTTCATCTATCAAGATCATATTTTTTGTGGTGCTCGTTGATATTTCACCCTTTCCCGAGTTAAAGGTTCATGGACTTTTATGTGGTTTCCTGCTTGCAAGTAATTTCAGGTGTAAATTATCTTCTCTATTTACAAGAGGAATTTCTACAGGCACGACTTCTAGGCTATTGTCATTCTTCAAATAAAACTTTGCATCTATAAAGTGAGACTAAGCCTCTAAGAATGGGTTAGAGTCGGCCTCAACCTTCTTTACATCGTCTTAATAAAATTTAAAGCACTGATGCAGTGTCGAAGTTACTACTCCATTTCCATGAATCCAAGGATGACCGAGCAACAACTTATAAGTGGTCCTCGAGTCTATAACATGAAACAATGCACTAGCCTTTAGGTCACCAATTATGAGTTCTAAGTGTATCATACCTATTACTCTTTCGCTGCCTTGGTTGAAACCTTGAATTACCAGTTTACTATTTGAGAGTTCATCCATTAAGATGTCTAATTGCCTCATAGTCGACTTTGACATTATGTTGACAACTGATCCATTATCGATGAGAATTCAGTCGACTCTCTGTTCTCGAACATATCCAGAAACATACAAAGGTCTATTATGAAGTTTAGATCCCAACAGCAAATACTCATCTGAGAAGTCTATAGACATGCAATAAGGAGTACTCTCGCATGTTGCAGTTGGAGCACTCGAACTTGATGCTGCTGAATTCAACAATACATTAATAAGGATGGTTTTGGTTTCTTGAGGAAGTGATAAAATCATCCACATTGAACCTCGATAGGTCTTTTGACACTCCCTCCTCTAGTGATCTTGGCAGGATGCTTTCTTCCTCCGTTGTGTCAATAGCATGACATGCAACAGCTCCTGGGTTTTCATCCTGATGATCACAAAGGAATTTTGTTGGAAAGAAGTCTGCCAAGGTTACTAAAGGCTGAGGTCGAGGTAAATCCTTGTCTTCCTCGTGCACGAGCTTAGGCTTTCGAGTCTTCTTCTTTTTCTTATTCTTTTGAGCCTTATTTCCTCTTCTATAATTTCTGTAGAAGCGAGACTCTTTTTGGGTTGAAGTCGACTTTCTTTTCTTTCGACGGGTCACAACGATCCACCCTTCATCGTCTTCTTCGATCGATCTTTCTTTTTCTTGAGAATCCTCAGGTGCAACTTCCTGATGGAATTGAACCATTGTAGGCTCGAAGGTCCCGAACTGGACCAAGCTTTCCCTTTGCTCAAAAATTAATCTTGGCGAAAGAGCCTCTGACATTATCGTTACTGCAACATGGTTTGTTTGAGCTACCTCCTCTAGGTCTAGCTCAATCTTTTTCTTACGAGCTAATCTTAGAATTAGCTCTTTCAACACAAAACATTTCTCTACTAGGTGACCGATGACCCGATGATACTTGCAGTAGTTGAGATCATCCACCTTTCTTGCTTGCTCAGGTCGCTTACATTCCGACAGCTGGATCAGCTGCTTCTCCAGTAGTTGCTCTAGCATATCAGCAATATCTGAATCAAGAAATAGGTAAACTTTTTCCTATCTTTCTTTTAAATTCAGACGTCGTCTCTCGCTTCCATCATCCTTCTTTTCAGTTCTCCCTTTCTTTCTTTTAGAGAACTTTAGTGGAGTCGCGTTTACGACCATAGATTCCTTCAGTGCTCTTCATTACCTTTTGAACACCCTTCGTCTCTTTCTTATACGTCCGGTGCTATAGAAATGGTTGAGGAACTCCTTTTCTAACTATTCCCAGCTGTCAATGACTTCCGACTCTAGATTGGTGTACCACTCGAAAGAATTTCCTTTCAAGCTTTGAACGACCTGCCTGACAAGCTGATCTCCTCTTGATCCTGCATTCTCACATGTTTCGACGAAGTGGGTGATATGGTGCTTTGGGTTGCTCTTTCCATCGAATTGCTAGAATTTTGGAGGTTGGTACTCAAGCGACATTTTGAAGTTATCGATTCTCTTGGTGTACGGCTTAGAGTACATGAAAGAAGTTTGCTGCGGTCCTCCATACTGAGCTCTAATGGAATTCGCGATCATATCCTGTAGCTGTTGAACTAAGAGAGAAGCAACAGAGACTGATTATTGTTGTGATTGGTTTTCCTGCACCACATTCTTCCCTTTATCAGTAGCTTTGACAACAGGAGTTTGACTTGACTCAGCAGTTTCACGAGTCCGCATCTGCTCTCTCAAAGCTGTGATTTCAGTCTCATTCCTCCACAATCTTCATCAGGAAGTTAACTTTCCTCTCCATCTCTACCATGGCAGCCTCGACCGTTATATCAGCCATCATGACATACATCACGTAAGGGTGTGCTTCCTTCTTTGACTTGCTAGAGGCAAAATTAGAATTATCATACAAAGGATTTTCTTTAAGGACAATCTCAGCTTTAGGAGACTCCATCAATTGCTTAAAAATGCTCTAAGCGACGTCAGAACCTTGATCCTGCTTTTAAGTGATTCCCTTAGAACGAAAGTGGGTGATGGGTCATGTGTAAGCGTCGCTTGCAACAGAAGATTTAGATGTAGCCTTCTTTGATGCCATTGATTTTCTTGTAGATTGGATGACGAGAGAGAGATGAGAGGTAGAGAGATCCCACTGGGCGTGCCTATTTGTTCACATGAGATTTTCGGAGAAATTTGATTCATAGAGTTGAACTTGTGTTGATGTTGTATTTATGTTGATTTGATACGATGTGCTTCGATCTCTAAAATTTGATCATCTGATTCTCTCTCAATCGGATGCTTACGCTTGATTTGAAGAAGCGAAGCACGTGATTTTCTTGAAGTTAGAGTCTTGGAAAAAAGCTTGTATCTTCAAAGGAGCTTCAATCTTCGAGAAAGGAGCTTCAATCTTCGAGAGTGGTCGACTTCGGGAGTTGAGAGTCTTCTAGCTTTTGAAAGAATTCTCTCTAGACCTTCTGAAGTAAAAAATTTCTTCCACAAATGAAGAGAACTCCTCTATTTATAGAGTTCCCTGGTGGGTTTTTATGGAGTTGGGCATGGTCAGGTCCATGGACCATACCCATGGCTCAATCACATGGATTTGGGTCATATTGAATTTTGGGCTAAATTAAGCTTATTTTTTAGCTCAATTGAATTTTAGCCCAAGTAAATAATATTTAATTCTAATTATCATGATAAAGACATGTGACATCATTAGAATTGTCCAATTTGTCTTTAAATTTAATTTGGGACACATGTCAATTTTTAGTTAATCCCAAATATAATCATTTTAGAAAATGATGTAGCAATTTGTAATCGGTTCCAAAATTTCTTATTCAACAATATTGATTTTGTTTAAAAGAAAAATTTTATTATCATATCATTAACAAATGATTAGATTATTAAAAAAATTTCTTGAACTTTATCATATTTGTTTAAAAAATATATTGATTCTTTTAAACGTTTGTAATAAACTTTTATAAATATTTAAAAACTATCATTGGAGTATAATTTCCTACCTTGGTTGTATTTTTTATTTCTACTCAAAATTTGATTAAAAACTAGTTTTGAAATGTTTTTTAAGCTTGACGAGTAATATTTTACCATTTTTTAAAAGATATAAAAATATTTTATAAAAATAATTTAGCTTTTAACTATTTGGACTCTATTTTATAACTCAAACGTTGTGGATTATTTGAGGAGGGATTTTGAACCTACTCTTACTTATTCAACTTTGAACTCAATGTTCCAAGTTAAGTATCTCCCAACTTGATAACATCTAAAATTTGTCAAGCGTGAATTTTGGAGGGGCAATACCATGATTACAAGGATCCTAAACTTACAAAAAAAATTTAGTCAAACTGAGTCAATTTACTACATTTTCTAACTTTATTAATATGACTATTTTTCCAACCAAAATTGCTTATTTCAAATCCACAAATCACATAAAATTTAACATAAAAAAGAAAAAAAACCTATTGTAGTTCTAACTTGTGACCTACTTCTTATCAAACTTAAGAGATTTTGATACTTTAATTTCGTTTGTTATAGAGAGTAGTATATAACAAAAATAGTAAACAAAGAGGACAGAAAAGATAAAAGAGTGAATTAAGAAAAATAAAAAGGAAAAATGAAAAGAAAATCTTGGAATGCAAAACAATTAAAATGTCAAAGGTAGACAATGGATAAAGTAACATACCAAAGAATGAACGATTTACAATGATTGGATAAACTTGAATGAAGATTTAGTTCAAATAGGACTATATATAATACATGGGTAAAGAAACATGTTGATATTGACAATGAACTACCAAAAATAAAAAGTAAATATGTTGCCTAAATGAAGTATAGAAAACAGTACAGCATAGAAGAAGTATATAACAGTTGCCTAAAGGAAGTCTCTAAGACAGTAAAGCATAAAGGATGTATATAACAATTGCCTAAAGGAAGTACGGGAAATAGTTGAGCATAGAAGAAGTATATAATAGTTGCCTAAAGGAAGTATAGAAAACAATAGAGCATAAAAGAATCCTAAAAAGAAGGGATATGACAGTCAAAGATGGACTAATAAAGACTCTATACAGAGATAAGGGATATGGTAATGGTAGAAACCAAAGACAATGGCAAATAAGAAAAGGTCAATGCCTATAAAGATAGAATAAGTAATAACTACATTGGGTCACAGATCATGATAAAAAATTAGAAAGATAAGATATACAAATAAAAGACAATAGTGCGGGTCACATATCATGAGGAAAAAAATAAGAGACCAAGTTTAAGTAATAATCGATCCCATATCATAGAATTAGAAAGACATAACTAAAAGTAATATGAATAATAGATCATAGAATACAAATCATGAATCAAAGTAATACGAATCACAGATAAAAAAAATCAGAAATTTAAATAGAACAAAGACTTAACTCAAAGTAATATGAATCACATATCACAAAATTAAACGGAAAAATGACATAAACATTTTATTCCTTCAACAAACATTATGTTTGAACTCATCATTGGCATCAATGAAGAATGATACAGAAATCACAAAACAGGAAAAAAAATGAGTAATATAAAAGTTTTCAGAAATTATGAACCTCATCTTTGACAAGCAATACAAACTGAGAAGTGAAGAGGTAAGCATCCCTACCATGCTCTCTTCCCCCAACCTTGCTCACACAAACCCGAAACCTTACCATTCTCCAAACCAAAAGCTATTGGATATACCATGGTGTCAACATCAACTGAATGGATTGAAAAAGATATTATGTCATTTTAGGGTTTCCATTGGAGTGGCAAGTGGGAAGTATGAGTGGCAAGGGGGAAGTATGAGTGGTAAGGGAAAGTTCGAGCGACAAGGAGAAGGGACTAGGACAAGGAGATTTAAAGAGCGGCAAAGGAAAAAATGACAAAACCCTAAAATCCAAAGAAATCGAACATGCAAGAGGGTGAAAAGTCGAATTGACACAGAAAGAAGGTGAAGGAAGTATGAAAAGATGCGTCGATGAGGGAGACAGAGACGATTGGTTTTGGAGAAGGGAGACAGGACGTTTCGACGCTACAAAACAAAGGAGGGAGACGAAGATGGAGGGTTTTAGAGAAGGGAATCAACACAAGGACTTGACAAACCAAAACAAAGAAGGAAGTAGGAGAGGGAGAGGGAGAGGGAGAGAGAAAATTTTGACACTACAAATCGAGGAGGAAGACAGAAACGAAGGGTATTCGAAGAAGCAAATCGACACAAAAGGAGTAATGAGGGAGATTGAGGGATTCAGAGAAGGGAAAATGAAGGGAGAGGGAAGGATAATAGCTTCGGAGAAGGGAGGAGTATGAAAAGGAGAGAAGGGGAGTAGTGAACATAGTGACGAGGGAGAGAGAATGGACATGAACAGTTCAATCAAGATTTGGGAGGAGTGAAAAGTGTTGGAGATTAGGGTTATTTTGTAAATAACCTTAATATTTGAATTAGGGTTAATTCGTGGGTCAAATGTGGAGTGGGGTACGACCCTTAGTCTTCATTTTTCAATAAATTTTCATTTTCAATATTAGTATTTATGTTAATGTTTATTAATGGATTGAAAATGATTATAAAGTGAAATTTTAAAATTAATTTTAATAGTGATGGAAAAAATAGTTCTTTTTAAATTATGCAATAGACATTGGTACTGAAGAGAAAAATACTATTTAGTGGAAACAATAGATTTTAAGAGCCTGGATTTTGAAGTATGTAACAATTAAAGACTAAATTGAAATAAAATTCAAAATTCGATGATTAAAAATTAATATTATGAATAAACTTATTTGCTTTTAACCATTTTCTTAAAAATAAAATGACATATAATATTTGATTATCTTTTCAAGTACGTAATGTGTAGTTCTTCGTATATACTATATCAATCTCTAATTATTATTTTTATTTCCATATAAAAAATTCTCTAATTATTTTCACATTTGCATACATTTTAAAAATTAACATGCAAAATTTGGAAAAAAAAATTATATTTAAACTCATTGAAGCACTTGAAAGAAGAAAAGTACTTCTCTTAGGCTTTAACAAGCCACCTAACTCTAGTTTTTTTAGCACAAAATTTCAAAATTATTAACTTTTGACTTGAAAGTTTGTTAGAGTTAAATGTGTTTTCTTTTTAATTGTTATGATAGAAAAAAGGAAAAAGAAAAAGAAAAAGATTATTATTAGAAGTACTTTTACATTCCAATATTATATTAAATGGAAGTAGTACAATTGGTTAAAGCCTACATACAAACAACATAATCTCAACAAATTTTTGAGAAGTAAACCAAAAGGACAGTAGTGGATTGAAACATTTAGAAGGACATGAAATGTACAATTGATGAACACAAAATTTTAATTTGAAAAGGTGTAGTACCAAAATAATTTAACAAATAATGGAGGGGTTATAAATGATTAAAGGTGAGGGACGATGAGGATATAAGAAAAATATTTATTTTTGGCCTTTTTCATGAGGGGTCCCTACTAATCTTCTTGGATCATGAGCTACCCACCACCCTACAAGGTCCATATGTGACACATTTATACTTATATATATATATATATATATATAAAAATAATAATATGTTTCTCTTCTTGTTTCTTCTTTTATTGAAAAATATTTGTTTGGTTAATTAAAATCAATTTTAATGTCTTTTTAACCTAATTATTTTAATTATTGATTAAATAAGACATTTATTCCTTCAACTTTCAAATTATTTAAAATTCAAGCAAATATACTTCAGAAAAGTGAGTGGTTAAATTTCATTTTATACTATTCTTTTTAATATTATATTCGTAAACACTACTTTCATCCTTAAATTTCTATGGTTTTTTTTCTTAACTTAAGTAAAATTTTAAAATCTAAAAATTGATCTCGTTTAAATTTGACAAAAAAATCAAGTGTTTCTTTAAAAAAAAAAAAAGTGAAAATCTCTAATTAAAAAATGAGAAGAAACAAACATGATTAAAAAAAACATAAAACTAAAATAAGAAATTATTATCAAACAAGTCTTAGCATTTTAGTTTAACATAGTATTAAAATTTACTTATGGTAGGATTAATTAGATTTTTTTAAAGTATATTCACATAGGATGCTTGTTTCACCAATTTCGTACATCGGTGTTAAATAACTAAGCTTCAGTAAGAAGCTAAAATTTACACATTTATACATCGATAATATTCATTTCTAGACATTCTAATTTTAACTTCTGAACGTTAGTGTATACCTTTTCATTAATTTATAGCTATTAATTTTATAATAGTTAGGAAAATTTACAAAAATAGACAAAATATTTAGGAATATATTCACTAATCAAAATGTATAAACAAAATAACAAAATACGTGTCTAGGTTTCCATTAAATAAATAAATAAATATATATGTATATATATATTAAAGCATGATTTATTAATAGCAAAAACATGAATGATTTTATATTAAACAATGCATGAAAATTGAAGACAAAATAATATTTGAAAATGAAGATTCTCTTTTTCCATTTAATAATATAATATATATTTAAAAAGGGCATAGGACAAATTGGAAAATGAATAATTAGGGATTATATGTAGAGTGCACAATAAATAATATGTGGCCAAAAACATAATTATAAAAGAAAAAAAAAATGCAATGAGCAATAGGCATCATAGTATTGAATTTAAATGAGGATCGGACCCTCTCCACTTAAATTCAATAAAACCACCAAGTGAAACCCCTCTATAATTTTATATATATATATATAGGACCATAACCATGTACTCATTTGAAATAAAGTTTTTGTATAACCTAATTTTGATTTGAATGAGAAATATTTGTGAAGTAATATATATATATTATTGTAAATATAATGATATATTATAAATGTAGATATCCACAACCTACGTACACTAGTAGAAAAATGGCCTACGATGACAGTTAAATGCTGTCATCAAAAGCTTTCGTGACAGTTTTTTAGAGTCATTGATGCGGCAGTCATGGAAAGTATTTCATGACAGTTGCAAAAACTGTCACGAAAAGTGGTTTTTCATGACATAGAATAAATGTCACGAATGAAACATTTTATGACAGATTATAACTGTCATTATTTAGTTACGATGACGGTTAATAACTATCACAATTTACATTTTATGACAGAGTGTAACTGTCATTATTTATTTTCGATGACAGTTAATAATTATCATTGTTTACATTTTATGACAGCTTATAACTGTCATAGTTTACTTTTTATGACAGAGGATAACTGTCATTGTTAATATTCTATGACTAATATTAAATGTCATTATTTATCATTTATGACACTTTTTTACTGTCATCATTTTACAGCCCTCTTTCTTATTGAATCTTGTATTTCTTGTCGCCCTGCCATTACACATACCATTACAGACTAATACAATCACATATGGAAAAACAGTGAACGCTTTTATAGGCCCAACACATTTTGTAATATTGCTTTAATTGTTGATACAAATGTGTTTTGGTACGAACAAACTATTTAAATAACTACATTTAAACAAAAAAATTTCCTACCAAACCTACAAAAAAAACCTATACATCAATGAATTGGCGTAAATATGGCTTCATTGCTCCAATGGATTGTGACAAAACCTAATAAGATAAGAAAAGGAAAAAAAATGATTCAATAAGACAACACATTCACCTACATAAACACATTACATTCACTTCATGATAAACAACACACTTCAACAACACTTCATGATCAACAACACACTTTAACAACACTTCATAATCAACAACACACTCCAACAACACTTCATAATCAATGACACACTTCAACAACACTTCATGATCAACAACACACTTCAACAACATTTTTTTATCAACAACACACTTCAACAACACTTCATGATCAACAACACACATCAATAACACACTTCAACAACATAGAGCACATACTTAACTAAATTACATACACACTTCAACAACACATAAGCGCAAACACCAAATTCAGCCTACAAACTTACCTAAATTACATACACACTTGAAGAATAATGCACTAGCACAAAGTATAGCACTTGATCGAACAATGCACTAGCACAAAGTACAAAAGGAGAGAAAACCAACCTTTTGAATGAAAATGGATTATGAAGTGTTGGGATTTGAAGTAGAAGATTGAGAACAACTTTTAGCGCCTGACAAGTAAAACAAAGTGTCTCATCTTAACAAAAAGTGTATTCAAGTTACAGATACTAAATCAATGGAGATAATTTGATGAACTTCAAAAACTGCATTTTAATAATTTTAAAATTGTACGCTAAACTCTATTTTATATTAAGAGTCTAAACTCATTCTATTTAAACAATGATCAAATTTAAACATTTAAAATAAAAAGGGCAAAAAAGGAATATATGTTGAGTTGCATATAAAGAATATATGTTGGGCTGGTCTACCTAAAACAACTAAAACAAATGAAAGACATATATTTTCAACAAGATTTGAATTCTTTAAATTAGTTCATATAAAAGAATCACATCCAACTACATTTTTTAAAATAGAACCCCCAAAAAGTCAATATGTGGTTTTATTAGAACAATTTATGAGTTTTGGTGAAGAAAAACATCTTTTTAATGGCTACGAGGAGATGGACATGGAATTGATTTGATAATATTTAATTATTTAGGATTAATAAATTGCCACCACATAAAATTATATGAACTCCAGAAAGCTTTAAATACATTTACCAAATTATTACCCAACAACTTGTAGCTGAACATTCACATCTTTTGAAAGCAGAAATTATCAGTTTACAATCCTTTTTAGTGTACGTAAATTCCTGAAAGCACCACCATAGAATAATCTAGTAGCTGGGATCTAATCGTTAAATAAAAGGAAGTTTTTGAATTAAAATATAATGCATACTTGGTCAGTAGGTCATGGACCATAAAAAGATCGCAACCTTTTGTCTGCAGAACAGTGAAGTATAATTCATCTTTTGATAATAACAGATGCGTACAATAGCTTTTCATAGGTTCTGTACTCCCAAAAATCATATGTAGAAAGAGCTATAGTTAGTGATAGAACAAGATCGCAAAATTATCTAAAACACCAGAGAGCGCATAACCTCAGCTAATTCTTCGGTAGTCACTGCCTTATTTTGTTCAAGAAGTTCAAGCCATGCAAATTCCAGCAATGTCGGGTCCTGCACTCATAATTATTGGTTCAAATCACCACCAATCAGTATGTAATTTGTTGTGGCTTAATAGACGATGTAACACCATTCTGCTAAAGAAAAGTGATAGACCAAGAGAAAATTAGAGCTATGGATTGAATACTTTGATTCAACTTTTAAAAATAATAATAAGCCATGAATCAACCTAGTAGTCTATTCAAAATGGTGCGGTAGTTGTTTTTACTAGAACCTGATCGAACACCATCAATTTTTTTTTCCATCAGGTTTCTGAGCAATTGCCAGTAATAACCTCTCCGAATCCTTCTTAAACTCCAGCAACAATCCTTTTTCCAATGTTCGGTTCACAGGCTAATCTTCAGTAACCTCTCTACTGCCCATGCCGACCAATCCCATTCTGGATACATAAACTCTTTGTTCCTCATTATTGAAAAATAAAATGGGGTTAAAAAAAACTAGTTCTAAATGCTCAACTTCCAGATAAGCATAATTCATAAGAGCTTCAAAACAGTATAAACACTCTAACTTTGAGAAATTCATTTCGGTTATTTAACCAAATACAACAAACAAGATGAAATCCACACCATAGTAATTAACCTAATTAACATTTTAAAATGACATGTCATAATAAGAGAATTCCACCATTTTCAGCACAAAAGAGAGCACATGCTCAATCACTTTGTTTCTGGAACAAGGATCCATAATTCATTAAGAAAATAAAAGGAGAAACAAAACACAGCCAACCATTGACTACAGAGTGTAGACCATGAAAAGAAAATAAAAGCAGGAAAAGAGAGAGACTGAAAATCACAGAAACAAAACATAGCTAACAACGAAAGCTTCAAAACACGTTGAAATATTAGGAAGAAGGTGGTTCCATAAGAACACCACCACTTGGACTCACCGCAGTGCTATTGAAGTGTTAGGTACTACTTATTGAAGGTTTCTTTCTTCAAACATCACAAGAAGCAGTTAAGTTCTTAACACTTCCACAAAAATTTTCAAGGTATACTAAATAAGTTGACACACTAAACAGCATGACATAAAAATCTGCACATGAATAACTAACCAGGAGAAAACAAGTGATGAAAAAGAGTTACCTGCTCAAGCCCAAAAACCAGATTTGCCCACTCTATATCCCTGGTAATGAGCAAATTAGATCTAGCAAGAAGAGGTGCAACTCGAACCTAAAGTATAAAGAGATGAAGGAAACACTCGTGTTAGTGTAATTCAGTTCGAATATGGCAGAAGAAGCAAGCATTTTACCATAAAATTCACACGAAGATAAGAACAGATTTCCAAATAACAAGTTATAAAATCATAATGTTGAAACTCCTTACCTCCATTAGCGCCACCATAAGATAGTGAATGGCTGAAATATCAACAGCCTTACCATGTAAAAACATCAGACATTAATTTCCATCTTAAAAAGGCCAAGAGATTCCTTAACATTTGTTGTTCCATCCCAATGAACTTGATTTTGGAAATCTCAAGTAGAAGCACAAGAGTTCATTTTAGTAAGAATCTGATGGTACCCCAATGTAATCTGAGGTATTTTTTTATTCCAGGAATTAAATCAGATAGGAATTTCAAAGTAAAATTGCCTCCACACCCCAAATCCCCCAATGTTAATATAACATATTCCGATTAACCATACGAAGCGATGTGGTAGTTACCATCAAAGCCGGAAAAGCAAATTAAAGGTACCGTTTAAGACCTACAACCCATCAAAATACAATAATTACTACATATGTATGCGTCGGAACCGTGGGCGGAAGTCGAATCAGAGCGAAAGTCGTACCTGGGCGAAAGTCGAACGTGCGCCGAACTCGAACCTGGGCAGAAGTCGAACAGTGGCTGGACGTCGAAGTCTCACCTGATGTCGAATACTCGTCGGATGAAGAAGAAGACGGAGGGGGTTACGAATCACAGTGGGTTGCTGATTGTCAGAAGAGGGACGAGATGGTTGTCTCCGATGAGTCTGGTCGCCAGGTGATGGCGTCGGCTGGAGGAGATAGGGAGACGGTGAGCGCGAGGGATAACCGGTGGGTTGCTGATCGTCAGAAGAGGGAGACGGTGAGCGGAGGAGAGCGATGGAGAGGTAAGGAAAGACGACGACGAGAGAAGGAGTCGGCGGAAGAAATTATCAAAGAGAGGGGGGGTGTGTCGTTCTCCAGAAGAAATGAAGAAGAAGAAGAAAGGAAAAAAATATTATTCTCCATCCTTTTCTTTTTTTTTTTTAAACTTAATAATAATTATTATAAAATGACTAAAATGCCCTTCAATTCCCATTGAATTCACTTTTCACCCTTCTTTCTTCTTTTCAACACTCAAAGTAAACAAGATAAGAAAATATATAATTAAAAAATTATTTTATTATTTATATTCAATGACAGTTAAAATTTGTCATAGATTTATGACAGTTAAAAACTGTCATAAATTCTTCAAATCCGAAAAATTCCGCCTTTTCCCGCCAAAAAAGCGCATTTTGACCTTTTATGACAGTTTTTTCTAATTTCCTTTTAATTTTGGATGGTATGAACTGTCATAGTAGACCCAATTTCTTGTAGTGGTAGCTTACAATTTTCATATAACTCTCACATTCAATTCCATATTGTAACATCCATTCCATTGAATTCCATAATGTAACTTATACCATAATATGTCCTATAAATAGAAGAGTATGGTGCCTTTGTAAGACACACCACAATTGAGTTCAATTGTATTCTCTTCTCCCTCTTTTCTCTATTCTTCTCTTTGTTTGTTTCATCATCCTTTATTTTATAACACATTATCAACATGACACTCTACAATTTTATTATTTGCAAAAGGTAGGTTATAATATTAGTTTGTTTTTATGGTATTTGTGAATATTGCATGAAACAATCCATGTATACATCCTGCATAGTTTAAATGTTTGAGAATGTAATATTTTATACCTATTGCATGTTGTAATTTTACATATTATGTTTACATGGTTATTATTTGTTAAAAAAATATTTTTAGTTCATGATAAGATTATGATTTAGTTCATCTTTAATTTTTTTATGATTTATGTGATTGTTTATGTTTGGTTCTTATATCAATTATTTTAAGATCTATGTATACTTTATGGGTTCTTTATAATTTGTGTTTATAATTTAGTTGTTTACTTTCTATTAGTATAAGTTTTGTAATTGTTTTTATGATCTAAATGCTTTTATCAATTTACTTAAGTATGTTGTAAAATTAACATTTTTAGTGTGTATTGTTGTTAATTTTCCATAATATGTATATGTAATTTTTAATTTTAATTATTGTCATTAACATGCATGTTTTGAATTATTATATATGGTTCCATTGATTTTTGTATCATGTGTATAGTATGATATTTATCTAAGTTGTCTTAGAATGCATGTTTGACATGTTTATTAAATTTCTAATATAAGTTAGTTTCTTTGTTCTTTGTTATAGTTTTACTATGTCAAGTCTTACCAAATTAGAATTTCTAGTTCTTGATATCAATAGTGATAATTATTTATTATGGGTGCTTGATGATGAAATTCATTTGGATGCCATGAATCTTGGAGAAACGATTAAAGAAGGAAACATGACTTTACGTCAAAAAAAGGGGAAAGTCGTGATTTTCCTTCGACATCAACTTCATGAGGGACTAAAAATTGAATATCGTACTATAAAAGATCCCTATGAACTATGACAAAGTTTAAAAGAAAGTTATGATCATAAAAAAAATGTGATTCTTCCTAAAGCTCGATATGATTGGATGCACTTAAGGTTGCAAGATTTTAAATCAGTAAGTGATTATAATTCCGCATTATTCAAAATTTGTTCAAAATTATTGTTATGTGAAGAAAAAGTTACTGATGAATATATGTTAGAGAAAACCTTTTCAACATTTCATGTCTCGAATATGCTCCTGCAGCAGCAATATCGAGAAAGAGGTTTTAAAAAGTATTCCGAACTCATATCATCATGTCTTCTTGTGGCTGAACAAAATAATGAGTTATTAATGAAAAACCATGAATCTCGACCAACTGGAGCAACACCATTCCCTGAAGCGAATGTTGTATTTTTAAATAATATTAATGGTCGAGGTCGAGGTCGTGGTCGTAATCGTGGCCGAGGTCGTGACCGTGGTAGAGGAAGAAATAATTATACTTTAAGTGGTAATAATTATTTATATTTCAAAAAAATCACAAATGATGATCATAGAAGGAAGACTCCACAAAATAAGAAAATTAAAAGTGATGAAAATCAATGCTTCCGTTGTGGTATGAATGGTCATTGGACTCGTACTCGTTGTACATCCAACACTTAGTCGACCTTTATCAAGCCTCATTGAAGGAAAAAATGGAAGAATATGGAAGTAAACTTTGTCTATTAAGATGATGTATTTGACCCTTCCAACATGACCCATTTGGATGTGACGGACTTCTTTGAGTCTCCTGAAGAGAAAAATGATATTAATGAAGGAATAGCAAATACTTCCTTCCTTTAATTATGATAATGTCTAAAACTAATATTTGCATTATATTTTCTCTATTTAACATTTACCAATTTATTTACATTTCAAGGTTAGTTTTTTTCTTTTTATCAAGAAACTTACTGAGTTTCAAAGATATACGTCAAAATGGTTATCATGTTGAAACTAACAATAAAAAATAATATAGAATATCTTTATATTACATTATTGTTTTACATGAGAAGCGTATATTGGAAACATTGTCTGTCTTTTCTTCTGGATTATATTATACTCATATACGAGTAATTGAAACATATGTCACCATGAACCCGAAGTTCATGAATTTAAATATGTTTACTGTTTGACATGATCGATTGGATCATCCGGGTCAATAATGATGAGAAGAATCATTGAAACTTCTCATGGACATCTACTAAAGAACCAGAAGATTCTTCAATCCAATGAATTATCATGTATTGCTTGCTCTCAAAGAAAATTAATTATTAGGCCATCACCAGCCAAAGTGAGATTTGAGTCACCAACATTTTTAGAACGGATTCATGGTGACATATGTGGACCAATCAATCCACCAAGTGGACCATTTAGATACTTCATGATTTTAATTGACGCATCAAGTAGATGGTCACATGTGTGTTTATTATCAAGTCAAAACCTTGCATTTGCAAGATTACTTGCTCAAATAATCAAATTAAGAGCACAGTTTCTTGATTATACAATAAAAAACGTTCGACTTGATAATGGTGGTGAATTTACATCTCAAGCATTTAATAATTATTGCATGTCAACTGGGATAAATATTGAACATCCAGTAGCTCATGTTCATACACAAAATGGTTTGGCATAATCATTTATCAAGCGTTTACAATTGATTACGAGACCATTACTTATGAGAGCAAAACTTACATTATCTATATGGGGTCATGCTATTCTGCATGTAGCGCCACATATACGCATAAGACCGACATCTTATCATAAGTATTCCACAACACAATTAGCTTATGGTCAGGAACCAAATATTTCTCATTTGCGAATTTTTGGTTGTGTAGTATATGTTCCAATTTCTCCACCACAACGTACTAAAATGGAACCTCAAAGAAGGTTAAGAATATATGTCGGATTTGAATCACCATCAATTATTAGATATCTTGAACCCTTGACGGGAGATGTATTTACTGCACGATTCGCTAATTGTCATTTTAATGAGACAAATTTTCCAACATTAGAGGGAGGAATTAAGTTGGAAAATGAAATTGCCTGGAATGTATCATTATTGTCTCATTTAGATCCTCGTACAAAGCAATGTGAACTAGAAGTTCAAAAGATAATTCATTTACAAAGTGTAGCAAAACCAAATGCCAGATGCATTTACAGATACTAAAAAAGTGACCAAGTCATATATTCCAGCTGCAAATGCTCCATCTAGAATTGAAATCCCAACTCAGCAAGTCGATACAATTAATGAATCAGTGCTGCGCCAAAAGCGTGGTAGACCGATGGGTTCAAAGGATAAAAATCCTCGAAAAAGAAAAGTGATCAATAGTCGAAATGACTTAATTAACAATAGAAACATTCAAGAAAAAGTCGTGGACACGACTAGTGGTAAAAATGTAGAAGAGACTCAAGTATATGAAGATAACAATGAGATCTCGATAAATTATACCATGACAGGAAAAAGGTGGAATAGAATTAATGTAGTTGTGGACAACATTTTTGCGTATAATGTTGCACATAATATCATTCATGAAAATGGGGATTATGAACCTAAATCTGTTGACGAATGTCGTAATAGAAAGGATTGGTCCAAGTGGAAAGAAGCCATCCAAGCAAAACTAAACTTACTCACGAAACGTGAAGTTTTTGGACCTATAGTTTATACACCTAAAGGTGTAAAACCTGTGGGATTTAAATGGGTATTTGTGTGTAAACGAAATGAAAATAATGAGGTCACTAGATATAAAGCACGACTTGTTGCACAAGGATTTTCTCAAAGACCAGGCATTGATTATGAGGTAACATATTCTCCTGTGGTGGATATTATTACATTAAGATATTTAATTAGTCTGATTGCATGTGAAAATCTTGATATGCATCTTATGGATGTAGTTACAGCATACTTGTATGGATCTTTGGAAAATGAAATCTATATGAAAATCCCTGAAGGATTTAAGATACCTGAATCATATAATTCAAACTCTAGAGAATTATGTCCAATCAAATTACAAAGATCATTATATGGATTGAAACAATCAGGACGAATGTGGTATAATCGCTTAAGTGAATATTTATTGAAAGAAGGTTATCAAAATAATCCAATTTGT
The DNA here is from genome assembly GCF_025177605.1 of Cucumis melo. Classification (NCBI taxonomy): domain Eukaryota; kingdom Viridiplantae; phylum Streptophyta; class Magnoliopsida; order Cucurbitales; family Cucurbitaceae; genus Cucumis; species Cucumis melo. The sequence goes on along the minus strand of NC_066863.1, from coordinate 21,600,906 downwards.
CCATGTGTTTTTATTAAGAAATCACAGTCAGGATTTGCGATTATAGCTGTATATGTTGATGATTTAAATATAATTGGAACTCCTGAAGAGCTTTCAAAGGCAATAGAATATCTCAAAAAGGAATTTGAAATAAAAGATCTTGGTAAGACAAAAATTTTTCCTGGCTTACAAATCGAGCATTTAGCCGATGGAATTTTTATTCATCAATCGACATATACAGAAAAGATTTTAAAAAGATTCTACATGGACAAAGCATACCCATTGAACATTCCAATGGTGGTTCGATCACTAGATGTAAAAAAGGATATCTTTCGATCTCGAGAAGATAAGGAAGAATTACTTGGTCCTGAAGTACCGTACCTTAGTGCAATAGGTGCACTAATGTATCTTGCTAATAACACAAGACCAGATATAGCATTTTCAGTAAATTTGTTAGCAAGATATAGTTCTTCTCCAACAAAAAGACATTGGAATGGAGTTAAACATGTACTTCGTCATCTTCGAGGGACAATTGATATGGGTTTGTTTTATTCAAATAAATCAAACTTTGATCTAGTTGGTTATCCGGATGCTGGATATTTATCTGATCCACACAAAGCAAGATCTCAAACAGGTTATCTGTTTACATGTGAAGGAATTGCTATATCTTGGCGGTCTATAAAGCAAACCATGACGACCACTTCATCGAATCATGTAGAAATTCTTGCAACTCATGAAGCTAGTAGAGAATGTGCATGGTTGAGGTCAATGACTCATCATATTCGAGAAACATGTAGTTTGTCTTTCAGTAAAAATTTACCAACAATATTATTTGAAGATAATACCGCATGTATAGCACAAATCAAAGGAGAGTATATAAAAGGAGATAGAACAAAGCATATCTCACCAAAACTCTTCTATACGCATGACCTTGAAGAAAATGGTGACATCAATGTTCAACAAATTTCTTCAAAAGATAACTTGGCAAACTTATTCGCAAAACCATTACCCACATCAACATTTGAAAAACTAGTGCACAACATTGGAATGCGATGACTCAGAGAACTTAAGTGACGTATCCATAAGGGGGAGTAGAAATATTGTCCTCAAGGAATAGGAGTACTGCACTTTTTTCCTTGACTATGATTTTTCTCATTGAATTTTCCTAGCAAGGTTTTTAATGAGGCAGTTATTAATGTATAAAAATGATGTACTATTTTTCCTTTACTAGGATTTTTCCCATCAGGTTTTTTCCTAGTAAGGTTTTAACGAGACATTTATTTTTATATAATATGGATATCTGAGGGGAAGTATTGTAAATATAATGATATATTATAAATGTGATATTCATAACCTACATAGCTTACAATTTTCATATAACTCTCACATTCAATTCCATATTGTAACATCCATCCCATTGAATTTCATAATGTAACCTATACCATAATATGTCCTATAAATAGAAGAGTATGATGTCTTTGTAAGACACACCACAATTGAGTTCAATTGTATTTTCTTCTCTATTATTCTCTTTGTTTGTTTCATTATCCTTTATTTCAATAACATATATATATATATATAGTATTATCCCCTTATTCTACTCATTTAGGTAAAATCCTAGATCTAATATGATACTCTCAATTGCTTGATTTTAATTTTAGACTTCGTTCTCGAAATTTACGATCTTTATGAATTATTTAACATTTTTATTTAATTCAATTTTTTTACTATTAACAAAATACTACTGTTTTTTTTAAGAAAATTGAATCTTTAACTTAGAAGTCGATAATATTTATGTCGACTTTTGTATATTTTTTAACAGTGGTAGGTGATCAAACTTTTTCACATTAAAGTTGATAGTACATACCTTATATGATCTATTGAGGTTAACTTATATTTTTCTTGAAATGTTACGCAGCGTGCAAACACAGACCAACAAAAGAACCATATAAGCATATGGTAATTGAAAAGAAGAAGAAGAAAAAAAAGATTGTATGTAGGAAGTGTGAGTATGGTGATTTAAACATTTTGGTTATGAGTTTTGGGTTTGAATAATGTACTACAGGTTTAGCATATTCAAGATTTGGTATTATCATTTATGAAGTGGTCGAACATCTCACCGTAGTTTTCATTTTTAGCCTTCACTTTTTATCTCTTAGTTTAAGCAGCAATAAATGTGTAAATTATAAAATTATTACTTTCCTTTTTTTTCCTACCATTTAAAACTCATCACTAATAATTTGATATTTCAAATAAATAAACAAATAAACTATTACCCCCATCTACCCTATAAATTATATCAATTTAAACACTAAATTATAGATTTTATTCATTGAAATCTTGAATTTTTCTTAAACATTTTGTTTTTACATCTTTGGTTACGTTTCATTTGAAAATATGTTGCATAAAATTTTAATTGTTTCAATTAAATTCTTATACTTTTTATAATTAAATCAATTTAGACCCTTTGCCACACTTTTTGCTTTTTGAAAATCTAAGATGTATTTACTTTATTTGTCCATTTTTTAAAACCAACACGGAAAGAATTCAAAGATATTAGAAAATAAATGTATAAAAGGTTTTTAAAGGTAATCATATCGTGAATGATCTAAATTGATGAGTTTAATTGGCTCTATTATAAGTTTTACACAATATTAATCGAATGAAATTTGGAAAAGAATATAAATAAATGCATTTGTGAAATTTCAAAGTGGAAATCAATATAGTTATTAGTCAGTGACTTTCATTGTTGGATAGAGCTTAAAGTATAAATCTATATTTACTAAAAAAGGAAAATCCAAGAAAGATTAAAGTATTAAAGTATTATTTTAATCTCTATATTTTACGTTTTAATTCATTTTAATCTTTCAACTTAAAAAGAACTCCTCTATTTATAGAGTTTTTTGACAAGTTTTTATGGACTTGGACTTGGTCTAGTCCATGGACCATAGGGTTAATTGAATTTTAGCCCCAAGTAAATAATATTTAATTGATCCAACATAATTAATTTGATCCAATTGTCCGATTTGTCTTTAAATTTAATTTGAAACATATGCCAATTTTTAATTAATCTCAAATACAATTATTTTAGTAAATAACGTGGCAATTTGTAATTTGTTCCAAAATTTATTATTCCAATGCTAACTTTTTTATGGGTAAGGAAGTGAACAATAAATTTTGTTATTGTTACTATTTTTTTTAAAAATACTTCATAAGAACCTCAAATTGAAGATGGTAAAGGAGAAAAAAAAGATCAAAGTTAGTAACATAAGAGAAAAAGGCTTCTAGAAAAACAAAGAAACTCAAGTTTGTTTCTAAATCTTTTGAATTGAAAAAGACACAAATAATGTAACATCATAAGAGGGTAAATGGTGAGTCACTTAGTTTTGGATAGAAATATAAAAATGAAGAGGGGAAAGAGAAAAATTGAAAGGAAGAGGAAGGTAAAAAGGGTAGAAAAAACAAAAGTAAAATTGAGAAAGGATTTTATTTAATAAGGGAAAAAAAATTTAAGAAAAAAAGAAAGAAAAGAAAAGAAAGGATGGAAGGTCCAAATAGACATAAACAAAGAAGATAGCAACAAAGGCATCTGACTCTTTTTTCTTTCTCATAAATTGATGTCATTGGACACTTTTTTCTTCAAACATATTTACTTTACCCCTCACCCTTTGTCTGACATTTTATTAATATCATTTTGAATCCCTACTTGTTTCTTTCTCCACTCTCTCCCTCAAATTATTTCTATTATTATTATTCAGAAGATGGGATTAATATACCTCACAAAAAAAAAAAAAAAAAAAACTTTCTTTACATATACTCAATTTAAACTAAAATATTTACAAACAAGATAAAATTTTATCTTTTTATCACTACAATAAACTATTATAGGGCTTTTTGGGGTTTGATAATAATCTTAAATACTATCTCAAAACTCCACATTTGTTACGATATTTAGTATTTGCTACAATCTTTATTATCTAGTATTCATGGTTCTTTTCTTTGTTATAATACTTACTATTTCCTTTCTCAAATTAAAATAATCTACACCAATAAACACATACTAAATTAAAGTAAACTACACTCAAGACACAAACTATTATAACTCAACCATAATAACATAAGATTATAATAACTCGGTTTTTATCCCAAATACTCTCTAGTAGTGTCTTGCAATATATCCATATAATAGTCTATAGATGGTGAAGGGAAATTAAGGGAAATTTAAGTGTTTAGTTTTTATCTAAAAAAATGAAGGGAAATATATTATTCAAGTGCCTTTTTTTTTTCCTCTAAAGAAATTGTTTCGAAAACTCTAATTTCAAACAATCTTATCTAAAACAAACCAAAGCATTAGATGCAAAATATGGATATTAACAAAATGTCAACTTTTGAAAAAGCCAAGCAAAATATCAACAAAATATCCATATCAATAAGTATTGAAAGAAAAATCATGAAAGTTATTTGAAATAAATAATTTTTTTTTTAAGAAAAAGTAAAAAAAAAAAAAAAAAAAAAAAAAAAAAAAAGGAGAAAAATAGAAGAGATAAAGAGAGAGAGAGGAAAGGGACAAGACAATGCAAGGTCTCACCAAACAACTCAATCTTTGCTGCCACATCCAATCCTTACCCAAATACAATAATCTCTCTCTCTCTCTCTCTCTCTATATATATATATATAATACAACTCTCTTCTCTTCTGCTTCTCCTACATTATTATTAATAACAATAATAATAAAATCAATCAACATATATCCAAATTAATTTCAATTATATGTATCAATATATGTACTTTTTTCCATAAATAAAAAGAAAACAAAGAAAGGGTACCTACTAAAAAATTTTGAAATAACATTTCTTTAAAATATATTTTGTTTAATTTATTGATAAGTATCTTTTTTTTTTTCTTTCTATATATCTTTTTATTTACTTGGATTGATAACACCACACCACACTACACCAATAATGCAGTTGTAAAAGGAAAAAATAGTTGTGTATTTGATTTTTTAGGGGCCTACAAAAATGGAATGTAAGGTTGGTGTTCCAATTGTGAAATATCAAGTCTCGAATATATTCGATCTTAAAAGAAAAGTTAAGCAAAATTCAAATCAAATAAGATAGACAAGATCTAAGTGTTCGAACAAAAACAATTAACAATAAAGTCTTAAGAAAAAAAAAACAATGTACTTTTTCACCATTCATTCGAGATAGAAGAAAAATAGGTAAATTTAGGAAGGTGAAAGAGGGAGAAATTGATAAGGTGAAAATTGGGTTTTGGGATTTATCATCTTCTCTTTGTTCTTGGAGCCTGAAATCTTGTGTGTTGGGTTGGGACAACGACAAGTAGTCCTTGGTAATACCAATGCCACAATGGATTTGCTAAGTTGTCAGCCGACATGTCGTACCCTATCATTTATACGTATTTTATTAAAATTTACCATTGTCAAACTTTTTTTACCAAGGAAACTACCATGTGCAATAATATAAATGGAATTTGGATCCCAACTTCAATAACTCTTTTATATATATATATACTTTTAAAAGAAAGGAAAAAAAAACTAACTAACTAACTACGTACCCTTCCAATTTTACATAATTTACAAGTTTATAAATTTGCTAATAGTAAAGTTAAAAACTTTTTTTAGTTCCTCCATTCATTAACAAATTTGTTTTTAGTTTTTTATTTTTAAAACTTATGCTACTTCCTTTTCTAGTTTTTAATTACGGTCTTTATCGTTATAGTCTCTTTTTACAAACTTTTTGGAGCTATACTATACTATGTTTATTTTTTGTTTTTAGTTTTTGGAAAACCACCCTTTTCAAAAACTAAAAACAAAAACTGAAAGAGCATAAGAAGCATGACTAGTGACAATGAAAAATATATAGCTCTAGAAATTTTATAAATTAAATTTATTAATATCCTTGAGATGTCCTATAGCAACATTGAGAATTATTTAATTAGGTAAACTTAAGTTAAAAGAGTCTTACTGTTCTTATTTATTGGTTTGTCCTTTTCATGTGATCAAATATTTAGTTGGATTTTTATGGGATCATTCTCATTTAATGGATTGAAAATTTAAAAAAGAAAAACTATTTCATCACGCACATTTGAAGGTAATTTAAAATATGTGTATATATGATAAATAGAAAGATTTAAACTTCCAACTTCTTGATCAAAATTATACGTACACATATACATAACTCACCTACATCCCAATCCTACCTTTATTAGATTACAAACCCCATAATTGATTTCTTGGTTAGTAGTAACATAATTAATTCAAAAACGCTTTTTTCCTAATTGTAGAAGGTGTGACCTACTTTGTTAACACCAAATTTATCCGCATCATTGGGGTAAATATGTAATTAATATTAAAAGAGAGAGAGAGAGAAAGATTAAGGCCTAAATTATAAAGAAAAATATATAAATTTAAACAAATTTTCTTTTCTTTTCTCTTTTTCTGAAAGAAAAATTTGAGATAAATAAGAGGGAAAGAAAAGGCAGCAGGAGAAATTTAAAGTATTGTTTAATTTTAGAAAAGTAAATACAAAAGATGTAAATTAGAGTAACATGAGTGAGTATCTATAAATGTTAATTATCCAATTATGGAGAAAGTAAATTGGGTATCATACAAAAAAAAAAAAGGTTTTCATTTATTGACGGTTGATTTGAAGTGTCCATTTCAAGACAGTAAGATTTGGGGACTTGAAACGATGTGTACAACAAGAGAAATGGAACCTTGATTGTCCTTCCATATTTGGAAACTTCATCCACCCAATCTTTTTTAATTTTTTGGTTCAGATATACAAATCTCAATAATCTTCATGGTTTCCCAATCATTTTAAATTTAATCTCTAAGATTAATAATAATTAAATTTATATCCACATTTTCAAAAAACAATCAACCAACTAAACAATACTAAATTACGATTCCAATCTTCCAAGAAAATGAATTTTTGGTCTAATAGATACAATATATTATTTGAAAAGAAAAGAAAAAACTTTTATTAAAAGGCATAGCTACTACAAATCTAAATGGAAATAGGTGAAGCTAAGGTCAACTGATTTATTTTTATCTAATTATGACATTGCTTTGTTTGGTGGGAGAAGCCATAGTCAAATTCTTTAGACACTGGTAGGTTCTAAAATACATTTTTATCTCAAGATATCATTTTTTTTCTTTTCAATTTTTAAAAGGAAAAGAAATATAATAATAATAACGGCTCAAATTCTCTGCCTAAAATAGCAATAAACAAAAATAAAAGTGAAACTTTTTAAAATTGTATAATCATTTGACTACATATATAAGACTTAATCTGTTTTTGAGCATTTTATTGAAAATAGAAACTAAATAAATCTCCCAGACATGTAATTGTATTAAAAATAAGAATAAAAATATACAAATATCCTAAACCCCCCCTCTTGATTTAACAATTAAAACAGACAACAAACAAGTAGAGATAAGTCTTCCAAATTTAATCAAACTAGTAAACTTAAAATTAATAAAAAAATAAAAATCAGTTAGAGAGAAAGAGAGATCCCTAAAAGTAAAAGCTTTTTCAGAGAAAGAGAGAGACCAATTAAAGGTGTTGTGTAAAGAAGAGATGAGAGAAAGAAGGAACAAACACAACCATATGATCATATAAGGAGAGATGTAAGAAAGGAGGCAATATATTTAACCTAAATGTATAATACGATTAGATTCAACAACAATACATATGTACCAAAGGATTCAGACATGTACCTGTGTAACCTCACCCAAAAGTTAACCAATCTTTCTAACTCTTAACATTCATAATAATAACTGTTTCACTTCATTTCTGTTCAACCATACTCTTTTTTTTTCTTCTAATCAATAAAAACAATAAATTGTACGCCCGATTCATTTTTGTTTCTACACAGAAAGGACAATTTTTTTTTTAATGTTTTTCTGGCACCCATTATTCAGAGCAGTGATGTAATGGTGGATTCAGAAAGACATTCAGTAACAACATTTTCAGCAAAACAGTTAAAAACTTATTGCAGAGAGTTATTATTTAGGAACTCAGACCAATATAGTCGCTGGAAATGGAATTAAAGCTTCAATATCATAATTATAGGAAAAGAAAAACAGTAAAATATATGTAAATAAAGCTATGGAAGTATAAAACTTTGTACCTGATTATGCAATGCTAATTCAAACATAACTCAATACATATATGTATTATACGTATTATACAAAAAGGTTAGATATTTGAAATACTACAACCAAATCAAACCAATAATATTTGGCCACCTGTGTAGAACTTAAAGATGTAAGCACCTCAAGATTCTACATATTGTCTAGGCTTAAATTTCACCACCACACTTCAACTTTGGTAGAAGAAGAAGAAGAAGAAGAAGAAGAAGAAGAAGAAGAAGAAGAAGAAGAAGAAGAAAGAAAGAAAGAAAGAAAGAAAGAAAGAAAGGAAGAAGATAAAGATAAATAAAAATAAAAGGTTATTCCAAATTCAACGTGAACTAATTATTCTCTCCACTTGTGAAGAAAGGCCATGTCAGAATTTTCAATATGTTCCTATCAATTATTAACCCCCTTTTAAAGTTGGAATTAAATTTGAAGATCTAATGTCAGAGAGGCATTAGAAAAAACTGAATGGAAATAAACTGCCCCAAAGATACAAGGTTTTGTAGAGAGAGAGGGTATTAGACAGCATAAAGTTAAATAAAACAATAATTGAAAAGGAAAAAAAAAGAAGATTTGGAGAAAATAATCTATTGGGGAGGGGAGGGGAGGGAGTACAAGAGTACAAAGTATCGCAGCAAATTCAGTAATGATATTGGCAGAGATCTTTAAAATCTTATTTAGGAGCAAAAGAGTAGGCTAAGTTGCAAGTGGCCTCTACTGCTTGCTGCTTGCTTCTGATGCTGCCACCATTAAAGACCTCAATTGGATCTCTAGTTTTTCTTTTATAGCACTTTGATGATGTACTGTTCCATTCATTTTCCGTAGGCATAACACACAGCCTTTTTCTCTCTCTCTCTATCTCTCTATAAAATGTTGATGTAGAAAGAGAATTGCGCAACAACAGCGTCAAAGGAATTGGGGAAGGGGTGGGTTTCTTCTGTTAAAGTCATCTGGGGTTTGCCTAGTCAAGTGGGTATCTATCACAAAAGGAGACATAACTCTCAAAAGCTGTGCTGAGAGAGAGAGAGAGAGAGGGAGAGAGAGATGGGTTAGGCTGTGGGATTGGAATTACTGGGTTTGGTTTTTGATTTGTAGATTTGGGGAATAGTTGGGGAGGAGGTGGGGGATGGAATTGAAGAAAATGAATGGCAGAACTTTTTGGGAGAGGCAGACGAGGCGGCAGCAGCTTCATCAGCAAGAGCAGAAGCAACAGGTTACAGAGTGGTGGCAGCAGCAGCAATTGCAGAAAGAAGAAGGAGAGAGAGAGGAGAGAGAAGAAGATAGAAGAAGCCATTAGGATTAGGAAAAAGCACTGCCCGTTTAAAGCTGGAAGAAGAAAAGCAAAACAATCCGAGTCTGGATCCTCAACGAAATCGCCCTCATCATCATCAAAACCAGATTCTAATTTCGAGGCATGTAGAAGGAAAAGCAGAGGAAGACGACCAAGATTCTCCACCCCACCACCACCAAGACCACCACCACCACCTTCCTCAGCACCAACCGCATCCTTTCAATGTGCACCAGAATCAGCATCTTTTTCTTCAAAACACTCACCAACAAGACCAAAATCTACACAATTACGACGCAGTTTTAGATTCACAGTCACAACAACCCCACCAGCAACAAGCCCCCAAAAAACGTTCTTACTTTCAGCTTCCTCCTCCTCATCCGGTGGCGGCCCCTGCCGCCTCTGCCTCCACGTTCGCCGACCAGAGCATCGAATATGCGAGAAAAATGGGAGAGAGCCACCGCCAAACATCGACGTCGTCAAGGTTGGGGATGAGAACCGGCGGCGGGGGTGGGGAGATTGTGGAGGTTCAAGGAGGCCACATTGTTCGTTCCACTGGAAGAAAAGACCGTCACAGCAAAGTTTGTACAGCCAAAGGTCCAAGAGACCGCCGCGTTCGCCTCTCTGCTCATACCGCCATCCAGTTCTACGACGTTCAAGACCGCCTCGGGTATGACCGACCCAGTAAAGCTGTAGACTGGCTAATAAAAAAGGCCAAGGCCGCCATTGATGAGCTCGCCGAGCTTCCTGCATGGCATCCGAGCACAGGAAACGCATCCACACAGGGGGAGGAGCAGCAGAGTCTGAATGATGAGAACGAGAATCTACTTTCAGTCCAACGCGATGTGTTCAATTCAGCAGGTAATCGGAGAGCGACGGTGTTGGGGAGTGACAGTAGAGTCTCAGAGTTTCCTCTGCAAAACTTGCAGCATACCCAAATGGGGGAAGGCCCAAATAGCAGCACCTCAAGCTTTCTCCCACCGTCGCTGGACTCGGACTCCATTGCTGATACCATCAAGTCGTTCTTCCCTATAGGCACGGCGGCAGCGGCGGCCGAGACGACTTCTTCATCGATTCAATTCCAGAATTACCCACAAGATTTGCTTTCTAGGACGAGTAGCCAGAACCAAGATCTGCGGCTTTCTTTGCAGTCTTTTCAAGACCCAATAGCTATTCACCGGCATCATCATGCTCAGCACCAGAGTCAAGGTCACCAGAATGAGCACGTCCTGTTTTCCGGCACCGCCCCGTTAAGCGGGTTTGATGTGACCACCGCTGGTTGGACTGAACACAACAGCCTCAATCCGGCGGAGATTAGCCGGTTCCCGCGGATAACTTCCTGGAACGCATCTGGTGCAGAAACTGGTAGTGGCGGCGGAGGTGGGATCAGGAGTGCGGGCTATGTATTCAACTCGCCGCACTTGCCAACTGCGCTGCCACCTTCACAACTTATGCAGCCATTGTTTGGAGAAAACCAGTTTTTTTCTCAGAGGGGACCCCTTCAGTCCAGTAACACACCTTCAATTCGCGCTTGGATTGACCCATCACTTACACCAACTGATCATCATCAGCATCAAATGCCACCATCAATCCACCAATCCTCCTACGCAGGCTTAGGATTCGCCTCAGGCGGATTCTCTGGGTTTCACATTCCAACGCGAATTCAAGGTGAGGAGGAGCACGATGGCATTTCAGACAAGCCATCCTCTGCTTCCTCTGATTCTCGCCATTGATTTGATAAAAAAATCCCAAGATTTTCTCTTCTACAGGTCCTAACTTCAAAACCCACCTCTCAAATTTATCTGAATCCTCAACACCATTGGTCCTAACCTCAGCTTCTCTACTACTTTTAGATGATTTTGTTATTGCAGGTGTGCGCATCTTCAATTAGAAAAGCCAAGGTTAGCAGCACCACTGTCAAGCCACCACATGGTTTTCAAGAGGGCAGAATTTTGGGTCGTTTTGTTTCAATGGCCTTTACCATGGAAGTAGTGATTCTGAGTACTTTAGTTCTTATGGTCCATGGTTTATTTAGCTTCTGTCAGTTGTTTATGTTAAGGTCTAATCTTTGATGAATCTCTTGATGGAATTGTCTTCCTTATTTGTTTCTGTAGCAAGACTTTTAATATTCTGATTACTTTTTTGAATTAATATTTCGATTTTAGTCTCTGCTATGTTCTACTTTCCCCTTCTAAGCAGGAAACTGATTCTGTTTGTGGTATTGTCCCTGAATTCTGAGCTTAACATTAACAGAAAAAAAAAAAAAAAAAAAAAAAAAAAAAAAAAAAAAAACTAGAGATTTTTATGTTTTATGCATATCTTGACCTTGTTGTGCTTATCAGCTTTGGTTAAAGAAGATGGTAAATGTTTTCTTGTTCTGAAAACGAGAGGAATAGTTAGTTCCTTTTACCTGATTAAAGAAGCTAAGCTGTTGCCTATATTGGATAAGCTAATTGCTATTCACTGCAACTATGATGTTTGCTTTAGTGAATACAAGGGAAACTTGTTCTGTCTCAGCAACTTCCTTAAAACCTGCACAAAGAATTATAAGAATAAATCTTTCACTTCTTTTTCATTGACTGATTTTTGGGGCACATTAGCAAATGACAAGTCATTTTCTGATGACTGTAGACAATTGCTAGGAAGTTGTAGAACTAACAAAATCCAGCAAGTCCAATATTTTGGTTCCTAATCCTGAGCGTTAAGTTCAAAAATTTTGATCACAAAATTGGCAAAAGATTTTGGGCAAGCTTTCCTTTTAAGCCTCCTTGAATGATAAGCTTAGAATCTGAATTCTAGTATGAACAGGAAAGCACAAGAAGGCTGATTCTGATAAACCCATTGAAATTAGGATTCTGTTCTTATCTGGACATCAAGTTGGAGCTTATCACCAATCTTGAGGATCCGGATGTGCTCATGTTACTAGAATTGGATTCCTGTTTCTCAGTCTTGGTATAAGGGCTAGTATTTCCTTCTGAAACAATGTTTTTTTTAGGTTTGATAGAGAAAAGGGAACTGATCATAACTCAATAAGATCCTGTGGTAGAGGAATCTGAAATATGGCACCATATTCAATATGAATGTGATAGATAGCGTGGCTGTTAGACCAAGTGGGGTAGAGTGGAGTAAATCTACTGGACAACCAAGAAAGAAGGGTATGAACACAAAAAACCCCAATTATAGAAGAATATACAGATGGATACCACCTAATTATTTTGCTTCACCATCTGTCTATGGTCCCCACCCTGTTGAATTTCAGAATCTAGCTGGAATGTTCCTCTCTTTTCCTTTCCTCTATTGCAGGCTCTTGGATAGAAAAATTGTCTCATGTGGAGATAGTGACAATGCTCAGCTTTAGTTGGTGCTTCTTTAATTCAGTATATGCAGAGCAATAAACCCAAAGCAGGGGAAGTGTAAATAGACCACTTAGGTTCAGACACCTTGTGTTCTTCTTTCTTGAGAATAGCAAACTAATCAGGGAAATGCTCAAGAGGAAAAAAAAAATGATGAGATACAAAGCATGTTTTTTCATAGAAGATATGAATTTCTCTTATTAGGCATAATAATAGAAATTCACACTACAAAGCAAGCCGGGTGAAATTATAGAGAGAACTACCAAATTCATATCATTGAATTTGTCAGTTGGTTTATGAGTTTGGGTGACTATATACAGAAATAACCTTCAGCTTCTTGTAGCTTGTTTCAGCAATTGGATATAGCAGAATTTTTGGCCTTTGAACTCCCCTTGCTGTTCAACGAAGAATGTCCAGCTAAGTTTGAGACCTTCAACCCCGATTGATATGTCACTTTATTGACTTTGCTTGTTTGTTTCATCTGCACCTTCTTTGGAATGGTGGGATGAGTATTAGCTCGGATCTCCCAGGGCCGAGCAGCAATCCATCTCTCCTTCCAGCTCCATCCCCAGTTTTCTTTGTCAAGGCTGTACGAAGCCGGGCTCAGATCTAAGATGGAATTGGCCCTCCACTGCATATGGGTTCACCATTAAATAATAATAACAGAAAATTAACAATACTCATTCGTAAGACTTTGTTTGCAGACAGGAACTGATTTCAAGCTGATAAAGAACTCTTATTTGCCACATGTGCAAGATATGTCTCTTGTTTACCAACTGCTTTGGAGTCTCGTTGATTTACATGCCAAGTTTGTTTCCATAATTGGTAAATTTGGCTTGTTCGATGTGTTCACTCATCATTGTGCTTAATTTGCATAATAAGAAAAGGTTAAAAGCGAAATGGTTTCCTAAGAATTAAAAACGGCCACAAGTAATCATCTATGTCAATCGAAAAGGAGCAAAGAACTCTCACATTTATTTCAGAAAAACAGCTTATATAAATGAGTTCATCAACACTTCGCTTTTTTGAACGTCAGTTTTATATAATTTCAAAACCTACATAAATAAAAATATCCTTTTAGAGTTCTCTTGTGATCATTGAATAATTCGAACAAGTAATGGATGATAAAAGAAGTGGTGATCTAATACAGTCAATTCTTTTAATGATACAATAGTTTGAGCACGCAATAATTTAAGGAACTTTAGTCAGTTAAGAAATCCCATCAATAAACTAACATTTACTATGAGATCAATTATATTAAACTAAAGTCAATAGGTGACAGTTTTTTTCTTTTTTTTTTTTTTTTTTTTTTTTTTTTTTTTTGAGGAAAGGTGATTAAGTCAAGATACTAATAAAGGTTTTAATTTATTTCTCTCAACTTTCCTCCTTATTTTATCTTGACCAGTGCTTTGTTTAGTACACTCAAACTTTAGAAGTTCATTTTGATAGTATCATGAAATATTCTAAATATATTTACGAAAAATTTTTTCAATACCATGTAGACTTATGTTTTAGGCCACTTCTCGAGTCTATCATTAATTTCAAAACATGTGGTTTATGAACTTTTTTAAATACAATGTAAAATATTCAATGATAAGCCCCAAAACAAAATCCAAGTATCTATGAAAAACAGAAACACTAATAAAAAAATGGAAGATAATAGGGCCAACGGAAAATAACTGCAAGTTTTTCAACCAAAATAAAATTTAAATTGAAGCGAAATTCTTGCCAAAGTCAAATCGTCACCGATCAATCTTTTACCATTCATAGTCATTGAATAATTAAGTAGGAAAGGTTTAGAGTTTAAATGATGTATGATTCAAAACCCTTTATTAGCTTAAAATTTTGGTCAATAATCATTTTTTTTTATCAAAATCGAGGAGGAAAATTCAAACTTCTGACCTTTTTTCTTTTGAGCATGAATTTTAAAAAATTGAAGTATATGTGACTAGAAGATTCAAACATTTAGCCTCTTAGTTGAAAGTATATGTTTTAGATGGTTTATATATGTCCAGGTTGGTACAACTAATACAAACAATAATTTTAGCTGTGTCAGAAATTTTTTTGTTAAAAGAAGACATTATAAAGAACAAATGTTAAGAACCAGTTTGTTAAGTAAAACTAATGTTTTCTTCACTTTTCAATTATATTTATAAAAGTTAGATTTCAATTTGCTATAATTAAAAGAGCACTATTCAATTTAGGTTCGTATGGGATTGATGAAGGCATGAAGCATACCTGATGAGAGAATGCGTAAGCCATAGCCCGCTCCCGTCTTACAGCAGCTTCTTCTCGTTGCTGAATCTTGAAAAGTATTTCCTCCTTTGTTTCTGACCCACCGGACCATTCTGCCTGTGATGGTTGAACATCACATAAAAGGATGTTATCCCTCTTGTAAAAGGCAATTATGTTGAAGATAAAACTTAAAAGATACCCTTTAGCTATAAATAAAGTACTTTGAAAGAAAAATAAAAAATTTCCCTCTGGAGAATGACAACTTTATTCAGAAGAATCGTGTTCTTTAAGAAAATAATTAGACTTCAAATTTTGACAAAGATTATTGAATTTTTTTTAATGTGATGGTTGAACATCATAGTGTTCAATAGTTCAAGAAGGAAAGTCAATGGTACTTACCTCAAGTTCATGAATTTTAGCCTCAAGCTTCAGCTGATTTTCTAGTTTCTTTTGCTTGACTCGATATTCTGTAACCATACAGAGTCTACGTGCTCTAATTTCTTGCTGCATTCTGCTCCATGAATGAATGAAGCTTGACACTTGTTTTGTAGCCGTTTCACCTTGAACTAGATCCTGGCATCTCTCTGGCACTTTCGAATCATGTACGTCCTTTCTAGCCTGGACAACAAAAGATTAAACCATCTCATAAAAAACGATTTATAAATTTGTGATTACCATTGGGCTACATGTGGGTATCTGAAATAAATCATAGACAATGTTGGACTCTCCATAGGTTAGCATAAAAATCTGCCGTATCAACATTGTACAAAATTATGTGTTAGGTGTTAGGCAATCACAAGTATTGTGGGTAACGAAGGCCCAAAATGATGTGATAATGCCTGAAGAATTCATCTTTAAATATGAATCATTGTTCAAGTCTATATCAACCAACTAGAATGATGCAAATTTGGAGAAAACTTAAGTCTAAATATGCCTGGACCGTAAGATGTTTCAGCATCACAAACTATAATATCTTAAGTTGAGTGAAGGAAGGCCTCAATAAAAAGTTATCACGTATCAGAATCAAAGTAGTTCAGGACTCTTTGTTAGCTCACAAGAAACAAGAAGACTATGACTTATGAGTTCGGTGTTGTTGCTGCTATCATTTTGCATGCTCTTTCTTAATTTATTTGGTGAATTGAAAACCATGAACTGAGAAGTGGCAATAATTTTCAAAATAATGCAATTGAAAATTTACCAAAAGATAGGACACTAATAGGAATCTGGTCTCTGAAGACGCAACTCCGGAGTTTATAAATTATAACAAGGGCAAAAGTTAACTAATAAACTAGATCCAGGGGAGCTGGTAATTGTCATAAAGCAACGAGGTAAAGTCACGGGGAACAGCTCAATAAAAAAAAATAATAAATAAAAAAAAAAAAAAAGCAAAATCGATGAGTAACAAGCTATTAAGCATTTTGAATTCAATATACCGTAAATGTACGAAATGCATTTTGAATTCGAGTTGCAGCTAGATCTTCACTCTTTCCATGAGGGAAACCATTGGATTTTCCCGTCTTTACGTGTACCTGACCAAAGAGAACAGGGACAGAGAAACTTACAATAACTGGATTGCCATGGAATTGAGGTTAGGATGGTTGTGAAAGGAGTTCCAGTTATTGTCACATAGGAGGAACATTTCCATACTACTCTACCAGCTTTCTTTTTTTTCCCGATCTGCCATGGAAATCCTTTCACTACCATCCTAACCTCAATTCCTTCCCAACTACATAGGAGGAACATTTCCATACTACTCTACCAGCTTTCCATTTTTTTTCGTTATCTGCCATGGATATCCTTTCAGCAACATCCTAATCTCAATTCCTTTCCAACCCTTGTGGTGGAAGAACCACCCACCACAAGAAAGAATAATGGAAAGACTATTTCTGTAGCCTTCGTTCATATTTTCAAAAGATAGCAAATGAAAGAGAAAGCTTACCTGTTCTCCATTGCTTGTAACACGTTTCACCTTCCTTTGCTTGAATATTGTCCAAAAACAGTTTGCTGGACTCATCCGTACTCAACCAGAATGCTAATCAAAATGGAAAATGCAAAGTGCACAAATTAGAGTTTCATATTCCTACTCTTCAGTCTTCACAGACAATGTAAAATAGATTATATGCTCTCCTGGTGTGTAAACAGTACATGCCAGGAAAAACCATGAACTGAAGAAATCAAACAAATCAAGAGAATTGTCACAAAAACCTAAGAATAAGTCAAAGCCATAACAAATATATCTCCCATCATCGCCATTAGACCTAATGATTTTCTCTTCCTCCATTGCATTCATACTTCAAAGATATTTCACAATCTAAAATTGGGAAGTACGGTGCACAGAGATAAACCAATATGAATGCTAATCAAAATGGAAAATTCGAAGTACAGAAAATTTACCAAAGGCACATATCCATACCCTTGGCAGATATTTCAATGAATAGATAAAATGTGGTTTACTGAAATATGAACAATGCAGACAATCCTCCCTTCCCCCACAGATTCACCAAATGAAGAAAACCAATAACCATGAACTGATCGATACCATAAAAGAAACAATAGAATAAATACAAAAAACAACAATTAAATGAACAGACTTCCCTCATCATCACCATTAACCGGATGTTAAAAAGGAAGAGAGAGGTTACCAGAGGAGAAGCAGGAGGTAGCGTAGTGTGTGGGAGGGAGTAGAAATAGAAGGTTAAGTAGAATGCAAGAAAAGGAATAATAGTGAGAAACAGAGAGCAAAAGAAACATGGATCGGTCGATGAACATGGTCTTGGAACTGACAGCGCAACCACAACGAAGCCGTTGTTTCATCTCTGGAAGATGAAGGGTCACCTCTGTAATGGCCGAGTGAGGAAGAAGTGTGATAGCAGGAACTAGAAAGGGTCAGCTCTTTGTTTGGCAAGAAAAAATTCAAAAACTTGGTTGGTCCCGGCGGGGCTCGAACCCGCGACCTTCGGCTCATAAGACCAACGCTCTAACCAACTGAGCTACGGGACCATTTTTGTTTAATGAAATCATAAACATTAATTAGTTTTGTTAAATAATAATAAGTTCCACTCTTTTATTATATTGTTTTCATATTGAATCTTCTACTCTCGATCCAAATCGTGTCATCAAGTAGTTGTTGTTTTTTAGTACTCAAGGACAACTATATTGATTAAAAAAGGAGAAAATGAAATAACCCAACTTGTTCCATCTCACTCTACATATCTACCACCAAGTAATGTTATGACCTGAGTTACACTGTTCCATCTTTGTTCTTTACTTCACCTACACTGTTCCATCTTTGTTCTTTACTTCACCTGGATTAATTTCTTTGTTATTATGATCGATAATTTGGTTACACATCGTTTAAATTTGATCTTTTAGATTTGATGATTTTTTTTTAATATTTGGTACACAATTGTTTTGATCTAACTAAACGTTCTTTTTTTTTCAAAATTGTTTGGTACATGATCATTTACATTTGTTTACATAATAGTTTATTTTTTCAAGATTATTTGGTATCAATTGTTTAGATTTGACTAAACAATTTTTTTAAGATTCTTTGTACACGATTCGTTTAGATTTTGCTATTTTTTACACGATCATTTATATTTGGCTACCAAACCTAAATGAGTTTTTTTTTTCAAGTTTTTTATATTTAGTACACGATCTTGAACAACCAATTAAAAGTTTGAAAAATAATAAATTTTTTATATTTAATACACGATGTTAACTAAATAATAGTTTGGAAAAAAAGAAAAGAGAAGAAAAAGACGATGGAAATAAAGAATATCTTTATAGATTATTCAAACAATATAATATTTTTTTTAGTTAAGAATTATTGCTTACAAATACATTGTATTGATATTTTGTTTGATTTTTTTATCTCAACAAATACACCGATATGGCATAATCTTAGGAATCTAATGTTAGGAATGCAAAATTAATGATTTTTCATAAATAATTTATAAAATAAAAATGTTAATATGAAGAGAATGTAAAGAATTAAGTGTGTTTTTTTATAAATAATTTAAAAAATAAAAAATGATGTTGTTCTTTCCTCAAATAAATATCCTTTCCTCCGTTCTTTTCTCAAATCTCGGTTCTTTCCTCCGTTCTTTCCTCAAATCAATATTCTTCAAATTTTTGTTCGTGCAGCCATGTCGATTTTTTTCTCCATTTTGGTTGAGATCGCTTTCCATCGTTGCTTCAAATTAAATCTTTTAATTTATTTTCTTTAATTTCTTAATTTTTATCCTAATAATTAATTATTGCATTGTATTTGGCAAATTTTAGGGAAATATCGGTATGTGGTGCATAATAAATTGAATCTTTTAAATTCTTTTTCATTAATTTCTTAATGCTTATAATTAATTATCGTATTATCTTTTTAGAAAAAAATTGAATATTTGAAATTCTTTTTTCCTTAGTTTCTTAATTTTATCATAATAATTAATTATTGCATTATCTCTTACATGACTTTAGGGAGGGATTCAATTTTGAATCTATAATTCAAAAAATAAAAAATTGAATATTTGAAGTTATTTTTCGTTAATTTGTTGATTTTTAACATAACAATTAGGGAATGTTGAAACTAATTGAATATGTTTAGGGATTGTTGAAAAAATATAATAATTTTTTGATTTAGTTAATAATTATCATAAGTTGGTGTGTTTACAAAATTCGTGATATGTGGTATTTTGTTTGATTTTTTGATCTCAACAAATATACTGTATTTGTATATGGACAATTGACATCCATGGAGGGGTAATTTCGGGCCAAAAAAGTTGAAAAATATTTATGGCAGTTAGTTTTGCCATAAACCATAAAAAAATATCAGTTTGCTATTTTTCTATTTTCTATTCTCATATTTGATATTTCCACGGATTACTCATTTGTTTATAAAAGGACAGTTTTTTCAAAATTTGAAAAAATTTTGCCCCTTTGATTTTCACTTAAAAATATTAAAATCACCAAAGTTTTTCCTAATTACCTTTCTAAAATTTTCGTCCCTTTCTCAATATTCCTTCATTTAATGGGTCTCATCACCCAATTCTAAGTTCAGAGGATAGTGGGTCAAATCTAGTGGTTGTTCTGGGCTCGTGTTCATGAGGAGATAACGAGGATCAGAAAAGCTACGAAGGTAGGATTTTCTTCAACCTTAATTTCATTTTATTAGGGTAGTATAAACATGTTAATCTCTAATAAATTAGATACAATTAGAGTAAAGTTTCGATCCTTAACTTCGTTGTGTTTGTATGCCTTCCATCATTTCAATACTATTATAAGGAGCAAAAATGAATGATCGATATGAAATATAACGAGGCTTAAGAAACCCCACAACTAAATCCAAAAAGTTTTAAACCCAATTGCAAACAACTAATTCCATTAATCTAAAATATTGCATCCAATAGAATAACAGAGTGTTGAAATTTATGTCATAAAACTTGTAGTTTGTAATTACATTCAATAATGTGATTATTGAATTATTTATTAGTAAAATAGAATATTATAATCTTGAATCCAATAAACTAAGGTTTCGAAGCTATTTTGTAGACTTGAACTTTATGTAAAGATATAAATGTGAGTCAAGTTTGAGTTTATAACCTAAATTGTATATAATATACGAATAAGGTTGGACGTCTCGTTTCTAGTAACATTATGAATGCGGTCTACTTTGTAGTTAGTACAAATGATGTGATTTTGAATCATCCATATAAAGACATGAAAGTTGAGGCATCGTATATAAAGAGTTTGCGTAAGACCAGACCATTAAATAGTAGTTTTTACCTTATAACACCGTTGACATTTTAAAACTGCCTATTTATTTTAAGTTGATGACCTAGGTAACTTAACCTTAATAATCTTTAAGCTAACTATGAACTCCTGTTCACACATAATTATCTTGGATATGCATAGGGGAGAACAGCTCATCAACGTTGTCCCATTATGTCTCCCATTTCAAGGATATGATCGGATGGATAGCTAGGGACATATGGTGCAAGATGAAATTCACTCCTGACGTATTTAGAATTAGGTTGTTCCCTTATGCACTGAATCCAAGTCTTGGACAATGGACTCACCCTTTCATTGGCCCGAGAGGGATTCAGTTTATAGGTTGGACTTTAAACCAATTGTTCATTAGAAGATCGTACTTAAGAAACAAGAATAATCTCAAGGGTAAAACGGTAAATTGACCCAATTAAGATTACAAACAACTTCTGAAGGGTTAACTTACTAATCATGGTTATATCAGGTGGACATAAATATATCTATAGTGGGAAGAGTGCGGCTATGAGGTTTTAGTGGAATGACCTGTTAGTTAACAAATGTTGATTAGCTTGGTATAAAAGAGTTTGACCGATTAATCTCAGGTCGTTGGAGTCCATGATCTATAGGTTCACTAGGTCCCTCTACTAGCTCATTATGGTAATAAAATTTAGAATAAGGTGATCGAAAATTCGAAATTGTTCGAATTAATTTCGTTAAAAATATTTGATATTATTAACGAGTTTTTAGAAACAAATGATATTTAGATAAGATTTAAATATTGGAAAATTCGAATATAGATTTGAATTGATTCGATTGAATTAATCAGGATTTGATATAATATTAATATTTTATTAATATTAAATAATAAAATAATTAAAAAATTGATTTTTAGAAAATCAACTTTAAAAATAAAATAAATTAAGTTGAAATTTGAAATTTGAAATTTGAAATTGTATTTCCCTTCTTCATAAGATGATACATTCCACCTCTTCCAAAGATGGATGATCAATTAGGTCACCGATACTCGATTTTAGAAGGAACAGAGTGAGGGAGAAGGGAGTACAAGATGAAGAGAAGAGTGAGAGGGGAACATTAGAAGGAGTGGGGAACAATAGAAGAATTTATGTATCATGGTAGATGCATATAGTAATCTATTTTCATCAAACATAGTGATAAATTGCAATATTTTGTAATTATTTTTAAAAAATTTCTTTTTTAAAATAATTTTAACTATTTTTATTGGGTGTTTTTCTTCTTTTTCCCTAAAACATACATTTAGTTATTTCTTTTTTTACACAAAAAGAATATTGTTAGAGTCGTTTTTCAAATAATATAGGTTTAAAAAAACTTGAGCTTTTGTTACTACTAGTATTAAACACGTGCATGACACGTAAAATACAATTTTATTAATAACATTTCAAAGTACGAACCTAAATGCATTCTAAAAGAGTTTCTTAATTAAATTACTTTTTGTTTTATAAAGATCATAATTATTAAGTATAGAAAGAAATGCTATATATTAACCTTTTAGCAATTTAACTTTTAATTATTTGTTCGTAAAAATAAAGTGTTTTCAATTATACAAGTGTTATATATACAACATTTCTTCGTTATATACATATAATTGAAAATAATATATAGCAAATACATTTTTCTTTTATGGTTGATAAGAGTCATATTAGATTTAAAATGATATAATATGATAAACATAAAACAAATTATTGATTAAATACAAAATTTATATGTAACTAAATTAAATAAATATCGTTCTTATTTACACCTATAAAAATACTAAAAAATATAATAGAAACACGAAGAGTCACAAGTGGAATATAATAATAAAAAAAAGTTTAGTTTAATAATAATATAATAATAGGAGCATGAAAAAAAGAAGGAAAGCAAATATTATCTCTCTAAAAAAATCCAAAATTACATGTGACTTAACACTTTTAATCTTCGATCATGTCCACGAGGAAGAGTCTTAAAGATTCCAATGATTTTAGTAATTGAGTTGTGCTTCAAAGTTTATATTTTCATGAATTTTGGTGAAAAATAACTTTTCCAATTTTTTTTGCCTACATATAGTTGATTGCTTCTACTTCGATTCTTCGCTCACCAACTAATGTTTAATAGCAAACTTTTTGTTTTTAGTTATTGAGTAAATAGACACTATACTGTATTAAGCTATCTCAATCCCACCTTTTGTTTTTCTTTCCAACCCTTCCATATCTCTAAGATCAGACTACCATCAATATTGTTGAACATCAAACTTGTCATGGTATATTGTTGCAAGCAAGGATAAAGAACTTGTATAGTGAAAAATACAAATATAGTGAAGGAAGAAATAGATGATAGAAAGACTAAATGGTCTAGGAATAAATGATAAGGAACTAAATGATCTAAAACTATTCTATAATGAAATCCTTTCACTTCCTTCCTAACATAAAATTTCACTATTTTCCCAAAGAAAAAAAAACTTACAACTTCTCAATAATATTAGAATTAATTTATTTTCTCCTCAATGCAAAAATCCATCCATTATCTAAAAAAACTTTTAAAATTATACAAATAAGAAGAAATAAACCAAACCTATTAATTATTTAAAAATTAGAATTAATACTCAATTATTTAAATATAAAAAGAATATAAAACTTAAAAGAAGAATGGGAAAACAATACTAAATATAAGACAATGGCACATAAACTTTTATATATAGTATAGGTTATGGATTTTGAGTTGTTATGCAAAGCTACCGTTGATCAGGTTTGAATGAAGAGGCAAATGAACTATGAAGGTAAAGAAGAAGAAGGAAGTGATATTAATGGTCAATTCTTTAAATTTAGAATTCAAACCCTAAATCGAGAGAGTGAGAGAAACATGGTGAGGAATTTGAGGATCTAGAAAGGAAGTGGATGAGTTAGCTCAAGAGGACCGAGGATTTGGGTGACTAAAAAGATAGCAAACAATATTTCTTTATAGAGCTTTTAGATTTAACTTTCACCATTTTCAAATTCGATTTCTTCTCACACAACAACTAACTGGATCGAGAAAAATTCGGAGCTTCTTCCACACACACACACACACACACACACACACACAATCTCTTCCTTTTCAATCTTTCCTTCAATACAGGTATGTTCTTCCCAATTCCCTAACTTATTTGGATCCTCCAAACTTTTCATTTCGATTTGTATTGTTGTATTCAAGATTAATGGGCTTCTGGGTTCTATTCTCCAACTCCGCATTTGAAGTTTTTTTCATAACGACAAAGTCATTGAGTTAAAATAGGCAAAGTGGTTTTTGAGCTACTGTGTCTCGTCTATATCCATGTCTCAATTCTGGGTTTGTGTTAAATTTTATGAAGTGATATTTCGTGGGTGAAAAAAAAATTAGATGGAAGATTGCAAGAATGGCGCAAGAATATCAAACTTGTGACAGTGGCGGTGATGGTAGTTTGGGGTTTAGTATTATTGGTTGTAGTGGGAAATTTTCCAATAGGAAGTCAAAACAAAGGAGAGCTCCACAGAGAGGGTTAGGTGTAGCACAACTTGAAAAGATCAGGCTAGAAGAACAGCAAAAGAGAAATGCAAATGCAGTTTTTTCACCCCCATCTGCTTTATCACCCCCCAAAACCTTCTCTAAGCTATCTGTATTAGCTCCAAATTTGCATCCCACAAAGCAATCTTCCAGTAGTGTTCCACTAACCTCTCTATCTCCAACCAGTTTTTCTCCATCCAATTTTGTATTCAAGTCACCTTTGCCAAGCCACAATATTGATGATACAAACATCAGAACTCCACTGGTTCAATTGGAGAGTGGTGGTTTTGAGAATGAATGGTCAGATTTGCCAATACTTGGGCAAGGAGAGGTCCCTAAACCATGCAATCCATCAGAATTCATTCCTCGACAGGATAATTTGGTCTTTAATTCCAACTTGGGATTTCGATCCAATTTCGTTTTGACTCATGAATCCAACATCGATTGGTCTTCCCCAGGGTTGGTGCAAAAAGAACAGCAACATCGGTTATCTTCTTCTGCAGGGGTAATATAATTATCCATTTTTCGCTTGTTTGCCATCTAGACTTCCATCTGAATTTAAATGAAGACTTCCAAAACCATCATTTGAAGGATTTTACATGAAATGTGAAGGTGGACGGGTCGTCATCATTGTCCCTGCTAAACTTCCTTACAGAGCCCCCTTCAAACCAAAACTATCGTGGCAATCACACTGCAGTTTGGCCAGATCAGGTACAAACTTCATAAATTATTATACAGAAGCTGATCATTTGACATCGGACTTATCTTCAGATTGAATTTGTTCAACATAAACATGCCAATCTTCTAGCACTAACAAATAATAGGAGATTTTACTATTAGGATAGAATTCTGCAGATGTCTTCAACTTGCACCTTCCTAATTGAACTGTGGAAATTTTTGGCTTTTATGGTTCATTTATATTTGAATAGTGCATATTATGCTAGCAGGTACGTTTTGCATTTCAAATGAGAATGCATGGACCTGTGTCAAAAAAGACACGATGAGTGGGAGACTAACTTGAAATATGGTAACCGACAGTCACGAGTTACCCATAAAAGCTATAAGTTTGGATGGTGTTGAATTTCTCATATTCCCAATATCAGCTGACCAAACGGGCCAATGGTATGACCTTTAATGAGTATATTCATGTGTGGTGTAGATGTTTGGCACGAAGAGACCGTATGCCTTCTTTGTGGACAGCCCTGCAGGCCCTTCGTTCAATTGCAGACCGCCTATGGCTGCTCCTATGAGATCAGATGAATCTGCTTCTTGTAGTAACATTGGCCTCTACAGTTTTCCATTTCTCGAGTTCGTCAAATGTTCATCGTGTTTTCCTTTTAAAACTTTTAATTGTCGGATGTGCTTAGAGGAGTCAATAATTCTAAATCTTGTGTCTTTTACTTTTCAGAGAAGGTTCATCTTGTTCATCTTCATCCTCAGAACCAAATTCAAGGAAAAAAATGAAAGGAAATGTTTCTAGAGGAGATCTACCCACACTAGCCACTCCAACAACTACATGGATGTGCCAAAACTCAAAAATTAAGCACCTTTCAGGTCATGCTATGGATAGTGGCAATGAGTTCATGGATCTAGTATCACTGCCTCTTCTTCGAGTACGAAAAACAGCCAAAAAATAAAAAAAAAATAAAAAAAATAAAAAAAGAAAAGAAAAGAAAAGAAAAGAAAAGAACATTTACATTTCAACTTGTTCGTGTACTGGGTGGGTGTTTCTTTTTGCATTCTAATAACTTTTATGGTTTTGCATTGATTTATTGAAGGGAATCATGGAGTTCCCAACCTGTCCCCATCCAGCACCGAGTTGGCTCTATCGATTTCAACCATACTACCGATTTTTACCTCCAGCAATGGCACAAAATGGACAGACATCCCCCAAAACTTCGAGCATACTCAATGTTGAAGATAAGAGTGTTGATCTTAATCTGAAATTATAAACGCCACACTGCTCACCACAGTTTGTACTCCTTGCTTTGGAACCTTTTGCACAACAGTTCATATTTATGAGATCATTCAATAGTATGTTGAAGTTTCTTTACTTATTCAGATATGGGTTTGTTTGTTTTGTAAATTATGGTTCGTTTGAATTGATTTTTGTACGGTTTAATTTTTAAAATAATTCATTTTAAGATAAAATTAAAATGTTGGATATTTGTTTAAAATAAAAATAAGTTTTTGAAATAAACCGTTATAGAAAATATATAGCAATCAAATTTTAGAATAAATATTTATTTAATGTTTATCCCACCGTCTCATCTCATGCTCATGTATTGCATCTCATCTCATGCTCATTTTTTCCGTACACTTTTTCTCATCCAATAACTCACTCCATGGCTCCAATTTGAGGTTAGTGTTTCCTTTTTCCAATTTTTTTTCCTATCCATTTTTCACTTTGTGGTTCATACTCTCAGTTTAGGGTTTGCATTTTTCAGTATGTTCATATACAATTTACCTATAGGGATACGTTAGTGAAAGATGTGATCCAAATGCATGCCTTCTTGTTGATATTATATTGTTTCAAAAAATTTATTGATCTTATTTATATTTTGTCGATCGAGATTAATTTTTTTTTTTTTATGGTTATGTATTTACATTTCAAAATATTTGTACTTCTAAAATTGAATTGTCGAAACAAAAATTAATACAACAAAATGAAATTAATGTTTAATTTAAACTTTAATAATTTTAATTAATTAAAAAAGTTAATAATTTCAAAATAGCGTGTAATCAATCTCAAATTTTATATTTTTCTAAAAAAGATTCAAAATGTATATTTCTTTATGAAATTAGTTAATAATGTTTAATAGTCTTTTATGGTAATTTAACCTAAGTATAAACATTTTTAGTAAAGGACAAATCAAACACACTTTTATATAAAAATATTTATAAAGAGATTAAACCAAACATGTAATTATTAATATTTTAAATTTATTTTATAAGATTTGATTTGAGAGAGATTAAAATATTACAGAAGCCATCTTCCTGGCTAACAATTAATTGAATAGTAAGCTTGATAAGATATGTAAATCCAAAGTTATTGATCATCTATGCCTGATTAGATTCTTGTCAACTCTAACACTACTTGTTCATCAACTTGATGTAAATAAATCAATTTATATAAGTAAAACGACACCTCTCTTCTCTAAACTTTCACAAGAGTAACAATTTAGTGTTCACACTTTTGTTTATAACATTTTTTTAGTTTGTTTAATTTGAATTTTGTAACAATTTAACCATGCGTAAAAAAAATTCATAAAAAAATAAATGTCAATTTTTATTATCCAACGATTTAGACTTTGAAACTTCTAAACATGTTGAGTTTTTAATTAGCTTATTGGTAGTAAGTAGTCTTATTAGAACTTAATACCAATTTTTACACTAATGACTAAACAATTTCCACATGAATAGCACAGATTTTTCTTATATTGTTTCAGGAGCAAATTGCTTAATATGTACTCTATTTTCTTCTTCCATTATGTTTTGTTTGTTAATACAAAATGTACAAAATGTCTTTGCTAACTTTGACGGCTACTTTTCCAATATTTTAGATATGCAAATATTTTAATTTCGTCTTACGTTAGATAAGAAGATTTAAAACTTTTATTCTCAAACGCTCTTAGCTAATTTGAATACAACTAATCCATCTCAATTTTTTTTCTTGTCAATGGACTCAAACATCGTAGTGAGAAACATCATGAGATGAGACAATCGAATGATGTTAAAAAGATGGTGTTTTTTTTTTTTTGAAAAAAAATCAAGTATGAAAAGATGGTTAAACCTCATGAAAGGATCCTAACAACTTATACTTTTCCTGATCACTGTTTGATGGTCCATAAGTTTGCTTTAGTATTCTTTAATTAGCTACAAGCGTAAAATGATAGGTTGACTTATACAAATAATGAGACAGTAATTCCGAACAGAATTGAACCTTGATATTTCTATGAATTATTAATTATGATCCAATATGTTGATCATCTGTTTTTTCAAATTTCACTAAAATTTTACATGTGATTGTTACCTTTCTACCATGACCAACATATAAGAAAGTTTTTATCCCACAATGCAGTGCCTCGTGAAAATTGGGGGATTGACTCTCAATTTTCACTAAAGATTGAGCGAAGACCCAACAAACCATCGATTTAGAATTAACTTTATAGCATATTAAACTCTTGTAGTGTAGTCATAAAACAAACTATCGACTAGGGAACTTTTGTCTTTAAAGTGCTCAATTCTTCTTCATTTACCACTTCTAAATGGCAGGGAAGAACAGCTCTGTTCTTGATATTTCAAGGGTAATGAAAGGGGCTACGGGGAGATTTGAGAGCTCCCCATAATCCAGCCAAAAGGTGCCCCCTTGCACTACGTCCGTTTTACACTGTCACAAGTACCCTCTCTACCGCTCGTAAAGCTTGGGACCATGGCATGGGGCCTCTGAGTTTGGTGCCACCTTCTACAATAGTGAAAACTTTTACGCCTAGGAGAAGAAGCTTGCCCTCTGTACATTATAGCCATCAACTCAAACTCATCCATAATGTCACCATCACTTTGTTGGTTTCGTCTAATAATTTCTCTTTGAAATAGGTGAATCTCAAGACAGTGAGAATACAGAAATTCAGAGCAACCAGAATTTATAAATATCAGCAAAAGAATCAAAGGGTTATCTATAATTCTAAAGAATTCAAGGGAGGAAACTTGAAGTTTCTAGCCGAGGGAGGAAACTTTAACTAAAAAATGGATGAGTTTTCCTAACAATGTTTTATAGAGTGGTTTAGAGTTCAAATGAGAAAGTAAGCACAATTTTAAATAAACAGAAAATCAAATGATTATCAATAGCCACAATTGGTTGATTCAGAACTTAAATCAAACACAATCAGAGCATTCATTCAATATAGTGAGAAACCAGTCAATAAGCCAACAATAACCAGATGGAATGATGGCGAAATTTTATATACGGTAAACAATAAACAACAATAAACACAACCAGTATAGAATGTGTATAAGCTACAACAATAACACTAATCTTGATACTTCCCAATAAATTCTATATCAGCTACTACAGCACATTGCTTGCTTACACAATCATCCAAACCCAATAACACCAATCTTGGTACTTCAGACAGCAATGAACAACACATAATCGAACCAATTTCAGCAATGAACAACACCAACGCATAACCGAAAGTTGAGACCAATTTCAGACAACAATGAACAACACACCCCAACAAAAACAAAATGCTGATCGAACCACAATGAAATCGGTCGTTCCATCAAGAAATCCAAAGAAGAATGAGAATCAAAGAAAATCAAAGAAGGAGAAACCAGCTTACCGGTGATAAGGGATGAGAAATAAAAAAGGAGAAGTCGTAGGTGGAGTTGTCAGCGTGTTAGAGCTCTTAGTTAATTTTGAAAGTTCTCTTTTTTTCATTTAAATTGAAAACAATATTTTTGTTATAAAAATAAAAAGTGAATTAGTTACCAAACAACCATTTTCAAAAACCAAAAACAGAAAATGATTGGGTTACCAAATGGGTCCTAAATAAAATAAAACTAGAACAATATTTCTTAAAAGGGAAAAATGTAAATTCACATCAATGGTTCTATCAAATAAGA
Organism: Cucumis melo; assembly: GCF_025177605.1. NCBI lineage: Eukaryota > Viridiplantae > Streptophyta > Magnoliopsida > Cucurbitales > Cucurbitaceae > Cucumis > Cucumis melo. The sequence goes on along the minus strand of NC_066863.1, from coordinate 21,570,968 downwards.
CTAAGACTTATTCCACTTTCTTGTTTTCAATTTCTTTTTCTTTTTTTTGGCAATGATGTGTCCTTTCTTTTTTAGTTTTGAGTTCAACAAAATGCTAGGAGGTAGGGTTCGAAAATTTCACCTGTTGGTCAAGAGTACATGTTTTATATTATTTTTCCTACGTTCTTTGGTAACTACAACCGATTAACAAGTTATAGTATATTACTATAGAAAGATTAAGACTAAACAACTTATATCATGAAGCACGTTGGGTAATTTATACATCATTTTATTCTTATATGTACACTTAATATGAAACCTATTTTCATGTAATTCAGGATCTTCCATCCAATATAATATTTTACCCAATTTGTCTTCCATTTTCAGACTTGATTCTTACCTTCTGGGGATCCGTATCTCCAATTGCTTCATTTTTGAAATGAGATTTCAGTCCTATCCAGCACTGATAATAGTCATGATCCATGAATGGGGACTCGAGAGCCCAAGAACATACGCGAGGGATCAAACTTGATTCAAACATAAACGCCATTGTGCCACTAATTTTGTGTGGTCCAGCATCGTTCCCCCGAGCAATAGTAGCCTGGATATCAAAAGAATGCTCACGAGATTTCAACTTTTCATCGAAACGTAGAAGGAATTGTTCAGGGATTGATTAAAACTAAAATTCACGTACAGTTTGAACCGTGAGATGGGATAAAAGACCTATTAGTAATAATTTTCCTTTAATCATTCTATTTTTCTCGAACTTATTCCAACTACTATGTACAAAATACATATGCTAAAAGATAATGAAAATAATAATAAATTGATACAGGCCGATCCTATTTATTTTGAAGAAAGTTCAAGTGAAAATTAAATGAACAATGGAACTCACAAGAAGCAATGCGTACCTCATAAGTTTTAGTATCAGGACCATGGGGAGTCATGCAACTATGAAGGCTGGCACCTCCTGGAACGAACCCATCAGCTTTTGCCTGGAAAGATGGATCGGAAATTTTGAAGATCAAGAAAAATGAACTTAACTGAAATGAAAGCATACCCCTTGAAATGTAGAATCAGCACTATTTCAAGTAGTTATCGCAGTAAAGGGGAAGTCACACCCAATTTTCTGCCTAAATACAACACTATCAGTAAGGTAACAGGCAAATAGAGGATATATGTGTTAACAAATTGTTTATTCCAATTTATTTGGAACTCAGAATCTGAACTGGAATTGATGGGTAATATACAATGTCCGAATTGGGTCGATTAATTTTGATCGATATACTATACTATTATTTCCTATCAATAACGTCCACTCATCCAAATTACAATAAGATACAAATCTGTAAGTAGCGTAATTGAAAAGAGCAGCTTCTCATTCTCCCCCCTAAGCCTTTAGGTCCTGGCTTATAATCTAAAACAAGATGATATAAATTACCTCGTAGCCTCCATATATGAGACCCATAAATTCACTCATGCAGTTACGATGGTAATATGGAGGACGGAATGTGTGTTCAGCAACAAGCCATCTGGGAGGGAAAATGACAAAGTCGAGTAGTGCTACTCCAGGTTTATCAGTTGGCGCCGTTAATACTGCAACAAGGCAGTAGGATGATAATTCAGACCGTCACATAAAACACTTGAAATTCAAGGAAAGGTCAGGGATTTAAAAGCAGTATATTTAAAAGAGAAATGAGCTGATACATTGTATCCGAACCTGTATTTATTGATGGATCACTGTGATCAAACAAAACAGTATTATAAGGACAGAACTTACAGAGATCATACTGCAAGGAAAAGGATAAAAATCAGCTTTATTGAGGTGGAGTCGGCACTCATTTGCAAATATAAGTAAAATTAGTTCATATTATGACCAAAACAGCAAAAACCCTGTAAGAAATCACAGGCAGAAGCTTATTTCTAATTTCACAAGATGAAAATAATTTCAGCCTGCCCACCACAGCATAAGCAACACCCACCTTATACGGAACATAATTTCCATGCCAGGCAACTACATTAAAGGGAGAAAAGTCTTGTGTTGCAGTAAACAATTCCCCACCAAATTTTTGAATAACTGTGTAACCAGGACGCGGACTATTTTCAAACCAAGCTACAGGTGCAAGGAAATCCCTTGGTGCAGCAAGACCATTAGCACCTACATGTCAATAAAATTGGCGCTATATACTCCTTACATTATTTGAAAATGAAAATCTCAGAAAACAAGTTCCCAAAGTTTGGGAGAAAGGAAAAGGAAAAGAATATGGCATGAACCTTAATTGCTTGTTGTCAAGAAGATTAAGAGAAAAAGGTAAGATACCTATCGGACCAAGGTCAGGAAGCTGGAAATGACAACCAAAAATCTCAGCTACATAGCCACGTGATGGACCATCAGGCAAATAAACAACAAAGCGGAAACCTTGTGGTAAAACTACAATTTCGCCTGGAGAAACTTCAAGTCTACCACACTCTGTAGTAATCCACAGCCCTGCAGAACAAGAATACTCTATATGAGTCTAATCCTTATACCTTGCAACTTATAAGACACGGACATAATTTCGTTCCAATTTCATCATACAGTAGACTTTCACAACTCAAATGACAAGATGCAGAGAAAGTTTTAGAATTATGTAGCCAAAAGTAGGAAACATAAATATGGAATCAGCTTTTTATCTCTTTCACTAAATGGAATCAAATTTAAAGCACGCAAATCCAAAATTAACTAAATTTTGCAAATAAAAAAGAATCAGCTTGAAGACCACGATGCTTATAATTTTTAATAAAAGTAACCTGCAAAAATAACTCACTTCCAGTCTGAGGAACTATCAAGAAGTCGCCATCAGCATTACAGAACGCACAGTTCTCCATCGACTTATTGGCTGTGTACCTATGGAAATGGTCAACTTTTATTCAGTCCTAGCATTCAACCAATGGCCATTGTAAAAGGCATCTTTATTTGCTTTCTTCTCAAACTAATGCCGGAAAGAGGTATCAAAATTCGAAATTCAAATACTCAGTATTTGAATGTTTCACTGTTTCGTTAGTGTTAGTAAGGAACAAACACCATAAAGAAAATAAACAGAGACAGACTTGATGGATCATATCATCTGCACTGACAACATACCCCACCAATAAATCCGACAAACAACATCTTCCCATGAGAAATTTAATGATTGTTGGAAAAGAAGTGCCGAGCTAAAAGTAGTGAACCTTAGAAGGAATGCTGATGACATACTTACATGTGAATAGCAAACCCATGGCGGAGAAACGAACTGCCGGCTCCGCAGACAGTGTGCAGTCCATCAACAAAATCCACCGGTGAATCAGGAAAATCCGCCGGTTTCCACCTTAGCTGAGTGGGAGTCGATGAACAATTTGATGCATTAAATTCACTGATCAACTTCTCGTTTTTAGGCAAACGTTGTCTAAACGGTTCGTGCGTGACCGACGGCTTAATCCGATACAACCAACTGCACAACGAAAACCGAGATTCCTAAAAAAACAGACGAGGAAAGCAAAAAAGTGACATCGATTAGGAGAGAACTGAAGACGATAGAGCACCTGCACAAGTTGGCTTTACGAGGAGATGTGAAGGAAGTGCCGGAGATCTGCTCGGCGTAGAGGCCAAAAGGGCATATGAGAGGACTGTTTTGGGATTGAGGAAGAGCACCGGGAATCGCCTCGGAAGAGAAATGGTTGTTGAAGCCGGACAGGTAAGGGAGGTCGGAAGGAAAATCTCTGCCTTCCGTTTCGCCGACAGATTGAGCAGCCATTGAAGAATACGATGATCGATTGCAGAGATTGTCGGAACCTGAAGAGATCACTGGATAACTCATGGAAGTGGCAATGAACGGAGATTTCCCCACGTAATTGAACTCACGAGCGAAACCACGTTGTTCCGTGTTCGGACATCCAATCAGTCGAAGATGGAGGGAAAATGACAAAATATATATCAGTATATATAAAAGTTAGGAAGTTGAGAATTTTTTTAGCTTCAGTTTGAAGGCTTTTTTTTTTAGTTTTGTATTGGGGACAATTTTTTATTTATATACATTTAATGTTTGTTGTTTCTCCCATTCAGCGAGATAGAATTAACTTTTCGTTGTTATAACTTTTTTCAAAATTTTAAAATTTTTCTCTAATTAATTATGTCATTTAAATTTATCCAAATTAATTTACATTCCTCCATTTCCCTTAATTTTCCATCTTCTAACTATTTTCATTCCTTTATTTCATATTTAACTCTTTTGTATCCAACTTTTCAAATTCTTCCCTTTCAAATCTTTGGATATAAATACACTTTTTATTTTCATTCATGTTCAAAGTCACAACAAAATGCTAAAGCTGAATAAGAAATCAAATCATGTTTTTCTATTCTTTTCTATTTTTTTTTTATTTTTTTTGTCTATTCTTATTGTATATAGAAGTCTGTGTGTATATTCCTTCATTTATAGATTTCTTTTTAATATACAACATGAGTTATGGAAACCTGAACCACCAACTTCATGGTGGGCATGTACATATGTTTAATATGCTCTTTATGTTTAAGTCATGTAATATTGAGAACTTTTTTTTTTTTTAATGTAATCAAAGGAAATCTTGCTCATGTTTTTTTCTTCATTTAATTTTTTTATCAAATCTATTTTATTAATGAAATGGTTGAGTGACTTATACTTTGATTTTGTTAAAGCAATGTAAGTATTGTTGGAATTTATGCCCTATAATTCGTAATTTGTAATCATATTTTTCAATAAAGTCGTTATTGAGAAATTGAATACTATATTCTTAAATCCAATAAACATAGATCCCAATACTAGTTTTTAGTAAAATTGAACTTTATGTAGAGATATAAACATGGATTAAGTTCGAGTAAATAGTCTAAATAGTCTATAGTATATGATTAAAAGTTTGGCGCTTTATTCAGAGATACTATGGATACGGCCCACTTTGTAAATAATACAAACGATGTAATCCTGAATCGTTCATGTAGAGACATGAAAGAAGAGGCATCCTATGTAAAAGGTTTACATGAGACAAAACCATGAAATAGTCACTTTTTACGTAATAACATCGTTTACTGTTTAAAACTGACTATCTCGTTTTTTTAATGACCTAGGTAACTTAATTTTAATTTTAAGCTAACTATGAACTCCTGTTCATACGAGATTATTCTTAGATCTGCATAGGTGAAGGCAACTCATTAGCGTTGGCCCAATAAGCCTCTCATTTCAGGGATAAGATCGGGTGAATAGTTGGGAACATAGGGTGCAAGACAGATTCACTCATACCCGTTTTAGAATTAGTAGATAGGTTGTTCCCTTAAGAACTGAATCCAAGTCTTGAACATAGGGGCCCCAACCTCTCATTGGCTTGAGAGCGATTTGGTTTATAGGTTGGACCTTAAACCAAATGTTCAATAGTGGATCAATGGGACTTAAGGAACAAGATGTAGTCTTAGGAGTAAAAACGGTATTTTGACTCAACCGAGGTTACGAACAACCTGTGAAAGATTAACTTATTGATCATGGTTATATCAGATGGACAGAAATATATCTATAGTGAGAGGAGTGGAGCTATAAGACTTTAGTGGAATAACTTGTTAGTTAACGAATGTCGATTAGCTTGGTCTAAAAGAGTTTAGCCAATTAATCTCGGATCGTTGGAGCCCAGGATCTATAGGTCCATTAGGTTCCTCTGCTAGCTCATACGAAATTAACTTAGAACAACATGTTGGAATAATTCGAATTGTTCGAATTAGGTAAGGAGAGATAAACCGACGAATATATGTGATATAATCATCGGTTATAGGACTTTATATTCAAATGTGATTTTGAATTTGAGAAAAATGAATGCGGATTCATGCTCGAGAGGTCAAAATTAGTCAAAATGGACAAAATGGTAAAAAATCAAAATGTTGACTTTTGACTTTTACTGAAATGGTCAAATGATCATTTTGCCCTTGACTAAAATTAATGGGAATATCCAAAAATCCCACTAAATGGAATGGTGAGTAATTCCACTAAATGTTAGTGGAATACAAAGTGTTGAGAAATTATCCAACTAATTACATGCAAATTTGCATGTAATTGGTTATAAATAGTTCTTCTTTTTCAAACTAAAGAAGTATTGTTTTTGGCTAATTTTTATCAAAACTTCATTCCATATCTCTCTCTAAATTCCTTCATTCAACGGGTACCACAACCTAGTTCTTAGTCCGGAGTATAGTGGGTGATCTCTAGTGGTTGTTCCGGGTGTGTGATCGTGAGAAGATTTGGAGCATCAGGGAGCTTCAAAGGTAAAGAATTTCTTTTAACCTTAATCATTGTAATTAGGGTAGTCTTAAGCATGTTAATTACTAAAGTGTTTAGTTGCATATAGAGTAATTTTTCGATCCTGTTTTCGCTGTGTTTGTATAATTTCCAGCATTATAAAGTATATACATAAAAGTAATAAGATATGTAAAGCAAGAAATATTAAAGTATTTCCTTTAAATTTTTACCTAAAAAATCATTAAAAAAATTATGATTTTGCATTTATAATTTCATAATTTCAAAAGAAATATGATTTTGGTGGATGTTTTTACCCTTTCACTATAACTTTTTTTTTAGTCTTATTTTAGTGATAATTTTCACATTTACATAGATTTAATGTTTGAAGCCATTTTCATATTCAACAAGATAGAAATTAGACTTCGTTAACTTTTCATCTCCTTATTAAACAAAATGTTTTGATTTCATAACCGATATTAGTTAATGTTTTATGTTATTGGGGTCATAATGTACTTTTTCATCTTCCACAACATAACTAATATTATATAATGCTATATGTTATTACACAACCTAACAACCTTTCTATCTTCCACCTTATTTGGATATACATAGATTAAATGGTTAAGTTTGCAATGTGTAAGCTCAAGATGTTAAGAAATGGAATTTGAATTGTGCAAACAAATCAAATTCAACATTTGATCATTGAAAAACAAAGAGACATAGGAGAAGAAGATGATGAATTTGGAGAATATTGGAATGACTGTTTCAATTTTATAAAGTTAAGTTAAAATTATAATGTTTTGTGTGATTTTCACATGCATAGCACGTGTTGGTTACTAGTATATATAAAGATATATATGTTATGAATAAATAACCGATGCAACAACACAAAGAAGAATAGAGAAGAGAGGAAGTAGAGGATAATTTAACTCAATTGTGGTGTATATTACGAAGGCAGCACACACTTCTATTTATAGGACATATCATGGTATAAGTTACATTATGGAATTCAATGGGATGAATGTTACAATATGAAATTGAACGAGAGTTATATGAAAATTGTAACCTATGTAGGTTATGGATATCTATATTTATAATATATATCATTATATTTACAATACCCTCCCTTAGATATCCATATTATATAAAAATAAATGCTTCGTTAAAACCTTATTAGGAAAAAACCCGATGGAAAAAAATCCCATTGAAGGAAAAAGAGTAACTGCCTCATTAAAAATCTTGCTAGAAAAACCTAATGGAAAAAATCATAGTCAAGTAAAAAAGAATGCATTATTTCAATTCTTTGAAGGCAATATTTCTACTCCCCTTATGAATACATCACTTGAGTTCTCTGAGTCGTCGCGTTCCAGTGTTATGCACCAGCTTTTCAAAGGTTGATGAGGGTAATGCATTTGTGAATAAGTCCGCCAAGTTGTCTTTTGAAGAAATTTGTTGAACACTGATGTCGTCATTATCTTCAAAGTCATGTGTATAGAAGAGTTTTAGTGAGATATGTTTTGTTCTATCTCCTTTTATATACCCTCCTTTGATTTGTGTTATACATGCGTTATTATCTTCAAATAATATTATCGATAAATTTTTACTGAAGGACAAACCACATGTTTCTCGAATATGATGAGTCATTTACCTCAGTCATACACATTCTCTACTAGCTTCATGAATTGCAAGAATTTCTGCATGATTCGATGAAGTGACCATAATGGTTTGCTTTACAGACTGCCAAGATATAACAATTTCAACACATGTAAACAGATAACTTATTTGAGATCTTACTTTGTGTGGGTCAGATAAATATGTAGCATCCGACATAACCAACTAGATCAAAGTTTGATTTATTTGAATAAAAAAAACTCATATCAATTGTCCCTCGAAAATAATGAAGTACATGTTTAACTCCATTCCAATGTCTTTTTTGTTGGAGAAGAACTATATATTGCCAATAAATTTACTGAAAATGCTATATCTGGTCTCGTGTTATTAACAAGATACATTAGTGCACCTATTGCACTAAGGTATAATACTTCAGGATCAAGTAATTCTTCATTGTCTTCTTGAGGTCGAAAGATATCATTTTTTACATCTAGTGATCAAACCACGACTAGAATGTTTAATGGGTGTGCTTTATCCATGTAGAATTTTTTTAAAATCTTTTTTATATATGTCGATTGATGAATAAAAATTCTATCGGCTAAATGCTCGATTTGCAAGCCAAGGTAAAATTTTATATTTTGTTTTGCCAACATCTCTCATTTCAAATTCCTTTTTAAGATATTATATTGCTTTTGAAAGCTTTTTAGAAGTTTCCAATTATATTTAAATCATCAACATATAAAACTATAATCGCAAATTCTGACTGTGATTTCTTAATAAAAACATATTGACAAATTGGATTATTTTGATAACCTTCTTTCAATAAATATTCATTTAAGCGATTGTACCACATTCATCCTGATTGTTTCAATTCATATAATTATCTTTATAATTTGATTAAACATAATTCTCTAGTGTTTGAATTATATGATTCAAGTATCTTAAATCTTTCAGGGATTTTCATATAGATTTCATTTTCTAAAAATCCATACAAGTATGCTGTAACTACATCTATAAGACGCATATATATCAAGATTTTCACATACAAAATCAGACTAATTTTCATATGTTTCCTCATAATCAATGCCTGGTCTTAGAGAAAATCATTGTGCAACAAGTCGTGTTTTATATCTAGTGACCTCATTATTTTCATTTCGTTTAACACAAATACCCATTTAAATTGTAATGTCCCAAAAATTAAGATAATTTTGGAGTTAATTATCTTAATTTTGTTTAATTAGATTTAATTTATTGGACGTTATTTTGAATTCATTTAATGAGAATTATTTGATTTTTGTGGGAATTGAAATTATTAAGTATTTGTTGGATGACACTAGAAGAAATATGACCTTTAATGTCGGTTGTAAAAAATGGAAACGGATCTTTAATGTCGCTTTTTAAAATACGGATGTTTAATGTCGGTTTTAAACCGACATCAAAGATGAAGGATTAATGTCGGTTTTAAACCGACATTAAAGATCTGTTTTTTTCAAACCGACATTATAGATATATTAATAATTTCGCAAAAGATATATTTAGGGTTTCAAACCCCAAATCACCACTGCCGCTTTCCATTTCTCTTGCCCTTTCCATTTCCCTTTCCCTTCCCCTTTCCTTCATCTTCTTCAGCCGAAGGAAGACCCAGCGCCGTTCCCTTCCCCTTTCCTTCATCTTCTTCAGCCGAAGGAAGGACCCAGCGCCGTTCCCTTCCCCTTTCCTTCATCTTCTTCAGCCGAAGGAAGACCCAGCGCCGTTCCCTTTCCCTTTCCTTCATCTTCTTCAGCCGAAGGAAGACCCAGCGCCGACACTTCTCCTTGCCATCGAACATCCATTCGTCGGTCGCCGTGTCTCCCAACTGCGCTCAATCTGACCACATCGTCGAATCTGGCCATTTTTCTTTTTATCTTCTATCCTCTATATTTTCATTCTTTTTCTCCTTTTTGTTTCGATCTAACCTTTTTTTTTATGGTTTTCAATTTTTTTCTCAGCAAATAAGAGATTGGAAAGATGGTAGAAAGGAATAACATAAATGAAGAGATTTAAGAAGAAAGCAGGAAAGGGGAATTTAGAATGGAGGTTGTGGGTTTTTTCAATGAGTCACGGTCTCAACTTCTTCCCATTTCTTCCACTCCCTCGCCGCCCCACTTCTGACTTGCCACTGTCGGTTAGTTTCAAAGCGCTCTTCATGCTCGTCAAACCCTTCCATAAACTTAACCTTCTCTGTATTCTTATCTTTACTTCATAGGTTATTTGAGGGGAAAATCTGGTTGTTTTTCATTAGAATTTAAGCAATGACTCCGACAGCTTCCGTCGCTTCTGATGGAGAGGCCAAATGGGAATTCAGCTGGTTGTTCTCTCTCTCTAAGTCCATAAATGTATAATTATAAATTTTCCTTTTCTTATATGGCATATGCTTTGAAATCGATTTATTCATAGATGTTTCGTGTTAGCACTTGGGTTATAACTTCGCCTCTTTAGCTTTATCTTAAATTGATTCTCCTGTGATTAATCACTTAAGTTCTTTATTTAGTTCTTTAGTCCTGAAAGTTCAATTTTTTGTTGCTGAATTATCCGGAATTTGTGGTCAGAGTAGTGTCGTGAAAGCTTATTGTTTGAATGCACGAGTCTCTGTTTGTATTTATGTTATTTATAATTTTGACTCTAGGTTTATATGAGCGTGCTATATGTACAAACTCTCTACTTCTAGAAGTTGTAATTTGTAATTTGATAGTTATCTCTGATATAATAAAAGTGTTCTCCATCTCTTTTATTCAAATGAAGAATGCATTGAATGGTGATGAGCATGGAAGTTTTTCATTTGTATTATTTTTGTTTCTATCTCCGTCTTCGTTTTCTATTACATATCACCTCGACTGAGTGATTATGGATCATTCTTGCTGAAACAAACAGGCTTATTCCATTTTGGCTCTTCAAAATGAAATTAGATGATCAATTTTATTTTTCTTCGACAGTAAATTCGAACTATAGTTAATTGTGTGGTTGCATGACTGTCCATTCGGTATTCTTTGATTAATTGGGTGTTTCGATTCAATTGTATTTACTTGTTTTCCTTTCTCTACAATGATGAAATGAAGTTTCTTCAAATATCATGTTTTCCCATTTTTTCGAAGATATTATAATTTTGTCCTATATAACTCATCATTCTAAAGGCTAGGTTTCCCCATGTTAAACTTTTTGTCCTCAAATATATCCGTAACTGAATGCTCTTTCTAATTGTATTACTCCGTTGTCATTCACTCCATTCATGAATTTTTAAGCTTTTTGTTGTTATTACTAATTAGGCCTTATCTTACTTGATTGAAGGCACTTTTTGTGAGTTTCTTTTTTGTTTGTTATTATATTCTTTCATTCTTATTAAAAGTTGAATTATTCATTATTAAAAAGAAATTCTTTTACCAAGAATATTATATTAAGACGTGGAAAAGTATACCATGTATGTTAAATATGTGTTGATCAATACATTCTTTTTCAATCGAAAGTGCATCACTGTGTTTGTGATTTCCATGTTTTGATATGATTTGTATCTAGGTCGTTGCCCTGTGATTATGTCCCTTAGTGATTAAGACTCATTAAAATTTAAATGATTTTAGTTGATCGTTTGGGTAGAAATCTACTCGTGCTATTGGCTCCATCTGTATTGTGTTTGCAGTTACAATCACTTGATTCTCTCGGGAATTTGGAGATTACGGTGCAAGAGATGCAAGTATCAAAGGTTAGCTGTGATGGCTTAAATAAGTGATAGTATCTGTTGTCTTGCAATTTGCTCTGTAAATTGACAAATATTATGTAAAACTTGTGCAAGTGTATATGTTAGATATTATATTAAATTTGTCTTCAACCACTAGCTTAAGCTTTTGGGTTGAGTTGGTAATTAAAGATGGTGCTCTCTTTCTAGTCTTTAGTGGTTTCTTCTTACAGCGATTTGTTTTACTGTTCTCTGTTCGAGAGTTTATATCTTGTGAGCATTAATTTTTTTTTCATTTTTTCAATGAAAAGTTTTGTTGCTTATATATATTATATCTAAAAGATTACTTTTGAATGGCTAAAAGTTTAATTTGTACCGTTGGTTTTTGGCTAGATCGTTGTTTAGGTGAAATGGGTTTCTCTTTTGAGCTTGTTTTGATTGTTTCTGAGCAATATTAGAATATACGTCGAATGATTTCCATTCTTTCCTCTTCATTTTACACAAGGCCAGTTGGGGTTCTGGCCAATTTGTTGTTGGTCGCTTTAATAACAGCATTGGAGATTTTGACAGAGGAGTGAGCGATAGAAATAGTGGTTTTGTGTGAGTTATCAATCTGTGGTTAAGAGCATTATTCGGAATGATAGGGCGTAAAGCGAAGAACTTATGAATTTACGAATTACTTTTTAAACCCGCCATGGATGAGGAAGAACTTATGAATTTAAGTGCTTCAGATTATCCATTGATGACACAAGATGGTTAATACACTTGTTTTATACTTCTATGATTAGTTCATCTCTTCCAGTTCCTATTGATGAATATATTTCCATGTGATCAAATTATCTTTAAATGTGCAGATTTGTTTCATGTGTTCTCTAACATAACTAGAAATTTCAATTTTATTGAGCACTCTCAGATTGCAGGGTGGAAATTGTATGTAGTAGTTAATACCTTGAAGTTTTTTTCTTTTTTTTTCTGATCAAGTAATTATAAGCATTGTCATTGTTATGATAACCAACCTATCTATCATTTCAGGAGTCACCGAGCGAAACCGATCATCATCGATCCAGATCTTTACTTATCCAAAAAGTCGGAACTTGCTTAGACAACTCAAAGACGCTCACTTCCAACATCCTTCAAGTTGTTTACAGGTTAGTATGTATATCATTTCTTTCATGTACTAATCTGCATGTAGGTGCAATTGTTCTCCGATGTATTGTAAACTGAGCAACAAGGTTAACTTTTTCCATATTTAGAAGGTTATTTTTTTTGGCTCAGTTGTAAACTTAAGTTGAACAAACTAGCCATGTTATATGATCAAACAAAATTTGATACTAAATAGATTAATTGGCGTCTATCCTTTGACTGTAAACTTCGAGCAATTCCCATCGCAACCACATTAGCATTTGTAAGGAACTTGTTTGCTTCGCTACTTAATTATAATTTATTATAATAAATAAAAAAGAATGATTAGCTACAAAATGAATTAAGAAGGTGATATATATATATATATATATATATATATATATATATATATATATATATATATATATATATAAATGTATGTATGTACCTGTAATAGTGTCATTAACTGTGGTATAGAATGTGGTGTTTTGAGAAAATGAGAAGCCAACTCCAGCTGGAGATTCAACATATAGAATGTTTGCCACTGTGTTTCCTCAAAATTAACACTAATTAAATTAAAACAAGAGATAAAGAGAAAATTAAAGTTTAATTAATTATATGAAGAAGCTAATTAAGAGACCATTGTTCCAGCTGAAGTGATTCTGAATCAAAACATCTCCTTTTGGTTTGAAAGGGCCATGCTCAACAAAAGCTCCAACACCCAATGATGAACACCCTGGACCTTAATTAAATTTAATTCAACAAAACACACCTATACATTAATTATACACATATTATTTTTTGAGAATTAAGTTTTCTGATGGTGTTTTTCTACTTTTGTTACTGTTTTTGAAGAATTTGGCATGATTTGTGTTAATATTGAGTAATTGATTCAATTTTTGTGATATCCTCTATTTTGAAATTATAGGATTGAAATTTTTTCTTAATTACATTGTTTTGGACTTCCATATTTAGCTTCTAGCGGTAAGTTGTGACCCTTTAAAATGTTAATGTATTACCATTATTAATGATCTAGTTATTCATATTTTAGAAACTTGGTAAAATTAGCAGAATAGTAGTAAATTCTCCATGTTCTTAAGTTGATAGTATATTATCTCTCTTCTTCTTGGAAAAAAAAAAGGTCCACTTGTATTTTTTTCTCTTTATATTGCTGGAGACTGTTCTGAAAGCTCATTTAGTGTTCTAAATACTGCTATTGCTAGGAAACGGTGGGATGTTGTCCTTGAGGAGAATGTTCCCTATGTCCTTCCCAAGGTTCTGTGTTCAATGTAGGAAAAAAATAACCTAATGTGTTTAATATTAACAGGCAATTTTTGTTTGGTAAGTTAATGTTTTCCTTCATGGCATTTGAGTAAGATGGTAGCTGATGTCTTTTAATTTTACTGTAAATTTAAGGGATATAAATTCACAAAGTTCATTTGTGGTTTGCTTGCTTTGAATGACATTTTCTTCTCTTAAATAAGTTGGTTTCTGTTTTTTATATTTTTGTTTTGTTTGTGAAATGGGTACTTAGTTACGTAGGTTTCGGTTGCGAGGACTTGCAATTATAACTAGGTCATAACATTGTTACTTATCAATTCAACCATCTTGATGTCTTTTACAGGGAGGAGCTATCTCTAAACAAATGACTGCAATAGAAGAAATGGTTGCAAGTGAGTACAATTAGCGAGACCCTCATCTTTGTGACAAGATATTGAAGATGGTCATTTGTGAAGCGTTCTAGTTTGCTATTAGTTGCAGTTTTAGTTATTGCTCTCTCAATATATTCTTTTTCTTTCTTTCTTTCTTTTTTTCCAAAGGATGACCAGTGTATAATAATTAAGCTTCATAATTTCTTTGTGTTTGGAGCCAAGTTGTATATAAATGTACACATTATTAAGATTTCATTTTGTATATGTACAAGTAAAAGATTTCATTTTTAACTATTTGGTGTCATACAAAATGGACAATAATGCAAGGATTTAATAAAAATAAATTTGAAAAAACGACATTAAAGACAGCTTTAATGTCGGTCAAAAAAAATTAAAGACATCTTTAATGCCGGTGGAAAAACGACATTAAAGATGTATCATAAGTGACATTAAAGACATATTTAATGTCGGTTATCCACCGACATTAAAGATGAACCGACATTAAAGGCCTTCAATAACACCTTCAAAGATGTCGGTTTATAACCGACATTGAAGCCCAACCGACATTAAAGCCCTTTAATAACGCTCGCAAAGATGTCGGTTGCCAAGTGACATTAAAGGCCTTTAATGTCGATTTTAAACCGACATTAAATGCTAGATTTCTTGTAGTGTGAATATTTAATTAATTAGAGATTTTGGTGTGTTTGTTGAGTTTTTGATTAAATGGTAGGTTAAGATGATTAAGTAAAGTTGTGGATTTTTAGTATTGTTGAAGTTGAATTAAACTAAATAATTATGAATGTTATTTAATTAAATTGTAGAGTAGAAAGTTTGTTGGAGATTTAATAATTATATGTATATGTTGAAATATAAAGTTTGTTGGAGATTTAATAATTGTATGTATATGTGGAAATATATATATATATATAATTATGTTAAAGGAAAAGATAATATTATTTTGGAGAAAATATATTTATTAAGGGAGAAAAAGTAAAATAATTATATTTTAGAAAAATATAATTATTTGTAAAAGGATAATTATTTTGGAGAAAGATAAATAATAATTAATTATCGTGGAAGATAATTAATTATTTTGTAGAAAGATAAATAATAATTAATTATTGTGAAAGATAATTAATTATTTTAGATAAAAATAAATATTAATTAATTATTCTAGAGGAAGATAAATATTGATTATGGAGAGAAGTTGATATGATTGGGTAAATAAGAAAAGATAAGAAATTGAATTTATTTAAAAGAAAATTGATAATTATATATTGAAATATAATTATTGGGAAAAAAAGAATGTAACATCCCAAATGTTTAAGGAATTTTTATTAATTAGGTTAAATTATTTAGGTTTTATATTAAGGATTAGAGCCAGAATTTAATGGCCGGGTTAAGATAATTCATATTGAAATTTTATAAGTGATTTATTGGAAAAGATTTGATTGATTAAAAGAATTAAGGATTTAAGTTAAATTGAAAATTTGGAGGGAAAAGTTGATTTTGGTGAAATTGGATTTAATTGAGTATATATGTATGGATATAATATATATATATATATATATATATATATATATATATATATATAATAATTCAAAATATGCATGTTAATGTACAATAATTAAAATTATAAATAAAAATTACATATACATATTATGAAAAATTAACAATAATACACACCAAAAACATTAATTTTACAACATACTTATACATAATATGTTAAAACAACATACTTAGGTAAATTGATAAAAGCATTTAGATTATAAAAACAATTACAAAACTTATGCTAATAGAAAGTAGACAACTAAATTATAGACACAAATCATAAAGAACCCATAAACTATATATAGATCTTAAAATAATTAAAATAAGAATCAAACATAAACAATCACATACATCATAAAGAAATTAAGATGAACTAAACCATAATCTTATTATGAATTAATAATATTTTTAACAAACAATAATCATGTAAATATAATATGTAAAATTACAACATGTAATAGTTATAAAAGATTACATTCTCAAATATTTAAACCATGCATGATGTATACATGAATTATTGCATGCAATGTTCACAAATACCAAAAAAAAAAAAAAACTAACTAACTAACTAATATTATAACCTACCTTTTGCAGATGATAAAATTGTAAAGACTCGTGTTGATAACGTGTTATGAAATAAATAACCAAGGAATTAAATAAGAACATGTTACGTTAAAGAAGAGAGAACAATTGAACTCAACTGTGGTGTGTATTACAAAAGCACCACACATCTCTATTTATAGGACATATCATAGTATAAGTTACGTTATGAAATTCAATGGGATGAATGTTACACTATGGAATTGAATGAAAATTGTAACCTATGTAGATTATGGATATCTACATTTATATATATCATTATATTTACAATAATAGATATATTTTTTGAATTTTTGTAAATAATGTTATTTAAAAAAATAAATGTAAAAAAAATAAGTAGTGAAGTAGTCTGTCAGGTGTATATATATAATTATTTTATCATTAAATGAAATAATTTATTATATAATTATATTTGTTTTTACAAATAATAATGTAAAATGTGGGTGTTAGATGCCTAGATTAGTAAACAAGGATTTATCTAATATAAGGGTAATTAAATTAATATGGGGTTAGGGGTATAAGGATAATTAGATACTTAGGAAGTTACTAATTTATTGTGTAAGTATGGCTACTAGTAGTTATTATGTAAGTGTGGTTACTAGGATAGTTATATCTTGTTATAAATGGAGAGACAGTAAGTGAGACAGGCAAGTTATTATAGTGATTTAGGGCTTTGGTAAGTGTACACAAAATGGAGGTTCCAAGTGCCTTATGTTTAGGTTTATCTCGTTTTTTTTGTTCTTGTTAGCAAGTGTTCTAATAGTCAGTTTTACTAATTTATCCGCAACAAATTATTTTTTGAAACTTTTTCTTTTGACAAACTTAAATGATAAAGTAAAATGTGAGTTTTTCCTAACATACTCGTAACAAATTATTTTTTGTAACTTGTTCTTTTGCCAAACTCAAAATTTTGGGTATTAAACATACCAAATAAAAAACAAAATCAATTATTACAATCTTTTTTTTTATTTTCTTATATATTTTAAAATATACACTCAACTAATTTAAAATGACATTCTATATTGGGAAGTCGTGTATCGCGTACACAATTTCCTTTAATCCAAGTCAGCACACGTGAGTCAAATTGGTCAAAATATGGGTGATGTGGATTAATGGTAGTCGTACTTTGAAAACCGTTTCGAGTTATACCCCATTTCTGAAATTTCTTTTGATACTACCCCATTTTTGAAATTATTTTAAAAAAATATTATTTGTGAAAATACTCTATTTTTTTCTTTGAAACATTTTCAAATATAATAAAATAAAATGAATCTATTTACAAAATATATCAAAATTTAGGTTAATTTACGTAAATGTAACAAAATATTTACGACATGTATAACAAAATAAGAAAAGTCCATAAAGTCCGACTATTTTTTCATAAATTTCATATATGCCCTTGTTGGTTTTAAATATTCAGGGACAAGTTGTGTACTTTTTCTTATTTTTTGCGATTTATTCATCTCCTCTTGCAGATTTTCTTTCTTTGGCGTTTAGAGTTGTTAATTCCCTATTTCATTTTCATCATCTTTGGCTATGTACTATTGCATTTCTAAACAATTGTGTATCAAAATCTAAATGCTTTTGTATATTGTATTATACAATAGATTTGAAGTTTTTTACGATTATTTACATTGAACTACATGGTCGCTTACAAGAACAACACGATCACTTACAAGAACAACATGATTACTTACCATGGTCAACACGATCATTTAAAATATATTATTTCACTCATGATCATTTTATTCTAACATAAACAATCATGTATACAGATCCGACGAGAGTTTAGATTAAATTATACAATCGTTTATGTCCGAAGCTTTCTCGCCATCATTTTAAATTTATTATCCAATCGTTTAAATTTGAAACATTTTCCCCATCATTTATAATGAACTACACAATCATGTATCATGATCTAAACCATCATTTAGACTGTAGTACACGATCATTTAGAAGAAAATTACTTGTACATATGGTCGATAAATCACATGTTGATTTGAATATTTTTTGTATTTTACATTGTGGGCCTACGACCTTTTTTTTAATTGTTTTATATAGTGTAAATATTTTACTGGTTTTTATATTTTTTAAAAAATCCTCAAAATTTATCTAATTACTCTTTTTTTCTATATTTTGTAAGATTAAAATTTTCTTATTTGGATCAGTTTTTTTTTAAAAAAAACTAGTACTTTAACACGTGCTCTAGAAAAATCAACTTGTTTTCTTGATATGTAATGTTCATTAGAAATATTTTAAAACAATGAAAATATGAGTTTACAAAAGGGAAAATCAATATGATAATTAAAGAAAATAATAATTTACAATCATACGAATAGAGGATAAACTTTTAATCTCAAAAGAGGGAGGTGAATGTAAATTACAATCGAGATGATCTCACTTAGCCTTATTAAATGAGTAATCTCATTATGCACATTTTTTTGGGTTAACTTTTCAACATTTGAATTTAACAAAAGGTTTGTTGTTTTCATTGAGATCCCTCTTGCAATTGCAACCTATAAATATCTTGTAGAAAGATAAATTTCAATATATAATATTGTTTGTTCTTGACTTCTCATTAATGGTCGTTATGAAATTAAGACGCACAAAAAACTGCAAAAAGAAAAAAAATATTAATAAACCGCACAAACTTAAATTTGAGTATAACTTACAATGTTGTTAAATCAATAGTGAGCATCAAAATAGACAAGACCCTACCAGGTTTTAAAACTAAAGTTTACATTTTGTATTGATGGATACAATAGACATGTACAGCAGAATATATATCAATTTTACCTTAATTGTATGTAATCATATTAGAAGTCAACATGCATTAATACCCTAATTAAATTAAATTAGAATTAATGAAAACACATACCTTCGAAGCTCCCCATCACTCGTAGTCCTGACACGAACACGAATCAAACCACCCCTAGTATTGACCAGCTATTCTCCGGAGTTAAAACCAAGTTGTGGGACCCGATAAGTAAAGGATCTGAAAGAGATAAGATATTTAGAGATTGGACTTGGGGTTGAGAGTTTGAGAGAGAACAATTTTTGGTGAGTTTTCTTTTTAATTTTTAGAAACAATAAACTAAAAATTGCCAAAAGTTTTTCACCATCTGGAAGAGTAGTATTTATATAGACTACTTATATGTAACTATTGCATGTTTAAACTCACCAAAGCCCAACACCAAACTATTGCATGTTTAAACTCACCAAAGCCCAACACCAAAATCAAATGAATTGAGCACAAAAGTCACAAAGCTAAGCGTAAATTGACTGTGAGAGAACTCGATGTATCGATGATTGACTAAATTTGAAATCTAACCATACTTTTAATCTAAAAATATATAAATATTAGGATTCACTTTCTCTTTCTCTTCTTCTTCTTTTTTTTCAAATAGTCATATCTAATAAATTTTATAAACAAACATTATCATGTGTTTTTTTTATATTACATATTTTTGGTTAATTTTCACAAATGTAACAAAACACGCTCATGTAACAAAATCCATGAAGTTAACCATTTTTAAATATTTCAAGTTTGCCCTTCCGTATTTTTTCTCCTCCTTGCTGCGATTTCTTTCGTTGTGATATTTCTTCCTTTTCTCTTCTTTTTTTTCTACTGTGATTTCTTTCCATCGTTTTTCTTCTTTTCCTCTTCTTTTTTTACGTCGTTTAAATTTGGGACCGTGTACAAAAAATAGCAAAATCTAAAAGATCGTGTATAAAGAATCTTGAAGAAAATCATTTAGATTGGAGTAGCCAAATGTAAACAGTCGTGTAAAAAAAAAGTAAACGATCGTATAAAAAAAATAAACCATCGTGTAGACAAATCTAAATGATCGTGTATCAAAAGAATTAAAAAAATAGTTTAGACAAATCTAAACAATCGTGTACTAAAGAATCTTGAAAAAATAAATGATCATGTAAACAAATCTAAACGATCGTGTAAAAAAATAAACGATCGTGTACCAAAAGAATCGAAAAAATTAGTTTAGCCAAATTTAAACTGTCGTGTACCAAATTTTGAAAAAAAAAATCGTTTAGATTTGGCTACCCAAATCTAAATGATCAAATCTAAACGATCGTGTATAGCCAAATTAAACAATCATGTAACCAAATTAAACGATAGAATTAAAAAAATAAATTGTAGCAAAATCTAAACGATCGTGTACCAAACAATAGCCAAATCTAAACGATTGTGTGCCAAATATATTTCGCGCGTTGTTGACGGCATGGTTGATGAGACATTTTTGGTATTTTTCATGGTGGGCCTATGAGCTTTTCGTTTTCGAAATTGTTCTATAGAGTGTAAATATTTTTTCGCTTTGTTATATTTTTGAAAAGACCCCTTGATTTTTTATACATATTAATATATTGGGTTTCCTATTTAGTTTAACAGAAGATAAAGAATTTTATATATAAGAAAGAAGAGAGGGGACGAAAGGATCACATCCAATACTTTAGAAGGATGGATGAATGGTGGTCTGTGTTCAAGCCTATCACCTGAGCAACTAGAATTGAACGAGAGCCCGCAGGGATACTGGTAGTGAAATGAGAATCGTCACCGTAGTCTATGCCCTGAGGAAGTTCAATGTTCATGCAAGGGGAATAAGTAGAGACTAATATGATTGTGTTGTTTAACACACGATGAGTTGTTAAGACATTTATGAAAACAAGAATTTTTTTTATTGGATGCTTGTATTCCCCAGAAGATTTTCGTAAAACATCACTCACTAAACTCACTTATGTTTTAAGTTTCCCTTCCTCAGGCAAGCGAGACGAGAAAGTTGCTAAGAGGAGACGAGCTGCTAGGCGATGAAATTCTGAAGCCTGAGTTTTAGTTTTATTTGAAGTGTTGCTCTTGTATTTGTTTCAAGATGTTCGAGGAAATTATTAATAAAGTTGTTAAGTTATTGTGAAGTTAAAAGCATTACTAATGTTTATCGCCCAAGCATGTCCTTAAAAGTTAAGCTCAAGTTTAAGGTTAAGGTTCAAGGGTTCTAGCACTTTATTTAGGATTGTTGGGATTGTCCAAGTTGCTACCACACTTAGAATGCGAGAGGAAGGCGTTCTGAGTTGACGCGTGACAGATATCTTATTTATGAAAATACTATTGAACTTGTTTTGGTCCGATTTCACTCATTTTAGCTCTGATTTGAGCGGTTTTCATTGCATTTAACTTGTATTGATATCTAGATTCATATTCTCTGTAAAAGTACGAATTTAATGAGTATATGGATGCATGAGAAAAAAGTTAAGTATAAAATGTTCGATCCATTCTAGTCCCAACACTCTCTTCCTCTGAGAATACCCCATCCTTTTTTAATCATGTCACTTTCATTATGTAGCCATATTCATGAAAATCTTTTAGCGATTTTTCCGCATACTATCACTCTCTAAATGTATGACTCAATCTCCCACAAATTAAACAAATATTGGGGGAGTTTCTCATAGAGAATGGGACACCACACCTCCTTAGCTTTCGTTGATTTTCAATTTGCAAACACAAGATATTGATCCAAACTCTAATCCACATGAACGGGCAAGACTAGCCACTCTGATCATCTCCATCTATTTCTTCAACCTCTCCGATCATTCCTCCCAGCTTTCGAGCTAACGCCCTGAACATGCAATTAACCAGAAGCTTTATAATTTGGATCCAAAATGAAATATGCCGAAATTCCAAGTCCTCTGTAAGATCATTCGCTTTAGGCAAAATCAACATAGCGCCCCATCAAACTTCCATGGCCCCATGTTTAGAACTTTAGTTTTTTTACCCAAGGGAATGAAATTGGGCAACTTCAATTTTCGTGTGCGTGTGCACCCCCACACATCCTTCATCACTGAACAAAAAGCTTCAAAATTCATTCGATTTTGTGTCATTATCTTGGTTGCTCTTGTGTGATAGTTTAGTCCATCGATTATCCAAGTCCTCTATTATAGTCATGATAGATCAAAAGTCCAGCTGTCCTTTAGCACCGATAAGAGACCAAAAGGTCCCTACTCCCAAGTAGAGAGAATACTCTAATACCTTGTTTTGTCTTTTATGTTGTGATTTTAGGATAGTGCTACTAAGGGATTTAATTTGGCAGTATTTTTTTTTTTCAAACAGGATAATTAATCACTACATATTCAAAAGTTTTAGAATTTATTTTAAAATTTAGATCCCATCTGATAATAAAATACAAAACCATACATGTTTGATTTTATATTTTTGGAAAACAAAATGTTATTTTTTTAAGTTTTATTTTTAATTTTCAATTTTTGTTTGTAATCTAAAAAACAAGTTTATTGTTAAAAAAAATGAACTGCCTTCCAAACACATCTAATTTTTTTTAAAATTAATTTTTATGAAACGAAAAACATAAAACAAATGCCATTGTTTTTTAAATTTGTGTTTTTAGAATCCCATCAAACTTTGGAGGTTAATAACTTTTGATTTAGAAAAAAAAAAAAAAAGAAGGAAAAGAACAAGTAAACAATTTTCCAGTCGGCTCTCTCACATTGCTCTCCTTCCAGTTCCATATACGAGTTTACAAACCCGCCACTGCAGCCGCCGGCTCTCCGCCGCTCCCCTCCCTCACTCGGTATGCAATTCTTTTTCTCCCCTATTCAACATGAAATTGTCGATGTACCGGTTGATCCAGAGTTCCGTCTTCAAAATTATGAGTTCTGTAAAACTTGAGCTGACCTTAAGTACCTTGGCACTTGCAGTATAACCAAGGCAGCCAAGAAGATGGAACCGGAACAAATGGCGGATAGGCCTGTAATGGAAATTGAATATGGTTCTATCATACCCTTCAGTCGGAAAAGAAAGGCTGATCCAACAGCCGATGGCAATAACGATAGTCGGCGAGCAACGCTCATGAAAAGAATTAAATTGTCTTTGACAAAGCCATCGTTTGTTCTGGGGCTTGCTCCGAAGATGGTGAGGGCAGAAAATCGAATTACGTTGCGGAATGCCTTGCACAAACTTATGAGGCAGCAAAACTGGGTGGAAGCAAGTGGAGTATTGAGCATGTTACTGCAAGGGACTTTGCGGGATAATTCTCCTATTAGGAATCGTTTGAAGTATTCGGTAATAGAAAAATGTTTATAGATTCCTTTCATTGATCAGTATACGATTTCACAAGATTTGTATATTTCAAATGGAAAAGGAGATGAAGAAATTATGTACATGAACATCGTGTGTAGAAAATATACTTGCTGTGGGCG
Source organism: Cucumis melo (assembly GCF_025177605.1). Taxonomy (NCBI): domain Eukaryota; kingdom Viridiplantae; phylum Streptophyta; class Magnoliopsida; order Cucurbitales; family Cucurbitaceae; genus Cucumis; species Cucumis melo. The sequence continues at coordinate 21,547,254 of NC_066863.1, read as the reverse complement.
ATTTAATTCTGAATTTGCTGGTTCTTGCACCCTTTGCGGTAGAAATTACAGAGCAAACTTTCTTTCTGTTAGAGCTATGCCATAAGCTTTATTAGCTCAAATATTTGAACTTGTTTACTGAACTTTTTAAAGTATTTTTGTGTATGTAAGTGCTAGAGGGGCAGAGCTAGAAGGCTCTCAAGATGGCAAGCTGCAAGTAGACCCCTTTGCTCCTTACTTTCTTGCCTTTTATCATCTTTCTTCCTTAAAAATCATTTGGTGTCTAAATTCTTAGTGTGGTCGGGGAACTCATGCTCCTTTTGTTTGGGTTTTGTTGTTTTTTATTTGGTAGGGAAACAACGGATGACGACTACGTTCTGTCCATCGTTGAGGGGTACAACTTTAGGATTGGGAGAAAGGATTAGAGAGTGTGGAGTCCCAACCCTTTGGAGTGTAAGACTTCCTTTTGTAGCTTGATCGATCATTCTCCCGTTGTTGAATCGGTCCTCTCAATAGGATTAGGATTCCTAGGAAAGTGAGTTTTTACCTGGCAAGTTTTACACTAACGTGCCAACACGGTAGATTGTCTTGAGGAAATTTCCATGTGATGTAATAAAAATTGGGGTGATTCAGTAAATTCAAGATTACTTACCCTATCCCTCATGTAATTCTCTATAAATAGAGTCTCCTATTGTATTGGATATGTTCTCACTAATAAAAAGACTCTTGATTTGATTCTTAGAGATTTCTCTCCTTTTAGCATTTAGGCTACATCACCAGGCTAGTTGGTCCATTCTTTTGTATTATTTTTTGGAAGGCGGAAAAGGACTTAGACCATGTTCTCTAGAGGTGTGAGTTTGCGAGCTCTGTGTGGGACTACTTCAGATGTTTGTTTCATTCTAGCTCATCATAGAGATACTTGTGATTTGATTGAAGAGTTTCCGCCCTTTTGTGAGAAGGATCAGTTTTTATGGCTTGCAATGTTGTGTGATGTATTGTGGGTTCTTTGGGAGTGAGAGAAAAATAATAGGGTGTTAGAGAGTTGGAAATGGATCACGACCTTACTTGAACAAATCTGTTCTATAAATTGAGAGTTGGAAGGGGATCCTTGTAATGTTTCTTCTCGTCTCTTTGTGGGCTTCGATTTCGAAAACTTTTTTGTAATTATTTGATAGACACTATTTTGTATAATTGGAGCCCTTTTCTTTAGCGGGGTTCCCTGTTCTTGTGAAGCTTGACATTTTGCATGCTCTCGTATCTTTTCATTTTTTATCCATGAAAGTTGTTTTCATTTAAAAAAAAAATTCTTAGAGTTGGGTATCTAGTCCCTTTCTGTAGTGTCTTATTTCATTCTATACAGGGTGGTATCTGTTTCTCTAATATAAACTGATATCATTTGCATTATTGAAGGTGGTGTATTGTGCATCTACTTTTTACATATAATTTGTTTGTTGTGTTAGGTCTTGGTGGTGTCACAACCACTTGCATTTGATGCAACTATCTCACACAGAAACTTGTGCATTAATATACCAATCAACTTCTTCCATGAAATCTACTGAATGTTCTTATAAAAAAAGGTGAATCTACTAAATGTCACAAAAATTTCTTTTTAGGCTTCAATGGAGCTTCTTAAGCATATAGAAGGAGATCGTATGAGGCCAGATAGGATCAGGCACATTTATGACATTTGGATGAAGAAGAATGGATCACTGAAGCATTGGCCCATTGAGGTATGGGTTATGGAAATTCTCACTTGCCACATGCTATCTTGAAGGGAACACAACATATTCCACGATGATTTTTTCTTTTTGCCGAGGTTAAATATGCAACGATGAATCATGTAAAATTGCATTTAATTAATCTATGTTTTTAAAATAGATTAATAGTTTATGCTATTCAATATGCTTGAAATTTGAATAAAATAGCATGTATGTCGTCAAGTGAATTTCTCAAATTTATTTTGCTTGACAACATGATAGTTTTGTTGACTAGTTAAAGATTCAGTTTCAATGTTATTTCTTCGGTTTTTTTCTTGGGAGTTGGACCTGTTCTTCATACATATTTCTTTGTTTGTTATATAAAACGGGCTTTCCCCTTTTCTTTTATACTTTTCATATCAAGAAGACAACATATACAAGATGATGGACTTTGTAAACTCCCTTATTGAATTTTAGTTTTTCATAAAAGATGTCTAAAAACCACTAATATTAATCATGAATCAGCACAGGTATATGAACATGAATATAACTTCCAATGAGGAAGTGTCAATCAGGGTTAAGCTCAAACCTCATTTTTGGTTCCTGATTAGATTCTTCTTATCTTTCTTTCTATGGAGCCCCTTGTTTGATTCATTCACTCTATCATTGACATCAGCATCATTATTAATTTTTTTTCTAGAGAGGAGAGATTGATTTCCTTTGTGGATTTGGCCTATACTTTTAACCCAATGCATCACTTTGTAAACCGTTTATGTCTTTCCTCTACTTTGTAGTAAGCTTCTCTTTTTCTTTCACTCTTCTAGGAGTTTGTGTCTATGAGCATTAATCTATTTTCATTAATTTTATGAAAAATTGTCCCTTGTTTTATTTAAAAAGGATAGTAAGTGGTTTGCCAAATTCTCCCAAATACATGAAGAGATGAAGTGGCTCTGGCTTTGTCCTTGAGAAGATGTCTGATGAGAAATTGATCTGTCTTAATTCTTATGTGTGTTGGTTTTATAAAAGTGTCGTGTTTCCCCCAGACATCTGCTTGCTTATTCCAGGATTTCAATGGTTATGCAGGACAGATTTATGGTCCAGTTGGAATACATTCTTTTCTGCCTTGAAGAAGGAAAAATGGAGGATGCACATCAGGAGACTTTAAGGTATGGTATTCAAACTGGCTATATAATTTGTGTACTTGTGCATGTTTGCAAGTTTGCTTTATTTTTTAAAATCTTATTTGGTTTGAACGTTTAACCTAAATGGATATTGAAACCATATTAGTTATATTATCTTTTTGTTTTATATCCGTGAGCGTCCGGGCCAGCTTACGGGCACCTCGACTAATCTCACGGGACAACCCACTTGACCCTACAACGTTTGGGTGTCAAGCAGACTCGTAGGAAATTAATTCCTAGGTAGTTGGCCATGACCTCTTAGTTAGTTCTTGAGACCATGTCTCTCTTTTTACCACTAGGCCAACTCATAATGGTTAAAAATCATATAAGTTATTAGACTATCATTTGTCTACTTGGAGATGTTTCCAATTTTATGACTTAATGAATGGTTGAACTTTCTTGACTTAATGAATGGCTGAACTTTTTATCTGCTCATTCTAGTTATTTTCAACTTTGGAAGTGGGACCAACATAGATTTTTGTCATGTTAATTGCATCACGTATTTCATTCCTTCTTGCTTGCTGCCTTTGTTTATCAGATGAGTAGGTTATTTCCAAGTTCCAACATTTTCAAGGAAAATAATCTCCCGTTGGCTGTTGGTCTTTCGTTGGCATCAAAGAATTTGTTGTCTGTTGTAGTGAAAACCATTTTAAAAGATATTTGGTTTTAAAGGCGCACATTGGAATCATTGGAAAGTTATCTTGTTTGAGCTTCCTACCTTTACTTTGGGAGGATCAGTGGGTGGGGGAGGGTGCTCTTTCTTTTGTCTTTCCTCATCTTTATCACCTTTCTTTCCTTAAAAATTGCACAATTTCTGACTGCTTGATTTTGTCTGAGAACTTTGTGTCTTTTTCCTTTGGGTTTTGTTGTAATCGGTCTAACAGGGAAACAATGGAGGTTGCCTCTCTGCTTTCTTTATTGGAGGGGTGCTCTTTTAGGGAAGGGAGAAGGGATTTTCGTCTTTGGAGTTCAAATTCTTGGGAGGGGTTTTCTTGTAAATCCTTCTTCAGATTGCTTTTAGATTCCTCTTTCATTGGGAATCTTTTTTGTTACCCTTTGGAGGATTATGATTCCTAAGATAGTTAGGTCTTTTTACTGGCAAGTCTTTTTGGTCGTGTGAACACTTTTGATAGACTTGCTAGGAGGAAAACTTCGCTTGTGGGGCCTTTTTGTTGCATTTTGTGTTGGAAGGCGGAGGAAGACCTGGACCATCTCTTGTTGGGGTATGTGGGATCTGTGTGGAGCTTATTCTTGCAGGAGTTTGATGTCAGCATTGCTGGTCAAAGAGATGTGCGTGCAATGACCGAGGGATTCATCCTCCATCCACCCTTCAAAGAGAAAGGCCGCTTTCTATGGCTTGCCGAGGTGTGTGCGATTATGTGGGATATTTGGGGGGAGAGAAATGATCGGGTTTTTAGAGGGAAGGATAGGGACCTTAGTGAGATCGGGTCTTTGGTGAGATTTCATGTGTCCCTTTGGACTTCTGTTTCGAAGCTTTTTTGTAACTATTCTCTAGGAAACATTAATCTTAGTTTGATCCCCTTCTTTGAGTGGGTATCTTTTCTGTTGAGCTTTTTTTTTTTTTTTTTTTTCCTGTATGCCCTTGTATTCTTTCATTTTTTTCTCAATGAAAGTTGTTTCTAAAAAAAAGAAAAATACTTTGTTTCCATGGAATGATTGTTTTCGTTCTGCTTGTCTTAAAAGCTTCTTGGTGTTTCCAATTCAAGCACTTTGCTAGATATGCTATTTAGATTTATATCTCAATTGAAATGCTTTAATCAACCTAGTTATGCTATATGTAACGTAATGGTGGATGTTAAGAAAGGATCAGAACTGGCTTTAGTCACACTAATTATACTTATTTTCTTTTGTCAGCCTCATGCAAATGCCTGAATCTGCGAATGATCCAATGTCAAATATGATTATAGGATTGACATTTAGGCAGCTGTGGTTCTCTACCATTCCAGAAGAGATTCAGTGGAGGGACTCTCTCCAGTTGCGCTCTCCAATTCATTCAGACGGGATGATTTTGAACTCAGATGGATGTTCCATAAGCAACTCTCATGGTGTTGGTGCTTTGTCTTGGAGTAACACAGAGAGTTCTGTCATGAATGATAAAGTAGTTCACGTAGATATTGAAGGACACACTGAAGCTTCTTTAGATGTTGATCATAAGATTCATAACATAAAAGTGGAAAATCATCCTCTGAACTTTGAGGCACAAGATTTTTGTGTTAGTTCTGCCGAAAAAGATGAAAATGAAGCTTCTTTCTCAGACAATGGAGGTTATCAGCACTACGTTTCAATTTTCTCTGCTCTTGGTGAGTTCAAAATTACACGATTATATGATTATTAAGCCTTCTACCGCACCACTCATAATTAGATTCCTCAATTTGAAGGGAGCGTTTGTGCTATTTGTTCAATCATCTATCTAGGTTACCCAAGCTCGTGAAAGTTTGAATTTTTTATTTCTTTGTTTGTTATGTTTAGTAGTATTTAGATTATAACCTTACATACCTGCGCACAGAGACGTATATGCATGTATGTATGCACCTACATTTGTACATTTTGTTTTGGGCAAAATGTTCTTTTTTCCAAAGAAAACAAGACTTACATAAACAGATTTTCCCAAAAAAAAAAAAAAAAAGACATCAATATTCAACAAATAAACAAAAAGGAACCCCCCTACCCAGTACTTTTTCAAGCAATCCAAGCAAAGTAGATACCAATCGCCAGAAGCCTATTAACAACAAAAGCCAAAACAATACATTGACAGATAAAAGGAAAATTTAAACATTCATTAGAGTCCAAGGGACAGAACAAATAGAAACTGAGGCAGATTTACATACGGGGCAAGTTTGGGATCCAATAAGCAGTGAGGCATTGCAAATGAAGGTTGATTCTAAGATCGAGATGGGAAGTGGAAGAAGGGGTGGAGGTGTTAGGATACTTCCTAACCAGAACAAGGTTTGAATTTATTGTGACTATAAGGAAATATAAGATAAGCCCAAGCATAAGGCACTTGGAACCTCCCTCTGAGTACTCTCAAGTGTTACTCAAGCCTAGATCACTCCACAAAATAATCTCCTTTACTCTCACTCCCTCCCTCTATTTATAGCAAGTTGTCACCACTTGAGTAACCACCCTTACACAATAACTACTAATTACTAGTAACTTCCTATCTATCTCGGTACCCTTATACCCATTAACTAACATCGTACTAAATATCTAGTAGTTACATAAGGTAGGTAGAGTGAAGGAAAAAGAGTAGAACTCTGAAATTATCGGGATTCTTCATATCTTTTTGAGGTCTTAGTTGAATTCTATCTGGAAAATCGTATCTAGGAAATGTTCATCAGGAAAAAATGAAAACAATCCGCAAGTGTAACTGGATTGAATTGGTCAGAAATGAGCATGTGAGAGAAAAGTTCTCTTCCTGGATCCGATGATCTAGATTTCAGAGGAGAGATGGAGGGGAGAGAAAAAGGAGGGAGAAAGGGAAAGAAAGATGAAGAAGAAAGAAATTCACCTCATCCAGACAAATTAATTGAGGAACCAATTATAAGCATTTTCAAACCTCAGACTAAAGTGTTTCTTTTGAAACTTTAGAGACCAAGTAGACACTTGTTGCAAACTTTAGGGACCAAAAGTGCATTATTATTATTCTATACTTCATTTTGTTTAATAACTTCGAAGGACTGGTTGTGAGCAAATAAGCATCAAAGAGCTTGGTTATCTATGAGCTACTTATTACTCTGATCTTTGATCATTTAGATGGACATGAGAAATCAATTATTAACAAATGTGATCTTCCATACATTCTAATAAGTCTATCCCTAAGTTGACATCTATTCTCAAACATATATACATATACATACACATATGCTTATCCATATCCATACAAATATACATATACATATAAGGATACAGATGCAGATACACATGCACATACATACACATACACATAACATACACACACACACACACACACACACACACATGCACATGCACATATACATTAATGCATTTTTAAATCTCTGCTTTGTAGTTTGGGTTGTTTGTATGGCTAGATCTATTCTTATCATCACCGTTGTATTTGCTTTTTGTCTAAGTTCGAATATGATGAGAGTGCTATGGGTTGTCGAACATAGTTGAGATGTTTGGGTACACTTGTTGATCCTCAGGGCTTTGACCTTGTCTCTTCATTGTATTATCTTATGTAATATCTATTTATTTTCTTAATGAAGAGGCTTGTTTCCTTTTTCAAAAGAAAATTCTTTGAAAATGTCAGTTGATGGGCTCACGATTGTAAGTTATCCATGTTTATTTTTTTTCTGTGTGGTGCTACAGAGGGATTGGATCCACTATTGTTACCTCTACAATTACCACCTTCCATTGAGAATTGGGAGAATGCCATTAGTCTATGTGGTGAGTTTCTGAATGACTATTATAAGGATGCAGTGAAGCATCTAGGCCTTGCTCTTAACTCAAATCCTCCAATATTGGTTGCCTTACTTCCTCTTATACAGGTAAAGCAATCCTAAGTATTCAAAACTTTATTCCATTTAGATGATTCTTTCATAATATTTGATATCTTCTATGTTGTAATACTGGACTTCACTATTCTCAATAATTGATATTCACCTGCCATTCTTTTACAAAGGAAAAGGAGATTTTGGCTAAACTTTACTAGAGCCTTTTATTGGTTCTTATGCTTCACTGGGTTCTCCAGGTAGAGTGAAGACCTTGGAAAGGTGTCAAGGAAGATGCCTAATTTGAAGAGGCTACTATGCCTATCTTGTGTCATGTATGGTCTTGTTTTTTTTCTTTTTGGGACTTTGGTTTTGAGTTGGCTAGACAATGTGATTGCAGAGAGATGATTGAGGAGTTAGTTCCTTACTCATCCTCTCTTTAAGGAAAAAGGAAAGTTTCTTCGGTAGGGGTGTGCATGATTTGTGGGTTCTTTAGAGAGTGGAATAATATAATCTTTAGAGGGAAGGAGCTTAACTCTTTTGATGTTTGGTACCTCATTAGCTTCCATGTTTCCTTGTGGATTTCTGTAACAAAGCTTTTTTGTAACTATTTTTTAGTTATATCTTGCTTGATTGAAGATCTTTCTTGTAGGTTGCGTTCTTTCTTTGTGTGCTCTTGCATTTTTTTTTCCTTTTTTTCTCAACAAAAGCTTAGTTGGCTCCCCCTCACGTCCTTACATCTCTCTCAAAATCTGGAAGAGTTTTTTTGTAACTTCCCTTCTTGGGTTTTTCATTATGTGCAATTTCATCATTTCATTGATATGAAGTAAATGAAGTGAGCCTAAACCCACACTGCCGTTTGTTATTAACCAGATGTTTAACAAAACGGCAAAAAAGGTGACCTGCTGAGAACCCTGACCTTGTCATTAGAAAAGCAGATGCTCTCTTTTGTCTTTCAAGTTCTTCTACGGAAGGTTCTTTCGATTCTCAATAGAATGGACACTTACCTTGGTATTTGAAATAATGAGATAAAATAAGTGAATTGAAAGAACTGATGGTACAGAGCCAATTTTAGTTTAGACATATAAAATTTTTCCCCTCATACATGACCCTTTACACGACTTGTTTCCTAACTTTTGTAGATTTCAAATGTTCACTAGGTAATCCCCAAATTCTTTGCTGGTAGTTTACTGCAGGCACATCCGGTGTCTTCTGTTATTTCTGTTCTTTTTGAGATGTCGCTTAACAAAATTCAAATAATTTTGCAAGCTACTTCAGAAAAACTCAATAAACTCATAGCTTACAAACTTCTTGTAAAACACTTAGGTTGGAGAGAGAATCAGAATATCACATTCATTCACTAAAGAAATATATATACAAGATACCAGTGACCAAATAGGAAAGTGTAGAAAAACCTGAAAAGGGAAATTATAACAAACATGTTTTCAATAACAGAATTATAACACTCCCGCTCAAGTTGGAGCATGTTAATCATGCCCAACTTGTTACATAGATAATCTATGTGTTCCATTCAATGCTTTCGTGAAGATATCTCCTAGTTCTCCAATCTTCACATATCTTGTAGATACTGAACCTTGTTGAATTTTCTCATTTTCAAAATGACAATCAACTTCAATATGTTTAGTCCTCTCATGGAACACTAGATTAGATGTGATATGAACTGCTACTTGATTATCATGCCACAGTTTTGTTCATGTGGTGATTTCAAATCCTAACTCAACAAGAAGTTGATATATCCGAATCAATTCACACACAGATTGTGTCATTGCTCTATATTCTAATTTCGCAGTTGAACGTGACACCACATTTAGCTTCTTTTTTGTTAATCAAAAGCTTCAAATACATTGATTAGAAGAACTTTCCATTCTTAGGTTAGAAAAAGAAATATCACGCTTAGCCTCAACAATCAACCATTTGGGGAAATTACGGTTCCAAATTCCCTCTACTCTTTTTAGAAGCAAAACTAGCCAAAACATGAGGTACTTTATTACAATCATGAGGAATAAAAGACACCGCCGAAACATTGATTTGTTGCATCCAAGCTCGAATTTCATCCAAGATCACCCCAATCGAAGAGTTCTGCTTACGATTAACTTATAATTTATGAATTAAGGTTAAAGAATCCGATTCAAGCCTAACATTTGAAAGCCCCATTTTATATCTCTTTAAGCCCTAACGAAAAGTTGGTTTCCACTGCAATCACCTCAACATTCATCTCCTTGGCCTCTGCAATAGCCTTCAAAATCCTCCCATGGGAATCACAAATCACGACTCCCAAACCCATCCTTCTCGTTGAAAGAATCGAAGCATCAATGTTAACTTTAATCTCCCCTTCCTTCGACAACTTCCACTTCTAATCACCTCTTGTCTTCTTTAGATCCTGCCCAGTCGGCATCTAGGAAACATTTGATATTAATGTATGAACATAATCCTTACATAATAAATAGAATAGATAAAAAAGGAAAGGATTTAGGGTTTAGGGTAAATCTTTCCATAAACACCCTATCGGCCAAGCCCACTAATACTAACAGGTTCAAAAATGTAAAACCCTCAAAATTCACACCCTTCACCAATAGTCTGCTTCATTGTAAGACCCTGAAATAAGTAATAACCAAGAAAAAAGGAGACAATGAAGATCACGAGTGAGTTTACTGATCGAAATCAAATTAAAAGAGAATTGTGGTAAATTTAAAATCGAGGACAAATAAATTGATTTAGTAAGATGGACTATTCCCGATCCTATAACAGGAGTGGAGGTTCCATCAGCTATAGTGACATTAGGCGAAGAGGTAGATGTACAAAGGTTAGAGAATAGATTGGGGTTACTTGTCATATGGTTTGTGCGCCCGATCAAAGCACTACTAGAATCAGATGACATAATTGCTTGTGGCTTCTCTGTATGAAATATTCGAGTATAAGCCTATTTCGACGATGAAATTTTTTAGCTCGACAAAACTTGATCTTTGGCCATCTCGTATTTAGGTGCAAGACCAACTAAGAAACTCATGATGAACAATTGTTCACGTTGAGCCATGAGAACTTTTGGATCAATGCTAATTGGCATCAAGGGATTGAATCCTGCACATGTATTTTTGACCTCCATAAAGTAACTCGTGTGAGACTTTTCTCCTTGATCTAGTTGATATAGAGCCTTATAAAGATCAAACACTCTACTAATGTTTTCTTTCCCATAATAAAGAAAATCCAAATATTCCAATAGTTCTTTGATTGATTCGCAATGATTTACTAGGTCAACGATTTCACGGTCAATTGAATTTTTATTTGTAGAAGCACTCTTGAATCGTCCGCAACCAAATCTTTTTAGTAGCATGAGTTGGTGACTCTTCCTTAATGTGTTCATCCATCTCAATGCTCCTAATAAAGTGGTGAACATTTGATCTCCATGAATGATTTGATCCGTTCAACTTGTGTTCAGTTACTTTTGACGTCATAGGAATCCGATGTGACTATTGGTTTCTTGTCAGCCATTACCTCCAAAAACTGACAAATACTTTTTAACACCTAAAGGAAAGTTGTGTTGAAGCAAACCCTAATTTTCCAAAAAGATGTTTTTCTTTGAACCAACCACAAATAGTGAGTATATCGCCCAAACAAACACACCACGAAAAAGAGGAAACAGCCCCGACAAAACCCTCAGAAAACAAACCGAAAAAGACGATGCAGGCCTGCTGCGCAGAGGAAAGGGCAGCGTGTGAGCCTCGCGCGCTGGTCAGATGGCTTCGAAATGTTGGGGTTAGATAGATCGGTGGCTGGGTTCCTCTTTGAACTAAGCGATGTTGAAAAAAGAACAAAACTTACAGCGGTGGTGATCAAATGGAGGCGGGTGAAAACTGCAAACAAACAGATGACAGCGGGGGTGGACAAAAGTATAAACACACCCCCTCCACAAAACCCTAGATGAAACACAAAAGGGTTCTAAATTCTCAAGCCCTAATCAAAACTCTAACTTCTCAAACTCTGATGCCCTGTAAAACACTTGGGTTTGAGAGAATCAGAATATCACATTCATTCACTAAAGAAATATATCTACAAGATACATTGGTGACCAAATAAGGAAAGTGTAGAAAAACCTGAAAAAGGAAAATTTAAGAAAGATATTTACAATAATAGAAAAAACACTTCTCAATAATATTTTTTCCTCCAAGAAACCAATCAACTAACATATAAGGCTAATCTGTAGTTCTATATTTACAATCTCAAATACTAATATGCTTAACAAACTATTACCTTGTAGGCTTGTTTAGCAAACAACTGTCTCACTTCTTAGGCTAAAGGTGCTATTTTTGTTCCTAGATGATTGTGTTGATACAATGTTGCGCCCTTCTTTTTCGTACTGTGTTGCTAATACAAAAATTGCACTGCATGGACCAATATATTTGTATTCATTATGTGTACGTGGCATAGTATATCCTATGTAACTGCGGCCCTCTTTTCAGAATAAACTAATCATGTAATCTTCTTTCACCACTCCATTATCTGGATCGGAAAAGAGGTCTGTACTTCACCTTCTTTTTGTGTCTATAGATTTATTAAATGGGTGGAAAGAGGTTCCATAGTCTGGTTAGGACATTGAACACTGAATCCAGTATACTTCTATTAAATGACTGGAAAAATGAAAAAGGAAACTATCAGGTGCTGTTTAGATAATTTTCTTGTTACCTTATTCATTATCACGTTTGTAAATATTCCTGTCTTCTGCTCTGGAATTTACTGAGATACATGATCGTTCAAACACCCCATTTCTTCTATATCTTCATATCTTTCCTCTTGATGCACAAATTTCAGTTGTTGTTGATTGGAGGTCGAATTGATAAAGCACTTGATGAAATGGAAAAATTCTGTCTTGATTCAAATGCAGCACTTCCCTTCAGGTACTAAAATCTGCTCAAATCCCTCAGTTCTATTTTGCATTTAGTAGCTTTTTTTGTTTTAAACGGAAACCAGACTTTTTCATTGAATAAATGAGATGAGTATAATGCTCAAAGTACAATGAAAAATGAACAAAGAAAAATGAAAAATACAATGCAAAACTTGTAAGAACAAGAACAAAAAGACAGACCAATCCTTGAATACAAATGAGGCTTAAAATGAATGCCAAACATCCAATGAACAAAAATTTTCCAAACTAGCAGCCTTCTGGCAGGGTACAAAGCTTGAAACTTGAGTGCCAGGAGCTTTGTAAGCAGGAAAAACATGAGAATTAACCCATAACACGTTTTGCATTTAGTAGTTGAAATTGAATATTTAAGAAATCAAATGTAAATTGTTCGGGAACTTAGATAAGGAATGCCAAGTGGAAGCCTTAAGTCTTGCTACTTAACTCTTTGGTTTCTTTCAAACCAAATTTCAGCTAGTAATGCTTTGTTCACATTCACCCATAATATTTTGAGACATAGGCTTCAAGATGCTCCATATAGTACTTGAAGGACATCATCTTTGAAGGAATTGCCTTTACTCATCGAAGATAGAAAATTGACAAAATTACTAAATAAAATTTAGAGATCCGTTGATTCATTCTTCCAGCAATAAAAAGAATAATGGCATTCAAAGAAGAGATGCTGGAGATATATAACGGACAATGCAAATAGATGGAGAAATATAATGTGATGACAATTTGCTTCGTAGCACTGAAGAACAATTTAGAGATCCATTGAGCATGATCCAAATAGGAACGTACTATTTGACTTCCACAAAGCTTTAAACCTCTTTTTTTTTTTTTTTTTTGGAGGGGACTCTTTTAGTAATAATAATAGTGAGACAAAAACTCAAAGTACAATAGAATTATACAGTGAACGAAAGATTTAAGGATCAATAGGCGTACATGGACATCTCATTGAAGTTGACACCCCATAGCTCCCTCGTCATATTCGTACAAACTAGGAAATACTTGAAAACTGAGACCAAACAAACAGCCTTTACTGCGGACATGCCTTATGTTATTTCAAAGGGAAGCCGCAGAAATTTTTTTAAAGATTTGATAGGCCTTAAAAAAAAAGAAGAAAATAACGAAAACAACTTTCATTGAGAGCATGCCACTTCTTCCAATTCTTGCAGAGAACCAGAAAAACAAAGAGCAAAGGATAACCCACCCCTGGCAAACATTCAGCTATTATGAGCCCACCTCTGTGTCCCTTATTCTAACGAACAATATTGTGGGCCAACAAATCATGTAAACTCTCCCCCTGCACCCTTCCTTTTTCTTTTCACACGCTTACAGGTCTAGACCCTCGTAATTCAGGGCCTATCAAGTTTGTTTTTATCATCCATTTGACCTTCTTATCATTGCATTTCCTTTGTTATATGGGAGTTCGAATTGTAAATTCATAAAATGTCTTCTTGAATTCATTATCACAAGGCGTCCCTTTGGCATGCAAGTTTCTTTGCTATCATGTTGAATTTGTAGTGAGAAATAAGGGACTTTATCGAGGAATTATAGCATGTAGGAGGAGGTTAGAGCTTGTTGCATTTTACCACCGCTTTTGGCTGTTTATTCATCCAATCTCTTAATGAAAATTTGTAGTCACCCTTTGTGTTCAATTATCAGGAGTTGGGGCTTGTGTACTTATTTTCTGCTGCCCCCATGCTGACTCATTTTTCCGAATGAAAGTTGGTTTCTTTATTAAAATTAAACACACATAAAGAAGCATAAACCGAGCGTACTTCCATCACATCACTTATAACAGAGATTTGAAGACCTCTTACCTGTAACTAAATATTGATTAAATATTCTGCAGATTGAGGGCTGCACTTGTGGAACATTTTGATCGTAGTAACAATGTCTTGCTTTCAACTTGTTATGAGCAAACATTGAAGAAGGATCCAACTTGTTATCATTCAATGGGAAAACTTGTTCAAATGCATAGAAATGGTATGTTAATTGCAGAAAACAGTTTTCTATGACGAACTATTAAATCTCAAGGAGGTAGAGATTTGAGACTCTGAGATTATAATTTGTGGCTAAGTTCCTCAAATAGTAGATAGTTCTGACCTTATAAGGCTATCTTATAAATCAGGTATTCTGGTTTTGACGTCCATTCTTCTATATTCTTTGATCATCCCAGCCAGTTTATAGAAACCTTGACATAAAATGAATGCAACACATGGAATTCCTGGATTAGAGTTCTCACCTTGAATAACATGAATTATGTCGTGGAAAGATCAAAATATTTTCACCCTAAATTGATTTATGCAAAGTGTGTTTGTGATAATCTGCTTGTCTATTATATATTTCTTGAAAACCTGTCTTGGAACTGTCTTTTTATTGAATTCATTTTCTTATTGGAATTGCAGGCAATTACAATCTTGAATCTCTATTGGAAATGATAGCTTTGCACTTGGATGGTACATATCCTGAATATGATACATGGAGAGAGCTAGCTGTGTGTTTTCTGAAACTTCATCAATCTGAGGAGGATAGAGTATCAACAGCGTGTTCAATTGGGACTGGCGGGCATAAGCTGGTGTCCTCATTGAAGATTAACAGTAACATTAAGTTGTTAACTGAAAAGAACTCGAGAAACACTTGGAGATTGCGTTGTCGATGGTGGTTGACACGCCACTTCGGCCATGAAATAACACCAGAGTCTTCAGTTGTAGGTGAGCTATCAATCAATAGGATGAAGGTTATTTTGTTTGATTTCTGGGATTCAAACATGTACTCATTACATCCTATGAATGAAGATTCTTTCAATGTATAAGTATGTAATGATTTTGTTGTTTGGTATACGCAACAGGTAATTTGGAGCTGCTGACTTACAAAGCGGCATGCGGATGTCATTTGTATGGAAACAATTTCAAGTATGCGGTAGATGTGTACAACCTTTTAGATAAGCAAAACGATAGGGACTTGTTTTTGTTCTTAAAGAGGCACATGAAAAATGCGTTTGGACTCCGTTCTAAATTATAATTATGAGTTTTCTTTCCCAAAATCATTATCATTTCCATTATTCATGATAATTATTCGTGTGTAAAACCCTTTGCCTTTGTTAAGTTTCACGATCACGATTGTATTATTTCAACCATGTGCCGTCATAATTTAGGATGTGTTTGGATTATATTTTCAAGTGATTAAATTAAAAAGATAAGTTATTTTAGAAAAAATTCATGTGTTTTGACAACTATCCAAAATAGATTTTGAAAAAATTTATTTATAAAAATAATGTGGTTTAGAATAAACACTTAAAACCAACTTTTAGAAAGATACATTTTGTATTTAATAGTCAATTTCTCTTATTTGTATAAAACACTCTTGTTAACATCTTTAGCTATCTTCATTAACCTCTATCAACTATCATTGACCAACATTTAACTATCATCTCCAATGATTGTTGTTCATGAACCTCCGACCACTGTTTTTAATGCAATCGCCAATTTCCGTTTACCATTTTTCCCACAACTGCTTTTGACTAACCTCTGCAAGCGCCTTTTTGACAATTGTAAATAGTGAAACTTTGGGTGATTGTTTTCTAACGATTGGGTGACTGTTTTCTAACGACTGTTGCAAAACAACTATCAATCATCATTAACTGCTGACATCAAATTTTTGGTAACCATTTTCTGGCAACTATTTCTTATCAACCACTGACAATCAACTTTCGTCTATTGTTTTCTGTCAATCATTGTCGGCCAACCTCTGATAACCATCGTCGGTCAACTTTTGATAAATGTTTTCATGGTAACCGTTGTCGAATGTTGATGATCAACTTTCGTGTGCGTTTTTTCTACGATAGTTGTCGGCCAACTACTTTTAGTACCCAATATTGACAATCTTTCAACTACTATTTTCAATAATCGTGTTAGGCCAACATAAGCTCAGGTCAACTGGCACCTTATGTATCCAAGGGCAAGAGGTTTCAGGCTCAGTTTCCCCTCCCCAAGTTGTATCACAATACCTTTTCAGAAAAAAAATAGTAATTATCACTGACCTACTTTTGACAACTATTTTTCAATGGTTGTTGTCAGTCAACCTCAAACTACTACTACCGTCAGCCTTAGCCATCATTTTCCAACATTGCCACCAGCCAGAATTTCTCAATTTCTTTTTGACAACCATGGTTGGCCATATGTTGTCGACTGTTTTCAGTGACTATTGTTGGTCAACTTTTGTCGATTGTTGTTCGACGATCGTTGTCAACCCATTTTGGTCAATCATTTTTTGATGATCGTTGAAAGTTACTCTAGTCAACCATTTTTTATGACCGTTGCTAGCCAATTTTAATCGACCGTTTTTCAATAATAGTTGCTAGCCAACTATCGACGATTGTTTTTCGGTGATCGTTGTCGACTAACTTTTGTCTATTCTTGTCAGCCAACTTTCATTAATTGTTGTCTGCCAACTCTCGTAGATTGTTTTTCAGTGACCGCTGGTGGTCAATAACGTTAACCATTGTCGACCAACTTTCATGGACCATTTTTTTTATAATAATTGCTGACCAATTACAGATGGTAGTTTTTCAGTGATCGCTGACCAACTTTCGTCGATTGTTATTTGGTGACCATTGTCTGCCAACTTTCCTTGATCGTTTCTCGTGGTCGTTGCCTGTTGACTTTTGTTGATCGTTTTTCGATGATTGTTGTGGGCTTACTTTCGCCGACTGTTTTTAGATGACTGTTACCGACCAACTTTCGTGGATTGTTTTTTCATGATTGTTATCGACCAACTGCCAGCAACTATTTTTTGTGATTGTCGTTGATTAATTTCCAACGACCGCTATCGCCAACCTTTGATTATCATTTCACGATGACTATCCTAAACCACCTCCCACCAGCATCCTTGTTGATTGTTACCGAACTTCTATCAAATCTTCACGGACCAATTCTTTTATTATAATTTAAAATTATATATATAAAAATAAACTTTTAATCTATTACAAATAAAACAAATTTACTCTCTAGAACACTTCTTTGAAAAAAAAAATAAGTTGCAAAAGATGTGTTTTTCTTTTTAGGAGTTTTTAGGAAAAAAATATTTAAATTGAAAATACATTTTTTGAATAACATTTTTTCTTAAGTCATTCGAAACAAGCTCTTTCGTCCAATTTGTCGGCCATAGTTAACCTCAATAAGTACATTTGTGACATTAACCATACCACTGGAGAAACAATATTCATCCCCACGACTAATATACTCATCTTTTGGAGTGAAGGTCTCAGACTTGGTCACTTATGGGTTATAAATGGGACCATTGTCGGAGAACTTGGGTTTCACTTGCGTGGAATATCTCGCCAAACTTATACTAAAGACTATTGACTAAACGTTCATCATATCTTATCATATTTCATGTACTTTATTAAATTTGATCTCAACAATTAAAGTACCCCTATCTTTAGGAGTTTCGTCCTTACATACATCACTTTTTTCTTTTCAAACAATAGGCTTTTTTTCTTTAAGAAAAAAATTATCTTTTAAACGAATAATGTTCTAATGCAAGTGAGTAATCATTCTTTGAATTATTGGTGTGAGAGTCCTGGGAGCGAGAACTATTAAGAGAGCCCTTTAGTAAATGAGCTAAGGGTGAGTTAGTTAAAGTTAGTTTGTAAGCCTTTTTACAACTTGTAATCCAATTTCTCCTATAAATAAAGTACTCTCACCTTGTTTTGAAGAAGAGATTCATTTGATTTAAACTTGAGATTTTGTTTTACAGTTATGTTTTTTCTTTCTTTTGGTTTCAGATTCACATTCTAGCAAATTTAGATTTGTGAAGATATTTTTAACAATTGTTTAATGATAAATCTAATTTATTTTCAAATCTTCTATCAAACAAACATCTAAAAATATAAAATAAACTCTATTTTCAATATTAGAAAGAAAAAAAGAAAAGCTCAAGTCCACATAAAATTGAACTTTGTTTAAATGTAGTTCTAAACAACAATATATTTATAATTTTTTTAGAACAATTAGAATTTGTTTACATTTTGAAAAGGAGAAACAAAAAAATGGGGAAAATTAAAAAAACATATTTCCAACAATTTGAAAACAGAGACGGAAAATAGGACCCAAGAAATCAAAACTAGGGTTTAAAAGTCCATAAGCAACACAAAAGTGGGCAAAAGCTTAAGAACCAAACCATAATCAAATCCAAAATCATAGTTTAAGCAACTAAAATCCATGAAACTATTGGAAGCATATACAACTGTATTACTTCAAATGCAATTTCAATCTGAAGCTGTCCCATTTACAAATGTAACCATCAACAATCTAACACTATTGATGATGAATCACATAATCCTGCAAAGACCCATAATCTTCGAAATTCATCAAGTGTACATAATTTGAACAATGTGCCTTAATTACCAAGTCAGTACAGCACCAAAGATAAAAAGAAATAAGTCTGTACAATGTATTATAAATACAACAGGATCCATATTCTGGAAGCCAACAAATAAATGAGCTGGACAGTTACCTTATAAGTCATATATATATAGATATATATTTATATGCAAGTACATATACAAAAGTCAACAAAAGATCTGCTAACTGCATTGATAGATAGATGAGGAGTTGAAGGAACAAGATTCAAGAGCCTCTTGATTTAAACAAAGCTCTGATCGTCATCGTTCCTTTCTATCAGTTGCCAGTGCTTCTGATTTGCAGATGGGACAGACATTCTTGACAAGCAGCCACTTCTTTAAGCAACTTGCATGGTATTCGTGTCCGCAATCGAGCGTTCCAACTTTCTCGAGGTTCTGATAGTGGTCCTGTTAAACCAATGTAATTTCTGATGAGGACCACCCAGCTTGCAAGATGAAACATAAAATCAGAGATCTAAACAAGATAAGACACTTTATCTTTTACCTGGCAAATGATACAGTAATCGACATCCTGATCCAAATTTGAACCCTCCTCTTCCTCCTCCAGATTAACGACCGTTGTAGATGCTATATAGCTCCTTGTCTTTAATTGAGTTTTAATGCTTTCCTCTGTTAATCCGGTGCTGACATTACCGATTCGCTCCCCTAAAGCGAGAAGTTCCTGCATAAGCCATTTTGCATGTCAATGCTTCATATAGAGTAAAAAGTTACAACCACCAATAGACAGAGATCTGTTAATTACCCTGTATTTGATTTAAATCCATGCACCAAAAGAAATCAACATAGAAAGTCACTGTAGCAGCTAAGTAACATGAAGATTAATGTGGGTCACAGTAACATGACATTTTTAAGTTTGAAGGTACGAAGACAAAACAAGTGCTTTCAATGCGCTTGCCCACAGCAAGAGGTAAGACATGCCTCCTGGTTGCTTGGGTGTCATCAAGGACAGCAGCTACGCCAAAGCATTCACCCTCTTCACCTTCCTACTACCAAACCATTTATTCATTACGCTGCATGCACTTATCAACATGATGATTTGCATGTTTTAGCCAAACGATATCTTTTTCATATATCTTCTCCGATCCTTCGCCTTTTCCTTACCTCTTCAACTTCAGCTAATCAGCTTTTGATTTAACCCAGCGATATCTTTCTTCAATCTTCCATCTTCCTTTGCCAATTTGAACCTTAAATTTAGTTCAGCAATTTCTTTCTTCTTTCTTCTTCAATACTTACTGCTGCTTAGAAATAAAATTTTCTAAGGTTCAAATTCTAATTTGACGTTTGAATTTATGGTTTTCTGTTTTAGCCCATGAACTTTTGAAACATTATATTTAAGTCTGCGACTTTTGGGTTTGTTGGAAAGAAAACTATATTGGTCACAAGGATATCTATCAAAATAGAGATGAATGAAAATGTTGAAAGTTGGAAGACACAAAACAAATAGCTTTGAGTTCAACACAGCATTTGAGAGAGAGATTTGAATCTCAAACTTCTTGGTATGCCTTAACCAATTGGGCTACCACAACGATGGTGTCCATAGATCAAATTATTTCGTGGACTGGACTTTACTTGACTGTCTACGCTCCATTGCGTGTGCTCATACTTGAGCAGAAATTTGGAAACCAAAGCAAAATATGTACATACTAGTTCAAAGACCAAAATAAAAATTGTACCTTTGAATAATTTTTATAAGAAGTCTCACTTAGTTACAACCAATAACTACATATGCCTAGTTACGTAATGTAATGTCATAAAACAAGAATTTTGAGCTAGAAGAAACAGGTTCAATTATTTTAGTGCAAAATTTAGTACTTTTCACTCAAGTAATTTTAATGTCTACATGTACAAAAATAATAATTTAAAAATCTAACATTCTAGCTAAAGTATGGAGTGTCAGTGCGTCCAGTACATGTTCAAAATTACAATCAATAACTTACCTCGTAAGACATATCCTCTATATCCAATCGCATGTCCCTGTGATGGTCAACTAAATTTCCCACTTCGTATAAATCTGGAATCTCCAGTAATGCAACCTCCTGCAAATACCAGTTCATCCGTAAGCTACTTCTAACTAAAGAAAGGCATGAACGTTGATGGTATAACTACCAACAATGCTACAATGGGACAAAACCTGAGAAAAAAGAGGTGGTATATAAGGGATAGAAGTATTACATCAGCCTGCAAGAATCTCAACTGAGGAATGCTATGATGTCTAGTTGTAGTGTCAGCAGCAACACTTGCTCGTGGAATCCGGTGCAGCCCATGACCAGTAGGTGCAACAGCTCCTGGTTGCCTACGCCCTATCTCCAGACTATGAGGATTCATGGTTCCATATGAAGAATTCAAAGGAAATCCATATGAAGCTGCTGTCACTTGGGGGTAGAACTGGAAATTATGACCTCTAATTCTTTGCACAACTGCAGATGGGTGGTTGTGAATGTGGTGGCCATGGTTAACAGAAGGATGTTGGATATTTCTAGAATTCCTGTTCCCGGCTGTTTCATGATATCTATGCACACCCAAATTCATAGTTTCCAACAAACCTCCATTGGTATTAGTTCCTGCAGGATATTAAAACAGCAGGCTTACGTAAGAGAACTTCACATTTGAGTTATGTGGTATGCGCTATGTGTATATACTTATATACCACTGATGATTCACCGATTCACCAATTATTTGCGCAATCAAAAGCCATCGCATAAATTTTCTGATATACGATCTCTAAAGTTCATAACCATTAGAAGTTGAGGTGTAGTTTGGAAATGAAATTAAGAGAAACCATTAGTTTTTTATATATATAGATCTTTAAATGTCTGGATCAGCTTACGCACACCTCAATTAATCTCATGGGACAACCCGCCTGACCCTACAATATTTTGGTATCAGGAAAACTTGTAAGAAATTAATTCTTAAGTAGACCATCATGTATTGAACCCATGACCTCTTAGATAGTTGAGACTATGTCTCCTTTTTACCACTAGATCAATTCATGATTGTTAAGAGAAACCATTAGCGATCTTCTAAAACAAAATCTTATCTTTCAACTATTGAAAAACTGTTTTGGATAGTTCACTTTTGAGTTTGAAAGTTAGGAGAAACCATCAATGACCTTCTAAACCAAAGTCTTATCCTTAACTATCGGAAAAACTAATAATAAAATAAGTAATGGACCTTCAGATACCTTCTAATTCCATGTTCTACTTATGGCCACAAAAAGAGGGGACGAACATCTTGAACATCAGCACATGACTAACATTAACAAAGACAATCCTATCCTAATTTAAAACAAGTATAAATATAGGTAAAGATACCGTGCATGAAAGGTGCAGTAGAGTTTTGATTCCAAGATGAAGCACTTCCATTGCCACAATTAGCCTGCAAGTGTTGATCCAACCAGAAAGAGGAATTTGCGGGCTGAAGGTGTTGACCCCTATTATTTCCAATAGTTGAATGATTGTGGTCAGGTGGTAGAATAGAGTCACGCCTAGTTCCACTTGATCCTGCTCTAGCACTATTCCGAGGTCCACTCCATCTACTCTGAGGCGGGGGGAAAGATGATGCTCCCACCATAGCAACCTCGTCAGGAATCCTTGAATTCGACAAATGCATTGAAGAACTAGTGCTGGCCAGACCACTCAAGTGTTGAACATTCCCAGGGATCCCTTCTGTAATTTTTCTCTTGCGTGGATCACTAATTTCATCCACAAAATATGTATTCCTACCATAGCCATCAGAAGAAGTCTGAATGCCATAATTGCTGGAAGATGGCAACTGATCGTTAACATTATGATTTAGAGGTGCAGGTAATAACCCATTACTTGATGGCGGAGTGATATAAGAGTAATAATAATTTCCAGGAGCTGCAGTACTTAAACCTAAACTATGATGATGTTGAACACTACTGTACTGATTTAAACCATGTAACATTGACACATCATAAGGATCAGGAAGATAATGCGTCTCAGGATTCGGTGCATTCCCTGAAGCTGTAACCATAGACTGCATGCCATGCTGAGGGAAGTTAGATGTGCCTGGCAGAATGACGGAAGGCTCGGCATGAAGATAATTCTGACCTTGTCGGTCCATTTCTAAATCAACCATCTGACTAGTGCGTGGCATTCTCTGCCTCATGTTGATAATCAAATTTAATGATATAGGACGTCTATCTGCTCAAGGACCAAAAAGAGCAATATTAAAGAAAAGCTTGCAGTGGAAGAAATGATAAAGCAGAAATTGAACCAAAAGAAAGAAAATTTCATTGTGAGCAAATTGGACAACTTAATACCAATTATTAAAGCACACATCTTCACTTCAATCAAAGGAATTTTTTTAAAAAGAAAACCCCTCCCAAATTGTTCAAAAGAAATTTTATAGTAGGTAAAAAAACCATACCTAATGTTAGCTCAAACCATCGTCTATTTAGAAATTGGGGGGGGGGGGGGGGGGGGGGGGGGGCGGCGGGTGGGAAACAACATTGCTTTGAAGGTAACATGAAGAATGCACATCTTTAATATGACTTTAACATCGAAACAATAAGTGCCCACTTGCAAAATTACAGTTCACAGACTCAGAACTTCGCTGCTACTAAAATCAGTCCAAGAAATACTGTAAGAACCAAGAAGCTACCTGATTTCAATCAATCAAATTTTTATTGTACTCAAAAACGAAAAAGTATGAAGACTAGACATATGTTGTCTAACCCTACAACTTTTGGAAGTCTACAAAGTTGAAAAATATTTCAAATCCCAGATAGGCATTCCCAAGGTAGAAGACAAATATTTCATATTCAGACAAACTGAAAGATGACTAGGCCAATGAAAATATGGTTTTTCAAAAGATGAAAAGATTGTTAAAAGATATATAATATCTTAAAATTTTCAAACAAGCCTAAAGAATATAGATAGTAAACAAAGTCTAAAATCAAAAACTAAGACTTGTATAACATCCTTGACATTTACAAATATTTGGGGAATGATCATTTTAAGAACTAACTAATGCCCATAAACCAGGAATAAAATGTTAAAGTTCAGTAAAAAATGTTTGTTGTAGAAGTTTTTAGTTCATAAATAGGAAAAGAAATAATAAAAAAGGTAAGGTGGTGGAGGGAGACACAGCCACTGCTAAATAACTAAGGGTTAGAAGATGGAAAAATATAGCAAAAACAAAGAGGCAGAAATCAAGGGATAACCGGGAAAGCAAACCTATTATTTTAAAAAAAATATATGTAGAAGATGGCTCCACCAAAAGGAATGTTGTTGAAAATAAAGAATTGAAGGATACTTGCTTGTCTTGTAAACCAAAACGAATAACACTAATAACAACAAAAAATAAAAATGAACTTAATACATACATATATTGGTTTGGACTAATGGAATATACAAGCAGAAAACATAAAAATAATACAAGACTAATCTACATTAACTTTCTAGTCTGTAGAAGGAGTGAGCAAGATGGTCGAAAGAATATATTGATATGGAGTAGGTAGGTTTCAAGTTGTTTATGTCTATTCAAATTATCCTAACAGAGAACGAATAATTCCCTTACAGCTCCCAGGTGCAGAGATTGAGAGTCCACGTTTCCAATAGTAAACTCACCCCCTTTGCAGAGTTTCAGACCAATAACAAATGACAGTAAAAAGAAGGGGAAAACCATATTTTCTTACAGCACCCTCAAAGCCTAAAATTAGATATTGAATCAGAAACCCATAATTGAAATACGTACCCACCCATTCAAACATATGAAATCAACGTCTACCGAATAGCCCCCGGGCCCCCGCTATATAGAACTTCAGAAATAATCTGAGTTTAAATACTAAGGTAATAAACTAGGCATAAACATAAACTTAGTCCACCTATTCAAACTCCTGCAGATAATCTGATAGCATAGATGTTCCCCCTCTACAGCCAAGCATTCAATGATCTCTTAAGGAAAAGTCACAACACCGAGATTATGTGTCAGTGATCATGATTCAAAAAAGAAGTATCAGAAATAAAAATAAAAGGTAATAACTTTTTAAAAAAAAACAAAAACAAAATCTAAGCAGAACTTTACTTCGGTGAAGGTATTTTGTTCAGTAAATCTGAGCTCTCTTCTATTAACCTGCTTCTTTCATATAGAAAATGTTGTATATAGTCATTCCAACCCCAGCGCTAATATCCAGATTCCAATCATCCATGCGAATACAAACCACCATATATGGGAAATTTCTAAGCAATCAAAAGCACAAAAGATACAGAGAATCATAGCAGATACGCCTCAAATGATACCAATACCACGACAAGAACCCACAGCCCATTTGATTTTAATAATCTAGCTTCCAGTTGTCAAGGCGGGTAAGAAGAACCCATCAACGTGTTCAATCTATATACTGCGAAACCAAAATCCTAGCAGTATTATGACGATTAACATACTTCTAATAAAACTCACAACTTTTTTCTCCTAAAAAAATTCCCAATATTTCCTGGGTTCATAATCATAACCATATCGTATTTTGGAGGAAAAAAATATAAATATAAAAAAAAAAACCCAAAAGAAAATAGATCGCAAAACTCTACGGATTTCTTCGCTAATATTCAACGTTCGCACCAATCCACCAAGGAAAAAAAACCAATTTCCAAGAAAATCTGGAAAAAAAGAAGAAAAGAAAAAACGCTCTCAAACCAAAATCAGATACCTTGGAGTCATGAACAAATTTTGTGATCAAACGCGTCTAAACTTCAAAGACAGAACAATTAGAGCCGAGAGAAAATAGCCAGAACAATTTAATCGGCGATGCCTGGAAAAAAAAAACCGTAGAGAACACCGAATTTCATTACCAGAATCGGAGCCAAAAAAAAAAGGGTCGTAATCAAAATTGAAAATCCACAAAAATCCATTACACATTAGCGAAAGGAAAGAACCCTAAAGCTAAAAATTAGAAAGAATCGAGGCAAGAAATAGCAGGTGTGGTAAAAAATCAAAATCAGAATGATAATTTCAAGTACGAAAGGGAACGGAAAAGGAACTGACCGGAGCCAAGATTGAATTTTTGTGGTTTTTTTTTTTTTTTTTTTTAATTTTTCCGGGAGAGAGAAGGAAGAGAGAGAGAGAGAGAAGATGATCAATGTGTTTCTTTTTATCGCTCGCTCTCCTCTAATTTCTGTGCATACATTATAACGAACACTTTCTTTCCTCTCGCTCTCTTTTTTTTCCCAAACTTTTTTCCCCTTTGTTTAACCGTTAAATTGCTGGGTCCGTGCGTTTCCTCTTTCTCTCTTCTTAATTAATTAATTAAATAAATAAATTACAAGTTTAGTCTCTTCCCTTTCCGCTCGCCGCTCACTAAATATGTTCCATTTTGTTTCTCCCTTCCATAAAGTATTTCATAAACTTCATTTCATTTTTCATGGAAATTGAAAATAATTGCATATTCCTTTACTAAACATCAATATATCGTATATCTATTATATGCACAGACAAACCATTTAAAATTTCCCTTTCTTGAATTCTAAATTTAGATATTTGTTACGTACAAAATATAAAGTTTATAATTCCTTCGACTTTTTTATTTAAAATTTTAAAAGCAAACACCAATTACCATTTGATTGAACGTTAAAGAAAATAATGATAATTTTGACTATATACGAAGAATGCCACATTTTCTTAAGAAATATAAATTTTTTTTTTTTGTTTTTAGAAAAATAATAAGAAAAGAAAAACAAAATATTTACGCTACTAAATTTCACAATCAAATGTTAATATTTTGTCAAATTTACAGTGTTTTATAATTTTTCATTTCTTAAAACAAATACATATGTAAATTGCATTTGTTTTATTAGTTTAACTAAGGGTTGGCTTAAATGGAGGGAATTGGAATAGAAATAAGGATGAGAATAGACATTGGGATAAACTATGTCCTTATTTTGTAGGATAGGCAAAGGAGTAAGCTATTCTCATCTCATGAACTATACAAAATGATAGTTTTCTTCTAAGTAACATGCCCTTTATTCTTTTCACTTTTTTATTCTTTTATTTTATATATTATTAAAATTAATTAATTTCATAAAAATTAATTTTGATGTTTATAAACTTACATTAAAATTTAATTTATTTAACTACTATAATCTATATCTATATCTATATCTATATATATCTATACGATATATAAAAGAATGGGAGTGGAAACCCCATTTTACCCTTTCATTATAACTTTCTTTTTGTTTTGTTTTAGTGGCAATTTTGTCATTTACATAGTTTTAATATTTATGATCATTTTCACATTAACAAGATAGAAGTTACATTTTCTTACATTTTCATCTTCTTATTATAACTTTTCTCAAAATTTTAAAATTTTCTCTCCAATTAATTATGTCATTTAAATCTTTTTTATATCTTTCGACCTTTCAAATTCTTCATTTTTAAATCTTTGAGTATAAATATCTCACTATTAGTTTTTATTTTCACTCATGTTCACAAGTCACAACAAAATGTTAGAGGTGAAGAAGAAAAGCAAATCAAATTATGTTTTTCTATTCTCTTCTACTTTTTTTATTTTGTATATTTTTTATATAGAATTATGTTTGTGTATATTTCTTCATTTATAGGTTTCTTTTTAGTATACAACAAAAGTCGGAGAAACTTGAACTACCAACTTCGTGCTTGACAAGTAGATATGTCTATGCTCTTTATATTTAAATTATGTAATATTGAGAATCTTTCTTAATGTAAACCTAGGAATCTTGCTCATGTTCTTTTTTATTTAATTTTTTTATTAAAACTATTATAAATTTTGAGATAGTATATTATGATTATGTTTAAATGTATTATTCATTTTCCATCCATTACGATGTGAATATAAAAAGAATATAAATATGAAAATATTGAAATGACTGTTCTAATTTTATAAAGTTAAGTTAAAACTATAAATTTTTCTTGTTTGATTCGTTGTTTACTAGTATAATATAGGGTTTTTTTCAAAAATATACTTAATTGGCAAAATATTTACAATTTTGAAAACGGAAAAAGTCCAAAAGCTCCTAATGGAAAATATCAAAAATACCCTCAACGCGTGATTAATTGGCGACCAGCATGTTTAGATTTGGTTACAGAATCGGTTAAATTTGGCTATCAAAATCTAAACAATTTTTTTTTTCAAAATTTTTGTACATGATCATTCCAACGTTTTTTTTTCAAGATCGTACACAATCTTGAACCAAATAACACTTTAAAAAAACAATACAAGTTTTGTGATTGATTGAAAACAAATATTATGATTTCAAAAAATATAAGAGAAATTACAGAAAAATAAGAAATACGATGTGAAGGAAAATAAAAATTGTAGAAAAAGAGAAGAAAGAAGATCAAAAGGAAGGCAAACATGAAATATTTTAAAAAATGGTTAGCTTCATGGCTTTTTGATTTTGTTACACAAGCCGTAAATATTTTGGTGATTTGTTATATTTATGAAAATTAACCATTAATATATATATATATATATATATATAAATAATTTAATAATAATATATACTTACTTTTTGTTCTAATTTAATAAATGGGGTCTTTTCAAAAATATAAAAAAGGCAAAATATTTATAGTCTATACAACAATTTCAAAAACGGAAAAAGCTCAGAGACCCACCGTGCAAAATACAAAAATGCCCTGTCAACCACGCCATCAATAATGCACGCGTAATATATATTTGCGACCGTTTAGATTTGGTTATTGTTTGATATGCGATCATTTAGATATGGTTTATATATACGCAATCGTTTAGATATGGTTCAATATATACGCGATTTTAGATATAGCTATAATTTATATGCGATCGTTTAGATATGGCTACAATTTATGCGCAATTGTTTAGATATGACTACAATTTATAAGCGATCGTTTAGATATAGCTACAATTTACAATTTATATGCAATCGTTTAGATATGACTACAATTTATATGCGATCGTTTAAATATGACTACAATTTATCTTTTCAATTCTATCCTTTAATTTTGTTACACGAATTTGGGAACCCAAATCTAAATGATTTTATTTTAAAAATTTGGTACACGGTTTTTTTTAATTCTTTTGATACAGGATCGTTTAGATTTCTTTACACGATCGTTTAGATTTATTTATACGATTATTTAGATTTATTTACACGATCTTTTATTTTTTTTACACAATCGTTTATTTTTTAAACGATCATTTACATTTGGCTACTCCAATCTATTTTTCAAGATTCTTTATACATATTTTGCTATTTTTTTGTACACAGTTTTATACACAATCGTTTACATTGTGTTACTCAAATGTAAACACGTAAAAAAAAAGACGATTGAAAGAAATCACAGAAAAAGAGAAAAGAAAAAGACGAAATCATAGTGGAACACGGACAAAACGAATCGTGAGGGAGAAAAGAAAGATGGAAGATCAAACCTGAAATATTTAAAAAATGGCTAAACTTTTTATTGCTTTGTTACACGAGCCGTAAATAATTTACAGTTTTGTTACATTTATGTAAGTTTTTTTTAATAAATTAGTTATATATACACTCGTGTTATTTCTGAATAAATTATAAAACTCATATTATTTCTAAATAAATTATAAAGAATAGATGGAATAAAACTATCAATCAATTAATTAATCAATTCAATCATATATGTAGTTGGTTAATGATTATAAATTTATTTTTTAAATAATTATAATTAGTTTTTGATTGATTAATTAGATTTATTGATTAATACATCATATTTATATACTTTCATCAAATTTTTGTTATCTTGAAATTTTGAATTTGATTGATTGTTTGTTAATTAATATATTAAAATTTTATAAAGTTTTCAAAAATAATTTTTTAAATGAAATAATTTATTGACATACATTCTTAATAACATTTTCATGCACAATCAAATATGGACATTCTTAATTTCCATTAAACCCTAGACTTATTTCAATTATCTTAATCTAAACCATGCTTTAGGATCTTTTGTATTTTTATTGTAGCAATTCAATTAACTAATTATCTAATATTTTTATATAGTTATGTTCATTGTGGAGATTTATTTTTGCATTATATTTGTTGAAAGGATTTCTACTCGAAAATATTTTACATTTTCTTAGTTTTCTAAAAATGTTCGTACAACTCTTTATT
Organism: Cucumis melo; assembly: GCF_025177605.1. NCBI lineage: Eukaryota > Viridiplantae > Streptophyta > Magnoliopsida > Cucurbitales > Cucurbitaceae > Cucumis > Cucumis melo. The sequence goes on along the minus strand of NC_066863.1, from coordinate 21,517,451 downwards.
AATTTACAATAAATTTAATATAATTTGAGTTTTTAATAATATTTTTTTAATCAACTTGTATTGATATAAAATATTTTAACGATCGTCGCACAAATAATACAAAATAAAATGATGCCCTTAACACATGAGTTTAGAAAATCCATGTTTTCACAAGACATTTAAAACTCTCAAAATGTCGTTATAAAAACATTCCAACAATTTTTCAGATGTCAAGACATCTTATAATTAAGTAAAATAAACATGGGACCTCTTTCAAAGATGGAGACCACACCATCGACCTTTATTTGTAATTGATCTCTTATTCACTAAACTACACTCAAATTAATTGTTAATCATCTTTTTAAACAATTATAAATATTCTAATTTTATAGTATTTTCTGTATTTCTAATTTGTTTTTAGTAGCATAGACGTTTAAAAATTCAAACCACAAACTTTTAGTTGTACATTTTTTTCGATTGTATATTATTAAGCATGCTTGAGCTAATATTGTTCTAAAATATTTGTCTCCCCTACCCTCAACGATATTTAAATACTTTTTATATCATATATTTATTGTAATTATTGTTTCTTCACTTTTTTTTTTCGTTTCTCGAACATTAATATCTAATTTGTTTCTTTTTATAATCACTTTTTTTTTTACCTATTTTGTGTATTTTTTTTAATACAATAATTACGAGATTAAGGATTGAATTTATGATATTGGGATGGAGATCATACAAATATTATTGAACCAAAATCAATTTGAGCTTTTTAGTTGTTATATCTCTCTATAGTTGTGAATATTACTGTAATCAGCAAATCATCAGCTACAATTATGGAGCAAATCACCAGCTACAATCATGGAGTAATTTACCTTTGTAATTAACACAGATTATTTCCTTATTTAGTCTTCTTTTTGTGTATAAATGTACTGGTATGCTGAGATTATTATCAAGAAAACATATAGAAATTCAATAAAACTATATGGTATAAAACAATAAAACTCTCTGTTATTCGTTCCAGTTTTTTTTTTCGGCATTCACAATGCCCTTGATCCGTATCTGTACCAGATCCGCTCGCCCTGTACCATACCCACTACACGGAACCATACCCGTTTGCCTCGTACTCGCTCCACACCCCTGAAAAATTTTGGGGCGAGGCTGCCCTCACCTCTGTTTATGTCATCAACCGTCTTCCTTCTCAGGTCATATACAATGTTTCCCCATTTGAATGACTATACGGTACTTCTCCTTCTTACTCTAATCTCAAAGTCTTTGGTTGTGCATGTTTTGTGTTACTACACTCTCATGAACATACCAAACTGGAACCTCGTGCTCGTTTATGTTGTTTCTTGGGTTATGGCACATAAATATAAAGGTTTTCGTTGTTGGGATCTCATCTCTCAACGACTGCGTATTTCTCGCCATGTCACCTTTTGGGAACATCGTATGTTTTCTAGTCTCTCCTCATTTCATACCTCCCTATCTAGTCCTCATTCATACTTTACTGATCCATCTATTAATCTATTCCCCACTCCTGATTCCCCACCCAACACTACACCTTGCCCTACACTCACATCTGAGCTCACTCAATCTCATACCACCTCTGCACCTCCGGACCTTCCATCTGTCTCCTGTGAGGAACTTGCATCTGCACCTTGTGAGGAACCTGCACCTGCACCTGTCCGACGATCCACCCGGGTAAGAGAAACTCCTTCTCATCTCCAAGAGTACCATTATTATTCTACTATAATGTCTTTAGATGAACCTTCCTCGTATAAGGAAGCCAGTACTAACCCCTTGTGGCAGCAAGCAATGAATGAAGAACTTCAAGCCTTAGAAAAGACTCATACTTGGGACTATGTTGACTTACCTCCTGGCAAGAAACCTATTGGCTGTAAGTGGATTTTTAAAATAAAAGCGCACTCTGATGGCTCTACTGAACGGTATAAAGCACGACTTGTTGCCAAAGGTTATTCTCAAGAATATGACATTGATTATGAAGAAACGTTTGCTCCAGTAGCTCGAACGACATCTGTTCGTAGCCTCTTAGCCATTGCAGCTGCAAAATAATTGCCCCTTCTCCAAATGGATGTTAAAAATGCATTCCTAAATGGAACCCTATCTGAAGAAGTCTATATGAAACCACCACCTGGTACTACTCCACCACCACAAAAAGTGTGTCTTCTTCGTCGTGCTCTCTACGGTCTCAAACAGGCTCCTCGAGCTTGGTTTGCCACGTTCAGTTCCACTATTACCCAACTTGGGTTCACCTCCAGCTCTCATGATTCTTCCTTATTTACTCGTCAGACATCTCGTGGTATTGTTCTCCTTCTTTTATATGTTGATGACATGATCATTACAGGTGACAACCCCCACGCCATATCTGATCTGCAATGTTACCTAGGTAAGCATTTTGAGATGAAAGACTTAGGAAATCTCAGCTATTTTCTTGGTCTTGAGATCTCATCCTCACCTAGTGGCTACTCCTTATCTCAAGCAAAATATGCTTCTGACCTCCTCAGTAGATCTGGTATTACTGACTCTGCCACATTCTCAACGCCTCTGGATCCAAATGTGCGACTCACCCCTTTTGATGGTGTCCCTCTTGATGATCCCACTTTGTATCGGCAACTTGTTGGTAGCCTAATTTACCTAACCGTGACTCGTCCAGATATTGCATACGCAGTTCACATTGTTAGTCAGTTCATGGCTGCTTCTCGTACAATTCACTTCACTGCTGTTCTGCGTATCCTTCGCTACATTAAAGGCACTTTGGGTCATGGTTTGTAGTTCTCCTCTCAATCGTCCCTGGTTCTCTCTGGATTCTCTGATGTTGATTGGACGAGTGATCCTACTGATAGACGATCTACCAATGGTTATTGTTTCTATCTGGGTAATGCTCTTATCTCCTGGCAAAGCAAGAAACAATCTGTTGTTTCCCGTTCCAACACAGAGTCTGAATATCGTGCTCTAGCTGATGCCACTTCAGAACTACTATGGCTTCGTTGGCTTCTAACTGATATAGGGCCCCCACAGTCAGCACCTATTGTTCTTCATTGTGATAACCGCAGTGCTATTCAGATTGCCCATAATGATGTATTCCATGAGCGAACAAAGCACATTGAAAATGATTGCCACTTTGTTCGCCATCATCTTCAAAACAACACTCTCTATCTCCAACCCATCTCCACCACTGATCAACCTGCGGACATCTTCACCAAAGCTCTCCATTCTCCTCGTTTCACTAAATTAACTCACAAACTCAAGGTGGTTTCCACTCTCCCATCTTGAGTTTAAGGGAGGGTATTACTGTAATCAGCAAATCATCAGCTACAATTATGGAGCAAATCACCAGCTACAATCATGGAGTAATTTACCTTTGTAATTAGCACAGATTATTTCCTAATTTAGTCTTTTTTTTGTGTATAAATGTATTGGTATGCTGAGATTATTATCAAGAAAACATATAGAAATTCAATAAAACTATAGTAACGATGTGTGTGTGTGTGTGTGTTTTTTTTTTTTTTGGTTATTTTGTAAAGTTGAAAGCAGCATGACAAATTGATCATTTTTTAAAAATGGACCTAATTGGTCCCTAAATATAAAATTGGTCATTTTAATGGAGAATTTTGTGAAGATTTGGTTAAAAGGTGACTAAATTTGGTTAATGGGTCATTTTACACAAATAAATAAGGTTGTAAGTTGAAGCAGTAATTTTAAAAAGAAAAATAGAAAAACAAAATATGAGAGTTGAAAGGTTAAATATCTGAATGAACAAATAAATAAATATAAACAATGATTGGCTTTCTTTTTCTAAATCCATTATTTAAAAGGTGAATGATTGAATCATCCAAACTCTATTTTTATATTAATTTAATACATAAAATAAGTCAGTTAAACTTTTAATTCGATAATAAAAGATTGTTTCGATGATATTAACAGAATAGAGATTGGAAATTGAATCCCCAGAGAAATTTATATTCAACAAAAAAAAGAAAAAGAAAACAAAAGACATTGAGATTGAGATTGAGATTGACAAAAGAAAGAAAGAAAGAAAGAAAGGAAAATGGATGTAGAGAGTGAGAATAGAGCGTAGGATTGGAGTTAGGATTCAATTAGGTGCCACCCAAACCATGACACGTGGAAGTTGGCAAAAAGGTGCGTATCACCCAAACATAACCCAATCTCCAACTAAAAGGGTTTAAATTGACCAAACCCAAGTGATGAATTTGTATTCTAATGTGTTTTCAAATATATACACATACTATTCTAATGATGACCATTTTCCCCAAGTCATCCAAAAATAAAGTACATTCTTAATTATATTCCTTTTCTTTATTTTTATGGTTTTAAGAATTAATTAGGTTAAAATATCTTTAGAATTCTTGTTTTTGAAAACTTTATTCAATTTAATCCCTTATCAAAGTGAACTACTCTGAAAAATGGTTATCATACACGAAGTTGTCGTTTGAAGGTGAGTACAACAATTGCATGAATGGATTATTAAATTTACGATCTAAAAAATTTGTATGTTTAACATGGAGTTAAAATCGTTACAAAAGTGAGACGTAATTTAGTTTCAATTAATTAAGTAAATATCACCGTGAAAGTGAAAACAAAAGTACATTGTGATATAAGTTTAAATTAAACTTGTGTTTTTCATCTCCAAGTAACTAAAAAGGTTTATGCAAGGTTAAATTACAAATTTGGTATTTAAATTTTTAGATTTGTGTTCATTTTAATAATTGAATCTGCTAAACTGTGTCATTAATAAGATTTTAACATATAATTCTAAACTTTCAATTTTGTTAAATTGAGAATTTTTTTATTAAAAACAATTTCAATCATCGTCTTCATTTTGAGCAATCTTCAAACTTTCATCTTCGATTTTACAAAAGTGAAAATTGACGCATACTGTGAAAAATATCAAAGTTAACTTTACGTTTATATATTAGTTTTGAACTCAATTAATTTTATTAGTATTTTTTTATTCTAATTAAAACTATATAGTAGTAAACTAAATTCTATACGATAAATTATTATTCTAATTATACGTTACATTTGTTTTTTTTAAATCAATTTACGTAATAAATTTAATATATTTTTAATTTTAAACCGTTAATTTAATTTAAATTAGAAGAAAATATAAGTGTAATTAACAAAAATGTAGATGGATAAAATGTGTCTAAAAAAGGTATAATTTTTTTTATTCAGCCTATTTTATATATTTGAGATGTGTTAAAAGTTGAAACATGAAGTAATAGAAACCAATCAATCTAATCTAATCTAGAATCCACTATTGATTCACAACATTCTCTTTTATTTGTAGAATAAAAAGGGGAAAAAACTTGTAAAAGAGATCCAAAGGCATATTCTTTGAGTGCAAAGGTTAGAATATATCACAATTCCTATGCCAAATGGGTTTTACTTCTTGTGGGCCCATCATTTCTTCATTGATGTGATCAACTTTCTCTATCTTCCCATCTTTAATACTCAACCTTTTTTTTTATTTTTATTGCATTTAAATAAATAAAACTTCTTCTTCTTCTTCGGTAAATTATCATGTTCATCGTGTTCTTATCATTATTTTAACCATCAAAATGCAAATTTGCATTTGTTTCGATGCTTTGATATGAAAAGCATATTCAAGTATTTCAAATTGGATTATAACACCAATGTAACACCCAGCTTTATTTTTGACATTTTTCAAATCTCCTACGATTTAACATGACATCTTTGTTTGTCTTAAAAGATTGGAATCAACATGAGTTTTCTTTGCATTTTTTGTCTTCGTTTAAATGCATTACAGGAAAATTCTCAAAAAACCATCTAAAGTATATAGAATTGTTCTAAGCTAAGTGCACTTAATTTTAAAGTTATTATAGAAAAAACTGAATGTCTATCTTATTTTTAGTATAGATAGTAATTTTTAGGATCCATGTCATTGAGATGTATCATCAATTCAATTCATTTATATGGTTATCCTAAAGTTAGTTAGTGTAATGTAATTTAGGAAAAAAAAATAATTGTGAAAATGTGTGTTAATAGACAAATTTAAAGAAGAATATGTAGCCCAAACGAAGCTAATATATTCCTTTTTCTATTACTTTGACATTGAAATGGAAGGCCCTTCATCTCTGTCCGCGTAACCTTTTTTGACTGTTTGACCCATATTTCATTCAAACTACGCTACTTTTTTAGGCCTTTTCAACTCCATAATATACAACGAACACTCCATGCTTTTTAAAACCTTATTCTTTCTACGCCTTCTTCTTGTTTAATTTGTTCTTTTAACCTTACTTTTTATTTTATTTTCTTAAAGGTAAATGTATGAATTCTCAACCAAATTTAAAAGAAGGAAAGACAGAATATTTATTTTATTTTTTTAAGTTTTTAAAAACTTATCTTAGATTTGACGACTAATTAACATAGTTGTATATATATATATATGTGTGTGTGTGTGTGTAGAGCGTATTTACATATGTAGTACATAAATAAAACGTGTGTGTATATATAATAATATATCAAAACGAATCTTTTTGGAATTTGGAAGGAGGGCAGAAGGAAAATTTATTCTCCCATTGTGTTATAATGTGCTGTCTTTGTCTTAGCTTACAGGTTTTGCATTCATATGTGTAATTATATCATTTTCTTAGTTACATTTTTATAAATTATTGTATTCCATGCATCTTATCAATCCAATTAAAATATGTATATAAAGCCAATATAATTTACCTGCCCTTGTATTATTAATATCATTAGCTAATTATATTACCTTTCAAGTCAAATTGGACTAAAAACAAAGTAATATATTAATTAACATTAATTAGAATTCTAAATCATAATTCTGATTAATATTATCAAAACCCCTAACAATTTTCCATTATGTGTGTGTATTAAAATGCCCCTGTATTAAATTTAAATGGAGACTTAATTATCCTTTTTTTAATGGTTCAATTAAGATATATCCCTTTCTTGCCTTTCAAATGTAGAGGTGGGAAAAGAAATATAGGTGGGAGATAGGCTGCAACTATTGCTTTGAGTGAGAGAGGAATTAGCCCATATATAATTTAATGTCAAACAAATAAAATAAAATAAAACTTTTGCACAACCTTTGCTCATATTTGCAAATATAACAATTATATTTAAAATAATTAAATATATAACAACATTTTTAAAAATCGTAAATATAGAAAAATCATCAATAAATTTTACTATATTTACATTTTTTTCAAAATGTTAATATCTAGTTAATAATTAATCATAAAATCGCTATACATTATAATTATCCTACTAAAAGAAGAAGAGTAGGAACTAAGAAAATATTAAGATTTGATTTACAACAAATATGTTCTTACCGATTCTTTTAATAGTTAATAAGATCTTAGCTAAACAGACATTTCTATATAATTGAAAATTAGAGATTTCAAGTTTAAATCTTTAATTTCCTAATTTGTACTAAAAAAAAAGCACTTTTGATAGCTATACATTTTTTTCCTTAAAACACCACATGTTGAAATATCAATAATTTTCATCCTTGTATTTTGGGTTTCATTTTATTTTGAAGGTTGGCTCTTATTAATTGCTCACTTTAATCTCTATACTTTCAATAAATCATAAATATAGATATTCAATATTTTTAATTAAAATTGGTTAAGTAATATCACTAACAAGTTCCATACAAGAAAAAATGGTATGTGAACATATTTTACAATTTAGAAAGCGTATGGTAATAGAAACTAATATTCTTGAGGAAAAAAAAGTGATAAAACTAATTGCATGTGTAAATTCTAAAATTTATTGAAAATATATAGTTAAAAGTTGAACGTTTTGAAAGTAAATGTTAGAACGAAATCAAATCCAAAAATAAATTAACCAAAATTATATTTAACATATAATTTATCCGAAAAGGTATTAATTTAAAATAAACTTAAACAAATAAATGTATCTATATAAATCTTAAACTCAACTTAGGTACTTTATTAATGATTCCTAACTACTGTCCCTTAGTTCTATTAAAAATCATCTAAAAATTAGCAAGTGGATTAAAATTATTTATATATGTAGAGAAAGAAAAAAAAAAAACAACTAACAAATCAAATATAGAAGTGTAGATAGTTTTTTTTTTTTTCTTTTTCTATTTCTGACCGTTTTTAAAAAAATTCAAAATATTAATCTTTATATTTAAACAAGTCTTATAGATACGTAAGATTTGTGTATTAAATTTTAATGGGCAAAGAAGTAAACTCTACTGAATCAAAATGCAATTGGATTCGTTTATACTACGATGAAGGCTTGAAATCTTTTGCACTTCAAAAGAAGAGGGTCATCTTGTTAATTGTTGTATTCCATTTTCAGGGAGCAAATGCTGGTACCCTCATCCACAAAAACGCTGACGCAGCTTGGCTTTCCACCCCTCCTTTGATAGGTAGTGGAGCGAATTCGAAATCTAAATGGAGAAATTTCTGCTATCTCCACCTCATATCGTGAGATCGGGTTTCCTCTTCCAGTTGTTGAAATGTACGCAATATTTGAATACATGAAATTAGCAATTGAATCAGACTGCCTACGAGTTAGTTAACATTTTCAACGAAAGGCAAAGCATAATAAATAAAATACCAAATCAATGACACATCATTTATGAACGCTCTCACCCAATCAAAATGGTCCCAATAACATATGAAAGAACCAAAACTCTACTGATTTCAATCAATCATTTTTTTACAATATATATTGACGGATAGAAACACAAATTTCAAGTTTGAATTCTTAAAGTAATAACCAAATTCTTATGGTAGACAATCTTTTTAGAAAATTAGAAATATAAATCTATGGTAGACAATCCAATTGTTCATCAGCGCCAAACGCAAAGTACACAAATTTTTCAATCTTCAACTCAAGGTTCCATTAAAAGGATTCAAGTCTCTTGACCACACCTCTTTACTGAACCACACAGTTTTGTTCATTTATCACCTTCTAATCTTCACTGTTTTAGGCTCTAGCTTCTACCAACATTATAATTACTGACCCCCTTCTTCAACTTTGATCAGTGAAAAGCTTAAGCCGTTACATTTCTCCAAAGATTTCACTCTCTGTAGCTCATTCCTCGGGTTTTTGAGGTGTATTCTTGTTGCCATATATCAAACCAGTTTCCTGGGGATCAGGAATAGGTTTTCTCTTCTCAATATACCGATGAGGATCTACAGCTGCAAGAGCAGCCCTTTCCTGCTGTTCCCGTTTGAGGTCTTGGGAAGGCTTGACCCAAAGGTAGTAAGCGAGGGTTCCAGCCACAACCCAAGAAGCGAGATTAGCACCACCCCTGAGACCGCCCATCGAATTGCCGATGAAGGACCTGACATTCCCAAATGATCTCCTCCAACTGCTGCTACAAATGGTAAAGAGCAAGAGACAAAACAAAAGAGAAAAACCAAGGAAGAATTCAGATACGTAGAGATCAGGCTCAACCACAAAGAAAGTATTGTAAAATAAAGAAATAATGTGTAGTTTTCTGGCAAATCAGAAAGCGAACAAAAGAAAACCAAATTGAATAGAGCAGAAGAGATGGAAACAAGGGCAAAGAAGATGATCAACTAAATTTCTTGTCACTGTAAGAAATAGAGAACAAGATGGTAGAGAGGAAACCATAAACTGGGATGGAATAGATACATTCAATCTTCGAGGTTTTCTAACATAGAAACAAATAAGTCTATTTCAACACCCAGGTGCAGCGACAGAGAGTCCTTATTTCTAACAGTGTCTTTTAGAACTTCAAATCAATACCATTATACCAAAATGCAGGAAAAAATGAAGAATACAAATTTCTATCTCTCAAAGCCTATAGACATCAGATTAAAAATGGCGTCTACTGATTCCAAGAATCGTAAGAAACTGCAAAAATAATCTTTGATCATAAATACTAAGCACTGGCATTGGCATAAACTTAGAGCACACATGCTCACTACAGCCAAGTATCAAGACAGTGATACAGTTGTACAACCTATGAATCTAGTCTTTCTATGACCAACTATTATACGATCTCTCAAGCAAAGTCTTTCACTGGGATGAATAAATGACCATGATCCCTTAAAAAAAAAAAAAAGCAAGACTTTACTTGGGTCAATGTATCATAAGGAAATTGTTGTATATTGTAATTCATCCAATCACAGCTCTAACACATCCCGAATCCAAACATCCAAGCGAATATAAACCACTACAAATATGAAATTTCTAAGCAATCAAAAGGATAAAAGATGCAAATAATCGCAGTAGATACATTTCAAATAAGACTAATATTTCAGCCCAATTTGATAAATCTATATTGCAAGTCTTCACGAAATTCTTCTCAAATCTTCAATGGCACCCACCAATCCAACAATAAAAAGAAAAAACCGGAATAAAAAACTGAAAATAAAAATAAAAATAAAAAAAGATAGAGAGAGAGAAAAAGAAATCACTCTCAAACCAAATTCAGGTACCTCGAAGTCATGAACAAATTAAGTGATCAAACGCGTCTAAACTTCAAAGACGATTACAGCGGACAAATAACACAAAACAATTAGCAGCGATGCCTGAAAAATCAAACAAAACAATGAAATTCAACTACGAAATCGCAACAAAAAAGGGTCGCAAATATTGAAAATCAACAAAATCCTTAACAGCAGAGAACCCTAAAGTTCAAAACTGGAACAAAATGAAGCCAGGCAAATGAGATTGTTAAAAATCAAAGTACAAATTAAAGCGGAATGAATCGAGAACTGACCTGAGCTAATATTCTTCCTCGCTCTCGCGCCAGCCTTATCAACGGACCCAAGACATTCCTGCTCGGTCCATAATTAACGTTTCATTGATAAATAGTGGACATGTTAGGCGGGTCCGTCGAGGACATATTTGGGTCGGTCCGTGGATCGAACTGATGGATTTTCGTGAGTTTTACTATGGAAATCCGTGAAAATGGCGAATACAATAATAGAAAATTGAAAAATAGGTTATATTTTTTTTTGTTTATGGTAAAACTACTGTCTTAAATATTTTCCCACATTTGCGTTGAAATTACCTTCAGATGAGAACTGTCCACATACAAATTTTATGAGATCGAAAAATCAAATAAAATATCACATATCCGATCATATTTGTAAACACACCCACTTATGATGATTATTAATTAAATCAAAAAGTTATTATATTCTTGTACAGATCCTTAAACATATTTAATTGGTTTCAATATTCTCTAATTATTCCAATTTTTACCTCCAAATTAATGAAAAATAACTTCAAATATTTAATTTTTTAATGCAATAATTATAGATTCAAAACTATATAATACAAGAATTATTTATTATTATAAAAAAATAAAATATTAACGAAAAAGATATTCAAATCTTTATTTTTTAAATTTTGGAATTATACATTCGAAAGTGAATACGTCCTAAAATAATGGCAAAGATAATGCAATAATTAATTATTAACAAAAACATTAATAAAGTAACGAAAAATCATTTAAAAGATTCAAATTTCAAACTGCATGTAAATACCAATCATTTCCTAAAATTATGGCAGATATAATGCAAATAGTTAAGTTTAGATTCAAATCTCAACCCTCCCTAAAATCATGCCAAATACAATGCAAATATTAATTATCTAGGGAAAAAATGCGAAATTAAGGGAAACGAAATTAAAAGATTCGCCGGAAGACCATATTGACAATCAACCGGAACGCTCATGGCCGCGGAAACGTAAATTTGAACGAAGAACATAGCAAAGGATATTGTTTTCGAAATTTTAACTGCAGAAATCCAATGGAAGGTTGAAGAACGAACACAATGGTACAAACGATCAGAAGATTGAAGATCGGTGAAAAGAGATATAGGAACGATTTCGGTGAAAAGCAATCGGTGGTGCAAAGCGATTAAGTGGGGAGCGATTTTAAAAGTTTCGGTGAGAAGAATCGATGGTACAAACCGATTAAAAAAGGAAGGTCGCGCATATCTAGAGCGACAGTGAAAAGCGTTTAAAAAACGGAAGAGAAAGCGATTGTATTTTAAGAAGGAAATGGAGTGGTTGCATGCAGAAGATGTGATAAAATGTGATGTTTTACGGAAGATATTTCTTTTTTTTTTTTTTGGGGGGGGGGGGGAATTAGAGGATTAAAGGGAGTGCATAGTATGTATTAATTATATTGGTATTTATAGTTTTTCTTACTATTGTATTGTATTTAGGAATCTATATTGTCAATTAGGTAGGGGCATTTAAGACATAGTTTGTCCCATTTATTATGTGGAAATTAATTGCTTTGCTATTTTGACAATTTAAAAATAAAATTGTCATTTATCCAAAGTAAACCCTATATTTTGCTATTCTTCTTGTCGTCCCTTTTAACTAGTAGGCCTAAAATGATTTACCAGTATTACAGAACCCAAACTTTTCAAATTTTTTCAAAAATATCTTAGGGTAATTATAATGAGTAGCAATTTTTAGAATAATTATTAAGTATGTAGTAATATTTTTAAAAAATTGCAAATATAGCAAAGTCTATTGATGATAGACTTTATCATTGATAGATTCTTATGGTTTATCAGTGCTAGACCAATATTAGCTGCATGGTCTATTAGTGATATACTCCTATAATTGATAGATTTTGACATATTTTGCTATATTTGCAATTTTTTTAAAATGATGTTATATATTCCATTATTTTGAATATAATTGCTATATTTGCAACTATCCTAATATCTTAAATGTTCAAATAACCAATATATCCATCTTTATTATTAATTTTATATTAAAAAATAAAAAAAATAAAACAAAGAAAACAAATCATGATTAAAATTTGCATTTATTAAATATCTTACGTAAATATAATATATAATTAATTTTATTATTTACCCTTTAATTATTTTTTTGGTAATTTTGTTTAAAAATTCTTTTCTCCCCGATCTCTCTCTTACTTTCCAATTTCTCTTCGTCCATTCTTTCATTCGTTTTGTATTGTTTTTCATATATTTTACACAATTTAATAATTTTTAACATATATTTATTATGTTTCATCAAATTTGCATTGATTTTCATATAATGGAAGTTATTTTGTAAAATCTTATCGTGACTGAAACCGTTTTTTATTTAAATAGATCATTATATACTCCTGTATATTTAATATAATATTAGATAACAATATAGGTACATTTTTTATATTTTATTTTAATTTTGTAACAAATTTTACATTATGTAAAATTACAAATTTATATCAATACAATTAGGAAAATGTATTGTTAATGATATTTTATATATTGTATAATATATGATATATTATGTGTCTACTGCTTAAAGATATATTTTGTGTGTGATGCTTAATGTTTAATGCTTAATGATATTTAAAATATACTATAACATATATTAAATATTATGTGTTTGCTGCTTAATTATATATTATGTGTGTGATGCTTAATGCTTAATGATATATGATATATACTGTAAACTATATAATATTTTTTATGTTGTACATTTGTATGGTGCATCATTGATCCTAAAAAAGAATAAATGGTCTAGAGTCCAAAATTTTTAAAAATAAGTTTATTATATATTGTATACTATATTAATATATATGTGTCACAACTTATGTATTATTAAAAATATGAAGTTGTATATATCTAATATATCACAGAAGAGAATTAGGTTATATAGTGGTATATAAAAGTATATATTGTTGACTGAACATTTAAGAAACAAGAAAATGAAAAAAAATGATTGAAATATTGAAGAATTTTTAGTTTACTGACACCTCATGGAGAAAATTAAACATGAAATATATATGACAAAATTTACATAAATAGAAAGGATAAAGAAATATGAACGAAAAAAATTCAGACTTACCAGATATGCTTGAAGGAGATGCAAAAGAGAAAAACAAAATCGAAATACCAAACGGAAAAACTAATCGGAGAAAATTATAACGGTGGACGACGCCAGAAAGTAGGTTTGTGAAAATTTGATATTGAGTTGATGATGGAATTGAATAAAGTGAATTTGTAGAAAATAGAAATTATTAAATACGATATTACCATATTAGCTTCAACTTAACACCATATTAAAAGTAAATCAACAATAAATGATATTCTAATAATAAATGTAAATATAATTGTGAATTATTTATTATAATAATTATGGAAGTTATAAAATAGATAATAAATTTGGTATAATAAAATTAATGTAATATTTATTAGGGGTCTTTTCAAAAGTATAAAAAAACGGTAAAATATTTACACTATATAGAACAATTCCAAAAATGGAAAAAGTCTAAAGGCCTGCCGTGTAAAATACAAAAAATGTCACGTCAACCACGCCGTTAACAACGTGCGCGTAATATATTTGCGATCGTTTAGATTTGGTTATTGTTTGATACGCGATCGTTTAAATATGGCTACGATTTATACGCAATCGTTTAGATATGACTACAATTTATATGCGATCGTTTAGATATGATTACAATTTATACGCGATCGTTTAGATATGACTATAATTTATCTTTTCAATTTTATCATTTAATTTTATTACACAATCGTTTAATTTAGTTACGTTTAAATTCAGTAACTGTAACGCCCTAAGTTTTGAAGGTATGTTCTCAAAATATTTATCTTATGTTACGGAAATTTTATTTATTTTTGTTGGGTGTTAGATTTTTGAGTTGGTAAGAAAAAGGAAAAGAAGGAGGATATAAGATTTATAATAAGACAATATAATATAATATGATATAAAATAAAATAATATAAATTATATTATTATTATTATTGTTGTTGTTGTTGTTGTTGTTATTTCTTTTTTTAAAAAAAAAAAACCTAAATTCATCATCTTCTTCTTCATTCCCAGTCGATGCCCCCCCTCAACTCTCATCTTCAATCTCTTCTCTTCTCTTCTCCGTTCGCCGCCGCAACATCGAGTCCCTGTTTTCTCCCCGTGTGTCATTCGACGAAGCCCAGTCGCCACTACCGCGCATCTCCTTGCCCGCCGGCTAGATCTGTCTTTGTTTGTGAAGTCCGGTAACCGTGTGGTGGAGCGATTTGTGTCGCATCTCCGGTCTTCCTCTATCTGTCGATCGCCGGCCATCTCAGTCCCTCTCTGTCCTTCGTCCGCCGCATCCTTGCAAGACCCAGCCACCGCTTTTGTCTTTATCCGACCCGACCGAACCATCCCCTCTTCCCAACCGAGTCACATTTGTTTCTCCCTTGCTCAACATAGTTTGAATCACTTAGTGTTCTGCCGCTTTTGTTTCATTGTAAGTTTTGTGGTAAGGATAAATATTGTGGGTTTTGTGGCTATTCTCATGGCTATTTATCTATGAATGTTAGATTAATTGGTTGAACCACTATTAAATCTTTGAAGGTGATAGCGCTTGAATCCCTAGGACTTCCGACAAGCTTGATTTAGAGTCTGTTTCGCCATTTACTTGGGTAAGCTTGTGAACGTGCGTTGATGTGCTTTAGATGAAAGGATTGGTTTAGGAGAGTATTTGATTTATCGCTCGAATCTGTTATGTTATGTTAGGTTGGTTCGTTGGGTCTTGATATTGGTTAAGGAGCGTAGCTAAATCTAAGGTAAGGGTTCCTACTACTGGGCTAAAACATTATGCGAAAGTATACTTTAAAGGTTGCATCAAATTGATGTTTGTGTGCTCACATAAAAGTAGTATTGATATATTCTTGACTGATTTTGAACGACACAATTGCTAAGTGTAGTTTGATTTACATTGATGGGTCTTGCTGTTGGCTTATTATTGATGATGAGGAATTGACTGGTATTCGTAACTTGGGTTATTGTTGGTTTGTGCTGTTATTCGTTGGTGTTATCTGGATGTTCTGTGAAATTTATGCATACTGTTGAGCTTTATGGTTCATGGACGATGGATTTCAAGACTGGCACGTGTAGGTTGTGTATTTATTTATAAACAATGCTGCAGACTAAATATAGACTTTATGTATGGTTTAGATCACTTGTAGTTCATGCTGTTGTTTGGGTTGAGATGATGGGATTGTTAGGTGTAAATTGCATAGGGACGTTTTGTTTTGTTGATTGGATTTGGGTAGCATGACTGTTTGGTGTGATTTGAATATATGTAGGCTGACAGAGAATATTGTTGACTGACCTAGACTGTCTGATCGATTATGCTTAGAGCCAGGACTGTTAATTGAGCTATATTGTGATGTGACTGTTGTAGACTGTTGAGACTGAATTTAGGGAATAACTGTTAACCTTATTTATAGGGTAGCGTACTCTACAGGCACGGTGTCCTACAGGATCACCCCATGTTGTGTATCCTTCGGGAGCACTAAACTGATATTTGTATCCTTCGGGAGCACTAGACTGATATGTGGATCCGACGGAACCGCTAGACTGATATGTGTACCTTACGGGATCATGAGACTGTTATGTTGCAGGGTACCCCTTAATAGGAAGCTAACCATTGTTTTCCTTAGCGGGACCAGTAGTGGGTATATTTTTATACTCACCATTTTTGTTTAACTTTTTCAGGTAAGGGTATCGTACGAGGCAGACCGGCGAGGGGCAAGAAGGATGCGTGAAGGCTATACGAGAATGTTGAGTTTTATTGCTTCCGCTAAATGTCTTTGTTATTTTCGTTTTAAGGATTTTAAATTTAAGTTTTGGTTAGAACATTTATTCATTTGTTTCGTTTGAAAATTCAGAGACTATATTTTGAAGTTTTGAAATTTATTTGAAATAGGGCCCAAAGACGATTTTATTATATCTTGAAGTTTTAAGTGAAATTTTGAACAAGGTCTTTATTGAGTTTTTATGTTGGATGTCGAGTCTTAGCAGTAAGTAATGACCTCGGTTTAGATTGAAAAGTTGGATCGTTACAGTTACGTTTAAATTTGGTTACACCATCGTTTAGATTTGGGGACCCAAATTTAAATGATTTTTTTTTCAAAATTTGGTACACGATTTTTTTAATTCTTTTGGTACACGATCGTTTACTTTTTTTACACGATCGTTTACTTTTTTTTTTACACGATCGTTTACATTTGACTACTTCAATCCAAATAATTTTTTTTCAAGATTCTTTATACACGATCTTTTATTTTTTTTACATGATTGTTTACTTTTTTACACGATAGTTTACATTTGGCTACTCCAATCTAAATGATTTTTTTTCAAGATTCTTTATATACGATCTTTTAGATTTTGCTATTTCTTTTACACGACGTACAAAAAATAAAAAAAAAGAAAGACGATGGAAAGAAATCGCAGCAAAAAAAAGAAGAGGAAAAGTAGAAAGACGATGGAAAAGCGAAAAAACAAAAGAAGAGGAAAAGAAGAAAAACGATGAAAAGATTAAACGACGTAAATGAAGAATTGAAAAAGAAGAAAGATGATGGAAAGAAATTGCAGAAAAAAATAGGAAAGAAGAAATATGAAATCGCAGGAGGAAGACGATGAAAGAAATAGTAGGAGGAAGACGAATCGCGAAGAAGAAAAGAAAGATGAAAGAAGAAACCTTGAATATTTAAAAAATAGCTAATTTTATGAGTTTTATTATACGGGCCGTAAATAGTTTGATGTTTTGTTACATTTACAAAAGTTTTCCTATTTATTATATATTTTCAAAAAACAATTGTATTTAATATTGATTTGAATATTAAAATGGTCTTAAAAAACACGAAATCTTAATTAAGATAATAAATAAAATCCTACAATTAGTGAAAAATCATGTCTAAAATAGGTGATTTTTCTAAATCTTTCATATTTTTTGGGAAATCGAATGAAATGGCTAAAGCTGGATT
Organism: Cucumis melo; assembly: GCF_025177605.1. NCBI lineage: Eukaryota > Viridiplantae > Streptophyta > Magnoliopsida > Cucurbitales > Cucurbitaceae > Cucumis > Cucumis melo. The sequence continues at coordinate 21,499,680 of NC_066863.1, read as the reverse complement.
TTTGAAATACATACATACATGTGTGTGCGTAAATACATAGATACGTATGTGGAAATTTTCATAAATATAGTAAAACACCAAAATATTTATGTTTCTTGTAACAAAATCAAAAAGCCCATGAAGCCAACTATTTTTTTAAATATTCCACGTTTTCCCTTTCTTTCCATCTTCTTTCTTCTGTCATTTTACTTTTTCTTTCCATCGTCTTTTTCTCTTCGTCTGTAATTTTTTTTCAAACTGTTATTTGATTAAGACTGTGTATCAAATATAAAATATCTATTTTTTTTTTCAAATTGTTATTTGGTTGTTTAACATTATGTGTCAAATATAAAATATCATGCAAAAAAATCGTTGAGATATTGGGTACTCAAATCTAAACGACCTTGTACAAAAAAATAACCAAATCTAAACGATCTCGTGTACCAAAAAAATGTTGAAAAAAATTGTTTAGATTTGGTTACCCAAATTTAAACTATTAATTTTGTGTACTAAATCTAAATAATCGTTTAATAAAAAATCTTGAAAAGAATTGTTTAGATTTGACTACCCAAATTTAAACAATCAAATCTAAATGATCGTGTACAAAAAATAATTAAATCTAAACGATTATTTACCAAATATATTGCACATTTGGGTGTCAATTAATGACGGAAACATTTTTGGTATTTCTCATTGTGGTTTGTGGACTTTTTTCGTTTTTAAAATTGTTCTAACAACGTAAATAGTTTGTTGTTTTATTGTATTTTTTAAAAGCCTCTTCCCCCACACAAAAAATAATACGACAGATTTGACTGTTATATAATTGGATAAATGACTTTTCAAATATTTTTATTGTAAATAAAATTTTCGAAAATGAGATGAATGTCTTAACAGTCTAACAAAAATAAGAGAAATGTGCCCATTTGAATTTTTAATTCCCCATTTTATTATTTTGGATGTATTTAATTTTCGTCTATTTTAATTTGCTTTGATAATCTCCAAATTTATCTTTTTATTAACTGAAAATTAATTTAATTTAATTTAATCGAAAATATTTCATTAACTAACTTCAACCTTTCATTGAAAATATAAAGATTTCTAGGTTTTATAAAAAATTATAGATTTGGATTTTTTTCATGTTAGAAAAAGAAAGTATAGATTTGGTTTTTAGGTTTATTTTATTTTACCAAAACGTTTTTTTTTCTTTCATTAACCTAAAAAATTAGTTTTACCAAATTGAAGATTTAGTGTGTTTCATTTGTTTTATTATTTAATTGTTTTTCAAAAATATCAAAATATTTCATTAATCAATTTTAAAAAATAGTAAATATTTTGTTGTTTTTTTAAAAACTAGTTTAATTTACCTAAAAGATCAAAATAGGTTTTTCATTAATCTAAAATTTATGATTTGTTTGAAAAACATCTTTCTTAACTAAAGTTCAAACTAGTAAGAAGATTAATGTATTCTTCGCCATTTTACAAACTAAGATACTATCTACTTTTTTAATTTTTCCTTGTTTGCTATGACTCTAGAACAAATAAGGATGATTTTTTATGGTAAATATAGAATGAAAGTTCACAATATCAAGATTATTGTGTTGTTGATGTTTATATTCCATCTGATTCTTCATTTCAACAATTTGTTGATTGTATTCAAAGTAAGTTTCTTTTCTCTCTTCCAATCTTGCTATGTCTCGTTTGATTGTTTTTTGGATTGGCTTCAACAATTCTTATCTTATTCGAACTGTAGAAGATAAGGATGTCTTGTGGCTTATGTTGGTATCATCAAAATTCTCTCAAAATGGTTTATTGTGTTCTTGACACTACAATGTCTGACACTTCAAAAAACACAATATATTTGAAATTTGGATTAACAAGAACAAAACATTGTGTCCAATAGTTAAATCTAGATTTCAAAATAAATGATTTTGAAGCTTTTGAATCCTCACAATCTAATATTCATTAAAAAAAGTGCACTTTTTAGGAGCAAATTTGTTTTTTTATAAAAGCTATTTATTTGCTTACTCTCAATAATAGTTCTGAGCTTATTATGCTTTGATCAAATCGTACTTCGTTTGATATTCGTTGTAAAGATTTGTCTTGTGATTGGTATTTACGTGCATAAGTCTATAAGAAAAGTGGTGTGTGTGGTCTGAAAATTCACAAATATCAACCAATGTGTTGTTGACATTGTCAAGGATGACCATAGGTAAGCAACATATTGGATGGTTGTTGAGTGTACAAAGTCCTTTTTTAAATTGAATGACAATGTTTCATTTCGTTCACATAATGTTATTAGCTATATGAAAAGGCATCACGATGTGAATGTTAGTTACGACAAGGCATGGAGAGGTCGTGGGATTGCTTTGAATTATATTAGAGATACTCTTGAACCATCCCATGCTCTTTTGCCAGCATTCTCACGTGGATTGATTGGAAAAAACCCAGGTATCTTAGTTTGGTAAGTACAATGTAATTTATCTGTGATACATTTTAAATTGATAAGACATTTACTTTTGCCTTTATTCATGTTGGAAAACATATACATTAGAAAATAAGCAGATGAAGAAGGCAAGTTTAAGTATTATTATTTTGTGGCTCTTGCTTCTTCTTTAGATGCTTAGAATTACTGTTTATCTATAATATCAGTTGATGGTGGATCTATGAACAATAAATACTTGGGTACTTTACTTATTACTTGCACGTTTATGGTAAGTCAAAGATTGTCCCTTTGGCTTTTGCTATCGTCAACTCGACGATTTGTCATGATCTTGGTCTTTCTGCAACCTTAAGGCTGCATTTGGAGAACCTAATGATCTTGATATTGTGTCTGATGCTCATGATAAGAGTATAACTAATGGGTTTAGTTATGGGTATTATTTAGCATAGCATACTTTTTGTGCATTTCATTTGTATAAGAATCTAAAAAAGAACTACAAGTCATGTCCAATTGAGGATTCAATTCATAGTTGTGCTAGAGCATATACCACCTTTGAGTTTGAATATCACATGAGAAAGTTGAACGATATTTCTTCATCTATTAAGCATGAGTTGGAGGAGATTGGCAAACCGAAGTGGGCTAAGGCATTTTTTTAAAGGAAAATATATTCAATATTGATGACAACCAACATAGCTAAAAGCTTGAATTCATGGTTTGAAAGAAGTACTACCTGTTATTGGTCTTCTAAAATCTATCAATGGTTTGGTTAAAAATGGTTTTATGAACGACGTACTCATTGGAGTTTCCATTGTACACATCTTTCCACATATGTTGAGGATATGATTTAAGAAGCATTAAAAGAGAGTCGAGCAATGAATGTAAGTTTTATTTTATTTCAAATAATGTATTCATCATTATTAAGAGTATAATTTGTAATTTACATTTATAATTACGTGTTGTCAGATTTATTCCATAAATCAACATGAGTTTGAAGTTCATCATGGAACATAATAGTTTCATATTAACATCCTATACTGTACTTGTTGGAAAACGAACTAGAGCTAGACGCAGTGGAATTAACATAAAAAAAATTTTTGAACCCTTAGAACGTAAACAGACATGCATAAACAATTAAATCACGAAGCATACCTTTATGCCGACGTAACTCTCTAAGTTCGAATTACCTTTGTACTGATAAGGATGACCCTCCAAAATTGTATCACCAAAACGCTATGAAATCACTAGCATTTTCTGATAGTATCCACACACGAACTAGAATTCGACTCCTCAAATTCAGGTTCGCTAGAACCTCACAAAGTGGGAATTTCGACTCTCTAAATTCTCTCTCTATGCAAATGAATTTTTGCCTTTTGTTGTATATTTAAAATAAGACGCTCGTGGTCTTATTTATAGACTTTTTAGGGTTTTCTAATAAGCTTTCAATTCTCTAATTGAGCTTATTAATTACCTGGCTCAAAGACAAATTTGATTCAATTCTTTCATGTGGTACCTGTTTCGTTAATTTAATATGACAATGGTCCCATAACCCGTGTGATGGCCCATAAGTCATAATTGGTCTCTAGCAACCCATATTAAATTAATTCGGTGATTCAACATAACCTAATATAATTATTGCTTTAATCTTTTTATCACACGATATCTGTAATTAAATATAAGGCATGAACAAAGACACTTTATGTAATTCAATTGCTTTCTCAATCAATAAGCATACTAAAATAATAAATGACATTATTATCCTTATTAATTCATTTATAGCACGACCATGCATTTCAACAATCCCACTTTATTGGGGGCCCAGAGATATCTCTTCATAACAAGAGGGATAAATTCCATCTTGATTAATCATAGTCCACTATATAATTCATAACGTATTCGAGTACAACCTTTATAATTATCCGGTTAAAGATAACGTTTGATTGCATAAGAATAGATTAATTCTTATGTACGATTCTATGATAATCTCAGGTTTAAGGATCAAACCAATCAATTATTTGAGATTATTTATGACATATGTCTATGTAATAATCTAAAAAAGGGTTAGTCTAATTCTTATTATCTAATAAGAAAATATGATTATAATTCATGTCTCTACATATGTAACCATCCTATGATTATCAATTATAATTCATAATAATATTAATTTATTATTGTTCCTACAATAATGATTGATTAAGGACATTTAGAATATAATAACATATTTATGGATATTATTATATAATAACATGCAATTGAATAATAATAAAAATAATTTTTATTAAACAATAAACAAATTGTCCATAAAATTATTATAGAGCACAAGAAAAAAACCGACAGTACTTGCGAGTCAACTGCGGGACCTTGATTTGATCTCATGCTCCCATACATGCATTGCATTGTCCTCAAGGGAGCTTCATATTCATATGTATACTCATGATCAATTCTACCATGTTTCAAATTTGGCCTTATTTTATAGGAAGAAAAAACGTCCTATTAAAAATGTAAAACAATTTACAAATATGCATCAAGTTGGTGTTGATTCAATTCTTTATCCTAAAGTCAAATGTCTTGTTGGGAGGCCTACAAATATATATATATATATATATATATATATATATATATATATATTTCTTATTTGGAAAAGAAAGCTACTATTAGTATAGTAGGTGTAGTGTCAATATTTGATAAAATGTATGACATATATTGTTGATGGAAGTACACTGTATTTTATTTTAATAAAGAATATGAAAAATCATTCATTTTTTATTTGAAGATCACATATTCAAATGTTAATATGTATTTGCTCATATATTCATATACCTTTATGCATAATCCGTACATAAAAATTGTAATTCATGTGCTTGGTTTAGTGTATAGTTGTCCAATCCAAAAATAAAACATTTAGATGTATTTGTTTCAAAACCAATAAGAAAAAATGACCTCCTGAGTAATTTCACTAAACCATAATCAAGGTTGTTTACCTAGCCAAACTTTATTATAACAAATAGAATTAGAATGTTTCAAACACAGTATATGTCGTGTATGAATGAAGTTATAAACGAGAAACCTAGTTCACACACAAAAATGTAAAAATGTCATGAAGATATGGTATCAACCACAATTTTATGATATCAATCTGTCTATGAAGGTAACTTGTGCAAATTAAACATATATATTGTTCCAAAGTTAAACACAATAAAATCAAAATGAAATTATTCCAAATACAGGATGCAAAAGCTTCAAAATAATTAAAATCTTTGAAATTAGAAGTTGTCTAAACAATTCAAGTTAATATTAAACTAGTTCCTCACAAAAAAAAAAAACTACTTCATAACATAGATAAGCAGTATAAAAGTCTAAATTCAAGTAGAACATGTTCATACCTAGCTTAGATGCAGATTACACGATGGAGAAGTGTTTTCATCATTTTTCTTGATCATTAGTGCTAGTATTCCTTTGGATGCATCTATCTATATAACCTTTTGTTACTGGCTGTCCATTAGTAAGGGTCTCTTGATTTTAAGCCCTTTTCACCTTCGACCTTCATTTCCATGAATAAACATCTCCACCATCCTTGCTTTTGTTGCGTTTAGTTAACAAGGTAAAGAAGACAATCATTAGTGGGTATTACTTAATTAGTGTGAATAAATATTAATTTAAAATATTAGTGATTACTTACGTATTTTAGTGCATGATTATTTTCATCAATGTTGGACAACTTATCATTCATGTCCGACTTCCTATTTACCTTTTTAGTTATGATCAAACAAAATAATATTTATTAGCAATTGAAAGGTTTCAAGAAACAATTATATTTGACCATAAATTTATTACCTGAGTTTTTGCTTGCGAACGATGATGGTTGTACTTTGTCCATAATTTGTTTTGTCGTTTGCAGGGAACCAATAATCTACCAAAAAAAAAAAAGTTTAATATTTGTGATTAAGTATATAGTATATAAATAAATTGTATAAATATGTTTTACCATACAATTTTTTTCTTTTCTTTCCTTTGGATGCTTTCATATATTTTGGTTTCATCTACTGATACTATAACATTATCTATTACCTTGTCCATGTCTTCGTCCTCCTATAACAAAAAATATCTTTATAAGTAAAAAACACATAGTTGTAACAGAATCAATCTAACATCAATAATTCTTTTTTCAAATACCTTGCATTTGCTTCATCTAGTTTATTGTCCCTACTGTTCCACTTGTTTTGTTTGTACCCTTTTCTCTATTTTTTCTCTCTCTCCCAAACGTGAATTCTTATATTGGTTTCCATTCCCAGGTCCATCTTAATCATCGTTTCTTTTGTCGAACATTATTAAATCATCAGATTCTAGATCTACCTGTTGGTCCTTTTCTTTTTCCTCCTAGTCCTTGAGATATCATCTAGTTTCTTCTCGAAATCTCTTGCACCTATTTATAAAATATCTATTAACTACATTTATTGTCAAAGATCTAAATACGATGTATGTTTAATACATACCATATACAATGTACGTCATGAAGTTTCAATTGGTGGATTCTTAATGTATTTCAATCATTGTGTCGACGGTCCCCACCAAATTCTCTATTTTATTGTTCATATTGTCTTCAACAATCTTTATGCACTCAAGCATGTCATGCATTCTTTTGTTTGTTAACTCTTGACACCTTTCCATTCTTTCTGGCACTTGAGTGATTCCATCAACTTGAGAGGTAGAAGGCATGCCTCTATTTAATGAGAGTTGAACTACTCTCTCAACAAGTTGATTCTTTCATAGTTCTTCTTCAACCTCTTCCAAAATCCTCTTCTCATGTTCAAGGAATGGTGTAAAATATGACATGTTTACTTCCTCTGACGTTGTTAGGAGAAGACATATTTTAAGTTCTTACAAAATATCAAAACAGTTTATTAGAAAAGAATTGATAATTAATTTATAGACTTGGTCCATATTATTATAAAATTGCCATTACCTTTGAAGAATTAAATACTTTTGTCTTTAGATATATCCACTTGGGTTGTGTATCCAGAACCCAATTAACTATTCGTTGCACTTTATTAGACACTTTCTGTGTAAAGAAATTCGGTGGAGAGCTTAATGTAGGGAGCACCTCATATGGTCCTACCAGAAGGGGAAATACAAATCCTCTCAATGTTTGCCCTTTTCTAGTTACTGCTCTATTCATGAATTCTACGAGCAGTTCAAATGAAATCCACCCCTAAGGATAACTATCAAACAATTCATCGTCGTCTAACATAAGTATGTGATTCCAATCTAGAAGCTAATCTTCCTGTTTTCGTATGAGAAAACTCTCAAGAAAGTATAACTTTGCCATCTTGATTCTGTCTTCGTCTATTTCAATTGTGATATAACATTAAGATATTGTCTTGTTATTGATTTCTAACTTTCAAAATATATATTTTTTTAATTTTCTCCTCCCTTTATGTTATCTTCATCAATTGCCGGTACCGGTACCTCTGCACAGTTCAAATCCAGTTATAATGGCAGACTCACGTAATCCAAATTTTAGTACCCTCCCTCTTATGAGAAAGTTTAACTGGTTGATAGATTTTGGTTTAGACATCCTCTAAATAAAGTGCAACAACAACTGTGACAATTGATTTACGATGGAGAAGTCTAGCAAGTGTCAAAAATATTGTTCCTAAACCTTTTTGTTAGATTTGCACCTAGGTTTTCTTTGATTTTGTTGATTACACCCACGTCTTGTCTTCAAATTTATTTTTACGGTTTGTTCCTCCTCGAAGAAGACATTAGTACAAATAGTCCCAATATATGTTGAATAAAAAAATGTTATATTTATAGTTGTGGCAGTATTTATATGGAAAAATATATTACAGATGATACGAGGTATTAATTTAATAATAAATCTCAATCATAATTTATAGGAATTCATTATTAAACATATAGTATTTTCCTAATACATTACGACGGACCTTGGTTTAAACTATATAATTAAACAAAATCGTATCTTTACATATTCATGCATTCCAATCAAATTTTGTTGTTATCTCTTCACAAATACTTAGGATTCAATTATAAGTTTAATACCCATAACTCACAGTAGAAAAACCAAATACTGTGTACTTCCAACTATGTACTAACTAAACCCAAGTGATATGCTAAAATAAATGATTGATGTTGTAGACAGAAAATGACAAATACTTTGTATTGTAAGTTAAATCTGTAGGATTCACAGTTAGAAATACCAAATACTATGTATTTTTTAACTACATACCGACCAAAAGTAAATGATATACTACAACAAATGTCAAATATTGTGTACTGTAATAAAAATACGTCCTTTTTCTCTTTTTCTCTTGTATTATTGGTGATTTGCATTTTTACTTTGTTGACTTCTTGTCCTTTTCTTTGTCTTTCACACTTGATACCTATAATTTAGAAATATTAGTAATTAGGCACTTACGAATATAAAAAAAGTTCTTTTTTTCTTTTCATTCGTTACAGAATGTTACCCTTCTTTTTTTTGCGAGTTTTCTTCTTCTTGGTTACCTCATCATTTGATGATTCCTCATCTGACGCCGATGTGTTTTCATTGATTTTTAAAGTTTCACCTTCATTGTTCTTTGTTTGCTCGTCATCATCTTCATTTGTATTTGTCTTCTTCCCCTTCATTACCATTCTCTTGATTGTCTTCCTTCTTTTCTTCCTCTACAACTTTTAATTGTTGTTTTTTTTTTTTTTCCTGGTATCCTTCTTGCAACCACCACACATTCATTAAGTCAATTGAAACTCATATTGTTTAAACGGAATTTGAAAAAAAAAGTTGTATTACCATGTTTGTTGTTTTTGTTTTCTTTGCTCTACTAGAAAAAGACTCTTTTGATGTTTGTAATTTTAAATACTCGACGGTTTTTGAAAAAAAAACATCAAGAAATAAGTGATTTCAAAGATAAAACGTCAAAAATTTTTATGAAAAAGCAGAGGTGGGCCAATTTTTGACTTTCTTGACATTTTTTAAACGTCAAGTGATATGTACTTTCCTTGATGTTTAAAAACGTCAAGTAACATCTATTTTTTTCTTGACGTTTTCAAAACGTCAAGAATTTATATGAAAAGGAGGAGGTGGGGTAGATTTTCAAAAAGTTTTTTACTACGGAACCTTTCTTGATGTTTAGAAAACGTCAAGTGCTATGTGCTTTTACTTGACGTTTTTAAAACGTCAAGTAATGTCTATTAAATTCTTGATGTTTTTGAAATGTCAAGAATTTTTATGAAAAGGGGGAGGTGACTGAATTTTCAGAAAATTCACATTGTCACCTTTGTTGACATTTTGAAAAACATCAAGTGGTATCTACATTTACTTGACGTTTGAAAAACATCAAGAATACTAGGACAATATAAATAATTTTTTAATATTAAAATATTTAAATTTTTAATATCGAAATTTCAGAAAATTCAAAAGGAAAAATAAAAAAGGGAAACCTTAACCTCTTTTTTCTCCAACGTGAAGCATCTCCACCTACAGTCCTCCCCTCCAATCTTGTATGACAAGCATAACCACTAGCAAAATCGCGACGACGAGAACTACACCAGCAATGGGCAACGACGACAACGACCTGGTATTTCTCTTCCAACCTTCTTTTCAGTTACCGCCATCATTTACCCACCAATAACGGGTTGCAACAGTGAGAACTAACACCAACGACGTAACGTTACATTTCTGACTTGGTATTTCTCCCTCAACACACACCTGAATATCTACCATAGCTTCGTCTTCTTTATTTCTCGCAATGTTAGTCTCCGATAGTGTTTTGATTACCCGAATTCGTTGTAGAATCGCTTCTACATCCACATGCGACACGGCGTCGTTTGCAGCAGCAGCAACAACAACAACAACAACAGTCGAAGCAAAGTGCTTTAGATTCTAAGGACGTTGTGGCTGCTGCTATTTCTACGGTCGATGACTTGAAGAAGAGTGAGTTTGATGAGTGACTTGGGTATTCCGTACGCAAAACTCAATGCCAATGATGCTAAAAACTTTCTTGGGTTGGTTTTGGTTTTGTCTTATCCAAAACTTAATCGTAAATAAACCATGTTGGCTTTTAATTGTGTGACCAAACAGGCGACTAGGGTAGGATTACAGGATAAAAGATGCACGTCATACCTATATGTTGCTTCATGCACGAAACGTTTAGTGCAAGTTTTCCTAATGCTTGCCAAAGTGTAAGCGAAACAAAAGGTCTTCTGGGGGCTGAACACAGGAAATTCCTATCTAAACATTAGTTATAATGCTTACTTCTCTACCAGTCGGTATAAATTCTATATAGTAAAAAGTATAAAACTATAATAATCTACTTATTTACACATAGGATTTTATAGGGGAATGGAATAAGATGATTGTGGAATGTGAACTAACTTGGATTAAGAAGAATGAAGGAAGTATTAGTATCCTAGGCGATCTAAGCTATGCGGCGTGTCCTTGATGCGAGATAGATCACTTGATCATCTTATATTTAAGGTGAGTAACGTCTTGGTGCCTAAACACCACACTTGTTCTTCTTTCGAGACACAGATGGTAAAGATAAATCAAGTGATATACATCTAGGCTCTCCTCCTTATAAGCATCATACTGACTCTCTATTTAAGGCGAGCAACCTCTTGACACCTAAACACCATTTTTGTTCTCCTTTTGGGACACAAATGTTTGGAGTCAAAACGCCAGAATGGAGTGTGTTTCCAAACTCCCTTCTGCACGTGTTTAGCTATGTTTTGAATTATAATACAAAAGGTTGCAAGACACTTGAAATTTTTACTGTTATGAGTTCCTTTCTTTTAGTTGGTTTTAAATCATATTATACAAGTTCCCTATTTGGAAAATAAAATTGAATGGTCATAGTATGTAGAAAGGTTTGCAAACTTGCAAAACATCTTGGAATACGGTCAAGAATATTTCTTTTTAAGATTACATAATATGCCAACAACTCACCTACAAGAATGTCTGTAACATTTTTGTTATAGGTAAGTGATTAGGCATTTTTTAGTCAATTCTAAACCATAGTGAAGACTGACTTTCTATTGAGAATTAAGTTCGTATGTTGTGGAGTCTCCATAGAAACGAACAAGGACTTCTTTATTTGCTTCTAGTTCTTGCTTTAAATATGGTGTTGTTGCCTCACAGAAAAAAATCAATAAAAAAGATTGATATCTTTTCCCCAGAGCTACTAAATTGTTGTTGTTTCTGCACAAACTAAAGCAATTGCAGGTACTCACTCATGCTGAAAGCAAAAGTCTATTTTACCTCGATTCATGAATCATGAGCATCTTATGTTCTTAGTCAATGCTGACAACAATTTCTTGATACTATTTTCTTCCTTTAGTCTATTCAACAATTTACTTTTCCTTTCCTTTCAATTAACAAACTTGAATTCTATATGCTTGCTCACATCTTTTCCTTTCCTTTCAATTAACAAACTTGAATTCTATATGCTTGCTCACATCTTTTCCTTTCCTTTCAATTAACAAACTTGAATTCTATATGCTTGCTCACATGTCATACTTCCCTTACTCAAAGGTTCATGCTGAATTAAGGAAATGACTTCACAATAATGTCAGTGCTGAAGTTGTTGAATCCGTTAGAATTACATATGGAGGTAACCTCTTTGCTTGTATGAAAAATATTGATATGTATGCTATATTACACTCTTTCCTATCTACTTTGCTGTTATGTGGAAAACTAGCAATACAAATATTAGGCAAGAGCTGTAAGGATTTTCAGTACATTTTAAGATAGCTATTTTAAGTAAAATTTATTTTGTAAGCATCTTCTTCACACTTTCTTTTTCATTCACTTGTTTCAATTTATCCTTCCTTTTTTTTTTTTTTTTTTTTTTTTTTTTTTTGCTTTTTAGGGTTCTTGAGTTTGGGGATGTTGGGGCTCTCGACCAATTCCAATCTGAAGGTAAAGAGGCGTGGAGGTGTTCGACTGTTTCAAACCTGGTTGTGTTTATCCTTCTAGCCCCACATACATTAATTTTCTAAGCTTAATGTTGTTTTAGCTTTTAGATTTAGTTAGGTGTGGCTTAATTTTTACTTTATTTTTTTGTGATTTAACTTTTCCAATTTCTTGCATTTATTCTTGTACCCCTAAGTAGCTTTGAAAATTTTAAAAATTGGAAAACATTTAAAAACAGAGAGAGAGAGAGAGAGAGAGATCTTCCAAAGGCCTTTTTTTTTTATCCAAACTATATTGGAAAAAAGTTAAAGAAAAAATTTGAAAATCACTTGTTTTTTGTTTGGTTTATAATCATTCAGATGCCATATATGGAACAGAGTTGGTAACATCAGAGAGTGTGGATGGTGACTCGGTGTTGAAACATCTACGGAATCATCAGGATGCAATTCTCTGCTGTTCCCTCAAGGTAAAAATTAAATTAAATTAAATAAACACCCAACTGAACAAAAAATGAACTTAATAATAGTCTTGTAATTTATGTGTAATTGTCTTGTAATTTATGTTGATGGATGGTTTGTAGTCGCAGCATGTTCATGTTTGCAAACCAAGCAGGCCTTGAGGGAGCTACACTTAAATTCTGAAAATGGAAATTACCTTCCCAATAAAGAGAGCTACACTTAAATTACCTTTCCAGAAATTTCTTACAAAAACTAAGAAGAAAATGATTAGATAAAACCATGTGGATTTCAGGCCATCCGTAAACAGAAGCATTAAATGATATTGCATTGAAAAGTTTACAGTAGAAATTGTAAACAATATATAGTAATCCTCTGAAATTGATAAAGGAGGGTCAACCCAAACCATGGAATCAGGCAAGGGGGAATGAAAAGGTAATGAATAAAAGAAACATGTTTACTGATGCATATTTCTTGAAAGGTGTTTTTATCTCCATTGTTGGAATTTTTGTTTGAATGTTCTGTACTTTGTCTTTGTTATTTTTTTACTTTTTTGTTTGAAGTTGTATTTTCTTGTACTTCGTTAATTAATTTTCTTGTACAGGTTTAGTACATATCGGCAGTTATTATAATGATTTAGATTTAAGAAATGACTTTAGATTTTGAAGCATAGTGTAACTTGAGGGAAACCGTGACAGAATCACCAAAATAGTATCTACCTACTCCTTTCCACTCCTACTATTTATAGCCTAGTACCATAATAATCTCCCAAACTATACCCTTACATGACTTTTTTACTTCTCTCCTTCATCCTTTCTCACATTTTCCACTATTTTTAGAGTTCTTTTTAGTTGGTTATTTAAAGACAAGTATAAATATTTAAATTCATTGTATTTTGTAGACTACTAGCAATTAGGATTAGTCTGTTATTCTAATTTGTTGTTTTTATAGGGTCCACTACAAGTTGGGAGCACTGAGTGTGGATACTATGTCATGAAGTTTATAAGAGAAATTGTAATTAGGGAAAGCATTGTCATCTCGGATTCGATATGTTATATATCAAACTATTTCTTTTGTGGGTATAATAATTTTCATGAATACTAATTCATTTATTTGGCATGTTTATAGATTGATACACGAAAATCAAATCATACTCACAAGCTGAGTTAGATAAGGTGCGGGTTTAGTTGGTTGATTTTTTGGGTTCGTACATATGATCTACGACTTATTTGTGATTCTGAAGTCGGAAACTTTTTTTGTGGCGATTGTTTGAATTGTTCATGTAGAGAGGGTCGATCGATATACTTTTGATATTTTGTTGTGATTTAGGGTTTAGGTGAATTGTTGATAGGTGAATTAATCATATGTAGGGGTTGCCATTATGAAACTTTATAGAGATGATATAATTTTGGGCTAAGTTAGTTAATTAGATGATGTTAAGTTGAATTCTTGGAAATCTGATGAAATTATTTATATTGGTTTTGTAGATATGAATATTTGCAACATTTTGGAAATGATATGGTAAAAGGTTTTATATTTGATGAATATTGTCGTTTATATGTATTTATGGAACAATTGTTGCACCACTATACAGGACCAATTAGAGCAATAATATAGAAACAAAATTATAATTAAATTACAATTAAAAAAATAGAAAAATGTTTGACGGTTTTAAAACGTCATAAACAATTGCATTCTTGACGGTAGTAAAATGTCATAAACAATCACTTTCTTGACAGTTATTAAATTTCATGAAAAAGCATACTCTTGACAGTTTTAAAATGTCATAAATAATCATTTTCTTGACAGTTATTAAATGTCATGAAAAAAACATACGCTTGACAGTTAGCAAATGTCATAAATATTCATATTCTTAACGGTTTCTGTCCTACATACTCATATTCTTAACGGTTTTAAACTGTCATTAACATTTATACTTTTAACGATTTTAAATTGTTATTAACATTTATACTCTTGGCAGTTTTAAACTGTTATTAACATTTATACTCTTGACGGTTTTAAACTGTCATTAACATTTATACTCTTGACGATTTTAAACTGTCATTGACATTTATACTCTTGACGATTTTAAACTGTCATTGACATTTATACTCTTGACGGTTTTAAACTGTCATTAACATTTATACTCTTGACGGTTTTAAACTGTCATTAACATTTATACTCTTGACGGTTTTAAACTATCATGAAAAGTTGTATATTTGACGGTTATAAACTGTCGACGTTCACTATTCTTGACCTTTTTACCAACCGTTAAGAACTTTGTCTTCCTTGACATTGGCTTCAATGACGATTTTAAAATCATCAAGAGAGTCTGTTTTTGTAGTAGTGTGCACCTTGGTGGCAAAGAAAAAATAAGATGCATTGCTACACGATGAGGCAAACAAACCAGACGCCAAGTTGGAAAAGTTGTGCTAGGTGAAAGGAGGCCTAAAAATTACTTTTAAGTCTTGTTGTAAGAAAAAGTCTAAGTTCTAATTGTACTTTATTGTAAAGTGTTAAGTTAATAAAGAGAGAAAGTTTATACTTATTCCACTGCATTACCTTGCGTCTGTCGCGTAAGTAGTTGAAAGGTATTGTTAAGCTAAGTATTAAAGGCTAGACGATAAGACTAAGTTAATGAAAGTTAAATTGTTGTATTTCACTGTACTGTGTTAAAAAAGTTTGACGTTTAAGCCTTGCATTTAAGCACTTGTTGAGAAGTTATTTCGTTCACTAGGCGTTTAGCGTTATCTCGAGGTGTGGAATGCGTTGAGGGCCTAGGTAGCACACCTCCACTAGGTTGCGAGAAGCGACTTTTGGGTCAGAGCGTGACAACAACTATGTAGAAAATGATTGCATAGTGGAGTGAAGCTGGCCGATGCATAAAAGGCAGAGGTGTAAATGGGTTGGGTTGGGAGACATTCTCAACCCAACCCATATTTTTGGGTTGGGTGGGTTGTCAACCGAATAACTGGAATTAAGTTTCCAATCTAACCTAACTTAACCTATAAAATATGAGTTGGGTTGTTAGGTTGTATTTTTTTTTCATTTCTAAATCCTAATGTTTGTAAAGTTCAAAATTGTTCCTTAAAAAAAGTTGAAAATTGTTGTACATTCATAGATAAACTCAAAGTGTCATACATACATAAATTCAAAGTTTCAAGAGTTACAAACACATGTAAATTTAGAATTCTTAAACATACATAACTACTTGTCTCCAATGTCTAAAATAATATAAAAACTAAAGTCAAGTAACCCACACAATCACCCACATAATCATCCACCAACTAACAACAAAAAGAACACATAACTAATGACATTCGTAGAAAACCAATAGTTGAGAGAAGTGCTCATAAACAACAACAAATTAAACCAATGAAAAAGAGGAGAATATGACAAATAAAATTAACAAAAATGGTACAGTACACTAAAACAGAACAAAATACCCCCAACTTTCAGAAAACATACGCTATAATCAATTATAGAAAAACTAAAAATGAAGTATGCACTTTTCCTTTTGGTTCAGGTATGCATTGAAGCTGCTCTATCATTATGCACATTGACAGAGGTTGATCTTAACTGTGTTTGTGGGTTATTTTCTTATGGAGTAACCATACTAACAGCTCTAAGAGACAATGTTTTCCATATTCTAAGGTTATTTTCTTTGAAAAGGTGGAACTATTTCTTTTCCATATTCTCACATTTTTTTCCTAACATTTTTGCTACTTCCTATAGATTCGGTTAACTATTCAATGTTTCACTGACCACAACTTTAATTTTAATAATTTACTTGTTTCTTTGCATCTTTAATTTATAGGTTTAATTAATTGAATTTAATTAGATTTAATTAACATCATTTCAATAACAAAAACAATGACGCTCGGCCCTACAGGAAATGGTGCAATCAAATGAGGAAAACCTCCTAATTGAGAAACTAAATCTATTCAATGCTTCGGTTATAAAATCTTCAAATTTTTCGTTTCCTTATTGTCATTGACTTCAAAAAGGAAAAGAAGTAACAAAAAATGCCTACTCTACCATTGATGATATAACAACAAATTTTCTCCTCTGGAGTTATACCAACAAGCTTAGATGAGTAGATGTATAGGAAAATCAAATCAAATAAAAAAAGTATTCAAAGATCGTTTTAAGCAGAATCACAAGACCAAACTCCATAAACATTGACTTCCATCTTGAACCATATAAAGAAGAGAAGGAAAGTAAGTCAGAAAATGATGACAAACCTGTTACGATGACCGTCGAAAACGGAAGGAGGGAACTTCATTCTAGAACCACACTGCTACCGTGCTAATTCGAATATAGATTTAGAGGGACGGAGAAGACGAAGGCGTGCTTTGCAACTGCGAACGGAGAAGACAAAGGAGATGAAGGAGACGAAGGAGACGAAGGAGACAGAGAAGATGGAGAAGCCGAGTGAGGACTAAGGAGAGGAGAGCGGCGCACGCGTAAACTTAACCTAATCCTTATATTTTATTAAAAAATAATATAATATATAATATAAATATATTATATATAAATATAATATTTATATATATTATATTATATTAATTCGGTTATGTTGGGTTGAATCCAAATTTTCAACTCTTTAACTCGATTCCCAACCCAACCCATATAATATGGGTTGGATAGTCTGGGTTATCAGGTTACCCAAGTTATTTTTACACCCCTAATAAAAGAAATGTGTTGAGCTTAGTGGGCTGAGCAACGAGAAGTGAATCAGGATTATTCCCGAATGCTGTTAATGAAAAGGACATCATTGTAGTCTAAACACGAGATGATGAGTCTTGACATATTGAGTAGTTCATGTACTTGGTAGAAAGGAATATATGAGACTAATGTGTGTTTTTACGATTTATGTTTATTGAAATTAGGTGTTGAGCTTGTGTTAATAAAAAGAAAATGATCTATGAATTGTATTGATCTCAAAAGGTTTTCGAAAGCATCACTCACTGAGTCATAAACTTACATTTTAAGTTTTTCCTCCTAACACTACAAGAGACGGGGGGGGACTCCCGACGCACAACGACGTCAGAAGAAGCTAAAAATATATCGGAAAAAGCTATCTCGACGTCGTTTACTGCGTCGAAACACACGTCATAAGAAACGCGTCAGGAGAAGAATTCCCGACACATGACCAACAAGGCATCGAGAATACCTCTCCCAATGTCTCTTATGCCGACGTTTGTCATTGCGTCGGGAATTACATCTCTCAATGTTTCTTTATCAGACGTCGGACATGCATCGGGAGAACTATCCCCGACGTGTCATGTACATCTTATTCCCGATGTTATGTTGCGTCGAGAATTCATTTTTATATATAATTTTTAAAAAATATGTAATTTTAATTTTTTTCTTAAAATATTTTGCTTAAACAAGTTCTCTATTTTTGTGAAATAATGACATTCGTTTTGAATTAAATTAAAGAAAATTCAATATAAATTAATAAATTACGAAATACAAACACAAATTGAAAAAGAAAAGATTTGATATTCGTAATATTCATAATTAAAAAAATATAATAGCATTAATAATACAAATAATCTAGTATTCATAATACAAAAAAGCGCAAACAAAGTCATACATCTCCTAACGATGCTCGTGCACGCCATTTTACATCACAGGTCCTACAATGATACAAAAGTAGCTAAGTTTAGTACATATATCCATAGCATCATTGTATACTCTCATTGCAAAAACTTAAGAATAATGAGAACATATATACGTACCGCAAAGCTAAGGATCATGTGGTGGTCCTTGCTATGCCCGAGTCATGTCCTGTATCAACTTTCGCATTTGTTCCATTTATGAAGCTAACGCTTGGTAATTTCTATCTTGCAATTGAATTTGTTCCAAAGCTTGATCAAGTTTAGCTTGTATTTGAATCTCTCTTTCTATGGCCGACTGAGAACATGTTGTCATGGAATTGCTTGCACTCATCGTCTTGCGGGCCTTCGGCTTGGGTCCCCAACCAAAGCCTTTTGAGTAGCATAGTCGTCTACTCAACACCTAATCGCATATCTCATCCCCAGAGAGTGGCTGACTACCTTCTAGGGTAGGCTGGGACCGAAGTTCCAGCACTTGATTCTACAACAAATTTAAAAACTAAGTTAGGTAACGTAAAAATATATAATGAAATATGATAATTAATAAGGGCATAAGTGTTAGTTCGATAACTTACATGCGCATCCTCTGCAGTTTGTGACAAAAACGTTCCGGCTCGAACGTGTGTTTCCCGAAAGAACTTCACACGATCGATCGACTTCCCTTTTTTCTCAGTGAGCTCGTGCGATCGTTGTAGAAACGACTTTGACCCGCTGCTAGGATTGTACGACTACTTCTGTCTAGCAGCATTGTTTGTATGTGATTACTCCTGCATGAAAACAATTATATTGTTTATTTCTTATACATATTAAAAGTTGAAATCATAATTAAGTATGACAAATACCTGGAATGCACGACTCATGTAGTGTCAATCCTCATACGACCAATTAATACGTTTGGTGGGTTGGCACGAGCCTTCTCGGAGTCGCTATAGTTTTTGAAGTGTCTGTGATAGTTGGCCCTAAACTCTTTAAAGGTGGTGAGCATCTGATGCTCAACAATCCTATTCATTGTTTGATCAATTAAATTAAGTACAAAAAACCGCTACACATTACACAAATAACACATTAGATTGGTTAACTTAGATATATTTCAAACGAAATTATAAATATGTAGTGGACTTAATTACCTGGAGGTCGCCTTTGACGGCCTCAATGCATTCTTTACTAACGTCTGCTCACTTAAGGCAGCGGACGGAAAATGTCTTTCGCACGCACACGCCTATCGCCTGACTGAAGCGAATGGCGTGTGGGGAAATAGGCTTCTTCCCTCCAAAGGCGATTGTCATCAAAATGTGCTAATTGACTGCAACGTGGTGCTCCAACTCTAAGAGTCGAGATTGCGCACGTTTCCTAGGAGTCAGAGTCACAGGTGGTTGAGAAGACCCTGCTCAATAAATTATAATAACATATAATGTTAGAGAAAAAACTCATGAAATAATCCTAAGTTAAAATGAAGGAAATTCTTAGACTCACTCGCATTGTCGCCCACAGACGACGACCCTCTCGCAAGGTTATCTAAATCGTCCTCAAACTCGAGGAATATAGCATCCGTCTCCAGAAGATTATTACGTTGGTATGACATAATGCTTGTGGACATATAAAACAAACATTCAATAAACAAATACAAACACATAGCTAGAATCAAATATATAAAATACATAAATATGTGGGTACGTGGTTTGTGACTATAATTCGTGGTATCCTTGGTTTTTCCTTCGATGTTGAACAACGTACGAACCAAATTGTCACAAACATTTTTCTTAATGTGCATTATGTCAAGTTTGTGACGTAATAGTAGTCTCGACCACTAAGGAAGTTCGAAAAAAATACTTATCCATCGTGCAGCCTACTTTTACGCCACACGTGGTTTTCTGTTTTCTCTTCCTATTCAAATGGGGCTTGTAAATCATTTAGCATACCAAATCTATCATCTTCTTCATTAAATTGCCTACTACTAGATCCTTCATAAAAAAAGATTACTACTAGTTCCTTCCTTAAAGTTTTTTGTACCTCTAAAGCTTAACGACTCTCTATGATATACCCATTCTGTGTAGTAGGGGATATTCCAATAGTCAGTAGATATCGTTCCACACCCTCTAATGAGCTCCTATCTAAATTCAAACATCTCTTGCATGGACACCTTAATCGTTTGTAGGCATTAACGTGAAACTTGACAAATTATAAAAATTGGGTCACTCCCTGTCTATACTCAAGGGAGAAATTAATTCTAATTTTCATCCAACCCTTGTCCATCGTTTAAGTCCCTAAAATATAAATATGTTTGATTAGAAACATATCTCTGTCCCTTTCTCACATCCATAAACTTACTCCCCTGAATTTTCACTATTTTTTAGTAATATACAGTCTCTCAAATTTTTCACTCAAACCCTAACTTTAAACTAGAGAGGCCACCATAACTACATGATAGCCAACACAATCTAATTATTAATAACAAAATATTGTATCATCGCATCCTACCCACCTCTTCCAACAACGCTACCTTACAGGCTATCCTACTACCACCCCAGGAAACCATCCCAAACAGAAACAAATTCAAAACAAAAAAAGCTACCGTAACTGCAGGATAGCCATCCCAAATCAACAATAAAGTTATTCAACACAAAACAAACAGACTACCTTAACTGCATGATCGCCAAAACAAATCTTAACACATATTACATTTTCAATTCAAACCCCCTTCAAATTTCAATTCAAGAACATTAATTGAAACTTTTAATTCAACACACATTCAATAAAAAAGTACAACACACATTCAATACAAAAATACAAAAGTACCTAAAACAGTTTTTTTTTTTTTTTAAAAAAACCCTAAACTATCAACCCTAAACCTTAAAATTAAGGATTTTAAACTTACCTTAATGCACGACGGTAGATAGCGGCAAAAACGGACGACGAGGAAGGCAACAGTGACAGTGCACGACTGCAGGCGGTTTGTCTTTCCCTTTCTTACTCTTTCGTTCGTTTCGGTTCTGTGATTCACAGAGCTGAAATAAATTTATAGGAGATCTCCCGACGAATCACGAAAACATCGAGAGATCCCACTTACGACGTCGGGAATTTGTACCCTTTCCTGACGCACCATAACGACGTCGAGAATGGTCTTTATTCCTGACGCCATCCCAGATGCATAAAGCATAGCGTCAGGGATATATGTCCGCCATAATTAATTCGTCCTAAATTACGACGGGACTTTCCCGACGCACCACAACAGCGTCTTAGTACTTCTATCTTGAAATGAACTTACCAATAATGTCAAAAGTAGGATAATGAAATTGTCAAAAGTAGGATAGATTTACTTTAGTGCCTTGTTGTGTATTCGGTCCATGACTTCAACACGTTGTCCTGAATCCCATCCACAATTTTCACTATCCTACTTTTGACAATATTTTTCTTAAATAATATTATTTTAAAAAAAATTCCTCATTTTTTTGATATGTTCCTCATTTCTTATGCTATAAAAAATTAATCCATCAATACTCTAAGGCTAACTCAAGAAATCAATCACTCTATTCATCTCTATTATTCAAGAAGTTGCTTGAATATATAAAGTAAAATAAAAATAAATGCAAAAGAATATTTAATTTTATAAATCTCTATCAAATTTTAATTGTTCAAGATTAAAGATGCAATTCAAAAGTTAAAAAGACCTATTATAACAATCATTTATGGACTTATTGTTATGTGGAAAGAATCCATTTGAACTCAAAGATTAGAAAAACCAAGCAAAATCAATTGGGAGGGAGTAAGCAAAATATATACTTTGGACCAACAAATTAATTTATTTAAAGAGTGAAGGGTAGTTTTGAACTTTCACTAATCTTCACACACAATGGAAGGGTAAATGAAAACTTATCTTTCAAACTTAGGTCTGTTTTGAAAAAAAATGCAAACATTTAGGCCTTTTCTGCAATTACATGAAACAAAAATCTATGTGTCAATTTTGTAAATTACCTTCCCTCAAAACCCTAATTCAAGAGCATATAAAATGGGGCTCATCGACCAAGCCGAATTGTAAAGCAGAGAGAGCATTAACGAGCGGCGCCCCAAGATGCAGATTTTCGTGAAAACCCTAACGGGGAAGACGATTACGTTGGAAGTTGAGTCCAGCGACACCATCGACAATGTCAAAGCTAAGATCCAGGATAAGGAAGGTTGGGTTTCTGGTTTCTGAAGCAATATTTCTTCCTTTTCTTCTGTTTTTATCCTTTGAAATACGCATGTTTTGGATTTTTACAATTCACGGTGCATGTTTCAGGTATTCCCCCTGACCAGCAGAGACTTATCTTTGCCGGGAAGCAGCTCGAGGATGGGCGAACGCTCGCTGACTACAATATCCAGAAAGGTTTGTACCATGCGTTTCATTGTCTTTTTTTCTTTCCCATTGAGAAAATTAAATTGGGCTAATGAAGTAAAATAAAAATAGTGTATTGTTTGTGGACGAGGTAATCTTATCTACTGGGTATGCTTTAATGGAAACTTTGAATAGGCATGGTTTAATCGTTAATGAGCGTTGTACGTTCATGTGGAAGAAACTGGATTTGAAGTTTCTCATACTATCAAGGAATGACTTCTAACGTTCAGCTATCTAGTTTTATTGAAAAAAAAACTGAACTTCTCTGGTTGCGAAACAATAAGGAATTTGAGCTTGTTCGGTGTTTTAGCTATTGAATATTAAGCAGAGGATCTTTACGAATTGATAGGTCTCTAACTGATAATCTGTGCTTACATCTTAAATTTACGGTTTAGCTTACGTGATTTTTGGGAGTTCAATCACACTCTTGAGTTTTTATTAAGTGCATTGTTCTAAGAAGTGAAATTGAATCTCATTGCTTTGTTTTTGTAATTTTTTTTTGCAGAGTCGACACTACACCTGGTGCTCAGGCTTCGTGGTGGTATTATTGAGCCGTCTTTGATGGCATTGGCTAGGAAGTACAATCAGGACAAGATGATCTGCCGCAAGTAAGCTTCAATAATATGCTTAATTATTTGCGTAAGAATGTTCTGAAACTGGTTGTAACAGTCTTACAATTACATTGTACACGGAGTTGGATCATGGGTGGTTAAGTTTCAGTCTCCAAACCGTCTTCCTAGACATCCTATTTTTTTAGACCCTGAATCACTGAATGCCTTGGAGAACATCTAATTTATATTGTATATGCACTTACGGATGCTTACATAGTCGTTATCTGAAGTCAATCGGGTACAATTAAATTGCAGGTGCTATGCCCGCCTGCACCCTCGTGCTGTCAACTGCAGGAAAAAGAAGTGTGGACACAGCAACCAGGTGAATAAATTTTTAAAATTCTGCTAAAAATGTTTTTTGCCAATACAATTTGATACTTCAAATTTGCTGCAGAACTTAGCCTTTTTTTTGTTTATCGTTTGATTTGCAGTTGAGGCCAAAGAAGAAGATCAAGTAGACCGTTGATTTTGATCAGAGAGTATGCAAAAGTCTATGCTTTGATTTATTTTCAGGATTGCTTATGCTTAGAGCCATTTGGCTTATACTCATTAGGAGTTTGAACTGTTGTGTTTTTTGCTTTTTAACATTCTCGAGAAACGGCATGTTTTGTTGTTGAACTGAGTACGAAATTTTCAGCTTCTTATTTCCCATTTCTTGGCTCTTTACTTTATCAACCAATATAACAACGCAAAATACTAAAAATAATTACAAGAGTTAAAATAAAAGTTTGATAAGTCCTAGAATCGAATACTACTTTGGAATGAAACTTAGAAGTTCATGTAAAATGTACCTTTTCGAACTTGATCAACTACTGATCTTAGTTAAAAGATGTTGCTCAGAAGTCATGACCCAGAAAGGAATGAAATTCAGCAATTTTGTGTGCATCGCCTTAGGCTCAGTGCTGATTGAGCTGTCTGCGTTATTTCTTGGATGCTACTAATGCATTTCAAAGTAATACAGTTCCTATATCACTTCGTGTAAATTGCACAAAGATAAGGATGGAAGGTACAAAGATAAGGCTGGAATGTACTTGCTAAAACAGCTAGCAGTCAAAAGTTCCTCGGTGTTTTTTTGAAAATGGCTAAAAAGGGTTCGATTACTTTTAGGATAACTTTTATGACAATTGATAGTGGAAAATTAATTTTGTCCTTAAATGAAAATTTTCAAACATGAAAGTCATTCAATATTAGATATTCAATATGCAATGTTATGGGTGAGACAAACCCTTTCCGTCAACACATATGCAATGTTGTTGGTGAGACAACAATGATAATGGTGAACGTATGCTGGCAATTACCATTTTAGGCATTTTAATTAGTTTATCCTTTATCCTTGCATCTAATTAATTTATCCTTTGTTACCATTTTGTGCATTTTAATTAGTTTATCCTTTGTCCTGACATCTGACTAATTTATCATTTGTTTTTGCTGTTTTTCATCTACGGCGACTTCTATTTCAAATCGGCATCTGACTAATTTATGGTTTGTTTTTGCTGTTTTCCATCTACGGTGACTTCTATTTCAAATCAATTTTTCTTTCCATCTTTTTCGAGGTCTTTTTCATTCTCCATCTTGAGTGCCCTCCATTTCAAACTTCTACCTGCAAAAACCTCCCATTTTCACCTACCTTTTCCCCACCTTATTCCCTTTTCTCGCCATTTCCATCTGTTTGTTATGAAGTTTGGAAATTATGTTGTCCGGTTGTGGTGGTATTGTTTGATTATAGATTAATTTGTTGTGGACACCATGTGTTCGTTAAAAGTCTCGAAGGAAGCTTTTGTTGGGTATTTGTAGAATTTTCATTTATGGCTTCAGACTTCAGTAGTTTTACGCTTCGTCATCACAAAAGTCTTGGAGGGCTATCCACGTGGTTATGGAGCTATGTTGCTATTTATTTGTGTGAGATTTTATATCTTTTGCTTGCCAATGAATGCTGGTTTTTTGTTAAATGAGATGGTTTACTAAATTTAATTTTGATTGATTATAACAATTTGCCTATTTTATATACGCTAGTTGGTCATGCTTTTGACTTTTGAGGAGAAAAATATATCTAAGATGAAATTCAAGTTTTCTTGTGCTACTTGTACTAAAAACTAGCAATAATTTACATGAACCGGTAACACCATAATATATTGGGATGGAAAATATTGTATTTGATCATATTTACTACTTTGGAACTATGTGATATGGGAAATGAGAGATCGTCCCCCATTTAGTCATGATGCCATTTAGAAAATTGGCTATTGTTTTATTACACTAATGAAGTACTGAAATTAAGAGGGCCAACTTATTTGGAACACCATCATTTTTAGGTGCATTATCACTTTTAGGTACTTATATTTTATCTCGCACACATCTCGCACGTTCAAAACTTTCACTAGGTTTCAAAATCAAATTTATGTCTCTCTTAAGTCCTTTGGAGTGCTTTTGTGCATGTTTTGGAAGCCTTTTAGGTACTTATGTATCATCTCGCACACATCTCACACATATCGCACTTTTACTATGGGTTTTGAAATCAAAAATTTTACCTCTCTTATCTGTTCCTTTTTATTTCAGCCTTTCGTTATGACATCGACATCGATTAACACACCCATGTACACAATTAAGTTGTCCTATCATTTTCAGGCTCTAGTAAGTTGTTTGTCTCCTTTGGAAAACACAACACGTAATATTAAGGCTAAACTCAAACTAGATCAGTTAGCTTTATTTAGGAAAACAAGGTTCGGCCACTTTTTGGACCTTCAATGTACCACCCATTCATTACTTATTGTTAAGGGAGGTAGAAGATGAAATGAAAGATCGTATAAGTTTATTGTCAAGGGGTGTTGCTTGTACTTTTGGTAGAAGGGAGTTTAACATTGTAACCGGTCTACAGGGTCCCAAAAAAGGGTCATTTTAGTCTGTTGAAAATAGTAGATTGTTGGAGAAGTTATTCAAAGACAAAAGTCTATTTGTGTAGGCGAGTTAGAGCACACATTTTTGGAATACGATGGTGATGACGATGTTATGATCAAATAAACTTTGGTGTATTTTATAGAGCTATGCTTATTAGGAAAAGATAGAAGAACCAAAGTGGACAAATTTTTTTTAACAACTACTAATGCTAAGGACACATTTGATAATTATGATTGGGCAGGAATTGTGTTTTGACGCATGCTTAGTGGCTTAAAAAGAGCATTGGACATACAATATGCCAAGGGAAAGAGGAAGTCTACTAAGACAAAATATACTTTCTTAGGATTCCCGCATCCATTACATGTATGTTACTTTCTACTTTAAACTTTTTTTTTTTTAATTTCGTACTACATGAACTTTATTTTTGTTTTTCAAATGTGAAATAGGCTTGAACATATGAGTCTATACTAACCATCATTGGATGTGGTGTAGAGAAAGTAAACGATGATGTGATAACACGTATGCTAAGGTGGGTGTGCCAACGACCACAGAAGTCTCATATTACACAAGACCAGGTGTTCGAGTCGCCGATGGTAAGTAAGCAGGTAACTAACTTGAGGATTATTTGTTCCTTTTTGTTTGCCCTAAATACATTTGCTTTTTCTCTGCCCTAAATATATTTGTTTTTTCTCTTTTTAGTTGATAATTAAGGTGGTCATTGAGATGACTCCTGCAAAGGAGTAGTTAAGAATTAGTTTAGGTGAAGTTTTTGACGAACTCTACCCATCTAACATTGTTGATACGAAGAATGACGGTTCAAAAAGAGTAAGAGAAGTTAGTAATGATAAAGGTGACTTAGAAAAGAGTAGAAAACAAAAGTGGAAGTTTGAGATGAACGAGGCTATTAGGAATCTTGACGATCAAGTAACAGTCATTGAAAATCAACTTATAATTCTAAAATTAGATATTGCAAAATTGAAGGGCATGATATCCACCATCTTCAAACACATTGAACTCCAAAAAAGGGTTATGAATTTAAGTCTTGCTTTTTAAAAACTGTTAATGCTTTTTTGATCTTTGTATCGAGTTTAGTTTCTATCATTATCCTTACTAATGCATGTTGAGCTTCCATAGGGTTCATATTGAGTTAGAGCAGCTAATCAACATGTCGAAGAAGGTTCATATTGGTTTAAAGGAGCCAATCGATGTCATTGACGATGAGGTTCAGATTTAGGAAATTGGAAAAAAAAGTTTTTACTCATTTGGATTCAGACGTCATGAAGATAGAACCATTTTCCAATCTACGACCATATGTTCGACCCGTACGTAGGAAGCGTGCAAGTGTTTACCTGTCTACCCCATTCACAACTTTAACTAAACAGTCTACGACATCAACCATTAATAGCTCTTGGTCTCAACCATTCGTTTATGATCCCATGCATAAAATACTAGACACCGAGTTAGATAGACTTAGAGTTTGGATTACAAACAAGCATACAAGCAATGAGGCTGTGATACATTTTATGGGAAAAATTGACGATGTTTTTTAGAGAATTATTTATAATGTGTCGTAGGTGGTTGGCGAATGAGGGAAGGACTTTTCTTATCATTTTTTTCTTATTAATTTTTTTGTTGTTAATGTTATGGTTTATCTACATTCAATAGCAGCCCATACATTTAGTGCTTACTTTTATTTTTATTAGAATTTGGATGCATTTTTTTTATTCGCTTGAAGATTAAGGCAACCAGGATACTTTCTGCACAAAACTTCACAATTGTAGACACAATCTTTGTACTGAAAGGATAAGAGCCCTATGCAGTGGAATAAATTTAAACAAAACCATAACTCAAATTTAATTGGGATCTTAAAAATACCACTACATTGAAAAAATACAAAAACAAATTTTCTATATTAAGGATGCTTTAAAAAAAAAAGTATATAGATAAGAGAAAATGTACTTAGTCTCGTGGAAGCCTCTATATCTACTAAAACTTTAATATTGGGGCATTACCACGGTTTGTGGGAACCAAAATTAGAATGAGAATTTTGTAGAAAAGAATCGAGAGAGAAAGTCACAAAGTTCCCAGGAAGCACCCTTGTATTTATCGTACTTACCTCCCATTTTCTTCCGACTGAAGAAGAGGAAAGTTAGAGAGAATATGAGATACGTGGGAAAACTAACCAAGTTCCCTATTAATTTAATTATTAAATTAATATTAAAATTAAAATAAATAAATAATTTATTGAATTAAATTAATAATTAATTCATATTTAATTAATATTTCATTTAAATGATTTAAATGAAGATCTATCACATAATTTATAGTTTTAATTTAATTAAATAAAAGTAAACTAAACTATCAATTAATTCTTCAATTAATTAATTGCTAAATCAAATATCTTCTATTTAATTTAATTCAAATTTAAATCATATTCAAATATAAATTTCTCTCATAACTTATAGTTTTAATGTGTATCATATACACATTAAATTCAAAATGAGTTATGGACAATATGAAGAAATCTCATGATGTCATTTGGTTTGCTTAACACCCAACTGCATTGAACTTAATGAATTGAATATTTCACCCTATATGGATTAAATTTTTGATAATTGATGACACATTGGTTTATTCAAAAAGGAAGGAAAGACATGATGAATATCTCAAAATAGTATTACAGACATTACGAGATAGGAAGTTATAAGCTAATTAAGTTTAGCAAATGCGAGTTCTTGTTTAGACAAATGATATATATTTTTTTATCACGTTATTACACCTAAAGGAGTACTGGTAGATCCTTAAAAGTTGAAGCAGTACTTAATTGGGAGTCGCCCACAACAATTACTAAGGTACATTGTTTTCTTAGGCTGGATATTATCGAAGTTAACTCTTCAATTAATCAATTTGATCAAGAACTCGAAGTTGTGGACTAAAGGGTGTGAACAAAGTTTTTAGGAACTGAACAGATGACTTGTTGCAACACCTAATTTAACAATTTGGATACCTAATTTGTACTCCAATTTTATAATGATGCTCCTTATCAAGGTTTAGGTTGTGTTCTCATGTAGAAAAGTAAGATGCTAGCTTATGCTACCAAACAATTGAAGAAGAATGAGTATAATTATCCTACTCATGATTTGGTTTATTTGCAGTAGTACGTTGGCATTAAAAATATGGCAACATTATTCATATGTAGCAAAGTGTCGTATCTTCACAGATCACAAGAGTTTGAAGTACCTTTGGATCAATAGGATTCAAGTATGAGACAATGAAGATGGTTAAATTTATCGAATATTATAAACTGCGCATTTGATTACCATCCATGGAAACGAATGAAGTAACTAATACCTTAAGTAGAAAGGTAGTTCATTGATAGCTTCTTTGAATGTCATCGACTCTTTACGTTTTGCAATTAAATAATTGTAATATGCTGTTGATAGCCACTCTCAGGGAGGTTGCACGTGTAGTTTCGAGTAAGGCCGACTTTTATTAATAAGAGTTAGAGGCTTAACAGAATAATGAAGATTTAAAGCAAATAAGAGACGCAATGAAACAAGACTTTCAAATTGACTATGACTTAGGAAGTCATGGAATTGGTTTACAGTTGACGAACAGACCAAGACAACATAGTTTTTGTCAATAAATTCTACTTATTCTTTGGATAAATTGGCTACAATATACGTGATTAAAATAGTTAGTCATCGTGAATCTCTAGTGTGAATTGTTTCAGGTCGAGATTCTAGATTCGTGTTAAAGTTTTGCACAAGTTTATAATAAGCTCTAGATACTAAATTAAAGTTTAGTACAACCTTTCATCCTTGAATTGATGAACGGTCAAAGTGAACTATTAAGACATTTAAGGATACGCTACGAACCTGTGTATTTCAATTTAATGGCAGTTGGGATTCACATCTTCCATTGATGGAAATTGTGTATATAGTTAACATTTTAGTATGGGAATGACATCATATGAGTCTTCTATGGCAGACGGTGTAAAACCTTATGTGATGGGATGAAGTAAGGGTGAGGACTTGGCCAAAAATTGATATAAGTCACTAATGAGACGATAAAGGTTATTAGAGACAAACTAAAAATAACTCATTATTACCAAAGGAGTTATGTAGATAAATGTTGAAGTTGGTGCTAAAGTTTCCCCTTAAGCTTCCTCTTTGAAAAGTTGTGCTTGGTATAGAAAAGGATCTTAGATCTTGTGAGATACTAAAATGTATTGGGTTTGCGACATATCGTTTGACTTTGCCTATGGAACTTTCTAGGATTCATGATGTGTTTCATGTGTTGATGTTGCGTAAGTACATTCTCGATTCATCTCAAATTTTTTAGGCACAACCGATCCATTTGAAAGAAAGCTTGTCCTACGAAGATGAACCAATACAAATTCTTGACAAGAAAGACCAAGTGCTAAGGAACAATGTCATATCGTTAGTTAAAGTTCATTGGAGAAACCATACTACTGAAGAAGCAATGTGGGAAAGTGAGCAAGCAATGAAAACACGATGCCCACAACTTTTCATTTGATTTCTTCAATCAAATTTTGAAGATAAAATTCTTAAAAAGGAGGTAGTAACTTGTAAGCCCTCATTCCATTCTCCTTTTATTCATTTTAATATTTTCTAAGTTGTGAAAAACAAATTTGAATCCATTTTAAACTCTCTAAAGATTAAATCATTTTGATGAGAAATTTTAAAATAAATTCCATTTGGATGATGGTTTAGGAAATGAAAAACTAAGAAAATGGCAAAATTGAAGCTTAGTTTTAAGATGAGGGCATAATGGTCATTTCTTCTCTTTTTTCTCTTAATAAAAAAAAAGAAAAAAAGAGGAAAAAACTCAACTTCTTCTTCCTCCTTGGTATACACGGCCCCTCCTCAAACTCTCTAGAAATTTATCTCATTCAACACACTCTATCTCACACTTAACCAACTCGTCGGTGATTCCCATCCATAGGTCACTGTTCGACGCCATCCGAGTGATAGTTTCGCTACAATTCTTGTCCTTGTTAGTGATGCTCCACCTTTGAGATCTACAAGTCACACGTGTGCGAAGTCCTTTCGTCGTTCATCCTAGCCGCCAATTTTATTCCATTGCGCTGGTTGTCGAGCAGTAGCGTGTTGTCGGGTGTCGAGTCCACGTTCCTATATGTATCATATTGCGTTCTTGGAAGGACTAAGTTTTGGTTACACTAGCAATTTGAGTGAATAATGGGATGTTTTACACAAACTTGGTTCAAGTTAAACAAGCCGTTATCTGCTGTCCAGCACAGTCTAGATGATTTCGACAAGTTTTTGGTGTCGAAGTTAGAAGGGCGCTAGAGCGTTGCCGATTGAAGTTAAGGCTATTCCTACGCTTTTGGTAAGATTTTTGGGTATTTAGTGCGTTTTCTAACTTCTTGAAATACCCTTTTGGTGTAGACATGAGTTTATTTATGCCTAAAATGTTTTTGGTTAAAAAGAAGAGTTGAGGACTTTAAATAGATTTCCAACAAGGTTGGCTTGGAACTGATTAGAACTTTTCTAGATTAAGAGGCGTTATTAAGAAGCCATTGCAGTTATCTCGTCGCTTTTGTTGAGTTTCTGGTTTTAATGAAGAAGTATTTAATAGTTTTTTTTTTTTACTTTTGGGTAAATCTAATGAACATCCAATGTGTTTTGAATTTTAGAGCAAAGTTTAAAATCGAACTTGTGTAGTTCAGAAGGTTTGGGATCAATTTTGTTAAGATTTTCTAAGTATGTAAGGTTGTATTGAATACCATCGATCGTTGGTTTCAAATTGTGGATGCTCAATGTGTTTTGTATATTGGGATAGAGGTTCAAGGTACTAAAAGCCATTGTCCTACGATTTGAAAGTGTAAATTTTGGTGACTTCTGTTATGATATTTAATTGAAGTTGGAAGTGATTTTTGGACTTAAGTTTGGTTTAAGTTGTGAGTACCTATTATGCAAAGAGTTTTTATATGAAGGCTTGATAGATGTAGGATAAAATATATGCTAAAAATAAGGCATCTTGGGAATAATTCAATTTGATGAGTGAAAGATTAGGGTCACTGAAACATAAAACAGCTTGAGTGGATAATATAGAACGTTTTGGGATAGTTGTGCCATCTGGACATGTGATGATAACTTTGTGACCTTAATCATTGTTTTTAAGTCAAACCAAAGCAAGGAAAGCATATAATCCTAGGAGATCAAGTCATTGACTGTGATTGGCTTATTTTCAAGTATTTTCGTTATAAATCTATATATATTATTATAGTACGCTATGATTGTGAAAATTTCTAGTATGATTGTTTTATAAACTATATGTTAGAAATGTTTTCAAATATGAATTTCGGTTTACATGAATTCTTATATTTCAAAAATGTGGTTAAACCCAAACTTACTAGGCAAGTTTTAGATGACAATTGGTTTCTAAAATGCTCATTGATTTATTATTAGACTTGAAGGGGTTTTAAAACTATGTGTTGATAGCTAAGGATTGAAAATGATTTGAAAATATGTTTCTAAACATGTTTGGTTTTAAACTTTAAAAATGTGATGTTTATGAAATAATGTTGGTGATTTCTTTAAAGGCTACGTGAATATGTTTCCATAGCACCACCTATGGTTGTTAGGGAATTTCGGAGCTGAAAGAGGCCATGAGCAGAGATCCGAGAACCTGAGCAGGTGAGGACTTGGATGGAGGATTGTGATTTGGCTTCAGACCTAACTTAACCCATGGTTGGTGGCTCTATGTGTACATAAGAGCGTGAATATGGAGGTTGCTATTGTGGTAGGTACTAAATATGCATGAGCTTAGTCTGGCCGTGTGTTTTCTTGTAGACATGGATCATGCGTGAGCTATTGTCATATGTGTATTTAGTATTCTACCATGGTTGGTTGGATGGAGGTTGCTACTACGACAGGTACTGCGTGAGCTCAGTATGGCCGCGTGTTCCTTGTGGATATGGATCGCATGTGAGCTATTCTCGATCGCGTATTTAGTACTCTACCATGGTTGGTTGGATGAAGGTTGCGATTGTGGTAGGTACTAAATGTGCGTGAGCTTAGTTTGGCCGCATGATTCCTTGATCATGTGTGAGCTATTCTCGACCGTATATTTGGACGCTCTACTATGCTAGACCCTTATATGGTACAAGTTTGTTGGAAAATACTTGTGATTTATAGTAATATGTGATGATAACAAGTTATTGTTTCATTACCGATCCATCTTTAAACATTCTTGAGAGCATGTTTTACGAGTTTTACTTCTAACAACTTGCCATTCACTAAGTTTTAGCTCACATTTTCAATGTTTTCTTCCCCCAGGTAGCAGTCAAGGTCCAAGCCATCGTTGAGCTGCCCATCACCATTTGTAGATTCTCCTTCTTTTTGTTTTTGTATGTACATACTCAAGGGGTGTTTAGGTCTCAAATTTGCAAGGAGTGGAGAGGGCTAAAATAGTTACTCCTTGTTTGGGGCCTAAATTATGGAAATCTTAGTATTAGGTTTTCCATAATCCCCCACTTTCCCCAAACTCCCTCTCACTGATTCCCTTAATCCTTTCACTGCCCCTCTCAATTCTTCATGGTTTTCGACGTAATCCTTCTCTTTCTTTGCGTAGTCCTTCTTACTTCTCCCTCCTAATCGTTGTTTGACATTGGTTTCGTTAATGACTTCATTCCATTTCATTACCTCCAAAACTGTACTCCTTCCTCTTTGGTTTCGTTGAATGACTAGGTTTCCACTCCTTGCCTCTAGAACCCTTTCTTGCATGTTTGAAAAGGCTTCCCGGTGAACATGTAAGGATCTTTTCCTTGTCACTTCGACTTCCCCTTGTCGCTCCGACTTGTTGCTTGAAATATTATATGTGCATAAGTTTCTATCATGGATTTATCATGCTGAGCTATAAGTGAGCGACTTTTAGGCAGCTAAATAGGGTTATGTGTTAAAGGTGCATTGCTAACTTTCTAAAGATATGCTTGTCTTACAAGTTTCTCTCTATAGTCCAAGTGTAAGTGGAGAAAAGTTTCCTGATAAGCTTAGGGTCGAACATAGGAAATTGATATCAAAGCTTAGTTCTAAGACTCAATCTTCATATAAGCGGTATAAAATAACCATACAATATAAAGTAAAGGTGTGAGACTAAGTTAAGCTGCTATCTGCACTAGAGAATTTGTAAAAGGGGGAGTAAGAATGATGATAAGATGGATATGTGAACTAACTTGTCGTAAGAAAGAGTGAAAGAAGGTCTCCGCGGTATTAGGCGATTGCCTTGATGTGATAGAGATCAATTAACTAGCTTATGATTAAGGTGAATACCTCTCAGTGTCTTAAATGCCACACTTGCAAATGATAAAGCTTGGTTTACTTACAAGACTTATAACACTTCTCTTTTAAGGGTGACAACCTCTCGGCTCTAAATACCTACACTTGTTCTCCTTTCAGGACACAAATGATGGAAGTTATCTCACCAAGGTGAAGTTTGTGTTCAAACTCCTCCTTGCACGTGTTAGCCATATTCTTGCTACTTGCTCTCTCAAGTAGTTGGTGATATACATCGGTCAAGTGATGATTATAGCTCAATTAACGTGATGAGCTTTATAAGTTAAGTTTCTTATCAATAACTTATCACAAGACTAAACTACAAATAACACATTGACAAATGAATAGTAAAGGAATGATAGATTGAAAAGGTATAATCATGCAATGTATTAAAGCATATAAGCCTTAGGCCACTGTATAATGTGAACACATATATTACAAAGAAATACAAAGATGGAAAGTAAAGAGAATGACTTTACAAGTTGGGGAGGGGAGAGAAAGATTGAATCTTCTCTACTCTGACTCTAAGCTTTCACTTATAGATTGACCAGAGAAGAAAGAGACGACTTTTGTAGACGGCGGAAAGACCACTCCTTCCAGCCACTCTTTAGGGTTTGGCCCATTCAGGCTCTCATGGCCAGTCCATTCAGACATTTGACTTCTCTTGAAGTCGACCACTTTACTTGGCAGAGAAGGAGTCTTTTTATAGGCAGCTTTCAGCGAAAAACTCCTATTCTTCTGATCATGTCAGCGCTGAATGCACCCTTGTCAAGTCATATCATCTCCAACTACCATTCTTGTCTTTTAGTGAACCTTTCTCGTGTGATGACGTAGTACCTCGCCTAGAAATTGTACTTGCTAGACAGGGTCTTTTCGCGTAGCCTTTGTACGAGTTCCTCTGTGATTCATTAGTTTCTTCTTTTGTTCATAACTTGCGTTAAAACACTAAAAACAGGATGAAACATGCATCAAGACTTATGTAAAATGTATTTCCAAATATTTATGAATTTTCAATAGAAGTTATGCGTTTTGGTCTTATTATTCTACATAAGAAGCCATGATAACTTGTATTTCTACAAGTTATCACTTGTACCCCGAAAGGCCTATGAAAAGAGAGATGGTACTTCTATTGTGGGATCCAAAGAATGGTAAGAGCATTGTCGTCGTAGCACGGTAGGGGTGTTGCCAATTCTTATCAGGTTTATATCCCAAACATGCCTTTATAGTCGGTGATGAGGTCCTCTTGTGAATTATGTTTTTCATTTTTTTGTGTTTCTTTTTCATTTTTTGTGTATTTCTTTTTCATGTAGTATGTTTAAAAATGTTACTTATGTGATTGATACTTGAATCTTATGTCAAAAACTTGCTTGTTGTTCGTTCTGTTATTCGTGAATATGTCATGTTGGTTTCTAATTATGTGAATAATAATGGGCGTCTAGGTTAGAGTTATGCCGAGAAAAGATATATACCCTACCTATGTAGGCGATTTAAATGCGATATACAGTAATGGAATTGACTGGTTATGGAATGCGATTTAACTTGTATTAAGAAGAATGAAGAAACGTCTATAGGTGATTTAAATGCAATATATGGCTTGATATGATATAAATTACTTGACCATCTTATATTTGAAGCAAGCAACCTCTCGGTGCCTAAACACCACACTTGTTCTCCTTTTGGGACACGAATGGTAAAGATAAATCAAACGATGTGTATTTAGAATTTCTTACTTATAAGCTTCACATTTACCTTTCTATTTAAGGCAAGCAACCTTTTGGTGCCTAAATACAACACATATGTTCTCCTTTCGTGACACAAAGGATTATAGGCAAAATGCTAGAATGGAGCTTGTTTCCAAACGCCATTTTGTGCTTGTTTAGCGAGGTACTCTTTACCACTTACTCTCTTGAGCAATTGGTGATGAGGGCTGGCCAAGCGAAGAGTTATGCTCAGGCTAAATACAGTGACTCTTATACTTAAAGAACCCTTACCAGGCATATAATATATATTTAAACTACTTATAACACTTGAACAAAATGAATAATAAAGAAATGGAAGAGAAATAATATTAATAAATGTAGGCCTATCGCTCATAAGATTAAGAACATTCATACAATACATTTAAAAGAAACAAAATAGAAAGTAAAGAAATGTGTTGAGCCACAGAATGCATTTGTTGCATTCCTTGGCTCTTTTACAAGTTAGGGAAAATGGTGGGGGAGCTTCTCTCTCTAATCTTTCTCTAAGCTCTCACTCAGACATTGACTGGAGAAGAGGATGGAGGAAGGAACACTACTACAATTGGTGAGGGGCTTTAAAACTCGCCCTTTCACCAGTCTCCTTAAGAGATGACCTCCTTTGATCCTTTGTTGAAGGTGGAGTTGGCTTCTTTTATAGGCATACTTTAGGCAAAAAATTAATTGCTCATGTTGCACATCCGTCCTTGCCTATGCTGTGCATTTGTCTTTACCTATAAATGTCAGTGTAAAAAGTAGCTGTTTCTTGTCACATCAGCCTCAACTACCACTGTTGTCTCTTAATGTGCGATCCTCGCTCCATTTCTTCTTTTTGCCATCTTTCATGGAAGAACACTTAAAAACATAGTTAATCAGGTGTGATAACTTAGTAAGGCGCATCCTCTTGATATTATAATTTTGCACTAAAAGCTACGCGTTTTGATCATTTATCTCACATTTGACTCAATTGTTTTACCTAAAAGGCCAATAACTTGTGTTTCGGCAAGTAATCAGTGATATGTTGGGGAATATTTTCTAGTTTGTGTTCTTCTCATACTTTTGTTGATATTCTTATTGTTTTTTTTTTATCACTATTGTTCATTTTCTAATCTGGAAGACACATGATCTTTGCTGAAAGATTTTCATTTTCGGAAATTTTGATTTTCCTCTACTCATAATGTGATTAAAAGCTCATTCGTATTTTTCATGAACCATTATGTGTTCATTTGTATTTTTTCTATAGAATTTTTTGTTCATTTTTTTCCTTTTCTAAATTTGTTACTACCCTCTTCTTATAATGACAAAGAAGCTAAACAATTAACATAACAAAAGACTTTGGATATAAAAAGCATTATGTAATATGATCTCGAGCTAAGGTTGCCTTAAAGATACCCTCGAACTAAAGAACATAAGTATTATGTAATATGCTATTGGGCTAAGGTTGTCTCGTGATGCCCCAAGCTAAAGAACATAAGCATTATGTAATATGATCTCAGGCTAAGGTTGCCTCGAGATGCCCCCAAGTTTAATAATAGAAGAAATTATGTTGTTAAACTCGAGCCAATGTTGCCTCAAGATGATCCCGAGTTAAAGAGCGAAAGCATTATGTAATATGATCTTGGGCTAAGGTTGTCCCGAGTTATCCCAGAGTTTAAAAATAAGAGCTAAAATGGAAACTAAAAACTAAGACCTAGACACTTTTTAGTAATTTTTAGGAAAATATCTAAATCATAAATTAAAGAAGAAGACCAACATAGAAATTTCTCCATCACTCACTCCACCAACTCATTTTTTATTGGGGGTTAGTCATTTTTAGGCCAATTAGTTTAAATTTAAAGTTCATTTTTTAGTCATAGAAGGAAGGATATTGTTGAATTTCTTGAACAAGAGCTCCCCTTCATGACTTTCTCCAGTTGCAGGCAAAATGACATCGTCAAACAACCTTGTAAAGCATCGGATAATCCCCATTTCTTTAAGGTTGTTCTTTTCGATTCTCTCGGGGAATAAAAGTTTGTAAGAAAAAATTACTTTAATGTCTAAAGTATCTTGTTACGTTATTTGACTCTTGTTTGTCTTTATTTTTAATTTTTTAATAAAAAACACACTATCTCAATGATGCACTCGACCGAGAATGATCGAGATAAATCATTCAAAGAGTTTTTTAAAATTTGGGAAGAATCTCGAGATCAATCTCGGTCGAGATTGATCCCTAAAAAAATAAAATTACGAGTTTTATATTTCAAAAGTAGCACAATTTTAGAAAACTCGTAATTTTGTTTTTCTCGAGGTCAATCTCAATTGGGATTGACCCGAGATTCTTTTCAAATTTTGAAAAACTATTTGAAGGAAATTTCTCGGTCTCTCTCGGCCGAGTGGGTCATTGAAATAATGCATTTTTTAATTTAAAAATAAAGACAAAGAAGCCAAACCTCCAAGAAAACTAAAAATGGATTAAGGAAAACTCGAGGACCTCTCGAGCCAACCTTAGCCCGAGATTATATTACGTAATGCTCATGCTCTTTAGCTCAAGGCATCTCAGGACAACCTTAGCCCAAGATTATATTACATACTTATCAAAGTTTGTTAATAAAAATTGATTTTTTTCTTCTCCCAAGTATAATTATTGATACAATTTCAAATAAAACAATTGGAAACTATATATATTTCTAATGTAATTGAAGTTTAACATTTTTTCTAAGATACAATTCATAACGTATGCCATACTTGTTTAGAAGAGAGTATTATATGTTAATTATGGTTGACTACATACCATTGCCACGACATTTATTTTCATATTTTTATCAAAAAGTTGACAAAAAAATTAAATTTATGTTTAAAGTTCAAGTACAAAAATGAAAGGTTTGTAAATTAACATTATTGAAACTTCAATTAAATTATTGGAGATTTACAAAGGAAAGAACTTTAGTAGATGGGTCAGCCAGAAAATCAGCTAAGCTTCATTATCTATGAAATTAGTTGAACACGTTATGAAACCATCCAATTTTGATAAAACCAAATGAGTTTATCTTTTATTAAATGAAGATCAAAGTAAAGTTAACGAGATATAGTGAAATAATCTTAAGAAAAAATTGTGTATTTCATGTACCATATATATGTATGATAAAAAAGAGGAGTGAAAAACCAAGATTAAAGCTAAATTGATGAAATGAACATCCCAATGGACAAGATTTAATAACATTATTTGAAGAAAATTTTTTATTTCATGTACCAAATTTATTTGATGTACCATGTATATGCATGGAAAAAAAAAGAGTAGTGAAAAAGTAAGATGGAAGCTAAATCTATGAAATGAGCATCCTAATTAACAAGATTAAATAAAATCATTTGACGAAAAAATTTTATTTGATGTACTATGCATGCAAAAAAAGAGTAGTGAAAAATCAAGATTGAGGCTAAATTTATTAAATGAATATCATAATTAACAAGATTTAATATAATTAATTTATGAAAAATGTGTATTTCATGTACAATATATATGTAGAAAAAAGAAGAGTAACGAAAAGCCCATATTACAATAGTCTGAAAAACCTTGATTATAATAGTCTCCACCCCAAACACAACTTATAATAACATAAATTACCATAATCTACACTCCCAACACAACTTATAATAACACGAAATTGTAAGGTCCTGATTGCATGCCACCACCGTGATGAAGGCCACTGGATAAGGACAATGCAAAGAGACTTCTATTGGTAAAACATGTTTTGGTGAAAGGATTATGTGATGAAAGACCTATACACGAAAAGAGCTATGTGGGGGACAAGTAGGCAAGTTGAGCTTCCTTCACCTAGAAATAGTGATGTGACCCAGATGCCAGTAGGTTGGCGATTGATTGGACCCAGCCGTCCAATTTAAATTCAGGATAAGGGGTTGATAGAGGCATGTGATGTTTTGAGATTAGTCCACTTCTCGCCATCGGCAAGAGAAATCATTCCGGCATGGAAAAACTTGTC
Organism: Cucumis melo; assembly: GCF_025177605.1. NCBI lineage: Eukaryota > Viridiplantae > Streptophyta > Magnoliopsida > Cucurbitales > Cucurbitaceae > Cucumis > Cucumis melo. The sequence continues at coordinate 21,459,348 of NC_066863.1, read as the reverse complement.
GGAGAGATCTCTAAATAGAAGGATTCAGGTGAAGTTGCTTTTACCTTGAATTTGTTAAAAAGGAACTAGGGAAGTATCCAGAGATTTAAGATGCAAAACAAGCTCATTTCTAACAACGATTCCAAGGAGTGTAAGGGAGACTTTTGACGACGAAGCTAGGCTAGGTGTGACACATCCTCCTAGATCACCCGCTCTAGAACTGAGAGGTGGTATGATGCTAACCGAAACCATCCACCTCCGAGACGATTCCAACTAACCCTTAACATGAACACATGAAACCTTTAGAAGTGGAAGTTTTTAAGCCTTTAAAATAACTGAAAAGCTGTAGTGCAACCCATTTGAAATGTCTTTTACAAATACCAAGTAAAATATAGGCATAAAGCATGGAAACATAATCTTTTTAGATAAACACATATATACTTTTAACAAATCTGTTCCTTTCATGATTGAAAACTAAATTGGCTTGGCAGTAGTATGTTTAACACACGGAGGTTCACAATCTGTACCAAAAAAGAGGAAAAATATTTTAAAAGGGTAAGTCGAAAGACTTAGTGAGCAACGGTTTTATAAAACCAGTTTACATAAAACTGAAGCTTAAAAACATTTATCAGCAAACAATCATTTCATAACATGATACTTCAACATTTGCATAGCTTTTGTAAGACAATGTTCTATAGCCACATGCAGTATTAAACCTCTTTGTTCAAAGACGGAACAGTGGATAGGAAATAGCTTTTGCTGTAATCCTCCTTCTTTAAAGCATAAAAATATACTCTTCATGATGGCCCATAGACATAGGCTCGTCAATCCTACCATCAGCATGGAGTTAACCACATGTATACAATAAGTATCATTGAGCATTCGGGCTAGCAGAAAACAATTGAAGTCATGGAAACATTTTCTTTGCTTTCATAAATGTCGGTAAATCATTCAACATAATATAACTTTGAGAAATCAGTTCAATAAACATTTATCATAAAACATTTCTTTATCAATAACTTGGAAATTACTTAAATAGCTTGAAATCATGGTTAAAATAATAGCTTTTAAAAAAATGAATTACTCACAATACTTGAACGGGTCCTTGGTCGAAAATTTCCTTCACAGCTTCCTTGATATGAAAAATCCACATTTGATTCCTAATTAATCCTTTGATCACGAAAATATCCAAAACTCCCTTTAAAATTTCCAAAAATGTTAAAATAGTCCAAAACGACTAAAAAATAGCTCATCGGTGCTCACAGACATGGTGGAGGGGCCTTGACACGTGCACATGGCCTAAAGCCTTGCGTGCTAACCTCACAATGATGAGAAACACGCACACATCGCCGCACACCAGCACCCATCGCGTGCCCTTGCGCTCTCTATGATGCGTGTCACAATCGTGGCCTTTCAAACACGATTGTGCGGCACTTGTTCTGTTCTGTCAACAAGTCAGCCGTATAAAATTCGAAAGTCGCAGACAAACTCACGTTATAATGTAGCCTCCTTTCACGTTCTTGAGAAAATTATTTTATAAAACGTGATAGAAAAAGGAAATCATTGAAAACATTATAAATGAAAGCATTGAAGACTGTCAATTGCAAAGAAAAGCTAAGCTTGCAAAGAGTGTGACAAGGCTTGGTTAGGGATTAAACTACTATGCCTCCCCTATAGTACATTTTGAACATTTTTACCCTTGGCAGGCTTGCATATGAAAATGCCGAAATGTCACACCCTAGCTCGACGACACAAAAAGTAAAGCAATGGACTAAACTACGTATAAGACATAAAAATAGAGTAATTTGGGGGTATTTGGGCTTGCGACCATTGACAAACAATGCCTTGGACAGGCATGCCTTGAGTAACGAAATTCACAGCCTTCATTCTTTTTTAGTCCTTCTCCCAATGGAGTCTTAGACGTCTGGCTTCTGCTTCTATTATAAAATTGTGAGTTGCATCGGAATCAACCATAGTGCTCTTAGTCGGTTTCTGGTTGATCCAAGTGTCAACATATATTAAACCCCTTTCCATGGGCACACTTGTCTCCCCTACCTTTTTCTAGACAGACGATAGGAATTTCAAGGCCACTATTCTCGTGTTCTCACCATCTTCTATCCGATCCACTTCACCTTCTACTTGACTTGATTTATCATCTGAATCTGAGGTTAAAAAGGCCTGAAATAAGCATAGAAGGCGATTTTATTTGGCCATTCTCTTACCATATTTGGCCCCTTACATATGAAACAACTGAGGATACGATTGGGTGAGTCCTAATTATTGGGCTTTCGCCATGTGTTCCTTGTATTGGATTGGTGAGGCCTGCGGTCTCCACTAGGACATTTGTCTCCCGTAACAACTTTGGAAGAACTCGGATGACTATTTATGTTTCTTCTAAGTGAGGAACTTTGCTGACGTCTCACACTTGGGAGTCACAAGTATCACTGGTCAAATCAAACATTTGTTTGGCTACTGCATATGTTGACGTGAAGTCTTAGACCCTTTGCTCGTATAATTTGGTCTTTGCCCACGGTTTTAGCTCTTCGACAAAATAGAAAACTTTGTCTTCCTCTGACATATCACGTATGTCTAACATCAGCCTCACGAACTGTTTTACGTATTTTCGAATGTGTGTTTCAGTTTGCAAAGAGTGCGACAAGGCTTTGTCGGGGATTAAACTACTATGCCTCCCCTATAGAACATTTTAAACATTTTTAGCCTTGGCAGATTTGCATATAAAAATGCCGAAATGTCACACCCTATCTTAACGACACAAAAAGCAAAGCAATGGACTAAACTACATACAAGACATAAAGATAAAGTAATTTGGGGATATTTGGGCATGTGGCCATAGACAAATAATGCCTTGGACAAGCATGCCCATGACACTACGCGTCCAACTTGTCTGCTAACCTCTTTTCGCAAGGTCATGCATGCAGCCTGAGCGCATACCTTGTCGCTCAGCTGTGCCATGGCCTTGCCACATGCCTTACAACATGCCAACTAACCTCTATGACCAAAACACACACCCATCTTGCCCATACATATATGTCACTCTACCACTACCCAGGACATTATTTTTCGTCTAGAAATATGACTCAACTTTGAACGCTTATAACTTATAATCTATAAATCTTTTAGAAAAAAAATTCTTCTACAAAATTACTCTAAAATGTCTTAACTTTTGTACTTCAAAATTTTAGAATCGAATTCCAACGGACGTGCTCTGTAGCCTTCTTGAAGTGCACCTTGCTCAGATTTGTTCTAAAATGACATTTTCGCCTTTTCTTGACCAAAACGCCTAAACTCTTACATGCTCATATATAGTGCTAAGGATATGGTCCTTATTAGATATACTGATTCTGATTTCTAATTAAAGATGCTAGAAAGTCTACACTAGAATCAATATTCACTCAAAATGGATGAGCAGTAGTGTGAAGACGCGTCGAATCAATCTTACTGAGTAATTTTGCATCGTGGTGACATTGTAGTAACCCCGTTACTTGATGAGCAAATCATGGATGTTTGGTTTACAAAATTCTTCATGACTAAAGTGTTTGAATGTCACACCTAAAATAGTTTAAGTCAACAAAGTTTGTGCACCAGGACAAGTGGAAGAATATTTAGGTATATGTCTTAGTTTATTGTACTCATATGAGTTATTCTCTCACGGTTGAATTCAACAATTTTTAATCTCACTAGAAGTTTTAGTTCAAGTGGGAGTTTGTTGGAATTTATGTCCTAAAACTCGTAGTTTGTAGTTTAGAATTATATTCTATTTAATAAAATTGTTATTGAGGACTTATCCGTGAAAATTGAATACTATAATCTTGAATTCGATAATCTTGAATTCGATAATCTTGAATACTATAAGTTCGATTATATAGCCAAAACGATCTATAGTAGATGAATAAGGTTGGACACCTTATTTTAGGGACACTATGGATACGATTCACTTTATAGTTAGTACAAACGATGTGATCCTGAATTGTTCATGTGTGGAGACATGAAAGTAGGGACATCTTATGTAAAGAGTTTACATAAGACTGGGACCATGAAATAGTTACTTTTTTGTTTTAATATTTTTGACTATTTAAAATCGACTATTTCGATTATTGATGATCTATGTAACTTAATCTTAATGTTGAGGTAACTATTAAATTTTGTTTAAATGAAATTATCCTTAGGTATGCATAGGTGAGGGCAGCTCAACAACACTGGCCCAATAAGTCTCCCATTAAGGGGTAAGACCGGATGGATGACTAGGACATATGATGCAAGATGAAATTCACTCCTACTCACTTTAGGGTTAGTAGATAGATCGTTCTCGTAAAGATGGAATTCACTCCTACTCACTTTAGGGTTAGTAGATAGATCGTTCTCGTAAAGATCGAATTCAATTCTTGAACAAGACGCCTTATCCTCTCATTAGCTCGAGAGGAATTCAATTTATATGTTGGACCTTAAATCAACTGTTCAATAGTGGATCAGTGGGATTTAAGGAGCAAGATGTAGTATTGGGGTAAAATGGTATTTTGATGGACACAAATATAGCTGTAATGAACAATAGATAGGTTGTTCCCTTAAAGACTGAATCTAGTCGAGGTTACGAACAACCCGTGAAGGATTAACTTACTAATCATGATTATATTAGATGGACACAAATATATCTATAATGAAGAGTGTGCAATTACATGATTTTAATGAAATGACCCGTTAATTAACGAATTTTTATTAGCTAAATCTAAAAGAGTTTAGCTAGCTAATCTCAGAATTTTGGAGCACATCATCTATAGGTCCATTAGGTTCTCCTACTAACTCATATGAAATTAACTTAAAACAATATGTTGGATTAGTTCGAAAAGTTCGAATTAGATAAGGAGAGAGATGACAAGTATATGTGATATAACGATCGGTTATCAAATAGAAATTAATATTAAAAATATGAATGCAGATTCATTTTCGGAAGCTCAGAATTGATGGAAATGGTCAAAGTTGAAAAAGTTAAAATGTTGACTTTCAACTTTGAAAATCAAACTTTGACTGTCTTTATATTCAAATGTAATTTGAATTTCGAAAAAAATGAATGTGTATTCATGCTTAGGTGGTTGGAATTTGTCGAGACATGTTAAATGGTAAAAAGTCAAAATGCTGACTTTTGACTTTGACTTCAATGGTCAAATGACCATATTGGTCTTGAACTAAAGTTAATGGAATAAATGGCTACCTGAGATGTAAACACCTAGCCCACTAAGTTCCATTAATGGTTACTGGAATATTACGTGTTAAGATTTGATGAACTAATTACATACAAATTAGTGTATTAAAGATCATTTTTCAAATGTTTCAAGATTTTTGTAAAATTTTGTAGTTTTGACTTACAAAATTATACCAAATTTATTTTTCTCTCTTAACTCTCAACCCAAAATTTCACCTTCAATTTTCATCGCTGTCACTTAATTTCTTCACTTATCGGGGTCTCACAACCCAGTTCTAAGTCGTGGACTCAGTTTACGACTCCATGCATGCCCATCACCAAAGTTGTGGATTGGGTTCATGCCTTCAATGTCTTGTCGTGTACCCTGAAGTGATTGATACTATGGATTAACACTATCATAGCATATTTGGAAGTGATTTTAAAATAGTTAAAGTCACTTTTATGTTTTCAAAATTGCTTTAAAACATGTTATTAATTATTCAAAACTAATATCGATGAAGTGTGTCTTAACATGTACTTATTATTTCTTTATTTTCTAATGCAACTTTTGAAGACTTATTAGTATTTTATACGACGACGTATTAACATTTAACAATATCTGTTCGTATATAAACATTAAAGATACTTTTGAATTTTTCTTTAAATTTGAGGGTATTATTTTGAACTTTTTAATAGTCAAAGGTATATTTTATATGTACAAAACTAACGATAAAAGTATATTTGAACTATTATTGAAAATTAGGGTATTTTTGTTACAAAGTGCAAAGGTCAAGGAAATTTAGTATAGTTTAGCCTAAAAAGTCTAATGCATGTGGACTAACTTCAAACTTTATCCTAACAAAAATACGAGTTTTGTAATTTGACCTCATTTATAATATAATTAAATAATCTATAATTTTTTTTTTTTGTGAAGAATGAATTTAATTTTAAGTTTTAAAAATTTAGTTATAAATAGAATGAAAATGTACCATTTGAATTTCATAATTTGAAAACAATTTTTAGAAGGGGGTCTTTAGAAAAATATAGTAAAACGGCAAAAATACACTGTATAGAACAATTTTGAAAATAAAAAAAATCTACAGGCCGATAATGAAAAATACCAAAAATACCATGTCAACCACGTCGTCTACAACGCGCGTAATATATTTGGTACACGATCGTTTAGATTTGACTATTGTTTGGTATACGGTGGTTTAGGTGTGATCGTTTAGATTTCCTTTATATTTGAATAGTCAAATGTAAATGATTTTTTTTCAACATTTTCTGTACACGATCGTTTAACTTAGTTATACGATCGCATTATACGATCGATCGTTTAGATTTGGGTAGCCAAATCTAAATAATTATTTTTCAAGATTCTTTGCTACACGATTCTTTAGATTTGGCTAAACGATTTTTTTTCAAAATTCTTTTGGTACACGATCATTTAGATTCAACTATTTCTTTTTTTACACAATCATTTAGATTTAGCTATGTCCCTATATCGAGGAAGAGAAGAAGAAAAAAAGATAAAAGGAAAGAGCAAATGTGGAATATTTAAAAATGGTACACGACCCATAAATATTTTAATAGTTTATTATATTTATGAAAATTTCTCATTTAGAAACTATATAACACATAATATATTATATAACATTTTGATAGAATAAAGGGATCTTTTAAAAAATATAAAAAAGTGGCAAAATATTTATACTTTATAGAACAATTGAAAAAAGGGAAAAAGTCCAGAGGCCCACTGTAAAATACCAAAGATGTCCCGTCAACCACGCTGTCAATAACGCACGCGTAATATATTTACGATTGTTTAGATTTGGTTATTGTTTGATATGCGATCGTCTAGATATGACTACAATTTATATGCGATTATTTAGATATGATTCAATATATACGCGATTGTTTAGATATGACTACAATCCGATCGTTTAGATATGACTATAATTTATACGCGATCGTTTAGATGTGGCTATAATTTATACTGCCGTTTACATATGGCTACAACACGATCGTTTAGATATGGCTACAATTTATCTTTTCAATTCCATCGTTTAATTTTGTTACATGATCGTTTAGATTTAGGGACCCAAATGTAAATGATTTTTTTAAAAAATTTTGGTACACAGATTTTTTTTAATTCTTTTGGTATACGATCGCTTAGACTTATTTACAACATCATTTACATTTGGCTACTCCAATCCAAATGATTTTTTTCAAGATTTTTTATACACGATCTTTTATTGTTTTTACACGATCGTTTAATTTTTTAAACGATCGTTACTACTCCAATATAAGATTTTTTATACACGAACTTTTAGTTTTTTGCTATTTTGTTACACATAGTCTTATACACAGTCGTTTAAGTTTGGTTACCCAAATGTAAACGCGTAAAAAAAAAAAAGAAGAAAGACGATAGAAAAATCACAGCGAAAAAAAGAAGAGAAAAAGTAGAAAGACAATAAAAGAAATGGAAGCGAAAAAAAGAGGAGGAAAAAAGAAAAACGATGGAAAGATTAAACGGTATAAATAAAAAATTTAAAAATAAGAAAGATAATGGAAAGAAATGACAGGAAAGAACGACCCCCGCCCAAGCCTTGTCGCACTCTTTGCATGTTAAGCTATTTTCCTTGCAATTGACAGTCTTCAATGCTTTCTTTACGACGTTTTCAACTATTTACTTTCTCTCTCCCGTTTTATAAAAACATTTTCCCAAGAACAGGGAGGGAGGCTACGTCATACCGCCATTTTGTCCGTGGATTCCGACTTTCGAACGGGCTGACTTGCTGATCGAGCTAAACAAGTGGCGCACAATCGTATTGAGAAGTTACGATTGTGACAAGTGGTGAGAAGAAGTCTAGATAATAGGAGATAGGGTGGCGAAATAACAGTCGAAGGAAGAAAAGAAAAGACGGAAAATTAAACTCTAAATATTTAGAAAATAGCTAATTTATGAAATAATTTACGGTTCGTTAAGTTTACCTACGAATAGATTGAAATATAAAAAAGAATCTAAATCCTGCGGCCTTTCAAAATTATATAGCAAAAGCAAACCCTTAAACAGAGAGAGCGTATAAAAAGGGCTCATCGAAGGAGAGTGTAGCCAAAGCAAGAACTGTAAAGCAGAGAGAGCCTTCGTCGGCGACATAGGATGCAGATCTTCGTGAAAACCCTAACGGGGAAGACGATTACGTTGGAAGTTGAGTCCAGCGATACCATCGACAATGTCAAAGCTAAGATCCAGGATAAGGAAGGTTGGATTTCTGGTTTCTGAAGCAATATTTCTTCCTCTTCTTCTGTTTTTATCCTTTGAAATACGCATGTTCTGGATTTTTACAATTCACGGTGCATGTTTCAGGTATTCCCCCTGACCAGCAGAGACTTATCTTTGCCGGGAAGCAGCTCGAGGATGGGCGAACGCTCGCTGACTACAATATCCAGAAAGGTTTGTACCATGCGTTTCATTGTCTTTTTTTCTTTCCCATTGAGAAAATTAAATTGGGCTAATGAAGTAAAATAAAAATAGTGTATTGTTTGTGGACGAGGTAATCTTATCTACTGGGTATGCTTTAATGGAAACTTTGAATAGGCATGGTTTAATCGTTAATGAGCGTTGTACGTTCATGTGGAAGAAACTGGATTTGAAGTTTCATACTATCAAGGAATGACTTGAAAAAAAAACTGAACTTCTCTGGTTGCGAAACAATAAGGAATTTGAGCTTGTTCGGTGTTTTAGCTATTGAATATTAAGCAGAGGATCTTTAGGAATTGATAGGTCTCTAACTGTTAATCTGTGGTTACATCTTAAATTTACGGTTTAGCTTACGTGATTTTTGGGAGTTCAATTAGACTCTGAGTTTTTATTAAGTGCATTGTTCTCAGAATTGAAATTTGAATCTCATTGCTTTGTTTTTGTAATTTTTTTTTGCAGAGTCGACACTACACTTGGTGCTCAGGCTTCGTGGTGGTATTATTGAGCCGTCTTTGATGGCGTTGGCTAGGAAGTACAATCAGGACAAGATGATCTGCCGCAAGTAAGCTTCAATAATATGCTTAATTATTTGCGTAAGGATGTTCTGAAACTGGTTGTAACAGTCTTGCAATTACATTGTACACGGAGTTGGATCATGGGTGGTTAAGTTTCAGTCTCCAAACCGTCTTCCTAGACATCCTATTTTTTTAGACCCTGAATCACTGAATGCCTTGGAGAACATCTAATTTATATTGTATATGCATTTACGGATGCTTACATAGTCGTTATCTGAAGTCAATCGGGTACAATTAAATTGCAGGTGCTATGCCCGCCTGCACCCTCGTGCTGTCAACTGCAGGAAAAAGAAGTGCGGACACAGCAACCAGGTGAATAATTTTTAAAATTCTGCTAAAAATATTTTTTGCCAATACAATTTGATACTTCAAATTTGCTGCAGAACTTATAGCCTTTTTTTTGTTTATCGTTTGATTTGCAGTTGAGGCCAAAGAAGAAGATCAAGTAGACTGTTGATTTTGAGAGAGGAAATCTATGCAGAAGTTTATGCTTTGATTTATTTTCTGCATTGCTTATGCCTAGAACCATTTGTTTTATACTCATTAGGAGTTTGAATTGTTATGTTTTTTCTTTTTAACATTCTCGAGTAATTGCGAGATGACAAAATAGTAACAAGAATTTAAAATAAAAAATTGATATAACTCTTTGAATATGTAATAACTACTTTGGGAAGAATAACTTAAAAGATCATATAAAATCTACTTTTTTTAACTTGTTGATCAACTACTAATCTTAGTTAACAGACGTTGCTCAGAAGCATGACAAGAGGCCCCACTGAAAAGAAATGAAGTTCAGCAATTGTTTGTGCATCACCTAAATGGGCTGAGTGCTGATTGAGCTGTCTGCGTTACTTCTTGGATGCTATTAATGCATTTCAAAGTAATACAGTTCCTATATCTCTTCTTTTTGTACATTGCACAAAGAAAAGGAATGAGTGCACTTGCTAAAACAGCTAGCAGTTGATAGTTCCTCAGTATTGTTCATATCCGTTATGTCTAAATGGCAATTTTACAGTTAGTCGTAACAAGTCATGAAATTTTGGGCCATCTTTATTTATCCCCAGAAACTTAGCCCCTGCAAACTGCTAGATGACTGATATTCATAGACACCGCCACCTGAGTCAAAACCACACCATGTGTGGGATGTTTCAAATGATCCATTTGCGTTCAAAAGTTGCTTCTCAATGTGGCATATGCCGTAGCTTCTGCCTTCCAACAACAAATGGGTCATTCAATATACACTTCTTGTTTGTATTATAGTTATCGTTCAAATACTTCTGTTCCAATTCATGTGGTAAGGCTTTTGGCTTTTCATGAGTTTCATGAGTGGTTTTTGCAATGTGATTTGAATTAAAGCCCTCACAAGGTCCTTAAAGAAGAATGCTTAGCTTCTGCCACCGTTTCAAATGCCTATGGCAACTAATGAAAATGCTTGGCTATAGAAGGACGAATAAAGGAAAATGAAGAAGAGTTTTGGTACTTGTGAGAGCAAGGAATTGTTCTCTTCCTGTAACGTTTTAAACTGCTTGATTATAATAATTAGCTCTGAGGCTTTTGAAATTGTCCTGCATCTCCTCCATCTTGCTCTTCTGTTCTGAAACCATATAGCAATCTGGCGAGGTTGCAGTCCCAACTCAGTTGCTAGCTCGACCTTCTGCGTTGAATTCAGCTTTGATTCAGTCGAATAAAATATTGTCTCCAATGATTTGATTTGTAAATCACTAAACCTGATTTTATTCATGTTGTTACGGCTAAGCTACAGCCTCAGCCTCAAATTTTGGTACTGTGAAGTTTGTTGAATATATAATCTGTTCCTGCGAAGAAGGCACAGAAAAATAATTGAAATATATAGGTGGTAAGTAATAAGAAAGTAATGTGAAACAAGCTTTTGCGTGGAAGACCAATGAGGTTTTAACGTATATTTGTGGTTTACATGCATCCATTTTCCCTTTTCAGCTACGAAACTAAGCACATCACGACTCTTAAGAGCAACCTTTTTTCTACCCATTGAACACCAACTTTTGTTATAAAGGCACTACACTAAGTGCTTATCCCCTTAGCTAGCCTTTTGTTTTATATAGTCACTAAATATCTGCTGTTTTTAATTCTCAATGGTTTCGATCAGAGCTAATTAGTTTGAGGAGAAGTAATAGGTGGTAGTGGGCAACAAAAGTCGAAATAAAAAGGTGCATTAAGAAGATTTGGTCAAATAAAGTTTTGTGAACAATGGAATTTGGTATTGAGATATTTACAGTGAATGCAATGGCTTGCACGCCACGGCCCTTGCCAGTTGCCCTTGACAATCTCCTTTTGTAAAATTATGAAGCCATGAAGTTTCTGATTGTGTAAAACCCCCCCTAAAAAGGCAAAGGTATATATTGAAGTTTCCTAGGGTCTTTCAAATTTGAATTCTTTAGCAGTACTGTTGGTTGCAATTGCATGAAAAATACAGAATCAAGTATGAAGTTTAAATGGGTGTGTTTATGTTCAAAATATTTGGAATTGGAGAATGATGCGCTCAAGAATCAAGCTCGAGTGATAGGGAAATGGCCCCTACTCTCCAGTCTCCACCCACCTTTTGCTTCTCAAAATGACTTTCTTCATCATCTTTTTTCAGAATCGTACGTACACCTAACATTGTACATTTTGGAAATTCCATATATACTTTCAACTTTTATCTTTCTCGCGGTTTATTTTCATATTTGTTTCACTTAGAAATGTTAACATTTTGACATTTTGTTGGTTCACTAAATTTCCACATAGTCATGAGTAGGCATTTAAAGTCTTTATAAAATTGAAGTTAAAATGTATTAATAAGAAACCAAAACAAACAGAAATTTCTCGAAAAGTAGGGAGCGGGAAGAGAGTAGAATTTTTTTTAGTATGATGGAGATAAAATCTTAGATCTGTAGGAAGATGAAGACTACTAAATTCCAATGAATTGAACTCATTTGTTAGAATAATAGAGTCGAATAAAGTATAGTAGTAGTAATAGGATGAGAATATGAAGGTTGGAGAAAGAAAATAGATATTTGGAAAGGAAAGAAAAGAAAAAGAAAAGGAAAGATAAAAATAGTAGTCAAAATTAAGAGGAAAGTGAATGGGTGATGTGTTAGAATGAGTTGTTTGTAAAAAAAAAGAAAAAAGAAAAAAGAGGGGATAAATTTAAAAGGGAAAAAGGAGGTTGGGGGATGTGTGGACTTTGAACCAACCATCTAATAATAATAATTAATAACAACAGATGGGTGTCCAGTCCAATTTTCCCGCTGGTTGAGAATCAGGGGAGCCAGTGGGGGGAAGGGAAGGTAGGAGGAGGGAGAAAGAGAACAACAAACAAACAACAAAATTAATTTTACCCGTTTTGATTTTTGAATTCAAGAAACTCCTTTTTGGGTTTTGAATTTTGGAATTTGGAATTGACGGATGCACTCATCACCTCCTCCTGTGATTCATATTCACCTATGCATTTTCTTAGGGTGTCGGTGGTGGTGTTACATCCTTCGCCTCCCCCACGCCCACCCATACCACCACTTTTAGGGTTTTGTTTTTGATTCCATAGACGGCGACCGAGAAAATCGATGTTCTTCGTTGCTGCTACATTGTCATTTGTAGATCCTGCTACCTTCGATCTCACCACCCTCTCCTTCATTGCCCTAATCCTTCTTCTTTCTCTTCTCTCCATCTCCTTCATCTTCCATCTCCATCTCAAATCCCGAACCTCCCACCATCTTCAACGCTTCAATTCCCTCTGGACAGTCCGTTTCCTCCTTGTCTCATTCATCTCATTTTGGGCACTCAATGAATTCCTCCGTCTCTCCTTCTTCCTCCCCTCTCACCATTCCCTTCATCAATCGACTCTCTGCCAAATCCATGCTCTTCTCTCCCTCGGCCTCTTCCAGCCTTGTTTTCTCATCATCCTCCTCTTTCTCATCAATGCCTCTCAACAACAACAACAACAACAACAACAACAACAACAACAACAACAACAACAACAACAACAACAACAACAACAACAATACTACTTCTCACCAATATCATCCCCCTATTCCACTTCTTCTTCTTCTTTCAATCTCTATTTTCCTTCTCCATCTTCTCATTGTCTTCTATTCCCCTTTCAACCATAAACTCCCTCCCTCCTTCAATCAGAGCTATCTCCTCATCAAACATGATTCTAACAACACAATCGTTTTCTGCTCCTACCCTCTTCTGAGTTCCATTGCCTTTGCTGCCTTCGCCCTTGGCTACATGCTATGTTTCTTTTTCTCCACATGGAAAGTCGCCTCCATGGTCATCAACAAATCCCTCCGGATTCGCCTTCACGCCCTCGCTTTCACCGTCATGATTTCCTTGGCCTTACAGATCATATTCCTTGGCCTCTCCGCCCTATGGAGACCTGATCACCCTACTTACTCTCTCCTTTCTCTCCTTGTGTTTCTGAGTGCGTTTCTATGTGCCACTGCCGGGGAGGGAATTTTGGTGATTGTTCCCATCGCCGATTCCTTGGCTGCCGGAGATTCTTGCTTCGAGGATTCTGGTCACCCTTTGAAGACCGCTGGCGACGGCTCTTGATATTTCACCGCAACGTTTACTCAGGTGGAGAATATGTAAAGGTTATTTGGTTTTTCTTTTTCTTTTTCTTTTTCTTTTCCTTCGTTTTTTGATGAACTTTAAACAGCAGAAGCAGTGTTCCGGAGAGACAAATTTTAATGGAAATTCAAGTCTTTTAAGAAAAAAAGAAACATAAAAACTGAAAAAACAAAAGGAAAAGAAACACAAAGAAGGGAAGAAAGTGATATTCCATTCTATGTGGCGGTTAATTTAAATAGGAGTGGTTTTGTACTCATTGATCCCTACTTTATGAATTGTATTTTAAATATTTGCATTAACGAGAGTAGTTAAGTTGTAGTCGGCACCTATTTATTTATATAATTAAAATTGTTATTCTAATATCTAAGTTGAGATTGTAGTGGCGATGGTTGATAAAAGGAAGAGCAGCTTTCTCTCTCTCTTCCCTTTACGTCTCTGGCTTTTCCCCCATAACTAAATTTAGAACCAACAACCACCATAAAATAGAGAGGACGCAGTGCAAAATTTCCATTAGTTTTGCTTGTCCCTGTGGGAACTCCACCAAGGCTTGAAAATTGTAGAAAATACAACAATGAATTGAATATATTATAATCGCTTCTAATTATTTTAAAAATGTAAAATAATATTTACTCTAACAAAAAATGATTATTGGTCTTAGGATAGTTTTGACCCAAACGTCTCATAAAAGTTTAAATTATAACTGAGTTCATCAATATGATAGATATAGTGTATATACGTATCTGGTCCACCAACTTTTGAACAATTTTAATAGTAGCACGCTACGAAAAAACTTTACCTACAATTTTACATTCCAAACAAAAACTTTCTAACTTAGATATATTACCTCCTCCCTCCCCGCGCCAGACATTGAAAATAACCCTAGAAATCTTGATTCAAGAAATTGTTCCTTTTTCACCCTTTTTTCTTATGTTTTTGTTGGTTCTGGTGTTAATTTCTAAATTTTGATTTAAATTTTAAATATAGATTTTAAAGTAGATAAAAATAAAGAATAATTATAAATATATAAAGTATTAATAGATATAACTCAATTCATTAGCAAAATCTAAAGACATTTATCACAATAAACTGATCATAAATATAAATCCACCAACAATGGATTTTGCAATAATTACTATTCTAAAAGATTACTATATACTTTATCGTATCATTCAATTACAATGATAGAAGTGGCATATAAGAGTAGTAGTATGACACGTGGAAGGAGTTTTTATAAGCACCATTCTCAAAATTATAAAATCAAATTCCTATCAAAGTTAAAAAATAAACATAGAACAACTTATTCCATTCCACATAAAGATGGTGAGGGAAGAATTTAGAGAACCAATCAACCGGCCAAATTTTAGGGTCTATCGTGAATATTATTTGTTTATTAAGTGCTAATTTTTTATTCAAACAGTGCTCTAGCTAAATAGTTTCAAATAATTATTTTGTAGCTAATTGTGCTGGTTTTTTTTTATCTTCACCTATAGTAGTAGAAACACTGTGGATGTTTCCTTAACCTGAGAATAAAATTAGAATTGGGGTAGGGGTATGAAAGTAACAAGTATCAGTACAGAAGTATTCAATGAAAAGCAGTAGCATAACATCAAACATGGAATGAAGTGAGTGAAAAATCATGCAGTCGCTAAGCCAGCCAAAAGCCCACTGTGCCGGAGCAGCGGTTCTGGTGAAGGTTCACGCCCTCGAAATTCAACAAAAACCTACACAAAAAACAAAACCCTGAAATTAGTCTACAACTTTATCATTCCTCTTCTTCAACTGTGATTTTAATAAAAAAAATTTGTTACAACATATTAGATCAAAACTAAGATGAGTTTATGTCTAACATATAAATATCAATCCTCATAATTTCTGCCAAGTTTCTATGATATTCCATTACTTGGTCAACAAAACTTGTGACTACAAGAAGGAAAGAGTGCAGAAAAGATGGCAAAGTTCAATAATGATACGCTTTTACCAAAAATGAAATTCAACCGTCTAACCTCTAGTGGAGCTCTTCCACCTCCAAGAGCAAGAACAGTTTCTCGGAATCTATGCCCAGTTTCCTTTACAGCCTGTGGATGAAAGAACAAAAATAACCAGAGCAATTAAAGAAACAGCTATGCAAATAATCATAATAAAAAATAATCGTGGTACAAGCACTAGCTTATGCCCTCTAAAAGAAGGTAGGTGCACATCGATTGAGTGTGACACCTTTGCTAGTTTAATTAGGTGTGCAACACAATAGTGTCCATGCAACGTCACATGGCAACCTCAAGCTCTAAGCTACAGTAGATGTTGAAGTAAAGCGTTTAACCAATCTCAATGAAGACAATCCCGAACTTAGATAGGTTAATTGAGAAGTAAACACCAAATTCAAGAACACGGTCAATAAAAATGACAACCTCATTCCAACATACCTCGATATCATTCAACCCAGCATCCTCAAATGCAGAAAAGGCATCAGCAGATAAAACCTCTGCCCACTGCAATACATAAGATTTAGAGGGAGAAAATATCTATTTGAAAGAAATAGTCCCAACGTTCAAACACTACAACAATATTAAAATAGATTATAAAATTTCTCTTTTGTGATAAGAACAAAGTAAATAAAAACTTATCAAGTGGGCTCGCTTTAACCAGATTTAACCAGATTCATGAACAAATTGCGTGGCACTTGCTCTTGCCCATAAACAAGTCAGCCACTCCTGAGCTAATATTGTCCATATCACAAGGGACTAAGTCGCAACCCTCACCCATATGTCCAACTAAATAATCTTAAAAAACATGGTCAGAAAATTTCTTGCATAACACTCTTGAGAAGCAAGTGGCAAGCTTTAATTTAAAGACATACAACTTAAGGTAGGAAAGATGACAACTAGTGGTACCTTTTTCTAGTACATTCCAAAGAAAGCCCATATGTAAAGTCATAACTAATGTTACGGATCTTTTCTAGATGAAACCCAAGGTGCCTTTGTCATGGGAAGGCAGACTTTGGATCAAGCCTTCGTAGCTAATGAAGCCATTGAGTATAGATCGAGAAAAAAGAGGTGTTGCTTAAGCTTGATTTTTAAAAGGTGTACGATCATGTGAATTGGGATTTTTTGGATAGAGTTTTAATGAAAAAAGGGTTCGATTATAAATGGGGGATGCGGATGTGGGGGTGCATAAGGAATGTGAAGTATTCTATTCTCATCAGTGGAACCCCTAGAGGGTCGATTTTGTTTATCGTTTGATTTGCAGTCGGATCATTTATAAGGGGATGGAAGGAAACATTATTGATCATTTTAGGGTTGAAAGGAAAGGAATGAAGTCACCTCATCGCATCTTCAATTCATGGATGATACAATGATTTCTTTTTCTTGAAAAGAGGTTTCAAGATATGTATGGGTTAAAAATCAATCGGAGCAAATGTACCGTATTTGGAATTAACTCAAATCAAGTTAAGTTGTAAAGGAGGGTGGAGGAGTTTGATTGCAAGGTTGGCTCTTTCACTTCATCATATCTTGGGCTTCCCCTAGGTGGAAATCCATGAACTTTGACCTTTTGGGATCCTGTTTGTGAGAAAATTTGTAAAAGATTAGAGGTGTGGAAGAAAGAGTTCTTTTCAAAAGTTGGCAGATTAACCCTGATTAGGTATGTGCTAAGTGGGGTCCCAATGTATTATTTGTCTCTCTTTAGGGGTCACAGTTCAGCGTGCAATAGCTTGGAAAAATATATGGGATATTTTCTGTGGGAAGGGGTGGAGGTGAATTGGGAAGCGGAGGGGCACCCTATGAATCAAGGGGGTTTAGAGATCCGTAATCTAAGAATTTGTACAAGAGCTTTATTGGCCAGGTGGCTTTGCACTTTCTCCTTGAGTCTGATTCTTTATGGCATAGGATTATTGAGAGTAAGCATGGTACCCATCCTTTTAAATGGGCGGTGAAAAGGGGTTAAAGGCACACACCATAATCCTAAAAAAAATATGTCTTTTGAGCTTCCAACTTTTTCTCAGTTTAATGGGGAGGGGAGGATCAATGTGTGGGAAAGTCTTCCCTTTGTTCCTCATTTCCGCATCTTTATCATTTATCCATTTCCAAAAACAGTACGATATTAGATCATTTGGTTAGGTCCAATAACTCTACGTCCTTCTCTTTCGAGTTCCATCGTAATGTGACTAATAGGGACACGACGGATGTTGCTTCTCTTTTTTCTATGGTTGAGGGGTGCAGTTTTAGGGAGAGAAGTAGGGACATTCATGTTTGGAGTCTGTAAGTCTTTCTCCAATGTTGTTGGATACATCCCCTTTAGGGAGTCAATTTTTAATATGGTTTAGAGGACCAAGGTTCTTAAGAAAATCAATTTTTCATCTGGCAAATTTTGCTTAGTTGGGTTAACACTATCGATAGGCTTGTTAGGAGGGGGCCTTGACTTGTTAGGCCTTTTTTTTTAATGGTAACAGATCCCTTTATTAATAGATAAAAAGAGACCAAAACTGCTTGTTAGGCCTTTTTGTTGCATGCTTGGTTGAAGGTGGTTGGGTAAATACTATTGAAAGGCTTGTTGCTTGTTACTTGTTAGGAGGGGGACTTCGCTTGTTAGGCCTTTCTTTTTAAATGGTAGCAAATCTCTTTATTAATAGATAAAAAGAGACAAAAGCTGCTTGTTGGGCCTTTCTGTTGCATGCTTGGTCAGAAGGCGATTGGGTTAACACTATTGATAGGCTAGGAAGCACAAATACCAACACGCGACACAACGACACTGACAAGGCAACACGCCATTTTTCAAAAAAAGTAAAACAGGACATGTTGGGGACACGTCAATTTTTTACTTAGAAAAATTAAATATATGTCATGCATATAATTATATAAACATATTACATAACAAGGATTCCAATTAAAAACATCAAAATAACAAGTTTAGAGCCATAAAAACATACAAATTTTAGTAGAGTAGTTTGTTCAACACAACAAAAACCAGAAGGCAAAAAAATTACAAAACTACAAAATAAAATCAAGAACATGTCTTCATTCTTCTCCAATGATCTCTTGAGAATCCTGAACTTGCACCTCACCACCAACATCGGTAAAAACTATAGCTTCCAATTTTGGTTCGTCCAAAGATAAACTAGCCACCTCAAGCATTCCTGCATCTTCAAAATGGATCAAACGAATCTCCAACAATGTCACACATTTTTGTCTCTCCTTTGAGATATTCAGGAGTTCTCGATAAAAAACGTAGATTGCTATGGATGTACACCAAGTCTTTTGCACGTTGCAGTGTCATCTTATTTCTTCTCATGGAGTGCACAAATGAATATGTACTCCAATTTCTCTCACAACAAGAGGATGAAGGTTGAACTAGTAACTTCATTTCTAGTGACCATAAAGTTGGAGTGAAGGCACCATAGATGGTCCACCAACTCATCGAAGACATATCATATCTATTACGTATGGATTCATGGTCAGTAAACTGTTCAAACATTGTAGACAAATTGGCAAATTCAATGTTCAATTTTGTGCGCTCATCCTCTAAACTAAAATATTACTTAATACACTTCATCCTCTCTCTTGATACTTCTACGTCCTGATGTGGCAGGACTCAAGACTTGTCTTCTTGAAACCCAAAAGTGGATCAAACTTTAGAGTATGTTCAGGAATTGAAAAAAATAAAATAAAGATCTAAGATGAGTACCCAATTGAGGGGTATCATTTTTATTCCATCGATCAATTAAAGTTTGATGCACCACACCACGTCATGAAAAGATGAAAATTCGTCGACATGCATTCCTTCATGTTTACAGATTGCCAATTCCACTTTTTCTATCATGGTATTCCACATATCATATACCAAATGAAGGCAAGGTTTGTCCATATCACAAACTCTACTCATATCATAAATAGGAGTAGTAAGAAAGGATATAATCAATCTTATCTCACCAAATATCATCAAGCACCAACTCTTTTACACGTCTTGCTTTCACCACATCATCTTCTCTATAGCATCCCCACTTATCACTGATAACCATTATTTGCAAACCAGTTTAAATCTTTTAAGCATGATGATGGTAGATGTTAATCGTGTTTTTACTACTGCAATTAACTTCAAAGATACAAACTCATTGAATATAGCTAGTCTCGTAGAATGATTAGTGATAAAGTGTTTGATAAATATAACACAATTAGAAATTTCATAAATCTAGCTACACTCTGCGAAGAATGTTGATTACTATCAATATTTCTTGCCGCACATATGTTCTTCAAGGCAAGATTGAGGGTATGAACTACACATGGTGTCCAAACTATATTGGGAAACTGTGATTCAATAATTTGCCTTGCACTCATACAATTTGTAGCATTGTCAGTGACTATTTGAATCACATTCTCGTGTCCCACCTCATTGATGACTTCTTTCATCAGTTTTGCAATAAAATATTTATCTTTCGTCTCACCTGAGCATTCTACAGCTTTTATAAACATTGATCCTCCTTCTGTCACTGCCATAAAGTTAATCAATGGCCTCATCTTCGAATCGCTCCATCCATCGCTAATAATACTTACTCCCTTTGTAGACCAAGTACTTTTAATAGGTTGAAACAATCTCTTGGCATTTTCTTTTTCCCTTTGAAGAAGACTTATTCTCATAATGTGGTAAATGACCTGACAAATAATTATTTGCAACCAAAGCAAAGAGGTTCACATAATGTGGATTTTTAGCCAAATGGAAAGGAAAAACTGAAAAATAAAACATTCTAGCTGTCTCCGAATCTACTTGATCACGAAGTGCCAAGTTAAATGACTTCTCAAGAGCACTAACATTTTCTTTCCTTTTCTTTTGTTTCATTGGTGAAAAGGAATATGAATAGTTACCCATGCTTCCTGTTCCCGATCCAAAATATTGAGATTCAATTTGCATATGTCGTGAAGGTGGTAATGGAACTTGCTTAGGAGCGTTGTTTGCCACACGAACTTTAGATTCTTCTTCTAACCTTTGCATGTCAACACGATATTTAGGTGTGAGTTGTGTGACCTTCTTAAATACCTCATTCCCAAATCCGACCATTTTTAGTAGGTGTGCCCTAACTCTTGTGTTAGAACCTTTCCCCCTTTCTAGGCAAAAATTACATTGCCAAGCAAAACTCCCTCCTCCACCACTCAACCTTTGATGTTTTGTCACATATTGCCATAATGGTTTTGTTTCGTCTTCAGTAGTCATTCTTGAATTACTTTTGTTATGACTTGAAGATGATTCTGCCATACTAAATTTAAAATAAAAACAAAAAAGTAACCAAATAAGATTTTTCCCTGCAACTGACCACAAAGCAACAAAAGAAAAAAGAATAGGTAGAAAGAAATTGATGTGCAGGCTGGCAGACAGCGACGGGCAAAATCCCCTTCCGGCAGTTGGCAGAGACGTTTGTGAGAGAAAAAAAAGGCAGAAAGTAACTGGCGAAAGCAGGTTAGCAGCGAACAGCGACAGAGAGGCACTGACAGCGACCAGCAAAATTCCTTTAAGGGAGTAGGTAGAGACGTTTGTGAATCATGGCCTGGTCAGTTTGCGTGAAAGTAAACTTAATATGGCAGCGTGAACGTAAACGGTAAAGGAATAGGAATTCGGAAAGATGAAGGGGGAAGGTTGCCATTTGAACGTAAAGTAAGAATTAAGAAAGCTAATATTAAAAAGAAAAAGTAGGCTGAATGGGATAATGGGCTTGGGCCTCAATTTGAGTTTTTTTTTAATCCCATGTTTCCAGACCATGTCTGTACTGTACTTTGACCGTGCCCGAAAATTTAAAAGAAAATGGACACGCTAGCTGGCATGTCAAAGACGTGTCGGCGGTGTGTCAGTGTCGAAAACTTGTCCGACACCGATACTTCGCCATATTATAAGTGTCGGTGCGTCTTTGTTGATAGGCTTGTTAGGAGGGGGACTTAGCTTGTTAGGCCTTTTCTTTAAATGGTAACAGATCTCTTTATTAATAGATAAAAAGAGACAAAAACTGCTTGTTGGACCTTTTTGTTGCATGCTTGGTTCGAAAGCAGTTGACCTCGATCACCTATTTTGAGATTCCCAATATGCGCATGCCGTATGGTGTTCTTTTTCTGCAAGAATTCGGTGTTGGCCATGCTGGCCATTGGGGTGTTCGTGTGACAATCGAGGTAGCCTTGGGGGAGGGGGGTTATACTTATGA
This sequence comes from Cucumis melo, assembly GCF_025177605.1. Taxonomy (NCBI): domain Eukaryota; kingdom Viridiplantae; phylum Streptophyta; class Magnoliopsida; order Cucurbitales; family Cucurbitaceae; genus Cucumis; species Cucumis melo. The sequence goes on along the minus strand of NC_066863.1, from coordinate 21,437,353 downwards.
CTTGCTAGGGTGTTTGGGGACATTTGGGGGAGAGGAACGACTAGGTTCTTTTGTGATGGGGAAAGGGATCATAGTGAGGTTTGGTCTTTGATTAGATTTCATGTTTTCCGTTGGGCTCCGATTTCAAAGACCTTTTCTAATTATTTCACTGGACAGTTGGTCCCCCAACTAAAGTATTCTTTCAATTTTTCTTAATGAAAGTTGTCATTTCCATTAAGAAAAAAAAAGGAATCTTTTGTTTTAATAGAAGCAAAGGTAACTTTTGTAGGAGCTGAATTCCTTCTAGTAACAGTGGACAAGGGTCCCATTGGAATTTTCTTTGTTTCTTCTCAATTTGTCACTAATGGTCAGTTCTTTACAACTAAAGTTATTCTTGAACATTTGAAGTTAAGTAAAAAAAGAAAAATGAAAAAAAAAAGACTATGGCTCGTATAAAAATGAATACCTTATAACTGTAATATCCTGCAGCATATCCACCTGAAGGAAAGAACAAAAGTTATGACTAGTTTATAACATAAAACAAATGGAATGGAGGAAAGTTTCATATCAAATATTTGATAAACATTTGACGCTGAACCTGCAAAAATATGGCTGAAGCTACATAGAAATTTATCATCTGCTAAAGGAGGTATCACTTGTGTTTGTTTGCACACTCTTTGGTCAACTGCAAAGATCAACTCTGGCTCTCCAGGAACATATTTAGTGTGAAGCTCCAAATCAACACTTGCAAACCTAAGCTACAAATCACAATAGCCAGCAAGAGAATTAAAATTTTCTTTTTTCTGCCCCATCCATAAGTGCACGCAATTGTCAATTGTGCATCTTTCCCTATCAGATTAGAAGCATACGGTATGATTAATAATAATAATAACAACAATAATAATAAAAATAAAAAGTGCACCTGCCGAACAAAGAAAGGCAGGATTACCGCAAATAAAAAAACAATAAACTCCCTCTAAAAAAGTGTTCAAATAAAAACTTCTCTCATTTTTTAAGATAATATAGTATAATCGAAGGATTCCCTCTGTAAAGAGAGTAAAAGATTTGTCCCTAGAAACTATGCCATGTAGGACCTCAATGGTGAAGGTTTTCCTATCTTTATTAAGATAATGAAATGACACGATAGCTCAAAGTGCATCATATAAAAACAATGAACTCCAATTCAAATGAATCGGTGATTTGACATCTCAACTAAGTTGACATCCCCTTATGGTAATGAATCAGTAGTGGTTTTCCTATCTATGGTAATGGATGGCAAGGGTGGCAGAAGGGGTTGTGCCATTGATGTCGAAAAGAAAAGATAGGATAGAGGAGAGAGGACATAGAGGAGAAAAGAGAATGGGAAGCATGTTAGGAATGACTACATGTTATTTCCACTTAATTATGCTCACTCTGACAACCTTCTTTTTTCTTTTTTAAATTTAAAAATTAAAATAATAATAATAATCACACACACACACAGATATATATATATATATATATATATATATATATATATATATATATATTTGAAAAACTTAATTTAGAAATCATTAACTTAACAAGAAAACACAATTCTTCATAAGAATGCTCATTAGATGTCCTAAACAACCTAAAATGTGAGGAAAGAATTAAAGTAAACTATGTTGTTACTTGTTATAAGACACAATTTAAATAGATTCAAATTAAAATGTGAGATGAAAGCAAGGGCCATAAACTATGACGTCTAAAACATCCCAACCTGACGGAGACTCAGGGAACCTGCACGAAATGTCCTCGCTGCAAGAAGTTTCAAGTACACTTCTTCAGGGAGACTTTCCCCTGTTTCATAGTGCTTTGCAATGCCCATCAAAGTATCTCTGCAGAAGTTTTAAGGTTAACAAAGATAGATCTACGAGTCACCAGAAGAGTAATAAAAACCGAGAAAGATTATACTATATTGGAAAAGACAATAAATTAGGCTATCGAGCACCTTAGTGCTTAGAATTTCATTCATGACATGAAGTTGCAAAAGAGAAGTTGATAAAACACAATATAAAAGCAGTTTCAAAAAAGCTCCAATTGGATAGAAGAGAAGAAAAGGTACAGAAAAAGAAAAGAAAAGTGAAAAAGTATACATCGTGTTTTAGGACAGGAAGAGAGAGACAACAATTACACCATGTAATAACAAAAAAACTGTAAGACCAATCACATCCATCAGTATAGGAGAAGGGAGGGTGGAAGTTAAGCATATAAGTGAGGAATGTAAATATTATGTAAAGCTTGAGAGGGGACCACGAGAGAGGTAAAAAGTACTTTGGAAAAGGAAAGGTAGTGTAAGTAGCTGAGGGTGTATTTCCATTTTCTTTTAGCTTGGAAGTAATATCAGACTCTCACAGAGAGAAGAGCTATAGCCTTAGGGCTCTTTCTTCATTAAATAACACTTGTTTGTAATGGGATACCTTACAAAACCAATGGCATAAAAAGGGTAAAAAAGAAGCTCTTAATCTTTGAAAATAAAGGAAGAATATTATCCCGATGATTACTCCCCCTATCCATCAAACACAGCCAGCAAATCGTAGAACAGAAACCGCGCAAACACACAAACCACAAAAACCTCCTTGGGAAAGCCACCGAGTAGGTTAAAGAACCAAAAAACAAGACCCTAAATTGATTAGGACTTTAAGATTCATTGACAACCAAATTAAGACTCTACATTAAACTCTAACACCCGAAGATTGAGTGGGAATTGCCTGATATGAAGATCACAAACCTCAACAGATTTTAGCTGGAAGCAAAGGAGAAGACACGAGTGTTGCTGCTGCATTAGACTCTGTTGCAATTACAAATGACCCGTTGACTTCTGTTAGAAATAGATTATTATAAACTTTTGCAAGAAAATCCTATTGTTACCCTGGTTCTTCTACAAAAGTTTGTCTTCCACACTGCTTGAAGTGAAATTTGATTCCACGTTAGAATTACTAGAGGATAAAGTTATATTAAGAGATATGGGGTTAGAAACACCTTTAATAAACTAAAGGTATGAACCAAGGAGAGAACTGACTGTTTAAAAGTAAGCTGGAACCAAGGGTTGATGCGACTTTGGAAGAAGGAAGGCTCTTAGAAATCTTGGCTTCACCTCATCAGTACTCACCATTTGTTTGGCCGACTGGTGTTCTCTATCATCCCAAGACTGAAAGAAACCAACCACTGGAAACGAAATGTCAGCAATTGACTGATGATCACCTCGCTCAAATGGCAGCAAGGCTGTTAGGCACAGGGATGGCTAGGGAGTGGCAAAGAGAAGGAAAACAAAAGAGAAAATGCCGAAGAAAAACTTCTTCTCTAGAGCTTTCTTAAAGGCGAACTGGAAGGGGCAGTGAACATTGAACGGTTGGAAAGAACCAGCAGAAGAAAGAGACAGGGTGACAGTCGGAGATGAATTGCAGCAAGTTCAGGATCGACAGAGAAGTCTAGGGTTTATAGTTTCTCTCTCATGTACTCTTTTCCTCATCAACAAAAAGACTTGTTTCATTTCCAAAATGAATGAACTTTCTCCCATTTGGATTTCACCACTCAAAGTCAAAAAATGACAGTTTTGAAAACTAAATGAAAAATATGCAACAATAACATTTTTCCTTAAAAAGAACTTTTTATCCAAAGGAAATGCAATTTTCATCGATATAATGAAAAGAGACAAAATCTCAATGTACAAAATACAAAGGACATGAGAAAAGAGAGGATCAACAGGTGTACCCGAACATCTCAACTAGGCTAACACGCTAGAGCACCCCCATCACATCCAAAAAGGCAAAAAGAAATAATCAGAAAAACTACAAGGCCATATAAGGACTGGTAATCCAGTGTAATACACCAAAAACATTAATAAAAAAAACTCCAAAGGAACAAAACCATTACAAACTAAAAAACAGGGTGATAAATCACTGTCACTTGATTGGTGGAAACACTTCTCAGGCAGTAGGACTGCAATCCCGAAGTAGCATCAACCAATTTGGAGAGAAAATGAAGGCTTGCCAATTCATTAATTATTATACATAGAACAAACAAACAACAAAACTTGGAACCAAACTACCTATGATAACACCAGTTTTCCATGAACTGAGATGGCAATTCAACAGCATCCCATTCTATCCCACGAATACCAGCAACTAAACCTTCACCTTGTTTTGTCAACATATGCTGGAGTGCATGACCAAATTCATGGAATACTGTCTCTACCTGTAAAGGATGTCAAAGCACTTTAGAAGGAATAACAACGTTGTTTGAATATTAGTTTAGATTTTTTTCTATGAGAAGTGAAATTTTCAAATAATTTAGATTCATTGAAGAATATATCTGGTGTAACTGAATCTTGGGAAATTTCTTAGAAAAGGTTAATTCATTAAAAAAAAACTCTTCTTTGATCAACAAATACAAATTACAAGTCTTTTATACCCATAGAACCAGACACAGCAATTTGCAGATAGTAAACAACTAACTAAAATTGCAGCAATTAACCAAAAGTCAAAGCAGCTTGTTGGCTGTAAAACAGAAACCAACGGCTATAAAATCACGAACTAGCTGGAATACAAATAAGAGCCTAATGAAGCCTGACCGCACATAAACCTTGGTGTCCACATGCCTGTGAAAAAAACAGAATAAGACAAGTAAAAGGCCAATATACCCATACATCAAGCTTGTTGGCAGTACAAAAAGCTTTGAGTATGACACCCAAGGACCTCTCGAGGTCTAATGGTCTTTTTGCGTATGTAAACCATTTCTCATGGCAAAACTACTAGCAAAAGCATCTCTCTGTAAGCTGTATATTCCTCCATGAATCTCCATCCATGTTAGACATGCACTTGAATAGTTTGGCCAACCACCTTAAAACAGTGGTCCCACTTGAACTCAAAAAACCCTTGTTCGAGTTCCTTTACTTATGTTGCCATTCCTCTTCTGTTGGTATCTTTTAATCCATAAGGTTGTCTCTCCTTAATGTCAATTACTATAGTTGTGTGAATTAGGGGTAGTACAGATCTGTAAAGTTATAGTGGAGACAAACTAGTCCTCCAAACTAAGGGTTATGTTTTTTTTTTTTTCTAATGAGAAACATGAATAATTTCATTGACGTGATGAATTACAAAGGGAAAAAATGCCGTGAGAGATTATAAAATACTATTCCATTGTGAGATAAGAGAAGTAAGACCGTAATAAAGAAATTGTGGGGTGAATGTGAATTTACACCAAGTGAAAGTTGTATACAAAAACTGATCGGAAAAGTGAGTGAAGTTGGATTCCTCATCTTCAAAAGTACGATGGTTGCGCTCATTCCATATAAGCCAAAAGAAGGATTTGATGATGAAGCACCAGAACGTCTCTTTTTTGTTTTTGAATGGATGATCGATAAAGAGCACATTCATAAGAGTGAGACGATCGTTTGGGAAGACAATGTGGTAGTTAAAATATGAGAGAATCGTCATCCAAAAGGATTGTGCAAATTCACAATTAACCAAAAGATGCATGCATAGTAGTCTCCCCACCATAACGGCATAAGACACACCTGATAATTGTATACAATATAATGAATATTCAAAATAACTCAAGAGTACCTAATGACTTTTTACAAATGGGAATAAATAGACCTCAAAGGCCCACTAAAGGAAAGTACATAAATGGAAAATACCAAAAAGGAAAATAATAATAAACCATGAACCTTAATTTCCTTTTAACACCCTCCCTCAAACTCAAGGTGGTAGAATGACGAACAACTTGAGTTTGTGAAGAAAAATTTCGAATCAGATCAACAAATCTGAGATAGAATTAGAAACTCATGAAGAACCAAACGCACAAAGAACTTTTAGGCTGGAAATAGAAACCCACGAACGACTGATTTGAGAATGAAAGAAAGACCTATAATTTTGTTGTTCTTCTTCTTTTTTCATTTTTCTTCTTTTTTTTTTTTTCGATTTGCCATAATTGAAAATAAACTAAATAGGAACAACTTGAACCAAACTAATTAAATCAAACCCAACCAATTAATTGAACCAAGTTTCTTTTTTAATTACGAGAGCCACTACGTCTCTAGATCATGCAACATATGTGTTTTACCCAGACAGCAGCAATGCACAACCAAATTGGAGGATAACGACACCACACAAACGAAGAAGAGCGAAGCAGTCAGCAGATAATCCATGAACCCTAATTTCCTTTTAATAACACCAACTAGGAGTAGAAATTATCCAAGGCGGATTTTTCTGGAATAGGGCCTTTCCAGATAAGCTTGTAAGGGTTGCCATCATCACCACACCGAGCAATGTGTCGGATCATCCATTCGAAGTAAATGTACTAGAGGTCTCCAATTTCCATTTCCATGTATCATTTTCTGATGGGTTTCCAAAGGGCAAGTAATATTGAGAACATCACCGCCCATTCGGTGATTTCAACCTCATTAAGGTGTCGCCTCAAATCAAGATCCCATGCCTGATAGGTCAAGTTCCAACAATGTGGGATGCCTCTTTATTCCTTGATAAGGTATATAGTCTATCGAAATTGGTCTTGAGAGATGTGGATCCAACCCAAAAACCATTCCAGAAAGATGTATTCTCACCATTACCAATCATATATGCAATGCCATCAAAAATCAAGTTGGGTACCTTAGCAACATATGTCCATGGGCCCTTATAATGATTGAAAGTTCTATTCTGGGAATAGAGAGTAGACTCATGTTTCACATCAATAAGGTGTCTCCAAAGAGCATCATCTTCAAACTTGTAACTCCAAATCCATCTAACCAATAACCCTTTGTTTCTGTTTTTCAAGTCGGCCAATCCAAGGTCCCCTTTGATAATAGGAACAAAAACCCTGTCTCTTTCCAAAACCAATGGTTATGTTGTACAAGTTCTCTCATGCTTTCCAAAAACCTGCGTTTCTTCCCATTACTTCCTCTATTGCAATCATGAACATAAACCTTGTGTCCCACTGTACATTTTACCGCTCTAGGGATGCTACATTGTTCGACATACAGATTACAGATGTGCATAACGCCATTACTGGAGTTAGAGCAGATAGACAAGCTAGATGTGATCATGTGGGGTTAAAGGAAGGTGGATAGGGGGGAGAGAGAGCATCATGAAAATATGTTTAGCAAGACAATCTATTTTAGATTCAATCTGCAAAGACGTGTAATTTTAATTGAGAGACATGTAATTTTAAGTAAATCAACATCTTTACCTCACGAAATGTCATTAAACTAGGTTTTCCTCCAACTGGCGGTGTTTGATTGCACACCATATGAGCAATAGGCAACCTTGCTGGGGCGCCATCTTGTGCTAACACACAGCTTCGTGAAACAACTTCATCCATCCATGCACCTCCCCTCTTTTCCGATGGACGTGTATATGGATCAAAATAGAAGTAAGCAATGGGACTTCCAGAAGAATTGTTCACACGGTAAAATTTAACGTCTTTATCCCAAACCTACAAACAAGGGGCCAAGTAAGTACATACAAAACCAGGGTTAGTAAGACAAAGTAAATGGAATAAATACCGGAGCAAGACCGTCAGCTGGTTGAATATCAATATCAAAAAGCGTCTTTGCAAGACTGAAAAGGCCATCCATAACCCTTGGCAAGGAAAAAAATGGTCGTAGTTCTTCCTGTAAATAAGTTGTTCAAAAGAATTGAGGCGTTAACCACTAAACAAAGTGGAACATGCAAAATTTTCCCAAAATAAACTAAAACTAGGGTGGGTGGGTGGGTGGTGGAGTGGCTCTGCATGTGACACAATTACGCTGAGCCAATCCAAACTATTCAAATAACTAATTAAGGAAAGCAACCGAAAAAGTAATATAATCTAATAAGTTTAAGGGATTAACAGTACCTTAAGTAGCAAATTCAACATTTACAGAAAGAATTCAATGTAAGATAAGAAATATAACAAACTGAATACAGTACATGTTCTTCCAAATCAAGTATTTTTCAAAGTTTCCTATTCTTTTTTAGCTTTGAATGGTAAGAAACACCGTATTTTTTTATACCAACTCACGAGAAGAAGAAAAAACTCTTTGCAACAAAACAATCGGTCTCACTTCTCAGAAAAATGTAGAGTTGATCATGGAGTCTAAACCAATAAAAAATTCATATTTAACCTCTAACACAATCATTTAGCTTTCTATACGATCGTTCAACCTCTTACACAATCGTTTAGCTTTCTATACGACCGTTTACCCTCTTATGGTTCTGTTCGGTTTTATAATCGGTTTAATGTCTTAAACCAAACCAAATCACATAAGAAGCAGTTTTAATTTAAACAAAACAAAACCTTTGCAGTTCAGTTTTCAATTCGGTTTGGTTTTCAACTGTCTTTTGAACACCCCTGGCCCTAGGGCTCCAAAGTGTTTTTTATAAAAGCATAGTTAAATCTTTCCATTTTAGATTCTTGGATCATTACTGCTTTTGGATTAATCGCTTTAAGGAACTTCTTGAGAGCAATGTGCTTGGATCGAACCTTCAAGCCTCTTGTGTTCCAGGAGACTACCTTCATTGGTGGAAGTAACTGTATTGCAGTGACGAAACAACTTGCTCGAACTAGAATAATACAACAATCTTGGACTTCGAGCACCAACTCCTTCAAAAAATTTGAACATTTTAGCGGGGAGGACCAAGGGGCATCGTCTAGCAGGGAAAAATTAGCTTCAAATAGAACATTTAAATCCATCCGTTCAATCTCCGCATAATAAGCTGATCTTAAGGACACCTCAAGCCTGTTGAATCTTCACTACTAACACTGAAGGGTGTCTACCAGCTTTTTTATGGAGACAAAAGATGGCAAGGGGAGCCTCGTAATAACGTTACCTTTGTGTTAGGGTCTGTGAAACTCAAGTAACTGAAAAATTTTGGAGCAAGAGAATCAATTACTGACCTATTGAAAGAATCAGAGGCCTGGACTTTGGAACTACACACCTTCAAGATATCCGGATTATCTTCAAAACGGGAGGGCTTGAGTTTATATTTCCTATGGGGATAAAAAATAAGGGCTTTGAGATAACATGCCCCAATCGATTTAGACAATAGGAGAGTAGTCCATGCATTGTTAAATGACGTCTGCTTTCAAATGAAATGTTATAGACAAAATTTCGGGGAGTTGACTTTTTTATTCCTTTACTATGACTAAATCTGTTTAAAATGTCGATTTCTAGAGAACTTTGGACTGCATCATCTGACTAAGGTTCTTTGAGAGGGAGATCATTATGCTTCTGTAGAGGATTCAATGAGTTGGCAGCATTATTTCTAGAACTAAACTCATAATTACCATGATATTAATTAAAGGTGCCTTTCTATTCTCCTTCTCTATTTCTGACCCTTCAAATAGCGGTTTTTTAAATGAGAATCTGACTTGGCGTGACCCACAAACTCAACTACACAACTGCTTTTAACGGGATTTACAAAACCCAAAAAAGATAACTTTTTAGTTTCTGGTGCAATTAAGGCAGTTTCGGCCTGTCTTCTTGCTTCTTCTATCTTCTCCGGTGCTGTTGAGGGTTCTTGAAGGTGTTCTAGAACTGCAAATGGATTTCTTGCTATGTTTAGATGTGCGAAATTGGATTTCGGAACATTCAAACCTGGGAAAAAGAGGGGTCAAAGAGGGATCTGAACCTTCATCTTGCACAATCTACCTCCCTAGTTCTTAACAAGTCAATGGAATTTTTAAAATCATTAACCATAAGAGTACTCCCATAGAAAAGGGGGATTCAAACATTCAAAATCACCAAAGTTTAAAAAAATGTTTCCCCTCTTAGAATCAGTAGACTCATGGAGGGTACAAACCCGTAAAGATTCTGCTTACTAGCTTTTATGCAATTGGTCAGATCTAAAGTGTCCATGGCAATGGTTTCAAGTCCCCCAAAATGATCCTGATAACCTCAAAGGTTCTCCTGCTCCAGTAGTCCAAAGGAGTTTCTTGATTTTGAGCAGCCGACTGTGTTTGTGTTTATCCCATAGCCTTTCATGGTGAGGGGCCGACTGTGCTTGTGTTTATCCCATCTTTCGAATTTTAGGTGAAAAGAACCCCTCACCTGCCATTTTCCTTCATTATTGATGAGGTCCTTTATCGAGCCTTGGTCAAGACCAACCCCTAGTAAATTGAAAGGCCTTATTATTCCCATCATTAGACAGCGCAAAAAGAAGATTGTTCCATTCAAGATCTATGTTCAAACTAAGTTGTCTTCCTCCAAATTTTATGATTAATCTACTACCGATCCTCCTGCACCTTCCACATTCCCAAGACATGTCGATTTGCTGATTTTGGAAAACCAGTCTTTTCTGTTTTTAATTCATTTCTTGTATTGTTTTTTTCTTTAGTTTTATTTTTTACTCTTTTGGCTGTTCTGCACTGCTGTAATTGTTGTACTTGGACCTTTTATGGTCTTTGGATTTTCTTTGGGATATGATGTTGACGTTATGGGGGTGCCAACCTAGTTGAGATGTACAGATGCGCCTCTTGATCCCTCCCCTCCCCCTAGACTTCTCTATTATTCGCATTGTATAATTCTCTTGTACTTTGAGTTTTACATTAATAAAGAAGTTTGTCTCCATTTCAAAAAAAAAAACCATTACGATAAAAAAGGCAAGTATTGAGAAATAGTAGTGAACTTGTGAGCTAAACCAGATGAACCAGATCTTAAATAAAACCAGTTAATCGAACTAGATGCTGAGCCAAAAATATGAGTAGAGCAAGACAAAGTTAATGAACTGGACCAGCCAATTTTGGAGTAAACCAAACCAAAAATTAGTGAACCAGTCCAAAACAAAACCAAGAAACTCCCAGCAGTCAATTGTGAGTCTTCAACGACAGACTCCTTAAGTAACATGAGCACGAACAACACGAGCAACTCTACGATGGGTTGGTCGCACGGATCTGAGTCGTCGATAGTCGAAACAAGTGATGGCGACACTGGGCAGCAAGTGGTGGGTCTATGTATGCAGCGGCATAGAAGGCTAACAGATATGAGCTTTTAGTGATTGGATGTGCAACAAATTTGGACAGTAGTGCACAAAGATTGACTGGATCTGCGATGGACGGTTGTGGGAGCGACGGCTTCGCAAGGAGGTGACAGAAGCGATCGACGATGATGGTGCTTCCAATTTCACAATGGATGACAGTAGTACCCAAGGACTACATTGACAAAACCGTAGTGAAGTTAGCTTAGGATTGTTGAACTAATAGTGTCGTTTCACTTGGCAGCTAGAGTTCCAACAACTGTGACGGCTAGGGTTTCTAAGGGCCACTAGGATGTTACCTCTCTGATATCATATTAAATCACCAATTCGACCCAAAAGCTTAAGCAAGAGGGTAAGGGTAGATTTAATGTAATATCTAGAACATATTATGTTCCAATGTTGAAACCTTTGTAAGGCTAGTGTTTTATAGTCTTTTTGTCCTCTTTGTAATGGTTGAATATATAAGCTTCAGTCGAGATTTTTTATGTTTGTTTGAAGGATATGATGAGGTTGCTAAGGGGGTGTCAACCTAGTTGAGATGTCTAGGTGCGCCTACTAATCCTATTATGCTCTTTGTATAAGCCTCATGTACTTAGAGCATTAGTCTTTTAATTTATATCTAGATGAATACAGAGACTCGTTTCCTTTAAAAACAAAAATACATATTATGTTCCCGTATAATTCCTCTCACTACCTTGTGGGGTTCATAATTCTGAGCACCAGCCTTTTTATTTTTTTTTCAATGAAAAGTTCTGTGTTGGGCTCCAAACAAAAAGAATAATTGGAAATTAGCTCTACTCAAAGAAACCAACTAGGGAACTCAATCAATATCCTTTTTGAAATTATAGTAGTTATTAATTTCCAGCCAACAAGGATGCCTTTCCGTGAACTCCTACACTTTCTAGAAAAATTTGCCTTTCCGTGAACTCCTACACTTTCTAGAAAAATTTGTACCATCTTTAATTGTATCTTTCTTGATTTTATCAATAAATTTGTTTCCTGAGACAGAGTGGCAACAATATCTGCATGCAAGCAAAATGACTTTGAAAAATAGTAAAATCAATTTCTGCTGGTTTAAAATTTTAAATTTTTAATGATAGAATATTGCCGCAGGTTATATAAGAAGAAAGACAAACAAGATCCAACCTCATTGATATCAAACTTCGACTCCCGAAGCCTCTCACTCCAAAAGCTGATGTCCCAATGGTTCAAATCATTAACTTCCGGCGCACCTTGTCTTTTGGCAAAATCCTGAAGATCTTCCACATCTATAGACATGACAAACAAAAAAAGAACCTCAGATTCTTGTGCTTCTTCTACACCAATAATAAGGATTAAACATTGATTATTTAGAATAATGAACTCAAACGAAAGAATTTTTCGAGTTCATTAATCTAAAATTGTGTAGAAGAATGCTAATTCTTTTGAGTTCATTAACCTAAAATTCACTAGATCAAGCCCCTTATAAAGTCTTCATCAAAGAAAATTTAGATTAATGAACTCAAAAGAAAAGATTTTTTTTCTTTTATGTGTGCTTATTGGACAACCCGTCTAACCCTATAATTCTTTTGAGTTCATTAACCTAAAATTCACTAGATCAAGCCCTTTATAAAGTCTTCATCAAAGAAAATTTAGATTAATGAACTTAGAAGAAAAGATTTTTTTTCTTTTGTGTGTTTATTGGACAACCCGTCTAACCCTATAATTCTTTTAAGTTCATTTAACCTAAAATTCACTAGATCAAGCCCCTTATAAATGAAGTCTTCATCAAAGAAAATTTAGATTAATGAACTCATAAGAAAAGATTTTTTTTCTTCTGTGTGTGTTTATTGGACAACCCATCTAACCCTACAATATTTAGGTATCAAGGAAATTCGTAGGATATTAAATCCTAAGTAGATAGTCATTGGCCAACATGAATTAGATTCATGACCTCTTAACCCTTAATCTAGACCATGCCTCCTATATACCACTAGGCCAGCACACGATAGTTAACTCAAAGGAAAGGATTAGCTTCCAAATTTTGTATTGGTTTTAAAAAATTTAAATGATTTTATAAAATTAAGTATAATTTTAATTTTTTAATTTGATTTTATGGAGATTAAAACAAATTACAAATAACATTCAGTTATGATAAAAAACTAAACATTTTTTTTAAACCAAAACAAGGCTTCTCATTGATGAATAAAAAGAGACTAATACTTGAAGTACAATGAGACAAAATAAGATAAAGCAAATACAACCAAATATAACCCATAGCTAGACTAGTCCATAAAAGTATAACAAATACAATTAAATACAACCCATCAAGGCACAAATTGGCTCTTTGGAAAAAAGTCCAGAAACCACTGTATTCATTTCTTTAAAATGGAAACAAGTCTTATCATTCAATAAACGAAAAGAGGCTATCAACGAAAATGGAAATGATACAAAACAAGAGCTTGCCAAGTACACTTAGAGCAATAAGTAGGATGTTACAAGATAATTAAACTGGAGAAATAAAGACAATCCTGATTGGGCATAAGACTTAGAAATTCTGCAAACAGAAAAAACCACTGTATTTAAACAACACCTTTTTAGTTACTTTGGACTAAACCACAAGATTTTATGATGGGCTATGGAGGGGAATCTTCGTCTTCCTATCTTTTATTAATTTTTTAAAAAGAACTCTATTTTGGCCAGCCCACAAAGAGTCAATATTACTCTCTGGATTATGCTTTACGGGAATTTGAATTGCGCAGCTGTTATGCAGAGAAAACGACCCTCTCACAGCCTATCACCTCACACACGCCCCCTATGTTTAAAGAAACTTGAAGATTTACAACATCTCTTATTTGATCATGACTATGCAAGGAAAATGCTGGTTAAGATTGATTCAAATTTTTAACCTAGCTTGGGCTTTTGACTCTGGAGTAACGTTCATCAAATTTTGATTGATCCAGACCTTAAGAAAAGGCAGCAAAAGCCTTATTGTCTGAATTATGGTTTGAAAGGAACCAGGGAGTTTTCCACAATAAATCATCCCATTGGATAGACTGTTTGGAGTTTGCTCGATTAAACACATCTTTATGGTGCACAATATCAAAGGATTTTGAAAACTACTCAATTCAGGAGTTTAATCTGAATTGGAAGGCATTCATCCTCCCCCAAGAATAGCCGCAGATTTTACGTTTTTCTGTCCCTTCTTCAGTTTTGGAGTCATATTGTACTTTATCACGGATGGATTCTTCTTCTTGGTCCTAGTATAATTACCTAAAGAATTGTATTTTTGTATTTTGGCCCTACATGTATCACTATTATATGTAAAGGCAGCATGATAGCCTTAATCGCATATATTTATTTTCCGGTCATTGTATAATCCTTTTGTACTATGAACTTTTGTCTCGTTTATTTTTAATAAAAGAGACTTGTTTACCTTTAAAAAAATAAAAAGAACTCTATTTTGTCACTAGAAATTTACTAACAAAAAAATGTAGTTTGTATTGTACTATGTAAAAGAATCTGTTTATGGAAAATATGATAATATGAAAATAAAAATGGTTGCATTTTTCGAACTTTAAGAGTTTATGGTAATCAAAACAAAAATATATAATGTTTTAAATTACATGCTAAAAAATTTACTGTATTTTAAAAAAATAATAATTAAAACTACAAGATTTCGCATCAATGTGCACATGTTTCTTGACTAGTCCAAAGAAAATGGGCAAAATAACCCAAACAAGGACCACCACATTAGCTCCACATAGGACAAATTTTCCCCTATCATCTTCTATCAAAACCACCACTCTAAAGAACTCAACAATTTTCAAAAGACCAAACATATTGTCATCATACTCACAAACAAGCAAAGTATCATGAGCAAACTGCAAAATTAGCACATGAACATTATTCTTGCCCGCTAAGAACCCTTCATTGACACCTTTAGAGAAAGCATTTTTGTCAAAGCACTAAAAACTACCCTTATTAACAAAAATGAGACAGACTGCCCGTGAGATTAATCAAGGTGCACGTAAGATGGTCCGAACACTCACGGATATCAAAATGAATAAATAAAAACTAACAAAAATGAGAAAGAACAGAGAGGATTCCATTGTCTTATTCCCCTTGAAGTTGTACTTGTTCCATGTGGTCAACATTAATGAACACTAAAAACTTTTTGCTGATTTCTTTTCAAGATTTATGTTTAAATCGGAGTGTTTTTGTTCTCCCAACATAGTATTTAATTTTGTTTAGTTTATGTTAATTCAAATTACGATTATGATTAGTTTCCATGGTTAATTAGGATTAGGATTATGATTGAGAATAGTTTACTTCATTAATTAGAATTAGATAATTACTTTCTATTATGATTTGGTATCACTTTTGGCTTGTATTTTTAGCATTGGTCTCTTAATTGAGAAGACGTTGTTTCCTTCCAAAAAAAAATGTTTAGTTTATTTTCCAATTCTCTGTAAACAAAGAAATTGTCTTTTTGCAACATCCTAATCCTAGTTAATCAAGGAAACTGATCCAAATCCTAATTAACCAAGGAAACTAATCATAATCCTAATTCTAGTTTTTTTAAATAAAAACAAAACTTTTCATTGATGAAATGAAAGGAGGCTAATACTCAAAATAAAATGAGACGTAGAAAGCAAGATAAAGAAAATGCAATCAAATAGAACCCACAATGGAACAAATGGACTCTTTAAATGAAAACTTCACCACTAAAACTAAAACTCTGAGAACAAGCACAGCCATGTGACGAGGACATGCTCTAGGAGAAAGCCAGCTTCAACTTTGACAACGCTGATAATATCCAACCACAAAACCAGAGCCGAAGAGAGGAACAAATTGACTAAGATTAATTGGAGAACCACAACACTTTAGAACTAGACGAATCCAAATATATAGAGGCCACCAAGAATTTGGAGAGGGGACAAACAAAAATAGAAAAATCCGTACTCCACTTAAAACAACTTGGGGGCAAAGCCACAATAAAATCTAAGACCTTCAAAAACCAGCTTCTTGAATCTGAACCACCAGAGAAAACATGTACAGCAAGCAAACGTTTCTCATTATTTGCTTTTCTTTTTTGAACTCAGAAAACAAAAACTCCTAAGCTTCTTTAGTTTTCTGAGAATTGCAAAAAAGACAAAACCTGCCCACCTTGCAGTTGCAGCCAAAGATCATAATCCCAATCAAATAAGGATTTGACCAATATACCTTCATTTACTCTAATCCTACCACATAAAAAATAAAATTCATAAGAAAAACACAAGCAGGAGTATAAAAACAAAACAGAAATGACACCTTGAACTGCAGCATTCCAGGAAGCACTACGAAGCTTTTCGAGAAGCTCTTCTGCTTTCTCGACAGTAGCCATTTTGGTCTCCATGCTAACCTAAGAAAGTACAACTCATCTAAGGACAAATAAGTTGGGAAAAACCAATATATATACATATATAACATACCTCGGCATAGTTATTAAAATTAAGAATCTTAGCCTTTTCCTGCCTAAGCTTCAAAATTTGGTCAATTATGGACGTATTGTCCATTTCTCCACTAGAGGCTCGAGTTATATAAGCATAGTAAATTTCCTCCCGCAAGGATCGATTTTTAGCATGTTGCATGACAGAAAGATAACACGGAGCATCCAAAGTAATTATCCATGGACCATTTTCTGCAGTAGCATTTTCGTGACCCTGATGAAAATTAAGACGTCAAAGATTTACTTGGCAAGATTCAAAAAATTAAATATGCTATAAAACTCAATGGATTAACCATTATAAAGAAAACTGAATCAAAGCACATCACTGGCAGTGAAATACCTTGGAAACTGCTGTTTGAGCTGCCATTCCCAAAGCAGTAGAAGGCAGTCCATCAACTTCGTGTTTATCAACAATCAACTTCTCAAACTTCTTTGTTGCGTCCAAAACATTTTCATCAAATTTATGAGATAACCTTTCCAGCTCCTGTATATTTCAAACAAATAATGAATCTAGTAAAAGCCAAACAAAGTTATGATTGCTATTTCAACCACATTCAATATACAGAGAATTATTATGGCAGCTTCCAGTATTCCTTTGGACAAGGGGCACAATATATCATACATGAGGTTGAATTAGTAGACAGCTGTTTGACTTCAAAGTACATATAGAGATAACTAATTTGGCAGCTTTCTCTACTCCTTTGGATAGGGGACACAAATTGTGATATATGTGGTGAATTAGTAAACAGCTGTTTGACTTCAAGGTGTGAGAAAAAATGGTTCCCAACTTTTGGATCATTACTCTTAACAACTTGGAGTGTCATCCCATTATTTTAATGGAAGTCTTGATTCCGTTTTCAAAAAATAATAATAATAATAAATAAATAAATAACAACTTGGAGTGAATGCTCACCTGCTCAATTTTGTTGAAATTATCCCTTTTATCACCTTCAAGAGTAACACCCCGAAGAAGAGCCTCTTTTATTTGAGCTGCTCGAGTTCAAGTACGAGAAAGTGTTAAAAAGTAATAATAAAATTCACGAATTTTCTGACTCGTGTGGAACTGTCATTACTTTTTACGAAAAACCAAACTTCTATAGAGAAACGTGAAAAAAAATGTTTTGAGGCATACAAAAGAAAACAATCAAATATAGGGTCTCTGTTAGACTCTCAATATTGCACAGTTATGTTAGAAAGGGCAGGAAGGGCAATTCACCCAATCAGGATTAAGGGTGCCTACACTGTTTATAGTTATATTCTTGTAGTTTGTGCTTATGCTTGTACTTTGTGGATTGTGTACTTGGGAAAGCTCTCGCCCTCTCGAATGGTGATACTGTTGTACCTCTTTAATTGAAGAATATCAATATCAGTCGTAAGAAGACTCCCCTGTAGAGGAGTCCTTACATTGGTATCAGCGCGGTCATCCTGGGGAAGCCGAAGAAGATGCCACAACGTAAGCCAGACGGAGATTCTTCATGGAGACAAGCCATGAAGAGTATCCATGGAAAACAAAACAATACAATTGGCACACGGCTAGAAAATACGAAAATAGTTTGAGAAGCCCATGGATTAGTATATCAAGAACTTGGAGAAAGGCAGAAGCATTGCCTTTTTTCAAACTTGGCAATGGTTCCAGAATAGCATTTTGGACTAACATGTGGGTTGATGTTCTCCCCGTTGGCATCTGTTACCCAAGGCTATTCAAAATTGCTATATTACCAAATGAATCCATTGCAGCACATTGGGATCGCTTAATTTCTTCTTGGTCCATAACATTTTGTCGACTCCTCAAAGAAGAAATTACTAATTTTCAAGATTTGCTTGAAACACTTCCAAATCAAAGGGTGTCCGAAGATTTTGATAGAAGACCTTGGTCCTTGATTCATCAGGCAAATTTTCAGTCAAATCTCTCACAAGTCATCTATCTCTTTCTTCACTATTGGATAGAAGTTTGTAAAGCTTATGAAGACAAAAAGACTTGGGGAGAGTAAATATACTCATATGGGTTATGTTTTTTTTTTTAAATCTATGAGTGTCCAAGTCAGCTTACGTGCACCTTGACTAACCTCACGGGACAATCCATGATCTCTTAATTAGTTATTGAGACATAGTCTCCCTTTTTACCACTAGGCCAAACCATGATGGTTCTCACATGGATTAAGATATTTGGCTTTTAAATTGTCCTTTGGGTATGCAAAGAAAACTTCCAAACAGTTGCCTTTCACCATCTATTTGCTCTCTGTCAAGAAGGAAGGGGAAGACTTGCAGCACTTAGTTTATTGCACGTTCTTACTCGGCCAATTGTTGGTGGAAATTTTTCTCCTTTTTTAACATTGCTTAGGCATTTGGAGATTCTCAACTTAAATATTCAAAAGTTTTTTGGGTCCTTAATTAAAGAAGGGGTCGAGAATAACCGAGAAACCATGGTTGAGACCTTGCCTGCAGATTTGTGATTTGAACGGAATCAAAGAATTTTCCATGAGAAAGAGTCATGATGGTTTGACCATTTCAAAGCAACGAGCCACAATGCTGCTGACCGATGCACTTTGAGAAAGGAATTCGAAGATTATTCCATCCAGAAGATTTGCTTGAGTTGGCGGCTTTTATCTTACTAGACCGATAGGAAACCAGTTGGTTCTATTTCTTCTCATATATTAATCAAGTTTTTATAGATTTAGTTTGTCCAAGACTTTGTAAAGGGATTTGTCGTTTTAGATTGCTTGTTGCGCTTGTTTGTTTAGATTGCTTACTTATAGTCTCTTTTAGATATCTCTAAGCTTCATTAATGGAGTTAGTTTGCGAATATCTTGCCTCTGAAATGATAAGGGTGCTAGAGGGTGTCAACCTAGTTGAGATGTGCATCTCATGATCCATAGGCCTCTTAGATTGTGCTCTTTGTATAATTCTCTTGTACCTTGAGCATTAGTCACATTTTCTATTATTAAGAAAAATGGAGCTCTCTAGTCAGCCTTATTTACAAGAAAAGAGCATTTAAAGGCCTCATAGTCAAAAAAGATAGTCATATCTCCATTCTCCAATAAGTTGATGACACTTTCCTGTTTTGTTAAGATGATGTTAATATGTTGAATGCATTAAGAAGAATCATTGAGCAATTTGAGTGGTGTTTAGGCCAAAAGGTCAATTGGGAAAAGTTTGCACTGTGTGTAGTGAATATGGCTACAACTTCTCAATTGAACTGAAAGGTGGATTCTTTACTTTTTTATATATTGGTATCCTTCTTGGATGGTTATCCAAGAAAGATTTCTTTTTGCTAGCAATAAAGTCAAAAGAAGTTGGATAGATGGTTGTGAATTGCGATTTAATTTGGCTCATGGAGGAAGTGCTTTGGTGCAAGGTTGTGAGGAGCACTCATGGTAGTAGCTATTTTAGTTAGCACACATCCAGTAAATATGGTAGAAGTCACAAAAGTCCTTGAATTAATGTTTCTCGAGCTTAGATGCAAGTTGAAAGTTTTGATGCCTACAAACTGACTTGTGGCACACAAATGCAGTCAGGTTGGAAAAGGTAGGTTCTCTCCCTTCTCTCCTCTCTCCTCTCTCTACTTTCCTCTTCAGCAGCCAGCCCCCTCCGGCCACCACCAATTCTCTCATTATGGAGGTTTTCAGCTGCAAGATCAACCATTCTCACTACTGCATTTGGAAGGAAAACAATTGCTGCATCATTGAAAATGTGAAAGCCCACAGAACTCTATCCCTTTCCGATGACCAAATCCGATGGTTCCAGGAAGCCATTGTCGAACTCCTCAACTCTCCAGCTGACTGTTTCTTTAAGAAGCATCCAGACATAGAGGCCAGCTAAAAGTCTCTAAGTTTCAAGCAAATTCCAGACGGATCCTCAGTTGTGACTACTGGCCCTATTCAGGAGGACATTCCAATATTAGAGTCTGTTCTGGTGAAAATTTGCAAGGATGCTGGTCCTTTTGTAATATGTTGATTAAATTTGTAGAAATAATTAATTACACCAGCTAGTTTTCAGGTAATTCCCCAAAGTTTCCGGCGAACAGACCTACAGATGCAGAGATGGTCAAGTCTACAAGCACTACCTTTCCAGCAGCAAGATCCGGGAATAAGGATCCCAGTCCCCATACCAATCTGATTAGAACTCATCAAGCTTCTGTCCATCCTTCTCCCCTAAACACAAGCAGTGGCTAATCAAGAATCACGAAGTGGTCAAGGTTGATTTTGATAACCTATGAATTATTCCAAAACTGCTTGCTTCAGATGATTGGAGGTTGATCCGCAAGCAGTTGGAAATGCTCTCCCAAACAAAAATCGTAATAAACCCCCTCTACGACGATAATGCCCTCATCAGCTTCGACAAAGCTCCAACCAAGGACTTCATTTGAGAGGAAAAGAATCGCAGGCTTGGCACAAGTTCCACAATAAATTTGAAAAATGGGATTCAGTTCGACATAGTAGGCCCCTTATGATTAAAGGTTTTGGGGGCTGGACTAAAATAAAGAGTCTTCCTTTAGATTTCTAGCAAAGAAGCACCTTTGAAGCTATAGGAGACCACTGTAATTAAGGGAGCATTTGCATTGTTTCTCTCACCTGGGATGCTAAAAAGATGGTTTAATTTAATTTCAGTGGGCCCCATAACTTTTTGGAGACAGCTATACTGCAAGGGATTTGTGTTTGGCAAAAATTGTTTAGATGCCCGCCCATTTGAAAAGTCAGCCAGCTGTGCACCGATTTCAGTCATCTTCTTCGGCACTGGTGAGCTGGCCGGAAAAGGCTTATGGAGACTGAACGGATGCCTAGCCCCGGGAAGAACATCAAAAAATGACTTTGGTACATTAATGATTGGAGGGAAGGAGGATATGTCAAAAACTTCATCCTTCAAAGCTTCCCTTATACGCAACCTGTCAATTGAGTTGCTGAAATTCCCTTGCAAACTGGGGGCTATACTTGTATTAGGTGGATTTAAGAACTCAAAATCATCATAGTGCAGAAAGATGCTACCCCTCTTATGATTAGAGATTTCAATCGTTGGAGGAACAAAGCCACAAATGTTCTTTTTGACCGGGATCCAGGCTTCACTGCAATTTGTGAGATTTAAAGTTTTTGTGGCTATGTTAATTAGGCCTCTGAAGTGGTCTCCTATAGCTTCAAAGGTGCTTCTTTGCCAGAAATCTAAAGGAAGACTCTTTATTTTAGTCCAGCCCACAAATCCCTTGCAGTATAGCTGTCTCCAAAAAGTTATGGGGCCCACTGAAATTAAATTAAACCCTCTTTTTAGCATCTCAGGTGAGAGAAACAATGCAAATGCTCCCTTAATTACTTTCAGGAGTAATTATGAGTCTCCCTCCTCATTAATTAAGCTCTCGGCCAACCCAATTCAGCAGCCAACTCCTGAACTGTCCACTGCTACTGCAACTCCCTTTTCATTCTGCCTCAGGCCCCACCTCTTATATTCTTTTTGTCCAGGTGTTCTCCAAGAACCTTGCATCTCCAATAATTTTAACTCTTCCAAAGGTGGTAAATCTTCTAAAGCTCCGAACATAATTAAACACTACATCAAAAAGCAAACGTCTTTCAATAATATCTCGACAACCTTACTAAAATCAGAACCAAACGGATTCGTTTCACTCAAAGCTCCAGCCTTAGCTCCTCCACAGATCCCCTTTACAAGGACTTCCATCTCAGAAAACCCTAATCTTTTGGAGATGTGCAGCACCAAAATACAGTCTTCTGATGGTTTCATAAGGTCACTTTCAGCGGGCTTTCCTTCCATTTCTTTTCATTACTCCAAACTCCCCAACCCCAACACTAATGTAACTTTATTGCGAGGATCCCCCCTGCCATATTTTCAACTCACCAGTCACCAGAGAAGATTCGTGATGTGGTCATAGACTCCCCTTTTAATGTCAGTAGCAAAGACTCAATGGGTTTTCTAAGAGATTTTGATAAAAAATTTGCCTCGGAGATAGATGGGACTGACCTTACTTCTTTATTTGAGGAATCTGTCTTCTCCCCTTCTCAAGCTCTTTTGGAATTACCTAAAGATCTGCTATCTCTAGCTAACGATTGTGGTATAGTTCTAGTCTAAGGGATCAGCTCACTATTTTTTCTCACTCAGCCCTATGAAGATTATCTTCTGGAACAAGGGGTCTAAAAGATACCTCCAAGAGAGCAGCTCTCAAAAAGTTCATAAGAAACTGTAATCCGGACATAGTTTAGATTCAAGAGTCTAAAATGGTGATCAATGCTGTTTTTATAAAATCTCTATGGATCTCCAAAGATGTTGGTTGGGATTTTGTGGAATCAGTGGGTTCTTCAGGGGGAATTTTGTCTATGTGGGACAGCAGCTCAATCACGGTTTTAAAGGTAACTAAAGGGTGTTGCTCTTTATCAATAAAATGTCTTTCGATATGCAAGCAGAAATTTTGAGTTGCTAATGTGTATGGGCCATGTGGCTATAGAGAAAGAAAGTTGATTTGGTCCAAACTATCCTCCCTTTCCCAGTGTTTGGCTGAGGCTTGGTGCTTAGGGGGAGACTTCAATATCACTAAATGGGCTCATGAAAGGTTTCCCCTTGGTAGAAGTACTAGAGGCATGTCCCTTTTCAACAAATTCATTGTCTCAGCCAACCTTTTTGAAATTCCTCTTCATAATAGACGATTTTCTTGGTCAAGGGAATGTGGCTCCCCTGCCAGATCATTGCTGGACAGGCTCCTCACAAATAAAGATCGGGATGACCTCTTTGAAAACTCTCATGTTTCAAGGAAAGCCCGTATATTCTCGAACCATTTTCCAATATTTTTGGAGGCTGGTGCAATATCTTGGGGCCCTACCTCTTTTCGTTTTTGCAATAGTTGGCTGCTGTACAATGAATGTAATCAGATAATTGAATCCACTGTGCATAACTTCGCTCATCAAGGTTGGGCTGGTTTAGAACAATGGAGGAAGGTTAAGCAGGCCGTTAAAGCTTGCCTCCATGCAAGCTAAAATGAAAGAAAAAGAGAAGCTCCTTTTATCTGAGTTGGAGACTTTGGATGCTACAGCAGATTTGGTTGGTTTAAATGAGGTAGAATTGTGTATCAGATCTGCAATAAAGGCAGAAATCCTCTCCACTTATCAGTTTGAAGAACGCAATCTTATTCAGAAAAGAAAACTTAATTGGCTGTCAGTTGGGGATGAAAAACATTGGGTTTTACCACCGTTTTTTGAATGCAAAGAAAAGGAGAATGATCAAGGGGCAGTTATTAATTCCTAACATAAAATCAAACAACTTATATTGGGATTTTTTTAGAACCTTTACACAAAGATCCCAACAGATAGATTCATTCCTCAAATTAGTGATTGGCCTTGTGTAACTCCAGCTTAGAATGCAGCCCTTACCTCTCAGTTCACAATGGAGGAAACGTTCTCGACAGTAAAAGCACTCGGTAGAAATAAAGTCCCAGAGCTGGATGGTTTTAGATCGGAATTTCTTATCAAACATTGGGCTAGCTTCAAGACTCCTTCAAGTCCTTGTTGGATGACTTTCACATAAATGT
Organism: Cucumis melo; assembly: GCF_025177605.1. NCBI lineage: Eukaryota > Viridiplantae > Streptophyta > Magnoliopsida > Cucurbitales > Cucurbitaceae > Cucumis > Cucumis melo. The sequence goes on along the minus strand of NC_066863.1, from coordinate 21,413,409 downwards.
AAGGCTACGCTTGTGCTCAAGAGAATTTCATCTGCCTTGCTCAGAAAAAAGAGAGTGCTTCAATTATGAAGGACTTCCGTCCAATTAGCCTCACAACCCTATCTTATAAGGTGATTGCAAAAAACCTTGCAGAAAGATTGAAATTAGTAATGGACTCCATCATAATCCCCTTTCAAAGTGCTTTCATTGAAAAAACGCAGATTCTTGATCCTATCTGGATTGGAAATGAGGCAGTGGAGGGTTACAGAGCCAAAAAGAAAAAAGGTTGGATCTTGAAACTAGACCTTGAAAAAGCTTTCGACCGAGTAGATCGGAGATTTTTAGAAAAAGTTCTAAATCTGAAAAAAAAAATTGCCCCAAATGGACAGCATGGATGACGGGTTGCTTGTCGAATCCTAGATTCTCCAATTTCATCAATGGCAAGCCAAGGGTGTCACACCCTGCCCCGTGTCACAATCGTAACTTCTCAACACGATTGTGCGGCACTTGTTTAGCTCGATCAACAAGTCAGCCGTTCGAAATTCGAAACCCGCGGACAAACTCGCGGTATGATGTAGCCTTCCTTCACGTTATTGGGAAAATGTTTTTATAAAACGGGAGAGAGAAAGTAAATAATTGAAAACATCATAAAGAAAGCATTGAAGACTGTCAATTGCAAAGAAAATAACTTAACTTGCAAAGAGTGCAACAAGGCTTAGGTGGGGGTCGGACTACTCATGTACCCCCTATAGTACATATTGAGAATTTTGGCCTTGGCAAGCTTGCATATGAAAAAGCCGAAATGTCACACAGTGACTCGGCGACACCTAAACGAAAGAATTAACCTAAACTACTTTCAAGACATAAAGATAAAGTGATTTGGGGGTATTCGGGCATACGGCCATCGGTAAATAATACCTTGGACAATTATGCCCTTGACAACCCGCACGCAACCCAACTCGCCATACGAGACACGGTATGATTTTGATGATTTTGAGTATCTTTGACGCGTTAAACGTCAAAGAAACTCAGTTTGAGGTCCTTAAGCTTTGCTTAATAACCTGATAGCTTTTCCTTGACTTAACTTATACCTTAAAAATAAACGGTAGGCGATATACAAACTTAACACAATTAGAAGTAACCAAACTCAAACTTTTGTACTTAAGTTAGGTGAACACAACACTTCAAAAGAATATATAAAACAAGACTTTAAACTTTAAAGCTAAACGCCTAGCAGATCTTCTCGCCTAGCAAGCTTTTCACCCTTTCCTTACTTTAGCCTTAACGCCCAACACCAGGAAGGTAAAACTTTAAAACATAAGTCAAAAGACTTGGTGAGGTTTTAAGAAATCATTTTCGCAAAATACCTTTTGTAAACATTGTGTTCAATTCAAATCGCTTAAACACCTCTTTCAACATAAACATATCATTTTGCATAAACAAACCGAATCGCACAAACATCCATTTCACATAACCACAACTTAGTCAACATTCATTCCTTTCACCAAGAATCTGAATCATTCTCTATGCAAAGACTCTTCATCTCGCGTTTAGACTACTGAGATGACCTTCTCATCACCAGCATCCGAGAATATCCTAATTCGTTTCTTATTGCTCAGGCCAAAGCCATTGCACATCTTTTATGCATTGTCCTACCTCATTTCACCATGCACATCTTTTATACACGGCTACCTTTATTCATTATGTGCACATAATAGTTAGCTAATTGATAGGAAGAAGACTAATAGTTTGGACATCGTTTCACTTTCACAATCATTTGAATTCTCATAAAACATACTTTGAAACATAGTATAATCTTTTCATATAAATACTCTTTGGACACACTTATAAGGAAATCATTATTTCAAATCAGTAGACTTTAAAGAAAACCTTTCAAACATATGAAATACTTTGAAGGAAAACACTCACAAACTTGGAAACTCGGACTCTAATTGCTTCTCTTCTTCTTCTTCTCGCGTAAACACTTTAGCAACACCTCAACACTTAGCAACACCTCAACACTTAGCTTTTCTCTTCAAACTTTCAGAAAATCAACAATTAATAATCTGATTAAAGACCCCTATTTATACTAGTCTTAAATCAGCTTGGTCATTAAATCCTCAATAACTCGCCTGCTCCTACTCTTAGTGGTACACGTGTGAATCTTATGTTTAACTTAAACATGCTTAGCTTTAACTCCTACACGTGGCCCATAGGAAATTTCAATTTCCTTACTCCTTCTCACCTAGTTTGTCAACTCACGAAGAACCTTAATCGCATACTAACACTTAATCTTCAAAAGTCTTGTCAAATAACCTTTCTCGCAAACTACTCAATTGCCAACTTCTTATCGCGTAATCTTGCTTCATCGCCAAATATCAACTACATTCTTTCATCCAAAACACCTACTTTTCATACTTAACCAAAATTTGACTTCTTAATTTAGGTACAGGTCTCACAAAGGGGCCGCATAACTGCTTCAAGAGGTATCCTTCAAGGGGACCCCTTTCACCCTTCCTTTTTCTCCTTGTAAGTAAGGTTTTAGCAGCCATTGTTAACAAGCTTCATTTAAGTGGTCACTAAGAGGGCTTCCTTGTGGGCAAGGATTTGATTCACCTCCCCTTGCTACAATTTGCCGATGACACCCTTCTCTTCGGTAAATTTGATGATCAAATGCTTCTCAAGCTATTAGATTCTTCGAATGGTGTTGGGGGCAGAAAGTTAATTGGGAAAAATCAGCTCTCAGTGGAGTTAATATACCCGAGAACATCCTACTTCAAACCGCTGCCCATATTAGCTGCAAGGCAAAAAATTTACTAATTATATACTTAGGTCTCCCTTTAGAAGGCTATCCTCGACGTAAAGAGTTCTGGCAACCGGTCATCAATCATATTCATAAGAAACTAGACAGATGGAAGCGCTTTAACATCTCTAGAGGAGGAAGACAAACATTGTACAATGCAGTCTTGGCAAGCTTCCCAACTTATTACCTATCCTTGTTCTCTATTCCTCAAAATGTGGCAGTTTCCCCAGAAAAAATCACGAGGAATTTCTTTTGGGAAGGTTATTCTGGTAGCAAACTTAATCATCTTGACAAATGGAACTTGGTTTCTCTCCCTTTAAAGGGTGGGGGTCTCAACATTGGTGGCCTCAAAATTCACAACTATGCCTTGCTAGTAAAATGGGATAGGAGATTTGCTATGGAAGATTCTACCTGTTGGAGGAAAATTATTTGTAGCATCAACTGGGCAGCTTTCCTCTTCCAACCAGCCCCTTAATCTTCACCCAGTATTGGATCCAACCTTAGCTTTGTATCATTTGTATCATTCAGCATCTGTAGCTTTTGTTTCTGTCTTTTCATCAATTTTTAGTTTCTTTCCTAGTTTTGGCCTGTGTTATCTTGCTAGACTTATACATGTTGTACTATTAATTTTCTCTGCTTTGATCAGTCTTATATTTGTGATATGATGTTTTGGTGCTAAGGGGGTGTTAACCTAGTTGAGATATCTAGGTGCACTTTCTGATCTCCTAGCTTTTTGCTTTTTATGCTTCTTTATTATTCTCAATGTATATAACTTTTGTACTTTGAGATTTTGTCATTAATAAAGAAGTTTTGTCTCCTTTCCAAACTGAGTTGTAACCCAACTGTGAATCCATTATGCATTTGTTGGTGTTTTGTGACTTTGCTAGCACTTTTTTGGGGAAAGATCCTTACATTTCAATTACCACTTGGTGTTTCCAAATGACCCAACCACTCTCTTAAGTATGACTCACATCTACCATCCATTCAAGAATGAGAAAGCAATAATTTAGACCTTCGTCATCAAAGCTGAATGTAACCATCACACCTTTGATGACAAGACAAAAAATTTCTCAAAATTCTTTGACCACCTTTTGTATACATCTCTAACTTAGAGTAAATTCACCCCCTTCTTTTGTGATTACGATCTTACATCTCTCATTACTCATTGGGATAGCATTATCTTTTTTTTTTAAATAGAGACGAGCATCTTTATTAATAATAATAAATGAGACTAATGCTCAAAGTACAATAAAACTATACATAGAGTTAAAGAACTAAGGAAGATACAGCCTACAACTGAAACAATGGATATTCCCGAGCAACGCAAATATGAAAACAACCTTAAATGGTCAAAAAAGAAAAAACAACGAGCTATTCAAAGCAACAAAAATTTGAAACATCAAATAGCTAGATACAATGTAAAACTTAACTGCTCTCACGAACAACGCCCACTTTAATCTTAAAATTTGCACACCAAATGTTTCATTAAGATGTAAGGAGAGAGAGAGAACACCAAGAAGAGACAATCGGCTGCTTCAAAACTATTATGCCAATACACCAAGAAGAGGCTATGAAAATTTGCACACCAAATGACACATGGTTGCATTCATCTTCATCGAGCTTCTTGTTTTCAAGGTTAGCTCGTATTGCCTCAATTCCAAATGAAGCCGTTTCTGACTATTGGGATTTGAATGCTCGTTCTTGGTCCATCGATATTAGAAGACTGCTGTAGGATGATGAGCTGCTGGAATCCCAAAATTTGCTGGCAGTACTAGAGGGTCAGAAAGTAGTTGATTAAGACTCAATATAAAAGGTTTTGGAGCTTGGAAGCTTCTGGTGGGTTCTCTGACAGTAATCAAGTATCCTAGAAACATATTACAAATTTGGTATGAAACGAACCAAAGAATTGTCCAAAGTAAGGCCCTTTATTGGACAGATAGTTATGAGATTGTTCGAGTCAAAGAATCTTCTTCGTGTTCTCTATCCAAAACATTTGCAGATGGAATGCTTTTACATCTTCTTAATCAATCTATGTATTTATGTCATTATGATGCTCTGTACTTAGTAATGTCCTCATTTGTTAGGCTGTAATCTTCCAGATTTCACTAAGTCAAGATAAGTATGCTTTTAGTTTCAAAAAAAGATAAATCCCTTTCCCTCATAGTTTGAGGAGACTGTGATGGTACGCAAACTCTTATGACGTAGCAAACTGTAGCGTTAACAAAAAATAATAGTAATAACAATAAACAAAAACTATGAACACAATAATCATTGTGAATTGACAAAGTACAAAAAGATTGAAATACCCACATTCCACTATGCGTTTTCGAGCATCATCGAGTGTGTTCCACTTGGAAGATTCGCGAATAGCTTTAAAAGCATTGTAAATAGGTTTGCTTTGCCCCAACCTAAGCTGAAATTTTACTTTCTCCGGCTGCAGCCACAAGAAGTAATGTCAGTATTGTAGAACAAATGGGTAAGATAAATCAAGTCTCGTGACCGGAAGTAGATTTGTAGAGTAAAAGTTGGAGGTCCCAACAAGCCATAAAGGGAATTTTGTCACAAAACAGAATAATTTCTTAGAACTCAAGGACAGAGTTGTACAACCTATAGAACGTATCCGGTTCAAGTAAGGTTGTCAAATCACAATAATTTCTAACGCTGACTTATTAATTTCTTTCTTGCTCTTCTGAATGATGAATAATTTTTTAAGGTTTGCTCCAAGTGTATCCTAATTTAACAGGCAATAAGCAGTTAGGGAGGACTGAAGAATTTATATCATCATTCTCAAATTGTAGCACGAATGAGACTTTTAAACTAAAAGCACTTAAGATTATGTTACACGGATTTATTGTGTCTCCTCACTCAACCGATTTTGGTATACTGGTTTTTTAATGTGAGTACATTATATAGGTTTTCTCTCTTCGACCTCTGACTATTGGCGCAGCTAAGAACAACCATACTAAGTATTATGCGTTCAATATAAACCACGGAATTGTTCCTCCAAAGTTGGTGAATATACCTGAACTTCTTCGATCGCAATCCGAAGATCAGCAGTATCCTTAACAGACTTGAGATGGCTGACGATACCCCAAACCACAGTCAAACGGTCAACAATCTTCTCTAATGGCTCAACCAATTTTGACCAAGATGGCTCGACTGTACGCTCCAATTCCTCCAAATCACCCTCCTGAAAGTCCAACCGACCGAAGGAAATGGAAAAGGAAAGTCAAGTTCAGAAGATTAAAGACCAAAACGTAAGGAAATAAATCCTAGAAAGAGAACTAAAATAATGAAATAATAAAACAATAAAAGAGGGTAGGAGGGGAAGAAAGAAGAGGGAAAGGACGTACAAGCTTCTTCAAAAGCGCAAGAATGCCAGGGCGGACGTGGTTAGCTTCCACAGCATCGAAAGGCGGAAAATAAAAATCTTGGAGCAGAGGATTCGATTGGGAAATTTGATCGATGTCGCCAAAAGCAGCCATTGTCGGAGCAGAATGCGAAGAACAGGAAGAAAAATAGTGGACGGAAGAAGAGGTAACAGATTTGCGACGGTTGTGAAGGCAGAAAGAGAAGGAAGATGACCAGAGGGGACAAGGAAATGATTTTGGTAATTGATAAGGAGAAGAGATGGAAATGGAGAGCGAGTGTGTTCTTCTAACAAGAAGTGGATGGATGGAGGCGGTGAGTGTAATTCGGGACGCCATTAACATGCTGGCTATAAGAAGAGCTTGGAATACCACGCTCTTTTTCTCCATTTCTTCCCCTTTTTTTAAGTCATTTTCATTTTCGCCCTCTTTTTGTTTGGTCTAAATTTTTGGATCCTGATTTTTTTGTGATTTTCTTACTGATGGGCCAACACAACCACGCCAATTTGAAATTTGAAATCGTAAAAAGCTAGAGAAATGTGTAGGAATGGCAAAATGGGGCTCACAACGACGGGTGTAAGTCCAGATAATAATTCCACGATCGGAACTATTCAATCCATATTATCTAAATTGGTTGATTATGTTAGTTTAAAATGTGGTTGGAAATTTTGGTTCAACCCAATCCAAATTAATAATATATATATATATATATATATGTAATTATCGTTCTATTTTCATTAAGTTTTGAATGAGTATTTTGTTAAACGGTCGAGTAGGAAGTTAAACAACCATATGGAAATTAGTCGATCATTTACGTCGTTTGAAGGTAGAAAGCTAGTATAGAAAGCTAAACGGTCGTGTAAGAAGTTGAACGATCTTATAAAAAGTTGTGATAGTGTAAGAGGTTTAAAGTTAAACTATCGTGTAAATGGTTAAGCGATCATATAGAAACCTAAACGATCGTGGAGGAGGTTGTAGGGTAAACGATGGAGATTATTGTATGATTCAAAAATTTGATAGCACAACAACATCTTCATTAAACTTTACAAACATTAGGAATGAAAAAAAAAACAATACAACTCGACGACTCAACCCATGTTTTACAAGTTGTTGGTTGGGTTGAGAATGTCTTACAACCCAACCCAATTCGTTTACACCCCTGCTGACAACAATGAAATTTGAAATTGTAAAAAGTTAGAGAAATGTGTAGATTAAGATTTTACAAAAGTATGTCATGCACATGTTTTACTTTTTGAATATTTCAATTTTGGCTCTGGTTTAGGGTACATCATCTTTTCATATTTCAAATTTATCTCTAATTTATAATTGCAATGAAGTATATAGATAAGGTAGTCAGATTTTTTAAATACAGTATATTTTTCTCAATTGATTTTGAAATTATACATATATTTAAGTGTCAGATTTTAGCAAATCTTCCTCTATTTTTGAATTTTGAAATCAATATTAGATTTCATATTTTGTTTTGATTTACTTAGGTTTCAAAAATATCTGTCTTTAATAAATCTCTATATATTTATTCAGTTAGATTTCGAAAATATTTCTTTAAAAAATCCTTAATATATTTTTTTTTAGTTAAATTTCAAAAATATGTAGTTTTAATGGATGATTAATATATTTATCACTTGTATGATCTATCTTTTCTTTATTATTTAATAAATCTTTAATGTAATGGTTAGTTGTATGCTTTATTTTACGAATTTGTACCATTGGCTTGAATTAATTAAATAGATATCATATTTGTATTTTAAGTTAGATTTCATAAATACGTATGTTTATCTTATTCTTTTTTAATTATTTTAAAGTTGTATTAAACTAATTTTTAGACTGTATCTTACTTGTTTGACATGATTTTTATGTTAATTATTTTATATATACTACATCTTTTACCAATATATTTTTAAAAGTTGTGTATGTTATACAACTGGAAGATAATAATAGAATTTTAACCAATAAGTTTTTCTATGGCCTTACACTGAGTAAGAACTATTTTTTATGGTAGATGAATTGATACTTCCGGGTATCAGAATTATCATGTCAATGAGGTTTATGTTCCATTTGCTTTTTCATTTCAACAATTTGTTGAATGTATTCAAGGTAAACTTTTTCCGTCTTCCAATCTATTAGTATCTCGTTTGATGATTTAATGGGATGGTTACAACAATGCCAACCTCATTTGAATCATTGACGATAAGGATGTTTCTTGGCTTATATTCGTGGTTGTTGACTTTGTATTAGTTGGTGCTGCTAGAAGTACAACATATTTTAATAGTGAACTATTCAGATCTCAACATTCACATCATGATACGAGAATTATTGACTTTGAAGCATTTGAATCACCTCGGGTTGAAATTTCTATTAAAGTAGGATCAATGTTTAAAAGCAAATATGTATTGAAAAAAAACTATCATTTGCTTGTTGTTAATAATAGTTTTGAACTCAGTACAATTAGGTTGAATCGTATCTCGTTTGATATTCGTTGTAAGGATTTGTCATGTGCTTGGTGCTTGTTTCGTGTAATGCAACGTTTGTTCATGGATATGTCATGTTAAGCTCTAATTGAGCAACCTATTAGGTGACTAGAGTAGGATGATGTGATAAAATGAGCAAATCCTATCTATGTGCTGTTGCACTTCTCATGATATGCGTGTAATACAAGTTTCCTGCTCTATCACCCAAGGGTAAGCGAAGAGAGGTTTCCTGGTAAATCTAGGGTAGAACTTAGGGAATTAATGTTTCTATTAAATCTATTGCACAGGTAGACTCCTGCGGTATAACCTATACAGTGTGGATATGAACTGTATATTTTATCGTAATTATGTACACTAAGGTGAAATTGGTGGTGCAAGGTGATCATGGAGATGGAGCATGATGGAAAATGAACTTATATTATAGGTATGGCATGAAGGGATATTTAATTAACTAAACGCGATGTATTATGTATTAACTCTCTGTCTCAACTGCCTCTATCTTCTATTTCTCCAAAAAGTTCGTTCAATTTCAAGGTCAAATTTGAATTCATGTTGTTCACCTTCACTCATTAACAATCACACACTTTTCAGCTAAAGTATATGATTCAACTAAAACAGAACTTTTGTATAAGATTAGCACACAAATTAATTTCAAAAAGAAAAATCATTAATATTCCCGACAATGACACCAAAAACTTGTTTGTGTTTATTTATGCATATACGTTTGTTCGTAGATATGTCGTGTTAAGGCTCTAATTGAGCGATCGATTAGGCAGCTAGAATAGGGTCATGCGATAAAAGATGCAGTTCCTATCCATGTATTGCTAAACTTCTCATTATTGTGTGTAATACAAGTTTTCATCTCTATCGCCCAAGTGTAAACGAAGAGAGATTTTCTGGTAAGTTCAGGGTCTAACACAGGAAATTAAAGTTCTTAGTGAATCTATCTCACTACTAAACCTATGCGGTATATTCTATATAGTATGACTATGAACAATATTTTGTATCCTACTTATATACACTAAGGTGCAATTGGTGGTGCAAGGTGACCATGGCGATGGGGTCAGATGAAAGATGAATTCAAATTTCATACATGGTATGAAGGAATGCTTAATTAACTAATTGCAGTGTATTGTGTATTAATAGTTTGAGGTGACATAAAACATCTATTAACTTCAAAATTTAGGTAAGCGTCCTCTCGGTGTCTTTGCCATGCTTGCCTCTCGGGATCCAAATACTTAAAGTTAAGCTATGATTTGTATCTAGTAAGTTTGTATGTATTATAAGTAACTTATCCTATTTTAAGGTGAGCAACCTTTCGGTGCTTTCACCGTGCACGTTAACATTTTTGCAACTTATGTGAAGGATGAGTTCGGCGATGAGATTGTATCGCTACAATTTCTTCATCGCTCGTTTAGTTAAATATGTGCTCTCCCTTGTCAGGCGATTACTACTAATGTGATTGTATCTTCTCTTGAATAGACAATACTTTGACATCCGGGTTTAGCTAAACAACACTTGTAAGACATATATTCTGATTCTCTATTATCAATAACGCATTGCATTGGTCATGAACTAATTAAATAGATTGAAAACAAATATCAAGAGAAAGATGGGAGAGTGGTAGAAGAAATGCATTAATATCATAAACATAACTCTAGGCCTTTTGGCCATGAAGTACATTTTATAACTTAATACAAAAAAACTATAAAATGGTATACAAAGAAATGTGTCAAGCCTTAGAGTATGATTTCTCATACTTCTTGGCTTCGATTTTTGCTTGATTGTTGAGGAAAAATTAGTAAGGAAAGAACTCTCTCTCTTCTTGTTCTAAGCTCTCACCTAAAACTCATAGAAAGAATGGAAAATAGTGAACTTGTTCTCTGATCCAAATTCTTGCACACCCTGTTCTGAAGTAGAGGCTTCTATTTATAATCGAGGAGTAATGTTGACAGGATATTCCATGCCTAATTAATGATTTTGATTAAAGTTGCATCAGTGTCGCACATACGTTCTTTTGTCATTTTTCTGATATTTGCACCAACCAAATTTGGCTGCTAGTGCACTAGATCACCTAGCTTGTTATGATCGTCGTCACGTTGGTTGGACGCGTCTGTCACATAACATTCTATTGCCAAACTCTATTTCTTTTTGCTTAAAATCCTACGATAAGACATGTAAAACACGACAAACAGGGATAAAGTTCTTTTGTAATATGCGATAACACGTTAATCAAATCCTCTACTTTGTCCCATATTTTCTTCGGTTCTTATGTGATAAAGCTTCATTCTTTTACATAAAAGGCCACAATAACTTGTATTTCTACAAGTTATTACACCCTCAAATTTAAAATAATGTTTGTCCTCAACATCATCCCAGAATCGTAGGCATTATCTTTTTGCAAGCTTCACTAAACTTCTTGAAATGCATTTCTAGTTCATCTCACATTCTGACATTTCATCCTTTCCTCGCCTACTCTAAACGTGAAAATATTTCTAGATCATAAACTCGACAAGCTTAAATCTCAAAATTCCTTTATTTATTTCCAAAAAATCTTATTTCCAATTTTTACGAAATAGTTGTTTCGAAAATTCTGGTTCTTTTCTTTTTCTCACGACAAAACTTCTTCTTATTATTTATTTGTGTTAGGCTTTGGGTATGAAGTCATAAGTACTCTATGAATTCGTTCCTCTCGTCAACTATAACTCTTATCGCCACTTATTTACTTACTCTTAGATTTAGTTGAAGTTGTGTTTCTTATTTTTTGTGAGAGGTGGCAATAGAGAAGTTCTTATTTCAGTTAAATTTAGAGTGAAAGAATAAGGTAGATTTAGTTTTAGTTTTAGTTTTTTTTAGTGATTTAAGTTTCAATTGCTTGAAAATGAAAAGTTCTTTGATTTTTCAAACACTTTAGCTCGGACTTCGCATACCTCCAAATTTAGAACGCAATAATGTCCTCATGCAAAAAAAAGTGAATGATAAGATGAACTTAGAAAAATTTACGAAAGAGGTTTGAGGTAAGTTCATATCGCTAAGAAAAGTTTCATCACCAAAGACAAGGTAAGTTAGAGAACATAATTCTCATCATGAAAGTTATCCTTGCGAATAACAAAATATACACACGAAGAACTTAAGAATTGAAAGCAAGTGGCAATAAAAACATAATGCATAATATAGAAGAAATATGGCCTTGTATTAAATTTTATTAAATGGGTATATTACACTTTACAAAAGAACAAGAATAATTACAAGGCAACCCCCCCCCCCCCCCCCCGCCCCCCGATATACATAAGAAAGAAAACACCCCTAAATTTAATATTTTTGGCAGGGTTCAGAAGTGCTAGGAGCTTGATGAATGGGCGGGAAGGGTGTTTCTAGCTCTGGTGGAATGATAGAATGAGGCACGCACTGAACAAATACCGCTGAGTGTATTCTATTAAAGCTCGAAATTGCCTACTGCGTCTTTCCCCCATCCGTCGCGTCAACTCTAATTGCATGATGACAAGATTGGATACCGCGATGGACAACTGGGCTATTTGCACTTTCATTTCTACATTCTCCTTGTGGAGCCTTAATATCTTAATTGTCATCTTAAGATTTTCCTCATTGAGGTACGATTACCCAGTCAAGACTTGTTTGAAATATGCTTCTATGCAATGTGTGACAGTGTTTCTAATGTATTCGTGAAGGTTCTCTCATTCACTTTCTACGAAGGACTCATTAACAGTAGGGTCTTTCCACACTGACAAACATATCTCACCAGATACACCAAGTACATGTTATTTTCCGTTGGCAAGTGAGTCATCAACCACAACTCGTGTCTTTAGTGTAAGTGGCTGATTAACTGTTACCATGTCCTTTTTCATCACGTCCTCATCTGATAGATCAATAACTGGGATGTTGAGGTTTGAGCGCAATGGGTTGTTGTCTTTGGATGATTGATGGGGAGGTAAGGAATGGGTAGGCGACATAGAATTTCATCCCGTAGAAGAGTATATTAGAAGGATATGAAGATGGAGTTGACGAATGGGTTGAGGATGGTAGTTTTAGTGTTCACAGTCAAGTGAAAGCTACACTGACTGATGGAAATGTAGGATTTTGGTGAAGGTGGTTGGTCATCGTAAGGTGGTAGGATGGGAAGAGTTTGCTGTTGTGGAAAAAGAGGATGAGGAGTATGGTTTTTAGGAGTGGGTGGTGGATCCTTATTCTGAGGTGGCAAGAAATGGTCGCTTGATTCTCGTGACGAGGAGATGCTTCCAACAAGGTGTACCTTCTTGGATACCACCTTCTTGCGGCGTGAAGGGTTGCTCGCAAAGGCCTTTTCTACGGTGCGTCAACCTTCAATTTCTTAGCAGGTGGAGTTAGGGTTGATTTAGCCTTTCTTTTTAGCAGCGACAGTGTTTGAGACCTCTTTTCATTTTCTTCTTCTTCTTTAGCCTTGTCCTTTCCTAGAGTTTTGAGGCGACGCTCTTCTTCCTTATTCTGATGAAAGGTGATGATTCTATTGAACATCACCTGACTACATCACCCATCAGGTATGTTTATTTGTCGAAAATAGACTAGGAAGGGACATACTTTAGGCAAGGTTTCTCCACAATGGATGGGGATGGCTTGGCTCCTTTGGGGTTCTCCATCCAGGCGAGGAGGCCACTTTGGATAATTGTGTTCATGTCAAATGTTTGCTGGATGAGTATGCAATAGAGTAGCATGTCGTATTCGAAGGGCACCATGCTATCATGCCACATAGGGAGGATCTTCTTTTTCACGAAGAATAGCCCCACATTGGCTTCAGTGGTCAGCAAGTGTGGATAAAGTTAAAGCGTCCCTATTAGAGTTGTTTCCCAATCCGCGCCTAGCTACGCGATAGTTTTCAGTACATTTTTGGCGATACCCTTAGTTGGGTATTTTATTAACTGGTGGCCAAGGTACATTTCTGCCTCGTCAGGGAGTCCATATAGCTCATTAATGACCTCTGCATGGAAGGATACCTTCTCCACATCCATCGTTGCATACATATCAATTGGGTGGAATTTCGTCGCATAAAACATATCCACTACGTCAATTTTGACCTTGGTGTCCCCCTTAAAAAATTTCTCCCATCCAAACATTTGATGGGTTAGCATAGAAACTCTGGTAATGTGCCCTTAAATGAAAATAATCCCTTCTCAACATTAATCAACTTATCCAAGTCATGGGTGCTTATCTCCCCACATTGCTAGGCATCCTTAGGTTTAGATGTCCCAGGTTTTGTTTTCTTTGTTTTCTTGGTTTTGATGGCTCTTAGCCCTGAAGCTTCTGGCGAAAGCCTTGGCTTTAAGGGGCTTATATTTGGAACCTCTTCTTGGAATTCTGCCGCTACAACCTCAAGGCAATTTACCTTTTGATTTTCTGTGGCCTCGTTCTTCATTTCCAAGCCTTCAACTTGCTCATCAAATTTCGCAAGCTCTTTCGTTTCTACCTTTTTAGCAGTTTGAATTTTTGCCAACTTTTCTTTCATCTCCGCCAGGGACTCTACATTCTTCTTCTTCTCTTGGAAGGTTTGGCAAAGACGAGCGTCTTCCCCTTCTTTCCTGGTTTTCTTTGCCTTAGTTTTCTCTCGATTTTGTTTTTCCTCCATTACACGGGCTTCCTTTTCCTTCTCTCTTCATCTTTCTTGCTGTTTTTGCTATTTCTTCTTCTTTTCTCTTTGCCTCTTTTTGGCGGTTTAATTCTTAAATGAATTTCAGGACTTCCTCAAAATCTTCTTCAACCACGATAATCTCTTGCGTTGCCTCTTGTTCTCTAACACCCATAATAACTTTTACCGCACCATGTTTCAGATGCTTATAACACGGTATAGTGTCTTCCAGGTCCTCCATGCCAGCTAGTGCATTGTCCAAATCAGTTAACCCTTTTTAGATCTCCTTCTCTTGCCTCATCCATTCGCTTGTAGAGGCGATGAGTTCAGTGGTTTGCCCTAAGGGTCTTTTTGCTTACTCTGAATCAAGTCTATTAGAGCGGACATCAGAAGGGTTCTTAGTGGTTTTGGGTTTAATGGTGATTTTCTTCGCAGATCCCTCATGTCTGGGTTTCTACGAAGAAAATTCATGAGGTTTCGTGGCCTGTCCGGAGATAGGCTTTTGGTTGGTGGTGGTTTGGAGGATTCCTTCTTCCTTTTCAAGAATTGGTAGACAATGGGAGTTTCTGTGTTGATCTTTTGCTTATCTCCCATGAGTTTGGTTGAGGGTATGACGATTTAGATGAAGTGTTCGGTGACGACGATGAGTTTTCCGATGTGGTTTAAAGAGTTTGAGAGAGTTTCAGTTGTACGCGAAGATCAAAGAGAGTAAATAAAGGTTTTCTTAGGGTTTCCCTTCGCTATTTATAAGCGAAGAGCGACGACTGTGTCGTCATTAGAATTTTGAGCATTAAATGTGATCTAACACTGAGGCAGGGCATGCTGAAAGCATAAACGACTATTGTAATCAATGCAACAATCTGAATTCCACCGAGCGACACACAATCCCCTAGGCAATTCGAATTTTAAGTAGGAAACTATCTATTCTATTGCTTAATTGTGCATCGTGTACCTTTCTCAGGTCACACTCACTTGCTCGCGTAAAACTTCCCATTGTTTCCCTATGCACAAAAATTTTAACTAACTAAAAAGTGGTAAAGAAAGCAATAAAGGAAAGCAATAAAGAAAGTGATAAACAATCAAAGCAACGAAAAAGAAATAATAAATTGAAAAGAAAGAAAAATGAAGCAGTAAAGGTGATGCACAAAAAGGTGATACGTGTGTATTACTAATATTCATGCGATAAAGTACAAACGTATCAATGCGTTTAAGGTAATTTTCATAAAAGCTTTTGACATTAAGTCCATGGAGATTTTGATGCGATCTTTATCTTTATAGCATGCCTTAAGTCTTTGCTCTTTTACCTTAAACACATTTTTCTCATCCAGCGACACAATCTCCACAACATCATGTTGGAAGATCTCTTTAACCATAAATGGCCTAGACCATCACAAACGAAGCTTTCCCGAAAATAGACGTAAACACAAATTAAAGAGTTGTACTTTCTGTCTAACGTGTAGAGGGGCATTTCAATAAGCATCTTGTATTCGATGTGATGAACCCATAATGTTGAATCCTAAATCGTAAACTATTTAGGTGACTTTTAAACACTATAGCCGTGAAGGATTTTGTAAACCAAACAACCATGATTTGCTCAACAAGTATCATGGTTGTTTGGTTTATAAAATCCTTCACGGCTGAAGTGTTTAAAGGTCACCTAAATAATTTAGGTCTACGAGGTTTGTGCACAAGGACAAGTGGGAAAATATTTGAGTGTATGAATATAATAAACTATGACATACAACAAAAAGGCCAGATTAGGTGGACAGGTGGCGTGCATGAACAAGAGGGCACAAACTGGGTTGGATGAGCGGGTCGGGCATGGGCTAGGATGGAACGAGGCATAAAATCGTGTAGGACACATGGCATGCTATAGAAAGGCCACGTGGCAGCCGCAGGGCAGTGGGAGAATTTGGGTCGCGAACAAGATCCAGGTTCTTGGGTCTGGAAGTGGCTTTCTAGGTTTGTCTTCCAACTTTGACCAATTTCTTTGAAATCATCTCTCCCAGTGTAACAATTACAACCTAAATTAGATTCTAATGACTCTAGAAAAGTTACAAACCCTTAATAACAATAATAAAGTCTAAAAACCAGGACAATTACAATAATTATTACAAATTTAAACCTAATTTAAGATCAAAACCATAATATATCTATTTTAGTTCAAACCATAATTTATCAAATAAATTCACACCCACCGTATACAAATGAGTAAATTTTAGCATACTCTAATACTACATGATGGAAAGTGAGACATGCGCAGCGAAAAAATGCGAATCTTCTCTAATTGCATCTAACTAATTAGAGATTAACATGCATCAATCTACCCTAATTAAACTAAATTAAAATTAAAGAAAATACTTACCTTCAAAGCCTCTCGATCCTTGCAATCTCTTCTGAACTTGAAGTCGGGACTACAATTAGATTTGATTTGCTATTCTTCGAACTTAGAATCGGGTGCTGGGACCCGTTAAACAAAGGAATATTAAGAGAGGGATGGAAATTAGAGGTGGAAAATTAAGATGAGAAAGAGAGAAAATCAAGAAATTGGTAAAATTTTGTAAATTATAGAATTAAACAAAATTTCAAAAGTTTTTCAACAATTGAAAAAAAACTTATTTATAACCTAATTACATGCAAAAATGCATGTAATTAATTTATAAAAAACTCAACACCTAACATTCTACTAAATAGTGAAACTTAATGGACTAGGCGTTTCCACCTCATGTAGCCACCTATCCAACTAAGTGTTAGTGGGATTATCCAACAAAATATTGGAATTTTCCACTAACTTAGTCCAAGGGCAATATGGTCATTTAACCATTTAAGACAAAGTCAAAAGTCAACATTTTGAATTTTTACCTTTTGTCTGTCTTGACTAATTTCAACCTCCCGAGCATGAACCTGCATTCATTTTTTCAAAATTGAAATCATATTTGAATATAAAGCCTATCAAAATTTGATTTTTTGAAGTCAAAAGTCAACATTTTGAGTTTTTACAACTTTGACCATTTCCATCAATTCTGAGATTCCAAATATGAATCCGTATTCATATTTTGAATATTTAAATCACATTTAAACATAAAGCTTTATTTTAGACTTGTAACTAATGACTATATCAAATTATTTGTCGGTTTCTCTCTTTTTACCTAATTCAAACAATTCGAATTATTCCAACGTATTGTTCTAAGTTAATTCCATATGAGCTAGGAAGGAAACCTAATGAACCTATAGATCATGGACTCCAACGATCCAAAATTAACTGGCTAAACTCTTTTAGTTCATGGGCTCCAATGGTCCAAGTCTACACTAGATAGCCTCAGAACCTTAGTTTATTGGATTCAAGATTATAGTATTTTATTTTCACTAATAAGTCTTCAATAACTACTTTATTGAGTAGAATATCATTTAAACTACAAACTACAAGTTTTAGGATATAAATTTGAACAAAATCCCACTTGGACTAAAATTTCTAGTGTGAGAAAATAATGTTAAATTTAACCGTGAGAGAATTACTCATATGAATACAATAAACTAGGCCATGCACCCAAATATTCTCCCACTTGTCTTAGTGCACAAACTTCGTAGACCTAAAATATTTAGGTGACCTTCAAAAACTTTAGCCGTGAAGGACTTTGTAAACAAAACAACCATGATTTGCTCAACAAGTACTGAGGTTACTACACTGTCACTACGATGCACAATTATCGAGATAAAGTAGTCCAATAGAGATAAAGTTCTTTTGTAATATACAATACATAAGTTAATTAAATCCTTTACTTTTTTTATGCTTTCTTTTGTTCTTTTGCCATAAGGCTTCATTATTTTACATAAAGGACCATAATAAGTTGTATTTCTACAAGTTAGCACACCCCCAAATTTAAAATAATGCTTGTCCTCAAGCATCATGCTAGAATCCTAGGCATCATCCCTTTAGCAAGCTCCACAAAACTTCTTAAAATGTGCTTCTAATTCATCTCGCATTCTAACGTTTCATTTTTTCCTTGCCTGCTCTAGACTAAAAAATATTTCTAGATTCTAAATGCAGCAAGCTTAAGTCTCAAATTTTTTTTTGCTTATTTCTAGAAAATTTTATTTGTAATTTTTACTAAACGACCGTTGTTCAAAAAATTCTTGGTTCTTTTCTTTTCTTGCAACAAACTCTTTTATTATTTGTTTGCATTAAACGTTGAGCGGGAAATCATAAGTACTCTATGAGTTTGTTCCTCTCCTCAACTACAACTCTTATCACCACTTATTTTCTTTACTCTCAGATTTAGTTGAAGCTTTGCTTCTTATTTTTGGTTGAGAGGTAGCAACATAGGAGTTCTTATTTCAATTGAATTTAGAATGAAAGAATAAGTTAGTTTTTGTTGTTTTCATTTTTTTAGAAGAAATTTAGGCTTGAATCACTTGAAAACGAAAAGTTCTTTGATTTTTCAAATGCTTTAGCTCGGACCTCGCACACCCCCAAATTTCGAATGTAGTAAGGTCCTCATTGCGAAAAGATGGATGATAAGATAAACTTAGAAAAATTTACAAAAGAGGTTTGAGGTAAAGCTTGCTCGCCTAAAAACTACTAGAAGTATTTATTAAGTACATTTCACTAAGAAAAGTTTTCATCACTAGAGAAATATTAATTTAGAGTTGGCATAAATATCATCACGGAAGTTATCCTTTCGAACAACAAAAGAAAGAACGCGAGGAATACAAAAATAAAGGCAGCGATAAGAAAAACATGACGCATAAAATTGAAGAAATATGGACTTGTATTAAAATTGGTTAAGTAAATGTATATAGACATTACAAAAGAACATAAATAAGTACAAGTAAAAAACAACAAAATTACATAAGAAAGAAACATCCGAAATTTTGTCTTCTTAGCAGGGATCGGGGGCTTGATGTATGGGCGGGAAAGGTGTTTCAAGTTCTGGTGGGATAACAGGCTGAGGCACACGTTGGACAAAGACTACGTGGGTGTATTTCATCGAAGTTTGAAACTGCATGTCACATCTTTCCCCCTTTTGCCGCATCAACTCTGATTGCACGATAACAAGGTTTGTAAGGTTGGAGACTACGGTAGATAAGTTTTCTTAGTTTGTGGTGAGCTAGGGAATTTGTTCTTTCTTTTGTGCATTCTCTGGTTGCAGCCTCAGTAGCAAAGTTGTCGTTTCTAGATTCTCTACGCTGAGGAATGCCTGCCCATCTAACACTTGTTGGAAATATTTAACTATGGGCTTCTTTGTAGTAGTTTCAATATACTCATGAAGATCCTCGTGTTCACTTCCGACAAAGGACTCTTCAAGAGCTGGGTCTTTAGGCATGGGCGAGCTTGTCTCACCAACTACACCAAGAATAAGTTGTTTTCCCTTGGTGAGTGGGTCATCAACCACAACTCGTTTCTCAAAATCATGTAGTTGATTAATAGTTGTTGCATCTCTTTTCGTCACGTCCCCTTCTAAGAACACAATGACTAGGACGTTGAGGTTTGGGTGTAATGGGTCGTCATTTTTGGTCGATAGGAGGGAAGGGGAAATTTGGACTTGGTCTTCTAGGAAAGGAGGGAGGTCATCTTTAGGAAAGGATGGGGAGTGCGAAGGTAAGGGAGATGGGGTTAGCGATGGATGGGGATAGTGGTTTTTTGGTTCACAGTCAAGCGAGAACTTCACTAACTAGGGAAAATGAGAGATTTTGTGGGGGTGGTGGTAAGTCATCTCTAGGCAGCGATGAGGGAAGGGTTTGGTTCTTTTGTTGGGAAGCAGGAGAAGTGTCTTATCAAGTGGTATTTGCTTGGAAGTTATTTTCTTAAGACAGGAAAGGCTACTTGTAGAGGCCTGTCTTTGGCCGCATCAACTTTCAATTTCTTGGCAGGTGGTGTACGAGTTGATGCAACCTTCCTTTTTAATGACAGCGGTGGTGGAGTATTTCTTTCTTCTTCATCTTTTTTATCTACCTTACCCTTCCCCAATGTCTTGAGGCGATGGTTTTCTTCTTTATTCTGGTGGAAAGTTATGACCCTATTGAGTTTCGCCTGGTTGCATCACCCACTTAGTACATTAATCTGTGGGAAACTAAGCGAGGGAAGGGATGTATTGAAGGTAGAGCTTCTCCACCATTGAAAGGAAAGGCTTGCCTCCTTTTGGCAGGAAGGTTACTTGAATGATTGTCCCCACGTCAAAACGCTTGCTTTGTGATGATACAATAGAGCAACATGGCATATTCAAATGGCAGAGTGCTATCGTGTCACATTGGGAGGAGCTTCTTCTTCACGAATAATAGCCATACATTGGCCTCAGTTGTTAATTCATGTGGATATAATGGAAGCTTCCTAGTTGGGGTTCTTTCCCAATCTGCGCCTGACCACTTGATGGTTTTCAGCACATCTTTAGCGATACCCTTGGTTGGTTTTTTTATCAGCTAGTGCACAGGGTATTCCACCTTATTGGATAGGCCGTATAATTCATTAAGCACCTCCGCGTTGCAAGAGATCTTCTCCCCTTCCACTGTTGCATATAGGTAAGTTGGATGAAACTTTGCTGCTTGAAAATATCTACCACTAGGGGTGTAATTGGGTTAGTCGGGTCGGGTTTCCTTCAAAACTGACCTGACCCAAAATGTACGATTTATTTAGTAGAAGAGCCTGACTCGACTGGACACACATTCGGGTTGGGTCAAAATGGATCGAGTCGGATCGTTTTTTAATAATAATAATAATCCAGATCACTCTTTTTAATTCGAAAAGATTAGCATAACAATGGAAGGACCAAAAAATTCCAAAAGAACCATCATTTTTCAAGGGATTCAACTTTATTACATCAACAAGAAAGTACCAAAAGATGGAACACAAAAAGACTTCTTCTTAACATAGTTGATAGAAAGTACCAAAAGATGCAACACAAAAAAAGAGGAAAAAAATTACTTCCTGATCAAACTTTATATAAATAGAATGTTCTTCTTAACACCGAACTGAAATTCATCAGAGCGTTTGTTAGTAACTTTTACTTTCCTTTCCATTCCATTGAGACGCAAGACTTTCCTCATCAACTTAACCATTGAAAGATAAGATTCACAAGCCATGTAACCATTCCCTTACAATCATCCATGACAGAGTTCATTGCTCGTGCATTGATAGTAAACCAGTTCCAGTACTGGAAATAGTAAATTAATTAGAAAGTTAGCAAAACCCATAAAAACCATTTGCAACCTGAGCAATTACTTAACCTACAATTTACATTGACATTTTAAAAATTAAATTTCATAAACGATAAAACAAAATTTCATCAACTGAAAAAAACCCACAAGCACACAAGAGCATAAAATAGTAACTTCTATAAGATTATCATCTTCTCTTGATCAATTTCAAAGCGAGAAGGCTCAAAACAGAATTATAAAAAATACCCAATATCAAGAACATGATACTAAGGTTGAAAGTTCAAGATTTATTATACATTTATTAAAGTTCGAAAAAACTTATTAGAAAAAGCTAGAATATTGACCAAATATGTAATTTACTTGGTTAAAAACAACAAATAGAAAAATAAAAATGTCATCAAGAGCAGGAGCCATTCTGCAATGAGTAAATAAATATTACAACGGATGTTTTAAAGGATGTTCTCACCTCATAAACTCCAGGATAAAGCCAGAACACTGTTGACCAATGCATGTGTTTTTGGAACATTACCATTGCCAGCTTATATGTTATCCAATGGGGCGTAAAAATGAAAATAGTTGACAGGGAAAGGAATACTTTATTCCTGAAAATAAAATCCAAGTCCAAAAGTTGAATTTTGTTTCTGGTTATATAGATAAATTACGGAAGGTGGTCAGCCAAATTATCTCTAGTAGTGGAACAAAGCTAAACAAAATCAAGTATTTAAGGCAGACTGAAATATCACTTACACTTGAATAATCAAACATTTCTTCTTAGTAAAGCAACCAATATTCCTTCTCAAAACCCTTAGAAGAAATTCCAACATTTCTCACAAAAGAAAAAAGAAAAACAACCATTTACCTGAGTGAAGGAAACCCAATAGAGATTTTGGGAGATAAACGATGAATGAAATAAGAAGCTAATGGGTC
The DNA here is from genome assembly GCF_025177605.1 of Cucumis melo. Taxonomy (NCBI): domain Eukaryota; kingdom Viridiplantae; phylum Streptophyta; class Magnoliopsida; order Cucurbitales; family Cucurbitaceae; genus Cucumis; species Cucumis melo. Next base: position 21,391,074 of record NC_066863.1, on the reverse strand, counting down.
ACCGGTGGCTTACAAACAAATAAAGAATGGAATAGGCAAAGACAAACAGAGAATGAAAGAGTCAAAGACGAAAGGAAATACGCAGAGTCGCAGATGAACAAAGTAACGAACGACGAAAAATCAAAAGTTAACTTCAATTTTTAACCTAACCAGTTAATTTCGACCTGATCTGACTCAAACCGAACTGAATCGAATTGGTTCTGTTTCAGTTTGGTAATATTGTTGTTTCAAATTGATCTAACCCAAACCAAACCAAATGGGTTCGATTTTTTTCTCCCACCCAAATACCTTGATGAGTATATGGAGAAAATCTAGGATGGCACCTTTGTAGGGGAACGACTCATTTTTCAGTGTTATCAAATTTTCAATTTCTTTAGAGCTCATCTTGTTGCCTTACTAGGCATCCTCAGGTCTGGATGGCCCAACTTTTGTTTTCTTATTTTTCTTGGTTATTACGGCTCTAAGCCCTAGGTTTTTAGGTGAGAGCCTTTGTTCCAAGTGGCTCATATGCTCACTTCTTCTTGAAATTCTACCACCACAACTTCAAGGCAGTCTAGTTTCTGGTTCTTTGCAGCCTTCTTCTTCGTTGTCAAATCATCAACTCGCTCGTGCAAAATTGTGAGCTTCTCCTTTTTCTTTTCTTTATTTGGCTTGTTGATGGTTTGGATTTGCGCCAACTTTTCTTTTGTTCTCGCCAAGGACCCTAAATTCTTTTTCCTTTTTGGAAGGTCTAGCGGAGAGGAGTAGATCCATCCCCTTCTTCCCTTGTCTTTCTTGTCGCGTACTTTTCTCGTTTTTTTCTCTTTTCTATCATACGCATTTTGTTCGCACGTTCTCACTTCTTTTTTTCTTCATCCTCCCTTATCCGCCTCATCCTTTCCTCTTTCTTCTTTTATGCCTCTTCTCTTTCTTTCTTTTTAGCCTCATCTTTGAATGAATTTTAAGACTTTTGTGGAGTCTTCTTTGCGCACTATAAGCTTAGGCATTTTCTTTTTTCCTTTGGCCCCACTATTATCTTTCCCATACCATGCTTCAAATGCTTATGAATCGGTTGAAGTTTATCAAGTCATCTGTGCCTATCATCGTAGGGTCCAAGTCAGTTAACCCTTTGTAGATCTCCTCCTCTTTCCTCATCCATTTGCTGGCAGATGTAATGGGTTCATTGGTTTACCCTAAAGGCCTTTGGGCTTTCTCTGAACCAAGCCTATCAGAGCAAACAAAAGAAGGGTTTTTGGTGATTCTGGGTTTAATGTTGATCTTCTTCGTAGAGCCCTTAGGTCTAGGTTTTTGCAAAGAAGATTCTTGAGGATTGGTGGATTTTCCAGTGATAGGCTTTTTTGATGATTGTGGGTTTGAGGGTACCTCTTTCCTTTTCAGGAATTTGGAAACTAAATGGATTTCAGTATTGTTCTTTTATTTGTTCGCCATGGGTTTGGTTAAGGGTTTGAAGTTTCTGATGTGTTTTACAGTGAAGGGTATGAGTTTTTCAATGAGGCTTGACTAGTTTGAGAGAATTTCAATTATACGCGAGCTTCAAAAAGGACAAATAAAGGTTTTTGAAAGGTTTCTCTTTGCTATTTATAATCGACGAGTGACGACTATGTCATCACTTGATTTCAGGATATTAATTGTGGTCTGACACTGAGGGAGCGCATCCCTTTAAAGGCAAAAATGACCATTGCATTCAATGCAACGCTTTGAATTCCACCATGAGATACACAATCCCCTAGGTGATACTAAAGTTTGGGTGGGCAGCTAATTATCTTATCGCTTAATTATGTGCGGGGTAACACCATTCTTAAACTCATGCAACTGAAGTAACATGGCCTCTCCTGCGGCATGATTGTTAAAGTTTAACTTTTTACACGTCCATAAAGCCTTGTGCTCCAACTCAATGGTAAATGGTTGATCTTTCTAAAGACTAACACATAAGGAGTGGTGTGGTATTTAGACTCACTGCTTAGTGTTATGTGTGTGTCTATATCTTATGCTATGCAGTAAGGCATGGTTATTACATGCTATATGCTCTCTATGTCTTGCATAGTTACTAAGTCCTCGTTGAGTTCAAGTTTTCATATTGCTTGTCCAAACATAAGCGAAACAATAGGTTTTTTGGGTAATCCATGGTCGAACACTTGTCATTCATGTGGTATCAAATTAAAGCTTAGTTCTAAGGTTCACTCATCATTCATGTGGTAAAAAGAACCATCTATACCATATGAAGAAGTGTAAGTTCAAACTAGATCTACTTATCTACACTAGAGAATTTGTAAAAGGGGAATAAGAATGGAAGCAAGATGGGAATGCGAACTAATTTATGCAAGAAATAGTAAAGGATAGATCTACGAGTCGCTAGGCTTTTAAACCATGGGGCAGCCTCGATGCAATGTATCTCATTTAACTAGTTTATGATCAAGGCAAGCACCTCTCGGTATCTTAAATGCCACACTTGCTTGCCTCTCAGAATGCAAATGACTAAGCTTGGTTAAGCGAGATATATCTAGAAGATTTCACTTACAAGACTTATAGAACTTCTCTTTTAAGGGTGACAATCTCTCAGTGTCAAATACTCATACTTGTTCTCCTTTCGGGATACAAATGATGAAAGTTATCTCGCCAAGGTGGAGTTTATCTCTAAACTCCTCCTTGTGTGCATTAGTCATATCCTTAGTACTTGCCCTCTCAGGTAGTTGGCGATAAACATTAGCCAACTAATGACTATAGCTTAACTAACGCGATAAGAATTATAAGCTAAGCTTCTTATTAAGAACTTATCATAAGATCAAACAACAAATAACACATTAACAAGTGAACAGTAAAGAAACAATGAATTGAAAAGATATAAACATGCAATATCTTAAAGAATGTAGGTCTTAGACTACTGTACAATATAAACAGATACATTGCAAAGGAATACAAAAATGGAAAGTTTAGAAATGAACTTTACAAGTTAAGGGAAATGAAAAGTGGCATCTTCCTTACTCGAACTCTAAGCTCTCACTTAGAGACTAATTGGAGAAGAAGAAGAATAACTTTCACAAACGGCAGAAAGACTACTCCTTTTTGCCACTTTTTAGGTTTTGGTTCATTCAGGCACACTTTGCTTGGTGTAGAAGGAATTCTTTTATAGGCAACTTTTCGGTGGGAAAATTCTATTCTTCTGATCATGTTTGCGTTGAATGCAACCATTGTTAAGTCACATCACCCCAACTACCATTCTTGTCTTTTAGTGAACTTTCCTCGCGTGTTGACATACATCCTCGCCAAGAAGTTGTACTTGCTAGACAGGCTCTTCTTGTGTAGCTCTTGCGCGAGGTCTAGGATTCACTAGTTTCTTCTTTTGTTCTTATTCCTATGTTAAAACATTAAAAATGCGGTAAAACAGATATGAAGACTTATGTACAACGTATTTCCAAATACTTATGAATTTACAACATAAGCTTTGCGTTTTGACACTTTTACTATGCATTTTGGCTTCATTATTCTATCTAAATGGCTATAATCTCCACAGCACTGTGTGAGAAGATCTCTTTGACCACAAATGGCCTAGACCATCGCGAACGAAACTTTCCCAGAAAAAGATGTAAATGTGAGTTAAATAGTAGTACTTTATGTCCAGTGTACAACTTGCGCTTATGGATACGGCGGTCGTGTCATGCCATCATCTTTTTCTTGTAAATTTTGGCATTCTTATAAGATTAAGAACACCACTCTTGAACTCATGCAGCTGAAGTAATCTGGCCTCTCCTACTGCATGATTGTTGAAGTTTAACTTTTTGCATGCTTATAAAGCCTTGTGCTTCAACTTCAGTGGTAAGTGGTTGGCTTTCCCCAAGACTAACGCATAAGGAGACATCCCTATTGGTGTCTTATACGCGGTGCGATAAGCCCATAATGCCAAATCTAGGTGATAGGCCTAGTCCTTGCAGGATGAATTTACCACTTTCTCCAAAATTTTCTTGATTTCCCGGTTGGAGATCTCTGCCTGACCATTTGTTTGAGGGTGGTAGGCGGTGGCAACTTTATGGTTGATATTGTACTTCGCAAGCAACTTGGCAATTAATGAAGTAAGAATCTTTATCGCTAATAAAGGCTAGCATCTCGAATCGCGAGAAGATGTTCTTTTTAAAAAATTTGCTTACTATCATCGCATCGTTCTTCGTGTTGGAAATGACTTCAACCCAAATCGAGACATAGTCCACGACCAACAAGATGTAGGATGGTCGCCAAATTAAGGAAAAGGCCTCATAAAATCAATCCCCAAACATCAAAGAGTTTAATCTCTAAGATTTGCTTTCGAGGCATTTCATCACGATGAGACATGTTTCTTGTCCTCTAGCACTAGTCATGATTGATCACGTAGTTCCTCGCATCTTGAAATAGAGTGGGCCAAAAATAACCACTCCGTAAGACCTTCCTAACCATTTTTTGTATGGTAAAGTGTCCTCCATAAAGCACTTCATGCACTTGGTGATTATCTCTTTTGTTTCAGATTTAGAAACACATCTTCTTAATATCTGGTCTGGCCAGCATAGCCCCTATCGCCACATCACTTGAATCAGACATGAGTTTAAATGGTTGCGACCAATCAGGGTGATGGCGATAGGTGCTAAGGTCAACGTGTCTGTAAAAGCGTGGAACGCTTGGTGGTACTTTTCATTGAAATTTAAGGGTTGATCAATGCAATTACTTAAGGGTTTAGCAATTTGAGAAAACCCTATGATGAATCTTCGATAGAATCCAACGTGTCCCAAAAAGCTCCTCAGCGGCTTTAAATCCAAAGGCGGTGGCAACTTGCTTACCATATTAATCTTCGCATGATCCACTTTTAATCCGGCATGGGAGATTTTGTGCCCATGAACAATTTCCTCTGTTACCATGAAGTGACACTTCTCCTAATTTAGTACGAGTCACGTTTCTTCGCATCTCTTTAACACATCTTCCAAACTGCCCAGACATTCTTTGAAGGAGTCCCCGAAGACAGAGAAGTCATCCACGAATATTTCAATTGATCATTCGAGGAAGTTTTAGAATATAACCATCATGCAACTTTGGAATGTCTTTGCTGCATTGCATAGGTCAAACGACATGGAGCGAAATACAAACATGCTATGAAGACATGTAAACATGGTCTTCTGCTAATCTTCCGGTGCAATTGTAATCTGGTTATAACCAGAGTAACATCCAGAAAGCAGTAAAATTTCTTCTCTGAAAGCATGTCCAACATTTTATCAATGAGAGATAAGGGAATGTGGTCATTCTTCGTCTCTACATTCAGTTTGTTGCACTCCATACAAATTTTCCACCTAGTGATTGTTCACGTTAGGATCAGTTCATCATTTTCATTCTTTATAACTGTCATTCCTCCTTTCTTTGGAACACATTGGATTGGGCTAACCTATTCATTGTCTGCGATCGGATAGATTACCCCACATCAAGTAATTTAATAATCTCTTTCTTTACTACTTCTTTCATCACAGGGTTTGATCGACTTTGAAGCTGATGGTGCCCTCTTGCCCTTCTTCCGATCTGATCTTATGCATGCAATAGGATGTGCTTATTCTTTGAATGTTTGTCAGGGTCCATCCTATCGCCTTCTTGGGGCGTTTTAGCATAGTCAATAACGCATTCTCTTTTACTACATTCAATTGGCGGAGATGATGATGGACAAAGTGTCATTCTCTCCCAAGTATGCATACTTCAGGTGGTTAGACAATGACTTGAGCTCTAATTCTGGTGGCTCTTCAACTGATGGCTTATTCTTGCTAGCCTTTGGTGTGCAAATCTGAAGGCTCAAACTTCCATGCGTAACACATGACGTTAACTTCTTCTAGGATGTATTCAAGGTCTTTTTCTTTAAAGAATTCTTTAAGGCTAAACAGTTTGGCAAATACTTCTTCTCAATAATCTCATCCAAAGGGTTCTATTACATTGTAGTTTTCAACAGTGGAGGGGAACTTCATTGCGTTAACAACGTTAACTTTACTTCTTGGTCATTAAGTTGCATGGTTAATTCCTCTTAGAGGCATCTATGAAGGCATGAACCGTTGACAGAAACGATTGCCCCAAAATGATATGTACCTCTCGATAAACTTGGTACAAAATGACGAAGTCTACGGAAAATAAAAACTTATCCACCTTAATCAAAATGTCTTCAATCTTGCCCTCAAGTTGTGCAATGGATCAATAAACTAGAGCACCATTTGAGTAGGTTAAACCTCCTCTACCTCTGATATCATGAAGATAGAAATGGGCAACGAATTTATGCTTGCTCCTAGGTCTCATATATAGTGCATGACCAAGATCCATCCCGCCTATTATGCTTGCTCCTAGGTCTCATATATTGAGCAAGGTACCGTGAAGCTTCTAGGGTCTGTCATCTTCTCTAGTACCCTATTCTTGAAGACATCGCTTGTTGCCTGCGTTAGATCTACAATTTCATAATCATTCATCCATCTCTTTTTCCCCAAGATATCTTTTAAGAATTTCATGGAATAAGGCATTTGCTCTAGCGCATCAACAAATGAGATGTTGATATGAAGTTACTTTTGGAAGTCCAAAAATTTTTGGAATTAGTTTTCGTCGCCTTCTTCTTGAAGCAACCAGGAAATGGAGAAGACGATATAGGATTTGAGCTTGTCGCTTGGTCAGATGCTTCACCATGTTGTTCATCTTGCCTCGTGCTCTCTACTTTCTTGTTTTTCTGTATGTCATTATTCTGCAAGGAAGAATTAATATTAGTTAAAGAAATATATAAGAAATTAGAATCATTACTTGTGGTGCCATTCTTGGTGTTAGAATTAGAAGTGGTATTTCTACGTTCAGGTTCTGTGTCACAGATGGTCAAATTTCTTCTGCTTCTAAGTGTCACATATTGACACTTCTCTTTCCTCGATCCCCCTGCCTGGTGTGGTATTTCAGTATTGCTTGCAAAGGATCTTCGTGGTTTTCCAAACAAATCACTAACTAGTTGCCCCAGTTGTAACTTTAGATTTTTTATTGACATGGTTTGACGATGCAGAAGGGCATCATTCCTCTACATATACTTATGGAGAAAGACCTCCATAAATGAGGAGGAGGATAGAGTTGTGTTGGTGGCTTGTTGATGTTGAAGTGCTGAATCATGTTGTCTATCATTGTGATTTCTTTAACGAACGCTAGATGCTTCGTTGTGATAGTGTCCGTGACCACCTTGTCGCCTTGATTGTTTTGACCTTGTCCTTTCTAATTGAAGTTAGGATGATCTCTCGAACCCGCATTGTAGGTGTTGGAGTATGGATCATTATTCACATATACGACAGTTTCTATATTAAGTGGGCATGCGTTAGTGTCATGAGGGTCACCGTATCCCACACATCCCATCGCATTCACTTGTTTTACTGCTTGAACTCAATTGCCTACGACATTTACTTGTGATAACGCAAAAGATTGCAGTAGCTTTTTCATTTAGGTTACTTGTCCACGTAATTCCACCAATGCATTTCTATCAATTCCATTGTCAATTCTTTCTCCTTGGCAAAAGCCAAAACCATTATCTTCTTATTCTTTTATATTGCTGGCTAACGAATCCAACAGACTTTATCTAGTTGCAGGAGCTTCTCAACACGCCTCCTACTAATAAGGTGTCAACTGACTATTGAGTGTCCTTACTTAGTCCAAAATAAAAACACTTTCATCAGGACAAATTCAGCAATGCCATGATCAGGGGAAGTTTTCACCATTCTCTTGTAGCATCACAGGCTTGATCACAAAACTTGCATTCTCACCATATTTAGGATAAACAATTCCATGATTGAATTCATATAAATTTGGTGAAGCATAGAACCTTATAGATCTGTCTCGATCGTGAGCCAAATAAACTAAGTTGGCAGCTTGATTGGCAGGGGCTCCTTGATTATTTTGGTTATTCATTCTGTTTGTTCTTTGTCTCCTCTGCCTCTGTTGTCTATTTCTCCAAAGAGATTACTCTGTCTCAAGGTCAAGTTTGAATTCAGGTTGTTCACCCTCACTTATAAACTCGTTTACACACTCTTTGGTTAAAGTATGTGATTCAGCTGAAAAAGAACATTTGCATAAGATTAGCGAACATATTAAATTCAAAAAGTCCCCGACAACGACGCCAAAAACTTGCATATTTTGTGTAATGCAACGTTTGTTCATTATTATATCATGTTAAGCTCTAATTGAGTAACCTATTAGGCGACTAGTGTAGGATGATGCGATAAAAGGAGCAAATCCTATCTATGGTTGTTACTCTTCTCATGATATGCATGTAATACAAGTTGCCCACTCTATCGTCCAAGTGTAAGCGAAGAGAGACTTCCTAGTAAATCTCGGGTCGAACTTAGAAAATTAATGTTCCTATTAAATCCATCGTGTAGCGAGACTCATGCGATATAATCTATACAATGTCGATATGAACAATATATTTTATCCTAATTAGTACACTAGAGTGCAACTGGTGGTACAAGGTGATCATGGAGATGGAGCATGATGGAAAATGAACTCATATTGCAGGCATGACATGAAGGAATATTTAATTAAATAATCACAATGTATTATGTATTAACATTTTGAGGGATACAAAACATCTATTAACTTCAAAATTAAGGCAAGCGTCCTTTCAGTGCCTGCGCCATACTTGCTCGCCTCTCGGGATCCAAATTCTTAAAGTTAAGCTATGATTTGTATCTAATCAGTTTGTATATATTGCAAGCAATTTATCCTAATTCAAGGCGAGCAACCTTTAGGTGCTTTCATCGCACACGTTAACATTTCTGCAACTTATCCGAAGAATGAACTCGACAATAAGATTGTATTCCTATAATCTCTTCATCGCTCGCTTAGTTAAATACAGGCGCTCACTTGTCAGGCGATTGTTATCAGCACAACTGTCTTTTCTCTCAAATAAACAATGCTTGATGTCCGTGTTTAGCTAAACAAAACTTACAAAACATACATTCGTGTTCTCTAATATTAATAACACTTTTCATTGCTCATAAAATAGATCGAAAGTGAATATCAACAGAGAGATAAAAGAGTGGTAGAAGAAATGCATTAATATCATAAATATAACTTTAGGCCTTTCGGCCATGGATTACATTTTACAAATTAATACAAGAAAATTATAAAATGATATATAAAGAAATATGTCAAGCCCCAGAGTATGATTTCTCATATTCCTTGGCTCGAATTTTTGCCTATTTGTTGAGGGAAAATGGTAAGTGAAGAACTCTTTCTCTTTTTGTTATAAGCACTAACCTAAAATTCAAGTAGAAAGAATGGAAGATAGAATGAGCTTGCTCTCCGATTCATTTTCATACACTTTGTTCTGAAGTAGATGCTTCTATGTATAGACAGTGAGTGATGCTGACAGGACATTTCACGCCTCATTAATGCTTCGAATAAAAGTTGTATTAGCGCTGCGCATATGTCCTTTTGTCCTTTTTTCTAACATGTGCACCAACCAAATTTGTCTGCAAGTGCATCAGATAGCCTAGCTCGTTATGATCGTTGTCATGTCGGTTGGATGCATCTCCCTGCATGACATTCTATCGCCAAGCATAAAGTTCTTTTGTAATATGCGATACATAATTTAATCAAATCCTCTACTTTTTTCCATGTTCTTATGCAATAAGGCTTCATTATTTTACATAAAAGGCCATGATAACTTATATTTCTACGAGTGGTCACTTGATATTTGCATGCTTTGGTATTTAAGAAAAATGATAGTTGGATAGTTTGTAAATTCACAAATACCCACCAACGTGCTATTGACATTGCGAAAGACGATCACATGAAAGCAACATCTTGGATTGTTTCTTAGTGTACAAAGTCATTTTTTAAGATGAATGACAGGGCTTCATGTCACCCTTCTAATGTTTTAATTATATGAAAATGCATCATGCAATAAATGTGCGAGTTATGATAAGGCTTGGGAGGGCTTGAGATTCATTTGAATTCTACTAGGGGTACTCCGGAGGCATCATCTGCCATCTTGTCGGCATTCTCGAATGCATTGATTTGAAATGATTAGGTACATGCTTTCACAAATATAGTGTATTTCAAATATAATACATTCTAAGTTACCAAGTAACTCATTTACAATTTTGCTATTTACAGGAACATATATTGTTGAAGAAGTAAATGATGAAGATAGGTTTAAGTATTATTTCATGGCTCTTACTACTTTTATCAATGCATGGAATTATTGTTTACTAATAATTTCAATTGATGGTGCGTATAGGAAGAAAAAATACCTGAGTACGTGCTTGTTTCTTTTTTGTGAATGCATTATAATTGGGCTTTAAGTATATGACTAGGTTAGGCATCTAAGCTAGGCCCATACGATAAAAGGTGTTAGTTCCTACCTATGCATTGCTGACTTTAAAGATGCATTGTGTACGTACAAGTTTTCCTCTCTCCTAACCAATTATAAGTGAAAATAGAGGTTTTCTGGATAAGTCGGGGTTGAACTCAGAGAATTAATGATTTTAAGGTTTTAATCTTCCATTCTAAAATCATGTGGTATCTGTACAATATAAGTGCATAAACAGTATAATCTAACATATTCTTATCTACAATATGTTGTTGGAGAAACAAGATGGAAGTGGCGTTGGTGATTTATAGAGTACGAATTCTAGTGTGTTTCGGCGATATGAATGCAGAAATTTCTAAATAATTAGGTGCAAAGCAAGGGTAACCAATTCATTAAGTTGATACAAAGCATTTATTAATTTCAAATTTAAGACGAGTAACCTCTCGGTGCCTTCACCATACTTGTTCTCCTTTTGGGATCCAAATACTTGAAGTTAGGAAATGATTTATATTTGATTCATCTGATCAAAGTATATGCTACTCATCCTATATTAAGGCGAGCAACTTCTCAGTGTCTTATCAGATGGATGGACGAGCATGGTAATGGAAAAGAATCAAGATGGAACACTTTAGTTTCATATAATTTAACATGAAATTGAAAACTAAGCAAAAAATAAATTCAAGAATACTTACTTGAATTTTAACATTCTTGATCGTTTTCGTTGATTTCAAGTTGTAGTCAACCACAAAATTCTTCTATACTATTCTCTAACTTTAGAACACGGTCGTGGGATCGAATCAGTGACCAAATTTGTGAGTTTTTGAGAGAAAATGAGAAAAATGAAAATTTTCCAAAATTCTCCTCAAATTCTTCACCAAAATCTTACTTTAATTGATCAATATCTTCGGTATTTATAAGCAAATCAGGTTTGCAACATCGTAACCTTCACAAATTGAGAAACTATAAAAGAGGTGGAAAAAATCTCACCTTTTTTAAGAAACGATTCAATTTGGAATTGAATTTCAAAATTTTCAAAATATTTGATATTTGAATTTCTACGATTCAATTTTCTAATTATTTTATTATTTAATTATAATTAATATAATTAATTAATATTAATAAAATAATAATATTAAATCAAATCCCGATTAATCCAATTGAATTAATTTGAATCTCTATTCAGATTTTCCAATATATTTAAATCTTATTTAAATATCACTTGTTTCTTAAAACCTCGTAACGAAAATTAATTTGAACTATTCAAATTTTCGATCTCCTTGTTCTGAATTTTATTACCAGAATGAGCTAGTAGTGGAGCCTAGTAGACTTAATGATTATGGACTCTAATGATCCAAGATTAACTTATTAAACTCTTTTAGATCAAACTAATCAACATTTGTTAACTAATTGATAACTTGTACAAATATAAGTTATTGAAGCCTTTTAGGTATGAAGCCTTAAGGCAAAAGTTTAGAAGAAAACGCATAGAAAAATAGAGAAATTGATTAAGTTCCTACAAGTTATTATGGCCTTTTAGGTAGAACAATGGAGCCAAAACGCGGGATAAAAGTGCCAAAATGTGTAGCTTCTATCGTAAATTCATAAATATAAGAGAATACAACTTTCATAAGTCTTCAAGCCTGTTTTATCGTGTTTTTAGTAATTTATTGCAGGATTATAAAGAAAAGAAGAAAGATAGTGGATTGCAAAGGAGCATGTACTACGCGATAAAAGGCTTTTCTGGCGATTAAACATCTCTAGGCGAGGAACCACATCTTTACGCGATGAAGATTCACTAGAAGACATGAATGGGAGTTGGAGTTGATGTAACTTAACTGTTGGAAAACGAACTAGGGCTAGATGCAGCGGAATTAACATAAATTTTTTTCTCTAACCCTTAGAACATAAACAAACCATGCATAAACAATTAATCACGAATAAACATACCTTTATGCCAAACTGATCCAAATCGAATTGCCTCTGTTCTTGATAAGAATGATCCTTCAATTTGTATCACCAAAATGCTGCGAAATCATAAGTGTTCTTAGACAATATCCATGCGCAAACTGAAAATTTGACTCCTCGAATTTTGGTCTGCTAGAACCATACAAAGTGAGAATTTCGACTCTATATTCTCTCTTTGTGTAAAACGAATTTTATGTTTTTGCTTGTATGTAAAATAAGACACCTAAGATCTTATTTATAGGCTTCCTGGGATTTCTTAATAAGCTCTTAATTCTTCAATTGGGCTTATTAATTACGTCTCCTAATAAGTTTCCAATTTTCCAATTGGACTTATTACGTTTCGTAATAGGATACCAATTCTTCAATTCGATTTATTAATTACCCAAGCCTAAAGACAAATTTGACACAGTTCTTTCACGTGCGATCTGTTAGGTTAATTTAATATAACAATGGGCTCATAACTCGTTCTATGGTTCATAAATCATAATTGGTCTCTAGCAAGACATTATGACTGGCCATATTAAATTAAGTCGATGATCAAACATAACCTAATATAATTATTGCTTTAATCATTTTATCATGCAATATCCATAATTAAATATAAGGCATGGACACAGTCACATTATCTAATTCAATTGGTTTCTCGATCAATAAGCATACTGAAATAATAAATGACATTAATACCCTTATTAATTCATTTATAGCACGGTCATACATTTCCACAGTCACGCTTAATCGAGGGGCCTAGAGATATCTCTCTATAATAAGAGGGATAAATTCCATCTTAATTAATCATTGTCAACTACATAATTCATAACGTATTCGAGTACAACCATTATAATTACCGATTAAAGATAATGTTTAATTGTGTCAAAATAGATTAAATTCTTATGTTTGACACTATGATAATCTCAGGTCTAAGGATAAAAACAATCAATTATTTGAGATTATTTATGACACATGTTCATGTAATAATCTCACAAGGGGTCAGTCTAATTTTATTCTCTAATAAGAAAATATTATTATAATTTATGTCTCTACATATATAATCATCTTATCGTTATCAATTAGAACTCATACTAATCTTAATTTATTATTGTTCCCACAATAATAATCGATTAGGGATATTTAGAATATAATAACATATTCATGGATATTATTATACAAGAGCATGCAATTGAATAATAACTTTTAGTAAATAATTAAAAAAATAAATCAATCATCTATAAAATTATTATAGAGCATAATAAAAAACCAACAATTCTCTCACTTGCTCTATACATAATCAGCTAGGTATCTAATACCCATGTCCCTAGTATGATAATCATGTTTTGACTAAGGAATAGCCTTAGTCAAAAGAGCTGCTACATTATCATCCGTTGGTACTCAACATCTGTAGTAGAATTGGCAACAGTTGCTTGTTTGGAACTCTTCCAACTGACAGCACCTCCATTCAAACAAACACATATCTTGGCTACGATCTATAGTCATCTTTGTTGGACTGAAAACTTGCATCCGTGTAGCCATTTACAACTAGCTCATTTTCAAGTCATCCATATACCAAGAATGCATTCTTAGTTCTTCTCAAGTATTTAAGGATATTTTTCACTACCGTTCAGCTTGCTTAATTTGGATCTAACTGGTAGTCAAACTTAGCACGCATGATACATCTGGTCGAGTGCATAACATGGCATACATGATAGAACCCATAGGCGAAGCATACAGAATCTTTTGCATTCTTTCCCGCCTATCTTTGGTCTTTGGACACTGATTCTTGCAGAGACTTATGCCATGTGCCATTGGCAAGAATCTTCTCTAAGAATCTTGCATACTAAACCTCTTTAGTATATTTTTTTCAATATGAACACTCTGACTTAGGCCTAAGAGTCTTTTAAATCTATCTCTATAGATCTTGATGCCTAAAATATAAGCAGCCTCACCATGTCTTTCATAAAAAAATATTTATATAACAAAGACTTGACATTCTGTAAGGTAGGTATATCATTTCCAATGAGCAATATACCATCGATATAAAGCACGAGAAAAACAATTATGCTCTTAGTGACTTTCTTGTACACATAAGGCCCATGTTCATTTTTTATAAACTTAAACTTTTTTACTATTTCATCAAAACGAAGATTCCAGCTTCTTAAAGCCTATTTCAGTCCATAAATGGATTTTTGAAGTTTGCATACTTTATTAGCATTCTTTGGATCGGAAAAACCCTCAGTTTGTGTCATATACACATCGTCCACGAGATTTTAGTTAAGAAATGTTGTTTTGACATCCATTTGCCATATTTCATAATCATAGTATGTAGCAATAGCAAGAAGAATTCTAATAGACTTAAGCATCGCGACTAGTGATAAAAAAGTTTCATCATAGTCCACACCATGAGTTTGTCGGGAACTTTTCCAACCAAATGTACTTTGTAAGTGTGCACATTGCCATCCATGCCAGTTTCTTCTTGAAAACCCACTTGAATCTAATGGTTTTTATACCTTCGGATGCATCAATCAAGGACCATACTTAATTATCATACATGGAATGCATTTCAGACTTCATGGCTTCGAGCCACTTTTGCATCTACTCGGGAAAGCAATTCCTTTTCTCATGCTTGTGTTTATGCTTATATCTGTTTTAATTTTTTCCCCTTGTTATTACTTTTTTTTCCTATTCTTATAATTCTGATTATGCTATGATTCTTTGGCCAAATCTATCTTCATTTTTTTCTCTTTCCTCATTTTTTTTCATTTCCTCATGATTCTGTTTATGTTCATTGTTACTCCTTTCACTACAAGAAAATTGAGATATCCCGACGCACAGAACGACATTGGGAAAGACTATGTTGAGAAATAAAGTTTATGTCGTCATCAAGACTTCCATGTTGGTAGTGGCAATATGTCCCGACGTTGTGTTCAAGATGTCAAGACAATATACCCCTTCCCCGACGTCGTGCACGTGCAAGTTGGTGAAACATGAAAATTAAATAATAATTTGCCTTTTCCCCAATGCCATGCAATTATACGTCAGGACCTAGTTATGCCTGATATGGACATCTGTGGCATCGGGAAAAATAAAAATTATTATTTAAATTTTAGATTTCCCCGACGTGTACATGCACGACATCAAAAATGTTCTTACTATGGCCAACGTTAACATTGACTATGTTGGGAAGAGGTAATGTTTAAATAATTATTTAAAAATTTTCCCGACGAAGTAGGTGAAACATGGGGCTTAATGGGGCTCATTTCCGATGGTTTACTTATGGCATTGGGAAAAGTGGGGATCTGACGACGTCTTCGTGGTGCATCAGGAGATCCCCTATAAATAGGAGTATTGTGTTCTCAAACGAAAGAGAAAGAGTTAGAGATCAAGAAAGAGGGAGATCCACTGCCTTGCCATCGTCGTCTGTCGTTCGTCGTCCCCTTGCTGTTACTGTCGAGTTGTTTCGCCGCC
The DNA here is from genome assembly GCF_025177605.1 of Cucumis melo. Taxonomy (NCBI): domain Eukaryota; kingdom Viridiplantae; phylum Streptophyta; class Magnoliopsida; order Cucurbitales; family Cucurbitaceae; genus Cucumis; species Cucumis melo. The sequence goes on along the minus strand of NC_066863.1, from coordinate 21,375,332 downwards.
CACCATCCTCTCCTCGTTTTCGTATTTTGTCCTTATTGTCGCTCTACATTCTAGTAAACGTTTATTCTTTTTTGTTTCTTTTTTGTTTCTAAGTTAAATAAATTATGTTTCAAATGTATATTGAATTTTCATGGATAGAGTTAAAAGTTTTACAATCTATGTTTAAATGAAATCGTTTATTGAAATTGTTGAGAGTTTAGGAATTAAGTTGTATGTATAAAATGTATATTGAAATTTATTATAGGTTTAGGGTTGAAATTGTTGAAATTTATGTTTATATGTATTTAAATTGTTTGAAGTTTGGGAATAAAATTGTCTGTATAAATTTTTAGATTTATTGAAATTATATTGAAATGTGTAGAAATTATTGAATTGTTGAAATTGAAAATTTTTAAATTGTTGAAATAGTTTAAATATTTGAAATTGTTGAGATGGGGGCCAGTTGAGTCATTTTTATTAATTTGTTGTGGTTATTATGTAGTTATTGTAGCCTTTAGTATTTAATTTGTTTGTATGCTTTGTTTATTCTAATTAAGTGTATGGTAGCCATGATTCGTTAGTTTAAATTATGGTAGCCTTCAGTAGTTTATAATTTGTTGGAAGTGTTATATAGCTTGTAATTCTGGTTAATTGGAAGTGTTATGTAGCATGGAAAGATTGAAGTAATATGTGATTAAGTTGTTCTGGCTATCCTGCAGTTACGGTAGCATTTTTAGTTTAAACTTAGTTATAGTGAAAGTTGGGATATTGGGTACTTATGAGGTGTAGCTTATTCATGGAGTAAGTTTGAGCATTTTAGAGGAGGAATATAAGACTAATAAAACATCTTTATGTTCTTGGTTCTAAACGATGGACAAGGGTTGGATGAAACTTAGGAATAAGTTCTCGTTTGAGTATAGAGAGTTATGTTCTTGGTCCTAAATGATGGACAATGGTTAGATGAAACTTAGGAATAAGTTCTCAGTTGAGTATAGAGAGGGAGTTTCCCAATTTTTAGAGTTTTCAAATTATCACATCGATGAGTACGGACAAACAAGGTGTTCGTGCAAGAGATGTATGAACTCAAATTGGGACTTATTAGAGGGTGTGTAGTAACATTTATTAACGATTGGAATACCCTCTCCTATACAGATTAGGTGTATTATGGAGAGTCAGTGAACTTGCATAGAGGTATAGAAAGATTTGATGAAGGAACTAGCAGTGACCCTTTTCATGAAGAAGCTAGCAGTAACTCTTTTCCTGAAGACAATGAAATGTTAGGTACTTCATGATTTACAAGCTCTGATTGAACATGAAGAAGAAACGGAGGAAGGTTTGGAGAATGACGTGCTATTTAATAGTGAGGTAGAATAAGAGACAGCGAACATATTTCAAGAGTTATTAAATGAAGCACATAGTGAGCTATACCTCGGTTGTTCAGAATTTTCATCCCTGAACTTCTTGGTTAAGTTGATGCATGTCAAGGTTCTCAACAATTGGAGTAATAAGTCATTCGACATGTTATTGGAGATGTTTAAAGTAGTGTTCCAATGTGTAATACTACTATCCTTAGTTCATTCTACGAAATCAAACGAAAACTACTAGACTTAGGCTTGGGCTATGAGACTATTCATGCATGTAAGTACGACTGTGTATTGTACAGGAAGGAGTTTGAGGATTTGCAACATTGTCCAACTTGTGAATCTCGGTACAAGGTTAGTCCTAATAGAGAGAAATCTTTTTTTTGCACAAGGTATTGTGCCACTTTCCATTGATACCGAGATTACTATGATTGTTTGTATTGCAAGAGGGTTCGTCTGACATGAGATGACATAAGGATAAACAAGTCGAAACAGATGATGTGTTATGACATCTAGCTGATGCAGAGGGTTGAAAGAATTTTGATTGTGAATTTCCTGAGTTTACTTCAGATTCACGGAATGTTCGTTTAGGATTAGCTTCTGATGGGTTTAATCCCATTTGGAATCTGAGTACCTCGTACAGTATGTGAACTTTAGTATTAATTCCTTGCAATTTTCCACCTTGAAAATGCATGCAAGAGTCCAACTTCTTCATGTCATTGCTCATACCCGATCCAAGATCTCCTGGTAGGAAAATTGATGTTTACCTCTAACCATTGATTTAGAAATTGAAAGAGTTATAAAGTTTTGGTGTTCGTACGTGTGATTCGCTTATCAGACAATTCTTTCAGTTGTATGCAACCTTGTTGTGGACAATTTATGACTTTCTGGCGCATGGTGACTTATCTGGGTGGAGTACGAAAGGATATCAAGCATGCCGCAGAAGCATGAGAGATAGATTGTCATTCGAGATAAGATGGAAAATATATTTCATGGGACACCGACTTTATCTTCTAGAGAAACATGTTTGGCATAAAAGTAAGCTACATGATGGAAGTGTAGATGTAGGTCTCCTCCAGTTGTACTAAATGGGCATAATATCTTGAAATAACTAGATTTCCTGGAGTTTCCAGTGATGAGTAAACATCTCTCACTAAAAGATAAGAAGAGAAAGAGAGCTTTAAATTGGACGAGGAGAAGTATCTTTTTCGAACTTCCTTACTAGGCAAATCTATTAATACATCATAAACTTGATGTAATGCATATCGAAAAGAATGTTTGTGACAATTTGCTCGTTACATTGTTGAATATTGAAGGAAAAACAAAATATACCATAAATGTTTTGTTGAACCTATAAGGTTTAAAAAGAACAGAGGATTTACACTTGATAGAAGTTGATAACAGATTAGTGAAGCACCATGCAAGTTACATGTTGACTAGCAGTGAGCAAGTTGCATTTTGCAAGTATCTAAAATCAGTTAAATTTCTTCATGAATTTGTTTCTAATATTTCACGATGTATGAATGACAAAGACAAGAAAATATCAGGTCTTAAGATCCATGACTATCATGTTTTGCTACATCGACTTCTCCCTCTTGGTGTTCGAGTGTATCTACCAAAAAAATGTGTACATTGCAGTTATTAAATTGTGTTTTTTTCGTGACTTGTGCACAAGAAAAATACAAATAAGTGATTTGGACTGATAGCAAGAAGATATCATAATCATACTGTGTAAATTGGAAAGAATATTCCCACCTTCATTCTTCGACGTAATGGTACACCTTGTCGTTCACCTACCATATGGAGCAAAAGTCAATCGTCTGGTTAATTATAGTTGGATGTATCCCATTGAGAGAAGTTTATGCACGCTAAAATAGTTTGTTTAAAACAAAGCACGTCCTGCGAGATCTATTGTAGAAGCATATGTGATGAATGAATTAAGGACTTTTTATTCAAGATATCTAAGTGGGATTGAAACTCGATCTACTCGAGATGAACAAAATGATGATAGCATTCATGATCACAAGGTACTTGGTGAGTTTGAAGTGTTCGTGCAAAAGGTACAATTATTAGGTGCGTCAAGTTCATGAGCTCTATCATAGAAAGAGAAACGCCTTGCACATTGGTACATCTTGAACAATGTAGATGAAATAGCGGAATACCGCAAGTACGCATTTTCAACTCTATACTTCACTGGCTATTTTAAGTTTTTGTTAAGTTATTATCGTCACAAAGACTCACAACTATGTACTTAGGAAATACTTGAGGTTGATACATCGTCAAGCTCAAAACACTGCTAACTTATTTAAAAGACATCACCTAGCATTTCCTGATTAGTTTAGAGCTCGGGTACATAGAGTACATGAATTTGGGAATTGATATATTCTTATTTCAGAATTCATATTCATTTACATCAATTTTAAGTTATAGAAATACGTGAGAGATAAAGCCTTTCAGATGATTTTTCCTCACTTACGACGGGACCTTTACTTGACGTTCGGTCTTATAGTGGATGCATCGTCAATGGGATACGATTTCACACGATAGAGCGTAATTCTCGATGTACTATACAAAACAATGGAGTCATAGTAGTCGATAAAAATAGTGGCAGTGGAAGTGCCGACAACAATTTCTACGATATATTAGATGAAGTTCTTTTCATTCAATATCTGATGGGACGACGTGTTTGGCTATTCAAGTGTAGATGGTTTGACATAGATAAGAATAAAAACCATAGGACACACATGGAATTAGGGTATAAATCAATTAACATGTCGCCTTTTTGGTTTTCTAAGGAACCGGTCATTCTCGCCATCCAGGCACATCAAGTCATTTACCTCGAGGACCTAAAAAATGGTGCCAATTGGAACATTCAAGTGGTCCAAAATAAATGTAGATGGGACGTGCCCGAAGTTGAAGATGTTGAGAATGAGCAATTGAATGTACTGAAAATCGTTGTTGGACATCATGTGGATGAACACGTTAAGGATAATACCTTGTGCAGACCTGATTTTGATCCTGCAATGGTGGAAAGACTGATTGTGCATCATTTCGTTAACGATTTCATAAAGGATGATGATGAACAATTATCCATTCAACGCAGATCAAGTGATGATGACTAATAATGACGAATCACGTATTCACATATTTTATTTTTTATATATTCAGTTTCAAATACTCTCATTTGTTTAATTAATTTTAGTTTATATGTCCCAATATCCATCGCTCTAGGAGCGGATAAGTCGATGCTCTTTTGATTTCGATGCCTTTATGTTCAACAACATGGGAAAAGCATCTTCGGTGGGCGATACGTCAAGTTAGTCCCATTACTTAAATAATTAATTGCATAAAATGGAGTTCTGTTTTTTATAGTCTTCTAATTCGTAGATGCCTCTCAACCCAATACTCGAACTCTTAGGAGACAGGAGCACTCTAAGAACTTGGAGTTAGATAGATACGTGCATCAGAATGGGAAGATCCCAATATCCATCGCTCTATAAGCGGATAAGTCGATCCCGCCACATGTTGTTCGCTTCAGCAACACCATCAATGTGTTAACACGAGATATATTTTCAATCTGCTTCCTTAAGTGGACTGTTATTACTCTAGAGTACATCGAGGTTGTGAAGGGCGGTTAACGGGTAAGTTTTTAAATTACCTTATATATATGTTATCTACGTGTATATATATATATATATATATATATATATATATATATATATATATATAGAGAGAGAGAGAGAGAGAGAGAGAGAGAAACCTAATCCATGTGTACTTTTCTTTTGTAATGATGGTTAGTGCTTGATTTTGCAAATCGAATACTTACTCGATTTGTTGAGCATTAAAAGCTCAGTACGTGGAAAGAGTTCAGGGGAGACAACCATAGGCATTTTAAGAAGTTCAGTGATCTTGAACAAGCACATTCCAACCCACCCCCATATTGAAAAGTTGTGTAGAAGATTGGCACTTCCTCCGCAATCACTACATAGTTGACAGTTTCAGGTGATTTACATTTTTTAATGTTCCTCACCGTTATTTCATTTTTGTTATTTGTATGTAACATTTTAATTGTTTGTATGTGGGATCAATTAAGGATCAACAGGGCTGCTAGAGTGAAGCACCCTTACAACCATAATAGTGGATCCAAGTTGTTTCTACAATGACAACATGAGCTCGTTGAAAAACAAGGTCAACTAGTCGACTGTGTGGAGTTGTTTAGAGAAACATAGGTTCGGAGTGGCCAGCTCATTTGCAGGTGGTCACGGATGCATATGTAAGTTTATGAAAATCTTTTGTCTTATTTTGTACTTTTATTTACGAGTTTGACTTAATTAAAATTTTTCTTGCAGAATCAAATGCTAGAACTTCAGTCCCAGCTACCTCAGAGGATTCTCTAGGAATGAGATATGTGGGACAATTTTAGGTAGACGATCGAGCTACTCAAAAGGTCTTGGTTGGGCTCCAGGCCAAAATTCTGAAAGACTGCTAGTAGTTATTCGTCATCATCATATGAGAAAGATGCACGACAAGGAGGTTAGCGAACAAATGGAAGGAAGTACCTGACAAATGGTAGAAGAAAATGCTCAACAAATAGAAGAAATGAGGATGATGATTGAGGAACCGAGTTGAGCACAAAAAGGACCTCGATTCCATTGCAGTACGTATTTTTCAACTTTCAAGTTCTTTAATTTCTTATCTGTGATATGTATCTAACTTTACTTTTATGTCATTGTAGGTTGGGAGCCTTGGGGAAACTGACGTCCATGGCGATTAGGAAAATTAGTTTTTAGTTTGTATTTTTCATATAATTCAGAACCTACATATGTGTACTTTTTAAATATTTGATTTAATTTTAACATAAATAGGATTTGGTATTTTAATACTTTTTTTTTATTAATTTTATGTTAGTTTTTTTCAGAATTTGATTGAATATAAATTGAATAAGAACTTAATAGATTAAAAAAATTAAATAATAATAATATTTTTTAAAAAAAATTCCCGACGTTGTATCTAGCAAATGTCCTCTGACGCAGTGTTGAGCGTTACATACTGCTGATGTCAAGGGTGACATCAGCAATACTCTATGGTCGACACATTGATCGGACGTCGGAAATACCCTTCCTCGACTTTTTGAATTAGTCGGCGAATCGTGCATCGGGCGAAAGTCATTGTCGACGTCGTCCCGTTTAGGTATCGATGTTGCCTCCCCAGACGAATTACTGCCAACTTTGTTCCTGACGTTGGTTATTGCGTCAAATAAGCCTTTTCCTACACATTTTGTTATTTACTCTGATGCCCCTATACGTTGGAAGATTCGTTAATTCTTGTAGTGTCTGCTCATATTGTTTCCTTTGCTAATGCTTCTGTTTATGCTCATATCTATGTTAATTTTTTTCCTTTGCTCTTACTTTTTTTCCTTTGCTCTTACATTTTTTCCTTTGCTCATGATTCTGATTATGGTATAATCCTTTGGCCAAATATGTGTTCATTTTTTTTCCCATTTGCTAATATTGAAAGCAATTAACAACAACCCGAGACTTACGTGGAAACCCGAGAACCGGGAGAAAAACCACGATACTTTAGTTTTTATTATTTTTCTTATGAACAAAAACAATAGGTACAAAGGGAGTATAAATAGAGTACAATAGGAATAAGAAAGGAAAAGATTTAGGAAATATTTAGGAAATAAAATCTTATATTTTATTTTTTCCAAAAGTATATTTTATTCTTTCCAAAAGTACTAATTCTAACACTCCCCCTCAAGTTGGGAGGTAAATATCAATGAGTCCCAACTTGCTAACGCAAAGGTCGAAGTGTGGTCGGAGAAGCCCCTTGGTAAGAACATCAGCAATCTGTTGGCTTGAAGGAATGTACGGAATGCATATGCTTCCACTGTCAAGTCTTTCTTTGATGAAATGCCGATCAATCTCAACATGTTTAGTTCTATCATGTTGCACTGGGTTGTTAGCAATACTAATAGCGGCCTTATTATCACAAAAAAGTTTCAATGGTGTCTCACATTCCTGATGAAGATCTGACAAGACTTTCTGGAGCCAAATTTCCTCACATATTCCCAGACTCATAGCTCTGTATTCAGCCTCAGCACTGCTCCTGGCCACAACACTTTGCTTCTTACTCCTCCAAGTTACAAGATTTCCCCAAACAAAGGTACAATAACCGGATGTAGACTTTCTATCAATAACAGATCCTGCCCAATCTGAGTCAGTATATGCCTCAATGGTCTTTCTATTTGTTTTTCTAAACATCAACCCTTTACCAGGTGTATTTTTCAAGTATCTCAGGATTCTGTTAACAGCTTCCATATGTTTCTCATAGGGAGCCTGCATAAACTGGCTGACAACACTCACAGCAAAGGAAATATCCGGACGAGTATGGGATAAGTAAATTAATTTACCTACAAGGCGCTGATATTGTTCTTTATCAACTGGAACTTGATCATCAGAGTTTCCTAGTTTACAGTTGAATTCAATAGGAGTATCAGCAGGACGACATCCCAACATACCTGTCTCGGTTAGCAAATCAAGGGTGTATTTTCTCTGAGACACGGAAATACCTTCTTTTGATCTAGCCACCTCCATTCCAAGGAAATATTTCAGATTTCCCAAGTCTTTGATTTCAAATTCATCACCCATTGTTTGCTTTAGTTGACTGATTTCTGTTTGATCATCTCCAGTCAAAACAATGTCATCCACATAAACAATTAGAATAGCTATCTTTCCTGTTTTGGAAGCCTTTGTAAATAAAGTATGGTCAGAGTGCCCTTGACTGTACCCTTGGGACTTGACAAAGGTAGTGAATCTGTCAAACCATGCTCTCGGAGACTGTTTCAGACCATATAGAGATTTTTGGAGTTTACACACCTCCTGACCAAATTGGGCTTCAAATCCTGGTGGGGGGCTCATGTAGACTTCCTCCACAAGGTCTCCATTCAAAAAAGCATTCTTAACATCCAGCTGGTATAGAGGCCAATCTTTGTTCACAGCAACAGATAGCAGGACTCTAACAGTATTCAATTTAGCAACTGGAGAAAAAGTTTCCGAATAGTCAATACCATAGGTTTGAGTGAACCCCTTTGCAACTAACCTTGCCTTGTGTCTATCAAGCGTACCATCTGCTTTGTATTTGAGAGAGAATACCCATTTGCATCCTACAGTTTTATGTCCCTTGGGTAAAGCACAGATCTCCCAAGTTCTATTCTTTTCGAGAGCCTTCATCTCTTCCATAACAGCATTCTTCCATTCAGGACACTCTAGAGCAGTGTAGATATTTTTCGGTATTATGGTAGAGTCAAGGTTTGCTGTAAACGCTCTAAACTGTGGAGAGAGATTATCATAGGAAACATAGTTGCAAATGGGATGTTTAGTGCATGATCTGGTACCTTTTCTCAATGCAATTGGAATGTCAAGAGAGGGATCATACTCATCAAGTTTTCTTGTATGACCCTGTTCAGCTTCATCGTTACTGGTTTCTATTCTAACCTCAGTCTCATCATCACGGTTCTTTTCTTCCATATTTTCAAGAACAGCAACATCAGACTTGTCATTCTCACTCATTGTATTATTAGTACAAGGTTTTGTAGGGTTTTCCATACCTTGGTCTCGAGGAGGTTCGAAATTTTGGACTGGAGCCGGCGGTTGACTAGTAGGGGACCCAACTTCCTTTCTGAGATTCCTCCTGTAATATGTTTTCCAGGGAACTTGGTTTGTGGGTAAGATTATGGGATGAGGATCAATGTCAGACACGGTAATAAGAGTAGGTTCAACAAATTCAAAGGTGTTGTTAGACTCTTCACTCACATTCTCCCCCTGAAGATGGCTAACAGGAAAGTAGGGTCGGTTTTCACAGAAAGTAACGTCCATAGTGACAAAATATTTCCTAGACGGCGGGTGAAAACATTTATAACCGTGTTGGTGAAGGGGATACCCAACAAACACACAGGCCTGAGCCCGAGGGGTAAATTTGGTCTGATTAGGGCCGAAATTATGGACATAGGCGGTGCACCCAAACACACGAAGAGGAACCTCAGAAACAAGACGAGTAGAGGGGTAAGACTCCTTAAGACAATCTAAGGGAGTCTGAAGGTGGAGGATACGAGAAGGCATTCTATTGATTAAGTGAGCAGCTGTAAGAATAGCATCTCCCCACAGGTATGATGGAAGGGAAGTGGAAAGCATAAGTGAGCGGGCTACTTCCACAAGGTGTCGGTTTTTTCGTTCGGCCACTCCATTTTGTTGAGGAGTGTAGGCACATGAGGTTTGGTGAACAATCCCCTTGGAGGCTAGAAATTCACTAAGGTTATGGTTTTGGAATTCCCGACCATTATCACTTCGAAGAATTGCAATTTTTGTATGAAATTGTGTTTTGATAGTATGATAGAAGTTTTGGAAAATGGATGGAACCTCGGATTTATCTGAGATAAGGTAGACCCAGGTGAGACGGGTATGGTCATCAATGAAAGTTACAAACCACCGCTTTCCCGAAGAGGTGGTGACCTTGGAAGGACCCCAAACGTCACTATGGATGAGGTTAAACGGTTGTGTAGGTTTATATGGTTGTGAGGGAAAAGAGACTCGATGTTGTTTTGCCCGGATACACACATCACAAGATAGAGAAGAGACATCAACTTTAGAAAAAAGGTGGGGAAATAAATGTTGCATATATGTAAAGTTTGGGTGGCCCAGTCGAAAATGCCACAACATACAGTCTTGTTCAGAAGTGCTAAAGTAGGATGACAGTAAACTAACCCTAGACAAACTACTACATGAGGTATCATCATCAAGGATGTAAAGTCCCCTGCTATGCCGGGCAGTGCCAATCGTCCTCCCCGAGCTCATGTCCTGAAAATAAACCGATTCAGGTAAGAAGATAGCTTTACAATGCAACTCACGAGTGATCTTGCTTATAGATAACAAATTGTAAGACAGTTTAGGGACATGCAAAACATTCTGGAGAGCAAAACCGTCAAAGGGAACTATTTGTCCTTTGCCAGCGATCGGAGCTAGAGAGCCATCGGCTATTCGGATTTTTTCATACCGGCACACGGGGCATATGAGATAAAGTGTTCTGAAGAACCTGTCAAGTGATCTGTAGCCCCCGAGTCTAAGATCCAGGGATTCTTCCCATCAACGCTAATAAGCCCAAGGGATTGAGGCATACCTGACTGAGCAATGGCACCCAGAGTCGGAGTCTTGGTCTGGCTCACAGTAGGATCAGTTGATTGAGAAGTGCTAGCAGGTGTAGTCTCACTAATGTAGGCACGTCCTGAGTTCTGTTTCTCGTTGGAGGACCGTTTCTTACCTCCTGGGGGACGACCGTGGAGTTTCCAACACTGATCCTTGGTGTGCCATTGTTTCTTGCAGTGCTCACACACAGGAATTGACTTCCCATTATTCTTGTCACTGTCATGATTTGAGGACCGAGCGCTAAAGGCTGCGGAGTCAATGGTAGGGGTAGTCAATACACCCATGGCATTAGTGCGATCCTCTTCCAGGCGGACTTCAAAACAAACTTCCATTAGCGAGGGAAGAGGTCTTTGTCCGAGTATATGACCACAAACATTATCAAATTTGGGATTAAGTCCTGCAAGGAAGTCATAAACACGGTCAGCCTCTTCAAGTTTAGCATATTGTGTACTGTCATTTGGTGTGTCCCAAACTGTCTCTCTGCACAAATCCATCTCTTGCCAGAGGAGAGAGAGCTTGTTAAAATAGGTAGTTACGTCCAGGGTCCCTTGTTTGCAATTATGGACCTGTTTTCGCAGTGTATATAACCGAGAGGCGTTCTGTCGTTTCGAGTAAAGGGTCAACGTACAGCTGCTGCTTACTGTACTGATTTGACAAATTTACGGTTGAGGGATGCTGTCCGGAGCTCGTAGACGGCGCATGAGGATGCGGATGGCCGGAAGGGTTTAACGGCTGGACATCCGACGGCGCGTAGAAGGGAACGGGATGGACGGTGACGTGAAACGGCGGCGGCGCGTGGGCCCACGCGCCGGACACGAGCGGCGCGTGAATCAACTTCTGGTCAGACGGCGGCGCGTACGGCTGCGGAACCACTCCCGTTGGGTAGATCGGCGGTTTCTGTAGGTTCTGGAGCAGTTTCTCCATGGCGGCGGCGACGGCGGCGTCCACGACGGCGGCGATTCCGGCGGCGGTGACGGGTTCAGTTTCGATCTGGGTTTCTCCTAGGTTATTTTCTAGGGTTTCGTTATTGCTTTGCTCTGATACCATATTGAAAGCAATTAACAACAACCCGAGACTTACGTGGAAACCCGAGAACCGGGAGAAAAACCACGATACTTTAGTTTTTATTATTTTTCTTATGAACAAAAACAATAGGTACAAAGGGAGTATAAATAGAGTACAATAGGAATAAGAAAGGAAAAGATTTAGGAAATATTTAGGAAATAAAATCTTATATTTTATTTTTTCCAAAAGTATATTTTATTCTTTCCAAAAGTACTAATTCTAACAGCTAATATTTTTTTTCCTTTCCTTATGATTCTGTTTATGTTCATGGTTACTCCTTTGCTCATATTTTTTTTTCCTTTGCTTATGATTCTGTTTATGCTCATGAAGAAATTCTATGTTAATTGTTTTACTTTGCTCATAATCATTTACGTAGACATGTTCATACCTTTCTGTCCATATTTTAAAGTCAATCTCTTCATACCTATTGTTTACTTATGGTAGTAGGTCTCATGTACTACTTTTGACTGTCATTTCTGCTTCTGATGTTGGTCATTTCCTTCTTTGCTTTTAATATGGGTTGTCAACTATGGATGTCATATCCCTTATATTCTTGGGATTCTTTGGTTCTTTACTGCTTAAAATCTTCATTGTATCATTAAGTACTCTCATCCCTCTATTATAAATATGTTGTCCCCTTTCTTCATTCCATTTCATCCTTGCTCGTTTTTCAACGTACAACTGAACTTTGTTTGGTATGTTACCATTCTTCATTCACATGGCTACTTAATTGTATGCCCATATTCAGTTCTTCTTCTACAACACATTCATTATGTCCATGTTGAATTGTACTTACATTTTGAGTAAATGTCTTCCCTAACTTGTTTGTTGTTGTCCTCTGTTCTATTTGTTACTACTTTCGTTTCAATGCATCTTAAAAAAAAAATACTCCTATCCATTTTTTTGTTACTGCTTTCAGTCAATTTGATATTCAAACATAAAATATGATGTTGTCCATGTTCTTTGTTGTTGTCCAATGATTTGTTTGTTACGGCTTCCATTAAATGCATCTTTGAAAGAAAACAGTTGTTCCTTTTCATGTTCTTTTTCTCTTTACATGAAAATCGTTTAATTTGCTACACGATTTTTTAGATTTTGCCGCCCTGATCCCCTACCCCACCCCGATAAAAAATATAATTAATTATATATAAATATAAATATTTATTTATTTACTTATTTAATAATATGTATAAGAGTAAAAAAACCTATTTTGATATACTTCATTTCTTTCTTTTTCTCTATTCCATTTCTTTATTTTGTTTTCCCTAATTTCATTTCTATGTTGTGAACTTTTCTTAAAAAATATATGTATATATTGTGCCTTGACTTGTGATTTGTAAATTTTTCTTTAAAAAAATGTGTTGTTGCATCTAAAAAAATATGATGTAATTAAAGGCTTTGTCAGAATACTTATGGATTGATTTTTGATTTTTTTTTTATATATTTTTGAATTTTATGAATAAGTTTCTAAATGTATGTTCTAATAGTTTAATTTTTATTTTTATAAACAATGAGAATTTTACATTTTAATTGTTTTAAATAAGAAAATTGATAATATTCTATTGAAAATAAAACAACCTTGAAAATGTATACACATTTAAATGTGGATTGGAAAATGCTATTAAACTTAAAAAAAAGGAAAATATTTTCCTATGGGAAACCCGATCCCCACGCAATCCTTGTCCCACTCCTTGCGGGAAAATTAGTGGAGATGGGGAATGGGATAGAGGGGCAGAGACGGGGATGAGGAGTGACATCCCCGCCCCTGCCCTTCTCCATGGACATCTCTATCTACAACATCACAAAAGTTCTTCAACATGAAACATTCTTCTACGCAGAATATAATTGAAAGAGCGTTCAGTCTGTTGAAGGGTTAGTGGACAATCTTACAAGGAAAGTCATAATACCCAGTCTAAGTTTAATGTCGCACAATAATGGTTTGTTGTCTATTGCACAACCTAATCAACAGAGAGATGACCAACGCTGAAATGGTAGAGGATTACAATAAATTAAGGTGATTCAATGTATGCCATGACTGCAGGTGACGACATTCACTACATTGAGACCTCGAATGAATGGAGTCAATGGAGGGATGATCTGACTGCAAAAATATTCAGTAAATGGGAGTTACGTAATTAGTAGTACTGTTATAGTTGTTTGACTTTTGTAAATGGCTATGATATTTTATGATTCATGCACGAATGGTAGATAATGATGAATAGTTTACTATCTTGCATACTTTCTACCTTATGTTACTCATTTCATTAACATGTTTACGTATGTTTACATGTATGACAAGTTCTTTCTAAGCCCCTAAACTCATCTAGATGAAAGAGGAAGAATCCAAACTGGTCGAGTGTTTAGTGGTGTTGGTCTCTGTTGGTGGCTGGAAGTCAGATAATAGTACCTTTAGACCTGGGTATCTAGCATAGCTCCAACGAATGATGACAGAGAAGTTGTCAGGCTGTAACATCCAGGGATCACCGATAATAGATTGTCAGATTAAATTCCTAGAGAGAACGTTTTAGGACATTGCAGAAATGCAGCCCAACATGTAGTAGGTTCGGTTGGAACGAAGAATTCTAGTGCATCATCGCTGAGTGTGATGTGTTTGAAAATTGGGTGAAGGTATGTATCTTTGGACGACTGTTATTCGTTTACTATCACAATAAAAAACTAATATATTTAAATGTTTGCATAGAGTCATCCTGTTGCCAATAGCCTCTTCAACAAATCATTTTCCTATTACAATGACCTGTCCTACATTTTTTGGGAAAGATCATGCTACAAAAGCATGCACAGAGACCTTCGCTGATGTGGGGTCGAATGTGCCAGGAGGGTTCGAGGGATTTCCTATTGACGATGCTAAGGATCCGGAGATCCCTATGATGTATAGTCAGAGACTCGACATTTTGCTTGATATGAGGTCATGGGGACACGATCAGGTCGATTGGGTGAGGGAAGGAATGCTTCAAGTCAAAGCAAGAGGGAGTGAAGAGGACAAATGGTTGAAACTGTCGACATTATTCGCAATGTAATGGAATTTGTGAATGACCAATTGAAGGCCATTACAGAATGATCGAACACACAACGTCAGGGGAAGGACAAGTACGATGCTAAATGCATGAACCAGTTACAAGATATCCTTGAATTAAGTAGTGGTGATAGGGTGCGGCTTATGCGAATCATAATGCACAGTGTCCAAAACATGAAAGCATTCTTGAGGATACCTAACGAGCTGAAATTGGAGTATTGCACCGTACTGCTAGAAGATAACGCTTGACAAATTGTTGATTTGTTTTCGTTTCTTCCTTCTATGGGCTGGATCTTTTGTTTTTATGTACTTGTCTTTATTTGTTAATCTATTGTAAACAAGTTTGCTACAAAGGTTATATATATATATATATATTACTTAATTTATTTTCGGATAAATACGCATTGGAAATGTCTTTCGTGTTGCTTTCTCACCTAAGCAAATACATCAACAAATCATAGCGATGTATGCTTAATTTATGATATGAATATCGTAACATATATATAGATTAGTCAAAAAGTAAGATTGAAGCTTAATATTTGATATGAACGTCGTTATTAAAAAGATTAAAGAAAATCATTTGAATAAAAATTAACAACCCATCACGTATCATATATATGCATGCAAAAAAAGTAGTGAAAATGCAAGATTGGAGCGTAATTTTTTATATGAACGTCGTAATGAAGAAGATTAAAGAAAATCATTAGTAGATTTTTTTTATGATGTCTCATGTATATGCTTGAAAAAAAAAAGAATAGTGAAAAATCAAGATTGATGCTAAATTTATGAAATGAACATCGTAATCATGAAGATTAGAAAAAAACCATTTGAAAGAAAATTATTAATTCATGTATCATATATATGCATGGAACAAAAGAGTAGTGAAAAAACAAAGTTTAAGTTAAATTTATAAAATGAACGTCATAATTAAGAAGATTAAAGAAAATCATTTCAGGATTTTTTTATTTACCATATATATGCATGCAAGAAAAATGGTAGTGGAAAAGGAAGATTGAAACTCAATTTGTAAAATGAATGTCGCAATTAACAAAAATAAATGAATTCATGTGAAGATAATTTTTTTTTGATGTACCATAGATATGCATGAAAAAAAAGTAGTGAAAAATCAAGATTGAACCTAAATTTATTAAATGAATATCATAATTAAAAATATTTAATAAAATCAATTTAAAAAAAAGTGTATTTCATGTACAATATGTAGGTAGAAAAAATAAGTAGTGAAAAATCCTAATTGTAATAGTCTTTAACTCAAACACAGCTTATAATAACACATGTTATCATAATCTATATTCTAAACACATGTTATAATAACAAATACTATAATAATCTGCAAGGTTATAATAACACGACTATAATAGTTTACATTAATAACACAAACTATATTAATCTGCGACCTAAATACAAACAAATAACACAGATTATAATAACCTGGATTTCAAAGATAGACTATTATAATCTTCCATTATTATAAATACCAAAAGCCCCCTTGTTGAATCCAACGAAATGCAAAATAAACATAGGAGAGAAATATGGGCAAGAGTAATACTTTCAAATGCTCACCTCACCTTTCCTACGGAAGTTGACAAAACAATTTTTTCAAAAAGAATCCAAAACTGAAAAAAAAAAAAACTTAAAAGGGGCTAAAAATGTCAATTTCTCTTTTAGGTTGCGTGTTTTTTCATTATTATTTTTTTTCTAATCAGGAACCCTAGAAATGAAAAATCCCCAATTTTGAATGGAAACCCTAATCATAATCCGTTTTGATCTTTGTGGATCCTCCATCTTTGCGCACTGTCGGATCATTCTCCGGACCTCACTCTTCTTCGCCGGAGGTTGAATTGATGTTGCTTGCGTGTTGATTTACTGGAACCAGCGGTGGGGGGGTGGGGGGGGTGAGAGAGAGAAAAGGGCTTAGATAGGTGAAGAGAGAATAAATTGTACAGAGAATGGGGAGTCCTGGATCTGGTGCGGTTGATTATGCTGTGGGATCGATCGTGTGGGTTCGAAGGAGGAATGGTTCATGGTGGCCTGGTAAAATCTTGGGTTCTGATGAGCTTTCATCTTCGCACCTTACATCACCTCGATCTGGAACTCCGGTCAAGCTCCTCGGAAGAGAAGATGCCAGTGTGTAAGTTAGGATCCTTATTATGATCTTTGAATTCTCTACCTTTTTTCCTCATTTGTTGTTTAGTTAGGCTCCTCTGTTTCATCGGTTATGTCTTCACTTACACTGGCTTATATTTGTTTCTTCGTTTGAAGCTTGAATACTGAAGAAAGGTGGGAAATATCCAATGCTTTCAATAACAAGTTGAGTTTTAGATGACGAAAGTGCATGTTTAGGGATACTGCCTTATGCCTTAGTATCCAAAATCAGACTAGATTATGTCACTATTTGCTTTAGGAAATTACGAAGTACGGAGAATTTGGAAGAGGTTTATTTGCTATAAGATGGCTTTATTGGCTGTTTCTATCGGGTTGATTGTGGATAAACATATTGTTAAGGATAGCATGCTGCTTGCCAGAAAGGTTGTGAAAGAGTTATAAACTTGTCCAATTTACGAAGGGTAGGTTGTTCAGAACTAGAGAGTAGAGTCAATTGTGTTGGTGAAGGATATCGCTGTGATGAAGTAAAAACTGTGATGCTTATTATCAGTATGAATTAGGGTTATATCATTTCATGAACAGGAAGAGTCAAAACTACAGTTGATAATTAATTAACTAAGAAGATGAGTCAAAATTGTTATGATACTTTTGTTCCTACTCGGGGTTTTCTCACTAGAAGGTTGCTCCATATGGAAACTATAATTTGGTTACCGATGGCTTCTGGCATAGAAAAAGTATCCACTGAGCTCAGAATTCAAAAGGTAGGAGCAATTCAACCAAATAGCTACGACTCCTTTTGGTAACCATTTATTTTCTAAATTAAGCTTATAGACACTGCGTACATCTCCAAATTTCTTCCTTGTTATCTATAATAGTTTAGAAAACTAAGCTAGATTTTGAAAAAAAAAAAAAAAAGTGATTTTAAAAAACTTGTTTTTGTTTTTGGAATTTGACTAAGAATTAAACCATAGTACCTAAGAAAGATGTAAATTATTGTAAGAAAGGGGATGAAATAGGCTTAATCTTAAAAAATAAAAAATGAAATTGTTATGAAATAGGACATAAATAAGTGCACACACCACATAGCTATCATTAGCTTTTCTCGTTTCAAATAAGTTCATGCAAAGCACTTTACAGCTACCACAAAGAATCTCCAATTGGGTGAAAAGTACCTGAATCAACATCTGTGCCTAGAAGATAAGTGTTTTAAAGATTGAAGCAAAGAATCAAGTAACAACAATACGATTTGTCATCTTCGTTGCTAGCATCTGTGGGATGGACTGGTTGATCTGGAATGTTAGAAGTTTCCATTTGGGTTGCTCCAAAGCCCCTTGGTTTGCTCCAAGTGCAGAAATGTGGGAAATACCTAGTTGGTCTTTAGTTTAGAGTAAGGAACCTAAGTCTGGTTCTGGGATTTGTGAAGACCATTGGCTGCCGAATTCTCCTCTTTCATTCATTTGTTTGAACCTTTATGTTATCGCTTGAAAGATAAATTGGTGGCGGAGGATTTTGGGATTCTAACGATTTACATTTAATCTAGACTCAAGAAGGAATCTACAGGATACAGAGTTTGAAGACTGGCTGGTTTTTTAAAAATATTGGAAAATGTGGCCTCTAATCACGTCAAGATAGCTTAATTTTGAAGGGAAATTCCGGTAAATACTCGTGCAAATTACCCATTCTCTTATTAACGAATAATTACAATCTTGAAGCGGACCTAAGATCAAACTAGGGGATTTAAAATTCACGAGAAGGTAAAGTTCTTTGCAGTCTCTTACCTGAAAGGCACAAATACTCATGAGATCTAAAGCATGCTTCAACAGCTAGAGGAAGGATGAGTTAATTAGTTACCCTTTTCGGCTGCTCTTTTACAATGGTCTGGCTTTTTGGCTGGAAATTGGAATTGTCGTTTACTTGAAGAGTTTAAGGTGATGCTTCTTGAGCTTTTGTTGGTTGGACTGCTAATTTAATTTACTATGGGAACCAATTTTGTGTAGCCAGAAGTTGACTAGGCAGGAATTCAATTAGATATTTGGACACATGGAAACGAAGGGCTTGGAGATTGCTATGCTAGTCTCTCTTATTCTTCTGTTACTACTGTAGCCAAACCTAGTTTTCAAGGAAACCCCATTGCTTTATCCTTAAGTTTAATGCTGCTTAATGAATTTCCTATCATGTTTCAAGATCCATTGTTTTGTCCCTTCCAAAATGACTGGAAAGACCACTAGAGTGGAGTTCTTTAGTGAGATTCTCTCTCAATTACGTGTGAGAAATGCACAATAAATCTAAGATAACCATTAAATATGCGAAATTCAGCAGAATCAACGTTATTTGGACATTGTAATCAAGGGTTTAGAAGTCTGGATCATTAGCATGTATGTCTGGAAGATGTTCAAAAGTAGTCATGTCGCTTCTAAGCATGGTAAGTATGTTCTCGTTTTTTATGAAGAGGATTTGCCACTTTGTTTTCTTGCAAGGATTGATGTTTTTAAATAAAATTAAATCATTGGAGAAAAGAAATCCATCGAACATGCATTTGACTTATTTTTTAGTGATTGGATATATTTAAGAGAAAATGGTCAGTTAGTAAAATGAATACTTTGTATAGAAGGTAATGTTTCCACTGCTTAAGGGTTCTAACTAAAGCATATAATTCTAACTTATAGGTACATCAATATAGTTTTGAACCCACCAACTTCTCACTCAAAGTACCATATTGGATGTTTGTTTTGAGATAGAACAACCCCTATCCCAACTTCTGTTGCATCAATTTGCCACTTGAAAAGGTGAGAAAAGTCTGGTACGTAAAGAACTGGACTCTTGGACAAGTATTCTTTTAGTTTCTCAAAACTAAGTTGTCTAGGGTTCTTTTTCTTTTTTGAAACGGATATGAGTCTCTTTATTAAATGTATTAATAAAAGAGACTTGCTCAAAGTACATGAGAATTATACTACGAGCGAAAAGAGTAATCACAAACAAAAGTATAGATGCAAACAAAAACAACACAAGCAAAAGTAAGAACAAAGCAAACTTAAAAAACTTTTCATAAGAAGCCCTAAAACAGCTGAAGATTGTAGACTAAAAACTTCAAAATGGATCGGAGGAGAACACCAAGGGAGAGCAAATTGCCAAGCAACTTGTTGATGAAAAAATATGCCTCCTAAGTAGTCCTTAAATCTTTGAGTGAGTGACTAGAACCAAAATATTTGGAAAGAACTTTAGAGGGTCAAAATAATAGAATCATCCGTCTAACCTCTCGTGATCCACTACAACTCAAACCAAAATAATTCCGCATTTCTCAACAATGGACTTTAAGTGATCTGGAATTTCACAGTGCTGAGCTTGTGAAGGAAATAAAGAGGCATGATTCTCAATAATTAGATCATCCTTCTCCCCTGTCTTTGGCATATGTTCGGCTTCCTCGCTGCTCGCACTAGAAGGGGAATCAAAATCTGAGACACTTTTCTTTTTTGATGAAGCAAATGGAGTTCGAGCAGAAGAACCTCTAAAAAATTTTACATTTAAATTAGAAAAAAAACTGAGTATTTAAAATGAGGATGAACTGATCTCAGAGGAACTGACTTTGATTGAGAAGGGGCTTGCAAAAGGGCACGATTTGCCTTAAAAAAATCAGGGTTCTGATCCAAAATCATTTTTTCTTTAGCGAACTTTTTCTAAGGCCTCTTTAACCCTTTTTCTTCTAACAAAATGCTTTGGAAAAGTCTTGAAGGGATGTGGGAGAATCCTTGATTTTGGATGTTTTTTAGACTTAACCTTCGACCCATATTTGGTCGAGGGAAAGAGGGAAGAAGAAGAAAGAGCAACAGAGGAAGAGTTGGGAGATGGAGTTTTTTCAGAGGGGATTTCAGTGGGCACAGAATCTGCAGTGTAGATGAAAGCAAAAGACTTTGACGAGGATGAGGGAAGTGACTTAGCAAGGACTTGCCTTCCATTTGTGCTGATACTTGGAATTCTAATTGGCAATGAAGTATGTTCAGTTGAAAAATTCTCTTTTCTCTCCAAGGGTTGCACTTCAACTTCCCCTGCATTTTTCCTTTCTCTTTTAGGGACCTTTTTCTTCTTCTCTCTCCACTTTAAAATCGGCTCTTTAATGGCCCATGTCTTTTGGACTTCCTTCTGGGGGCTTACTACTGGAAAATTTTGAGAGAGGCTTTTCGCGCCAAGAGGATCTTGGACTACTTTCAACAACTCCATGCGCTGTTCTAGCCTCTCTCTTCCGACAAGCATGAGTTTGATTTATTCTCCTTGAATCTTCCATCATTGGCGGGAAGAAAATGGTTGGGGAGTCTTTGTTTTTAGAATCCAGTAGACTTTGAATCTGGTTTTCTTTCTGAAGCATCAACAAACTAAATGTGAATGGATTTCTTGAAAATTTTTCTGGGTTATGAGTAGAATCTAACTCTTCATCAACCAAGTAGTTGATGAAGAATTTAGCTCTTTTTTCATATGAGATTTCTATAGTAAATGGTATAAGACCACAAAATTTTTCTGAGCTTGAATTTTTGAAGCAACATTATCAACTTAAATTTTTCATTTGCAATAGATACTAAACCGTCGAAATAAGACGCAATAGCTTCAAAGGTTTGTTGGCTCCAGTAGTTGAGGGTAAGTTTTTAATCGATATCCACCCACCATTGCCCTTCACTACTTTTGACCGACCATGTAACTGCTTGTTCCACCTCTTAAATTTTAAATGAAAATTGCAACAAACCTGCCATTTCCTCGGGTATTCAACAAAGTCTTCCACCTCACCTTGATCCAAATGAAGTAAAGTACTTTCCGCAGACAAAGGATTGATAATCACATCAGAATCAAAGAATAGTTTTAGAGTGCTAGCTATTTCTGCCCATTCATCAATCTCTCAAACAATCTTGTAACAGTCCAAAGATTGTTGAAATCTTTGCAAACTTCTGGATTCTTGATAATCTAATAACGGTTTATGCTCTGTTTTTTGAGTGCTAGAAACAGAGGAAGGAATGTAACTCATTGGCTTCACCTTCTCTGCATATCTATCTTTCAACACCTTAAAAGTTTGCTCCTCAATATTCTTACTGCTGAATGATGACCTTAAATGGGATGAGTACCAAGTCATGTATTCATGTTTTGACTTGAAACCTCCTAACATTTTGCTGAACGAAACCCAACCCTATTTATCTTGATCTGAGGGAATATGAATGAAGGATCTACCACCTGTACAGGGCTAATCAACTTATCTCATTACTCAACCGGACTTAGCTCTGAATTTAGAAACTTCAACCATCCCATTTTCAACTTTTTCGTTTTTGAAAAAGAATATATCTTCTGGTTTGTGGCTCAAAACTGAAATGGCTTCGTGAAACCATATAAGCTGGGGATAATGACAGTATTAAGTTGGCTTGTACTTCCACTTGAAATGATCCATCCTCGTACTAAATGCAGAAAAACAAGTTATCAATAATACAACTTTCCATTTCCATCTTTGACTATGATTGAAAGCGTCCAGTAAGGAAAGAGACTGAAAACACACTCGCCAAAGAGGTCTTCTTGCTGGAAAACTGATAGATGAGTGGTGTCGGAAAGGGGGAAAGGGGAAGGGAGGAAGAAGGGGAAGGGAGAGAGGAGAGAGGGAAGAGAACTTACCTTTTTTTAAGTTGTTGTCAAAGAGTACCCTTTTTTAAGCAATCTGTTAGAGGAGCTGCTATAGAACTAAAACTTCTAATAATTGGTGTAAAAAGATGCTAAATATAGCTATATATATTTGAAACGGAAGCACAAAAAAGATTGTACTTGTTTGATGGATTTAGGGTGAATGGTTTTATTTTGATAGGGTCAACTTCAATCCCACTTTCTTTGATTATGATTTCTAAAAATGATATTTCATCATTGACTAAAAGCTAACGTTTAGAAGAATTTATAAACAATTGATATGATGCTAGCGAAAAAAAAAAAGGATAGTTTTCAAGTGATTCAAGTATTCTTGTTTATTTTTGCTCTAAAGAAGTATGTAATCAAAATAAACAACAAATTTGTTAAGGAAAGGAAGAACATGGTTCATCAACCTCATAAATGTATGGGTTGTGTTAGAAAGGCGGAAGGGGATGACTAACTCACTAGAGATCCCTGATTAGTCTTGAATGTTGATTTCTATTTCTCCTGGACAAATTTAAATTTGGTGGACTCCACTTGTCAAATCGATCTTTGAAAATGCAGAGGACCCTCCTAATTGGTCCAGTAGTCAATAGATAACCAATTCGTAGTATAAAAAACGATACTTGATAGTTATTTTATTAATTGCTCTATTGTCAATGTGCATCCTCCAACTACCATCTTTTTTAGGTGTTAATAAAGCAGGAACTGCACACGAACTTAATACTTGGCTGGACGTGTCTTTTTTTTAATAGTTACGTTATTTAGTCATGTAATGTTTGCACTCTTGAAGGCTCATCTTGTAGTGTGGTGTGGTCATGTAACAGCTGCTTCTCCTTTCTTAATCCAACTAACCCTGTAGGGTATTGGATGTGGTTTTGTCTTAAGTTCTACGGCATTTGCTAGCTTCTTCGAAACAATGTTCCTGTTGCTGCCGCTGTTTATAGTGACGCCACACATGTACCCATGTATATTGCATCGAGTTTTAAATAAAGAATGGTGTTGAGGGTGTGTTGCTGCTCTGGGAGCAAGGAGTAGTCTTTGAATGAAACAAGAAAGTTGTTCCCCTTGATTAGCTTCCAAGTAGGTGATGTTTCCTTCATCTGATTCCCTGCTGCCCTCTCTTTCTAGTTTCTATATTGACATCTTCTTCCATTGTCGCTATGGTCTTTCTTGAAGGACAATTGTTGAAGAGATGTCCCACTTGGCACTTGGCCACCACGGAAACATTTTCCCGTACTTGGATGATTGTATGGATGTTGTGCTTTCTCTAAGAAGGTTTAGGCATTTTGTCTTTGGCTGGTGGTGGTTCAATTTTCTTTCCTGTTGTTCCTACATTAGATGATGAGGGAATGACTTTATTGTTTGTCATGTTGTTCCTCCTGAACCCTCCCCTCTTGTTTTCCAAAGAAGTCCTTCAGTTAGACCTTGATTGAAGTTCATTCATTTGTTCAATGGTTTCCTCCAAGATATTGCATTGTAGCTGTCTTCAGTTGTGGTTGTTCAATTTTCTTTCCTTTTGTTCCAACATTGGATGATGAGGGAATGTCTCCATTTTATGTCATGTTGTTCCTCTTGAGCCCTTCACTTTTGTTTTCACAAGAAGTCCTTCTGTTAGACCTTCTTGATTGAAGTTCATTCATTTCTTCAATGGTTTCAGCCAAAGATATTGCATCTGACAGTAAACCAATGGGACGTACCTTAACCTTTTCTTTGATGTCCATTCATAAACTTCCCACAAATCAAGCCATTAGATGATTTTCACTTTCAGCTAAGTTTGTTCTTGGTCCTAACCTATGAAATTATTTCGTGTTGTTAGCAATGCTTCTTGAACCCTTTTGGCAATTTTGGTACTGATTACATAGGGTTTGTTCCTAAATTCCTGATGTGCGGCAATACAGGTAGGAATCCGTCCTTTAACATTCTCGTCAATCTTTTCAAGTCTTGATCGATTCTTTTCCATACCTCATTCTAGTTTCTTCTGTTAATTTCCAAACATGTAGAAGCGCCCCTTTCAATTTTAGAGCTACCGAACTTACCTTTTTGTTATTTGATGTGTTTGTGTAGTTGATAAAACTTTCCACCCCTTTTATCCAATCCAAAAAATTCTCAATATCCCATTTCTTATTAAAATTTGGCAGATCTAGTTTTACCTTATGACTTTACAGTCTTTATCCCTCCGGCTTCAAATTGTTGCCTAGGTACCTTTCTTCTTCATATTCCTTCAATTCCTCTTCTTCTTCCTCACTTGATGTTGATGAATCCATAACATGCAGATGTCTCCTATGATATATCCTTAATCTTGGTTGTTCTTGGAAGTTTCTTGGTAGATCTTGGATATTTCTTGGATACTCCTAGTGTTGAAGAAGATGAATTGTAGGCAACAATTCGAATTCAGAACATGCCGTTGTCTCCGATGATATATCATTAATCTTGGTTCTTGAAAGTTTCTTGGTAAATCTTGAATATTTCTTGGATGTACATGCGCCTAATGTTGTTGATTCCCTAGTTGTCTATCTTGGTGACAGATTAATTTCTGAAGTAGTTGTGGTTGGTTATGTGCTTCATTGATCGATCTAGCTAAATGGACACAATCTCAAGTAATCTAAGGATGCCATCAATTGATCCCTTGACTGAGAGCAACAAAATAGGGATTTCAGGGATAGAGCAATTAGTGTCTCCACTTCTTTTTGTTGGGTAAAGTCAGTTGACATGGTTGGCTTCTTTCCTGCCATTGTGCCTGAAAAATCTTGATGTACTGATAACAATTGGTGTAAACTGAGAGAGATGGCTTTATTCTAAATAAATTTTAACCTCCGTAGAGGCATTTGGGCACCGAATTGGTTATTATAGTCTATGGGTTAACATAGTCTGTGTTTGGGGTGCAAACTATTTCACAGGCTATTTTAGCATGGTTATAATAATTTTAGGTTTAGGTTAAAGACTATTTTAGTATGGGTAGGAAATACAAAACCATGTAGAGGTTGTGTAGGAACTAATAAGTATTATAGAAATTTTTTTAGCAAAATTGGATTTAGAATTATAAAACGGTAGTTTGTAGATTATAATGGTTGGAAACACCAACTATTTTAATCGGAACTCCAAACATGAACCGGGCTATAAGTTGGTGGTCCAAACAGTCCCTACAAAACTAACACCCAAATATATTTAGGATGGAAACTAAGCTAGAACTTGCTGTACAGTTTAATAACAACTAAAGTCATGACCTTAAGCCCTTAAATAGCCTTAAAGCTATGAATACGTATGTTAACTAAAATATATCAACATAAATACAAAGTATTCTACGAACAGTAACGTAAAGACTACATCAGTTTGGTAATTCATTTGGTTTGTTCAATATCATATATAAGCAAGAAGGTTGCATCCATGGCTCCGTACTATTTTTTTTTTGAAAAAAATGTTATTATGTTTTTAATTCTATAAAATTATTATTATCATCAGTTGTATTTGATATCTTCATCTATTTTTCAGGGATTGGTACAATTTAGAGAAGTCCAAGCGAGTAAAACCATTTCGATGTGGTGAGTTCGATGATTGTATTGAAAGGGCAGAGTCCTCACAAGGCATGCCAATAAAGAAGAGAGAGAAATATGCGCGAAGGGAGGATGCTATTCTTCATGCTCTTGAACTTGAGAAGGAACTACTGAATAAGCAAGGAAAACTTAACTTATATTCTGATCAAATGACTATTGAATCCCCTGGTGCCACTGCGAAGGAGGGAATACTTTTTTCAGAATATATAGGAACTGATGATCACAACTATGGACATTCTGAATCACACCAATTTTCTAAGACAATACATGTAAGCTATGACAATGAAATTACGGAACCATGTCTTAAAGCAAATGAAGGAGCTCAGCGTAGTGGTGAGGATGAACATTCTGAATCAAGACCGAGAATGAGAGGCTTGCAGGACTTTGGACTCAGAATTACTTCTTCCAAAAGAAAGGTTCTATCTTCTTCTGTTGTCTCGAATGGTTTTGAAATGCTTGCAACTGATACCAATGTTCTGGTTCCTCCCGGTGTTTGTAACATTGGAAATGACAGTGATGCAAATGGTAAGGACTTTTTGGTTTTAATATATGAATTGTTCATTGAGGAACACTGGGCAAGGGATGTCCAAATGCCTGTCTTGATCAGCCAGTCCTGAACGATCCCGAAGTAGCCACAGGTAGCTTTTGACTGGTCATATTTTTTTTATTCTTCAGGGATGCAGCAAATTGATCGGGCGAAGAGGAGCAAGTGTATGTATCTTCCAGCTGATTCTAGTGATTCATTGGAATGCAGAGAATCTTCTCTAGGTCAAGTTGAGATGTCAACACCTGATTTAGGACCTGGGGTTATGCCTTCCCGGCCTGATTCCCTTCTTGAAGAAAATGCTTCTGGTTCGTCTGAAAATGATTCTTCTGATTTAGAGACTGATTCCGATTCTTCCAGGTCAGATCAGGACATGGATAATGAGATGACTGCACTTTCAGGTTATTATGTATTTCTCATATAGATGGATGTTTGTCATATGGATATTGCACTATTAATTTCTGCTACAGATTTCAGTGATGTGTTACACTTGAATGCTTATCCTCATCAATAGAATAGTCTCATTTTTCTTAAACGATCACCATCTTTGCTGTTTTTATTAAATGTTTTGAGCTTCCATACATCCAATACTGTAATTGTGATTGGTCTAGGAGTCTAGCACATTTGACGTGCTTATTTAGGTATATTTCTACGCTACATTTGATCCTTTCACCAGATGCTTAGGGTGACGATCAGTTGTGGACCCGTGGTTGAAGTCACAGTACAAGGAAGAATATGTAATTAGTTGATTTTGGTCATTATTCATTACTCATCTCATCCTAGTCGAACTTGTTTAGTCTCTGTACATATGTGCTCACTAGGATGTTTTCTTTCTTAGCTATATGCCTTTAGTTGTGCTAGTAGAGAGTTGGAATTAGTAAGTCCAGGCATTCAAATCTTTTTTCCAGATTGCATCAATTTTGACGTTCACTTTATTTTTAATTAAGACATGAGAAGTTCAATTCTGAAGCTGAATTTTCAATGCTCGTATTTCTTTTAAATGTCTGATGAGGTTTTGTTCCTTCTCTTTGGTATTCTGTATTAGATGTACTTGTTTACATACAAAAATAAATTTGTCATTGAAATATGATATACCAAATTGCTATATAATGTTGCTTAGCGTTTGCTTGACTGAGGACTTCTTCTCAGTAATCGTGGAAATGAAAATTGTGAACTACAAATTTGGTGTTTTGGAATGTGAGTTTCTTTTCATTCCCCTTTGGTGGCAACCTTAACTTGTTACTGCAAAAAGGAAAGGAAAAAGAGAAAAAAGCTTCCTTGAGTTGTTCTCCATGTTTAGATCTCTGAATTGTACAACTGGTCTGCAGTTAGTATTACTTGGCTTTTGCGCTTAGTGTTTCCTTGCTTCGTTAATTTATTCCATATATTTGGTTTTTTTCAGATTCTACCTTGCCTTCAGAAAAGGAGCCGAGTACTTTTGAAAGAACGGACACACGAGAGCATGAAAATATGAGCAGTGAGGAACCTGATGATTCTGTACATTCTGGTGATATGTCTCACCTTTATCATCACGACCCTGTATCTACTAATGAAGCAGTGTCTAAGTGGAAATTGAAGGGAAAAAGAAATGTTCGTAATTTTTCTAAAAAACTCGTTGGAGTAGATGATGAACCATCAAGTCATCTATGGGTACATGCCCAAACGAGACTCAATAATAGGAATGATTACTTTGATGATAGCATGGATGGAGTTGATGCATTGGAAGAGGAATATTACTTGACGTCTAAAATGGTATCAAAAGATCAATATTTTGTCAGAAATTATTTGCCTGACTGGGAAGGTCAACCTGCTTTGAAAGGATATTGGGATGTAAAAAATCCCTTATATGGTATACCTCATCATTTTGGTGGAAGGCCAAGAACTATATTAATAGATGTTGATCTGAAGGTCCATGCAAGTTACCAAAAAGAGCCTGTTCCTATCGTATCACTTATGAGCAAGTTAAATGGGCAAGCTATAATTGGGCATCCTATTCAAATCGAAACTCTTGAAGATGGTTTTTCTGAAACTATTCTTTCTGATAGTCTAGGCAATGCACCCAGTGAAAATGATGGAAGCACAGCGCTCCAACCAGCTTGGAGGACTGCAAGGAGGACGGCAAATGTTCGTATCCCTCGGCCTCATTTACCAACAGTACCAGATGGTGAAGAAGCTGGTTATGATTCACAAGAAAGGAAATCAAGATTGAAAAAAGTAAAAACTGGGGTCTACCTTTCGAAGGCAGGCCAGCCTCACATTCCCCGGGGACCTTCAAATGATAGAAGGCTCCCAAAAAAGATGGCTAAGAAAGTAAGCTTATCATCTAACCAGAAGACTAGAACTTTATCTTCAATAGATGTTGAGCAGAATTTTAGTAACATGCCAATACATGATAGTGTAAGTTGTCAAATTAATGGATCTATCAAACCAGAATCTTCCGGCCCCCCAACTGTAGCATGCATACCAGTAAAATTAGTATTCAGTAGATTGTTAGAGAAGATCAATAGGCCACCCTCAAAAGCTACTAATAATTTGGTATTGTTAAATAATAATTCTAATAGAGATCCTTGACAAGTTTACGTGTATACTGTTGACAACCCAAACTAAATGTATATCACCGGTGCCAATTGATTACGATATTCCCTGACCACATGACCTATTTTGCCAGCCCTGATTCTTTTGGTAAATCAAGCTACTAAGGATGCTTTAGTTGTAATAAGTAATTAGAATCGTATTCTTTAGGTAGGTAATTGTGAATTTATAGAATGTATATCTTTGTTCAAGACAAGACGATAGCTACTTCGATCTGTTTTTACCTTGTTAGAATTACAGGACTTGAAAACTGAATACTAAATAAATGTAAATCTTATATAGTTATTTTAAGGGTGGAAAGTCTTCAGTTACAAGGGGAAATTTATTTGTAAATAACTCTGGTCCCTGTACCATTTGTATGTTGATTGTGCTATGGCCACTTTTTTAGTTTGTGACTCTTTATACCTTGTGCAATTTTTTGAGAATTTTTATACGCATGATATTTCTTCTCTCTTTCTCTAATTTATTTATTCTAGTTCTAATGTCCTTTGCATCTTCCCCCATACCCTATCAGAAAAGGGCTCTTATTACTTAAAGTCTCAATGTGATATGTATTTCGTTTTTTCTTTCTTTTTGTTTCCAAAATTGAGATTTTTCCTTCTAGTTTCCAACTATAATTTGACTTATTAAACTGCTGTATTCTTAACCGAATGAAAAAGGGGTCTTTTAAAAAATATAACAAAGCGGCAAAGTATTTACACTGTATAAAATAATTTCAAAAACAAAAAAAATTTAAAGGCCCATTGTGTAAACATCAAAAATGCTTTGTCAACTACATCGTCAATAATGCGTGTGTAATATATTTGGTTGTTTGGTATACGATTGTTTAATTTGGTTACATTTAAGGGTGTGTTTGAGAGAAGGGTTGATTTAGGGGAGGGTTAGTGTTATGATACAACTAATGTTATGTTAAACCTAGTTTTATCATAACCATTGTTTGGGGAAGAGTTTAGAAATGTAGTTTTATGATAAGAAGTGTTTGGGGAAGGGTTATGTGGGAAGGGTTATGATATTGCTATAAATAAGATGTGTTTGGGGGAAGGGTTATTGGGAAGGGTTACGAGGATTTTATGATAAATGTGTTTGGGGAAGAGTTAGGTGAGTAGGTTTATGTGAAATTTATGATAAAATTTATTTGGGAAAAGTGTTATATGGGTTGGGTTAATAATTTTTTTTTATATAATATAATATTTTTTAAATGAGATTGTAAATATGATAAAAAACATCTTTTTGCATACTTTTTTACGAAAGCGTCAAACCCGTCTTACTGAAAATAATTTATTGTATGTGTAATGTTATTAAATTAGTAAAGACAGTTGTCCAGTTTAGAAATAATTTTTGAACATATTGTGAAAATTTATTAAAATGAATTTTTTAGAAAGAAAAATTAATTATTTCTTATTTGTAATTGGCGATAGCGATGTCCCCCTATTTTAGACATATATAATTACCTGTTATAACGCTTGGGTGAAATTGTGACTATTTTTCTTAATTTTAAATAAACATCATGAAGGAAAAAAATAGTTGTCTACAATAGCAAAAGCATAAACAGTCAACATCATACAGAAAAAAAAAGAGTAAGCAAATAAGAAGCAACCTAGGTCGGTACGAACATAAACTATGACGTGATGTCTCGTAGGAGGACTCTACAAAATCCCTCCCTTTCGTCCTCAGGCATGAGCACGATATCCCGAAGGTCGTCCATACAAGATAGATGATGCCTTTGAAATAGCGCCCTATCCAAACTCGTCAGTTTCAGCATCTCATGCAATATGCGGAAGAATTTCGTGCGCACATGGTTGTCATTGGCAAGGGCGCGTGCAGGCCACTTCGCAATCATTTTGAGTTGCTCGTTTGTTTGGTTGAGCGCCAGATGTATGCCTTCAACATCCACCTCTTGCTGACTTCCCCTCTTCCTCTTGGATCCACTCGATCCGATCCTACCCTCTGAACAGTGAGAAGGTCGTGAGGCACGTACATCGTCCTACGACAGGTTAATCCCCTGGCTGTACACGGGCGAGAACTCATCGTTTCCATCTGCCATATCAAATTCGTCATACCCGCCAGACTCGTTAGACCCCACGTCGTCATATCGCGATAGAACACATATGTAACTTCGTCATAATACGGAAACGGTTTGTTCAAGAGTCCCTTCGCTGCGCGCAGGATGCAACTGCGGGGAAAAAAAAGATCACTTATGAGTATTGATAGAAAAATGGCGAGCGTTGTGTGACGTTTATATTATTTTCTTTACTCTAACCCAATTATCAAATAATTCTTTCTCCGCAACGATACATTTCTGTTCATCGTTCCACCCAAAGCCACTGCACGCTGGCTCCCGCATTTCGGCGATGGCCTGGAATGTCCGCTTTAGTGTCTTTATTCTACAGTCAATTATAGTTGTTGTGCGGACCTGACATCCAGGTAGTTTCTCCGCCATCATGCGTACCAACTGGGCCAAGTAACCTAGCCGGAATGTACCATTATTCGATTTCCATCCCCCCATTGACACCAACTCCATTAAACACTCCATAAGAGTGTCATCCTCCTCCTTCGTCCAGACATGTCTCGGGGCACGGTTTGAGGTTGACATATTGAGAATGACGAATTACAAGAAATACATGGAGTACGTTAGTAATTTCACAATTTCACATTTAACAATCACAAACAAAAGGCACGCGTACATTTCATATGCAACAGTACATTTTATAGGTGATAGAAATTCGCATACAATCGATGACTTGTAATGTAAAATTGTCTTATCTAAGCGTTACGCAACTGCCAATCAGTGAACATCGATTCGGCTAGTTCGTCGCTCCACTGAGACCACTCGTTTGTCGTCTCAATGTAGTGAATTTCTTCTGAAGCGGTGGTCGTCGCGTAGGTGGAGTCTTCCTCGTCCACGTCGTCAACGTTGCCGTAATATGTCATTTATCTGTTGATCAAATTGTGGAGCAAGCAACATGCTAGTATGGTGCGACACTGGACTT
This sequence comes from Cucumis melo, assembly GCF_025177605.1. NCBI lineage: Eukaryota > Viridiplantae > Streptophyta > Magnoliopsida > Cucurbitales > Cucurbitaceae > Cucumis > Cucumis melo. The sequence goes on along the minus strand of NC_066863.1, from coordinate 21,343,240 downwards.
GTAGGGGATAGTACGACTTCCCACGAAGAATGGCCCAATGACCCTTAAGAACACAGAAGGCGCGCTCAATGACATTCCTTGCCGAGGAGTGCTTCATGTTGAAGTACTCCTTTGCATTTGTTGGCGCATTTCCAGCACCACGCCACTCTTGCAAATGGTATCGTTGGCCTCTGTATGGGGCGAGAAACCCCTCCGCGTTTGGATAACCCGTATCGCACAGATAATAATATCCTGTTATTAAAACATTTGTTTAAGCACTTTGAATAGGTAAGTAGAAAGCGACGTTGTTTTATTATAAAAAGATATATCCTTTGACACTTGTAGTCCATTTTCTCGTGAAAGGACATCACGTAGAATCCACGAGTTTGACGCGGATCCTTCCCAACTGGTGAGGACATAAACGAAATCTCCTTTCGTGTCGCACACACCCAGTACGTTTGTGGCAATTTTCCCTTTACACGTTCTGAATGTAGGTCGATCTGTTGTGGGGACGTTCACCTTTATGTATGTCCCGTCTAACGCGCCAAGACAATTCTGCAGGTTGTAATAAACACGCCGATATAAGTACCCCGTACATTAAGCTCAAATACATTAAACTTGTACCATGCCCACCTCGAAACACTTCCAACGTTGATCATTGCAGTTGTTTGTCACCGGAACAGGTCTCTTTATCAACTCCTCGTATAGTCGGACAACAACCAATAGTACAAGGTTAAAATGTCGTGATACTGTCTCACCGGACCGTACAAATTCCTTTTGAATGACGCGGTTCTTCACGTCATGGACAAGGACATGCAAGAACATTGCTACCATTTCCTCAACGTCGACAATCTCGGTGGACGAAAGACCAGATACAGTCCGAAGTAAATGACATAGAATTGCGAAAGTTCGCCTGTCCATTCACGTGCTTTGGCGAGAAACAAGATCTGACTCGTGTATCATGCGAAAGTTTACAAGTTGCCTTATTCTATGGCGTGTATCGAACGATACGCCTATTGTCGTTCATTAGTAGCTCCAACGTTAGTAAGATCTGACGTTGGGCCAGCGTGAACGCAGTTAGGATGCCAAGGAGGATTTCTTGATCAATTACAAACTATGTAAAATTTCCTAAAAAATATGTACTAAGTGAATTAGTACAATATCCATATACATTATGAAAAATCTCTAATTAAAGCTTATTAAACACTTACTAAGTAAATATTATTTGGTACAAAAAACAATTAACATATATACAAATTATTTTCAAACTTTTTTTTTTGGTATGTAAGAGAAGAACGTCTTATTTTCAAACTTTTTAAGTAAATACTATTTGGTACAAAAAACAATTAACATATATACAAATATTATTTTGAAACTTCTTTTTTTTTTTTTTCGATATGGAAGAGAAGAACGTCTTATTTTCAAACTTTTTAAGTAAATATTATTTGGTACAAAAAAAAAAATAGCATATGTACAAATATTATTTTCAAACTTTTTTTTTTTGGTATGTAAGAGAAGAACGTCTTTGGTTTGTAAGTAATATGGTGTTAATTAATTGCTTTATTTGTGTTACTTAGAAGGATTGTACAAACATTGAAAACTTTTTATTAAAAAAAATTGTGAACTTATCTATAGTATGGTCTTAAGTTAATTGCTTTATTTGTGTTAAGTGTTAATTAGAAGGATTCTTCGTGTTAATTAACCGTTTATTCTATTCGGTAAAACAATTTATTTAATAATTTAGCATAACCGTTTAATACCTTTTTAGTCTACAATTTGTTGCACGTCAAAGTTAAAAATAAACAGTAATTTAAATCATAGAATGAAAGAAAAAATTATTAATTCATTAAATAAAAGAAATGTCCATGAAAGAGTATATATTACATAACCAATACTGTTTATATCTTAACTACATAATTTATACTGTAATAAAAAAACGAATACAATATCAAAATTACATATGGCTAGGCATAATACCTCTTACAAGGGTTGGATCACCGTGGGTGTTCTGAAAAACAAAAATAGAAAGTTAGGATACAAGCAAGTTCAAAAAATTGAAGAAAAATAAATAACAAAAGGAAGGAGTACATACTTTGTACGTAGAAGCACTAACCCGAAATTGAAACGTAAAAAAAAAAAAAAAAAAAACAACGTTGAAAACACAAATTCAATTTTGAAAACAAATGATAAATTGCCTTAGAGTTTACAAATCGGTTCAATAACTTGAACCAGATTCCATAGTTGTAGAGACATCAATTAAGATGGATTAAAAACAAATAACAAAGGCAAGAAACACATGTATCAAAAGAAGGCAGACAACAAAAGCATAAACAGTGGGGAGAAACAAAGCATACACATAAGACATACCAAGAAGGTTAAAAAGGGCAGCAAAATGAAGGTAGAAAGTAGGGCAGAAACAGTGAGAAAAGAAGGCAGAAGTGGTAAAGCATACGCATAAAATGAAGGATTATATAGAGTATGTAGGGAGTTAAAATGCAAATAAATGACCTAACCAAGAAAAGGCAGAGGAATCTCTGAAAAAGCAGGCTAAAAGATAAGTCAAACAACAATCAAAGTAAATATTGGAAGCTATTCTGCAGCCAAGTACACATGAAAAGATAAGCCAAACAATTGAAGGGACAAAAGAGAAATGAAATAAATCTAATTCAAAAGTAACTCCCAACCATACTCAGGTAACAAGATGCAACAAAGTAAACCAAACTAAACCAAACGAAGCAATTAGTAATTAAAGTAGAACATATTCCACAAATCAAAAGACGGAATGCAATCCCATATACATCAGCAATTAGTAATTAAAGTAGAACAAATTCCACAAATCAAGCTACATACATATATGCAAAAGACATAATGCAATCCCATATACATCAACAATTAGTAATTAAAATAGAACAAATTCCACAAATCAAGGTACATACATATATGCAAAAAATGTAACAAAATCAGTGTATGTCAATCATGAAACTCATCATCGGCTTTGAAATTGGATTTAAAATAGTCCAATACCTCCCTACCAAGCTCGGCAACCATTGGTAGAAAACGGTGGTGTCAAAGCATCTGTCTTATCAGTGAAGGAATGATACCAAGCCAAGCGAAACATCCACTGCAACAATGGAAACTCGAGCGGCAAGGATTTTCTGTTAGGGTCGCCTTCAACAAAATTTATTTGGAGGCAAAACCCTATACTCCAAAAGGTTGTGGTGTTTGGAGCCAATGTCGTGGAAGGGTCGGCTTCAACAAACACGACATACCCTTTCAGGAGTGAGAGAGACGGATGAGAGAGATGTAGATAGAGATTCGACTACACGAAATCCTCCCCAATTAGCGAAACGCAACAGAAAATAAATTTTCATGAAAACGGATCGAGGAAGAACAGAGAACGAAATAAGGAGAAAAAAAACATTTCGATGAGGGAGAACAGAGGGTTGTCAGACGAAGGAAGGAGATGTTTGAATTGAGGGAGAACACAGAACGAACGAGGGAGAAGACGGATTAAGGGAGAAGACAGAACAAAAACAGGTTAGACCAGACCTTGGAAAGGACACTATGTAAAATACAAAAAATGCCTCGTCAACAATGCGCGTAATATATTTGGTAACGCAATTTGCTACACGATCGTTTAATTACTTGGGTACACGATCGGTTAGATTTTTCTACACGATCGTTTAGATTTGGCTACCCCAAATCTAAACCATTTTTTCAAAATTTGGTATACGATCGTTTAGATTTGGCTACACGATCGTTCACATTTGGCTACACGATCGTTTAGATTTGGGGTTCCAAATCTAAAATTTGTTTATTCAAAATTTGGTATACGATCGTTTAGATTTTGCTACACGATCGTTTAGATTTGGCTACACGATCGTTTAGATTTACCTACACGATTGTTTAGATTTAAAAAAAAAATCGTTTAGATTTGGAACCCCAAATCTAAACGATCATGTAGCCAAATCTAAACGATCTTCTTGCCAAATCTCAACGATCATATATCAAATTTTTTAAAAAAAATCGTTTACATTTGGAACCCAAAATCTTAATGATCGTGTAGCCAAATCTAAACGATCATGTAGCCAAATCTAAACGATCTTTTAGCCAAATCTAAACGATCGTATACCAAATTTTGAAAAAATATCGTTTACATTTGGAACCCCAAATCTAAACGATCGTGTAGCCAAATCTAAACGATCATGTAGCAAAATCTAAAGGATCTTCTAACAAAATCTAAACGATCGTATACCAAATTTTGAAAAAAAAAATCGTTTACATTTGGAACCCCAAATCTAAACGATCGTGTAGCCAAATCTAAACGATCATGTAGCCAAATCTAAACGATCTTCTAGCCAAATCTAAACGATCGTATACCAAATTTTGAAAAAAAATCGTTTTACATTTGGAACCCCAAATCTAAACGATCATGTAGCCAAATCTAAACAATCATGTAGCAAAATCTAAACGATATTCTAGCTAAATCTAAACGATCGTATACCAAATTTTTTTTAAAAAATCGTTTACATTTGGAACCCGAAATCTAAACAATCGTGTAGCCAAATCTAAACGATCTTCTAGCCAAATCTAAACTATCGTATACCAAATTTTGAAAAAGAAAATTTGGGGTCACTACAACAAATCTGGCCTTTAATGTCGGGTGGAAAAAATGAAAAATGGGCTTTAATGTCGGTTTTCAAAAGGCGGATGTTTAATGTCGGTTTTAAACCGACATTAAAGAAGGAGCTTTAATGTCGGTTTAAAACCGACATTAAACATCCGCCTTTTTGAAAACCGATATTAAAGCCCCTTTGTAATTTTTTTTAAATTTTTTTAATTTGGTAAAAAATCAAGTTTTTCTCTCTCTTACTTTACCTTTTCTTTTTCCTTAAAATTTCTATATAAATTCTCCTCCTCTCTTCTTCCTCCTCCTCTCTTCTTTAACTTTGAAATCTTCTAACCCTAAATTCTACAGCCACCAATCAAATTTTCTTGCTTTCATTTCCTATCCTCGTAGATTATTTTTTCCATCGACGATTTGAAGATTTACTATGGCCGGTAAAGGAGAAGGTCCGGCGATCGGAATCGATCTTGGAACCAAGTACTCTTGCGGAATGGAAATGGCCGAAATGGAAATGGAAATGGAGGAATGCTCCTTTGTTGTCTCTTCAGACCCTCACAGGTTCATCCTCTTTCTCTCTTCTCTCTTCATATCTTCACAATCACTCCTATTTGTTGGTCAGTTAGCTGTGGATTTTTCTTTCACTTCTTTGTTATCCTTTACCATGATTTCGGTGTTTCGCGTTTTCTTTTTCGAATTGTAAACATAATCTTCACTGTATTTGTTTAGATTGATTGACTCGGTATGGCTACACTGTATTTCTAGTAAGGAATTGAACATGGGTCAACTTTTGATGTTGCTATAATTGGCCGGTAAAGGAGAAGATTTAACAATTTCCATTATCCTTAGTGTTGTTGTTTCTTGCTTTTTCCCTCCTGTCTTTAGTAATGGTAAAATGCTTCACAATCCAATTAAAAGAAAAAAGGTGTGTATTTAGGGTTTTAGGGTTAAGGGAGTGAGCCGGCCTAATGTTGAAGGGTAGGTTTGAGAAATTTTTTAAAGAGAAAGTTAATAGGGCTTTCTTTTTCTTTTTCTTATTATAAGGGCATTTATATGAATGGTCAATTTTCAACAACATAGCAGCTTTATTTGCACGCAAATACACAAATAACCATTTCTCTGTATATATTATATTGGTAGCTATCTATGTATAGTGCAATCAACACAAGCCACTGCTACTGACTTTCTCTTCTCAATTCTTTAAATTTTTCTTACTTTTACTTATTATTTGGAGACTTTTTAAGTTTTTTATTTGTCGGTTTGTGAGATATTGATAAATTTTGTAAAACTTTGTACTAATAAGTTTTTTATTCTCTTCTCAATTCAATAATAAAATTTATTATAATAAAACTTTGTAAAATTTATTATTAATAAATTTTGTTATATTTATAATTATTTAAATATGTTATTGGGCATACATTTTAGTGAATATGTGTTAACAATTACCCTTAAGTAAATGTTCTTGAAATTGCTTTTTAGACTAAATTTAATTGTTTGAGTTCTTTAAATAATGAATTCAACCTAGTCCAATAATGAAATATTTGAGTTGCATTAATTTGTGACACTCAGATTCATTTCTTTATATTCTTGCTTTTAAAAATGAGTAAATAATACTACGATTATTTTAATACATTGAATTAAAATTAGCATCTCAATTTAAATTAGCACTATAAATTTTCTATAATTTCCAAGTGTGTTAAAAATGTTGTTAAGAATTATTGGAGAATAAATGATCTAACAAATCATGAAATAAAACACACGATGTCTCAAACTGAAGTCGGCTGAAGCTGGTCTAGAGGAAGGAGAAGGTTCCATGATTTCAATTTTCAAAGTTTCTTTGCTCAGCTTTGCCTTTTAACCGTTTATGTTAGAATAAAGATATGAGGAATTTTATTTGTGATGCACAATGAACATAGTTTATATTATTTATGAGGTCATGGTGATAATCATTAATAAGTTCAACTCAGGGTGCTTTGATATTGATGTTTTTTATTATTCAAATTCATCTTGTTTAGGTTGACCTTTTTTTGTTGGTTGTGTTTACATTTTTTTTCCCTAAAAACTGGAGATGCTACAGCTTCATTTCAAATCACTTTCATTTCTCTCCTAATTAGTGTAAAATTGAGACATCTATGTTGCTCACCTTGCTTGGTCAAGTACTTATTTGGATTGAGGAGTTTTTAAACCTTGGTAGGTTTCATAAGCCTATTAGAAGTTTTATTTGGTGAGCCATTGTATAGTACGTTAATTCTTTGTTGAGTTTTACTGTAATGTCATGCTTTATCTACATGTCTTGATTGATAATTTTGAAGAATTATGGGTTAGTCTTTTCTCTATATCTTTAGTTGAGTACTGAACTTCATTATTATTTGATCATGTGTTTTTTAGGTTTGCGGATGTCTATGGGTAAGCTTTTTCTCTATATGTGTTGTCTTCGTTGGAAGAAATAGGAGGACTTTTGGATGTGAAATGGTTTAGTGCTTCCTAAAGGGTTTGTTTAGAGTGTTGATTTGAGTTATGAAATTGGAAAGTTAATTGGATTTGAGTTTTTATGTTGGAGTTATAGAAGTCTATGTTTAAGGTGCATAAATGTTTTGTTTGGCATTGGGAAAGATGGGGAAAGAAAGGTAAAGAAGGGGAAGATAAATTGCATTTAGAACACAAAGTTGATGAAGATAAAGTGCATTTAGAACACAAAGGTGCATAAATGTTTGGCATAAATGGTCTTACGTGCTATTTATTTGCTAGGATAAAGTATTTGTTAAGCATTCTACTGTATGATCTTGATTTAATTTTGCCAATTTGTTTGCATACCGTTGGTAATATCTTCATATTACCAATGTCCATGATGACAGTCAGAAGAGTCTTTTGTTGGAAGTTAAGAATTTGACTGTTGTAATTGCAGAAACCAAGCAAGAGATTCTCAAGGGTGTTAATCTTGTTGTTTACGAAGGAGAGGTTAGCTCAAAATTAATCTTTACTATTGTTTTAGGAGCGGATTCTCACATTTTGAATTTTTCATTGATTTTTTGTTCATTTGGAATTATTTTTCTGACCCTAGTAGGTTCACGCCATCATGGGAAAGAATGGTTCTGGAAAATGCACATTTGCAAAGGTCAGTATTATTTGTGTTCTTTTCTCTAATTCTCATTAAACAGAAAAATGATTTCTGACGTTCTTTATCAGTAATGAACTTTGAGCTTAGAAGTTTGTTAGTTTCCTTTGCTTCACATACTATTTTATTAACTCTTGAGTGAAAATTTGGCAAATATTCTCTAGAAGCAAATAATATATCTATAATGCTTGGGTCCTTAAAAGCCATTTCAAGTTGTTTCATGCTTACAGTCTCATTGATTGCTTTACTTTTCAACTTATTGTGTTGATGTTGCTTATTTCTTTATAGATTGATATTGGTTTTCATAATAATGTTATGTAAAAAAATGTTGATTATTCATTTGTTTGTAGATAATTGAAGTCATATCGGGTTGAAAGCTAAGCGATTGTGCAGAGATTGCCAAGCGACCGTTGAAAATTGAAGATTGAGAAGGCATTTAAGATTTTTAATTATTTAATTCTTGTATTAGAATATTTTTTCATGTACTATTGTAGAATGTATATACATAATATTAAGATTTTATTTTGTGTATAAAAGACAAATATTATAGTTTCTAACATAATATGAATTTCATTGATTTGTTGGCGTGTGAAAAACATATTTATCTACATTGATCCAATGTCGGTCTATAGGACAATAATGTGACAATTAAATAAAAATAAATTTGTAAAAATGAATCCAAAAACTAGGCTTTAATGTCGGTTTTAAACCGACATCAAAGTTCAACCGACATTAAAGGGCTTCAATAACACTATCAAAGATGTCGGTTGAAAACTGACAAACCGACATTAAAGAGGCCTTTAATGTCGTTTTTAAACCGACATTAAAGCCCAACCGACATTAAAGGGCATCAATAACACCATCAAAGATGTCGGTTGAAAACTGACATTAAAGGCCTTTAATGTCGTTTTTAACCCGACATTAAAGAGGCCTTTAATGTCGTTTTTAAACCGACATTAAAGCCCAACCGACATTAAAGGCCTTTAATAACGCTCACAAAGATGTCGGTTGCCAAGTGACATTAAAGGCCTTTAATGTCGGTTTTAAACCGACATTAAAGACCAAAATTCTTCTAGTGGGTAGCCAAATCGTGTACCTAATTTTGAAAAAGAAAATTTGGAACACATTGATTTTCTTTTATTAATCAAATAAATGTAATTTGGTTATTATAAATTATTTTAATTTATATTTAATTCTTTAACTACACGTCATTTTTAAAAAAACGGTTCATCTAATTATTTATAATTATTTAGAAATATTCATATAATTTTAATAATGAAGAGAAATAACAAAATTTAAATTTGTTTGACAAAACTATTAAAATGAATATAAAGGGAGACCAGACAACGAAAGAGGGAGAATTGATGGGATTTCACGAGGGAAGACGAAACACGAGTTGAAGACGACGATTGAGGAAAAGACGAAACATGCGTTCAAGACGAAACGTACGCCGGGTTGGGGGAGAAGGAAACTATGTTTAGAAAACCCTAAAACTAAGGTTTCTATAAACCGTGGGCCAAACAGAGGTTAGGGTTGGGCTAACCGAAGCCCACAGTACTAACCCTTCCCCCAAACAGCCCCTAAATTTGGTAACACGATCGTTTAGATTTGGACCTAAATCTAAACAATTTTTTTTTCAAAATTTGGTTACACGATCGTTTATGTTTGGCTATGATTTTTTTAAATTCTTTTGCTACACGATCGTTTATTATGTTTTACACGATTAGATTTGTTTACACGATTGTTTAAATTTTTTACACGATTCATTAGATTTATTTACACGATAATTTAGTTTTGGCTAAACGATTTTTTTAATTCTTTTGGTACACAATCGTTTATATTTTTCTATCCGATCGATTTATTTTTTTTACACGATCGTTTATATTTGGCTACTCCAATCTAAATGATTTTTTTCAAGATTTTTTATACACGATTTTTTAGATTTTGCTATTTTTTGTACATGGTCGTTTAGATTTGGTTACCCAAATTTAAACGACATAAAAATGAATCAGAAAAGAAGAAAGATAATGGAAACGAATCGCAGCAGAAAAAATAAAGGAAGAGAAAGAAGAAAGACGATAGAAAGATTAAACGACATAAAAAAAAATTAGAAAAGAAGAAAGACGAAATCGCAGCAGAAAAAAAGAAGAGGAAAAGAAGAAAGACGATGAATCGCAGCGAGGAGGAAGATGAGGAAAGAATCGCAATGAGGAAAAGAAGAAAGGTGGAAGGGCAAACCTGAAATATTTAAAAAATGACTAATTTCATAGACTTTGTTACACGGGCCGTAAATAGTTGGGTATTTTGTTATATTTATGAAAGTTTTCCGAATAAAAACCACTTTTTTGTTTTCAAAATTTTGATTAGTTTTCTTTAAAGATTGATAAAAGTAGATAAAAAGTGAGAAATTTAGAAGAATAAAAAGTGTGTTCATAGGCTTATTTTTCAAAAAAATCTAAAAATAAAAAATCAACTAATTATCAAACGGGTTTCAAAATATTAGTTTCTTTTATTAACAGATCTATAAGTTCGTTGTTTTGAGATTATTTTCCGACACTTTGACCAAAAAATCAAAATTAAGAGCTTTTTTAAGTCTAAATAATAATAAAAAAAAATACTCAATTACGCATGATTAAATTTTAGTTAATTTTTATAAATATAACAAAACACAAAAATATTTACCCTATAATATAATTAAAAAGTCTATGAAACCAACCATTTTTTTAAATATTACAGGTTTGTATTTATCTTTTTGAATTTTGTGCGGCTCAGGTTTTTTCTCTTCCTTTCCATCTTCTTTTCTCCTCTTCTTTTACAATTTTTCTTTTTCTTTCCGTTTTCTTTCTTCTGCATTTTTTTTTAATTTTTTTTGAATCATGATATTTGTTTTCAATCAATCATAAATCTTGTCAAATCTAAATGATATTGATACAAGATCGTGTGGCTAAATTAAACGATCGTGTACAAAATATAAATAAATCTACAAGATCGTGTAGCTAAATTAAACGATTGCGTATCATGGTTATTTGGAAGAAGAATTATGCGCGCATGTGATTAATTATCGCGTGTTAGCCATCTTTTAACGTTCAATTATAGATCTACATACATAATATACATACGCAATAATGTTAATACAAAAAAATGCACTTAAAGGAAACTTTCTCGCGATCAACTTCTCGAAACAATCTTTTCAAAACCTACTTGATTAGAAACAGTACAATATGTTAGATATGTATTTCAATTTTTTAGAAAAAAAATTATGGCACAACTGTATAAGAGCATGAACAAGATAATTTGTATGCTATATATATATAATTAAGGGGTTTTCTAAAAAATATAACAAAGATGAAAAATATTTATTCTATAAAACAATTTCGAAAAAGAAAAAAGCCCACAAACCCATATTATGAAATATAAAAAATCCCAATAAACGTGTGATTAATCGACCACGTGCACACAAGTAATGTTTTACTATGGAATCATCATACGTGATTGTGTAGACAAAGATACAATTGATACATGATCTTGTAGATTACAATAGATATAAACAATCAAATACTAAAAGCTAAATAATGGAAAAAATCTTTAGATACAAATGGTCGTGTGGAGTACCTTCAATAATTGCCGCATATGTGCGCTTGATTATGTATGTAATTATAAACGATCGTTTAGAGAAGTCAAATCCAATCACTCATAATTACAAAAATACCATCAAACCAATGCGCTATAAAAAGGAGAAGCCACTTGTTCATACTTTTCCTCTTCTTTACAGTCCTTCGTCTTCTTCACATCATTTTCATCGTACATCTTCTTCGTCAATCGCTTATTTCCTCGTAACTTCATCAACAAAACTTTCAAATTATTCTTCGTCATGTTCTCTCCTTCCGTTCTCATCAATCTTCGAAAATTTGTTTCTAGCATTTTGGTCGTTGCTCAATATTTTGGTTCTACAACCAAATCTATCTCGATCTATTTCCATCATCTATCTATATCTATCATGATCTATCTCCCATACAAAGAGGTCTGAATTTATATTCGTTATATTTAATTGAATAATCATTCTTATTCTATGTAACTTAACCCTAACTTTTTATTTTATTTTATTTTTTATAAATAGATGGTGAGCAAGAAGCAAGCAACATCAAGTAGCAAATCAATGAAAACTAATGGAAAGGCAGAAGAAAGATAAAGAAATGAAGGTAATAAAATAAAATGTGAATATCTGTCGGTATATTATTCTTTGTTTATACTTGTGTATCTTTGTCTGATTGCTCTATTTTTGTCAATATCAATCTAAACAGAGATGTGTATTTGAGAATCTGTTAGAACTAGCCCTTTGTTTATAACATACTGTTTATTATATCTTTTCAACAGGTCAAACACTATCCAAATGGCATTATTATGGAAGATGAACACAAAAATATTAGAATTACTGTGTACTATAATTTAGAGACATTGAATTAGATCAAATAAAAAATAGACCAAACAATTCTTTCTTTGATGAACAACCCTTTTGACCAGTTCTTTTAATTAAAATGGCCAAAATACCAACATAATTCCTGAATTTCTTAATAAGTAAGCAATGTCATACAAAAAAAGGCTAATGTCTTTGCTTTTAACTTCAATGGACATATAACATAATTTGGGCTAAAAGAATTCTGTTTGATGACTAGATTAAAAGGGCATAAATTCCCAAAATTAAATCTAGGAGAAAGAAAAGAAAATGGTATGAAAAATGCCCTTTTTCCTCATGACGACTTTATAACAAGAAGAGATATAGAAAGAACTTCCAAAGCATTAAGCATTGAGGAAAGCTCATTGAAGGAAGAATTAGTTAAACTCTATATCTTAGAACGTTTTTAATTCCTAAGCAAATACACAACCACATAAATCTCCAACATCTAGACATATTGGATCATGAAGAAACCTTCAAAGACTATCCATGAGGAAAATTATCATACATCCTAACATATCAATTCTTCAAGAAAGCATCATACAACGACAATGCTGCTATATACCTTGAAGGATTTTCCCTAGCTTTAGTCTATTGGGCTTTTGAGATAATACCAAGACTTTCCAATTTAGATGTTGGGTTTGGAAGAAAGCTTGGAATTCAAGGGCCAACAATCTTGACATGGGAATGTTTGGAGTCAAGTGACTAGAGGACTCTAAACATGAACATTTTTGAATATGAGAATGTAAGTAAATTTAAAGCATGTTCTATATATGTCTATTTAGATAGACAATGAAAGATTTCTATCCATGTCCATCTGGAATGACAATGATAAAAATCTATCACTGTTTATCAATATGGTTGCTACTTTTCCACTAATAATCTAACATCATTTTACTTGTAGTTCTCTATGACACCACTAGACTCAATAGAAGAAGTGTCTCAAACAATTTTGAAATATTTCAAAGATATTGAGGACAAGGATAAAAAAGATCAAGCAGAGCAATAGAAAAAGAGAGAAAGAAATGGAAAGAAACATAGAAACAAACATAATCTTGAATGAAATAAGCGAAATAATAAAATTAAGAAAAAATAGAAGCAGAGAAAATTTTGTTACGACAAGGACTAAAAGAAATAAAAAGTATGTTGACACTTGGTTATGAGAAGCTTGAATGTTAGGCTACCATCAGACAAACTTCAACAACAACAGAGAGAGAAAGAAAGTACATATCCACAAGTTGTGGAAAAAAATATACCACCTACTTCTAGCCTTGGCCTTCTTAAGGAAGATGAAGAAGTTAATACAATGGTCAACTATGCAGCAACATATTGCTCTACGGTTAGTGTTTAGTTCATTATCTACTGCTTTGTCTTGTTTAAAATTGCTTAAAGTCCAAATAAAAAACAATTATGTTGTTTCTTTTTCTATGTAGGGAATTGTGGTCTTTGAAACACAAAGTAGTTTGGAAACAATAGGAACTACCGATTTAGAAACACCCAAACACAACTGTTGCCACAGGTTTAATTTTTTTGCAAACAATAAATCTATCACACATTATCTGATATAGATAAAGATAAAGGTCTATTTGTTGGGTTTTATGTCCTAAAACTCGTAGATAGTAAATATAATCAATTGACCGTCATTAATAAAGTGTTTTATTATTATACTTTCAATAAGTGTTATTGATTATATTATTAGTTTTGTCTTAATAACCTAAATCCAATAAACTAACATCCTAAACTGTTTGGTGAGTCTTGAACAGTATATAGAGACATACGGGGATCAATGTGTTTGTATCAAATACAAAGTGAACCGTTTCCATAGTGTTAACAGGATAAGGTACCCAACCTTAACCCTATACTATAGACCAGATCAGCTTAAAGGGTTTATAGTATAGGGCTAAGGTTGAGTACCTTATCTTGTTAACACTATGGATACGGCTCACTTTGTATTTGATACAAACACATTGATCCAATGCGTTCATATATGCGACATGCAAGTGAAGGTATCATATGCAATGAGTTTGCATAAGACTGGACCACGAAATAGTAATCACTAGATGTAACTCCGTTAACTAGTTTGATTTCTATTTCATTAGAATGACCTAGGTGACTTAGTCTTAATCCTGAGTGTATTATGAACTTTTGTTTACGAGGGATTGTCCTTTGATTTGTATTGGTGAGAGTGGCCAAATTGCCGACTCAATATGCTTATTATTTTAAAGATAAGACTGAGTAGGGAGCTGCGAACATAATCACACAAGATGGAATTCACTCCTTCCCACCTTTAGGGTAGGTAGATAAATGTTCTCTTAAATGGTATCTCCGGGACTTGAACAAAGGGTCCTACGCTCTCTATGGTACGAGAAGGGTTTCTGTTTAGTGGTTGGACCATAAACAAGTTGTTCATTAGAGGAGCACTGGTATTTAAGGACTAGAAGTAACCTAGGGGTAAAACGGTAATTTGATCCAACTAGTGTTACGAACACTTGTGAAGGACTAACTTACTGGTATTGGTCTATATCCGTGGACACAGAAAGATATCTACAGTGAGAAGAGTTTAGCTGTGAGTCTTTAGTGGAGTATACACACAGTTAACGAATATTGATTAATGTGGTTAATGAGTTTAGCTAATTAATCTCATATCGTTGTAGCTTCTGATTTGTAGGTCCATTAGGTCCCCTTCCTAGATCATAAAGAGTAAAGAGATTTATTTGTATTGGTTGTAATTTGAAATGTTCAAATTTACTTTGGGAATTAATATAATGTATATTGATACATCATAATATAAAGTTTATATTTTAATTAGATTTTATTATAGAAATTTATTTTTGGATATTATTCAAAATTAAATTACGAGAGAATAAAATATTTGAATGAGTTCAAATATTAGTTTAATGTGAGTTAGATTCATATTAAAACTATAGGTTAAAATTTAATGTGTATGTGATACATATTAAAACTATAGGTTATGAGAGAAATTTATATTTGAATATGATTCAAATTTTGGATTAAATTAAATATAAGATATTTAATTTAGAAATTAATTAATTGGAGAATTGATTAATAGTTTAGTTTAATTTCATTTAATTAAATTTGATTTAATTAAATTAATTAAATTAAAACTATAGGTTATGCGAGAGATATTCATTTAAATATGATTTAAATGAAATATTAATTAAATATGATTTAATTAATTAATTAATATAATTAATTTAATATATATTAATTTCATATTTATTTATTAAATTAATAAGGAACGTGGGTGGTTTTCCCACGTTCCCATTTATTCTCTCTAACTTCCCTCTTATTTCGTCTAAAGAAGAGGAAATTCTTTGCGTAACAAAAACACATTAGGCGTTCTGTGATTTTTTTAGCAGAAAAAAGGATTATTGCATTCTCTCAATTTTTTCTCTCTAAAAAAAAAAATCCCTCAATCCAATTTGGTTCCCATAAACCATCTCAATCAGAGAATATGAAGGTTTCCAAGTGGTGGTGCCCAAGTTGGTGTTTGGTAGATTCAGAGTTGTCAACGAGAGTAAGTTCTTCTTCTCTGTATTTTCTTCAAAGCATGTTTAACCATAAAAATTAGTTTTGTAATTTTTGCCGTATTTTTAAGGTTCCAATTAAAATTGGGTCTCTGTAATTCTTCCACTCTAAATGGTTTTCATCCCTTCACTATTTTTGTCTATCTGTGATAGTTAGATGATGCTTTTTTAACATTCTAGACATCTATATGATGCTTTTTTAACATTCTTACTTTATATACTTTCAGATAGATGATGATGAAGAAGATAATAACGAAATCATAAATTTAGAAACACAAAAAACACAAGTGTTGAACATGTTTTAATTTCTTTAGTATACAACTGGTTTCACGACCGTTTATATATGTTACCTGATCATTTATATATGTTACACGATTGTTCATTTATGTTACACGATCATTTATATAGATCTTTAAACAATCGTTTAGATACTTTATATTGTACAGTCGTTTACATTTTCTTGTACAACCATTTTGACAACACATTTTCTTGTCACATTTAGACAGATGAAGATAAAGATGGAGAAAAAGAATAAGAAGTTGAAGATGAAGAAGAAGATAAATAAACATCAGATGAAAGTGATGAAGAAGAAAATATGAGGAGGGAAAACAAAACAAAACAAAGCTAGGAGCAATTGGTAAATATTATTGCAACATTTCACCATCTCTCACTATCTAAAAAGAATAAATAACTATCATTGCCTACCATTCATTGTTCTTGTTACTAACTTCAACAATTTCTTGTTGCAAGTCGTTGAAGAAAAGAAAATATAAAAAATGATGAGAAAGTTGAAGGTGAGCAAAATCAAGAAGATACAAATACTAATAGCGAATGAATCATGTTTACAACAAAAGGAAAACAAAAGGTGAATCAAGTTATTGATGTTGATAATAATGAAACTGAAGAAGAGATTGACAGTGATAGTAGAGAAGAAAATGCAACAGAAGAAGTGGAAACAAAAGAAAACAAAAGAAAAGTTAAGGAAAAGCAAAACGAAAAAAATGGTAGGGACAAAAAAAAAAAAAAAAAAAGCCAAAGGTTTCAAACATGCTATGGAGACAACTAATCTCAAAACAAGAAGAAACCAGCAAGAAGAAAGAAAGAAGAATGTCAACTCAAGAATACATTGATTCCGCTCCATCCTTTGATTTCTCATTATTTTAGAAATGATTTATAATGTTTGTAAAGCTTCAGATCTGTAAATTTTAAATTTTGAACATTTCTTTGTTTTATACTTGAGTAATTTGTATTTCTTTCTACTCTAGTTTGTAAGTTTCAAACAATTTCCAATCTTAATTTTAGAATCACAGATACATAAAGATAGAATACAATCATCAACTATCCCTTGATATTCTACACCATCGTATAGAACGTATAACAGGGTCGTTTAAATGAAGTCCCACCCGATTGTTTTGACTTAACTACATAATCGTTTAACATTATTATCATCATGTAAGATATAAAAGAGGATCATTTACATTTTATATCATGATCGTTTAGATTTAACAACACTATCATTTAAACATTTAACTACACCATCCTACACGATCGTTTAAATAATATCTTATACGATCGTGTAAAATGTATAATAACATCGTTTACATGTAGCAGCCCAATCGTTTAAAGTTGAAGAAGATCGTTGGTTAAATACTAACGATAGTTTACGTCTATCGTGGCGATCGTATGAAGAGATTAAGGTCACGTGGAGACGATGCGAAGAGTTTGGTGTTTTTGTGTGTTGTAAATAATCAATTCGCATTTATTGGCCTTTCACCGATTAACACAAAAATACTCTTCGTTTTTTGATCTCTCTCTTCACTTAAAATCTATCTCTCAAACCATTAAGTTTAGGGTTTCCAAACTTTTCATCTTGAATATTTTCCTCTCACAAAATTTGGTTTAAGATGTTGCTATTTCAACCAAGAACAACAAGATTAAAAAAAAAAAGAAAAAAGCGAGCAAAATGTAGATGGATAGGAATGGATAGAGAGTTTGACAAAGGAAACTATGATGGTGATTCCGAAAATGTCTAGAAAACACTATGGTAAGCTCTTATTACTTCCTTGATTCTAAATCCTCTTCCAACTCCAGATGAAAAACAATGGGTTACAAGCTTCCATATCCAGATGGAAGTGAATGGAAGGTGGGTTTAAGAAGGGAATATAAGGGCTCAAAACTCCTGTTTTCTTGGTTAAAATGCGTGTTGGATGGTGAGAATTATACACACATTTTATCTGAACATTTACATTTCCAGATCCAGATGGAAAGGAATGGACAGTGGGTTTGACAAAGGAAGATAACGACTCGAAAACTCTTGTGTTTCTGCTTAAAAAATATCTAATATTTTACAAGCTTCCAGATCCAAATTTTGCATCAAACGTTTACATCTTTTCGATATGTATTCTACATGTAATAACATTTACAATAAATGAATAAACACTTTTGAATATTTCTTTGTATTACACTTGTTGAACATTAGCATGTAAATATTTTCAATTAACTCTATGATCGTTTAACTTCTATAACAACATCATATACATATTATAAAACAATCGTTTAAAAGAATGAATATATACATTCGTTTAGATGTTGTTTCAAGATCATTGGATTTTATTACCAGATCATTTACTTACATGAACGATCGTTTATAGAACACTATAAGATTGTTTATGAATAACAACCCAATCATTTAAATGTTATTAAATGATTGTTTACATGTAATGATAAGATCATTTATGATTTATAGTTTATTGTTTAGCTTTTAAATGTAATGACAAGATTGTTTAGATGTAATCAAAGATCGTTTTTACTTAACTATACAATCTTTTAGATTAATTAACATGATCGTTCTGACATTATTGGAAGATTGTTTAGACCTTATTTCTATATTGTTTACTAAACTAAATGAAAGTTTAGTTTTAGCAACACGATCATTTAGATGTTATTACTAGATTGTTTACATGTAATGACAAGATCTTTGACGATTTATAATTTGTATGTAATGAAAACATCATTTAGATGTGTACTAAAAAACCGTTTTGACTTAACTACACGATTGTTTAACATATATTACCATCGTGTAAAACAAATAATAGGATCGTTTAGATTTACTAGCACGATCGTGTAGGTTTAACAACTCAATCGTTTAGGTTAGACAACACGATTGTTTAAATGTTATTGGAAGGTCGTTTACATGTAAGTGAAACATCATTTAGATTACAATATATTATAGTATCGTGTAGATTATTACATGATCTTAATCGATCGTTTGCCTTTATCATGTACTAAAGCACATTGACACGTTAATAAAAGTGATTTCAGCTATAAGATTAAGGGATTAAGGCGACGTGGCAACCATGTGAAGAGTTTAGGGTTTATGGGTGAAAATGGTCAATTCACATGTTGTAAAGAATCGATTTGCATTTATTAACCTGTCAGTGAGTAACGCAAAAAAAAAAAAAAAAAAAAAAACTCTTCCTTTTCAGTCCTTTCATCTTCCTTTAAAACCCCTTCTCACAAACCATTAGGTTTAGGGTTTCCTAACTTTTCCTCTCAAACTTTTTCTTATTCTAACAAAATGAGATTCAAGATGCTGCTATTTGGACCAAGAATGATAAGATCCAGAAGAAGAAAAAAACATGTCAGGTGTTTTCGAAAATCTCTATAAAAGACTATGGTATGCTCTTATGAACTTCCTTGATTCTGAAACCTCGTCCGACCCAAATTGGAAAAGGACGAGTTTTATAAAGGAAGATAACGACGCTATTTGGCTCAAGAAGGGTTTAGATAGTTGAATCCTCGTAGCCATTCTTCTATAGTGCCTTCAGGAGAAAATCTGCTTCTTCTTTATCTTCGGCTGTTTAGAAATGGTGATGGTGATTTCAATATTTCTCTGTTTTATACTTGTTAAACATTTACATTTAATCGTTTTGAATTAAATACATGATCATTTAACTTTTGTAACATCATTGCTTAGATATTGTGAAACGGTGGTTTAAAATAATTAACATTATCGTTTGGATGCTATTAAAAGATCGTTTAGATTAAATTACTAGATTGTTCACTTAAATAAACCACAATTGTTTATGACAATGACAATATCATTTATGGTTTAGAGTTTAATGTTTATAGTTTAGATGTAGTCAAAGATTTTTTTGATTTAAATAAAAAATCGTGTAGATTAATTAATATGATCATTTTTGTTGGAATTTATGTCTTAAAGCTCGTAGCTTGTAATCATATTCGATTCAATAAAGTTGTAGTTGAGAAATTATTAGTGAAATTGAAAAGTATAATATTAAATCCAATAAACTAAGGTCCTAGGGCTATTTTGAGTAAACTTTAATTTTATGTAGAGACATAAACGTGAATCTAGTTCAAGTATATATAGCTTAAATAGTCTATAGTATACGAATAAGGTTGGGTACCTTATTTTGGGGACATTATGTATGCAGCCCACTTTGTAGTTAGGAAAAACGACGTGATCTTGAATCGTTTATGTAGAAACATGAAAGTGGGTGCATCCTACATAAGACTGAACCATGAGATTGTCACTTTGACGTTATAACGCCATTTACTGTTTAAAATTAACTTTTTCGATTATTGATGACTATGAACTCTTGTTCACACGAGATTATCCTTTGATCTGCATAGGTCATGACAACTCATTAGTGTAGGGCCAATAAGCCTCCTATTTCAGGGAGAAGATCAGGTGGATAGTTAGGGATATAGGGTGCAAGATATAATTCACTCCTTCCCGCTTTAGAGTTAGTAGATAAGTTGTTCCCTTAAGGACTGCATCTAAGTCTTGAACGTGGGGTCCCACCATCTCATTGGCTTGAGAGGGATTTAGTTTATAGGTTGGACCTTAAACCAATTGTTCCATAGTAGATCAGTGGGACTTACAGAGCAAGATGTAGTCTTGGAGATAAAACAATTTTTTAAACCCAACCGAGCTTACAAACAATATGTGATGGATTAACTTACTGATCATGGTTATATCAGATGGACATAAATATATCTATAGTGAGGGGAGTGCAACTATGAGACTTTAGTGGAATGACTCGTTAGTTAACGAATGTTGATTAGCTTGGTCTAAAAGGGTTTAGCCACTTAATCTCGAATCGTTGGAGCCAATGATCTATAGGTCCATTAGGTTCCCCTACTAGCTCATATGAAATAAACTTAGAATAGTATGATGGATTGATTCAAATTTGTTTGAATTAGACGAGAAGAGAGAAACCGATAAGTATATGTGATATAGTCATCGATTATGGATTAGAAAAAGAGATTTATGTTTAAATATTAAAAATATGAATGTAGATTCATATTCAGAAGCTCAAAATTTATCGAATTGGTCAAAGTTGTAAAAAGTAAAAATGTTAACTTTTGACTTTGAAAAGTCAAACTTTGACATTATCGATTCAAATGTGATTTGATTGTTAAGAAAATAAGTGTGGATTCATGCTCGGTAGGCCGGATTTAGTCAAGATGGTCAAAATGGTAAAAAGTCAAAATGTTCACTTTTGACTTGAAAAAGTCAAAGTAAGTCAAAGTTTGACTTTGATTTGAATGGTCAAATGAGCATTTCACCCTTGACTAAAGTTAGTGGAAAAATCCAACATTTTGTTGGATAATCCTACTAACTTTTAGTAGGCTAAATGGAGGCTGAAGGTGATGACACCAAGTTTGAAAAACCAAACCCTGCCAAAATTCCAACCATTTTCTTCCTAAATTCATCTCTCTCTTTCTTGATTCCTTCATCAATCAGGTCCCACTATCCGGTTTTAAGTCTGAAGGATAGTAGGTGACTACTAGTGGTGGTCTGTTTGAGTTCGTGAGAGGAGTAGACGTTTATATTAGGAAACTACAAAGGTAATTTCTAATTAAACCCTAAATCTTTTGAGTTTAGGAGTGCATGTTAACTAGGTGAATATAAGGTAAGTTCTCGATTTGTTTATACTCTATGCATGTTTTTTTTCGACTAGTTTTGATATTATTGGGAGATCTTAATTTTTTACTTACCTAACGATTGTTTACTTTTAGCAACACGATCGTTTAGAGTGTATCGTTTATGTTCAATGATACAATCGTTTAGATGCTTTCAAAGATTGTTTTGACTTAATTACATGATTATTTAATATATATTACAAGATCTTGTAAATTATTAAACGATCATTTACACATATCGTTTATAAAAACGCACTGACATGTTAATGAATGTGATTTAACACTTTAAAAAAGAACGCAAATTTACAATCTTGCCCCTTTGGTAAAAACAAGCCAAATACGTACTGTTTTCTTCATTTTCGCTCACTTCATTTCAAACACATTGTTTTATTTCACTTTTTCACTCAAACGTTTCCAATTCCTTTAATCCTTTCCTCTCAAATGCCCATTTTCCATTTCAACATCAAAGGTATGTTTTTGTAACTTTGATTTTTTGTTGCTTAACTATATTATGACTGATGTACTATCATGTTACGCTTCGTCTTCTTTATATTTCAAATCTATACCGTTGTTTAGCTTTTCATCTCAAACTTTTCCAGTCCCCTTAAACTTTTATTCTCAAGATTGTTAAACATTTCCACTTTTGTCTTCAACAAGAAAGTTGTGTTCGTGCAACTCTGACTTTTTCTTGATTAATTATGTTATGAATGATTCACTTATCGTTTTACTCTTCGTCTTTTATATATTTCGAAACCTGTACTCTTATTAAGCTTTCACTCTTAGATGTTTCCAATTCCGTTAAACTTTTATTTTGAAGATTGTTAAATGTTTCCATTTATCATTACTTGTTGATTAATTATATTATGACGGGGTTACTGTTTGGATTAAATGATCTGTTACATCAAGTAAACGATATTTTAACCTAGACTAAACGATCGTGTAGATTTGTCTAAACGATCATGCACATATTCTACACGATCGTTTAGAGTTATCTAGACAATGATGCACATAATCCAAATGATGGTTAGGGGTTTATAGTTTACTTTTAGGGTTTAAGGTTTAGTATTTTCTAAATGATCATGTATATAACTAAAATATACTATGATCATTCTTTCTAGGATGGTTGTACCTGGAGAAAAATACATTCTTGCCACTTCTCATGCCAAGTCCACAAGATTGACACTCTTAGTAAGGATAAATTGACCAAGGAACAATTGCAGATGTTCAATAAAATAAAATTCGATCCATTACTGAATGTGAACATGGTCTTCAATGGCCAGTTGATTCATCATTTCTCGCTGAGGCAGATACCTGAAGAAGACAAGGCAAATGGAATATGTTTTTCTATTTTGGGGTAAAAAGTCCGTTTCACCTAAAACGGGTTCAACATCATAACCGGTTTGTGACCAACTGGTGTAATATTGGATAAAGATTATGAGAATAAGCGACTATAAAACCTCTTATTCGGATCACATAACAAGAAGATCGTTTAGAGTTATCTAGACAATGGTGCACATAATCCAAACGATGGTTAGGGGTTTATAGTTTACTTTTAGGGTTTAGGGTTTAGTATTTTCTAAATGATCATGTATATAACTAAAATATACTATGGTCATTCTTTCTAGGATGGTTGTACCTTGAGACAAATACATTCTTGCCACTTCTCATGCCAAGTCCACAAGATTGACACTCTTATTAAGGATAAACTGACAAAGGAACAGTTGCAGATGTTCAATAAAACAAAATTCGATCCATTACTGAATGTGAACATGGTCTTCAATGGCCAGTTGATTCATCATTTCTCGCTGAGGCAGATACCTGAAGAAGGCAAGGCAAATGGAATATGTTTTTCTATTTTGGGGTAAAAAGTCTGTTTCACCTAAAACGAGTTCAACATCATAACCGATTTGTGGCCAACTGGTGTAATATTGGATAAAAATTATGACAATAAGCGACTACAAAGCCTCCTATTCGGATCACATAGCAAGAAGATAGTAACATGCTTGGAAGTTGAGGAAGTTTTCAAACAGTTTGATTTTACAAATGTTGTGAAGATGCTGAGAAGGTTGCCTTAGCCTTCTTTATCGAAACTGTGATGGTGGAGAAGGATAAGAAAACATAGTTCGATATGGATATTTTTGGAAGAGCTGACGATGAAGAAGTTTTTAAAAATTTTGACTGGTCAACTTTCTTCTACACTCGTTTGCTACAAGGCAAAACGGAAGCATACGAGTTAAACAGGGCACGAAGTTCCAAAGCAGTTACATACTACAACATTAAAGGCTACGTGCTTTTTTTTAGGTGATTTTTATTAATTTATATATTTTAGTTAAATACAAACTAAATATCAAACGTTAACATATTTGTTTAAGTGCTATAGGTGTGGGCTTATGAAACACTGTCAACTGTAAGTGAGCATCTGACCACAAAAAACAGAAAAGGATCAGTCCCTAGAATATTTAGGTGGAGTTGTACATAAACTCCATCCTACAAAACGTTGGAGAAAAATATATTACAGAACAAAAGTGTAAGTATAAATAATGAGCGATCATTTACAACCGTTGCATGATTGTGTACCTTTTCGTGAACGATTGTGTACCTTGGAAACGTGATTTTGTATCTTTTGATAGACGATTGTTTACCTTAATGTACAATTGCTTACCTTGGGTATGCGATCGTGTATCTTGTGGTCAACAATTGTTAACCTTAAGTGATTTTTTCCCTGTTTGTTTGTTTTTTGTGTGGGTTTTAGTTTAAGACTAGCTTTGATAAACAATGTATTAACAACTATTTGATTATATCATTGCAGACTGTAGTTCTACATAAACAGAAGCTATCACCCCAAGAGAAAGCTTTTAAGGAGAGTTGAATTCGAGGGGATGAAAACATGGATACCGAGGAGGATGAATTAATGCTTGATTGTAACAACAGTGACACCAATACTTCTGCTGATGGTATGAACAATCAATTATTGAATCATGATGACTTGAATAATTTACGATCAACCTCATCTCCACTGCTTCAGTCCAATGCAAATGTTGGTGAGGTTACTTATTCTATGCAACCATCACCATAAAGAAAAGAAAGACAAACAGTGGTTGACCAGCCTGGAACCAATTTAAACACCAACAACAAACGTTCTAGATCCAATGACAAATAAGAACGAAGTCATTCAAAATCTTAAAAAAACTAAACAATGAGATCAAGGAAGTTCATAAGGACTTATCAACATTAAATTCCATAGGCTATAAGATGGATGATGTAATTAGAAAGCAGGTATTTGAGTTGCCTAAAACGAAGAAAATGCTCAAGAGTTTGGTCCAGATAAAGTTATTTCAGAAAGTATTTCATTTCTTAGTTGTTTAGATAAACGATCATTTAAGTGAAATAACCAATGGTTTAAATTTCCTTACACGATCACTTATCCCATCTGAACGATCGTTCACCCATTGTGAAACGATCGTTTAGATATGTTACACAATCGTTTGCTTATGTATACACGGTCATTTAGTAACAAATTTTTTTAATTTTATTTTCTTTTTTCTTTATTTATTGGAATAAGAATAAGAATCAATGGAATGATGACATTCATCACATGTATGATGGTTTTCGTGATGATCATCACAATCTGGACAAGAATGATGACCATCACAATAGCGAATATGTGATGAGGATCCATATCTTGAAGAGTCACATCCTCAAGAACCTACAGTAGAAACTCAATGGCTAATGTTTAATTCATTATTTACTACTCTATATTGTATAAAATTGCTTAGATTCTAAATAAATAACAATTGTGTTTTCTTTTTTTTTTTTTCTTTCTTCTGTGAAGGGAACCAAAAAGAACATTGCCTCAATATCAAGAGCAGTGAGGGAGTGATATTAGCATAGATGGTAGAGATGCACAGTTGCTATTAATTATAAGTAATATAGCAGAAAATCAGGATGTTCATACTCAAACAGTAAATGAGCTACCATAAATGATTGAAAATCTTCCATTGGTAAGCTAAGCACCTCCGCTTTGTGAGATGCTACCATCAACTACTGTAAAAAACCTCGCATTAGTTCCATTGGTATGTATACCCAAGGAACAAACTTTGACAACTCACGAAATGCAACCATTTATTTCAGCTGTAAAATCAAGAATCTCAGCTGATATGTATAGATGACAACTGTGTAGTCCTTTGCATTACTTGTTTGTTTCTTATTTAATATTATGCATTGTAGGAAATACCTCAACAAACATCGATAAAGAAAAAGAGGCTGGTTAGATTATCAAATCTTGAGGATATGAGGCAAAATAAAGCTTTTGATGGATAACAACAGGTTGAGATTAAAAAAAATGATGAAGCAGTTACTAAGAAACCATTTGAGGATCAAAATAAGTCAAATAGTAGTTGATAAGTTAGTTGAAATTAAAAAAAAAAAAGATGAACCACTGACTGAGAAACAAACTTTGACAATTGACGATGTGCAGTTATCTATTTTGACTGAAAATGAAGAATCTCAACCGGTATGTATATATAAGAATTGTGTAGTCATTTTGATAAACGGAACTACCTCAATCACGTTTGAGAACTCCCCTTATCCTAGGTGAACGCCCACAATAGTAATAAGAATAACCTCGATTAAACAATTAGTTAACAACTCAAGAAAGCTAAACAGATTTGGCTTGGAAAGATTGATCAAAGATCAAGAAGAAAGGAGAACTTGTTCCTAACTTCAAGATTTCAAACTCTCCACAATCTAATTGATCAAACTAGATTAAAAGTCCTAAGCATCCATTCTAACAAAAGAATACAAAGGAAAGCATGAAGCTTGAGAGAAACACTCTATGAGAAAATGTCATTCAAATTTAAGTTGTCTTTTAAATGTGGAAACTACAACCCTATTTATACTAGTTTCAAATGTTATATGAAAGGACACAACATTTAATTTTATGCCCTTTCAACTACCCTAATAAATGAAGTACATTCCATTAAATAGGTACAAATAAAAGATGTGAATGAACCTAAAATGCATTAAAAATGTGAATGAATCTAGAAATGTATTAAAGATGTGAATAAATCATAATTTCTAGATTCATTATGACCCTTGAGTGTCCAAGTGACTCTTGAAGATTTAACTTTTTATTGAAGACCGAAAATCTAGCTTGTAAACAAGCATTTAATCTATCTTGAAGTCTTTTAGCTCTAGCTTTTGTCATTGACCCTTGAGTCATAATGATTGCCTCTTGATTGGTTTGACTTTGAATGTTCTCCCATGAATTTCCAGCATGTGTTTCATTTTCCTCTTCATTTGAGTTGGTGTGAGCTTCACTGTTCAACATCGTATCATTCTCCCCCTCTTCGAAAGGATTCGTCCTCAAATCAAAGTTACCTACATCAAACAAGGATAAGTTCGTGACATTAAATGTAGCACTTACATGATACTTACCCCGGAGATCAACTTTGTATGCATTATCGTTGATCTTTTCTGAAACTTGAATGGTCCATCTCCCCTTGGATGTAACTGGACTTCCTTTGGTTTGGAAAATGCTCCTTTCGAAAATGAACTCAAACCCAATCTCCTGGTTTTAAAATGAGCGGTGTCCTTCCTTGATTCACTCTTTGGCCACCTTGTCATTGTGCTTTTCAATTCTCTCTTTTACTTGCTTATGAAGCTTCTTGACAAATTCAGCTTTTGATTTGGCATCAAGATGTACAAACTTGTTAGTTGGCAATGGTAATAAATCAAGAGGTGTCTTAGGGTTAAAACCATAGACTATTTCAAAAGGAGAGCATTTAGTTGTACTATGGATAGCTTTATTATAAGTAAACTCAACGAAAGGCAAAATTTCCTCCCACATGCGAAGATTCTTTTTAAGAATTGTCCTAAGCGAAGTTATTAACGTTCGATTGACAACCTCAGTTTGGCCATCAGTTTGTGGGTGACATGTGGTAGAAAACAACAACTTAGTTCCCAACTTTCCCCACAAAACTTTCCAAAAATGACTTAAGAACTTGACATCTCGATCACTAACTATTGAACTTGGAATGCCATGCAACCTTACAACTTCCCTAAAGAATAAATTAGCAACATCATTGGCATCATCAGCTTTATGACATGCAATGAAATGTGACATTTTGCTAAAACGATCAACAACAACAAAGATGCTATCATGTCCTTTCCTAGACCTGGGAAGACCAATAATAAAATCCATAGACAAATCAGCCCAAGGTGCATTAGGGACAGACAAAGGTGTGTACAATCCATGTGGCCTACAATTAGATTTAGCTTCTTGACATGTAATGCATGTACGACAAACTTTGTGAACATCATGTTGCATATGTGTCCAATAAAAATGACTCTTGGGTGTTTCATATGTTTTAAATTTAGAAAAATGATCCATTAAACCACCCCTATGTACTTCCTTTACAAGCAATTCTCCATATGAACCCTTTGGAATGCAAAGTTTATCTTTCTTAAACAAAAATCCATCAAAAACATAAAAATTATTTATTGTTGTTCTACTCACACATTTGGAAAAAAAATCGCCAAAATCATCATCATTTTCATACTTTTCTTTCAAAAACTCAAATCCTATTAATTTAGAAGATAAAGTGGATAGAAAACTATGTCTCCTAGATAATGCATTGGCAACAACATTTTCCTTACCACTTTTATACCTTATGACATAGGAAAATGATTCAAGAAATTTCATCCACTTAGCATGACGATGATTTAACTTATCTTGTCCTTTGAGATACTTCAAACTCTCATGAGCAGTATGGATGACAAATTCCTTTAGCCATAATTAATGCTGCCAAGTTTATAATACCCTTACCAAAGCATACAACTCCTTGTCATCAGTTAGATAGTTCAAAGTAGCACCATTCAACTTCTCGCTAAACTACATAATAGGTTTTTACTCCTGCATTAAAACAGCTCAAATCCCTATTCCACTAGCATCACACTCAATTTCATATGTATTTTCAAAGTTAGGTAATGGCAACAAAGGTGCAGAACTTAAATTTTCTTTTAAAATATTAAATGCCTTTTTTTGAGGTTCTCTTTATTGGAAAACAACATGTTTTTTTAACCATATCGGTTAGTGGTGTAGCAATGGTGCTAAAGTCCTTGATGAACCTCTTATAAAAACTAGTTAAGCCATGAAAAGATCTAACTTCGCTAGAATTTTTAGGTTGTGGCCATTCTTAGATAGCTTTAACTTTCTCATTATCAACTTCAATGCCATTTGTAGAAATAACAAACCCAAGAAAGTTAATCTTATCCAGATAAAATGTACATTTTTTCATATTGGCAAACAACTGAGCTTTTCTCAAAGCACACAAAACCTGTTTAATATGTTGCACATGCATGTTTAAAGACTGTGAATAAATCAAAATATCATCAAAGTAAACGACCACATATTTTTCTATTTACTCACGCAAAACATGATTCATGAGAAGCATAAATGTACTAGGTGCATTGGTAAGACCAAAAGGTATAACTAACCACTCATACAATCCATACTTAGTCTTAAATGAAGTTTTCCATTCATCTTCAACTTTCATCCTAATATGATGATATCCAAACTTAAGATCAATTTTAGTAAATAAAATAGATCCATGCAATTCATCTAACATATCATCAAGTCTAGGTATAGGGTGACGATATTTTACCGTAATCTTGTTGATGGCTCTACAATCCACGCACATTCTCCAAGCCTCATCCTTCTTTGGAACCAAGATTACGGGAACAGAACAAGGGCTTAGACTTTCCCTCACGTATCCTTTTGCAAGCAATTCATCCAATTGTTTTTGAATTTCTTTTGTCTCTGTAGGATTAGCTCGATAAGCTGGCCTATTTGGAATGACAACTTCTGAAAGGTAATCAATTTGGTGCTTAATTCCTCTAAGTGGTGGCAACCCACTTGGTATGTTTTCAGGAAAAATATCCTTAAATTCCTGCAACAAACTAAGAAAAACACTAGGTAAATAAGTATTTGAATCATTAGTTAGAAAACAAGGGGCTTTGCACAAAAGTATAAAAACTGTTTTTGTGGAAAACAAAACTTTTCTAACCTCTCTATTTCTAGCTATTAGACTCTCTGTTCTTTCTATTTTCTCTCTTGGATATTTTCTTTTTTTTTCCACTCATTTCTTTTTCTGCACACTTATTTTTCACATTCTCATCAAGAAAACTATTTTCTCTCTTGCTTTTTCCCCTCAAAGTATTTTTTTCCTCTTTCTCATTTTTTTTTCAAATTTGACTCTCATTTCTCTAACTTTCATTGCTCATCATACACATCATTAGTGGACAAAGGAAGAAGAATGGTTTTTCTACCATCTTTAGTGAATTTGTATCGGTTAAGATAACCATCATGAATAGCTTTTCTATCAAATTGCCATGGTCTTCCCAACAAAATTTCTCCAGCGTGCATAGGTACAACATCACATAAGATACTATCATTGTATCTTCCAATCGAAAAAGACTCAAGATCAAATATGCATGAATAGTTGAGATACATGGAATAGTTAATCACTAAATACATTGATATATAAAGAGTCACACGTATTGATATTTATTGTTGATTACTTTTAATATATTTTTCTACTAGTATAAATATGTGTAAGGTTTCTCATTTGTATGCAAGAAAGGAAGTAAGAAATTTAAGTTTAAGAAATATTATTCAATTTCTTTCTTCTCAATTGTGTGAATAAGAGAACAATCTTCTTCTCTTGTTTCTTGATTTGTATTGTAAGGGCCTATTACATTTTCAACAAGTGGTATTAGAGCTCCGGTTAGATATGGCTTCAAATGGTAACATGTTACAACCCCAACTTCCAAGGTTCAGGGGGAAGAATTTTAATCAAGGGAATATTCAAATGAAAGTGTTATATGGCTCTCAAGAATTGTGGGATATTGTTGAAAGAGGATACATTGAAGTTGAGAATCAGAGTGAGCTCACAAATCAACAACTTGTTGAGTTAAGAGAAAATCGTAAGAAAGACAAGAAGGCTTTATTCTTCATTTATCAAGTTGTTGATGAATTTATTTTCGATAGAATTTCAATAGCTACTTCTGCAAAGGCAACTTGGGATATTCTACAATCTACCTATCAAGGAGAAGATAAGGTAAAGATGATAAGGTTACAAGCTCTCTGATCCGAATTTGATTGCATTAAAATGAAAGAAACTGAAACTATTGAAGAATTTCTCAATCGTATTCTTGTAATTGTCAATAGTTTAAGATCAAATGGTGAAGAAGTAGGCAATCAAAGAGTTTTTGAAAAGATTCTTAGAAATATGCCAAGAAAATTTGAGCATATCGTCATTGCAATTGAAGAATCGAAAGACTTATCTATGTTGTCTATAAATAGCTTGATGGGTTCTCTTCAATCCCATGAGCTAAGATTAAAACAACTTGATGTTAATTCCGAGGAAGCTTTCCAAATGCAAACTTCATTCAAAGGTGGTTCACGTGGAAGATGTGGTGGTCTTGAAAGATGAGGTGGTGGAAGAAACTATGATAATAGAAGTGGTGCAAATTCTAAAAATTCATAATAAAGCTCTTCTTTATCTCGAGGAAGAGGAAGCGGAAGAGGAAGAGGCTTTGGCAGAAACCAAGGAGGTGGTCGTCGTAATTTCTCTCACATTGAATGTTTTAATTGCAGAAAGTATGGTTATTTCCAAGTAGATTGTTGGGCACAAAAAAGTAGAGGTGGAAATACCACCATGAATATGCATAAAGAACATAAGAAAAATGATGAAGGCATTATATTCCTCGCATGTAGTGTTCAAGACGATGTTGTAAAGCCTACATGACATCTTGATAGTGGTTGTAGTAACCACATGATAGGAAATAGAAGTATATTTGTAACTTTGGATGAATCTTTTCAAAGTGAAGTGAAGACTGATGATAATACCAGACTACAAGTCAAAGGCCAAGGTGATATTCTTGTAAAGACAAAGAAAGGCACAAAACGAGTTACAAATGTGTTCTATGTTCCAGGTCTAAAGCATAATCTTTTGAGTATTGGCCAACTGCTTCAGCGAGGTTTAAAAGTTGCATTTGAAGGTGACATATGTGCAATTAAAGATCAGACCGGTGTTCTTATTGCTAAGGTAAAAATGACTGCTAATAAGATGTTTCCTTTTAACTTTACATATGGTCAAATATCTTGCTTCAACAGCATATTAAAGGATTCATCCTGGCTTTGGCATTTTCGATATAGTACTTAAACTTCAGATCAATATCTTATTTGTGCAAAAATCATATGGTGAGAGGTATACAAAATATCAACTATGAGACAGATATTTGTGAAGTGTGTATTCTTGCAAAACATCATTGACATTCATTTCCAACCGGAAAAGCTTGGGGAGCCTTTACACCTCTCAAGTTGATTTATATAGATCTGTGTGGTCCTATGCGAACAACAATAAATGGAGGTAATCAATATTTCATAACCTTCATCGATGATTTTAGTAGAAAGTTGTGGATTTAGTTTTTGAAAGAAAAGAGTGAAGCACTTGTATGTTTTAAATCTTTCAAAGCTTTAGCTGAAAATCAAAGTGGTCACAAGATAAAAACTTTGAGATTTGACCATGGTGGAAAATATATAGCTTTTGGTAATTTTTTCAAGGAGCAAGGACTTCATCATCAAATGATAGCTCGAATGACTCCACAACAAAATGGAGTTGCAGAAAGAAAGAATAGAACAATCATGGAAATGGCGAGAAGTATGCTAAAAGCAAAAAATCTGTCAAACGAGTTTTGGGGAGATGATGTTGCATGTACTGTTTACATTTTGAATTGAGCTCCAATAAAGAGTATTCTAGGTATGACTCCTTATGAAGCATGGTGTGGTGAGAAATTATCTGTTAGTCATTTGAGAGTGTTTGGGAGTATAGCTTATTCTTATATTCCAAATCAGCTAAGAGGCAAGCTTAATGATAAATCTGAAAAATGTATTATGGTAGGTTATAGTGAAAATTCTAAAGCTTATCGATTGTATAATCCTGTGTCAAGAAAAATTATTATCAGCAGAGATGTGATTTTCAATGAAGATGAATCATGGAACTGGAATGACGACGTTGATGAAGCTAAAAGTCCATTTCATGTTAATATAGATGAAAATAAAGTTGCTCAAGAATTAGAGCAAGCAGAAATTCAAGCGGTGGAGTCAGCTTCATCTTCAACGCCATCTTCCACAAGTGATGTTGAAATCTCATCAAGGAGAATGAGGAGTATTCAAGAAATTTATAATACTACTAACAAAATTAATGATGATAATTTTGCTAATTTTGCATTGTTTGCTGGTGTTGATCTTGTAACTTTTGATGAAGCCATCCAAGATGAGAAATGGAAGATTGCAATGGATTAAGAAATTGATGCGATAAGAAGAAATAAAACATGGGAGTTGATGGAGCTTCTGACAAACAAACAAGCTCTTAGAGTAAAATGAGTGTACAGAACAAAGTTGAAATCAGATGGTAATGTTGAAAAATACAAGGCAAGACTTGTTGTAAAAGGCTACAAGCAGGAATATGATGTGGATTATGAAGAAATATTTGCCCCTGTGACAAGAATTGAGACCATTCGATTGATTTTGTCATTAGTTGCTCAAAATGGATGGAAATTTTATCAAATGGATGTAAAATCTACTTTTTTGAATGGACACTTGAAGGAAAAGATATTTGTTGCACAACCTTTGGGCTATGTGAAAAGGGGAGAAGAAGAAAAAGCGTACAAGTTGAAAAAGGCCTTGTATGGATTGAAGCAAGCTCTGCGAGCTTGGTACAGTCGTATCGACAATTTTTTTCTAAAGACATGATTTTGAAGGTATCCATATGAGCATGCACTCTATGTAAAAAAAGACAAGTATGACAAATTTCTCATTGTTTCTCTTTACGTTAATGATTTACTTTTTATTGGAAATGATAAATTTTTATGTGATGATTTTAAGAATTCCATGAAAAATGAATTTGAGAATTTGAGTTGAGTGATATGGGTCTCATCCATTACTTTCTCGGAATTGAAGTTAATCAAAATGAAGGAGAAATTGTCATTTCAGAACAAAAGTATGCTCATGATTTACTAAAAAAATTTCGGATGGAAAATGCTTTACCTTGCAACACTCTCATGGATGCAAATTTGAAATTGTGCAAGGATGATATTGGAGAAGCAGTTGATCCAAGTTTGTATTGAAGCTTAGTCGGAAGCTTAATGTACTTGACAACAACAAGACCTGCTATTTTATTTGTTGTAAGTATATTAAGCAAATTTATGACAAACCCGAAAATAAGTCATTGGAAAGCAGGTAAAAGTATTCTTGGTTACATTCTTGGCACCATTCATTTTGAAATTTATTACAAGAAGGTTTTAGAATCAGTGTTGTTTGGTTTTTGTGATAGTGACTGGGGTGGTAATGTGAATGATCATAAAAGTACATCTGGTTATCTTTTTAGTATGAGTTCAGGTGTTTTTTCATGGATTTCAAAGAAACAATCTGTTGTTGCCCTTTCTACAATCGAAACAGAATATATCTCGTTAGCTGCAGCTGGATGTCAAGCTTTATGGCTTAGGTGGATGTTAAAAGAATTGAAGTGTACTCAAAGAAGTGAAACTGTTTTATTTTGTGATAATGGATCTGCCATAGCATTATCAAAGAACCTAGTTTTCCATGGAAGAAGCAAGCATATTAGAATCAAATATCATTTTATCAGAGACTTGGTTAAAGATGGAGAAGTGATAGTAAAATATTGCAAGACTCAAGATCAAGTGGCAGATATTTTTACAAAGGCGCTCAAGTTTGACTTATTTGTTAAATTCAAAGAAAAACTTAGAGTTGCTCAAGTCTAGATTAAGGAAGGATGTTGAAATTAAATTAATCTAAACTTAATACATGAATTTGCATTATTAAATATGCATGGATAGTTGAGATACATGGAATAGTTAATCACTAAATACATTGATATATGAACAGTCACATGTATTGATATTTATTGTTGATGACTTTCAATATATTTTTCTACTAGTATAAATATGTGTAAGGTTTCTCATTTGTATGCAAGAAAGAAAGTAAGAAATTCAAGTTTAAGAAATATTATTCAATTTCTTTCTTCTCAATTGTGTGAATAAGAGAACAATCTTCTTCTCCTGTTTCTTGATTTGTATTGTGAGAGCCTATTACATTTCCAACAAGAAATGAAAGTACATTTCATTAAATAGGTACATATTGAAGATGTGAATGAATCTAAAAATACATTAAATATGTGAATGAATTTGAATTTCTAGATTCATTATGACCCTTGGGTATCTAAGTGACTCTTGAAGTTCCAGCTCGTCATTAAATGTAGAAAATTTAGCTTGAAAGTTACTCATTCTATGTTTTAGCTAATCAATGCCAATTATTTTGCTTATCATTCCCCTCTTCGAGAGAAGATTCGTCCTCGAATCTTAAGTTAGCCTTGTAAAGCCATTTTGTAGTCATCATCTCGAGATCGCTTTGGTGGTTGAATGGTATCCACTTGTTTTGCATAGAATATTAACTTCACAAGTGTTGCATTCAACTCATTTTCGAAGGTCTCCTCTAAACCATCAAGATCAAAAGAACAATAATAGCACAAAATGTTAGAGTGCAAAGTACGCTCGCTTTTATGATTTTTATATTTTCTTTCACTTCACCTCTTAATTAAACTGACTTTCTTTTCTTGTATCATCAATGTTGTACTTTTCTTTATGTTTTGAGTCTCTTCTTTCTCATCACATTTTTCTTGAGTCTTTGTCATGACTCCAATCTTAGATATCTTGTCGCTCTCCATAAGTAATTCAAATTTTGATTCTTCTCTTAAACTTTGATGATCACCCTCATTTATAATCTCAAAGACCTCTTCATTGGAACATTCCTTTTTGACAGATGGATCATTTCTCTCATCTTGATTTGGTTGGTCATCTTAAAAAATTGGACAATCTACTTGACTTGCAATAGGTTGTGCGATTTGATTCCTCATTGTTTGCTCTTGCAACTTCAATTTTTCATTCATTTGAGTTATGTAATTCATAGATTTACGTAACTCAACAAAATTTTCTCGAATATCCTTCCAAAAATTATCATCATTATTGTTGGTAGCACAACGATTCCTTCTTTTGTGACGCATAAGATTTCTAAATCTCAAACTTATGCAAATTTTTGCAGTATTTTTAAGAAAATTATGCAAAAAGATTTCAATCTAGCTTGCTTAGAATGTGAAAAGTCACAAAATTGCAAAGTTTTCCTAAAAAAAAAAAGATGAAAAAGGAAAGGATTTTTTTTATAAAAAAATTCCAACTAGCACGACAAATATGAAAACAAAGAGAAGACGAAAAGTCACTTTTTTTAAAAACAATTTTTAGCATATAATTTGAAAGATGAAGAAACAAAAAGAAGATGAAAGGTCACAAGAAAAGATGGATAGATTGATATTTGATTAGAAAACAAAGATGAAAAAAGAACCATAAAGAAAGGATATAATCTATTTAAAGCCAAAGCTTTGATACTAAATGATAAACGGAACTACCTCAATCACGTTTGAGGGCTCCCCTTATCCTAGGTGAACCTCCACAACGGTAATAAGAATAACTCCGATTAAACAATTAGTTAACAACCCCAAGAAAGCTAAACAGATTTGGCTTGGAAAGATTGATCAAAGATCAAGAAGAAATGAGAACTCGTTCCTAACTTCAAGATTTCAAACTCTCTACAATCTAATTGATCAAACTAGATTGAAAGTCCTAAGCATGTATTCTAACACAAGAATACAAAGGAAAGCTTAAAGCTTGAGAGAAACACTCTATGAGAAAATGTCATTCAAATTCAAGTTGTCTTCAAATGTGGAAACTACAACCCTATTTATACTAACTTTAAATGTTATATGAAATGACACAACATTTAATTTTATGCCCTTTCAACTACCCTAATAAATGAAAGTACATTCCATTACATAGGTACATATTAAAGATGTGAATGAATCTAAATATACATTAAATATGTGAATGAATTTGAATTTTTAGATTCATTATGACCCTTGGGTATCTAAGTAGACTCTTGAAGTTCCAGCTCGCCATTAAAAGTAGAAAATTTAGCTTGAAAGTTACTTATTCTATTCTTTAGCTAATCAATGCCAATTATTTTGCTTATCATTCTATGCTTTAGCTAATCAATGCAAATTGATACCAAGAAATAGAGATATTAAGTGCTGGAAATGTCAAGGGTTAGGTCATGTCGCTAGAGATTGTCCAAATAAAAGGACAATGACAATTCAAGATGGTGAGGTAGTAACTGAGGGAGAGGAGAGTGAACATGAAGAGGGTAAAGAAGAAATTGTTGAAGTAGGAGAGGGTAGTGATGGAAGTTTTGAAGAATCGATAGTTAGAGATGTGTTGGTAACTAGAAGAGCTTTAAGTGCTCAAGTTAAAGAAGATCTAGTTGAGGAGCAAAGGCAAACATTGTTTCATATCCGATGCCATGTGAATAGAAAGGTATGTTGTGTAATCATTGATGGTAGAAGTTGTACTAATGTTGTTAGTACATTACTTATCAAAAGATTGGATTTGTCAACAACACCACATCCTAGACTTTACAAACTTCATTGGTTGATCAATTAGATTGTGGAGAGTTCGAAATCTTGAAGTTAGAAACAATCTCTCCTTTCTTCTTGATCTTTGATCAATCTTTCAAAGACAAATATGTTTAGCTTTCTTGGAGTTGTTAACTAATTGTTTAATTAGGGTTATTATTATTACTGTTGTGGGGGTTCACCTAGTAAAATGGGAGTTCTCAAACGTAATTGAGGTAGTTCTGTTTATCACATTTGCATTAATTTTTTTGTTATTTAATATTATGCATTCTAGGAAATAACTAAACAACATACACCCATTAAGAGAAGGAAGCTGAATAAAGCAAATGAAGATGACGCAGTTACTAAGAAACCAGTTGAGGTTCAAAAGAAAGATGAAGGAGCGACTCCCAAACCAAATGAAGTTGAAAAAGAAGATGTAAAACTTGAGAAAACAGTTGAATCTAAAAAAAGATGAAGTAATGCTTGTTCCACAAGGTAATCCACTTAGACCACCTACTGGAGTCATATAAAAGCCTATACTACCTATTCCAGACATTGTATTGAGAGACATAGATAAATATGATCCCATGTGGCTAGTGGATTGCATGCTCACATGGAAGAGATCTAGAAAAATAAATAATGAAGAGAGTATTGTAGTCTTCTCATTCAGAAAGAAGACATCATTCAAAATGCTTGAAGAAAACACATGGATAACAGAAGACGTAAGTACTCTTTCCAAATTTCATTTTATATGTACAACAACTCCATGATCGTGTACAACATTCTTTATTTAACTAAACGCTCGTTTATAGATAATACAAGATCGCTTACTTTCGAAAAGAATGTTGTACACGACCACTTGTATTTGATAAGTGATCGCTTGAATTTTGATAAGCAATCGCTTGTATGTGTTAAGCGATTGCTAGTATTTGCTAAACGATCATTTGTATTTTTGTAGACCATGGATATGCTATTGTATCATGTGCAGAAATACGATGTTATCAAGAAAGCATCTTTGTAGGCCTTATTTTGCAATAATAGATTCATCATTTATGGTTAGTTATTCTTCTTTAAACTTTTTTTTTTATATACAAATTAAACTGCACAAAAATATTTTGGCTAAATTATTTTATTTTTACTTTAAGTTTGGCATCAACAAAGAACCAGCACTTAATGAACGACTTTTTGATGGTCGTGTGTTGACACTAGACAATGAGGAGGTTGAATGGTCAATCACAATTGCATACAGCTATATGGCAAAAAAAGATTTAATTTACTATTTTAATTCCGCTATTGGTGTAATCCTAGATAAAGTAGGGTGGGCAGGTGTTGACTATGTGATTGTCTGCAAGAACATTAGAGAGCACTGGATGGCTATTGCAGCTGACATGAGGAACTGCAAGATCTTTGTGTTTGACTCTATGCCCAACTATGTTAAAAAAGAACTTGTTGATGAAGCTCTTGCAATACTTGCATGATGTATCCCTTTACTAGCAATGGTTGTTGGACTGCATGACATAGTAGAAAATTTCAAATTAGGCCCTTGGCCAATAATTAGATCCAAAGCCACATTGCAACATGGTCCGTCATTAGATTGTGGAAATTTTTATGCTAAATTTGTTGAATGCCTTGTAACAAATTCAAATCGTAATTGTCCAGATATGAAAAACATGAAACTATTTAGACAACAATATATGATAGCATTTTGGACAAATATATTCTTTTGGTAAACAAAATGTTTGTTTAGTTTATGATATACTTGTACAATTTTTACTTTTTAATTTTAATCACCTTTTGACCGAATGTTTGTAATTGTATAGATACTTTTCGAAAAAATCATATAAATATATAAAAATGATCTTGTATACAAGTCTAAAGGATTGGGTATTTATATCACAATAAAAGTCTAAACGATCGTGTATTCTACAAAAAAAAAAAAAACAACGATTTTCATACAATGTCTACATGATCGTGCAAATAAACGAATTCAATTGTGTTAACAAAACTAAACAATTGTGTAATACATCGTAGACTACCACGTATTTGAGTCACAGCGATCTCGTGACTAAAATTTAATTTAAACGTACAGTCATCAAGCCTATAAATAGGAGGTTAGTGGTTAGCATGCAAGGCACTTGGTTCATGCAAGGAGGAGGTGTAAAGAGGTTAGTGGAATGTGTAAAGAGGTTAGTGGAATGTGTAAAGTGGCTAAGGAGATGGTATCAAGTGTTGGCCATGCAAGCATGAGGTAGAAGGTGGGAGTAGTAGGTGTCATCACCAAGGCATGCAATGACCTCTATAAATAAGAAACTTTGGAGAAGGTGAGCTTCAAATCTACCCGTGCCATTTACCTCTTTCCACTTGAAGAACTTTTTAAATTGTGTCTAATATTGAGAAAAGGTCTTCTGGACAAAAGTGAGGCAATGAAGGTTGAAATTTGAAGTCAAGAAAAGGAGAAAAGTCATCTCTCAGGTGGATTGAAGCAGTGTTCACTTTCCAGAAGCTACATGACGCATCTATTGGAATTAGAAGCTAACTTTTGAGGTAAACTAGTTAAGACATTTCTAAGAAAATTTGTAGAAGAAACTTTTTTTATTTGAGTTCTAGATTTTGAGTTATTAACCTCAAAAGTTGGAAGTACGATTCTGGTTAAAAATCCAGATTCTGGGCATTCCACAGGGTGGCTGAGCACCAGGGTGGTGCTGCACACAAAAGACGTTAGGGGTGCCAAGAACATGCTATGTGCGTGGCATGCACGAAGTGCATGGTATGCTAGGACGCACAACATGCGTAAGGCACGCAGGATTAACGAGTGGCCGAGGGCCCTTGCGTGCTCTAGGCCTGTAGCCCATGCTTATGCCCCAACGTATGCCAAAATGCAAATTTGAGCTAATTTTGATATTCTTGCCATTTCTAAGTAAAATTTTCATATTTTCTTGATCATGGAGATTAAAGTGAACTTAAATACCATTATTTTAGGTCAAGAGGAAATCGAGCAAATCTATAGGCCAAGGACCTAAGCTTGTATTTGTGAGTGAAAAATGAATTTCTAAAGTAGTTTCTAACCATGTTTTGCAAGTTATTATTTTAAAGAATGCTTTGAGCTAAAATGCTTGAGTTACATTTTTTTACAATGAATTTACAAAGCATATCTTTGAAATGTTTAACATGCTTTAAATTATCTAACTTATAAATTATATATATAACATGTGGGTTGTTAAAGTAATTGATAAAGCATGATTATTGAGGATTATTTATGACTAAGAAAGAGGAAATGAGTTTAACATTGGTTTATGGTTTGCTTTATGCCAAATGATTCTTAAAAGGTTTGAAACATTGTTTACAAGGCTTATGATGTTATTCATATTTTAACTAATCCAAGAGTTACCTCAAATAGCCTTATGGGGTAGGTTATAAGGCACCGAGGAATTTGAGGTAATTAAGGGCACATATATCCAGAATTAGCGTTAAGGATGCCTATCTTTTAGGAACATCGATTGGGGATGTCCATCCTTGAGGTCTGGAGTTGGTATTGAGTTAACTTTGGCATCTCCTAGGAGTAGATTTTTGGGCTATTGATGAGGAAAAACGAGGATTTGATTTACTGATTTCTAAGTGTTTGCTAAGTTAAAGTATTTATGATTTCGTTATGTTTAATGTTTAATATGTTTATGAACCGTTGTTTAAAAATCTCACTCATTAGGCTCTTTTAGCTCATACTTTCCAAAATGGTTCACTTTCCAGGTAGAGGTTGTGTTCTCAAAGCCTGATCGCTGCTATCGGTTTGTTGAAGGATTTTGTCTTCTTTTTGTATGTGTCTAGTTGTTTTGAAGTTGTACATTGGTATGATAATTATTCTAGACTTAAAAGTCTATAGATGTGTCTGTATAAGACTTACGATGAAGTTTTAAAATGGATGGGCTGCATTGCAGTTTTGTTTCTAAAGTTGTGTTATTTGTTTTTGCATGTGTTTCATTTAGTGGTTAAGGGTAAGGGTCAGCTGGGGTCGTTTCAGAGAAACAATATTAGTTGACTTCACGTTATCTCTCGAGTCTAGAATAGATGATTCAGGAGGGGTATAGAAAACACGAAAGTCGATTCAAAGACCATCTTCAACAAGCAATTCTGACATCGAAACCTGGAACAGTGCAAGCTGAGTCAACGCAAACAACTTTGAATTAAAACTAGGCTTATTCAAATGGCTAGAGATATAGGTTTTCAAGGACCTTCCACCGAAGACCCTCGTAAGCATATTATATCTTTCCTTGAGATTTGTAGA
Organism: Cucumis melo; assembly: GCF_025177605.1. Classification (NCBI taxonomy): domain Eukaryota; kingdom Viridiplantae; phylum Streptophyta; class Magnoliopsida; order Cucurbitales; family Cucurbitaceae; genus Cucumis; species Cucumis melo. The sequence goes on along the minus strand of NC_066863.1, from coordinate 21,301,709 downwards.
ATAAATAAAAATTAATGGTTTGTCTTGTAATGGTATCAGACTAAGATTATTTACTTTCTCTTTTCTAGATCAAGCCAAAGATTGGTTGGAGACTATTTCTTCTAATAGTATCACCATGTGGGAGGAACTAGCTCAACTCTTTATATGAACAAATATTTCCCATCAACACAGTCACAAAAATTAAGGGCGAAAATTGCAAAATTTCATCAACTACATGATGAACATAACTATATGAAGCATGGGAAAGGTTCAAAGAACTTCTTAGAAGCTGACGAACACACGAATACATAAAATAATTACAAATTCAGTTGTTTTACAATGGATTATTATGCAGCTGCTGGAGGATCACTTTTCAAAAAAACAGTCACGACATCTTATGCCATTCTAGAACAACTAGCAACCACAAGCTACAATTGGCCTAATGGAAGATAGACCACAATGACTGCTGGAGTTTATGAAATTAATGACGTTAATTCTTTACAAGCACATTACTAAAGCATTGAATAATTTGACTGCACCCCTTCATCCTAAGTAGCTCAAGCAGCATTGACAAATGAAGTCATGGCCAAACAAACTTGGAAGCAAGATGAACATGATGGGAATTGATCTCCGGCACAAGCGTGTGATCGTTGTGCAACCTGTTCGTTTAAGATGAACCACTTCAACTAAAAGAGCTAAATATGCATATTATGCTGGGATTAACACAAAACATTCTATAAGCATGCTTTTACAAAAGAATTGTAGAGATATGAAGGAACTTACCCTAGAAGATTTCCTGTCTTCACGTAATTCCAAATCTGTGTACTTGCTTTTCAACTTTCCTTGATCTATGAGAACGCAACTGCCAAGGGACAATATCGACAAGAGCGTCCTTGTTATTGTTTGGGATCCAAAGAATTGAACTTATGGTCTCCAAGCTTTGGTGATGGAAAATCTTCTTGGAAAAGAAAAGAAAAATAAAGATAATTAATTGGAGGCTAGGTTTTTAATGTGAAAATGATCATCAACCCTAAGAAGTTATAAGGATATATACACAAGGGATGTGTGACCCCTTCCCCAAATCACCTCTAATTTAATTTAATTTAATTAATTAAGAATTAAATAATATTTAATTAATATAAATACCATATATTTATATACATCTTAGTCATTAATTAATTAATAATTAAATCATATTTAATTAAGAGTTTTCTTTAAAAAATAGAACAAAGAGCGAAAATATATTTATACCATATAAAACAATTTTAAAAAAGCTCACGAGCTCACAACGTGAAATAACAAAAATATTTATGTGTCACACACTTGTGAAAAACGATTAAAAATGATTTTGTATCAAGTAAAAACGATCTTACACACCGTCTAAACGATCTTGTACCCTTGTACCCAGTCTAAACGACCTTGTACCTAGTCTAAACGATCTTGTACTTAGTCTAAACGATCTATTAGTGATAGTGGTATATCTCTGTCTATTTGGGATAGATAATTAATGATTTTGATCTTGGTACACGATTGTTTAGATCTTGCACCAATATCATTAGATCTTGTACCAATAAGAAAAAAAGAGGATGAGTGATGAAGAAGAAGGAAGAAATTTTGGAAGAGGAAATGATGAAATCGCAAACAAGAAGAAGTGAGAATAAGAATAAGAAGAAGTAATAATATTAAGAAATTAATAATATGAAGAGGAGAAGAATAAATTGCAAAGAAGAAGAAAAAGAAATGAAGTGAACAGAATGGTCTCGCAATATTAAAAAACAACAGAGGAAAAATTTGAAATTTATGAAAAAATAATGGTAGCTTCATGGGCTTTAATTTTTTTTGTTATACAATGGGCCGTAAATATTTTTTGGTTTTATTACATTTAGATAAATTAACCTTTAATTAATATATATAAATATCATATATTTATATGCACCTCCAAGTTATTAATTTAATTAATTAACCATTAATTAATTAATAATTAAATCATATTTAACTCATGTATATAAATATCATATATTTATATTCTTATTAGTCTCTCTACCACATTATTAATATGAAACTTATTCATATTAATTTTACAACATAGCTTTAAATATCGACTTTATTCTAATATATTTCTCTTATCAATATAGTTTTAATTAGGTTAATTTTCATAAATGTAACAAAACACCAAAATATTTACGGCCCGTGTAACAAAACCCATGAAGTTAGTCATTTTTTAAATATTCCAGGTTTGCCCTTCCGTCTTTCTTTTCCTCCTTGTTGTGATTTCTTTCATTGTCTTCCTTCTCTGCAATTTCTTTCATCATCTTTCTTCTTTTTCTCTTCTTTTTTTCCGCTGCGATTTCTTTCCATCGTTTTTCTTCTTTTCCTCTTCTTTTTTACGTCGTTTAATCTTTCCATCTTCTTTCCTCTTTTTCTCTTCTTTTTTTTCGTCGTTTAAATTTAGGTAACTAAATCTAAACGACCGTGTACAAAAAGTAACAAAATCTAAAAGATCGTGTATAAAAAATATTGAAGAAAATTATTTAGATTGGAGTAGCCAAATGTAAACGATCTTGTAAAAAAAGTAAATGATCGTGTAAAAAAAATAAACCATCGTGTAGATAAATCTAAACGATCATGTACCAAAAGAATTAAAAAATTGTTTAGCCAAATCTAAACGATTGCGTACTAAAAAATCTTGAAAAAATAAACGATCGTGTAAACAAATCTAAACAATCGTGTTAAAAAATAAACGATCGTGTACCAAAAGAATTTAAAAAAATCGTTTAGCCAAATCTAAACGATCGTGTATCAAAAGAATCTTGAAAAAATTCGCTAAACGATCGTGTAACCAAATGTAAACGTAGCCAAATTAAATGATCGAGTAACCAAATTAAACGATAGAATTGAGAAAATAAATTGTAGCGAAATCTAAACGATGGTGCACTAAACAATAGCCAAATCTAAATAATCATGTACCAAATATATTACGCGTGCGTTGTTGACTGCGTGGTTGACGAGGCATTTTTTGTATTTTTCACTATCGGCCTGTGGGCTTTTTCCATTTCTGAAATTGTTCTATACAGTGTATATATTTTGCCCCTTTGTTATATTTTTGAAAAGACATCTTTTAATTACAAACCATAATTATAATTAAATATACCTTATAATGTATTACTTTTATATTAATCAAATTAGTATAAAATTCCCATAAATAATTTGAAAACTTCCAATTATTTTTCAATATTAAGTTAACAAAGGGATTTTATAGACTTATAGATTAGAAGCTTTAATGATATTACATTAATTAATTAAACTCTTTAATTAAATTAATCAATATGTAACGACCCAACTCCTTATTTTAAGATGAGATCATTTACTATTAAAATAAATAACAATTTTCGTATTTAAAAAAAGAAAAGGAGGAAAATAACTAACTCTTTTATAAATGACTTCAAGCATATGTTCATAAATCATGATTTGATAAAAGAAAAATGCTAAGCAAATAATAATATCCTAATTTGGGGCCTATCTAATTTTAAAGAAAATAATATAAAATAATTAACGAGTTCCAATAAACTCAGATAAAATAATTAAAGTCAAAATACTGTAAATATGAAAAGTGGAAGCAAATGCAATTCTCCTAGATGGTTAGTTGGGTCAATGAGTCAAAATACTGTAAATATTAATACATTTGAGAGGTGGAATAAAAATTTACTGATTGTCATTGTCCTTTTCACTAGATGGTTAGTTGGGTCAATGAGTTCAATCCACCTAATTAGTGCGATAGAATATTGTTTATTTCAGTTGTGTGGTAGTTTATTACGGTATTACCTGTTAATCATTCAAAGGAGAGAAGGGTGTGAGACATGAATAGTGTTCATTTTAGTGTTTAGCGAGTGGCTTATGCCTAAACACAACATTTATAATGTTTCACATGAAGAGAAACCGTTGAATTTACCATAAGAGTCTCCCTTCCCCCTCTTTGAGGTATCTAAAGTGTATGTTGCTTTTTACGATTTTGAGCATGTACCTCAATCAAGAGGTTTGAGGATTGAGTCCCCCAACCTCATATGTTGTTGAACTTAAAAGGATAAAGAAGGTTTTATGTTGTTTTGTATGTGCTATAGGAATTTATGTCCACAAACTCTTAGTTTGTAGTTTAAAATCAAATTCTATTCGTTAAAGTGGTTATTGAGGACTTATACATGAAAATAGAATACTATAATCTTGAATCCAATAAACTAAGGTCTCGAGGTTACCTAGTGTACACTTGAACTTTATGTAGAGACATAAACGTGGATTAACTTCGAGTATATAGCCCGAACGGTCTATAGTATATAGTAAAAATGATGTGATCCTGAATCGTTCATGTAGAGACATCTTATATAAAGAGTTTGCATAAGACTCTTGACTGTATAAAACTAATTATTTCAATTATTGATGACCTAGGTAACTTAATCTTAATCTTGAGCTAACTATGAACTTCTGGTCAAACAAAATTATCCTTATATATTCATAGGTAAGGGCAGCTCAACGAGCTGGTCCAATAAGCCTTCCATTTTAGGGGTACAATTTTAAGTTATGCTGTTGACTGTATAAAACTGATTATTTCAATTATTGATGACCTAGGTAACTTAATCTTAATCCTAATAAAAAAGGGAGACATAGTCTCAATAACTAATAAAGAGGTCATGGGTTCTATTGAAAGCAATAAACACCAATACGAGCCTTACATGGAAACCCGAGAATCGAGAAAAAAACCCCTGATGGAAAATAGTAGACAGACATAGAGAAATTAAGATTGAATTTTTACCCTAATTGCAACTAAACTATATTTAGTGATTAACATGCATTAAAAATCCTAATTGAACTAAATTAGGGTTGAAGAAAATTATACCTTTGAAGATCTCCTGATCCTCGTAATCTCCTCACGAACTCGAAGACGAGACTATCATTAGAGTTGACTCGCTATTCTTCGCACTTAGAGCTGGGTTATGGGACTCGATTTGGTGAAGAAAATTGAGAGAATGATGGAAATTGGGAGTGAAAAATTAGGGTTGAGAAAGAGAGAAAATTAAGAGATTGTTAAAATTTTAACAAAATTTCAAAACTTTTTTAACAATCGAAAAGGAACCTATTTATAACCTCATTACATGCAAAGTTCATAAAAACTCAACATCTAATATTCCACTAATAGTTAGCGCAACTTAGTGAGCTAGATGTTTACATCTCATGTAGCCACCTATTCCACAAAGTGTTTGTGGGATTATCCAACAAAATATTGGATTTTCCCACTTAGTCCATAAGTGATATGGTCATTTGACCATTCAAGTCAAAGTTAAACTTTGACTTTTACTATTTTATCCGTCTTGACTAATTTTGATCTCCCGAACATGAATCCACATTTTTTTTCTAAAATTAGTATCACATTTGAATATAAAAGCAATCAAGGTTTGACTTTTCTACGTCAAAAGTCAACATTTTTACTTTTTACAACTTTGACTATTTTCATCAATTATGAGCTTCCAAATATGAATATATATTCATAATTTTAATATTTAAATCACATTTAAACATAAATCTCTATCTCAAACTTATAACGGATAACTATATCAAATATGTTTGTCACTTTCCCTCTCCTTACTTAATTCGAACAATTCAAATTATTCAAACTTATTGTTCTGAGTTAATTCCATATGAGCTAGCAGGGGGAACCTAATGAACTTATAGATCATGGGCTCCAATGATCCAAGATTAACTGGCTAAACCCTTTTAGACCGAATTAATCAACATTCGTTAACTAATAGGTCATTCCACTAAAGTCCCGTAGTTGCACTCCCTTCACTATACATATATTTGTGTCCATCTGATACAACCATGATCAGTAAGTTAATCCTTCATAAGTTGTTCGTAATCTCGGTTGGGTCAAAATACCGTTTTACCTTTGAGATTTCATCTTGCTCCTTAAGTCCTACTGATTCACTACACTGATTCACTATTGAACAATTGGTTTAAGGTCCAACCTATAAACCGAATCCCTCTCGTGCCAATGAGAGGGTGGGGTCTCTTGTTCAAGGCTTGAATTCAGTCTTTAAGAGAACAACTTATCTAGTAAATCAAAAAGCGGGTATGAGTGAATTCCATCTTGCACTCTATGTCCCTAGCTATCGATTTGGTTTTATCTCTGAAATGGGAGGTTTATTGGGCCAACGTTCTTGAGCTGCCCTCACCTATGCAGATCTAAGGATAATTTCATTTGAACAAAAGTTCATAGTTAACTCAGGATTAAGATTAAGTTACCTAGATCATCATAATCGAAATAGTCAGTTTTATATAGTCAACGATGTTAGAACTTGAAAATGACTATTTCATGGTTCCAGTCTTATGTAAACTATTTACATAGGAATCCCCCACTTCCATGTCTTTGCATGAACGATTCAGAATCACATCGTTTGTTATAACTATAAAGCGGGCCACATCTATATCATTCCCATAATAAAGCACCCAACCTTATTGATACACTCTAGATCGTTTGAGCTATATACTTAAACTTTTAATGTTTATGTCTGTACATAAAGTTCAAATATGCACTAGATAGCCTATGGACCTTAGTTTATTGAATTCAAGATTATAATACTCTAATTTCACTGATAAGTCCTCAATAACAATTTTATTGAATATGTAACGACCCAACTTTCCGGACTAAGCTGAGGTCACTACTAAATACCAAAACTCGACCATACAACATAAAATTTAAAACGGACCGGTCACGATTCATTAAAAACGTTAGGAACGTTACAAAGGACAGTTTCGGGCCCTATTTTAAATCAATCATAAAAGTCTCAAATAAAAAACTCAAGTCATCAGTTCAAAGTCACAAACCAAATATTCTAACAAAATACATAGCGGAAGCAATAAGAAAACCAGATGCGTCCATATGGCCTTCACGCATCCTTCCTGCCTCTCGTCGGTCTGCCCCTCGCTGTGCCCTTACCTGAAAAGTTTAAGAAGAGAAAAAGGGTGAGTATAAACATACTCAGTAAGGGACCCACTACCGGGCCCGTTAGGGAACAACAGTTAACTTCCTATTCAGGGGTACCCTACTTAACAGTCTAGTGGTTCCGTAGAACGCACATATCAGTCTAGTGCTCCCGGAGGATGCACATATCAGTCTAGTGCTCCCGAAGGATGCACATATCAGTCTTGTGCTCCCGAAGGATGCACACATCAGTCTAGTGCTTCCGAAGGATGCACATATCAGTCTAGTACTCCCGAAGGATGCACATATCAGTCTAGTGCTCCCGAAGGATGCACATATCAGTAAGGCACACTACCCCATAGATGAAGCTAACCGTTACCCCTCAGTCCATACTAAACCGTCTACAACAGTCATACCCCATCAACACTCATATTACAATCTCGCCATAGGCTTTGCCAGTCAGCTAGTACAGATTTAAACAACTACATCCTCGTTGCCATACGCGTAGCCGTAACTTCAAGGTCCATCGACATGTAATTCCAATCTATCGCGTAACCCGTTAACATAACCACACTATACCAGACATCTAGCATCGGGGTCTACTAGCAAGAAACTCCTTATACCCGATACAACAAGTTACAACTAGCGATCGGATTTCTCTTACATCAGACAAGAATATAATAACCATGCTTAAAAGTCAACACACATATATTTATTCGTTACAATTACCAACGTGTAATCCCCTGTGGACTACTACGTTTCCAACCTCGCTCCGAGGTCCAATAGTAGGAGAAACCCTTACCTGAAACTTGGTTATGCCCCTCGATCGAGTCCACGCTCAACGGATCCACCTAACAAAGACACGAAGGTTTTTAATCGATAATACTAGTAGAATTCATTTTAAATGGTCCTAAGCAACATCCGTTGACTTACCCAAGGAGAAGAAAGCTATCTCCAACCAAGCCTGCCGCAGAACCCGAGAACTTAAACGTCAATTCCTTAATACCTTCAAGGGATGAAAGATAGGACCAAAGCTTATTCCAATATTCAAACTCGCATCGGATGCAGCAACATCAGGGAATTCATCAAAACAATCTTTATCGAAAACTCACCGTGACCAGGAGTGGAGGAAGGAAGGCTTAGGTGGCTCGGCTCGGCTTGGCTCACTCTCGGCTCGGCTCGGCTTGGCCTCGGCTCACAGCTCGGCTCAACTCGGCTCGGCTCGGCTTGGCCTCGGCTCAGCTCGGCTCAACTCGGCTCGGCTCGGCTTGTGGCTCGTGGCTCGGCTCGGTCTTCGGCTTGACTCGGCTCGCGGCTCGACTCGCGGCTCGGCTCAAGTCAACTTACGGCTCGGCTCGGCTTGTGGTTCGCGGCTCGGCTGGATCTGCTGGTGGCTCGAGGCTCGGCTGGATTTGCTTGTGGCTCGGGTCGGGTCATCTTAGAACCGGGGCGACCACGAACATCAGCCTCCGGCGTTCGACGACGGAAAAGCTTCGCTTCAACGCGACGGAGAGCGACTGGGCGTCGGCGGAAGGTGGGGCGCACGCCGGTGGCTGGCGTCGTGAGTCCGAGAGGAGATCAGAAATCAGAAATAGAGGGAGGCCGCGGCGGACGAACGTCGAAGCTGGAAAGCTTCGACGACGTGGACAGAGACGGAGACGTGCGCGACGGAAGGAAAAGAAGAGAAAAGCGGGCGGCGGCGTGCACGGAGAAGAGATGGTGAACGGCGGCGCTGAACGGAAAGGAGAGAGAGACGTACTACTACTACTACTACTACTACTACTACTACTACTACTACTACTACTACTACTACTACTACTACTACTACTACTACTACTACTACTACTACTACTACTACTACTACTACTACTACTACTACTACTACTACTACTACTACTACTACTACTACTACTACTACTACTACTACTACTACTACTACTACTACTACTACTACTACTACTACTACTACTACTACTACTACTACTACTACTACTACTACTACTACTACTACTACTACTACTACTACTACTACTACTACTACTACTACTACTACTACTACTACTACTACTACTACTACTGCTACTACTACTGCTACTACTACTACTACTGCTACTGCTACTACTACTACTACTACTACTGCTACTGCTGCTGCTACTGCTACTGCTACTGCTGCTACTGCTGCTACTACTGCTACTGCTACTGCTACTACTGCTACTACTACTACTACTACTGCTACTACTGCTACTACTGCTACTACTCCTGCTACTACTACTACTACTCCTACTCCTGCTCCTACTACTACTCCTGCTACTCCTCCTGCTACTCCTCCTGCTACTCCTCCTCCTGCTACTACTACTACTACTACTACTACTGCTACTACTACTCCTACTGCTACTCCTACTGCTACTCCTACTGCTACTCCTACTGCTACTCCTACTGCTACTCCTGCTACTACTACTACTACTCCTGCTACTACTCCTACTACTACTACTACTACTACTGCTACTCCTACTACTACTCCTACTACTACTACTACTACTGCTACTACTACTACTACTACTACTACTACTACTACTACTACTACTACTACTGCTACTCCTACTACTACTCCTGCTACTACTACTACTACTACTACTACTACTACTACTACTACTACTACTACTACTACTACTACTACTACTACTACTACTACTACTACTACTACTACTACTACTACTACTACTACTACTACTACTACTACTACTACTACTACTACTACTACTACTACTACTCCTGCTACTACTACTACTACTCCTGCTACTACTACTACTACTACTACTACTACTACTACTACTACTGCTACTCCTACTACTACTCCTGCTACTACTACTACTACTTATTTTGAATAAGCCCTTCGTTCTGCGTGCCTTTATCTTCTTCATTTTTCTCTTCTTCAAACCCTAGTCGTCGCTCCAACCAGCGTCGTCGTTTTGCGTGCCTTTATCTTCTTCATTTTTCTCTTCTTCAAACCCTAGTCGTCGCTCCAACCAGCGTCGCCGGCTGCATTCTTCGTTCGACTCCATCTCACGCTCAGGTCAGTAGCCGATCCCTTCCAGTCGTCCACTAGCATTTGTTCGTCGCGCCGTCCACCACGCCGATCGTTTTCCACCGCGAAGTTTGTCTCTTCACGTTGCTTGGCTCCATCCGTCGTCTCGCACACCATCGTAGAAGCTCTATTCAGCTTAGATCGGAGATCTCTGTTGATTCAAGCCGAAACCACCGTCCTTGTAAGTTGCCGACCCGAGCCACTAGTCCCTTTAACTGCGTGCGCCCAGCCAATTCTGCCTTTAGCCGAGCCGACCAGCAAATTTTTTTTTATACTTATTTTGACATATTTGGACCTATTTTGGTAAGTTTTAATGGGTTTTAGGTAATACCCATTAAACGGAATTTTAGACTCTAATTAATTTAATTTGGATTTTTCCCCTTAAGGTTCAGTTGGCTAACACTTTGGAAAAATAATATGTGGAATTCTGCCAATAAGGTTTCAACCTTAACTTTGGGATTTGTCTATTGGAAAGCTTCGACTGTGCTAGATAGGGAATAAATATTTAACAAATCTCGAGGTAAGGGATTCTACTACTGGAACTTTGAACTGAATTTAAGAGACAACATGTATCACGACTACACATTGAGGTAGCTAAGATGCATAATGCGATGGTATAAATAATGATTGATGTTAAGTTGACGGCATTGACTGATGTTATGTTGTTAATGATAACTGTTATGTTTATGATTATTATGATACATGATATATTAATCACATGCTTAAAGACGTTATGATTAATATTTTCATGTTATGTTATGATGCTTAGATATAATCACATGCTTTTGGTTTATGGTGTCTCTGTTAACTTTATATGATAAGTTTCTTACTCCACCTGTATTGTGATTCTATCTATAGGGCCACTCGCACGACTAGGGGTGTTCCTACGGGATCACTCGCACGATTAGGGGGTGTGCCTACGAATCACGTGCACGGTTAGGGGACTATTATATTATGTATACGGGGCCGCTCGCACGACTAGGGGTGTTCCGACGGGACCACTCGCACGATTAAGGGTGTACCTATGCATTACATATATATTTATGGAGTGTGTACCTGCGATCACTCGCACGAATAGGGGTGTTTCCATGGGATCGCTCGCACGATTTAGGGGTGTTCATACAACCTCACTCACTCAGGTGCACTCCGTTGGACACACGATGCTACGTTTATGTTTCTAATGAAAAGTTAACAGATCACCAGTGGAACTAGTAGTGGGTCCTTTACTGAGTATATTTATATACTCACTCTTTCCTATGTTTAATATTTCAGGCTAAGGTAGAGAACTTAAGAAGTTGGTGAGCGATAGAAAATGATCCATGGTACGCCATATGGGACACAGTTCAGCTTCCGCACTTATTTTTATGTTTTCCAGTGTTTTAAATTTTAACCATTTTACTTGAGATGTTGTTATATTTATTTGTTTTTATTGTTAGAACCTGCGGGTCACGTTTTCAAATTATTTTTGTCGGTTTTGATAATCTTATATTTCATGAGTATTTTGGTTTTATAAGAATTTTAGACGTCTGTCTCTTCAAAGAAAGTGTATTTTGTTATTCGCCTTTTTGAGTAATGACCATAACTTAGCTTAAAAAGTTGGGTCTTTACAGTTTACTTACATATTATTTTGATTTAGAAATATGGCTATGTTGCGTTAAGACAATCTTGATTTAACAAAGGTATTGATAAAAGATCCCACTCATTAGACAATTCGTCTAAACCTTTCAAATGTTTTGTTTTATTCCTTACTCCCCCCCCCCCCCCTTTCATGTAGTGAAGGACATCTAGCATTGAACTTGCAGCCTTGATCACGTTCTGTGCCTTGTAACCACATCATTTTGGTAGTAGCCATTGTTGCGATTTAAGAAGACTTAAGTTGTCGATTTGAGTCTAATACGTTTCTTTTGAAAGACTTATGTATTAAGAATCAAATGTACCCTTGCAATCTTTTTTAATCATTGAAGTTTTCTTGTTTCATTTAAGCTTGAATTCTACATTTAAATGTGTGGTTTAAGAAGTTCTTTTGATTACTAGGTGTTCATCATGTCATCTCATAGAAACATACATCTCATAGAGTGACTAGGCAGCACACCTCCACTTGGTCACATGAAGTGACATCTGGGGCGGGGTATAACATACTCTAAGGGCCAAGCCCACAAATTCCAACATTCCCTCTCATGTTGGGACGTAAATATCAATAACAACTTGCTAACACAAAAGTCAAAGTTTGATATGAGAAACCCCTTGTGAAAACATCAGCAGTTTGTTGGTTCGAAGGGATGTATAGAATGTATATGCTCCCACTGTCAAGTCTTTCTTTGATGAAATGCTAATCAATCTTAACATGTTAGGTTCTATCATGTTGAATTGGGTTGTTAGTAGTACTTATAGCTTTAATGGAGTCTCACATTCTTGATGAAGATCAGATAGGACTTTATTGAGTCAAATTTCCTCACATATTTCCAAACTCGTAGCTTTGTATTCGGCCTGAATGCTGCTTCTGGCCACAACACTTTGCTTATTACTCGTCCAAGTTACAAGATTGCCCCAAACAAAGGTACAATAACTAGAGGTAGACTTTTTGTCAACAATAGATCCTGCCCATGTTTAGTGCCAACCATGCCCTAAGTGCAAATTTTAGCTGTTATTATGTTGAAATTTAGGTCCTAAAACTCATAGTTTGTAACTTTAAAATCACATTCCATTCAATAAAGTTGTTACTGAGAAATTGAATACTATTATCTTGAATCCAATAAAATAAGTTCCCAATGCTATCTTGAATAAACTTGAAATTTATGTAGAGACATAAACATGAATCAATTAGTTTGAGTATACAACCTAAACAAGTGATAATATATTAATAATATTGGACACCTTACTCTAGAGACACTATGAATGAAACCCACTTTGTAGTTAGTACAAATGATGTGATCTTGAATCGTTCATGTAGAGATATGAAAGTGGAGGCATCATATGTGAAGAGTTTACATAAGACTAGACCATAGAATAGTCACTTTTACGTTATAACACTGTTTACTATATAAAATTGGCTATTTTAATCATTGATGACCTAAGTAACTTAATCTTAATCATGAGCTAGCTATAAACTCCTATTCACATGGAATTATCCTTAGATCTGCATAGGTGAAGGAAGCTCATCAGCACTGGCCTAATAAGCCTCCCATTTTAAGGGTAAGATTAGCTAGATAGCTGGAGACATAGGTTCAAGGTGGAATTCTCTCCTGACTGCTTTAGAATCAGTAGATAGGTTGTTCTTTTATGCATTGATTAATCCAGGTTTTGAATAAACAATTTATATAAGTTAAGACCAACTAAAACAAATTTTGTCTTTAATGCTGAAATATATAACATAATAGAAAAAAAGGTTTCTTTTAATGCCTATTTACGACTCTTAAAACTTGGTCATATAAATCTCAATACGATTGGGAGATTGGTTAAGAATAGATTACTAAATTAGTTAGAAGATAACTCTCTACCTTCAGTGAGTTTTTTCTTAAAGGAATAATGATCAAGAGATCTTTCACCAAAAGTGGTCTCTCAGCCAAAATAGCTTTTAAGCTTGTACATTTAGACCTTTGTAGACCAAAGAATGTCAAAATTCAAGGAGGGTATGAATAAAGATCAATCTTGTTGATGATTACTCAAGGTTTGGTCATGTTTACCTATTGCATCACAAGTCTGATTCTCTTAAAAAGTTTAGAAAATATAAGTTGAAGTTCAGTATCAATAAGGTAAAACTATAAAGACCCTTTGATTAGATCGAGGTAAAGAGTATGTGGACTTACAATTCTAAGACTATTTAATAAACCATAAAATCCAGTCACAACTCTCTGCACCTAGTATGCCTAAGCAGAACGATGTATCAAAAAGAAGAAACTGAACCTTGTTGGACATGGATCGCTCTATGATGAGCTTTGCTTTATGATTCTCAAGAAAATAAGGAATTTGTATTGACAAATGCCACATTCTTAGAGGAAGACCACAACCATGATCATCAAACTCGTAGTAAATTAGTATTGAAAGTGATCTACAAAGACGTTACATATATGCCTAGTTTATCCATTAAAATAGATCCAATCACATTTTTCTTAAGAGTTGATAGTACCTTGATGTAGTGGGAAGGTTGTTCATGAGCCTGACCATTACCTAGTTTTATTGAAAACCAAATCATCATACTTGATGATGATTCTCAGGGCCTATTGACTTATAAGCAGGCAATGAATGATGTAAGATTATCTAATGATATCAAGAAATGGCTACCTACGCAGTTTGAAATAAAATATTTGTAAATGCACAATAAGTTCTTTGCATCCAAATTGTTCAGAGCTGCAAGAACTTTACTAATCATGTCTCAAGCACCTTATATAGACAAATGTTGTCTAGATCTAAAATGCAGAATTCCAAAAGGGTCTCTTGTACTACATATATGGAATTCATTTGTCTAAGCAATAATGTCCTAAGACACCTCAAGAGGTTAAGGATATGAGACATGGTCCTTTTGCTTCCACCGTTAAGAGTTTGATGTATGCAATATTATGTACTAGAGTTGACATTGGCTATTTAACAGGGATGGATTACCATTAAGAATATTCTAAAATAATTTAGAAAATCAAAAAATTATGTGCTCGTGTATAGTGCTAATTAGAATCATTTCTAAATATGCTAGAAAGTCTACATTGGAATCGGTAATCACTCTAAATAGAGGAGCAATAGTGTGAAGAAGCATGAAGTCAAATTGTACTACCTTATCCGGTAGTAATGCATCATGGGGACGTTCTAGTAACCCCGATACTTGTTGGGCAATTATGGCTATTTGGTTTACAAAGCCCTTTATGGCTAAAGTGTTTGAAAGGTCACCTAAAGAGTTTAGGTCTACGAAGTTTGTTTAGTAGGACAAAGTTGTAAAAAGTCAAAATGTTTACTTTTGACTTTGAAAAGTCAAACTTTGACCGACTATATATTCAAATGTGATTTGAATTTTGAAAAAATGAATGAGGATTCATGCTCGGTAAGTCAGAATTAGTCAAGACTGTAAAAATGGTAAAGAGTCAGAATTTGACTTTGACTTGAATGACCAAATGATCATTTTGCCCTTTGATTGAAGTTAGTGGAAAAATCCAACATTTTGTTGGATAATCCCACTAACACTTAATAGGATAAGTGGTTAGATGGAATGTAAACACTTAGTCTACTAAATTCCACTAATGATTAGTGGAAAGTGAGATATTGAACTTAGGTGAATTTTTCCATGCAATAGTTGCATGTCTTTTGCTTATTTAAAGGCTAGTTTTTAATTTTTGGTAATTTTTAATTTTTGAAAAAACTTTTCGAAATTTTTAATTTTTTACATAGAAACAAAATGTGGAAAACTCACCCAAGTACTCCAAACCCTAATCCAAAATCCACCTCTCTCTCTCTTAATCCCTTCACTTATCAAGTCTCATGATCCGGTTTTAAGTTCGAAGAATAGCGGGTCAACACTAGTGGTGGTCCCAAGTTTGTATCCATGAGGAGATTACGAGGATCAAGAAGCTTGTAAGGTATGAGTTTTCCTTAACCCTCACTTAATTAGGGTAATTGCATGTTAATTCCTCAATAGTTTAGGTGCTATTAGGGTAAAACTAATCTTCTTTTCTGATGTGTGTGTCTCGTTTTCTATCAAATCGAACGTCGAATTTTATTATTTTATAATGTATATTTTGCATTTTATAAAATTATTGAGTCTATTTAGTTTGTCTATTTACTTATGCAAAAAGATCTCATTAGATTTTTACATTAATATCTAAGGTGGAGATTAAATAGTTAAAAAGTCTAAAATATATATAAGGAATAAATTGATACATAATAATATTTAGAGACTAAATTGTTATAAAATTGAATATTTAAAGACGAAAAACGTACCATTGCAAACAAAATCTCACAAACTAAATTGATACTTTAATGAAAGTTAGGAGACTAAAAGTGATTTTTAACCTTAAAATGATATCGTCAAACTTTACAAATACTTCTGAACAACGTTACCCATTTTAATTCAACGTTTGTAATCACTTAATTTTTGGGTAATTCATTACTAGTTACTAATTGTACAGATAAATAAATGACGTTGTACATAACCATCATATTATTTTTGACTTTTGCATTCCATTAGTTGATTTTCTAAATATATAAATTCCATTGATTTGATTAATTAAACGTGCCTTAACGGTCAAAACCCTCATTAAAATTCATTCATAATCAACTTAAATATTTAGAAAATTATTTAATTTTGCAATAAATAGTTGACAATTATCGACTTGAACTACACTCGAACTAGTTAAATATGGAAGATTAGAGTTTCAAGTTTCTAATCTCATGATTTTGTGTTGAATTCCAATAATAAATAAATGGTAAGTCGATTATTTAGACAGTTTTGATAACTGTTTTCGGATTTTAGTATTTGAAGATTAATGTTATTTTCTCTCCATTTATTGAATTTTCATATTTTTAAAGTAAACTTAATGTTGACACTTTAGCTAATTTTTTTTTAAGAAAAATAAGTTCTTTAAAAACTATTTCTTACTTTTTTTTCAAGAAATTTTAGATAAATGACTTATAGGCTTAATTTTAACGTACTAAAAATTAAAACAAATCAAATGGTTATCAAAGTCTTCAATGATGCAAAAACTTAGAATTTCTCAATTTCTTTTTTCATTTTAGAGTACAATAAATGAGGTATGAGAGATTTAAACTACCATTCAAGTGAAGAAGTATATGCAAATTATTGTTAAATAATGTATATTTTGACTTAAATATTATTTTTAATTACATATTTGTAAGTAAAATATGGAAACAATTAGAAAAGTATGAGTTTGTACTTTAAACTTGGGACGAGTGAAAACCATCAACTAATAATTTTATAAATTTAAACTATTTAAACTTAAAATTTTCATAAATGTATATAAAATATATTTTTTAAAGATCTTGAATTGCGTCCAACATATATCATATGTATTATAAATTAACCAAATAAAACACACATATATTATATTTTATCTGTTATATCTCTAGTTACTTTTAAATTTGATGTCATGTTCTTATTGTTTAAATTTATAAAAGTTTATTCACTTTTAAAGTTTGATGTTTTTTTCCTTTCAATAATATGAACTCAGCTTAATTGATATTTGTGTGTTGCTGAACACAAGAGGTCGCGGATTCAAATTCTCCTATAGTAGGGGTGTAAGAATAACCCGATAACTCGGACTACCCAACCCATATTATGGGTTGAATTAGTTCAACATGTGGGTTGGTTTGGATCTCGAATTGGGGATTGAAATATTCGGTTCAACCCAACCCAACCCGAATTAATAATATACATAAAAAAAAAATATATATATATATATATATATATATTTAATTATTTATTTAATATTTATGTATTATATTTGGAATGTTAAACTTTTATGGATGTTTGGAACTTTGAGTTTCAATTTTTGGATGTGTGTATTTATTGATATGATAGATACAACAATGTTAAACTTTACAAACATTAGAAATTAAAAAAAAAAAAAAAACAACACAACCCGACAACCAACCGAACCCATATTTTAAGGGTTGGGTTGAGAATATAATTTGGATTACCAACCTAACCCCAACCCATTTATACCCCTACTAAAAAGTACAAAATTTTATGTCAGTTGAAATATGTGCATCCCAAGTTTCTTCGCTTTTATTTATAACAACATTTTAAAATTATTTCGTAGGAAAATATCTCTCTTTGTAGAACAACTCTAACATTATTTTTTAAAATAAGAAAGGTAGGTGCAATTGAGGTAAGAGAAACTCTAAGATTTATATCATATCATGGGCAGTGAAAATTTCAAAATGTCAGTCTCTGAGATTAGATTTGTGGTTATGTATGTTATGAGATTGATTCTAGAATCAAAGGTAAAAGAGTTAAGAAGGAGCAAAATAAGATCAAAGGGTCAACATGAACTTAGCTCAACTGAAACTTGTATGTTCAGATGAACAAGAGGTTTTGGGTCAAAATCTTCCCATCCCTACATTTATTACAATATCTTTTCAAAAAAAAAAAAAAAAAAAAAAGATAAAGGCAGCGACATAACCAAAATTTTATGTAGGGACACAAGTTCATATAAATATAAATTTAGATGCATCCATAGAATATTCAAGTCATATAATATTGTCAAAACAAGAAAAACAAACACATACATAAACAGTGGCAGTTCTAAAATTTCATGTTAGAGTGCACAACTTTATATGAATTTAAAACTTTAGCTCATTAATGTCTTCAGTTATGTCATCTTTTAGAATATATAGTATATCTATTGTGTGTCTAATATGTAGTACCAAACATTTTTTTTAAGAAAAAATAATATTACTATTGGCTACAAAATTGAAAATAATTCTTTTTGTCTAATACAATAACTAATTTCCAAGTTGTTCACTCCAGAGAAATTTAATTAGTGGAGTTCAACTTGTGTTGATGTTGATTATGATGCGATGTGGTTTGATCTCTAGTATTTGATCATCTGATTCTTTCTCAGTTGAATGTCTACGTTTGATTTGAGGAATCAGAGCACGTGATGTTTTTGAAATTAGAGTTTCTGAAGAAAACTTGTATCTTCAAAAGAACTTCAATCTTCAGGGGTGGTCGACTTCAGATGTTCGGGAGTCTTCTAGCTCTTGGGAGAATTCTTTCTAGACATCTGGAGTAAATTTTTTTGTCACCTACAAATGAAGAGAACTTCTCTATTTATATAGTTCTCTGAGGCGCTTTGTGGGCTTGGGCTTGGTTGGTCTATATATTGGATTTTAAGTCTTAAAACTCATAGATAATAAATATAATCCATTGATCGTTATTAATAAAGTGTTATTATTATAATTTCAATAGTGTTATTGATTATGTTGTTAGCTTTGTTTTAATAACCTAAATCAAATAAACCAACATCCTAAGCTGGTTGATGAGTCTTGAACAGTATGTAGAGACATACAAGGATCAATGTTCAAGATCAGCTTAAATGATCTATAGTATAGGGTTAAGGTTGGGTACCTTATTCTGATAACACTATGGATACGCTCACTTTGTATTTAATACAAACCCATTGATCCAACGCATTCATGTAGGCGACATGCGAGTGAGGGTATCTTATGCAATAAGTTTGCATAAGAAGGGACCACGAAATAGTAACCACTAGATATAACTACGTTAACTAGTTTTGTTTCTATTTCATTAAGATGACCTAGGTAACTTAGTCTTAATCCTGAATGTATTATGAACTCCTATTCGTGAGGGATTGTCCTTTGATTTGTACGGGTAAGAGTGGCCAGATTGTCGACTTAATATGCTTATCATTTTGGGGACAAGACCGAGCGGAAAGTTGGGATCATAATCACATAAGATGAAATTCACTCCTTCCTGACTTTAGGGTAAGTAGATAAATGTTCCCTTAAATAGTGTTTCCAGGAATTGAACAAAGGGTCCTACCCTTTCTATGGCACGAGAGGGATTTCTGCTTAGTGGTTGGATCATAAACAGGTTGTTCATTAGAGGAACATTGGTATTTAAAGACTAGAAGTAACCTAGGGATAAAACAATTATTTGACCCAGCTGGTATTATGAACACTTGTGAAATACTAACTTACTGGTATTGGTCTATATCCATGGACACAAAAATATATTTATAGTGAGAAAAGTTCAACTGTGAGTCTTTAGTGGAGTGTATACACAATTAATGAATATTAATTAATATGGTGAATGAGTGTAGCCAATTAATCTCATATCATTGTAGCTTCTGATCTGTAGGTCCATTAGGTCTTCTTCCTAGTTCGTAAAGGGTAATGAGATTTAATTATATTGGTTGTAATTTGAAATGTTCAAATATACTTTGGAAATTAATATAATGTATGTTGAAACATTATAATATAAAGTTTATATTTTAATTAGACTTTATTATATAAATTTAATTTTGGATATGATTCAAAATTAAATTATGAGAGATAAAATATTTGAATGAGTTTAAATATCAATTTAATGTGAATTAAATTCATATTAAAACTATATGTTAAAATTTTATGTGTATATGATACATATTAAAACTATAGTTTATGAGAGAAATTTATATTTGAATATGATTCAAATTTAGATTAAATTAAATATAAGATATTTAATTTAGAAATTAATTAATTAGAGAATTAATTAATAGTTTAGTTTAATTTGATTTAATTAAATTTGATTTAACTAAATTAATTAAATTAAAACTATAGGTTATTCGAGAGATATCCATTTAAATATGATTTAAATGAAATATTAATTAAATACGATTTAATTAATTATTCTAATATTAATATTAATTTATTAAATTAATAGGGAATGTGGGTGGTTTTCCCACGTTCCCATTTTTCTCTTAACTTCCCACTTCTTCCGTTTGAAGAAGAGGGAAGTTTATGCGTAACAAAAGAGAATGAGAGTTCTGAGATTCTGCAGATGCTCCCAATTCTCTTTGGAATAAAAAAAAACTCTCTCGCTTTCTCAAAAGAATTTCCTTCCCTTCTAATTGGTTCCCACAAACAAAATAACCTAAAGAATATGAAGGTTTCCAAGTGGTGGTGTCTCCAAATTTGATGGTTTGTAGATTCAGAGTCATCCACGATCGTAAGCTTCCTCCTCTTTGTATTTCAAATAACCTAAAGAATATGAAGGTTTCCAAGTGGTGGTGTCTCCAAATTTGATGGTTTGTAGATTTAGAGTCATCCACGATCGTAAGCTTCCTCTTCTTTGTATTTCTCTGTATTTTATTTTTAGAAGCATGCTTAGCCTAATTAATAATTAGATTTTGCCAATGTACTGGTATTTTTAAGTTCATAATTAAATTGAGTTCAGATCTCTATTAATTTTTCGCTGCATAGGGCTTTAAACCCTTCACGACCATATATGAGGCCCTGATCGCGTGCTACCGATGCAATGAAGGTCTTGCAATTAGAACACTATGCAAAAAGACTCATGAGAGTAATTTACAATTCGTGGAAGGGTTATGGATGAAAGGTTTCTACATAAAGGAGTTATGTGGCAAACAGTTGAGCAATTTGAGTAACCTCACCAAGAAGCAATGACGTGATTCTTGTGTTAAAAAGTTGACAATTTATATGACCTTCCCTAATCCAAATTCAAGATAAAGAATGGGCAGAAATATGTGACATTCTGATATATTAGAGCACTTCTCGTTGCCGGCAAAGGCAATCATTCTGAAATGGAAGAATTCACCGGAGAGACCTATAAATAAAGAAATTCCTGCAATTTTGAAATTGTTTTACCATGATATTTCTTAGGAAAGAACTAAGAAAATATCTAAGACTTACGAAGACTCAAAACGAGCTTGATCCTGGTGAGAATTGCAAAGAAGTACAAGAAAACTCTTAGCCGAGGAGGCTAGGTGGAAGAGCTAGTTGATTGTGACTGTGTGCGGTTCTTCTTATAAAAATATTTTCGAAATGAAAATGATTCCTAAAAATGTGTTTGAACCTTTAAATGTAATTCTATTGAGACCATGAACTATATGATTCTCTTAAGTTTTCCAATTTCTAAAATGCATGACTTATAAATGAATTGGACTTATTATGAATAGAAATGATGTATTATGAGGAATGCATGAGATTCGATAAAGTTTGAAATGAGATGATCTTTGTACCCCATGCGATGAGAATGCCTCATACTTGTTGCATGTTCTAGAATAGAATGCTCTATTTATGCTATGTGATCTTGAATAAGATGTCTCATACTTGCTGTGTGATCTAGTGTGAGATATCCTTTGCTTGCTGTGAGATCTAACAATGGAAGATGCGTTATGTGTAGTGGAATTGGTGGAACTTGTTAAATGCTTTAAGATTATTTTGCATACTTGGAACTTGACAAAAGAGTATAGTCAACGCTTGAGCTGAAGGGTCTAAAGATGTAATTAAATATATAGAATGATTCTGCGCGATGATTATGTCCTACGCTATATGCAAGCTATGCGATATGAGTTACTATGAAAGAATTGAAAAGAAACGATCTCAATGAGTTATGATGAAATTTTTTTAACAAGGGGATAATTTCAAAATGATTTATTAAAATAGTTGATGATATTGAGATATTGTGAATCGCCTAAAGAATGAGATTTGGTTTGATTTAAACTCAATGTTTTATTGATCATGATACTGTATATTATTCATACCATTGTGATTTGACAAAATGGATTTAAAGCGTTAAGGCAACTTGAATAATTTAAGGCGATTGATAAACGATTTTACTTACTAGATGTTTTCGTCTAACCTTTCAAATGCTTTGTTTTATTCCCCCCTCCCCCCGAGGTAGCAAAGGACATTCAACGTTGGACTTGCAGCCTTGATCGCTTACCGTGCCTCCTTAACCGCATCATTTTGGTAGTGGCAAATATTAACTTGCATAGCATATAATAGCTAGGTGAGAGAAGTACAAGAGTTTTTTGAATCATGATTTGTAGTTTTGTGATGAATGTTGAAAAATGTACTAAATGTACTTGTATCTGAAGTATCAATGAAATTTCCACAATTCACCTATCCACATTCCATGCTAAATTTCCTTGTGATTGCCTTTTAATTCCATTTACTAGGTGTTGGATGCGTTACTTCACGGAGAATCTCACCTAGAATGTCTAGGCAGTCGCGTCCTTATTCCATCACATAGAGTGAACTAGAGCGAGTTGTGATAAACTGGTATCAGAGCATAAGTTCTTGGGAAGGGTCTTGAGTATTGTCATGTATATAGAGTCAAGTGTTAGTATGAAAGTCTAATGTATTAATGCGATATAGGAACTATGGCACCATGAGGAAGGCCAAAAGGAGTCAAGCAAGTGGAAATGGATGTTCTAGCTACTGGGAGTGTCAATCGAGTGCAAGCATCTAATGAGTGTTGGAATTTGTGTCCTAAAATTTGTAAGTTGTAGTTTAAAATTAGATTTTATTCAATAAAGTGGTTATTGAGGACTTATTAGTGCAAATTGAATGCTATAATCTTGAATCAAATAAACTAAGGTCTAAGACTATCTATTGTAGACTTGAACTTTATATAGAGGCATGAACATGGATCAAGTTCAAGTATATAGCCCAAACAGTCTATAGTGTATGAATAAGGTTGGGCACCTTATTTTGGGGACACTATAGATGTGACCCACTTTGTAGTTAGTACAAACAATGTGATCTTGAATCGCTTATGTAAAAACATGGAAGTGGAGGCATCCTATGTAAAGAGTTTACATAAAAATTGGAACCATGAAATAGTTACTTTTAAGGTATAATACAGTTGACTGTGTAAATATGACTATTTCAATTATTGATGACTAGGTAACTTAATCTTAATCTTGAGCTAACTATGAACTTCTATTCAAATGGAATTATTCTTAGATCTGCATAGGTGGAAAAAGCTCAATAGTGTTGGCCCAATAAGCCTCTCATTTCAAGGGTAAGACTGGGTGGATGGCTAGGGACATAAGTTGTAAAACAGAATTCACTCTTGCCCGTATTAGGGTTAGTAGATAAGTTGTTCCCTTAGTGACTGAATTAGATTCTTGAACAAGGGGCTTCACCTTATTACAAACTACGAGTTTTAGGACATAAATTCCAACAATACACTACTACAAATTTGGGTTTCAACGACGTAAAATATGTGTCATAAAGAGTTTCAACGACACACTTTTCGCGTCATTGAAGCCACTTTCAAGAAAAGCTCTTTAACGACACTTTGGAAAATGTGTCGTTAAATATGATTCGGTGACACTAAAATTGTGTCATTAATACATTTACCTTGACGCAATAAATATGTCGCTGTCATCTATAAAACGACACCAATATAGTGTCATTAATACTCTTACATTGACGCAAATTATGTGTCACCGTTATCTATACCTTGACAAAAATATATTGTCATTAATACACTTACATTGACGCAAATCAGGTGTTGCCGTTATCTATACCTCGACACTAATATACTGTCATTAATACTCTTACATTGACGCTGTAATTGTGTCACCGTTATCTATACATTGACACAAATATATTGTCATTAATACACTTACATTGACGTAAATCAAGTGTCACCGTTATCTATATCTCGACACTAATATACTGTCATTAATACTCTTACATTGACGCTTTAATTGTGTCACCGTTATCTATACCTCGACACGAATATATTGTCATTAATACCCTTTTATTGACGCTTTAAATGTGTCATCATTATCTATACCTCGACACAAATATATTGTCATTAATACCCTTATATTGACACTTCAAATGTGTCACCGTTATCTATACCTTGACCCGAATATATTATCATTAATACCTTTATAACGACACTAATATATTGTCATTGTAAATGTTTCGTTACACATAGTTCTTGCCAAGAAATGTGCTTTGACGACACTGTTGCTGTTTACTAAAGGCTTATATGTCGACACATGTTTGGTCTCGTTATTATTCTTTTTCGCAGCACGTATTTCCTGTCATATATTTCTTCTTTCAAAAAAATTAATTACTACATTTTAACATTATGCACATTTGTTTGGAAAGATATTTATATTGATAATAAAAAATGTAAATTACATTGTCGGTAAAGGTTTTCCAATAATCCAAAAGATAAATTAACTGTAATATATGTACGACCAAATCTAATCAAACTAATGTAGGAATGAACTTGATCGATACCATGATCCATATATTCTTCAATTACCTACAAAGTTGAAGAAAATGAACCTTAGTCAACTTTCATTACGGAAAATGCATAAGCATAAGCATAAGCATAAGCATAAGCATAAGCATAAACATTAAGTACATTCCAAATAGGAACTTTTTAACATAAACGTCCAAAGTTCATACAACCAAGGTTCTTTATAAAAGACCCATAAAGAACACAAAAGATAAAAGAAAAACACCGACTACATAAGCAAAAGCATAAGCATAAACAGAGAATCAAATAAATATGTTTCAATTCAATCTTTAAAGACCTAACAATATTCTGATTTAAATTTAAAACTTAAGCATACACGTATCCTTAGCCCCCCTTCAAAGTCATTTATAAACTTAAACATTAACTTAGCATCTCACTCACTCCTTCCAAGGTCATTATCAAAAATAAATGTATCACTCCCCTCCCACCCAAGTCATACAACCAAGTTTCTTAGTAAAAGATTCATAAGGGAAGCAAAAGAGAAATAAAAACACCAACTTCATAAGCATAAGCATAATATATAAGTAATGCAATAATTTGTTTTGATTCATTCTTTACAGACCCAACAATGTTTCAGTTTGCATCAAAGAACAACTTAAGCATAAACGTACCCCTAGTCCCAACCCCCCGCCCCCCCAAGTCATTTCTAACCTTAGCAACTCACTTCCTCCTTCCAAGGTCAGAATTAAACATAAATGTATCTCTCCCCCCCCCCCCCCCAATTTCCCACTCCCTCACCCCTTCTAAAGTCAAAATTGAGCTTAAACATGAACTTAGCACTCCCACCGTCCCGCTCCCCACTTCCAAGGTCATTAATAAACCTAAACATAGACTTACCTCCTCCATTCCACAAACACCTATGCTACGAATAAAACTTTACAAGTAAACGAAGTGAACGAGAAATTAACAAAACAAAACAATGTCAACACAGTTCCTAAAACATGTGTAAGCAGATTGAACAAAATAGCTAGCTTATCAATGACTACCATAACTGCAGGATAGTCAACACAACTATGAACAGAGATCCAAAGTACATGTCAACATGATTCCTCAAACATATGTCTAAAAATCAATAAAAGAGCATTTCAATGACTACCATAACTGCAGGATAGTCGACGCAACAACACGTGTTGTAATAAAATCCACACAGAAAAGCATATAAAGTTGTCTCGTTTACAAATTTTACCTTTGAGATTGGGAACAGAAAATATATTTGTTAACGAATTTAGCCCACTCCGTTCTTACGACATCTAAATCGTCCTGTGAGTATGTTGAGGTTGATCCTTCCATCTATTCATCATTTAAAAATGATTTAATATGCAACAATTGTACATAACATAAGTAGTTCAAAAAGGTAAAATGAAATACTTACTACTTCAATGATTGTCCTGTTGCTTGACAATATTATATCACGCATGAATCGCATCACATAATACCCGCACTCCACAATGCCACCTTGCTTCGGACACTATCCATCAGAGAAAAAGAACAAAATACCCATGTTACAGTTGCAAAACATAAAGTATGTTTACCTATTTCTTCTACTAAATCCCCACTCCTCATACCTTGATTATCCTCCAAACAGGCTTCTTCTTGTTCGAAATGTCGAAAGCCCTAAGAATGCATATCAAACAACGTAAGTTATACAATCATTGTCTCATATGCAACATATTAACTCATTATTGTTTTATCATAGATAAAAGTTCCAACATACATCCGGACGACATCAGAGGCATCATTGTTAATTCGATTTCTCAAAGGATCCATCCAATATGCAGTGCCTCTTGAAAAATCGATGGCTATTAGACACCAATGGTTTCTATATTGACAGGTAAATGTGAGTTAAACTTAGAATGAAGGTCATATAGTTCATTAGGTGCATTAGCTGAAAAAAGTTTTACACATACCCTGAATTGTATGGAAACATCAAAATCTGACGATGGTCGGTCCCAAGCAATCTAGCATTCAGGATCTGTGCTCGATCTTCTTTACTTATACCAACTGAAACAGAGCCAGCGTCTGCAAACTTGTAGGATCCCAACGTTCCATTCTCTTCCATCACTTTGTAGAGGTGACTACAAATATGAACAACATACTCGACTTTACAGCGTGGTACACGTTATTATACTATGTAATTGATGTACAAAAGAGGTAACTTACAACATGAATGCATCAATGCATTGGGTTGATATAGGCTGCATTTGACAAAATTCTTGGAGTGCCTCGAGGAATATGCAACATTTTCGTTCATACCCAAAAACTTTATCAGGTACGTGAATTTGAATTTTTGACCTAATATAATCAAGTTCCCATAGCAATAATCGTAGTGTAACTGGTGCTCTCTTTGTATTCAGTGTCAACGACGATAATCGCGGATCAGCTTGGTACACGCTTTTCATCTGCCACAAACATAAAATCTCATCCATATGAAATATATTTAAACCAAATCCATTGTGAAAAACACATTACCTTTTCGTCTAGGGGAATGACTAAATGACGAGGCCATAACAACTGTGAACCAACTTCTTGGGAAAGCATAGTCCTACCTTCCCTTGTTGGAACAGGAACGAAGCAATTACCATCGGTAACCATGTCCACTGATACCTTCACGTTGTCACCGTCCATGTAGTAGTCGAAAATAGTTCCAGCACCGACAACATTGTCCTTAGTCCCAATTGTAAGTCGACAAGAAGTGCCATCCTACAATATACAGTGAAAGAAAATATGATCATATTACTATATTGCATCTGAGAAATTGGAAACTATAGGAATCAAATTCATATTGACCTTCACTTTTGTCAAAGTCTCAATCGATGCACAAACATATTTGTTCTCCTCACCAACCTTCGCCGCACATAAGTGTTAATTGATCAGATATTTAATCATTAAAAAAATAACGTTTGAGTTAAAAAAATAAAAGTAGATGCTTTCTACCTTATCTTGTTTTTCTATTGTCAAGTCCTCTATTGTCAAGTCTTCTAGAACTTGTCTATTTTCTTCTTTTGCGTCATGGTCATTTACATCATATGATGTGTCAATACTTTTAGAAGCCATTTGACTCTTGATCTTGCTCTCGTCAGTTTCTCCCTTTGTGGCCACTTCAGGAACCTTCTTATGCTTCATTAATTCTGCTTCCAGTTCTAAGATACGAGCAGCCATTCTCGCTCGCTCTTCAGCATAATCTTCTTCTTTACCGACCTTCTTTCGTTTTTCTCTTGCAGTGTGGAAGTATTTACTTGGTGTGACGTATTGACCTACCCCTCGAATCCTTCCTGGTGGATCATTCCCTTCGATGGCTTGCGATAATATATCACAAGTTAAGTTGTCCATTGAATGAGACGCACGTTTTGAAACAAGTAGGTTGTCCTATCATGAAAAGGTTATAGTATTTTTAGTAAGTACAAAAAAAAAAAAAACACCCTTACAAGAGGAAAGTACTTACAATTTTATTGGCCACCTCCTTTGTGTCTATGTCTGGAATCTCTCCATCTTTAGTAGTTCGTGCTTTCTTCCATACTAAAGCACGATCAATTAACTCACCATTAGATGTGCTTGCTTTCTGAAAAAGGAAAGAACATTATGATTAGTTATAACGCATTACATGTTGCATTATTCGAACTTATATATACTATTCCTTGCGTACCATCTCTTCGGTAAGGTTTGCATAACCTTTTCGCGACATTCGATGGTTGTACTTGTTGTTCTTTCTCCGCTCACGTCCCTTGTTGCTAACCATCTTCACACATAAACTACATTTTAGTATAATTACTGTCATATATGAATGAAGAGAATGGTGATTATAGTTACCTCAAATTGTTCGGTTAATCTGGAAGCGACAAATATGTTCCAATGCTCACGATCGATGAAAGAGTATTCTGTTGGTGGGTCTTTTAGTTTCTCCAAATCTTTCTTATATGGTAATACATGCTATGTAGTTAGCGACGACTTGAAGTTTCGAAAACATACACTCGCATTTTGTAAAATACTCTTTTTGGATCTGGGGTCTACTACGAAGCCACCCTATTACATTACATTATATAATGAACGTTAGTGACAAAATGCGAACAACGTTACTAACTAAAGGTCAGAAAATTACCTCAATTAGTTCGTAAATTTTATCTTTGAGCTCTGTAGGTACATCCTTCCAGGATTGGTAACTGATCGGAACATGAACCCGCATGGTTGTATCAATGAAACTCTTTAACTTGGTTGCACGTTCACCAATGGGTTGACCGAGCTCATTGTATTCAACCACTCTCTTGTGTCCACCACAACTAACCTGTGTGATCTTAGACATTCCCGTAGGTCTACGTGTACCTTTACCTTTATTAATGACTCCCTCGGTACTTGGTACGCTCGAGCAACCAGCTTCTAATCTAGCTTGTTTTCCAAGTGTCATTGTTTGGTAAGTGATGGTCCACCTGCATGAAATGACACATAATTTTCAGTATAATACACTATTCATCAACATATCAATTATTTAGGCGAAATGAAAATGAAAAACAATAATCATAAACAACAATAAGCCATTAGTGAGATCCATCAGAAAGTTGACATAACATATAGATCAACATACATGAAGATTTGATAAGTTTGTTACAAGACGTAAAAGAAAATGTTTACAAGTATCACTAATCGCTCAATGGAAATACTAAAAAACAAAGCTAAGAACTGCCAAGTGGACTATTGAATACTACAAGTAGATCTTCCAGATTGGAATTAAAAGTGTCCTGCAAAGAAAGAAACAATAATATTATTTATTAGGCTTAAAATGAATGTTTTTCAATGACTAGAATGAATGATGGGAAACTTTGGAGAAACATTATATTACCAAATGTTTATGTGTTTACCCAAGTGCCTTCACAGTCGACCCTAGTATATGGGATCTCTTCATCTTCTCTAGTCATGTCTGCTGGACATTCTAAAATTGTCGAACAATGGAGGGATGTATCGCCTAGCTCGTCGTTGTAACAATTATCAACAAAATCTTTTTCTTGTGGCTTCACAACGACGGACCATCTATCATCACTGGGATCTTTAACATAGAACACTTGTCTTGCTTGTGATGCTAATATGAATGAATCTGAATAGTGTCCTATACGATTGAGGTCAACTAGTGTGAATCCAAGATCGTCTACTCGTACTCCATTCTTCGTATCGACCTAGTCACATCTAAACAGTGTGACCCCAAAAGTGTTGTAACTGACTTCCCATATTCCTTGAATCACACCATAGAAGGACATGTCAGCAATTATCGGGTTTTTGTCTTTGGCACTAGCCACATGCATTGTTGATACAACGAACATAACCCCACTATTTTGAACCGTTCTAGTGTCATCACGGCGCTTTGTGTTGTAGCAAATTCCATTGACTTTATATCCCTTATATATCATTACAATGGGATGTGGGCCATGTGCAATCCATCTGATTGTCGTGCTCACGACTTGACCTTCCTGGATTTCACGCATGACCTATTATGGCGATCATAATTAGTCACGGTTGTTCGTACTTTCTATTATGTGTCAATAACATGAAAGTACATTTAAACAACATACCTCGTCTCGTATCCAGTTAGGAAATGATCTATTGTGCTCATCTCGCAACCATTTCTCATTTCTTGCCCTTCGTGGGTTGGAAGATTTCAAGATTTCCATATGTCGTCTATGTAAGGCCAATCGAGTTGGAAGTAGTGAGTATCATTTATTTAAAAGAATGTATATAAAAGTAAAATAACTTGTCAACGGTAATGAATCGTACTCTCTGTATGGATGAACTTCTTCAATGTTTTCTAGTATGTGTAGATGTGCTTGTTTTAGTACAACTTGACTAGGTGTAATAGATGATCCAGCAGATAACGGTCTTTCGATCCGACCTTCCTCTCGAGATTTAAATGAACCTAGTCCAATGGGGTCAAGCCCAGATAGAAACTCAGAACAAAATTCAACAGCTTCCTCACATATGTGTGCTTCTGCAATCGATCCTTCCGGACGATTTCTATTACGGACATAACTTTTCAACACTTTCATATATCTTTCGAATGGGTACATCCACCGAAGGTATATGGGTCCACAAAGTTTTGCCTCTCGCACAAGGTGGACGCATAGATGTACCATAATGGTGAAAAATGATGGTGGAAAGTACTTTTCAAGCAAACATAATGTTTCAACAACGTCTTGCTGCAATTTATCTAAATCTGATATTCGCAAAGTCTTGGAGCAAATAGCGTTGAAAAAAGAACGCAATCTAGTGATAGCCACTTTAACATTGTTAGGTAAAACTCCACGTATTGCAATTGGGAGAAGTTGTTGCATTAGAACATGGCAATCATGTGATTTAAGACCAGAGAGCGTTAGGTTCTCTAAAGATACCAAACTTCTGAAATTCGACGAATAACCTTCTGGAGCCTTAAGATCAGACAAAGTTCTGCAAATAGAGACTTTCTCCTCTCTTGACAATGTATAACATGCTGCAGGTATGTAAGTTCTACTTCCATCGGACACAAGGGCCAACTCGGGTCGAATGTTCATTTCTACCAAATCAAGTCTAGCACTCAATCCATCCTTACTCTTCCCTGGTATGTCAAGCAGTGTACCAATTATATTCATCAATACATTCTTCTCAATATGCATAACATCAAGACAGTGTCTTACATGTAATTTTTTCCAGTACGTTAACTCATAGAATGCAGAAATCCTCTTCCAGTAGTCGTTCGAAATATCTTCATTCAACCTCCTAGTAGACCTTTTACCGCATGGAAAGGTCTTATCCTCAAGTCTATTATAAATTGTCTCACCTGATAAAGGGAGAGGAGGTGTCCCATGCTCATGATTACCATCAAATGCTTTCTTTTGTCTCCTATAAGGGTGATCACGTGGTAAGTATTTTCTATGTCCCATATATGCATTTTTCTTCCCATGTGGTAGTCTTATAGAAGAAGTTTCCTCCCCACATATTGGACAAGCCTTATACCCCTTCACGCTACACCCACACAGGTTCCCGTATGCAGAAAAATCATTGATAGTCCACAATAAGACAGCTCGCAGGGTGAATCTTTCATTTCTATGTGCATCAAAACACTGAACACCTTCTTCCCACATAAGTTTGAGATCATCAATCAAAGGTGCTAGGTAGACATTTATGTCGTATCCTGGTTGCTTAGGTCCCGAGATTAACATAGTTAACATCAAATACTTCCTCCTCATACATAGCCATGGTGGAAGGTTGTATATTGTAGCAATCACAGGCCAACAACTATATTTCGTTGATAAATCTCCGTATGGATTGATGCCATCTGTGGACAACCCCAAGTGGAGGTTTCTCGGTTCGGACCCAAAATCTGGCCACAAATGGTCTACCAACCTCCAAGATGGAGTATCAGCTGGATGCCTTAACACACCGTCTACTTTCCTGTCATTTGCATGCCAACACAAGTGCTTTGCATATTCGGAGTTCTTGAACATCCTTAAGAACCTCGGAACAATTGGAAAATACCACAGCTGTTTAGCTGCAACTCCCTTAATCTCTTCATTTGAGTTATTACTTGTCTTCCACCTCGAAATGTTACATTTAGGACACCTACTGATGTCTACCAGATATTTTCTATACAAGCAGCAATCGTTAGGGCATGCATCTATTTTTTGATAACTAAGGCCCAACGCATTAAGCGTTTTTTTTTGCTTCATACATGGATATCGACATTTTATTATTTTCAGGCAATAACTCGCTCATCGTTGCCAGTAGTTCAGAGAAGCTAGCATTACTCCATCCAAATCTAACCTTCAGGTTGTATAGCCTAACTAATGCTGATAACTTTGTGAATCTTTTACAACCAGGAAATAGAGGCTTCTTTGCATCATCGAACATATTGTCAAACGTATTAGGTACTTCAGAAAACTGATCGCGGACATTTTGAACCATATTTATGACATGAAATAAATCATCGTCGACCGTTTCTTCGTTCGTGTAAGCCTGTCGATTACATGAAGTCTCTAACGATGTAAAAGATTCGCCATGCCAAAACCATATCTTATAGCTTTGATTGATCCCATTGGCATATAGATGATATCTGACTGTTGATTCGTCTTGTGGCAAACGGTTCCCACATTTCAAACATGGACACCTGATAATACTGGAACCTTTGGCATGACGAAAACCAAATTGAATGAACGCTTCCACTCCCAATTCATACTCCCTGGACATCCTATTCTCCATCATACATGATTTGTCCATTAGACGATATTACACGATTTATATATCTCAGAAGTTAGGACTTAGTCAAACCTGTTTGCAAAGAAATAGTAAGAAAACTGGCCAAATCCTCTAAAAGAAAATAAAAAGAAACCAAATGGCTATCAAATTCCTGACCAAAAATTTGCGTCTAAAACAAGCATGTTAGAACTTAGAAAGACACTCCAAAGTTCCAAATCTAGTCTTAATTTAGAGAAACCATGCACCTAGTAAGTGGGGAGTGACTGAGAGTTTAAATAGTTCGTTAAGGGAAGATAGATGACGGGGAGGGGGAGTAGTGAGGAGACCATCTAGAGAGAGAGGTTGAGGAGGAGATGATCTCCTGTGGGGAGACCATTTTGATATCTTTCCCTCACCAACCTGAAGCTTGTGTAGAGAAATTTCCATAACAAACTAGTCATTCAGCATGATTTTAACTTCTTCCCACACCCTTTCCCTTAACAGCAGCACCGTAGCCTAGGATCACTCCATAATTGTGTGTTGCTCCACAATCAATGAGCACAACAACTTTTTCCCATGGATTGTTCCTCTCACCTTCATTATAAGTTCAAACGAACTTGAAGAGTTCTAAAAACGTGTCTAAGTGTCACTTGAACTTTCAAATGACCTAACAATGGTCAAGTGTTAGTTCGTAACTCATAACCTCCCAAAAAAGTTAAAAGAAGTCGAAAAAAAGCACTTTCTGGCCTAATTGGCAACCAAGTGTGTAAGTTTGTAAGTCATCACCTACCAAAAAGTTAAAAACATCTAAAAAAAACACTTGAAGTTCGTAACTCATAACCTCCCAAAAAGTTAAAAGAAGTCGAAAAAAAGCACTTCCTGGCCTAATTGGCAACCATGTGTGTAGATTCAACAACTTAATCTTAAACCAACCTACAAAGTATTCACAACGTGCATAAGCATAACTTTCAAAAGGACCTAACAAAACATAAGTGTAAGTTTGTAAGTCATCACCTACCAAAAAGTTAAAAACATCTAAAAAAACACTTGAAGTTCGTAACTCATAACCTACCCAACCAAAAAAGCGTTCAACACATCTATAAGTATCACATTACTTTTCAAAATGACCTAACAATGCTGAAATGCAATTTCGTAACTCATAACGTACCCAGAAGTTCAAAAAGTGTGGAAAAAAACACTTAAAGACCCAAAATGGCAACCCGGTGTGTAAGTTGAACAAACTTAGTTTCAAAAGAACCTAAAAAGTGATCAAAAGGTGTCTAAATATCACTTGAACTTTGGGGTACTCAGCTTTATAGTTCTCTGCTAAATGTCAAACAACCTGTTGAAACTATGAAAATATCACAACTTTGATAAACAAAAAAAAAAAAAAAAAAGAAAAAAGAAAGAAAGGAAGAACGTTATGCAGCAGTCATTTACCTGTGATAACCCCTAAATTGACTGCTAATGACTGAATGATGACAGTAGCAAAGGAAGCCACTAATATGATCCAAAGCAACTGTACGGAGAGAAGCAACATTAGTTGTCAGGTCCACTAGGAATATAACAAGCAAGTGAATTCTAGTGACATGACAGAACTTACTAGCTTCAACAAGAAAAGATAAATATAAATAAAATTGGAGCCTATTAAAAACATTACATAATTGAAAACTTTAGGAAATTCCTAGTTCTGAAACTTGTCTTGATTAGATTTATGATTAGGCTGGAGGTAGCACCATACATATGTTTACAAACAAAAAGGCCTATGGTGAATATGGGTCATCTCAACTCTTCATAGCAGCATACAAAATCTTCTAGGGGAAGGAACGACATTAAGCAAACAAACATTGTTAATTCTTCCAAGTCCAATGAGAATGCCAAAGAAACTAAACAAGCTGGAAGTCTAGAGGAAGAGAAGGTTAAAAATGTTCACAGTGAAGAGAAGATTATAAGAAAACAAAAACATACCGTAATGAACGAAAAGCAAATCTCAGTAATTCAAAGAGCTCTTTTTGATGAACTTGAAATGTAGCAGAAATTCCTATAAGGCAGCAGAAATTTCAGATATTGCGTGAAACAGACCTAAGAGTTGTGACTGTTCATTATATACCCCATTATTCTTGCTATAATTAGTGTTTTACACATTAAATATTCTGCTGAAACTCTGCCTTTAGCACAATTATTATTTGTATATATATATCCCTTCATTGGCAGCACCATAGATTTATTATTTTAATGGTTTCTTTGAGATTTTGCTCCTGTAGTTTCTCCATTCAGCCATACAATTAAACATAATTTGAGGCATGTACTTTCACAGCCTTGAAGAGAAACTACACGATCTACCTTCACTATAACGGTTGTCAAACAACGTTGCTTTAGGTGAGCTTACTGACCATTCACATAGAACAAACAACTACTAAGCCGATGCGTGACTAGCTAATTTGCCACCAGAATAACAAGAAACAGTGTAAAACAACAGCAAAACGAGAATTCAACAATCATTCTTCATTTCTTTAAAGGAAACAGACAAACAACGCTCTTCTTGGCCACGAAGAGAAAAGAAAAAACAATCATCGAACATCACTTCTCAGGTATTTAAGGTAATAAGATCATTTCCAGCAGTAAAAATAATAATAAAAAAAACACACAACAAAAATTGAAGAATACAAACGAGAGGAGTGACAAGAAACAATTAAAAATGCTAAAAGCTAAAAGCAGTCTCCTTTTTCCGTGTGTTTTGCAATTACTTCTTAGACCAATATCTTTTAAATGATGCATTTGTCTCGTCATTGTTTGGTAAGTGATGGAGTTAAAGAAAGGAGATGAGAGATCAAGAAAAAAACATCTGCCGGAGACCAAGACTTGTTTTATATGTTGGAATTATGGCTTGGTTCTCTTACATGTCAACTAACCTAATTTAAGTTTAGAATTTGAGCATTATCCATGTAACATGCCTAGGATGATTTTTCTTAGGTTGTTCTCTCTTAGTAGTAACTATTTCATCATATACTTTGTCATGGAAGGTTGAAGGGTCCAAGTAGTTATGGGAAAATGTGATGAATGTGATGTTTTCTTTAGCCGTTGTGTCATTGGTATGGTGTATGAGTTAGGTAGCTGAAGTGTTTGAAAAAAGTAACCAATCTTCAACAAGCTTCAGATTGGATCATTAGAAATGGTTAGTGTATTGCCATTATATATCTATATTGCAATTCTCAAGCGCCAGAAGTTCCAAGTCTTTATATTTCAAGGACATAATTCTATCATCAATGTTCATAGACTTAGAAGTTAAAGTTCTTAGTTTTAACACTATTCTCATTTTGTGCTTTGTTACTTGCTAAATCATGCTTGTCGTTAGTGTGCATTGATAAACTAAACTGGATGATAAATTTGCAAGGAATGGCAGCAGTGGACAGTAAAAAATAACATAGGATTCAAAATAGCAATCAAAGAACTCAAATTTCAGCCAAAAAATGTGAATGGAAGAAAAGAGAGTGAAGGGAGCGAACCGGAATGAACGGAGAATGAAGCGGACGAAGGAAGGAGCAAGGAGAAGCAATCAACAGCGGAAGACAACTTCACGGAGGTAACCAGAAAATGATTTTGACGGTGTTGCAAATGTGATGCGCTTCAACAACTATTCCTAAAACACAAAGACTTGCAAGTGTCAAAAACGAGTTTCAAAATGGAGCTAACCTAATGGCTACCATAAAACTTGATATTTTAAACCTTCCTTAAAGAATACTCATGTCTTACAAACCATAAAACTAAAAGATAAGAAACTCCAACCAGGCCCTACGACCATAAAGTATCTCTCTCAA
Source organism: Cucumis melo (assembly GCF_025177605.1). Classification (NCBI taxonomy): domain Eukaryota; kingdom Viridiplantae; phylum Streptophyta; class Magnoliopsida; order Cucurbitales; family Cucurbitaceae; genus Cucumis; species Cucumis melo. The sequence goes on along the minus strand of NC_066863.1, from coordinate 21,264,912 downwards.
TCTAACAATAACAAAACAGAAAAAATACCTCTAAATCTAATAGTAACAAAACAAACAGTTCACGGAATTAGAACCACAATGCAAGCAGCCTACGAAGCAGACAATGAACTAGCCAAGCAAACTTAGTATTAGTTAGTAATCCGAGCGATTAGACATAGCTTGGTATTCTGATAGGAAACATGTTTGAATGATTTTTTTGTATCTAATGATGATTAGTTTATTGTGTTTTTATGTAAATAGGAGCAAGATAAAGCTCCCTAAAAAGATGATAGTTGATAGTAAAAGTTAGGATACAAGTGTAGAAGGTTATTCTATTCAATTTATAACTTTGGTCCACAGAAAACACAAATGAAGTGCATGAACCATTCAAAATGATATGAATAATCACTAGATCTTGTCAAAGAAGATGTGGTAGAAGTTCTCAGGTGTTGTTCCAATTTTTTGTTAACTCAATCAAACTCAAAGCTATTGATTTTGTTCTACTTCAATGTATGACTAAGCAAAAACGAACAATACAGGGGTGCCTCTTCTGAGTCTTATCTTAAATATTTATGCATTTATGAGAAAGCTATCAATGATGAAAAGCAGAGAAATATTTGCTGAACAGGTTGCTAAGCTATTTTGCACTTAAGTTTCTAATGTGGTCACATCAAAACTGTTGCTAGTGATGATGGAACACTAAAATAAGCTTTAAAGAACCAGGTCAGTATTGTACAGGAGCTAGGAGCCTTGTCTTGTCTTGAAGTTTATATCCAGTAACTGCTTTTGAAAATTATATTTCATTGCAATTCAGAATTTTACTTTAAAAGAAAAGGTATTCATGCATGCTTTAATCCTCACATAAACTATGTCACCTTTGTACTCAAAATCCTCTGGTTGCCAAATATTTCAAGTCAATTTTGCAACATTCCAAGCAGGCAATGCTGCGTTAATCCTACAAGTTCTCTGTTACAGTCAAAATCAATTTCTTCAAATATATTTAAGTTTATAATTTGAGCAGTATCCAAAATAGCAATCAAAGAACTCAAATTTCAGCCAATAATTTTGTAAATGGAATAAAAGAGAGTGAAGGGAGCGAACTGGAGAAAGAACGAACCGAAATGAATGGAGAACGAAGCGAATGAAGGAGGGAGCGAGGAGAAGCAATAAACAGTGGAAGACAACTTCACGAAGGTAACCAGAAATTAATTTTGATGGTGTTGCAAATGTGCTGCGCTTCAACAACTATTCCTAAAACACAAAGACTTGCAAGTGTAAAAAACGAGATTCTAATAAAGTCAATAGCGAACCTTAAGTCCTCCAAACTCATTTTAGTGTCCATTTTTCAATTTAAAGTATCTAATATTTCCCATATTGTTAAAGAATAGCTTCAAATTGCTTAAACAACCTTAAATCCCAAAAATAAGCATTCAATGGCAGAAAATAGCGAGTACCATGTGTAAATAAAAGGAGTCAAATGGACTGTAGGTAACAAGAAAATAGCGAGAATAATGCTGAAACGCCACAACACAAGCTGGACATGGAAGATCAAATGAGATTATAAAGCGCGAGGAAGTTAAAAGATAGCAATTATACCTTCACATATTGCCATCTTACTTTTAAAAGTGAAAGGAAAAATAAAACACGCATTTTAGAATACTATGAAAAGTTCACACTGAAGCACCAAAGTTTAGAAAAGTTTCAATAGTCTTATTCTTCATACAGAAGAGAAGATAATCTATGCATGCATCAATCACATTAGTTTCTAAGATGGTAAGTTCAATATAACATCAAATAAAAAAAAAATGTGTCTAATGCATGAGCTGATGAGCATGATCTTGGCAGTTACTTTCTCTTGGATGGAAAATTAGAGTTTCCTTGGATGCTGGGAAACTATAAGAAACTATAAAAAGAAAGTTCCCAGAGAAGTAGATGGGTAAATTTAAAACTGAAAAAAAAACCCCAAATAAGTGTAGTTCATACGGTTAATAAGTGATGGTTAAGTTAACTATACAAGTTTAAACCGATAATATTTCAGTTTATAGCTAGGAACACAGCTAACTGAACCACTTACACCCTTTTGTACACCAGATAAGCATAAAAACCATATCCATCTCAAGATCTTTGTAACCAGACAAGGATAGTTTCAGAAGTACATAGTCAGAGCATACACAATAGTCTTGGATAAAACACATCATGCTTTAAATTTTATTTTAGAGATTTAGTGGAGATCAAAGAATGAGAACAGTGAGCTACCTCTCAGGCTGATGTTTTAAGAATTGCTTTAGATGACCATAGTCTTGAATTGAGAGTGAAAGCTGTAAATGAAACTGAAGCTGCTTTTCAACAACGACTTTCTGCCGCTGAAATTGAAATAACGGAGTTAAGATCTAACCTTGATTCTGCTGACAGGTTTGTTCTTCATCTTCTACTTATTTGTTTTTATTTTATTTATTTACATATGAATGTAACTTCTCACTGGTTATTAAATGGAGTACATGTATGCAAATACTCTCATTGCGCAGGGCATAGTTCTCAAAGAGTAGAAAAACCCAAATGAAAAAGAGAAAAAAAAAACGAGATCTTAATTATCAATTACTCAGGCTAACTATTACTACTCAAGGTGGCAACATTCTTCTCTCTTATCTATATCATTTGCAAGTGCTAGGATAAAGAAGAAAGTCAGTTTTCAATATTTAAAAGTAAACGTATATGATAAACATCGTGTAGTAAACATATATGAAATTTTTTATTTACAAACTAAAAGAAAATCCAAAACTATGGAAATTAGGTTGCATTATTTTGGGGAATCCATCAGGAGTTTGGTTTTTATCTCTCTTTACTTCTCATTACTCAACTATGGAATGGAAATGCACTTTGAATGAATGATAGTCGTGATTTTTTCTCTTATGATATAGTTTTGTTGTTTCCATTGTAGACATGGAGTTGGAGCTTTAGGGGAAGAAGATGTTGTCTACAAATACCTAGAATCAGAGTATTTCACCATAGGACTAAAAATAGAAATCAAAGAACTTAAATTTTAACATAAAAAATGCAAATGCGAGAAAAGAGAATGATGAAAACGAACCAGCAAAAAGAAGCGCTATAGAAATGAATGGATAACGCGAGGAGAACCAATACACGGTAGAAGACGGCTTCACTGAAGTAACCAAAAGAGGAAAATTAGAAGAAAAGAAGATTTGCAGTGAAATAAAAATATAAACAAATGAAAAAGGATAGAACGATATATAAGGAACATATTAAATAGATGGATAATCCAAACTATGTTTTTATTTTGTTTTAAAAACTTATCAACAATTTTCAAATTGGTAAATTGTCAACAGTGATTATCGAACAACTTTATATTGAACAAAGAAAACAAAAAAACAAGTGAAAAAGTCGGTTACAATGGTAGAAAATAAAAAAGAAATTGGCCTTCGACAAAGAATTACAAATTACAACTCGTAAGTTTTAATGTTATATACAGCTCCTCGTTGCTTGTCTTTGCCATTATGTGTGCTAAGTGGCTTTTGTCATTTAATCTATTTTCATTAATTTTGAATTTCATCTTCTTCTGTTGGATATACAAAAAAAAAACAAAACAAAAAAAAAACTTTAGACGTTTCAGCTATACTTTCTTCGTTAATTGATTTCTATGTTTGTATTTGAACTCCCATCCAATCCCATTTTTAAGGGGCTTTTCTTTAGCTTTTCTCCTAAGCAGATCCCTCATGGCACGCTTTATTCTCTTAATCCTGAGAAGTTGAAATTTTGAAGGCCAAATCCTTTATTTTGCAAGTAATGTGTGGGAAATTTAGCACTTATGAGTCATGGTGCATATCGACAATCTCAGATAGTCTGTTAGATATGGAGCTATTTTTCTGAGTCATTTGCTGTTTGCTGGCCTTGTAACCGAAATTGTTGTTTAGTGATTCTTTTTGACAAAGAGACTATCTACATTGTGTAGTTTCTTTTATGGGGAAGTTTGACTAGGGCGGATGAGGAAAATTTGTGAAGTGTAGGTGCCAAGAAGAAATTAGGTCTTTCACCATTCAATGCATCTATTTAGATTTATTTTTTCAAGAATTGTTGCAAATACTATTTGGCTGCCCTTTCATATGGGCTTTAAAATTGCAGAAACGTCCATTCTCAACATTACAACTATCATTTCAATTTAGCGTCTCGAGATTGCTATGGATATAATGGTAGATAGTTGTAGACCTTCACTGGACCAAGAGTGGTTTATTTTTGTGAAGATTTCCCACACGGAGCAATTTTGATAACAAGAGCTTATGTATTCTTTAATCTGCATCGTAGTCTTATTAATCTTTATTTCGTAGTCTAAAAGGAGCCTTAATACAAAGAAGTCAAGGTGTGAATTGCTCTTAAGGATATGTTTGATGTTTTAAGCTAATTGACAAGGACAGCCCAAAGGAGATTGAAAGTAGTACACCTGGTTCCTGCCATAAAAATCACATCTAGAGAATCGTTATTATATTATTTCCTCCATCTTTGACATCCTATTTATGAATCTTTGGAAAAGACATTTTTTACATTGGAAAGAAATGTGGCTTAATGCTGTTAGGAGCAATTTTCAGGTCATTTTTGTTAGAAGAGAAGGGGAACTTTTTTTTTATAAGAAGAGAGGCAGGTCAATCGGTAGAACTGAATTTTTGTACCTCTACCAAATGCATAGGCTTTGAGTGCAGCTTGTGGTCTTCAGATGCGAGCATTTTCTTATAAATTCAACCGGTAATCAATTTTTATGTTCGTCTGTAGTCTACAGGTTTGGGTTCAGTGGTTCTATCTTGGTCTTTTAGCTTTTTTTTTTTTTTGTCTTTTAGCTTTTTTTTTTTTTTTTTTTGTGTGTTGGGTTTGGTTATTCAGGCTTAATAATGAGGCTCTTTCTTGGAAAGTTTTTTTTTTCTTCTGTTGGGTTTGGTTATTCAGGCTGAATAATCAAGCTCTCTTCTTGGAAATTTCTTTTTCTTTTTGTGTGTTGGATTTGGTTATTCAGGCTGAATAATCAGGCTCGCTCTTGGAAATTTGTTTTTTGGAGTGTTTTGTTGTTGTATGGATTTTTCCCCTCTCTGTTGTATCTCTTTGATGGTTCCTTTATTGTGTTCCCACTACAAGAAATTTGGCCTTTAATGTCGGTTTAAAAGAGTATGATTGTAGTGATTACCCGTGTGGACAGCCAGCGACTGAATGAGCGATTATGCTCTTCTTGAATCCACTTTTTACTTCGAGCTTTACCAGAGTTAAGCTTACGCAAACTCTCCATATGTTGTCTGTCGTAAATAACAAGTTATTAAGTAATTACATAAACAACTTATATAGAATGAGAATAGATAGGATTTAGCACGTACTCGACGTATGGTAGAACATCATTTACATTCTGAATGACATAAAGATGAGCTTGATCTAACTGCTCCTTACTCGGTCTGATAAAAGAAGAAGCTGATAATGCTCTATCCATGTTTGAATTCTTTTTTATTACAGATGAGTTAAGTCCAATAGAACTAACTCCAGCAATAAATTCAGAACAGAACTCTATAGCCTCTTCAACAATATAATTTTCTACCATACATCCTTCTGGTCGATTTCTATTTCGCACGTAAGTTTTTAGGACTTTCATATATCTTTCAAAAGGATACATCCACCTTAGGTGAACAGGTCCACAAAACTCAATTTCTCTTACGAGATGCACTACAAGGTGTACCATTATAGTGAAAAATGATGGTGGAAAATACTTCTCCAATAGACATAAAGTGACAACTACATCTTCTTGCATTCCTTTCAATTGTGATGTAGTAATTGTCTTCTTACATATAGCATTAAAGAAGAAGCATAACCGAATAATTGCAAGTCTTACATGTTTCGGTAGAATACCACGAATTGCCACAGGTAGCAATTGTTGCATAAGAACGTGATGGTCATGCGACTTAAGTCCATACAGTTTCAAATCTGTGAGTGACACTAAACTTTGAATGTTCGATGAATAGCCTTCTGGTACTTTCAATTCAGATAGTGTCTTACAAAAACTCAACTTCTCTGCTCGAGATAATGTATAACATGTCGGGGGTAAAAAGATCTTTTTCTCCCCTACTTGAGGGGCTAGCTCTGATCTAATGTTCAATTCAACCAAATCTGATCGACTTTTTACTCCATCTTTGGTTTTACCGGGAATATCAAGCAATGTGCCAATGAGATTTGCACAGACATTCTTTTCGATGTGCATCACGTCTAAACAATGTCGCACATCAAGAAACTTCCAATATTCTAATTAAAAAAATAGATTTTTTCTTCCAATAAGTTCCTGAAGAACTCATTTCACTGTTCTTTTCGTTCATAGTTCTCTTACCAAATGAGTGTTTGTACTTACTTGTTTGTATGAAAATTTCTTCCCCGCTCAATGGTTCTGGAGCCAATTCTAATTCTTGTGCACCATTGAAAACTTTCTTTTGTTTCCTATATGGATGATGACGTGGTAGAAACTTGCGATGCCCAATATATGCCATCTTCCTTCCTTTTGGCAAATAAATTGATGAAGTTTTCTCCCCACAAATTGGACATGCATGATATCCTTTGACTGTACAACCACACAAGTTACCATACGCAGGAAAATCATTAATGGTCCATAATAAAATAGCCTTTAGCCTGAAACATTGATCTTGATATGCATCGTAACATTCCACCCCATCATGCCAAAGTATTTTCAAATCATCAACTAACGGAGCTAAATAAACATCTATTTCATTTTCCGGTTGTTTGGGACCAGATATTAGTGCGGTCAACATCAAAAATTTTCGCTTCATACACAACCATGGAGGTAAGTTGTATGTCACTAGCATAACTGGCCAACAACTATATCTACTGCTAAGATCTCCATGCGGATTTACCCCATCTGTGGAAAGAGCAAGACGTAGATTTCTAGGTTCTGACCCAAACTCTGGCCATAAATTGTCTATTTTTTTCCATGATAATGCATCTTTTGGATGTTGCAATAGATCATTCACTTCTCTTTTTCTGCCATGCCACGTCAATAATTTTGATGTTTCTTTGCTTCGAAACATTCTTTCAAATCTTGGAATTGGAGAGAAATACCACATGACTTTCACTGGAACATTCTTAACCTCCTTCTTTGAATTTTTAGAAATCTTCCATCTTGACATACCACAAGAGGGGCATACATTTGCATCAGACAGTTCTTTCCTAAACAAGCAACAATCATTCCTACAGGCATGAATCTTCTCATACTTCATTCCAAGAGTACACAAAATTTTTTTTTGCTTCATAAGTAGAAGTAGGGCATTCGTTGGGAGTAGGTAAGATGTCAGAAATTAATTGTAATAACTCAGTGAAACTCTTATCACTCCATCCAAATTTAGCTTTCAAATTATATAACTTTATCAACGTAGATATTTTCGTAAAATTCGTACAATTAGGATATAATGGTTTCTTGGCATCATCTACTACTTCCTCAAAATTTTCTGACTTGTCATTAAAATAATTATGTGCAGCCTCAAACATTCCAATTGTGTCATCAACATCATCCTCGTCAATTTCTTCTTTTACACTACTAAAGACACTTTCATTGTTTCTCTTTATTGGTAGTGATTCACCATGAAAAATCCATTCTTGATAACTCTGATCGATGCCGTTAAAAAACAAGTGATCTCTAATTGTATTCACATCTAAAGTTTTTGCATTCACACACTTTAAACAAGGACAGGCCATGACATTCGACGTCTTTGAATGCTTCAACCCATTTTTAATAAACATCTCAACCCCATAAGCATACTCAGATGACGTTCTATTCTTTTGCATCCACGACTTCTCCATATTATATAAGATGCAGTTTAATCTAAAAAAAATCAACAAAACAATGAAATTAAGTAAACTTAAACTGAATCCATATTCCAAAAACTAACAAGTTCTATATAACCCAAACCAAAAGCCTCTATATTATACACAAAACCAATGAATTCTATCCAATGAATTACTATGTATAGTTGAAGCTATCAAAAGACGAAGTCATTGTTCGAGTTGGTACCATAAAGTTAAAGCTGAAGTTTACCGACATAATGCGATTAAGATCATTAAAAATTTCAAGATATAAAAACAAATTTATTGAGAATACTTTTCTTTTTTTTTTAAAAAAAAGGACCACTGAAGTGCATGTGAGTGGATTTACCACCTTAAAGATAATTCATAATAAATAAATATACATCATCCTCTATGCCTTTTTCTGGGTTACAGCGGAAGACTATAAAATGTTTTGAAAAAGGAAATTTGAGACTTTTCTTTTTCAATGTTTTGTTGGAGGAAGAAGAAATAATTTCAAATATATCATAAAATTAAGAATTAAAATTTTGAGATTTAAAAGTGGTTTTTCTTTTAATGAGATGTAATGGTTGCATGGGTATAATACTGTACTTTAAACAGAAAATACATCACCAAAATATGCTAACAAATACCCAACACCAGTAATTTAAAATATAATGTTGGTGTATAAGTAGTATATCGCATTAACTCAACAACATCGTATCACTACATTTGAAAAGAAGAATTTATATCACTACTAATAGTTCTTAAATATGCATTTTTTTTCTCTCAAAGTACATACTGCTACAACAACAGCCCACTGAAAATCTAATTTCAAGCGTCGCATTGATGTATGAATAATTCATCCAATTCACTCAAAATGATTGTTAATATGATCAATTAAACCATTATAAGCTGTAAGCTGTAATATAATATAGTAGATATATGCATGTTGAAACACTAATTAAATTAAATTTATCTCAAATCGTCAAAAAGCAGAAGTTGATGATGAAAAAAAATTTAATATAACATATAACATTCTCTCTCACGACTTGAAATGTAAAGAAAAGCCCAGAAATCAATATTAAAAGGTAGGGAAACAACTATACAACTATAATTACTATGCTATGCCTTTCCCTCCTCAACTCTCTTTCCCATCACTTCATCCTTTACTTAAATTTATAAACTTCTAAACTTTTAAATTCAAAAACTTAAATTCACCCACAAAATTCGTAACCTCTTGTGTGATACCCTATTAAATAAAAGATTCAAATTTATGTAGCCAACGTGTTAGATACCATAAAAAAAATATATATATATATTAGATATCAAGAATCAACAAGAATCAACCTGAACTTGGAGTCTTTGTCCTTCCTATTCCTTTCCAAATGCTTTCTAATCGAGACAGCCTTCTTAATCAAATGGTAAAGATCCTCAGGAATCTCCGGAGCAAGCCCTTTTGATAGTAATAAAAAAACACACATTCAATTACCACAACAGCTAAAACCTAAAACTAATACATTAACATATACTCAATCATCCATATCTATCCTGGTAATAGCTAAAACCTAAAACTAATACATTAAAATTTCGAATTGATGAACAAGAAGAACAAGTACAATACCATGAGCTTTAAGAATGCGCAAGATCTTATTGCCAGTAACACTCTTAACCTCAGCAGTACCGTGAGAATCACGAAGAATGACACCGATGCAAACTATATCCTCACCTAAATCATCCAAGCGGAAAGGTGAGATGGAAACAAGAGAAGATTAGAAAACAGTTGCATATGGTCTAGAAAATTAGAAAAAAGTTGCATATGGTCTAGAAAATTAGAAAAACGTTGCATATGGTCTAGAAAATTAGAATATATCCTCACCTAAACCATAAAAAAATTAAAAAATTAGAAAACAAGATCAATTACACTGATTTTTGAAGATCACCTCCACTATTACACAGCTGCATATGGTCTCTCAAATCTAAAAGTCTCTACATTCCTACTTTATTGCCGATATTATAAGAACTTCTTGCAACTACAGCAATGATATAGCTTTATTTTCTCCATTCATTTTCCTGCCCAAGTTAAGCTAATTCTAAAGAGAATAGTTTTTTGATTCCTTTCTATGAACCCAGTAGAAAGTAAGAACTTCCAGTTTGACCAACATTTTAACATAGCACAACATCTCTAACCTGGTTGCCTACCTGTCACTACACCTCATCTACCAAATACAAGAAGCTTATACTAAACGCAACTCCAGCCATTTCATCCTTATTTACAGCATTATTGTAATTAATTTATGCTTTTCAAGATTCGTCGACGCCAATAAAGCCCGCAACACAAATCTTCCAATGCCTTGACAACTTTCCCTTGTCTAAGAATCCATAATCTAAATCGAAATCAAAAAAATGCTAAAAACCCCAAATGAAAGAAGATGGAAATTTTACCGTGAGAGGATGTATTTTGTGAATGCGGACGAATTTGATTCCAAGGGTGGGCGAACCTGGTTGCTGGTTGATGTGAACGCGGACGAGCGGATGAGTTTCAAAAAACCTGGTTGCTGTGAACGCGGTTGCTGTGAACACAATTGCTGTGAACGGGGACGACCGAACGAGTTTCTTTAGAAGGAGAGAAATGCGGCCGAATTTGATTCCAAGGGTGGGCGAACAGAACAACAATCGATCGGAATGGTGGCGGCGATAGAAATGGTGGCGGCGATAAAATGGCGGCGTCGATTAAAATTGTGGCGTCGATCGGAGAAGAAATGAAGGAGATTCGGAGAAGAAATGAAGGAAGTTCGGAGAAGACGAGGGTCGAATAGATTTGGAATCGAATAGGTCGAAAAGGTAAAGTAAGAGAGAGAATTCACGAAAAAAATTATTAAAAAAAAATTAAATGGACCTTTAATGTCGGTGGAAAACCGACATTAAAGTGTCTATTTTTTCACAAAATAAAAATATTAAAATTAAAATTTAAATGGACCTTTAATGTCGGTTCTCAAAATGGCGGACCTTTAATGTCGTTTTAAAACCGACATTAAAGCTTAGTCTTTAATGTCGGTGGAAAACCGACATTAAAGATCCGCCTTTTCAAAACCGACATTAATGTTCTTTTTTCATTTTTCCCAAGCGACATTAAAGCCTATATTTCTTCTAGTGTCCATTAAGTTCTTTTTTCCCTCACTTGAAGACTTTGTATCTCAGACAAAATAGCTACTTGCAATCAGACATATAATAAGTAAATTTGGAAACAAGCTTACACCCAGAAACTATATTCCCTTGTATCTCAGACCTGCCACTTGAACAGTTGCTGTCTTTTTAAGATGAACAAGAATAAAGTCCTATCTACTTCTTCAGAGAAATATGGAAATTTTATGTATGTAGTACATACATAGTGATGTTGCATTTCAAAATAATTATTTTGTAAGCAGTTAAAAGAAGCACTATATTATATAAAAGGTAAATATATAAGGTTGGGACGGAATTACCTTGCTGAACGATAGCAAAAATCTCTTGGAGGAAGACGACGGAGGGTGATAATTCAATAGGCAGACGAGGTGGTATGAAGAACTAGACAGAGGATGTCTGCGAGCGGTTGGATTGTTCGAGTGATTCGACGGCGGGAAATCAAATGCGAGCGGTGGATGGCGGAGAGAGAAAACGACGATGATCTGTTGGATTGTTCGAGTGATTCGGCGGCCGAAAATCGTATACGGCTGAGGTCTGAGGGCTGGGAGTGGTGGATGGCAGAGGGAGACGACGACTGAGGTCTGGGAGTGGTGGATGGCGGAGGGAGACGACGGTTGAGGTCTGGGAGTGGTGGATGGCAGAGGGAGACGACGGCGGTGATTGGATTGAGAGAGACGACGTCGGAAGGCAACAGGCGGCGCAAACACAAAACTAATTAGGGATTTTTTTTTACACATATAATTTGTGTCAAGAAATAAGAAAATTATTTTTTTTATTTGAATTAACTTTTTAATGACACTTTAATTATGTCGTTAATTAGGAACGCAAAATTTTTGTCAAGGAAATTTGTGTCAAGAATTAATAAAATTATTTTTTTATTTGAATAACCTTTTAATGACACATAAATTATGTCGTTAATTAGCGACACAAAATTTTTGTCAAGAAACATTAAATAACGACGCAAAAAATGTGTCGTTAAAAATTCTGCATTTGTTAGTTTTAACGACACATTTTTCTTCCACCCCACCCTTTTTTACTTTTAACGACACAATAATTTGATTACTAGTGTCGTTAAAACCCAAATTTGTACTAGTGATAGTAGCTAGGCGAGGGAAGTATAAATGTTGTTTGGGTCATGATTTGTAGTTTTGTGATGAATGTTGAAAAATGTACTAAATGTACTTGTATTTGAAGTATCAATGAAATTTCCACAATTCATCTGTCCATATTCCGCGTTAAAATTCCTTGTGATTGCCTTTTTATTCCGCTTACTAGGCATTCAACCCGTTACTTTGCAACATAGTTTTTATTTCTTTAAGGCCTTGTCGTAACAAAATTTGTTATGCTTCTATTTTTTCTTGATTTTTTCTAATTCCAATTATTTCATTCAAGATTTTTTTTGTTTGTAATATTGCTACGTTTATTTCCATTTCTTTCACTTTTTTTTGTTTCTTTGCTTATTTTTTTAATCCCGCTCCTCAATCTCTTTGAAATATTTTAAAATTGTTTAAGACTCTTCTTCTGTTGAGTGTAATTGTTTCATAGAGAACTACAAGTAAAATAATGTTAGATGATTAGTGAAAAAGTAGCAATTGTATATATTTTTTTTAAAAAAAGTAGCAATTATATTGATAAACAATGATAGACTTTTATCATTATCTATTTTAGATAGACATGGATAGAAATCTATCATTGTCTATCTAGATAAACATGTATAGAACATGCTCTAAATTTACTTACATTCTCAGATTCAGAAATGTTCATGTTTAGAGTCATATAGTCACTTAATGCCAAGTATTTTCATGTCACGATTGTTGACTCTTGAATTCCAAGCTTTCCTCCAAACCCAACATCTAAATTGGAAAGTCTTGGTATTGTCTCAAAATCCCAATATACAAAAGCTAGGAGAAATCCTTGAAGGTATACAACATCCTTGTCCTTGTGTGATGCTTTCTTGAAAATTTGATAGGTTAGGATGTAAGATAATCTCCCCCATGGATAGAGTTTAAAGGTTTCTCTATGATCCAATATTTTCTAAATGTTGGAGATTGATGTGGTTATGTTGTTGCTTGGAAATGAAAAAGACTTTTAAGATATAGAGATTAACTAATCTTTCTTTCAATGAGTCTTCCTAATCATTGCGTAGTGCTTTGAAAGTTCTCTCTATATCTCTTCTCGTTATAAAGTTGTCGCGAGAAAAAATGACATTTTTCAAACTATTCTCTTTTCTTTCTCCTAGATTTAACTCTAGGAATTTGTGTCCTTTTAATCCAATGACCTAACAAAATTCTTTCAACCCAAATTCTGCTATATGTCCATTGAAGTTGAAAGCAAGAACATTGGACTTTTTTATACGACATTGTTTCCTTATTAAGAAATTCAGGAATTGTGTTGGTATTTTGGCCATTTTAATGTTAAGGAAGTGGAAAAAAGGGTTGTTCATCAAAATTCTAGAAAGAATTATTTGATTTATTTTTTTTATTTGATTAGATTCAATGTCTCTACACTATAGTATATAGTAATTCTAAGATTTTTGTATTCATCTCCCATAATTATGTCATTTGGATGGTGTATGACCTCTGGAAAAGATATAATAAACAACATGTTATAAACCCAGAGCTAGTGCTAACAGATAAACAAATATAGAGCATTATTCAGATTGATATTCACAAAGATAGAGCAATCAGTCAAAGATAAATATAGACAAAGTTATAGGGCTATACAGATTGACATTGACATTCTATTTTGTTACATTCACTTCTTTTTCTTTCTTAACTTATTTTTCTTCTGTCTTTCCTCTAGATCATTTCATTGTTTTGCTAGTTAATGTTGCTTGCTTTTTGCTCACCATCTATTTACAAAAAAAAAAAAAAAAAAAGTTAAGTTACATAGAATGAGAGTGATTATTAATTAAATAAAATGAAGACAGATTCAGACCTCTTTGTATGGGAGATGGATGATTGAAATAGATCGAGGTAGATTTGGTTGTGGAACCAAAATATTGAGCAACGAACGAAATGTTGGAAACAAATTTCGGAAAATTGATGGACAACGGAATGTGAAGAACAAGACCAAGAAGAATTTCATTAGTTTGGTTAAAGAAGGTAGGTGGTAATCAACAACTGAAGAAGATGTACAACGAAAATGATGTGAAGAAGATGAACAGAGTGTGAACAAGACAAAAAGTTTGAACAAGAGGCTTCTCTATTTTATAGCGTGTTAATTTGGATGGTATTTTAGTAATTATGCGTGCTTGGGCTTGCCTTTTATTGGGCTTCTCAAAACGATCGTTTATACTTACATAAACGATCGTGCATACATATCTGGCGATTGTTTAAGGTGCTCTAAATGATGGTTTATATTCAAAGTTTTTTGGCATCGTTTAGGGTTTATTATTTGGTCATTTAGATTTGGGCCTTTTTTGCCATCATTTATACTAATCTATACGATCATGTACCAGTTGTATCATTGTCTATACAATCACGTATGATGATCATTTAGTAAAAGATTACTTGCGCTTGTGTGGCGATTAATCGTGTGTTGATTGGGATATTTTTAGTATATTTTTCATTGTGGGCCCATGAGTCTTTTCCGTTTTGAGAATTGTTATATACAGTATAAATATTTTGGAAAAAACCCTTTTTTAATTGTGTTCCCTTTTATCTAAACTTGATTATTTTGAACTCTATTAAATTTTTTAAAATTTTGTTCCCTAATTAAGAAATTTGCTAAAGAAATTGGGAGTAACATTTCTCTCTATTTTGGAGTTGACTTAATATTATCTTTTTGTGGACTTAATATTATCTTTTTGTGGCTTGTGAATTATGTATTGATTAATTGTGAATCCTAATTTTCTTTCTTTCTATAATTTTTTGAGTTTTTTTTAATGAAAAATATTAAAGATAGGGGAGAGATAATGTTATGATTATGTCAATGTATGGTATGACAAAGAAGAGGGGTAAAAGTGAAAAGAATTTGGAGAATATCGTATGGTCAAACTTTTTAAAATATATTAGTTTCATTTACAAAATTGTCCTCAAATGTTAACCTTTCCGAAAATTACTACATAGGAACTTTAATTATAACTAAATTTGTTTATAGATATTTCGTAATTATTATGCTATAATAAATAATTTTTCTTTAATTAAAATACTATTTTGGTAGCAATAGTTTGGAGTTAGTTTAATTAAAATTATGTTATTACGATTTAGCCAATGTTGATAAAAAAATCTTATCGAAGTTATTATTGATGGTCTTTTAAAAAATATAACAAGATGACAAAATATTTACATTGTATAGAACAATTCCGAAAATGGAAAAAGCCCACAGACTCACAATGAAAAATACCAAAAATCTCCCGTCAACAACGTGCGTAATATATTTGGTACACGATCGTTTAGATTTTTTCGTTTAAATATGGTCGTTTTGATATGGATAGCCAAATCTAAACGTTTTATTTTTTCAATTCTATCGTTTTATTTGGTTACATGATTGTTTATATTTGGTTACATGATCGTTTAGATTTGATCGTTCAGAATTGGTTGAAGCCAAATCTAAACGGTTTTTTTTTTCAAAATTTGTTTAGCCAAATCAAAATTTGGTACACGATCGTTTAGATTTGGCTAAACAAATTTTTTCAACATTCTTTGGTACACAATGTTTAGATTAAGCTAAACAATTTTTTTTTTATTCTTTTGGTAAACGAGCGTTTATTTCTTTTACATAATTCTTTAGATTTCGCTACCTCATTCTAAACGGTTCTTTTTCAAGATTCTTTATATAAAATCTTTTAGATTTGACTATTTTTTGTATACAAACATTTAGATTTGGCTACTCTGAAATATTTAAAAAATGATTAATTTCATGGTTTTTGTTACACAGGCCGTAAATATTTTAGTGATTTGTTATATTTATGAAAATTTTCCTATTATTGCTGCTAAATAATTTCATCCAACATTTACGATACATATATTTAAATTTTTATCTCCAAAAAGAATATCTCAAAAATATAATTTTTATTTAAAAGAAAAGAAAATTAGACAAAAGTGTTAAAAATATTTACAAAATACAATAAACATTTCTATATTTTAGGAACAATTTTATTTATTTTGTTATTTTAGAAAATATTGAAATATATAAATATCAAAATCGTAGACAGAGAACAAATTCAAAACTTTTTGACAAACCATTTGAATTAAGTTTTAAAGTATCTTTAGCAATATCAAACTATATTATTTGAATCTTCTTTATTCAGTATATATACTCATTTTAATCCCTAAAAAATGGCTAGAATTAAATTTTAAAAAATGGACAACTATGTTAATAAATAAGCATAATATTTTAAAACACAACTGAAAAATTGAAATGTTTAAAATCATTTTAAAAGAATTTTTGTCTAATACATTTACTGAAAACAAAGAAACAAAACAAAATATGTTAGATAGATAAATTGCTTTCCTCTAAAATAAAACTAAAGGGGAAAAACATATAAATGTCAAACAATTATTGAAACTTATAAAATGAGTATTTTAATTCAATTGTAACTAAAAAATTGAAATATAAGTCAACATTTCATTGTGCAATATATTATATTTACCAACTCCACGAAATTTTATTTCATTGACCAAAAATTTACAAGAACGAAAAAGTTTGTAGAAAAACTTATAAAAAAACACATCTTAATTGGTAAAAATTATGAATCATCACCATTCAACTATTGAACTCCATGATATTTAATTAAATTTAAATAATAAAATTAAGTTTATAGACAATAAATTATGTGATATAAAAATATTCAAATCAACTAAATAGAATAATAATATAAGAAAATATTAAAATGTATAGGATGCACGTACATTGTACATGGTATTACATTAGTTTTTAAATTTTTGGGGACTAAAAAATATATTATGAAAGATAAAAAAAAAAAAGCTCATTCTTATAAATATAAGGATTAAAAAAGGTACACTTTTAAAATTTAAAGAACAAAACACACATATTCATCAAAACTTAGGAACTAAAACGATAATTTTCCCTAAATAATATTAGTCGTTTTGTCATTCAAAACAATTTTCCTATTCTTTGGGCTTTTAAATAAATATAGTATAATAAATTTGTTTTGTATTATTATAATTATATGTTGGAAATGTTTTACAGTATATTAAATATATATGAAAAATCATGTCAAATGACAAAACTGCTTAAAATATTTACAAAATATAGAAAAATTTAGAATTTTAACAATGGTAGACATGAATAGGCTTTTATCAATGTACACTAATGTATAATAGATAAAAATCTATTAATAGCTAGTATCATCGATAGAATATGAAGTTTTTCTATGTTTTGTAAATATTGGTTTATTATGCTATATTTGAAAATGTCTGATATATATATAAGAGGGGTCTTTTAAAAAATATAATAAAGCGACAAAATATTTACAATGTATAGAACAATTCCGAAAATGAAAAAAGCCCACAAGCCCATAATGGAAAATACCAGAAATGTCATGTCAACAACGCCGTCAACAACGCACGTAATATATTTGGTACATGATCGCTTAGATTTGACTATTATTTCATACACGATCGTTTAGATTTGATTGTTTAGATTTGGATAGCCAAATCTAAATGATTTTTTTTTATTCTATCGTTTAATTTGGTTCTACAATCCTTCAATTTGGTTATATGACCATTTAGATTTGGTTAAATGAATTTTTTCAAAATTCTTTTAGTACACGATCGTTTATTCTTAAAAATTCTTTGGTACACGATCGTTTACATTTGGCTAAACAATTTTTTTAAAAAAATTTTGGTACACGGTTGTTTAGATTTATCTACATGATCATTTATTTTTTTACGCGATCGTTCCAAATCTAAACGACGTTTTTTTTCAAGTCTATACGATCTTGAACAACCAAATAAAAGTTAAAAAAAATATATGTTTTTTATATTTGATACACGATCATAAACTAAATAACAGTTTAGGAAAAAAAGTGAAAAAGAAGAAAGATATGGAAAGAAATCGCAGCGAAGAGGAGAAGAAAGATGGAAGGGCAAACTTGAAATATTTTAAAAAAATGGCTAACTTCATAAACTTTTTACATAGGCCGTAATATTTTACTAGTTTATTATCTATACTTATATATAAAACGGCTTATAGAGAGAAACTTTTCCTCCCTATTTTGTCCCTTTCATTTTAGTAGTTCTAACTATAACATTAGTGGTAATTTTGTAAATTTTAAAACTTCTTAAATAAAAAATCAAAAGAAAATTGTAAGCTCACATAGCTTGTTAAATTAAATTAACAATTAATATCTAAATATTAATTACATTTAAATAAATTATCACTAAATACATTAATTATATATTAATTAGCTTCCAAAATTTTTATTTATTCCTTTTAGAAAATGATTTCCATTAATTTTGTTATTGTTACAAAGCCATCCACTAAGTATATTAATTAGACCGTTCACACTAATAATAAATAAAGAATTTTTTGCATCTAAGAGTATCAAGTCATGTACAAGGCAATCCAGTGAGAGAAAAATCAAAATAGAGGAATGCAAGTCACTAACTAGAAAAATTAAGAGAGATTTTCGTATTGGAGTATTATTGATAAAGGTAAGTATACACAACATTAGAGCAATATCAAGAATTGCTTATTTAAAATTTTCTATTTGACAAATAGTGAGCAAAATTTTTTTGTCATGTCAATGTGAATTAATTGCTACTCTTGGTAATTACATTTTGACTACTTATAGCGGTTTGATTTGGAAATTATTTTTTCCCTTGTTTTATCACGTGAAGATGAAGAGATGATTCTATGACTTATTTTTATTGTATTTCATAATGGTTGTCTTAAAAAAATAGATAATTAATAACTTATAGTTATTAGTATAAAAAAGATTATTAGCAATAGGTAAAAAGACACACATACTTCTAAAAAACATTTTTTCCATTTAAAAATTTATTGTTCCAATAATTTACTTTACTCTATATTTGTACTACATAGAAAATATTGTATTTATACTATAGAAAATATTTTATTAAAAAAACATACTTTAATAAAAACATAATGAAAAATATTAATATAAGTATATTACGGTACCTAATATGTCTATTAAACAAGTTTTTTGTCAGCACAATTTGTATGATACATTTTATCTCTAAAAAATTTTATAAAAATAAAAGTAGGTTATAAATATAAAGATAATAAATATTTTTTTAAAAAAATATATTTTAAAATTTTAATAAAACCTTGACATTTCACGTGCATATAGCACGTGTTGTTACCCGTATTTATGAAAAATTCTCTATATATAATTTGAAATATGAAAAATATAAAGGTTAGATGTTAATTCATTAAGAAAATGAAGGTTTGCAAATAAGAATTTATTATTAATTATGTAATAAATTTCATACAATTGTGATATTATTAAGACAAACAAAATAAGCTTTTCCTACCCAAATAACTTCGTTTTTCTTACTAAAATAATTTAAAATAAAATAGTATGCAAAATGCATGTGGTAATATATTAGTAATTATAAGAAGCTTGTCTCTTTTTTCTTGAAAGTGATTCCAAACATTATTGACTAATTAAATTTGTTTTAATATTCCAACCATTCATCTCTAGATCTACTCCATAATGAAGATTTAAATTTCTTTTTTTTAACAAAAGGAGATAATAATAATGATAAAATTACTAATTCCATATTTTTTTTGTTTGGAGGACAATAATTATAAAACAAGGATCAAACATTTGACGTTTATGGAACAAGATCTTTTCAATTAACAATAAGATAAGATTACTGAAAAATTCAATATGAAATAGTTAGTTTTTTTATTTACTAATTTTAATTATTTAAGGATTAAAAAGATTCAAATCGATCAATTATTGTTACAAGGATGATCAAACTATAATAGAACAAATAGCCTAGTTGTTTTAAAAGTAAAATGAGACTTTAATTTTAATGACATTTCAAAATTATTGTTATGTCATTTCTAGTCAGATAAATGGTAATTTGTAGTACAATAATTGAGGGTTGAGGTGTATGTGATTTTTGGTCAAAATGTGACGACTCACAACTTTGATTTACCTTAAAACTGAAAAGTAGAGTTCTTGAAGATGTGAAAAGGAGTCATCATTAACTCAGCTTTTATTACAAAATTTTCTTTATAAAAAGAATGAATCTTCAATTTCACTCAAAATTAATTTTCTGAATCTCCAAGCAAGTCTAGATCTATGCGTGGATTTCAAGTCCTCTTTCCTCTCATTTTTATTTTCTTAAAAAAGGACAAATAATTATAGTGTTTGTTGACGATGTTGATTTTCATAAAAAACACAATTATTTTTGTTTTTTTAAGTTATTGTATGGTTTCATCATATTTGCTTATGATGTAATTCCATAAACTTTACCATTAATTATAGATTCATTTTTATAAATGTAACAAAACCTAAAAATATTTATGATCTATGCAACAAAATAAAAAAAAGTCTAGGATGTGCGATCAGTTTTTCGTAAATTTCATATATATCCTTAAGATTTATATCTTCTTTATGACTTATTAATCCTAGATCATCTAGGAGCAATTAAAGCCCTAGAGCGAATAAGTAAAGGCAGAGTGGTTGTTTAGATGGAACTCGAGCAAACTCGGATAAGTTCTTGAGAGAGACTGGGAACAGAGAGGGATATTTAAGGATTCTCGAGCAATCTCGGGCTCGAGTCGGTCGAGATTGAAAGTAAAAAAAAAAAAAGAAATTTGAAGGATCTCGAGACTATCTCGAGGCATCTCAACAAGAGTATCTGTGTTCTTTCATTGTACATGACCTATTTTGACCAAGTGTATCTACACGATCATTCTACATGACGTGTTTTTTCATCTCGGGGCATCTCGAGACATGGTATGCTCGAGATTGTGTATCAAAATCTACATGATCGTTCTACATGATTGTGTATCGACGCGAGTGGTCAATTTATTGCGTGTTGACAGGGTAGTTTTGGTATTTTACATTTTAGGCCTGTGGGCTTTTTTCGTTTTTAAAATTGTTCTATACAATGTAAATATTTTATCGTTTTATTATATATATATATTATGTGTAGGGCAAGAATTGTACATTGAAGTATGTATACTAATTTTCTATCTATTATTTTATTTTTTTCAAATTTAATTAATAAATCTTGGAATTTTATTATATTGAAAAGAAAGTTTGGACTTAAAAGGCATCACAAATTTAACGTAGTTTTAAAAAACAATAAAAACATGAACGTTCAAAGCCTAATGTAAATAATCCTAAAATATTGAAAAGTACATTAAATGCTCTACCAAACACAAGTATAAATAGTCTAGTGCATGTGGGTATTTTGTAAGCTGTCCTATATGCCCAAAGAGTATCATTCAATTTAATACTCCAATCTTTTCTACTTGATTTAACAGTTTTTTGGAGTATGCACTTGACCTTCTTGATCGGAAATTTCTGTTTGGCCATTTGTTTGAGGGTGATACGAAGTTGAGGCTTGGTGTTGTACTTCATATTTCTTCATCAATGCCTCGATGGTCCGATTGTAAAAGTAAGTTCCTTGGTCACTTATTATGTCTTTGGGAGTACAATATCTAGAAAAAATGTTTGCAACTAAGAAAGAGGACACAATAGAGGAAGAGTTTGTTCTAGTGCGGATTGCCTTAACCCACTTGGACACTAATTGACTGCTAATAAAATATAAAAGTTCCAAAAGGAGAAAGGAAATGGTATAGAAAGCTTTGATGAAGGAACTAGTAGTAACTCTTTTGATGAAGGAACTAGCAATAACCCATTTCATGAAGAAGATGAAATGTTTAGTATGCTTAATGATTTACAAGCTCTGATTGAACATGAAGAGGAAATGGAGAAAGGTTTGGAGAATGATATGTCATTTAATATTGACGTAGATATAGAACAAGAGACAACAAACAAATTTAAGAAGTTATTGAATGAAACATGCACTACAAGAAGTGGGGCCACTCCCGATGCATAAAAACGTCGAAAAACATGTAAGATACATCGAAAATTAAGTTCTCGACGCCACAAGAGATGTCAGGAAGAGAATCGAAAGAAATCATTGGGAGACAGATACCCAACGCATCACCAACACAGTGTCGAGAGTATATGTCTCCCAACAGTGCATTTTTGACGTTGTTCGTGCGTTGGAAACAATCCATCCCCAACGTCTGCGTGTGTTGGAAATAACCATCCCCGACGCTTTCTTAGGTGCGTTGGGATATAGACCATATTCTCGACATATGTGGTGCATTGAGAATTATTTTAAATATATATATTTTTATTTTTTCTAAAATGATTTTTATTCAATTATAATATTCGTATTCAATTTCGATTCTAGTATGATTCATGCGATATTAAATTACAGAAAATTCACAATAAATTAGTAAACACCGAAATAAAATATCAAATTGAACAAAAATTTAAATATGATTACGAAATCAAAAATAGTAAATGTTCATAATACAACAAAATTCAAAATTTTCAATAAAGTTCATAATACAAATCAAAATTAGTAAATGTTCCAAAGAAAAGTGCATAGAAATCCATACAATATAACGTATGTCTCCTAACGAGCCTCGTACGTCATTGTACATCGCAGGAACTACAATGATACAAAAGTGCCTAAATTTAGTACATATGCATATCATCACTAAATAATGTCATTTCAAAAACTTAAGAATGATGGAAACATATATAGGTACTGCAAAGCTGGGGATCATGTGGTGGTCTTTGCTATGCCCGAATCATGGCTTCTATGAGCTTTCGCATTTGTTCCACTTGTGAAGCTAACATATCTAGGTTTCTTTCTATTCTTCAATCTCTCACTTAGCTTTATCAAGCTCGACTCATAATTAGAGCTCTACCGTGGATTGCATCGAGGTCATGGCACTGCTCTTACTGGTCGTCTTGTGGGCCTTAGGCTTGGGTCCTCAACCAAGGCCTTTTAAGTAACCTGGTCGTCTACCCAACATAGTCTCACATATCTGGTTGCTAGAGAGTGGCTGAGAACCGTCTGGGGTAGGTTGGGACTGGAGTTCCAACATTTGATTCTGCAACAAATTTAGAAATTAAGTTAGTAAGCCAGAAATAAATTAAAGAGGACAAATAAGGGCAGAAGTATTGCTTGGATAACTTAAGCACATCCTCTACGACTTGCTATACAAAAGTACCATCTTGAACGTGTGTTTGTTGAAACAACTCCACAAGGTCGATCGACTTTTCTTTTTGCTTAACAAGCTTGTGCTTTCATTGTAGAAACAACTTTAACCCACTGCTATGATTGTAAAGCTGCTTTTGTCTAGCAACCTTGTTGGTCCGTGATTGCTCCTACATGAAAACACTTATATTGTTTATTTCTTATACATATTAAAAGTTGAAAACAGAATTAATCATTCAAAGCATTTAGTTACTCACCTGGAATGCACGACTCATGTAATGATCACAGGGGTTGTGTTAATCCTCCATACATCCCACCAATATGTGTGGTAGGTTGGCATGTGCCTTCTCAAGGTTGCTGTACTTTTTGAAGTGCTTGTGACAGTCGTCCTTGAACTCTTTAAAGGTACTGAGCATTTGATGCTCAACGAATCTATTCATTTCTTGATCATTAAAATCAAGCACAAAAAAACACTACACGTTACAAAAAACAACACATTAGCTTGGTTAACTTAAATACATTTCAAATGTGCAGTGGATGTACCTGTAGGTCGTCCTTGACAACCTCGATGTATTCTCTACCTACGTTCGCCTACCTAATGCAGCAGATTGGAAATGTCATTTGTACACACACTTATCGCCTGACTGAAGCGAACAACGTGTGGCGAAATAGGCTTCTCTACGTCAGAGGTGATCGACATGGAATCCTCCCATTGGCGTGAACATAGGGCTCCAACTCCAGGAGTTGAGACTGCACATGTCTCCTAGAAGTCAGAGTCAGAGATGGTTGAGTAGTACTTGCTGGATAAATTAATACAATAAGTTAATGTAAGAAAAAGTTCAAATAATTGTAAATTAAAACGTACCATTAGACTCACCCAAATTGTCATCCACCGATGACGACCCTTCTACAAAGTTATTTAGATCCTCGATGAACTTGAAAAAAATTGCATCTGTCTCGTCGAAACCACTCTAGAATGACGACATAGTGCCTGTGGACATAGAAAACAAACATTCAATAAGAAAATACAAACACATAATCAGATTCAAAATATAAATTAAAATAAATATGTTGGTACATGGTTCGTCATTATCATTCGTCGTCACTTATTCCGCTTTAATGTGACAATTATTCATCCCCATCGTTTATTGAGTCATCAGTGACAAGACGCACAATCGGTCTTTCAATTATTGTGGGATCAACATCAATTCTGTACAGAGTGTCATCCTCCACATGTTCATCCACTCGATGGTCGTAACAATTTCGAGTACATTCAGTTGCTCATTTTCAACATCATCCACTTCAGGCACGTCCCATATACGCCTATTCTGGACCACTTGGACAACTTTCCAATTACTATCATTTTTTTGGTCATTTAGGTAAAATACTTGATGTGCCTGCATCGTAAGAATTACCAGTTCCTCGGCAAACAAAAAATGGGACGTGTTGTTAGCTTTGTACCCTAATTCCATATGTGTTCTTTGATTTTTGTAGACATCCATGTCATACCACCGACACTTGAATAGCCAAACACTTCTTCCAATCGGATATTGAACGTGCAACACCATCTAGAACACAATAGAAATTATTGTCACCACTTTCGCTTGCATTGCTTTCACTAATTATCATCATTCCATTGTTTTGTGTAGTGCAACGAGAATCACGTTTTGATGTGTGAAATCTCAGCCCACCTACAATGTATCCATTATAACAACAAATGTCAAATGATGGTCAAACTCAAGCGCACAAGTCACGAAAAAAATTACATAGTTTGGTAATAGCAGTGTATACATTTTTCAATAAGAATGCTTGAATACATAGGTGGCAGTCAATGTAATAAAACATGACAATCGTGCGTTTTGAGGCCTGATGTTTTTTCCACTCTTTCATTCACACATTGTGATATATTAGAAACAAATTCATCGAGAAACTTAGCTGATTTCAGGAACTTGCAAAACTCAACTTGCTCGCTGCTAGTCAACGTGTAGCTCGCGTGTGGCTTGACCAATCGGTTACCAACTTCTACAAGGTGTAAATCCTTACTTATCTTCAGATCTTGTAGGTCAAACTGAGCATTCATGGTATCCTTGATTTTTTATTCGATATTTAACAACGTACCAACCAAATTGTCACAAACATCGCAATATGTATTACGTCAAGTTTGTGATGTAACAGTAGTCTCAACCAGTAAGGAAGTTCGAAAAAAAAGACTTTTCTTTATCCAATTAAGAGCTCCCTTCTTTTCTTATCCTTTACTGAAGGATATTTACTCATAACTGAAAACTCCAACTGATCTAGCTATTCTGAGATTTCATACCTGAATATCACCACTAGAGGAGCTCTATGCTTTACCTTCCCATCATGTAACCTACTTCTACGCCATACGTGGTTCTCTGGAAGATAGTGTTGATGTCATATGATAGATATTCTACCTCGTATTCCAAATGATGATTTATTACCCATATATATGGAATATGCCTAATACCTCTTTATACTTCACCCTGATAGGTCACCATATGCTGAAAAATCATTAATCGTTCACAACAAGGTTGCATGTAGCTAAAAGAACTAATCTATAAGAGACTCATATGTACACACCCAGAAATTCCATAACTCTTTCAGTTCCTCAATCAATGATTGGAAATACATATCAATATCCCAACCAGGACATCTAGGACATGAAGAGATTTATCTCTTTCATGCATTTCCATGGTGGTAAATTGTAAGGAAGTAACATAACATGGCACATACTATATGAGGTACTCATATGATCAAGTGGATTAAACCCATTTGAAGCTAACCCCAAACACACTTTCCGTGGATTAAAAGCAAAATCAGGAAATTCACAATCAAAGTGCTTCCATCCCTCCGCATCAACTAGATGTCTCAACACATCATCTATTTCAACACGTTTATCCCTATGCCATTTCATGTCAGCAGACCCTTCCTGCGAGACAAACAACCACTGTAATCTCGGTACCTAAGGAAAGTGGTGCAATACCTTATGTGGAATTTTTTTCCTTTTGTTATGATTAACTTTGTATCGAGTCTCGCCACATGTACGACAATGTTATACATCAGCAAACTCTTTTCAGTACCATACACAGTCGTACTTACACGCATGAATAGTCTCGTATCCCAAGCCTAAGTCACGAATTTTTCGTTTGACTTCGTAAAAAGGACTAGGGATAGTACTACTACACATTGGAAATGCTACTCTTAAGGGTTCTAACAATATATCGAAGGACTTGTTACTCCAACCGTTTAGAATCTTAACGTGTATCAACTTAACCAAAAAATTCAAGGAGGAAAATTGAGAACAATCGGGGTACAACTCATTATGTGTTTCATTCAATAAGTCCTGAAATATATCTGTTGTATCTTGTTCTACATCTACCCAAATATTTCTCGACATTTCATCCTCCAAATGACCTTCCTCTATTTCCTCTTCATGTTCAATGGGGATTTGTAAATCATTTAGCATACCAAACGTTTCATCTTCTTCATAAAAGTGGCTACTACTAGTTCCTTTATCAAAAGGGTTACTACTAGTTCTTTCATCAAAGTTTTCTGTACCTCTAAAGCTAACTGACTCTCCATGATACGCTCATTCTATGTAGTAGGAGATATTCCAATAGTAAGTAGATGTCGTTCCACACGCTCTAACGAGTTCCAATTTGAGTTCATACATCTCTTGCATGGACACCTTATTCGTCGGTAGGCATCAATGTGAAACTTGGAAACTTTTAAAAATTGGGTCACTCCCTTTCTATACTCAAGGGAAAACTTATTCCTAAGTTTCATCCAACCCTTGTCCATTGTTAAAGCCCCTAAAACATAAATAGGCTTTATTAGAAGTATATTCCTCCTCTCACATCCTAAACTTACTCCCCTGACTATATAATCTCCCAAACTTTTCACTAAAACTAACTTCAAACTACAGAGGCTACCATAACTGCAAGATAACCACCACTACATAATTAACCCCAAACAACTTCAATCGTCGCGTACTACCCACCCATTCCAACAACTCTACCTTTCAAGCTACCTTACTACCACATCTTTAAACTCTCAGAAATAAAAACAAATTCAAAACAAAAAAGGGTACCATAACTGCAGGATAGCCGTCCCAAATCAACAATAAAGTTATTCAAAACTACTAAGTATAACTAAAATTGAACTAAAGGCTACCATAACTACAGGATAACCAAAATGAATCTTAACACAAATTACAGAATTTTTAAAACAGTAATAACCCTTACCTCCCCTCTCCCCCCCTCAAAAAAAAAAAAAAAAACTTCATCCTCAACCCCTCCCTCCTCTAATTCTCAACCCATCGCCTTCAAATATTCAGTTAACCTCACCCCACCGCCTTGAAAATTTCAATTCATCACTCCAATCCTCCCTTCAAAATTCCAATTGAACCTCCCATCCATTCAAACATTTCAATTCAACCACCTTAAAAAATTCCAATTCAACCCCTCTCCCTCTCCCCCTACCCTCTAATTCTTAATCCATTCCATTCCATTCAATTAATTCTGAACCTCCTACCCCCTCAAATTTTCAAATTTTCAACTCAAAATTTAAATTCCCAAACCCAATTTCTCAAATAACCCTTTCTCAAATTTTCAACCCACATTCCAAAACTAATCCAATATTCAATAATCTTAAATAAACTTTAAAAAACAAAACTAAAAACTAACTAACCTAAACTAATTTCTAACCTAAGCTAACTTTAAAACTAACAGAAAATTCTTTGACACTTATCAACAATGAAAGAACAGCGGCTCGGCGGCAAGGGAGATGGCAGCGGTGAGGCAGACGGTGACAAGGGTCAAGGACACGACATCGTTTCTTTTCCTTCTCATTCTTCTCCTTTCTCCTTTTCTCTTCCTCTTTCAGTTCTATGAAATACAAAACGATGACGAAGTATATAAGTGAACTCTCGATGTACCACAAAGACGTCGAGAGTTTTGCCCAGTACTCGACGACATTAGTGATTCGTCGAGAATAGTTTGAAACATTCTTGGCGAATCACTAAGGGCATTGGGAACAGGTACAACCATTCTCGACACCATGCATGGGGCATCAGGAACCTTGTTGTGACATAATTAATGTTTGAGCTTTTTCCGATGCTCCATACAAGCTGTAGGGAACTATGCTACCTATTTTCGATGCAGTACGAGAACCCTCGAGAACAAGCGTACCTATTCTCGATGCCATGCATAGGGCATCAGGAAGCGTTATATATTTATTTTAATTGTGAACTATTCTCGAAGCTCTAGACCATGACGTCGGGAATGGCTTCTTGTTTCCCGACGTCCTTTATAAAACATCAGGATAAGGTAATATTTAAATAATGTTTTCGTTCTGTCCTCACATATGTAAAACAACATCAGGAATAGGCGCATGTCCCGACGTTCCCTCTTCCGACGTTGTTTTGTACATTGAGAACCCCTCAATCTCTTGTAGTGTCATATTGAGTTATACGATGGTTGTTCAAAATTTTCCTCTCTGAATTTTTTGATTAAGTTGATGCATGTAAAGGTTCTAAACAGTTGGAGTAACAAGTCTTTCGACATGTTATTAGAAATATTAAAAGCAATGTTTCCAATGTATAGTACTACTATCCCTAGTTCATTCTACGAAGCAAAACAAAAATTGTGTAACTTGGGCCTAGGAAATGAGACTATTCATACGTGTAAGTACAACTGTTTATTGTACTAGAAGGAGTTTAGTGATTTGCAACATTGTATAACTTGTGGTGAGCCTTGATACAAGATTGGTCCTAACAGAGGAAAAAAGATTCTGCATAAGGTATTGTGCCACTTTCCATTGATATCGAGATTACAACGCTTGTTTGTATTGCAAGAAGGCTCCTCTGACATGAGATGGCATATGGATAAACTAGTGAAAGCAGAGGATGGGTTGAGACATTCAGCTGATGCAAAGGGATGGAAGCATTTTTATTGTGAATTTTTTTTTATTTTGTTTCAGATTTATGAAATGTTAGTTTGGGATTAGCTTCATATGAATTTAATCCATTTGGGAATCTGAGTACTTCGTTTAGTATGTAGCTTATGGTGTTAATTTCTTACAATTTGCCACCTTGGAAATGCATAAAATAGTTGAACTTCTTCATGTCATTGCTCATACCCAGTTCAAGATCTCCTGGTAAGAAAATTGATGTTTATCTTTAACTATTGATTGAGGAACTAAAAGAGTTATGGAATTTTGGTATGCGTACATATGATTCTCTTACCGATCAGTTCTTCCAATAGCATGCAGCCTTGTTGTAGACGATTAATGACTTTCTAGCGTATGGTGACTTATCTAGGTAAAGTACAAAAGGGTATCATGCATGTGACATGCATGAGAGATATATAGTCATTCAGGATAGAGGAAAAATATCTTTCATGAGACATCAACGATATCTTCCAGAGAACCATGTTTGGCATAGAAGTAAGCTACATGATGGAATGGTAGAGCGTAGGGCTTTTCCAGTGGTAATAAATGGGTATGAAATTTTGGAACAATTAGAATTGTTGGAGTTTTCAGTTATGAGTAAACATCCTTCATTAAAAGATAAAAAAAGAAAGAGAGTTCTTAATTGGACTAAGAGAAGTATTTTCTTCAAACTTCCTTACTGGTCAAGACTATTATTATGTCACAAACTAAATGTAATGTATATTGAAAAAAATGTTTGTGACAACTTGGTTGGTACGTTGTAGAAAATTGAAGGAAAAACTAAGGATTCCACAAATGTTCAGTTGGACCTACAAGATTAGGAAATAAGAAAGGATTTACACTTAATAGAAGTCAGTAATAGATTGGTGAAGCCACATGCGAGTTACACGTTAACTAGCATCGAGCGAGTTGCGTTTTGCAAGTACCTGAAATCAGTTAAGTTTTCCGATGGATTTGTTTTTAATATTTCACGATGTGCGAATGATAGAGATGAGAAAATATTAGGTCTCAAAACACACGATTGTCATGTTTTGCTACATTAGCTTCTTCCTATTGGTGTTCGAGCATACTTATTGAAAAATATGTACACCGTTGTTACTAAAATGTGTAGTTTTTTCGTGAGTTGGGTGCAAGAACAATAAGAGTAAGTGATTTGGACCGATCGCAAGCAGATATCATAATCATACTTTACAAATTAGAAAGAATATTCCTGTCTGCCTTCTTCGACGTAATGGTGCACTTTACCGTTCACCTACCATATGAAATGAAACTTGTTGGTCCGATTTTTTACAGTTGGATGTATCCCATTGAAAGAAGTCTATATGCTCATTAAAACAGTTTGTTCGGAATAAAGGACGTCCTGAGGGGTATATTGTAGAAGTATATTTGATGAATGAATCAGGGACTTTTTGTTCGAGGTATCTAAGTGGGATTGAGACTCGACTCACTAGAGATGAATGAAATAATGATAGCATTTCAGATGACGAGGTAATTAGTGAGTTTGAAGTGTTCGTGCAGAAAATAGAATCATTAGGAATGTCCATTGTACGAATCTTATCATAGGAAGAGAAATGCCTCTTTCGTTTGTACATCCTCAACAATGTAGATGAAATATCTAAGTATCGCAAGTACACATTTCAAACCTTCGACTTCACTAGTTATTTTAAGTATTTGTTATACATTGTTGTTACATAGACTCATAATTATCGACTTTAGGAGACATTTAAGGTTAATACGTTGTTAAGCTTAAAGCGCTTTTGAATTGTAAAAAAGACATCAACGAGCATTTTCTAAGTGGTTTAGAAATCAGGTATATAGCGTACATGACTTTGATAACATCAAGGACAACTTATTTTAGAATTATATATATATATATATATATATATATATATATATTATTAACACATGGATTTCAGGTTATAGAAATGCATGAGAGGGAAAACCTTTCTCATGATTTCTTCTCATTTGTTTAGGTCATTTTGATTTTTATGTCCACAGGTACTACGTCATCATTCCAGAGTGGTTTCAAGGAGACAGATGCTCTATTTCTTGAGTTTGATGATGCATTCAATAATGCACAAGGATCGTCCTCGGTAAGAACACTTTAGGTTAGTTCTGTTACTTTGATGATAATTGGGTACATATAGAGTAGTCTTGCTACGTTTCTAATACTATTTTGTTTTCTTAAGTAGATGGGCCAATCCTCTTCGACTCCTAGAAGATATCAATAGTCTCGAAACTTAGAGTTTGAGAGGTACATTCATAGATTCTAATATCCATATCCCCAGGAGTGGAGAAGCCAATCTTTCCACATGCTGTACGGTTCAGCAACACAATTGGTATATGTATGAGAGATACATTTCCAGTCTACTGCCTTAAGTAGGTTGATGTTCCACTAGAATACATTGATGTGGTCAAGGGCACTCTATAGGTAACTTCAGTAATTAGTTCACTTTTATTTTAAACGTACATTAGTATAAACCAAGCTAATATTTCCATTCTTTACTTTGTAGCTCTATTTCATGCTTGATTTCAACGATTAAGCACTTACTAGATTTGTTGAGCATCAAATGCTCACATCTTTCAAGGAGTTCAAGGGAGACTATCATAAACATTTCAAAAAGTACAGCGACCCTGAATAGGTGCGTGCCAACCCACCGCACAGAATGGTGGGATGTCTGGAATATTGGCACTTCCTGTGCGATCACTATTTGAGCTTATCATTTCAGGTGAGATTTACATATTGCAATGTTACATTACGTCATTTAACTTTTTGTATGCATGTACAACTTTAAAAAAGTTTGCATGCAAGAACAATCAATGACGAACAAGGCTGCCTTACAACCATAGTAGTAAGTCCAAGTTGTTTCTATAATGATATATGAGCTCATTGAATAACGAGGTTAGCCAGTCAACCGTGTAGTGGTGTTTAGAGAAACACACACTCGGAATGGCCAATTCATTTCGCAGGCGGCCACAGATGCGCATGTAAGTTTATGAAAACCTTTTGTCTTATTCTTTACTTTTATTCATGACTTGATACTTAATTAAAACTTTTGTTATAGAATCAAATGTTGGAACTCCAGGCCCAACCCACCTCAAATGGTTCTCAACCAGTCTCTGGGGATGAGATATGTGAGACCATTTTGGATAGGCGATCGGGATACTCGAAAGGTCTTGGTTTAGGCTCCAAGCCTAAGTCCAAGAAGAGTGCTACTAGTTCTTTGACCTCATGTTCGTAAGAAATGCACTCTATGGAGGTCGAGTCCTAATTGAGCAACAAAAAATTGTGGAAATATGGCGTGAGCGGCCATTAAGACATCAATGTATTTTTTCTTTTCTATGTAATTTCTTTGCAACATTTGACATTATTAGAAAACTTACATTTAATTTATAATATATTTAATTTTAATTTGGTATTTTATATAATTATTTAGTCATTTATTGCTTGTTTTTTTAAATTTTATTCAATTTAAATCGAATTAGAACAAAAAAAATACCATACGATTGAAAAAATAATTCAAAATAAATTAAAAAATAAATATTTAAAATATCTATCGACGCATGCATTGTGTCAAGAATGATGCTATTCCCTAGATATATTTAACAGTGTCGGGAAAATGAATTCTCGAGTTTACATGGGACGTCGGTGGTGACCTACTGCTGACGTATGAATGTGACATCGAGTATAAAGTTTTTTCGACAATGAAGCATCGGGTGAAAGGAAGTTTCGACGTTGTGTCGTTCGCACGTAGGGAATAGGTCCCCCGTTACATTTCTACTGACATCCTTCCTGACGTGTATATGTACATCGGGATCTTTTGTGGACGCCCTTTGGAATCTACGTCGATGCATACCAGCATCGGGAGAATCCTGATTTCTTGTAGTGGTACCAGATTTTCTTCTTGTTTCTAGATGATCCTACTCAGATGATTGACAATGAGGTTGTCTAAACCTTTTCTGTCTTTGATAGTGAGGTCAAATTCTTGAAGTATGAGGATCCACCTTATAATCCTTGACTTGGTCTCTTTTTTGTTGGCAAGGTATTTTATAGCTGCAAGAGCAGTAAACACATTTATTTTGGATCCAATTATGTACCTATAAAATTTGACGAGAGCAAATATTGTAGACAAAAAACTCCTTTTCAGTTGTGGAGTAATTAGCTTAAGCTGAATTTAACGTTCTAAAAGCATAATATATAACATGCAATTTGTTATCGACTCTTTGCCTTAATACTACACCTAAGCAAAATCACTTGCATCACAAGCATGCATGCATTTATGATCTATCACAAAAGGGACATCTTTTTTAAGTAAATTTGTCAAGGGCAAAGCTTTCTTAGATAAGTCTTTAATGAATCTTCTTTAAAATCCGACACTAACCAAAAATTACCTAACATTCTTCAAATAAGTGGGGTAGGACAAGTTTTGTATAACATCTATTTTAGCTTTGTCAACTTGTATTCCCTTAAATGACACTAAGCGACCTAATACTATACAGTGAAAAGCCATGAAATGACATTTTTCGAAGTTAAGTACTAAATTGGTGTCAATACGTCTCTTTAAAATCAGCTCTAAACTATTCAAGCAAGAATTAAAATTATCATTCCCATAGATTGTGAAGTCATCCATAAAAACTTCTATGCATTTTCCTATGTAATTAGCTTAACATGCATCGTTGAGATGTTACGGGTGCAGTGCATAATCTGAAAGGTATTCTTTTAAAAGTAAATGTTCTAAATTCACATGTAAAGATTGTCTTTTGTTGGTCTACGCATGCTATGGGTATTTGATAAAAGCCAGAAAATCCGTCTAGAAAGAAAAAGTAAGATTTCTCTCATAATTGTACTATTATTCGGTCAAGAAAAGGTAAAGGAAAATGGTCTTTAAGAGTTACCTCATTTAGCTTTCTATAATTGATACACATACACCAACTATTTGAAACACGGGTAGGAACAAACCACCTTGGTTTTTCTCCACAATGGTCATACTAGACTTCTCGGGTACCATGTGGATAGGGCTTACCCAAGTACTATGCGGAACAAGATAAATGATCCTAGCGTCTTTGAGCTTCAAGACCTCTCTTTTCACTACTTCTTTCAAGGTTGGGTTTAGGCATCTTTAGGGTTGGACCTTAATTTTAGCTCCTTCCTCAAGGTGGATACAATAGGTGCAAAAGGACAAATCAATGCCCTTCAAGTTTTCTAGGCTCTAACCAACGACTTGCTTATTTTTCTCAAGGTTTCGAGTAACCTTCTTTCTTCTTCCTCGTTAACTCCTTCGAAATAATAACAGAGCATGTGTTCTTTCCTCCAAGAACACGTATTTGAGGTGAGAAGGGAGAACCTTTAGTTCTATCATGTTTTCTTGCAAAGGCAAAGTAGACTCATTAGTATTGGAATTCTCACATTCTTTATGCAAAGAAATATCATAAGAAACATGCTCTTTTTCATCACAAGTTTCTATGTTTTTTCCTAAATCATGCTCTTTTTCACAAAATTATTTGTTGAAGTTTGTGTCATGCTCATCCTCAATGTCAATGCCTTTCAAAGTATGCTTATAATCATTGCCAAGGTTTCTTCCTAAATCATGCTCATTACTAGATGCAAAATCATTATCTAAAACATGTTGTCGATTTGTTGCAAGATTATCAGCTAAGACATGCTTATCATTTACACTAGCAACAAAGTCAATGAAGATAGAAAGATCATCATCACTAGGTTTGTTCTTAGCAAATTCATTATCGACATACTCTAAAGTTACTTGATTAATCAATTCATCAAATTTATCATGCACTTCTAGTGTTTGTAATGTTTGTAATGTATCTAATGCACACAATGGCATATGATAATTAGAAGACTTTACATCATCAAAAATATTGAAAGACACTACATCACTATCAAACTTGACACTAAGAAGACCTTTGTCCACGTTAATTATGGCCTTAGCGATTTTTAAGAACGGTGTTCCTAAAAGAATGGTAGGTGAGAGGTACGTACATATTCATTGTTCATTTCTATTATGTAAAAATCACGAGGGAATATAAGGTTTCCTACTTTGATTAGGACATCTTCTACAACCCCTAATGTGAGATAAAAGACCAATCAGCTAATTATATGCAAATACTAGTCTTTTCAAGTTTATTTAGTCCTTAATCTTTGAAAATGCTAAAAGGCATGACATTTATTGATGCGCCTAAATCAGACATTGCATTAGATATGTCTAAATTACCAATTCTGCAAGGGAGTGAAAACATACCTGGATCAACACATTTTTCTAGAAGATTTTTCTTTAAAAGAGAAGATACATTTTTACTAATTGTTTCTTTTTCCTTGGCTCCTACTCCTCCTCTTGTAAGTATATAGTTCTTTTAGAAACTTTGTGTACCTTGGTATGCTCTTGATAGTCGTCAAGTGGGGAAGGTTCACATCTACCTTCTTGAAGACTTCAAGGATTTCTTCATCATTCTTGATTTCCTTCCTTGGTGGTGCAAGCCTAGAAGGAAATGGAGGATTATCAACAAAGTCTCTTAAATCATTATTGGAAGAAGAAGAAGCATTAGAGGAAGAAGGGTTAATTTGAATCATTATCTGGGATTTTGTTTCTAGACGAGACTACAACAACTTCCCCCTATAATAATGACAAATATATCTTCGAGTTTCTCGATTTGTTATATCATAAACCATTTATTAACAATTTTGATAATTTATAGTTAAATAATAGGGATCTGTTAAAAAATATAACAAAATGACAAAATATTTACACCCTATAGAATAATTTCGAAAAGGAAAAAAGTTCATAGGCCCACAATGAAAAATACAAATAATGCCTCATCAACAATGCCGTCAACAACGGGCGTGATATATTTGGTACACGATTGTTTAGATTTGAAAATTGTTTATTACACGATCGTTTAGATTTGATCGTTTAGATTTGACGATTTGGGTAGCCAAATCTAAACGATTTTTTTCAAGATTCCTTGTACACGATAGTTTAGATTTGACGATTTTTTTCAAGATTCTTTATACACGATCGTTTAGATTTCATCATTTAGATTTGGGTAGCCAAATCTAAAGCATGTTTTTTTCAAGATTCTTTGTACACGATCGTTTAGATTTTTTGTACACAATCGTTTAGATTTGGCTAAACGATTTTTTTCAAGATTCATTTGATACACAATCATTTAGATTTAGTTACCCAAGTTTAAACGATTTTTTTAAGATTATTTGGTACACGATCATTTATATTTGGTTATTTTTGGTACACGATCGTTTAGATTTGACTACCCAAAATCTAAACGATGTTTTTTCGAGATCTTTTATATTTAGTAGACTATCTTCAACAACCAAATAACAGTTTGAAAAAAATAAAAATAAAAAGAATAAAATAGATATTTTATATTTGATAAATGATCTTGAACTAAATAACAGTTTAGAAAAAAATTGAAAAAAAAAATAGAAAATGAAGAAATGAAAGACGATGGAAGGAAAAAAAAATTGCAGAACATGAAGAGAAGAAAGACGATGAAAAGGAAGGGCATACCTAGAATATTTGAAAAAAATGGCCATTTTCATGGACTTTTTCAGTTTGTTACATGGGTCGTAAATATTTTGGTTGTTTGTTATATATATGAACATTTGCCTAAATAATACATAATATATATTTTTAATAACAGTTTGGGATTATATTTTTAAGTAAATACATAAGATTTATTTTAGATTAGATTCTGAAAATTCAGTGCAGATTTGGTATGTAGAATATATTTCACTAATACTTTTTTTTTTTAAATTTTAGAATGTATATTTTGATGGTAGTCATATCTATTTTAAAAAGACAAATAAAAAATATATATTAAAATGTATATACAAAATACGTTTATTGTTTTAAAATGTATGTTATTTATATCTATCATTAAAAAAATTCCAAAAATATGTATTTTTTATAATATTTTGAAATATCGTTATTCATGTTATTTGGTTTTATTATTCTAAATATTGTTTTTTAGGGGTGTTATCAAGCACCAATTTCCCTAAGCTTCAGGAACTCAAGCGAATGAAAGAAGAAAGAGGAAAACAAACCTTTTTTTTCTGCAGAGGACGAAACTAAAATTGTTTCAAGAAGCTCCTCCGCAAGAAGAAAAACATGAATACTTTCCTGCCTGTATTGAATGTATGAAGAGTTTGAAGAGGACGAACCTGAAAGCTGGAACTGTTTCTATAGAGGACGAAGCTGGAACCTTTTCGGGTTTGAAGAGTTTAAAGGGTTTAAAGAATTTTTTTTGGTGAACCTCTTTTCACTGAGCATTTGAATGCTTGAAGGGTTTGAAAGGAGTGAAGGAATTGAAGGGTTTGATAACGTATGATAACGTTCTTTCGCACACGAGTTGAAGAAACGGCTAGCCAAATTCTATTTTGAATTTGGAGTTTGGATGGAGATGAATTTTGGCTTTTGGTGGGAAATTAGGATTTTGATAGGTTTTAATTGATTCGATTGCGTTGATAGGGAAAAAATTAGGAGATAGATGCTTATTTTAGGGTTTGAGTCAATTATAAAGTATTGTGGTTTGTGGAATAATTGAAGTCTAAGTGTAAAAGTTGGGCCCAAACTCAATCAAGCTCAAACTCATAGCCCTTCCCAAAAAAAACTCTTAAATATTCTGGTCACCCAAGATCCATTGAGACAGAGATCTAAAAAATTAGAATTAAGAGATTTCAACAAAGTGATATTTTCATCAAATCTAACATTTTTTCTCCAACCAATAGATCGTTTCATCTTTAACAAATTAAGCATCTATTCTCTAATGAATAGATTGTTTTGAGTTCATCAAATTGAACATTTATTTTTCAACGATTGCCTTTTTTTCAACAAATTGAGCATATCTTCTTCAACGTTTACTCTTCAAGAAACTGATTATATCTTTCTCATCTATAAATTGAAGATTTATCTTCTCAAAGATTTGAAGATTTAAAAAAATTGACGGTTTCTTCACCATCTACAAATTAATTAAAGGTTGATCCTTAAAAATTAAAATTTATGTATTTGAGAGAAAGCATTAGAGAATTATACACTAGAGTTTGTAACACTTATATTACAAAATCAATAAAATCAAGTTTATTTCTATGAATTAAAATTTTCAGTTGAAATCTCATGCGGACAACATCTTTTGTTGTTTTAATTTACTAACTTTTTATTTAATTGATCGATAAATATTAATACTTTTCTTTATTTCTGGTGGGGGAAGGATCCAACTTTAATTCCATTTGTTCAACTTTTATTTGTCAGTTTAAACATTTTCACGTTGGTTTAAATATTTGTATAATTAGGTACCTAGATTGATTTCTAACATACTTGAGCCATTTCCTTAAATAACAGATTTAAGCCTTAATAAATAATAAATAAAACTAACCCTTGGTCTTTTCAAAAGAAATGAAAAGCATTTAGGGCTAAAGTAGAGTTTAAAAAAACTAAAATAAAAACGGATATAAAAAGTATAAAGGTATAGAACTTATATATATATATATATATATATATATACAAAGTATAAGGGTAGGCAAAACTTTAACTTAAAATGGATCTAAACCATAAATTAATTTTTTAAAAGAGAAAAAACAATCCCCACAAAACATTATTTTTATAAAAGAAAAGAAACATACTTCGTGTTTAGGTTATTAAATATATTATTTAAAAGGAGAATTATTCTGTCCCACGTGTTAGTGCATCAAACGTTAGCAAAGCTTAAAACTCAAACGTAATTATCAATTTTCAATTACGAAATGGAAAATTAAAAATAATTATTGAGAGAATTATTAAATTAAAATAGTAGTTAGTCAACGGTAGAAGGAGTTGAAAACAATGGCATCGATGGATAAGCAACAGCAAATTAAAGAAAGCGATTTTGGAGACTTGAAAATAAAAACTACGTGTCGTTTTTGAAGGCACGTGAGAGACAGGTGCGGTCAGTTTGATTTGGTGATATTGGTTTCCAGTTCGCTTAAACCTGTAGATTCCACTTTTTCTCTAACTCTCATCAAGTTTTACACTTTCACACTCTTTCTTTCTATCTTCATTCTCCACCTTCCCCTTATTATTATTTTTAATTAATTAAATGGATATTCTAAAAATAAGACAAAATGCCAAAATATTTACACTACATAGAATAATTTAAAAAAAAAATATCCTCATAAGCCTACTGTGCAAAATATCAAAATTACTCCATCAACATGCGATTAATCGGTCATACGTGCATGAGCAATCTTCTTCTAAAAGATCATGATACACGGTCATGTAGATAGAGATACAGGATCGTGTAGATTATTTAAAACGATGGCAAAAAAGTTTCAAATTTAAACGATCAGATAATAAACTCTAAATAGTGGCAAGAAAGCTTCATGTATACACAATTGTTCAGATCATACGACACCATGTAGGTAATGATACATGATTGTGTAATGTAGTTTAAACGATAGTGAAAAAGGCTTCAAATTTAAGTGATTACATAATAAACTCTAAACGAATGTGATAAAGCTTTAGATATAAAAAATCGTTTAACATATCCAACGCGATTGTTAGATCTGCATGCATGATTGTTTATATAAGGATAAACGATCGTTTTGAAATGTCCAAAAGAAGCCAAGACTGATCATGCAAAATTACAAAAATACCATCCAAATCAATATGATATAAAAGGGTGAACCCTCTTTTCCAAACTTTTTCTCTTCTTCACACTGCTTCATCTTCTTCACATCATTTTCGTCGTACATTTTCTTCTTCAATCGTTCATTTTCACCTACCTTCTTCAACCAAACTTCCAAAATTCTTCTTCATCTCGTTCCTCCACATTCCGTTCTCCATCTTTCTTCTGAAATATCGTTTTTGGCATTCCATTCGTTGCTTAATATTTTGGTTCCACAATTAAATCTATCTCCATCTATGATACGAAAAGGTTTGAATCTATATTCGTTTCATTTAATTTAATAGACACTCTTATTCTATACTTGACCCTTTGTTTCTTTTGTAAATGGATGGTGTGCAAAAAGTAAACAACATCAAGTAGCAAAGCAATCAAATCTAAAGGAAAAGCAAAAGAAAATAAAATAAAGAATGAAAAAGAAGTTAAGCTAACAAAATAGAATGCCAATGTCTATCTGTACAATCCTCTATCTATGTCAGATTGCTCTATCTTTGTCAATATCTATTTGAATAATGCTCTAAGTTTGTCTTTCTTTGCTCTATTTTTGTAAATTTCTATATGTATAGTGCTCTATCTTGATATATTTTTGTCAATGTCTATCTGTTCGCACTAGCTCTTGGTTTATAACATACTGTTTATCATATCTTTTCCATAGGTTAAACACCATCCAAATGACCTAACTATGGAAGATGAAGACAAAAATTTTAGAATTATTGTATACTATAGTTTAGAAATATTGAATCTAATCAAATCAAGAATAGACCAAACAATTCTTTCTAGAGTTTTAAACAGCCATTTTGGCCAATTCCTCGACACTAAAATGGCCAAAATACCAATCTAATTCCTGATTTATTTAATAAGGAAGCAATGCCATACAAAAAAGTCCAATGTTTTTTCTTTCAACTTCAATTGACATATAGTAGAATTTGGGCTTAAAGAATTCTCTTTCGTCACTGGATTAAAAGTGTACAAATTCCTAGAGTTAAATCTAGGAGAAAGAAAAGAGAATGGTTTGCAAAATGTCATTTTCCCTCACCATGAGTTTATAACTAGAACAGATATAGAGAGAACTTTCGAATCATACCAATGAGGAAGACCCATTAAAAGAAAAATTAGTTAATCTCTATATTTTAAAAGTCTTTTTAATTCCCAAGCAACAACATAATCACGTTAGTCTCCAACATTTAGACATATTAGATCAATGAGGAAGATTATCCTACATCCTAACATATCAATTCTTTAAGAAAGCATCATACAACGATAAGAATGTTGTATACCTTCAAGAAATTCCCCTAGCTTTAGTCTATTGGACTTTTGAGACAATACAAAAAAATTTCAATTTAGATGTTGGGTTTGGAATTTAATGGCCAACAATTGTGACATGGGAATGTTTGGAGTCAAGTGACTAGAGGACTCTAAGCATGAATATTT
Source organism: Cucumis melo (assembly GCF_025177605.1). NCBI lineage: Eukaryota > Viridiplantae > Streptophyta > Magnoliopsida > Cucurbitales > Cucurbitaceae > Cucumis > Cucumis melo. The sequence continues at coordinate 21,223,636 of NC_066863.1, read as the reverse complement.
TTTTAATTTGAGGGTATAAGTAAATTTACAACATTTTCTATCTATCTCTATCTAGATAGACATGGATAGAAATCTATTATTGTCTATTTTGAAATATTTCAAAAAGATTAGATGCAAAAGAAAAAAGAACAAGCAGAGAAATAGAAAAAAAAATGGAAATAAACATAGAAATAGTACAAACAAACAAAATATTGAATGAAATAAGTGAAGATCGAAAAAATCAAGAAAAAATAGAAGCAGAACAACTTTTGTTACAACAATGCCTAAAAGAAATAAAAACAATGTTAAAAGGCCAAGAAGAAATAAAAAATATGTTGATATTGGTTATTAGAAGCTTGAATATTATGCTACCATCAAATAATCTTTCACAACAATAAAAAGAGAAAGAAAAATGGTATCGACGAGTTGTGGACACAATTATAAACCACCTACTTGTAACATTAGCTTTCCCGAAGAAGATGAAGAAGTTAATACAATAGTCGACTATGCAATAGCATATTGCTCTATGGTTAGTGTTTAATTCATTATTTATAGCTTTATTTTGTTTAAAATTACTTAAGTTAAAAATAAGTAATAAACAATAATTGTGTTTTTTTTCCATAAAGGAAACTATGGTTCTTGAAACACAAAGTTATTTGGAAACAATATGAACTACAAATTTAGAAACATAAAAAACACAATTGTCTCCAGAGGTTTAATTCTTTTGCAAACAATAAATCTATCATACACTATCTGGGATAGACCGAGATAGTGCTCTATCTCTGTCTATCTGTGAAAGTTAGAGACAGCTCTCTGTATCTGTAAATATAAGATACACAATCCTACACATCTATATCATGTTTTTTAAAGTTCTTACTTTATATGCTTGCAAATAGATGAAGAAGAGCAAGATGATATCCAAATTACAAATTTAGAAACACCATTAACATAAGTGTGACCCAGGTTTGATTTTCTTTTGTACATGAAGAGGTGAAATTAAGCTTAGGACTCAGAGTTGGTTATACTCGTAATTAATTCTATGTGATAAGTCATCGATCATGATCATGGTATGCGAATCACTCATTATGTATCTCTCTTTATCACATGAAAGCTAAGTCCTTGTTGATTTCAAGTTTTCCTATTGCTTGCCCAAGTATAAGCGAAACAATAGATTTATCTGAATGATCTAAAGTCGAACACATGGAATTGATATCAAAGATTAGTCTAGGGTTTACTCGTCATTCTGGTGGTATAAAAGAGAATTATCTATACAGTATGATGAAATGTATGTTTAACTATAACTACTTATCTACATTAAAGGATCTGTAAAAGGTGCATTAGATGGTGGAGAAATGAAGATATGAACTAACTTGTATTAAGAATGGATGAAGGAATGTCTATGTAGGCAATTAGGCCATAAAGGTCTTGATGTGATATAGCTTTCATAACTAGTCTTTAATTAAGACGAGCTCCTCTCAGAGTCTTTAAACGCCACACTTGTCCTCTTATCGGGGTACAAATGACTCAACCTAGCTAGGCGAGATATATCTAAAAACATTCACTTACGTATAGCACTTGTTTTTAAGGAAAGCAACCTCTCGACACCTATTGCCCACACTTGTCCTCCTGTCGGGGCACAAATGATGGAAGTTATCTTGCCAAGGTGGAGTTTGTCTCCAAACTCCTCCTTGCACGCATTAGTCATATCCTTGCTACTTGCTCTCTTGGGTACTTAGCGATATACACTGGTCAAGTGATAAAAATAGCTCAACTAACATGATAAGAGTTATAAGCAAAGCAACTTATTAAGAATCTCTCATGAGTCCTAAACTACAATTAACACATTGGCAGATGAAAAGTAAAGAGATGAATGGATTGAAGAGATATAAACATGTAATATATATTTAAAGGAATATAGGCATTCAGTCATTATACAATATGAACACATATATATTACAACGAATGCAAAAATGGGAAGAAAAGAGAATGAGAAATGTTTACCAGTTAGAGGACATGAGAAATGGGCTTCCCTCCATTCAAGCTCCAAACTCTCACTTGCAGGTCGACTGAAGAAGAAGAAGATTACTTTTATAGAGAGCGGAAAGGCTACTCTTTTCCACCCTTCTTTAGGATTTGACCGGACATAAGCATTTGACTTTCTACACAACCGACCCCTTTTTAGGTCCACTCATACCTCCCATTTCTCTTGAGGTAGAAGGAGCTAGATTTTATAGACAACTTTTGGCAGAAAACTTCTATTCTTCCAATCATGTTAGCATCGAAAGTCACCATTGTGAAGTCACATCATCCCCAACTACCATTCTTGTCTTCTAGTGAACCGTCCTTGCATAATGATGAAGGTCCTCGCCTAACATTTGTTCTTACCAGACGAGCTCTTTTCACATAGTTCTTTCTCAATATCCCCTGCGATTCAATAATCTCTTCTTTTGCTTTTATTCCTGTGTTAAGATACTGAAACACAGTAAAACAAGCATGGATGCTTATGTAAATTGTATTTCTAAATACTTACGCTTTTTCAACATAATCATGGTGTTTTAATACACCTTTTCTACATTTTGGCCACGTTATTCTATAAAAGATGCTACAATAACTTGTATTTCTACAAGTTATCAGTATACAATTGGTTGCATGATCGTTTTGATATTTTACAAAATCGTTAAGATTTTTTACATGATCGTTTAGATTTGTGCAATATGATTTAGATTTTCTTACACGATCGTTTAGACGTTGCTGCACGATCGTTTACATTTTGTTGCACGAACATTTTTTTAATTCTTACTTTTAGACAAATGAAGATCAAACAGACAAAGAAGCTGAAAAGCAAGAAGAAGTTGAAGATAAAGAAGAAGAAAAAGTACAAAGAAAATAAAATAATGAAACATCAAAGGAAGGTTATGAAGAAGAAAATATGAAAAGGAAAAACAAGACAAAACAAAGTCAAGAGAAAAACGTAAATATTGTTATAGTCCGCTATCTCCATCTATCTGAGAAAAATAAATAACTATCACTGTCTATCATTCATTGTTCTTCTTATTAGCTATAATAATTTCTTGCAGCAAATAACTAAAGTAAAGAAAATTGAAAAAGAGGATGAGGAAGTGAAAGGTGAGCAAAATCAAGAAGATACAAATAGTGATAGTGAAGAAATTCTCTTTACGATAAAGAGAAGACAAAATGGGAAATAAATTGTTGATGTAGACAACAAAACAAAAGAAGATATTGACAGTGATAGTAGTGAAAAAGATGCAGAAGAAGAAATGGAAACAAAAAGAAACTAAATGAAACTAAAGAAAAACCAAAAGGAAAAATATGAGCGACAAAAAAACGCCAAAGGTTTCAAATACGCTATGGAGACAACTAATTTCAAAACAAGAAGAAACAAAGAAGAATTTAAACTTAAGAATACCTTAATTATGCTCCATCCTTTGATCTACACATTTCTCAATAGTCGTAGAAATAATTTATATTATTTGTAAAGCTTCAAGTTTTTAAATTTTAACTTTTGAACATTTCTTTGTTTTATACTTTAATAATTTGTAAGTTTCTTTCTACTCTAGTTTGTAAGTTTCTTATTAAATCTGACCTTTGTGCTTACAAACTATTTCCTATTTTAAATTTAGGGTCTCAGATAAACAGTGATAGCACATTAATAATGTTCATATGAAATAAATAATGATAGATCTGAAAGAACATGTAGACATGGGCAGTGGAAAACAAGATCAGTTTTACCCTAATTACATCTAGACTATTTAGATATTAACTGATACTTTTTTAGACAGGCATAACGAAAATCGTATAGAAATTAGGGTTTGTCACGCCCTGCCCCAAAGTCACTTCTCGCAACTAAGTGGAGGCATGCTGCCTAGAACTTCAATGCTTACCACATCGCGTAGTAAACGTTGAACGCTTATTAAGTGGAACTACTTCTCTTTTATAACCTCGATGTAGGGCTTAAACATCAAGTTTTCTTAACACCACAATGGAATATGACTTATTAATCATAGCCGTATTGCTAAGTCCTTAAATATTATCTTAATAAAGGCTTTCTGCTATTTACGCGACAGACACAAGATAACACAGTGGAATGAATATAGAATTCTTCTTTATTAACTCAACACCTTTACAACATTCAAACATAACTAACAGTTTTACTTACCACAAGACATAAAACAAAACCTTACGACCTTCCTTTGCCTAGCACAACTTTTTCAATTTCACATCTGGTTTACTTGCCTCATCGTGTAGCAATGCACCTTATTCCCTTTTCGCTACCAAGACATAGCTATTTGTGCCACGGTGAGAGAGGCTTGATGGAACTCTCTTGGCACTGATACTCAACCTCCGCTCTAGTTACTACCCTTTTTCCCTTCTTTACCTCTTTAGTTGCTTCCCAAAGATACCCTTTTCCTCATCCACTGCCTAATGCTACTTCTTGAGGCGGAGTACTTAAAGGTATGAAGCCTTCCTTTCCCTAGCTTAGTTCTTCAACTCCTTCGCTCTCTAGCCCACGAGGTAGGCCTCACTAACCTGGGTATTGCTCTCGTCTTTCTTTGAGTCGGGTCATCCGTATTAAGGAGCAACCCGCTCTACTCCTTAGACGTAACAGAAATTTCCATGACTAATGCACCATGTAAGGCTACTAAATAATTTTCCCTCCCTTCTTAACTAGGTTACAACACCTATAGTCCATCTTTCGCTTGGCTTCAATGCCTGACAACCTAGGGAGGGAAAACTTTAAAACATAAGTCAAACGGACTGAGTGAGTGATGGGTTGAGAAATATCTTTTTGAGGGAAAACAATAATAATCATATAGCAAATATCAACAAGATTAAATTGTGGACAATAATTTTCAATGCATTAAACCACACCACCATTTTCATAAGCATAGAGAAATTCCACGCATTTAAAGTCACCACAACCATCTTCATAAGTACAATCGATATCTGCATGTTCAAGCCATCACACGTTCATGGTAACCACGACATTGTCACCCTAAGCACAATTAATTTTCTCACGTTCAAGCTATCATGCGTTCGTATTAACCACAACAGTCATCACCTTAAGCATAATTAATTTCCTCGTGCTCAATTCATCACATGTTCAAACTCATTATAGGGGCCCAGGATTCTCCTCTCGTCTAGACCTAGGATTCATATTCAATCAGCATCATGTGAGCTACTTGGGATTTCTATCAATGCCTCGTCACATTCATCATTTTTCATTCAACGAGCGTCTCTTTGTGACTTTTCTAGCTTGGGATTCTCCTCTCGCCTAGACCTGGAATTCACACTCAACCAGCATTACGGGAGTTACCTGGGATTCCCCCCAGCGTCTACCTGGGATTCCCTTGATAAAAAACAATTATAAATAATACATAGAAAGGATAGCACACTTACTTTCCTTTCATAGTATTTCAGTGGTCATCATATTCACACACTAGAAGAAATCTAGTTTTTAATGTCGGGTGGAAAAAATGAAAAATGGGCTTTAATGTCATTTTTCAAAAGGCGGATGTTTAATGTCAGTTTTAAAATGACATTAAAGATAGAGCTTTAATGTCGGTTTAAAACCGACATTAAACATCCTACTTTTTTAAAACTGACATTAAAGTTCATTTTTATTTTATTTTTATTTTTTAATTTTGTAAAAATTCAACTTTCTCTCTCTTACTTTACTCTTTTCTCAAACCCTCCCACACACGATTTTTCATCTTTCTCAAATTTCTTTCACCCTTCTCAATCTCATCACTTTCTTCCCTCTCCTTTTCGACAGCTACCGTCACCACCACCAGTATACATCAGTTTCTTCCATCCCAGTCGTCGTCTGTGTCCTGTTGTTGTGCTCGCCGTCGCCACCACTGTACCCAGCCGTTGCATTTGCAAAATATTCATCGTTTGCTCCTCTCGAGCGTTTAACATTTTGGAAATCTTAGCGAACAAACATAGACAGTCAAGCCTCCTTTTCAAAGATCAACTCCCATCTTCATCTTCATCACCGACTTTAGAAGGTTAGACCCCTTTCTTCCTTCTAAAATCTGTATTTTTCTCTATTTTCTTAATCGATCTCATACATTCTTTGGCCCTTTTCCAGCTTCCAATCTGCATCAGCTTCCCCCTTCCTTCAAATGGGTACGATTTTCTATTTTATCTATATCTTATCCAGCTTGTGTAATCTGCATGGAGATGGTCCATTTGTATTTCCTTCAGCTTAATTTGAATGTTTTTTTTTTTATTTGAGTTACGTTGAAGCATCATCAGTGTAATTAATTTCATTTTTTTTCAATTCAATTGACGCGCGAGGTATAACGTATGGATATAGTTTAATTATACATGGATATAGTTTGATTATATATTTCTTGCACCTATATTTTTAATTATTGTATTGCTAATAGAAGGATTCGAGCTACCTCTATTAAGGCGTGATTGATTTGCTCCAAATCTATTACAGATGATCGTTCTATTCAGGAGTGTTAGATTGTTGAATTTTATTCACTATTTCGTCCCAAATAGCGTAGGAGGATTCTAAAATGAGACGTTTGTGCTTTTGTATTGTCTTGTTCTCTTTATGGTCTTAGCTAATACTCCTGGCTGACGGGATTTATGGTCTTAGCTAATACTCCTGGCTGACGAGCTACCTCTCTCGTCATACAAAATGAAAACATTTAATTTTTTTTTATTTGCATTCCCAAAATTAGTGACTGTATCTCTATAAATTCACCAGCGGGTCTTCTTTAATGGCAAATGGGTTGTGTTTGTTTATTTACTTGAGTATTCTTTGTAGCTAACCTTTTTGGATTTAACGAAATAAGGGAAAAATAAGAGGAACGATAAAATGGCTGCTGGAGGGTCTGGTTCAAGGCAGCCACAATTCCTTGTGAGGGCTGGGGATGAGAATTTTTCACATGCTCCGTTGATTGAGAACCCGGAAACTGATCAGATTATTGTTCCTGATGTGAGCCTTTTAGTCTTTTTTAATGTTTTGATGGTTAATCCTTGTGAGTTTTCAAATGATATGATAATTATTCATTAAATTGCATTTTGAATGAGATTATGTTAGAGTTTAAGCAACTTGTGTAGGCTATGGACTATTTGGTATGGACAAAAGTGCTGAAGGAATTTTTTTGATTGATAGCTACTGTTGCGTGTTATGTGCAGAAGGAAAGCTGGAAGAACTTTTTTGCATACATGGGCCCGAGATTTCTTGTTTCTATTGCATATATTGATCCTGGGAATTTTAAGATTTCTAGTTTATCTCTTTTGTACACTACTTTTTGATCAGTGGTTTGCCTCTTTTATTCCACTGTGAATGGGATTCTAAAGATTTTGTTTGATTATTCTCAGTCGAGACTAATCTACAATCTAGTGCATAGTACAAGTATGGGGTACGTGGCTGGTCCTTTAGATATAGTTTCTTAACTTTTAACAACCATCAAACACATGATTTGGTGGTCAAAGGCTAAATTTTATTATCATCTTTCAGTCTCTTATCCCAACACCCTTCTATGTGGATAGAAGTAATAAAATAAGTATGTTGCTATGAAGAGATAACGTGACCCATTCACCATAGGCCTCCTCGTTTATAAACATATGTATGGTGCTTGCCTCCAGCCTAATCATAAAATAGATAAGTTTTTTTTTTGTAGATAAGGAACAATCCTTCTATCTTTAGTTTATTTGGGCTTTGTGGCTAAAAAGTGAAAAATTGATGTCACTTTCTAGATCGCAAACAACTAAAGGTATATGGTTGGCTTGATGCGCCGACATCGAGCCTTGTACACTTATGATGGATTTGGAAGGAACTGATGGAAGAGAGCGAGGAGAGGTGCATTGCTATGCCCTTTTTGGTTTTCATGTGTTTCTTTTGCTTGTACTTTCATTTATTTTTGCTTTTTTATTATTTATTTATTTTTTAATTTTCCACAAATGTGTTTGTCAATGTTTTGAATTCAGTATATCATTGCATGCTTCTTTTTGCAGATACACGTATGTGTATGTATATCTGTATGTGTGTGTATGTAAGGATATGTGTGTGTGTGTATGTATGTATGCTTATGTATGTATTTATGCGAACATACTTATATTTTTGTATCATATCAAGCTAAGATGTATACTTTGGTTTTTTCTTAATTTGCTTTTGTCACATTCTTTTTAAGGACGACACTGCATTTGAGAAGCAAAGTACCTCTTTGCGCTTGCCGTGTAAGATATAGTGCTAATAAATATGTGAGTGCCATTAGTTTTGTTTTTCAAATATTTATTTTATCTTGTAACATGTGTTTCAGTTTGATTTTCTTCTAAATTTATTGTTTCTACACTGTCTTGTTTAAGAAGTTGTTATAATTTAATTTAGGTGGTGTCACGATATTGGCCGTGAGCAGGCTGCAAATAAGCCTCTCCTCAAAACTGTATTTCAGGTATTCCCTTTAATCTAGTTGGGGGTCATGGTGTATCTTTTATAGTATTAATTTAATAAATTTTAGTTGTTGTTGTATGCAGGTCATGATGAGATTGTTCAGTCCACATAAAACAACACTAATGTTTGTCATACGTGATAAAACAAGGGTCTGTTAATATTTACTGGGTAGTTTATATCTTGAGCTGTTGTAGAAAAACCATATGTTGTAAGCTTTTAATTTTCTAATTTTCTTTATTGCTTTTGTTAATTTTTTTGTATATAGATACCATTGGAAAATTTAGAGCCTGTTCTTAGAGGATGTACATAAGGTAAATTATTGGTGCTCTTAAATATTGTAATGCTCAGAAAGTGCTATTTTGTTCTTATTTTGCTCTCTCCTCTCTAATTACCATGATCTCTAATTCTCTCCTCTCTAATCATAGTTACCTTTACACTATGTTGTTTTGTTGAATGTATGAGTAACTCTTTGCTAAGGGACGGAGATACTTCTGTGGGTCAGTTTATTCTTTGAAAAAAAAAAATACATATTTGTTTCTATAATTCTCTTGTAAATGAGAACAATTCCTTAAAAAGTGTTTGGTGTGAAATGCATATTTGTTTCTGCAATTCTAAAGATTAAATGATGCTTCAAATGGATTGTTGGTTGTTGATTGTGTATTTTGTGTTGATATTTTTGTTATGAAATGCAATGGTAGGAAAGGGAAAGGCCTTTAATAACACTAGAGTGAAGCATAGAATGAAGCAGTCGATTAAGGTGTCCACAATTAGTAACAAGCTAGTAGATATGATGATTATTCATGGAGGAAATATGGCCAAAAGCCAATCAAGGGTTCTCCACACCCAAGGTATACAAATATGATTGCTTTACTTTTCAGCTTATTGTGTTGATGTTGCTTATTTCTTTATAGATTGATATTGGTTTTCATAATAATGTTATGTAAAAAAATGTGGATTATTCATTTGGCGGGCAATATTATGAGCTAATCAATTACAAGAATTCATAGGTTGCCACATAAAATGTTTTTTTTTTTTTTTTTTTTTGGAAAAAGGATTGTATATGATTGCATCTATGTAATATTTCTATTATTAGATTGAAGAGATTTAGGAAAGCCTGATGAATGGGGTAGACTGAAGAGAGTTATGTGGATTGGGGTGTTGATATAAAATCTTGAGAACTTTTCATCCTTCTCTGCAATTTTAGTGCTTCAAACAACTTTGTTATTCTATATAAATGGTTTATTTGGATATTGTTTGTAGATAATTGAAGTCATATCGGGTTGAAAGCTAAGTATTGTGCAGAGATGGCTAAGCGACCGTTGAAAATTGAAGACGGAGAAGGCGTTTTGGATTTTTAATTATTTAATTCTTGTATTAGGATCTTTTTTCATGTACTGTTGTAGAATGTATATATAAACATAATATTAAAATTTTATTTTGTGTATTCAAATGTAAAAGACAAATATTATAGTTTCTAAAATAATATGAATTACATTGATTTCTTGGCGTGTGAAAAACATATTTATCTATATTGACCCAATGTCGATCTATAGGACAATAACGTAACAATTAAATAAAAATAAATTTGTAAAAATGAATCCAAAAACTAGGCTTTAATGTCGGTTTTAAACCGACATCAAAGTTCAACCGACATTAAAGGGCTTCAATAACACTATCAAAGATGTCGGTTGAAAACTGATAAACCGACATTAAAGAGGCCTTTAATGTCGTTTTTAAACCGACATTAAAGCCCAACCGACATTAAAGGTCAGATTTCTTCTAGTGACATAATATAATCAACGTTAGGGTATTCTCATCAACAGAACGCACTTCTCACATATCACGTTTATAATCACGTCACTAACTAATCATGGAAGACATTCGCAAACATTTCTCCCATTAACGAAAGATTCACATATACTAACTATTTATGGACTATGTTCGTAAATGTCTCTTTCTTTGGCCAGAATTCACAAATATTCTACTTACGATAGCTACTCAAAGAGAACAATATTTACAGAGATACTCACTTGGATTTGGAAGAATCTTCCATATAATAACTCATATACAAACAAAGAAAAGATTTTAAACATAAATGGAAAATTTTAGAAAAATATCATTGGAAACTTGTTTTTCACTCACTAATATACTTAGCCTCGACTCCTCCCTTATCTGCTTTTGGATGTCTCTTCCCACCTAATGATTTCCTCGACCAGCTATCTATGATTCGAGATCTCCCTTCTTTCACCTTTATCTGAAAATCTAACTCTTCTAGACAAACACTCCCTTTTCCTTTTTGGCCTTTGATCCTTTTTATAGTGACCTCCCATATCCAAGGGTCTCTTCAAAACTTTACACGTATCTCCTTACCGACTCCCTATGCCATGTAGCCAACCCAAACTCGACATGTGGGCTACCTATCAGTGGCAATTGGACTTTTCCCTTGAGACGCACACCTTATCTCTTCTGGGAAGCCAAACTCTTTAATTGCCCGACCCTCCTATCTTCTTGGGAAGCAGCAAACATTTACTTCCTCTCAGTGAGTGATCAAGTCATTATGACAACACACTTCCTCCCTTCCTTCCTTTAGCATAGGCATTTCTTCTCGCAATCTATTCTACTCGCCTAACTATTAGCGTTTAACGTATGCTTCTTCCTCGTCAGCTTCTCCTTATCACATCCCTTGCCTTCTCGTGATGGTACTTAAGTATTTCTTTTTGTGTCACCTTCTTACCTTTTGCATGTTTCTTCGTGGGATGTCCTATACTACTATCCAAAATGTAACGACCCAACTTTTCCGGACTAAGCTGAGGTCACTACCAAATACCAAAACTCGACCATTCAACATAAAATTTAAAACGGACCAGATACGATTCATTAAAACATTATAAACCTTACAAAAGACAGTTTCGGGCCCTATTTTAAATAATAAAAAAAAATCACAAAATAAAAATGTCAAGTCACCAGTCTAAAATCACAGTCAAAATATTCTGACAAAATACATAGCGGAAACGAAAGAAAATCAGACGCGTCCATATGGCCTTCACGCATCCTTCCTGCCTCTCGTCGGTCTGCCCCTCGCTGTACCCCTACCTGAAAAGTTAAAGAAAGGAAAGGGTGAGTATAAACATACCCAGTAAGGGACCCACTCTGGGCCCGTTAGGGAACAACAGTTAACTTCCTATTCGGGGGTACCCTACATAACAGTCTAGTGGTTCCGTAGAACGCACATATTAGTCTAGTGCTCCCGAAGGATGCACATATCAGTCTAGTGCTCCCGAAGGATGCACATATCAGTCTAGTGCTCCCGAAGGATACACATATCAGTCTAGTGCTCCCGAAGGATACACATATCAGTCTAGTGCTCCCGAAGGATACACATATCAGTCTAGTGCTCCCGAAGGATGCACATATCAGTCTAGTGTTCCCGAAGGATACACATATCAGTCTAGTGCTCCCGAAGGATGCACATATCAGTAAGGCACACTACCCCACAGATGAAGCTAACCGTTACCCCTCAGTCCAACTAAACTGTCTACATCAGCCACATCCCAACGACATTCATATCACAGTCCCACCATAGGCTTTGTCAATCAGATAGTATAGGTTTAAACATCCACACCCTCAGTTGCTTTATGCATTACCGATTCGCACACCAACTAGGGAAACCCTAGGTCCCATCGACTAACCAACCAAAACCGGACTCACTGTCCTTCCCCATCCAAACTCCATGAACCACATCCAGACCAGTGTTTGATACATACTAAACCGTAACTTTAAGGTCCATCAACATATAATTTCAATCCACAAATAGCAGTCACAGTATATTTTCATCAGACAAAATATAATATCAGTACTTAACAGTCAACACGCATACAGATATTCAGCACAGTCACTAACGTGTAATCCCCTGTGGATTACTACGGTTTTAGCCTGGACTCGGGGTCCAGTAGTAGGAAAACCCTTACCTGAAACTCGGTTATGCCCCTCGATCGAAAACCACGCTCGACAGATCTACCTAACGAAACACGAAAGTTTTAGTTGATGATTTTAGTAGCAGTTGTTTTAAAAAGGTCATCCGCTGACTTACCCAAGGAAAAGAAGCTAACCCAACCAGGTCTGCCGCGGAACCCGAGAACTTAAGCGTCAACTCTGCACTACCTTCAAGGGAGAAAAGTAGGGCCATATCTTAATTCAACATTCAAACTCAAATCGGACGAGGTAACATTAGGGAAATCATCAGAACAATCCTTACCGAAGACTCACCGTGAACCGAAGTGGAGGAAGGAAGGCTTAGGTGGCTTGGCTCGGCTCGGCTTGGACTCGGCTCGGCTCGGCTCGGCTCGGCTCGGCTTGGCTCGGCTCGGCTCGGCTCGGCTCGACTCGGCTCGGCTCGGCTCGGCTCGGCTTGGACTCGGCTCGGCTCGGCTTACTCGGCTCGCGGCTCGGCTCGCGGCTCGCTCGGCTCGCGGCTCGGCTCGCCGCTCGCTCGGCTTGGGGCTCGGCTTGCGGCTCGCTCGGCTTGGGGCTCGGGTCAGTTGGAACCGGGTCGGGTCTGGACGAAAGAAAATGGGCAGCGCGGTTTTGAGGACTTTCTCTCTTCCGGCGACGGCGGCGGTGGCGAAACGACGCTGGGAGGTGTTCGACAACGGGGACGGAGAAGAAGAGAGGGAATGGTGGCGGAGACGAAGGCGGAAGAGAAACGGAGTGGTGCGGCGGCGTCGGGCGATTGAAGCCGAGAGGAGATCCGAAACGAAGGGGAGCCGCGGCGGACGACGGTGGCCGAGGCAGACGACGACCACACGGACGGAGATGGAGGAACCGGCGGCGATGCAGAAACGAGGAAGAAAGCGATGGAGGAAGAAGAGGAAATGGATGGTTCGGGTGGCGGCGCTGGCGAAACGGAGAAGAAGAGAGAAAAATTTTCGGGGGGGAAGAGAGGAGAGACGGCGCGTTTTTAGGGTTTTTATTTTTTAAAAAAAATAATATATATATATATATATATATATATATATATATATATATATATATAAACCTTAATAATTATATAAAATTAATAATTTAAATTCAATAATGATATATATATTAATATTAAATGAATAATAATTTATTTTATTGTTTTAGAAATAACAATATTTCTATAATATTAATTTATAATAATATTTATAATATTAATATTATAACAATTAAAATAAATATTAATAATTATAATATTTATAATATTAATATTATAACCAATAAAATAAACATTAATAATAATAATATAATTAATATTATATTATTATTATATCAACTTGCATTTTTAAATAAAACGAGAACGAAATTTTACCTTAAATTTTCGGGGCGTTACACAAAATGACTTCTTAACGAGGATTCTCTCACCTGAACTTCTTTTCTATGGGTCAGGGTCTCACACATACTCCTTTCACGGAATATATTCTATGATCAAGAATCTCTTCACTCAGTATCCTTGTCATAGGGTCTATATCATCTTGATGGTACGCGATCAGGGCCTGATAACTTGTAGAAATACAAGTTATTGTAGCCTCTTTAATAGAACAACGAGGCCAAAATGTAGAAGAAGTCTATCAAAACACAATGATTATATTGAAAAAGCATAAGCATTTAGAAATGCACTTTACATAAGCATCCATGTGCGTTTTACCGTATTTTAGTGTCTTAACGCAGGGTAAAAGCAAAAGAAGAGATTAGTGAATCGCAGAGGATATCGCGCAAGAGCTACGTGAGAATAGTCCATCTGGCAAAATTAAATGCTAGGCAAGAAGCTTCATCATTACGCGAGGACAGCTTACTAGAAGACAAGAATAGTAGCTGGGGGTGATTTGACTTGACAATGGCAACTTTTGATGTCGACATGATTAGAAGAATATAAGTTTCTTGCCGAAAGTTGCTTATATAAAGGATCCATCACCACCAAGAAGTGAGGCTGGCTATATGAAAAAGTCATATGATTGTGTTTGGTCGAGGTCTGAATGGACCGATAAGGCTTGGAGAGACCAAAACCTAGAGAATGGCGGAAAGGAGTAGCCTTTTCGCCGTCAGTAAAAGTTATCTTCTTTTTCTCCGACCAAGCTGTGAGTGAGAGCTTAGAGTTTGAAGGAAAGGAAGTCCATTTTCTACTTCCCCTAACTTGTAAACATTTTCCATTCTCTTTTTTTCCCAGTTTTGTATTTTTTGTAATATATGTTGTTCATATTGTACAATGGCCGAAGGCCTGCATTCTTTAATATATTATATGTTTATAACTCTTCAATCCATTCATCTCTTTACTTTTCATCTGTCAATGTGTTATTTGTAGTTTAATCTTGCGATAAGTTCTTGATAAGTTGCTTTACTTATAACTCTTATCGCGTTAATTGAACTATTTTATTACTTGGCCAGTGTATATCACCAACTACCCGAGAGGGCAAGTAGCAAGGATATGGTTAACATACGCAAGGAGGGGTTTAGAGATGAACCGACGACTATATCACATATACTCTATCTCTAATATTATAACTGGTGGCTATATCATATTTTTAATATTTAAATCCCATTAAGCATAAAGATCTATCTCTAAACTGATAACCGATGGCTATATCACATATACTTGTCGGTTTCTTTCTCCTTACCTAATTCGAACAATTCGACTAATTCTATCATACTATTTTAAGATTATTCCATATAAGTTAGCAAGAGAACTTTATGGACCTATAGATCATAGGCTCCAACGATCCGAGATTAACTGGCTAAACCCTTTTAAATCGATCTAATCAATATTGTCATTCCACTAAAGTCTCGTAATTGCACTTCGCTCACTATAGATGTATTTATGTCCTTCTAATCACTACTACAGGAATTGGATTACTTGACGTTAATACAGTGTCAAATAAACCTTTATTTGACGTTTTTAAAAGCGTCAAATAATTGACTGTCAATAGATGTTTACTTGACATTAAAATATCGTCAAGTATATGTTTACTTGACATTAAAAAACCATCAAGTATACGTTTACTTGACACAATATTAACGTCAAGTAATTCATCCCACTTAACGCTTTTTATGTGTCAAGTAAGGTTGTATATTTGATACATTTTACGTGTCAAGTAAATGTATACTTGATAGTGTTTGCAGGTTAAATAAAATCGTATACTTGACACTATTTACACGTCAAGTAAAATTGTATAGTTAACACTAAAAAACTGTCAAGTAAGATAATATATTTGATTAAGTAAGATAGTATACTTAACATGTATTTAACGTCATG
This sequence comes from Cucumis melo, assembly GCF_025177605.1. Lineage (NCBI taxonomy): Eukaryota > Viridiplantae > Streptophyta > Magnoliopsida > Cucurbitales > Cucurbitaceae > Cucumis > Cucumis melo. Next base: position 21,207,956 of record NC_066863.1, on the reverse strand, counting down.
TATTCTATTTATTAAATTATTAAATATACAAATTTTTCATTTTCTGTTTCCTGTATTTGGTACATTCGTTTCAAAACATATCCATCAACAAAATAAACTTTCCAACCGGTAGTTATACAACAAAAAAAAAATTTGACAAATAATTGAGTATAATAAGTAAAACAACAATAATTTCATTCTTCTCAGCAATGTCATCAACAACTACACAATTCCAATCCAAATATAGCCAACTAAAATTTCCTATATGTGGCCTATTCCAAAATCAACAATAATAATAGCTATCTTATATAACCAAAAACATGTGTTGTATACCAAAACTAAAGTCTATCCCCTAACATCTATTGCCTCATGTATATAAGTCTTAACTTTTTGCATGTTGCAAAAATCAATATCTTCTTGCAAAATGTAACTCTTTTGAGGTATAGTTGAAATGAAAAACTAGCTAGACCTATCAACCATTACCCTTTTAGCATATCTGAGAATATACTTCAATTGTATTGGTAGATTGGATGGTTCACTAGTAACTTCTACCTCCTTTATCATTGGCCTTGAAGCTTTTACCTAACACAAGTAACAATCTACAAACTCATACACGTAAAATTTACCCAACTCAAACTCTTTTGATAATCTACTCTTTGACATCCATGATTAATCCATACTTATAATATACTAATCTTGGATCTACAAAAAAAATTTACAATATTCAAAATTAGGTAACTCATTCAACTTACTATCCTATCAACAAACAAATCGCAATCTAGCTTAAGTGTTCTAATAGTAAGATCATTTACATCAGAATCAAAGCTCAAATTAACAAGCAATTTACTCTTCGTCAAACCTTAGAGTAGCGAGGTAAATAAAGTTTTATTTAACTTCGTCCCAACTAAGTAAGCAGCTCTAGTGCATTTAAATTAAATAAACTTTTTTTTATTAAGATAAATCACATTAGAAGCTCACACATTCTTCATAAATTGTATGTAAGAAGAACTATATCTGTTTTTAGGGACGAAAAAAACTATTTTCTAACTTAAATAGCATACTAGGTAGAGGAAATATTAATACCTCTTTATAGAAACAAGAAGTTGATTAAAATTTTAAAAGTGGCTTTATCCTAAACGTCTTATCCACTCCCACGTCCCACGTCTCACCCCATAGCCTCTATCTGACCTCTTCTAGAATGTGTGAGCTTCTGATGTGATTTATCTAAATAAAAAAAAAAGTTTATTTCAATTTAAATGCACTAGAGCTACTTACTTAGATGGGACGAAGTTAAATAAAACTTTATTTACCTCGCTACTCTAAGGTTTGACAAAGAGTAAATTGCTTGTTAATTTGAGCTTTGATTCTGATGTAAATGATCTTACTATTAGAACACTTAAGCTAGATTGCGATTTGTTTGTTGATAGGATAGTAAGTTGAATGAGTTATCTAATTTTGAATATTGTAAATTTTTTTTGTAGATCCAAGATTAGTATATTATAAGTATGGATTAATCATGGATGTCAAAGAGTGATTTCCCTAAGCATTAATCAATTTCAAGATTTGACATGTTTGATTATAAGCAAGAAATAAATTGAGCTTTTGTGTAGACAAGGATAATCAAATCAATATTGCATTAATTTTCTAAGAAAGAAGTATCTTGCATACAAATTGGTGAATCAAGAACAAATTTCAAAAATTAAATTGCAAAAAACACTTGTAATTGAAAGAAGGAAATGTTCTTAGTACAAGAAAAATTAAAGATTTCACAAAAACAACAAGAAATTCAAGAATTCAATCAAGTCCAATTAATAAGGAAAATTACAAGAAAAATTCTCCAAGAATTTGAAAAGCCCATTCTCAATTACCTCTTAAAAATTAGCACTTAATTGAAAAGAGATTGCTAGAAATTAATTGAGGAAAGAAAAAAAGTAGAATGAGGGAGAGTTTTTGGAAAAGTTGAGTTTTGAGAGAATTTGGTGTTTTTTTTGTGAATTGATGATGGTGTTATGAGAAATTAGGGAAAATGGTTATATATAAAAAAGATTTGGAAATAACCGCTCACAAAGCTCGAATTTGAGATCTCTTACTCGCGTACGCGCTCCATTTGATAGAGAAATTAGTTAATTTTTGAACTTTTCAAGAGATTTACGAAATTGCCACTGAAATTATACATAAAAAAATGAAGCGCTGGAGATTCGAACTCGGGTGGGGAGGAGGCGTGTGCAACGAGGAAGCGATGCATCGCGGCAGAAGAGTAAAGAGGCGGATGAACGCACGCACGAAAAAGGAATTCAAGTAATCTAAAATTATTTTGTGCCTGGTGAGTTCCGAACCGAGACGTCTAAGGCGCATCAAAGGAGGATCAAATCGATTGTGTTTTGGCTTTGAAAAAGCCAGAAAATAATATGGTGCTTAGGGTTCGAACTCATGACCTGAGGGTGCTTGGCACGTGTAGATGGCTTATGCGTGTCCCAATTTTTCGAATATTTTCCAATTTACCCCTAATTTTTGTTTTGCCCGTTCTTCTTCATTCAGACTCCGTTTTAGTTGATATTTATTGAGTTGGGTTCGTATTGGAGTCTTCTTTCATATTCTGCACAAAAATATCAAAGTAATGAATATATGTATACTATGGATTGGAAATAAGGTACAAATTAATGGGTCAATAATTGCCCTAATAAAATACCCCCCACTTAAGCTTTGTTCGTCCTAAGCGAAATAAAATCTAATGTCAAACACTCAAGCAACAGGCACGGGAAGCAAACATGAACTTAAGATATAAACAAACGTTCATGAAAGTATATAGTTAATGCATTTCTAAGGAGTCAACCTAACGACGTTACTAAATGCTTTAACAGTTTATCCAAAACCATGCTTAAACTGAGTTCAAATTATCAAAGATATTACAAGTTATCGATTGAGGTTGGGGTCTAACTAAGTTTTTCCAGAACAAGCACGTTTAGAAAAATGCTCAAGTTTTGCTACTCGACGCTAGACATGCTTTGGAAAGATGAAAAACACCTTATACTTGTTTTTCCCTTACTTATTGATCATGAAGGATTCCCCCTCTTTTCAAAACCCTCGTCAAATTAGATGTTATGTTTAGAATGCTGGTTTTACTTAGGTCAAAAGTGAAGTTTTCCTCCAAAAGTTCTGATAGTTAGGAACACATTTTACTTGACTTACCCGACTTCACTTTTCTTACGAACTTTTTGTTTTTAATGCATATTGCACTTTTTTGTTTTTTGTTTTTTGTTTTTAGCTCTTGATTGCCTCACTTTGTTTTTTTTTTTTTTTTGCATTTGCTTTGTTTTTTTTTTTTTTTTTGCGAGCCCCTTTTTTCTTTCTTTGGTATACATATGGTAACTAGGCATTGCTAGAATCGGTGGACTAACCTTTCTATGGTTCTAAACTTAGTTTCTAAGTTTGACTGCTCCTTTCTGAGTGACAACAAGTTTTATCGATGTCTAATCTTTTCTAAAGGAATCTAGTTCGTTGTGGCTAGACAAGAGGTTTCCAACTCATGTTGACAAGACAAAAGTGTTAAAACCTTCTCAACCTCTAAAGAGTAGCTCCTATCCTTTTTGAACTCTATCTAGGTTACATTTGGACTAAGTGTATCATAGACATATCCTAATAACCTAACTAAGAAAATAATGCAGAAATGTATCCATGCACTTATTGTATTATACATGTAATCATTCAATCACAACATACACATATTAGTTTCTCAATCAAGCATTCATATTTCAATATGGTATGGCTAAAAAGGGGCTTAAAACAAAAAAGAAAATAGCAGCTTATTCTCAACATATTCAGAATCACAGATATATCCAGAATATAACAATTCAAAAACCTGAGCTCAGCTCAAGGGTTAGGCTGATTTACAATTTTGGAAAATTGTTTTTTTGGTATACTCCATATTTGTATTCATACACATGAAAATTAAGTACCAAGAAATATGGTACCCACTGCCCACGTAAAAAATTGTTTTTTTCCTCTGGAACATTTCCTTCTTTCAATTACAAGTGTTTTTTGCAATTTAATTTTTGAAATTTGTTCTTGATTCACCAATTTGTATGCAAGATACTCCTTTCTTAGAAAATTAATGCAATATTGATTTGATTATCCTTGCCTACAGAAAAACTCAATTTATTTCTTGCTTATAATCAAACATGTCAAATCTTGAAATTGATTAATGCTTAGGGAAATCACCTTGTTCTTGGCAACTTATGATTTAATTGCATCAATTTTATGTGCACAAATTAAATTCAATTAAATCATGGTTTTAATTTATTTCTAAAAAGTATGAAAGATATTTTGATTTTCTTTAAGAGCAAGAATTAGGCATTAGTTGTTATTGCAAGAATATAATAAATGCTTGTGGTGATTATCTCTTTTCTTAAATCTTAATCAAGGCTCTTATAAGAATCAAGCAAGTTGATCTTGTAAGAACCTTGATCAAGAATACTTTTTAAAGCAAAAATCATTTCATTCTTCTTTTAATTCGATGATAAGAATTGGATAACGGCCATTGCCCATCACCTCATTTTTTTTCTTATAAGAGTTTAAATCTACTTTTTTTTTTGTGAATTGAATTTCCATCTCAAATCCTCTTGATTTTTGGTTCAATTTGATGTTCTCTACACTTTCTTTAATGCTTTTCTTTCGCTACTAACAACATTCCTTTCAAGCTTGATTTCAAGAAATTTTCTTTGCAACCATTCTCTTGGATTCGATACCCTACTTTTACCATCGAGACAATGGTAAAAAGTAAGGATAAATTTGAAAATACTTTGTATTGAGGCAAATCTTGGTAAGCATCCTACCCTTAGCAAGTTACATCTCATTTTTAAACATATTAGTGCTTGATTCTAACGAGCTTACCAATACATACTTTCATACATATCATCTTTACCTTGCCAATACCTCTAGGTACCCTGCCACATACAGCAATGTTTAGCACTGAAGAAAGAAAAGGAGTCTTATACTCATGAACACCTTGGTGAAATAAAGAAGGATGGCATGAAGATCAGACTTGGTTTTATTTTTATGCAAAGCAAAGTTTAAAGATTGTATTTGTTTTTTAGGAATTTTGTGAAAGTGTTAAGTAAATAAAGAAAGGAAGTTTAATTTATTATTCCATTGTGCTTATCTTTGTGCTTATCGCCTATAGTTATTAAGTTTAAGTGATAAGGGTTAACCAACAAAGCTAAGTTGAACAGTTATTTTCTCCTCCAAGGGTTTTTAAAGTCTCTAAGGCAAAAGGAAGGAGCTTTGCAAAGAGACACAGGAGAGAGCTGCTTTGCTTACTAGGTGTTTGTGTGTCACTTATAACTTGTAGAAATACAAGTTATTGTAGTCTTTAGAGAGAATAATGAGACCAAAATGCATAAGAAATGTGCCAAAACGTGTAACTTGTGTGGAAAATTCATGAATATTTAGAAATACACTTACATAAGTTGTCATGCCTGTTTCATCCTATTTTTAGTGTCTAAGTGTGTGATTAAGAACAAAAGAAGAAGCTAGAGAATCGTAAAGGAACTCGCGAGAAGACTAGGCGAGAAGACCATATCAGTAGGCGAAAAGAGATTCACTAGAAGACAAAAGTGATAGATGGAGTTGATGTGACTTAACATATAAGCAGCTTTCGATGCTACCATGCTCAGAATATTAGGATTCCTACCTAAATCTGTTTATATAAAGGATGCCATCACCATCAAGAAAAAAGTTCGGTCTGGGTTTGAAAGGACCCATGTCACAGCTTAAATGGCCAAACCCTAAAGAGTAGTGGAAATGAGTAGTCTTTCCACTGTCTGTAAAGTCTTTCTTCATCTTCTTCCGTCACTCTAAGAATGAGAGCTTAAGGATGAGTGAAGAAGATACCATTCCAATCTTTCCCCTAACTTGTATTAGCATTTCTATTCTTGCCATTTTTGTATATTTCGGTGTAATGTATTCATTCATATTATACAGTGGCCTAAGGCCTATATTCTTTAATACATTGCATATTTGTACCTATTCACTCATCTTTGTGTTATCTATAGTTTAAAACTTATGATAAGTTCTTGATAAGAAGGTTAGCTTATATTTCTTATTGCGTTAGCTAAGCTATTTTCATCACTTGGCCAGTGTATATCGCCATCTACCCGATAGGGCAAGTAGCAAGAACATGGCTAACACGCGCCAGGAGGAGTTTGGAAACAAACTCTACCTTGGCGAGATAACTTCCTTCATTTTTATCCTAAAAGGAGAACAAGTGTGTGTATTAGGCGCCGAGAGCTTGTCACCCTTAAACATGAAGCTTTATAAGTCTTATAAATGAAGCGTTCTAGATATAACTTGCTTAACGTAGCTTGGTCATTTGGATCCTGAAAGGTGACCATATGTGGCGTTTAATGACAACGAGAGGAAAACATCTTAATCACAAGCACGTCAATTTAGTTATCTCACATTAAGGGTCTTTGATTGCTTATTCACCTGGTAATGCATAGATCTCATTCACCCCTTCTTTTATGCAAGTTAGTTCATAACCCCATCTCGCATTCATCCTAATTCGCCTTTACAAATTCTCTAGTGTAGATAAGTAGATATAGTTCAAACTTATATTCATTACACTGTATAATTTATTCTTTTATACTACCTAAATGCCTAGTGAACCTTAGAACTAAGTTTTGATATCAATTCCCTATGTTCGACTTTGGATCACCTAGATAAATCTATTGTTTCACTTACACTTAGGTAAGCAATAGGAAAACTTGTACACAACAAGGGCTTAGAAGCACATATTGAAGAGATTCATAAGGAGCATTTTGTATGCAATGATCTTAAATCAATGACACATTATGAAGAACGAAATATAGTTTACCCGACTAATTCTAAAGCTAACAAAGCAAGTTTTTGGCATCGTTGTTGAGGAATTGATTTTTCAAACACTAGAGTAAGGTTTTACTTTGATTTTGTGTAAAACACTTAACTCTGGTGAATTATGCATCCGGCTGAAGAACGCGTGAAGAAGTTTAAGGTACCAAAATAATATGTGATTGCTTGAACTGGCCCCAAGGTTAAGTGTATCTTTTAAACAGTGAGTGATTCAGCAGACAAAAAAATCAAAATAAATTAAAGTTATGCATACTGCTAAAACCCTCAAACGCCTAAGATCTTAAATTTCTATCGAAATTTGATAACCCAAAGGAAGACGTCAAAGAAAGTGTCCACGCGGTAAGATTAGTAAGATATGTATCTTTACTAACTACGCGATAAGGACCAAGAAAGATCATTTGAACATTGTGATGATTGATTGGGAGCAAAGGCTTATTGCGATGAACAATCAAGATGCAAAGAGTCATGTAGCAAATGATCAAGAAAGCTTATAAGAGGATAATATCACAAGGAAAGCTATGAGAAGCAACATGTAATGAGAAACAACTCTTTCTTGCCAAAAGATAAACACAAAGATGCATCTGTAACGTATAACTTTTCCTCTTTACTTGACATTAGCATTCCAAAATTTGGTATTTTTGTTGGAATTTATGTCCTAAAACTCGTATTTTGTTATTTGATTCAATAAAGTTTATTATTGAATGCTATAATCTTAAAACCAATAAGTATTAAGGTCTCGAGGCTATTTTACTAAGTTTGTCAATATACTTAAACTTTATGTAGAGACATAAACATGGATTAAGTTCGAGTTAATAGCCCAAATAGTCTATAGTGTATGAATAAGGTTGGGTGCCTTATTTTGAAAAAACACTATGGATGCAGCCGGCTCCGTAATTAGTACAAACGATGAAATCCTGAATCGTTCATGTGGAGACATGGGAGTGGAGGCGTCCTATGTAAATGGTTTGCATAAGACTGAAACCACGAAATAGTCACTTTTAGTTATAACACCGTAAACTATAAACTAACTATTTCAATTATGATGACCTAGGTGACTTGATCTTAATTATGAGCTAACTATGAACTTCTGTTCATTCGGTAGTATCCTTAGATCTGCTTAGGTGATGACAGTTCATCATCGCTGGCCCAATAAGCCTCCCATTTCAGGGATAAGACTGAGTGGATAGCTAGAGACATAGGGTGCAAGACGGAATCCTCTCCTACCCACTTATGGGACAGTAGATAGGTTGTTCCCTTAAGGACTGAATCCAAGTCTTGAACAAGGGGCCCCACATTCTCATTGTCCTGAGAAGGATTCAGATTTATAGGTTGGACCTTAAACTAATTGTTCAATAGTGGATCAGTGGGTCTTAAGGAACAAGATGTAATCTTGGAGGTAAAATGGTATTTTGACCCAGCCAAGATTATGAACAACCTGTGAAAGATCGACTTACTCATCATGGTTATATCAGATGGACAGAAATATATCTATAGTGAGGGGAGTGCAACTATGAGTCTTCAGTGGAATGACTCATTAGTTAACGAATGTTGATTAAGCTTGGTCTAAAAGAGTTTAGTCAGTTAATCTCGAATCGTTGGAGCCCATGATCTACAGGTTCATTAGGTTCCCCTACTAGCTCATATGGATTTAACTAAGAACAATATGTGGAAGTAACTCGAATTGTTCGAATTAGGAAAAGAGAGAGAAACCGATAAGTATATATGATATAAGTCGGTAGATATAAATTTTAAGCTTTGTGTTTAAATATGATTTAAATAAATATGAATATAGATTCATATTTAGAAGCTTGGAAAGTTTTTGTAAAAGTTAACATGTTGACTTTTGACTTTGAAAAACAAAACTTTTACCAGATTTATATTCAAATATGATTTGAATTTTAGAAAAATGAATGTGGATTAATACTCGAGAGGTTACAATTAGTCAAGACGGGTAAAATAGCAAAAAGTCAAAATGTTGACTTTTCATTAAGAAAAGACAAAGTTTGACTTTGACTTAATTGGTCAAATGACCAAATTACCCATTTGACTAATTTCTTAATTAACTAAAAGTTAGTGGGAAATGTGGCAGCTTATTGTGAATTAGAAGCCACTAATTCCATTAACAGTTAATGGATTAATTAGGTGTTGAGATTATATGAAATAATTTGCATGCAATTTTGCATGTAAATTTTATATACAAACTTCTCATTATAGAATGAGAAGAGGATGGTGTTTTCTCAAAAAATTACCTAAACGATTCACCTACCTGCTTCCATCTTTCAAAACGATTTCCTTCATAAAAACGAGTCCCACAACTTGGTTCTTGGTCCTGAGATTAGTAGGTCAACTTAGTGGTTGTCCTTTGCTCGTTATCTTCAGGCAGAGAATTTTTTTAACGAAGAAGAAGTTGTGAACTACAAAGGTAAGCTCATCGTTTACCTTTTATACTCTTTGTTTAGGTCTATCGTGTAGTAGTTGCATGTTAATTTCTAAATCGTTTAGATGCATATAGAGTAAAGCATGATCCTTAGTCTTCCGCTGCATGCTTCTCTGATGTTTTTATTCCCAGCATGTGGTATCAGAGCATGTTTAGTTTTACTTATATGCATATGGTGGGTTCTTTCAATTTATATGATAAAGTGCTATGGTTGAACTAAAATGGATTAGTTATGGATTTGGCTCTAAATTAAGTTGTTTATTTGCATTAATTATTGTAATTAGCCCTGTTGATGGCTTAATTTATTTTTTTGCAAAAAGTCTGTAATTTATTGGAGTCATTAGAGTTGATTTTAGGCTGTAATTACTTCATTCGGGAAGAAGAAGTGTTGTTTTGAAGCTTAGACCCGAGAAGGAGCTGTTTCAGGACTATCGTTCACCCTCTCAACAATCGCGTATGGTACGCGTATCGCTTATGGTACGCGTATCGCTTATGTTAGTGAACTTCGCTCTTACCAGCTAAACGTTGCATAAGAATTGATCGTTTAACAGCTAAGCAATCGCGTAAGGTACGCGTATTGCTAATGCTTAAACGATCGTTTACCAGATCGGCGATCACGTAAGGTACGCATAACGCTAGCGCTTAAACGATCGTTTACATGCTCAGCGATCGAGTATGGTACGCGTATTGTTGGCACCTATAAACGATCGCTTACCTTATAAACGATCGCTCACCTAAAACCTTGTCGTTCACCCACTCGGCGATCGTGTATTATATGTACATCACTTATGCCCATGAATATCATCTTCCTGCTCAACAATCGTGTAAAGAATATCAAGCAGTTATTCTACTCCATCAAATTTTTTTGTAATTTTTTTTACTTAATTTAGAGAGCAAAAACCAGTCCATTTTAGGATGTTTTAATTAATCTTGCATGTGATGTATGTTTTAATTATTACTAAAATTATATGTGCATATTGTATGACATATAGTTTTAAAATCCCACCATAGGTTAACATGTTCATGCATGTTGAGAAAATTAATATGGAAATTAATTAATATGATTAATTAATTATCAAAATTTAAATTAATATGATTAATTTAAAAATTAATTGAATTAATTTTATTAAATGTGATTTAACAAAATTAATCAATTATTGATTTATTTAAAAGTTAAATAAATCAAAAATACCATATTAATTGTTGTGATCCTAGATGAATGTTATAGGTTTATCTAACAGTTTTATAAGTGTTATAAAATAAATTAGATTTTAAAATCTATAATAAAGATAAAATGCATGCTCACTTAGGTTAATACCATATCTTCCAAAATTAGATTTAGGTCGATATCTTGTAAAACTAGGTTACAAGAGGCACACCTGATTCGATCTTGTCAAAAAGTCAGATAAGATGACTAAGGCGTGGAGGTTTTTAAGTTGACGGTTTACGGAACACCTCCTACCTGGAGATCATAATCAGTTCTTAAGCCTAGTTAACCTAATTTTATGAGCATGTGTCAGAGATTTAAGGTAATAAAATTGGTTTATCACCTAGACATCGTAGGTTAAAATCCAGTATAAAAGTTATGCTTGGATGTTTTACCTAGATTTAGGATTTTTTTAAGTTAGCCTAAATTAAATCCTGAATAATTTACCCAAAAATCTTTTAGAACACTTCAGCTGAAGAAAAGTATTGTACTTTTAGCTCTAGCGTCCCCAAGAGTTTATAAAGTGAGGTTCATGTAGGGCTTTGGGCCATGCATAGGAGCGGACTCCCTTCAGAGAGTGTTTGCATGGGCTATGAACAAGGTGAATGGGGGAAGTAGTTCATAGTAAGTGGGTGAGAGATATATAACAATACATCCCACGGTCTCTTCCATTAGGTCGCACCGTGAGATTCTTATAATACGCCTGCTTGTCTGCCCTAGAGCGACGTACCCTTCAGAGGGTTGTATTATAAGATTCGGAACACCACGAACTCCATATTTAGATAGGGTCTCTTAGATAAATTTTCATATTGTCTTTCCACTTTCGGAGCATAATGATTCTCATCTCTGAGGACCGAAAATGGAGGGTTACACTTACAAGAATTACTAAGTAGTTAGTATATTCTTAACTGAAGTAACGGTAACTAAATGCTAAGTAAATATAAGATATTTGTGAGTTAGCATTTGGTCAAGATTGTCTTGATTCAAAGGACGAGTAATCGGCTACCCCTCGGTAGAGGTTATTCTGAACCTTTGAAATATCGTTGAAAAACATAATAAAGGGTATATTGTTAAAAGTTTTGTTAAAAAGATTGGTTTATATCAGGTGGACAGAAATATATCTATAGTGAGGGGAGTGCAACTATGAGTCTTCAGTGGAATGACTCATTAGTTAACGAATGTTAATTAAGCTTGGTCTAAAAGAGTTTAGCCAGTTAATCTCGAATCGTTGGAGCCCATGATCTATAGGTCTATTAGGTTCCCCTACTAGCTCATATGGATTTAACTAAGAACAATATGTTGAAGTAACTCGAATTGTTCGAATTAGGAAAAGAGAAAGAAACCGACAAGTATATATGATATAAGTCGGTAGATATAAACTTTAAGCTTGTGTTTAAATATGATTTAAATAAATATGAATATAGATTCATATTTAAAAGCTTGGAAAGTTTTGAAACGGTCAAAGTTGTAAAAGTCAACATGTTGACTTTTGACTTTGAAAAACAAAACTTTGATCAGATTTATATTCAAATATGATTTAAATTTTAGAAAAATAAATGCGGATTCATATCCGGGAGGTTACAATTAGTCAAGACGGGCAAAATAGCAAAAAGTCAAAATGTCAAAGTTTGACTAAGAAAAGTCAAAGATTGACTTTGACTTAATTGATCAAATGACCTAATTGCCTCTTTGACTAGTTTCTTAATTAACTAAAAGTTAGTGGGAAATGTGGCAGCTTATTGTGAATTAGAAGCCACTAATTCCATTAATAGTTTATGAATTAATTAGGTGTTGAGCTTATATGAAATAATTTGCAGGCAATTTGCATGTAAATTTTATATATAAACTTCTTATTATAGAATGAGAAGAGGGTGATGTTTTCTCAAAAAATTACCTAAACGATTCACCTATCTCCTTCCTTCTCTCAAAACAATTTCCTTCATAAAAACGAGTCCCACAACTTGGTTCTTGGTCCTGAGATTAGTAGGTCAACTTAGTGGTTGTCCTTTGCTCGTGATCTTCAGGCAGAGAAGTTTTTTTAACAAAGAAGAAGTTGTGAACTATAAAGGTAAGCTCATCGTTTACCTTTTATACTCTTTGTTTAGGTCTATCCTGTAGTAGTTGCATGTTAATTTCTAAATCGTTTAGATACATATAGAGTAAAGCATGATCCTTAGTCTTCTGCTGCATGCTTCTCTAGTGTTTTTATTCCCAGCAATTCTTTCTTGCGTATATTATACTTGTAATTATTCTTTATACTTGTAAGCTATTTTATAGTCTTAGTTTTACTTTTCTATTATTTTCAAGTTGGGGAGTGCGAGTTATCTTGTGGAACCATTAGGCTACTAAGATTTGGGTTTTTACACATTGAGGCCATCCTATGAGGAGGTTCATGCCAAAACGCCTTAAGCGTTCCGATCTTCTCACGAGATGATTGAGCTTAGGGTTTCATTTGAAATTATTAGGGTTTTTTAGAATTCAAAACGTTTCATTTCTTTTAAATTTTAAAATTTGAAAGTAATGATTACATTGCCCTTGAGAAACGAACCGTCCGTATCAGTTGTTACTTTGCAATTGACGTTAACTGCGTGGTAACCCAAGCCCTAACCACGGTTAAAAACTTTTATTTAAACCCACCAAAAACCCTAACTTCGAACTTGTTAGCCAAACACTTTCTTTACCGAGCTTTAAGCAAGTTTCTTCACTGAGTAGCAAGCATCCTACTTCTTCGATCATCATTGTTTTAAGTTTTATTTTTCCTTTTCCTCCTCCAAATTATACCTTTTCCTCACATCTTTTAGTCATTTCAACCATTATGTTTAGAGAACAATCTCTTATCGAAGCCCTTAATAAATACAAAGCTTCTATTGACAAAGCAAGCCTGTCCAATGTAGCAATTGAGCATTCACCATCTGACGGTCCTGTGTTGAAACAAGAAAAAGGAGAAAAACAACTTAGAATAGTTATGATCAATTGAGTGAAGTTCGATTGTCAGAGGATAAATTGGAAGAACTACTTGCCATTGTCTCTGGGGAGACGTCAAGAAAAGAAGAAGATTGGAGAGAGAAAGATGAGCAAGAGATTAAAAAAAGAAAAAGCCAAAAAGTAGAGGGTTGAGAAAGATCGGTAAGAAAAAAAGTGGGGGAAAAGAAAGAAAGAGAGGAAAGAGATGAGAGAGAAAGGGTAGAAGAGGAGAAGCAAGAAAAGAATAAGCAAAAGGATGAGAAGAAGAAGAAAGAAGAAAAGAGAATAAGATGAGAAGAAAAAGAAAGACGAAGAGGCGAGAAAGGATGGTGAGGTGGTAAGAAAGACACAAGATGCAATAAAAAGCACATCCTCGCCTATCGCTGAAATCGAGTTTGAGAGATTGGCGAAAAAGACTCAGGAGAATAATGAAAAATGAAATCTGGGTTGATAAAAATAAAACTAAAAGCACAAGGCGTTAAGGCCTTAGCAAAAGAAAAGAAAAAAACAAAGAAAAATGGGTGAGAATAGCTCCTTGACGAGGTGGAGAAGGTAGCCCAATCCGCGGAAAAGCACATAAGGAATTAACATTGGATGAGAACTGTGATGAATGTGAGGAGATCGAAACTATAAGTCCTTTGGAGGAGGAAGCGCCAAGTCCAAAAAAAAGAGAGAAGTGACAATGAAAAAGAAGACCTTGAAGGCATAGTTTGAAAGAAGGCGAGCTGAGAAGGTGAACGGAAGCCTCAAGAAAATGAAGGGGAAGGGGAAGAGGGCAAGGAAAGTGAATTAGAAGAACCACTCTCATCTTTTCAAGTCAGTAAACAATTCATGATAGAGAAAGGGCTCTATCCTTATTAAGGAACCATGTTAGGGTTCCTCACAGCACCCATCCAAGCATTCAGATAAAAGAGATTTTTCCAAGGGGTAACCGCAATAAGACCTGACGTAGTACAGATGTTTTACAAAGGATACATCATTGAAGAAGAACACTACGCCATGGTCGAAGGGAAAAAAGTTGATTTTGGGCCAGATGCAATCAATCAACTCTTTGGGTTAGAGGCGAAAGAGATAGAACATGCAATTTTCAAAAACCCACAAGAGCGAGATTTAGAAGATGCATTAAAGAGAGTAGCTTGGCCCAGGACAAAATGGGACATAATGCCAACAGGGAAGTATCAACTCTTTCTGCAGAACCTGAACACAGAAGCCATCATCTGGTTGGTTTTTGTGAAGAACGATATCAGGCCTACTCGTCATGATAGCACCATATCTATGGAGCATATCATGTTGGTTTATTGCATAATGGAGCATCTTTTGGTGAACATAGTCGAGATAATAAGCGAGCACATCATAGCTTGGGTTAAGCATCCTCGCAGAACAAGACCCTTCTCGCACTTGATTGAGAAATTATGCTTAAAGGCATGCCCAACGTCAGAGCAGCTTGCTTAAGTAGAGGTTAACGATAGGGTTTAGACTACAACAACCCAGAAGCCATCATCTAGTTGGAGGAAGGAGTTCCACTAAAACGCAAACGACAAAGCGAGGAGGAGGTCTTGGGATCGAATAGAGCAAAATCCTCTAAGGCCAAGGACTTTAAGGAAACCTTGCCACCTACGTCCAACAAAAGTCCCAAGAAAAAAAAGCCCACAGAATTCCCTCCTCTAATAAATCCAAATCGTCAAAGGCTACCAGTTCTCAAACTCCCATTAAATCCAAAACGCTACCACCTCTTGAAAAATCCAAATCGTCATCCTCATCCCAACAAATCCAAAATACCTTTCCCTCTTCCAGGCAAGAGTCTAATGAAAACCTTGTCCTTATTGTGCAAAATAAAGAAGGAACCTTAACCTCGTGAAAAAAGAAAATTCCTCTACCTCTTGTTGCCAATCAAACTAGCCAAAATAAACCTCTGAGCCTCGAAGACTCCAATCAGGAAGTTTTCCAAGATTCCATTACCGACCCCTCCGTGTTTATTGATGATGCGTTCAATAAGACGTAAGAAGATCGTTAACCTCTAAACTTGGGGTTGTAAAAGGTCCGAGCTAAAAGCTTTTGAAACTTTTTGAAAATCCTTTCAAGGCTTTAAAAAAAAATAATGTGTTTTAACAAAAGTTAAAGCAAAGCCAAAATGTGTAAAAAAAATTTAAAAAGTTTTTATCATTCTTTCATTCAATAAAAAAAAATAACAACTCCTATGTTGCCTCCTCTCGCCAAAAATAAGAAGCAAAACTTCAAAAGTAAAAAAGTAGGGAGTTGAGTAATAAGAGGCAATAAGAGTTATAGTTAAGGAGAGAAACGGACTCATAGAGTAGCTATGAATTCTCACTCAATGCCAAACTGCAAGTATATAAGTGGGTAAAAACATTCTTTCACCAAATAAAAGGATTCAAAACTTTTTGGGAACTTTAGCCATTTTTGCAAATTTGAAAATAAGATTTTTGTAGGGAATGAACGAGGGTATTTTGAGTATTAAGCTTGCCGGGTTTTGAACCTATAAGTGTTTTCATAGCAAGAAGTACGCGATGAGAATAGACTCTGAATAGCAAATAAAACATGATCACATTTTGAGAAGTTTAGAAACGCAAGAAGGAAGGTAAGTCTTTTAGGAGGAATTGTGCTAGAGGACAAGCATAATACGAAGAGATGCTTGAGGACAAGCATTATTCTAAATTTAGGGGTATGATAACTTGTAGAAATACAAGCTATTGTAGCATTTTAGGTAGAATAATGTGACCAAAATGTATAAGAAATGTGTCAAAACGCGTAGCTTATGTTGTAAATTCATAAATATTTGGAAATACACTTTACATAAGCTTTCATGCTTGTTTCACCATGTTTTTAGTGTCTAAATGCAGGATTATGAACAAAAGAAGTTGGCAAATCGTAGAAGAACTCACGAGAAGACTAGGCGAGAAGGTCATATCAGAAGGCGAGAAGAGGTTCGCTAGAAGACAAAAGTGGTAGATGGAGGTATGTGACTTAACATAAAAGCAGCTATAGGTTTTGAGATGCTCAAAAGACTAGATTTTTTGCCTAAATCTGCCTCTATCATAATCAAGAAAAGGGGAGGCCAAAACAGGTCTGAATGGGCTGAACCCTAGAAAGTGGTGGGAAGGAGTAGCCTTTCCACCGTCTATAAAGTCTTTCTTCATCTTTTATTGTCAGTCTATGAGTGAGAGCTTGAGGCTGAGTGAAGAAAATCTCATTCCCATCTTCCGCCTAACTTGTAATGGCATCCCTATTCTTTCCGTTTGTATTTATTTATATTGTACAGTGACCAAAGGCCTATATTCTTTAATGCAACGTATTTTTATACCTCTTCAATCCATTCATCTATTTACTATTCACTCATCTTTATGTAATCCATAGTTTAAATCTTACGATAAGTTCTTGATCAAAAGGTTAGCTTATATTTCTTATTGCTTTAGCTGAGCTATTTTCATTACTTGGTCAATGTATATCGCCAACTACTCGAGAGAGCAAGTAGGAAGGAAATGGCTAACACATGCTAGGAGGAGTTTGGAAATAAACTCCACCTTGGTGAGATAACTTCCATCATTTGTATCCTAAAAGGAGAACAATTGTGGGTATTAAGCACCGAGAGGTTGCCACTCTTAAACGTTAAGCTCCATAAGTCTTATAAGTGAAGCATTCTAGATATAACTTGCTTAAGCAGCTTAGTCATTTGCATCCTAAAAGGTGACCATGTGTGGCGTTTAACGACTCTAAGAGGAGCACGTCTTAATCAATAACACGTTAACTAAGCTATATCGCATCAAAGTCTTAGATTACTTAATCACCTGGTAATACATAGACTTTTCTTCACCCCTTCTGTCATAGAAGTTAGTTCATAATTTTATCTCGCATTCACGTTGACCCCGTTATAGATACTCTAGTGTAGATAAGTAGATATAGTTTAAACTTATATTCATTACACTGTATACTTATTCTTTTATACTGCCTACACGCCTAATGAACCTTAAAACTAAGTTTTGATATCAATTCTCTATGTTTGATTTTGGATCACCCAGATAAACCTATTGTTTTGCTTACACTTGGACAAGCAATAGGAAAACATGTACACGACAAGGGCTTAGAAGCACATAATGAAGAGATTCATAAGGAGCATTTTGTATGCAATGATCTTGAATCAATAACACATTATGGAAAAAAATGAAATATAGAGTTTACACCCTGTTGATTCCAAAACAAAAGTTCAACCAAACAACTCTCCATAGAGTGAGAGCAAGTGGAGTAAACTTTGTCACGTGGGAGGAGTTTAGGAAGGTGTTTAGGGACAAGTTCTACCCTCGTTCCTTTTGTGAAGACACTAGAACAAATCTGGCCTTTAATGTCGGTTGGAAAAAATGAAAAAAGAGCTTTAATGTCGTTTTTGAAAAGACGGATGTTTAATGTCGGTTTTAAACCGACATTAAAGCTGGAGCTTTAATGTCGGTTTAAAACCGACATTAAACATCCTTGTTTAGAAAAGCGACATTAAAGCTCCTTTTTAATTTTAATTTTTATTTTTTATTTTATAAAAAAATGACTTTCTCTCTCTTACTTTACTCTTTCTCAATCACCCACACGATTTCATCCTTCCAATTTCTTCTTCCCTCCTCATTCTCATCTAACAATCTTCCCTTTCTTCTCTGAACAATCGCTGCCACCACCACCACCATCGTCCCTCGTGCCCAGCCCGTGCCCGCCGTCACCGTCGTCACTCCTCACTTTCTTCAAACACTGTTATGCTTGCCACCACCGTCGGGAGTCCTTTTCTTCAACCATGTTCACGTCCAGCCCTCGCCACCACCGTCGCCGTCACTACAACAAATATACCTTTTAATAACACCCAACCACAACATATTTTATAATACGCTTAGACAGAGAAGAGAATGGCACGAACGGATCTTGGTCGGAGAAGAGCGATTTGCCTAACACCCGAATGGTTCAAACGAAATAGACAGACTTCGCGATGGAGATTTAAGATACGGACGGAGGAAATGCTGACGTTTCAGCTATACGATGACAGGCAAATAGAGAGACGAAGATGACGAGTAGCAGAGGAGGTGGTGCGCGTCGGAGAGGTGTTAACGGTGATTGAAAGGTGACTAGGGTTTGGTGTGGGAGAAAGTTGGGGATTCGAAGAGCTAATTCCTTCATATTTCTAATTCCCTTTACCGGATCGCCGACAAAAGAGGCTGGTATTTCAGGTAAATCTTACATAGTTTATTTTAAACTCAATTTTTTCCCTTGTCATATAGCAGCAGTTGTTTCTAGTTTATTTTAAGCCCATTTTCCCTCTTCAGATCTTCCTAGTTAGGGGAAATAACATAGACAAGACATCTATAGTTTTGGCTATTTATGCGTTGAGATTTACATTTTGCTTCTTGAGTTCTTGCTACATGATAATGAGTCATATTTGTTCACGATTTTCTTGTAGGTTTGTACTGCCAAAATGAACTTGGGTGATGAGGTGGATCTTGAGGATTATGTTTCTCGCCCAGACAAAATCCGTGCTGCTGAGGTTAGTCATTGAAATGATAATGTGTATTGTGTGTACTATGTTATCATCAATTGACGAAAGTATAGTAGAACTGAATGTAGTGGGGGAGTTCAATAGTTTTGTTGGTTTTTTAGTTTCTTTAAATGCATACATTGTCCTTGAATCCTCTATAGGGGTTAGTGTCTTGTATTGAATATTTTTGAATTGTAATAAAATCCTTCAGATGATATATTATGACTGACGTAGTGAGTTGTGTATGTAGTTATCATCAGTTTAAGAAAATATATTTTGCAGTTAGTTTAATGTTTTGGTTAATTTCATTTTAGTTTTTAAATGCATACTTTGACATCAAATCCTCTGTAGGGGTTAGTCTTTTGTATTGAATACTTTTGAATCATAATAAAATCCTTCTGATGATATGTGGGGTTAGTCTTTTGTATTGAATACTTTTGAATCATAATAAAATCCTTCTGATGATATTTCTTGGACAACACTCTCCTAAACTCTCTTTTTCTTTTTCTTTTTTTCTTTTTTTTTTTTTTTTTATCAACTCAGTACAAGAACTCTGATAGGCCTCAAACTCAGTACAAGCTTTGAAGTATTTTTGTGTTTTCAATTTTGCAGTGAGGAGAATGTTTATTTTCTATGCAAGAAATTATGTACAAACAGATTGGCTGATGCAGGGGGAGCTGATCTTTTTGTTGTTTTCATTTCTCTGGTAATTTGAATGGTAGAAGATGGTGGAAAACATTTGGCACTTCATAATTTTAAGGAGATCTCCATGTTTATCTAGATGTTGTGTTCCTTGATGTTAGACTTAGAACAGTGATTCTTCTTTTGAAACATGCAGGGTCACCATGATCATAAAATATAATCTAGGTTCAACATTTAATTTTGAAATTAAAAAATCATCAGGTTCTCACGAATGGCACTGAAGTTAAGCTACAGAGAAACGCCCTCAGTGTAATTGAAGCACCAACCGGCAATGAGGATGACGATGATCTCGAATTCGAGAACTTACACCGGACTGGATCCGCGAGATGGGTAAGTTTGGAATGACTTATTTACTCTTGCTCACTGGATTAATTGAATAAACAACATCGGATTGTTGATTCTTCAAATGGATTAGATTGGTAAATTTCGTAAGGTGGCATCAATTAAACATAGTAAAAAAGCATAGAAGAACGCTAGTTGTCCTCACTTTTCTTTCGATTCTGATTAGGGCATTCATAATTAAAACGCTTGCTTGTTTCGGGTAATTGTTTCATTGGTCCTCTGTAGTTGTTTTTGAATGATATACTTTTCAGGAATAGTGGTTGAGTTTTGTACTTTGGATTCTTTGCTCATTCACCTTTTGCTTTATAATTCTAGGTACTTGTAAGTTTAAAAAACAATTACTTTAATTCTAATTGGAAAAAAATATTTTAAGAAAGTGAAGATACAATTTTTTATATTCAACATTTTCTAATTTCATACATATTATCAACTTAATGTACATTTTCCACCCACTCTATCTTTATGTTGGTTTTATAAGTCAAATTTTTAACATAGCTCTAATGGAATATAGAATACACCCTTGACCAAGAAGCTCCACTTGGTTTGATGAGTACATATGAACTAACTTGTAAAGAGAATTTGTATTGTAGCCTCAACACTTAATTTAGTATGATAAATGTTTAGTTCAAGGACTTGGAATATTGCTTACCTCTTGAGGTGGTGCTGTGGGATTGTAGGATCCTTCAAGCAACGTTGAGATATTTGTTAATTAACTAAGGATAGTTGAGATTTTAAGATAACAAGATCTGTTGTGCTCGTGGCCAGATTCATGCGTGTTTTTTAAATTGTATTATTCCTTCCTAATGATGATATTTTCCTTGATTTTTGGCAGATGGCTTCAGTGATTGCTGCAAATCTTTTAACAAGCATAAAACTCATAGATTTGTTATGCGTTGTAGTGACGTGGGTGTTTTCTATTATAAAACTTTATGCTAGATTTGCAAGTATGTTATCAGTCATTACAATTGCAATCTCTCTTTGTATCTCGGTTTTCTTACTATATGCAATATTTTCAGGACATCACAAAAACAAGAAAGATACCGAAGCGTGCTTTGCCTATTATTTGCTTTAGAGAAGTCAGCCCCCTATTGTCGGATGCTTCAAACACTTCCATTATAGATTCAGGTTATTTGACTTAGCTATAACTTATAGATAGTTGAAGTGATATCGGGTTGAAAGCTAAGCGATTGTGTAGAAATGGTCAAGCGACCGTTGAAAATTGAAGACTGAGAAGGCATTTAGGATTTTTAATTATTTAATTCTTGTATTAGAATTTTTTTCATGTACTATTGTAGAATGTATATATAAACATAATATTAATATTTTATTTTGTGTATTCAAATGTAAAAGACAAATGTTATAGTTTCTAACATAATATGAATTTCATTGATTTGTTGGCGTGTGAAAAACATATTTATCTACATTGACCCAATGTCGGTCTATAGGACAATAATGTAACAATTAAATAAAAATAAATTTGTAAAAATGAAAAAAAAAACTAGGCTTTAATGTCGGTTTTAAACCGACATATTAGAGTTCAACCGACATTAAAGAGGGCTTTAATGTCGTTTTTAAACCGACATTAAAGCCCAACCGACATTAAAGGGCTTCAATAACACCATCAAAGATGTCGGTTGAAAACTGACATTAAAGGCCTTTAATGTCGTTTTTAAACCGACATTAAAGAGGCCTTTAATGTCGTTTTTAAACCGACATTAAAGCCCAACCGACATTAAAGGCCTTTAATAACGCTCACAAAGATGTCGGTTGCCAAGTGACATTAAAGGCCTTTAATGTCGGTTTTAAACCGACATTAAAGGCCAAAATTCTTGTAGTGAGAGAAGTCAAAAGAATTTATGAGTTTTGTTCCAAGGCGACATAACCGTCGCATAGTATGAGAAGATATTTATTGAGTCAGCTAAATACGCTTTAGCCTTTGTGATTGATGAGACTGACAAATGCAATCCGTTTGAAGACGATTTGTGAACTGAGATTAGAGCACCAGTGACAGTCAACATGGTATGGTAAGATTTTTTTTAATTAGTTGAAGCTGCCATGAGAGTTGAAAGATACATGGTAGGTGACGAGAAGAACAAGGTTGTGAAGGAAGATCCAAGCGGTCAAAATACTAGTAGCTTGCTAAGTGATGAATGTTGCAATAAGAATAGGCGTTATGCGTCAGGCATGAAGGAGCGAGGAAATTTCAAAATCATTTCGTTCTCATGTTCCATATGGATCCAAAATGAGTCATGGAGGAATATTTCAAAGTAGAGGTCAAATAAGAGAAATACTTCCATATAGACAAAAAATGTTCCTTAAAGGAGGCAAGCAATTAAACCAAGTTTAAATTGTGAAGAAATGATTGACTTTCCAAAGAATTGCTTCACTTGCGGACAACTAGGACATTTTGCTAAATATTTTCCTAACTTGGAAGTCAAAGTAACCCAAGGATCGTATCACAATCAGTCAAACAACCTTACCACCCAAATGAAACTAAAACAGGGCCTAGTGGGATCAGAGGACCTAGAAGACCTAAGTCCCAAGGAAAAGTTTGTGTTGTGACCCAAAGTAAGGCCATAAACAATCCTTACATGATTATAAGTTGGTTGATGATTTGTAATTCTCCTACCCTTGTGTTGCTTGATTCAGGAGCTAGGCATTCTTTTATTTCTCTATCACATGCTGAGACTTTGAAACATAAAATAGAGCCCTTAGAAAGTGGAATTTTGATTAGCACATCTTCAAGTTAGGTGTTCATGGTGGAATCCGTGTGTAGAAATTACGAGATAAAGATTGAGAATGTCGCATTGAAGGTGGACTCAATTTTATTTGAGCTTGATGAACTAGACGTGATCTTGGGAATGGATTTCTTTAAAAAAGTATAATGCAGTATTGGATTGCTTCAATAAGGAGGTAGTATTGAAGGAACTAGGAAAGTTTAAAATCAATTTGTAGGCGATGAGAAAGTGGAGTTAGTGAGCATAATATATGTACTTAAGGCAAAGAAGTTGATAAAGAAAAGGCATACCACCTATCTTGCTTGTGTGGTAGACACCCAGGCAGTCTAGAAAGACCCAAGAAGTGTACCTATAGCTTACGAATACTTCGATGTGTTTCCAAAGGAAATGAGTGGACTACCACCAAGAAGAGATATTGAGTTTACGATCAAAGTTGTACCTTAAACAACACTAATTTCTTAAACTCCTTATCTCATGGCACCAAGTGAGTTAAGAGAGTTAAAGAACCAATTGCAAGAGTTCTTAGAAAAAGGTTACATCTGACCCAACACTTCACCCTGGGGAGGCCCTATTTTGTTTGTAAAGAAGAAAATGAGTTGATAAGGCTATATATTGATTAAACAAGGTATTGGTCAAGAATAAGTATCATTTACCGCAAATAGATGACCTCTTTGATCAACTAAAGAAGCCTCGGTGTTCTCCAGATGGAAAGTAGAACAATCATAGTGGAAATACAAATCTATTTTACTTTATATGCATATAAACTATTTTAGAAATTAACATACATAAACTACCCTAATTAAATGAAATTAAGGTTTATTGAATACATACCTTTGAAGATTTTTCGATCCTCATAATCTCCTCATAAACTCAAACCCGAGACCACCACTAGAGTTGACCCACTATTCTTCGGACATAGAAACGGGTGGTGAGACACGATATGTGAAGGAAAATGAGAGAGAGATGAAAATTAGATGTAGAATTAAGATTGAGATTTGGGAGAGATGATTTTGGTATAATTTTGTAAAAATAAAAATTAACAAAATCTTCAAAAGTATTTAAAATTTTGAAAAAGAACCTTTAAATAATCTAATTACATGAAAAAATGCATGTAATTAGTATACCAAATCTCAATACCTAACATTCCACTAACCATTAGTGAAACTTAGTGGGCTAGGTGTCTACATCTCATGTAGTCACTTATCTCATGAAGTGTTAGTGGAATTATCCAACAAAATATTGGATGTACGCACTTAGCCCAAGGGCAATATGGTCATTTGACCATTTAAGTCAAAGTTAAGCTTTGACTTTTTCAAGTCAAAAGTTAACTTTTTGACTTTTTACCATTTTCTCCGTCTTAACTAATTCCAACCTCTCGAGTATGAATTCACATTTATTTTTCTGAAACTCAAATCACATTTGAATATAAAGTCAGTTAAAGTTTAACTTTTCAAAGTTAAAAGTCAATATTTTGACTTTTTACAACTTTGACCATTTCCATCAATTCCGAGCTTCCAAATATGAATTTGCATTCATATTTTTCATATTTAAATAACATTTAATCATAAAGCTCTATCTCAAATTTATAACCGATGACTAGAAAATATATTCTTCTACCTGTTCTAGTGCACAAACTTCATAGACCTAAACTCTTTAGGCGACCTTCAAACATTTTAGCCGTGAATGACTTTGTAAACCAAACAGCCATGATTTGCTCAAGTATCTTGGTTACTACAATGTCACTACGATGCACAATTACCTTGATAAGGTAGTACAATTTTACCTTACGCTTCTTCACACTAATCCTATATTTAGAGTGAATACTGATTTTGATGTAGACTTTTTAGCATTTTTGGAAATCAAAATCAGTGTATCTGATAAGGATCAAATCCTTACCACTATACACTAGCACGTAGTCTTTTGATTTACTAAACTATTTTAAAATATTCTTAAGGACAATTAATACCTTTTAAGTAGTCAATGTTATGTCTAGTACATAACATTGCATACAACAAACTCCCATAAATGGAAGCAAAAGGAATATGTAGCTTATCCTCAACTTTTTAAGGTGTCATAGGACATTATTCCTTAAACTTTTGAATTCCATATCTATAATGCTATATCCCCTATTGGAATGTATTTTATATCTAGACAATATTTTGTCCATATAACATGCTTGAGACATGGCTAGTAAGTTGTTCTTGTGATTCCGAACAATTTGGATCCCTAAACACATTGCGCATTTCTAAACACTACAAGAAATTGAGTTTTTAGTGGTGCACAAAAAACGTTGCTAAAAGTATTAGCGAGGCAGGGCCATTCATTGTAAGGAATGTTGTTGTGTATGCTTAGCTAAAAGTTTTAGCGACGCAATCATTACGCGCCACAAAAGATGTACTTTTAGTGAGATTTGCTCGTTACTAAAAGCTTACTTTTAGTGAAATATGTTTTCACTATTTATTTTTTATAGTGACGTAGTGCACGCGTCACTAAAGGTAAGGTTTTAGTGGCAAATAATGTTGTAGCTAAAGGTTAATTTGTGACCATTACAAACATCTTTTGCGATGTATTGAAGTGTGCCACTAAAAATTCCTACAATTTTTGAGCTTAAAAAACCAATGTTTTTGCGACGTTATTGAAAGCACCAGTAAAGTATTTTATTAAATAAAAAATAATATCCAATTTACTATATAAACCTGTTATCAAATGTCAAATATAATAATCTTAAAAACTATCACTAGGCAATATGCAATAACACCAACTTTATCACAAGAAATATACGTCAAGAAACTTCGATAATTTCATAAATAGTTCAAGCAATGTCAACATAAGTTATAAGTATGAAGTTACATCAAGTAAATGGATGACCAAAGTTAGTTCCAAAGTTTTAAGTATGAAGTTACATCAAGAAGTTACATTTGTACAAAAGCATTGTGCATAAGAAAAATTCCTACAAGTCTTGAATTATGAAATGATCTTTCCAAACAAAATTATAGGATACAAACCACAAAAAATTTTCATATTCATCCGAAATCAACATCAAAATCTTGTATAGAAGACCATTCGTGCGTCAAATGTGAAATGCGTAACATAACAGAATAAATAAGTAAAACATGTAAGCAAACAACGAAACTTAGGCACTTTAAATAGGACACTACTCAAATGGATGAAACTCAAACATTCTAAAATAATGTGGAAGAGGGGCTTGTCTACATCAAAAGCAACAAATTCAATATGATTCAACTCAATAAACAAAACTTAGCACTTCAAAGCATAATGACACTACTCAAATGAATGAAACTCAAACATTATAAAACAATGAGGGGAGCGGGGGATGTCTAAATTGAAAACTCAAATATTTTTAAACAATGCGGGGGGCATGTCTACATCAAGCACCAAAATCATAATGACATTCCATAACGTTCTAATCACAAGCACCAAAATCATCCCAATAACGAATCTATGACTACCTTAACTGCAGGATAGTCATATCAATTCACAATATACCATGTTTGTATATACTACTCTAATGTGACACTTTATATCAAAGTAGTAAAGTTGAAAAAATGAGGAGGGTGGTATGTCTTAATTGAAAACTCAAACATTATAAAACAATGAGGAGGGGGAATGTCTACATCAAGCACCAAAATCATAATGACGCTTCATAATGTTCTAATCACAAGCACCAAAATCAGCACAAGAATGAATCTATGACTACCATAACTGTAAGACAGTCATATCAATTCATAATCTACCATGTTTGTATATACTACTCTAATCTGTTACTTTATATCAAACTAATTAAGTTGAAAAAATTAAGGAGGGAGCATGTCTAAATTGAAAACTCAAACATTCCAAAACTACTAGGAAGGGGGCATGTCTACATTAAGCATAGAAATCATAATGACACTCCATAACATTCTAATCACAAGCATCAAAATCAGCATAAGAACAAATTTATGACTATCGTAACTACAGTATATTCATATTAATTCACAGTATACCATGTTTGTATATACTCTTCTAATCTGACACTTTATATCAAACTAATTAAGTTGAAAAAACTATCTGTTGATTGTCATTTGATTGTTCTGAATTTCATTCCATGTTGGAGGTAGCTTCTTAACATGTTAACCTTCTTAAAATCGCTTCAATTATAGGTTGTTGTGATTCAACTATACTTTGCAAGTGTGCTATCGGTGCATTTGTTTCTTTTGTGCTTTGTTGAATTGCTTTATTTATAGCATTCTTGTGTCTTGGTCTCTAACCTTGTCCTTTCACATGCCTCAACCGTTTACACGATACACGTTCACATATTTCCCTTTCTAGAAAATGTTCACTCCCTTCTTGTGATGAAGTAGTTTTTAATTCCATCATTTTATCCTACACCCTAGTTACGTAATAGTATCAATCTGTTCTAGGTTAAGAAAAATTTCAACAATGAAAACACAATTTTACTTAGATATTTTGCTTTAGCCTCATTCACCCACCCCTTCTTTTCATTGGAATGCGTCAGTTGGAATAATTCAATCCCACTTACTTTCTTACTCTCTTCTTTCTACACATTACGACCAAAATTATAAGTATGAAAAGTTATTTATAAGTACAATACAAAAATAACTATCGTACCTTTTTCTGCTTATGGCGTAAAAACGTTGTAGTTCCATCACAATGAGTGAATGGAAGTTTAGATCGTGCCTTAGTATTAGCTCCAGATCTACTCTTAAAAGTCTTCTTATTTCTATCAATCACATAAACGAGCCTAATCTGAATCCCGTGCCACTCGTTTATCACTTGTTTTTATGCTTTAGCTAGAGAGTCGTACTAGCTTTTATGTAGTGAACAACAAAAATCTCTATACAGTACACTCATCTTGTGATCAAGATAATCTTGTACCAAAGGTTCATCTAAGTCTAAAATAAAGAAATTATAGCATTAAGAAATAAAACAAGTTAGTTTATACTTGGTCTAAAACAAACAAAGTATTTCCTTACAACTAAACTTAAATAGCTTACCAAAAGTTTATCTACTATCTTCCTTTTCACCTCTTTGGATACATCTGACCAATGTTCACATTCAAGCGGTACTATCACTCGCACCTCTTTTCTAATTTGAGAGTTTAACTTGGAGGAGTCCTTACAAATCGGTTTTCTATCTTCAAGCTCAATTCTAATTGAAATGGGACCATTTGCTCGAACATATTTCTCAAGTCCAACTCCTCTAGTCACTCCTCGGTCTTTTGTTTTTATACTAGAACCTACATAAGAAATGTTAATATTAATACATCTAATGTTATATGAGAACTAGAAGATTTAACATAGAAATGAATACATACTTTGAATGTCTGAATTTATGGACACCACTTCTTGCTCACCAATACTATTTTGATTAGAATTGTTTGCTTGATTCGCATTTGAAGATGACCTACTACGACTTCCCGGTCCAAGATTTCTTGACGACATCCTACGAATATTTTGATGCATAAATATAACTATAAACATAAAAGTAAATGAACAAATAATAGAGCTTCTGCATTGTAAAAGGACATGTGAGATTCCCAATGCCAACCATTTCTCCATGTCTTTCATAAGTTTGTCTTGTGCAAAAGAGTGACAGGATCCTTAAATAAATCTTTGAGAGAAGTGGAATGATAAAAAAGGAAGATATAGTGGGAAAGTTTTTCAAAAGAAAGAAAAAAAAAAAAAGGAGACCTATTGAGTTCTTAAAGGTTTTTCTTTTTAAGTCTCAAAAGAAGAACAAATATAGAAATGAGAACTTATTGTGTTATTTCAAAAGAAAGAGAAAAAAAAAAGGAGACCTAAGGAAAATAGAGACCCCAAAAGTTAAAAGGCATAAAGAGAGATGAAAAACATGGACAGGGAATGAAGTAACATAGAGGTTAATCCTAGTGAGAGAGATAAACAAAGTAAAATGATATGGAAAAAGTATGAGAAAAATTGGTCCTCCTTGCTCTAATATAGAATTCAGTCAAACTGACCCACCATTCAAATAATAATAATTACTATTGTCTTTGAAGTTTGAATCAACCCTCATAATAAGAAAAAACGGGAAAAAAAAGGAGAAAAATAATGGGTCTAATTCATAGTGATAGAGAGACAAAAGAGACAGAGAGAGTTTTGACTAAGAATTGTTCTTATTCCATGAGATAGATAGAGAGAGATGTGACTTACTTGTTGTTAATGTGATTTAATTGTATACTTGTAAGTAATTGTCAACGAAGAGTAGGATAAATGACGAGCAGAGAGTGATACAAGAATGGAATGTAAATTCGGTTGATTCATGCACCTAGAATATGGTTGCTTCTTCTGTTGAGGGAATTGTGATTTCTCTATAAGCTTCCTTATCTTGTTTCCTACCTAAACATCTATTTTTCGTACTTTGATGGTTTATGATTTGGATATAGTGTAGAAGTAAATGTTAAATAAACCTGAAATATTCCATGTTTTATTTGGAGCAATATTTATTTATTGATTTGATAAAATAGGTGTGAAATATTTGGTGTAATATTTAGTGTAGGAGCAATATTTATGTTTCCCTATCATGTTTTATTTAAATTTCATTTTTATTTGAAGCAATATTTAGTATAGGAGCAATCTTTATGTGGTAAAACAGGTGTGAAATCTTTGATAAAATTGGAAACCGACTTTGGAGTTTTTCATCTTTATAAAATGTTAAAGTATATTGTATGGTCTAATTCTTTGAAACTATCACATGGAAATGTAGGACTTTTTCCCTATAGAGGTTTTTATCAAATTATAAGACTAGAGAATGGGTTACAGGACACCTTTTAAACACCTTTTAAATTTTTTAACATTCAAAAATTTGTCGAAGACCTTCCCGAACAAGAAAATGGGTTACACAAACACCTTTTAAACTTAAATTTCTTTTGTGTCTTTCATTTATATTCTTTTATTCTGAAAAACAGTTCTTAAAGTAATTCAAAGTAAAAGAAGTCGATTCAGATTTCTCTAGATAAAATTTTTGTTCCTAATTTATCAGGTTGTTGTTCTGGGAGAATGTATGTCTTTAGAAGCTAAACTTTTGAGCAAGTCAATTAAAATTTAAGATAATTTCATTTGACTATTTTCTCTTCTGATCTGTATAAAATGAGGTATATGCTATTAATAATGTAGGAATGGAACTACATTACATTAGAGAGGGATCATGCAAAAATGAGGTATGTGCTATTAATAATGTAGCCTAGCTTTTACTTGATATTTGTCCATAAAGGATCATGCAAAAATGTAAAACATAAAAATATCTGTTGGAATAATTTTGTGGTTGTTGGATAGTCTTGACATGTTCTTTTATCTTCAACCTTTTCTTTTTGACATGGGCACTGTACTACTTTGAATGCACATTCACTCTAGATATTTATGACTTATTGAATTCCATCTATTATAACTGATCTAATTTTTAATGCACTGAAAGGAGAACATTAAAGTAGAAAGTCTCGCATGTTATAAACACATTATTATTAAAGTTTAATGGGTTGATATGACAAAGTAACTTAAGGGGTTTTCAATTTTAACTTAGCAAAGACAATAATCACTTGAAGAAAAAGCTTTTATTAACGACGTCAAAGTCCAACCGACATTAAAGTAGAAAGATTTTTAATGTCGGCTTTAAACCGACGTCAAAGTCCAACCGACATTAAAAGCTTTTATTAACACTATCAAAGATGTCGATTCAAAATCGACATTAAAGACCTTTAATGTCAGTTTCAAACCAACATTAAAGTCCAACCGACATTAAAGAGCTTTTATAACACTATCAAAGATGTTGGTTGCCAACCGACATTTAAGCTCAGTTTTGTACTAGTGTTTTTTTCTTTTATATCTCTGTCTATTCTTTTTTTATCCTGCACCTCAATTTCTTTAAAATCTTTCAAAATTGTCTAAGATTCTTCTTGTGTTGAATCTAGTGGATACAAAACTACAAGTAAAATGATGTTAGATGATTAGTGAAAACGTAACAACAATATTGATGACCAATGATATATTTCTATCAATGTCTCTATTAATGTCTATCTATGATAGACAAAGATAGAAAATGACATAAATTTACTTACATCCTCATATTAAAAAATGTTCTCGTTTAGAGTCCTTCAATCAGTTAATTTTAAAGACTCCCATGTCACGATTATTGGCCTTTGAATTTCAAGCTTTCTTCCAAACCCAACATCTAAATTGGAAAGTTTTAGGATTGTCTTAAAAGCCTAATAGACTAAAGCTAGGGGATTGAAGTTATACAATATTGTTGTCGCTATATGATGCTTTCTTGAAGAACTGGTATGTTAGGATGTAGGATAATCTTCCCCATTAATAATCTTTAAAGGATTTTTCATGATCCAATATGTCTAGATGTTGAAGATTCATATAGTTGTATTGTTGCTTGGAAATTAAAACGTTTCTAAGGTATAGAGATTAACTAATTTTTCTTTCAAAGAGTCTTCCTCATTGTGTAGTGCTTTGAACATTCTCTCTATATCTCTTCTAGTTATAAAGTCCTTCTGAAGGAAAAGGACATTTTTCAAACCAATCTCTTTTCTTTCTCCTAGATTTAACTCTAGAAATTTGTGTCTTTTTAATCAAGTGACCCAATAAAAGTCTTTCAGTCCAAATTCTCCTATATGTTCATTGAAGATGAAAGCTAGGACATTGGGCTTTTTTGTATGGTGTTGTTTCCTTATTAAACAGTTCCGGAATTGGGTAGGTGTTTTGGCCATTTGAATGTGGAGGAAGTGGCTAAAAGAGTTGTTAAAAACATTAGAAAGAATTGTTTGGTCTATTCATGATTTGATTAGATAAATTGTTTCTAAATTGTAGTATAGAGTAATCCTAAGGTTTTTGTATTCATAAAGGATTCATCATCCTGCGTTTAGACTACTGAGATGGCTTTTTCATCATCAGCATCCAAAAATATCCTGATTCATTCTTGTTGCTCAAGCCACAAAACACAATGCAGTCCTTTTCTACATTGGCTAGCTTCACTCCACCATGTAGTTCTTTTCTACATGGTTGCCTTTACTCCTTATGTGAACATAACAATCAACTCATTTATAGGAAGTAGACTAATGGTTTAACCATCATTTCATAATCATTGAAACACAAGACATGCTTTGAAACATAATAAACATGCTTTAAACATAAAATAGACTTTACTTAGAAATCTTTTTAGAAACATTTGTATTGAAATCATCTCTTCAAATCAATAAACACTTTAATAAAGAAGGCTTGAAATCCTTTAAATACTTTGAAGAAAACATTCACACTACTTAGCTACTTAAACTTTAAAGGTTTCTCTTCTTCCTCTTCTCGCATAGTCTTCTCGAGTAGACACTTTGTCAGCACTTCAACACTTAAACTTTTCTCTTCAAATTCTCATAATAACCATGACTAATAATTTGGCTAAAGACCCTTATTTATACTAATCCTTAAACAAGCTTAGTCACCCCTTAAGCTTTTGATAAATCGTCACCTCTTACTTTTTAGTGGTATACGTGTAATCATAAGATTTAACTTAATCATGCTTAACTTAAACCTTACACATGGCCCATTAAGTAAATTTAGGAAATTTCTGAAAAGTGTCCTTGTTTCTTCTCGCCAAGTTCCATTTTACGAAAAACTCTAATCGCCTAACCTTTTAAAAGTCTTCTCACATAACCTTTCTCGCGAAGTAACCAACCTCTTCCCACTTAGTCCACCCAAAATGCTTGTTTTATGACACTTCGTTAAATTTTTACTTCTTATCTTAATTATTGGTCTTATCTACAGGTCTTAACTACAGGTCTTAACTATGAGTCCTGACTATGGGTCTTAACTATCGATTTTAACTACGGATCTTACATAGTGCTAACAGATAGATATTGACAAAGATAGTGATGGAAAAATGAAACATGCACAGTGGAAGAACGGATCAAAATTATCTAGATACATCTAAACTAATTTAGAAGTTAACATGCTTATAACTACCCTAATTACACTAATTAAAGTTAAAAAAAAAATACATACCTTTAGAGCTTCCATTCCTTGAAACCTCTTCACCTTTACGAATCCAGAACCACCACTAATGTTGATCCGCATTTCTTCGGATTTAGAATCGGGTTGTAGGACCCTTAAGTGAAGAAAAAGATAGAGAGATGAAATTTGAAGGTGGAAATTAGGTTAAAATTGAGAGAGGAAAAATAGATTTATTTTGTAATTCAAAATTATAAAATTGGCAAAATTCTTTTTGCATTTGAAAAGCATCCTTTAAATAGACAAATTGCATGCAAAATTGCATGTAATTACTTTCTTAAATCTTAACACCTAATAATCCACCAAAAATTAGTGGAACTTAGTGAGCGAGGTGTTTACATCTCATGTAGCCACTTATCCTATTAAGTGTTACTGTGATTATCCAATAAAATGTTGGATTTTTCCACTAACTTTGTCCAAGAGCATTTTGGTCATTTTGACCAATTAAGTCAAAGTCAAATTTTGATTTTTCAAGTCAAAAGTCAACTTTTTGACTTTTTACCATTTTGTCTAACTTGACTAATTTCAATCTCCTGAGCATGAATCCGTATTCATTTTTTTAAAATTTAAATCACATTTGAATATAAAGTCGGTCAAATTTTGACTTTTCTAAGTCAAAAAGTCAACACTTGGATTTTTTACAACTTTGACATTTTCCATCAATTCCGAGCTTCCGAATATTAATCTATTTTCATATTTTTAATATTTAAATTACATTTAAACATAAAGCTTTATAACTAATGGTTATATCACATATATTCGTCGGTTTCTCTCTCTACCTAGTTCAAACAATTCGAATTAATTCAATATATTGTTATAAGTTAATTCCATATTAGTTAGTAGGGAAACCTAATGAACCTATAGATCATGGACTCAAATGATCCGAGATTAACTGACTAAACCCTTTTAAACCGAGCTAATCAACATTCATTAACTAACGAATCATTCCACTAAAGTCTTATAGTTGCACTCCCCTCACTATAGATAAATTTTTGTTCATCTAATATAGTATGATCAGTAAGTTAATCCTTCATAGGTTGTTTGTAACCTCGACTAAGTCAAAATATCATTTTACCCCCGAGACTACTTCTTGTTCCTTAAGTTCCACCGATCCACTATTGAACATTTGGTTTAAGGTTCAACCTATAAACCGAAACCCTTTCAGACCAATGAGAGGGTGGGATCCCTTGTTCAAGACTTGGATTCAGTTCTTAAGGGAACAATCTATCTACTAACCCTAAAATGGGTAGGAGTGAATTTCATCTTGCACCCTATGTTCCTAGCCATCCATGCGGTCTTACCCCTAAATTAGGAGGCTTATTGGACTTGCGTCGTTGAGCTGTCCTCACCTATACATATCTATGGATAATATCGTTTGAATAGAAGTACATAGTTAGCTCAAGATTAAGATTAAGTTACCTTGCTCATCAAAATCGAAATAGTCAATTTATAAAGTCAACAGTGTTATAACTTAAAAGTGACTATTTTATGGTTCTAGTGTTATGCAAACTCTTTGCATAGGATGCACTTACTCTCATGTCTCTACATAAACGATTTAGGATCACATCGTTTGTACTAACTACAGAGCGGGCCACATCCATAGTATTTCCGAAATAAGGCGCCCAACCTTATTCATACACTATAGACCGTTTAGGCTATAAACTCGAACTTGATCCACATTTATGTCTCTACATAAAGTTCAAGTCTACACTAGATAGCCTTAAGACCTTAGTTAATTGATTCAAGATTATTATATTCTATTTTCACTAATAAGTTCTTAATAACTACTTTATTGAATAGAATATTATTTTAACTACAAACTACGAGTTTTAGGACATAAATTCCAACAGATAGATCAAGATAGAGCACTATACAGATAGACATTTACAAAGATAGAACAAAGACAGACAAAGATAAAGCACTAAGATAAAGACAAATATAGACAAAGAAAGATAAAAATGTCTAAAGATAGACAAAGATACAACACTGTATAAATAGACATTGGCATTCAATTTTGTTACCTTCACTTCTTTTTCATTCTTCATTTGTTTTTCTTTTGACTTTCCTCTTTATTTGATTGCTTTGCTAGTTGATGTTGTTTGCTTTTTGCTCACCATTTATTTTCACAAAAAAAAAAAAGTTAAGTTACATAGAATAAGAGTGATAGTTAAATCAAAATAAAACAAATATATATTTAAACCTTTTTATATTGGAGATAATGAAGATAGATTTGGTTGTGGAATCAAACCAAAATATTAAGTAACAAACAGAATGCCAGAAAAGAATTTATGTGGAGAAACAAGACAAAGAAAACTTTTGGAAGTTTGGTTTAAGAAGGTAGGTGAAATGAACGATTGAAGAAGAAAATGCACAATGAAAATGATCCGAAGAAGATGAAGTAGGGTGAAGAAGAGAATATGTTTGAAGAAGAGCATTCACATTTTTATATCTCGTTGATTTGGATGGTATTTTTGTAATTATGCGTGATTGGGCTTCGCTTCTATTAGGCCTTTCAAAACGATCATTTATCTAAACATAAACGAACTGTATACAAATCCAATGATCGTTTAGATATCTAAACGATCATTTATGTCTGAAGCTTTCTCGCTATCGTTTAGAGTTTATTATCTGATCATTTACAATTTGAAGCCTTTTTTCCCATCGTTTAAAATGAACTACACGATCTTGTATCATGATTTACATAATCGTGCATCATTATCGTTTAGAAGAAGATTACTCGTGCTCGTGTGGTCATTTAATCACATGTTGACTGAGTATTTTTGGTATTTCACATTGTAGGTCTTTGGGCTTTTTCCTTTTTCAAATTGTTCTATGCAGTGTAAATATTTTTGTGTTTTATTCTATTTTAAAAAAGACCTTTTCTTTTACATTTATATGTTTTAGTAATTAAAAGGGAATAAAGGAAAAGAAAAGGGTAAAGGGAAATTAAGAAGAAGAAAAAGCAATCAGTGCAAGTATTTTTGTGAGTTTTCTCAACCGCCCAAAGTCATTTCTCCAATCATTTTCACCCAAAGTTTCAGACTTCTTTCAAAGACAATCTGAGCAAAAAGAAGAAGAAAGGTTATTATTTTTTGATGTTGAAGGAGATCAAGAAAAGCTTAAAGAAAGGGGTAGCCACAACAAAAGCTTAATGTACCCTACAGACTTTTGGTTTTTGGTTCTGTTCAAGCTACACAAATGGAATTAGAATGTGAGGCCAATCAGGTTTGGACGTTCACTAATTTTTTAAACATTTCATAAAGAAAGCTTGATATTTAGTGGATTAAGTTTTAGGGAGAAGATAAGTGATTGGATTTTCACACAAATCTGAAGATTTTTTGGTTTTTCGAACATCCCAGAGTCTACGTGCTGAATTAGAAGCTCAATTTGGTATGGTTGGAGAGATTATTCAATTTTCTATAAGTTTCATGAAAAACTCATGAGCCAAATATGATTGCAAATAAGCTTGAGTTCATAAGAAACGTAGCGGGTTGCAGAAAATACGGAATTGGAGTTTCTGTGTTTCGGGGAACTTCTGGGAAAATCCGCTAGGACTCGGATTTTTATTCCTTCAAGTAGTTGTAAAGGATTCCAAAATGAAGAGTTTAATAAATATTACTTTAATTTTGGTCAAGTATTGAGAAAGTTCTGACGGTTTGAAGTACTGAATCTGGAAAATTCTAAAAGAAATATATGAAATGTGATTTTATTTCTTAGGATTGGAATTTATGAGCGACATCTTAAGTTTGTCATAAAAAATATGTCATTTTAAGCTTACTATAGAAAGACAAGGATATTCAGATTTCTAATTTTCGATTTTGGTTTGCTTATTAGGCCCAAAGCAAATAGGTCAAGTTACAGACCAAGGAACTAGCTCAAGATTATAAGTGACAAAATGAATTTCTAAAGTGGTTTCTACACATGTTTTACTAGTTAATATTTAAAACATGCTTTGGAATAATGTTTGGGCTTTATTGATTCATATTGAGATTTACAAAGCATTTATTTAAGATATTAGAAAGCTGAAAGCATGTTTGAGCAAAATAGTTGAGTTTACTGAATGTGTTAGCAAAGTTTATTTAAAACTTGTGATTTGTTGAATGCAAGAACGATTTATAAACTTGCTATTGAGTTTGAAATTATGATTTTATAGTATAAAATGTTTAGCATGTTTTAGTCTATACCTGAGTTGTT
The DNA here is from genome assembly GCF_025177605.1 of Cucumis melo. Lineage (NCBI taxonomy): Eukaryota > Viridiplantae > Streptophyta > Magnoliopsida > Cucurbitales > Cucurbitaceae > Cucumis > Cucumis melo. The sequence goes on along the minus strand of NC_066863.1, from coordinate 21,170,947 downwards.
TTAAGATATCTAGCAACCCTTCGGGAGAGATTTTCCTGTGCACAGAGGTCCTTTAGTGAGGATATTTGGTGGATACCTAGACTTCCCATTATTGGTACTAGGTTAGTAGCTATAATGAGATAACACTACTAATGCCTAGATTTTTGTCTCGTAAGTATCGTATCACGGGATAGAATTTTCATGCCTAGATTTTCATCTCATAGATAGACAAAGATTTATGGTATAGCAACTAAAAGAGAATGTTTGAGATAAATTGTTTAAGTTTGATAAACATGTATTTTTTTGCTTTGCTAAAGTGTATTTATAAGAACCATTTGATTACTCATGATTATAGAAACGTGTTTAGTATTTAAAAACTAGTTCCTCATTGAGCTTTACCCCATGTTTTCCAAAAATGTTTTCTTACTTTCCAAATAGAGTTTGTGAACCTAGCATCTGACCTTGACTACCTATCTACTAGAGTCTTCTGAAAGTATTAGCTAGTATGTTCTGTACAATAGCATCATTTTGTCTATACATAGTTTGTATTATTAGTACTAGATGTTGGTTGTCAAGAGTATGTATTAGTAACTTTGACAATTTGGTTATTGTACTTATCTCTATATTAGGCGCACAGTTGTGTTCTAGGTTTCACTACATAAATATATAAGTCTGTTTTATTTTCGTTGTTTGTTATATTTTAGATTGAGTTAGTTATAGTTCTAGTAGGATTAACGGGTATTGTTGATAGAAGAACGACATCTGTTGGCTTCACGTCATCTTTCAGAAAATGAGTAGGTGGTCTAAGAGAGGATGTGACATCATATCTCTCTAGATTCCTGCCCCTTCATCTATCTTTACCCCAATCAAACTCTGATACATATCAAGGCATCTTCGTCTTTGTCATGCTTCTTCTGAAAATTTTGTCATTTAATTTTCATTAACATTTTGAATAATGTTACAAGTTTGTTTCTTTTAATTGATTAATTTGCAAACTAGCTAAACAATATGCTTTATCTTTTTCTCCATCCAATTTACATGTGATCAACCTTTTTATTTAATTCATTTTGACATTTATGGCCTTACCCCCACTATTGTTGTCCAATGTTATGCTATTATGTTCATTGATGATTATTCACATTTTACATGGACTTATTTTCTTAAATATTGTTTTAAATTATCTTACATTTAAATTGACTTTGCTACCATGATTCACACCTAATTATCTTGTCCCATTAAAATCCTTCGCACTGACAATTCCTCTCCCAGTAAGGCACTCATTCAGCGCTTCTGTCCTCACACCTCTCGACAAAATAGACGTGTAGGACGTAAATATTGTCACATTCTTGACTCTGTTTGTGTCCAACTTGTATCTATCTCATGTCTTGAAAAATTGTAGGGTGAGGTCGCTCTTACATCTGTCTACATTATCAATTGTCTTCCTTCTTCTACTCTTTTGAATACTTCCCCATTCGAAAGACTATATAGTACCCCCTCCCAACTACTCTAACCTTAAAGTTTTTGGTTCTACATGTTTTGTGTTACTTCATCTCTGAACACACTAAATTAAAATCTCGTTCTTGCCTCTGTTGCTTTCTTGGCTATGGCACCAAACATAAAGATTTTCGTTGTTGGGATCCTCTATCTAATAGACTTTGTATATCTGATCTCGACATGTTACCATTCGACAATATACTAGGTTCTCTAACTGTTGTCGTTCCTCACCTCCCTCTCAAGCCCTCATTTACTCTTCACTGATGCCTCTGTTGACCATTTTCCATCCCCTAAGCCCACTCATGATATCGAGCTTAATCACTTTTCTCCAGCTTCTACACACCCAGAACAGCCTTTTAACTTCGATGATGATCTTGAACTTACTTCAGATTCTCATATTCGTCATTCCTCTCAAGTAAGGAAACCTCTCATTCATCACCAAGATTATCACTATTTTTCTACCATGGTTTTCCTCGTTGAACCTACCTCTTATCAAGAGTCCAATACTGACCCTTTATAACGGAAAACAATGAATGATGAATTATAGGCTCTTGAAAAGATGCATACTTGGGACTTCATTGATTTACCTATAGAAAAAAAAAATCCAATGGATGCAAATGGATCCATAAAATAAAGACTCACTCTAATGACTTTACTAAACTCTATAAGGCTCATCTTATTGTGATAACTTATAGAATATAAGTTATTGTAGCCTTTTAGATAGAATAATGACGCCTTAACGCATAAATTTGAAGAAAACACATAGAAAAATAAAGAAATTGATTAAGTTGCACGTTGCGAATTTCAAAAGAGTTTTATCCCTGTTTATGGTGTCTTATATGCTCAGATGCAGGATTTTAAGAAGAAGTATAGTGTATGACGAAACGTCAAGTGAGGAGACAACGTGACCAACAAGGCGAAATATAAAGCAACACTAGGCGTTACGAAGTACTAACGAATAAAAGTGGTTGGTGAGAATGTTAGAAAAGTTGAAAAATACGTCTGTAGCACCGAAATTATTGGAATTTATGTCCTAAAACTCGTAGTTTGTAGTTTAAAATTATACTTTATTCAATTAACTGATTATTGAGGTCTTATTAGTGAAAATTGAATATAATAATCTTAAATCTAATAAACTAAGGTCCTGGGGTTATCTAGTGTAGACTTGAACTTTATGTAGAGACATAAATGTGGATCAAGTTCGAGTATATAGCCTAAACGGTCTATAATATACGAATAAGGTTGGATGCCTAATTTTGGGGACACTACGGTATAGCCCGCTTTGTAGTTAGTACAAACGATGTGATCTTGAATCGTTCCTATAGAGATATGGAAGTATGGGCATTCTATTAAAAGAGTTTACATAAGACTGAAACCATGAAATAGTCACTTTTAAGTTATAATACTATTGATTATATAAAATTGACTATTTCGATTACCGATGACATAGGTAACTTAATCTTAATCCTGAGCTAACTATGAACTTCTGTTCACACGGAATTATCCTTAAATCTTCATAGGTAAGGGTAGCTCATTAGTGTTGACTCAATAAGCCTTCCATTTTAAGAGTAAGACCAGGTAAATGGCTAAGGACATAGGGTGCAAAAAGAAATTCATTCCTACCCGCTTTAGGGTTAGTAGATAAGTTGTTTCGTTAAGAACTGAATCCAAGTCTTGAACAAGCGGCCCTACCCTCTAATTGGCTCTAGAGAGATTAGGTTTAAAGGTGGGACCTAAAATCAATTGTTCAATAGTGGATCAGTGAGACTTAAGGAGCAAGATGTAGTCTCTAGGGTAAAACAATATTTTGACCCAGCCGAAGTTACGAAAAACCTGTGAAGGATTAACTTACTGATCATGGTTATATTAGATGGACACTAATATATTTGTACTGAGTGGAGTGCAACTATGGAAACTTTAGTGGAGTGACCCGTTAGTTAATAAGTATTGATTAGTTTGGTCTAAAAGAGTTTAGGCAATTAATCTCGGATAGTTGGAGCCCATGATCTATAAGTCTATTAGGTTCCCCTGCTAGCTCATATGGAATTAACTTAAAACAATATGTTGGAATAATTCGAATTGTTCAAATTAGGTAAAGAAAGAGAAACCGACAAATATATGTGATATAAGTGTCAGTTGTAAGTTTGAGATAGAGCTTTATGATTAAATGAGATTTAAATACTAAAAATATGAATGTGGATTCATATTCGAATGCTCGAAATTGATGAAAATGGTCAAAGTTGTAAAAAGTCAAAATGTTGACTTTTGCCTTTGGAAAGTCAAACTTTGATCGGCTTTATATTCAATTATGATTTGAATTTTGGAAAAGTGAATATGGATTCATGCTCAAAAGATCAAATTAGTCAAGACAAATGAAATGGTAAAAAGTCAAAATGTTGACTTTTGACTTGAAAAAGTCAAAGTGCGACTTTGACTTAAATGGTCGAATGACCATATTGCCCTTGGACTAAAGTTAGTAAGAAAATTCAACATTTTGTTAGATAATCCCACTAACACTTAGTGGGATATGTGGCTACATGAGATGTAAACACCTAGCCCACTAAGTTTCACTAATGGTTAGTGAATTATTAGGTGTTGAGATTTAATAAACTAATTACATGCAATTTTGCATGTAATTAGCTTATTTAAAGGCTGCTTTTCTTTGTTTTGAAGACTTTTGGTCAATTTGTTATTTAGGCTTTTACAAAACTTCTACCAAATTTTTTTCGATAAATCTCAACCAAATTTCACCTCCAATTTCCATCCTCTTTCATTTTTCCTTCACTTAACGGGTCCACAACCGGGTTCTAAGTCCAGAGAATAGTGGATCAACTTTATTGGTGTTCTCAGGATCATGTTCGTCAAGAGATTTCAAGAAACGGGAAGCTACGAAGGTAAATATTTCCTATAAACCCTAATTTTATTTAATTAGGGTTAGTTTAAGCATGTTAATCTTTAAAACTATTTAGTTGCAATTAGATTAAAATTGATCCTTCATTTCTGTTATGCATGTCTCATTTTCCCTACAGAAACAACTTTATCAGAAAATTAAATGATGCTCAGAATGTTTTGTCACATCAACCCACGCCTATAAATAAAGATGTCTTCTTCATTATCAACGGTGTGCAAAAAATTATTCTCGAAGAGCAAGCTTTCCTCTTCCATCCTTTTTTATTTTAGGTGAGTCTAGAACAAAGAGAAGACCCCCTTTACCGCCTTCTCCTCAGTGTAAAAAGACAAAAATCAGAGCCGACGAGTATGAGAAATCATACTCCATGGCTTGCCTTATTTCTTTGTATTCCATTTTGTAATTTATTTGCATTGAGTTAACATTGACTCCATGGTCGTAGGGCCTAAAGTTCTATTTATAATGATAATGCACTTCTTCTACCATTCTCTCATATCTTTGTATCTTGTCATCCATTTTACATTTAATTGATTACTTGCACAATGTAGGATGTTATTAATATTAAAGAATCTGGATGTTTGCGTTATATGTTTTGTTCAGTTAAACACGACTATCAATGCCTTGCTTGTTCGAGAGAAAAGATAAAGTATTGATTGTTATACTTGACGTGCAATGATCGAATTTAGCTGAATAGGTAGTGAGGAGACTGTAGCAATACAATCTTGTCTTCAAATTTATCTTTAGGATATGTCTGAGAAATGCAAAGTGTGTGTGGTGAAGGCACTGAAAGGTTGCTCGCCTTAATATAGAAGGAATTGCTTGTAATTCAATTAAAAAGATTAAATACAAATCATAGCTTAACGTTAGTATAATGCTCGAAATGCGAGCAAGTATGACATAAGTACCGAAAGGTTGCTCGTCTTAATTCTAAAGTTAATAAATGCTTCGTATCGCCTCAAAATGTGGTGATTCCCCTTGTTTTACATTTAATTAGTTAAATATTCATGCATCTCCACACCTAGTACCTGAGTTCATATTTCATCACATTTCATCGTCATATCCATCTTGCTACTTCAGTAGCACAGTAGTAGAAATACTTACGAGAAAATATACTCTTTATAATCATACATTATATAGATACTTCGTAGGATTAGAACGTGCGATTGATCCACTTAGGCCACAAATTCTCTCTGTGTTTGACCCTGGACTTACTAGGAAACCTCTCTTGTCGCTTACATTTGAGTGAGAGAAAGGAAAACTTGTGCCAAATGTTAAAACATTATGAAATTAGCAACGCATAGGTAGGATATGTACCTTTTATCGCATGATCCTAGCCTAGATGTGTACTTAAGTTGCATAATTAGAACGTACCATGACATATTTCCGAGTCAATTGTATAATGAAAATTATGAGACAAGCATGTTGCAAAAGGATACGCTCAAGAATATGGTATTGACTATGAAGAGACTTTGCTCTTTTGACTCGAATGACATATGTTCAATGTCTTTTAGCTTGGCAGTGGTCTCTAATCCAAATGAATGAAAAAATGTTTTCTCAATTGGACTATATCTGAAGAAGTCTATACGAACCACCTTCTAGTACTTCTCCTCCCCATCACAAAGTGTGCCTCCTGCGATGAGGGTTATATGGTCTGAAATAGGCTCCACGGGCTTGGTTTGCCAGATTTAGCTCTACCATTACACAAATTGGATTTGCCTCCAATATTCATGATACTATGCTCTTTACACGCTAGACATCTCATGGTATTGTTCTTATCCTTTATATATTGATGATATGATAATTAATGGTGATGACCCACATGCCATATTCAATCTACAACATTATCTTGGCAAACACTTTGAGATGAAAGATCTTGGCTCTCTCGACTTCTTTCTTGGACTTGAGGTTTCCTAATGCTCTTATAGGTATTTGCTATCTCAAGCAAAATATGTTTCAGATCTTTTAGCTCGCTTAGGAATCACTAACTCCAACACCGCTACACCACTTGATCCCAATGTTCACTTGACTTCATTCGACAGTGTTTCCCTTAAAGATGTTAGCATGTATCAACAACTTGTTGGCAGCTTCATCTATCTAACAGTGACTCGTCCAGACATTGCTTATGTTGTTCATATTGTTAGTTAGTTTATGGTTGCTTCTCAGACCATTCATTTTATTATTGTTCTATGCATCCATCGCTATGTCAATGGAACTTTGGGACATGGACTTCAGTTCTCTTCTCAGTCATCTCTCGTGTTATCTAACTACTTTGATGCAGACTAGGTTGAGGATCCTATAGATCGACGATCTACAACAAGTTATTGCTTCTACTTAGGAGATTTCCTCACTTGTTGGCGAAGTAAGAAACATAGTGTTGTCTCACGTTCTAGCACTGAATTAGAATATCGTGCAATTGTTGATGCTACTTCAGAACTCTTATGACTCTGTTAGCTTCTTGCTGATATGGGTGTCCCTCAACAGGCTTTAACTCTCCTCCATTGTGACAATCGTAGCGTAATCCAGATGGCTCACAATGATGTCTTTCATGGGCATATGAAGCACATAGAAAATGATTGTCATTTTGTTTGTTATCATCTCCTATTCAACACTATCCTTTTTTGATCCATTTCTACTGTCGAGCAGTCTAGTCGATATATTCACCAAAGAGTTATCATCTGGTCGCTTCAATCAGTTGATCACCAAACTCAAGTTTGTTACTCTACCACCTTGAGTTTGAGGAGGGTATAAATGCAAATAATGTTTTAGGAGTAATTACATCCTTATTCTATGTATTTCCTTATTTATCTATTTAGATTAGTGTATTTAATCTCTTTTTAGTCTCATGTAAAATACACAGTATTCTATCAATAAAATATTACTCACAAAAAGTTTATTAAATTATTTAAGGATAATTTACTTAAATATAACAAAACCCAAAAATATTTATGGTCCGTGTAACAAAAACCAAAATCCCATGAAGCCGGTAAAATATTTTTATAATTTTTAAATTTTTCCTTGAATATTGCGGACATGTCACTTCTCTTTCTCTTCTTCTTCTTCTTATTTGCGATTTATTCATCTTCTTTTCCAGATTTCTTTATCTCATTTTCCAGATTTTCGTTCTTCTATTTTTCAACGATTTATTCTTTTGTTTAAATCTTTTATTTCATTTTCACCATTTTCGGCAAGATTCTATGAAACTATTTCATCTTTGTCATATTCGAGAATATCAAGATCATTTAAATATCATTCTGACATAATCTGAAAGATCATTTACCATTGTCAATATGATCGTTTACCATGGTCAACAGAATCATTTAATTTTAAAGCCCTTTTCTCATCATTTAAAATAAAATATACGATTGTGTTGGCAAGATCTAAACGATCGCTTACCATAGTTAACATGATCGTTTAGCATGATCAACACGATCATTTAACACGGTCAACACCATCGTTTGATTGAAGTTTTTAACGATCATGTATACTGGACTAGACGATCACTTATCATAATCAACACGATTATTTTCCATGATCAACATGATCATTTTTCATGGTCAACACGATCGTTTAACATGGTTAACACAATCGTTAAAATTTGAAGTATTTTTCTCTATCGTTAAAAAGAACTATACAATCGTATATCATGACCTAAACAACAGTAAATTATTCGTTTACACTGTAGTACACAATCGTTTAGAAGAAGATTACTCGATCGTTTAGAAAAATATTACTCGCGCGCGTGTGGTCGATTAATATCATGTTGACTGGAGTATTTTTTGTATTTTCCAGTTTTAGAGTACAACCTCGTTAAGAAGTATAAATATTTATTATTTTATATTTAAAAGAGAGAAAAAAAAATCTTGAAAGATGTAATCAAACACAACCATTAAATTGGAAATCCATAATTTTAACCCAAAATTGGGGAATTTTTTCCCCCTTGTGCTGTGAACGTTAGATTTACGTTTGTATCCCACTGGGCGTGGGGCGGCCTACCAAAACGGACGTTTCAAACGTGTAAGGACTTGACAGCTCCACCGGAACTTGCAAATGCAAATTCCTTTTCCCAATAAAAAAAAAAAAGAAAAAAAGAAAAGAAAGAAAGAAATAAAGAAGAAAGAAAGAAAGAAAGAAATTGAATGTACTTGATTGTCTTTTTCCATTTGGTTGAGGGCATTTCTTGTACACCAATTGCGTATTTAAACCCAGCTCCCTTCTTCTTCCATTTCTCATTCTGAATCTCACACCAAAGTTTCAGAAAACCCAATTCCTCTGAGAGGTAAAGCTTTCCACTCTCCTCTCCTTCAATTTCCCCCTCCCCGTTTCTCTTATTCTTCTTCATTCCTTCCGATCTGTTTCTATTTCCCTTTTCTCATTCTTGATCTGTCATATCTTTCTTTTTCTTGCTTCTTAAGCTGCACTTCACTTTGATTCATCCCAGATCTGTCTTAATTCTTTTCATTTTACTCTAATTTGTTTCTCGACTCCTCTCTTTTTTCTTCTGATCTTTAGATCTCTGGGTCTTTCTTTGCTGTTTTGCTTCGATCTGCATGCTTTTTTTCTTTTTATTGTAATTACAATGCAACGTTAATTCCTTGTTATAGGAAGCTCTGTTATGATCGTGGTTGGTTTCTATGTACTCGCATTTCGTCTTCTTTCTTTAGTCGAGTTACGTTGATTTGAATTTATTGTCATTCGTTGAGATTGAATTGATATGTCACTTCCGCTTCTCTTCTCTCTAAAAGATATGTACACGATTGTGATTCTGATTCTGATTTGATTACATTTTGGGTGACTTTCGTTCCATTCTTTGTTGTGATCTCTTGTTTAGATAACCATAAGAAAGGAGTAGAATTTACTAGCGAAGTCCTGCTCTTCAAATCTTCTAGGATCAATGAATATTTTTCTTCTTCTTTAGAATTGGGGAATTCTCGTTTAGTGATGTGTTGTTATTCATAATTATGATTGGAAATCGGTATTTGTCCAGATTATAAATTGAAAAAAGAAAAAAAAAACAAAAATGGTGAAGATCTGTTGCATTGGTGCTGGATACGTGGGAGGGCCAACAATGGCTGTTATTGCACTGAAGTGCCCATCCATTGAAGTGGCTGTTGTTGATATCTCGGTGTCTCGGATCAATGCCTGGAACAGTGATCAGCTCCCGATCTACGAGCCAGGTCTCGATGGCGTTGTGAAGGAGTGCCGAGGCAGGAACCTCTTTTTCAGCACTGATGTGGAGAAACATGTCTCTGAGGCTGATATTGTTTTTGTGTCTGTCAACACTCCCACAAAAACTAGGGGTCTCGGAGCTGGTAAAGCTGCAGATCTCACGTACTGGGAGAGCGCTGCTCGAATGATTGCCGATGTATCCAAATCTGATAAGATTGTAGTTGAGAAATCAACTGTCCCCGTCAAAACTGCTGAAGCAATTGAAAAAATCCTTACTCACAACAGCAAAGGAATAAAATTCCAAATTCTCTCAAACCCTGAATTCCTTGCTGAGGGGACTGCAATTAAGGATCTGTTTAACCCGGACCGTGTCCTCATTGGAGGGAGGGAAACCCCAGAGGGTCAGAAGGCCATCAGTACACTGAAGGCCGTTTATGCTCATTGGGTACCCGAAGACCGAATTCTCACTACCAATCTTTGGTCTGCTGAGCTCTCCAAGCTTGCTGCTAATGCTTTCTTGGCTCAGAGAATCTCATCTGTGAATGCTATTTCTGCTCTATGTGAAGCCACTGGTGCAAATGTTTCACAGGTAGCCTATTCCGTTGGCACGGATTCGAGGATTGGACCCAAGTTCCTCAACGCCAGCGTCGGTTTTGGTGGATCTTGCTTCCAGAAGGACATCTTAAATCTGGTGTACATCTGTGAGTGCAATGGCCTTCCAGAGGTTGCTGAGTACTGGAAACAGGTGATCAAGATCAACGATTACCAGAAGAACCGTTTTGTTAACAGGGTTGTTGCCTCTATGTTCAACACGGTTTCAAACAAGAAAATCGCCGTTCTCGGCTTTGCTTTCAAGAAAGATACCGGTGACACAAGGGAGACCCCTGCTATCGATGTGTGCAAGGGACTGTTGGGAGACAAGGCGCGGTTGAGCATCTATGATCCCCAAGTGTCTGAGGATCAGATCCAGAGGGACCTCACACTGAGCAAGTTCGAATGGGACCATCCTACCCATCTTCAGCCAATGAGCCCGACAACCGTTAAGCAAGTGAGCGTTGTGTGGGACGCGTATGAAGCAACAAAGGAAGCTCATGCAGTTTGCATCCTGACCGAGTGGGATGAGTTCAAGACTCTTGACTACCAGAGGATATACGACAACATGCAGAAGCCTGCATTCATCTTTGATGGGCGAAATGTGGTCGATGTGGACAAGCTGCGTGACATCGGTTTCATCGTGTTCTCGATTGGAAAGCCTCTTGATCCATGGCTGAAGGACATGCCGGCTGTGGCTTAGATATGCAGGTTACGGTTCCTCTTGAATGCCTTGTTCGTGTTTGCAAGACAACAAAAGCAGTTGGATTCTTTTACCTTATTTTAAATTTAATGTATTTTTTGTTGGTTTCTGTTTCATTCTCATATCATATCTCTTGTCAGGACTTTTGAAGGTTTGAGACCATATGTTTTGCCTTTACAATTGTCCTCAAACCTATCGTTTACCTTCCCATAAAAGTTTTTGTTAGAAATTTTATTACATTTTTCTTTGATTTATAAATCCTCATACGTTTACATTTCTTTAACTCTCTCTCTTCTCTCTCTCTATATATATCCAATAAACCATCATACGGAATGTGTCTTTTCTAGATTTTCAAATACTCCTCTTTTTTTTTCTTGTGTTGGTGAGTGATCATGTCTTCCAACCGCGGCAAGTTTGGAAGTTTAAAATCATTTCTCATGTCTTCAAAATCACTACTTTTTAAATTTTTACTATAAATAAATTGTTTTTAACTAATTAAAAAGCATTGCTCGAGTGTTTTTAAAAATTGATAAAAGTGTTAAAAATTTTAAAATCACTATCAACGTGCCCCTTCTTCATAAAGGATGAAGCAACAGGTAATAATTTCATTTTATTTACTATTTAGGGTATGTTTCGACCAATAACAAAAGTCTTCTTAAAAAATAAGAAACCAACAACATAAGTATTTTCCATTTCTTTGTAATCTGTTTGTTTTTTTTCAACCTAAACTTGAAATTTTATTATTTTCGAAATAAAATATTAGTTTACTTTTTGGAAAGAAAAAACCATCTAATTTTGAGGTAGATTTATTTTTGCCTCTAACTTTGAGGTAGATTAATTTTTGCCTAATTTGACTGGTTTTTAATTTTGTGAATAATTTTATAAGAAAATGTTTTACTACTTTTAAAGTTTTGTAATTGAAGTATACTGAAGAACTACTAAATATAACTTTTTAAAATTGGTTTGGTTATTAAATGTTACGTGCCATTTTGAAATAAATGTTAATGATAGTATTATTATCAAATTAAAAAAGTTTGCTATTTGGATTTTTAGCCATTTGAAGAAGCTTTTTCTTTTTCTTTTTTCTTTTCTTTTTTTTTTTTTTTTTTTGCTATAAATAATCTCTTATTCTTGATCAATGGGACACAACACAAATAAAAAGCTAAAAAGAGAAGAAAAAAAAAAACATAGAGATTTTTACAATCTTCACGTCTTCTCTTTTTCATCCAAATTTCTAACCTACCTTGCCACTACTTCTCTTAACTTTCATCTCTTCTTAAAAACACAAAAGATCTACGGCGTGGATTTAGGGATTTGTTTTCTTTTCTAATAAATCCCTGAATCTTCATCTTTCTCCAAAAAGAATTGTCTACAAATATCCAAAAATCCAACACAAAAGAAAACTCTAACTTAGTTGTAGATGTATGGTAGAACTTAGTTTCAATGACCCACACTTCAAACAACAAGAGACTTAGTATTTTGGATTTCAATTTTTTTCAATTTTTTTAGTTATTGTTTTTATTATTTTACTATTTTCTTTTCTCTAACATTTATTTCTTTATTATCTTGTGAGCTTTTTTTTTATATAATTTTTTTATTATACATATTTGCTTCACATTTTATTATTTATCTCTTTTTATTATTATTTATTTTATTCGTTAATTTATTCTTAAACTTTATTATTTTATATATTTATTTTTAATTTCTTTATAATTAGCATGTTCTATGGGTCTTTTCAAAAATATTAGAAACCGGCAAATTATTTACGCTCTATAGAACCATTTCAGAAACGGAAAAAGCCTATAGGCCCACAATGTGAAATACCAAAAATACTCCAATAAACGTGTGATTAATCATCCTCGCGTGCCCGACTAATGTTAATAAATGATTATTAGACGACATCGTGTAGAATAATATACAATTGATACACGATCTTGTAAATTACCAAATATATAAACGATAAAAAATAAACGCTAAACGATAACAAAATACTTTAGATATAAATGATCGTGTAAATTATGTTTAACGATTATTTCATATGTGTGTCTAATCATGTTTGAAAATATAAACTATCATCATACATGATTCTGTACATTACTATATATATAGACAATAAGGTAATAAATAGTAAAAGATGACGAAAAAGTTTAAATATACACGATCATGTAGAAAAGTTTCAACGATCGTTTATATAAGTGTAAACGAACATTTACAGAAACTCCAATAACTCGTAATTACAAAAATGCCATCAAATTGAAGGGGCTATAAAAAGGTGAAGGAACTTCTCATACTTTTTTTGTCCATCGTCTTCCTCGTCAATCGTTTATATCCTGGTAACTACTTCAACAGAACTGTCGCGGTCGACGATCTGACTTGCATACAAAGAGGTATGAATCTATATTCATTTCGATCTATCTCCATCATCTATATATATCTACCACGATCTATATTGCATACAAAGAGGTCTGAATCTATATTGATTTCGATCAATCTATATCTATCACGATCTATCTCGCATACAAAGATGTCTGTTTCTATACTGCTTGTATATATTTCATCGAATAATTTATATTAGTCTTCTTTTTTACAAATAGATGGTGAAAAAGAATCAACAAGCATCATGTAGCAAATCAATAAAGTGTAAAGCAAAGACAGAAGGAAAAAAATGAAGAAAGAAAAAGGAATAAAGGTAACAAATTAGAATGTGAATATCTGTCTGTATAGCATTGTATATCTGTCTGTATCTTTTTTTTTATAGCGCTCTGTATTTGTAAATTTATTAAAACTTACCATTGTTTTAAACATACTATTTTTTATGTCATTCAACAGGTGAAACACTATCCAAATGACATTATTATGGAAGATGAACAAAAAAAAAACCTTAGAATTACTGTATACTACAGTTTAGAAACATTGAATCAGATCAAGTCAAAAATAGATCAAAAAATTCTTTGTCGAGTTTTGACAAACAATCCTTTTGGTCGGTTCCTTAACATTAAAATGGCCAAAATACCAACACAATTCCTGGATTTTCTATTAAGAAAACAATGTCATACAAAAAAAACTAATGTCCTTGCTTTCAACTTTAATGGACATATAGCAGAATTTGAGCTGAAAGAATTTTGTTTTGTGATTGGACTAAAAGGTCACAAATTCCTTGAGTTAAATCTAGGAAAAGGAAAAGAAAATGGTTTGAAAAATGCCCTTTTCCGTCATGATGACTTTATAACAAGAAGAGATATAGAAAGAACTTTCAAAGCGTTGTGCAACAAGGAAGATTGGTTGAAAGAAAAACTAGTTAACTTCTATATCTTAGAAGCATTTTTAATTCCCAAGCAATACAACCACATAAATCTCCAACATCTAGACATATTGGATAATGAAGAAACCTTCAAAGACTATCCTTGGGGAAGGCTATTATACATCCTAACATATCAATTCTTGAAAAAAGCATCCTACAGTGACAAGGATACTGTATACCTTCAAAGGTTTCCCCTAGCCTTAGTCTATTGGGCTTTTGAGAAAATATCAAGACTTTCCAATTTAGATGTTGGGTTTGGAAGAAAGCTTGCAATTGAAGGGCCACCAATTGTAACATGGGATGTTTGGAAACTAGTGACTGGAGGACTCTAAACATCAACATTTTTGAATATGAGAATGTAAGTAAATTTAGAGCATGCTTTATATATGTCTATCTAGATAGACAATGAAAGATTTCTATCCATGTCTATCTTAAATAGATAATCATATAAATCTATCACTGTTTATCAATACCTTTGCTACATTTTCACTAATAATCTAATATCATTTTATTTGTAGTTCTCCATGACACCACTAGACTCATCAGAAGAAGAGTCTCAAACAATTTTAAGATATTTCAAAAATATTGAGAAGCAGGAAAGAAAAGAAAAGGCAGAGCAACAGGAAATAAAGAGGAAAAAAATGGAAAAAAATGAAACAAATAAAATCTTAAATGAAATAAGAGAAATCAGAAAAAATCAAGAAAAAATAGAAACAAAACAAATATTATTAAGACAAGGAATAAAAAAAATAAAAAGCATGTTGACAATGGTTATGAGAAGCTTGAATGTTCCACCATCATCAGCCAAACTTCAACAACAACAGAATGACAAAGAAATTGCATATACAAAAGTTATGGAGAAAATAGACCATCTACTTGTAGCCTTGATCTTCTTGATGAAGATGAAAAAGTTAATATAATGGTGAAGTATGCAACAACACATTGCCCAACGGTTAGTGCCTTATTCATTATGTACTTCTTTGTTTTGTTTAATGTTCCTTAATTTTCAAATAAGATTATGTTGTTTCTTTTTCTTTGCAAAAAACTGTCATTTTGAAAACACAAAGTAGTTTGGAAACAATAGCAACTACAAATTTAGAATCATCCAAAACACAAATATTGTCGCAGGTTTAATTCTTTTCCAAACAATAAATATAATTTATATCGTATAGACAAAGATAGAAGTCTTACTTTTCCTAGATGTGTTTTCTTCATGATGTCTTTGAACATTCTTACTTTATGTGCTTGCAAATAGATGATGGAGAAGATGAGAATAACGAAATCATAAATTTAGACACACCAAAAACACAAGTGTTCATACAGGTTTTAATTTGTTTAATATACAACTAGTTTCACGATCATTTATTTATATTAAGCGATCGTTTATTTATATTAAGCAATCGTTTATTTATATTAAGCGATCGTTTATTTATATTGAGCTATCGTTTATTTTTATTAAGTGATCGTTTATTTATATTAAACGATCGTTTATTTATATTAAACGATCATTTATATATTTTACACGACTGTTCGTTTTGTTACACACATTTTAATTCTTTTCTACTCAACTGGTTTCATGATCGTGTATATATGTTATACGGTTGTTTATGTATTTTACACAATCATATATACATATTTAAACGATCTTTATATTGCACAGCTATCTACATTATCTTGCACAATTATTTTAACAACACATTCTCTTTTTACATTCAGATAATTGAAGTTGAAGATGGAGAAAATGAAGAAGAAGTTGAAAATAGAAGCCAAGAAGACAAAACAAAACGAAACTAAATTCAATTGGGAAATATTGTAATCGTTGAAGAAAAAAATAGAAAAACAAGAGGAAGATGATACAAAAGATACAACAAAAGAAAAACAAAAGTTGATTGAAGAGGATGAGGTTGATAATAACGAAACTGAAAAAGAAATTGACACTGATAGCAGTCAAGAGCATGCACCACAAGAAGTGAAAACAAAAGAGAAATTAAAGAAAAGCAAAAGGAAAATAATGGTGGTCAGTAAAAAAAGACAAATTTCAAAATTGATATGGAGACAACCAATCTCAACATAAGAAGAAAACAATAAGAAAAACGAAAGAAGAATGTCAACTCAAGAATACATTGATTCTGCTCTATCATTCGACCTAAAAATTTCTCAATATTTTAGAGATGATTTATAGTGTTTGTAAAGCTTCAAATCTTTAAATTTAACTTTTGAAAATTTCTTTATTTTATACTCGAGAAATATGTATTCCATTTCACTCTTTATATCCTACACTATCTTGTAAAACGTATAAAGGGATCAATTACATTTATTACCACGATCGTTTATATTCAACAATACTATCGTTTAGTCATATAAATACACAGTCGCTTAAATAATATACTTCACGATCGCGTAAATTGTATGACAGCATCGTTGATATGTAAAATGTATAACATCTTATAAATAATATTCTACACAATCATCTAATTCTACAACATCATCGTTTAACATTATATGTTTTTGTCATCATTTAACAATGCGATCAATTACATCTTTTAAAAGATCGTTTTGAATTAATTACACGACTGTTTATATATATATATATATATATATATATATATATATATATATATTAAACAATAAGTGTGATCGTTTACATAAGTAGTTTAAAAATACGCATTGACATGTTAAGGAATACGATTCGACATTTTAAAAAAGGCATGCAAATTTACACTATTGCCCTTTTGGTAAAAACGAACAATATACGTACCGCCTTCTTCATTTTTCGTCACTTCACAATATACAAACGCACTGATCACTTAGCTTTTCATCTGAAAGATTTCCTATTCAATTTTTCTCTTAGTCCATTTTTCTCTTCAACGTCAAAAGGTATGTTTCAGCATTTCTGATTTGTTTAAACTTTTATCCTAAAGATTGTTAAATGTTTCAATTTATCATTACTTGCCAATTAATTATATTACAATGTCTTTCTGTTTGGATTAAATGATCTGTTACATCAAGTAAACGATAATTTAATTTTAGGGTTTGGGGTTTAGTGTTTTATAAACGATCGTGTACATAACGAAAATATATTATGATCATTATTTTCAGGATGGTTGTACCTAGCGACAAATACTTTCCTGCCACTGTCTCATGTCAAGTGCACAAAATTGACAGTCTTATTAAGGATAAACTGACCAAGGAACAGCTGCAGATGTTCCACAAAATAATTTTTTGTCCATTACTGAATGTCAACATGGTCTTCAACGGCCAGTTGATTCATCATTTCTTACTGAGGCAGATACCTGAAGAAGCCAACACAAATGGAATATGTTTTTCTGTTTTAGGGAAAAATGTCTGTTTCACCCAAAATGAATTCAACATCATAACCGGGTTGTGGCCAATCAATGTAACATTGGAGAAAAATTATGATAATAAGCGCCTACAAAGCCTTTATTCGAATTAGAAAACAAGAAAATAATAACGTGCTTGGAAGTTGAGGAAATTTTCAAAAAATTTGAGTTTACGAATGATGATGATGTTGTGAAGGTTGCCTTGGCTCTTTTTATTGAAACTGTGATGGTCGGGAAGGATAAAAAACGCAGTTTGATATGGATATTTTGGGAAGAGTTGATGATGAAGAAGTTTTTAAGAACTTTGATTGGTCAACTTTCTTCTACACTCGTTTGGTCAACA
Source organism: Cucumis melo (assembly GCF_025177605.1). Classification (NCBI taxonomy): domain Eukaryota; kingdom Viridiplantae; phylum Streptophyta; class Magnoliopsida; order Cucurbitales; family Cucurbitaceae; genus Cucumis; species Cucumis melo. The sequence continues at coordinate 21,153,121 of NC_066863.1, read as the reverse complement.
GTTTGAAGACAAATCTACAAGGGAAAAAAGAAGCATATGAGTTAAAGAAGGCAAGAAGTTCCAAAGTAGTGACATACTACAACATCAAAGCCTACTTACTTGCTTTTTAGGTGATTTTTATCTGTTTATACACTTTAATTAAATACAAACTAAACATCAAATTTTGACATGTTTGTTTAAATGTTTTAGGTGTGGGCTTATGAAATACTCTCAACTACAAGTGAGCACCTAGCCACAAAAAACAATAAGGGATCAATCTCTAGAATATTTAGATGGAATTGTACACAAGCTTCATCTTACAAAATGTTGCAGAAGAACATATTCGACAACAAAAATGTAAGTAAAACTTGTCAATGATCGTTTAAAACAATTGCACGATCGTTTACATTTGAACATATATGATCATTTAGCTTAATGCAATATCGTTTATATTGAATACCATATCGAGTATCATATTATTTTATGAATGATCCTTTAATAGCTTAGTTGATATATAACGTATTAACTATTCTTTGATTGTAACATTGCAGATTGTTGTTCAACCTAAACTGAAGCTATCAACCCAAGAGAAAGCTTTCATGGAGAGTCAAATTCGAGGAGATAATAACATGAAAATGGAGGACGATGATCCATACCAGATATTAAAAGCAGTGATACCAATACTCCTGATGATACAATGAACAATCAATCATTGGATAACAATAACTTGCAATCAACCTCATCTCCACAACTGTCACCACGAAGGAAACAAAGACAAATAGTGGCTAACCAGTCTGAAATGCATCCAATAACCAAAAAGAAACGTTTCAGATCCAATAACAAAGAACAACATAGTCATTTGAAATCCTACAAAAAAACTAAAAAAGGACATAAAAGAAGTGTTGGGTTTTATGTCCTAAAACTCGTATATAGTAAATATAATCAATTGACCGTCATTAATAAAGTGTTTTATTATTATAATTTCAATAAGTGTTATTGATTATATTATTAGTTTTGTCTTAATAACCTAAATCCAATGAACTAACATCCTAAGTTGTTTGATGAGTCTTGAACAGTATGTAGAGACATACGGGGATCAATGTTCAAGATCAGCTTAAAGGGTCTATAGTATAGGGTTAAGGTTGGGTACCTTATCCTGTTAACACTATGGATACGACTCACTTTGTATTTGATACAAACACATTGATCCAATGCGTTCATGTATGCGACATGCAAGTGAGGGTATCCTATGCAATGAGTTTGCATAAGACTGGACCACGAAATAGTAATCACTAGATGTAACTCCGTTAACTAGTTGGATTTCTATTTCATTAGGATGACCTAGGTGACTTAGTCTTAATCCTGAGTGTATTATGAACTCCTATTTGCGAGGGATTGTCCTTTGATTTGTACGGATGAGAGTGGTCAAATTTCCGACTCAATATGCTTATCATTTTGGGGACAAGACCGAGTGGGGAGCTGGGAACATAATCACACAAGATGGAATTCACTCCTTCCCACCTTTAGGGTAAGTAGATAAGTGTTCCTTTAAATGGTGTCTCCGGGATTTGAACAAAGGCCCTACCCTTTCTATGGCACGAGAGGGGTTTCTGTTTAGTGGTTGGACCATACACAGGTTGTTCATTAGAGGAGCAATGGTATTTAAGGACTAGAAGTAACCCAGGGGTAAAATGGTAATTTGACCCAGCTGGTGTTACGAACACTTGTGAAAGACTAACTTACTAGTATTGGTCTATATTCGTGGACACAGAAATATATCTATGCAAGTTTTTGGGAAAAGTCTAATCATGCATATAGAGAGTCGTTTGGTAGAATTAATGGCACCATGAGGAAGGCTAAGGCGCGACAGGCAAGTAACAGCAGATGTTCTAGCTACGGGGAGTGCTAATAGAGCGCAAGGATCGAAAGAAATGTCTAGTAACCAAGATAACACTCTGGGCAAAACATAGAGGAAACTGTGTTTAATTGCTTTGCTCAGATAGTAGCTGATCATCTTATGCCTACAAACTCTAATGTGGACAAGAGGTTTAGTATTGAGAGGTTGAAGGTGTTGGAAGCAACGACCTTTGAATGAACCACCGATCAAGCTGATGTAAAGAAGTGGTTGATTTTACTTGAGAAATGTTTTAGGTTGATGGATAGCCTTAAGGAAAGTAAAGTGAAATTAGCAACATTTGTTACAAGGCAATGCTGAGGACTGGTAGACTCTTCATGCAGGTAGAGCAGGCTAAGTGAGTTTTATTACATTTGAGGAGTTTAAAAAAGCATTTTTGGGACAAGTTCTACCCTCGTTCCTTTTACAACTCAAAGAGGAATCAATTTATAAAGTTAGTTAAAGGCAACATGACTGTCACAAAATATGAAAAAAGATTTACTAAATTGGCTAAGTACGCCTTAGCCTTTATAGTTGATGAGACTAACAAATGCAAGTGTATTGAGCATGAATTAAATGTAGAAATTAGGACTTTGATGACAGCTAGTACGAATTGGTCAGGTTTTGCTAAGCTAGTTGAAAATGGCATGTGAGTTGAGAGAAGTTTGGCAGAGGAAGAGAAAAACAAAAATGCAAAGAAAGGCACATGCGGTCATAATGTTAGTATCACGCGAGGTCGTGAGCGATGCAGGGAAAATAGGTATTTTGCGCTAGGCGTACACCAAAGTAAAAATTTTAAATCTCGCTCTCATGCCCCATCAAGACCTAGAATGAGTTATGGAGGAAGTTTTTAGAGATAGAGTAAAGGTCAAGGGAGGGGAAATGCTTCAGTATGGTTAGAGGAAGCCTCTTAAGGTAAATAGATAGTTGGAATGAATGTACATCCTAGTGGAAGACTTGGTTTCCTAAAAGTTTGCTTTAATTGTTGCAAACCAATACATTTTGCAAAGTATTATCCTAACTTGGGAGTTCAAGATTCCTAAGGAGCACGATAGATTCAATCAAAACACTAATTCCCTGAGTTCAACCCTGGACTTACTAGGAAACCTCTCTTCGCTTACACTTGGACGATTGGGAGGAAAACTTATATTACATTCATATCACGAGGAAATTAGTAATGCAAAGATAGGAATTGCACCTTTTATTGCATGATCCTATTGTAGTCGCCTACTAAGTCACTCATTCAGAGCTTAACATGACACATCTACGAATGAACGATGCATTTACAAAAGGTTGCAAATCTACCAAGCTAAGCCGAGTTCGCTTAAAGTTGTCGCTTTGCTCCTTACCTGCAGCTCTTTGCAATGCGCCTCGTGGTCGCTAGTTTGTCGAATATGTTCATGTCGACAAATTTGGGGCTTTCTTTCTAGTGAGTTTGTGAGTTTTTCTTGAAGATGTATACTACCCATAAGCCTTTGGTTTCAAATGACTAGTCTCTATCATGTTTTGGTGTTAGATTGAAGAGTAGTGGTGTCGTTTAATTACTATCCACCAGGTTCAATCAAGTTTTCGTCAAGATTTTGGTAATTAGTAAGGGTGAGAATTATTAAGGTGAGAAATAGAGTTTTAGGTAAGAATTTGCTTATATTAGTTGGATTTCTTGAAGAGTTTCAACTACCCATTAAGTTTTTAATTGTTAAGAAGAAAGATGACATTCTAATTTAGGTATTGATTAGCAACAACTTGACAAGTTAACGATCCATAATAAACATCCATTACCACGTATTGGTGATTTGCTTGCTAGATTAAAGGATACCTCTGCGTTCTCTAAGACTTATTTTAGATCAAATTATCATGAATGAGGAATTAAGAAGATACATGTACTAAAGACAACGTTCAAAATGAGTTATGGACATTATGAATTCTCGTGATGTCAATTGGTTTGCTTAACACCCCAGCTGCATTAAACTTAAATAAATTGGATATTTCACCCTTATATGAATTAAATTGTCATTATGTTCATTGATGACACGTTAGTTTATTCAAAAAGGAAGAAAAGGCATGATGAACATCTCAAAATAGTATTACAGACATAATTATGAGATAGGAAGTTGTAAGCTAAGTTTAGCAAATATGAGTTTTGAATTAGACAAGTGATATATATCATTTTTCAGTCACAGTATTACACCTAAAGGAGTATTGGTAGATCCTTAAAAGTTGAAGTAGTACTTAAGTGGGAGTGGCCCACAACAGTTTCTGAGGTATGTTGTTTTCTTGGTTTGGATATTATCAAAGTTAGCTCTTCCGTTAATCAATTGGATCAAGAACTCGAAGTTGTGTGGACTAAAGTGCGTGAACAGAGTTTTTAGGAACTGAAAATATGACTTGTTGCAGCACTTAGTTTAACAATTTGGAAGCTTGGTTTGTACTCAAATCTACAATGATGCTCCTCATTAGGGTTTAGGTTGTGTTCTCATGCAAAAAAGTAAGGTACTAGTTTATACTACCAGACAATTGAAGAAGAATGAGTATAACTATCATACTCATGATTTGGGTTTATCTACATTAGTGTTGATGTTAAAAATATGGCAACATTATTTATATGTAGAAAAATGTCGTATCTTAATAGATCACAAGAGTTTAAAGTACCTTTGAACCAATAGGATTCGAGTATGAAACAATGAAGACAGTTAAAATTTATCAATGATTATGAACTCCACTTTTGATTACCATCTAGGGAAACAAATGAAGTAAATGATGCCTTAAGTAGAAAGGTAGTTCATTGCAAGCTTCTTTGAATGTTATCGGCTCTTTATGTTTTACAATTAAATAATTGTAATGCACTATAGATAGCGACTCTTAGAGAGGTTGCATGCATAGATTCAAGTAAGACCGACTCTTATTAACAAGAGTATAGAGTCTCAATAGGATAATGAAAGGATAAAGCAAATGAGAGACATAGTGAAACAAGACTTTCAAATAGACTGTGACTTAAGAGGTCATGGAGCAATGATAAAACATAATCGATTGTGTTCCTGATAAATTAGAGGTAAAGAATGAATATTAGAAGAAGCTTACAACTTCGCTTATGTTATGCATTCGAAAGCACCAAGGTCGATCGAAGTTTAAAACAATATTATTGGTGTTTTGGAATGAAGTGTGTGATAGCTGAGTAACTCTCAAGGTGTTTGATGTGCCTCTAACTTGAATCGTTTATACAAAAAAAAAAAAAAAAGATGACAGGACTATTAAATCCACTTTTAGTACCAAAGTGAAATAAGAATATAGTATGATGGATTTTCTGTTTAGACCTCATTGAACTCAAGGGACCATGATACCAATTGGGTGATAGTTGACGAATAGACGTAGATGCTTGTTCGTGTTATGGTATGCATTTGTTCATAGTTATATCGTGTTAAGCTCTAATTGGTTGACTTAGTAGGTGATTAGGTTAGGAGTATGCAACAGAAGGTGCTTCCTACCTATGCATTGTTGATTTCCAAACAATAAACATGTAGTACAAGTTTTCCTATCACTTGCCCAAGTGTAAGCGAAATGATAGGTTTCTTAGGAAGTCCAGGGTCAAACTCAGGAAATTTCTATCAAAACTTAGCTATAAAGCTTACTTCTTATCTAGGTGGTATACAAACTAAAGTGGTATATACTAGAGATTCTGTAAAGATGACAAGAAGTGGGATAAGAGTGGAAAGTGAACTAACTTGTGTTGAGAATGTGTGAAGGAAGATCTCTATGTTATACGAGGTTAAGCTACGTAGTAGGCCTTGATGCAATCGGGAGCAGTTAACTATCTTTTAATTAAGGCGAACATCTTTCTATGTCTTAAATGCCACACTTGCTCACCTCTCAGGATATAAATGATAAAGCTTAGTTAATTGACAGTTATCTAAAAGTTGTTACTATAAGACTCATATTGTCTCTCTTTTAAGGGTGACAGCCTCTTGGCGCCAAATCACTACACTTATCCTTCTTTTAGGATAGAAATGACGAAGGTAAAGCTTGCTTGCCTAGTGAACTATCCATAAATATTTCCTAAATAGGTTTTTTTTAACAAGTTAAATGCCTAAGTAACAAATGAAACTTAACTCTGCACAATTATATCATTGAGATTATCATTGAGGCACCAAAATAAATTAAAGTGCTTAAACGATGGGAGTTATACTTGCGACAAGGAAAACTAAACGCGTGATGATTGCATCAAAATTTTGTATTTATATTGCAAAGGACATAAATAAAAGTGAGTACAAATTAAAGTACAAAAAATGAAAATTTAAAAAGAAGATAACAAAACAAATACACCTCCAAATTTATGGTTGACTGAGCGATTGAGAAAGTTCTATCGCAGCACGAACTTCAAGACTATGCTCAATAAGGGATCGTTCTAATCAAGTCGAGACTTCAGGTACAAACACAATACTGGAAATGGTAGCATCGAGATAACGTAATGTGGATCTGTCCTGAATATCATTTCCCAGAGTTACTTACTCGATCATTTTGATAATTGTTTGATTATTCATTTTGAGTCCATGTATTTCTGCCTTAACTTAAACAATTTGAGCTCTCTTGTTGTCAACTTTGAGCTCCAAATCTTCCAACTGCTTTTTATGTCGCAATTGCATGTCTTGCAAGTTGGATTGGCATAGGAATAGATCTTCAAATCCACTTCCTAATGGTTTACAAACGTGATCATTAATGGACTTGAAGAAATGGTCCTCATCATATTCGTCATCCCTTGTCGTCTCTTTTTGCTTGGTGTTCTGCATTGTGGGCTTTAAAGTTTGCTTAGACGGCGAAAGGAGGCTTGTCTTGCAAGCTGTCTTAGAGGTTATGTCTTTCCTCTTTTTGAGTGTGTCATCAACTACCTTTTCAGTGCTTTTTTGCTTAGCAACACAACAAGGGTTTGTGTCACGTCGTCTGATACCTTAAACGTATCATCAATGAAAGCTAAGAGGTCACAGATGGAGTCTTGGAATAAGTCTTGGAAGGAATTATCCTCTTGGTCAGTTTGGGGATTGTCAAGGGTAGGTTTTTCTTTTGAGATTGGATCAAGCAATGTTGCGGCAAGAGGTTGAGGAGTGTCCTCTTGGCACTCTAAGGAAGTATGAGTTTGGATTTCTAGGGAAGGGCTAGGCGATTTGGTTTTGGATGTTGAGGGATATTGTTTTGGAGGTAGTGGTGGTGGCATTCCAGATGGGGAACTCATAATCTTGGCCTTAATAGTTTTGGATTTTGGGGGTAAGATAGTTTCTTTAGGCGTTTGGTCTTAGGGCAAGATGGTCAATGCGAGAGACGAAGGGTCCCTAGAGTCCTTGGCTTCAAGTCTTATCTTTTTCTTTGAACTTGAAGCTTCCTCCTCGCCTTTTCTCTTTCGCTTTATTGGGACTTGTGTATCTCCCCTCTCTTCTTCTTCTTCTTCTTCCTCTGTCTCCACTTCATTAACAACCTTTGTTTGGCCTTCTTTCTTGGTTTTTAGGCGTTTGGTTTTTGCCTTGTTCTATGGAGATTGATTATGCAGCAAAGACTAGTTGTTGTATAAATTCCGTCTTTTACTGCAATAGAGGGAACTTTTCTAACGTCGGACATGCCTTCAGACAAAGCTTTTCAGTCAGATGTGGAAAGGGTCTCGCACTACGAGGGTGCTTAACCCATGCAATGATATGCTCGCAGATTATCTCACCCACATTCAACAGTATCTCCTCCATGATGCAATATATGGGCATGATTTTATTATACATATTTAATAAAAACCATTAAATATATATATATATATAATAAGTGTATATATATATACATATATACACTTAATTTCCATTTTTCTTTTATTCATTTCACATAAAAATAAAATAAAATAAAATAAAATAGACCATGAAAATATCGGATTTACAGTTATTCTCCCCCAAATATGCATACTTCAGGTGGTTAGGCAGTGGCTTAAGCTTCAATTCTGTGGCTCTTCAGTCGATGGCTTTTTCTTCCTGTTGCCTTTGGTTTTTCAGGTTCAAGGGTTTAAACTTTCTTCCATCAGACATGACATTCATTTCTTCCAGGATGTCTTCATGGTCCTTATATTCAAAGAATTCATTAGGGCTGAATAATTTGGCAAACACTTCTTCTTCGCAATAATCCCGACCAAGGGATTCCATCATGTTGTAAATTTCAACATCAACGGGGAACTTTATCGTGTTAACAACGTTGAAAGTGACTTCTTGGTCATTATGTTGAATGGTCAATTTCCCTTCGTGGAGTCTATAAAAGCAAGGTTTGTCGATAGAAATGATCGCCCCAAAATGATAATAACCTCCCAATCAGCTTCGTAGTCTAGAATGATGAAGTTTGTAGGAAATAAGAATTTGTCCACCTTAACCAATACATCTTCAATTTTTCCCTTAGGTCGCACGATGGATCTATCAGCAAATTGGAGCGTCATTTATGTAGGTTGAACCTCCCATATCCGTGATATTTTGAAGTTGGAGAGAGGCATTAAGTTAATACTTGCCCCATGTCACATAGTACACAACTAAGGTCCACGTCATCTATTAAACATGGCACAATGGAGCTTCTGATAACTTGTAGAAATACAAGTTATTATAGTTTGTTAGATAGAATAATGAAGCCAAAACACGTAGTAAAAGTGTTAAAACACGTAATTTATGTTGTAAACACATAAGTATTTGGAAACGCATGCATTGTACATAAGCCTCCATACCTATTTTACTGCATTTTTAGTGTCTTAACGTAGGAAAAGGACCAAAAAAAAGAAACTAGTGAATCGCAAAGGACCTCGCGCAAAAGATACGCGAGAAGAGCCCGACAAGTACAATTTCTAGAAGGAAACAATAAATAAGAAATAATTTATACAGAAAATTACATAAATTTAGAAGGAAACAATAAAGGGCTGACAAGAAGAATGACAAAATTAGAGGTTTACTTTGGATAAATGAAAATTTTATTTTTAAATTAAAAAAATAACAAAACATAAATTTTTTAAATAAAAATGGAAGAACAATGCCTTAAATGTCCCTATCTAAATGACAAATGTGATTTCTAAATACACTTGTAACAGAAATCCACAAATACCCTATAATTAATACAAACTATGCACTCACACTTGAATATTCTAATTTCCCCCAAAAAAAGAAAATAAATCATCAAATCATCTGTAAGATATCACATCCCATTCAATTTGTGCATGCTACCATTTCACATCCCATTCATTATTTGGAGTTTTGAAGCAATTGAAATCCCTAGCATCTCTTTCTTCACTTTTGAAAACCCTAGCATTTCTTTGTCTGATCTCCTTTCCTTCACATCTTATTCATTCATGCTGCCATATCTTTGTTCGTCATTCACCATTCCTGACTTTTTGGTTCACCGTTCCTCACTTTTCATTTGTCGTTCCTTATTTCTCCGTTCGCGGTTGAATCTTTAACGTTGAAGAACGGTTCGGCTTCGTCACTTCACTTCAAGGTCACTTTCTTTTGCTTCCTTTCGCCTCCCTTCAAGTATGCATCCGTTTGTTTCCTTTCGTTTCCCTTCAGCATATTTCGCTTTAAATTCAACACTTAATTTTAAGGTTCGCTATATTATTTCAAGTCTTAGAATCTTCATCTGAATCTTCAATCTTCACCCTTTTCATCTTCAGGTTTGCTTCGCCGTTTAAAATACCTTCGTCTACTTCAAATTTTTGCTTCGGTTCGTTTTTAAATCGGTGAGTTCTTCTATTTTCTTCTTTGAATTTGTCCCCTATTCTCACATGTTCTGCAAGTAGATAAAAAAATACCTTGTTCTCAAATTTTCTTCTTAGGATTTGTCCCTTGTTCTCACATTCTCTGCATTTGTTTTCTATCTCATAGTTCTTCTTGACTAGTGTTCTTCTACTTTAAAAATAGAGTACTAACATTTTTTTCCACATAAATGTTAATTATAGATACAGTTGAATGGATATTTTATATTTTATTTTTTTATTTTATTCTCTTTTTATATTTTACAAATAAAATATTAACAAATATGCCCTTTATTTTAGAAATATTAAGTGGGATTTGTTGTGTACTTATAAATATTATATTGTTTTTATAAATTTTAGAGAACATAAAGATGGAAAAGGGGAAGGGAGAGGTCAGAACGATGATTGCCAACTGGAATTCAAACTCTGTCGAGTTCTTTTGACGAGGTACTAATGTATGTTTTTAAGAATTATACAGAAGTTATAGATGTTTAAAGCTTTTTCTATGCCTATTAGAGAACAAAAAATATAATGGTAGAGGGATCGGAGAGTAAGCGAGACAGTCCAGTAACTTCAAAAAAGAGGGGGAGGACTGAACTGCCAAAAGAAGACATCACTATTAAAAGAAACAAAGGATAAAAAGCTTGGTAAACTGCAAATTTATTTTCCAATGAGTTGTGGTCTGTTAGGTTTCAAAAAAGCTTATTGATGTTGTGGTCTGTATAGGTTTCAAAAAGTCGAGTTTACAAAAGGAAAGCTAAAGAAAAGAAACAAAAAGAGGTTGAAGAAAAGGCATGTGTTCCCCTTTGTTGTACTTCAGTTATATATTATATAAATTGATTATAACTTTGACAAACAGAAAGATACTGAAAGTAAAAGCGAAGAAGAGGAACAAGGAGAAGAAGATGAACAATGAGAAGAAGATAAACAAGTAGAAGAAGAACACGATGAAGAAGAGGAGCGTAAGATAGCGATAGAGGAAGATTCGAGTTCATCGACGTGTGAACAAGATGAAGGACTAATGGATACTAAGAAGAGAAAAAAGGTTGTGGAAAAGGGAAAGAAAGTAAGCACATAATTTGATAAAGTGTTGATTATTTTCTATATTGGCTATAAATTTTCGTTTTATAACATAGGTGAAGGTTATTAAAAAAGAACAGAAGGCAAGAGAAGATCAAAGGAGGAAGGGAAAAGCACCAATGAAATCGGAAAAATCTGAGGTATGTGTTGTATTGTACTGCCGTCTATGTAAAGTATGATAATTACATAGTATTTGTTACTTCTATTGTATGTGATTCATTCAGTTACTCTGTATTTGTGTATTGTGAATGTAACTCGTGTTCTGAATGTAACTCATGTTTTGAATGTGGAGTATGGTATTGGAATGTAACTAATGTTATTTTTTTTAACATATGTTTTGAATTCTAGAAGTCAACATATGTGGAGTTTGTATGTTGAGTGTATTTGAATTCCAGAAGTCAACATATGTTCTGAACCTATGTGGAGTTTTATGTAGTTTGTATGTTGAATGTAACTCATATTATGTTTTTTAAAGAATATTTTGAAGTACGATAATTACATTACACTATATGTTTTGAATTTTCATGTATGTGGCGCAATTAATTACACTGTATTTGTGTATTATGAATCACTACTACAAAAACTGACTCTCTTGACGGTTTTAAACTGTCAAGAATGAGTATTCTTGACGTTTTCAAAACCGTCGTTGAATCCAGTGTCAAGAAAGGCCATTTTCTTGACGGTTGTAAAAAGTGTCAAGAATTGATATCGTTGACACTTTTTAACCGTCAAGTATTCAATTTTTCATGACAGTTGAGAGCCGTCAAGAGAATACGTTTTTATGACTGTTTTAAACCGTCAAGAATGAGATGATGAAGTCCGAAAACCGTCAAGAATACGATTATTCATGACATTTCAAAACCGTCAAGAGTAAATTTTTCATGACATTTTAAAACCGTCAAGTATTCAATTTTCATGACATTTACAAACCGTCAAGAGTTCATTTTTCATGACATTTAATAACCGTCAAGAGTACTCTTTGCCATGACATTTGGAACCGTCAAGAGTGCTTTTTAATGACATTTTAGAACCGTCAAGAATTTTGTTATTTATGACATTTGCAAGCCATCAAGAAATATATTGTTAATGACATTTGAAAACCGTCAAGCAACTTTTCATTTTTTTAATTGTAATTTATTTTATATTATTCTTCCTGTATTATGCTCCCATTGGTCCAAAAATTCAACTACATATAAACAACAAATATACATCAAATGGCAACTAAACATCATCCATTCAATATCATTTCCAAAACTTTGCATCATATTCATATATCATTTACAAAACCAATATATATATATATAAACAATTTCAACAGATTTCCAAGAATTGAACTAAACATTATCTATTTAACTAACCTAGCCCAAAAGTATATCATCCCCAATCCATAAACTTTCATATGGCAACCCCCTACATAAGCACAGAAGTCTTTCGACTAACGCCAAAAAGGTCAGCAGGTAGTGAAAAAGTGATGCTGGAATCTTTCTCCATTACCTTCTCAGCATATCTGAGAATCGACTTCAACGCTAATGGCAAAGTTGATGTCGATTCACATACAACTTCTGTAGGCATTTTTATTAAGTCCCTCTCCTAATTCAAGAACATCCAAATTCAGTAAGACGTACAATATTAGACATTCGAGTTTAATAGTGGATTACATACCATTTACAAGAAACAAACAACAAACTTACAAGAAACAAACAACAAACTTACAACTTTTTATGCAACCATTTACAAGAAACAAACAACAAACTTACAACTTTTTATGCAACCATTTACAAGAAACAAACAACCCCCTGCCCCCCCCCCCCCCCCCAACTTTTTATGCAACTATTTACAAGAAACAAACAACACCCTCCCCTCCCCCCCCTCCTATGACAAATTCGTACAAGAATCCTAGTTACAACTTTTTATGCAACCATTTACAAGAAACAAACAACAAACTTACAACTTTTTATGCAACCATTTACAAGAAACAAACAACAAACTTACAACTTTTTATGCAATCATTTACAAGAAACAAACAACAAACTTACAACAAACAACAATCATTTAAAGTAAATTAAATTAGTTCAAAAAGTCTTGTGGAGATATATGAAAGAATACAAGAAATTCATAATATGAAAGAAATTCATATGAAAGAATACAAGAAATACAAGATTTTAGCAACTTCTACTAACAAAAAGAATACAAGTTACTTAAGAGACCTTTGTAATTTGAGTACACTTCTCTTAATTTTGCAGTCTCTTTGTAACAAAAAATTCAAATAAATCTTTCATTCCCTTTTCTTTGTTATTGCCACATATAGGTACAAACAAACATCTCTTCTCTATTGCCTACACTACCATACTAATATATAATAGAACATGGCCAGCCCAGCCCAGCCCAAACACTTCAACAACCTTAATCTTCACAAATCCTCCATCCCCTCGTCCATTTATAAATCTCCCCATCCTTCTCATCTTCATCAGGAAAAAGAAGGCAGAGTAAAACAAATAAAAAAAAAAAAAAACCATATTCATTCGTCATCATCTTTATTATTATCATCCCAATTATTTTCTTTTAACTACTTTCAACTATACTCAAATTTTAAATTATTGTTGTTTAACCACTTTTAACTAGTTCCAAACCCAACTTTCGAGTATGAGAGGTAGAACTTGCATTTACTTTTTTCTTTTTTCCTTTTTTCTTTTTATAAAACTTCAGCATTTTTGGACCATGGCCCATTCTTGTATCTATACTTTGTGCAAAGGTTTATTTGAGTTTAGAGAATTTGGACCAACTCAAAAATTTTCAATTGGTTGGATTGGTTATTATAAGATTCAAGAAATGTGGTCTCCAACATAATGCTTAGATTTTTGGCTTGTGTTAGATTATATAAAACTCCAAAAGAAGACACGGTTTATTTCTTTCACCTTTAATTCAAATTCTCCATTTTCATTTTTATGTTTTGGTTTTTCTATAAACAACCTTTTTCTTTCGACCAAAAAAAAGAGAAATCACAGCATTCATTCCCTTTTCTTTGTTATTCTGTTTATATTATCTCAATTCATCCATATCATTTTTCTTCTTCTCTCTTTCAAATCCTTCCAAAACTGTGATAAAATGAAAAAATGAGTATGATAAAATGAACTATGAACTCAAAATCAAAACTCAGAAATCAAAACTATGATAAAATGACTTCAATTTTGAACTCAGAAATCAAAACCATGGCAGCAAAGTCACTTCAATTTTGAACTCAAACTCAGAAATCAAAACTATGATAAAATGACTTCAATTTTGAACTCAGAAATCAGAACCATGGCAGCCAAGTAACTTCAATTTTGAACTCAAACTCAGAAATCAAAACTATGATAAAATGACTTACGGCTGGGTAGTCGTCGATGAATGAGGTGATGCGGCGGTTGTCGTCAGGCGGTTGTCGTCGGAAGAGACGCGGCGGTTGTAGTCGAAGCTGCTGTCGTTGAATCGGAAGAGACGCGGAGGTGATACGGCGGTGGTCGTCGTCGTCGTCGAAGGTTTCGTCGTCGAAGGTTTCGTCGTCGAAGGTTTCGTCGTCGAAGGTTTCGTCGTCGTCGAAGAGACGCGGAGGTGATACGGAGGTGAATGGCGCGAGGCGGTGGCCTTTCGCGATGAGGAAGAAGAAGAATGAAAGCCACGCGAAGCCTCTAGGGTTTTTTTAGATAAATAAATTTAATAATAATAATAAATTTTAAAAAATTTAAAAAATAATATAAAATAATAATAAAATAATAATATATTTTTTAAAAAATAGGTTTTTTTTTAAAAACATTCTTGACGTTTTTAAAACGTCAAGAAATATCAATAAATTTGAAAATGAAATTTTTTGACGTTTTAAAACGTCAAGAATTTAACGACATTTCTTGACAGTTTTAAAACGTCAAGGATAAATATATACATTTGACGTTTTAAAAAAACGTCAAGAATATCAAACTCATGATAATTCTTGACGTTTTAAAAATGTCAAAAATGTAAAATAAACAACTTGACGGTTCCAAAACGTCAAGGAAACATTGCATATTACTTGACGTTTCAAAACTGTCAAGAATTCTGTAAATTGCCTCCCCTCCGCCTTTTAATCAAAATTCTTGACGGTTTTTTCATTAAACCGCCCCTTTCTTGACGGTTTTTCAAGAAACCGTCAAGAAAAGAAAAAATCAACCGTCAAGAAAGGGTCTTTTTCTAGTAGTGAATGTAAATAATGTTCTGAATGTGGAGTATGGTATTTTATATTGACAGTGTATTCAATTTATGTTTGTATGTTGAATGTATTTGAATTCCAGAAGTCAACATATGTATTGTGAACATATGCGGAGTTTTACGTAGTTTGTATGTTGAATGTAACTCATGTTATGTTTTTTATCGTATGTTTTGAAGTATGGTAATTACATTACACTATATGTTTTGAATTCTCATGTATGTAGTACAGCTAACTACACTATATTTGTGTATTATGAATGTAAATCATGTTATGTTACATTGAATATATTTACAGTGTATTCAATTCTATAAATTGTCTGAGATTCAGTTGTGGTAATTACAATGACCTTGTTTAGTATATCTTTAGTGTTAATCAATTGAAAGTGATAAATATATGTGTGGTTAACGATAGTTTTTTTACATCAATGTTAGGAATTGGTCTACTTAATGTGCTCTGAAAGGAGAAACGAGCCTTTAAAGATCAATTTACACATAAAGAGCACAATAGTAGATAAAATTAAAGAAAATCTTGTAGATAGGTTGATTAATAGGTTTAGAGAGGGGATATTTGGGCACTTTCTAAACTTCTCCATAACAAACCAGTCCTCCCAATTGTTATTGCACCTTATTCAACAAATGTGAAAACCCAAATCGACTAGTCAGTTTCATTTTCTAATAGGAGGGAGAGTTCTGAAGTTTGGGTTGAGAGAGTTTGCCTTTATAACCTGCCATGAGATTCCTAATATTAACCAAGAGGATATAAAGGGGGTTGGCTGCTAAAAGGAGTATATTTTGAACACCTTAAAACTGTGACGAGGCAGTACTTGAACATTATGTTCAACATAAGCACTGGTGGCACCGATGAAGATATGTTAAAATGGCCAAATTGTACTTTCTAGAGAGTTTTTTTATCCCTAGGCAAGAAAGTCTAAGTATAGAGTGGGATCACATTATTGTAGTAGATGATGATGAACTTTTTTATGGGTACCCATGGGGTAGAGTTGCTTTTGAACTCTTAGTAGAGTTTATGAATAGAGTCGTTGTAGCAAGGGGCAAATGAGGATTTCGATGGGAGGGTTTATTTTTTCTATTCTTGCTTGGGCTTACAAGGTAATCCCAACATTGAGTACCCCGCCTAACTACTTTGCAACGAGGATTTCAAATGAAGTCCCTAGGATTATAAATTGGACAGTCGACACACAACCCAAATGGAAGGATCTAAAATAAAAGGTCTTCGATTCGCCAATGGTATGTAAATCTGGTAATTTGTAGGAGTTTTGATATTCATAACAATTTTAATATTTATAAAGTATTTTGTTTCTTTTTTAAACAGCTTGAAGTGTCCCTCATGCTCGCCATACCAAATGAAGTGGGAATGCCATACTTTACACCATTCCTCGAGGTAGAAAAAGATATACTCAAATAAGCAAAAGATGAGCTTCGAAAGACCCAAAATTCTGACCACGTAGCCCATGTTTCGCTGAATAGAGGCATGCCCTCTACAAGTCAGATTGATGGTCTGACGAGAATGGTAGAAAAGATTAAGAAGAACCAAGAGAAGATGGAGAAAAGTATGAAGGGTATTTTTTATTTTCTTAAATCTATAGAATTGAAAATGAATACTCGATTTGAAGAATTAGGACAGAATATGAATGGAATAATAGAAGCAATAAGGAGCCAACAACCTAGTTCTTCGAGTGCCTAAGACACCAATGAATTTATGGTAAACATGTACTGTAGACTTCAATAATTTGTGTGCATGTAACAGAATCTTAACAAATACATTGTATTTGGTATGTATTTGTTATGCAGAAAGCAAGGGCGTTTGAAGAGCACCTTGACAGGGTGGAATAGGACCAAGAAGAAGATGACGTTGAAGATTTGAACTTGGATTCAAGCAATCTAATGGTGCTTGGAAAAAGGGATGAAGATGAAGACAAAGACGGAAAAGAGCTCATGGATGGAAGTCGAACCTAAACTTTCAGAAGGCAAGCTGGTGGGCAACCTAGAATGGCAAAATCAGGAACACCACTAACAGTTGGAGATGGAAATCGTTCGCCGTATAAGGTAAAGAAAAAAATCAAATATAGTACAACCTGTTGAAACTGTGTATAATACATATTATAAACTAACATATGTACATAATTGTAATAGGTCATGGTCCTGAGGAGGAGATAAACACGCTGATACAGTCAATTGATGAAAGTGTTATATATGAAGAAATCAAGAAAAAAAGAAGACAAAAGAAAAACGGTATAGTTCTGGATGTGTGTATGTTTCTTGTATTGAATGAATATTAGTTTAAGGACATTTGTATATCCAATACATTGAATCTATACTTCTAACTATGTGGAGTAGGCTGACCATATTAGGAAGTGTGTGACAATCGATGATATTTATATTTCTTTGGGTTATTTACAATTTGGCATTGTTTGTCGTAATGAATGATGGTCATTATAGTGTATTTGAAACTATGACTACGAGAGATGTGTATTTGAAACTATGCTTGCGAGAGATGTGTTGTTGTGATTCATTTCTATATATCTGAATGGCTACGAGAGATGTGTATTTGAACTCTGTCTATTTTTTATTATTAATGGTTTTTTACTTCAGAGAAGTTGCTTGTTATTATTAATGGTTTGTAACTTCAGAGAAGTTGCTATTTGAATTCTAGAGACTGAATGATTACTATTAGTTTTAAGAAGTGTAGATGTCGATTATAGTGTATTTGTAACTCTGGCTAAGTGAAAATGAGTTGTTGTGATTCATTTATCATTATAAATATCATTGAATGAATGGATTAGTATAATACTAAATAAATGGATGTGTGAGATTTTAATGAATGTGTTGTTGTGATCAGAGTCTGTTATTCATGAATGGTTTGTAACTTCAGGGTGTTTGGTTTCTCACAACAAGAAATTTGGATAACAATTACATGGTATTGGAAAACTCTGGTTGCATGAGATGTGTTGTTGTGATTTATTTATCATTATTAATATTATTGAATGAATGGATTAGTATAATATTGAATGAATGGATACGTGAGATTTTAATGAATGGGTTATTGTAATTAGAGTTTGTTTATTATCATGAATGGTTTATAACGTTAGGGTGTTTGGATTCTCACAGCAAGAAGTTTGTATCACAATTACATGGTATTTGAAACTATGGCTGCATGAGATATGTTGTGATTCATTTATCATTATTAACATACTAAATGAATGGATTAGCATGATACTGAATGAATGGATGCGTGATATTTGATTAGTATAATACCGAATGAATGGATGACTATTAGATTTAAAAAGTTCGGATCACAATTACATGGTATTTGATTGAGATAGGTTGCTGTGATCATAAATTTTCATTTGTGATCATATGAAATGTAGCACTCGATTATAGAGTATTTGAAACTCTAACCAAGTGAAAAAGGGTTGTTGTGATCAGTGGTGACATGTATTTTTTTTGTTGTTATCGTGTGTGATTGTTATAATGGATGTCTATTAGTTTTATGTGTGGATCACAATTACAGGGTATTTGAAATTTCACTTGTTGGATTTGTGGTTTGACTACCTATTCCTTATAAGGATGTGAATGGTTGTATATAAATGATAAATTTTTTTATAATACTATTAACTAATACCTGAGAAATATTAAAGAATGCACAGAGTCAATGTTCATTGAATTCAACCCCAAGAATGTTGAAAAATGTGCAACCAACATTTGGCAGAATTAAAGATATACCACAATGGCCAAGGTTAACATACTTAATATGAATCTGAGTCCAAAATTTCGAAAATGGTAATAACATACTTAATATAAACTCTTGTTTGCCAACAACTTATAGATTAAAGGAAAAATGCCAAGTGAGGACAGACTTTCAAATATCAAAGAAAATAATCCAGCAACGAGGGTTATTCTAAAACACGTAAGCATATCTCATACTTTATATGTAAATTATAACTCATTATCCTATTAATGGACTTCTTTTTTTTTAGTTGAATACCACAAAGGAATGTTTGGTAAATATGGCAATAGACGGGGAACAAAGAATGAAAAGATGAAATGCTAAACAACATAGAGAGATTACGCTAGTTTCAACAGGAATATGGATAGATGCTTTAAGAGGAAAAGTAGTTCCATCAAACAAAGATAAAGAGAATTCGTCTCCAAAAAGGCCATCGTTTGATTTGCATCTAAGTCAGGCTTGATAGTTTTAACTTTTTTGTTAGGGGTCTACAATTTATGGGAATATTTATTGTTTTATTGGATTAATTACATTAGAGTTATAAATTTTTTGTTCAACTAAAATCTATTGTTTTTAGATATATGAAATTTATCAATTTATTTGTAAAGTGATTCCCAAATTCAAATTTATAAGTTGTAAATTAAGTAAATTAAAATACACTATATTTGGATAATGATGTTTATACGAAGGCAATATAAAACAATGACCTATAAAGTAAAATTAGGGTGAGATACATATCAAACATTATATGTGACATAATTGTAAGGATTCAAAATAAGAATCTAAAATTAATGGGTATAATTTGTATTTTAAAATATAGTTAAAAATTTGAATTAAAACTAATTTTACAATAAATAACAATATATATATATATGATAAGCCCCCAATATGCTTTAAGTTTACAAAGCTAGAGGTCCTTCTAGGATCCTTGTAAACGGACACAAATGAGTCTAACTTACCGAAGGGTTCCAACCAAGAGTTTAGTTAGAGGATGAATCACTCTTAGATAAAACTTAGAATCTATGATGGTCTCTCCTAGATCCTAAGACGACTCACTCCAGAATTAGATTGATCAAAACTAATCCAATGAATCGATTGAACATCAAACCTAAGACAAGATTTGATAGAAAAGACAACACCAAAGGGGTTGAATAAGCAAAAGCTTTTTAGTATTCATTGTATCATTTCATAAGCATTACAAGCATTTTTATAGGCCAAATGGTCATGGATAGACCAAGGAACTCAAAAGTCATTCAAATACACTTAATTGCAAATTGTAGAAAATAAGACCTAGGAACTTAAAACTTGATTACACATCAAACGAGCAACCATTTCTCAAAATTAAAAGATAGAATTGTTTTTAAATTGTCTTAAATATGTGCTATGTAATCCACCCCTCATAATGGTAATGTTTGACAACCTTGACATCATGGAATTCCAAGAGATGCAAGTTGGATAGCCACATCTTCACAAATTCTGCACACTTTTTTCGTTTCCCGTGCCATCTTCCAAATTACACAACTTTTCCCGTGCCATCTTGACTCCATGCTCTTCTTAACTTGCTGAACTAACATTATACAAGAATTTGAGTTCAAAATTCTTGGTTTCTCGTTGTGCATTTGCCAGTTTTTGAACATGCAATGTGAAAGCCTCTTGTATCTTCTTTGCCTTGCGCTTTGTGATTGGTCCTTCAGGTACATGCAATAAATTATTGAGTGAATCCACATCATCCCCCCTTTCTTTAGAAGGATTTGTCCTCAAATCAAGGTCTTCATTGCCTACATCAAAAAGAGTCAAGTCAGCCACATTAAAAGTAGAACTTACATTGTACTTACCTCGTAGATCTAACTTGTATGCATTGTTATTGATCCGTTCAAGCACTTGAAAAGGGTCATCGCCTCGTTGTTGAAGTTTTGACTTCCTTTGATCCGGAAACCTTTCCTTTCTTAGATGAACCCAAACCCAATCTCCCGGTTTAAAAATCAATTCCTTCCTTCCTTGGTTCTTGCGAGTGACTGGCTTTTGATTCTTCTTTTCAATCCTTTCTTTGATTTCTTTGTGCAAAGTTTTGATGTATTCAACCCTAGAAGAAGCTGCATCACTAGTAAACATATTAGGCGGCAAAGGTGATAAATCTAGAGGAGTCAAAGGGTTAAAACCGTACACAACCTCAAAAGGTGAACAATGAGTTATGCTATGAATTGCCCTATTGTATGCAAACTCCACAAAAGGTAGGGTCTCTTCCCAAGACTTAAGATTTTTAGAAATTAGTGATCTAAGCAAGGCCCCCAAAGTTCTATTAACCACCTCAGTTTGCCCATCCGTTTGTGGGTGACAAGTTGTAGAAAATAGAAGCTTAGTTCCCAATTTTCCCCACAAAACTTTCCAAAAAAGACTTAAAAATTTAACATCCTATCACTAACAATAGTTTTGGGAATGCCATGCAATCTAACCACTTCTCTAAAGAAGAGATTAGCTATGTTGGTAGCATCATCGGTTTTGTTACATGGAATGAAACGAGCCATCTTACTAAACCTATCAACCACCACAAAAATACTATCATGATGTCTTCTAGTCTTTGGTAATCCTAGAACAAAATCCATGCTAATGTCTACCCATGGTTCATTAGGAACATCTAATGGTGTGTAAAGGCCATGTGGTTGTGTCTTAGACTTAGCCTCCTTACACTTGAAACATTGCTTGCACACTTTGTTCACATCTTTCCTCATTTTAAGCCAATAAAAGTGTTCACACAACATGCTATATGTTTTAAATTCTCCAAAATGTCCCATAAGTCCTCCCCCATGAGCTTCCTTCACAAGTAACTCTCTAATGGAACACTTAGGAATACAAAGCTTTCCTTTCCTAAAAAGCATCTCATCAAACACAATATAATCTTGAATATTTTTCCCTTCTAAACATTGCGCATACACATCATAAAATTCAGATTTCTCAATTTTGTACAACTCAATCATGTGTTTAAAACCAAGAACTTTTGCACTATGGGATGAGAATAAAGCATACATTCTTGATAATGCATCGGCCACCATATTGTCCTTACCCTTTTTGTAATGGATGACATAAGGAAATGTCTCAATGAATTCCACCCATTTCGCATGCCTCTTGTTAAGTTTAGTTTGACCTTTGAGATGCTTCAAGCTTTCATGATCCGTGTGGATAACAAACTCTTTTGGCCATAAGTAATGTTGCCAAACTTTCAAAGCCCTCACAAGCGCATGTAGCTCCTTGTCATAGGTCGAGTAGTTTAGTTGAGCTCCATTTAGTTTTTCACTAAAGAACATGATTGGTTGCTTTTCTTGCATCAAAACAGCCCCTATACCTATCCCACTTGCATCACATTCTATCTCAAAAGATTTATCAAAGTTAGTAAAGCAAGACAAGGTGCTTTGATCAATTTTTCTTTAAGCTCATTGAATGCATTTTCCTGCTTTTCTTTCCATTCAAATTTCACATGCTTTTTCACAAGTTCAGTTAATGGTGAGGCTATGCTACTAAAATCTTTAATAAATCTCCTATAGAAACTAGCCAAACCATGGAAGGATCTTACCTCGGATGCATTGGTAGGAGTTGGCCATTCTCGGATAGCCTTTACCTTTTCTTCATCAACTTTTACTCCATCCTTTCCAACAATGAACCCTAGGAAATGTATTTGTTCTAGACAAAAACTACACTTTTTGAAGTTGGCATAAAGCTTCTCTTCTCTAAGTTTGAGTAAAATTGTCTTAACATGCAAAATATGATCATTCAAGCCTTTTGAGTAAACAAGGATATCATCAAAGTATACAACCACAAATTTTCCTATGTATTCCTTCAAAACATGATTCATTAACCTCATAAAAGTACTTGGTGCATTAGTAAGGCCAAACGGCATAACAAGCCATTCATAAAGCCCAAACTTTGTTTTGAAAGCCGTTTTCCATTCATCTCCTACATGCATAAATTCGTATGCATCTCCTACATGCATACGAATTTGATGATAACCGCTTTTAAGGTCTATTTTTGAAAACAGATTAGCACCATGCAATTCATCTAACATGTCATCTAATCGAGGAATAGGATGTCGATACTTTACCATTATTTTATTGATAGCTCGACAATCAACACACATCCTCCATGTACCATCTTTCTTGGGTACCAAAATCACCGGAACTGAGCAAGGACTCATACTTTCTCTAATATACCCTTTATCCATGAGTTCTTCAACTTGTCTTTGGATCTCCTTAGTCTCGGTTGGATTGGTTCTATAGGCAGCCATGTTTGGAAGAGTTGCACCCGGAATGAAGTCAATTTGATGCTCAATCCCTCTTAGAGGAGGTAAACCCGTAGGTGCATCTTCATGTGGAAACATGTCATTAAATTCCTGCAAAAGAGATTTAAAAGCACTAGGCAAACCATCATTAGAGTCAGGCTCATTTTCTAAACAATTTCCTTTGCACATAAGTACAAAGGTTGGTGCTTCGAATGAAAACATATTTCTCACTTCCCCTTTTCTCATAACCAAACTCACATTCTTTATTTTTTTTCTCAAAATCACTTTTTTTCTCTCTTGATTTGCACTCACCTTTTGCCCCTCACCTTCCTCTCTTTCTTCACTATTCTCTCTTTCTTTTAACTTATTTTCTTCTCTCCTCTCCTTTTCTTCAAATTCTTTTCTTTTCTTTTCTAATTTCAAATGATCACAATGTACTTCATATGGAGATAATGGCAGCAAAGTAAACTTCTTCCCATCCAAAGTAAAGGTATACTTGTTCAACAATCCATCGTATGTAACTTCTCTATCATATTGCCAAGGTCGGCCTAACAAAATATCTCCTGCATGCATATGTACAACATCACAAAGAACTTCGTCCTTATATCTTCCCAAAGTAAAAGAAATAAGAACTTGAGAATTTACCTTCAATTCTCCTTTGTTGGTCAACCATTGAAGTTTATATGGTTTTGGATGTGGACGAGTAGTAAGTTGAAACCTTTTTACAAGAAAACTACTTACCACATTTGTGCAACTTCCATTATCAATCACCAAGCTACATGGGCTTCCTTTAATCAAACATCTTGTGTGAAACAAGTTTTCCCTTTGATCTTCAATTTTCTCTTCCTTGATTTTCACATTAAGTACCCGCCTTGTAATCAGAGATATGGAACTACCTTCTTCAATATACTCGTCATCAACGGGTGTTTCATATTCTTCCTCAAGTTGTGCATCATTTTCCTCACATTCATCTTCCGAATCAATCATGCCATTTCTCACCACCATGACTCTTTTATTGATACAATCTTTACTCATGTGTCCAAACCCTTTGCACTTCCAACATTGAATAGAACTAGTCTTCTCTCTTACCTCCTTTGAAGCTTCAACCTTCTTAGTATTAGAGCTCTCGGTCTCCACTTTTTGGGCAACCACAAATTTCCCCCTTGATTGCATTGATTCATTCCTATTCACAAAACCATCCTTGTTCCATGTATTAGAACTTGAAAAGGTGTGAGTTTTAGACACATACCTTTTTGAGCGCTCCTTTTCTTCCTTCAATTGAGCTTCAATTTTGATAGCATAATGATACATATCTTCCATATTATATGGTGGATTTCTATCAACAAGATGAGCAATTTCTTGATTCAACCCTCCAAGGAACCTAGACATGGTGTCTTCCTCATCTTCTTGGATTCTTGCTCTTCCAATCAAAGTCTCCATCTCTCGATAATATTCAGCAACACTTTTTGTACCAAAGATTGTAATTTCGTTTTCAAATCTCTTTCATAATGTTTTGGGACAAACCTTTTCCTCATGGCTTCTTTGAGTTCTTCCAAAGTTTCTATTGGATCCTCCTCTTTCCTCTTCTCTCGGACTTGAGATAATGATACCATTCAGATGCATAATTGGTGACTTCGGCAATGACAAGTTTCATCTTCTTATTCTCACTAAATGTGTTGCAATCAAACACATGTTCTATCTTCCTTTCCCATTGCAGATATGTCTCTGAATCCGTCGTTCCAGTAAAAGGTGGAATCTTGAGTTTAACTCCTCCATCTCTATCTTCATGCACTCTTTCCATCCTTCTAGGTTGCATTACGTTGGCGAGGTTATTTCTTCCTCTCCCTCTCACATTTCCTCTACCTCCAAGCTGTCTTTCATGTGCATTTAAGTCAAACATACCTTCATCTTCTTGAAACGGCTGTACTTCCCTTTGTTGTTGTGCCCTCCTTTCTTGTCTTTCCTCCCTCATCAATTCCAACATACCTTGAATTGCTTGAAGGATAGCAACATTTGGATCTATCACTTCAGGAATTTCTTCTCCATCATGCGATATATATATATATTTTTTTTTTTTGTATTTAGGAGCAAGGACCTTTCCACACTTCTCACAAAAGATTTCACTCAAGGACACTCGTGTTTATCACTCAAGGGTAGGCTTTTGGTACTAGGTCAAAGATGTAAGGGTTGGATTTAATTTTGGTGCAATCTTGCTATACACTTGATATAACTGATTCAAATGATCAACTTTTCACAATCTAAACTAGAGCAACTCAACCTTAAGATCAGCAACTGCAAACTTTGAAAAAACACACAATATAATGACACTAACTTTTGGTGTGCCCCTTGGATCTTCGAATAAAATTCTTTTTTTTTCTGATTTTTTTTTAAAAAAAAATTTCCTCTGAATTTGTTTTTTTTCCCTCTAAATTTGTTTTTTTTTTTAATACTCCGAGAGCAAGACTTGATTATAAACTCGTATTGAAAAAGAAAAAAAAATGACGGAAAGTAAAGATATTTCACCTCTAGAGTCGGCCAAAGGATGTTGACCAAGGGCTCTGATACCAAATGATAAGCCCCCAATATGCTTTAAGTTTACAAAGCTAGAGGTCCTTCTAGGATCCTTGTAAACGGACACAAATGAGTCTAACTTACCGAAGGGTTCCAACCAAGAGTTTAGTTAGAGGATGAATCACTCTTAGATCAAACTTAGAATCTATGATGGTCTCTCCTAGATCCTAAGACGACTCACTCCAGAATTAGATTGATCAAAACTAATCCAATGAATCGATTGAACATCAAACCTAAGACAAGATTTGATAGAAAAGACAACACCAAAGGGGTTGAATAAGCAAAAGCTTTTTAGTATTCATTGTACCATTTCATAAGCATTACAAGCCTTTTTATAGGCCAAATGGTCATGGATAGACCAAGGAACTCAAAAGTCATTCAAATACACTTAATTGCAAATTGTAGAAAATAAGACCTAGGAACTTAAAACTTGATTACACATCAAACGAGCAACCATTTCTCAAAATTAAAAGATAGAATTGTTTTTAAATTGTCTTAAATATGTGCTATGTAATCCGCCCCTCATAATGGTAATGTTTGACAACCTTGACATCACGGAATTCCAAGAGATGCAAGTTGGATAGCCACATCTTCACAAATTCTGCACACTTTTTTCGTTTTCCGTGTCATCTTCCAAATTACACAACTTTTCCCGTGCCATCTTGACTCCATGCTCTTCTTGACTTGCTGAACTAACATTATACAAGAATTTGAGTTCAAAATTCTTGGTTTCTCGTTGTGCATTTGCCAGTTTTTGAACATGCAGTGTGAAAGCCTCTTGTATCTTCTTTGCCTTGCGCTTTGTGATTGGTCCTTCAGGTACATGCAATAAATTATTGAGTGAATCCACATCAATATATGTTCGTTGGAAGGTCCGATTAATATATGTATATGTGTACGTTTTTTCAAAAATAATTTGAAAAATAAAAAATGCTAAAATTAAGGAATTATTTATTGTATGTGGCATAATCTTAATAATGCAAGTTAAGAATCTAAAACTAATGTAATTATGTATGCTTTTTCATAAATAATTTAAAAAACAAAAAGTGTTAAAATTAAGGGATTATCAATTTTATGAATTCAAATTAAGAATATAAAATTAATGTATTTATGAATGTTTTTTTTAATAAATAATTTAAAAAATAAAAAAGGAAAGAATTAATGGATTATCCATTTTCTTTGGCATAATTTTAGGAATTCAAATTAAGAATCTAAACTTAATGTATTATATGTGTTTTTCGTAAATAATTTAAAAATAAAAAATTGTGAAATTAATGGATTATCTATTATCTTTGACATGATTTTAGGAATTCAATTTAGAATATAAAATTAATTAATTTATGTATGTTTTTCCTAAATAATTTAAAAATTAAAAATGGTGAAATTAATGGATTGTTCATTATTTTTGGCATAATTTTAGGAATTCAATTTAATAATCTAAAATTAATGTATTTATGTATGTTTTTTCTTGACATAATTTTAGAAATTTAATTTAATAATCTAAAATTAATATGTATAATTTGGATTTTAAAATAGTGCTATAATTTTGAATTAAAACTAATGATGGAAAATAATGTTAAAAATAATATTATAATATCAAATATGTATTATGTATTTTTATGTATATTTTTTTCATCAATAATTCGAAAAATAAAAAATGCAATTTTTAAAGTTATTTCTTAAGTTATTTTAAGAATTTGAATTCAAATTGACGATTTTAGGAGATGGTGTAGATTGAAATTGTTATTATTAATTTGTAATATATATTATTTAATTATTTTTTATAAAGAATAATGAAATATACAAATTCGTTAATTACTTGATTTTGTATCCTAATAATTAGGGGACGTTGAAACTAATGTTATATTCTTAGGAATGAGTGTGTTTACAAATACGTAATATGTGATATTTTGTTTAATTTTTTGATCTCAACAAATATATTGTATTTGTCTATAGACAATTGTCATCTGTAAAAGGGTAAATTCAGACAATGGCAGTTAGTTAGTTTTGTTGTAAATCAAAATAATTTAAGGGAAACTTACATGTAACAAACCACCAAACTATTTATGGCTCGTGTAACAAATCGCATAAAGTTAGTCATCTTTTAAATATTTCAGGTTTGCCCTTCTCTTCCTCGCGATTTCTTTCATCGTATTTCTTATTTTCTTTTTCTTTTTTTCTGCGATTTCTTTCCATCATCTTTCTTATTTTGCAATTGTTTTTTAAAATCTTTCTATCATATTTTTTTCACTGCGATTTCTTTCTATTGTATTTCTTCTTTTTTGATTTTGTGATTTCTCTCAACCGTCTTTCTTCTTTTTTTATTTTTTTTACATCGTTTAATATTTATATATTCTTCTTTTTTGATTCTTTTTTACATCGTTTAATCTTTCCATCGTCTTTCTTCTTTTCTTTTTTTTTACGCATTTATATTTGGGTAACCAAATCTAAACGACTATATATAACACAAAAAATCTTGAAAAAAAATCATTTAGATTGGAGTAGCCAAATGTAAACGATCGTAAAAAAAATAAAATATCGTGTATAAAAAATGTTGAAAAAAATCGAAAAAAAATCATTTGGATTGGAGTAGCCAAATGTAAACGATCGTGTAAAAAGTAAACAATCGTGTAAAGAAATTTAAACGATGTGTAAAAAGAATTAAAATAATCGTGTACCAAATTTTTTTAAAAAAAATCATTTAGATTTGGGTCCTCAAATCTAAACGATCGTGTAACAAGACATATCTAAACGATCGTATATAAATTACAGTCATATCTAAACGATCGCTTATAAATTATCACCATATCTAAACAGTGGCCTTGTAGCCATATCTAAACGATCACGTATAAAATTATAGTCATATCTAAGCGATCGCGTATGTATGGTCGCCATATCTAAACGACCGTGTATATATTGAACCATGTCTAAATGATCGCGTATAAATTATAACCATATCTAAACGAATAAATTATACCCATATCTAAACGATGACGTATATATTAAACCATAACTAAACGATATCGATTAATTGTAGTCATATCTAAACGATTGCAAATATATTACGTTAATTAATTGAGGGGACATTTTCGATATTTTATACGATCCACCTCTAGGCTTTTTGTTTTTAAAATTCTTTTATATAAATATATTACCGTCTTTTTATATCTTTTAAAAGATTCCATAATTTAACTAACTATTTTTCTTTTTTCTATCAATAGATTTATACTTTCACGGTTTTCCCCACAATAAATCGGAGAAAATTTGGAAAACTCGGTCTAATAGCAGCCAAACTAGGCCAAGCCAAACGGCGCCGTATTGGACCAAAACGACGCCGTAGCATGGATCTTCGCGAAACACGCGCGATCTCGCCCTTTTCACGAGTTGTTCACCATCGTCCTCAAAGAAAGAATTTGTGTAGCCGCTGTAAACCCTAGGAGCAAGGGGCCAAAATCAACCATGGCGATCAAGCAGATACTCACCCTCGCTCGCACCTCTCACCGGCGATCCCCCGCCTTGTTCTCCCAAGCTGTTAGATCGGCGTCCACATTCCCCGCAGTAGCCTCTTCTTCTCCACTTCCCTCTCCTCCTCCTCCCAATGCCATGATCTACGATCGCCTCGCCGAGGCTGTCAAGTCCAAGCTCAAACAGCTCGAGAATCCCGACCCTAGGTTTCTCAAATATGGCTCCCCTCACCCCACCATCACTGACCACACTCGGATTCTCTCCGCCCCTGAAACTCGCGTTACTACTCTCTCGAACGGCCTCCGCGTAGCAACCGAGTCAAACCTTGCCGCTCGGACTGCGACCGTTGGAGTGTGGATCGATGCCGGGTCGAGGTTCGAAACCGAGGAGACCAACGGCACTGCTCATTTCCTCGAGCATATGATCTTCAAGGGAACGGAGAAACGGTCAGCTAGGCAGCTCGAGGAGGAGATCGAGAACATGGGTGGTCATTTGAATGCGTACACCTCCAGGGAGCAGACTACGTATTATGCCAAGGTCTTGGACAAGGATGTTCCTAAGGCTTTGGATATTTTGGCTGACATCTTGCAGAATTCGAAGTTCGATGAGCACAGGATTAGTCGTGAGCGTGATGTGATTTTGAGAGAAATGGAAGAGGTAAGAATCCTTTTCCGCTTGTTCGATTTATGTATGTAATGGAATTGTACAGCGTGCTTTCTTTCTTATTTGGGAAAGCGTTAGTGGCTTAATTGTTAAATAGGTTGAAAGTCTAGATGGAAATAAATATCAGAGCACTCGCAACTCATCGCATATCAGGAAAGTTTGTTTCATGTATATGCTTTAACAGACACCATGACCCTTATCTCTAGTGGCACTCGCACCAGATTTGCTCGAAGTAGAGTGGTGACTATTGTTTGTTACTTGCAATATTTACGTGATTAACTTATTGAATACAATCAAAATCATAATGTAGCAAAAGGATAGTTGAGTTCTGGTCTGAACTGTGCAAGTGCATTTGCCGAGCTACATTTAGATGGAAATAAATATCTGAGCACCTGCAACTCTTCACGTATCAGAAAAGTTTGTTTCATGTATATCTATGTTTTAACAGATGCCATGACCCTTGTCTCTAGTGGCACTCGCATCAGATTTGCTCGAATTAGAGTGGTGATTATTGTTTGTTACTTGCAATATTTACGTGATTAACTTATTGAATACAACCAAGATCATAATGTAGCAAAAGGATAGTTATGTTCTGGTCTGAACGTGCAAGTGCATTTGCCGAGCTACATTTAGTTTGTTTTGCTAGTGTTTCGAACTTCCTATTTCCTAGTACACGAGGAGTCTCATTTCAAGCATGGATCTGGGGGATAATTAGTTTTGTCCATGTTCCTAACTTCCTGTTTTTTTTCAGGTTATCCCCGTCGAGTGTGGGATTGACCTCAACTTGGGATTTTCTCATTTTCATACTTGACTTACATTTTAATGATATTGACCTGTGTGCAGGTAGAGGGGCAAACAGAAGAAGTTATCTTTGACCATTTGCACGCAACTGCATTCCAGTATACTCCCCTCGGTAGAACAATTCTTGGACCAGCTCAAAATATCAGGACAATTACCAAGGATCATCTTCAAAGTTATATTCAAACACATTACACCGCCCCAAGAATGGTATGAACAAGTTATTTGATTGTTTAGTTACTTCTTGAACAGGGTATATACTGATGGTGATATTGACTCTACACATTAACGGATAAAGTTTCATCTTTTTGTTCATTGTGGTTCTTTTGAATGATGATTGTGTTGTATCTTTCTCCCATTTCTCTCAGATAAAGTTTCATCTTTTTGTTCATTGTGGTTCTTTTGAATGATGATTGTGTTGTATCTTTCTCTCATTTTTCTTCTCTATCAAGATACTTGTTCAATACTTCATTGGGAAATGATGCGACTGTTTCTTTCAGGTTATTGCTGCTTCCGGAGCTGTTAAGCATGAGGATTTTGTTGAGCAAGTAAAGAAATTGTTTACGAAGTTGTCAGCAGAGCCAACCACAGCTGCTCAGTTGGTTGCAAAGGAGCCAGCAATTTTTACTGGCTCCGAGGTATGAGAAAAAAAGATATCTGGAATTCTCATTTCCTTCTTAATAACTTTACCAAATAATGAAATTCATTGATCTTAACAGGTTCGGATAGTTGATGACGATGTTCCCTTGGCTCAATTTGCTATTGCTTTTAATGGAGCATCCTGGACAGATCCAGACTCCATTGCCCTGATGGTCATGCAAGCTATGTTGGGTTCCTGGAATAAAAGTGCTGGAGGTGGAAAGCATATGGGGTAATTTTTTTCCCCTCCTCATGGTATCCTTATAACATTTGTATCTTAATTTCAATTGTAAATTTCTTTGGTTATTCCTAACCTGTGGAAATAATTTTCATGATGGTTAATGACAGTCATTTTCATTGTTCATAATTATTTTAAATTTTATAAAAATTATGGACAGTTCTGAGCTGGCCCAAAGAGTTGCCATCAATGAGGTAGCAGAAAGTATGATGGCTTTCAACACCAATTACAAGGACACTGGTCTTTTTGGTGTCTATGCTGTTGCAAAGGTAATTGTGGCAATAGGATTGTTCTTGAAATATTCTATTCCTTAATGCGTACATCAATTAGTGCTTTGATAATTTCCATATGTATCATGGCCTTTGGTTTACTTTGATATTACAGAGTTAAATACTGATTCTCTTTATGTTTTATACCATTCTTGGGCCTTTAAACGTGCAGGCGTCTTTTTTATACTGATCTGTTAGAACTATGTTGTTAGATACCACCGGAAAGAAACACTTAAGAACACTCAAATATGAAAATAAATTGTAATTTGTTGTAATATCATAAGAAAAGTAACCATATAACCTAGCTTTTTGAGAGTGGTAGTCTCCCAAAATTCTCAAAGGATATCTCACATAATTCTTCACACCTTGCTCTCAACCCACTCCCTTTATTTATAACTGAAAGCCCTATCAAACTTACTATCTAATTACTAATATGCACCTTCTAATAACCATATAAATATTCTACTAATAATCCCACTATTTCCATAACTAGGGGTCTTGCATATGTTCAATGGGTGCCTTCATTTTCTTGCTGGGAACCATGTTTTCCTCTAACATCGATGTTGAGAAACATTTGAAGCTTCTTATTTTTTCCTTATTAAAGTTTCAATTTGATTATCTTTAACCTTTCTGAAATGTGGAATTTGATGTAGTTTTTTTAAGCACTATTTCATTAAAGAGTAGTATTTGACTTGTATTTTCTCTAATTGAAAATAAAGCACTGTTCAATTTTGTTATTGTAGATATCTGATATTTTTTTGTCCATAACTTTTAAGAAGACAAATACCGCAGACTTGATCATGAGAATTCATGCAAAGCAAAATTGTTATGCAAAGCAGAATTCATGCAGGCCCCATACAAAATAAAAGAAAGAATGCAGTACATGTTATGCTTTCTCAGCACTTTTCATTCTATTAAAATCTGTAAGCTTGTTTTGTGAGTAGCTTTTGATCTTGGATCAGTTGCATGGTGTAATGATTCGTTAATGATTTATTGTGATGTCTTTATAGTCACTTGGCTTTTTGACAGTCAGTTATCCGTGCTGGTGTGTGTATCATTGTTAAACTCATGGACTTTCTATGAGGCCCCAATAACTCCAACCTGATAAGTTGTGTGCTTTGTGAGGACCATACTGTGACACTGATAAGCTTTGATGCATATTTTCCTGATTTTGTTTGAAGTTTCTTGGTGCTTTCGGTTGGTTGCTAATGTTTGCATTACTAGCTAATGTTTGCATTTCTTGAGTGAATTTGGAAGATAAGAATTGAAGAGTTTATTATTACAGTTTCTGTTAATAATGCTCTTGACTCTATCCGCTAGTTTTGAGATGAAATCTATTCCTTCCATTTTCTATTCTCTTTTTTGTGATTCATCTGTTTTCTTATGATTATGATAACTGCAGTTTGATTTCTTAGCTGAAATATCTGAATCTGAACAACGTGTCCTTGTTTTCAGCCTGACTGCTTGGATGATTTGGCTTATGCAATAATGTACGAGACAACCAAGTTAGCTTACCGAGTTTCAGAAGCTGATGTTACCCGTGCGCGCAATCAGGTAGATGCTGGGATTCTTATTCCTTTAGTTTTAAAGTTGCTGTCTTCAATTTTTTAGTATTAACTTAATCTTGGTGGAACTGATGGGGGGAAGTATCAAAGCTTAATTCATATTATGTACTTGTTCTTTAGGCAACATTTTACTTTCATGAGTTTTCTTTCATGAGTGGGGTTTTTATGGGCTGGTTATTTCTATGCTTTGTATTCATTCATTTTCTTCTTTTCTCAATAAAAGCTGTTGCTTCTATACTCAAAAATAATGTTGATAGTAATAGTAGTAGTAATAATAATAATAGTAAGTGTATATACACACACAATGACACGTGACATTGCCAGTGTCCTTTACATAAACTGGCCAGCCAGCTGACACAACTGTGTCCAACATCATCACGGCATGCTTCCGGATATAAAAATGTCATTGACTATGCTTAGAGTTTGTTTATAATTGGTTCTCAATAGCCGTTGGATGTGGGTTTGGGCTGGTTTTCTTTTTCTTCCACTATAATCAATAATATGTTCACCTATTGACATACACTTTCGTCACAATTTGCAGTTGAAATCTTCTCTATTGCTTCACATTGATGGAACAAGCCCAGTAGCTGAAGATATTGGTCGTCAGGTTGGTGCTCCTTCTCAATATCTTAAATAATGACATTCTTAAGCCCTATCAGTTGGTTCAACATAATATGAGATTTGGCTTTAGAACAAATATGTTTGAGATGAGTTTCTTGGCTCCTTTCCTTTGTCATGTGCTTGTCTTTGTGGTCATGAGTAATGAAAGCATGTTAATGGTAGTATTTTCCATTGTGTGTGCAGCTGCTTACGTACGGCCGTAGAATTCCGTTTGCCGAATTGTTTGCAAGAATTGATGCTGTTGATGCAAGCACTATAAAACGTGTTGCAAATCGGTTTATTTATGATAGGGTAAGAATGAGGAAGAGAGTTTGAGAGTATAATTCTCTTTTATCGGTTTCGCTTCATTGATCAACCTATGTCAATGTTGCAGGATATTGCAATTGCGGCATTGGGTCCCATCCAGGGTTTACCCGACTACAATTGGTTCAGACGTAGGACATACTGGAACCGTTATTAGATGATACCCATATCGTTACTGTGTTATTCTTGTTCACATTCAGCAGCAGTGTTCTCGCAAAATAATCTTCCTTGCCAAAAAAATTACATCTTCATCCAGAGA
Source organism: Cucumis melo (assembly GCF_025177605.1). Lineage (NCBI taxonomy): Eukaryota > Viridiplantae > Streptophyta > Magnoliopsida > Cucurbitales > Cucurbitaceae > Cucumis > Cucumis melo. The sequence goes on along the minus strand of NC_066863.1, from coordinate 21,118,797 downwards.
ATCTCAGGCGGATGAGTTATTTTTATTTGCCAGTTTTTGTTAAAGTGTCATACAAAGGAATAAGAGTTTGTATCTTTCTTGTCCAGGTGTGATAACTATGGCATTCCCATGTCCCAATCTTTGACATTTACGCTGAAATTTTATTTAATCATTTTTGGTAACTCAAGTGTTTTCTTTTTTTTTTTTTTTAATAATTTCTTGGAGCTTTTATTTTCTTGATTTTTTCTGGCCCTTGTGAGTAATTGCAGAACAGGTGCCATTTCTCTACTTATCTACATTTCGTTCCTATTTCTTATTTGACTAATTTTCCAGCCGACGTGCTTTTTTCTTGTCCAAGAAACTCGGGAGTTGTAGTTGATTTGTATAAATGTACATTTCTTAAAAAAGAAATGTTTTAAATTCTTTTTTTAACGATATAAAATTTAAAAGGTGTGGTAAACTTAAATTGAATATTACTTGGGAGCTTTTTCTAATGGATTGTACTTACCAAAAGTATTTGAAAATATAGCAAAATAAATTAAGATATTTATAAATGAAAATATAAAAGATACTGTTATATTATAAATTCTAAAAGTTTATTATATTTTATAAATATTTTGATTTATTTTGTTATATTTAAAATGTTTAGTAGACAATGTTATTCATTCTTCTATTTTCTAGAAATTGTTAGAAAACAACCACAAGAACTTTTTAATAAACTTTTTTTTGGTAGATCGTTACAATAGTTTTACCAATCTTTATAGACTAGAAAATGGTCAACGGAGACAATGGTTAAAGTTCGATCGGTGACGATAGCGAAAACGACCGTTTTTGAAAAATGTCATAAGATGTTGGTTGGTGACGATCGGCGAATAGTGATAGCAAGAAAATAGTGACCAAAAGTTGTCAAAGGTAAGTCGAAAAACGGTAGCTTAAAGTTGGTAAGTGGCGTCATGGAAAAATGATCGTTGAAGTTGGTCACGATGGTTGTTGAAAAGCAATTGTTAGAGGTTGGCCAACAACAATTGTCGAGAAAACGAAAATCGAAGAGTCGGCTGTGCTCAGTCACTGAATAACCGTGATTAGAGGTTGGCTAGCGATGCTCGAAGGTAGGCCAGCAGAGATCGCTGAAGGTGGTAGTTGAAACTTTTTCGTACAAATTAAGCGAGATCAACCACTAAACATTCATCATTCATTTTTCTAAAAGTTTGTTAGAAATGTTTGTTCGAAATGTTTGTTCTAAACTAGTTTAGGTGCACACATGAATTTATTTCTAAACCTCTTATTTTTAAATTTAATTACTTAAAAAGAAAATCCAAACACATTCAAAATGAACAATGTTCATGGCAATACCCAACTCATCGGAAGACACTTATTACCCTAAACCTTTACTCCATAAATTCTTTGAGCTCGTTTAGTAATCCAATTTCTTTTCAAAACTGATATTGTATGTGATCTCTCACTCCAATCAATTTACGTTAAATGGTGTTGGCTCTCATGGATTAGGCCATTGGACTAATTCGTAAATTGCACATCAAACTTTTAATTAAAATGTTAATTATCAATAATTAATTGCACAACATGTTACATATATTACATTTAGATTTGGGATAGTTGCAAATATAGCAATTACACTCAAAATAATTAAAAGAATTTTTATAAATATAACAAACTACTAAAATATTTACGTTTCGTATAACAAAGTCCATAAAGTTAGTCATTTTCTAAATATTCCAAGTTTGCTCTTCCATACTTCTTCTCCTTTTTGCGATTTTTCTATCGTCTTTCTTTTGATTTCTTTCCATCTTTCTTCTTTTCCTTTTTTCTTTGTTATGTTGTTTGGATTTGAAAATCTAATTTCTTTCTATCATCTTTTTTCTTCTTTCTCTTTTTTCGTTGTGTGCATCATCTTTCTTCTTTTCTTCTCTTTTTTTACGGCGTTTAGATTTGGTAGACACCTTTCTTCTTTTCCTCTCTTTTTTTTACATCTTTTTTTACGTCGTCTAGATTTAGGTAACAAAATCTGATTTTTTTTTCTATCGTCTTCCTTCTTTTTCTCTGTTTTTCGTTCGTTCAGTGCATCGTCTTTCTTCTTTTTCTGCTTTTTTTTTTACGTTGTTTAGATTAGGGTAACCAAATCTAAAAGATTGTGTATAAAGAATCTTGACAAAAATCGTTTAGTCAAATCTAAACAATCGTGTACCAAATTTTTAAAGAAAAATCGTCTAGATTTAGGGTAGCCAAATCCCAAAATCTAAAGGATCGTGTAGCCAAATCTAAACGATTGAATAACCAAATCTAAACGATCGCGTAACCAAATTAAACAATAGAATTGAAAAAATAAATCGTTTAGATTTGGCTATCAAAATCTAAACAATCGTGTACCAAACAATAGTTAAATCTAAACGATCATGTACTAAATATATTACGCGCATTACCAAATATATTATGCGCGTTTTGTTGACGACGTATTTTTGGTATTTTCCATAGTGGGTCTGTGACTTTTTTCCATTTTTAGAATTGTTTATACAATGTAAATATTTTGCCGCTTTATTATATTTTTGAAAAGACCCCATAATTAAATATATAACAATATTTTAAAAAATTGTAAATATAGCAAAATTTATCAAAATTTATCAATGATAGAAGTTCATCACTAATAGACCATAAGAGTTTATCAGTGATAGATACAAGTCTATCATAGATAGATTTTGCTATATTTATAATTTTTTTAAATCTTGCTATGTACTTAATTATTATTCATAAAATTGCCACAAATTATAATTACCCTTTAGATTTTCTCATTTTCTAAAAAAAAATGAAAAAGAAAAAAAGTTGAGCATACTCACATTTAATTATGGTTAATTTTCATAAATATAATAAAATATCAAAATATTTACGGTCAGTGTAACAAAATTAAAAAACCACGATATTTTCATAAACTCCAACTTTACCCTTGAATATTGCAGGCGATTTTTTCACTTATTTTTCTTCTTCTTCTTTGCAATTTATTCATCTCCTCTTCATATTATTACTTCTTTTCTTCATTTCCTACTTGTTCTTGTTCGTAATTTCTTCATTTCCTCTTCTAGAATTTTTTTTCCTTCTTCGTCCTCTCTCACATATTTTCTGTTCCAGATCTAAACGAACATGTACCAAATCTAAATGATTTTGATTCAAGATTGTGTACTTATAAATGATCTTGGTACATGATCTTGAACAAAAATCATTTAGATCTTAGTATATGATCGTTTAGCTCTTGGTACATAATCGTGTACCAAATCTGAACGATATTGGTACACGATCTTGTACTAAATATAAATGATCTTGGTACATGATTGGGAGTCAAGATCGTTTAGATTTTATACACAATCATTTAGCTGTTGGTACGCGATTGGGTACCAATATTTAAACGATCTTAATTTACTATCATTTAGAAGAAGAATTATACACGCTTGTCGTCGCTGTTGATACTACCTATACGGTCGTGTATCATATCCTACACGATCACATATCACTATCATTTAAAAGAAGAATTTCATGCGCGTGTTTGACCGATTAATCGTAATTTCTTCATTTCCTCTTCGAGAATTTTTTTCCTTCTTCGTCCTCTCTCACATATTTTCTGTTCCAGATCTAAACGATCATGTACCAAATCTAAATGATTTTGATTCAAGATCGTGTACCAAATATAAATGATCTTGGTACATGATCTTGAACAAAAATCATTTAGATCTTAGTATACGATCGTTTAGCTCTTGGTACATAATCGTGTACCAAATCTGAACGATATTGGTACACGATCTTGTACTAAATATAAATGATCTTGGTACACGATTGGGAGTCAAGATCGTTTAGATTTTATACACAATCATTTAGCTGTTGATACACGATTGGATACCAATATTTAAACGATCTTGGTTTACTATCATTTAGAAGAAGAATTATACACGCTTGTCGTCGCTGTTGATACTACCTATACGATCGTGTATCATATCCTACACGATCACATATCACTATCATTTAAAAGAAGAATTACACGCGCGTGTTTGACCGATTAATCGTGTGTTGACTAGGGCATTTTTGGTATTTTTCATTGTGGGCTTGTGGGCTTTTTCCGTTTGCAAAATTGTTCTATACAACATAAATATTTTACCGATTTGTTATACTTCTGAAAAATCCCTTTAATTAATTCAATGGTAAATTTCTTTTTCCGTTTTCCACATTAGCCAATTATAAATGTGGGATGAGTTGGTTGGGTTTATATTTTTCATTCAATGTTTCTGGTGGTTGTCCCCTTGTCCCGAACATAGTCTTAACACCTGTTAAAAAAAGTTATTTTCCAGTAGAACATTTTCTTTCCTTATCTGAAATTTTTGACTATACTATTCTATATGATATTTTCCTTTATTGAGGTACGGGCTATCTTTTCCAAATGGAAGTTTGTTTCCTTTCTTGAATTTGTTTATTAAAAGAGAATTATGGTGTTCATTTAGGGTTGTTGCTTTTGTTAATTGAGCAAGAAGTTTTTTGTTATGTTTTGCAATATTGTGTTCTTGCTCTTTGTTCACTATATTTCGTTGTGCAAGTTCTTCACCTCTGGCATCTAGGAACAAACCTAAGGTCTAAGAGGCGAACACGACCCAAGAGGTCATTGTAAACCCCGAACCCAAAGGAACTTGGACTTTCCAAAGAGTTTGAAAGGATGATTTTAAATGAAGTTAAGTTGGAAAAGTAGGTTTGAGAAGTGTCATTGAAAGTGTGTCATGGTAGGTAGGAAGAAGGAAACTTAAGAAGGAATGGTTTAAAAGTTAAAGGGAAGTTAAGTTAAAAAGTGAGAAAGTTTGGCTAAGTCCATGGTGTAGGTGTTTTGAGTTTGGTGGGTAGCTAAAGAATTAGAAAATAACCTCTAAAGAGGTTATTTGGGCAAAATGAGGGTAGGCTAGGCGACAAGCTAATGTGTTGTGTGTGGCCGAGAAGGTTGGAGAGGCGGCTAGGCAAAGAAGATGCCCGCATCTCTGCCGAAGAAGAAATTCTTTCTACTAACTCTACAGCTCAGAGTACAAAACTCAATTGCGGATACAGTCACCATATATATGGAGCCGGTGGGGATGAGAGGAGCGGTAGATGCTATACTCAAAGGACGAGGAAAAGAAATTGCTGACTTCCTTGCCCAAGGACCCAATCCATCTTTTGTCTATGACGATCGGTACGAAAGGAAGGCATGCTCGCAGGGGATTCTGACTAATAGATAAGATAATACGAGAATGAAAGAGGGAGAGGGACGAAGTGACTCGACCGAAGGGAGAGGGCCTCACCTTTGAGTCTGATTGTTGGAAGTCTGATGAGTGATGCTTTGAGTACGTCTTGAAACTCATGAAATCCCCCTATCTTTTATGGCGGTGTTACCAGAATATCTACTTTATAGAATTCCTATGAGACTAAGAAAACAAACTGAGACCTCGTAGTCTTCCTGTTCCCGGTCGATCCTATGATCGATCTCATACAAAGAGAACTTCCATAACCTTTAAAGTGTGCTTGGTGGGATGGTCTTGGCTAGGTGAGAAGACATGTCTTTGGAGGTAATTAGTTGGGACGTCTAGGCTTGGCGAGAAAGCTTGCTTGGAAGTTAGTATGGCGTTGAGAGGTTAGGCTTGGAGATGAGGTTAGCGGGCATGTCAAGTGAGGTTAGTAAGGCATTTCCATGGACCTAAAGTGTTTTAGTTGGGCATATCGAGTAAGGTTAGGTGAGATGATGAAGAGGTGGAGTTAGGAAGTGCTTTAAAGGTGTCATGTGCATGCTTGAGTTAAATTTCGTGTGCGTTGGGCTTGTTTTGGACCTACAGCCTTCATGCAAGGCACGCGCAGCCAAGCAAACACACGATAAACCCTCAAGCGTGTAAAGGGCCACGCGAGACGCCTGAGGCACTGTGGCATGCCCCACTAGTTAGGTTAGCACACAGCACAGCCTGTCCAGGCCCTGCGTGTGCGTACCAACCTTGCCGCCCAACCCTTACGCACTAGCCATGCCAAATAGGTGTTTTGGGGCTGTTTTTGGTGTTTTGGAAATTTTTAAGGAAAGTTATGATATTTTTATGATTAAAGGAGATTAAATGAGATTATTTCCATTATTTCAGGTCAAGGGGAGATCGAGCAAGTTTACAGATCGAGGGTTTGAATTACCATCTCTAAGTGACAAAATGATTTCAAATGAAATTCCAAATACGTTTTGCAAGCCATTGTTTAAATATGCTTTGAAATAATTATTGAACCATAATGATTATCATATCTGATTTATGAGCATGTTTAAGAAAAATATTTGAGTATATTTCTAGAATATGTTTCCAAGCATGAGTTAGAAATATTTAGCGAAGCATGTAATTATCGAGAAGTTGATGATAAGATTTGCAAGCAAAGTCTTATGTTTATGTTTTAAGTTCTAGAATTGATTTACTAAATGTGTTAGAAAGATATTGCAAAAGCATGAGTTTATTGAGAGTTGTTTTAAAGAGAAAACCATGTTTGTTCTATATATCGAGTTCTCGATGGTCAATGTGCACAGAGTTTCAAGGGTAAATGGCTATGCTGACCACATAGCCACTACCACCGAGTTCAGGTAGGATAATATGATTAGCACTTTACTATCTTGACCGAGTTCTAGCATAACATCGTCATGATCGAGTTCAGGCATGATATACTTATGACCGAGTTTCAAGCATGGTAGGTCGAGCTAGTTGCTATTGTGACCAAGTTTCTAGGGTATAGAGTAAACGAAGATAAAAGAGAAAGAGTTGTTTTAAAAAAGAAAGAAAGAACTAATAAAGACAAAGAAATAGAGTTTTCTTTTAGAAAGCAAATGAGTTTCTAAAGACAAAAAGAGATTTCCAAAGGTGGAAAGAGGTTTTAAAAGGTTCTAATTATATGATTTTGTTTAATGAATGATGTAAGAAAAAGAATGATGGTTTATGTATGGAGTTGAAGAGCTTTTAGTCGAACATAACAATATAGGTGAAATATTGTGACCTCTCAACATTTCAATTAGTTTAAATAGTATTGTATTTTTCATATTTAAGAAATTTGGATTGGAATCTAAGTAAATTTATCATACAGTTTAATCTTTTAAACATTTATATTTTCTTTTGTATTCTTCTATTTAGAATGCATGTTTTAGAAATTTTCATTTGAAGGAATTAAATCCTCAGCCGAAGCGATTGATCGATTTTTGCTTTAATTTTTGTTTCGAAGAAAAGCAATACATGAAACAAAATTACGGAATTCTCACAATGCTGTAAATTAATTTGACTATGCATGCTTTAAAACAAATTACATGGATGAGGAAAAAAATACTTTTGAAGAACCATTCTTCAATTCCTCGTAAATTTGATCAAGAATTCATCCTAGCTAGCGTGGTGATCTCCCATTGAAAAATGTTGTGACACCAATAAAAGGTCCTCCACCATTCTCTTGGCGAGGACCGATTTGTGGGAGTCGACTAATAATTGAAAGAGCACAAAAGAATTTTGTTTTTGGAGATTTTTTCACAGACAAAAGTTCTCTATAAAAAAAAAATCCTTAAGCAAGATCAAAGAGGGAGATCACATCTCCTCCAAAGAAAATCTTTCTCCTCTCTACAATCATACGTGAAGTAGGGTTTAATCTTTAAACCATAAAGGATAAATAGACATGCTAGCGAAAGTAGTTTAAAGTAAAACACTATAATTGCTTCAATTTTAAGAATTAAACAGAGATTGAAATACTCACATTTGAAATTTGAAATTTTCCTTAGATTCTCGTTGAATCTGATCACAAACAAGATTACCACGAGAGTCTTTCCGACTATCCTCCGCCTAATGTGACGGTGGGATCTTACTGTGATGAATTTAAAAATTTTGTAACTTTGAGAGAGTTTGAGATGATGGGTAAAATTCAACATCAACCAAGAAGTCTTAATCAAATCAAGCTTCATGAATTTATAGTTGAATTACATGCAAATTTTATCTACAAATCAATTTGACACTTAACATTCTTTAAGTTAGTGGGATTAGTGTGGAAGATGGAGTAAACACCTCAATAAGCAAGAAGCATGTTCATGTAACCCATTGAAATGAGAAAATCCCACAATTTGCAATTTTCCACGGTTAAACTTTGACTTTTAAGGATCACAAGCCTAACATTTTGACTTTTATCAAACTTTCCGTTTCACTTTAATGATTTAAATGAAATTAATTCTAATAATTAATTTAAATTTAAATAATTAATGCTCGTTTATGTCAGATCCGAAATTTCGGTCTGATTCTGCCATCTTACTAGAAGACGCATCGTTTTCCTTCCCCTTAGCCTTCTCAGTCTCCTTCGCGACGGATTCCGTTACTTGTCCACTCATCGTCGACCGCTCTCTCGAACTCGTCTAGTATCGTGAATAGAAACTATTGTTGTTTTTCCGATTGAAGTCACATCAAATCGATGCTCTTCGCAATTTCATTCAGACTTACCTCTATCGCCGGCACTTTGCTCAATTCCTTCTCTTCATTCCGACAATTTTTTGGTCGATGAATTCCAACCGTTCTTCAATCCGAGTTGGAACCATAATTCCTCTGCCCTACGAATCTTTGCTCTGATACCAAATGTTGGAACTCCAACTTCACGTATAAATTTGCTTCTTTATTGATTCAATTTCAGTAGGATATTAAGGATTGAGAATGTCTCAATCCTTTGTACAAACTAATTTCTGTTCCTCTCTCTCTCCAGAAGAATTCAGAAAAAAACATGTTCTTCCAACAATACACATATCTTTCCTGCCCAAAAGACAAACACTCTTATACTCACTTTTCCCGTCCACCGACCTACTTATATCCCACGTGTTTTTTTTAAGAAAAAATCTATTTCTTCCTTCTACTGTACACTTGCCCAACAAACGTACTTCGTCTGGTTTTCTGGATAATGCATCAGCTGCTCTATTTTCAGCTCTCGGCTTGTAAACTATTTCAAATGAATAACCCAAAAGTTTGGCTATCCATTTTTTATATTGAGGTTGTATTATCCTATGATCTAACAAAAATTTCAGTGCTTTCTGATCTGTTTTCACTTTAAATTTTCCTATCAACAAATAAGGTCGCCATCAAGGTATATATATATATATATATTTCAATTCAGGTTGGGTTTAGGGTTATTTATTTCTTTTCTTTTTTAATATGTTTTTATTTAACTTAAAATACTTAAATTTGTCTCCAGTACATTTTAATAACTAAAATTTCGTGAAACTCAAATGTTAAATATCAAAATTCAACATATGTATTACAAACTAAAAAAAAAAAAAAAAAAAAAACTTCACAATAATAAGTATGAATTATAATATTTATAAGTTGTAATATATATTTTAATAATATTAAAAATTCAAGTTTAGGTTGGATCGAACCCAGATTATTAAAAGGGATAATTGCAAATATAGCAATTATATTCAAAATAATTAAGTATATAGCAACATTTTAAAAAAATTGCAAATATAGCAAAATCTGTCAAAATCTATCAATGATAGGAGTCTATCACTGATAGACCATGTAACAAATGTTGGTCTATCACTGATAAACCATAAGAGTCTATCAGCGATAGAAGTGACTTGCTATATTTGCAATTTTTTAAAAATATTGATACATACTTAATAATTAGAGGAATCCGTGGAAATAGCAAATATAAGAATGAAAATTGTCAAAATAGCAAACTGTTATTTTTTATTTATTTATTTATGGCAAAACTAATTGCTTGGAATAATTTTCAACTTTTTTCGACCGAAAATGCCCCTCAACGGATGAGAACTGTCCATAATCAAATACAGTATATTTAAGGAACCCGAGAAATCAAACAAAACATTATCACAACATTATCACATAGCCGATTATAGTGTATCTGTAAACACACCCACTTATGATAATTATTAACCAAATTAAATAATTATTATATTATTTCAAAGATCCCTAACCATATTCAATTGATTTTAATATCTCCTAATTATTCCCATTTTCCCTTCAATAATTATATATTCAAACTTTAGCTACCGATTTTTTCCTTCAATAGCTATTAACGCAATGAATAGGTTCTAAAATTTTAATGCAATGAATTATTCCTTCCTAAAATAATGATAAACATGATGCAATAATTAACCATATACAAAAACATTAAAAAAAAAGTAACGGAAAAGCATTTAAAACATTCAAAATTCAAATATCTAAAATTCAAATTTAAATTCCAACCATTCCATAAGATTATGGCAAATATAGTGGGAATACTTAAGTTTATATTCAAATCCCAACTATCCCTAAAATCATGTCAAATAAATTGTGATCTATCTTTAATGTTGTCAACAAACCGGAATTAATGGAAACCAAAACACAAGATTCACCAAAAGACAATCTCAAATTTGAATATATTAGGAAAATACAAAATTCACCTGAACGTTCATGGCCATTAAAACATAAATTTCAACGAAGAACGGAGCAAAGCATATTCTTTTTGAAATTTTAACATCTTTATATTCTAAACTACTTTAGAAAAATAACTAATATTGCCTCCCAACATTATATTCATAAGATTATGCTATATACATTTTATTTTTTTGCCCTTGTCTACCATATTTTTGTAATATCCGACCATTACATCAAATTAAAACGTGATCCCTACAAATGAAACAAGTACCCGTATAATATATGAAACAATAATTTAATTTAATATTCATCCCTCCTATATACAATCTACCAGTGAATACTTTATTTGATAAACGTGTTCCCTTTGAATTTTTTTCATGGCTTTACAACGAGTGAAGACCGTATTCGATGGTAGATGGATTGAGTCCTGCTAATATATTGACTATCGCCTCCTTGATGTATATGTTCCAGTTTCATCCTCGTTTCAAGAATTTGCAAATGGGCGGTGCAAACCGATTAAAAAACGAAAGGCGTGCAGACGGCGGAAAAACGACGGTGGAAGACAAACGAAGGGTGTTATTTGTTTTTTTTTTTTATTTATGGCAAAACTAACTGCCTGAAATAGTTTCCCACTTTTTTGGTCCGAAATTACCCCTCAACGGATGAGAACTGTCCAGATTCAAATACAGTATATTTAAGGAAATCCAAAAATCAAATAAAATATCACATATTCTATTACAGTCTATTTGTGAACACACCCACTTATGATAATTATTAACTAAATCAAAAAATTATTATATTCTTTCAAAGATCCCTAAATATATTCAATTGGTTTCAATATCCCCTAATTATTCTGATTTTTACCTTCAATAATTATATATTCAAACTTTAGCTATTAAGTTTAGAATCAAATCTCAACCCTCCCTAAAATCATGTCAAATAAAATGAGATTTAATTATAACAAATATAATGGAAATACTTAAATTTAGAATCAAATCCCAACTCTCCTAAAATCATGCCAAATAAAATGTGATCTATCTTTAATTTTGTCAACCAACCGGAATTAAGGAAAACAAAAATAGAAGATTCAGCGGAAGACAATCAACCAGAATTAAAGAAAACGAAAATTTGTACTAAAAGAAGAAGGTGAAAAGCGACGGTGCGGGTGGAAAGCCATTTGAAAATTTGAAGAATGTTAGAACGGGAGAAAATTTGAAGAAAATTTTGAAGAAAATTTTGAGAACTCGGTATTTTTTACCGACACATGCAGAAAACAGAGGAAAAATCCAAAGGTTGAAGAAGGAACAGAAGCGTGAAACGAAACAACTTACCCATACTTTGGGTGGTGCAAACCGATTAAAAAGGAAGGGCGTGCAAACGGTGGAAAAGCGACGGAAGAGAAACCGATGGTGGAAAAACGACGGAAGAGAAAGCGACGGTGGAAAAATGGAAGAGAAAGCTACGGTGGAAAAGCGACGGTAGAAATGCGCTGGAAAGCCTTTACAGAAGATGATTTATTTTTTTGGAAGGAAAATTAGAAAATTGAAGGGAGTGAATAGTATGTATTAATTACAGGGTATTTGTGGTTTTTCTTACTATTGTATTTAGGAGTCTGTATTGTAAAGTAGGTAGGGGCATTTAAGGCATAGTTATCTCATTTATTATGTGGAAATTAACTGTTTTGCTATTTTGACAATTTAAAAATAAATTTGTCATTTATCCAAAGTAAAACTTAGATTTTGCTATTCTCCTTGTCGCCCCTAATAATTATTCTAAAAATTGTTACCTATTATAATTACCCAAACCCAACCCAACTAGAAAAATCATACAAAATTCAACCCAACCCAATCCAAAATAAAAACTAATCCAACTCAACATTTACAATTTGGGTTGGGTAGCTCGGGTTATTCGAATTGTCAAGTTATTTGAACACTCCTACTAAAATCCTTTGTTAAAAATTTTCAAATTTAAATACATTTTTTAAAGGGGTTTTCAAAAATAATAAAAAAATACAAATTATTGGCGGAAAAACTACTAAAGAACAAATCTCATTTCGCTTGATTTTGCCATAAAATGCAAATAATTTGTCCATTTTACCGTCTTTCACAATTTCCATTTTAAAATGTAGGCTTAAGTGGATTTTTCATATAAAAATCTCATATATATATATATATAAAAGATTGGAATCGATGGGCAAGATCAGGGAAAAGCTGAAAAATGGAGTGATGTTCTTGTGTGTTTGTTCGTTAAAAAGAAAAAGAAAAAGAAAACGGCGATGCTTCATTTAATGCTCTCTCTCTCTCTCGCTCACACTCTCTTCGTATTGTGATTATCGAAATTTCTCCAAACGCCAAAATTTCCCATTTCCCTTTTCTCGCCTCTCCCGCTCCACTCTTTCTCCTTCTTTGATCTCATCGCCATTTCTCTTTTTATTTATTTCTCAATCCCCCGACTCTCTCTTTTCATTCCGATCCCTTCTACATTCTCCAAACCTTCTTCTTCACCACTTCCGCATTTAACCCACAATTTCTTTCTACCTTCTCCCTTCCTCTCCAATGGCCTCCTTCACTATCCCATGTCCCAAGGCTTCCACTCTTCCCGGTTTCGGCTCCAGTGCTCGCAAGAATTGGCATCACAACCACATTAACCCCAATCTTTCTCTTAATCGCCTCTTCAAGGATTCCTTTTTGGTTGGATCTTCTTTTGTCGACTCCCCACTTTCTGGGACTGAGGTATTACTGCCTTCATTCCACATTCTTGTTATAATCTTCACTGACTTCATGTTTTTACAATCTCTGAACTCTATATGTGCTTAACGTAATTTTTAACTTTGTAATATTTTTTTTAAATTCCCTCTGGATGGATTCTGTTGGTAGGCTTTGGCATAAAACCATGTGGTTGAGTGTAGGAAAGTAATTGATGGATTTTGGGACATTTTAAGTTCCAATTTTAGGACCTACAGGAGGTCACTTGGATAGGAGTTTCTAATTTCTTTTTTTCATAGTTACTTTCATTCGTGGCACTTTACCGTTCAATTAGAATCTAGCGTAGAGAAAGAAAGCTGATGAATTAAAGAATGATGAGAAAGAGCCAAGCGAAGAGAAAGTGATGGTGTGTATTGGAAGGTTTAGTACAGGATTATTCACTGTTTTTGGGCTGTTTTCAGGAAGAGCAGATTGGTTCTTTTATACCTTCCTAGACCCAGTTTCATTTCATGTCCTCAATGAAAATCGTTTGTTTGTCCCGAAAAGAAATGTTCTGTTCAAGGTATTAAATTGTGTTTGTTTAATTCAGTCAGCAGCATATCCAGATTAGGTTTTAGTGTATTCAAGGTATTTAAATGGATCTCTTTTGGCTGGGGATCCTATCGGTCATCATTCGTAGTTTGTAGTGATGAACAGGAAACTGAAAAAAAATTTGTGTACCTAACGGTTGATTTTTAAACGACTTTGGTGTAGAGGACATTTTGAAGCTGAACGGTGGGGCAATACTGATGACTTTGTCATCATCGCCATAAGTTGTTCACAGATGTGTTTCTTGCTAATTTGTTTTTGAACTACAACTTGTATGTTAATGGAGCCTGTAGATGGTGAGATGTTTATGCTTTTAAATTACATTTTGATCTTAGTATGTTCTTCTTTTGTGCTTTTCAGTGGCCAAACAAGAAAAAGTCTACTGGTTTGGTTGTGTATGCACTTAAAGAGGTTAGTTGTTGCGATGAACTTTTAGGTGTATGTAGATTTCTGAATGCATTCATAGATTTTAGGTGTATGTATATATATATATGTATTTTTTTTTTAATCCTAGGTGGTTGTTGGAAAAACTTCAAATTCTGCACCAGCGATTGCCTCTACACCTGGGAATGGTCCATCTGGAGGAAAAGTCGAGTCTGCAGTCACAGTTTCTGATCAAAGTTACCTTCCAGATGAGCCGTCAATTTCTACATTCATGAGCCAAGTTTCAGATCTCATCAAGTGCGTTACTACCTTCCGTATTGTGTAGGAATTAAACTTTGAGAGTGTTGAGTCATCATCTCCGGGTTGCACCACCTTTTTTCATTGAGTCTTTACATAATCTTTTTTTATATGCAGACTTGTTGATTCAAGAGACATTATGGAACTGCAACTGAAACAACAAGATTGCGAAATTGTAATAAGAAAAAAGGAAGCTATACAACCACCAATACCCACACAGGCTCCAAGTCCATACATAGCATTGCCACCACCTCATGTGCTTACCACGGTTGCACCTCCACCGACCCCGGCAGCTGCACCTACAGCTACTTCTACTGCTCGTGCAAGTCCTCTTCCTGCACCAAAAACAGGTGGTTTGTATCCACCTTTGAAATGCCCCATGGCCGGAACATTTTATAGAAGCCCTGCTCCAGGAGAGCCTCCATTTGTTAAGGTAACTTGAGAATGATATAATGTAAGGGAGAACAAAAATTTATCAGGACTCGACAGAAGTGTTTACTTGTAACTTGTTTTTCGTATCTCGTGTGTTCTGTTTTTGTAGGTTGGCGATAAAGTGCAGAAAGGCCAAGTGATATGTATAATTGAAGCCATGAAGTTAATGAATGAGATTGAGGTAAGCTTCGACAATGCCAACCTTTTTATTTTTGTAAATTTAGATACATATGTAGCTATTACTTATTGTATGTTCGACTTCAGGCTGATCAATCTGGAACCATAGCTGAAATATTGGCTGAAGATGGTAAACCAGTCAGCTTAGACACGGTACCCTCTCTCCGATATCATATCGATACGAAATGTCTTATATTCTGTCTTTGCCCTTGAAAACAATCTAAATGTTAAAATCTTCTTTTGTTCTGCAGCCTCTTGTTGTGATTGTACCTTGACAAACTTGAAGAGAGGACAACCTTTCGATCCTTTGCCTTTTTTTTTTTTTTTTTCTTCTTTTAATTACTTTAGGTTCACATTTGTTATAGATTTTACGCACTTTTGGACTACGTGTACTTTTAACTGAATAAAGACGACCTTTTGTTGATTGAAGATGATGAGGCCTCTTTTGTTATAATTAATATTCAAATATCTTGAAAAATTTCTTCCCCTTCAGAGATTTGAATATCATCTTGATCGAAATAATAAATAATTAAAGTTGACAAATCATTCGCAGTAACATATTTAATAAGAATTTATACATAATAACTTAAATAGAACCACACTATGCATTTCCTTAAAAATGTCAATAAACACTTCAATGAGAAGATGAAGAGTAATAACAGAAACAGTAAGAAAATAACAGAAACCAAAGTTAATATTAAGAAAAGGACAAAGGAAGGAATTGAATTCTCTTTCACTCCTCGAGAGACATCATCTTTCATCACTAATAAGTTGCATTTCAAAATTTTACATCCAAAAAGGCACATTATTTGTTAGATGCTATCATTGAAATCGAAAGTAATTTTCCTAAACAAAATTACGGAATCTAATGTGTAATGAAAGTCGAACTTTTCCATTAACAAATGAATGCAACCAATATTATATTACCCAAAAATAAAACAAATTACATGATGGAAACAACTACAGAAAAACTGGCTCTCAACTTTTTCTATTAGCTGTTTCCACATTGATTTGATTGCCTACACCCCCCACCCCCACCCTTTTTTCTCTTCCCTTCCCTGTCATTCTATCCCCTATCTCTCTATTCTATTTCACTTGATTAATGTACAAGTTAGCCTAAAACTGTGCATATTACAATTTACTTACACCTATCTTCATCGTTGCCTACTCCCTCTCATGCTATAGCTACTTTTCCTCCCACTGTTGCTCAATCTCTTGCCTCCACTCCAATCCTCATCATCGTCATTGTCATCATCATCACCACCAATTGTAGACTTCCGTCCTTTTCTTACAGTAGGACGCTTCCTTTTAATGTTTGCAGTGTAAGTGGAGTAATCGAATGCATCATCCCTAAGCGTATTCTTGAAATCCTGCAGGGTTGATACTGCAAATCAAGGGATGACAGAGAGAGTAGATGGGAACCATGGAAAAGGAAAAGAGGGAAGTGGGTGTGGGGTGTGGGGTTGGACCGCACCTGATATCGTTGCATGAATTCTTGATAAGACGTTGGCAAAGTTGTGCATGTTTCGCTGATGTCGTAAGGAACATTCTGCTTGGACAGAAACTCTCCAGGTTTCGGTGGTTCATTTGGATTGAAAGACTAATTACAGGAAAAGAACACGAGCCAATTGAATTGTTTTGTCTAGTTTGTGCATATAAATTAAATACCAATTAACAAGCATATATACCTGGCATCGAGCATCGTTCA
This sequence comes from Cucumis melo, assembly GCF_025177605.1. NCBI lineage: Eukaryota > Viridiplantae > Streptophyta > Magnoliopsida > Cucurbitales > Cucurbitaceae > Cucumis > Cucumis melo. Next base: position 21,102,109 of record NC_066863.1, on the reverse strand, counting down.
GGCAGTACACGATTTTTAGATGTCTCTTTAGCTTCAGAAGAAGCTGCAGTGCAATAGATGACAGGCTCATGGTCTGCAATGGTTTGACAAACGGACTGAGAACAATTGATGCAAAAGGATGAAACAAGATAACCCAGAGGAGAAGAAAAAAACATGTAAAACACAACACTAGATTGATTTTGAATGGTTGAAGACATGTTTAAGGGTGACTTTGAACTTGATTTTAACTATTTCAAAATCTCTTCCATACGTGACCAAAATGTACCATGGCAAGATGCATATTTCAATTAATTTTAAACAAAATATGTAGACAAATTCAATCAACTTTTGAGTGGATAGAGCCATTTGATTAAACCAGCTGTTTGAAATCACCTGAATCTTCTGAAGATCGTCTTTTGAGATACTAAACGAATCCATAGAGGAAATGTTATGGAGTTTTCCCTCCAATGTAGAATTATTATTATTCAATTCATGATGGGCAGCTGACTCTGGTGGGATTTGCTGATTCAGATCCATCAACGTGAAATTGCAAAAAGGACGAGGTTGATCAAGCTCCACTGACCCATTCATATCTGATAAAACTATATTATCAGAAAATAACCCAGGTTGTGGAGGCTGAATCATTCCATTTTCGTATGTAACATTCTGGGTATTCCGTTGTAACAAATGAACACTCAATGCTTTGATCTCTTCTTGAAGTGCTCCTCCTCTTACTTGTATTATTCGATTAATAGCATAAATCAAATATAAGGGCTCATCGGGGAATGTAAATGGTAACAATGCAAGTATTTCTGCACAGTACCTGCAAAAGAACAGAAAAATTAAAGATATTTTAACCACGATATCATATCGAAGTGGAGAAAAGGAATGGATTTCTCACATAAGGAAAGGTATCATAGAGTCGTTCATCCGTGGGTTGTCAAACTTTCGCACAATGGAAGATATAAAATTGTTCCTTGAAACACGGTTGGCCCGTATGAGCTTGTAAATTCGAGAAACTCCAAGTCTTGCTTGAGTCAATGAACTACTGTCAGATCTACTTTTCAAATTGCTAGAGCCCTTGGATTGAATTTTTTTATTTGCATTGTCAGAACCACGGCTGATAGTTTGAATGAAAATGAATGACATTTGAAGACCATCCCCCAGGCGGCTCTCAAAAAATGTTGGGTACCTGAAAGGAGACGCATTAGTTAGTTATATTGCATAGGTATTACTTAAGCTGACAAGTCATTAAGATGAGTGTAGGGGAGATTACTTCTCATTCATATTCATCAATAAGTGGTGAGCCAGCTTTGCATTTGCCTCATGGGGGTCTGTTTCAAGCGCGATAAGATACGGAACACAAGTAATTGGATGGACAAGACCTTGGCGAAGCACCACTTCCACGATCTGTATATTGAAAACAAAGCAAAAATACGTCAATGAACCAAATATTTTATTTGCTGCAGTGCAGTAAAACAAACAAATGGTCGTTCATTAGAGAGAAAATTGTCTGTTTCCTCACGCTGTCTTATAGAAAAAAAACTGATATCCAAAGATCATCTCAGTATCTCAACATGGCTATTAATAACATGTTGAACATTAAATCAGCCATCCAGGTTAAGATGGTTGTTACAGACAGCTTTCTAGTAGACCAGAACTTTTTACCTTGAGGGCAATTTGACGAACTTGGCCATTTAAATCTAAGCTTCGTCCCAGAATCCTTTCCCAATACAACTGAACAATACCACCACAAATGTTGGTATCTCCGGCACCAGCAGCAACAGGTACACTTTGGCCACTCTCCACAGTGTCAGGGCCAGCTCCATCACCAGCTTCATCTGTTCCCATTTGACCTTCCGCGTCAAGAAGGTAATCATACATATTTTGCAATGCTTGCATCTGCCCAGCAAAATAATTCAATCGTATGCCCATAACACTCGAGGACAACCAAAGGATATTATTCACTCACCTTAAGACGAACATCAGAACCAGATGACAATGATTCCTCTATAATTTTCCCAACACCTTCTTGAAGCATAAATTCAGGCCTCGCAATAAGAACAAATCCCAAAGCCTACAAAATATATACAAATTAGGATGCCTCAATACGTAAACAGATAAGAAATAATCCAACAGAAAATAACAAGTGAGAGGATACCTGCAGCGCTCTAACCCTAATAACCAAATCCTCCGTCTGCAGGTACATCTTTAACAAGCTGAGGCTCTTTGTAATATCAACATTCTTATTGCTAGAATTGCTCAACAAAGGACTACCATAACGAATAAGTAATCCAAGACAGAAGAGTGAGCGTCCTACTAGCTGCAATTTCATAATTCAAATTTATATAAATATTATCTTGTATGCAAAAATATCTACTATATACACATAGAAAATCATTGCACCTAGGAACTTCATAAAATTTGTTCTGATAGTTATAGCCAAAAGTATTACAAATAAAAGCACAGTTATACTATAATTTAATTAAACAACATAATAAATGCATGTATAATAACCAATGTCATGGCAGACCTACACAATGGTGACAAAGAAAATCAACGGAAGTGCAGGAATGACAAATCACACTTCAATCTCAACCATGCAATCAGTTATTGCAATGTGACAGACCCTGAAGTTCATCCCAAGCTACTTAAAGAGACCTAGCAGGGCACTAGCCCTTAACAAGCAAGTACACGACGGGAGAAGAACTATAGGAGGGAGTTTGGAATGTTGAGTTGGTTATTATAGTATGTAGATTATAATAGTTTGTAGGTAATAATATTATGTGTTTGGGATGCAGAGTATTTTAAACAAAGTTATAATAGTTTGTGTTTGGGGTGCCAAGTATTTTAGTCTAGGTAGAGAAAATAGTAAACACCGCAACAAAGAGAGAAAAAAGAATGAGTAAGAAATAGTAAACACTAACAAAAATAGATTTAAAATAGTAATCCTATAGTTAATTTGTGGTTAATTGTAAGTTATATAGTTGGAAACACCAATGATTATAATTGGAGCCCCAAACAAGTAGATCGTCTTAAATCATTAATCGACCCAAAAGCTAAAGCTAATAGATGAAGGTAAATTTAATCATACCATCTCACTTAGGCTTGAAATGTGGAGAAGACCTAAAATGTGAAATTCCATATTAACTAGGGAGAAAATAACATTGAAGGGGCTTGAACACATGGTCTCTTGGACCACCTGCTCTGATACGATCTTAAAACACCGATTGACCTATAAGCTTAAGCTACAAGTGAATGAATTTAATTATTATCTAATAGCTAGCACACTCCACCCACTTGCTCAGTCTACTGGTCTGTATGAATGTCTCAGCTGTATACATCACTGCACTTCCACTTGACACCTATCGTGATAATAAATGGCTTATCTCGTCGTGACCTATTAAATTCTCAAAACTTTTTTCGCTCCATCCCCGCACAAAGCTTTCTTTAAGAGGCTGGGTTGGTTCCTTTTCTAGCCTCCCAACAATTTGATTTAGATGTTCAGGAGAGGAGAGGTGGAAGAAAAGGCTTGGGGTGGATTTAGGAGTCTTTTTGCGAGCCATATCCAGTGAGAGTATTGTACAACATAGGGATGCATTCAATTTTTGTTTGTCTATTAGTTCATAGTTCTTCTCTTTACTACGGAATAGAGCAGCTTGGTGGCTCACAAGGGTCAACCTTGAAGTCACAGGATCAAATCCTATCTCCTCAAAATAAAATGAAATTAAAAAAAAAAAAAATTGTCTAACCCCTAAGGGCCTAAAGCATAAGTCAGGTTTGTGAGGTATCCAATTTAATAACTATAAATGGAAAACTTAATTAAATTCAAACCAACAAATCTCATCACATGCATAAATCATAATCAATACTCAAGATTCCAAATCTCTCTCTAGACTGCATCTCTTGTTGCTCACAAGAAACATAAGAATATAATGATAGAAATTAGATTTAAGAAAACCTAACCTGTTTGTTATCGATCCCTTGAGAATCCAAACGTTTAAAAAACATCTGAATAAGATACTCCACGACCCATGCACCTTTACCTGCTATCTTACTTAAAGAGCAAAGACACCTGTGATTAGGGGAAAAAAATCAGTCCCTCAGAAAAATCTAGAATGCAAATAAAGCTGAAACTAGATAGTTGAATTATGCACAAGGTAAGATGTGTATATCGCAATACTTTGTTATGCAAAAATATGTTGAGAGAAGTACAAAAAGTAAAGAAGATAAGTACTTGATGCAAGCATGTACAACTGTCAAGAAGGAGTGCCTAACAATCATGTGTTTCAAGTCTTGTTCTAGATCTTCAGCAACATTTGGAGATAATTTTCGAAGCAAGGGCAAGACTGCATCAATTATGAATATGATACTCTCGAGTAACTGGGCAACCACTCGATTATCAACCTAACAACAATATGACCCAAGTTAAGGAGTAGGCATCTCCAAATTCACTTCTGAATTTAATACATAAGATAAGAAATGTCTTTTTGAATGAGAAATATATGGACTTAATATCTGATGTTGGCATTTGCGGAAGTAAATTAAAAAGGGTCACACCTAGCACCCAAAAAACAGATTCCCTTAAATTAAATAGACAAGGAAATGTTTTCGTAGATCCAAATTAATTTGTAAAACAATTAATCCTTATTCAAGTCATCAATTACAGGAAATTTATTTCTATTGTAACTTCCTGTTGTTGCTTTAATAAACTCATATTCTAAGTTCTTTTAAAGATGTATAACATCAAGGCTTAACAATAATAATAAGAATATAAATAATAAATTAAATAAATAAAAAGATTTTCTCCAGTTACTTTGAGGAGGCTTTCGCAGCGGTGGATCTAGAAATTTTATTGGCGGAGGGCTTTACAGACTAGTAAAAATAATCTGAAAAAACATAAGTAGCAAGGCTTGAACCTGGGTCAAAGGGGGTTGAGAGACAGTTTTATCATGGGCTAACTTCTAACTTGGTATTATTTTTGTTTTTTATATATATGTAATATAAAGAGCATAAAATTAAGGGAGCTCAGGACCCCCAGGCCTATGCTAAATCCGCCAGTAGCCGTTCGTGCTATCATTATTATCTTGCCCCAAAAATAAAAACATTAGTAATAGTACAACATAAAAATATAGAATGTTAAGAAAAAAATTTGGACGCTTTCTTATATAGTCCTTAATTAAAAATGTCAATAATGCTATCAAGTAATTTTGTTCTGTTGCATTTAAAATCTACATGAACTTTTTTTTTCTCCCCGAAGATACTAGTATTACATTTTTTTTTTGTCTAAAATATATAAGTTGTGACAAAAGGTAAGAAAAAATTAATAATACTATATATATTAATGATTAACTTATAATATACATTGGTCATATACGAACGTGGAACAGTGAACAAACATGAAAATTAGCGACAAGACTATTGAAAATATTTACAAATATAGAAAATTTTCAGAAGCTAGGAATGACAGAATTTATCAATGATAGATTTTCTACAAAGTATCTATCATTCATAGATTCTGAAATTTTGCTTTACTTTTTATATTGGTTCTTTTTACAATATTTGAAAACAACCCAATACATTTTAGAAGTTACATTTTTCTTTATTATTTTGAATGTCTTCTCTGGCACGGTGCATTCCTTCGCTTTTCCCATCTTTTGCAATTTCATATTTAAAAAGAAAACTTAAATATATATTTTAGCAAAATATAAGAAAAAAAATTATAATGTTAGCAAAGTAAAACTCAACATTCTTTTAGCTTTTTTATTGAACATTGATCATTTCCCTAGTCATAGATTGATCCGATCGTTTTATTTTTATTATTTAAGAAAAACAACTTTGATAGTTCGTACTACTGTTATGAGATATTAGGATTTGTAATCAAATTGTTGATAGCTATTTTCACCGAACCAATAATATATCTAGTTATGAGAAGAGTAAAGGATATGAAATGAATAGCAGATACCTGGCTCTTGAGGTAAGGTTGGAGAGTGACCACAAACTGGGATGGGTTGGATGCAGGTGCACAGAGCATTGGATCCACAACACAAAAGGCGTGCAAGACCAATACATATGGAAGTGCCCGCACTTCTGTGTCCATGTTACTTCGCTCCTCCACCTGAGAGGTAACTTTCTATGCATATCGTTGATTTGAAATAATATAATAATAAATCTAAATACATAAAGAAAACCGTCAGCAATTAAAAAATGGGGAAGCAACAGCGTTACCTGCAATATCCTTTCCAGTAAGCACTTACACATCAACTCGCATCGCTTGCGAACTGATGTGAGGGAAACAGGGTTGATACCAACAGCCTTAGTTGATTGTGGTAAAAAATCGAGGGCTAAGTTTCTCTTAATAATAGTCACAAGAAGTTGATGATTTGGCATTTTCCTCAATATTTCAACAATTTGCTCAGTTTTATTGGCTATCTCTAATGGAACTGAGCTATCATCACCAAAGAACTGAGTTTGTGAACAGGAAGGCTCCTCAAACCAGAACTCATAGAATGTCTTGCAAACAAGATCCTATGAATCATATATAAAGAAACAAAATCGCACGGTCAAACGAAAGACAAAGCTTCCATATACATGTTTGAGACACCGCCTTCTTCAGTAAAAGGAATCTTTGTTGCAAAATTCAATAATAGATGTGAAGTACTAGAAACTTAAATATAAGTTAAGTTAAATTTAAAATTAAAAAAATAAATAACAAATAGAAGTTCTCATGAAATGCAGATTAATTATAAAAAAACTTGAGTTTGTGAACCAGAATGCTCCTCAAGCTCAAACAAGAACATATAAAAGATTCATCAAGAAAACAGCATTCACGACACACAAAGGTCAATATGAATTCTTGGTGATGACCTTTGGGCTCAAGAATGCTCCTGCCACTTTTCATTATTCGATGAATCATGTTTTTCGACCTTTCTTACATCATTTTATACTGGCATTTTTTATGACATTCTGGTGCACAGCCCAGATTTAGATTCTCACAAAAGACATCTCCAGATTGTGTTTGATTTGTTGAAGACACAAGTATTGTATGCAAATAGAAATAAAAAATGTGTATTTGGGCAGACTAAGATTCATTACATGGGAAATTGGGTATCAGAGTTAGGCGTGCAAGTTGATCAAGAAAAAATTCAAGCTATGAATGGATGGCCAGTTCCTAAAAATGTTCCAAAATTGTGTGCATTCTTGGGGTTGACGGGATATTACAGAAGATTTATTAAAGATTATGGAACAATTGCAGCCCCTTTAACCCAACTTTTGCAAAAGAATGCCTTGAACTGGAGTGCAATAGCCACCGAAGCTTTTAATAAATTAAAGGAAGCCATGATGATAGCCCCTGCTCTAGCCTTACCGGATCTCAAAAGGATCTTTGAGATTGAAACAGATGCTTTAGGTTTTAGTTTGGGAGCAGTTCTTATGCAAGACCAGAAATGATAAGCAAATAATTGGTATTCATTAGCTGAAGCATAGAACGAGTAACTTTTAGGCTAAGCTTCCCAATAAACTTGAAGAGTTGCAAAACTTGGAACTTCAAAAGTTATTTGAGCACCCAAAAGTCATAATGAATCTAAAAATTCTTTATTGTTACGTGTTTTCATTTATTATAGTAGTTGAAAAGGCATAAAATTAAGTGTTATGTCCTTTCATTTAACATTTTTAATTAGCATAAATAGGGTTGAAGTTTCCACATTTTGGGAGGAGAATGTCAATATTAAAAAGCTTGTGCTTATTCAACCCTTTTGGTGTTATCTTTTCAAATTTTGCTTTAGATTTGATGTTAAATATCAACTCATTGGATTAATCTTGATCAAGCTAATCTTGGAGTGAGTTGTCTTAGGATTTAATAGTGATCATCATAGATTCTAGGTTTCATCTAAGTTAGATTTCTTTGTGAGTTTTTGCAAGGATCCTAGAAGGACCTCTAGTTTTGCATGTAACAAACATAGTGGGCGCTTATCATTTGGTATCATAGCTTAGAGTCATGCCAAAGACTCTAGGTAAATGTGAAACATTGATAATAAAAGAAAAGACAGTCAGTTTGATTAAGAAGGGGAAGTGAAAGAAAATATAAAAATCATGATAGCGAGCGTACATTGCACTATAACATTTTGTGCTATTATCATTCTTTTGATCTTGAAGGTTTAGAGGAGACCTTCAAAAATGAGTTGAATGCAACACTCATGTAGTTAATATTCTATACAAAAGAAGTGAATATCATTCAACTAACAAACCAATCTCGAGATGATGACTACAAAATGGCTTTGTAAGGCAAACGTAGGATTCAAGGACGAATATCTCGAAGAAAGGGAGAATGATAAGCAAATAATTGGCATTGGTTAGCTGAAGCATAGAACAAGTAACTTTCAAGCTAAGCTTCCCAATAAACATGAAGAGTTGCAATGCTTGGAACTTCAAAAGTTATTTGGACACTCAAAAGTCCTTTCATTTAACATTTTTGATTAGTATAAATAATCGTAGTTTCCACATTTTGGGAGGAGAATATCAATATTAAAAAACTTGTGCTTATTCAACCTTTTTGGTGTTATCTTTTCAAATCTTGATCAAGCTAATCCTGGTGTGAGTTGTCTTAAGATCTAAGAGTGACCATCATAGATTCTAGGTTTGATCTAATTTAACTTTCTTTGTGAGTTTTTACAAGGATCCTACAAGGACCTATAGCTTTGCATCTAACATAGTGGGTGCTTATCAAGAAACCAATTGCTTACTTTAGTCAAAAACTGTAGGGCAGAGCTCAAGCCAAGTCTATCTATGAAAGAGAACTAATGATAGATGTTTTATCAATTCAGAAATGGTGGCAATTACTAACTTGGACAGAAATTTGTGGTGGTTTTCAATCAAAAGGTTTGCATTAATACAAAGGGTCATATACAAAAGGAGGCAAGTTTTGTCAGCTACATCTTCTTTGATTCCTTCGATCCTCGAAATTTTCCATGACTGTTTTGGGAGGACATTCGGGGCAACGTACCTATAAAAGATTGGCTAACAAACTGTATTGAAAGGGAATGAAAAACTCAGTGAAAGAATATGTGGCTCAGTGCATGGTTTGTCAACAGAATAAAACAGAATCTTTATCTCCGGCGAGATTATTGCAACCAGTGCCAATTCCAGATCAAGTTTGGGACGACTTATCCATGGACTTCATTGAAGGTCTTCCCAAATTTAGAGGATTTGATTCCATCTTGGTGGTGGTGGATAGGCTAAGCAAATTCAGTCACTTCATTATGTTAACCCACCCTTTCACCGCCAAGCAAGTAACAGAAGTAGTCATCAGCGTAATAAAGAAATACGCTGATGAAAAAGGGCAGAGATGTGACTTATGAAGTAGGTGATGAAGTGTTTCTTAAGCTTCATCCATATAGAGAAAAGTTGTAGGCCCAAAGGCGAAATGAGAAACTGGCTCCGAAATATTATGGTCCTTATCATATTACGGAAAAAATAGAAGCAGTGGCATACTGTTTACAACTTCCACCTGGAACCACCAATCATAATGTCTTTCATGTGTCTCAATTAGAGAAGAACATTGGTGGATGGCAAGTTATTCACCCTAGTTTGCCAGAGTTACCTGATGACTTCGAAATGAATGTGCGAAATGGTTTTGGGAAAACGATGGGATTTGAAAATGAAAAAAGAAGTTTTGATTAAATGGTGCAATCAACCAGATTTCGAAGCCACTTGAGTCGAATTGGAAAATTTCAAGCTGCAGTTTCCTGATTTCCACCATATCAAGGTGGATTTCGCAGAGGGGGTATAAGACCTTCAATCATTCACACGTACCAAAGAAAGGGTAAAAAAGGAAAAGGGAAGAATGTTAGCTTCACAAAATAAGGAAGTGAGGACCATTTGCGTTGGGATTATGGGGGTTTTGGAAACTTATTTTGGGTGTGAATATTTTGGAAGCTCTTGAGGCTTATGGGAGAGAAGAGGCAGCTCTCAAATTCTGCAATGGTTCTTGTTGTATCTTTGCTTATTTATTCTTAATTGTGTTGTGTTCTTAATTCACTGGAATGTGGAAGCTATATTGTATCATCTGGATATTTCTTTCCAATCTCGTATCAACATCAGATCAGTTTGTCTCTGCTATTGTCCTTGTTGGGTATTTTCTGAGTGCAGGGAACTAAATACCTAACATCCTATCCCATAGGTGATGAACACCAAATGAAACTTAAATTTAAGGAGAGCAGTCATGGACAAAATTTGCATGATTTAAACCTACCTGAATACTTGACTCATCATCACCAACTCGAGAAATGATCTCTATGCATGCCCTAGTAAACTCTGAGAAATTTGCATTTGAAGTGCACATATCTCGAATGATTTTGATGGCTCGTTTCCTCACACTAACTCCGGTATCTTTGATTCTCTCAGAAATCTTTTCAAAATACTGCAAAATCAAGCACACTGTTGGAAGAGGGAATAAGGAATTAAAGAAAATCGAGGCACAAAATGAGAATTAGAACATGCATTTACAGACCTTAAAACCAAGATCAGGATGTGAGGCAATATGTCTGCCAACAAGTTCCAAAGCTGCTTCCCTGACAGATATCGCAGAATCACAAAACCTTCCTTCCACAGCCAGTTGCACACGTTCGTCTCCCAATACCTCTGGATCAGCTTCAACAATTATACTGACCTGCTTCATTAAATCAGATAAAACATATGTATAGTTTAAAATATAAGGTGATGTTAAAATAATAACAAATAAAGAAAGGGGAAGAGTATCACCGCTCGTAAAGCCTTGGCCCTAATTACTGGAGAATTTTCCCTTAAACTTGCCTGAATGAGGACAATTATATTTTCAAGAGTTTCAAGCACATCTATACATTAAATCAACCAAAAATAGTTTACTAACCAGAAGCATGTGAAGAATCTTATCAAAACCTCTAGAGAAAGAATTATTTTGTCCTAGTGCGAGAGTAATTTTCTTAACTGAATCCCTAGTCAATAAGGAGGAAGTATTGCCGCCATCCCTCACTATTGCCATAGATTTCAGTCTAGAGAGATAGTAAATAAATTTCTGCTCAGATTTTGGATCATCTTTGTACCACAGGCAGAGATAGAACCTGCAATATGTGCATTATCAGAATGATAGCAAGGCGCCAACAAGAAATTAAAAAATAAAATCACGAAATAAGGACGTCAAAACCATACAAACCAGCGAACAAATAGATGAAAATCATCTGTGGAACCAACTTCCTGGAGGTAATTCAGAAGCAACTGCTGAACAATTTCAATGTTTGAAACAAGCCACAAAGCATTGGAACCTTTATCTGACCAATCTTTCCGCTTCTCACTATCATTCTTGCACTGGGATTTGCAATATGATTGTAAGACTTGAAGTTGTTTTCTGCAATGACAAATTTGGCAGTACCAGCCCCGATTAGGAATTTCATTTTCCCTTCCAGTTCCTCCCATGCAATCTGCATGAAATAACCTCTGACAACCTTGACAGACAAGGATATACTTTTCGACCCTGCCATCCAAGCAAATAGAACAGACATCTTTAGGGTAACTCTGATCACCAACATCCTCTTTATTTCCCAACTCTTGCAATATCCAAAACTTGTCTGTGGCACAAATGACTGCATCACGTTTCAACCTTGCAGCAATCATGCCAAGAAAATCAATGGCCATAGAACGAGCAGAGATGTCTTTAGATTTCAGTCCGGCATTTTGAAGTAATAACACACAAAGAACCTGCAAACGGATATGCCTTAGGAGGAATGATAATTATAAAAATAATGAAGAAACAGTGTTTTTCAACTTTAAAGAATCAGTACGGAAAGATCACCACCTCCAAAATAGGAGCTGATGCAGGATATTCAGGTAAATTTAATGTTGTGAGTAGATCCAAAACCATATTTTCCATCATTACTTTCACTTCAGATGCATCTTGAGTCTTCACATTAGCAAACCGCTGAAGTACATGAGTCCAGAAAAGACAGCATGCCTCTGTAGCTGCTTCATGGCATTTGGTTGGGCAACTACTGTCAACTGAAACTTCAAAGATGGAATGACTATCTGATGCTTGCCTCAAAGCTTCAGGGAGGTTTGCACTATAATGTACTAACTGAATCAACAAGGCAGTAATCATTTGAATTTGACGTTGTTCTTCTTCTGGTAGATGATACGCCCTTAAAGCTCGTTTCGTGGATGGCAATTTGAAGAGCATCTGAACTAATTCATCTATCAAATAGTTACGATGTTGTGTATATGAATAAAATATCTGCACCAAGTTTGAATGTTTTCATCAGAAGATTTAAATGGCAGCAACCAATTGCATTAGGGACTATGTAAAACATATACAAAACAACACAACATTTCTTGTAGAAGAGAAGCAGAAATCCATACCCCACAAATTAAACCAATTGCCTTAAGTTGCAGGAGCTGAATATTGTCCACCAAAAAAGTAGAAAAGCTTGTTTTCACTAATTGAAGAATACAGCTATCTGGTAACCTCTCTATTAACAACAAATCCTTAAGTAAACCGAGAATGGTGCACATCTTCTGAAGAATAGTATTAACAGCATTAGATACCCTGTCAAAGAAAAAAATACATATATTACTCATTTGAATTCTTTAAAATCATTATAATGTTCAATAAAGGGACAGAATATGATAGGCACACTTGTTGAGTGCAGGCTTCCTAATTTTAGTAGTCTTAACAGCACGACGTTTCTTAGTCGATGAACCATAGCCACCATCTTCTTCATCTTCATTGACTGGAAAATCCAAAAAATAAAAAGTAAAAATACATGGAACTGATCAAACTTCATCTTTAAGATAGTTAACAAAGCGTTTTTTTAATAATTTCAGAAGCAATAGATAACATTACAATTAGAAACTTAGGACTTCTTTTTTTTTTTTTCTTTATGAAATATAGACTTAGAGCATGTTGCACCAGCAGTACGTCAAACAATATACATCAGCACAACATTGCCTTAAAAACATTTATTTAAAATAAAATGATTAACTTTCATTCAGGAAAAATAAAAGAATACACGTGCATACAAAAAAGAAGCCCAAGAAAAGGGGAGCTCCCCTTGCAAGAAGGGACTCCAATTAAGCTATACATGCCTAAAGTATATTACAATAGATTTTTGAAATTGAAACCCACAAAGAAACGTGAAAACAAGCGAGGGACCATAAATCTGAGGGATCCCTATCCACCATAAAAACATATGATACAAGGGTTTAAACATAGTTTGTTTAAAAAATTAAAAGAAAAAAGAACATGATCAATATTCTATTAAGCGCAAAGTCCATGGTACAACAAGGTCAAAGAATTATGGAAACACCACAAATTGAACTCCACTATAAGAATCCGAATCCAAAGAACACCTTGAAAAATCTTTTACAATTCTCCATCCAAATTCAGTCTTCCAAAATTTTCCATCCAAATTCAGTCTTCTAAAATTTTCCATCCAAATTCAATCTTCTGTTCTCTGTCCAATTCTTTTGAGGGACAAAAAGAATCTAGATTAAACTACTAACCTTCAAACACACCATTTTCACTGACTTTATGCAATGCACGATAAGAAGGATCATAAGCACACATAATATCCATTATGTGACGTCGGGAGAACTCTAGAATTCTCTCAATGATCTGATAGAGATAGAAGGAAAAAAATGGTTAGTCATCAATCTTCAATGAATCATGTATCATCAGCAATCAGCAACAATTCTAAAATCGTGAAGTGCACTGAAGAAAAGTAGTCCTTCTGGGGACTTGATTGCAATTTTAAAAAGTAAAAAAAAAAAAAGAAATAAAAAAGAGCTTTATCCAATGAAGTAAAATGCACATTGTATAGAATTTATGTATAGATACAAAATTAGAAATTAGCATGAAGTTTGAGATAGTGAAAATGAAGGATTAATTTTTACAGACAAGCAAAGTTTAAGATCAAACACATAATCATATATCAAATGCCTAAATTAAAACATCTCATCACCAAATAAGTTCTCATCTCTATCTCTTCCATCCATCATTCAGATTCATAGCGCTCCATACTCTCCCTGCTTGTTTAAATCTTATTTCCATATTCCTTCAAGTCCACATCTTTAAACCAACAACTTTGTTCAATTTTTTTTTCTTTAGTTTTGGAAAAAAAAAAACATCAAACTTAAAAGAGATCCATGCACTCAACACATTGAAGAGCCAGACGTAGCTTAAGTGTGAAGCACGCCTAACAGTACACAAATTTTTTTGATAAAAATGGTCGTCAGTGAGCAGATATGCCAGAGAACAAACCTCGACAGAATAATCAGGATAACACAAATGCAAGCAACTAAAAGAACAAACCTCTTCTTTGTAAAGCAACTTTGGCATTTGGTCGTGAGCCATTATTGCCAGAGATGCATGTATGGACTCCAAAGCACAAAAGATGGTTGCAACCGCATCTGAATCTGACTAAAATACGATAGGAAAAAGAAATTCGAATTAGGATAAGGAAACCATAATGCAATGGCAGCAACCAAGCTGAGAGAAGCAAGTCATTTTCTACTCCAAAGAACTTTCAGACCACAACGACAACGAAACCAAAAAACAGAAGGACAGCAGCAGCATCAGTTCCCACAAAAAAGTAGAGAATGATTACTTCCACCATACAGATGTTTCATTCAAACAACAGTTGCTTTACCATTAGAGCACCAAATTCAGTTATTGTACAACTTTTGTAAGAAACTTCAACTGCATAAGAAGTAAGAACCAAAAAATACAAACAGGGAGAAGGAAATGTGTCATCTAAGAAGCATGGACATTCAGCAACTGTCCATCTTCAATATTTATGCCAATAATTGAAGTTTTAGCCAGATTTTAGTGGGAGTCTAAAGGCTAAAAGGAAGACTGATAGCCTGCCACCAAGTTGCAAGAAAACCATCTTATACATCTCCCCCTCCCTTCACTCATGCTTGGGCATTTCTAATTTTTGGGACGTTTTCCTCCCCTTTCTCGTACTTCGGCATTCCTTTAGGTTGTAAGTTTCAGATTTTTTCAGTAATTTCCAGTTTCCCTCCCCTTTCTCATACTTCGGCATTCCTCCCAAAGGTAAAGCCATGGGCAGACTGTTGTCTGATACTGCCAAAAACAGTGGCTTTTTCTTAGATTCTTGGAGTTTAAATTACAAAATGGGAGGTCGGTTAAATTTCTGAAGGATTTTCCAGTTATCTTTGATATTTCAATCATTGAGGATTGCTGAAAAGAAAACTCAAGAGATTGGAATTTGAGCCTTCCAAAAGACATTTTTATGAGAAATTGAAGAGAGCTGGATGAGCCTTGTACAGTTGATGGATGTAGAAATATTAGTCTGTCTTATCCCAAAAAAGGAGAACACCAATATGGTGAAGGAGTTCAAACCCATTAACCTAAGTGTCTATAAAATCATGAATAAGGTCCTTGCTAATCCCTTAAGAGAACTGTTGCCCACAACTACTTATGAGGCGTTTAAGAACTCAAGGACGGACATTTGTACAACCTATAGAACAGTTCCTATTCAAGTAAGGTTGTAACTATTTATGAGGATCAGAGAGCTTTCTTAGTGGGGAGGCAAATTCTTGACCAAGCTCTTATTGCAAACGAAGCCATTGAGAACAATCAAGTGTATAAGGAGGAAGTGATTTTCAAACTTGAGTTTGAGAAGGCTTATGATCATGACGAACGGGATTTTCTAGATAAGTTGTTGCATGAGAAAGGTTTTGGGCATAAATGGAGGATGTGGATGTGGGGTTGTGTTAGAAATGTGAATTACTGTATCCTCCTACCTAGGGCTTTTGATGGGAGGTAACTCGAGGGCCATGTCTTTCTAAGATCCCATTTCTGAAAAGATCTGTAAGAGGTTAGCTTCTTGGAATAAAAGTTTTTTCACTGAAGTTGGTAGGCTAACTCTGATCAATCGATGCTTAACAACATTCTCATCTATTATATTTCCCTCAAGCTCATAGTTCGGTTTGTCAGAGCCTTAAGAAGTCTATGAGAGATTTTCTTTAGAAAGGGTGGATGAAGGGAAGGGTTCTCATCTGGTTAGTTGGTAGGTTGTTGGGTGCCCCGTTAACCAAGGAGGGAAGGAAATTGGTAAATAAGGCTTCAAACAAAGCTTTGTCCAAGTGGCTACGGCGTTATTCCCTTGTGTTGAATCCTTGTGGCCAGAATCATTGCAAGTAACCATGGTTCTCATCCTTTTTATTGGGTGGCTAAAGAGATTAAAGACACATACTGAAATATGTGGAAAGAAATGCCGCTTGAGCTTCCCACTTTTTCTCGTTTGGTCCGTTGTATTGTGGGGATGGTAAGGTTACATATTTGTGGAAAGATAGTGGGTGGGGGATAATCCCCTTTGCTTTCCATTTCCTCATCTTTATCATTTTCTTCTTTCAAAAATCGCCTTATCTTTGATTTTTTGGTTCAGTCCAGAAACTATGTGTCCTTTTCTTTTGGGTTTTTCTGTCATTTGTCCAAAGAGGTTGCCTCTCTTCTTTCTTTGTTGGGCCTGGACGAGTCCATTTCTTGGGTTGGAGAAGGAATATTCATGTCTGGAGTCCAACCATTGTGAAAGCTTTCCTTGCAAGTCTTTCTTTAGGTTGTGGTAGGATCCCTCACTTGTTAGTGAGTCGGTCTTTGATGTGATGTAGCGGATTAAGATTCCAAGTAATATAAAGTTCTTAACTTGGCAAGTCTTGCTTGGCCGGGTGAACACTTTAGATAGGCTTGCTAGGAAAATGTCTTCGTTAATGGGCTTTTTCTGTTAAAATCTTTGTTAGAAGGCAGAGGAAAATCTAGATCATCACCTTTGGGACTGTCAGTATGCGAGGTTTGTGTGTAGTTGCTTGTTTGATGTTTGAATTGCTGGCCAAAGGAATATTCTTGCAATGATCGTCCCCTTCATCCGCCTTTCAGAGAGAAAGGACCTCTTCATGGTTTGTTGGGGTGTTGTGTTTTGAGATGGGGGAGGAACAATAGAGTGTTCAAAGGTAATAGGAACCCTTGTGAGGTTTGAACCTCATGGGTGATGTGTCACCTTGGGCTTCAGTATCGAAGCTTGTTTGTAATTATTTTCTAGGTAGCATCTTACTTAATTGGAATCCCTTTTTCAAGAAAGGTTATTTTTGTGGACTTGTTTTTTGGTATGTCATTGTATTCTTTTATTTGTTTCTCGATGAAAGTTGTTGCGGCTATAAATAATTTAAAAAAAATAAAGAAAAAAACAGAAAACAAAAGTATTCAAGGCAATGCATCAATTATTTGAATGAATGCATTAGAAAAAGTTACTTTTTACATAGAATTAACACACGGCTCACTAAGAGAAAATGTTCTTGATTCAAGGACTCGATCATCAATGGTTTACCATGAAGACAATTCAAGAAAACGGGAACGAGCACCAATTAAGAATATGAATAACAAAACCATTTAAAAAAAGGTAACTCACATGTTCACATTCTTCAACAGACAATCCTTCTGCTCTATGAATCTGATTATCTAAAACCTTCAACAGCCTCGTCAGCTTATCTAGAGGAACCAAATGAAGAAGTTTCTTCGAACGTATGGACATTATTTCATTGACAAGCATTCGAAGATCAGTAAGAGGAAGAGCCAGCCACTCTGATTCATCACGATCATCATCGACAATTTCAGCTCTACCACAAAAGTCCTCTAAGAACTCACAAGATTTTGCAAGGGTGTTGTCTACAATATTCAAAGTAATATTTAGTCCATGAAAGATGAAAACAAAACTTGTGAGGTGAAATACAGAACAGCATCCATATACTAGCTCAAGAAACGTTTGTAGAACAACCTTGAAGCTCAGAAGAGCCAGTTCTACCAGAAGAAGTTTCATCTCGGACTTTCTTCTTAGTTTTTACTTTTCTAGAAGATGAGATTGGCGTATCCTGTAATTTTTTTATAGCCAGGATTAGCAAAGCACAAGTAATAAAATAAAGAGACTGGAAACCCTAATGCTTGCATACATTAGTAGGCATAGTTTCAGGTTCCATCTTTTGACTTTGAGTTGTTCTAGAGTCTCCTTCAACTTGATTTCTAATATGTAGTCTTTGCTCAAAAACTTTCCTATCAGGTACTGTACTGCTGGAGACATGCTCCATAATAGGACCTGAGAAACTTGAACAGCACAATAGACAGTAAGTTCAAAAATAAATGATTGACTTCAGGAATAAAAGTCATCCAAGTAAAATAAAATCAAACAAAAAGGTAAATGAAAAGATTAAAATCATCTTCATTCTTACTTTCCTATTTTCATGGTTTATCGTAACCCTTTTTCCTAAATATTATATTTTTACAATTTCCCGCCCCTTAAAATTACCAATGGGGCCAGAACATGATGCACAATCAAACAGTAATTTTATTGTTTAAGAAATAAAAGGGAACTCATCGGATCTGAAGCTTTTGAATTCCTTGTACACCTCAACCCGTTTTTGGAGGGGGAAAAAATGCTAATGTATTCCAAATAAATACTATGAACAACCTAGGAGCTAGATAGAGAGAAACCCCCTACAAAGAAAAACCTTCCAATAATTTAAACATCAAAAGACTATAGTTATATAGAATATTTCTAGAGCTTGATCAGGAGCAAGAAGCAGAATGGTGTACAATAATAAAAACAATTAAAAGAAGATAACTTGTCTTCGAAATTTGGAACTCCTAGGTCCCACGTCAAACATAAACATTCCACAAAGCATGGACAATTCTTCCCAACTCCAAACAAGCATACACTTGACTGATAGAGCTATTTATATATCACAAAAAGTGACAATATCACGCCAAATTTGCTCATAATAGGAGATTCAAAAACTTTTTCATTACATTGGAGAAACAAAATAAGATGGTTTGTGTCACTCAATTTACATTTCAAAATATGTCAAGATATAGTTACATTAAGTCATTGATATTTCCATTAAATAAGGAAGAAAAACATTTCAAGACTTCGTTTACCTGGAGCAGTATAACTGAAGGCATCACCATCATGACGTAGAACTTCCTCATAGAGTTCAAAAGGCTCCACAGACCCTTCTTGAAGAACCTGAGCATCTTCTCTGAGATTTCTGTTGATGGCACCAAAGTGAATAATAATATCAATATGAACATGGAAAGAAATCTATCGCATGTAACTCTCCTTTTAGTTTATAGGAAGCGAAATCAACTGTTTTTTCCCCTTCTCTTGAAAAGAAAACAACACTTTTCATGGATAAAATGAAAAGAGACTAATGCTCAAAAATACACAATGCCAGAAAACATAGGAGAATTAGAAGACAATAGAGACCATAAACTTAAATGGAGAAAATAAAAGCATCCGAATACAAGTTTGTCTTGAATAGAATAATTAGCAAAAACTTGAACGAAAAACATCACATAGAGGCTAGAATACGAGCAAAACCCAAACGATGCATCCATGGAATTTATTTTTCAACCATATTAGACAGCCAAAAAGGAAAACAGCCGCCTAAAGGCCTTAGGAACGAGGAATCACTAAGTCAAATATGGAGACAATGTACAGCATAATTCAGTAATGCAACTCTAGTTAATCGACAGATATCAACTACGTATTGATGATCCAGCAGTTCACAGTAACTAAGTTTAGTGAGGGATAAATCTCCGGAGAGTAGCTAGCTGGGACGTCTGGTAGCCTACAGACTTCCACGATTGAAAGATGACATAAACTAGTATACTATGAAAATCGAAGCAGTAACCGCCGCGTATACCTTCACTAATCCAAATTTGTCGGCTACTACTGATAATTCTACAGTTAAATTTTGAAAATGAAGGCTATAGATGCTGCTATTCGCATTAATCAAGTAGTTCTAACTTCAAAAATGGATAATTTAAAACCCAAAAGCGAAAGACTAGTTGCATTGCTGAATTACAACTACGAGATAGAATAATCCTAAATCAACGGTCAAAAAGTAGAGATTTCAAAAAAAAAAAAGTGAAGTTCCTGAAAGCATTTCCGTGGAGGCAGAAATAGTAACACCGCCAAATCCACAAAACAGTAGGAGCGAACCAAAATAGAGTCAACCGAAGTGAAGAATTAGGAGAAAAATGAAGTTCGAAATAGAGAAAAAAGAAATTGGGAAACTCACAAGTAAGAGACATCAGTAGCAAGAAGCAGATCAGCGATCTTCTTAGAGTGAGGGAGAAGATCAGCGGTGGAAGTAGCATAGGTAGCGTCGGGGTGATCGAAGAGGCGAAGGTGAGGGTCAGAGGCGCCAAAGAAGACCGGAAGTGATGGCAAAGGCAAGCAAGGAGCAACTTCAGAGTGTATAGTATTAGACAAGCCGATGCCGCGGTTGGAGGAGGTAGAGGCAGAGGAAGAAGCAGAAGCAAAAGCAGAGGGCGGCAAACTCATGGAGAAGAAAGCCGGAGAGGAAGAGCATGAAGAGTAAAAAGGCTGAAGGAAGTGAAATCAAGGTTGAATTGAGAAGGATGTGAGTTTTACAGAGGAGAGGAAAAGAGGGAGAGAAGAAGATGGAGCCCTAGCGATAGAGGAAGAAAGAAGAGAGAGAGAGAGAGAGAGAGAGAGAGAGGCCAAACCAAAAGCATATGGCGGGGAAATTGTGTTTATGGGCAAAAATTGGAAATTTTTTGGACAGATAAATATTTTAATTTTTGGAAAATAATGATAATTATGAGCAGACTGCGAAGAAACTGGAGGAGGTGATGGTGAGGAAACAGTGGAAATTTGTGTTCGTGTTTCGCCTCCTCCTTTGGTGGACTCCATTTAAGTAGGACTCCATACTCTTATTACTTACCTTTTCTTTTTCTTTTTTTATTCTTCTTTTTTCTTTTTTTTTTTCTCTCCCTCTTTTCTCTCCTAAGTTTCAACCTACCACCCCAACTCAACCTACTAAACTAATCTTACCCACGTGGATAGTTTTATCCACCTCTCTTTCTTTCTCTTTAATTTTCTTTGAAACAATATTTGTTATTACCAATACCAATCAAATTATCCTATAACTTTTTAAGTTTATTTTGAGACAAATTATTTTGAATCACAAAATCCAAATATGTTTAAATACAACAAAATGGTAAAATACAATTTTTAAAAAAAATAAAAGAATTTGGCAAACTATTCTATTTACAACCCATAGTAAAATTTTTAGCCAATGAGTAGTAGTCCAAAAGGGCATGTAAAATACATAAAAAATCTAGTCCAAACACACAAGAAACGTTAAATACACGTTGGTGATATGATCTAAATCACGTGATTTACCCTCAACATTTCGACTTCTTCCCCATTCTTCTCCTTCTTTCTCGAGTGAAATGAACAAACATAAACCTAGTTGACTTCATCCTCATTCTTCTTTCTTTTTTCTTGAGTGAAACAAATAGCTTTAAGACCTAACACATAAAAAAGAAAGAATCCCATCATGGTAGATTTTAGACATGAATAACGAAAAACGAATCTAAATTTACCCTAATTGCTAAGGTAAACATGCATAAATCTAAGCTACTTATTTAGGATTTATCAAGAAAATACATTTTATAGCTTCTAAATCACTCAAATATCTTTACACGATCTTCACCGGACCACCACTAGTAGTCATCTATATTCTCCAGACTCAAAACCGAGTTATGGAACCCAATAGATAAAGAAAAAAAGTGGGAAAGAGAATTGAGAGAGAAAATAATGGAATAATATTAAGGGATATGTGTGAATTGGTTTTGGGGAAAAATTAAAGTGTAAGTTAATTAAGAGAAATTAAATTAACCAAAAGCTCAAAGGTATTTTAAATTTTGGAAAGGGAAACTTACGTAAATGTAACAAAACTATAAACTATTTACGACCCGAATAACAAGCTCATTAAGGCAAATTATTTTTTCAGAATTCCTTATTTGTCCTTAATCTTTTATAACAATCTTTCAAATATGATTTTCTTCTTCTTTTCGATTTTTTCACGATCGTCGTTTTTGAGTTATTCATCTCGTCTTTTATATATCTTTCATCTTGATCATTTTTTGCATTTTTCGTATTTTTCAACAACATAT
This sequence comes from Cucumis melo, assembly GCF_025177605.1. Taxonomy (NCBI): domain Eukaryota; kingdom Viridiplantae; phylum Streptophyta; class Magnoliopsida; order Cucurbitales; family Cucurbitaceae; genus Cucumis; species Cucumis melo. The sequence goes on along the minus strand of NC_066863.1, from coordinate 21,080,106 downwards.
TCACTCTCATATCCATCACTTTGATAACATCGTTTCTCTTCTTGTCATCTTGGACAATCAAGATTATGTATTGCTATATTAATATCGTCTCAGTGATTTTGGTTTCGGTGACTATTCTAAATATTGTTTTTTCTTTGAACTATTTGGTTGATTATAAAATTTTGTTCAGAATTATATATTTCGGTATGAATCTGAATGTTTAGAATATGTAGGTATTACTGTAAGACATCCTGTATTTAGTTATGAAGATCGTTAAAGATTTTGATTACTGTTTACGTCGATTTAAGAATTTATATTTCAGTATGAATGTCATTTTTGTTTTTTGTTGTTTGTAAGACTTTAAAGTTTCTTTTTCGTTTTGAACTTTTAAAAATCACTATAAGAATTGTGTATTTTATTATGAAGATCGATAGTTTAAAGTTTTTAGGATAATTTTCATTGAATTACTTGATCGTTTACTTCTATCAACATTATCGTTTAACAATATATAGACGATCGTTTTGCTATATGAACACGATCGTTCATCTTTAAGAACACAAAATTTTTCAATATTTTGTATGATTAGTGTCTTTAAACGATCATGTATTAAAATCAATACGATTGTTTAAACGATTAGCGTTTTTAAACAATCGTGTATCGAATTCAATATGATGGTTTAAACGATCAGTGTCTTTAAACGATGATGTATCAAGTTCAATACGATGGTTTAAACGATAAGTGTCTTTAAACAATCGTCTATAGCTTATTCTATACGATGATTTAATTTATTATATACAATCGTCTACTAGTGTTAAATGATCATTTAGCATTTATTATCTTCTTTGTACGATCGTTTAGTATTCTTTTATTACATCTAAATACTTAATTATATTTTCTTCTTTTCCATATTAGAATGTCTATTCCTATTGTTGTTTTTTATGGAGGTCAATGGAATGGCTGCAATGTTTATGAGAACTACTCAGTGTCCGGAATTTTAGTAGATATTCGAGTCGGCTTTAATTCTTTGGTTTCTCTGACATGTGAACAACTTGAATTGGATGAATCAGTAGAATTATCTGTTTTACTTGATTTTGGTAAAAGTAATGTTCAAACTGTGGTGCCAATAAAGAAGGACGATGATGTTGCTTGGTATTTAGCTTTTGCTAAATATGCAACTAGTAGACATCCATTAGTTGCCCATGTAAGTGTTAATTATTTAGGAATGTCTTCTTCATCTAGTAGTGTACGGGAGAATGTTGATATGTAACTGAATATAGGTTTTTCTTCTTCTATTTCATATGATGAAGTTATAAGAGACATCTCTTATTATTTTGATTTGAAGGAAAAAAGCTTATTTGAAAGAAAAGAAGTGTTTTTAAAGTGTTTTTGCATAATAGTAGTGAAGAACAACTTTCAATTTAGGACTACAGTATCAAATTTGAGGTCTCTTGAATTTAGATGTCTGCAAGAAGACTGTAAATGGTATGTAAGAGCATCTCGTTATAAGAAGAGTGATTTATAGATGCTACGAAAATACATTTCTGACCATGATTATTCATTGAGTACTACCCAAAGTTCTCACATGCAAGCTTGTTCAACAGTAATTGATAATTGTTTGATAGATGATTTTAGATTCATGTCTACTGATCGTTCAATTTCTAAAGAGATTGTGCATAAGGCTCATACAAATCTTGGAGTTAATATAAGCTACCAAAAAGCTTGAAAGGCGAAAGAACATATGGTAAATATATTACATGGTGACATAATTTAATCGTATGCATTGATTCCAAGATTCTTTGATCAGTTTTGTATATCAAATTTAAATTAATTTGTAGATAGATGTGGATAGACTAATATCACAATCTATTTAGATAGACCAATATTGGCATCTTTCATATTCTTTCTGTTCTTTTTTGTCTGTGCCGATAGAAATGTGTTTTTAATTATTATAGGTACGCATTGCTTTAGAAAGTTGAGGGGGAAGGGGGGCTGACAAACAAAGTAACCACTAAGTTAATTATAAATATTAAAAAATAAAAATTTTTCTTTATATATATTATATAAAGACAATATAGTTGGGGAGGCTCGAGCCCCCCTAGGCCTATGCTAAATCCGTCGGAGGGTGGAAATATTGTAAACCTATTATTTCTGTTGATGGAACATTTTTAAAGTGTAAGTTTGGTGGCATCTTATTAACAGCCTCATCACAAGATGGTAACAATCAAATCTTCCCTTTAGCTTTTGCTATTGTAGATTCTGAAAATGATGTATCATGGACATGGTTTTTTGAGAAGATAAGAGGTAGTTTTTCAGAGCGGGCTAATTTAGTCATTGTTTCTGATAGGCATCTTAGCATCCCAAAAGAAGTTTTAAGAGTGTTTTCTGATGTTGAATATTGTGTGTGCATAAAACATCTTTTAAGTAACTTGAAACTCCATTTTAAGGATCTACTACTTGATAAGTATTTCTTTAGTTGTGCTTATGCCTACACTGTTGAAGAATTTGAGTACCACATGAGATGCATGGAATCTGTTTGTTCAAATATTACAGATTATCTTAGTAATGTTGGTTTTGAGAAGTGGTCTTAGACATATTCACGTAGACGAAGGTATAGAATGATGACATCAAATTGTGCAGAAAGTGTAAAATTTAGTGTTTAAAGATCTTAGAGAACTACATGTTGCTACGATACTTTGCTCAATTAGGAATGTATTGCAAAAGTGGTTTTATGAACGAAGTAAAGCTACTTCTACAATAAAGAGTCATTTGACTTCTTGGGCTAAGAACGTTCTGCGTTTAGAACGTAAAAAGTCAAGAAGATTATGGGTAAGATTTTTTTTATCTCGGACAGTTAGAGATAGATTTCTATCTTTGTTTATCCAATAGATAAAGATAACAATTTATCTGTTCCTGTCTCAGATAGACACTGATAGATTGATATCTATATGTATTTGATGTATACAGAGATTGAAATCTATTTATTCTTATTTTATTAATTGTCCTTATTTGTGTTGTGTATTAGGTTGATCCAATAAGCACGACTGAATATCAAGTAACGGATGAAAATCAACAGTTTATTGTGAAGTTAAAAGTGGGATGTTGTAGTTGTCGAGTAAGGGATGTTGAAGAAATTTCTGCTGTTCTATAAATGCTTAATTTAGATACCTATGCTTATGTATCTGAGTTTTATTATAGAGAAACACTATCAGCAAAATACAATGGTTGTATTCAACCTGTTGGATCTCATTTTGATTGAAGAGTTGTAGATTCTGTCATGAAAATATTACCTCCAGTCTTTAAACGGCAGGCTGGAAGACCAAGAAAACAAAGAATTTCATCTGTTGGCGAATTTAGTAATTCAACCAGATGTTCCAATTGTAATCGTAAAGGACATAATAGTAGGACTTGTAAGCAAGACAAGGTTTGAACAATTAATGAAAATGCGTACTCTTTCTCTCTTTCGTTATTATGTATACACGTTTGATATTAAATTTGATGGAGAGTTGATACCGTTTAGACAATAGATATATAAACTATCGCTTAATATTGTTTATGTATATTAATAAGATCGTTTAGACTTTACTAAACGATCGTTTAAAGATATATGCACGATCTTTTACATTAATGTGATACATATAAACGATCTCTTAATATTCTTTAGATATTAGTGTGGTATATATAAACGATCGCTCAATATTGTTTATGTGTATTAAGAAGATCGTTTAGACTTTACTAAGATCGCTTAAAGATACATGCACGATGAACATTTCTCTACACGAATGTTTTTATATCTTTATACAATTTTTTTGTAATATCTATCTAAACAAATACAAACATTCAGTCAAAAGTACAAGAACCAAATATATATTTATTTACCAAAAATATTTATTTGCTAAAAGTTCCAGTACATACTATTATCTAAACAGTTTCATGTTTTCCTCAGTTAGACAATCATGGTCAGCATTTGTTACAAGGCATTCAATAAATTTTGAACAAAAAATGTCACAATCTAATTAACGCCCTTTTTGTAATGTGGTATTCGATCTGACTACTGGCCAAGGGCTATATTTGAAATGTTTTGAATGGAGATTCATTCCAATTGCAATTGTGAGTGATGGGTGCATCGTGCATACATTTCAAGAGCTTCATCAACAAGTTTTTTCTCAACATATTTTGGGATTGAGTCGAACACGTAGATCTTGCATTTCCTCATATCAGCTGCAATAGCCAACCAGTGTTCTATTATGTTGATGCAGCCAATCATATAGTTGACATCTCCCCACCCTTCTTTATCTTGGAAATCAAGAGCTGTATTAAAATAGTATTCCAAATCTGATTATGTCCATAGATTTAAATGTGTTGTTGTGTCTATCCATTTAGCTTTCTTATTGTCTGCTGTCAGCACACGAGTATCAAAAAGTCATTGCCAAACTATGCAGTGTTGTTTATTGATTTCAGTCTTGAAGAACGAGTAAAAAAATTTAGTCAAAATATAATTATGCAGTTTAAATTCTATAGAAAAAAAATTAAAGAATAACAACTTACTATAAACGCGGAATCTATTACTCTAAAAGTATACTTGCAAAGTTGCTTGATATGCAACATTTTTTTTCTGCAAGTGGGACAATAGCAAATCCATGATCGCTTAGTGAATAGAAGTGATAGTTTAAGCGATCGTTTAGCAAATACAAGCGATCGTTTACAACATTCTTTTCTTTACTAAGCAATTGTGTAATATATATAAACGATGGTTTGGTTAGATAAAGTATATTGTACTCGATCGTGTATTTTTATATATAAAACGAAATTTGGAAAAAGTACTTACGTCTCCTAGTATCCATGTGTTTTCTTCAAGCTTTTTGAAAAAAAGTTTCTTTCTGGTTGTGGAGACTACTTTCCTTTCTTCATGAGTTATTTTTTTTATCTTTTCCAAGATAAGTATGCCTTCCATAATTTTGGATCCACTTGCCACATGGGATCATATCTATCTACATCTTTGATTTCGACATGACAGGTATTGTAGGTTCTGATATGACCTCAGTAGATGTTGTGGGTAGATTAACTTGTTGATCTTGATCAGGCACCTTTTTATTTGTTATTTTACATAACTTCCTTCTCTTCATTGGTTTTTGTTGTTTATTTATTTCCTATAATGCACAAGTTAACTAAGGAAAAAAAAAAAACAATAGTAATTGATGCAAAGTACTTCAGAGTTCTTTTATATACATACCAATATAGATTCTAAATCAATTGTAGAACTTTCTTTCTCCGTTACTGGTTCATTTTCAACCGCTTCATCATTTTTTTGAATCTCAACCTGTTGTTATGGTCTTTCCTGTAATGTATGATATTAGACAAGTAACAAATTATTAATTTAAAGGACTACACATTTTGTTGTGTATACATACCAATTGACATTCTATTTTTTCAGTTGAAGTAGATTGCTGCACATTTTCCATTGTTTGATCCTCAGTTACTTGTTCATTTTCTTTTTCTATGTCAACCAAAGTAACTGCTTGATCATTTTTTTATATTTCCTACAATGCATGATATTAGATAAAAAACAAACTCTTAATTCAAAGGACTACATAATTGTTGTGTATACATACCAGTTGAGATTCTTCATTTACAATTGAAATTGATGGTGACACTTCATGAATTTGTTCAGTTTGATGCTATGGAGCCATTGCAAGTTGTTTGCGAATACTACTTGATGATGGTAGTATCTTACAAAGTGGAAGAGGTTGGCTCATAAGTGGAAAAGTAGTAATCATTTCTGGCATGTCTTTTTCTTTCTGACTTTGAGCATTTATATTATCCGATAAATATCTTATAGTCAATAGCAAGCCTGCTTCCCTAATATCACTACCTGATTCCTCTTATGTTTCCTAAACAAAATGAGAAAAAAAAATGATAATAAGAAAAAATACAGTTACTTATTTAGAATGTAAGCAATTTTCAACAATATAAAGCAGTAAAGAATGAATGAAATGTTAACTTTTGGGTTTTCTCTTGATGTTCAGTATGTTGTTCTTCAACATATGGTTGGTCATTGGTGATCATATCTTCTTTATTTTGATGATCATCATTGTCATTCTGATGAGTATGTGTTGGGTTTTATGTCCTAAAACTCGTAGATAGTAAATATAATCAATTGACTGTCATTAATAAAGTGTTTTATTTCAATAAGTGTTATTGATTATATTATTAGTTTTGTCTTAATAACCTACATCCAATAAACTAACATCCTAAGCTGTTTGATGAGTCTTAAATAGTATGTAGAGACATACGGGGATCAATGTTCAAGATTAACTTAAAGGGTCTATAGTATAGGGTTAAGGTTGGGTACCTTATCCTGTTAACACTATGGATACGACTCACTTTGTATTTGATACAAACACATTGATATAATGTGTTCATGTATGCGACATGCGAGTGAGGGTATCCTATGCAATGAGTTTGCATAAGACTAGACCACGAAATAGTAATCACTAGATGTAACTCCGTTAACTAGTTGGATTTCTATTTCATTAGGATGACCTAGGTGACTTAGTCTTAATCCTGAGTGTATTATGAACTCCTGTTTGCGAGGGATTGTCCTTTGATTTATATGGGTGAGAGTGGCCAAATTGCCGACTCAATATGCTTATCATTTTGGGGACAAGACCGAGTGGGGAGCTGGGAACATAATCACACAAGATGGAATTCACTCCTTCCCACCTTTAGGGTAAGTAGATAAGTGTTCCCTTAAATGGTGTCTCCAGGACTTGAACAAAGGGCCCTACCCTCTCTATGGCACGAGAGGGGTTTCTGTTTAGTGGTTGGACCATAAACAGGTTGTTCATTAGAGGAGCACTGGTATTTAAGGACTAGGGTAACCCAGGGGTAAAACGATAATTTGACACAGCTGGTGTTACGAACACTTGTGAAGGACTAACTTACTGGTATTGGTCTATATTCGTAGACACAGAAATATATCTACAGTGAGAAGAGTTCAGTTGTGAGTCTTTAGTGGAGTGTACACACAGTTAACGAATATTGATTAATGTAGTTAATGAGTTTAGCTAATTAATCTCATATCGTTGTAGCTTCTGATCTGTAGGTCCATTAGGTCCCCTTCCTAGCTCATAAAGAGTAATGAGATTTATTTATATTGGTTGTAATTTGAAATGTTCAAATTTACTTTGGGAATTAATATAATGTATATTGATACATTATAATATAAAGTTTATTAGACTTTATTATATAAATTTAATTTTGGATATGATTCAAAATTAAATTACGAGAGAATAAAATATTTAAATAAGTTCAAATATTAGTTTAATTTGAATTAGATTCATATTAAAACTATAAGTTAAAATTTAATGTGTATATGATACATATTAAAACTATAGATTATGAGAGAAATTTATATTTGAATATGATTCAAATTATGGATTAAATTAGATATAAGATATTTAATTTAGAAATTAATTAATTGGAGAATTAATTAATAGTTTAGTTTAATTTGATTTAATTAAATTAATTAAATTAAAACTATAGGTTATGCGAGAGATATTTATTTAGATATGATTTAAATGAAAATATTAATTAAAACTATAGGGAACGTGGGTGGTTTTCCCACGTTTCCATTTATTATCTCCAACTTCCCACTTCTTCCGTCTGAAGAAGTGGGAATACTTTGCGTAATAAGGAGTGAGTTCTGCGAAAAAATTTTGCTCTCCCATTTTCTCTCTGACCAAAAATTTTCTCTCTAAGAAAAATTCTCTTATTCCAATTTTGATTCCCACAAACCATCTCAATCAGAGAATAGGAAGGTTTCCAAGTGTGGTGCTCAAATTGGTGATTGGTAGATTCAGAGTCGTCAATGAGCGTAAGTTTTCTTCTCTATATTTTTATTCAAAGCATGTTTAACCATAAAAATTGTTTTTGTAATTTTTTTTGCCAATGTATTGGTAATTTTAAGGTTCCAATTAAAATTGGGTTTCTGTAGTTTTCCGCTGTAAAGGGTTTTCATCCTTGCAGTATGATCATTCCCTTGATTTTGATTTTGATTCTAATAAACAAATAAAAATGAAAATAAAATAAAAAAATGGATTGTTAAACGATCGTGTATATAAAAGTAAACGATGATGTATCCTATCTAAACGATCATGTAACTTTGATAAACGATTGTTGAAATTTGATAGGCGATTGGATATTTTAGTTAAACGATCGTTTATTCAAACAACTGATAAACGAAATACTTTCTGAAAACAAAGTTTACATGGACAAATCTCTTCAATATCTGCTTCATTTCAGACAACTCCAATGACTGCTTTCTAATTGTGTCATCCATCCTAGAAACTATAGAAGTCAGTGTGGATAAATCCTTACGAACTTTTTTTTATTTCCTTCTTCAGTTTTTTGTAGGATTTCAAATGACTTTGTTGTTCTTTGTCATTGGACTTCTTTAATCTGCAACGTTTGTTGGTGATTGGATGCATTTCAGACTGGTCAACCACTATTTGACTTTGTTTCCTTCGTGGTGACAGTTGTGGAAATGAGTCTGATTGCTATAATATATAATTGATTGTTCATTGCTTCATCAGGAGTATTGACATCACTGTTGTTAATATCTGGAATGGATTCATCGTCCTCCATTTGCATGTTATCATCCCCTCAAATTCGACTCTCCATGAAAGCTTTCTCTTGGGTTGATAGCTTCAGTTTAGGTTTAACAACAGTCTGCAATGTTACAATTAAAGAATTGTTAATATAAACGATCGTTTATAAAATAATATGATACTACATATGGTATTCAATATAAACGATATTGCATTAAGCTAAATGATCGTATATGTTAAAAGGTAAACGATCGTGTAATTGTATTAAACGATTGCTGACAAGTTTTACTTACATTTTTGTTGTCGAATATGTTCTTCTGCAACATTTTGTAAGATGGAATTTGTGTACAATTGCATCTTAATATCCTAAGGATTGATCCCTTACTGTTTTTTGTGGCCAGTGCTCACTTGCAGTTGAGAGTACTTCATAAGCCCACACCTAAAATATTTAAACAAATATGTTAATCTTTGATGTTTAATTTGTATTTAATTAAAGTGTATAAACAAATAAAAATCACATGAAAAGCAAGCACGTAGCCTTTGATGTTGTAGTATGCCACTACTTTGGAACTTTTTGTCTTCTTTAACTCTTATGCTTCTTTTTCCCCTTGTAGACTTGTCTTCAAACTGTTGAGCAGACTAGTGTAGAAGAAAGTTGACCAATCAAAGTTCTAAAAAACTTCATCATCAACTCTTCCCAAAATATCCATATCAAACTGTGTTTTCTTATCCTTTTCGACCATCACAGTTTCAATAAAGACGACCAAGGCAACCTTCACAGCATCATGATCATTTGTAAACTCAAAATTCTTGAAAATTTTCTCAACTTCCAAGCATGTTATTATTTTCTTGTTTTTTGATCCGAATAGAAGGCTTTGTAGGCGCTTATTATCATAATCTTTCTCCAATGTTACATTGGCTGGCCATAATCTAGTTATGATGTTGAATTTTTTTTTGGGTGAAATGGACGTTTTTCCCTAAAACTGAAAACAGATTCCATTTGCATTGGCTTCTTCAAGTATCTGCCTCAGTAAAAAATGATGGATCAACTAGTCGTTGAAGACCATGTTGACATTCAACAATGGACCAAAAATTGTTTTGTCAAACATTTGCAGTTGTTCCTTGGTCAGTTTATCTTTAATAAGACTTCCAACCTTGTGCACTTGGTATGAGATAGTGGCAGGGAAGTACTTGTCGCTAGGTACGGTAATCCTGAAAATAATAATCATAATATACTTTCGTTATGTACACGATCGTTTATAAAACACTAAACCATATAAACCCTAAAATTAAATTATTGTTTACTTGATGTAACAAATCGTTTAATTCAAATAGAAAGACATTCATAATATAATTAATCGGCAAGTAATGATAAATTGAAACATTTAACAATCTCTAGAATAGAAGATTAAACAAATCTGAAAACCTAAACGCTTGAGAATAAGAATTTAAGAACAGAACGATAGTTTTCAAGACAGAAGTTGAAACGTTTGAAATATAAAGAAGACAAAGTGTAACGTTATAGTATGAAAAGTTCAGCAAAATACCTTTTAACGTTGAAGAGAAAAATGGACTGAAAGAAAAATGGAATAGGAAATCTTTGAGACAAAAAGCTGAATGATCAGTGCGTTTGTGTATTGCGAAGTGACAGAAAACGAAAAAGGCAATACATATATATTGGTTGTTTTTACCAAATGGACAATATTGTATATTCGCATGCCTTTTTTAAAATATTGAATTGCATTCCTTACTATTTAATATATATATAAACGATCATGTAATTAAGTCAAAATGATCTTTTAAAAGATGTAATTGGTCGCATTGTTAAACGATGGAAAAAATATATAATGTTAAACGATGATGTTGTACAACTAAACGATCGTGTAGGATATCATTTATAAGATGTTGTTAAACGATGATGTTGTATAATTTACGGGATCGTGAAGTATATTATTTAAGCGACTATGTATTTATATGATTAAATGATAATATTGTTGAATTTAAACGATCGTGGTAATAAATGTAATTGATCCCTTTATACATTTTACAAGATAATGTAGGATATAAAGAATGAAATGGAATACAGATTTCTTAAGTATAAAATAAAGAAATTTTTGAAAGTTAAATTTAAAGATTTGAAGCTTTACAAATACTATAAATCATCTCTAGAATATTGAGAAATTTGTAGGTCGAAGGATGAAGCAGTATCAATGTATTCTTGAGTTGACATTCTTCTTTTATTTTTCTTTCTGTCTTCTTCTTGTGTTGAGACTTTTGTCTTTTTTTGTTGACGAACATTATTTTCCTTTTGCATTTCTTTAATTTCTCTCTTGTTTCATTTTGTTTCAACTTCTTGTGGTGCATACTCTTGACTGCTATCAGTGTCAATTTCTTCTTCAGTTTCAGTTTTAGTTTCGTTATTATCAAACTCATCCTCTTCAATCAACTTTTGTTTTTCTTTTATTGTATCTTTTATATTTTCTTCCCCTTGTTTTTCTATTTTTTCTTCAATGATTACAATATTTTTCAATTGAATCTAGCTTCGTTTTATTTTGTCTTCCTGGCTCCTATTTTCAACTTCTTCTTCTTTTTCTACATCTTTAAATTCAATTATCTAAATGTAAAAAGAGAATGTGCTGTCAAAATGATTGTGCAAGAAAATGTAGACAGTCGTGCAATATAAAGATTTTTTAAATATGTATATACGATCATGAAACCAGTTGAGTAGCAAAGAATTAAAAAAATATATAAATTAAAGAATTACAAACTAAACAAACAGTCATGTGAAATATATAAATGATCATTTAGTTAAATTAAACGATCATTTAATATACGATCGTGAAACAAATTGTATATTAAACAAATTAAAACATGTATCAATACGTGTGTTTTTGTTGTTCCTAAATGAATAAACTAGTTGTTCTTTTCGTCTTCTTCATCTATATGCAAGCACATAAAGTAAGAATGTTAGAGACATCATGAAGAAAACACATCCAGACAGATAAATTATATCTGTCTATACGAGTTATATTTATTATTTGGAAAAGAATTAAACCTGCGGAAATATTTGTGTTTTGAGTGTTTCTAAATTTGTAGTTGCTATTGTTTCCAAACTACTTTGTGTTTCCAAAACGACAATTTCCTGTAAAGCAAAAGAAACAATATAATTGTGTTTTATTTAGAAATTGAGGAACATTAAACAAAACAAAGGAGTACATAATGAATAAGGCACTAACCGTAAGGCAATGTGTTGTTGCATACTTCACCATTGTATTAACTTGTTCATCATCATCAAGAAGATTAAGGCTACAAGTAGGTGGTCTATTTTTCTCCACGACTTTTGTATATGCAATTTCTTTCTCATTCTGTTGTTGTTGAAGTTTGCCTGATGGTGGTGGAACATTCAAGCTTGTCATAATCATTGTTAACATGCTTTTTATTTCTTTTATTCTTTGTCTTAATAATATTAGTTCTGTTTCTATTTTTTCTTGATTTTTATGATTTCTCTTATTTCATTTAAGGTTTTATTTGTTTCATTGTTTTTTTTCCATTTCTTTCTCTTTTTTCCTGTTGCTTTGCCTTTTCTTTTCTTTCCTGCTTCTCAATGTTTTTGAAATATCTCAAAATTGTTTGAGACTCTTCTTCTGATGAGTCTAGAGGTGTCATGGAGAACTACAAATAAAATTATATTAGATTATTAGTGAAAAAGTAGCAAGGTATTGATAAATAGTGATAGATTTATATCATCATCTATTCAATATCATCATCTATTCAAGATAGACATGGATAGAAAATCTTTCATTGTCTATCTAGATAGACATATATAAAGCATGCTATAAGTTTACTTACATTCTCAGATTCAAAAATGTCGATGTTTAGAGTCCTCAAGTCACTTGTTTCCAAACATTCATATGTTACAATTGGTGGCTCTTTCATTGCAAGCTTTCTTCCAAACCCAACATCTAAATTGGAAAGTCTTGGTATTTTCTCAAAAGCCCAATAGACTAAAGCTAGGGGAAACCCTTGAAGGTATACAACATACTTGTCACTGTAGGATTTGTTTTTTCAAGAACACAATGTTAGGATATATGATAACCTTCCCCATGGATTGCCTTTGAAGATTTCTTCTTTACCCAATATGTCTAGATGTAGGAGATTTATGTGGTTGTGTTGCTGCTTGGGAATTAAAATGCTTCTAAGATATATAGGTTAACTAGTTTTTCTTTCAATGAGTCTTTCTCGTTGCATAACGCTTTGAAAGTTCTTTCTATATCTCTTCTTGTTATAAAGTCATCATGACGAAAAAGGACATTTTTCAGACTATTTTCTTTTCTTTCTCCTAGATTTAACTCATGGAATTTGTGACCTTTTAGTCTAGTCACAAAACAAAAGTCTTTCAGTCCAAATTTTGCTATATGTCCATTGAAGTTGAAATCAAGGACATTAGTTTTTTTTTTGTATGACATTGTTTTTTTAATAGAAAATTCAGGAATTGTGTTGGTATTTTGGCCATTTTAATGTTAAGGAACTAGCCTAAAGGGATATTTGTCAAAACTCGAGAAAGAATTGTTTTGTCTATTTTTGACTTGATCTGATTCAATGTTTCTAAACTATAGTATATAGTAATTTTAAGGTTTTTTTTGTTCATCTTTCATAGTAATGTCATTTTGATAGTGTTTCACCTGTTGAATGACATAATAAATAGTATGTTTCAAACAAGGGTAAGTTTTAACAAATTTACAAATGCAGAGCGCTATAAAGAAAAAGATACACAAATATACAACAGTATACATACATATATTCACATTTTAGTTTGTTACCTTTATTCCTTTTTCTTTCTTCATTTTTCTTTCTTCTATCTTTGCCTTACACCTTATTGATTTGCTACATGATGCTTGTTGATTTTTTCTCACCAACTATTTGTGAAAAAGAAGACTAATATAAATTATATTCAATGAAATATATACAATTAGTATAGAAACAAATGTCTCTGTATGGGGGATAGATTGTGATATATATAGATTGATCGAAATGAATATAGGTTAAGACCTCTTTGTATGTGATATAGATCGTGGTAGATATATGTAGATGATGGAGATAGATCAAAATGAATATAGACTCAGACCTTTTTGTATGCGATATAAATCGTGGTAGATATATGTAGATGATTGAGATAGATCAAAATGAACATAGATTCAGACCTTTTTGTATGCAAAGTCACATCATCGATCGCATCAGTTATGTTGAAGTAGTTACCAGAAAATAAACGATTGACGGGGATGATGATGAACGAAAAAGTCTGAGCAAGTTCCTTCACCTTTTTATCGCCCCTTCATTTTGATGACATTTTTGTAATTACGAGTTATTAGAGTTTTTGTAGAAGTTCGTTTATACTTATATAAACGATCGTTGAAATTTCTCTACATAATCGTGTATACTTATACTTTTTCGTCATCTTTTACTGTTTATTACCTTATCGTTTATATATATGATTATCGTTTATATAATGTGTAGAATCGTGAATGATTATCGTTTATATTTTCAAACGTGATCAGACACACATATGAGATAATCATCAAAGATAATTTACGCGATCGTTAAAGTATTTTGTTATCGTTTAGTGTTTACTTTTTATTGTTTATGTATTTGGTAATTTACAAGATCGTGTATTAATTGTATATTATTCTACACAATGCCGTCTAATAATCATTTATTAACATTAGTCGGGCGCGCGAACGATTAATTGCGTATTTATTGAGGTATTTTTGTTATTTCACATTTTGGGTTTTTGGGCTTTTTTCGTTTCTCAAATTGTTTTATAGAGTGTAAATAACTTGCCGCTTTGTTATATTACTGAAAAGACCCTTTTTGGAGAAACCTTTCTTTTATAAACAAATTCACCAAAACCTAATGCTTCACAATCCACTAACCATTAGTGGGCTTTAGTAGGCTTGATGTTACACATATCCCACTATGGGTTACTGAAATTATACAACAAAATGTTGGATCTTCCCACATATTCCATTCAAGTCAAAGTCAAAAATCAACATTTTAACTTTTTACCATTTTATTCGTCTTGACTAATTTCGACCTTCTAAGTATGAATCCACATTCGTGTTCTCAAAATTCAAATCACATTTGAATTATAGCTAGTCAAAGTTTGACTTTTTGAAGTCAAAAGTCAACATTTTGACTTTTTACAACTTTGACGATTTTCATCATTTTCGAGCTTTCGAGTATGGATTCGTATTCGTATTTTTTTTGTATTTAAATGATATTTAAACATAAAGCACTATCTCTAATATGATAACCAACGACTATATCGCATATACTTGTCGGTTTCTTTCTCCTTGCCTAATTGAAATAATTTGAATCATTCCATCATATTGTTCTAAGTTTTCCTGATGAGCTAGCAGGGAAACCTAATGGACCTATAGATCATGGGTGCTCAAATGATCTGAGAGTAACTTGTTAAACTCTTTTAGACCAAGCTAATCAACATTCGTTAAAGCCAACATGAGCTTAGCTTAACTTTCACTTATATGTACCTGTGGACGAAAGGTCCCGGGTTCAAATCCCCTCCCTTGCATTTATTATAATACCTTTCCCAAAAAAAATATTTGTTAACTAACGGGTCATTTCACTAAAGTCTCATAGTTACACTCCTCTCGTTATAGATATATTGAATAATTGGTTAACAACCTATTTACTAACCTTAAAGCGGATAGGAGTGAATTCCGTCATGTACCCTATATCCCTAGCTATCCACTCGATTTTACCCCTGAAATGAGAAGCTTATTGGGCCAGCGTTGTTCAGCATTCAGCTGCCCTCACCTATGTAGATCTAAGGATAATTTCGTATGAATAGAAGTTCATAGTTGGCTCAAGATTAAGATTATGTAACTTCAGTCTTATATAAACTCTTTAAATAGGATGCCTCCACTTTCATGTCCCTACATGAACAATTCAAGATCACATCGTTTGTACTTAACTACAAAACAGGTCGTATCCATAGTGTTCCTAGAATAAGGCGCTCCACCTTATTCATATACTATAGACCATTTGGGCTATATACTGGAACTTGATCTTCGTTTATGTCTCTACATAAAGTTTAAGTCTACACAAGCACTACAACAAATCTGGCCTTTAATGTCGAGTGGAAAAAAATGAAAAATGGGCTTTAATGTTGGTTTTCAAAAGGCAGACGTTTAATGTCGATTTTAAACCGACATTAAAGAAGGTTCTTTAATGTCGGTTTAAAATCGACATTAAACGGCCACCTTTTGAAAACCGACATTAAAGCCCCTTTGTAATTTTTTTTATTTTTTTAATTTGGTAAAAAATCAAGTTTTCCTCTCTTTTAATTTACCTTTTCTTTTTCCTTAAAAGTTTCTATATAAATTCTCCTCCTCTCTTCTTCCTCCTTATAACTTTGAAATCTTCTAACCCTAAATTCTGTAGCCACCAATCAAATTTTCTTGCTTTCATTTCCTATCATCGTAGATTCTTTTTTCCATCGACGATTTGATGATTTACTATGGTCGGTAAAGAAGAAGGTCTGACGATCGGAATCGATCTTGGAACCACGTACTCTTGTGTCGGTGTGTGGTAGCATGATCGAGTTGAGATCATTGCCAACGATCAGGGCAACAAGACGACGCCGTCATATGTTGCTTTCACCGACTCTGAGCACTTGATCGGTGATGCAGCTAAGAATCAGGTCGCCATGAACCCGATTAACACCGTTTTTGGTAAGTTTTATTTTTCTTTTTTATTTTTTTTGCGCTTTGAGTTCTGATTCTATGGAGTTTTTCTTGTTGCTTAAGAAATGAATTTAGGTTGTTCGAGTTTGGAGAAGGTATGTGCCTAATCAAAGCGTCTTAGGTTGTTGCTTCTTTGATGAGTTTAACTGTAGGGTTTATTTACGATTTCTTTTAGAGTTTTGTGCTGAGGTTTTTGATATAGTTCTTGATTATATATCGCTTTTGATTTTCTCGAGTTCTGGTTTTTGTCCATTTGCAGTGACGTTTTTTTTAAGCTAGTTCAACTGTTTATTTGTTTCTGTAATTTTTTTTGCTGAGTCAAGGCGAATTTTTGTTGTTTTGTTTGGTGTTTGTGGAACTGTTTAGTTGATAAGCTTCTTTTGTTTATTATCATATGCTAAGCGTTTAATTGGTCGAAGATTTAGCGATCCATCGATCCCGAGTGATGCACTTTAAATAAAAAAAATTGGGAACACACATAAGCCAAATGATGCACTTCCAACATCACGGGTGCTTTTCTTATTAAACCTAAAGAGATGTATCTTTTTTTTTTCTCACTTTGTTTTGATATGCAACAGACTACTCATTCTTTTTTCTACTTGCTTTTGTACAGATATACCCCTCATTTGTTATTTGGTTTTCTTTTTTTGGTGACGGTAGAATTCCTTATTTTGTTGGTGAGAGTGATTAAGTACAAAAGAAACTTCCATGGTGAGATAAACAAAAGAAAATTCCATAGCTTTGGGTGCTTTATTGAGAGTGTGATTAATGGTTCATAGACCCATAGTTTGCACTTGTATAGGATCGTTATTGGTAGGTATATCCTGCTAGGATGGTTGCAAGGCGGTCTGACAGACTTCAAAATGTCTTTTTTGTTGCTAGTGGAATTTAGATTTCACCTTGTGCTATGTGAAAAGATGAGGAAGATGCATTCTTGAGTTATTAGTTTATGCTCATAAGATGTTTGATGAAATGTCTCGTAAAAGTCTCTTTTTCTTATGCATTGAGTGAGCGTTTTGTTTGATTTTTGAGTATTATTTTTGTGAATGTAGGTTGTTCAAAAGATGCAAACTCCTAAGGAATGTTGGTTTTAACATAGGAAACATATTGTATCATTGTATTATTTATTTCTTTTGTTATTGAACTGAAAGGTTTTGGTTAATATTTATATTCTTCATCTAAGACTTGCTACTATTTTGATATATAGGTGATTAAGGGGGTTTCCCATGTACAAAGTAGAAGAATGGGCAGTAAACTGAAGTTTGAACTTGAGAGATTTCTCAGTTTTGACAAAGTTGTTATACAAAATATTGTTGCTGACATCAAAACTGCATTTGAAAATGCATGTCCAAACATTTTCTCCTGTGCTGACATTAGCCATTGCATCTAATTCAGCCATCGTCTTGGTAAAGTCGTTATTTGTCACTTTCTTTATTTATGGTGAATTCGTTTTGGGAAAAATGTTTAATATGTGAACGAAAAGCTCTAAATTCGTTTTCTTTCAATGCATATATATAGGTTTATATTTGACTTTGAATTTTATTGACATATGCAAGTGGTAGTGCTACGATTTATCTTTTTGAACTTTATGATTATTATTATTATTTTTAATTTGTGAAAAATATTTTTTTATAAGATTTTGCATCATTTTGGCCAATTTCACTTCTTCTGCAGATGGAGATGGCGTCTATGTTTGAGTACGATATGAAGTAGTGGAGAAATAAGATCTAACAATTTCCATTACCCTTAGTGTTGCGGTTTCTTGCTTTTTCCCTGCTGTCTTTAGTAATGGTAGAATGCTTCATCAAAATGAAAAAAGAAAAAAAGAAAGAAAGAAAGAAAAGCCACATGATGTCTCAAACTGAAGTCGGCTGAAACTGGTCTAAAGGAAGGAAAAGGTTCCATGATTTCAATTTTCAAAGTTTCTTTGCTCAGCTTTGCCTTTTAACCGTTTATGTTAGAATAAAGATATGAGGAATTTTATTTGTGATGCACAATGAACAGAGTTTATATTATTTAAGAGGCCATGGTGATAATCATTAATAAGTTCAACTCAGGGTGCTTTGATATTGATGTTTTCTATTATTCAAATTCATCTTGTTTAGGTTGACCCTTTTTTGTTGGTTGTGTTTACATTTTCTTTTTCCGAAAACTGGAGACGCTACATCTTCCTTTCAAATCTCTTTCATTTCTCTCCTAATTAGTGTAAAATTGAGACATCTATGTTGCTCACCTTGCTTGGTCGAGTACTTATTTGGATTGAGGAGTTTTTAAATCTTGGTAGGTTTCATAAGCCTATAAGAAGTTTTATTTGGTGAGCCGTTGTATAGTACTTTAATTCTTTGTTGAGTTTTACTGTAATGTCATGCTTTATCTACATGTCTTTATGTAGAAACCTTCAAATTCAATTGACAAATTTTTATGCTTAAATGTTCAGGCTGGTGATGTATTGATTCAACTATATCATAATTTCATCGTCAATATACGAAGAAAGAAGCTGCCATTAGTTATCTTGAAGGGATAATTGAGAAACTAAAGAGTACTAAGTTGGTATGATGAATTGTTTCTTTTTTTATATACTGATTTACTTTTATTTCTGCATTTATTTTTCTTTTTCAAATAAGAAAATATGATAGCCAATATTGTTGTGATATCTATTTAACCTTAATGACTTCTTAATATTGTTGAAATAGTGATTGGGATAGTAGATTGCAAACACATTGCAATCTGGGGTTGAAAATTTGTAGGATGTGTGATTATTGATTGATAATTTGGAAGAATTATGGGTTAGTCTTTTCTCTATATCTTTAATTGAGTACTGAACTTCATTATTATTTGATCACGTGTTTTTTAGGTTTGCGGATGTCTATGGGTAAGCTTTTTCTCTATATGTGTTGTTTTGGTCTCAAGGTATTGTTTCTTCTATTCCATCGTTTTATTTGTTGTAACCCTTATTTGATTTTTCAATTTTTGGGGTTTTCTTAGCTTTGTTTACTCGAATTCAGCGTGTTTGGATTTGGGTACTTGGCCTTGCAAATAATTGTTAATGGTAGACTTATCTTTTTAACTCTAAAGAAAAAAAAAATAGTTTGAAATGTATACTTTTATTGGGTATTTGAAAGAAAGGAAATGATGATAGTAATAGAAACTTTATTTCTATTTCATTCGTTCATTCTTGTGCTTTTGAAATGGTATATGCTTTAGAGGAACCATTGCATTTCAAGTAAAGGGGACAATGAATTTTACTATACCTTTTGTGTTATTAAATTTGAGCCAATGTAAGTAGGATCTCGAAGACTCGCTAAGAGAAGTTATGCTACCTGTTTACATTTAATTTATTCTCTCCTAATATTTTTACATTAATTCTCTTGTGTTTTTTCCTTTGTCATGTCATTATTTTGCTCTAATACACCATAATAATGATAGAGTGAGTTGTTTACTTAATAAATCTAAGTTTTTCTTAGGTGCTCAATTTACTTTTTGCTCTGTCATGTCATTCATATCTTGTATGCAATCTGTTTGTATAAATGCCTCTGTGAAGTTTGAGTTTACATTTTACATTGTCGGTAATGGTAACACTGGTATGTTGTGGTTGTTTGGCATGACATTCATCTCGTTGTTGTTTGTTGCATGCATTTGTGGAGATTCATGTTTTCACAACAAGGTTTTTTGAAACAATATTTCAACTTTAGAAGTTTGGCCAAAATCTCTATGGTATGATCTTAATTACTTTCCTTGCTTTTCCTTTTCCTCTCTTTGTAGATAAGAATCAGTCTATTACTTTTATTAGATGTGGCTTTTGCTTTGTACCCAACCCAAGGGCTTGAAAACATTCATTTTGATTTTTAAATGTCCTTCTGCACACTTTAATGTGATGCTTGCATTTTAGATGCTTGCATTTGATTTCACGCGTGTTGCTGGTGTACTTTTATGGTTTTGTGGTTGTAATTGAGTTCATTTAGGGAGCTTTTACGAAAATAGTTTCTATAGGATTTATGTTACTTATTACATAACCTGCCATGGAACTTAGAAGCTTAGTTATAGTAAATAGTCGAGAGTGGTAATACAAAGTTTTGTTGTTTGTTTTTTGTTTTCTTATTATATCTTTATTTATCTCTTGCTAGAGTTTGGGCTATGAAGTTTACATAAAATACTTTTATTAGTTTTCAAAACTTAGCTTGTTTTTTGAATGTAAGAAGTAGATAACAAAGTATAAAATTGTATGTTTATAGACACAGAACTTACTATAAGAGATGTTTTTACAAGAGTTTGTCGATTTCTATAATAATGGCAATATTAGGCCAGTGAGAAGTTTATTGAGCTAATTGAAGTCATATCGGGTTGAAAGCTAAGCGAGTGTGCATGGCAAGGCGACCGTTGAAAATTGAAGACTGAGAAGGCGTTTAGGATTTCTAATTATTTAATTCTTGTATTAGGATCTTTTTTCATGTACTTTTGTAGAATGTATATATAAACACAATATTAAGATTTTATTTTGTGTATTCAAATGTAAAAGACAAATATTATAGTTTCTAAAATAATATGAATTTCATTCATTTGTTGGCGTGAAAAAAATATTTATCTACATGGACCCAATGTCGATTTATAAAAAATGGACAATAATGCTATAATTAAATAAAAATAAATTTGCAAAAATGAACCAAAAAACTACGCTTTAATGTCGATTTTAAACCGATCAGAGTTCAACCGACATTAAAGAGCTTCAATAACACTATTAAAAATGTCGGTTGAAAACTGACATTAAAGACAAACCGACATTAAAGGGCTTCAATAACACTATCAAAGATGTCGGTTGAAAACTGACATTAAAGACCTTTAATGTCGTTTTTAAATCGACATTAAAGCCCAACCGACATTAAATGCCTTTAATAACGCTCGCAAAGATGTCGGTTGTCAAGTGACATTAAAGCCCTTTAAAGGTCAGATTTCTTCTAGTGAAGATAGCATCGAAACCTTAGTTTATTGGATTCAAAATTATAGTATTATATTTTCACTTATAAGTCTTCAGTAACCATTTTATTGATATGTAATATAACTTTAAACTACAAACTATGAGTTTTAGGACATAGGTTCCAATAGAAACTATTTCCGATTTTTTACTTATTACGTCGGGAATATAGGGTGTCTCCCGACGTCTTCGTAGTATGTTAGAATTCTCCTATAAAAATCCACTTCCAGTTTTGTAATTCACATAAATGAAAAAGAGAAGGTCGAGAGAGTTGAGAGAGAGACCAAGAAGGAGAGAAATCCATCGTCGTCGTCATCTATCACCACCCCATATTCCCTTCAACGCAACTCGTAATAATCACCACTTCCTTGTTCGCCATTCGTCATCATCTGCCGCTGTCGCTATTCATTATTGTAAGTGGTTTAGTTTAGTTTAATTATTGATTTATTTTAGTATTCAGATTTCAAATTAGTTTTAGTATTTATATTTTGAATTAGTCGTAGGTTTTAGTATTGAGTTAAAATTTGAAGTGTTGTTAGGAATGTGCAAAGAGGGAAGTTGAATATTATTACAAGTTGCTTCAAACAGAAACGACCCTTACTCTGGTCGTTCCAAAAAATTGATTGCGAAGAGAGGAGCAGAAAATGACAAGATCAAGAACAAAAAAAGTAAGCCATAGAAAGTTCCCCCTTGCATATTAAGTAAATGTGAAATCCACTCTACATGCATTAGAAAGTTGAGCTAGTATTTACAACTGCTCGATAGATCTTTAATATGCATTAATAAATATATACACAAAACATATTCTGTCTTTGAACGAGAGTATTGCAAGGATAATCTTGTTATTAGCTAAAAGTTCGGGTATTTATTGAAAAACATGTTGCTTAAATATATGAATGCCATTTGAGATGCTTGGAGTTAAATTCATTGCTGCTTGAAGTTAAATCCATTAGTTACATGTAATACCTAGGTTCAGTCATGACATTATTTTGGATTGCTGCCAATTTTCCATATGATTAGTTTTGGCAGGCTAAGTTGCAATCATTTTAAATTTATGCACACACACACATGAAATAAATTTGGGATTATTCATGTATGGTGGGAATTGCTTATTCACAAGATCAAGGTATCTGTCTTTCCTAGGTAGAGGATGCTTTGTTGAGATAATTTATGCATACACAATGTGTTTCCTGGCAATTTTTTTTTGCACCTCGAAAATGCAATTTTCTCTTGGGTCTAATGATTTCAAGAACATTACAACCTCTTCAATGGCTGCTATAATCATGTTGAGGCAATGTGCAGAAGTTGGGAAACTGGCGTCTGCGACGCATAGCATTATGTTTTTAGTTTTTATTATTCATGTAATTTTTGAACCTACAAATGTGTACTTTTTAGCATTTGAATTAATTTTAATATAAATTTGATTTGGTATTTTAATAATTTTTTATTAATTTTACGTTAATTGTTTTTAGAATTTGATTGAATTTAAATCGAATTCGATCATAATAGCGAAAAATTAAATAATAATAAATAATAATAATAATAAAAAAATATATATATTATAAAAAAGTTTTCTCGATGCACAAAACATGTTGGGCATGGCGCCTATTGTCGATGCTTTGACCAAACGTTAGACAAGGTTTTTCTCGACGTCTTGTCCCAGCGATGAAGCACTCGTCAGGCAAAAGCTTTTGTCGACATCGTCGGGTTTGCACGTCAATTTTACCTATCTTGATGCAGTACTGCCGACACTCTCTCCGACGTGTGGCGTCGGAATAGACATTTTCGATGCGTTTTATGATTTTTGCCAACGTATATGTGTGTTGGGAGAACTCCTACTTCTTGTTGTGCGTGCATACATCCTTTTATCCTTTCTCTGAATTTTTTGCCAACCAATTTTCTTTGCTAGTGCCTTAAATGTCTAGCTTGTATTGCTTTTCGATGCATAGATTAAACGTGTCTTCTCTCGTAAACATGATATCGCCGAACTTCACTTCTTTTTACCTAAAATCCTGCGATTAGAGCACTAAAACATAGTAAAACAAGGATAAGGTTCTTTTGTACCATGCATTTCGCAAATTAACCAAGTCGCCTACTTTTTCCTCCATTTTCTTCTATTTTCATGCGATAAGACTTCACTATTTTACCTAAAAGGCTATAATAACTTGTATTTCTACAAGTTATCAATTAGTGAATTCCGTCTTGCTCCCTATGTCCCTAGCCATCCACCTGGTCTTACCATTGAAACGAGAGGCTTATTGGGCCAAAGTCGTTGAGCTACCTTCACCTGTAAACCCTTGTTCCGTTCTCTTTTATTTTTATCTATTTATTTAATATTGTTCAAATGATGAAAAAGAAGTTAGAATATTTTCTTTTATACTCTTTAAGGTGATTTGTCTTTTAAGGAAAATTTAGAACTATTTTAGTTGGGTTTAGGCTTGAATTTTGTGAGTTTTGAAAAGTTTTATCTAAGGGGCATCATAGTAATTTCTTCTTGTTTTTAGTGTTATAAAAAGAAAGAGAAAGATATTTTCTTTTTCTCTTCTTCTTCTTGTTCTTCTTTTTCTCCTTCCTAAACCTTCTAGACCGACCAACGCTTCTCCATTTTGAAATCTCTTCCGTCGCCCCATCCTTCATTTGCTCCTTCATGCCGACGCATCGCCCAGCTATTGTTGCACCGCCCCAGTCGTCGGACGATGACCACCCATGCCACACACTACCTTAAACCACAGCGTTTTGATGTGATCAGTTTGAATCGACACAATCTATTCAAGTGTCCTCATTGTGTTTCGTCGTTAGCTGAGTTGTGCATTACCTAACCATCGTTCATCGTCATTCGACAAGTCGAATCATTGCTAATTTCGTTCTTTTCAACTCCGTATCATTCATCTAAATTTTTTTGGTAAATCTTCTTTATTTTAAATGGATTTCTCGATAAGTTTCAATTACCCATTAAGATTCAACTTGGTTTTCACGATACCCATTACATTTTAATGCTAGATTTGAGTTTTAAAGGAGTTCAAACCACTGTCCAGCAGTTCGAAAGCTTAAATTTGGGCATTTTGGTACAACTTGGATAAGATTTTAAGTTTTTGAAGTCATTCTTGAGTACCCATCTAATTTTAGTAATACAACTTTGAATAACTCATGATGTTGGAGGTTGCTCTTTAAATTTAGAAGGTAGTTTGGTGCCGTCCATTTAAAATTAGATTACTTTGCGAAGTTCTTGAATAGCCCATGATGTTGGATGCTTAATTTGAAAATTAGAAGGTCGTTAGAGTGCTCTCCATTGAAGTTGCGGGTGCCTTATTAAGTTCTTGGTAAGGTTTAGAGTAGTGTTTTTCTTTAGCTTTTTAGAGCTCTTAAATTACCCAATAAGCTTAAGCATTTATATGATTACCCATGATACTCGGGACCTAGAGGTGAAAGATTGAAATTGACTTTCATTAACTTAAGAATTCACTTGAGTGTTACCTCTTTAAACTCGAAACATCAATGGTTTTAGGTACTTGTTTTGAATATAGAAAGTCGTTGATATGAAGTAAAGGTGTTTATGACAAGGTATCAAAAGGATTTTTAGTAAATTTAATGAGTTCTCTTAGAGTCCTTACATACTCATTTAGCTTTAGCACAAAGTTAATATTACCCAAGATGTTTGAATGGGAATTGGAGCCTTTAAAGAACTATGAAGCATTGTCACCGCATTTAAGATTGTTTAGGACAAGTGTGGGTAAACTCTTAAGTTTTTGACTTGCTAGTTTGACTTTGAGATTGTTAATGGATCTAAATCTCTAAAGTATGGATATTGATTATAAGAGTAGATGGTTTTAAACTACGACTTAAGTTTGGGTGCTTGTGTAGGAGTTTAAGTTGTAGTTTAAGGGTCCAAATAGCCTAAATTAAACCAATTGGGGGATGGTTCAATCAAAATCTTAGAAGTACTTAAGGTTGTTGGTCCCTTATTGATATAATGGATATCAATCCACATAAACGATTCATTGAGCTTGATATATCTACATAAAAGACCCATTAAGCTTGACCTAAGTTGAACGCTCATTGTGTTAAGTAATTAGACTTCAAATTTAAGGATTCGTAGGTGAAAAGTCTAGTATAATTTAAGGCAAATCGAGAATTCAGGGACTTTAGAATAAAATAGTTTGAGTTGGCATGATGAAGTAGTTTAGGAATAGTTGTGATATCTCGATATGTGAAGTTAACTGAAGGTTATTGGTCGTTGTTTCAAGCCAAATTGAAGTGGGGAAAGCATATAACCCCGGTGGATCGAGTTATTGACAGTGATTGGCTTACTTTCAAGCATTTTTAGATTTATATATGTTATCTCATGATATGGCTTGAAAACTACTACGACTTAAGCTTTTTACGACATGTTTTCATTTATCTTTAAACAACGTGTACACGCATCGTGTTTTTAAAAATGTTTATGACTTAAATTTTATAAAAATGGGTTTCAAGTTCTTGTTTCCTTTTAAATTTAAATGATATGTTTACTCATCACGATCTTAAGAATGCGCATGGCTTAAACTATATAAAATCGTATTTTAAGTTTTTATTATACTTGGTTTTGAAATATGGTTAACTGATGCTTATAGTAAACAAGAAAGTGATTTTTCTAAGCTACGTGAATGTGTTTCCGTAGTACTGCCTGTGGTTATCAAGGGGTTTCGGGACTGAAAGAGGCCATGATCGGAGATCTAGAAACTTGAGCCTAGGTGAGGATATGGATGAAGGTTTGTGGTATGGCTTCGGGCCTAGGTTAACCCATGATGGGTGACTCTATGTGCTCATAGGAGTTGTATGTAGTTACTATGTTAGCTCTAAGTATGCGTGAGCTCCATTTGGCCGTGTGTTTCCTTGTGGATATAGAGCATGTGTGAGCTATTCCCGGGCCGTATACTTAGTATGCTATCATGGTTGGTTTGGATTGGTTGATGGTTACTACCATGGTAGGTACTAAAGATGCGTGAGCTAGTTTTGGCCGCATGATTCTTTATCATGTGCGAGCTATCTTTAGCCGTCTCTTTAGATGTCTTGTCATGGTTGTATTGATTACAGGTTTATTGGTAGACTAATGATGTCTTTCATTAATATTTTATTTCTAATGCATATTTACAGTTTTTTCTTTTTAAGTATGTGTTACGAGCATTTCTTGTAAGAAACTTGCCACTCACTGAGTTTTGACTTACGTTTTCATGCTTTCTTCCCTCCTCAGGTAGTGAACAAAGGCTAAGCGTGGATTGATCTCTCGTCATTGGTCGTAGATCTTCATTATTCTTTTCTATGTTTATAGTCAGTTTTTTTGTAATTCATCATGGAGTGGTTAGATGTAGCGAGAGTGAGGCCAAGAACTTGTGTTGGAAATCCCTCTTTAGAACGAAATCATTTTATATGTAACTTTTTGTCTGATTGTGAACTCTACTGAAACTCTGAAACTGTCTGGATAAGTGTATGGTGAGACACACTTGATTGTGTTATGGAGTTTTTGAAGTTATATATACTTATATGGAAGTGCAAAAATTTCCCCCCTTTACAGGTTTGGCTAACCCATATTTTAGGGGAGGTGCTGCCGAAATTTTTATAGAATTCTTGGAAACCATTTTATCAATCTTACTTTTAAAAAAGGGTTGTTTAAAGAAATAGATTCACACCACGATCTAAGTTAGAAGGGAACTTAGAACGGGGCATGACATCACCTATATAGATATGAGGATAATCGCGTGTGAACAGAAGTTCATAATTAGCTCAAGATTATAATTAAGTTACCTAGGTCATCTATAATCGAAATAGTCAGTTCATATAGTTAATGATCCTATAACTTAGAAGTGACTATTTCATGGTTCCAGCCTTATGTAAACTATTTATATAAGATGCCCCTACTTCCACGTCTTTACATGAATGATTCAGGATCACATCGTTTGTACTAACTACAAAGCGGGTTGCATCCATAGTGTTCCCAAAATAAGACGCCCAGCTGATAGAGTGCAACTAATAGTATTGTGTTGATTTTGTGAACTAAGTCCTTATTGGTTTTCCTATTGCTTGTTCAAGTATAAGCAAAACAATAGATCTATCCAGATGATCCAGAGTCGAACACAGGGAACTGATACGAAAGATTAGTTCTAAGATTTACTCATCAATTAGGTGGTATAAAAGAATAATGAATAATTGAATGTGACCTGAACTAAAACTACTTATGTACTCTAGGAATTTTGTAAAGGGGAACTAGATAGATGCGAAATAAAGATGAGAACTAACTTGTATGAGAATGAGTGAAGGAATGTCTATGCATGACTAGGCGATTAGACTATGAAAGACTTGATGCGATATGACTTTCATAACTAGTTTATGATTATGGCAAGCTCCTCTTCGAGTCTTTATACGCCACACTTGTCCGC
Organism: Cucumis melo; assembly: GCF_025177605.1. NCBI lineage: Eukaryota > Viridiplantae > Streptophyta > Magnoliopsida > Cucurbitales > Cucurbitaceae > Cucumis > Cucumis melo. The sequence continues at coordinate 21,052,376 of NC_066863.1, read as the reverse complement.
TTCTCGAGGTACAAATAACTCAACCTAGTTATGCGAGATATATCTAGAGAAATTTACTTATAAAATGTATAGAGCTTCACGATTCAGGAAAGTAACCTCTTGGTGCCTATTGCCGACACTTGTCCTCCTTTCGAGGTACAAATTATAGATGTTATCTCGCCAAGGTGGAGTTTGTCTCCAAACTCCTCTTGACGTGCATTAGTCATATCCTTGCTACTTGCCCTCTTGGGTACTTAGTGATAAGCACTAGCCAAGTGATGAAAATAGCTCAACTAACGTGATAAGAGTTATAAGTAAAGTAACTTATCAAGAACTTATCACAAAGACTAAACTAGAAATAACACATTAACAGATGAACAATAAAGAGATATATGGATTGAAATGATATAAACATGTCATATATAGTAAAGAATGTAGGTCTTCGACCATTGTACAATATGAACAACATATATTACAAAGAATACAAAATTGGTAAGAAAAGAGGATGGAAACTACAAGTTAAGGGAAGTGGAAATGGACTTCCTTTGCTTCAAACTCTAAGCTCTCACTCACAGTTTGGTAAAAAAAGAAGAAGATGACTTTGTACAGACGGTGGAAATGCTACTTCTTTTCGCCACTTTCTAGACTTTGGCCTAATCAACATATGACTTTCCACATAGCTGACCACTTTGGCCTATCTAGGCCTTCTTTGGTTGATGGTGATAGGGTTCTTTATATAGAAGACTTTCAACAAGAAACTTCTATTCTTCTGGTCATGTTAACGTCGAAAGCTGTCATTATTAAGTCATATCATCCCCAACTACCATTCTTGTCTTTTGGTGAACCATACTCACGTATTGATGAAACTTCTTGACTAGCATTTGTTTTCCCTATACGGGTTCTTCTCACGTAGCCCTTGTGCGATATTTTCTATGATTCACTAATCTCTTCTTTTGCTTTTATCCTACGTTAAGACACTGAAACGTGGTGAAACAGACATGTATGCTTATTTAAAGTGTATTTCTAAATACTTATTCTTTTTCAACATAATCATGGCGTTTTGATACACTTATTCTACATTTTAACCTTGTTATTCTATAAAAGAGACTACAGTAACTTGTATTTCTTCAAGTTATCATGCTCCCAAATTTAGAATAATGCTTGTCCTTAAGCATCTCTCTGCATCATGCTTGCCCTCAAGTACAAATTCTCATAAAAGACTTACCTTCTTCCGTTTCTAAACTTCTCAATATGCCTTCAAGTTTTATTCGTTATTCAAAGTTTACTCTCGTCGCGTACTTTTTGCTATGAAAACATTTTTAAGTGCAAAACGTGACAAACTTAATACTAAAAAACACCCTTATTCATTCCCACAAGAATCTTATTTTCAAAATCATAAATGGTTAAAGTTTTTGAAGAGTTTTGAATCCTTTTATTGAGCGAAAGAATGCTTTTTATTATACTTGCAGAGGTTTTCACATTGAATGGAGAATCATAGGCACTTTATGAGTTCGTTTCTCTCCTCAACTATAACTCTTATCACCTCTTATTACTCAACCTTCTTACTCAACCTTCTAAATTTTTACTTTTGAAGCTTTACTTCTTATTTTTGTGAGAGGATGTGACATAGGAGTTGTTATTTTAGTTGAATACAAAAATTTTTAAATTTTGCTTTTTGGCTCTGTTTTAACTTTTGTTAAAGCACCTTACTTTTAAAACGCCTTGATGGGATTTCTAAAAAGTTTTAAAAACTTTATACTGAACCTCGCACACCCCCAAATTTAAAGGTGAGCGATGTACTCATTGCTAAAATCGAATGCTAAGATTTTTCGTAGAAAAATATTATAAAAGAGGTTTGAGGTAAAACTTGCTCATGTAATAAACTTTAGAATTGTTTCATAAGTTAATTTCCTTAACAAGTTAAACGCGTAAATAACAAATGAAACTTTATTTCACATATTTTATTTCACTGAAGTTATCATTGAGATACAAGGAAAGATTAAAGTACTAAAATGTGGGGAGCTAAACTTGCGACAAGAAAGACTAAAACACGAAAGAATTACATCAAAAGTTGTACTTTATATTTAAGAGAGCATAATTATATAGAAGTAAAAACCACATAAGAAAAAGATGAAATTACAAAAAGAAGAGTTATAAAAACTTAGGATTTTCCCCTATTTAAATTTGTGGTGGAGGAGGTGGTGGAATCTGGCACCAGGTGTCTTGCCCAACTCTGCGGGTTGGAGTTGCGTTACACACTAACTTATATTGATATTCTAATAAGGCGTTGAACTGCATGTCGCATCTTTTCTCCAGTTTGGTTTAGTTGGTTGGGTTGGAAACAAGAGCTAGAGGATTTTTCTCATATCGCAAAAGAAAGTTTTGGATTGTTGGGGAGAAGGTAAGTGATTTGGATTTGGGGGTTGAACTTTTTTGATTTTGGGGGGAAGTTGGCATTTAGGAATTGTGGGAGAGTTTGAGAGATGGTTTCTTTAGAGGATTTTGGGTTGTGGGGAAGAGGTTAGGTCGGTTGTATTTCTCTTATTCCCTCTAGACCTTTGCGAAAAGATCTCCTTTGAATCCTTAGCCTTTTCTTTTTCGATCTTATGGCTTCCTCCTCGTTTTGTTCGAGTTCCCCTTCCTAAGGCGTTTTGTTTGATTTTCTTCTTTTCGCCTCGCCTCTTCTTGTGTCCGCAAGGACTTTTTTTCACATTCTTCTTCTTCTTCTTTTTCTTGCGTCTTGGCACTTCCTCCTCCAAGGAACTTGATTTTGCTGCTTTCTTTCTCAAACCTTCCCTTGGTATCTTCTTCCTCTATTTTTCCTTCTCTCCTTCCTTGCCCAACCCTTTAGATTCAACAATAGGTGAGAAAATGCTTTCTAGTGGGAGAATTTTTACCCTTTCCTCACCTGGCTTTCTCGCCTTTTCTTCTTTCTTCTTCTCCCTATTCTTTGTAACAATTTCTTTTATTCCTTTGTATCTTGTCACTTTGTTATTCTCCTTCCCTTACAATTTCTTTTATTCCTCTTTTTTCTCCCTCAATCTTCCTTAACCTTTCTCACGCATTTTCTTCTTTTGCAGTTTTATCAGATACTAGGGCAAGAAGGCAACACAATTGATTTACGAGTAGTCAGACCTTCACCCCCTTAATCGTAACTATTTTGTAGTTTTTGACATAGGTCCATTGGATCGTGATTGCACAACTGCCTCATTGGATGAGCTTGCTTCATCCTATGGGATTTGAAAATTTTTTAAGGCTTGGGGTAAGGGAAATACTCTCATTTATGATAATTGAGAGAAGAAAGGAATTCGATAGAAAGGAATAAATCAGAGTGAAAGCAATGAAGAACAGTTGACGATTGGGGAAGATGGGTGTTTGAAGCTGAGTGAAGCATTACGTTTGGTTGAAGGTTCAAATTCAAAGTTTACGGGTGGTTTATATAGACATGCTTGACCAGGGTTAGAGGGTTAGTTACTATACAATTAATGGCTTGTCATCGTAAATGTGACGTGCAAACCTAATAAAGACGGTTCAATGCTCGAGGTTCAGAGTATTCATTACTTCTTGGAATTTTAAGAACTTTAAAGAGTGATGAGATGTTTCAAGCTGGATAAACCCTAACGATTCCTGATGAAACCCTAAACTTGGCTAGGCCTTATGAAAAGATCAAGAGGTCTATTGTGTCTTGATGCGATCCTTTTTGTAAAATGGCTTCATTGTATTCATTCTTTCCTAAAAACCTATAGGTTTTGCGAGATAACTTGCGCTCCCCTATTTGAGAAGAAGAATATACAAATCTAAGCTGCCAAAATTACTTACAAGTATCAAATAATCACAAGAATAACATACAAAAAAATACAGAATTGAGGTTGCACATGCTAGAGAGGATAAAGAAAATTTATACATTATATGTGCATCCTTGTGTTCAGGTTCTTTGGCAAGGAAGGATATGCCCCAACGCGTGTTGCTCTTCATATCTTCCTAGCCTTGTAGTCTTTTTACTGAACTTTGTGAATCATTTGAAACATGGCTCTCTACGTATTGATTGCTTATTACAATGTCCTTTGCTTGCAATCAATCATCTCAATGCTTAAATGATCTTTCTTAGTCCTTAATCGCGTAGTTAGTAAACGTATAGATCTCACTAAACTCTCAGCGTGAACACTTTCTTTGACACCTCCTTTGGGTTCTTGAAATTATGCATTCAAGATCTTAGGCCTTTGAGGATCTCAGCAGCGTGGTTAAATTGAATTTAATTTATTCTGCTGAATCAATCACTCACTATCTGAAAAATACACTTAACCTTGGGGCATGTTCAAGCAAAAACATATTACTCCGATACCTTAAATCTAGACTCATCCTTCAACTGAACGCACGATTCATCAAAGTTAAGCGTTTTACCCAAAATCAAAGTAATCTTATTCCTAAGTTTGAAAAATAAGTTCCTCGGCAGCCAAAAACTTGACAAAGTGCGACTGATTCTTATGATACATTGATTTTGTGAACTAAGTCCTTGTCATATACAAGTTTTCCTATTGTTTGCCTAAGTATAAGTAAAATAATAGGTTAATCCGGATGATCCAAAGTCGAACACCAGGAACTAATATCAAAGATTAGTTCTAAGTTTTACTCATCAATTAGACGGTATAAAAGAATAATGAATAATGAATAAATGAATGTGAACTGAACTAAAACTACTTATGTACTTTAGAGATTCAGTAAAGGGGAACTAGATGGATGCGAAATAAAGATGCGAACTAACTTGTATGAGAAGGGGTGAAGGAATGTCTATGCATGACTAGGCGATTAAACCATGAAAGGCTTGATGCAATATGACTTTCATAACTAGTTTTTATAATTAAGGCGAACTCCTCTCAAAGTCTTTATATGCCGTACTTGTCCGCCTCTCGGGGTACAAATGACTCAACCTATTTATGCAAGATATATCTAGAGAAATTTACTTATAAAATGTATAAAGCTTCACAATTAAGGACAACAAGCTCTCGGTGCCTATTGCCTACACTTGTCCTTCTTTTGGGGTAGAAATGATGGAAGCTATCTCATCAAGGTGGAGTTGTCTCCAAACTCCTTCTGACGCATGTTTGCCATATCCTTGCTACTTGCCCTCTCAGGTAGTTGGCGATAAGCAATGATCAAGTGATGAAAATAGCTCAACTAACACGATAAGAGTTATAAGCAAAGCAACTTATCAAGAACTTATCACAAGACTAAGTTATAAATACCACATTGACAGATTAAAATGTTATAAACATGCAATATATATTAAAAAAATATAGGCTTTGGTCATTGTACAATATGAACAACATATATTACAAAGAATACAAAAATGGGAAGAAAAGAGGATGGAAACTATCTACAAGTTAGGAGAAGTGAAAATTTTTTCCTATCGACTGTTCCGTCTACGAATAAAGAGGTTTAATACTGCTTCTGGCTATTGAATATTGTCTTACAAAAGCTATGAAAATATTTAATGCTTTAAGTATCATGTTATGAAATGATTGTTTATTGATAAATATATTTAAGGTTCAGTTTTATGTAAACTGTTTATGAAAACTTGTTTTATAAAGCCGTTGCTCACTAAGTCTTTCGACTTACCCTTTCAAAATGTTTTCCTTCTTTCCAGGTACAGACTGTGACTCTCCACGTGCTAAAGTTATTGCTTCCAGGCCAATTTAGTTTTCAATCATGAAAAATTTGTTAAAATTATTACTGTGTGTTATTTAAAGATGTATATTTCCATGTTTTATATATTTGACTTGATATTTATAGAAGGTATTTCAAATGGGTTCCACTACTGGTTTTAAAGTATTTTAAGTCATTTCTATGTTTAAAGACTTTTGTTGGCAAAGGTTTCATATTTTCATGTTGATGATTAGCTAGAATCGTCTCAGAGGTAAATGGTTTTAGTTGACATCACGCCACCTCTCGGGTCTAAGTAATTAACTCGGGAGGGGGTGTGACAAGGGGGAAGGGAAATAAAACAAAACATTTGAAAGATAAGACAAAAATGTTTTGTGAATGGGGTTTTTCACTAACATAATTAATAAGTAGGTTTCTATCTTAATGCATTGCAACTTATTTCGCAAAACCACATAAATAGAATAGTTATGAATTTTTAATAGTAAAACTTGAGTTCAAATCAAATTATCTCCATGCATTAGGAGATTTATACAATCCAAATCTCATTAACAAACATTTATAATCCATATGGAAATTATTTCCTTTCAAATAAGTCATCATAAAACATGTCGCATTGGACAACAATTCGTATAACGCATTGTATTATGTAAATCATAATCCAAAATCATTCTACATGTTTAATTACATCTTTGGACCCTCTTCAACCTAAGCGTTTACCACACTCTTTTGCTTTGTTGCAACTGTGTAGAGTAATCTTAACACATCATCAATTCTCCATCAATTCCATCATGCATAATGTGTCTTCCATTGCCAAAACACACAGCAAGCAAATGGAATCCCCTACCAGATCATACAACAAGTACGATACATAATATTCTAGATCACACAGAAAAAAAATATGACATCTTATCCCAGATCACACAACAAGGATAAGGCATCCCGCACTAGAACACACAACAAGTGTGAGGTATCTCATCGCATAGGATGTCAAAGATTACTTTATCACAATATTTCGGCTCATTTTCAAATTCAATTAATTTTTAAACCAATTCCATTTTAAGAATTTAAGAACATAAAAGAAATCATGGAATTTAAGAATTTAATAGAGAAATGTACATATGGATTGAAATAAAGTGGAAACTCTTTTAGTTTGAAAATATTTTAAGAAGAAACCACTCACAATCAATTAGCTTCCTTGTCTAAATCCTTAGTCGAAGCTCTCTTGCACTTTCTTTCAAATTCTAGTAGAATTTGAGCTTGTAGTAGCTTACTAAAAATCTAGGAAAACTTATCCTAAAAAATGGCCAGACTTCTCCTATTGATAAGTTTCTCCAGCTAAGCTTCCCATGCCAGAATGATGGCTTCTGCCCAATGGTAAGAACTATCCAATATCAAAATGCCACTAGCTTCTGCTACTTTCATCTTAAACTTTGTTGGGCAATAAGGTCAAATCAACTTGCCAACTTTATGACGTCAACTACTTCCAGGTGAAGGAAGCTTACATCGTCTCCCAATACATTGCATAGTTTCTTCTTATCACATAATTAGAATATGATATACATATTACTTGCAAGCTTTTCTTTTACTAGTTTCCATCACACACAATCTCAACGTGCGACCAGCTCTTGTTGCATACAATCTTAACTCCTAGGTTAAAATGAAATTAGGGTCTCACAATGACCACGTAAAGCATGGTACTAGGCAATTGATGGTATTCATTATTCTCATAAAGAATATCAACTTAGAGTTGAAGAAGCACCCTGTTGAGGGCAATATAACAAATCAAAGAGGTGTTGCACCAAGGGTAAGACGATGCAATGTTAGATGCTTACATGGGGCATTACTGATAACTTGTAGAAATATAAGTTATTATGGCCTTTTAGTTAAAACAATGGAGACAAAACGTGAGATAAAAGACCAAAATTAGTATCTTTTACTACAAATTTACAATGTTAAGAGAATGCACCTTACATAAGTCACCACGCTTGATTAACTATGCTTTTAAGTGTTTTTACACGGAGGATGGCGAAAAGAAGAAATGAAGCAAATCGCAAGAAGAGTTTGTACAAGAACTTAGCTATAAGAAGATACCTGGCGATTTACATTATGAGGCGAGATGCCATCACATCACATGAGATGATTAACTAAAAGATAAGAGTTGTATTGGAGCTGGTGTGACGTGAAACAACTACTTTCTATGCTTTGTAGAGGATAAGGATGACTGTTCACCAGAGTGTAATTTATATGCCACCCAAATGTACCTACAAATACCTCAAACTTCACCATGAGCAAGAATTAGAGGGAGCCCTAGCCCAAGGGCACTGGAAGGATAAGTTTTAAAATCCTTCCCCATCTATAGTAGAAGTTCCTCTTCCTCCACCTCCTTTTCGGTCTACTACTTAGTGAGAGCTTAGAGGGAAATTAGAGAGAGAAGCTCACCAACCATTTTCCTAACTTGTAAAAGAGCTAAACAATGCATGACAATGCATTCTGCGGCTCGACACATTTCTTTACTTTCCATTTTGTATCTCTTGATTTTTTGTTTAACTATGTTATTATCATGGTTGTGAGGCCTACATTTATCAATACAATGCATATTTATCCACTGTTAATCTCTCATTTCTCCACTGTTCATCATTTTGTCAAAGTGTTTTAAGTAGTTTAAGTATGTGATTATGCGCTTGATAAAGGTTCTTTAATTACAAGACTCATCGTGTTTAGCATGAGATTAACTCTATTGCCTTGTTATTTTTTAGAGAAGGAATCAAATGTTAGTCGTCAATTGCTCGAGAGGGTAAGTAGCAAAGACCTCGCTAAACATGCGCAGAAGGGAGTTTAGAAACAAACTTCATTATGACGTTTTGCCTCCATCATTTGTGTCCCAAAAGGAGAAGAATGTGGTGTTTAGGCACTGAGAGATTGCTCGTCTTAAAATAGAGAGAAAATTTGATGCTTATAAGTAAGAAAACCTAGATATATATCACTTGATTTGTCTTTACCATTTGTGTTCCAAAAGAAGAACAAGTGTGGTATTTAGGCGTCGAGAGGTTGCTCGCTTTCAACATAAGATCGATAAATGATCTGTGTCACATCAAGGGCATATCACATGACTTAAATCACATACAATGCGGAGATTTTCCTTTATCTTTCTTAATGCAAGTTATTTCACATTTCATGATCATTCCTTTCCACTCCACCTTCTACAGAATCCTCAATGTAAATATTAGGATTAGTATACTTTTATTTTTATACTGTATAGATTTATACCACTTGAGCTTAAAATAGGCTTTATAACAAAGTTTGATAGACATTTCCTGTGTTCGATCCTATCTTACCAAGGAACCTCTTAATTCTCTTACACTGTGACAAGCGAGAGAGATTTTTCCTTAGACTGGTTGTTCACGTCACATATTGTAGAAGTTGGACTAAAGTTGTTGTTCTTGTTTAGGAAATTTATGGCCAAGTGGCTTATAATGAAGAAATGAACCAAGAGACAGGTAAAAAATAAAAATTGGTAATAATATTTTTGGTTACAAATATTGGTAATTAATCGAAAAAAAAAGAAAAAGATGGTAGAAGAAAGTGTAGATGAATATATGTATATATTCAAGTAAGTTAGAAAGAGAAAAGGGAAATTTATAAAAAGAGAAATAAAGAAAGAGGAAGAGAAAGACAAGGGAATTAAAAACTATTAGGTGCAACTTATATGAAGCTTTTGTTTTCTGCTGCTTAAACCAATCTCCATCCATTTTCACCCAAATTTCAAAGGGAGCTCGAGGGAGAACCTAAGAAAGAAGAAGAAGGAAAGTCCTAGGAATTAGAGGTTGAAGGAGGTGAAGATCAAAAGCTTGAAGAAAGAGGTAGCCATGGCAAAAGCTTAGTGTAATATGCACATCTATGGTTTTTAAGTCCATTTGAGCTATACAAGAAGAACTAAAAGGTGATAATTGATTTATTTGAAGGCTTGCTCACCTTTTAAAAACTTTCATGAATAAATTTTAAGTAAATTTTTGATGTTAAGTTAATGATTATTAAAGAGAAAGATATATCATAAAATTTTCGAGCAGATCTAAGGAATATCTAGTTTTTCAAACATTTTAGTGTGTACCGATTGAATAAGAAGCTCTATTTGGTATGGTTGGAAAGCTTATTCACTTTCTATAATTTTTGTGAAGAATGTGAGCCAAATATGACTATAAGTAGGTTTAATTTCGAGAGAAAGGTAAAGTGTTATAGAGAACGCGAAATGAGAGTAGTTGTGTACGTCTAGGGGGAATTCTGCACAAATCCACTAGAATCTCATTTTCAGTTCTTCAACTAAGTTGTAAATGGTTCCAAAATGAAGAGTGTTACATAAAGTACATTAATGTTGGTTAAGTATCGAGGAAGTTATGACTATTTGAATTTAGGGTACTGAATCTAAAAATTCTGAAAAAAAATATGGAATGTGGTTTTATTTCTAAAGATTGAAATTCTTAAGCATCATCTTCTTAAAATGTTTTCCATTTTAAGCTTACCATAGAAAGATAAGAATTTTCAGGGTTCTAATTCTTGGTTTTTGTTTGCTTGTCGGTCCGGAAAGAAATAGGTCAAATTTACAGATCGGGAAACTAGCTCAAGATTATGAGTGACAAAATGAATTTCTAAATTGATTTTTAAACATGTTTTACAAGCTAATGTTTAAAGTAATCTTTGAGATAAATGCTGAACTTTACTGATTTATATATTTAGATTTACAAAGCATGTGTTTAAAGTATCAGAAAGCTGAAAGCATATTTAAGTAAAATACTTGATTTTACTGAATGATTTAGCAAAGCTTATTTAGAACTTGTGATTTGTTGAATGTAAGAATGATGTAAACATGCAATTGAGTTTGAAATTATGATTTCACAGCATGAAATGTTTTAGCATGTTTTGTTCCTAATTTTTTATGAGATATATTGCAACTCTTTGGGCAGATTTCCCTGTGCATAGAGGTCCTTTGATGAGGGTATTCAGTAGATACCTTGATTTCACATCACTGGTAATAGGTTAGAGATGAGGGCCTCTACAAAAGCCGAGATTTGTCATCTCATAGTTGAGATAGGACACTACTGATGCCTAGATTTTCATCTCGTAAGCACCGTATCACGAGATAGGGTTTCCATTCCTAGTTTATCATTTTTGTCCCATGATTCTTTGTGGTATAGCAACTAAAAGAGAAAGTTTGAAATAAACTTTTAAGTTTGATAAACGTGTATTTGCTTGCTTTGCTAAAATGTATTTATAGAAACTGTTAATTAAGCATTTCTAATATTTAAAACTAGTCACTCATTGAGCTTTAGCTCATGCTTTCCAAAGATGTTTTCTTAATTTCTAAGTAGAGTTCGTGGATCCGACACTTGACTTGGACTCCCTATCTACTAGTCTTCTAAGAGTACTAGCTAGTATTTATTGTCTGTATATGGTTTATATTAGTAGTACTAGTTGTGGCTTGTTAGGAGTCCGTATTAGTAACTTGGACAGTTTGGTTATTTTGTACCTATGTCTATATCGAACTTGTAGTTGTATTTTGGGTTTCACTAGATGTTCATGTTTAAAATTATAAGTCTGTTTTATTTTTGTTGTATGTTATATTTTAAGTTAGTTTAGTTATAGTTCTAGTAGGGTCAGCAAGTATCGTTAAGTAGAAGAATGATATCTATTGGCTTCACGATGCCTTTCAAGGTAAAAGTAAATGGTCTAGGAGGGGTGTGATGGGCAGAGCCTCGCTCTATGGATTACATAAGCGCTTTGAATTTTTATTTTTTTAAAAAATTAAAAACTTAAAAAATGTTTAAATATTTAAAAGTGAAATTTGAGATTTTATTTCAAAATAAAATAATAGAAGATAATTGAATTTTAATTTTATTTAATTATTTAAAAAATATTTAAGACCATTACAAATCCTATTAGGAATTGGACTTGTTGGCCTTATAAATAGACCCATACCTTAATCATTCTTTCATCATCGATCAGAACAAAGGTATGAGAGGAAAAAAAAACTTCTCTTCTCCTTTTTTTTTTTTAACTTTTAACTTTTTTTTTTTTTAATTTTCAGGTTTAGTAGCTGTTAATTTATTGCACAAACTTGAAGCTCTACCAAAGTTCAGGCATGTTCCTTTTTTATTTTTTGCAAGTCTTTGAAGGTCCCATGTAAGCATATATGAGGTTACAGTCTCCTCGATATCTTTTCTTTGATTTCTGGCTCCTTGGATTTGTTCATGATAGACGATGCAACTTTATCATGACGCCCTGTTGCTTCTTCGGCTTCTGGGGGTTTGTCCATGATAGATGATGCAACTCTGTCATGACGCTCTGTTGCTTCTTCGACTTTTAGGGGTTTGTTCACGATAGACGATGCAACTCTATCATGACGTCCTACTGCTTTGTCGACGTCTGAAATTTGTTCATGATAGATGATGCAACTCTATTATGACGTCTTGCTATTTCTTCTGCTTATGAGGGTTTGTTCATGATAGACGATGCAACTCTATCATGACGTTCTATTGTTTCTTCTACTTCTGAGGGTTTTTTCATGATAGACGATGCAACTCTATAATGATGTCCTGCTGCTTCTTCGGCTTCTAGGGTTTTGTTCATGATAGACGATACAACTCTATCATGACGTCCTACTTCTTCGTCAACGTCCGGGGTTTGTTCATGATAGACGATGCAACTCTATCATGACGCTCTACTGCTTCGTCGATCTTCGAAGTTTGTTCATGACAAACGATGCAACTATATCATGACGTCTTGTTGTTTCTTCTGCTTCGCCGTCAGCGATAAACATTTACTAGGAGACGATCGAGCATTTGTCAGATCTACTACCTTAGTAGGAGTGATCAGGCATCTTTGTCGTGCTTTGCTGTCAGTGATCCAACTTCTACTAGGGAACGATCAGGCATTTGCCATTAGATCCACACCTTAGTAGAAGCGATCAAACATCTTCGTCTTGCTTCGTCTTCAGTGATCCAACTTCTACTAGGGGACGATCGAGCATTTGCCGTCAGATCCACCACCTTAGTAGAAGTGATTGGTCATCTTTGGTGTGCTTCGCTGTCAGGGATCCAACTTCTACTGGGGGACGATCGTGCATTTACCGTCAAATCCACTATCCTAGTAGGAGCAATCAGGCATATTCGTCGTGCTTCGCCGTTAGCGATCCAACTTCTACTAGGGGACGATCAAATATTTTTCGTCAAATCCACCACTCTAATAGGAGCAATTGGACATCTTTGTTGTGTTTCACCGTCATTGATCCTACTTCTACTAAGGGATGATTGGGCATTTGTCATCAGATCCGCCGCCCTAGTAGGAGCGATCAGACATCTTAATTTTATCATCATTTCAAAAAGGCGAGACCACATCATCTTCATTTTGGAGAGGTGGAGGCAAAGATGCACCATCGTCATCATTTTAGAGAGATGGAGGCAAAGTTGCATTGTCGACGCCATCTTTGGAGAGGCAGAAGTGGAGTTGCACATCATCGTCATTTTTAGAGAGATGGAGACAAAGCTGCATCATCATCATCTTCTTGGATAGACAAGGGCGAAGCTATACTATTTTCATCTTCTTGGATGAGCAGAGTTGAAGCCGCACGATCCTCATCTACTTGGAGAGGTGGAGGCGGAGCTTCACCATCGTCATCATTTTGGAGAGTTGGAGGCCGAGATGTACTATCATCATCATGCTTGGAGCTGCAACATATTGGAGATGAATGATCCCCTCGATGGTCGGTATTAGAGATGATGATCCTCTCGATGTAACATATTGGAGATGACGGCTTTATCGACTACAACATATTTGAGATGACGACCTTCTCGACTACAACATATTGAAGATGAAAATCTCCTCAACTGCAACATATTGGAAATGAAGATCTTCTCGACTGAAACCTATTGGAGATGAAAATATTCTCAGTTGTAACATATTTGAGATGATGATCTTCTCGGCTGCAACATATTTAAGATGACAATCTTATCAGTTGCAACATATTTGAGATGATGATCTTCTCAACTACAACATATTTGAAATGAGGTAGAGTTTGCTGCATCGACATTTTAAAGAGAAGATGAAGCCGCATCTACATCGTGAAACCTAAAGCCTTCAAACTTTGAGCTTGAATAAGCAACGATGAAGGTTTTTTTTATTAAGAAAGACGAAACTTTTGAATTTACATATGAGAAAGCATTGATGAAGTTTTTGAGCTTGAATATAAGGAAGCATCAATGAAGATTTTGAGCTTGAAAATGAGGAAGCGCTGATGAAGCTTTCGAGCTTGAATATGAGGATGCTTCGATGAAAGCTTCGAACTTGGACATGAAAAAGTAACAGTGCAGTCCTCGAAGTTGGTGAAACATTGGTGAAGTCCTCAATCTTGCATTTGAATGAGCCTTGATAAAATCTTTGAACTTGAATTTGAAGAAACATCAGCAAAGTCTCAGAATTTGATTATGAGGAACTTGATTTAAACTTGAAGATGGAATGTTGAACTTCAGGGGCATGATGCCTTCTATAAGCATCTAACTTTGTAGTATTTTGCTCCTAGTGCAACATCTCTTTGATTTGTTATATTGCCCTCAATAGGGCATCTTTAACTTTAAGTTGATATTCTTTAATGAGAATGAACACCATCAATTGCCTAGTGCCATGCTTTACGTGGTCATGACACTACTCTTGTTTGTGTAAGACTAAACCTAAGGTTTATTTTAAGTTGGCTACGTACTCTTATAGGGATCAAGTCATAACGTAGTACAACTTGAGTTTTTTTTTCCTTGTACTAGACTGAACTTAAAGTTTCCCTTAAGTTGCCTATGTACCCTTTATAATATAGGAATCAAGTCATAACGTAGTTCAATTGATTTTATTTTTTATTTTTTTGCCATTCACATTTTAAGCTCTTGTGGGTTAGGAGCGTCATGAAGTTTAGACCCTTGTGACAAGGAGTTTTGCATGTTTAGTAGCTCATATTTTCATCAAGGATTTGTTCACCTCCTTCATTTGTAGAATTGGTGAATATAATAAGTCGCTTCACTATCAAGGAACCTTCTGTACTTATGTCAACAAATAGCTTCCTCTTCATTTGTGATGGGACACGACTGTGAATCTTACCGTAATAATTGTTTTCTTCATGAAATAGTTTTGCCTTCAATGTTTTCATCTCTCTTTCATGTTGATTGCTTGTCATCTTTAGACGATCAAAAGCAGATGTTGAAGGTCGATCTTTCTTCAATATGGAGATACTTAGCCTTTTGAAAGCTAAAGTTCAAGTGGAACTAGACATTGGACATTGGTTTTCTTCTTCTTTTGTGGCCATACTCAATCTTTGAAAGACTGAAGATCGAGTAGTTGAAGGCTTGATACGATCAAAGACAAAAGTCTTTTGCTTAATTTCATTTGAATTGTCGACTTCTTTAATTTGATTTGAATTGTCGACTTCTATTATGCTGACAACATGACATGTAGTGACTTCTAATACTTCCTCTAGATGATCATCAAGGAAGTTTCGTGGGAGGAATTCTATCAAATTTATTGACTATTGAGGTCGAAGGAAGTCCTCGTCTTTTCTTTTGATAGATTTAGGCTTCCACATCTTATTTCTTTTCGCCTTCTTTTTATAGAGGATGCTTTCTTTTGCATACTTTTAATGGGAGTTTGACTTCGTTTGAATGGAATTTGTTTGTCTCCTTTTTCAACGAGTCATAAATATCCATCTATCGCCTTCATCTTTAATAGGCTCTTCTTTATTTTAGGAGTTTGTTGTCATGATCTTCTTTTGGAATCGAACAAGTATAGATTTGAAAGTTCCAAATTGAATCAAACTTTCCCTTTAATCGTAAAATAACATTGATGGCAGAACACTTGAAGTCATCTCGACTATAACATGATTCATTTGAGTCACTTCATTAACATCCAACTCGATCTTCTTTTGACGAGCCAACTTTAAAACCAGCTCCCTCAACACAAAACACTTTTCAACTGGGTGACTAATAACCGGATGATACTTGCAGTAGTTAGGATCATCTACTTTTCCTACTTGTTTTGGGCCTTTGAATTCTGGCAGCTGAATAAGTTGGTTCTCTAACAATTGCTCTAACATGTATGCAACATCAAAATCAGGAAATGGATAAACTTTTTCCTACCTTTCTCTAAGAGTTGGGTGTCGCTTTTCGTCACCATCATGCTTTCTTTCAATTTTTGTTTTTGACCTTTTAGACAAAGATTTCAAAGGAGTCGCATGAACAACCATAGACTCATTTATGACACTATTTGCGATCTTCTTAGTGTCATTGATTTCATTCTTGTCACTCATCATTTTTTGAACCAGGAAATCTTTTGCTCCCTTGTTGGCAATACTTAGTTTCATATCATGGGCACGAGTCGCCAACTTTTTAAATGTTCGAGGTTTTATTCCTTGCAAAATGTAAATAAGCTCTCAGTGCATGCCTTGGGTGCACATTTCCATAGCCGACAGTTCTGTGAGCTTGTCTTTGCAATCTAGGCTTAGAGCTCTCCATCGATTTATGTAGTCAATGACTGACTCTTCCTTTCATTGTTTGGTGTTTGTCAACTCCATCATGCTGACGACATGCCTAGTGCTTTAGAAGCGATTAAGAAATTCTATTTCTAGCTGTCAATGACTTTAGGCTCCAAATCGGTATACTAGTCGAAAGCATTTCCTTTCAAGCTTCGAATGAATTGCCTGACTAGTTAGTCTCCTCTTGATCCTGCATTCTCGAATGTCTCAACAAAGTGAGCAATATGTTGCTTTAGATTACCCTTTTCGTCGAATTTTTGGAACTTTGGAGGTTGGTACCCAACAGACATTCACAGGTCATTGATTCTCTTGGTGTATGGCTTGAAGTACATGAAAGAAGTTTGTGGTGGTTCTCCATACTGAGCTCTTATAAAGCTTGTGATCATATCTTGCAGTTGTTGGACTGACAGTGAGGCAACAGAGATGGACTATTGCGTCTGTTTTTCTTGCAATACAGATTTTCCTTTAGGTGACATCATCAAAATTGACAAAATTGGCCAATTTATGTCTTTAATTTTAATTTGGGACACATGCTAATTTTTAGTTAATCCTAAATGCAATTATTTTAGTAAATGACGTGGCCATTTGTGATTGGTTCCAAAAATTTTTATTGAACAGTATTCTTTTTTTATTATCAAGTATTATACCAAGATCGTTTAGATATTAAGATCATTTAAATTTGGTACAAGATCATTTGGATTGGGTAGATGGAAGATTGTGTACTAATATCGTTTAGATTGGGTACAAGGTCGTTTAGATTGGGTACAAGATCATTTAGACTGGGTAAAAAATCATTTAGACTGGTATAAGGGTACAAGATCGTTTAGATTGATACAAGAGTACAAGATCATTTAGACTAGGTACAATATCTTTTTTTTGCAATTGTGTGGCCAATTAATCGCGGGATATTTTTGTTATTTCACATCGTGAACTTTTTTCTTTTTCAAAGTTGTTCTATACATATATTTTTACTTTTTATTCTATTTTTAGAAAAACTCCTAAATAAAATAAGAAACTCCCAAGAGTCAAAAAAATATATTACACTCTAAAGACAATAATGATGATTTAAACTATAATCATGGAAGTTACAATAATATCTAATAATATTTAATTTTTAAGGTAGTTTGACATTTTTCACTTTAATTATGGCGTAGGATCTTTGTCTCCCTTCCCTTGTTTGGTTTACCAACATTGATTATATACTAATAAAGAAAATTAATTACATTTCCCATATTTACCTTCATTTTTTTTCCTATATAAAATCACCCATTTCCACATTACATTTTTGCCATTTGCAATTTGAGAAAGAGAAAAATAAAAATGTTGAATTCGTCCAACAATTTTGTTCTGTGGTTGGGGTTTGTGGCCATTTTTGGTCAAGCCATGGGCTCTAGGCACATTCACTCCATTGATACCACATGGTATGATGCTCATGCCACCTTCTATGGCGACATGTCCGGTTCCGACACTATGCGTAAGGATATAACAAATACTCTCTTTTAATTAATTTTTTTTTAAATACTTAGATGTATTTTGAAATAACATTCATCTTTGTATATCCTACAAAATATACTCTTTTGTTTAAATGATAAGAATGCTAGTTATTTAAAAAACCATACAGTTTGAAATCTATGGAGCTTAATACTCTAATTTCTACTTAATTACAATGATAGAGTTTAGACAAATTATTCAACTATAATTTACTTCCTCTTTTTCATTTTTTTTTGTCAACCGGTAATAGAGGGAGCATGTGGGTATGGAAATCTATTCGAGCAAGGTTATGGGCTAGCAACAGCAGCATTAAGTACCGCATTGTTCAACAACGGTGGAACTTGCGGAGCATGCTTTGAGATAATGTGTGTGAACGATGAACACAAGTGGTGTATACCAAATGCAGGGACAATCAAAATAACGGCTACAAACTTTTGCCCACCAAACTACACAAAAACAGTTGACGTTTGGTGCAACCCGCCCCAACGTCATTTTGACCTATCTCTTTACATGTTCATCAAAATAGCTCCTTATAGGGCGGGGGTCATCCCAGTCCGCTACCGTAGAATGCGCTGCGAGAAACAAGGCGGTCTACGATTTGAGCTCAAAGGAAACCCCTATTGGCTTCTTGTTTTGATCTACAACGTTGGTGGTGCAGGTGATGTTGTTGATGTTAAGATTAAAGGCTCCTCTACAAGATGGCTTCAGATGTCAAGGAATTGGGGACAAAATTGGCAGGTTGGTACCTATCTTGTGGGGCAAGGTTTGTCCTTTAGAGTCACTACTAGTGATAGAAAGATCATTAAGTTTGATGATGTTGTGCCAAGCTATTGGCAATTTGGACAAAACTTTGAAGGAAACTCTAATTTCTAGCAAGTACTATTTAGGTTTTCTTAGGTTCTTTTGTTTAGTGTAATTTAGTTGAGTTGAACGATATTGGTTTTGATCAACCTAGAGTTTGCAACCAACTTAGCTTTCTAGATGTGCTTTTAATAAATTAGAAAGAAGAGAAATGTCCATTTCTTCATCGTAAAGTTGTTAATGTTTTAATTTAGCTCATCATTTTGTCAATAAAATTTTTCTTATTTATCCTCTTTATTGTTTATTTATTTCTTTCGTATGCTTACAGAATTTCGATGAAAATATGAAAGTTTTAGTTTTACATAATTTCGATAAAACTATCCATAAAATGTCTATTTTCATAGATATTTTTGGAAAAGTATAGAAACAAAAAATTTTAAAAATAAATCTAAAATAACAAATAATTAGTATTTTATTATTAAAATTATTTATAAAATATTACAAAATTTATCCAACTCTTTAGAGTCTATTTAAACTTTTTGTTATATTTTATAAATAGTTTTATTTTTTGTACTATCTATAACAATTCTTGAAAGTAGAAGATCTATTATTTATTTTTGGATGTTTTGAAACCTCCTAAAAAAACTTTATTTTTAATTTATTTGTCGGAGTCTAGAGTTGACTTATATTGTTTTTAAGATTATTAACTTAGAAGTCTCAAAAAGGGTTCATAAATCATGTATTAATTACAACCATTTGAATGAAAATCTTGCCACAAGTTTTGATTAAATGCAAACTAAATCCATATGTGGACTGGGTCATTGGAAATGTTCAGAGAAATCAGAAGAAAATTTTGTAGTAAAATTAAAATTTAAGACATATCACTTTTAATGCTAACTCTTATTAACAGATTTTCACAAGATCAGTTTGGAAACTTCCAGATGCAAATAGTTCTATCCACCATGAGTTACTACAATTACGCATCTCTCAAAACTCAACACAATAATTAGCCCAAGACTGTGGAATACTTGAGATAAACATATAACTCTAACTTTTAACCTTCATTTAGATTGTTTGAGAAAATAAAGAAAATCAATTAATTACTATCCTGTTTCTTTGTATGTTTGGAGTTGGAGTATGGAAAGCTATGGCCTTTTGCGACATTTTGAATGACGGATTTGAAGTGATACTCCTCACGCAACGACAGGATTAACAAAACCATAAACTCAATTTAGTTGGGAACCTAAAAGTACCATTATATTGTCAAAAGTACAAAAACTAATTCTTTATGCTAAGCATGCTTTCAAATTAAATACAGAGAACATGAAAGGAATACTTACGTCATTGACGACTCTGTATCTACCGAATACCAAATTGGGACACCAACTTATAGACCTCCCTATTCTCTAAGTTGAGATTTTGGTTCGTAGGGGCCAAAATTGGAATGAGAATTTGACTTTACAAAGAATTAATTTCTAAGAGAATTGCAGAGTACCGGAAGCACTTCTCTTCTGTTGTACCCTTATCTCCCTTCTCTTTAGACGAAATAAGAGGGGCTTAGAGAGAATATTTGGATATGTGGAGAACAACCACGTTTCCTATCAATTTAATTTAATTTAAATTAAATTAAATTAATTAAATCATTTTTAGTTAACATTTCATTTAAATCATATTTAAATGAATATCCCTCACATAACTATTAGTTTTAATTTAATTAATTTAATTTAATAAAATTAAACTAAACTATTAATTAATTCTGCAATTAATTAATTGTTAAATTAAATATCTTATATTTAATTTAATCCAAATTAATCATATTTTATTATAAATTTCTCTCATAATCTATAGTTTTAATGTGTATCATCTACATATTAAAATTTTAACCTATAGTTTTAATATGAATTTAATTCGCATTATTTAATATTTAAACTCATTCAAATATTTTATTCTCCTATAAATTAATTTTGAATCATATCCAAATTTAAATTTATATAATACAATTTAATTAAGGGAAATTGTATTGGGTGGCACAATAAAAATCTAATTTAGCAATATTAGCATTAACATTTTCAATTTTGCAAATATAGCAACTTTTAAATTTTGGTTTATATTTCTTATTTTATTCTTTTTATTATTCCAAAATTGCCCTTCTTTGGTATTTTCTCTTCCTCTTTCGTTTTTCTTTATTGTTCTCCTTCATTTTTCGTTTTCTTCTTCTCTTCTCTATTGTTCTTCTTCACCATTTCTCTTCTTCACCTACTTCTCTTCTACTCGTCTTCTTCTGCCTCTTCTCCACCGTCCTTCTTTTCTCTCTTCAATTTTGTTCTTTTAGATTTCTCTCTTTGTCGGCTTTTTTTTTTTTTTTATCATCTTCTCCTCGTCTTCTTCTCCTATTCTCCTCATTTTTTCTTCAGGGAAAACAAAAATTATGTATGTATTTCTTCCCCCTTTTTGAAGCCCTAATATTATTTATGTGAATTGCTCATATATTATTTATTAAAATTAGGGCTACGATTAATTCTTCCTCTTCTCTTTTATTTGTTCTTTTATTTGTTCATAATATCTTTTATCGAAAGGAACTTCGTAGATTAGTTTGGTTTTATTTAGTTACGTTTGGTTCTATTTTTTTTAATTTGTATCAGTTTTTTATATCAACGGTATGATATATTTATATTATATGTATTAGTTGACTGATATACTTACTACGTGTTTTTTATTTTCCCAAAATTGTTGCAGTTCATTGTAGTTATGGTTAAATTGGCAGTAATTGTTTTTCAAAAAGGTCAATGGGTTGAGCAACATTACTACGTGGATTACAAAACAAATTGTGTTTTGGTTGATGGAGCGATATCATCATTTGATTCTTTTGTGAACTTGATTCATACTGAAATTCAGGTTGAGTCATGTATTGAACTTTCAGTTTTAATTTGTTGACTATAGGCGATAATGATGTTCAACATGTTATTAAGATTGTAAACATACCATAACAACTGTATCGACAATACATAAAGTGTATCATGCTTAGTGCATCAGGTGTATTTAATTAATTGAGTGTATCAACAGTTTCACAAGTGTATCAACAACATATCAAGTGTTTCAAACTAATAATATGTATCAATGAAGTTTAGCAAGTGATTAAGTGTATTACATCTATCAAATGTATTAACAAACAAACAAGTGTATCAACGATATATAAAGTGTATCATTCTTAGCGCATCAAGTGTATTTAATTGATTAAGTGTATCAATAGTTGAGTAAGTGTATCAACAACATATCAAGTGTTTCAAACTAATAATATGTATCAACGAAGTTTAGCAAGTGATTAAGTGTATTAAATCTATTAAGTGTATCAGCAAACAATAATAAGTGTATCAACGATATATAACGTGTATCAATGATATATAAAGTGTATCATTTTTAGTGCATCAAAGTGTATTTAATTGATTGAGTATATCAGCAGTTGAGCAACTGTATCAACAACATATCAAGTATATCAAACTAATAATATGTATCAATGAAGTTTAGCAAGTGATTAAGTGTATTAAATTTATCGAGTGTATCAGGAAACAATAACAAGTGTATCAACGATATATAAAATGTATAATTCTTAGTGCTTCAAGTGTATTTAATTGATTGAGTGTATCAACAACATATCAAGTGTTTTAAACTAATAATATGTATCAATGAGGTATTATAGAGTAAAAAAAAGTGTACGAGCAGTACATCAAATCAGGTGTATCAACGATATATATTGGTGTATCAACTGTATATATTGGTGTATCAACCGTATATATTGGTGTATCAACCGTATATATTGGTGTATCAACCGTATATATTGGTGTATCAGTAATGACTGAAGGGTAACTTCGTAATTTCGTAATTTTAAAATGCGGGCTTGGCTTCAATTTTGCAATTTTTGCAAATGTAAAAATGATGTGCTATGGGTCTAATTTATGATACTATAATTGTCATATTTGCAAGAGCCCCTTTAATTAAACTATAAACTTTATATTATAATACATCACCATACATTATATTAATTCCCAAAGTAAATTTGAACATTTCAAATTGCAACCATATAAATAAATTTCATTACCCTTTACGAGGTAGGAAGGGGACGTAATGAACCTACAAATCAGAAGCTATAACGATATGAGATTAATTGGTTAAACTCATTAACCACATTAATCAATATTCGTTAACTGTGTGTACACTCTACGAAAGACTCATAATTGAACTCTTCTCACTGTAGATATATTTTTTTGTCTACAGATATAGACCAATAACAGTAAGTTAATCATTCACAAGTATTCGTAACACCAGTTGGGTCAAATTATCGTTTTACCCCTTGGTTACTTCTAGTCCTTAAATACCAATGCTCCTTTAATGAACAACCTATTTATGGTCCAACTAATAAACAGAAACCCTCACGTGCCATAGAGAGGGTAGGGCCATTTGTTCAAGTGTAAAGTCCTAATCGCATTTAGCCAATGCGACAAAGAGCCTCGCAAAAATAATGATATGCAAGGAGATTTCTTGATCGTGAAAGTGTTAGCTACGGCTAAATCCAGATAAGAACTCTGATGCCAGATAGTAGGTCGGCGATTGATGGGACCCGACCGCCTAACCTGGGTTAAGGATAAGGTGTGTCAGGGTGTGAGGCATTTTTAGATTGGGCTACTTTCTGTAACCAGTTAGAGAAACCATTTCAGTATAGAGAGACTCGCCTGGAAAGATCTATAAATAGAGAGCACGAGTCATCTGAAAATACTTCTTACCCTAATCTTGTTAAGCAAGAGAGAATTAGAAGGTGCTTAAGGATTTGAGGCGGGGGCAAGCTCATTCCGATCAAGATTCCGAAATTGGCAAAGCAGACCTTGGCCAGAAAAGCTAAAAGGGCTTACCGTAATAGTGAGTGGTTTTCTTACTAAAGGTTTTTGAAATAAGAAAAGAGTTTTTAACTATTATTTAATGCTTTACTAACTCCTTCTAAGTTTATGCACGATGTGAAAATTTTTGCATGTTTTTCTTCATGATCGTCATAAGTAAGTTTACTGATGCAAAGATTGTGTGATTATGAAAAGATTGTGTGATAATGTGCTTACTGAATGCTGAAAAGGGGTGGTTTAACATTCTAAACATTGTATCCACTAGAAGAAAACTGCGCTTTAATGTCGGTTGGAAAAAATGAACACGAATGTTTAATGTCGGTTTTAAGAAAGCAAATCTTTAATGTCGGTTTTAAACCGACATCAAAGATGATGGATTAATATCGGTTTTAAACCGACATTAAAGATCCGCTTTTTCAACACTGACATTAAAGATATTTTAAAATAATAATTTTAATTTTTGTAGGGTTCCATATATATATATATATTTAGGTTTCAAACCCTCAAATCACTCATCTCTCCCACACCACTCAATTACCTTTGCCCCTTTCCTCCATCTTCTTCAGCCTCAAGCACACCCAGTGCCGGCATCTCATTGCCTTAAGAAGTTTTTGGGTAATCCTTCCGAAATAGGTTTCCCTCTGACCATCCCCACTCACATTCTTTGACTAATTTTGTTAGGGAGACTAGCTTATTAGAAGGGTCTCAGTTGCTCTCTCTTTCCATTCGCCTTCGTAAATGAGGTTTACAATAAGCATCAAATGCATACCGAAATAGTCAAAGTCAAAAGTATCCGGCTTAGAATCACTAAGAAAACAAACCGGTCGGAAGGATTTTGAAAGCGGTGTCAGAAACCACTGAAAATGCACTTGCAGTGAAGGAAACGGGATGAGCTTGAGGACTTTTGGTGTTCGTCCCAAGAAAACGCGAGCGAGAATGCCCCAAACTCAGTTTTCCCGTCCTGGGGCAAAAAGCGGTCCCCCGACGGTTTCCTCCCTTTACTCCGTATTGGTCATAAGTCTTTCAATCTTCGGAGCTCGTACTCCGAGGACTTCAACCCACACTCCTCGCATGCTCCCTGACACGTTTTCCAAAGGTATAGGTGGGAAGCAAGCTCGTTGGAGGGAGAATTGTGGTGCGACCCAAAACAATCCAAAAGATGGCCAATGCTTCTAACGAGTGGCGAACGCTCGTCTGGTGTCAGAAACCACTGGAAATGCACTTGCAGTGAAGGAAACAGGCTGAGATCGAGGACTTCCAGTGGTCGTCCCAAGAAAACCAGAGCAAGAATGCCCCGGACTCAGTTTTCTCGTCCTGGGGTAAAAAGCGATCCCCCGATGGTTTCCTCCCTATGCACCGTATTGGTCATAAGTCTTTCGATCTTCGAGGCTCGTACTCCGAGGACTTCAACCCACACTCCTTGCATGCTCCCTGACACGTTTTTCCAAGGTATAGGTCGGAAAGCAAGCTCGTTGAAGGGAGAACTGTGGTGCGATCCAAAACGGTCCAAAAGATGGCCAATGCTTCCAACGAGTGGCGAACGCTCGTCCGGTGTTAGAAACCACTGAAATTGCACTTGCAGCATAGGAAATGGGCTGAGCATGAGGACTTCCAGTGTTTGTCCCAAGAAAACACGAGAAATAATGTCCCGAACTCAATTTTCCCGTCCTCGACAAAAAGCGGTCCCCCGACGGTTTCTTTCCTTTGCTCCGTATTGGTCATAGGTCTTTCGATCTTCAGGCCTCGTACTCTAAGGACTTCAACCCACACTTCTGGCATGCTCCATGACACGTTTTCCAGAGGTATAGGCTGGGAAGCGAGCTCGTTGGAGGGAGAACTGTGGTGCGAACCAAAACAGTCCAAAAGTTGGCCAATGCTTCCAACGAGTGGCGAAGGCTCGTCAGGTGTCAGAAACCACTGGAAATGCACTTACAGCAAAGGAAACGGGTTGAGCTCGGGGACTTCCATTGTTTGTCCCAAGAAAATGCGAGCGAGAATGCTCCGAACTAAGTTTTCCCGTTCTGGGGCAAAAATCGGTCCCCCGACGGTTTCTTCCCTTTGCTCCGTATTAGTCATAAGTCTTTCGATCTTTGGGGCTCGTACAATGAGGACTTCAACCCACATTCCTAGCATGCTCCCTGACATGTTTTCCCAAGTTATAGATTGGAAAGCGAGCTCGTTGGAGGGAGAACTATGGTGCGACCCAAAACAGTCCAAAAGATGGCCAATGCTTCCAACGAGTGGCGAACGTTCGTCCGGTGTCAGAAACCACTGGAAATGCACTTGCAGCAAAGGAAACGGGTTGAGCTTGAGGACTTTCGGTGCTCGTCCCATGAAAACGCGAGCGAGAATGCCCCAGACTCAGTTTTCTCGTCCTAGGGAAAAAATCGGTCCCCCGACAGTTTCTTCCCTTTGCTCCGTATTGGTCATAAGTCTTTCGATCTTCAGGCCTCGTACTCTAAGGACTTCAACCCACACTTCTGGCATGCTCCATGACACGTTTTCCAGAGGTATAGGCTGGGAAGCGAGCTCGTTGGAGATAGAATTGTGGTGCGATCCAAAACGGTCCAAAAGATCGCTAATGCTTCCGACGAGTGGCGAACCCTCCTCCGGTGTCAAAAACCACTGGAAATGCACTTGCAGCGAAGGAAACGAGATGAGCTCGAGGATTTCGGGTGCTCGTCCCAAGAAGACGCGAGCGAGTATGCCTCAGACTTTATTTTCTCGTCTTGGGGCTAAAAGCAGTGCCCTGACGGTTTCTTCCCCTTGCTCCGTATTGGTCATAAGTCTTTCGATCTTCGGGGCTCGTAGTCCGAGGAGTTCAACCCACACTCCAGGCTTGCTCCTTGACACGTTTTTCGGAGGTACAGGCCGGGAAGCGAGCTCGTTGGAGGGAGAACTGTGGTGCGACCCAAAACGGTCCAAAAGATGGCCAATGCTTCCAACGAGTGGGGAACGCTCGTTCGGTGTGAGAAAATACTGGAAATGCACTTGCAGCGAAGGAAATGGGCTGAGCTCAAGGACTTCCGGTGCTCGTCGCAAGAAAACGCGAGCGAGATGCCCTGGACTCAATTTTTTCGTCTTGGAACAAAAATCGGTCCCCCGATGGTTTCTTCCCTATGCTCCGTATTGGTCATAAGTCTTTCGATCTTCGAGACTCGTACTCTAAGGACTTCAACGCACACTCCTGGCATGCTCCCTAACACATTTTTCAGAAGTATAGGCTGGGAAGCTCGCTCGTTGGAGGGAGAACTAAGGTGCGACCCATAACGGTTCAAAAGATGGCCAATGCTTCCAACGAGTGGCGAATGCTCGTCCAATGTCAGAAAACATTGGAAATGCTCTTGCAGCGAAGGAAACGGGTGAAGCTCAAGGACTTCCGGTGCTCGTCCCTAGATAACGCGAGCGAGAATCTCCTGGAATCAATTTTCTCGTCCTGGGGCAAAAAGCGGTCCCCCGACGGTTTCTTCCCTTTGCTCCGTATTGCTCATAAGTCTTTCGATCTTCGAGGCTTGTACTCTGACGACTTCAACCCATACTCCTGCCATGCTCCCTAACACATTTTTAAGAAGTATAGGTCGGGAAGCGAGCTCGTTGGAGGGAAAACTGTGGTGCGACCTAAAACGGTTCAAAAGATGGCCAATGCTTCCAACGAGTGATGAACACTCGCCAGTGTCAGAAACCACCGGAAATGCACTTGCAGCGAAGGAAACGGGCTGAGCTCGAGGACTTTCGGTGCTCGTCCCAAGAAAATAAAGGAATGGAATTCCTAAAGCGAAAGCTTATGAACGCCCGTGCGAGTGAAATTCAATTTATGAAACCAATAAATTCAAAGAAAAATAATAAACATGCTTTTCATGGAAAAAGTGAAAATAAACTGACCTTTGTAGAACCAATTCAATTCTTCTTCCAA
Organism: Cucumis melo; assembly: GCF_025177605.1. Taxonomy (NCBI): domain Eukaryota; kingdom Viridiplantae; phylum Streptophyta; class Magnoliopsida; order Cucurbitales; family Cucurbitaceae; genus Cucumis; species Cucumis melo. The sequence continues at coordinate 21,025,084 of NC_066863.1, read as the reverse complement.
GCTTGGCACCACAAAATCTTCCTCGTTATTCTCCAAGTAAAGAATCACAGAGAGTTGTGGGCTTCTGTAATTTTGGTGAGGGAAGAAGCTTTTGAGAGAATTTTCTTTTGTTGGGATACAGAGAGATCGTAAGATTGTTTTTTTTTGCTGTTAAAAAAAAACCTTTCTTTTTATTTTCTTTTAAAACAAATCTCAACAATGGAGGGGGAAGTTATCAAATAACTTCCCCATCCTTCCCACGTAGAATAACTCCCAAGGGAGTTATTCTATTCTATTTAAATATATTAATATATATATATATATATTAATTAAATTAAATAAAATCAATATAAATTTAATTAATATATATTATATCTCATATAACATAAAATTAATATAAATTTAATTACAAATATATTATATCTCATATAATATAAACTTTATATTATATCATATATAATATAACCAATGATTTAGATCTCTCATATAATCTATAGTTCTAATATGAATCGAATTCAATTTTAACCCATAGTTTATTTATGAATCTCATTCATATTATTATTATTATTTGAATCATATTCAAATATTAACTTCTCTCATAAAAAACTTTACATTATAATGTATCAAATAAATTATATTAATTGTATCATATACAATTTATTCCCTTTAATCAATTTGAACAATTCAAATTAAACCAAAATAAATTTGATTCTCATTTATCCTTATTGAGCTAACAAGGGGACCTTATGGACCTACAGATTGAAGCTCTAATGAAATGAGATTAATTAATTAAACTCTTTAATTAAATTTAATCTCCATTCATTAACTATTAGTCATTCCACTAAAGACTAATAGTTGCACTCTTCTAACTGTAGATATATTTTTGTGTCCATTAGATATAACCAATCAACAGTGCAATGACCCTTCACAAATTGCTCGTAAGTACAGCTAGGCCAAAAATTACCGTTTTGCCCCTGTAGTTACATCTAACTCCTTAAGTACCATTGATTCCTCTAATGAACAATAATTATAGTCCTACTATAACTGAACTCCTCTCAGGCCAAGAGAGGGTGTGGCGCCACATTGTTCAAGCCCTGAAATCAACCCTTAAGAGAGCAAATTCTCTACTTACTCCATCTATAGAGAAGGAGTGAATTCCTTCTTGTGTAGCTGCGTTCCCAGCTCCCCAATCAGACGAATCCCCAAAATGGTAGGCATATTGAGTCGGCTACATAGGCCACTCTCACCCATACAAATCAAAGGATCGCCTACATAGGCAGGAGTTCACAACTCACTCAAGATTCAGGTCAAGTCACCTATAGTCATCCTGGTGAAATGTAGTCTCAACTAGTAACGGTGTTAATAAGAGAGACTATTCATTTCATGGTCCGGTCTTATACAAACTCTTTGTATAGAATACCCCCGCTCTAATGTCTCGACATAAATGATTAGGATCAAATCATTTGTAGCACTTTAGAACAATTGTAACAACTACAAAGCAGACCGTATTCGTAGTGTCACCAGGATAAGGTATCCAGCCTTATCCATTTACTACAGACCATTTAGGTTATCACTTAAACATGATCCACTTGTATGTCTCTACATACATGTTTAGGTTACAGAAGATAACCTTGGATGTTAGTTTATTGGTTTTGTGAGTTAATGCAACTAAATATCAAATAAAATAAAACACTTTATTTTATTAGATAAATAAAAAGTTTGTATTATATATACAATTACAAACTACAAGACCACGAGATTTAGGGCATCAACCCCAACAATCTCCCACTTGTCCTAAAGCTAGTGGGGTGTACAAAATAAAAAATAAAATACTATAATAGTACACAAAACAAGAAACTAGGGCATACAATATGCACCCAGTAAATCTCCCACTTGCCCTAGGTTAAATGTGGCATGTCACGTAGACCCAGACTCTCTAGGTGACCCTCAAACACCTTAGCCGTGAGGGGCTTTGTAAACGGATCAGCAACATTGTGTGTCGAAGCTATCTGTGTGACGATCACGTCCCCTCGATGCACTATCTCTCGAATCAAGTGATACTTGCGCTCAATATGCTTTCCACGCTTGTGGCTTCTGGGCTCCCTAGAATTAGCCACAGCCCCACTATTATCACAGTAAAGAGTAATTGGCTTTGACATGTTTGGAACTACTTCCAAATCAATCAAGAAATTTCTAAGCCAAACAGCCTCTTTGGCAGCTTCACAAGCTGCAACGTACTCTGCCTCCATAGTGGAGTCAGCAATACATCCTTGCTTGATACTTCTCCAAACTACAGCTCCTCCGTTAAGAGTGAACACTGAACCTGAAGTAGATTTCCTAGAATCTCTATCAGTCTGAAAGTCAGAGTCTGTGTATTCTGTAAGAATCAAATCCTTAGAACCATACACAAGCGTGTAGTCCCTCGTTCTCCTAAGATACTTGAGGATAGTTTTAACGGCAGTCCAATGAGCTAATCCTGGATTAGATTGATATCTACTGACTATCCCCACCGCATAACAAATGTCAGGTCTAGTACATAACATCGCATACATCAAGCTGCCAACAGCTGATGCATAGGGGATATGTCTCATTTCCTCAACGTCTTGAGGTGTCTTAGGACACTGTTCCTTAGACAAAGTAACTCCATGCCTGAAAGGTAGTAAGCCTCTCTTGGAGTTTTGCATTGAATATTTAACAACTATTTTGTCAATATACGATGCTTGAGACAAAGCTAGCATTTTGTTCTTACGATCTCTAAAGATCTGAATACCCAGAACAAATTGTGCCTCTCCCAAATCTTTCATTTGAAATTGGGTTGCTAGCCATTGTTTGATGTCAGTTAGTAAACCTATATCATTCCCAATGAGTAGGATATCATCTACGTACAAAACTAAGAAAGCTACTGATTTGTTGATGATTCTTTTGTAGACACAAGGTTCATCAACGATTTGATCAAATCCATAAGATTTTATTGCGGTATCAAATCTTATGTTCCCCGGACTCAGTTTTCTCGTCCTGGGGCAAAAAGGGGTCTCCCGACGGTTTCTTCCCTTTGCTCCGTATTGGTCATAAGTCTTTCGATCTTCAGGGCTCGTACTACGAAGACATCAACACACACTCCTGGCATGCTCCCTGACATGTTTTTCGAAGGTATAGGCCGGGAAGCGAGCTTGTTAGAGGGAGAACTGTGGTGCAACCCAAAACGGTCCAAAAGATGGCGAATGTTTCCAACGAGTGGCGAACGCTCGTTCGGTGTCACAAACCACTGCAACTGCACTTGCAGAAAAGGAAACGGGCTGAGCTCGTGGATTTTCGATTCTCGTCACAAGGAAAAGTGAGCGAGAATGCCCCGGACTCAGTTTTCTCGTCCTGGGGCAAAAAGCGGTCCCCCGATGGTTTCTTCCCTTTGGTCCGTATTGGTCATAAGTCTTTCGATCTTCGGGGCTCGTACTCCGAGGACTTCAACCCACACTGCTGTCATGCTCCCTGACACGTTTTCCGGAGGTATAGGCTGGGAAGCGAGCTCGTTGGAGGGAGAACTGTGGTGCGACCCAAAACGGTCCAAAAGATGGCCAATGCTTCCAACGAGTGGCGAAGGCTCGTTCAGTGTCAGAAACCACTGGAAATGCACTTGCAGCGAAGGAAACGGGCTGAGCTCGAGGACTTCCATTTTATCGTCCGAAGAAAACGCGAGCGAGAATGCCCTAAACTAAGTTTTCTGGTCCTGGGGCTAAAAGCGGTCCCCCCATGGTTTCTTCACCTTTCTCCGTATTGGTCATAAGTCTTTCGATCTTTGGGGCTCGTACTCCGAGGAGTTCATCCCACACTGCTGGCATGCTCCCTGACATGTTTTCCGGAGGTATAGGCTGGGAAGCGAGCTCGTTGGAGGGAGAACTGTGGTGCGACCCAAAACGGTCCAAACGATGGCCAATTCTTCCAACGAGTGGCGAACGCTCGTCCGGTGTCAAAAACTGCTGGAAATGCACTTGCAGTGAAGGAAACGGGTTGAGCTCGAGCACTTCCGGTGCTCGTCCCAAGAAAATGCGAGCGAGATTGTCCCGGACTCCATTTTATCGTTCTGGGGCAAAAAGCGATCCCCCGACGGTTTCTTCCCTTTGCTCTGTATTGGTCATAAGTCTTTCGATCTTTGGGGCTCGTACTCCGAGGACTTCAACCTACACTCCTGGCATACTCCCAGACTCATTTTCCGAAGTTATAGGCGGAAAAGCGAGCTCGTTGGAGGGAGACTGTGTTGCGACCCAAAAGGATCCAAAAGATGGTCAATGGTTCCAACGAGTGGCGAACGCTCGTCCGGTGTCAGAAACCACTGGAAATGCACTTGCAGCGAAGGAAGCGGCTTGAGCTCGAGGACTTTCGGTGCTGGTCGCAACAAAATGCGAACGAGAATGCCCTGTACTCAGTTTTTTCGTCTTGGAACAAAAAGCGGTCCCCCCGATGGTTTCTTCCCTTTACTCCGTATTGGTCATAAGTCTTTCGATCTTCGAGGCTTGTACTCTGAGGACTTCAACCCACACTCCTGGCATGCTTCCTGGCACATTTTTCAGAAGTATAGGCCGGGAAGCTAGCTAGTGGGAGGAAGAACTGTGGTGCGACCCAAAACGGTTCAAAAGATGGCCAATGTTTCGAACGAGTGGCGAACGCTCGTCCAGTGTCAGAAACCACTGGAAATGCACTTGCAGCGAAGGAAACGGGCTGAGCTCGAGGACTTCCAGTGCTCGTCCCAAGAAAACGCGAGCGAGAATGCTCCATACACAGTTTTCTCGTCCTGGGGTAAAAAACGGTCCCCCGACGACTTATTCCTTTTGCTCCGTATTGGTCATAAGTCTATCGATCTTCGGGGCTCTTACTCCGAGGACTTCAACCCACACTCCTGGCATGCTCCCTGACACGTTTTTTTGAAGGTATAGGCCTTTAAGCAAGCTCGTCGGAGGGAGAACCGTGGTGCGACCCAAAACGGTCCAAAAGATGCCCAATGCTTCCAACGAGTGGCGAACGTTCGTCCGGTGTCAGAAACCACTGGAAATGCACTTGCAGCGAAGGAAACAGGCTGAGCTCGAGGACTTCCAGTGCTCGTTTAAAGAAAACGCTAGCGAGAATGCCCCTGACTCAGTTTTCTCATCCTGGGGCAAAAAGCGGTCCACCAACGGTTTCTTCTCTTTGCTCTGTAGTGGTCATAAGTCTTTCGATCTTTGGGGCTCGTACTCCGAGGACATTAACCCATACTGCTGGCATGCTCCCTGACACGTTTTCTGGAGGTATAGGCTGGGAAGCGAGCTCGTTGGAGGGAGAACTGTGGTGCGACCCAAAACGGTCTAAAAGATGGCCAATTCTTCCAACGAGTGGCGAACGCTCGTCCGGTGTCAAAAACCACTGGAAATGCACTGGCAGCGAAGGAAACGGGCTGAGCTCGAGGACTTTCATGCTCGTCTTAAGAAAACGCGAGCGAGAATGCCCCAAACTCAGTTTTATCGTCCAAAGCAAAAAGCGTTCCCTCGACGGTTTCTTCCCTTTGCTCGGTATTGATCATAAGTCTTTCCATCTTCGGGGCTTGTACTTCGAGGACTTCAACCCACACTCCTTGCATGCTCTCTGAAACCTTTCCAGAGATATAGATCGGGACGCGAGCTCCTTGGAGGGAGAACTGTGGTGCAACCCAAAACGGTCCAAAAGATGGCCAATGCTTCCAATGAGTGGCGAACGCTCGTCTGGTGTCAGGAACGACTGGAAATGCAATTGCAGGGAAGGAAACGGGCTGAGCTTGAGGACTTCCGATGCTCGTCTCAAGAAAACGCGAGCGAGAATGCCCTGGGCTCAATTTTCTCGTCATGGGGCAAAAAGTGGTCCCCCCACGGTTTCTTTCCTTTGCTTCGTATTGGTCATAAGTCTTTCGATCTTCGGGGCTCATACTCCAAGGACTTTAACCCACACTCCTGGCATGCTCCGTGACACGTTTTTTGGAGGTATAGGCCGGGAAGCGACTTCGTTGGAGGGAGAACTTTGGTGCGTCCCAAAACGGTCCAAAAGATGGCTAATGCTTCCAACGAGTGGTGAACGCTCATCCAGTGTCAGAAACCACTGGAAATGCATTTGCTGCGAAGGAAACGGGCTGAGCTCGAGGATTTCCGGTGCTCGTCCCAAGAAAACACGAGTGAGAATGCCCCGGATTCAGTTTTCTCCTTCTGGGGCAAAAAGCAGTCCCCCGACGGTCTCTTCCGTTTGCTCCGTATTTTTTTTTGAAAAGGTAATTTTATTATACAACAACAAGGGGGACCTCACAGCCTGAGGTCAAGGCAACAACACATAAAATGCTAACAAACAAAGAAAGTATCTAAACATAACAAGAGAATGAACCAAAAAAAGAAGAAAGTAACGAAAGGACAAAAGACCATAAACTCAACAATGTCCCATCGACTAGTGAAGTTCAACATAACATATAAATAAATAAAAACCCCACAGCCCGTGGACAAGCATTAAAATCAAACAAAGTAGCTAATTAAAAGGGAAGATAAGCATCCTCCCGCCAAGAGCCAGCACGAGCACGAATCCACGTACAAATAAGATGGAAAATGACAATAGGATCAGGAGCCTGTCCACCATGTAACCGATGATTACGCTCATTCCAAATAAAATATATAGTTGCGCACCAAAGAACGCGCCACAGCTTCCTCCTCACACCCTTCCTAATACCCTGATGACAAATCCAAGATAACTCCACCCCCCAATGCCCAATCCTATGTGAGGAAGCCATGATCCGAAGAACCCTAGACCAAACATCCCCCCCAAATGGACACGAAAAGAATAAGTGATCGCGAGACTCCATACCCCCCTCACATAGAATGCACGACAACGGAACCGAACTATCCCACCTATGAAATCTATCTCTAGTGCCCAACCTATCTTTAATGGCCAACCACGCACAAAAGGAATGTTTTGGGATATTTCCCCCACCCCACAATAAACCATCCCAAAGAACCCGACCACCCCTGGGACGTATAGCTTCCCATGCACTTGCAATAGAGAAACCACCCTGATGACCAGGAACCCAGACCCAACTATCACTAACACTAAGACACGAACTAATCTCCTGAACCCTCTTCTATAATTCTATTAATTCCACAGAAACTCGTGGCCAAAGCCATTCTCCATCTGGGCCAATAAAGTTAGAGAGACTAGCCTCCCTCCGACTTGCTGCATCATAAAGCACTCTCTCTCCAACTTGTTCCAGAATGGCACCCCTCTGCAACCACGGATCAAGCCAAACTCTACATCTATTGCCATTTCCCACCTTCATCCTTACATGCTGCTTCAGCTTCTCTTGCTTACGTAAGATCGCCCGAAGACACCAAGATCGACCCACTCTACTATCCACATCCCATAATGACCTCCCCTTCAGTACATAAGCCTCCACCCAAGCCACCCAAAGAGAACCCGAATTTGTCAACATAAGCCACAAAATCTTCAAAGTACTAGCAAATTTCCATGCAGTGCCATCACGAATACCAAGACCGCCCTCCTCAAAGGGAAGACACACATCCACCCACGCCACCTTTATACCTCCTTACCCCTCTACAGATAAGATCTGAGAATCTTGTCCACCTCATTATGCACATACGCAGGAAGAACAAACACAATAGCCCAGTAAACTTGAAGGCTACAAAGCACAGAACAAACAAGCTGCAGTCTACCAGCAAAAGAAAGAACTCGAGCAGACCGAGAACGAATTCGACTAGTGATACGCTGAATCAGAGGAACACAATCATTAGAACGTAACCGACCAGTAAGAAGAGGAAGGCCAAGATAACGAACAGGGAGATTTCCACGGACAAAACCCATACAAGCAGCCAAACGAGAAGCATTCTCATTATTAACTCCTGCAATGAAAATAGAGCTTTTCCTAGGATTTGCAAACAAACCTGAAAGCTCACCAAACCTCTGAAGACATTCTCGAATAAATCTGATAGAGGGCTCATTAACAACACAAAATATCATAAGGTCATCGGCAAAGGTCAGATGAGTTAACCTTTTCGCAACGATGGTGGAATTGAAAACTCTGAGGAATCTTATTCAACATACGAGAAAGAACTTCCATCACCATAACAAAGAGAAAGAGAGATAAAGGATCACCTTGTCTTACACCCTTCCTGCCATGAAAAAACCCCTCCAGTGAGCCATTAATCATAATAGAGAACATAGGGGAAGTAACACAGGCGCTAATCCAACTCACAAACTTCAACGGAGTACTAATAGAAATCTGCAAACCAAACAGAAAATCCCAATTAACAGAGTCATATGCTTTTTGAAGATCAACTTTCAAAGTACATCGAGGTTTACCAGAATTAAGATGATAACCTCCTACCAATTCCTGACAAAGCAGAATGTTCTCGATAATACTCCTCCCAAGTATAAAAGCAGACTGGTTACTACTGATAAAAGAAGGAAGCCACACACGAAGTCTATCAGCCAAAATTTTAGAAATGCATTTATATAACACATTACAGCAAGAAATAGGACGAAAGTCCTCCAGGCGCTCAGCCCCATTATGTTTAGGAATGAGGGTGATAGCAGTAGCATTAACTCCTACTGGAAGATAATAGGTCTCAAAGAAATGTAAAACCGCATCACAAAAATCTTCACCAATCACAGACCAGGCACCTTTGAAGAAACCAACAGAGAACCCATCAGGACCGGGAGCCTTTCCACTATCCATAGAGAATAAGACCCTCCTAACTTCCTCCCGACTAATAGGAACCTGTAACGCCTGACAACACTCCTCAGACCACTGAAACTGAACAATATCATCAATAATTGGGGTCAATTCTCTATAGCCAATCTCCTGGGACCCCAAACTGTTACTAAAATAATTAACTGCCATCTGAGCCACCCCATCATGAGAAGACACCCTGGAACAAACAGAATCAACTAGAGAAAGAAGAGAATTACAACTCATATGAGAGCGGACGAATCGGTGGAAAAAAGTCGTATTGTGATCGTAGCTTTAACCAACGAATTCGAGATTTCTGCCAAAGCGAGGCTTCTCCAATCTAACTGCTGTCCAGAAAGTCTCAGTAGCAAGACTTGCTTGGCGACTCAAAACATCTGACATTGGGTTACGTTCTACCTCTCTCTGAGCTATATCCATGGCCTCCTTAGCAATGCGTACCTCCTCACTAAGACTCCTGATGTGTCTACCAAACCGTCTACGGAGAATAGGTTTGAGAAGATTAAGGTTTCTCATAAGGCTTACAAGCGGAGAGACGCCCTCATGACGACTCTACATCCTAGTAACCACCTCAAAAAGGATGGATCCTGCACCCAATGGTTGAAGATTCGAAAAGACACCACTTTGCTATTTTGCTGAAAGCTAGGATATAATAAAATAGGAGAATGATCAGAAATACCCCATGGAAGCACATTAACTAACATAGTAGGCCATGCAGATAACCAATCATCATTCAATAAAACACGATCCAGACGACGCATCATCCCAGACCCCTGAACTTTACTAGTCCAAGTAAACCAGTTTCCCTGCACCGACGGCTCTACTAAATCAGCATCGCGAATAGCCATATCAAAATCCTCCATCTCACCCTGAATAGGAGATCCCCCACAAGCTTCAGAATGACCTCTAATAGCATTAAAATCTTCCATGACAACCCTGGGCTCGACCAAGCAGAAGTAATCTTAACTAACCGATGCCATAATATACGTCTCTCAATATTACTATTAGAGGCATAAACACAAAACACCTCCACACAAACACCAGATAAAAGATCTACTAACGTACCTGTAATAAACTGTTCATCCCTCACATGAGTAGAGAAAGAAAAACGATTCTTCTTCCACATCACCCAAATCCGACCAACACCACTATTACTGTAACTACAAGAGTAATCCCAAGAGTTACCGAACCTTCTAGAAACAGAATCAAAATTACCTTCTCGAACTCTAGTCTCCAAGTGGCAACAAAATCCCACTGAGGAAGACCCCAGAAAATCAACAACTGCCTTACTCTTCAACTGGTGGTTTAAACCATGTACATTCCAAGTGCACCAACTAATCATGAGAATTATTGCATGTATGTAATCCTTTCGGACCACTAGAAGAACTAACACCACTTAGAACATCAGTACCTTCATCCATCTGTAATGAGCAGGTGAACCCTCTATTATAGATAGTGCCCATTTGTCAACGTCACCCACCTCCAAAAGACTACCAAACGAGTTTGGCTTAATCACCTCCATACTCTTTCACGATCTCTAACAGATACTAGCTCACTCTTCTTACGAGTTACAAGGGTAAATTCATCACTATTACCCACCCCCTTCTCCACTTTGTTGTTAAGTCTATCAGGAGAACTCCTAATTTCACCTTCCTCTACTTGTTTGAACGATTCAAGAACAACTTCTTTGCTCCGTATTGGTCATAAGTCTTTCGATCTTCGGGGCTCGTACTCCGAGGACTTCAACCCACAGTCCTGGCATGCTCCCTGACACGTTTCCAGAGGTATAGGTCAGGAAACAAGCTCGTTGGAGGGAGAACTGTGGTGCGATCCAAAACGGTCCAAAAGATGGCTAATGCTTCCAACGAGTGGCGAACGCTCGTCCGGTGTCAGAAACCACTAAAAATGCACTTGCTGCGAAGAAAACGGGCTGGGCTTGAGGACTTTCAGTGCTCGTCCCAAGAAAACGCAAGCGAGAATTCCTTGGACTCAGTTTTCTCGTCCTCGGGCAAAAAGTGGTCTCCCGACGGTTTCTTCCCTTTGATTCGTATTGGTCATAAGTCTTTCGATCTTCGGGGCTCGTACTCCGTGGACTTCAACCCACACTCCTGGCATGCTCCCTGACTCGTTTTCCAGAGGTATCGGCCGGGAAGTGAGCTCGTTGGAGGGAGAACTGTTGTGCGACCCAAAACGGTCCAAAAGATGGCCAATGCTTCCAACGAGTGGCGAACGCTCGCCCGGTGTCAGAAACTACTGAAAATGCACTTGCAGCGAAGGAAACGGGCTGAGCTCGAGGACTTCTGGTGCTCGTCTTAAGAAAACAAGAGTGAGAATGCCCCAGACTCAGTCTTCCCGTTCTGAGGAAAAAAGCGGTCTCCAGACGGTTTATTCCCTTTCTTCTGTATTGGTCATAAGTCTTTCGATCTTCGGGGCTCGTACTCCAAGGACTTTAACCCACACTCCTGGCATGCTCCCTGACACGTTTTCTGGAGGTATAAACCGGGAAGCGAGCTCGTTGGAGGGAGAACTATGGTGCAACCTAAAACGGTCCAAAATATGGCCGATGCTTCCAACGAATGGTGAACGCTCGTCCGATGTCTGAAACCACTGGAAACGCACTTGCAGCAAAGAAAACGGGCTAGCTCGAGGAATTTGGTGCTTGTCCCAAGAAAACCCGAGCGAGAATGCCCCGGACTCAGTTTTCTCGTCCTGGGCCAAAAAGCAGTCCCCCGACGGTTTCTTCCCTTTGCTCCGTATTGGTCATGTCTTCCGATCTTCGGGGCTCGTACTCTGAGGACTTCAACCCACACTCCTGGCATGCTCTCTGACTCGTTTTCCAGAGGTATCGGCCGGGAAGGGAGCTCGTTGGAGGGAGAACTGTTGTGCGACCCAAAACAGTCCAAAAGATGGCCAATGCTTCCAACGAGTGTCGAACGCTCGTTCGGTGTCAGAAACCACTGAAAATGCGCTTGCAGCGAAGGAAATGGGCTGAGCTCATGGACTTCCGGTGCTCGTCTTAAGAAAACGAGAGTGAGAATGCCTCGGACTCAGTCTTCCCGTCCTGAGAAAAAAAGTGGTCCCCAGACGGTTTCTTCCCTTTGCTCCGTATTGGTCATAAGTCTTTCGATCTCTGAGGCACGTACTCTGAGGACTTCAACCCACACTCCTGGCATTCTCCCTGACACATTTTCCAGAGGTATAGGCTGGGAAGGGAGCTCGTTGGAGGGAAAATCGTGGTGCGACCTAAAACGGTCCAAAAGATGGCCAATGCTTCCAACGAGTGGCGAACGCTCGTCCGGTGTCAGAAACCACTGGAAATGCACATGCAGAGAAGGAAATGGCCTGTGCTCGAGGACTTCCACTACTCGTCCCAAGAAAATGCGAGCGAGAATACCTCGGACTCAGTTTTCTCTTCCTGGGGCAAAAAGTGGTCCACCGACGGTTTCTTCCCTTTGCTCCGTATTGGTCATAAGTCTTCCGATCTTCGGAGCTCGTACTCTGAGGACTTCAACCCACACTCCTGGCACGCTCCCTGACACGTTTTTCGCAGGTATAGTCCGAGAAGCAAGTTTGTTGGAGGGAAAACTGTCAAGCGACCCAAAACGGTCCAAAAGATGGGCAATGCTTCGAAAAGTGGCGTATGCTCGAGGACTTCTGGTGCTCGTACCAAGAAAATGCGAGCGAGAATGCCCCGGACTCAGTTTTCTCGTCCTGGGGCAAAAAGAGGTCCTCTAACAGTTACTTCCATTGCTCTGTATAGGTCATAAGTCTTTCGATCTTCGGGGCTCGTACTCTGAGGAATTCAACCCACTCTCCTGGCATGCTCCTGACACGTTTTTCGGAGGTATAGGCCGAGAAGCGAGTTCGTTTGAGCGAGAACTGTGGTGCGACCCAAAACGGTCCAAAAGATGGCCAATGCTTCCAACGAGTGGCGAACGCTCGTCCCTTGTCAGAAACCCTTGGACTTCTGGTGCTCGAGGACTTCTGGTGCTCGTCACAAGAAAACACGAGCGAGAATGCCCCGAAATCAGTTTTCTCGTCCTGGGACAAAAAGCGGTCCCCCGACGGTTTCTTCCCTTTGCTCCGTATCGGTCATAACTCTTTCGATATTCAGGCCTCGTACTCCGAGGACTTCAACCCACACTCCTGGCATGCTCCCTGACACGTTTTTCAGAGGTATAGGCCGGGAAGCGAGCTCGTTGAAGGGAGAATTGTGGTGCGATCCAAAACGGTCCAAAAGATTGCCAATGCTTCGAAAGAGTGGCGAACGCTCGTCCGGTCTCAGAAACCACTAGAAATGCACTTGTAGGAAACAGGCTGAGCTCGACGACCTCCGGTGCTCGTCCCAAGAAAACGTGAGCGAGAATGCCCCAGACTCAGTTTTCTCGTTTTCGGGGAAAAAGCGATCCCCCGAAGGTTTCTTCCCTTTGCTCGGTATTGGTCAGAAGTCTTTCGATCTTTGAGGCTCGTACTCCGAGGACTTCAACCCACATTCCTAGCATGCTCCCTGGCACGTTTTCTGAAGGTATAGGCTGGGAAGAGAGCTCGTTGGAGGGAGAACCTTGGTGCGACCCAAAATAGTCCAAAAGATGGCCAATGCTTGCAACGAGTGCCAAATGGTCGTCTGGTGTCAGAAACCACTGAAAATGCATTTGCAGCGAAGGAAAGGGGCTGAGCTCGAGGAGTTCTGGTGCTCGTCCCAAGAAAACGCGAGCGAGAATGCCCCGGACTCAGTTTTCTCGTCTTGGGCCAAAAAGTGATCCCTCGACGGTTCTTCCCTTTGCTAGTTATTGGTTTTAAGTCTTTCGATCTTCAGGGTTCATACTCTGAGGACTTCAACCCAAACTCCTGACATGCTCCCTGACACGTTTTCAAGAGGTATAGGCTGGGAAGCGAGCTCGTTGGAGGGAGAACTGTGGTGAGACCCAAATCAGCCTAGAAGATGACCAATGGTTCCAACGAGTGGAGAACGCTCCTCCGGTGTCAGAAACCACTGGAAATGCACTTGCAGCGAAGGAAACGGGCTGAGCACTAAGACTTCCGGTGCTCGTCCCAAGAAAACGAGAGCGAGAATGCCCATACTCAGTTTTTCTACTCCTGAGGGAAAAAGCGGTCCCCCCGATGGTTTCTTGCCTTTGCTCCGTATTGGTCATAAGTCTTTTGATCTTTGGGGCTCGTACTCTGAGGACTTCAACCCACACTCCTGGCATGCTCCCTGACATTTTTTCCGGAGGTATAGCCTGGGAAGCGAGCTCGTTGGAGAGAGAACTGTGGTGCGAACCAAAACGGTCCAAAAGATGGCCAATGCTTCCAACGAGTGGCGAACGCTTGTCCAGTGTCAGAAACCACTTGGAATGCACTTGCAGCGAAGGAAACAGGCTGAGCTCGAGGACTTCTGGTGCTCTTCCCAAGGAAACAGGAGAAAGAATGCCCGGAACTCAGTTTTCTCCTCTTGGGGCAAAAAACCGGTCCCCCAACGGTTTCTTCCCTTTGCTCCGAATTGGTCATAAGTCTTTCGATCTTCGGGGCTCGTACTCCAAGAACTTCATACCACACTCCTGGGATACTCCTTGACCCGTTTTCTGGAGGTATAGAACGAGAAGCAAGCTCGTTGGAGGGAGAACTGTGGTGCGACCTAAAACGATCAAAAAGATGGCCAATGCTTCCAATGAGTGGCGAACGCTTGTTCGATGTCAGAAACCACTGAAAATGCACTTGCAGTGAAACAAATGGGCTGAGCTCTAGGATTTCCGGTGCTCGTCTTAAGAAAACGCGAGTGACAATGCTCCGGACTTAGTTTTTTTGTCATGGGGGCAAAAAGCGGTTTCTCGACGGTTTCTTTACTTTGCTCCGTATTGGTCATAAGTCTTTCGATCTTTGGGGCTCGTACTTCGAGGACTTCAACCCACACTCCTGGCATGCTCCCTGACACGCTTTTCGGTGGTATAGGCCGGGAAGCTAGCTCATTAGAGGGAGAACTGTCGTGCGACCCAAAACGGTCCAAAAGATGGCCAATGCTTCCAACGAGTGGCGAACGCTCGTCCGGTATTAGAAACCACTGGAAATCCACTTCCAGCAAAAGATGGCCAATGCTTCCAATGAGTGGCAAACGCTCGTCCGGTGTCAGAAACCACTGGAAATGTACTTGCAGAGAAGGAAACAAACTGAGCTCAAGGACTTCTGGTGCTCGTCCCAAGAAAATGCGAGCGACAATGCCCCGGACTCAGCTTTCTCGTCCTGGGGTAAAAAGCGGTCCCCTTACGGTTTCTTCCATTTGCTCCGTATTGGTCATAAGTCTTTCGATCTTCAGGGCTCGTACTATGAGGACTTCAACCGACACTCCTGGCATTCTCCCTGACACATTTTTCGGAGGTATAGGCCGAGAAGCGAGCTCGTTGGAGGGAGAACTGTGGTGCGACCCAAAACGGTCCAAAAGATGGCCAATGCTTCCAACGAGTGGCGAACGCTCGTCCGGTATTAGAAACCACTGGAAATCCACTTCCAGCGAAGGAAATGGGCTGAGCTCAAGGACTTCTGGTGCTCGTCTCAAGAAAACGCAAGCGAGAATGCGCCGGACTCAGTTTTCTCGTCCTGGGGCAAAAAGCGGTCCCCCGACGGTTTTTTTCCTTTGCTCCGTATTGGTCATAAGTCTTTCGATCTTTGGGGCTTGTACTCCGAGGACTTCAACTCACACTCCTGGCATGCTCCGTGACATGTTTTTCGGTGGTATAGGCCAGGAAGCGAGCTCATTGGAGGGAGAACTGTGGTGCGACCCAAAACGGTCCAAAAGATGGCCAATGCTTCCAATGAGTGGCGAACGCTTGTTCGATGTCAGAAACCACTGAAAATGCACTTGCAGTGAAACAAATGGGCTGAGCTCTAGGATTTTCGGTGCTCGTCTTAAGAAAACGCGAGTGACAATGCTCCGGACTTAGTTTTTTTGTCATGGGGGCAAAAAGCGGTCTCTCGACGGTTTCTTTACTTTGCTTCGTATTGGTCATAAGTCTTTCGATCTTTGGGGCTCGTACTCCGAGGACTTCAACCCACACTCCTGGCATGCTCCCTGACACGCTTTTCGGTGGTATAGGCCGGGAAGCTAGCTCATTAGAGGGAGAACTGTCGTGCGACCCAAAACGGTCCAAAAGATGGCCAATGCTTCCAACGAGTGGCGAACGCTTGTCCGATGTCAGAAACCACTGGAAGTGCACTTGTAGTGAAACAAATGGGCTGAGCTCGAGGACTTCTAGTGCTCGTCTTCAGAAAACGCGAGCGACAATGCCCCGGACTCAGTTTTCTTGTCTTGGGGGCAAAAAGCGGTCCCCCGACGATTTCTTTCCTTTGCTACGTATTGGTCATAAGTATTTCGATCTTTGGGGCTCGTACTCCGAGGACTTCACCCCACACTCTTGGCATGCTTCCTGACACGTTTTTCGAAGGTATAGGCTGGGAAGCGAGCTCGTTGGAGGGAGAACTGTGGTGCGACCAAAAAGGTTCCAAAAGATGGCCAATTCTTCCAACGAGTGGCGAATGCTCGTCCGGTATCAGAAACCACTGGAAAGGCCCTTGCAGCGAAGGAAACGAGCTGAGCTCGAGGACTTCCGGTGCTCGTCCCAAGAAAACGCGAGCAAGAATGCCCCTGAATCAGTTTTCTCGTCCTGGGGCAAAAAGCGGTCCCCCGACGATTTCTTCCCTTTGCTCCGTATTAGTCATAAGTGTTCGATCTTCGGGGCTCGTACTCCGAGGACATCAACCCACACTTCTGGCATGCTCCCTAACACATTTTATGGAGTTATAGGTCGGAAAGCGAGCTCGTTCGAGGGAGAACTCTGGTGCGACCCAAAATTGTCCAAAAGATGGCCAATGCTTCCAACGAGTGGCGAATACTCGTCCGGTGTCAGAAACCACTGAAAATGCACTTGATATGGCTATTCGCGATGCTGTTTTCGTAGAGCCGTCGGTGTAGGGAAACTGGTTTACTTGGGCTAGTAAAGTTTAGGTGTCTGGGATGATGCGTCGTTCTGATCGTGTTTTATTGAATGATGATTGGTTATCTGCATGGCCTACTATGTTAGTAAATGTGCTTCCATGGTGTATTTCTGATCATTCTTCTATTTTATTTTATCCTAGCTTTCAGCAAAGTAGCAAAGTGGTGTCTTTTCGGTTCTTTAACCATTGGGTGGAGGATCCATCCTTTATTGAGGTGGTTACTAGGATGTGGAGTCATCATGAGGGTGTCTCTCCGCTAGTGAGCCTCATGAGAAACCTTCATCATCTCAAACCTATTCTCCGTAGACGGTTTGGTAGACACATTAGGAGTCTTAGTGAGGAGGTATGCATTGCTAAGGAGGCCATGGATATAGCTCAGAGAGAGGTAGAATGTAACCCAATGTCGGATGTTTTGAGTCGCCAAGCAAGTCTTGCTACTGAGACTTTCTAGACAGCAGTTAGATTGGAGGAAGCCTCGCTTCAGCAGAAATCCCGAATTCGTTGGTTAAAGTTGGGTGATAAGAATACGACTTTTTTCCATGGATCCGTTCGCTCTCATATGAGCCGTAATTCTCTTCTTTATCTAGTTGATTCTGATGGTTCCAGGGTGTCTTCTCATGATGGTGTGGCTTAGATGGCAGTTAATTATTTTAGTAATAGTGTGGGGTCCCAGGAGATTGGCTATAGAGAATTGACCCCAATTATTGATGATATTGTTCAGTTTCAGTGGTCTGAGGAGTGTTGTCAGGCGTTACAGGTTCCTATTAGTCGGGAGGAAGTTAGGAGTGTCTTATTCTCTATGGATAGTGGAAAGGCTCCCGGTCCTGATGGGTTCTCTGTTGGTTTCTTCAAAGGTGCCTGGTCTGTGATTGGTGAAGAATTTTGTGATGCGGTTTTACATTTCTTTGAGACCTATTATCTTTTAGTAGGAGTTAATGCTACTGCTATCACCCTCATTCCTAAACATAATGGGGCTGAGCGCCTGGAGGTTTGGTGAGCTTTCAGGTTTGTTTGCAAATCCTAGGAAAAGCTCTATTTTCGTTGCAGGAGTTAATAATGAGAATGCTTCTCACCTGGCTGCTTGTATGGGTTTTGTCCGTAGAAATCTCCCTATTCATTATCTTGGCCTTCCTCTTCTTACTGGTCGGTTATGTTCTAATGATTGTGCTCCTCTGATTCAGCATATCACTAGTCGAATTCGTTCTTGGTCTGCTCGAGTTCTTTCTTTTGCTGGTAGACTGCAGCTTGTTCGTTCTGTGCTTCGTAGCCTTCAAGTTTACTGGGCTAGTGTGTTTGTTCTTCCTGCGTATGTGCATAATGAGGTAGACAAGATTCTCAGATCTTATCTGTGGAGGGGTAAGGAGGTATAAAGGTGGCGTGGGTGGATGTGTGTCTTCCCTTTGAGGAGGGCGGTCTTGGTATTCGTGATGGCACTGCTTGGAATATTGCTAGTACTTTGAAGATTTTGTGGCTTATGTTGACAAATTTGGGTTCTCTTTGGGTGGCTTGGGTGGAGGCTTATATTCTAAAGGGGAGGTCATTGTGGGATGTGGATAGTAGAGTGGGTCGTTCTTGGTGTCTTCGGGCGATCTTACGTAAGCGAGAGAAGCTGAAGCAGCATGTAAGGATGAAGGTGGGAAATGGTAATAGATGTAGAGTTTGGCTTGATCCGTGGTTGCAGAGGGGTGCCATTCTGGAACAGGTTGGAGAGAGAGTGCTTTATGATGCAGCAAGTCGGAGGGAGGCTAGTCTCTCTGACTTTATTGGCCCAGATGGAGAATGGCTTTGGCCACGAGTTTCTTTGGAATTAATTGACTTATGGGAGACGGTTCAGGAGATTAGTCCATGTCTTACTGTTAGTAATAGTTGGTCTGGGTTCCTGGTGGTCAGGGTGGTTTCTCTATTGCAAGTGCATGGGAAGCTGTACGTCCTAGGGGTGGTCGGGTTCTTTGGGATGGTTTATTGTGGGGTGGGGGAAATATCCCAAAACATTCCTTTTGTGCGTGGTTGGCCATTAAAGATAGGTTGGGCACTAGAGATAGATTTCATAGGTGGGATAGTTCGGTTCCGTTGTCGTGCATTCTATGTCAGGGGGGTGTGGAGTCTCGCGATCACTTATTCTTTTCGTGTCCGTTTGGGGGGGATGTTTGGTCTAGGGTTCTTCGGATCATGGCTTCCTCACATAGGATTGGGCATTGGGGGGTGGAGTTGTCTTGAATTTGTCATCAGGGTATTGGGAAGGGTGTGAGGAGGAAGCTGTGGTGCGTTCTTTGGTGCGCAACTATATATTTTATTTGGAATGAGCGGAATCATCGGTTACATGGTGGACAGGCTCGTGATCCTATTGTCATTTTCCATCTTATTCGTACGTGGATTCGTGCTCGTGCTGGCTCTTGGCGGAAGATGCTCATCTTCCTTTTTAATTTGCTATTTTGTTTGATTTTCATGCTTGTCCCCGGGTTGTGGGGTTTTTATTCATTTAGATGTTATGTTGAACTTTCCTAGTCGATGGGACTTTGTTGAGTTTGTAGCCTTTTGTCCTTTTGTTACTTTGTTGTTTTTTGGTTCATTCTCTTGCTATGTTTAGATACTTTCTTTGTTTGTTAGCATTTTATACGTTGTTTCCTTAACCTCAGGCTGTGAGGTCCCCCTTGTTGTTGTATAATACAATTACCTTTACAAAAAAAAAAAGGAACTGTGCTGCGACCCAAAACGGTCAAAAAGATAGCCAATGCTTCCAAAGAGTGGCGAACGCTCGTCCGGTGTCAGAAACCACTTCAAATGCACTTCAAGCGAAGGAAACGGGTTGAGCTCGAGGACTTCCGATGCTCGTCCCAAGAAAATGCAAGCGAGAATGCGCCAGACTCAGTTTTCTTGTCTTGGGGCAAAAAGCAGTCCCCCGACGGTTTCTTCCCTTTGTTCCGTATTGGTCAGAAGTCTTCCGATCTTCGGGGCTTGTACATCGAGGACCTCAACCCACACTTCTGGCATGCTCCCTGACACGTTTTCCGGAGGTATAGGCCGGGAAGAGGGCTCGTTGGAGGGAGAACTTTGGTGCGACCCAAAACGGTCTAAAAGATGGTCAATGCTTCCAACGAGTGGTAAACGCTCGTCCGGTGTCAGAAACCACTGCAAATGCATTTTCAGCAAACGAAACGGGCCGAGCTCGAGGAATTGCGATGCTCGTCACAAAAAAACTCGAGCGAGAATGCCCCGGACTCAGGTTTCTCAACCTTGGGCAAAAAGCGATCCCTCGACGGTTTCTTCCCTTTGCTCCGGATTGGTCATAAGACTTTCGATCTTCGGGGCTCATACTTTGAGGACATGAACCCACACTCCTGGCATGCTCCCTGACATATTTACTAGACGTATAGGCTGGGAATCAAGCTCGTTGGAGGGAGAATTGTGGTGCGACACAAAACGGTCTAAAAGATGGCCAATGCTTCCAACGAGTGGCGAACGCTCGTTCGGTGTTAGAGACCACTAGAAATGGACTCGCAGCGAAGAAAACGGGCTGAGCTCGAGGACTTCCGGTGCTCGTCCCAAGAAAACGCGAGCGCGAATGCCCCAGACTCAGTTTTGTCGTCTTGGGGCAAAAAGCGGTCCCCCGACGGTTTCTTCCCTTTTCTCCGAATTGGTCATAAGTCTTTCGATCTTTGGGGCTCGTACTCCGAGGACTTTAACCCACACTCCTGGCATGCTTCCTGACACATTTTCTAGAGGTATAGGTCGGGAATCGAGCTCGACGGAGGGAGAAATGTGGTGCAACCCAAAACGGTCCAAAAGATGCCCAATGCTTCCAACGAGTGGCGAACGTTCGTCCGGTGTCAGAAACCACTGGAAATGCACTTGCAGCGAAGGAAACATGCTGAGCTCGAGGACTACCGGTGCACGTTCCAAGAAAACGCGAGCGAGAATGAGCCGGACTCAGTTTTCTCGTCCTGGGTAAAAAGCGGTCCCCCGACGGTTTCTTCCCTTTGCCCCGTATTGGTCATAAGTCTTTTGATCTTCAGGGCTCGTGCTCCGAGGACTTCAACCCACACTCCTGGCATGCTCCGTGACACGTTTTCCGGAGGTATAGGTCTGGGAGCGAGCTCGTTGGAGGGAGAACTCTGGTGCGAACCAAAACGGTCCAAAAGATGGTCAATGCTTCCAACGAGTGGCGAACGCTCGTCCGGTGTCAGAAACAACTGGAAATACACTTGCAGCGAAGGAAACAGGCTGAGCTCGAGGACTTCCGGTGCTCGTTCCAAGAAAACGCGAGCGAGAATGCCTCGGACTCAGGTTTCTCGTTCTGGGGTAAAAAGCGGTCCCCCGACGGTTTCTTCCCTTTGCTCCGTATTGGTCATAAGTCTTTTGATCTTCAGGGCTCGTGCACCGAGGACTTCAACCCACACTCCTGGCATGCTCCCTGACACGTTTTCCGGAGGTATAGGTCGGGAAGCGAGCTCGTTGGAGGGAGAACTGTGGTGCGACCCAAAACGGTTCAAAAGATAGCCAATGCTAACAACAAGTGGAGAACGCTCGTCCGGTGTCAGAAACCACTGGAAATGCACTTGCAGCGAAGGAAACGGGCTGAGCTCGAGGACTTTCGGTGCTCGTCCCAAGAAAACGCGAGCAGAAATGCCCCGGACTCAGTTTTCTCGTCCTGGGGTCAAAAGCTGTCCCCCGTCGGTTTCTTGCCTTTGCTCCGTATTGGTCATAAGTCTTTCGATCTTCGGGGCTCGTGCTCCGAGGACTTCAACCCACACTCCTGGCATGATCCCTGACACGTTTTCCAGAGGTATAGGTCGGGAAGCGAGCTCGTTGGACGGAGAACTGTGGTACGACCCAAAACGGTCCAAAAGATGGCCAATGCTTCCAACGCGTGGCGAACGCTCGTCCGGTGTCAGAAACACCTGGAAATGCACTTGCAGCGAAGGAAACATGTTGAGCTCGTGGACTTCCAGTGCTCGTTCACAGAAAACGCGAGCGAGAATGAGCCGGACTCAGTTTTCTCGTCCTTGGGTAAAAAGCGGTCCCCCGCCGGTTTCTTCTCTTTGCTCCGTATTGGTCATAAGTCTTTCGATCTTCGGGGCTCGTGCTCCGAGGACTTCAACCCACACTCCTGGCATGATCCCTGACACGTTTTCCGGAGGTATAGGTCGGGAATCGAGCTCGTTGGAGGGAGAGCTGTGGTGCGACCCAAAACGGTCCAAAAGATGGCCAATGCTTCCAACGAGTGGCGAACGCTCGTCCGGTGTAAGAAACCACTGAAAATGCACTTGCAGCGAAGGAAACGGGCTGAGCTCGAGGACTTCCGGTGCTCGTCCCAAAAAAAACGCGAGCGGGAATGCCCCGGACTCAGTTTTCTCGTCCTGCGGTAAAAAGCGGTCCCCCGACGGTTTCTTCCCTTTGCTCCGTATCGGTCATAAGTCTTTCGATCTTCGGGGCTCGTGCTTCGAGGACTTCAACCCACACTTTTGGCATGCTCCCTGACACGTTTTCGGGAGGTATTGGCCGGGAAGCGAGCTCGTTGGAGGGAGAACTGTGGTGCGACCCAAAACGGTCTAAAAGATGGCCAATGCTTCCAACGAGTGGCGAACGGTCGTCCGGTGTCAGAAACCACTGGAAATGCACTTGCAGCAAAGGAAACGGGCTGAGCTCGAGGACTTCCTTTGCTCGTCCCAAGAAAACGCGAGCGAGAATGCCCCGAGCTCAGTTTTCTCGTCCTGGGGCAAAAAGCGGTCCCCCGACGGTTTCTTCCCATTGCTCCGTATTGGTCATAAGTCTTTCGATCTTCGGGGCTCGTGCTCCGAGGACTTCAACCCACACTCCTGGCATGCTCCGTGACACGTTTTCCGGAGGTATAGGCCGGGAAGCGAGCTCGTTGGAGGGAGAACTGTGGTGCGACCCAAAACGGTTCAAAAGATAGCCAATGCTAACAACAAGTGGAGAACGCTCGTCCGGTGTCAGAAACCACTGGAAATGCACTTGCAGCAAAGGAAAGGGGCTGAGCTCGAGGACTTTCGGTGCTCGTCCCAAGAAAACGCGAGCAGAAATGCCCCGGACTCAGTTTTCTCGTCCTGGGGTCAAAAGCTGTCCCCCGTCGGTTTCTTGCCTTTGCTCCGTATTGGTCATAAGTCTTTCGATCTTCGGGGATCGTGCTCCGAGGACTTCAACCCACACTAATGGCGTGCTCCCTGACACGTTTTCCCGAGGTATAGGCCGGGAAGCGAGCTCGTTGGAGGGAGAACTGTGGTGCGACACAAAACGGTCCAAAAGATGGCCAATGCTTCCAACGAGTGGCGAACGCTCGTCCGGTGTCAGAAACCACTGGAAATGCACTTGCAGCAAAGGAAAGGGGCTGAGCTCGAGGACTTTCGGTGCTCGTCCCAAGAAAACGCGAGCGAGAATGCCCCAGACTCAAATTTCTCGTCCTGGGACAAAAAGCGATCCCCCGACGGTTTCTTCCCTTTGCTCCGTATTGGTCATAAGTCTTTCGATATTCGAGGCTCGTGCTGCGAGGACTTCAACCCACACTCCTGGCATGCTCCCTGACACGTTTTCCAGAGGTATAGGCCGGGAAGCGAGCTCGTTGGAGGGAGAACTGTGGTGCGACCCAAAACGGTCCAAAAGATGGCCAATGCTTCCAACGAGTGGCGAATGCTCGTCCGGTGTCAGAAACCACTGGAAATGCACTTGCAGCGAAGGAAACGAGCTGAGCTCGAGGACTTCTGGTGCTCTTCCCAAGAAAACGCGAGCGAGAATGCCCCAGACTCGGTTTTCTCGTCCTGGGGCAAAAAGCGGTCCCCCGACGGTTTCTTCCCTTTGCTCCGTATTGGTCATAAGTATTTCGATCTTCGGGGCTCGTGCTCCGACGACTTCAACCCACACTTCTGGCGTGCTCCCTGACACGTTTTCCGGAGGTATAGGCCGGGAAGCGAGCTCGTTGGAGGGAGAACTGTGGTGCGACCCAAAACGGTCCAAAAGATGGTCAATGCTTCCAACGAGTGGCGAACGCTCGTCCGGTGTCAGAAACCACTGGAAATGCACTTGCAGCGAAGTAAACGGGCTGAGCTCGAGGATTTCCGGTGCTCGTCCCAAGAAAACGCGTGCGAGAATGCCCCGGACTCAGTTTTCTTGTCCTGGGCAAAAAGCGGTCCCCCGACGGTTTCTTCCCTTTGCTCCGTATTGGTCATACGTTTTTCGATCTTCAGGGCTCGTGCTCCGAGGACTTCAACCCACACTCCTGGCATGCTCCCTGACACGTTTTACGGAGGTATAGGCCGGGAAGCGAGCTCGTTGGAGGGAGAACTGTGGTGCGACCCAAAACGGTCCAAAAGATGGCCAATGCTTCCAACGAGTGGCGAACGCTCGTCCGGTGTCAGAAACCACTGGAAATGCACTTGCAGCGAAGGAAACGGGCTGAGCTCGAGGACTTCCGGTGCTTGTCCCAAGAAAACGCGAGCGAGAATGCCCCGGACTCAGTTTTCTCGTCCTGGGGCAAAAAGCGGTCCCCCGACGGTTTCTTCCCTTTGCTCCGTATTGGTCATAAGTCTTTCGATCTTCGGGTCTCGTGCTCCGAGGACTTCAACCCACACTTCTGGCATGCTCCCTCACACGTTTTCCGGAGGTATAGGCCGGGAAGCGAGCTCGTTGGAGGGAGAACTGTGGTGCGACCCAAAACGGTCCAAAAGATGGCCAATGCTTCCAACGAGTGGCGAACGCTCGTCCGGTGTCAGAAACCACTGGAAATGCACTTGCAGCGAAGGAAACGGGCTGAGCTCGAGGACTTCCGGTGCTCGTCGCAAGAAAACGCGAGCGAGAATGCCACGGACTCAGTTTTCTCGTCCTGGGGCAAAAGGCGATCCCCCGACGGTTTCTTCCCTTTGCTCCGTATTGGTCATAAGTCTTTCGATCTTCGGGGCTCGTGCTCCGAGGACTTGAACCCACACTCCTGGCATGCTCCCTGACACGTTTTCCGGAGGTATAGGCCGGGAAGCGAGCTCGTTGGAGGGAGAACTGTGGTGCGACCCGAAACGGTCCAAAAGATGGCCAATGCTTCCAACGAGTGGCGAACGCTCGTCCGGTGTCAGAAACCACTGGAAATGCACTTGCAGCGAAGGAAACGGGCTGAGCTCGAGGACTTCCGGTGCTCATCCCAAGAAAACGCGAGCGAGAATGCCCCGGACTCAGTTTTCTCGTCCTGGGGCAAAAAGCGGTCCCCCGACGGTTTCTTCCCTTTGCTCCGTATTGGTCATAAGTCTTTCGATCTTCAGGGCTCGTGCTCCGAGGACTTCAACCCACACTCCTGGCATGCTCCCTGACACGTTTTCCAGAGGTATAGGCCGGGAAGCGAGCTCGTTGGAGGGAGAACTGTGGTGCGACCCAAAACGGTCCAAAAGATGGCCAATGCTTCCAACGAGTGGCGAACGCTCGTCCGGTGTCAGAAACCACTGGAAATGCACTTGCAGCGAAGGAAACGGGCTGAGCTCGAGGACTTCCGGTGCTTGTCCCAAGAAAACGCGAGCGAGAATGCCCCGGACTCAGTTTTCTCGTCCTGGGGCAAAAAGCGGTCCCCCGACGGTTTCTTCCCTTTGCTCCGTATTGGTCATAAGTCTTTCGATCTTCGGGTCTCGTGCTCCGAGGACTTCAACCCACACTTCTGGCATGCTCCCTCACACGTTTTCCGGAGGTATAGGCCGGGAAGCGAGCTCGTTGGAGGGAGAACTGTGGTGCGACCCAAAACGGTCCAAAAGATGGCCAATGCTTCCAACGAGTGGCGAACGCTCGTCCGGTGTCAGAAACCACTGGAAATGCACTTGCAGCGAAGGAAACGGGCTGAGCTCGAGGACTTCCGGTGCTCGTCGCAAGAAAACGCGAGCGAGAATGCCACGGACTCAGTTTTCTCGTCCTGGGGCAAAAGGCGATCCCCCGACGGTTTCTTCCCTTTGCTCCGTATTGGTCATAAGTCTTTCGATCTTCGGGGCTCGTGCTCCGAGGACTTGAACCCACACTCCTGGCATGCTCCCTGACACGTTTTCCGGAGGTATAGGCCGGGAAGCGAGCTCGTTGGAGGGAGAACTGTGGTGCGACCCGAAACGGTCCAAAAGATGGCCAATGCTTCCAACGAGTGGCGAACGCTCGTCCGGTGTCAGAAACCACTGGAAATGCACTTGCAGCGAAGGAAACGGGCTGAGCTCGAGGACTTCCGGTGCTCATCCCAAGAAAACGCGAGCGAGAATGCCCCGGACTCAGTTTTCTCGTCCTGGGGCAAAAAGCGGTCCCCCGACGGTTTCTTCCCTTTGCTCCGTATTGGTCATAAGTCTTTCGATCTTCAGGGCTCGTGCTCCGAGGACTTCAACCCACACTCCTGGCATGCTCCCTGACACGTTTTCCAGAGGTATAGGCCGGGAAGCGAGCTCGTTGGAGGGAGAACTGTGGTGCGACCCAAAACGGTCCAAAAGATGGCCAATGCTTCCAACGAGTGGCGAACGCTCGTCCGGTGTCAGAAACCACTGGAAATGCACTTGCAGCGAAGGAAACGGGCTGAGCTCGAGGACTTCCGGTGCTCGTCCCAAGAAAACGCGAGCGAGAATGCCCCGGACTCAGTTTTCTCGTCCTGGGGCAAAAAGCGGTCCCCCGACGGTTTCTTCCCTTTGCTCCGTATTGGTCATAAGTCTTTCAATCTTCAGGGCTCATGCTCCGAAGACTTCAACCCACACTCCTGGCATGCTCCCTGACACGTTTTCCGGAGGTATAGGCCGGGAAGCGAGCTCGTTGGAGGGAGAACTGTGGTGCGACCCAAAACGGTCCAAAAGATGGCCAATGCTTCCAACGAGTGGCGAACGCTCGTCCGGTGTCAGAAACCACTGGAAATGCACTTGCAGCGAAGGAAACGGGCTGAGCTCGAGGACTTCCGGTGCTCGTCGCAAGAAAACGCGAGCGAGAATGCCACGGACTCAGTTTTCTCGTCCTGGGGCAAAAAGCGATCCCCCGACGGTTTCTTCCCTTTGCTCCGTATTGGTCATCAGTCTTTCGATCTTCGGGGCTCGTGCTCCGAGAACTTGAACCCACACTCCTGGCATGCTCCCTGACACGTTTTCCGGAGGTATAGGCCGGGAAGCGAGCTCGTTGGAGGGAGAACTGTGGTGCGACCCAAAACGGTCCAAAAGATGGCCAATGCTTCCAACGAGTGGCGAACGCTCGTCCGGTGTCAGAAACCACTGGAAATGCACTTGCAGCGAAGGAAACGGGCTGAGCTCGAGGACTTCCGGTGCTCGTCCTAAGAAAACGCGAGCGAGAATGCCCCAGACTCAGTTTTCTCGTCATGGGGCAAAAAGCGGTCCCTCGACGGTTTCTTCCGTTTGCTCCGTATTGGTCATAAGTCTTTCGATCTTCGGGGCTCGTGCTCCGAGGACTGCAACCCACACTCCTAGCATGCTCCCTGACACGTTTTCCGGAGGTATAGGCCGGGAAGCGAGCTCGTTGGAGAGAGAACTGTGGTGCGACCCAAAACTGTCCAAAAGATGGCCAATGCTTCCAACGAGTGGCGAACGCTCGTCCGGTGTCAGAAACCACTGGAAATGCATTTGCAGCGAAGGAAACGGGCTGAGCTCGAGGACTTCCGGTGCTCGTCCCAAGAAAACGCGAGCGAGAATGCCCCGGACTCAGTTTTCTCGTCCTGGGGCAAAAAGCGGTCCCCCGACGGTTTCTTCCCTTTGCTCCGTATTGGTCATAAGTCTTTCGATCTTTTGGGCTCGTGCTCCGAGGACTTGAACCCACACTCCTGGCATGCTCCCTGACACGTTTTCCGGAGGTATAGGCCGGGAAGCGAGCTCGTTGGAGGGAGAACTGTGGTGCGACCCAAAACGGTCCAAAAGATGGCCCATGCTTCCAACGAGTGGCGAACGCTCGTCCGGTGTCAGAAACCACTGGAAATGCACTTGCAGCGAAGGAAACGGGCTGAGCTCGAGGACTTCCGGTGCTCCTCCCAAAAAAACGCGAGCGAGAATGCAACGGACTCAGTTTTCTCGTCCTGGGGCAAAAAGCGGTCCCCCGACGGTTTCTTCCCTTTGCTCCGTATTGGTCATAAGTCTTTCGATCTTTGGGGCTCGTGCTCCGAGGACTTGAACCCACACTCCTGGCATGCTCCCTGACACGTTTTCCGGAGGTATAGGCCGGGAAGCGAGCTCGTTGGAGGGAGAACTGTGGTGCGACCCAAAACGGTCCAAAAGATGGCCAATGCTTCCAACGAGTGGCGAACGCTCGTCCGGTGTCAGAAACCACTGGAAATGCACTTGCAGCGAAGGAAACGGGCTGAGCTCGAGGACTTCCGGTGCTCGTCGCAAGAAAACGCGAGCGAGAATGCCACGGACTCAGTTTTCTCGTCCTGGGGCAAAAAGCGATCCCCCGACGGTTTCTTCCCTTTGCTCCGTATTGGTTATAAGTCTTTCGATCTTCGGGGCTCGTGCTCCGAGAACTTGAACCCACACTCCTGGCATGCTCCCTGACACGTTTTCCGGAGGTATAGGCCGGGAAGCGAGCTCGTTGGAGGGAGAACTGTGGTGCGACCCAAAACGGTCCAAAAGATGGCCAATGCTTCCAACGAGTGGTGAACGCTCGTCCGGTGTCAGAAACCACTGGAAATGCACTTGCAGCGAAGGAAACGGGCTGAGCTCGAGGACTTCCGGTGCTCGTCCTAAGAAAACGCGAGCGAGAATGCCCCGGACTCAGTTTTCTCGTCCGGGGGCAAAAAGCGGTCCCTCGACGGTTTCTTCGGTTTGCTCCGTATTGGTCATAAGTCTTTCGATCTTCGGGGCTCGTGCTCCGAGGACTGGAACCCACACTCCAGGCATCCTCCCTGACACGTTTTCCGGAGGTATAGGCCGGGAAGCGAGCTCGTTGGAGGGAGAACTGTGGTGCGACCCAAAACGGTCCAAAAGATGGCCAATGCTTCCAACGAGTGGCGAACGCTCGTCCGGTGTCGGAAACCACTGGAAATGCACTTTCAGCGAAGGAAACGGGCTGAGCTCGAGGACTTCCGGTGCTCGTCCCAAGAAAACGCGAGCGAGAATGCCCCGGACTCAGTTTTCTCGTCCTGGGGCAAAAAGCGGTCCCCCGACGGTTTCTTCCCATTGCTCCGTATTGGTCATAAGTCTTTCGATCTTCGGGGCTCGTGCTCTGAGGACTTCAACCCACACTCCTTGCGTGCTCCCTGACACGTTTTCTGGAGGTATAGGCCGGGAAGCGAGCTCGTTGGAGGGAGAACTGTGGTGCGACCCAAAACGGTCCAAAAGATGGCCAATGCTTCCAACGAGTGGCGAACGCTCGTCCGGTGTCAGAAACCACTGGAAATGCACTTGCAGCGAAGGAAACGGGCTGAGCTCGAGGTCTTCCGGTGCTCGTCCCAAGAAAACGCGAGCGAGAATGCCCCGGACTCAAATTTCTCGTCCTGGGACAAAAAGCGATCCCCCGACGGTTTCTTCCCTTTGCTCCGTATTGGTCATAAGTCGTTCGATCTTCGAGGCTCGTGCTGCGAGGACTTCAACCCACACTCCTGGCATGCTCCCTGACACGTTTTCCGGAGGTATAGGCCGGGAAGCGAGCTCGTTGGAGGGAGAACTGTGGTGCGACCCAAAACGGTCCAAAAGATGGCCAATGCTTCCAACGAGTGGCGAATGCTCGTCCGGTGTCAGAAACCACTGGAAATGCACTTGCAGCGAAGGAAACGAGCTGAGCTCGAGGACTTCGGGTGCTCGTCCCAAGAAAACGCGAACGAGAATGCCCCAGACTCGGTTTTCTCGTCCTGGGGCAAAAAGCGGTCCCCCGACGGTTTCTTCCCTTTGCTCCGTATTGGTCATAAGTCTTTCGATCTTTGGGGCTCGTGCTCTGAGGACTTCAACCCACACTCCTGGCGTGCTCCCTGACACGTTTTCTGGAGGTATACGCCGGGAAGCGAGCTCGTTGGAGGGAGAACTGTGGTGCGACCCAAAACTGTCCAAAAGATGGCCGAAGCTTCCAACGAGTGGCGAACGCTCGTCCGGTGTCAGAAACCACTGGAAATGCACTTGGGGCGAAGGAAACGGGCTGAGCTCGAGGACTTCCGGTGCTCGTCCCAAGAAAACGCGAGCGGGAATGCCCCGGACTCAGTTTTCTCGTCCTGGGGTAAAAAGCGGTCCCCCGACGATTTCTTCCCTTTGCTCCGTATTGGTCATAAGTCTTTCGATCTTCGGGTCTCGTGCTCCGAGGACTTCAACCCACACTCCTGGCATGCTCTCTGACACGTTTTCCGGAGGTATAGGTCGGGAAGCGAGCTCGTTGGAGGGAGAACTGTGGTGCGACCTAAAACGGTCCAAAAGATGGCCGAAGCTTCCAACGAGTGGCGAACGCTCGTCCGGTGTCAGAAACCACTGGAAATGCACTTGCAGCGAAGGAAACGGGCTGAGCTCGAGGACTTCCGGTGCTCGTCCCTAGAAAACGCGAGCGGGAATGCCCCGGACTCAGTTTTCTCGTCCTGGGGTAAAAAGCGGTCCCCCGACGGTTTCTTCCCTTTGCTCCGTATTGGTCATAAGTCTTTCGATCTTCGGGTCTCGTGCTCCGAGGACTTCAACCCACACTCCTGGAATGCTCCCTGACACGTTTTCCGGAGGTATAGGTCGGGAAGCTAGCTCGTTGGAGGGAGAACTGTGGTGCGACCCAAAACGGTCCAAAAGATGGCCGAAGCTTCCAACGAGTGGCGAACGCTCGTCTGGTGGTCATAAGTCTTTCGATCTTCGGGTCTCGTGCTCCGAGGACTTCAACCCACACTCCTGGCATGCTCCCTGACACGTTTTCCGGAGGTATAGGTCGGGAAGCGAGCTCGTTGGAGGGAGAACTGTGGTGCGACCCAAAACGGTCCAAAAGATGGCCGAAGCTTCCAACGAGTGGCGAACGCTCGTCCGGTGTCAGAAACCACTGGAAATGCACTTGCAGCGAAGGAAACGGGCTGAGCTCGAGGACTTCCGGTGCTCGTCCCAAGAAAACGCGAGCGGGAATGCCCCGGACTCAGTTTTCTCGTCCTGGGGTAAAAAGCGGTCCCCCGACGGTTTCTTCCCTTTGCTCCGTATTGGTCATAAGTCTTTCGATCTTCGGGTCTCGTGCTCCGAGGACTTCAACCCACACTCATGGCATGTTCCCTGACACGTTTTCTGGAGGTATAGGTCGGGAAGCGAGCTCGTTGGAGGGAGAACTGTGGTGCGACCCAAAACGGTCCAAAAGATGGCCGAAGCTTCCAACGAGTGGCGAACGCTCGTCCGGTGTCAGAAACCACTGGAAATGCACTTGCAGCGAAGGAAACGGGCTGAGCTCGAGGACTTCCGGTGCTCGTCCCAAGAAAACGCGAGCGGGAATGCCCCGGACTCAGTTTTCTCGTCCTGGGGTAAAAAGCGGTCCCCCGACGGTTTCTTCCCTTTGCCCCGTATTGGTCATAAGTCTTTCGATCTTCGGGTCTCGTGCTCCGAGGACTTCAACCCACACTCCTGGCATGCTCCCTGACACGTTTTCCGGAGGTATAGGTCGGGAAGCGAGCTCGTTGGAGGGAGAACTGTGGTGCGACCCAAAACGGTCCAAAAGATGGCCGAAGCTTCCAACGAGTGGCGAACGCTCGTCCGGTGTCAGAAACCACTGGAAATGCACTTGCAGCGAAGGAAACGGGCTGAGCTCGAGGACTTCCGGTGCTCGTCCCAAGAAAACGCGAGCGGGAATGCCCCGGACTCAGTTTTCTCGTCCTGGGGTAAAAAGCGGTCCCCCAACGGTTTCTTCCCTTTGCTCCGTATTGGTCATAAGTCTTTCGATCTTCGGGTCTCGTGCTCCGAGGACTTCAACCCACACTCCTGGCATGCTCCCTGACACGTTTTCCGGAGGTATAGGTCGGGAAGCGAGCTCGTTGGAGGGAGAACTGTGGTGCGACCCAAAACGGTCCAAAAGATGGCCGAAGCTTCCAACGAGTGGCGAACGCTCGTCCGGTGTCAGAAACCACTGGAAATGCACTTGCAGCGAAGGAAACGGGCTGAGCTCGAGGACTTCCGGTGCTCGTCCCAAGAAAACGCGAGCGAGAATGCCCCGGACTCAGTTTTCTCGTCCTGGGGTAAAAAGCGGTCCCCCGACAGTTTCTTCCCTTTGCTCCGTATTGGTCATAAGTCTTTCGATCTTCGGGTCTCGTGCTCCGAGGACTTCAACCCACACTTCTGACATGCTCCCTGACACGTTTTCCGGAGGTATAGGTCGGGGAGCGAGCTCGTTGGAGGGAGAACTGTGGTGCGACCCAAAACGATCCAAAAGATGGCCGAAGCTTCCAACGAGTGGCGAACGCTCGTCCGGTGTCAGAAACCACTGGAAATGCACTTGCAGCGAAGGAAACGGGCTGAGCTCGAGGACTTCCGGTGCTCGTCCCAAGAAAACGCGAGCGGGAATGCCCCGGACTCAGTTTTCTCGTCCTGGGGTAAAAAGCGGTCCCCCGACGGTTTCTTCCCTTTGCTCCGTATTGGTCATAAGTCTTTCGATCTTCGGGTCTCGTGCTCCGAGGACTTCAACCCACACTCCTGGCATGCTCCCTGACACGTTTTCCGGAGGTATAGGTCGGGAAGCGAGCTCGTTGGAGGGAGAACTGTGGTGCGACCCAAAACGGTCCAAAAGATGGCCGAAGCTTCCAACGAGTGGCGAACGCTCGTCCGGTGTCAGAAACCACTAGAAATGCACTTGCAGCGAAGGAAACGGGCTGAGCTCGAGGACTTCCGGTGCTCGTCCCAAGAAAACGCGAGCGGGAATGCCCCGGACTCAGTTTTCTCGTCCTGGGGTAAAAAGCGGTCCCCCGACGGTTTCTTCCCTTTGCCCCGTATTGGTCATAAGTCTTTCGATCTTCGGGTCTCGTGCTCCGAGGACTTCAACCCACACTCCTGGCATGCTCCCTGACACGTTTTCCGGAGGTATAGGTCGGGAAGCGAGCTCGTTGGAGGGAGAACTGTGGTGCGACCCAAAACGGTCCAAAAGATGGCCGAAGCTTCCAACGAGTGGCGAACGCTCGTCCGGTGTCAGAAACCACTGGAAATGCACTTGCAGCGAAGGAAACGGGCTGAGCTCGAGGACTTCCGGTGCTCGTCCCAAGAAAACGCGAGCGGGAATGCCCCGGACTCAGTTTTCTCGTCCTGGGGTAAAAAGCGGTCCCCCGACGGTTTCTTCCCTTTGCTCCGTATTGGTCATAAGTCTTTCGATCTTCGGGTCTCGTGCTCCGAGGACTTCAACCCACACTCATGGCATGTTCCCTGACACGTTTTCTGGAGGTATAGGTCGGGAAGCGAGCTCGTTGGAGGGAGAACTGTGGTGCGACCCAAAACGGTCCAAAAGATGGCCGAAGCTTCCAACGAGTGGCGAACGCTCGTCCGGTGTCAGAAACCACTGGAAATGCACTTGCAGCGAAGGAAACGGGCTGAGCTCGAGGACTTCCGGTGCTCGTCCCAAGAAAACGCGAGCGGGAATGCCCCGGACTCAGTTTTCTCGTCCTGGGGTAAAAAGCGGTCCCCCGACGGTTTCTTCCCTTTGCCCCGTATTGGTCATAAGTCTTTCGATCTTCGGGTCTCGTGCTCCGAGGACTTCAACCCACACTCCTGGCATGCTCCCTGACACGTTTTCCGGAGGTATAGGTCGGGAAGCGAGCTCGTTGGAGGGAGAACTGTGGTGCGACCCAAAACGGTCCAAAAGATGGCCGAAGCTTCCAACGAGTGGCGAACGCTCGTCCAGTGTCAGAAACCACTGGAAATGCACTTGCAGCGAAGGAAACGGGCTGAGCTCGAGGACTTCCGGTGCTCGTCCCAAGAAAACGCGAGCGGGAATGCCCCGGACTCAGTTTTCTCGTCCTGGGGTAAAAAGCGGTCCCCCGACGATTTCTTCCCTTTGCTCCGTATTGGTCATAAGTCTTTCGATCTTCGGGTCTCGTGCTCCGAGGACTTCAACCCACACTCCTGGCATGCTCTCTGACACGTTTTCCGGAGGTATAGGTCGGGAAGCGAGCTCGTTGGAGGGAGAACTGTGGTGCGACCCAAAACGGTCCAAAAGATGGCCGAAGCTTCCAACGAGTGGCGAACGCTCGTCCGGTGTCAGAAACCACTGGAAATGCACTTGCAGCGAAGGAAACGGGCTGAGCTCGAGGACTTCCGGTGCTCGTCCCTAGAAAACGCGAGCGGGAATGCCCCGGACTCAGTTTTCTCGTCCTGGGGTAAAAAGCGGTCCCCCGACGGTTTCTTCCCTTTGCTCCGTATTGGTCATAAGTCTTTCGGTCTTCGGGTCTCGTGCTCCGAGGACTTCAACCCACACTCCTGGCATGCTCCCTGACACGTTTTCCGGAGGTATAGGTCGGGAAGCTAGCTCGTTGGAGGGAGAACTGTGGTGCGACCCAAAACGGTCCAAAAGATGGCCGAAGCTTCCAACGAGTGGCGAACGCTCGTCTGGTGGTCATAAGTCTTTCGATCTTCGGGTCTCGTGCTCCGAGGACTTCAACCCACACTCCTGGCATGCTCCCTGACACGTTTTCCGGAGGTATAGGTCGGGAAGCGAGCTCGTTGGAGGGAGAACTGTGGTGCGACCCAAAACGGTCCAAAAGATGGCCGAAGCTTCCAACGAGTGGCGAACGCTCGTCCGGTGTCAGAAACCACTGGAAATGCACTTGCAGCGAAGGAAACGGGCTGAGCTCGAGGACTTCCGGTGCTCGTCCCAAGAAAACGCGAGCGGGAATGCCCCGGACTCAGGTTTCTCGTCCTGGGGTAAAAAGCGGTCCCCCGACGGTTTCTTCCCTTTGCTCCGTATTGGTCATAAGTCTTTCGATCTTCGGGTCTCGTGCTCCGAGGACTTCAACCCACACTCATGGCATGTTCCCTGACACGTTTTCTGGAGGTATAGGTCGGGAAGCGAGCTCGTTGGAGGGAGAACTGTGGTGCGACCCAAAACGGTCCAAAAGATGGCCGAAGCTTCCAACGAGTGGCGAACGCTCGTCCGGTGTCAGAAACCACTGGAAATGCACTTGCAGCGAAGGAAACGGGCTGAGCTCGAGGACTTCCGGTGCTCGTCCCAAGAAAACGCGAGCGGGAATGCCCCGGACTCAGGTTTCTCGTCCTGGGGTAAAAAGCGGTCCCCCGACGGTTTCTTCCCTTTGCTCCGTATTGGTCATAAGTCTTTCGATCTTCGGGTCTCGTGCTCCGAGGACTTCAACCCACACTCCTGACATGCTCCCTGACACGTTTTCCGGAGGTATAGGTCGGGGAGCGAGCTCGTTGGAGGGAGAACTGTGGTGCGACCCAAAACGGTCCAAAAGATGGCCGAAGCTTCCAACGAGTGGCGAACGCTCGTCCGGTGTCAGAAACCACTGGAAATGCACTTGCAGCGAAGGAAACGGGCTGAGCTCGAGGACTTCCGGTGCTCGTCCCAAGAAAACGCGAGCGGGAATGCCCCGGACTCAGTTTTCTCGTCCTGGGGTAAAAAGCGGTCCCCCGACGGTTTCTTCCCTTTGCTCCGTATTGGTCATAAGTCTTTCGATCTTCGGGTCTCGTGCTCCGAGGACTTCAACCCACACTCCTGGCATGCTCTCTGACACGTTTTCCGGAGGTATAGGTCGGGAAGCGAGCTCGTTGGAGGGAGAACTGTGGTGCGACCCAAAACGGTCCAAAAGATGGCCGAAGCTTCCAACGAGTGGCGAACGCTCGTCCGGTGTCAGAAACCACTGGAAATGCACTTGCAGCAAAGGAAACGGGCTGAGCTCGAGGACTTCCGGTGCTCGTCCCAAGAAAACGCGAGCGGGAATGCCCCGGACTCAGTTTTCTCATCCTGGGGTAAAAAGCGGTCCCCCGACGGTTTCTTCCCTTTGCTCCGTATTGGTCATAAGTCTTTCGATCTTCGGGTCTCGTGCTCCGAGGACTTCAACCCACACTCCTGGCATGCTCCCTGACACGTTTTCCGGAGGTATAGGTCGGGAAGCGAGCTCGTTGGAGGGAGAACTGTGGTGCGACCCAAAACGGTCCAAAAGATGGCCGAAGCTTCCAACTCGTGGCGAACGCTCGTCCGGCGTCAGAAACCACTGGAAATGCACTTGCAGCGAAGGAAACGGGCTGAGCTCGAGGACTTCCGGTGCTCGTCCCAAGAAAACGCGAGCGGGAATGCCCCGGACTCAGTTTTCTCGTCCTGGGGTAAAAAGCGGTCCCCCGACGGTTTCTTCCCTTTGCCCCGTATTGGTCATAAGTCTTTCGATCTTCGGGTCTCGTGCTCCGAGGACTTCAACCCACACTCCTGGCATGCTCCCTGACACGTTTTCCGGAGGTATAGGTCGGGAAGCGAGCTCGTTGGAGGGAGAACTGTGGTGCGACCCAAAACGGTCCAAAAGATGGCCGAAGCTTCCAACGAGTGGCGAACGCTCGTCCGGTGTCAGAAACCACTGGAAATGCACTTGCAGCAAAGGAAACGGGCTGAGCTCGAGGACTTCCGGTGCTCGTCCCAAGAAAACGCGAGCGGGAATGCCCCGGACTCAGTTTTCTCGTCCTGGGGTAAAAAGCGGTCCCCCGACGGTTTCTTCCCTTTGCTCCGTATTGGTCATAAGTCTTTCGATCTTCGGGTCTCGTGCTCCGAGGACTTCAACCCACACTCCTGGCATGCTCCCTGACACGTTTTCCGGAGGTATAGGTCGGGAAGCGAGCTCGTTGGAGGGAGAACTGTGGTGCGACCCGAAACGGTCCAAAAGATGGCCGAAGCTTCCAACGAGTGGCGAACGCTCGTCCGGTGTCAGAAACCACTGGAAATGCACTTGCAGCGAAGGAAACGGGCTGAGCTCGAGGACTTCCGGTGCTCGTCCCAAGAAAACGCGAGCGGGAATGCCCCGGACTCAGTTTTCTCGTCCTGGGGTAAAAAGCGGTCCCCCGACGGTTTCTTCCCTTTGCTCCGTATTGGTCATAAGTCTTTCGATCTTCGGGTCTCGTGCTCCGAGGACTTCAACCCACACTCCTGGCATGCTCCCTGACACGTTTTCCGGAGGTATAGGTCGGGAAGCGAGCTCGTTGGAGGGAGAACTGTGGTGCGACCCGAAACGGTCCAAAAGATGGCCGAAGCTTCCAACGAGTGGCGAACGCTCGTCCGGTGTCAGAAACCACTGGAAATGCACTTGCAGCGAAGGAAACGGGCTGAGCTCGAGGACTTCCGGTGCTCGTCCCAAGAAAATGCGAGCGGGAATGCCCCGGACTCAGTTTTCTCGTCCTGGGGTAAAAAGCGGTCCCCCGACGGTTTCTTCCCTTTGCTCCGTATTGGTCATAAGTCTTTCGATCTTCGGGTCTCGTGCTCCGAGGACTTCAACCCACACTCCTGGCATGCTCCCTGACACGTTTTCCGGAGGTATAGGTCGGGAAGCGAGCTCGTTGGAGGGAGAACTGTGGTGCGACCCAAAACGGTCCAAAAGATGGCCGAAGCTTCCAACGAGTGGCGAACGCTCGTCCGGTGTTAGAAACCACTGGAAATGCACTTGCAGCGAAGGAAACGGGCTGAGCTCGAGGACTTCCGGTGCTCGTCCCAAGAAAACGCGAGCGGGAATGCCCCGGACTCAGTTTTCTCGTCCTGGGGTAAAAAGCGGTCCACCGACGGTTTCTTCCCTTTGCTCCGTATTGGTCATAAGTCTTTCGATCTTCGGGTCTCGTGCTCCGAGGACTTCAACCCACACTCTTGGCATGCTCCCTGACACGTTTTCCGGAGGTATAGGTCGGGAAGCGAGCTCGTTGGAGGGAGAACTGTGGTGCGACCCAAAACGGTCCAAAAGATGGCCGAAGCTTCCAACGAGTGGCGAACGCTCGTCCGGTGTCAGAAACCACTGGAAATGCACTAGCAGCGAAGGAAACGGGCTGAGCTCGAGGACTTCCGGTGCTCGTCCCAAGAAAACGCGAGCGGGAATGCCCCGGGCTCAGTTTTCTCGTCCTGGGGTAAAAAGCGGTCCCCCGACGGTTTCTTCCCTTTGCTCCGTATTGGTCATAAGTCTTTCGATCTTCGGGTCTCGTGCGCCGAGGACTTCAACCCACACTCCTGGCATGCTCCCTGACACGTTTTCCGGAGGTATAGGTCGGGAAGCGAGCTCGTTGGAGGGAGAACTGTGGTGCGACCCAAAACGGTCCAAAAGATGGCCGAAGCTTCCAACGAGTGGCGAACGCTCGTCCGGTGTCAGAAACCACTGGAAATGCACTTGCAGCGAAGGAAACGGGCTGAGCTCGAGGACTTCCGGTGCTCGTCCCAAGAAAACGCGAGCGGGAATGCCCCGGACTCAGTTTTCTCGTCCTGGGATAAAAAGCGGTCCCCCGACGGTTTCTTCCCTTTGCTCCGTATTGGTCATAAGTCTTTCGATCTTCGGGTCTCGTGCTCCGAGGACTTCAACCCACACTCCTGGCATGCTCCCTGACACGTTTTCCGGAGGTATAGGTCGGGAAGCGAGCTCGTTGGAGGGAGAACTGTGGTGCGACCCAAAACGGTCCAAAAGATGGCCGAAGCTTCCAACGAGTGGCGAACGCTCGTCCGGTGTCAGAAACCACTGGAAATGCACTTGCAGCGAAGGAAACGGGCTGAGCTCGAGGACTTCCGGTGCTCGTCCCAAGAAAACGCGAGCGGGAATGCCCCGGACTCAGTTTTCTCTTCCTGGGGTAAAAAGCGGTCCCCCGACGGTTTCTTCCCTTTGCTCCGTATTGGTCATAAGTCTTTCGATCTTCGGGTCTCGTGCTCCGAGGACTTCAACCCACACTCTTGGCATGCTCCCTGACACATTTTCCGGAGGTATAGGTCGGGAAGCGAGCTCGTTGGAGGGAGAACTGTGGTGCGACCCAAAACGGTCCAAAAGATGGCCGAAGCTTCCAACGAGTGGCGAACGCTCGTCCGGTGTCAGAAACCACTGGAAATGCACTTGCAGCGAAGGAAACGGGCTGAGCTCGAGGACTTCCGGTGCTCGTCCCAAGAAAACGCGAGCGGGAATGCCCCGGACTCAGTTTTCTCGTCCTGGGGTAAAAAGCGGTCCCCCGACGGTTTCTTCCCTTTGCTCCGTATTGGTCATAAGTCTTTCGATCTTCGGGTCTCGTGCTTCGAGGACTTCAACCCACACTCCTGGCATGCTCCCTGACACGTTTTCCGGAGGTATAGGTCGGGAAGCGAGCTCGTTGGAGGGAGAACTGTGGTGCGACCCAAAACGGTCCAAAAGATGGCCGAAGCTTCCAACGAGTGGCGAACGCTCGTCCGGTGTCAGAAACCACTGGAAATGCACTTGCAGCGAAGGAAACGGGCTGAGCTCGAGGACTTCCGGTGCTCGTCCCAAGAAAACGCGAGCGGGAATGCCCCGGACTCAGTTTTCTCGTCCTGGGATAAAAAGCGGTCCCCCGACGGTTTCTTCCCTTTGCTCCGTATTGGTCATAAGTCTTTCGATCTTCGGGTCTCGTGCTCCGAGGACTTCAACCCACACTCCTGGCATGCTCCCTGACACGTTTTCCGGAGGTATAGGTCGGGAAGCGAGCTCGTTGGAGGGAGAACTGTGGTGCGACCCAAAACGGTCCAAAAGATGGCCGAAGCTTCCAACGAGTGGCGAACGCTCGTCCGGTGTCAGAAACCACTGGAAATGCACTTGCAGCGAAGGAAACGGGCTGAGCTCGAGGACTTCCGGTGCTCGTCCCAAGAAAACGCGAGCGGGAATGCCCCGGACTCAGTTTTCTCGTCCTGGGGTAAAAAGCGGTCCCCCGACGGTTTCTTCCCTTTGCTCCGTATTGGTCATAAGTCTTTCGATCTTCGGGTCTCGTGCTCCGAGGACTTCAACCCACACTCCTGGCATGCTCCCTGACACGTTTTCCGGAGGTATAGGTCGGGAAGCGAGCTCGTTGGAGGGAGAACTGTGGTGCGACCCAAAACGGTCCAAAAGATGGCCGAAGCTTCCAACGAGTGGCGAACGCTCGTCCGGTGTCAGAAACCACTGGAAATGCACTTGCAGCGAAGGAAACGGGCTGAGCTCGAGGACTTCCGGTGCTCGTCCCAAGAAAACGCGAGCGGGAATGCCCCGGACTCAAATTTCTCGTCCTGGGGTAAAAAGCGGTCCCCCGACGGTTTCTTCCCTTTGCTCCGTATTGGTCATAAGTCTTTCGATCTTCGGGTCTCGTGCTCCGAGGACTTCAACCCACACTCCTGGCATGCTCCCTGACACGTTTTCCGGAGGTATAGGTCGGGTAGCGAGCTCGTTGGAGGGAGAACTGTGGTGCGACCCAAAACGGTCCAAAAGATGGCCGAAGCTTCCAACGAGTGGCGAACGCTCGTCCGGTGTCAGAAACCACTGGAAATGCACTTGCAGCGAAGGAAACGGGCTGAGCTCGAGGACTTCCGGTGCTCGTCCCAAGAAAACGCGAGCGGGAATGCCCCGGACTCAGTTTTCTCGTCCTGGGGTAAAAAGCGGTCCCCCGACGGTTTCTTCCCTTTGCTCCGTATTGGTCATAAGTCTTTCGATCTTCGGGTCTCGTGCTCCGAGGACTTCAACCCACACTCCTGGCATGCTCCCTGACA
Organism: Cucumis melo; assembly: GCF_025177605.1. Taxonomy (NCBI): domain Eukaryota; kingdom Viridiplantae; phylum Streptophyta; class Magnoliopsida; order Cucurbitales; family Cucurbitaceae; genus Cucumis; species Cucumis melo. The sequence goes on along the minus strand of NC_066863.1, from coordinate 20,984,820 downwards.
CGTTTTCCGGAGGTATAGGTCGGGAAGCGAGCTCGTTGGAGGGAGAACTGTGGTGCGACCCAAAACGGTCCAAAAGATGGCCGAGGCTTCCAACGAGTGCCGAACGCTCGTCCGGTGTCAGAAACCACTGGAAATGCACTTGCAGCGAAGGAAACGGGCTGAGCTCGAGGACTTCCGGTGCTCGTCCCAAGAAAACGCGAGCGGGAATGCCCCGGACTCATTTTTCTCGTCCTGGGGTAAAAAGCGGTCCCCCGACGGTTTCTTCCCTTTACTCCGAATTGGTCATAAGTCTTTCGATCTTCGGGTCTCGTGCTCCGAGGACTTCAACCCACACTCCTGGCATGCTCCCTGACCCGTTTTCCGGAGGTATAGGTCGGGAAGCGAGCTCGTTGGAGGGAGAACTGTGGTGCGACCCAAAACGGTTCAAAAGATGGCCGAAGCTTCCAACGAGTGGCGAACGCTCGTCCGGTGTCAGAAACCACTGGAAATGCACTTGCAGCGAAGGAAACGGGCTGAGCTCGAGGACTTCCGGTGCTCGTCCCAAGAAAACGCGAGCGGGAATGCCCCGGACTCAGTTTTCTCGTCCTGGGGTAAAAAGCGGTCCCCCGACGGTTTCTTCCCTTTGCTCCGTATTGGTCATAAGTCTTTCGATCTTCGGGTCTCGTGCTCCGAGGACTTCAACCCACACTCCTAGCATGCTCCCTGACACGTTTTCCGGAGGTATAGGTCGGGAAGCGAGCTCGTTGGAGGGAGAACTGTGGTGCGACCCAAAACGGTCCAAAAGATGGCCGAAGCATCCAACGAGTGGCGAACGCTCGTCCGGTGTCAGAAACCACTGGAAATGCACTTGCAGCGAAGGAAACGGGCTGAGCTCGAGGACTTCCGGTGCTCGTCCCAAGAAAACGCGAGCGGGAATGCCCCGGACTCAGTTTTCTCGTCCTGGGGTAAAAAGCGGTCCCCCGACGGTTTCTTCCCTTTGCTCCGTATTGGTCATAAGTCTTTCGATCTTCGGGTCTCGTGCTCCGAGGACTTCAACCCACACTCCTGGCATGCTCCCTGACACGTTTTCCGGAGGTATAGGTCGGGAAGCGAGCTCGTTGGAGGGAGAACTGTGGTGCGACCCAAAACGGTCCAAAAGATGGCCGAAGCTTCCAACGAGTGGCGAACGCCCGTCCGGTGTGAGAAACCACTGGAAATGCACTTGCAGCGAAGGAAACGGGATGAGCTCGAGGACTTCCAGTGCTCGTCCCAAGAAAACGCGAGCGGGAATGCCCCGGACTCAGTTTTCTCGTCCTGGGGTAAAAAGCGGTCCCCCGACGGTTTCTTCCCTTTGCTCCGTATTGGTCATAAGTCTTTCGATCTTCGGGTCTCGTGCTCCGAGGACTTCAACCCACACTCCTGGCATGCTCCCTGACACGTTTTCCGGAGGTATAGGTCGGGAAGCGTGCTCGTTGGAGGGAGAACTGTGGTGCGACCCAAAACGGTCCAAAAGATGGCCGAAGCTTCCAACGAGTGGCGAACGCTCGTCCGGTGTCAGAAACCACTGGAAATGCACTTGCAGCGAAGGAAACGGGCTGAGCTCGAGGACTTCCGGTGCTCGTCCCAAGAAAACGCGAGTGGGAATGCCCCGGACTCAGTTTTCTCGTCCTGGGGTAAAAAGCGGTCCCCCGACGGTTTCTTCCCTTTGCTCCGTATTGGTCATAAGTCTTTCGATCTTCGGGTCTCGTGCTCCGAGGACTTCAACCCACACTCCTGGCATGCTCCCTGACACGTTTTCCGGAGGTATAGGTCGGGAAGCGAGCTCGTTGGAGGGAGAACTGTGGTGCGACCCAAAACGGTCCAAAAGATGGCCGAAGCTTCCAACGAGTGGCGAACGCTCGTCCGGTGTCAGAAACCACTGGAAATGCACTTGCAGCGAAGGAAACGGGCTGAGCTCGAGGACTTCCGGTGCTCGTCCCAAGAAAACGCGAGCGGGAATGCCCCGGACTCATTTTTCTCGTCCTGGGGTAAAAAGCGGTCCCCCGACGGTTTCTTCCCTTTGCTCCGTATTGGTCATAAGTCTTTCGATCTTCGGGTCTCGTGCTCCGAGGACTTCAACCCACACTCCTGGCATGCTCCCTGACACGTTTTCCGGAGGTATAGGTCGGGAAGCGAGCTCGTTGGAGGGAGAACTGTGGTGCGACCCAAAACGGTCCAAAAGATGGCCGAAGCTTCCAACGAGTGGCGAACGCTCGTCCGGTGTCAGAAACCACTGGAAATGCACTTGCAGCGAAGGAAACGGGCTGAGCTCGAGGACTTCCGGTGCTCGTCCCAAGAAAACGCGAGCGGGAATGCCCCGGACTCAGTTTTCTCGTCCTGGGGTAAAAAGCGGTCCCCCGACGGTTTCTTCCCTTTGCTCCGTATTGGTCATAAGTCTTTCGATCTTCGGGTCTCGTGCTCCGAGGACTTCAACCCACACTCCTGGCATGCTCCCTGACACGGTTTCCGGAGGTATAGGTCGGGAAGCGAGCTCGTTGGAGGGAGAACTGTGGTGCGACCCAAAACGGTCCAAAAGATGGCCGAAGCTTCCAACGAGTGGCGAACGCTCGTCCGGTGTCAGAAACCACTGGAAATGCACTTGCAGCGAAGGAAAGGGGCTGAGCTCGAGGACTTCCGGTGCTCGTCCCAAGAAAACGCGAGCGGGAATGCCCCGGACTCAGTTTTCTCGTCCTGGGGTAAAAAGCGGTCCCCCGACGGTTTCTTCCCTTTGCTCCGTATTGGTCATAAGTCTTTCGATCTTCGGGTCTCGTGCTCCGAGGACTTCAACCCACACTCCTGGGATGCTCCCTGACACGTTTTCCGGAGGTATAGGTCGGGAAGCGAGCTCGTTGGAGGGAGAACTGTGGTGCGACCCAAAACGGTCCAAAAGATGGCCGAAGCTTCCAACGAGTGGCGAACGCTCGTCCGGTGTCAGAAACCACTGGAAATGCACTTGCAGTGAAGGAAACGGGCTGAGCTCGAGGACTTCCGGTGCTCGTCCGAAGAAAACGCGAGCGGGAATGCCCCGGACTCAGTTTTCTCGTCCTGGGGTAAAAAGCGGTCCCCCGACGGTTTCTTCCCTTTGCTCCGTATTGGTCATAAGTCTTTCGATCTTCGGGTCTCGTGCTCCGAGGACTTCAACCCACACTCCTGGCATGCTCCCTGACACGTTTTCCGGAGGTATAGGTCGGGAAGCGAGCTCGTTGGAGGGAGAACTGTGGTGCGACCCAAAACGGTCCAAAAGATGGCCGAAGCTTCCAACGAGTGGCGAACGCTCGTCCGGTGTCAGAAACCACTGGAAATGCACTTGCAGCGAAGGAAACGGGCTGAGCTCGAGGACTTCCGGTTCTCGTCCCAAGAAAACGCGAGCGGGAATGCCCCGGACTCAGTTTTCTCGTCCTGGGGTAAAAAGCGGTCCCCCGACGGTTTCTTCCCTTTGCTCCGTATTGGTCATAAGTCTTTCGATCTTCGGGTCTCGTGCTCCGAGGACTTCAACCCACACTCCTGGTATGCTCCCTGACACGTTTTCTGGAGGTATAGGTCGGGAAGCGAGCTCGTTGGAGGGAGAACTGTGGTGCGACCCAAAACGGTCCAAAAGATGGCCGAAGCTTCCAACGAGTGGCGAACGCTCGTCCGGTGTCAGAAACCACTGGAAATGCACTTGCAGCGAAGGAAACGGGCTGAGCTCGAGGACTTCCGGTGCTCGTCCCAAGAAAACGCGAGCGGGAATGCCCCGGACTCAGTTTTCTCGTCCTGGGGTAAAAAGCGGTCCCCCGACGGTTTCTTCCCTTTGCTCCGTATTGGTCATAAGTCTTTCGATCTTCGGGTCTCGTGCTCCGAGGACTTCAACCCACACTCCTGGCATGCTCCCTGACACGTTTTCCGGAGGTATAGGTCGGGAAGCGAGCTCGTTGGAGGGAGAACTGTGGTGCGACCCAAAACGGTCCAAAAGATGGCCGAAGCTTCCAACGAGTGGCGAACGCTCGTCCGGTGTCAGAAACCACTGGAAATGCACTTGCAGCGAAGGAAACGGGCTGAGCTCGAGGACTTCCGGTGCTCGTCCCAAGAAAACGCGAGCGGGAATGCCCCGGACTCAGTTTTCTCGTCCTGGGGTAAAAAGCGGTCCCCCGACGGTTTCTTCCCTTTGCTCCGTATTGGTCATAAGTCTTTCGATCTTCGGGTCTCGTGCTCCGAGGACTTCAACCCACACTCCTGGCATGCTCCCTGACACGTTTTCCGGAGGTATAGGTCGGGAAGCGAGCTCGTTGGAGGGAGAACTGTGGTGCGACCCAAAACGGTCCAAAAGATGGCCGAAGCTTCCAACGAGTGGCGAACGCTCGTCCGGTGTCAGAAACCACTGGAAATGCACTTGCAGCGAAGGAAACGGGATGAGCTCGAGGACTTTCGGTGCTCGTCCCAAGAAAACGCGAGCGGGAATGCCCCGGACTCAGTTTTCTCGTCCTGGGGTAAAAAGCGGTCCCCCGACGGTTTCTTCCCTTTGCTCCGTATTGGTCATAAGTCTTTCGATCTTCGGGTCTCGTGCTCCGAGGACTTCAACCCACACTCCTGGCATGCTCCCTGACACGTTTTCCGGAGGTATAGGTCGGGAAGCGAGCTCGTTGGAGGGAGAACTGTGGTGCGACCCAAAACGGTCCAAAAGATGGCCGAAGCTTCCAACCAGTGGCACACGCTCGTCCGGTGTCAGAAACCACTGGAAATGCACTTGCAGCGAAGGAAACGGGCTGAGCTCGAGGACTTCCGGTGCTCGTCCCAAGAAAACGCGAGCGGGAATGCCCCGGACTCAGTTTTCTCGTCCTGGGGTAAAAAGCGGTCCCCCGACGGTTTCTTCCCTTTGCTCCGTATTGGTCATAAGTCTTTCGATCTTCGGGTCTCGTGCTCCGAGGACTTCAACCCACACTCCTGGCATGCTCCCTGACACGTTTTCCGGAGGTATAGGTCGGGAAGCGAGCTCGTTGGAGGGAGAACTGTGGTGCGACCCAAAACGGTCCAAAAGATGGCCGAAGCTTCCAACGAGTGGCGAACGCTCGTCCGGTGTCAGAAACCACTGGAAATGCACTTGCAGCGAAGGAAACGGGCTGAGCTCGAGGACTTCCGGTGCTCGTCCCAAGAAAACGCGAGCGGGAATGCCCCGGAATCAGTTTTCTCGTCCTGGGGTAAAAAGCGGTCCCCCGACGGTTTCTTCCCTTTGCTCCGTATTGGTCATAAGTCTTTCGATCTTCGGGTCTCGTGCTCCGAGGACTTCAACCCACACTCCTGGCATGCTCCCTGACACGTTTTCCGGAGGTATAGGTCGGGAAGCGAGCTCGTTGGAGGGAGAACTTTGGTGGGACCCAAAACGGTCCAAAAGATGGCCGAAGCTTCCAACGAGTGGCGAACGCTCGTCCGGTGTCAGAAACCACTGGAAATGCACTTGCAGCGAAGGAAACGGGCTGAGCTCGAGGACTTCCGGTGCTCGTCCCAAGAAAACGCGAGCGGGAAAGCCCCGGAATTAGTTTTTTCGTCCTGGGGTAAAAAGCGGTCCCCCGACGGTTTCTTCCCTTTGCTCCGTATTGGTCATAAGTCTTTCGATCTTCGGGTCTCGTGCTCCGAGGACTTCAACCCATACTCCTGGCATGCTCCCTGACACGTTTTCCGGAGGTATAGGTCGGGAAGCGAGCTCGTTGGAGGGAGAACTGTGGTGCGACCCAAAACGGTCCAAAAGATGGCCGAAGCTTCCAACGAGTGGCGAACGCTCGTCCGGTGTCAGAAACCACTGGAAATGCACTTGCAGCGAAGGAAACGGGCTGAGCTCGAGGACTTCCGGTGCTCGTCCCAAGAAAACGCGAGCGGGAATGCCCCGGAATAAGTTTTCTCGTCCTGGGGTAAAAAGCGGTCCCCCGACGGTTTCTTCCCTTTGCTCCGTATTGGTCATAAGTCTTTCGATCTTCGGGTCTCGTGCTCCGAGGACTTCAACCCACACTCCTGGCATGCTCCCTGACACGTTTTCCGGAGGTATAGGTCGGGAAGCGAGCTCGTTGGAGGGAGAACTTTGGTGGGACCCAAAACGGTCCAAAAGATGGCTGAAGCTTCCAACGAGTGGCGAACGCTCGTCCGGTGTCAGAAACCACTGGAAATGCACTTGCAGCGAAGGAAACGGGCTGAGCTCGAGGACTTCCGGTGTTCGTCCCAAGAAAACGCGAGCGGGAAAGCCCCGGAATTAGTTTTTTCGTCCTGGGGTAAAAAGCGGTCCCCCGACGGTTTCTTCCCTTTGCTCCGTATTGGTCATAAGTCTTTCGATCTTCGGGTCTCGTGCTCCGAGGACTTCAACCCACACTCCTGGCATGCTCCCTGACACGTTTTCCGGAGGTATAGGTCGGGAAGCGAGCTCGTTGGAGGGAGAACTGTGGTGCGACCCAAAACGGTCCAAAAGATGGCCGAAGCTTCCAACGAGTGGCGAACGCTCGTCCGGTGTCAGAAACCACTGGAAATGCACTTGCAGCGAAGGAAACGGGCTGAGCTCGAGGACTTCCGGTGCTCGTCCCAAGAAAACGAGAGCGGGAATGCCCCGGACTCAGTTTTCTCGTCCAGGGGTAACAAGCGGTCCCCCGACGGTTTCTTCCCTTTGCTCCGTATTGGTCATAAGTCTTTCGATCTTCGGGTCTCGTGCTCCGAGGACTTCAACCCACACTCCTGGCATGCTCCCTGACACGTTTTCCGGAGGTATAGGTCGGGAAGCGAGCTCGTTGGAGGGAGAACTGTGGTGCGACCCAAAACGGTCCAAAAGATGGCCGAAGCTTCCAACGAGTGGCGAACGCTCGTCCGGTGTCAGAAACCACTGGAAATGCACTTGCAGCGAAGGAAACGGGCTGAGCTCGAGGACTTCCGGTGCTCGTCCGAAGAAAACGCGAGCGGGAATGCCCCGGACTCAGTTTTCTCGTCCTGGGGTAAAAAGCGGTCCCCCGACGGTTTATTCCCTTTGCTCCGTATTGGTCATAAGTCTTTCGATCTTCGGGTCTCGTGCTCCGAGGACTTCAACCCACACTCCTGGCATGCTCCCTGACACGTTTTCCGGAGGTATAGGTCGGGAAGCGAGCTCGTTGGAGGGAGAACTGTGGTGCGACCCAAAACGGTCCAAAAGATGGCCGATGCTTCCAACGAGTGGCGAACGCTCGTCCGGTGTCAGAAACCACTGGAAATGCACTTGCAGCGAAGGAAACGGGCTGAGCTCGAGGACTTCCCGTGCTCGTCCCAAGAAAACGCGAGCGGGAATGCCCCGGACTCAGTTTTCTCGTCCTGGGGTAAAAAGCGGTCCCCCGACGGTTTCTTCCCTTTGCTCCGTATTGGTCATAAGTCTTTCGATCTTCGGGTCTCGTGCTCCGAGGACTTCAACACACACTCCTGGCATGCTCCCTGACACGTTTTCCGGAGGTATAGGTCGGGAAGCGAGCTCGTTGGAGGGAGAACTGTGGTGCGACCCAAAACGGTCCAAAAGATGGCCGAAGCTTCCAACGAGTGGCGAACGCTCGTCCGGTGTCAGAAACCACTGAAAATGCACTTGCAGCGAAGGAAACGGGCTGAGCTCGAGGACTTCCGGTGCTCGTCCCAAGAAAACGCGAGGGGGAATGCCCCGGACTCAGTTTTCTCGTCCTGGGGTAAAAAGCGGTCCCCCGACGGTTTCTTCCCTTTGCTCCGTATTGGTCATAAGTCTTTCGATCTTCGGGTCTCGTGCTCCGAGGACTTCAACCCACACTCCTGGCATGCTCCCTGACACGTTTTCCGGAGGTATAGGTCGGGAAGCGAGCTCGTTGGAGGGAGAACTGTGGTGCGACCCAAAACGGTCCAAAAGATGGCCGAAGCTTCCAACGAGTGGCGAACGCTCGTCCGGTGTCAGAAACCACTGGAAATGCACTTGCAGCGAAGGAAACGGGCTGAGCTCGAGGACTTCCGGTGCTCGTCCCAAGAAAACGCGAGCGGGAATGCCCCGGACTCAGTTTTCTCGTCCTGGGGTAAAAAGCGGTCCCCCGACGGTTTCTTCCCTTTGCTCCGTATTGGTCATAAGTCTTTCGATCTTCGGGTCTCGTGCTCCGAGGACTTCAACCCACACTCCTGGCATGCTCCCTGACACGTTTTCCGGAGGTATAGGTCGGGAAACGAGCTGGTTGGAGGGAGAACTGTGGTGCGACCCAAAACGGTCCAAAAGATGGCCGAAGCTTCCAACGAGTGGCGAACGCTCGTCCGGTGTCAGAAACCACTGGAAATGCACTTGCAGCGAAGGAAACGGGCTGAGCTCGAGGACTTCCGGTGCTCGTCCCAAGAAAACGCGAGCGGGAATGCCCCGGACTCAGTTTTCTCGTCCTGGGGTAAAAAGCGGTCCCCCGACGGTTTCTTCCCTTTGCTCCGTATTGGTCATAAGTCTTTCGATCTTCGAGTCTCGTGCTCCGAGGACTTCAACCCACACTCCTGGCATTCTCCCTGACACGTTTTCCGGAGGTATAGGTCGGGAAGCGAGCTCGTAGGAGGGAGAACTGTGGTGCGACCCAAAACGGTCCAAAAGATGGCCGAAGCTTCCAACGAGTGGCGAACGCTCGTCCGGTGTCAAAAACCACTGGAAATGCATTGCAGCGAAGTAAACGGGCTGAGCTCGAGGACTTCCGGTGCTCGTCCCAAGAAAACGCGAGCGGGAATGCCCCGGATTCAGTTTTCTCGTCCTGGGGTAAAAAGCGGTCCCCCGACGGTTTCTTCCCTTTGCTCCGTATTGGTCATAAGTCTTTCGATCTTCGGGTCTCGTGCTCCGAGGACTTCAACCCACACTCCTGGCATGCTCCCTGACACGTTTTCCGGAGGTATAGGTCGGGAAGCGAGCTCGTTGGAGGGAGAACTGTGGTGCGACCCAAAACGGTCCAAAAGATGGCCGAAGCTTCCAACGAGTGGCGAACGCTCGTCCGGTGTCAGAAACCACTGGAAATGCACTTGCAGCGAAGGAAACGGGCTGAGCTCGAGGACTTCCGGTGCTCGTCCCAAGAAAACGCGACCGGGAATGCCCCGGACTCAGTTTTCTCGTCCTGGGGTAAAAAGCGGTCCCCCGACGGTTTCTTCCCTCTGCTCCGTATTGGTCATAAGTCTTTCGATCTTCGGGTCTCGTGCTCCGAGGACTTCAACCCACACTCCTGGCATGCTCCTTGACACGTTTTCCGGAGGTATAGGTCGGGAAGCGAGCTCGTTGGAGGGAGAACTGTGGTGCGACCCAAAACGGTCCAAAAGATGGCCGAAGCTTCCAACGAGTGGCGAACGCTCGTCCGGTGTCAGAAACCACTGGAAATGCACTTGCAGCGAAGGAAACGGGCTGAGCTCGAGGACTTCCGGTGCTCGTCCCAAGAAAACGCGAGCGGGAATGCCCCGGACTCAGTTTTCTCGTCCTGGGGTAAAAAGCGGTCCCCCGACGGTTTCTTCCCTATGCTCCGTATTGGTCATAAGTCTTTCGATCGTCGGGTCTCGTGCTCCGAGGACTTCAACCCACACTCCTGGCATGCTCCCTGACACGTTTTCCGGAGGTATAGGTCGGGAAGCGAGCTCGTTGGAGGGAGAACTGTGGTGCGACCCAGAACGGTCCAAAAGATGGCCGAAGCTTCCAACGAGTGGCGAACGCTCGTCCGGTGTCAGAAACCACTGGAAATGCACTTGCAGCAAAGGAAACGGGCTGAGCTCGAGGACTTCCGGTGCTCGTCCCAAGAAAACGCGAGCGGGAATGCCCCGGACTCAGTTTTCTCGTCCTGGGGTAAAAAGCGGTCCCCCGACGGTTTCTTCCCTTTGCTCCGTATTAGTCATAAGTCTTTCGATCTTCGGGTCTCGTGCTTCGAGGACTTCAACCCACACTCCTGGCATGCTCCCTGACACGTTTTCCGGAGGTATAGGTCGGGAAGCGAGCTCGTTGGAGGGAGAACTGTGGTGCGACCCAAAACGGTCCAAAAGATGGCCGAAACTTCCAACGAGTGGCGAACGCTCGTCCGGTGTCAGAAACCACTGGAAATGCACTTGCAGCGAAGGAAACGGGCTGAGCTCGAGGACTTCCGGTGCTCGTCCCAAGAAAACGCGAGCGGGAATGCCCCGGACTCAGTTTTCTCGTCCTGGGGTAAAAAGCGGTCCCCCGACGGTTTCTTCCCTTTGCTCCGTATTGGTCATAAGTCTTTCGATCTTCGGGTCTCGTGCTCCGAGGACTTCAACCCACACTCCTGGCATGCTCCCTGACACGTTTTCCGGAGGTATAGGTCGGGAAGCGAGCTCGTTGGAGGGAGAACTGTGGTGCGACCCAAAACGGTCCAAAAGATGGCCGAAGCTTCCAACGAGTGGCGAACGCTCGTCCGGTGTCAGAAACCACTGGAAATGCACTTGCAGCGAAGGAAACGGGCTGAGCTCGAGGACTTCCGGTGCTCGTCCCAAGAAAACGCGAGCGGAAATGCCCCGGACTCAGTTTTCTCGTCCTGGGGTAAAAAGCGGTCCCCCGACGGTTTCTTCCCTTTGCTCCGTATTGGTCATAAGTCTTTCGATCTTCGGGTCTCGTGCTCCGAGGACTTCAACCCACACTCCTGGCATGCTCCCTGACACGTTTTCCGGAGGTATAGGTCGGGAAGCGAGCTCGTTGGAGGGAGAACTGTGGTGCGACCCAAAACGGTCCAAAAGATGGCCGAAGCTTCCAACGAGTGGCGAACGCTCGTCCGGTGTCAGAAACCACTGGAAATGCACTTGCAGCGAAGGAAACGGGCTGAGCTCGAGGACTTCCGGTGCTCGTCCCAAGAAAACGCGAGCGGGAATGCCCCGGACTCAGTTTTCTCGTCCTGGGGTAAAAAGCGGTCCCCCGACGGTTTCTTCCCTTTGCTCCGTATTGGTCATAAGTCTTTCGATCTTCGGGTCTCGTGCTCCGAGGACTTCAACCCACACTCCTGGCATGCTCCCTGACACGTTTTCCGGAGGTATAGGTCGGGAAGCGAGCTCGTTGGAGGGAGAACTGTGGTGCGACCCAAAACGGTCCAAAAGATGGCCGAAGCTTCCAACGAGTGGCGAACGCTCGTCCGGTGTCAGAAACCACTGGAAATGCACTTGCAGCGAAGGAAACGGGCTGAGCTCGAGGACTTCCGGTGCTCGTCCCAAGAAAACGCGAGCGGAAATGCCCCGGACTCAGTTTTCTCGTCCTGGGGTAAAAAGCGGTCCCCCGACGGTTTCTTCCCTTTGCTCCGTATTGGTCATAAGTCTTTCGATCTTCGGGTCTCGTGCTCCGAGGACTTCAACCCACACTCCTGGCATGCTCCCTGACACGTTTTCCGGAGGTATAGGTCGGGAAGCGAGCTCGTTGGAGGGAGAACTGTGGTGCGACCCAAAACGGTCCAAAAGATGGCCGAAGCTTCCAACGAGTGGCGAACGCTCGTCCGGTGTCAGAAACCACTGGAAATGCACTTGCAGCGAAGGAAACGGGCTGAGCTCGAGGACTTCCGGTGCTCGTCCCAAGAAAACGCGAGCGGGAATGCCCCGGACTCAGTTTTCTCGTCCTGGGGTAAAAAGCGGTCCCCCGACGGTTTCTTCCCTTTGCTCCGTATTGGTCATAAGTCTTTCGATCTTCGGGTCTCGTGCTCCGAGGACTTCAACCCACACTCCTGGCATGCTCCCTGACACGTTTTCCGGAGGTATAGGTCGGGAAGCGAGCTCGTTGGAGGGAGAACTGTGGTGCGACCCAAAACGGTCCAAAAGATGGCCGAAGCTTCCAACTAGTGGCGAACGCTCGTCCGGTGTCAGAAACCACTGGAAATGCACTTGCAGCGAAGGAAACGAGCTGAGCTCGAGGACTTCCGGTGCTCGTCCCAAGAAAACGCGAGCGGGAATGCCCCGGACTCAGTTTTCTCGTCCTGGGGTAAAAAGCGGTCCCCCGACGGTTTCTTCCCTTTGCTCCGTATTGGTCATAAGTCTTTCGATCTTCGGGTCTCGTGCTCCGAGGACTTCAACCCACACTCCTTGCATGCTCCCTGACACGTTTTCCGGAGGTATAGGTCGGGAAGCGAGCTCGTTGGAGGGAGAACTGTGGTGCGACCCAAAACGGTCCAAAAGATGGCCGAAGCTTCCAACGAGTGGCGAACGCTCGTCCGGTGTCAGAAACCACTGGAAATGCACTTGCAGCGAAGGAAACGGGCTGAGCTCGAGGACTTCCGGTGCTCGTCCCAAGAAAACGCGAGCGGAAATGCCCCGGACTCAGTTTTCTCGTCCTGGGGTAAAAAGCGGTCCCCCGACGGTTTCTTCCCTTTGCTCCGTATTGGTCATAAGTCTTTCGATCTTCGGGTCTCGTGCTCCGAGGACTTCAACCCACACTCCTGGCATGCTCCCTGACACGTTTTCCGGAGGTATAGGTCGGGAAGCGAGCTCGTTGGAGGGAGAACTGTGGTGCGACCCAAAACGGTCCAAAAGATGGCCGAAGCTTCCAACGAGTGGCGAACGCTCGTCCGGTGTCAGAAACCACTGGAAATGCACTTGCAGCGAAGGAAACGGGCTGAGCTCGAGGACTTCCGGTGCTCGTCCCAAGAAAACGCGAGCGGGAATGCCCCGGACTCAGTTTTCTCGTCCTGGGGTAAAAAGCGGTCCCCCGACGGTTTCTTCCCTTTGCTCCGTATTGGTCATAAGTCTTTCGATCTTCGGGTCTCGTGCTCCGAGGACTTCAACCCACACTCCTGGCATGCTCCCTGACACGTTTTCCGGAGGTATAGGTCGGGAAGCGAGCTCGTTGGAGGGAGAACTGTGGTGCGACCCAAAACGGTCCAAAAGATGGCCGAAGCTTCCAACGAGTGGCGAACGCTCGTCCGGTGTCAGAAACCACTGGAAATGCACTTGCAGCGAAGGAAACGGGCTGAGCTCGAGGACTTCCGGTGCTCGTCCCAAGAAAACGCGAGCGGGAATGCCCCGGACTCAGTTTTCTCGTCCTGGGGTAAAAAGCGGTCCCCCGACGGTTTCTTCCCTTTGCTCCGTATTGGTCATAAGTCTTTCGATCTTCGGGTCTCGTGCTCCGAGGACTTCAACCCACACTCCTTGCATGCTCCCTGACACGTTTTCCGGAGGTATAGGTCGGGAAGCGAGCTCGTTGGAGGGAGAACTGTGGTGCGACCCAAAACGGTCCAAAAGATGGCCGAAGCTTCCAACGAGTGGCGAACGCTCGTCCGGTGTCAGAAACCACTGGAAATGCACTTGCAGCGAAGGAAACGGGCTGAGCTCGAGGACTTCCGGTGCTCGTCCCAAGAAAACGCGAGCGGGAATGCCCCGGACTCAGTTTTCTCGTCCTGGGGTAAGAAGCGGTCCCCCGACGGTTTCTTCCCTTTGCTCCGTATTGGTCATAAGTCTTTCGATCTTCGGGTCTCGTGCTCCGAGGACTTCAACCCACACTCCTGGCATGCTCCCTGACACGTTTTCCGGAGGTATAGGTCGGGAAGCGAGCTCGTTGGAGGGAGAACTGTGGTGCGACCCAGAACGGTCCAAAAGATGGCCGAAGCTTCCAACGAGTGGCGAACGCTCGTCCGGTGTCAGAAACCACTGGAAATGCACTTGCAGCAAAGGAAACGGGCTGAGCTCGAGGACTTCCGGTGCTCGTCCCAAGAAAATGCGAGCGGGAATGCCCCGGACTCAAATTTCTCGTCCTGGGGTAAAAAGCGGTCCCCCGACGGTTTCTTCCCTTTGCTCCGTATTGGTCATAAGTCTTTCGATCTTCGGGTCTCGTGCTCCGAGGACTTAACCCACACTCCTGGCATGCTCCCTAACACGTTTTCCGGAGGTATAGGTCGGGAAGCGAGCTCGTTGGAGGGAGAACTGTGGTGCGACCCAAAACGGTCCAAAAGATGGCCGAAGCTTCCAACGAGTGGCGAACGCTCGTCCGGTGTCAGAAACCACTGGAAATGCACTTGCAGCGAAGGAAACGGGCTGAGCTCGAGCACTTCCGGTGCTCGTCCCAAGAAAACGAGAGCGGGAATGCCCCGGACTCAGTTTTCTCGTCCTGGGGTAAAAAGCGGTCCCCCGACGGTTTCTTCCCTTTGCTCCGTATTGGTCATAAGTCTTTCGATCTTCGGGTCTCGTGCTCCGAGGACTTCAACCCACACTCCTGGCATGCTCCCTGACACGTTTTCCGGAGGTATAGGTCGGGAAGCGAGCTCGTTGGAGGGAGAACTGTGGTGCGACCCAGAACGGTCCAAAAGATGGCCGAAGCTTCCAACGAGTGGCGAACGCTCGTCCGGTGTCAGAAACCACTGGAAATGCACTTGCAGCAAAGGAAACGGGCTGAGCTCGAGGACTTCCGGTGCTCGTCCCAAGAAAACGCGAGCGGGAATGCCCCGGACTCAGTTTTCTCGTCCTGGGGTAAAAAGCGGTCCCCCGACGGTTTCTTCCCTTTGCTCCGTATTGGTCATAAGTCTTTCGATCTTCGGGTCTCGTGCTCCGAGGACTTCAACCCACACTCCTGGCATGCTCCCTGACACGTTTTCCGGAGGTATAGGTCGGGAAGCGAGCTCGTTGGAGGGAGAACTGTGGTGCGACCCAAAACGGTCCAAAAGATGGCCGAAGCTTCCAACGAGTGGCGAACGCTCGTCCGGTGTCAGAAACCACTGGAAATGCACTTGCAGCGAAGGAAACGGGCTGAGCTCGAGCACTTCCGGTGCTCGTCCCAAGAAAACGAGAGCGGGAATGCCCCGGACTCAGTTTTCTCGTCCTGGGGTAAAAAGCGGTCCCCCGACGGTTTCTTCCCTTTGCTCCGTATTGGTCATAAGTCTTTCGATCTTCGGGTCTCGTGCTCCGAGGACTTCAACCCACACTCCTGGCATGCTCCCTGACACGTTTTCCGGAGGTATAGGTCGGGAAGCGAGCTCGTTGGAGGGAGAACTGTGGTGCGACCCAGAACGGTCCAAAAGATGGCCGAAGCTTCCAACGAGTGGCGAACGCTCGTCCGGTGTCAGAAACCACTGGAAATGCACTTGCAGCAAAGGAAACGGGCTGAGCTCGAGGACTTCCGGTGCTCGTCCCAAGAAAACGCGAGCGGGAATGCCCCGGACTCAGTTTTCTCGTCCTGGGGTAAAAAGCGGTCCCCCGACGGTTTCTTCCCTTTGCTCCGTATTGGTCATAAGTCTTTCGATCTTCGGGTCTCGTGCTCCGAGGACTTCAACCCACACTCCTGGCATGCTCCCTGACACGTTTTCCGGAGGTATAGGTCGGGAAGCGAGCTCGTTGGAGGGAGAACTGTGGTGCGACCCAAAACGGTCCAAAAGATGGCCGAAGCTTCCAACGAGTGGCGAACGCTCGTCCGGTGTCAGAAACCACTGGAAATGCACTTGCAGCGAAGGAAACGGGCTGAGCTCGAGGACTTCCGGTGCTCGTCCCAAGAAAACGCGAGCGGGAATGCCCCGGACTCAGTTTTCTCGTCCTGGGGTAAAAAGCGGTCCCCCGACGGTTTCTTCCCTTTGCTCCGTATTGGTCATAAGTCTTTCGATCTTCGGGTCTCGTGCTCCGAGGACTTCAACCCACACTCCTTGCATGCTCCCTGACACGTTTTCCGGAGGTATAGGTCGGGAAGCGAGCTCGTTGGAGGGAGAACTGTGGTGCGACCCAAAACGGTCCAAAAGATGGCCGAAGCTTCCAACGAGTGGCGAACGCTCGTCCGGTGTCAGAAACCACTGGAAATGCACTTGCAGCGAAGGAAACGGGCTGAGCTCGAGGACTTCCGGTGCTCGTCCCAAGAAAACGCGAGCGGGAATGCCCCGGACTCAGTTTTCTCGTCCTGGGGTAAGAAGCGGTCCCCCGACGGTTTCTTCCCTTTGCTCCGTATTGGTCATAAGTCTTTCGATCTTCGGGTCTCGTGCTCCGAGGACTTCAACCCACACTCCTGGCATGCTCCCTGACACGTTTTCCGGAGGTATAGGTCGGGAAGCGAGCTCGTTGGAGGGAGAACTGTGGTGCGACCCAAAACGGTCCAAAAGATGGCCGAAGCTTCCAACGAGTGGCGAACGCTCGTCCGGTGTCAGAAACCACTGGAAATGCACTTGCAGCGAAGGAAACGGGCTGAGCTCGAGCACTTCCGGTGCTCGTCCCAAGAAAACGAGAGCGGGAATGCCCCGGACTCAGTTTTCTCGTCCTGGGGTAAAAAGCGGTCCCCCGACGGTTTCTTCCCTTTGCTCCGTATTGGTCATAAGTCTTTCGATCTTCGGGTCTCGTGCTCCGAGGACTTCAACCCACACTCCTGGCATGCTCCCTGACACGTTTTCCGGAGGTATAGGTCGGGAAGCGAGCTCGTTGGAGGGAGAACTGTGGTGCGACCCAGAACGGTCCAAAAGATGGCCGAAGCTTCCAACGAGTGGCGAACGCTCGTCCGGTGTCAGAAACCACTGGAAATGCACTTGCAGCAAAGGAAACGGGCTGAGCTCGAGGACTTCCGGTGCTCGTCCCAAGAAAACGCGAGCGGGAATGCCCCGGACTCAGTTTTCTCGTCCTGGGGTAAAAAGCGGTCCCCCGACGGTTTCTTCCCTTTGCTCCGTATTGGTCATAAGTCTTTCGATCTTCGGGTCTCGTGCTCCGAGGACTTCAACCCACACTCCTGGCATGCTCCCTGACACGTTTTCCGGAGGTATAGGTCGGGAAGCGAGCTCGTTGGAGGGAGAACTGTGGTGCGACCCAAAACGGTCCAAAAGATGGCCGAAGCTTCCAACGAGTGGCGAACGCTCGTCCGGTGTCAGAAACCACTGGAAATGCACTTGCAGCGAAGGAAACGGGCTGAGCTCGAGCACTTCCGGTGCTCGTCCCAAGAAAACGAGAGCGGGAATGCCCCGGACTCAGTTTTCTCGTCCTGGGGTAAAAAGCGGTCCCCCAACGGTTTCTTCCCTTTGCTCCGTATTGGTCATAAGTCTTTCGATCTTCGGGTCTCGTGCTCCGAGGACTTCAACCCACACTCCTGGCATGCTCCCTGACACGTTTTCCGGAGGTATAGGTCGGGAAGCGAGCTCGTTGGAGGGAGAACTGTGGTGCGACCCAGAACGGTCCAAAAGATGGCCGAAGCTTCCAACGAGTGGCGAACGCTCGTCCGGTGTCAGAAACCACTGGAAATGCACTTGCAGCAAAGGAAACGGGCTGAGCTCGAGGACTTCCGGTGCTCGTCCCAAGAAAACGCGAGCGGGAATGCCCCGGACTCAGTTTTCTCGTCCTGGGGTAAAAAGCGGTCCCCCGACGGTTTCTTCCCTTTGCTCCGTATTGGTCATAAGTCTTTCGATCTTCGGGTCTCGTGCTCCGAGGACTTCAACCCACACTCCTGGCATGCTCCCTGACACGTTTTCCGGAGGTATAGGTCGGGAAGCGAGCTCGTTGGAGGGAGAACTGTGGTGCGACCCAAAACGGTCCAAAAGATGGCCGAAGCTTCCAACGAGTGGCGAACGCTCGTCCGGTGTCAGAAACCACTGGAAATGCACTTGCAGCGAAGGAAACGGGCTGAGCTCGAGCACTTCCGGTGCTCGTCCCAAGAAAACGAGAGCGGGAATGCCCCGGACTCAGTTTTCTCGTCCTGGGGTAAAAAGCGGTCCCCCGACGGTTTCTTCCCTTTGCTCCGTATTGGTCATAAGTCTTTCGATCTTCGGGTCTCGTGCTCCGAGGACTTCAACCCACACTCCTGGCATGCTCCCTGACACGTTTTCCGGAGGTATAGGTCGGGAAGCGAGCTCGTTGGAGGGAGAACTGTGGTGCGACCCAGAACGGTCCAAAAGATGGCCGAAGCTTCCAACGAGTGGCGAACGCTCGTCCGGTGTCAGAAACCACTGGAAATGCACTTGCAGCAAAGGAAACGGGCTGAGCTCGAGGACTTCCGGTGCTCGTCCCAAGAAAACGCGAGCGGGAATGCCCCGGACTCAGTTTTCTCGTCCTGGGGTAAAAAGCGGTCCCCCGACGGTTTCTTCCCTTTGCTCCGTATTGGTCATAAGTCTTTCGATCTTCGGGTCTCGTGCTCCGAGGACTTCAACCCACACTCCTGGCATGCTCCCTGACACGTTTTCCGGAGGTATAGGTCGGGAAGCGAGCTCGTTAGAGGGAGAACTGTGGTGCGACCCAAAACGGTCCAAAAGATGGCCGAAGCTTCCAACGAGTGGCGAACGCTCGTCCGGTGTCAGAAACCTTTGGAAATGCACTTGCAGCGAAGGAAACGGGCTGAGCTCGAGGACTTCCGGTGCTCGTCCCAAGAAAACGCGAGCGGGAATGCCCCGGACTCAGTTTTCTCGTCCTGGGGTAAAAAGCGGTCCCCCGACGGTTTCTTCCCTTTGCTCCGTATTGGTCATAAGTCTTTCGATCTTCGGGTCTCGTGCTCCGAGGACTTCAACCCACACTCCTGGCATGCTCCCTGACACGTTTTCCGGAGGTATAGGTCGGGAAGCGAGCTCGTTGGAGGGAGAACTGTGGTGCGACCCAAAACGGTCCAAAAGATGGCCGAAGCTTCCAACGAGTGGCGAACGCTCGTCCGGTGTCAGAAACCACTGGAAATGCACTTGCAGCAAAGGAAACGGGCTGAGCTCGAGGACTTCCGGTGCTCGTCCCAAGAAAACGCGAGCGGGAATGCCCCGGACTCAGTTTTCTCGTCCTGGGGTAAAAAGCGGTCCCCCGACGGTTTCTTCCCTTTGCTCCGTATTGGTCATAAGTCTTTCGATCTTCGGGTCTCGTGCTCCGAGGACTTCAACCCACACTCCTGGCATGCTCCCTGACACGTTTTCCGGAGGTATAGGTCGGGAAGCGAGCTCGTTGGAGGGAGAACTGTGGTGCGACCCAAAACGGTCCAAAAGATGGCCGAAGCTTCCAACGAGTGGCGAACGCTCGTCCGGTGTCAGAAACCAATGAAAATGCACTTGCAGCGAAGGAAACGGGCTGAGCTCGAGGACTTCCGGTGCTCGTCCCAAGAAAACGCGAGCGGGAATGCCCCGGACTCAGTTTTCTCGTCCTGGGGTAAGAAGCGGTCCCCCGACGGTTTCTTCCCTTTGCTCCGTATTGGTCATAAGTCTTTCGATCTTCGGGTCTCGTGCTCCGAGGACTTCAACCCAAACTCCTGGCATGCTCCCTGACACGTTTTCCGGAGGTATAGGTCGGGAAGCGAGCTCGTTGGAGGGAGAACTGTGGTGCGACCCAAAACGGTCCAAAAGATGGCCGAAGCTTCCAACGAGTGGCGAACGCTCGTCCGGTGTCAGAAACCACTGGAAATGCACTTGCAGCGAAGGAAACGGGCCGAGCTCGAGGACTTCCGGTGCTCGTCCCAAGAAAACGCGAGCGGGAATGCCCCGGACTCAGTTTTCTCGTCCTGGGGTAAAAAGCGGTCCCCCGACGGTTTCTTCCCTTTGCTCCGTATTGGTCATAAGTCTTTCGATCTTCGGGTCTCGTGCTCTGAGGACTTCAACCCACACTCCTGGCATGCTCCCTGACACGTTTTCCGGAGGTATAGGTGGGGAAGCGAGCTCGTTGGAGGGAGAACTGTGGTGCGACCCAAAACGGTCCAAAAGATGGCCGAAGCTTCCAACGAGTGGCGAACGCTCGTCCGGTGTCAGAAACCACTGGAAATGCACTTGCAGCGAAGGAAACGGGCTGAGCTCGTGGACTTCCGGTGCTCGTCCCAAGAAAACGCGAGCGGGAATGCCCCGGACTCAGTTTTCTCGTCCTGGGGTAAAAAGCGGTCCCCCGACGGTTTCTTCCCTTTGCTCCGTATTGGTCATAAGTCTTTCGATCTTCGGGTCTCGTGCTCCGAGGACTTCAACCCACACTCCTGGCATGCTCCCTGACACGTTTTCCGGAGGTATAGGTCGGGAAGCGAGCTCGTTGGAGGGAGAACTGTGGTGCGACCCAAAACGGTCCAAAAGATGGCCGAAGCTTCCAACGAGTGGCAAACGCTCGTCCGGTGTCAGAAACCACTGGAAATGCACTTGCAGCGAAGGAAACGGGCTGAGCTCGAGGACTTCCGGTGCTCGTCCCAAGAAAACGCGAGCGGGAATGCCCCGGACTCAGTTTTCTCGTCCTGGGGTAAAAAGCGGTCCCCCGACGGTTTCTTCCCTTTGCTCCGTATTGGTCATAAGTCTTTCGATCTTCGGGTCTCGTGCTCCGAGGACTTCAACCCACACTCCTGGCATGCTCCCTGACACATTTTCCGGAGGTATAGGTCGGGAAGCGAGCTCGTTGGAGGGAGAACTGTGGTGCGACCCAAAACGGTCCAAAAGATGGCCGAAGCTTCCAACGAGTGGCGAACGCTCGTCCGGTGTCAGAAACCACTGGAAATGCACTTGCAGCGAAGGAAACGGGCTGAGCTCGAGGACTTCCGGTGCTCGTCCCAAGAAAACGCGAGCGGGAATGCCCCGGACTCAGTTTTCTCGTCCTGGGGTAAAAAGCGGTCCCCCGACGGTTTCTTCCCTTTGCTCCGTATTGGTCATAAGTCTTTCGATCTTCGGGTCTCGTGCTCCGAGGACTTCAACCCACACTCCTGGCATGCTCCCTGACACGTTTTCCGGAGGTATAGGTCGGGAAGCGAGCTCGTTGGAGGGAGAACTGTGGTGCGACCCAAAACGGTCCAAAAGATGGCCGAAGCTTCCAACGAGTGGCAAACGCTCGTCCGGTGTCAGAAACCACTGGAAATGCACTTGCAGCGAAGGAAACGGGCTGAGCTCGAGGACTTCCGGTGCTCGTCCCAAGAAAACGCGAGCGGGAATGCCCCGGACTCAGTTTTCTCGTCCTGGGGTAAAAAACGGTCCCCCGACGGTTTCTTCCCTTTGCTCCGTATTGGTCATAAGTCTTTCGATCTTCGGGTCTCGTGCTCCGAGGACTTCAACCCACACTCCTGGCATGCTCCCTGACACATTTTCCGGAGGTATAGGTCGGGAAGCGAGGTCGTTGGAGGGAGAACTGTGGTGCGACCCAAAACGGTCCAAAAGATGGCCGAAGCTTCCAACGAGTGGCGAACGCTCGTCCGGTGTCAGAAACCACTGGAAATGCACTTGCAGCGAAGGAAACGGGCTGAGCTCGAGGACTTCCGGTGCTCGTCCCAAGAAAACGCGAGCGGGAAGTCCTCGGAGCACGAGACCCGAAGATCGAAAGACTTATGACCAATACGGAGCAAAGGGAAGAAACCGTCGGGGGACCGCTTTTTACCCTAGGACGAGAAAACTGAGTCCGGGGCATTCCCGCTCGCGTTTTCTTGGGACGAGCACCGGAAGTCCTCGAGCTCAGCCCGTTTCCTTCGCTGCAAGTGCATTTTCCAGTGGTTTCTGACACCGGACGAGCGTTCGCCACTCGTTGGAAGCTTCGGCCATCTTTTGGACCGTTTTGGGTCGCACCACAGTTCTTCCTCCAACGAGCTCGCTTCCCGACCTATACCTCCAGAAAACGTGTCGGGGAGCATGCCAGGAGTTTGGGTTGAAGTCCTCGGAGCACGAGACCCGAAGATCGAAAGACTTATGACCAATACGGAGCAAAGGGAAGAAACCGTCGGGGGACCGCTTTTTACCCCAGGACGAGAAAACTGAGTCCGGGGCATTCCCGCTCGCGTTTTCTTGGGACGAGCACCGGAAGTCCTCGATCTCAGCCCGTTTCCTTCGCTGCAAGTGCATTTCCAGTGGTTTCTGACACCGGACGAGCGTTCGCCACTCGTTGGAAGCTTCGGCCATCTTTTGGACCGTTTTGGGTCGCACCACAGTTCTCCCTCCAACGAGCTCGCTTCCCGACCTATACCTCCGGAAAACGTGTCGGGGAGCATGCCAGGAGTGTGGGTTGAAGTCCTCGGAGCACGAGACCCGAAGATCGAAAGACTTATGACCAATACGGAGCAAAGGGAAGAAACCGTCGGGGGACCGCTTTTTACCCCAAGACGAGAAAACTGAGTCCGGGGCATTCCCGCTCGCGTTTTCTTGGGACGAGCACCGGAAGTCCTCGATCTCAGCCCGTTTCCTTCGCTGCAAGTGCATTTCCAGTGGTTTCTGACACCGGACGAGCGTTCGCCACTCGTTGGAAGCTTCGGCCATCTTTTGGACCGTTTTGGGTCGCACCACAGTTCTCCCTCCAACGAGCTCGCTTCCCGACCTATACCTCCAGAAAACGTGTCGGGGAGCATGCCAGGAGTTTGGGTTGAAGTCCTCGGAGCACGAGACCCGAAGATCGAAAGACTTATGACCAATACGGAGCAAAGGGAAGAAACCGTCGGGGAACCGCTTTTTACCCCAGGACGAGAAAACTGAGTCCGGGGCATTCCCGCTCGCGTTTTCTTGGGACGAGCACCGGAAGTCCTCGAGCTCAGCCCGTTTCCTTCGCTCCAAGTGCATTTCCAGTGGTTTCTGACACCGGACGAGCGTTCGCCACTCGTTGGAAGCTTCGGCCATCTTTTGGACCGTTTTGGGTCGCACCACAGTTCTCCCTCCAACGAGCTCGCTTCCCGACCTATACCTCCGGAAAACGTGTCAGGGAGCATGCCAGGAGTGTGGGTTGAAGTCCTCGGAGCACGAGACCCGAAGATCGAAAGACTTATGACCAATACGGAGCAAAGGGAAGAAACCGTCGGGGGACCGCTTTTTACCCCAGGACGAGAAAACTGAATCCGGGGCATTCCCGCTCGCGTTTTC
Organism: Cucumis melo; assembly: GCF_025177605.1. NCBI lineage: Eukaryota > Viridiplantae > Streptophyta > Magnoliopsida > Cucurbitales > Cucurbitaceae > Cucumis > Cucumis melo. The sequence continues at coordinate 20,962,180 of NC_066863.1, read as the reverse complement.
TTGAGACGAGCACCGGAAGTCCTCGAGCTCAGCCCGTTTCCTCCGCTGCAAGTGCATTTCCAGTGGTTTCTGACACCGGACGAGCGTTCGCCACTCGTTGGAAGCTTCGGCCATCTTTTGGACCGTTTTGGGTCGCACCACAGTTCTCCCTCCAACGAGCTCGCTTCCCGACCTATACCTCCGGAAAACGTGTCAGGGAGCATCCCAGGAGTGTGGGTTGAAGTCCTTGGAGCACGAGACCCGAAGATCGAAAGACTTATGACCAATACGGTGCAAAGGGAAGAAACCATCGGGGGACCGCTTTTTACCCCAGGACGAGAAAACTGAGTCCGGGGCATTCCCGCTCGCGTTTTCTTGGGACGAGCACCGGAAGTCCTCGAGCTCAGCCCGTTTCCTTCGCTGCAAGTGCATTTCCAGTGGTTTCTGACATCGGACGAGCGTTCGCCACTCGTTGGAAGCTTCGGCCATCTTTTGGACCGTTTTGGGTCGCACCACAGTTCTCCCTCCAACGAGCTCGCTTCCCGACCTATACCTCCTGAAAACGTGTCAGGGAGCATGCCAGGAGTGTGGGTTGAAGTCCTCGGAGCACGAGACCCAAAGATCGAAAGACTTATGACCAATACGGAGCAAAGGGAAGAAACCGTCGGGGGACCGCTTTTTACCCCAGGACGAGAAAACTGAGTCCGGGGCATTCCCGCTCGCGTTTTCTTGGGACGAGCACAGGAAGTCCTCGAGCTCAGCCCGTTTCCTTCGCTGCAAGTGCATTTCCAGTGGTTTCTGACACCGGACGAGCGTTCGCCACTCGTTCGAAGCTTCGGCCATCTTTTGGACCGTTTTGGGTCGCACCACAGTTCTCCCTCCAACGAGCTCGCTTCCCGACCTATACCTCCGGAAAACGTGTCAGGGAGCATGCCAGGAGTGTGGGTTGAAGTCCTCGGAGCACGAGACCCGAAGATCGAAAGACTTATGACCAATACGGAGCAAAGGGAAGAAACCGTCGGGGGACCGCTTTTTACCCCAGGACGAGAAAACAGAGTCCGGGGCATTCCCGCTCGCGTTTTCTTGGGACGAGCACCGGAAGTCCTCGAGCTCAGCCCGTTTCCTTCGCCCCAAGTGCATTTCCAGTGGTTTCTGACACCGGACGAGCGTTCGCCACTCGTTGGAAGCTTCGGCCATCTTTTGGACCGTTTTGGGTCGCACCACAGTTCTCCCTCAAACGAGCTCGCTTCCCGACCTATACCTCCGGAAAACGTGTCAGGGAGCATGCCAGGAGTGTGGGTTGAAGTCCTCGGAGCACGAGACCCGAAGATCGAAAGACTTATGACCAATACGGAGCAAAGGGAAGAAACCGTCGGGGGACCGCTTTTTACCCCAGGACGAGAAAACTGAGTCCGGGGCATTCCCGCTCGCGTTTTCTTGGGACGAGCACCGGAAGTCCTCGAGCTCAGCCCGTTTCCTTCGCCCCAAGTGCATTTCCAGTGGTTTCTGACACCGGACGAGCGTTCGCCACTCGTTGGAAGCTTCGGCCATCTTTTGGACCGTTTTGGGTCGCACCACAGTTATCCCTCCAACGAGCTCGCTTCCCGACCTATACCTCCGGAAAACGTGTCAGGGAGCATGCCAGGAGTGTGTGTTGAAGTCCTCGGAGCACGAGACCCGAAGATCGAAAGACTTATGACCAATACGGAGCAAAGGGAAGAAACCGTCGGGGGACCGCTTTTTACCCCAGGACGAGAAAACTGAGTCCGGGGCATTCCCGCTCGCGTTTTCTTGGGACGAGCATCGGAAGTCCTCGAGCTCAGCCCGTTTCCTTCGCTGCAAGTGCATTTCCAGTGGTTTCTGACACGGACGAGCGTTCGCCACTCGTTGGAAGCTTCGGCCATCTTTTGGACCGTTTTGGGTCGCACCACAGTTCTCCCTCCAACGAGCTCGCTTCCCGACCTATACCTCCGGAAAACGTGTCAGGGAGCATGCCAGGAGTGTGGGTTGAAGTCCTCGGAGCACGAGACCCGAAGATCGAAAGACTTATGACCAATACGGGGCAAAGGGAAGAAACCGTCGGGGGACCGCTTTTTACCCCAGGACGAGAAAACTGAGTCCGGGGCATTCCCGCTCGCGTTTTCTTGGGACGAGCACCGGAAGTCCTCGAGCTCAGCCCGTTTCCTTCCCCCAAGTGCATTTCCAGTGGTTTCTGACACCGGACGAGCGTTCGCCACTCGTTGGAAGCTTCGGCCATCTTTTGGACCGTTTTGGGTCGCACCACAGTTCTCCGTCCAACGAGCTCGCTTCCCGACCTATACCTCCGAAAAACGTGTCAGGGAGCATGCCAGGAGTGTGGGTTGAAGTCCTCAGAGCACGAGACCCGAAGATCGAAAGACTTATGACCAATACGGAGCAAAGGGAAGAAACCGTCCGGGGACCGCTTTTTACCCCAGGACGAGAAAACTGAGTCCGGGGCATTCCCGCTCGCGTTTTCTTGGGACGAGCACCGGAAGTCCTTGAGCTCAGCCCGTTTCCTTCGCCCCAAGTGCATTTCCAGTGGTTTCTGACATCGGACGAGCGTTCGCCACTCGTTGGAAGCTTCGGCCATCTTTTGGACCGTTTTGGGTCGCACCACACTTATCCCTCCAACGAGCTCGCTTCCCGACCTATACCTCCGGAAAACGTGTCAGGGAGCATGCAAGGAGTGTGGGTTGAAGTCCTCGGAGCACGAGACCCGAAGATCGAAAGACTTATGACCAATACGGAGCAAAGGGAAGAAACCGTCGGGGGACCGCTTTTTACCCCAGGACGAGAAAACTGAGTACGGGGCATTGCCGCTCGCGTTTTCTTGGGACGAGCACCGGAAGTCCTCGAGCTCAGCCCGTTTCCTTCGCTGCAAGTGCATTTCCAGTGGTTTCTGACACCGGACGAGCGTTCGCCACTCGTTGGAAGCTTCGGCCATCTTTTGGACCGTTTTGGGTCGCACCACAGTTCTCCCTCCAACGAGCTCGCTTCCCGACCTATACCTCCGGAAAACGTGTCAGGGAGCATGCCAGGAGTGTGGGTTGAAGTCCTCGGAGCACGAGACCCGAAGATCGAAAGACTTATGACCAATACGGAGCAAAGGGAAGAAACCGTCGGGGGACCGCTTTTTACCCCAGGACGAGAAAACTGAGTCCGGGGCATTCCCGCTCGCGTTTTCTTGGGACGAGCACCGGAAGTCCTCGAGCTCAGCCCGTTTCCTTCGCTGCAAGTGCATTTCCAGTGGTTTCTGACACCGGACGAGCGTTCGCCACTCGTTGGAAGCTTCAGCCATCTTTTGGACCGTTTTGGGTCGCACCACAGTTCTCCCTCCAACGAGCTCGCTTCCCGACCTATACCTCCGGAAAACGTGTCAGGGAGCATGCCAGGAGTGTGGGTTGAAGTCCTCGGAGCACGAGACCCGAAGATCGAAAGACTTATGACCAATACGGAGCAAAGGGAAGAAACCGTCGGGGGACCGCTTTTTACCCCAGGACGAGAAAACTGAGTCCGGGGCATTCCCGCTCGCGTTTTCTTGGGACGAGCACCGGAAGTCCTCGAGCTCAGCCCGTTTCCTTCGCTCCAAGTGCATTTCCAGTGGTTTCTGACACCGGACGAGCGTTCGCCACTCGTTGGAAGCTTCGGCCATCTTTTGGACCGTTTTGGGTCGCACCACAGTTCTCCCTCCAACGAGCTCGCTTCCCGACCTATACCTCCGGAAAACGTGTCAGGGAGCATGCCAGGAGTGTGGGTTGAAGTCCTCAGAGCACGAGACCCGAAGATCGAAAGACTTATGACCAATACGGAGCAAAGGGAAGAAACCGTCGGGGGACCGCTTTTTACCCTAGGACGAGAAAACTGAGTCCGGGGCATTCCCGCTCGCGTTTTCTTGGGACGAGCACCGGAAGTCCTCGAGCTCAGCCCGTTTCCTTCGCTCCAAGTGCATTTCCAGTGGTTTCTGACACCGGACGAGCGTTCGCCACTCGTTGGAAGCTTCGGCCATCTTTTGGACCGTTTTGGGTCGCACCACAGTTCTCCCTCCAACGAGCTCGCTTCCCGACCTATACCTCCGGAAAACGTGTCAGGGAGCATGGCAGGAGTGTGGGTTGAAGTCCTCGGAGCACGAGACCCGAAGATCGAAAGACTTATGACCAATACGGAGCAAAGGGAAGAAACCGTCGGGGGACCGCTTTTTACCCCAGGACGAGAAAACTGAGTCCGGGGCATTCCCGCTCGCGTTTTCTTGGGACGAGCATCGGAAGTCCTGGAGCTCGGCCCGTTTCCTTCGCTCCAAGTGCATTTCCAGTGGTTTCTGACACCGGACGAGCGTTCGCCACTCGTTGGAAGCTTCGGCCATCTTTTTTACCGTTTTGGGTCGCACCACAGTTCTCCCTCCAACGAGCTCGCTTCCCGACCTATACCTCCGGAAAACGTGTCAGGGAGCATTCCAGGAGTGTGGGTTGAAGTCCTCGGAGCACGAGACCCGAAGATCGAAAGACTTATGACCAATACGGAGCAAAGGGAAGAAACCGTCGGGGGACCGCTTTTTACCCCAGGACGAGAAAACTGAGTCCGGGGCATTCCCGCTCGCGTTTTCTTGGGACGAGCACCGGAAGTCCTCGAGCTCAGCCCGTTTCCTTCGCTGCAAGTGCATTTCCAGTGGTTTCTGACACCGGACGAGCGTTCGCCACTCGTTGGAAGCTTCGGCCATCTTTTGGACCGTTTTGGGTCGCACCACAGTTCTCCCTCCAACGAGCTAGCTTCCCGACCTATACCTCCGGAAAACGTGTCACGGAGCATGCTAGGAGTGTGGGTTGAAGTCCTCGGAGCACGAGAGCCGAAGATCGAAAGACTTATGACCAATACGGAGCAAAGGGAAGAAACCGTCGGGGGACCGCTTTTTACCCCAGGACGAGAAAACTGAGTCCGGGGCATTCCCGCTCGCGTTTTCTTGGGACGAGCACCGGAAGTCCTCGAGCTCAGCCCGTTTCCTTCGCCCCAAGTGCATTTCCAGTGGTTTCCGACACCGGACGAGCGTTCGCCACTCGTTGGAAGCTTCGGCCATCTTTTGGACCGTTTTGGGTCGCACCACAGTTCTCCCTCCAACGAGCTCGCTTCCCGACCTATACCTCCGGAAAACGTGTCAGGGAGCATGCCAGGAGTGTGGGTTGAAGTCCTCGGAGCACGAGACCCGAAGATGGAAAGACTTATGACCAATACGGAGCAAAGGGAAGAAACCGTCGGGGGACCGCTTTTTACCCCAGGACGAGAAAACTGAGTCCGGGGCATTCCCGCTCGCGTTTTCTTGGGACGAGCACCGGAAGTCCTCGAGCTCAGCCCGTTTCCTTCGCTGCAAGTGCATTTCCAGTGGTTTCTGACACCGGACGAGCGTTCGCCACTCGTTGGAAGCTTCGGCCATCTTTTGGACCGTTTTGGGTCGCACCACAGTTCTCCCTCCAACGAGCTCGCTTCCCGACCTATACCTCCGGAAAACGTGTCAGGGAGCATGCCAGGAGTGTGGGTTGAAGTCCTCGGAGCACGAGACCCGAAGATCGAAAGACTTATGACCAATACGGAGCAAAGGGAAGAAACCGTCGGGGGACCGCTTTTTACCCCAGGACGAGAAAACTGAGTCCGGGGCATTCCCGCTCGCGTTTTCTCGAGACGAGCACCGGAAGTCCTCGAGCTCAGCCCGTTTCCTTCGCAGCAAGTGCATTTCCAGTGGTTTCTGACACCGGACGAGCGTTCGCCACTCGTTGGAAGCTTCGGCCATCTTTTGGACCGTTTTGGGTCGCACCACAGTTCTCCCTCCAACGAGCTCGCTTCCCGACCTATACCTCCGGAAAACGTGTCAGGGAGCATGCCAGGAGTGTGGGTTGAAGTCCTCGGAGCACGAGACCCGAAGATCGAAAGACTTATGACCAATACGGAGCAAAGGGAAGAAACCGTCGGGGGACCGCTTTTTACCCCAGGACGAGAAAACTGAGTCCGGGGCATTCCCGCTCGCGTTTTCTTGGGACGAGCACCGGAAGTCCTCGAGCTCAGCCCGTTTCCTTCGCTGCAAGTGCATTTCCAGTGGTTTCTGACACCGGACGAGCGTTCGCCACTCGTTGGAAGCTTCAGCCATCTTTTGGACCGTTTTGGGTCGCACCACAGTTCTCCCTCCAACGAGCTCGCTTCCCGACCTATACCTCCGGAAAACGTGTCAGGGAGCATGCCAGGAGTGTGGGTTGAAGTCCTCGGAGCACGAGACCCGAAGATCGAAAGACTTATGACCAATACGGGGCAAAGGGAAGAAACCGTCGGGGGACCGCTTTTTACCCCAGGACGAGAAAACTGAGTCCGGGGCATTCCCGCTCGCGTTTTCTTGGGACGAGCACCGGAAGTCCTCGAGCTCAGCCCGTTTCCTTCCCCCAAGTGCATTTCCAGTGGTTTCTGACACCGGACGAGCGTTCGCCACTCGTTGGAAGCTTCGGCCATCTTTTGGACCGTTTTGGGTCGCACCACAGTTCTCCGTCCAACGAGCTCGCTTCCCGACCTATACCTCCGAAAAACGTGTCAGGGAGCATGCCAGGAGTGTGGGTTGAAGTCCTCAGAGCACGAGACCCGAAGATCGAAAGACTTATGACCAATACGGAGCAAAGGGAAGAAACCGTCGGGGGACCGCTTTTTACCCCAGGACGAGAAAACTGAGTCCGGGGCATTCCCGCTCGCGTTTTCTTGGGACGAGCACCGGAAGTCCTCGAGCTCAGCCCGTTTCCTTTGCTGCAAGTGCATTTCCAGTGGTTTCTGACACCGGACGAGCGTTCGCCACTCGTTGGAAGCTTCGGCCATCTTTTGGACCGTTTTGGGTCGCACCACAGTTCTCCCTCCAACGAGCTCGCTTCCCGACCTATACCTCCGGAAAACGTGTCAGGGAGCATGCCAGGAGTGTGGGTTGGAGTCCTCGGAGCACGAGACCCGAAGATCGAAAGACTTATGACCAATACGGAGCAAAGGGAAGAAACCGTCGGGGGACCGCTTTTTACCCCAGGACGAGAAAACTGAGTCCGGGGCATTCCCGCTCGCGTTTTCTTGGGACGAGCACCGGAAGTCCTCGAGCTCAGCCCGTTTCCTTCGCTGCAAGTGCATTTCCAGTGGTTTCTGACACCGGACGAGCGTTCGCCACTCGTTGGAAGCTTCGGCCATCTTTTGGACCGTTTTGGGTCGCACCACAGTTCTCCCTCCAACGAGCTCGCTTCCCGACCTATACCTCCGGAAAACGTGTCAGGGAGCATGCCAGGAGTGTGGGTTGAAGTCCTCGGAGCATGAGACCCGAAGATCGAAAGACTTATGACCAATACGGAGCAAAGGGAAGAAACCGTCGGGGGACCGCTTTTTACCCCAGGACGAGAAAACTGAGTCCGGGGCATTCCCGCTCGCGTTTTCTTGGGACGAGCACCGGAAGTCCTCGAGCTCAGCCCGTTTCCTTCGCTGCAAGTGCATTTCCAGTGGTTTCTGACACCGGACGAGCGTTCGCCACTCGTTGGAAGCTTCAGCCATCTTTTGGACCGTTTTGGGTCGCACCACAGTTCTCCCTCCAACGAGCTCGCTTCCCGACCTATACCTCCGGAAAACGTGTCAGGGAGCATGCCAGGAGTGTGGGTTGAAGTCCTCGGAGCACGAGACCCGAAGATCGAAAGACTTATGACCAATACGGAGCAAAGGGAAGAAACCGTCGGGGGACCGCTTTTTACCCCAGGACGAGAAAACTGAGTCCGGGGCATTCCCGCTCGCGTTTTCTTGGGACGAGCACCGGAAGTCCTCGAGCTCAGCCCGTTTCCTTCGCTCCAAGTGCATTTCCAGTGGTTTCTGACACCGGACGAGCGTTCGCCACTCGTTGGAAGCTTCGGCCATCTTTTGGACCGTTTTGGGTCGCACCACAGTTCTCCCTCCAACGAGCTCGCTTCCCGACCTATACCTCCGGAAAACGTGTCAGGGAGCATGCCAGGAGTGTGGGTTGAAGTCCTCAGAGCACGAGACCCGAAGATCGAAAGACTTATGACCAATACGGAGCAAAGGGAAGAAACCGTCGGGGGACCGCTTTTTACCCTAGGACGAGAAAACTGAGTCCGGGGCATTCCCGCTCGCGTTTTCTTGGGACGAGCACCGGAAGTCCTCGAGCTCAGCCCGTTTCCTTCGCTCCAAGTGCATTTCCAGTGGTTTCTGACACCGGACGAGCGTTCGCCACTCGTTGGAAGCTTCGGCCATCTTTTGGACCGTTTTGGGTCGCACCACAGTTCTCCCTCCAACGAGCTCGCTTCCCGACCTATACCTCCGGAAAACGTGTCAGGGAGCATGGCAGGAGTGTGGGTTGAAGTCCTTGGAGCACGAGACCCGAAGATCGAAAGACTTATGACCAATACGGAGCAAAGGGAAGAAACCGTCGGGGGACCGCTTTTTACCCCAGGACGAGAAAACTGAGTCCGGGGCATTCCCGCTCGCGTTTTCTTGGGACGAGCACCGGAAGTCCTGGAGCTCGGCCCGTTTCCTTCGCTCCAAGTGCATTTCCAGTGGTTTCTGACACCGGACGAGCGTTCGCCACTCGTTGGAAGCTTCGGCCATCTTTTGGACCGTTTTGGGTCGCACCACAGTTCTCCCTCCAACGAGCTCGCTTCCCGACCTATACCTCCGGAAAACGTGTCAGGGAGCATTCCAGGAGTGTGGGTTGAAGTCCTCGGAGCACGAGACCCGAAGATCGAAAGACTTATGACCAATACGGAGCAAAGGGAAGAAACCGTCGGGGGACCGCTTTTTACCCCAGGACGAGAAAACTGAGTCCGGGGCATTCCCGCTCGCGTTTTCTTGGGACGAGCACCGGAAGTCCTCGAGCTCAGCCCGTTTCCTTCGCTGCAAGTGCATTTCCAGTGGTTTCTGACACCGGACGAGCGTTCGCCACTCGTTGGAAGCTTCGGGCATCTTTTGGACCGTTTTGGGTCGCACCACAGTTCTCCCTCCAACGAGCTAGCTTCCCGACCTATACCTCCGGAAAACGTGTCACGGAGCATGCCAGGAGTGTGGGTTGAAGTCCTCGGAGCACGAGACCCGAAGATCGAAAGACTTATGACCAATACGGAGCAAAGGGAAGAAACCGTCGGGGGACCGCTTTTTACCCCAGGACGAGAAAACTGAGTCCGGGGCATTCCCGCTCGCGTTTTCTTGGGACGAGCACCGGAAGTCCTCGAGCTCAGCCCGTTTCCTTCGCCCCAAGTGCATTTCCAGTGGTTTCTGACACCGAACGAGCGTTCGCCACTCGTTGGAAGCTTCGGCCATCTTTTGGACCGTTTTGGGTCGCACCACAGTTCTCCCTCCAACGAGCTCGCTTCCCGACCTATACCTCCGGAAAACGTGTCAGGGAGCATGCCAGGAGTGTGGGTTGAAGTCCTCGGAGCACGAGACCCGAAGATCGAAAGACTTATGACCAATACGGAGCAAAGGGAAGAAACCGTCGGGGGACCGCTTTTTACCCCAGGACGAGAAAACTGAGTCCGGGGCATTCCCGCTCGCGTTTTCTTGGGACGAGCACCGGAAGTCCTCGAGCTCAGCCCGTTTCCTTCGCTGCAAGTGCATTTCCAGTGGTTTCTGACACCGGACGAGCGTTCGCCACTCGTTGGAAGCTTCGGCCATCTTTTGGACCGTTTTGGGTCGCACCACAGTTCTCCCTCCAACGAGCTCGCTTCCCGACCTATACCTCCGGAAAACGTGTCAGGGAGCATGCCAGGAGTGTGGGTTGAAGTCCTCGGAGCACGAGACCCGAAGATCGAAAGACTTATGACCAATACGGAGCAAAGGGAAGAAACCGTCGGGGGACCGCTTTTTACCCCAGGACGAGAAAACTGAGTCCGGGGCATTCCCGCTCGCGTTTTCTCGAGACGAGCACCGGAAGTCCTCGAGCTCAGCCCGTTTCCTTCGCAGCAAGTGCATTTCCAGTGGTTTCTGACACCGGACGAGCGTTCGCCACTCGTTGGAAGCTTCGGCCATCTTTTGGACCGTTTTGGGTCGCACCACAGTTCTCCCTCCAACGAGCTCGCTTCCCGACCTATACCTCCGGAAAACGTGTCAGGGAGCATGCCAGGAGTGTGGGTTGAAGTCCTCGGAGCACGAGACCCGAAGATCGAAAGACTTATGACCAATACGGAGCAAAGGGAAGAAACCGTCGGGGGACCGCTTTTTACCCCAGGACGAGAAAACTGAGTCCGGGGCATTCCCGCTCGCGTTTTCTTGGGACGAGCACCGGAAGTCCTCGAGCTCAGCCCGTTTCCTTCGCTGCAAGTGCATTTCCAGTGGTTTCTGACACCGGACGAGCGTTCGCCACTCGTTGGAAGCTTCGGCCATCTTTTGGACCGTTTTGGGTCGCACCACAGTTCTCCCTCCAACGAGCTCGCTTCCCGACCTATACCTCCGGAAAACGTGTCAGGGAGCATGCCAGGAGTGTGGGTTGAAGTCCTCGGAGCACGAGACCCGAAGATCGAAAGACTTATGACCAATACGGAGCAAAGGGAAGAAACCGTCGGGGGACCGCTTTTTACCCCAGGACGAGAAAACTGAGTCCGGGGCATTCCCGCTCGCGTTTTCTTGGGACGAGCACCGGAAGTCCTCGAGCTCAGCCCGTTTCCTTCGCTGCAAGTGCATTTCCAGTGGTTTCTGACACCGGACGAGCGTTCGCCACTCGTTGGAAGCTTCGGCCATCTTTTGGACCGTTTTGGGTCGCACCACAGTTCTCCCTCCAACGAGCTCGCTTCCCGACCTATACCTCCGGAAAACGTGTCAGGGAGCATGCCAGGAGTGTGGGTTGAAGTCCTCGGAGCACGAGACCCGAAGATCGAAAGACTTATGACCAATACGGAGCAAAGGGAAGAAACCGTCGGGGGACCGCTTTTTACCCCAGGACGAGAAAACTGAGTCCGGGGCATTCCCGCTCGCGTTTTCTTGGGACGAGCACCGGAAGTCCTCGAGCTCAGCCCGTTTCCTTCGCTGCAAGTGCATTTCCAGTGGTTTCTGACACCGGACGAGCGTTCGCCACTCGTTGGAAGCTTCGGCCATCTTTTGGACCGTTTTGGGTCGCACCACAGTTCTCCCTCCAACGAGCTCGCTTCCCGACCTATACCTCCGGAAAATGTGTCAGGGAGCATGCCAGGAGTGTGGGTTGAAGTCCTCGGAGCACGAGACCCGAAGATCGAAAGACTTATGACCAATACGGAGCAAAGGGAAGAAACCGTCGGTGGACCGCTTTTTACCCCAGGACGAGAAAACTGAGTCCGGGGCATTCCCGCTCGCGTTTTCTTGGGACGAGCACCGGAAGTCCTCGAGCTCAGCCCGTTTCCTTCGCTGCAAGTGCATTTCCAGTGGTTTCTGACACCGGACGAGCGTTCGCCACTCGTTGGAAGCTTCGGCCATCTTTTTTACCGTTTTGGGTCGCACCACAGTTCTCCCTCCAACGAGCTCGCTTCCCGACCTATACCTCCGGAAAACGTGTCAGGGAGCATGCCAGGAGTGTGGGTTGAGTGCTCGGAGCACGAGACCCGAAGATCGAAAGACTTATGACCAATACGGAGCAAAGGGAAGAAACCGTCGGGGGACCGCTTTTTACCCCAGGACGAGAAAACTGAGTCCGGGGCATTCCCGCTCGCGTTTTCTTGGGACGAGCACCGGAAGTCCTCGAGCTCAGCCCGTTTCCTTCGCTGCAAGTGCATTTCCAGTGGTTTCTGACACCGGACGAGCGTTCGCCACTCGTTGGAAGCTTCGGCCATCTTTTGGACCGTTTTGAGTCGCACCACAGTTCTCCCTCCAACGAGCTCGCTTCCCGACCTATACCTCCGGAAAACGTGTCAGGGAGCATGCCAGGAGTGTGGGTTGAAGTCCTCGGAGCACGAGACCCGAAGATCGAAAGACTTATGACCAATACGGAGCAAAGGGAAGAAACCGTCGGGGGACCGCTTTTTACCCCAGGACGAGAAAACTGAGTCCGGGGCATTCCCGCTCGCGTTTTCTTGGGACGAGCACCGGAAGTCCTCGAGCTCAGCCCGTTTCCTTCGCTGCAAGTGCATTTCCAGTGGTTTCTGACACCGGACGAGCGTTCGCCACTCGTTGGAAGCTTCGGCCATCTTTTGGACCGTTTTGGGTCGCACCACAGTTCTCCCTCCAACGAGCTCGCTTCCCGACCTATACCTCCGGAAAACGTGTCAGGGAGCATGCCAGGAGTGTGGGTTGAAGTCCTCGGAGCACGAGACCCGAAGATCGAAAGACTTATGACCAATACGGAGCAAAGGGAAGAAACCGTCGGGGGACCGCTTTTTACCCCAGGACGAGAAAACTGAGTCCGGGGCATTCCCGCTCGCGTTTTCTTGGGACGAGCACCGGAAGTCCTCGAGCTCAGCCCGTTTCCTTCGCTGCAAGTGCATTTCCAGTGGTTTCTGACACCGGACGAGCGTTCGCCACTCGTTGGAAGCTTCGGCCATCTTTTGGACCGTTTTGGGTCGCACCACAGTTCTCCCTCCAATGAGCTCGCTTCCCGACCTATACCTCCGGAAAACGTGTCAGGGAGCATGCCAGGAGTGTGGGTTGAAGTCCTCGGAGCACGAGACCCGAAGATCGAAAGACTTATGACCAATACGGAGCAAAGGGAAGAAACCGTCGGGGGACCGCTTTTTACCCCAGGACGAGAAAACTGAGTCCGGGGCATTCCCGCTCGCGTTTTCTTGGGACGAGCACCGGAAGTCCTCGAGCTCAGCCCGTTTCCTTCGCTGCAAGTGCATTTCCAGTGGTTTCTGACACCGGACGAGCGTTCGCCACTCGTTGGAAGCTTCGGCCATCTTTTGGACCGTTTTGGGTCGCACCACAGTTCTCCCTCCAACAAGCTCGCTTCCCGACCTATACCTCCGGAAAACGTGTCAGGGAGCATGCCAGGAGTGTGGGTTGAAGTCCTCGGAGCACGAGACCCGAAGATCGAAAGACTTATGACCAATACGGAGCAAAGGGAAGAAACCGTCGGGGGACCGCTTTTTACCCCAGGACGAGAAAACTGAGTCCGGGGCATTCCCGCTCGCGTTTTCTTGGGACGAGCATCGGAAGTCCTCAAGCTCAGCCCGTTTCCTTCGCTGCAAGTGCATTTCCAGTGGTTTCTGACACCGGACGAGCGTTCGCCACTCGTTGGAAGCTTCGGCCATCTTTTGGACCGTTTTGGGTCGCACCACAGTTCTCCCTCCAACGAGCTCGCTTCCCGACCTATACCTCCGGAAAACGTGTCAGGGAGCATGCCAGGAGTGTGGGTTGAAGTCCTCGGAGCACGAGACCCGAAGATCGAAAGACTTATGACCAATACGGGCAAAGGGAAGAAACCGTCGGGGGACCGCTTTTTACCCCAGGACGAGAAAACTGAGTCCGGGGCATTCCCGCTCGCGTTTTCTTGGGACGAGCACTGGAAGTCCTCGAGCTCAGCCCGTTTCCTTCGCTGCAAGTGCATTTCCAGTGGTTTCTGACACCGGACGAGCGTTCGCCACTCGTTGGAAGCTTCGGCCATCTTTTGGACCGTTTTGGGTCGCACCACAGTTCTCCCTCCAACGAGCTCGCTTCCCGACCTATACCTCCGGAAAACGTGTCAAGGAGCATGCCAGGAGTGTGGGTTGAAGTCCTCGGAGCACGAGACCCGAAGATCGAAAGACTTATGACCAATACGGGGCAAAGGGAAGAAACCGTCGGGGGACCGCTTTTTACCCCAGGACGAGAAAACTGAGTCCGGGGCATTCCCGCTCGCGTTTTCTTGGGACGAGCACCGGAAGTCCTCGAGCTCATCCCAGTTCCTTCGCTGCAAGTGCATTTCCAGTGGTTTCTGACACCGGACGAGCGTTCGCCACTCGTTGGAAGCTTCGGCCATCTTTTGGACCGTTTTGGGTCGCACCACAGTTCTCCCTCCACGAGCTCGCTTCCCGACCTATACCTCCGGAAAACGTGTCAGGGAGCATGCCAGGAGTGTGGGTTGAAGTCCTCGGAGCACGAGACCCGAAGATCGAAAGACTTATGACCAATACGGAGCAAAGGGAAGAAACCGTCGGGGGACCGCTTTTTACCCCAGGACGAGAAAACTGAGTCCGGGGCATTCCCGCTCGCGTTTTCTTGGGACGAGCACCGGAAGTCCTCGAGCTCAGCCCGTTTCCTTCGCTGCAAGTGCATTTCCAGTGGTTTCTGACACCGGACGAGCGTTCGCCACTCGTTGGAAGCTTCGGCCATCTTTTGGACCGTTTTGGGTCGCACCACAGTTCTCCCTCCAACGAGCTCGCTTCCCGACCTATACCTCCGAAAAACGTGTCAGGGAGCATGCCAGGAGTGTGGGTTGAAGTCCTCGGAGCACGAGACCCGAAGATCGAAAGACTTATGACCAATACGGAGCAAAGGGAAGAAACCGTCGGGGGACCGCTTTTTACCCCAGGACGAGAAAACTGAGTCCGGGGCATTCCCGCTCGCGTTTTCTTGGGACGAGCACCGGAAGTCCTCGAGCTCAGCCCGTTTCCTTCGCTGCAAGTGCATTTCCAGTGGTTTCTGACACCGGACGAGCGTTCGCCACTCGTTGGAAGCTTCGGCCATCTTTTGGACCGTTTTGGGTCGCACCATAGTTCTCCCTCCAACGAGCTCGCTTCCCGACCTATACCTCCGGAAAACATGTCAGGGAGCATGCCAGGAGTGTGGGTTGAAGTCCTCGGAGCACGAGACCCGAAGATCGAAAGACTTATGACCAATACGGAGCAAAGGGAAGAAACCGTCGGGGGACCGCTTTTTACCCCAGGACGAGAAAACTGAGTCCGGGGCATTCCCGCTCGCGTTTTCTTGGGACGAGCACCGGAAGTCCTCGAGCTCAGCCCGTTTCCTTCGCTGCAAGTGCATTTCCAGTGGTTTCTGACACCGGACGAGCGTTCGCCACTCGTTGGAAGCTTCGGCCATCTTTTGGACCGTTTTGGGTCGCACCACAGTTCTCCCTCCAACGAGCTCGCTTCCCGACCTATACCTCCGGAAAACGTGTCAGGGAGCATGCCAGGAGTGTGGGTTGAAGTCCTCAGAGCACGAGACCCGAAGATCGAAAGACTTATGACCAATACGGAGCAAAGGGAAGAAACCGTCGGGGGACCGCTTTTTACCCCAGGACGAGAAAGTTGAGTCCGGGGCATTCCCGCTCGCGTTTTCTTGGGACGAGCACCGGAAGTCCTCGAGCTCAGCCCGTTTCCTTCGCTGCAAGTGCATTTCCAGTGGTTTCTGACACCGGACGAGCGTTCGCCACTCGTTGGAAGCTTCGGCCATCTTTTGGACCGTTTTGGGTCGCACCACAGTTCTCCCTCCAACGAGCTCGCTTCCCGACCTATACCTCCGGAAAACGTGTCAGGGAGCATGCCAGGAGTGTGGGTTGAAGTCCTCGGAGCACGAGACCCGAAGATCGAAAGACTTATGACCAATACGGAGCAAAGGGAAGAAACCGTCGGGGGACCGCTTTTTACCCCAGGACGAGAAAACTGAGTCCGGGGCATTCCCGCTCGCGTTTTCTTGGGACGAGCACCGGAAGTCCTCGAGCTCAGCCCGTTTCCTTCGCTGCAAGTGCATTTCCAGTGGTTTCTGACACCGGACGAGCGTTCGCCACTCGTTGGAAGCTTCGGCCATCTTTTGGACCGTTTTGGGTCGCACCACAGTTCTCCCTCCAACGAGCTCGCTTCCCGACCTATACCTCTGGAAAACGTGTCAGGGAGCATGCCAGGAGTGTGGGTTGAAGTCCTCGGAGCACGAGACCCGAAGATCGAAAGACTTATGACCAATACGGGGCAAAGGGAAGAAACCGTCGGGGGACCGCTTTTTACCCCAGGACGAGAAAACTGAGTCCGGGGCATTCCCGCTCGCGTTTTCTTAGGACGAGCACCGGAAGTCCTCGAGCTCAGCCCGTTTCCTTCGCTGCAAGTGCATTTCCAGTGGTTTCTGACACCGGACGAGCGTTCGCCACTCGTTGGAAGCTTCGGCCATCTTTTGGACCGTTTTGGGTCGCACCACAGTTCTCCCTCCAACGAGCTCGCTTCCCGACCTATACCTCCGGAAAACGTGTCAGGGAGCATGCCAGGAGTGTGGGTTGAAGTCCTCGGAGCACGAGACCCGAAGATCGAAAGACTTATGACCAATACGGGGCAAAGGGAAGAAACCGTCGGGGGACCGCTTTTTACCCCAGGACGAGAAAACTGAGTCCGGGGCATTCCCGCTCGCGTTTTCTTGGGACGAGCACCGGAAGTCCTCGAGCTCAGCCCGTTTCCTTCGCTGCAAGTGCATTTCCAGTGGTTTCTGACACCGGACGAGCGTTCGCCACTCGTTGGAAGCTTCGGCCATCTTTTGGACCGTTTTGGGTCGCACCACAGTTCTCCCTCCAACGAGCTCGCTTCCCGACCTATACCTCCGGAAAACGTGTCAGGGAGCATGCCAGGAGTGTGGGTTGAAGTCCTCGGAGCACGAGACCCGAAGATCGAAAGACTTATGACCAATACGGAGCAAAGGGAAGAAACCGTCGGGGGACCGCTTTTTACCCCAAGACGAGAAAACTGAGTCCGGGGCATTCCCGCTCGCGTTTTCTTGGGACGAGCACCGGAAGTCCTCGAGCTCAGCCCGTTTCCTTCGCTGCAAGTGCATTTCCAGTGGTTTCTGACACCGGACGAGCGTTCGCCACTCGTTGGAAGCTTCGGCCATCTTTTGGACCGTTTTGGGTCGCACCACAGTTCTCCCTCCAACGAGCTCGCTTCCCGACCTATACCTCCGGAAAACGTGTCAGGGAGCATGCCAGGAGTGTGGGTTGAAGTCCTCGGAGCACGAGACCCAAAGATCGAAAGACTTATGACCAATACGGAGCAAAGGGAAGAAACCGTCGGGGGACCGCTTTTTACCCCAGGACGAGAAAACTGAGTCAGGGGCATTCCCGCTCGCGTTTTCTTGGGACGAGCACCAGAAGTCCTCGAGCTCAGCCCGTTTCCTTCGCTGCAAGTGCATTTCCAGTGGTTTCTGACACCGGACGAACGTTCGCCACTCGTTGGAAGCTTCGGCCATCTTTTGGACCGTTTTGGGTCGCACCACAGTTCTCCCTCCAACGAGCTCGCTTCCCGACCTATACCTCCGGAAAACGTGTCAGGGAGCATGCCAGGAGTGTGGGTTGAAGTCCTCGGAGCACGAGACCCGAAGTTCGAAAGACTTATGACCAATACGGAGCAAAGGGAAGAAACCGTCGGGGGACCGCTTTTTACCCCAGGACGAGAAAACTGAGTCCGGGGCATTCCCGCTCGCGTTTTCTTGGGACGAGCACCGGAAGTCCTCGAGCTCAGCCCGTTTCCTTCGCTGCAAGTGCATTTCCAGTGGTTTCTGACACCGGACGAGCGTTCGCCACTCGTTGGAAGCTTCGGCCATCTTTTGGACCGTTTTGGGTCGCACCACAGTTCTCCCTCCAACGAGCTCGCTTCCCGACCTATACCTCCAGAAAACGTGTCAGGGAGCATGCCAGGAGTGTGGGTTGAAGTCCTCGGAGCACGAGACCCGAAGATCGAAAGACTTATGACCAATACGGAGCAAAGGGAAGAAACCGTCGGGGGACCGCTTTTTACCCCAGGACGAGAAAACTGAGTCCGGGGCATTCCCGCTCGCGTTTTCTTGGGACGAGCACCGGAAGTCCTCGAGCTAAGCCCGTTTCCTTCGCTGCAAGTGCATTTCCAGTGGTTTCTGACACCGGACGAGCGTTCGCCACTCGTTGGAAGCTTCGGCCATCTTTTGGACCGTTTTGGGTCGCACCACAGTTCTCCCTCCAACGAGCTCGCTTCCCGACCTATACCTCCGGAAAACGTGTCAGGGAGCATGCCAGGAGTGTGGGTTGAAGTCCTCGGAGCACGAGACCCGAAGATCGAAAGACTTATGACCAATACGGGGCAAAGGGAAGAAACCGTCGGGGGACCGCTTTTTACCCCAGGACGAGAAAACTGAGTCCGGGGCATTCCCGCTCGCGTTTTCTTAGGACGAGCACCGGAAGTCCTCGAGCTCAGCCCGTTTCCTTCGCTGCAAGTGCATTTCCAGTGGTTTCTGACACCGGACGAGCGTTCGCCACTCGTTGGAAGCTTCGGCCATCTTTTGGACCGTTTTGGGTCGCACCACAGTTCTCCCTCCAACGAGCTCGCTTCCCGACCTATACCTCCGGAAAACGTGTCAGGGAGCATGCCAGGAGTGTGGGTTGAAGTCCTCGGAGCACGAGACCCGAAGATCGTAAGACTTATGACCAATACGGGACAAAGGGAAGAAACCGTCGGGGGACCGCTTTTTACCCCAGGACGAGAAAACTGAGTCCGGGGCATTCCCGCTCGCGTTTTCTTGGGACGAGCACCGGAAGTCCTCGAGCTCAGCCCGTTTCCTTCGCTGCAAGTGCATTTCCAGTGGTTTCTGACACCGGACGAGCGTTCGCCACTCGTTGGAAGCTTCGGCCATCTTTTGGACCGTTTTGGGTCGCACCACAGTTCTCCCTCCAACGAGCTCGCTTCCCGACCTATACCTCCGGAAAACGTGTCAGGGAGCATGCCAGGAGTGTGGGTTGAAGTCCTCGGAGCACGAGACCCGAAGATCGAAAGACTTATGACCAATACGGGCAAAGGGAAGAAACCGTCGGGGGACCGCTTTTTACCCCAGGACGAGAATACTGAGTCCGGGGCATTCCCGCTCGCGTTTTCTTGGGACGAGCACCGGAAGTCCTCGAGCTCAGCCCGTTTCCTTCGCTGCAAGTGCATTTCCAGTGGTTTCTGACACCGGACGAGCGTTCGCCACTCGTTGGAAGCTTCGGCCATCTTTTGGACCGTTTTGGGTCGCACCACAGTTCTCCCTCCAACGAGCTCGCTTCCCGACCTATACCTCCGGAAAACGTGTCAGGGAGCATGCCAGGAGTGTGGGTTGAAGTCCTCGGAGCACGAGACCCGAAGATCGAAAGACTTATGACCAATACGGGGCAAAGGGAAGAAACCGTCGGGGGACCGCTTTTTACCCCAGGACGAGAATACTGAGTCCGGGGCATTCCCGCTCGCGTTTTCTTGGGACGAGCACCGGAAGTCCTCGAGCTCAGCCCGTTTCCTTCGCTGCAACTGCATTTCCAGTGGTTTCTGACACCGGACGAGCGTTCGCCACTCGTTGGAAGCTTCGGCCATCTTTTGGACCGTTTTGGGTCGCACCACAGTTCTCCCTCCAACGAGCTCGCTTCCCGACCTATACCTCCGGAAAACGTGTCAGGGAGCATGCCAGGAGTGTGGGTTGAAGTCCTCGGAGCACGAGACCCGAAGATCGAAAGACTTATGACCAATACGGGGCAAAGGGAAGAAACCGTCGGGGGACCGCTTTTTACCCCAGGACGAGAAAACTGAGTCCGGGGCATTCCCGCTCGCGTTTTCTTGGGACGAGCACCGGAAGTCCTCGAGCTCAGCCCGTTTCCTTCGCTGCAAGTGCATTTCCAGTGGTTTCTGACACCGGACGAGCGTTCGCCACTCGTTGGAAGCTTCGGCCATCTTTTGGACCGTTTTGGGTCGCACCACAGTTCTCCCTCCAACGAGCTCGCTTCCCGACCTATACCTCCGGAAAACGTGTCAGGGAGCATGCCAGGAGTGTGGGTTGAAGTCCTCGGAGCACGAGACCCGAAGATCGAAAGACTTATGACCAATACGGGGCAAAGGGAAGAAACCGTCGGGGGACCGCTTTTTACCCCGGGACGAGAAAACTGAGTCCGAGGCATTCTCGCTCGCGTTTTCTTGGGACGAGCACCGGAAGTCCTCGAGCTCAGCCCGTTTCCTTTGCTGCAAGTGCATTTCCAGTGGTTTCTGACACCGGACGAGCGTTCGCCACTCGTTGGAAGCTTCGGCCATCTTTTGGACCGTTTTGGGTCGCACCACAGTTCTCCCTCCAACGAGCTCGCTTCCCGACCTATACCTCCGGAAAACGTGTCAGGGACCATGCCAGGAGTGTGGGTTGAAGTCCTCGGAGCACGAGACCCGAAGATCGAAAAACTTATGACCAATACGGAGCAAAGGGAAGAAATCGTCGGGGAACCGCTTTTTACCCCAGGACGAGAAAACTGAGTCCGGGGCATTCCCGCTCGCGTTTTCTTGGGACGAGCACCAGAAGTCCTCGAGCTCAGCCCGTTTCCTTCGCTGCAAGTGCATTTCCAGTGGTTTCTGACACCGGACGAGCGTTCGCCACTCGTTGGAAGCTTCGGCCATCTTTTGGACCGTTTTGGGTCGCACCACAGTTCTCCCTCCAACGAGCTCGCTTCCCGACCTATACCTCCGGAAAACGTGTCAGGGAGCATGCCAGGAGTGTGGGTTGAAGTCCTCGGAGCACGAGACCCGAAGATCAAAAGACTTATGACCAATACGGGGCAAAGGGAAGAAACCGTCGGGGGACCGCTTTTTACCCCAGGACGAGAAAACTGAGTCCGAGGCATTCCCGCTCGCGTTTTCTTGGGACGAGCACCGGAAGTCCTCGAGCTCAGCCCGTTTCCTTCGCTGCAAGTGCATTTCCAGTGGTTTCTGACACCGGACGAGCGTTCGCCACTCGTTGGAAGCTTCGGCCATCTTTTGGACCGTTTTGGGTCGCACCACAGTTCTCCCTCCAACGAGCTCGCTTCCCGACCTATACCTCCAGAAAACGTGTCAGGGAGCATGCCAGGAGTGTGGGTTGAAGTCCTCGGAGCACGAGACCCGAAGATCGAAAGACTTATGACCAATACGGAGCAAAGGGAAGAAACCGTCGGGGGACCGCTTTTTACCCCAGGACGAGAAAACTGAGTCCGGGGCATTCCCGCTCGCGTTTTCTTGGGACGAGCACCGGAAGTCCTCGAGCTCAGCCCGTTTCCTTCGCTGCAAGTGCATTTCCAGTGGTTTCTGACACCGGACGAGCGTTCGCCACTCGTTGGAAGCTTCGGCCATCTTTTGGACCGTTTTGGGTCGCACCACAGTTCTCCCTCCAACGAGCTCGCTTCCCGACCTATACCTCCGGAAAACGTGTCAGGGAGCATGCCAGGAGTGTGGGTTGAAGTCCTCGGAGCACGAGACCCGAAGATCGAAAGACTTATGACCAATACGGAGCAAAGGGAAGAAACCGTCGGGGGACCGCTTTTTACCCCAGGACGAGAAAACTGAGTCCGGGGCATTCCCGCTCGCGTTTTCTTGGGACGAGCACCGGAAGTCCTCGAGCTCAGCCCGTTTCCTTCGCTGCAAGTGCATTTCCAGTGGTTTCTGACACCGGACGAGCGTTCGCCACTCGTTGGAAGCTTCGGCCATCTTTTGGACCGTTTTGGGTCGCACCACAGTTCTCCCTCCAACGAGCTCGCTTCCCGACCTATACCTCCGGAAAACGTGTCAGGGAGCATGCCAGGAGTGTGGGTTGAAGTCCTCGGAGCACGAGACCCGAAGATCGAAAGACTTATGACCAATACGGAGCAAAGGGAAGAAACCGTCGGGGGACCGCTTTTTACCCCAGGACGAGAAAACTGAGTCCGGGGCATTCCCGCTCGCGTTTTCTTGGGACGAGCACCGGAAGTCCTCGAGCTCAGCCCGTTTCCTTCGCTGCAAGTGCATTTCCAGTGGTTTCTGACACCGGACGAGCGTTCGCCACTCGTTGGAAGCTTCGGCCATCTTTTGGACCGTTTTGGGTCGCACCACAGTTCTCCCTCCAACGAGCTCGCTTCCCGACCTATACCTCCGGAAAACGTGTCAGGGAGCATGCCAGGAGTGTGGGTTGAAGTCCTCGGAGCACGAGACCCGAAGATCGAAAGACTTATGACCAATACGGAGCAAAGGGAAGAAACCGTCGGGGGACCGCTTTTTACCCCAGGACGAGAAAACTGAGTCCGGGGCATTCCCGCTCGCGTTTTCTTGGGACGAGCACCGGAAGTCCTCGAGCTCAGCCCGTTTCCTTCGCTGCAAGTGCATTTCCAGTGGTTTCTGACACCGGACGAGCGTTCGCCACTCGTTGGAAGCTTCGGCCATCTTTTGGACCGTTTTGGGTCGCACCACAGTTCTCCCTCCAACGAGCTCGCTTCCCGACCTATACCTCCGGAAAACGTGTCAGGGAGCATGCCAGGAGTGTGGGTTGAAGTCCTCGGAGCACGAGACCCGAAGATCGAAAGACTTATGACCAATACGGAGCAAAGGGAAGAAACCGTCGGGGGACCGCTTTTTACCCCAGGACGAGAAAACTGAGTCCGGGGCATTCCCGCTCGCGTTTTCTTGGGACGAGCACCGGAAGTCCTCGAGCTCAGCCCGTTTCCTTCGCTGCAAGTGCATTTCCAGTGGTTTCTGACACCGGACGAGCGTTCGCCACTCGTTGGAAGCTTCGGCCATCTTTTGGACCGTTTTGGGTCGCACCACAGTTCTCCCTCCAACGAGCTCGCTTCCCGACCTATACCTCCGGAAAACGTGTCAGGGAGCATGCCAGGAGTGTGGGTTGAAGTCCTCGGAGCACGAGACCCGAAGATCGAAAGACTTATGACCAATACGGAGCAAAGGGAAGAAACCGTCGGGGGACCGCTTTTTACCCCAGGACGAGAAAACTGAGTCCGGGGCATTCCCGCTCGCGTTTTCTTGGGACGAGCACCGGAAGTCCTCGAGCTCAGCCCGTTTCCTTCGCTGCAAGTGCATTTCCAGTGGTTTCTGACACCGGACGAGCGTTCGCCACTCGTTGGAAGCTTCGGCCATCTTTTGGACCGTTTTGGGTCGCACCACAGTTCTCCCTCCAACGAGCTCGCTTCCCGACCTATACCTCCGGAAAACGTGTCAGGGAGCATGCCAGGAGTGTGGGTTGAAGTCCTCGGAGCACGAGACCCGAAGATCGAAAGACTTATGACCAATACGGAGCAAAGGGAAGAAACCGTCGGGGGACCGCTTTTTACCCCAGGACGAGAAAACTGAGTCCGGGGCATTCCCGCTCGCGTTTTCTTGGGACGAGCACCGGAAGTCCTCGAGCTCAGCCCGTTTCCTTCGCTGCAAGTGCATTTCCAGTGGTTTCTGACACCGGACGAGCGTTCGCCACTCGTTGGAAGCTTCGGCCATCTTTTGGACCGTTTTGGGTCGCACCACAGTTCTCCCTCCAACGAGCTCGCTTCCCGACCTATACCTCCGGAAAACGTGTCAGGGAGCATGCCAGGAGTGTGGGTTGAAGTCCTCGGAGCACGAGACCCGAAGATCGAAAGACTTATGACCAATACGGAGCAAAGGGAAGAAACCGTCGGGGGACCGCTTTTTACCCCAGGACGAGAAAACTGAGTCCGGGGCATTCCCGCTCGCGTTTTCTTGGGACGAGCACCGGAAGTCCTCGAGCTCAGCCCGTTTCCTTCGCTGCAAGTGCATTTCCAGTGGTTTCTGACACCGGACGAGCGTTCGCCACTCGTTGGAAGCTTCGACCATCTTTTGGACCGTTTTGGGTCGCACCACAGTTCTCCTTCCAACGAGCTCGCTTCCCGACCTACACCTCCGGAAAACGTGTCAGGGAGCATGCCAGGAGTGTGGGTTGAAGTCCTCGGAGCACGAGACCCGAAGATCGAAAGACTTATGACCAATACGGAGCAAAGGGAAGAAACCGTCGGGGGACCGCTTTTTACCCCAGGACGAGAAAACTGAGTCCGGGGCATTCCCGCTCGCGTTTTCTTGGGACGAGCACCGGAAGTCCTCGAGCTCAGCCCGTTTCCTTCGCTGCAAGTGCATTTCCAGTGGTTTCTGACACCGGACGAGCGTTCGCCACTCGTTGGAAGCTTCGGCCATCTTTTGGACCGTTTTGGGTCGCACCACAGTTCTCGCTCCAACGAGCTCGCTTCCCGACCTATACCTCCGGAAAACGTGTCAGGGAGCATGCCAGGAGTGTGGGTTGAAGTCCTCGGAGCACGAGACCCGAAGATCGAAAGACTTATGACCAATACGGAGCAAAGGGAAGAAACCGTCGGGGGACCGCTTTTTACCCCAGGACGAGAAAACTGAGTCCGGGGCATTCCCGCTCGCGTTTTCTTGGGACGAGCACCGGAAGTCCTCGAGCTCAGCCCGTTTCCTTCGCTGCAAGTGCATTTCCAGTGGTTTCTGACACCGGACGAGCGTTCGCCACTCGTTGGAAGCTTCGGCCATCTTTTGGACCGTTTTGGGTCGCACCACAGTTCTCCCTCCAACGAGCTCGCTTCCCGACCTATACCTGCGGAAAACGTGTCAGGGAGCATGCCAGGAGTGTGGGTTGAAGTCCTCGGAGCACGAGACCCGAAGATCGAAAGACTTATGACCAATACGGAGCAAAGGGAAGAAACCGTCGGGGGACCGCTTTTTACCCCAGGACGAGAAAACTGAGTCCGGGGCATTCCCGCTCGCGTTTTCTTGGGACGAGCACCGGAAGTCCTCGAGCTCAGCCCGTTTCCTTCGCTGCAAGTGCATTTCCAGTGGTCTCTGACACCGGACGAGCGTTCGCCACTCGTTGGAAGCTTCGGCCATCTTTTGGACCGTTTTGGGTCGCACCACAGTTCTCCCTCCAACGAGCTCGCTTCCCGACCTATACCTCCGGAAAACGTGTCAGGGAGCATGCCAGGAGTGTGGGTTGAAGTCCTCGGAGCACGAGACCCGAAGATCGAAAGACTTATGACCAATACGGAGCAAAGGGAAGAAACCGTCGGGGGACCGCTTTTTACCCCAGGACGAGAAAACTGAGTCCGGGGCATTCCCGCTCGCGTTTTCTTGGGACGAGCACCGGAAGTCCTCGAGCTCAGCCCGTTTCTTTCGCTGCAAGTGCATTTCCAGTGGTCTCTGACACCGGACGAGCGTTCGCCACTCGTTGGAAGCTTCGGCCATCTTTTGGACCGTTTTGGGTCGCACCACAGTTCTCCCTCCAACGAGCTCGCTTCCCGACCTATACCTCCGGAAAACGTGTCAGGGAGCATGCCAGGAGTGTGGGTTGAAGTCCTCGGAGCACGAGACCCGAAGATCGAAAGACTTATGACCAATACGGAGCAAAGGGAAGAAACCGTCGGGGGACCGCTTTTTACCCCAGGACGAGAAAACTGAGTCCGGGGCATTCTCGCTCGCGTTTTCTTGGGACGAGCACCGGAAGTCCTCGAGCTCAGCCCGTTTCCTTCGCTGCAAGTGCATTTCCAGTGGTCTCTGACACCGGACGAGCGTTCGCCACTCGTTGGAAGCTTCGGCCATCTTTTGGACCGTTTTGGGTCGCACCACAGTTCTCCCTCCAACGAGCTCGCTTCCCGACCTATACCTCCGGAAAACGTGTCAGGGAGCATGCCAGGAGTGTGGGTTGAAGTCCTCGGAGCACGAGACCCGAAGATCGAAAGACTTATGACCAATACGGAGCAAAGGGAAGAAACCGTCGGGGGACCGCTTTTTACCCCAGGACGAGAAAACTGAGTCCGGGGCATTCCCGCTCGCGTTTTCTTGGGACGAGCACCGGAAGTCCTCGAGGTCAGCCCGTTTCCTTCGCTGCAAGTGCATTTCCAGTGGTCTCTGACACCGGACGAGCGTTCGCCACTCGTTGGAAGCTTCGGCCATCTTTTGGACCGTTTTGGGTCGCACCACAGTTCTCCCTCCAACGAGCTCGCTTCCCGACCTATACCTCCGGAAAACGTGTCAGGGAGCATGCCAGGAGTGTGGGTTGAAGTCCTCGGAGCACGAGACCCGAAGATCGAAAGACTTATGACCAATACGGAGCAAAGGGAAGAAACCGTCGGGGGACCGCTTTTTACCCCAGGACGAGAAAACTGAGTCCGGGGCATTCCCGCTCGCGTTTTCTCGGGACGAGCACCGGAAGTCCTCGAGCTCAGCCCGTTTCCTTCGCTGCAAGTGCATTTCCAGTGGTTTCTGACACCGGACGAACGTTCGCCACTCGTTGGAAGCTTCGGCCATCTTTTGGACCGTTTTGGGTCGCACCACAGTTCTCCTTCCAACGAGCTCGCTTCCCGACCTATACCTCCGGAAAACGTGTCCGGGAGCATGCCAGGAGTGTGGGTTGAAGTCCTCGGAGCACGAGACCCGAAGATCGAAAGACTTATGACCAATACGGAGCAAAGGGAAGAAACCGTCGGAGGACCGCTTTTTACCCCAAGACGAGAAAACTGAGTCCGGGGCATTCCCGCTCGCGTTTTCTTGGGACGAGCACCGGAAGTCCTCGAGCTCAGCCCGTTTCCTTCGCTGCAAGTGCATTTCCAGTGGTTTCTGACACCGGACGAGCGTTCGCCACTCGTTGGAAGCTTCGGCCATCTTTTGGACCGTTTTGGGTCGCACCACAGTTCTCCCTCCAACGAGCTCGCTTCCCGACCTATACCTCCGGAAAACGTGTCAGGGAGCATGCCAGGAGTGTGGGTTGAAGTCCTCGGAGCACGAGACCCGAAGATCGAAAGACTTATGACCAATACGGAGCAAAGGGAAGAAACCGTCGGGGGACCGCTTTTTACCCCAGGACGAGAAAACTGAGTCCGGGGCATTCCCGCTCGCGTTTTCTTGGGACGAGCACCGGAAGTCCTCGAGCTCAGCCCGTTTACTTCGCTGCAAGTGCATTTCCAGTGGTTTCTGACACCGGACGAGCGTTCGCCACTCGTTGGAAGCTTCGGCCATCTTTTGGACCGTTTTGGGTCGCACCACAGTTCTCCCTCCAACGAGCTCGCTTCCCGACCTATACCTCCGGAAAACGTGTCAGGGAGCATGCCAGGAGTGTGGGTTGAAGTCCTCGGAGCACGAGACCCGAAGATCGAAAGACTTATGACCAATACGGAGCAAAGGGAAGAAACCGTCGGGGGACCGCTTTTTACCCGAGGACGAGAAAACTGAGTCCGGGGCATTCCCGCTCGCGTTTTCTTGGGACGAGCACCGGAAGTCCTCGAGCTCAGCCCGTTTCCTTCGCTGCAAGTGCATTTCCAGTGGTTTCTGACACCGGACGAGCGTTCGCCACTCGTTGGAAGCTTCGGCCATCTTTTGGACC
Organism: Cucumis melo; assembly: GCF_025177605.1. Lineage (NCBI taxonomy): Eukaryota > Viridiplantae > Streptophyta > Magnoliopsida > Cucurbitales > Cucurbitaceae > Cucumis > Cucumis melo. The sequence continues at coordinate 20,935,159 of NC_066863.1, read as the reverse complement.
GTTTTGGGTCGCACCACAGTTCTCCCTCCAACGAGCTCGCTTCCCGACCTATACCTCCGGAAAACGTGTCAGGGAGCATGCCAGGAGTGTGGGTTGAAGTCCTCGGAGCACGAGACCCGAAGATCGAAAGACTTATGACCAATACGGAGCAAAGGGAAGAAACCGTCGGGGGACCGCTTTTTACCCCAGGACGAGAAAACTGAGTCCGGGGCATTCCCGCTCGCGTTTTCTTGGGACGAGCACCGGAAGTCCTCGAGCTCAGCCCGTTTCCTTCGCTGCAAGTGCATTTCCAGTGGTTTCTGACACCGGACCAGCGTTCGCCACTCGTTGGAAGCTTCGGCCATCTTTTGGACCGTTTTGGGTCGCACCACAGTTCTCCCTCCAACGAGCTCGCTTCCCGACCTATACCTCCGGAAAACGTGTCAGGGAGCATGCCAGGAGTGTGGGTTGAAGTCCTCGGAGCACGAGACCCGAAGACGAAAGACTTATGACCAATACGGAGCAAAGGGAAGAAACCGTCGTGGGACCGCTTTTTACCCCAGGACGAGAAAACTGAGTCCGGGGCATTCCCGCTCGCGTTTTCTTGGAACGAGCACCGGAAGTCCTCGAGCTCAGCCCGTTTCCTTCGCTGCAAGTGCATTTCCAGTGGTTTCTGACACCGGACGAGCGTTCGCCACTCGTTGGAAGCTTCGGCCATCTTTTGGACCGTTTTGGGTCGCACCACAGTTCTCCCTCCAACGAGCTCGCTTCCCGACCTATACCTCCGGAAAACGTGTCAGGGAGCATGCCAGGAGTGTGGGTTGAAGTCCTCGGAGCACGAGACCCGAAGATCGAAAGACTTATGACCAATACGGAGCAAAGGGAAGAAACCGTCGGGGGACCGCTTTTTACCCCAGGACGAGAAAACTGAGTCCGGGGCATTCCCGCTCGCGTTTTCTTGGGACGAGCACCGGAAGTCCTCGAGCTCAGCCCGTTTCCTTCGCTGCAAGTGCATTTCCAGTGGTTTCTGACACCGGACGAGCGTTCGCCACTCGTTGGAAGCTTCGGCCATCTTTTGGACCGTTTTGGGTCGCACCACAGTTCTCCCTCCAACGAGCTCGCTTCCCGACCTATACCTCCGGAAAACGTGTCAGGGAGCATGCCAGGAGTGTGGGTTGAAGTCCTCGGAGCACGAGACCCGAAGATCGAAAGACTTATGACCAATACGGAGCAAAGGGAAGAAACCGTCGGGGGACCGCTTTTTACCCCAGGACGAGAAAACTGAGTCCGGGGCATTCCCGCTCGCGTTTTCTTGGGACGAGCACCGGAAGTCCTCGAGCTCCGCCCGTTTCCTTCGCTGCAAGTGCATTTCCAGTGGTTTCTGACATCGGACGAGCGTTCGCCACTCGTTGGAAGCTTCGGCCATCTTTTGGACCGTTTTGGGTCGCACCACAGTTCTCCCTCCAACGAGCTCGCTTCCCGACCTATACCTCCGGAAAACGTGTCAGGGAGCATGCCAGGAGTGTGGGTTGAAGTCCTCGGAGCACGAGACCCGAAGATCGAAAGACTTATGACCAATACGGAGCAAAGGGAAGAAACCGTCGGGGGACCGCTTTTTACCCCAGGACGAGAAAACTGAGTCCGGGGCATTCCCGCTCGCGTTTTCTTGGGACGAGCACCGGAAGTCCTCGAGCTCAGCCCGTTTCCTTCGCTGCAAGTGCATTTCCAGTGGTTTCTGACACCGGACGAGCGTTCGCCACTCGTTGGAAGCTTCGGCCATCTTTTGGACCGTTTTGGGTCGCACCACAGTTCTCCCTCCAACGAGCTCGCTTCCCGACCTATACCTCCGGAAAACGTGTCAGGGAGCATGCCAGGAGTGTGGGTTGAAGTCCTCGGAGCACGAGACCCGAAGATCGAAAGACTTATGACCAATACGGAGCAAAGGGAAGAAACCGTCGGGGGACCGCTTTTTACCCCAGGACGAGAAAACTGAGTCCGGGGCATTCCCGCTCGCGTTTTCTTGGGACGAGCACCGGAAGTCCTCGAGCTCAGCCCGTTTCCTTCGCTGCAAGTGCATTTCCAGTGGTTTCTGACACCGGACGAGCGTTCGCCACTCGTTGGAAGCTTCGGCCATCTTTTGGACCGTTTTGGGTCGCACCACAGTTCTCCCTCCAACGAGCTCGCTTCCCGACCTATACCTCCGGAAAACGTGTCAGGGAGCATGCCAGGAGTGTGGGTTGAAGTCCTCGGAGCACGAGACCCGAAGATCGAAAGACTTATGACAATTACGGAGCAAAGGGAAGAAACCGTCGGGGGACCGCTTTTTACCCCAGGACGAGAAAACTGAGTCCGGGGCATTCCCGCTCGCGTTTTCTTGGGACGAGCACCGGAAGTCCTCGAGCTCAGCCCGTTTCCTTCGCTGCAAGTGCATTTCCAGTGGTTTCTGACACCGGACGAGCGTTCGCCACTCGTTGGAAGCTTCGGCCATCTTTTGGACCGTTTTGGGTCGCACCACAGTTCTCCCTCCAACGAGCTCGCTTCCCGACCTATACCTCCGGAAAACGTGTCAGGGAGCATGCCAGGAGTGTGGGTTGAAGTCCTCGGAGCACGAGACCCGAAGATCGAAAGACTTATGACCAATACGGAGCAAAGGGAAGAAACCGTCGGGGGACCGCTTTTTACCCCAGGACGAGAAAACTGAGTCCGGGGCATTCCCGCTCGCGTTTTCTTGGGACGAGCACCGGAAGTCCTCGAGCTCAGCCTGTTTCCTTCGCTGCAAGTGCATTTCCAGTGGTTTCTGACACCGGACGAGCGTTCGCCACTCGTTGGAAGCTTCGGCCATCTTTTGGACCGTTTTGGGTCGCACCACAGTTCTCCCTCCAACGAGCTCGCTTCCCGACCTATACCTCTGGAAAACGTGTCAGGGAGCATGCCAGGAGTGTGGGTTGAAGTCCTCGGAGCACGAGACCCGAAGATCGAAAGACTTATGACCAATACGGAGCAAAGGGAAGAAACCGTCGGGGGACCGCTTTTTACCCCAGGACGAGAAAACTGAGTCCGGGGCATTCCCGCTCGCGTTTTCTTGGGACGAGCACCGGAAGTCCTCGAGCTCAGCCCGTTTCCTTCGCTGCAAGTGCATTTCCAGTGGTTTCTGACACCGGACGAGCGTTCGCCACTCGTTGGAAGCTTCGGCCATCTTTTGGACCGTTTTGGGTCGCACCACAGTTCTCCCTCCAACGAGCTCGCTTCCCGACCTATACCTCCGGAAAACGTGTCAGGGAGCATGCCAGGAGTGTGGGTTGAAGTCCTCGGAGCACGAGACCCGAAGATCGAAAGACTTATGACCAATACGGAGCAAAGGGAAGAAACCGTCGGGGGACCGCTTTTTACCCCAGGACGAGAAAACTGAGTCCGGGGCATTTCCGCTCGCGTTTTCTTGGGACGAGCACCGGAAGTCCTCGAGCTCAGCCCGTTTCTTTCGCTGCAAGTGCATTTCCAGTGGTTTCTGACACCGGACGAGCGTTCGCCACTCGTTGGAAGCTTCGGCCATCTTTTGGACCGTTTTGGGTCGCACCACAGTTCTCCCTCCAACGAGCTCGCTTCCCGACCTATACCTCCGGAAAACGTGTCAAGGAGCATGCCAGGAGTGTGGGTTGAAGTCCTCGGAGCACGAGACCCGAAGATCGAAAGACTTATGACCAATACGGAGCAAAGGGAAGAAACCGTCGGGGGACCGCTTTTTACCCCAGGACGAGAAAACTGAGTCCGGGGCATTCCCGCTCGCGTTTTCTTGGGACGAGCACCGGAAGTCCTCGAGCTCAGCCCGTTTCCTTCGCTGCAAGTGCATTTCCAGTGGTTTCTGACACCGGACGAGCGTTCGCCACTCGTTGGAAGCTTCGGCCATCTTTTGGACCGTTTTGGGTCGCACCACAGTTCTCCCTCCAACGAGCTCGCTTCCCGACCTATACCTCCGGAAAACGTGTCAGGGAGCATGCCAGGAGTGTGGGTTGAAGTCCTCGGAGCACGAGACCCGAAGATCGAAAGACTTATGACCAATACGGAGCAAAGGGAAGAAACCGTCGGGGGACCGCTTTTTACCCCAGGACGAGAAAACTGAGTCCGGGGCATTCCCGCTCGCGTTTTCTTGGGACGAGCACCGGAAGTCCTCGAGCTCAGCCCGTTTCCTTCGCTGCAAATGCATTTCCAGTGGTTTCTGACACCGGACGAGCGTTCGCCACTCGTTGGAAGCTTCGGCCATCTTTTGGACCGTTTTGGGTCGCACCACAGTTCTCCCTCCAACGAGCTCGCTTCCCGACCTATACCTCCGGAAAACGTGTCAGGGAGCATGCCAGGAGTGTGGGTTGAAGTCCTCGGAGCACGAGACCCGAAGATCGAAAGACTTATGACCAATACGGAGCAAAGGGAAGAAACCGTCGGGGGACCGCTTTTTACCCCAGGACGAGAAAACTGAGTCCGGGGCATTCCCGCTCGCGTTTTCTTGGGACGAGCACCGGAAGTCCTCGAGCTCAGCCCGTTTCCTTCGCTGCAAGTGCATTTCCAGTGGTTTCTGACACCGGACGAGCGTTCGCCACTCGTTGGAAGCTTCGGCCATCTTTTGGACCGTTTTGGGTCGCACCACAGTTCTCCCTCCAACGAGCTCGCTTCCCGACCTATACCTCCGGAAAACGTGTCAGGGAGCATGCCAGGAGTGTGGGTTGAAGTCCTCGGAGCACGAGACCCGAAGATCGAAAGACTTATGACCAATACGGAGCAAAGGGAAGAAACCGTCGGGGGACCGCTTTTTACCCCAGGACGAGAAAACTGAGTCCGGGGCATTCCCGCTCGCGTTTTCTTGGGACGAGCACCGGAAGTCCTCGAGCTCAGCCCGTTTCCTTCGCTGCAAGTGAATTTCCAGTGGTTTCTGACACCGGACGAGCGTTCGCCACTCGTTGGATGCTTCGGCCATCTTTTGGACCGTTTTGGGTCGCACCACAGTTCTCCCTCCAACGAGCTCGCTTCCCGACCTATACCTCCGGAAAACGTGTCAGGGAGCATGCCAGGAGTGTGGGTTGAAGTCCTCGGAGCACGAGACCCGAAGATCGAAAGACTTATGACCAATACGGAGCAAAGGGAAGAAACTGTCGGGGGACCACTTTTTACCCCAGGACGAGAAAACTGAGTCCGGGGCATTCCCGCTCGCGTTTTCTTGGGACGAGCACCGGAAGTCCTCGAGCTCAGCCCGTTTCCTTCGCTGCAAGTGCATTTCCAGTGGTTTCTGACACCGGACGAGCGTTCGCCACTCGTTGGAAGCTTCGGCCATCTTTTGGACCGTTTTGGGTCGCACCACAGTTCTCCCTCCAACGAGCTCGCTTCCCGACCTATACCTCCGGAAAACGTGTCAGGGAGCATGCCAGGAGTGTGGGTTGAAGTCCTCGGAGCACGAGACCTGAAGATCGAAAGACTTATGACCAATACGGAGCAAAGGGAAGAAACCGTCGGGGGACCGCTTTTTACCCCAGGACGAGAAAACTGAGTCCGGGGCATTCCCGCTCGCGTTTTCTTGGGACGAGCACCGGAAGTCCTCGAGCTCAGCCCGTTTCCTTCGCTGCAAGTGCATTTCCAGTGGTTTCTGACACCGGACGAACGTTCGCCACTCGTTGGAAGCTTCGGCCATCTTTTGGACCGTTTTGGGTCGCACCACAGTTCTCCCTCCAACGAGCTCGCTTCCCGACCTATACCTCCGGAAAACGTGTCAGGGAGCATGCCAGGAGTGTGGGTTGAAGTCCTCGGAGCACGAGACCCGAAGATCGAAAGACTTATGACCAATACGGAGCAAAGGGAAGAAACCGTCGGGGGACCGCTTTTTACCCCAGGACGAGAAAACTGAGTCCGGGGCATTCCCGCTCGCGTTTTCTTGGGACGAGCACCGGAAGTCCTCGAGCTCAGCCCGTTTCCTTCGCTGCAAGTGCATTTCCAGTGGTTTCTGACACCGGACGAGCGTTCGCCACTCGTTGGAAGCTTCGGCCATCTTTTGGACCGTTTTGGGTCGCACCACAGTTCTCCCTCCAACGAGCTCGCTTCCCGACCTATACCTCCGGAAAACGTGTCAGGGAGCATGCCAGGAGTGTGGGTTGAAGTCCTTGGAGCACAAGACCCGAAGATCGAAAGACTTATGACCAATACGGAGCAAAGGGAAGAAACCGTCGGGGGACCGCTTTTTACCCCAGGACGAGAAAACTGAGTCCGGGGCATTCCCGCTCGCGTTTTCTTGGGACGAGCACCGGAAGTCCTCGAGCTCAGCCCGTTTCCTTCGCTGCAAGTGCATTTCCAGTGGTTTCTGACACCGGACGAGCGTTCGCCACTCGTTGGAAGCTTCGGCCATCTTTTGGACCGTTTTGGGTCGCACCACAGTTCTCCCTCCAACGAGCTCGCTTCCCGACCTATACCTCCGGAAAACGTGTCAGGGAGCATGCCAGGAGTGTGGGTTGAAGTCCTCGGAGCACGAGACCCGAAGATCGAAAGACTTATGACCAATACGGAGCAAAGGGAAGAAACCGTCGGGGGACCGCTTTTTACCCCAGGACGAGAAAACTGAGTCCGGGGCATTCCCGCTCGCGTTTTCTTGGGACGAGCACCGGAAGTCCTCGAGCTCAGCCCGTTTCCTTCGCTGCAAGTGCATTTCCAGTGGTTTCTGACACCGGACGAGCGTTCGCCACTCGTTGGAAGCTTCGGCCATCTTTTGGACCGTTTTGGGTCGCACCACAGTTCTCCCTCCAACGAGCTCGCTTCCCGACCTATACCTCCGGAAAACGTGTCAGGGAGCATGCCAGGAGTGTGGGTTGAAGTCCTCGGAGCACGAGACCCGAAGATCGAAAGACTTATGACCAATACGGAGCAAAGGGAAGAAACCGTCGGGGGACCGCTTTTTACCCCAGGACGAGAAAACTGAGTCCGGGGCATTCCCGCTCGCGTTTTCTTGGGACGAGCACCGGAAGTCCTCGAGCTCAGCCCGTTTCCTTCGCTGCAAGTGCATTTCCAGTGGTTTCTGACACCGGACGAGCGTTCGCCACTCGTTGGAAGCTTCGGCCATCTTTTGGACCGTTTTGGGTCGCACCACAGTTCTCCCTCCAACGAGCTCGCTTCCCGACCTATACCTCCGGAAAACGTGTCAGGGAGCATGCCAGGAGTGTGGGTTGAAGTCCTCGGAGCACGAGACCCGAAGATCGAAAGACTTATGACCAATACGGAGCAAAGGGAAGAAACCGTCGGGGGACCGCTTTTTACCCCAGGACGAGAAAACTGAGTCCGGGGCATTCCCGCTCGCGTTTTCTTGGGACGAGCACCGGAAGTCCTCGAGCTCAGCCCGTTTCCTTCGCTGCAAGTGCATTTCCAGTGGTTTCTGACACCGGACGAGCGTTCGCCACTCGTTGGAAGCTTCGGCCATCTTTTGGACCGTTTTGGGTCGCACCACAGTTCTCCCTCCAACGAGCTCGCTTCCCGACCTATACCTCCGGAAAACGTGTCAGGGAGCATGCCAGGAGTGTGGGTTGAAGTCCTCGGAGCACGAGACCCGAAGATCGAAAGACTTATGACCAATACGGAGCAAAGGGAAGAAACCGTCGGGGGACCGCTTTTTACCCCAGGACGAGAAAACTGAGTCCGGGGCATTCCCGCTCGCGTTTTCTTTTATGACGAGCACCGGAAGTCCTCGAGCTCAGCCCGTTTCCTTCGCTGCAAGTGCATTTCCAGTGGTTTCTGACACCGGACGAGCGTTCGCCACTCGTTGGAAGCTTCGGCCATCTTTTGGACCGTTTTGGGTCGCACCACAGTTCTCCCTCCAACGAGCTCGCTTCCCGACCTATACCTCCGGAAAACGTGTCAGGGAGCATGCCAGGAGTGTGGGTTGAAGTCCTCGGAGCACGAGACCCGAAGATCGAAAGACTTATGACCAATACGGAGCAAAGGGAAGAAACCGTCGGGGGACCGCTTTTTACCCCAGGACGAGAAAACTGAGTCCGGGGCATTTCCGCTCGCGTTTTCTTGGGACGAGCACCGGAAGTCCTCGAGCTCAGCCCGTTTCTTTCGCTGCAAGTGCATTTCCAGTGGTTTCTGACACCGGACGAGCGTTCGCCACTCGTTGGAAGCTTCGGCCATCTTTTGGACCGTTTTGGGTCGCACCACAGTTCTCCCTCCAACGAGCTCGCTTCCCGACCTATACCTCCGGAAAACGTGTCAGGGAGCATGCCAGGAGTGTGGGTTGAAGTCCTCGGAGCACGAGACCCGAAGATCGAAAGACTTATGACCAATACGGAGCAAAGGGAAGAAACCGTCGGGGGACCGCTTTTTACCCCAGGACGAGAAAACTGAGTCCGGGGCATTCCCGCTCGCGTTTTCTTGGGACGAGCACCGGAAGTCCTCGAGCTCAGCCCGTTTCCTTCGCTGCAAGTGCATTTCCAGTGGTTTCTGACACCGGACGAGCGTTCGCCACTCGTTGGAAGCTTCGGCCATCTTTTGGACCGTTTTGGGTCGCACCAAAGTTCTCCCTCCAACGAGCTCGCTTCCCGACCTATACCTCCGGAAAACGTGTCAGGGAGCATGCCAGGAGTGTGGGTTGAAGTCCTCGGAGCACGAGACCCGAAGATCGAAAGACTTATGACCAATACGGAGCAAAGGGAAGAAACCGTCGGGGGACCGCTTTTTACCCCAGGACGAGAAAACTGAGTCCGGGGCATTTCCGCTCGCGTTTTCTTGGGACGAGCACCGGAAGTCCTCGAGCTCAGCCCGTTTCCTTCGCTGCAAGTGCATTTCCAGTGGTTTCTGACACCGGACGAGCGTTCGCCACTCGTTGGAAGCTTCGGCCATCTTTTGGACCGTTTTGGGTCGCACCACAGTTCTCCCTCCAACGAGCTCGCTTCCCGACCTATACCTCCGGAAAACGTGTCAGGGAGCATGCCAGGAGTGTGGGTTGAAGTCCTCGGAGCACGAGACCCGAAGATCGAAAGACTTATGACCAATACGGAGCAAAGGGAAGAAACCGTCGGGGGACCGCTTTTTACCCCAGGACGAGAAAACTGAGTCCGGGGCATTCCCGCTCGCGTTTTCTTGGGACGAGCACCGGAAGTCCTCGAGCTCAGCCCGTTTCCTTCGCTGCAAGTGCATTTCCAGTGGTTTCTGACACCGGACGAGCGTTCGCCACTCGTTGGAAGCTTCGGCCATCTTTTGGACCGTTTTGGGTCGCACCACAGTTCTCCCTCCAACGAGCTCGCTTCCCGACCTATACCTCCGGAAAACGTGTCAGGGAGCATGCCAGGAGTATGGGTTGAAGTCCTCGGAGCACGAGACCCGAAGATCGAAAGACTTATGACCAATACGGAGCAAAGGGAAGAAACCGTCGGGGGACCGCTTTTTACCCCAGGACGAGAAAACTGAGTCCGGGGCATTTCCGCTCGCGTTTTCTTGGGACGAGCACCGGAAGTCCTCGAGCTCAGCCCGTTTCCTTCGCTGCAAGTGCATTTCCAGTGGTTTCTGACACCGGACGAGCGTTCGCCACTCGTTGGAAGCTTCGGCCATCTTTTGGACCGTTTTGGGTCGCACCACAGTTCTCCCTCCAACGAGCTCGCTTCCCGACCTATACCTCCGGAAAACGTGTCAGGGAGCATGCCAGGAGTGTGGGTTGAAGTCCTCGGAGCACGAGACCCGAAGATCGAAAGACTTATGACCAATACGGAGCAAAGGGAAGAAACCGTCGGGGGACCGCTTTTTACCCCAGGACGAGAAAACTGAGTCCGGGGCATTCCCGCTCGCGTTTTCTTGGGACGAGCACCGGAAGTCCTCGAGCTCAGCCCGTTTCCTTCGCTGCAAGTGCATTTCCAGTGGTTTCTGACACCGGACGAGCGTTCGCCACTCGTTGGAAGCTTCGGCCATCTTTTGGACCGTTTTGGGTCGCACCACAGTTCTCCCTCCAACGAGCTCGCTTCCCGACCTATACCTCCGGAAAACGTGTCAGGGAGCATGCCAGGAGTGTGGGTTGAAGTCCTCGGAGCACGAGACCCGAAGATCGAAAGACTTATGACCAATACGGAGCAAAGGGAAGAAACCGTCGGGGGACCGCTTTTTACCCCAGGACGAGAAAACTGAGTCCGGGGCATTCCCGCTCGCGTTTTCTTGGGACGAGCACCGGAAGTCCTCGAGCTCAGCCCGTTTCCTTCGCTGCAAGTGCATTTCCAGTGGTTTCTGACACCGGACGAGCGTTCGCCACTCGTTGGAAGCTTCGGCCATCTTTTGGACCGTTTTGGGTCGCACCACAGTTCTCCCTCCAACGAGCTCGCTTTCCGACCTATACCTCCGGAAAACGTGTCAGGGAGCATGCCAGGAGTGTGGGTTGAAGTCACGAGACCCGAAGATCGAAAGACTTATGACCAATACGGAGCAAAGGGAAGAAACCGTCGGGGGACCGCTTTTTACCCCAGGACGAGAAAACTGAGTCCGGGGCATTCCCGCTCGCGTTTTCTTGGGACGAGCACCGGAAGTCCTCGAGCTCAGCCCGTTTCCTTCGCTGCAAGTGCATTTCCAGTGGTTTCTGACACCGGACGAGCGTTCGCCACTCGTTGGAAGCTTCGGCCATCTTTTGGACCGTTTTGGGTCGCACCACAGTTCTCCCTCCAACGAGCTCGCTTCCCGACCTATACCTCCGGAAAACGTGTCAGGGAGCATGCCAGGAGTGTGGGTTGAAGTCCTCGGAGCACGAGACCCGAAGATCGAAAGACTTATGACCAATACGGAGCAAAGGGAAGAAACCGTCGGGGGACCGCTTTTTACCCCAGGACGAGAAAACTGAGTCCGGGGCATTTCCGCTCGCGTTTTCTTGGGACGAGCACCGGAAGTCCTCGAGCTCAGCCCGTTTCCTTCGCTGCAAGTGCATTTCCAGTGGTTTCTGACACCGGACGAGCGTTCGCCACTCGTTGGAAGCTTCGGCCATCTTTTGGACCGTTTTGGGTCGCACCACAGTTCTCCCTCCAACGAGCTCGCTTCCCGACCTATACCTCCGGAAAACGTGTCAGGGAGCATGCCAGGAGTGTGGGTTGAAGTCCTCGGAGCACGAGACCCGAAGATCGAAAGACTTATGACCAATACGGAGCAAAGGGAAGAAACCGTCGGGGGACCGCTTTTTACCCCAGGACGAGAAAACTGAGTCCGGGGCATTCCCGCTCGCGTTTTCTTGGGACGAGCACCGGAAGTCCTCGAGCTCAGCCCGTTTCCTTCGCTGCAAGTGCATTTCCAGTGGTTTCTGACACCGGACGAGCGTTCGCCACTCGTTGGAAGCTTCGGCCATCTTTTGGACCGTTTTGGGTCGCACCACAGTTCTCCCTCCAACGAGCTCGCTTCCCGACCTATACCTCCGGAAAACGTGTCAGGGAGCATGCCAGGAGTATGGGTTGAAGTCCTCGGAGCACGAGACCCGAAGATCGAAAGACTTATGACCAATACGGAGCAAAGGGAAGAAACCGTCGGGGGACCGCTTTTTACCCCAGGACGAGAAAACTGAGTCCGGGGCATTTCCGCTCGCGTTTTCTTGGGACGAGCACCGGAAGTCCTCGAGCTCAGCCCGTTTCCTTCGCTGCAAGTGCATTTCCAGTGGTTTCTGACACCGGACGAGCGTTCGCCACTCGTTGGAAGCTTCGGCCATCTTTTGGACCGTTTTGGGTCGCACCACAGTTCTCCCTCCAACGAGCTCGCTTCCCGACCTATACCTCCGGAAAACGTGTCAGGGAGCATGCCAGGAGTGTGGGTTGAAGTCCTCGGAGCACGAGACCCGAAGATCGAAAGACTTATGACCAATACGGAGCAAAGGGAAGAAACCGTCGGGGGACCGCTTTTTACCCCAGGACGAGAAAACTGAGTCCGGGGCATTCCCGCTCGCGTTTTCTTGGGACGAGCACCGGAAGTCCTCGAGCTCAGCCCGTTTCCTTCGCTGCAAGTGCATTTCCAGTGGTTTCTGACACCGGACGAGCGTTCGCCACTCGTTGGAAGCTTCGGCCATCTTTTGGACCGTTTTGGGTCGCACCACAGTTCTCCCTCCAACGAGCTCGCTTCCCGACCTATACCTCCGGAAAACGTGTCAGGGAGCATGCCAGGAGTGTGGGTTGAAGTCCTCGGAGCACGAGACCCGAAGATCGAAAGACTTATGACCAATACGGAGCAAAGGGAAGAAACCGTCGGGGGACCGCTTTTTACCCCAGGACGAGAAAACTGAGTCCGGGGCATTCCCGCTCGCGTTTTCTTGGGACGAGCACCGGAAGTCCTCGAGCTCAGCCCGTTTCCTTCGCTGCAAGTGCATTTCCAGTGGTTTCTGACACCGGACGAGCGTTCGCCACTCGTTGGAAGCTTCGGCCATCTTTTGGACCGTTTTGGGTCGCACCACAGTTCTCCCTCCAACGAGCTCGCTTTCCGACCTATACCTCCGGAAAACGTGTCAGGGAGCATGCCAGGAGTGTGGGTTGAAGTCACGAGACCCGAAGATCGAAAGACTTATGACCAATACGGAGCAAAGGGAAGAAACCGTCGGGGGACCGCTTTTTACCCCAGGACGAGAAAACTGAGTCCGGGGCATTCCCGCTCGCGTTTTCTTGGGACGAGCACCGGAAGTCCTCGAGCTCTGCCCGTTTCCTTCGCTGCAAGTGCATTTCCAGTGGTTTCTGACACCGGACGAGCGTTCGCCACTCGTTGGAAGCTTCGGCCATCTTTTGGACCGTTTTGGGTCGCACCACAGTTCTCCCTCCAACGAGCTCGCTTCCCGACCTATACCTCCGGAAAACGTGTCAGGGAGCATGCCAGGAGTGTGGGTTGAAGTCCTCGGAGCACGAGACCCGAAGATCGAAAGACTTATGACCAATACGGAGCAAAGGGAAGAAACCGTCGGGGGACCGCTTTTTACCCCAGGACGAGAAAACTGAGTCCGGGGCATTCCCGCTCGCGTTTTCTTGGGACGAGCACCGGAAGTCCTCGAGCTCAGCCCGTTTCCTTCGCTGCAAGTGCATTTCCAGTGGTTTCTGACACCGGACGAGCGTTCGCCACTCGTTGGAAGCTTCGGCCATCTTTTGGACCGTTTTGGGTCGCACCACAGTTCTCCCTCCAACGAGCTCGCTTCCCGACCTATACCTCCGGAAAACGTGTCAGGGAGCATGCCAGGAGTGTGGGTTGAAGTCCTCGGAGCACGAGACCCGAAGATCGAAAGACTTATGACCAATACGGAGCAAAGGGAAGAAACCGTCGGGGGACCGCTTTTTACCCCAGGACGAGAAAACTGAGTCCGGGGCATTCCCGCTCGCGTTTTCTTGGGACGAGCACCGGAAGTCCTCGAGCTCAGCCCGTTTCCTTCGCTGCAAGTGCATTTCCAGTGGTTTCTGACACCGGACGAGCGTTCGCCACTCGTTGGAAGCTTCGGCCATCTTTTGGACCGTTTTGGGTCGCACCACAGTTCTCCCTCCAACGAGCTCGCTTCCCGACCTATACCTCCGGAAAACGTGTCAGGGAGCATGCCAGGAGTGTGGGTTGAAGTCCTCGGAGCACGAGACCCGAAGATCGAAAGACTTATGACCAATACGGAGCAAAGGGAAGAAACCGTCGGGGGACCGCTTTTTACCCCAGGACGAGAAAACTGAGTCCGGGGCATTTCCGCTCGCGTTTTCTTGGGACGAGCACCGGAAGTCCTCGAGCTCAGCCCGTTTCTTTCGCTGCAAGTGCATTTCCAGTGGTTTCTGACACCGGACGAGCGTTCGCCACTCGTTGGAAGCTTCGGCCATCTTTTGGACCGTTTTGGGTCGCACCACAGTTCTCCCTCCAACGAGCTCGCTTCCCGACCTATACCTCCGGAAAACGTGTCAGGGAGCATGCCAGGAGTGTGGGTTGAAGTCCTCGGAGCACGAGACCCGAAGATCGAAAGACTTATGACCAATACGGAGCAAAGGGAAGAAACCGTCGGGGGACCGCTTTTTACCCCAGGACGAGAAAACTGAGTCCGGGGCATTCCCGCTCGCGTTTTCTTGGGACGAGCACCGGAAGTCCTCGAGCTCAGCCCGTTTCCTTCGCTGCAAGTGCATTTCCAGTGGTTTCTGACACCGGACGAGCGTTCGCCACTCGTTGGAAGCTTCGGCCATCTTTTGGACCGTTTTGGGTCGCACCACAGTTCTCCCTCCAACGAGCTCGCTTCCCGACCTATACCTCCGGAAAACGTGTCAGGGAGCATGCCAGGAGTGTGGGTTGAAGTCCTCGGAGCACGAGACCCGAAGATCGAAAGACTTATGACCAATACGGAGCAAAGGGAAGAAACCGTCGGGGGACCGCTTTTTACCCCAGGACGAGAAAACTGAGTCCGGGGCATTCCCGCTCGCGTTTTCTTGGGACGAGCACCGGAAGTCCTCGAGCTCAGCCCGTTTCCTTCGCTGCAAGTGCATTTCCAGTGGTTTCTGACACCGGACGAGCGTTCGCCACTCGTTGGAAGCTTCGGCCATCTTTTGGACCGTTTTGGGTCGCACCACAGTTCTCCCTCCAACGAGCTCGCTTCCCGACCTATACCTCCGGAAAACGTGTCAGGGAGCATGCCAGGAGTGTGGGTTGAAGTCCTCGGAGCACGAGACCCGAAGATCGAAAGACTTATGACCAATACGGAGCAAAGGGAAGAAACCGTCGGGGGACCGCTTTTTACCCCAGGACGAGAAAACTGAGTCCGGGGCATTCCCGCTCGCGTTTTCTTGGGACGAGCACCGGAAGTCCTCGAGCTCAGCCCGTTTCCTTCGCTGCAAGTGCATTTCCAGTGGTTTCTGACACCGGACGAGCGTTCGCCACTCGTTGGAAGCTTCGGCCATCTTTTGGACCGTTTTGGGTCGCACCACAGTTCTCCCTCCAACGAGCTCGCTTCCCGACCTATACCTCCGGAAAACGTGTCAGGGAGCATGCCAGGAGTGTGGGTTGAAGTCCTCGGAGCACGAGACCCGAAGATCGAAAGACTTATGACCAATACGGAGCAAAGGGAAGAAACCGTCGGGGGACCGCTTTTTACCCCAGGACGAGAAAACTGAGTCCGGGGCATTCCCGCTCGCGTTTTCTTGGGACGAGCACCGGAAGTCCTCGAGCTCAGCCCGTTTCCTTCGCTGCAAGTGCATTTCCAGTGGTTTCTGACACCGGACGAGCGTTCGCCACTCGTTGGAAGCTTCGGCCATCTTTTGGACCGTTTTGGGTCGCACCACAGTTCTCCCTCCAACGAGCTCGCTTCCCGACCTATACCTCCGGAAAACGTGTCAGGGAGCATGCCAGGAGTATGGGTTGAAGTCCTCGGAGCACGAGACCCGAAGATCGAAAGACTTATGACCAATACGGAGCAAAGGGAAGAAACCGTCGGGGGACCGCTTTTTACCCCAGGACGAGAAAACTGAGTCCGGGGCATTTCCGCTCGCGTTTTCTTGGGACGAGCACCGGAAGTCCTCGAGCTCAGCCCGTTTCCTTCGCTGCAAGTGCATTTCCAGTGGTTTCTGACACCGGACGAGCGTTCGCCACTCGTTGGAAGCTTCGGCCATCTTTTGGACCGTTTTGGGTCGCACCACAGTTCTCCCTCCAACGAGCTCGCTTCCCGACCTATACCTCCGGAAAACGTGTCAGGGAGCATGCCAGGAGTGTGGGTTGAAGTCCTCGGAGCACGAGACCCGAAGATCGAAAGACTTATGACCAATACGGAGCAAAGGGAAGAAACCGTCGGGGGACCGCTTTTTACCCCAGGACGAGAAAACTGAGTCCGGGGCATTCCCGCTCGCGTTTTCTTGGGACGAGCACCGGAAGTCCTCGAGCTCAGCCCGTTTCCTTCGCTGCAAGTGCATTTCCAGTGGTTTCTGACACCGGACGAGCGTTCGCCACTCGTTGGAAGCTTCGGCCATCTTTTGGACCGTTTTGGGTCGCACCACAGTTCTCCCTCCAACGAGCTCGCTTCCCGACCTATACCTCCGGAAAACGTGTCAGGGAGCATGCCAGGAGTGTGGGTTGAAGTCCTCGGAGCACGAGACCCGAAGATCGAAAGACTTATGACCAATACGGAGCAAAGGGAAGAAACCGTCGGGGGACCGCTTTTTACCCCAGGACGAGAAAACTGAGTCCGGGGCATTCCCGCTCGCGTTTTCTTGGGACGAGCACCGGAAGTCCTCGAGCTCAGCCCGTTTCCTTCGCTGCAAGTGCATTTCCAGTGGTTTCTGACACCGGACGAGCGTTCGCCACTCGTTGGAAGCTTCGGCCATCTTTTGGACCGTTTTGGGTCGCACCACAGTTCTCCCTCCAACGAGCTCGCTTTCCGACCTATACCTCCGGAAAACGTGTCAGGGAGCATGCCAGGAGTGTGGGTTGAAGTCACGAGACCCGAAGATCGAAAGACTTATGACCAATACGGAGCAAAGGGAAGAAACCGTCGGGGGACCGCTTTTTACCCCAGGACGAGAAAACTGAGTCCGGGGCATTCCCGCTCGCGTTTTCTTGGGACGAGCACCGGAAGTCCTCGAGCTCAGCCCGTTTCCTTCGCTGCAAGTGCATTTCCAGTGGTTTCTGACACCGGACGAGCGTTCGCCACTCGTTGGAAGCTTCGGCCATCTTTTGGACCGTTTTGGGTCGCACCACAGTTCTCCCTCCAACGAGCTCGCTTCCCGACCTATACCTCCGGAAAACGTGTCAGGGAGCATGCCAAGAGTGTGGGTTGAAGTCCTCGGAGCACGAGACCCGAAGATCGAAAGACTTATGACCAATACGGAGCAAAGGGAAGAAACCGTCGGGGGACCGCTTTTTACCCCAGGACGAGAAAACTGAGTCCGGGGCATTCCCGCTCGCGTTTTCTTGGGACGAGCACCGGAAGTCCTCGAGCTCAGCCCGTTTCCTTCGCTGCAAGTGCATTTCCAGTGGTTTCTGACACCGGACGAGCGTTCGCCACTCGTTGGAAGCTTCGGCCATCTTTTGGACCGTTTTGGGTCGCACCACAGTTCTCCCTCCAACGAGCTCGCTTCCCGACCTATACCTCCGGAAAACGTGTCAGGGAGCATGCCAGGAGTGTGGGTTGAAGTCCTCGGAGCACGAGACCCGAAGATCGAAAGACTTATGACCAATACGGAGCAAAGGGAAGAAACCGTCGGGGGACCGCTTTTTACCCCAGGACGAGAAAACTGAGTCCGGGGCATTCCCGCTCGCGTTTTCTTGGGACGAGCACCGGAAGTCCTCGAGCTCAGCCCGTTTCCTTCGCTGCAAGTGCATTTGCAGTGGTTTCTGACACCGGACGAGCGTTCGCCACTCGTTGGAAGCTTCGGCCATATTTTGGACCGTTTTGGGTCGCACCACAGTTCTCCCTCCAACGAGCTCGCTTCCCGACCTATACCTCCGAAAAACGTGTCAGGGAGCATGCCAGGAGTGTGGGTTGAAGTCCTCGGAGCACGAGACCCGAAGATCGAAAGACTTATGACCAATACGGAGCAAAGGGAAGAAACCGTCGGGGGACCGCTTTTTACCCCAGGACGAGAAAACTGAGTCCGGGGCATTCCTGCTCGCGTTTTCTTGGGACGAGCACCGGAAGTCCTCGAGCTCAGCCCGTTTCCTTCGCTGCAAGTGCATTTCCGGTGGTTTCTGACACTGGACGAGCGTTCGCCACTCGTTGGAAGCTTCGGCCATCTTTTGGACCGTTTTGGGTCGCACCACAGTTCCCCCTCCAACGAGCTCGCTTCCCGACCTATACCTCCGGAAAACGTGTCAGGGAGCATGCCAGGAGTGTGGGTTGAAGTCCTCGGAGCACGAGACCCGAAGATCGAAAGACTTATGACCAATACGGAGCAAAGGGAAGAAACCGTCGGGGGACCGCTTTTTACCCCAGGACGAGAAAACTGAGTCCGGGGCATTCCCGCTCGCGTTTTCTTGGGACGAGCACCGGAAGTCCTCGAGCTCAGCCCGTTTCCTTCGCTGCAAGTGCATTTGCAGTGGTTTCTGACACCGGACGAGCGTTCGCCACTCGTTGGAAGCTTCGGCCATATTTTGGACCGTTTTGGGTCGCACCACAGTTCTCCCTCCAACGAGCTCGCTTCCCGACCTATACCTCCGAAAAACGTGTCAGGGAGCATGCCAGGAGTGTGGGTTGAAGTCCTCGGAGCACGAGACCCGAAGATCGAAAGACTTATGACCAATACGGAGCAAAGGGAAGAAACCGTCGGGGGACCGCTTTTTACCCCAGGACGAGAAAACTGAGTCCGGGGCATTCCTGCTCGCGTTTTCTTGGGACGAGCACCGGAAGTCCTCGAGCTCAGCCCGTTTCCTTCGCTGCAAGTGCATTTCCGGTGGTTTCTGACACTGGACGAGCGTTCGCCACTCGTTGGAAGCTTCGGCCATCTTTTGGACCGTTTTGGGTCGCACCACAGTTCCCCCTCCAACGAGCTCGCTTCCCGACCTATACCTCCGGAAAACGTGTCAGGGAGCATGCCAGGAGTGTGGGTTGAAGTCCTCGGAGCACGAGACCCGAAGATCGAAAGACTTATGACCAATACGGAGCAAAGGGAAGAAACCGTCGGGGGACCGCTTTTTACCCCAGGACGAGAAAACTGAGTCCGGGGCATTCCCGCTCGCGTTTTCTTGGGACGAGCACCGGAAGTCCTCGAGCTCAGCCCGTTTCCTTCGCTGCAAGTGCATTTCCAGTGGTTTCTGACACCGGACGAGCGTTCGCCACTCGTTGGAAGCTTCGGCCATCTTTTGGACCGTTTTGGGTCGCACCACAGTTCTCCCTCCAACGAGCTCGCTTCCCGACCTATACCTTCGGAAAACGTGTCAGGGAGCATGCCAGGAGTGTGGGTTGAAGTCCTCGGAGCACGAGACCCGAAGATCGAAAGACTTATGACCAATACGGAGCAAAGGGAAGAAACCGTCGGGGGACCGCTTTTTACCCCAGGACGAGAAAACTGAGTCCGGGGCATTCCCGCTCGCGTTTTCTTGGGACGAGCACCGGAAGTCCTCGAGCTCAGCCCGTTTCCTTCGCTGCAAGTGCATTTCCAGTGGTTTCTGACACCGGACGAGCGTTCGCCACTCGTTGGAAGCTTCGGCCATCTTTTGGACCGTTTTGGGTCGCACCACAGTTCTCCCTCCAACGAGCTCGCTTCCCGACCTATACCTCCGGAAAACGTGTCAGGGAGCATGCCAGGAGTGTGGGTTGAAGTCCTCGGAGCACGAGACCCGAAGATCGAAAGACTTATGACCAATACGGAGCAAAGGGAAGAAACCGTCGGGGGACCGCTTTTTACCCCAGGACGAGAAAACTGAGTCCGGGGCATTCCCGCTCGCGTTTTCTTGGGACGAGCACCGGAAGTCCTCGAGCTCAGCCCGTTTCCTTCGCTGCAAGTGCATTTCCAGTGGTTTCTGACACCGGACGAGCGTTCGCCACTCGTTGGAAGCTTCGGCCATCTTTTGGACCGTTTTGGGTCGCACCACAGTTCTCCCTCCAACGAGCTCGCTTCCCGACCTATACCTCCGGAAAACGTGTCAGGGAGCATGCCAGGAGTGTGGGTTGAAGTCCTCG
The DNA here is from genome assembly GCF_025177605.1 of Cucumis melo. Classification (NCBI taxonomy): domain Eukaryota; kingdom Viridiplantae; phylum Streptophyta; class Magnoliopsida; order Cucurbitales; family Cucurbitaceae; genus Cucumis; species Cucumis melo. The sequence continues at coordinate 20,915,607 of NC_066863.1, read as the reverse complement.
GAGCACGAGACCCGAAGATCGAAAGACTTATGACCAATACAGAGCAAAGGGAAGAAACCGTCGGGGGACCGCTTTTTACCCCAGGACGAGAAAACTGAGTCCGGGGCATTCCCGCTCGCGTTTTCTTGGGACGAGCACCGGAAGTCCTCGAGCTCAGCCCGTTTCCTTCGCTGCAAGTGCATTTCCAGTGGTTTCTGACACCGGACGAGCGTTCGCCACTCGTTGGAAGCTTCGGCCATCTTTTGGACCGTTTTGGGTCGCACCACAGTTCTCCCTCCAACGAGCTCGCTTCCCGACCTATACCTCCAGAAAACGTGTCAGGGAGCATGCCAGGAGTGTGGGTTGAAGTCCTCGGAGCACGAGACCCGAAGATCGAAAGACTTATGACCAATACGGAGCAAAGGGAAGAAACCGTCGGGGGACCGCTTTTTACCCCAGGACGAGAAAACTGAGTCCGGGGCATTTTCGCTCGCGTTTTCTTGGGACGAGCACCGGAAGTCCTCGAGCTCAGCCCGTTTCCTTCGCTGCCAGTGCATTTCCAGTGGTTTCTGACACCGGACGAGCGTTCGCCACTCGTTGGAAGCTTCGGCCATCTTTTGGACCGTTTTGGGTCGCACCACAGTTCTCCCTCCAACGAGCTCGCTTCCCGACCTATACCTCCGGAAAACGTGTCAGGGAGCATGCCAGGAGTGTGGGTTGAAGTCCTCGGAGCACGAGACCCGAAGATCGAAAGACTTATGACCAATACGGAGCAAAGGGAAGAAACCGTCGGGGGACCGCTTTTTACCCCAGGACGAGAAAACTGAGTCCGGGGCATTCCCGCTCGCGTTTTCTTGGGACGAGCACCGGAAGTCCTCGAGCTCAGCCCGTTTCCTTCGCTGCAAGTGCATTTCCAGTGGTTTCTGACACCGGACGAGCGTTCGCCACTCGTTGGAAGCTTCGGCCATCTTTTGGACCGTTTTGGGTCGCACCACAGTTCTCCCTCCAACGAGCTCGCTTCCCGACCTATACCTCCGGAAAACGTGTCAGGGAGCATGCCAGGAGTGTGGGTTGAAGTCCTCGGAGCACGAGACCCGAAGATCGAAAGACTTATGACCAATACGGAGCAAAGGGAAGAAACCGTCGGGGGACCGCTTTTTACCCCAGGACGAGAAAACTGAGTCCGGGGCATTCCCGCTCGCGTTTTCTTGGGACGAGCACCGGAAGTCCTCGAGCTCAGCCCGTTTCCTTCGCTGCCAGTGCATTTCCAGTGGTTTCTGACACCGGACGAGCGTTCGCCACTCGTTGGAAGCTTCGGCCATCTTTTGGACCGTTTTGGGTCGCACCACAGTTCTCCCTCCAACGAGCTCGCTTCCCGACCTATACCTCCGGAAAACGTGTCAGGGAGCATGCCAGGAGTGTGGGTTGAAGTCCTCGGAGCACGAGACCCGAAGATCGAAAGACTTATGACCAATACGGAGCAAAGGGAAGAAACCGTCGGGGGACCGCTTTTTACCCCAGGACGAGAAAACTGAGTCCGGGGCATTCCCGCTCGCGTTTTCTTGGGACGAGCACCGGAAGTCCTCGAGCTCAGCCCGTTTCCTTCGCTGCAAGTGCATTTCCAGTGGTTTCTGACACCGGACGAGCGTTCGCCACTCGTTGGAAGCTTCGGCCATCTTTTGGACCGTTTTGGGTCGCACCACAGTTCTACCTCCAACGAGCTCGCTTCCCGACCTATACCTCCGGAAAACGTGTCAGGGAGCATGCCAGGAGTGTGGGTTGAAGTCCTCGGAGCACGAGACCCGAAGATCGAAAGACTTATGACCAATACGGAGCAAAGGGAAGAAACCGTCGGGGGACCGCTTTTTACCCCAGGACGAGAAAACTGAGTCCGGGGCATTCCCGCTCGCGTTTTCTTGGGACGAGCACCGGAAGTCCTCGAGCTCAGCCCGTTTCCTTCGCTGCAAGTGCATTTCCAGTGGTTTCTGACACCGGACGAGCGTTGGCCACTCGTTGGAAGCTTCGGCCATCTTTTGGACCGTTTTGGGTCGCACCAAAGTTCTCCCTCCAACGAGCTCGCTTCCCGACCTATACCTCCGGAAAACGTGTCAGGGAGCATGCCAGGAGTGTGGGTTGAAGTCCTCGGAGCACGAGACCCGAAGATCGAAAGACTTATGACCAATACGGAGCAAAGGGAAGAAACCGTCGGGGGACCGCTTTTTACCCCAGGACGAGAAAACTGAGTCCGGGGCATTCCCGCTCGCGTTTTCTTGGGACGAGCACCGGAAGTCCTCGAGCTCAGCCCGTTTCCTTCGCTGCAAGTGCATTTCCAGTGGTTTCTGACACCGGACGAGCGTTCGCCACTCGTTGGAAGCTTCGGCCATCTTTTGGACCGTTTTGGGTCGCACCACAGTTCTCCCTCCAACGAGCTCGCTTCCCGACCTATACCTCCGGAAAACGTGTCAGGGAGCATGCCAGGAGTGTGGGTTGAAGTCCTCGGAGCACGAGACCCGAAGATCGAAAGACTTATGACCAATACGGAGCAAAGGGAAGAAACCGTCGGGGGACCGCTTTTTACCCCAGGACGAGAAAACTGAGTCCGGGGCATTCCCGCTCGCGTTTTCTTGGGACGAGCACCGGAAGTCCTCGAGCTCAGCCCGTTTCCTTCGCTGCAAGTGCATTTCCAGTGGTTTCTGACACCGGACGAGCGTTCGCCACTCGTTGGAAGCTTCGGCCATCTTTTGGACCGTTTTGGGTCGCACCACAGTTCTCCCTCCAACGAGCTCGCTTCCCGACCTATACCTCCGGAAAACGTGTCAGGGAGCATGCCAGGAGTGTGGGTTGAAGTCCTCGGAGCACGAGACCCGAAGATCGAAAGACTTATGACCAATACGGAGCAAAGGGAAGAAACCGTCGGGGGACCGCTTTTTACCCCAGGACGAGAAAACTGAGTCCGGGGCATTCCCGCTCGCGTTTTCTTGGGACGAGCACCGGAAGTCCTCGAGCTCAGCCCGTTTCCTTCGCTGCAAGTGCATTTCCAGTGGTTTCTGACACCGGACGAGCGTTCGCCACTCGTTGGAAGCTTCGGCCATCTTTTGGACCGTTTTGGGTCGCACCACAGTTCTCCCTCCAACGAGCTCGCTTCCCGACCTATACCTCCGGAAAACGTGTCAGGGAGCATGCCAGGAGTGTGGGTTGAAGTCCTCGGAGCACGAGACCCGAAGATCGAAAGACTTATGACCAATACAGAGCAAAGGGAAGAAACCGTCGGGGGACCGCTTTTTACCCCAGGACGAGAAAACTGAGTCCGGGGCATTCCCGCTCGCGTTTTCTTGGGACGAGCACCGGAAGTCCTCGAGCTCAGCCCGTTTCCTTCGCTGCAAGTGCATTTCCAGTGGTTTCTGACACCGGACGAGCGTTCGCCACTCGTTGGAAGCTTCGGCCATCTTTTGGACCGTTTTGGGTCGCACCACAGTTCTCCCTCCAACGAGCTCGCTTCCCGACCTATACCTCCAGAAAACGTGTCAGGGAGCATGCCAGGAGTGTGGGTTGAAGTCCTCGGAGCACGAGACCCGAAGATCGAAAGACTTATGACCAATACGGAGCAAAGGGAAGAAACCGTCGGGGGACCGCTTTTTACCCCAGGACGAGAAAACTGAGTCCGGGGCATTTTCGCTCGCGTTTTCTTGGGACGAGCACCGGAAGTCCTCGAGCTCAGCCCGTTTCCTTCGCTGCCAGTGCATTTCCAGTGGTTTCTGACACCGGACGAGCGTTCGCCACTCGTTGGAAGCTTCGGCCATCTTTTGGACCGTTTTGGGTCGCACCACAGTTCTCCCTCCAACGAGCTCGCTTCCCGACCTATACCTCCGGAAAACGTGTCAGGGAGCATGCCAGGAGTGTGGGTTGAAGTCCTCGGAGCACGAGACCCGAAGATCGAAAGACTTATGACCAATACGGAGCAAAGGGAAGAAACCGTCGGGGGACCGCTTTTTACCCCAGGACGAGAAAACTGAGTCCGGGGCATTCCCGCTCGCGTTTTCTTGGGACGAGCACCGGAAGTCCTCGAGCTCAGCCCGTTTCCTTCGCTGCAAGTGCATTTCCAGTGGTTTCTGACACCGGACGAGCGTTCGCCACTCGTTGGAAGCTTCGGCCATCTTTTGGACCGTTTTGGGTCGCACCACAGTTCTCCCTCCAACGAGCTCGCTTCCCGACCTATACCTCCGGAAAACGTGTCAGGGAGCATGCCAGGAGTGTGGGTTGAAGTCCTCGGAGCACGAGACCCGAAGATCGAAAGACTTATGACCAATACGGAGCAAAGGGAAGAAACCGTCGGGGGACCGCTTTTTACCCCAGGACGAGAAAACTGAGTCCGGGGCATTCCCGCTCGCGTTTTCTTGGGACGAGCACCGGAAGTCCTCGAGCTCAGCCCGTTTCCTTCGCTGCCAGTGCATTTCCAGTGGTTTCTGACACCGGACGAGCGTTCGCCACTCGTTGGAAGCTTCGGCCATCTTTTGGACCGTTTTGGGTCGCACCACAGTTCTCCCTCCAACGAGCTCGCTTCCCGACCTATACCTCCGGAAAACGTGTCAGGGAGCATGCCAGGAGTGTGGGTTGAAGTCCTCGGAGCACGAGACCCGAAGATCGAAAGACTTATGACCAATACGGAGCAAAGGGAAGAAACCGTCGGGGGACCGCTTTTTACCCCAGGACGAGAAAACTGAGTCCGGGGCATTCCCGCTCGCGTTTTCTTGGGACGAGCACCGGAAGTCCTCGAGCTCAGCCCGTTTCCTTCGCTGCAAGTGCATTTCCAGTGGTTTCTGACACCGGACGAGCGTTCGCCACTCGTTGGAAGCTTCGGCCATCTTTTGGACCGTTTTGGGTCGCACCACAGTTCTACCTCCAACGAGCTCGCTTCCCGACCTATACCTCCGGAAAACGTGTCAGGGAGCATGCCAGGAGTGTGGGTTGAAGTCCTCGGAGCACGAGACCCGAAGATCGAAAGACTTATGACCAATACGGAGCAAAGGGAAGAAACCGTCGGGGGACCGCTTTTTACCCCAGGACGAGAAAACTGAGTCCGGGGCATTCCCGCTCGCGTTTTCTTGGGACGAGCACCGGAAGTCCTCGAGCTCAGCCCGTTTCCTTCGCTGCAAGTGCATTTCCAGTGGTTTCTGACACCGGACGAGCGTTGGCCACTCGTTGGAAGCTTCGGCCATCTTTTGGACCGTTTTGGGTCGCACCAAAGTTCTCCCTCCAACGAGCTCGCTTCCCGACCTATACCTCCGGAAAACGTGTCAGGGAGCATGCCAGGAGTGTGGGTTGAAGTCCTCGGAGCACGAGACCCGAAGATCGAAAGACTTATGACCAATACGGAGCAAAGGGAAGAAACCGTCGGGGGACCGCTTTTTACCCCAGGACGAGAAAACTGAGTCCGGGGCATTCCCGCTCGCGTTTTCTTGGGACGAGCACCGGAAGTCCTCGAGCTCAGCCCGTTTCCTTCGCTGCAAGTGCATTTCCAGTGGTTTCTGACACCGGACGAGCGTTCGCCACTCGTTGGAAGCTTCGGCCATCTTTTGGACCGTTTTGGGTCGCACCACAGTTCTCCCTCCAACGAGCTCGCTTCCCGACCTATACCTCCGGAAAACGTGTCAGGGAGCATGCCAGGAGTGTGGGTTGAAGTCCTCGGAGCACGAGACCCGAAGATCGAAAGACTTATGACCAATACGGAGCAAAGGGAAGAAACCGTCGGGGGACCGCTTTTTACCCCAGGACGAGAAAACTGAGTCCGGGGCATTCCCGCTCGCGTTTTCTTGGGACGAGCACCGGAAGTCCTCGAGCTCAGCCCATTTCCTTCGCTGCAAGTGCATTTCCCTTGGTTTCTGACACCGGACGAGCGTTCGCCACTCGTTGGAAGCTTCGGCCATCTTTTGGACCGTTTTGGGTCGCACCACAGTTCTCCCTCCAACGAGCTCGCTTCCCGACCTATACCTCCGGAAAACGTGTCAGGGAGCATGCCAGGAGTGTGGGTTGAAGTCCTCGGAGCACGAGACCCGAAGATCGAAAGACTTATGACCAATACGGAGCAAAGGGAAGAAACCGTCGGGGGACCGCTTTTTACCCCAGGACGAGAAAACTGAGTCCGGGGCATTCCCGCTCGCGTTTTCTTGGGACGAGCACCGGAAGTCCTCGAGCTCAGCCCGTTTCCTTCGCTGCAAGTGCATTTCCAGTGGTTTCTGACACCGGACGAGCGTTCGCCACTCGTTGGAAGCTTCGGCCATCTTTTGGACCGTTTTGGGTCGCACCACAGTTCTCCCTCCAACGAGCTCGCTTCCCGACCTATACCTCCGGAAAACGTGTCAGGGAGCATGCCAGGAGTGTGGGTTGAAGTCCTCGGAGCACGAGACCCGAAGATCGAAAGACTTATGACCAATACGGAGCAAAGGGAAGAAACCGTCGGGGGACCGCTTTTTACCCCAGGACGAGAAAACTGAGTCCGGGGCATTCCCGCTCGCGTTTTCTTGGGACGAGCACCGGAAGTCCTCGAGCTCAGCCCGTTTCCTTCGCTGCAAGTGCATTTCCAGTGGTTTCTGACACCGGACGAGCGTTCGCCACTCGTTGGAAGCTTCGGCCATCTTTTGGACCGTTTTGGGTCGCACCACAGTTCTCCCTCCAACGAGCTCGCTTCCCGACCTATACCTCCGGAAAACGTGTCAGGGAGCATGCCAGGAGTGTGGGTTGAAGTCCTCGGAGCACGAGACGCGAAGATCGAAAGACTTATGACCAATACGGAGCAAAGGGAAGAAACCGTCGGGGGACCGCTTTTTACCCCAGGACGAGAAAACTGAGTCCGGGGCATTCCCGCTCGCGTTTTCTTGGGACGAGCACCGGAAGTCCTCGAGCTCAGCCCGTTTCCTTCGCTGCAAGTGCATTTCCAGTGGTTTCTGACACCGGACGAGCGTTCGCCACTCGTTGGAAGCTTCGGCCATCTTTTGGACCGTTTTGGGTCGCACCACAGTTCTCCCTCCAACGAGCTCGCTTCCCGACCTATACCTCCGGAAAACGTGTCAGGGAGCATGCCAGGAGTGTGGGTTGAAGTCCTCGGAGCACGAGACCCGAAGATCGAAAGACTTATGACCAATACGGAGCAAAGGGAAGAAACCGTCGGGGGACCGCTTTTTACCCCAGGACGAGAAAACTGAGTCCGGGGCATTCCCGCTCGCGTTTTCTTGGGACGAGCACCGGAAGTCCTCGAGCTCAGCCCGTTTCCTTCGCTGCAAGTGCATTTCCAGTGGTTTCTGACACCGGACGAGCGTTCGCCACTCGTTGGAAGCTTCGGCCATCTTTTGGACCGTTTTGGGTCGCACCAAAGTTCTCCCTCCAACGAGCTCGCTTCCCGACCTATACCTCCGGAAAACGTGTCAGGGAGCATGCCAGGAGTGTGGGTTGAAGTCCTCGGAGCACGAGACCCGAAGATCGAAAGACTTATGACCAATACGGAGCAAAGGGAAGAAACCGTCGGGGGACCGCTTTTTACCCCAGGACGAGAAAACTGAGTCCGGGGCATTCCCGCTCGCGTTTTCTTGGGACGAGCACCGGAAGTCCTCGAGCTCAGCCCGTTTCCTTCGCTGCAAGTGCATTTCCCTTGGTTTCTGACACCGGACGAGCGTTCGCCACTCGTTGGAAGCTTCGGCCATCTTTTGGACCGTTTTGGGTCGCACCACAGTTCTCCCTCCAACGAGCTCGCTTCCCGACCTATACCTCCGGAAAACGTGTCAGGGAGCATGCCAGGAGTGTGGGTTGAAGTCCTCGGAGCACGAGACCCGAAGATCGAAAGACTTATGACCAATACGGAGCAAAGGGAAGAAACCGTCGGGGGACCGCTTTTTACCCCAGGACGAGAAAACTGAGTCCGGGGCATTCCCGCTCGCGTTTTCTTGGGACGAGCACCGGAAGTCCTCGAGCTCAGCCCGTTTCCTTCGCTGCAAGTGCATTTCCAGTGGTTTCTGACACCGGACGAGCGTTCGCCACTCGTTGGAAGCTTCGGCCATCTTTTGGACCGTTTTGGGTCGCACCACAGTTCTCCCTCCAACGAGCTCGCTTCCCGACCTATACCTCCGGAAAACGTGTCAGGGAGCATGCCAGGAGTGTGGGTTGAAGTCCTCGGAGCACGAGACCCGAAGATCGAAAGACTTATGACCAATACGGAGCAAAGGGAAGAAACCGTCGGGGGACCGCTTTTTACCCCAGGACGAGAAAACAGAGTCCTGGGCATTCCCCCTCGCGTTTTCTTGGGACGAGCACCGGAAGTCCTCGAGCTCAGCCCGTTTCCTTCGCTGCAAGTGCATTTCCAGTGGTTTCTGACACCGGACGAGCGTTCGCCACTCGTTGGAAGCTTCGGCCATCTTTTGGACCGTTTTGGGTCGCACCAAAGTTCTCCCTCCAACGAGCTCGCTTCCCGACCTATACCTCCGGAAAACGTGTCAGGGAGCATGCCAGGAGTGTGGGTTGAAGTCCTCGGAGCACGAGACCCGAAGATCGAAAGACTTATGACCAATACGGAGCAAAGGGAAGAAACCGTCGGGGGACCGCTTTTTACCCCAGGACGAGAAAACTGAGTCCGGGGCATTCCCGCTCGCGTTTTCTTGGGACGAGCACCGGAAGTCCTCGAGCTCAGCCCGTTTCCTTCGCTGCAAGTGCATTTCCAGTGGTTTCTGACACCGGACGAGCGTTCGCCACTCGTTAGAAGCTTCGGCCATCTTTTGGACCGTTTTGGGTCGCACCACAGTTCTCTCTCCAACGAGCTCGCTTCCCGACCTATACCTCCGGAAAACGTGTCAGGGAGCATGCCAGGAGTGTGGGTTGAAGTCCTCGGAGCACGAGACCCGAAGATCGAAAGACTTATGACCCATACGGAGCAAAGGGAAGAAACCGTCGGGGGACCGCTTTTTACCCCAGGACGAGAAAACTGAGTCCGGGGCATTCCCGCTCGCGTTTTCATGGGACGAGCACCGGTAGTCCTCGAGCTCAGCCAGTTTCCTTCGCTGCAAGTGCATTTCCAGTGGTTTCTGACACCGGACGAGAGTTCGCCACTCGTTGGAAGCTTCGGCCATCTTTTGGACCGTTTTGGGTCGCACCACAGTTCTCCCTCCAACGAGCTCGCTTCCCGACCTATACCTCCGGAAAACGTGTCAGGGAGCATGCCAGGAGTGTGGGTTGAAGTCCTCGGAGCACGAGACCCGAAGATCGAAAGACTTATGACCAATACGGAGCAAAGGGAAGAAACCGTCGGGGGACCGCTTTTTACCCCAGGACGAGAAAACTGAGTCCGGGGCATTCCCGCTCGCGTTTTCTTGGGACGAGCACCGGAAGTCCTCGAGCTCAGCCCGTTTCCTTCGCTGCAAGTGCATTTCCAGTGGTTTCTGACACCGGACGAGCGTTCGCCACTCGTTGGAAGCTTCGGCCATCTTTTGGACCGTTTTGGGTCGCACCAAAGTTCTCCCTCCAACGAGCTCGCTTCCCGACCTATACCTCCGGAAAACGTGTCAGGGAGCATGCCAGGAGTGTGGGTTGAAGTCCTCGGAGCACGAGACCCGAAGATCGAAAGACTTATGACCAATACGGAGCAAAGGGAAGAAACCGTCGGGGGATCGCTTTTTACCCCAGGACGAGAAAACTGAGTCCGGGGCATTCCCGCTCGCGTTTTCTTGGGACGAGCACCTGAAGTCCTCGAGCTCAGCCCGTTTCCTTCGCTGCAAGTGCATTTCCAGTGGTTTCTGACACTGGACGAGCGTTCGCCACTCGTTGGAAGCTTCGGCCATCTTTTGGACCGTTTTGGGTCGCACCAAAGTTCTCCCTCCAACGAGCTCGCTTCCCGACCTATACCTCCGGAAAACGTGTCAGGGAGCATGCCAGGAGTGTGGGTTGAAGTCCTCGGAGCACGAGACCCGAAGATCGAAAGACTTATGACCAATACGGAGCAAAGGGAAGAAACCGTCGGGGGATCGCTTTTTACCCCAGGACGAGAAAACTGAGTCCGGGGCATTCCCGCTCGCGTTTTCTTGGGACGAGCACCGGAAGTCCTCGAGCTCAGCCCGTTTCCTTCGCTGCAAGTGCATTTCCAGTGGTTTCTGACACCGGACGAGCGTTCGCCACTCGTTGGAAGCTTCGGCCATCTTTTGGACCGTTTTGGGTCGCACCACAGTTCTCCCTCCAGAGAGCTCGCTTCCCGACCTATACCTCCGGAAAACGTGTCAGGGAGCATGCCAGGAGTGTGGGTTGAAGTCCTCGGAGCACGAGACCCGAAGATCGAAAGACTTATGACCAATACGGAGCAAAGGGAAGAAACCGTCGGGGGACCGCTTTTTACCCCAGGACGAGAAAACTGAGTCCGGGGCATTCCCGCTCGCGTTTTCTTGGGACGAGCACCGGAAGTCCTCGAGCTCAGCCCGTTTCCTTCGCTGCAAGTGCATTTCCCTTGGTTTCTGACACCGGACGAGCGTTCGCCACTCGTTGGAAGCTTCGGCCATCTTTTGGACCGTTTTGGGTCGCACCACAGTTCTCCCTCCAACGAGCTCGCTTCCCGACCTATACCTCCGGAAAACGTGTCAGGGAGCATGCCAGGAGTGTGGGTTGAAGTCCTCGGAGCACGAGACCCGAAGATCGAAAGACTTATGACCAATACGGAGCAAAGGGAAGAAACCGTCGGGGGACCGCTTTTTACCCCAGGACGAGAAAACTGAGTCCGGGGCATTCCCGCTCGCGTTTTCTTGGGACGAGCACCGGAAGTCCTCGAGCTCAGCCCGTTTCCTTCGCTGCAAGTGCATTTCCAGTGGTTTCTGACACCGGACGAGCGTTCGCCACTCGTTGGAAGCTTCGGCCATCTTTTGGACCGTTTTGGGTCGCACCACAGTTCTCCCTCCAACGAGCTCGCTTCCCGACCTATACCTCCGGAAAACGTGTCAGGGAGCATGCCAGGAGTGTGGGTTGAAGTCCTCGGAGCACGAGACCCGAAGATCGAAAGACTTATGACCAATACGGAGCAAAGGGAAGAAACCGTCGGGGGACCGCTTTTTACCCCAGGACGAGAAAACAGAGTCCGGGGCATTCCCGCTCGCGTTTTCTTGGGACGAGCACCGGAAGTCCTCGAGCTCAGCCCGTTTCCTTCGCTGCAAGTGCATTTCCAGTGGTTTCTGACACCGGACGAGCGTTCGCCACTCGTTGGAAGCTTCGGCCATCTTTTGGACCGTTTTGGGTCGCACCAAAGTTCTCCCTCCAACGAGCTCGCTTCCCGACCTATACCTCCGGAAAACGTGTCAGGGAGCATGCCAGGAGTGTGGGTTGAAGTCCTCGGAGCACGAGACCCGAAGATCGAAAGACTTATGACCAATACGGAGCAAAGGGAAGAAACCGTCGGGGGACCGCTTTTTACCCCAGGACGAGAAAACTGAGTCCGGGGCATTCCCGCTCGCGTTTTCTTGGGACGAGCACCGGAAGTCCTCGAGCTCAGCCCGTTTCCTTCGCTGCAAGTGCATTTCCAGTGGTTTCTGACACCGGACGAGCGTTCGCCACTCGTTAGAAGCTTCGGCCATCTTTTGGACCGTTTTGGGTCGCACCACAGTTCTCTCTCCAACGAGCTCGCTTCCCGACCTATACCTCCGGAAAACGTGTCAGGGAGCATGCCAGGAGTGTGGGTTGAAGTCCTCGGAGAACGAGACCCGAAGATCGAAAGACTTATGACCCATACGGAGCAAAGGGAAGAAACCGTCGGGGGACCGCTTTTTACCCCAGGACGAGAAAACTGAGTCCGGGGCATTCCCGCTCGCGTTTTCTTGGGACGAGCACCGGTAGTCCTCGAGCTCAGCCAGTTTCCTTCGCTGCAAGTGCATTTCCAGTGGTTTCTGACACCGGACGAGAGTTCGCCACTCGTTGGAAGCTTCGGCCATCTTTTGGACCGTTTTGGGTCGCACCACAGTTCTCCCTCCAACGAGCTCGCTTCCCGACCTATACCTCCGGAAAACGTGTCAGGGAGCATGCCAGGAGTGTGGGTTGAAGTCCTCGGAGCACGAGACCCGAAGATCGAAAGACTTATGACCAATACGGAGCAAAGGGAAGAAACCGTCGGGGGACCGCTTTTTACCCCAGGACGAGAAAACTGAGTCCGGGGCATTCCCGCTCGCGTTTTCTTGGGACGAGCACCGGAAGTCCTCGAGCTCAGCCCGTTTCCTTCGCTGCAAGTGCATTTCCAGTGGTTTCTGACACCGGACGAGCGTTCGCCACTCGTTGGAATCTTCGGCCATCTTTTGGACCGTTTTGGGTCGCACCACAGTTCTCCCTCCAACGAGCTCGCTTCCCGACCTATACCTCCGGAAAACGTGTCAGGGAGCATGCCAGGAGTGTGGGTTGAAGTCCTCGGAGCACGAGACTCGAAGATCGAAAGACTTATGACCAATACGGAGCAAAGGGAAGAAACCGTCGGGGGACCGCTTTTTACCCCAGGACGAGAAAACTGAGTCCGGGGCATTCCCGCTCGCGTTTTCTTGGGACGAGCACCGGAAGTCCTCGAGCTCAGCCCATTTCCTTCGCTGCAAGTGCATTTCCAGTGGTTTCTGACACCGGACGAGCGTTCGCCACTCGTTGGAAGCTTCGGCCATCTTTTGGACCGTTTTGGGTCGCACCACAGTTCTCCCTCCAACGAGCTCGCTTCCCGACCTATACCTCCGGAAAACGTGTCAGGGAGCATGCCAGGAGTGTGGGTTGAAGTCCTCGGAGCACGAGACCCGAAGATCGAAAGACTTATGACCAATACGGAGCAAAGGGAAGAAACCGTCGGGGGACCGCTTTTTACCCCAGGACGAGAAAACTGAGTCCGGGGCATTCCCGCTCGCGTTTTCTTGGGACGAGCACCGGAAGTCCTCGAGCTCAGCCCGTTTCCTTCGCTGCAAGTGCATTTCCAGTGGTTTCTGACACCGGACGAGCGTTCGCCACTCGTTGGAAGCTTCGGCCATCTTTTGGACCGTTTTGGGTCGCACCAAAGTTCTCCCTCCAACGAGCTCGCTTCCCGACCTATACCTCCGGAAAACGTGTCAGGGAGCATGCCAGGAGTGTGGGTTGAAGTCCTCGGAGCACGAGACCCGAAGATCGAAAGACTTATGACCAATACGGAGCAAAGGGAAGAAACCGTCGGGGGACCGCTTTTTACCCCAGGACGAGAAAACTGAGTCCGGGGCATTCCCGCTCGCGTTTTCTTGGGACGAGCACCGGAAGTCCTCGAGCTCAGCCCGTTTCCTTCGCTGCAAGTGCATTTCCAGTGGTTTCTGACACCGGACGAGCGTTCGCCACTCGTTAGAAGCTTCGGCCATCTTTTGGACCGTTTTGGGTCGCACCACAGTTCTCTCTCCAACGAGCTCGCTTCCCGACCTATACCTCCGGAAAACGTGTCAGGGAGCATGCCAGGAGTGTGGGTTGAAGTCCTCGGAGAACGAGACCCGAAGATCGAAAGACTTATGACCCATACGGAGCAAAGGGAAGAAACCGTCGGGGGACCGCTTTTTACCCCAGGACGAGAAAACTGAGTCCGGGGCATTCCCGCTCGCGTTTTCTTGGGACGAGCACCGGTAGTCCTCGAGCTCAGCCAGTTTCCTTCGCTGCAAGTGCATTTCCAGTGGTTTCTGACACCGGACGAGAGTTCGCCACTCGTTGGAAGCTTCGGCCATCTTTTGGACCGTTTTGGGTCGCACCACAGTTCTCCCTCCAACGAGCTCGCTTCCCGACCTATACCTCCGGAAAACGTGTCAGGGAGCATGCCAGGAGTGTGGGTTGAAGTCCTCGGAGCACGAGACCCGAAGATCGAAAGACTTATGACCAATACGGAGCAAAGGGAAGAAACCGTCGGGGGACCGCTTTTTACCCCAGGACGAGAAAACTGAGTCCGGGGCATTCCCGCTCGCGTTTTCTTGGGACGAGCACCGGAAGTCCTCGAGCTCAGCCCGTTTCCTTCGCTGCAAGTGCATTTCCAGTGGTTTCTGACACCGGACGAGCGTTCGCCACTCGTTGGAATCTTCGGCCATCTTTTGGACCGTTTTGGGTCGCACCACAGTTCTCCCTCCAACGAGCTCGCTTCCCGACCTATACCTCCGGAAAACGTGTCAGGGAGCATGCCAGGAGTGTGGGTTGAAGTCCTCGGAGCACGAGACTCGAAGATCGAAAGACTTATGACCAATACGGAGCAAAGGGAAGAAACCGTCGGGGGACCGCTTTTTACCCCAGGACGAGAAAACTGAGTCCGGGGCATTCCCGCTCGCGTTTTCTTGGGACGAGCACCGGAAGTCCTCGAGCTCAGCCCGTTTCCTTCGCTGCAAGTGCATTTCCAGTGGTTTCTGACACCGGACGAGCGTTCGCCACTCGTTGGAAGCTTCGGCCATCTTTTGGACCGTTTTGGGTCGCACCACAGTTCTCCCTCCAACGAGCTCGCTTCCCGACCTATACCTCCGGAAAACGTGTCAGGGAGCATGCCAGGAGTGTGGGTTGAAGTCCTCGGAGCACGAGACCCGAAGATCGAAAGACTTATGACCAATACGGAGCAAAGGGAAGAAACCGTCGGGGGACCGCTTTTTACCCCAGGACGAGAAAACTGAGTCCGGGGCATTCCCGCTCGCGTTTTCTTGGGACGAGCACCGGAAGTCCTCGAGCTCAGCCCGTTTCCTTCGCTGCAAGTGCATTTCCAGTGGTTTCTGACACCGGACGAGCGTTCGCCACTCGTTGGAAGCTTCGGCCATCTTTTGGACCGTTTTGGGTCGCACCACAGTTCTCCCTCCAACGAGCTCGCTTCCCGACCTATACCTCCGGAAAACGTGTCAGGGAGCATGCCAGGAGTGTGGGTTGAAGTCCTCGGAGCACGAGACCCGAAGATCGAAAGACTTATGACCAATACGGAGCAAAGGGAAGAAACCGTCGGGGGACCGCTTTTTACCCCAGGACGAGAAAACTGAGTCCGGGGCATTCCCGCTCGCGTTTTCTTGGGACGAGCACCGGAAGTCCTCGAGCTCAGCCCGTTTCCTTCGCTGCAAGTGCATTTCCAGTGGTTTCTGACACCGGACGAGCGTTCGCCACTCGTTGGAAGCTTCGGCCATCTTTTGGACCGTTTTGGGTCGCACCACAGTTCTCCCTCCAACGAGCTCGCTTCCCGACCTATACCTCCGGAAAACGTGTCAGGGAGCATGCCAGGAGTGTGGGTTGAAGTCCTCGGAGCACGAGACCCGAAGATCGAAAGACTTATGACCAATACGGAGCAAAGGGAAGAAACCGTCGGGGGACCGCTTTTTACCCCAGGACGAGAAAACTGAGTCCGGGGCATTCCCGCTCGCGTTTTCTTGGGACGAGCACCGGAAGTCCTCGAGCTCAGCCCGTTTCCTTCGCTGCAAGTGCATTTCCAGTGGTTTCTGACACCGGACGAGCGTTCGCCACTCGTTGGAAGCTTCGGCCATCTTTTGGACCGTTTTGGGTCGCACCAAAGTTCTCCCTCCAACGAGCTCGCTTCCCGACCTATACCTCCGGAAAACGTGTCAGGGAGCATGCCAGGAGTGTGGGTTGAAGTCCTCGGAGCACGAGACCCGAAGATCGAAAGACTTATGACCAATACGGAGCAAAGGGAAGAAACCGTCGGGGGATCGCTTTTTACCCCAGGACGAGAAAACTGAGTCCGGGGCATTCCCGCTCGCGTTTTCTTGGGACGAGCACCGGAAGTCCTCGAGCTCAGCCCGTTTCCTTCGCTGCAAGTGCATTTCCAGTGGTTTCTGACACCGGACGAGCGTTCGCCACTCGTTGGAAGCTTCGGCCATCTTTTGGACCGTTTTGGGTCGCACCACAGTTCTCCCTCCAACGAGCTCGCTTCCCGACCTATACCTCCGGAAAACGTGTCAGGGAGCATGCCAGGAGTGTGGGTTGAAGTCCTCGGAGCACGAGACCCGAAGATCGAAAGACTTATGACCAATACGGAGCAAAGGGAAGAAACCGTCGGGGGACCGCTTTTTACCCCAGGACGAGAAAACTGAGTCCGGGGCATTCCCGCTCGCATTTTCTTGGGACGAGCACCGGAAGTCCTCGAGCTCAGCCCGTTTCCTTCGCTGCAAGTGCATTTCCAGTGGTTTCTGACACCGGACGAGCGTTCGCCACTCGTTGGAAGCTTCGGCCATCTTTTGGACCGTTTTGGGTCGCACCACAGTTCTCCCTCCAACGAGCTCGCTTCCCGACCTATACCTCCGGAAAACGTGTCAGGGAGCATGCCAGGAGTGTGGGTTGAAGTCCTCGGAGCACGAGACCCGAAGATCGAAAGACTTATGACCAATACGGAGCAAAGGGAAGAAACCGTCGGGGGACCGCTTTTTACCCCAGGACGAGAAAACTGAGTCCGGGGCATTCCCGCTCGCGTTTTCTTGGGACGAGCACCGGAAGTCCTCGAGCTCAGCCCGTTTCCTTCGCTGCAAGTGCATTTCCAGTGGTTTCTGACACCGGACGAGCGTTCGCCACTCGTTGGAAGCTTCGGCCATCTTTTGGACCGTTTTGGGTCGCACCAAAGTTCTCTCTCCAACGAGCTCGCTTCCCGACCTATACCTCCGGAAAACGTGTCAGGGAGCATGCCAGGAGTGTGGGTTGAAGTCCTCGGAGCACGAGACCCGAAGATCGAAAGACTTATGACCAATACGGAGCAAAGGGAAGAAACCGTCGGGGGACCGCTTTTTACCCCAGGACGAGAAAACTGAGTCCGGGGCATTCCCGCTCGCGTTTTCTTGGGACGAGCACCGGAAGTCCTCGAGCTCAGCCCGTTTCCTTCGCTGCAAGTGCATTTCCAGTGGTTTCTGACACCGGACGAGCGTTCGCCACTCGTTGGAAGCTTCGGCCATCTTTTGGACCGTTTTGGGTCGCACCAAAGTTCTCCCTCCAACGAGCTCGCTTCCCGACCTATACCTCCGGAAAACGTGTCAGGGAGCATGCCAGGAGTGTGGGTTGAAGTCCTCGGAGCACGAGACCCGAAGATCGAAAGACTTATGACCAATACGGAGCAAAGGGAAGAAACCGTCGGGGGACCGCTTTTTACCCCAGGACGAGAAAACTGAGTCCGGGGCATTCCCGCTCGCGTTTTCTTGGGACGAGCACCGGAAGTCCTCGAGCTCAGCCCGTTTCCTTCGCTGCAAGTGCATTTCCAGTGGTTTCTGACACCGGACGAGCGTTCGCCACTCGTTGGAAGCTTCGGCCATCTTTTGGACCGTTTTGGGTCGCACCACAGTTCTCTCTCCAACGAGCTCGCTTCCCGACCTATACCTCCGGAAAACGTGTCAGGGAGCATGCCAGGAGTGTGGGTTGAAGTCCTCGGAGCACGAGACCCGAAGATCGAAAGACTTATGACCCATACGGAGCAAAGGGAAGAAACCGTCGGGGGACCGCTTTTTACCCCAGGACGAGAAAACTGAGTCCGGGGCATTCCCGCTCGCGTTTTCTTGGGACGAGCACCGGTAGTCCTCGAGCTCAGCCAGTTTCCTTCGCTGCAAGTGCATTTCCAGTGGTTTCTGACACCGGACGAGAGTTCGCCACTCGTTGGAAGCTTCGGCCATCTTTTGGACCGTTTTGGGTCGCACCACAGTTCTCCCTCCAACGAGCTCGCTTCCCGACCTATACCTCCGGAAAACGTGTCAGGGAGCATGCCAGGAGTGTGGGTTGAAGTCCTCGGAGCACGAGACCCGAAGATCGAAAGACTTATGACCAATACGGAGCAAAGGGAAGAAACCGTCGGGGGACCGCTTTTTACCCCAGGACGAGAAAACTGAGTCCGGGGCATTCCCGCTCGCGTTTTCTTGGGACGAGCACCGGAAGTCCTCGAGCTCAGCCCGTTTCCTTCGCTGCAAGTGCATTTCCAGTGGTTTCTGACACCGGACGAGCGTTCGCCACTCGTTGGAAGCTTCGGCCATCTTTTGGACCGTTTTGGGTCGCACCAAAGTTCTCCCTCCAACGAGCTCGCTTCCCGACCTATACCTCCGGAAAACGTGTCAGGGAGCATGCCAGGAGTGTGGGTTGAAGTCCTCGGAGCACGAGACCCGAAGATCGAAAGACTTATGACCAATACGGAGCAAAGGGAAGAAACCGTCGGGGGACCGCTTTTTACCCCAGGACGAGAAAACTGAGTCCGGGGCATTCCCGCTCGCGTTTTCTTGGGACGAGCACCGGAAGTCCTCGAGCTCAGCCCGTTTCCTTCGCTGCAAGTGCATTTCCAGTGGTTTCTGACACCGGACGAGCGTTCGCCACTCGTTGGAAGCTTCGGCCATCTTTTGGACCGTTTTGGGTCGCACCACAGTTCTCTCTCCAACGAGCTCGCTTCCCGACCTATACCTCCGGAAAACGTGTCAGGGAGCATGCCAGGAGTGTGGGTTGAAGTCCTCGGAGCACGAGACCCGAAGATCGAAAGACTTATGACCCATACGGAGCAAAGGGAAGAAACCGTCGGGGGACCGCTTTTTACCCCAGGACGAGAAAACTGAGTCCGGGGCATTCCCGCTCGCGTTTTCTTGGGACGAGCACCGGTAGTCCTCGAGCTCAGCCAGTTTCCTTCGCTGCAAGTGCATTTCCAGTGGTTTCTGACACCGGACGAGAGTTCGCCACTCGTTGGAAGCTTCGGCCATCTTTTGGACCGTTTTGGGTCGCACCACAGTTCTCCCTCCAACGAGCTCGCTTCCCGACCTATACCTCCGGAAAACGTGTCAGGGAGCATGCCAGGAGTGTGGGTTGAAGTCCTCGGAGCACGAGACCCGAAGATCGAAAGACTTATGACCAATACGGAGCAAAGGGAAGAAACCGTCGGGGGACCGCTTTTTACCCCAGGACGAGAAAACTGAGTCCGGGGCATTCCCGCTCGCGTTTTCTTGGGACGAGCACCGGAAGTCCTCGAGCTCAGCCCGTTTCCTTCGCTGCAAGTGCATTTCCAGTGGTTTCTGACACCGGACGAGCGTTCGCCACTCGTTGGAAGCTTCGGCCATCTTTTGGACCGTTTTGGGTCGCACCACAGTTCTCCCTCCAACGAGCTCGCTTCCCGACCTATACCTCCGGAAAACGTGTCAGGGAGCATGCCAGGAGTGTGGGTTGAAGTCCTCGGAGCACGAGACCCGAAGATCGAAAGACTTATGACCAATACGGAGCAAAGGGAAGAAACCGTCGGGGGACCGCTTTTTACCCCAGGACGAGAAAACTGAGTCCGGGGCATTCCCGCTCGCGTTTTCTTGGGACGAGCACCGGAAGTCCTCGAGCTCAGCCCATTTCCTTCGCTGCAAGTGCATTTCCAGTGGTTTCTGACACCGGACGAGCGTTCGCCACTCGTTGGAAGCTTCGGCCATCTTTTGGACCGTTTTGGGTCGCACCACAGTTCTCCCTCCAACGAGCTCGCTTCCCTACCTATACCTCCGGAAAACGTGTCAGGGAGCATGCCAGGAGTGTGGGTTGAAGTCCTCGGAGCACGAGACCCGAAGATCGAAAGACTTATGACCAATACGGAGCAAAGGGAAGAAACCGTCGGGGGACCGCTTTTTACCCCAGGACGAGAAAACTGAGTCCGGGGCATTCCCGCTCGCGTTTTCTTGGGACGAGCACCGGAAGTCCTCGAGCTCAGCCCGTTTCCTTCGCTGCAAGTGCATTTCCAGTGGTTTCTGACACCGGACGAGCGTTGGCCACTCGTTGGAAGCTTCGGCCATCTTTTGGACCGTTTTGGGTCGCACCAAAGTTCTCCCTCCAACGAGCTCGCTTCCCGACCTATACCTCCGAAAAACGTGTCAGGGAGCATGCCAGGAGTGTGGGTTGAAGTCCTCGGAGCACGAGACCCGAAGATCGAAAGACTTATGACCAATACGGAGCAAAGGGAAGAAACCGTCGGGGGACCGCTTTTTACCCCAGGACGAGAAAACTGAGTCCGGGGCATTCCCGCTCGCGTTTTCTTGGGACGAGCACCGGAAGTCCTCGAGCTCAGCCCGTTTCCTTCGCTGCAAGTGCATTTCCAGTGGTTTCTGACACCGGACGAGCGTTCGCCACTCGTTGGAAGCTTCGGCCATCTTTTGGACCGTTTTGGGTCGCACCAAAGTTCTCCCTCCAACGAGCTCGCTTCCCGACCTATACCTCCGGAAAACGTGTCAGGGAGCATGCCAGGAGTGTGGGTTGAAGTCCTCGGAGCACGAGACCCGAAGATCGAAAGACTTATGACCAATACGGAGCAAAGGGAAGAAACCGTCGGGGGACCGCTTTTTACCCCAGGACGAGAAAACTGAGTCCGGGGCATTCCCGCTCGCGTTTTCTTGGGACGAGCACCGGAAGTCCTCGAGCTCAGCCCGTTTCCTTCGCTGCAAGTGCATTTCCAGTGGTTTCTGACACCGGACGAGCGTTCGCCACTCGTTGGAAGCTTCGGCCATCTTTTGGACCGTTTTGGGTCGCACCACAGTTCTCTCTCCAACGAGCTCGCTTCCCGACCTATACCTCCGGAAAACGTGTCAGGGAGCATGCCAGGAGTGTGGGTTGAAGTCCTCGGAGCACGAGACCCGAAGATCGAAAGACTTATGACCCATACGGAGCAAAGGGAAGAAACCGTCGGGGGACCGCTTTTTACCCCAGGACGAGAAAACTGAGTCCGGGGCATTCCCGCTCGCGTTTTCTTGGGACGAGCACCGGTAGTCCTCGAGCTCAGCCAGTTTCCTTCGCTGCAAGTGCATTTCCAGTGGTTTCTGACACCGGACGAGAGTTCGCCACTCGTTGGAAGCTTCGGCCATCTTTTGGACCGTTTTGGGTCGCACCACAGTTCTCCCTCCAACGAGCTCGCTTCCCGACCTATACCTCCGGAAAACGTGTCAGGGAGCATGCCAGGAGTGTGGGTTGAAGTCCTCGGAGCACGAGACCCGAAGATCGAAAGACTTATGACCAATACGGGGCAAAGGGAAGAAACCGTCGGGGGACCGCTTTTTACCCCAGGACGAGAAAACTGAGTCCGGGGCATTCCCGCTCGCGTTTTCTTGGGACGAGCACCGGAAGTCCTCGAGCTCAGCCCGTTTCCTTCGCTGCAAGTGCATTTCCAGTGGTTTCTGACACCGGACGAGCGTTCGCCACTCGTTGGAAGCTTCGGCCATCTTTTGGACCGTTTTGGGTCGCACCAAAGTTCTCCCTCCAACGAGCTCGCTTCCCGACCTATACCTCCGGAAAACGTGTCAGGGAGCATGCCAGGAGTGTGGGTTGAAGTCCTCGGAGCACGAGACCCGAAGATCGAAAGACTTATGACCAATACGGAGCAAAGGGAAGAAACCGTCGGGGGACCGCTTTTTACCCCAGGACGAGAAAACTGAGTCCGGGGCATTCCCGCTCGCGTTTTCTTGGGACGAGCACCGGAAGTCCTCGAGCTCAGCCCGTTTCCTTCGCTGCAAGTGCATTTCCAGTGGTTTCTGACACCGGACGAGCGTTCGCCACTCGTTGGAAGCTTCGGCCATCTTTTGGACCGTTTTGGGTCGCACCACAGTTCTCTCTCCAACGAGCTCGCTTCCCGACCTATACCTCCGGAAAACGTGTCAGGGAGCATGCCAGGAGTGTGGGTTGAAGTCCTCGGAGCACGAGACCCGAAGATCGAAAGACTTATGACCCATACGGAGCAAAGGGAAGAAACCGTCGGGGGACCGCTTTTTACCCCAGGACGAGAAAACTGAGTCCGGGGCATTCCCGCTCGCGTTTTCTTGGGACGAGCACCGGTAGTCCTCGAGCTCAGCCAGTTTCCTTCGCTGCAAGTGCATTTCCAGTGGTTTCTGACACCGGACGAGAGTTCGCCACTCGTTGGAAGCTTCGGCCATCTTTTGGACCGTTTTGGGTCGCACCACAGTTCTCCCTCCAACGAGCTCGCTTCCCGACCTATACCTCCGGAAAACGTGTCAGGGAGCATGCCAGGAGTGTGGGTTGAAGTCCTCGGAGCACGAGACCCGAAGATCGAAAGACTTATGACCAATACGGAGCAAAGGGAAGAAACCGTCGGGGGACCGCTTTTTACCCCAGGACGAGAAAACTGAGTCCGGGGCATTCCCGCTCGCGTTTTCTTGGGACGAGCACCGGAAGTCCTCGAGCTCAGCCCGTTTCCTTCGCTGCAAGTGCATTTCCAGTGGTTTCTGACACCGGACGAGCGTTCGCCACTCGTTGGAAGCTTCGGCCATCTTTTGGACCGTTTTGGGTCGCACCAAAGTTCTCCCTCCAACGAGCTCGCTTCCCGACCTATACCTCCGGAAAACGTGTCAGGGAGCATGCCAGGAGTGTGGGTTGAAGTCCTCGGAGCACGAGACCCGAAGATCGAAAGACTTATGACCAATACGGAGCAAAGGGAAGAAACCGTCGGGGGACCGCTTTTTACCCCAGGACGAGAAAACTGAGTCCGGGGCATTCCCGCTCGCGTTTTCTTGGGACGAGCACCGGAAGTCCTCGAGCTCAGCCCGTTTCCTTCGCTGCAAGTGCATTTCCAGTGGTTTCTGACACCGGACGAGCGTTCGCCACTCGTTGGAAGCTTCGGCCATCTTTTGGACCGTTTTGGGTCGCACCACAGTTCTCTCTCCAACGAGCTCGCTTCCCGACCTATACCTCCGGAAAACGTGTCAGGGAGCATGCCAGGAGTGTGGGTTGAAGTCCTCGGAGCACGAGACCCGAAGATCGAAAGACTTATGACCCATACGGAGCAAAGGGAAGAAACCGTCGGGGGACCGCTTTTTACCCCAGGACGAGAAAACTGAGTCCGGGGCATTCCCGCTCGCGTTTTCTTGGGACGAGCACCGGTAGTCCTCGAGCTCAGCCAGTTTCCTTCGCTGCAAGTGCATTTCCAGTGGTTTCTGACACCGGACGAGAGTTCGCCACTCGTTGGAAGCTTCGGCCATCTTTTGGACCGTTTTGGGTCGCACCACAGTTCTCCCTCCAACGAGCTCGCTTCCCGACCTATACCTCCGGAAAACGTGTCAGGGAGCATGCCAGGAGTGTGGGTTGAAGTCCTCGGAGCACGAGACCCGAAGATCGAAAGACTTATGACCAATACGGAGCAAAGGGAAGAAACCGTCGGGGGACCGCTTTTTACCCCAGGACGAGAAAACTGAGTCCGGGGCATTCCCGCTCGCGTTTTCTTGGGACGAGCACCGGAAGTCCTCGAGCTCAGCCCGTTTCCTTCGCTGCAAGTGCATTTCCAGTGGTTTCTGACACCGGACGAGCGTTCGCCACTCGTTGGAAGCTTCGGCCATCTTTTGGACCGTTTTGGGTCGCACCACAGTTCTCCCTCCAACGAGCTCGCTTCCCGACCTATACCTCCGGAAAACGTGTCAGGGAGCATGCCAGGAGTGTGGGTTGAAGTCCTCGGAGCACGAGACCCGAAGATCGAAAGACTTATGACCAATACGGAGCAAAGGGAAGAAACCGTCGGGGGACCGCTTTTTACCCCAGGACGAGAAAACTGAGTCCGGGGCATTCCCGCTCGCGTTTTCTTGGGACGAGCACCGGAAGTCCTCGAGCTCAGCCCGTTTCCTTCGCTGCAAGTGCATTTCCAGTGGTTTCTGACACCGGACGAGCGTTCGCCACTCGTTGGAAGCTTCGGCCATCTTTTGGACCGTTTTGGGTCGCACCACAGTTCTCCCTCCAACGAGCTCGCTTCCCGACCTATACCTCCGGAAAACGTGTCAGGGAGCATGCCAGGAGTGTGGGTTGAAGTCCTCGGAGCACGAGACCCGAAGATCGAAAGACTTATGACCAATACGGAGCAAAGGGAAGAAACCGTCGGGGGACCGCTTTTTACCCCAGGACGAGAAAACTGAGTCCGGGGCATTCCCGCTCGCGTTTTCTTGGGACGAGCACCGGAAGTCCTCGAGCTCAGCCCGTTTCCTTCGCTGCAAGTGCATTTCCAGTGGTTTCTGACACCGGACGAGCGTTCGCCACTCGTTGGAAGCTTCGGCCATCTTTTGGACCGTTTTAGGTAGCACCACAGTTCTCCCTCCAACGAGCTCGCTTCCCGACCTATAGCTCCGGAAAACGTGTCAGGGAGCATGCCAGGAGTTTGGGTTGAAGTCCTCGGAGCACGAGACCCGAAGATCGAAAGACTTATGACCAATACGGAGCAAAGGGAAGAAACCGTCGGGGGACCGCTTCTTACCCCAGGACGAGAAAACTGAGTCCGGGGCATTCCCGCTCGCGTTTTCTTGGGACGAGCACCGGAAGTCCTCGAGCTCAGCCCGTTTCCTTCGCTGCAAGTGCATTTCCAGTGGTTTCTGACACCGGACGAGGGTTCGCCACTCGTTGGAAGCTTCGGCCATCTTTTGGACCGTTTTGGGTCGCACCACAGTTCTCCCTCCAACGAGCTCGCTTCCCGACCTATACCTCGGGAAAACGTGTCAGGGAGCATTCCAGGAAAGTGGGTTGAAGTCCTCGGAGCACGAGACCCGAAGATCGAAAGACTTATGACCAATACGGAGCAAAGGGAAGAAACCGTCGGGGGACCGCTTTTTACCCCAGGACGAGAAAACTGAGTCCGGGGCATTCCCGCTCGCGTTTTCTTGGGACGAGCACCGGAAGTCCTCGAGCTCAGCCCGTTTCCTTCGCTGCAAGTGCATTTCCAGTGGTTTCTGACACCGGACGAGCGTTGGCCACTCGTTGGAAGCTTCGGCCATCTTTTGGACCGTTTTGGGTCGCACCAAAGTTCTCCCTCCAACGAGCTCGCTTCCCGACCTATACCTCCGAAAAACGTGTCAGGGAGCATGCCAGGAGTGTGGGTTGAAGTCCTCGGAGCACGAGACCCGAAGATCGAAAGACTTATGACCAATACGGAGCAAAGGGAAGAAACCGTCGGGGGACCGCTTTTTACCCCAGGACGAGAAAACTGAGTCCGGGGCATTCCCGCTCGCGTTTTCTTGGGACGAGCACCGGAAGTCCTCGAGCTCAGCCCGTTTCCTTCGCTGCAAGTGCATTTCCAGTGGTTTCTGACACCGGACGAGCGTTCGCCACTCGTTGGAAGCTTCGGCCATCTTTTGGACCGTTTTGGGTCGCACCAAAGTTCTCCCTCCAACGAGCTCGCTTCCCGACCTATACCTCCGGAAAACGTGTCAGGGAGCATGCCAGGAGTGTGGGTTGAAGTCCTCGGAGCACGAGACCCGAAGATCGAAAGACTTATGACCAATACGGAGCAAAGGGAAGAAACCGTCGGGGGACCGCTTTTTACCCCAGGACGAGAAAACTGAGTCCGGGGCATTCCCGCTCGCGTTTTCTTGGGACGAGCACCGGAAGTCCTCGAGCTCAGCCCGTTTCCTTCGCTGCAAGTGCATTTCCAGTGGTTTCTGACACCGGACGAGCGTTCGCCACTCGTTGGAAGCTTCGGCCATCTTTTGGACCGTTTTGGGTCGCACCACAGTTCTCTCTCCAACGAGCTCGCTTCCCGACCTATACCTCCGGAAAACGTGTCAGGGAGCATGCCAGGAGTGTGGGTTGAAGTCCTCGGAGCACGAGACCCGAAGATCGAAAGACTTATGACCCATACGGAGCAAAGGGAAGAAACCGTCGGGGGACCGCTTTTTACCCCAGGACGAGAAAACTGAGTCCGGGGCATTCCCGCTCGCGTTTTCTTGGGACGAGCACCGGTAGTCCTCGAGCTCAGCCAGTTTCCTTCGCTGCAAGTGCATTTCCAGTGGTTTCTGACACCGGACGAGAGTTCGCCACTCGTTGGAAGCTTCGGCCATCTTTTGGACCGTTTTGGGTCGCACCACAGTTCTCCCTCCAACGAGCTCGCTTCCCGACCTATACCTCCGGAAAACGTGTCAGGGAGCATGCCAGGAGTGTGGGTTGAAGTCCTCGGAGCACGAGACCCGAAGATCGAAAGACTTATGACCAATACGGGGCAAAGGGAAGAAACCGTCGGGGGACCGCTTTTTACCCCAGGACGAGAAAACTGAGTCCGGGGCATTCCCGCTCGCGTTTTCTTGGGACGAGCACCGGAAGTCCTCGAGCTCAGCCCGTTTCCTTCGCTGCAAGTGCATTTCCAGTGGTTTCTGACACCGGACGAGCGTTCGCCACTCGTTGGAAGCTTCGGCCATCTTTTGGACCGTTTTGGGTCGCACCAAAGTTCTCCCTCCAACGAGCTCGCTTCCCGACCTATACCTCCGGAAAACGTGTCAGGGAGCATGCCAGGAGTGTGGGTTGAAGTCCTCGGAGCACGAGACCCGAAGATCGAAAGACTTATGACCAATACGGAGCAAAGGGAAGAAACCGTCGGGGGACCGCTTTTTACCCCAGGACGAGAAAACTGAGTCCGGGGCATTCCCGCTCGCGTTTTCTTGGGACGAGCACCGGAAGTCCTCGAGCTCAGCCCGTTTCCTTCGCTGCAAGTGCATTTCCAGTGGTTTCTGACACCGGACGAGCGTTCGCCACTCGTTGGAAGCTTCGGCCATCTTTTGGACCGTTTTGGGTCGCACCACAGTTCTCTCTCCAACGAGCTCGCTTCCCGACCTATACCTCCGGAAAACGTGTCAGGGAGCATGCCAGGAGTGTGGGTTGAAGTCCTCGGAGCACGAGACCCGAAGATCGAAAGACTTATGACCCATACGGAGCAAAGGGAAGAAACCGTCGGGGGACCGCTTTTTACCCCAGGACGAGAAAACTGAGTCCGGGGCATTCCCGCTCGCGTTTTCTTGGGACGAGCACCGGTAGTCCTCGAGCTCAGCCAGTTTCCTTCGCTGCAAGTGCATTTCCAGTGGTTTCTGACACCGGACGAGAGTTCGCCACTCGTTGGAAGCTTCGGCCATCTTTTGGACCGTTTTGGGTCGCACCACAGTTCTCCCTCCAACGAGCTCGCTTCCCGACCTATACCTCCGGAAAACGTGTCAGGGAGCATGCCAGGAGTGTGGGTTGAAGTCCTCGGAGCACGAGACCCGAAGATCGAAAGACTTATGACCAATACGGAGCAAAGGGAAGAAACCGTCGGGGGACCGCTTTTTACCCCAGGACGAGAAAACTGAGTCCGGGGCATTCCCGCTCGCGTTTTCTTGGGACGAGCACCGGAAGTCCTCGAGCTCAGCCCGTTTCCTTCGCTGCAAGTGCATTTCCAGTGGTTTCTGACAACGGACGAGCGTTCGCCACTCGTTGGAAGCTTCGGCCATCTTTTGGACCGTTTTGGGTCGCACCAAAGTTCTCCCTCCAACGAGCTCGCTTCCCGACCTATACCTCCGGAAAACGTGTCAGGGAGCATGCCAGGAGTGTGGGTTGAAGTCCTCGGAGCACGAGACCCGAAGATCGAAAGACTTATGACCAATACGGAGCAAAGGGAAGAAACCGTCGGGGGACCGCTTTTTACCCCAGGACGAGAAAACTGAGTCCGGGGCATTCCCGCTCGCGTTTTCTTGGGACGAGCACCGGAAGTCCTCGAGCTCAGCCCGTTTCCTTCGCTGCAAGTGCATTTCCAGTGGTTTCTGACACCGGACGAGCGTTCGCCACTCGTTGGAAGCTTCGGCCATCTTTTGGACCGTTTTGGGTCGCACCACAGTTCTCTCTCCAACGAGCTCGCTTCCCGACCTATACCTCCGGAAAACGTGTCAGGGAGCATGCCAGGAGTGTGGGTTGAAGTCCTCGGAGCACGAGACCCGAAGATCGAAAGACTTATGACCCATACGGAGCAAAGGGAAGAAACCGTCGGGGGACCGCTTTTTACCCCAGGACGAGAAAACTGAGTCCGGGGCATTCCCGCTCGCGTTTTCTTGGGACGAGCACCGGTAGTCCTCGAGCTCAGCCAGTTTCCTTCGCTGCAAGTGCATTTCCAGTGGTTTCTGACACCGGACGAGAGTTCGCCACTCGTTGGAAGCTTCGGCCATCTTTTGGACCGTTTTGGGTCGCACCACAGTTCTCCCTCCAACGAGCTCGCTTCCCGACCTATACCTCCGGAAAACGTGTCAGGGAGCATGCCAGGAGTGTGGGTTGAAGTCCTCGGAGCACGAGACCCGAAGATCGAAAGACTTATGACCAATACGGAGCAAAGGGAAGAAACCGTCGGGGGACCGCTTTTTACCCCAGGACGAGAAAACTGAGTCCGGGGCATTCCCGCTCGCGTTTTCTTGGGACGAGCACCGGAAGTCCTCGAGCTCAGCCCGTTTCCTTCGCTGCAAGTGCATTTCCAGTGGTTTCTGACACCGGACGAGCGTTCGCCACTCGTTGGAAGCTTCGGCCATCTTTTGGACCGTTTTGGGTCGCACCACAGTTCTCCCTCCAACGAGCTCGCTTCCCGACCTATACCTCCGGAAAACGTGTCAGGGAGCATGCCAGGAGTGTGGGTTGAAGTCCTCGGAGCACGAGACCCGAAGATCGAAAGACTTATGACCAATACGGAGCAAAGGGAAGAAACCGTCGGGGGACCGCTTTTTACCCCAGGACGAGAAAACTGAGTCCGGGGCATTCCCGCTCGCGTTTTCTTGGGACGAGCACCGGAAGTCCTCGAGCTCAGCCCGTTTCCTTCGCTGCAAGTGCATTTCCAGTGGTTTCTGACACCGGACGAGCGTTCGCCACTCGTTGGAAGCTTCGGCCATCTTTTGGACCGTTTTGGGTCGCACCACAGTTCTCCCTCCAACGAGCTCGCTTCCCGACCTATACCTCCGGAAAACGTGTCAGGGAGCATGCCAGGAGTGTGGGTTGAAGTCCTCGGAGCACGAGACCCGAAGATCGAAAGACTTATGACCAATACGGAGCAAAGGGAAGAAACCGTCGGGGGACCGCTTTTTACCCCAGGACGAGAAAACTGAGTCCGGGGCATTCCCGCTCGCGTTTTCTTGGGACGAGCACCGGAAGTCCTCGAGCTCAGCCCGTTTCCTTCGCTGCAAGTGCATTTCCAGTGGTTTCTGACACCGGACGAGCGTTCGCCACTCGTTGGAAGCTTCGGCCATCTTTTGGACCGTTTTAGGTAGCACCACAGTTCTCCCTCCAACGAGCTCGCTTCCCGACCTATAGCTCCGGAAAACGTGTCAGGGAGCATGCCAGGAGTTTGGGTTGAAGTCCTCGGAGCACGAGACCCGAAGATCGAAAGACTTATGACCAATACGGAGCAAAGGGAAGAAACCGTCGGGGGACCGCTTCTTACCCCAGGACGAGAAAACTGAGTCCGGGGCATTCCCGCTCGCGTTTTCTTGGGACGAGCACCGGAAGTCCTCGAGCTCAGCCCGTTTCCTTCGCTGCAAGTGCATTTCCAGTGGTTTCTGACACCGGACGAGGGTTCGCCACTCGTTGGAAGCTTCGGCCATCTTTTGGACCGTTTTGGGTCGCACCACAGTTCTCCCTCCAACGAGCTCGCTTCCCGACCTATACCTCGGGAAAACGTGTCAGGGAGCATTCCAGGAAAGTGGGTTGAAGTCCTCGGAGCACGAGACCCGAAGATCGAAAGACTTATGACCAATACGGAGCAAAGGGAAGAAACCGTCGGGGGACCGCTTTTTACCCCAGGACGAGAAAACTGAGTCCGGGGCATTCCCGCTCGCGTTTTCTTGGGACGAGCACCGGAAGTCCTCGAGCTCAGCCCGTTTCCTTCGCTGCAAGTGCATTTCCAGTGGTTTCTGACACCGGACGAGCGTTCGCCACTCGTTGGAAGCTTCGGCCATCTTTTGGACCGTTTTGGGTCGCACCACAGTTCTCTCTCCAACGAGCTCGCTTCCCGACCTATACCTCCGGAAAACGTGTCAGGGAGCATGCCAGGAGTGTGGGTTGAAGTCCTCGGAGCACGAGACCCGAAGATCGAAAGACTTATGACCCATACGGAGCAAAGGGAAGAAACCGTCGGGGGACCGCTTTTTACCCCAGGACGAGAAAACTGAGTCCGGGGCATTCCCGCTCGCGTTTTCTTGGGACGAGCACCGGTAGTCCTCGAGCTCAGCCAGTTTCCTTCGCTGCAAGTGCATTTCCAGTGGTTTCTGACACCGGACGAGAGTTCGCCACTCGTTGGAAGCTTCGGCCATCTTTTGGACCGTTTTGGGTCGCACCACAGTTCTCCCTCCAACGAGCTCGCTTCCCGACCTATACCTCCGGAAAACGTGTCAGGGAGCATGCCAGGAGTGTGGGTTGAAGTCCTCGGAGCACGAGACCCGAAGATCGAAAGACTTATGACCAATACGGAGCAAAGGGAAGAAACCGTCGGGGGACCGCTTTTTACCCCAGGACGAGAAAACTGAGTCCGGGGCATTCCCGCTCGCGTTTTCTTGGGACGAGCACCGGAAGTCCTCGAGCTCAGCCCGTTTCCTTCGCTGCAAGTGCATTTCCAGTGGTTTCTGACACCGGACGAGCGTTCGCCACTCGTTGGAAGCTTCGGCCATCTTTTGGACCGTTTTGGGTCGCACCACAGTTCTCCCTCCAACGAGCTCGCTTCCCGACCTATACCTCCGGAAAACGTGTCAGGGAGCATGCCAGGAGTGTGGGTTGAAGTCCTCGGAGCACGAGACCCGAAGATCGAAAGACTTATGACCAATACGGAGCAAAGGGAAGAAACCGTCGGGGGACCGCTTTTTACCCCAGGACGAGAAAACTGAGTCCGGGGCATTCCCGCTCGCGTTTTCTTGGGACGAGCACCGGAAGTCCTCGAGCTCAGCCCGTTTCCTTCGCTGCAAGTGCATTTCCAGTGGTTTCTGACACCGGACGAGCGTTCGCCACTCGTTGGAAGCTTCGGCCATCTTTTGGACCGTTTTGGGTCGCACCACAGTTCTCCCTCCAACGAGCTCGCTTCCCGACCTATACCTCCGGAAAACGTGTCAGGGAGCATGCCAGGAGTGTGGGTTGAAGTCCTCGGAGCACGAGACCCGAAGATCGAAAGACTTATGACCAATACGGAGCAAAGGGAAGAAACCGTCGGGGGACCGCTTTTTACCCCAGGACGAGAAAACTGAGTCCGGGGCATTCCCGCTCGCGTTTTCTTGGGACGAGCACCGGAAGTCCTCGAGCTCAGCCCGTTTCCTTCGCTGCAAGTGCATTTCCAGTGGTTTCTGACACCGGACGAGCGTTCGCCACTCGTTGGAAGCTTCGGCCATCTTTTGGACCGTTTTGGGTCGCACCACAGTTCTCCCTCCAACGAGCTCGCTTCCCGACCTATACCTCCGGAAAACGTGTCAGGGAGCATGCCAGGAGTTTGGGTTGAAGTCCTCGGAGCACGAGACCCGAAGATCGAAAGACTTATGACCAATACGGAGCAAAGGGAAGAAACCGTCGGGGGACCGCTTCTTACCCCAGGACGAGAAAACTGAGTCCGGGGCATTCCCGCTCGCGTTTTCTTGGGACGAGCACCGGAAGTCCTCGAGCTCAGCCCGTTTCCTTCGCTGCAAGTGCATTTCCAGTGGTTTCTGACACCGGACGAGCGTTCGCAACTCGTTGGAAGCTTCGGCCATCTTTTGGACCGTTTTGGGTCGCACCACAGTTCTCCCTCCAACGAGCTCGCTTCCCGACAGACCTCCGGAAAACGTGTCAGGGAGCATGCCAGGAAAGTGGGTTGAAGTCCTCGGAGCACGAGACCCGAAGATCGAAAGACTTATGACCAATACGGAGCAAAGGGAAGAAACCGTCGGGGGACCGCTTTTTACCCCAGGACGAGAAAACTGAGTCCGGGGCATTCCCGCTCGCGTTTTCTTGGGACGAGCACCGGAAGTCCTCGAGCTCAGCCCGTTTCCTTCGCTGCAAGTGCATTTCCAGTGGTTTCTGACACCGGACGAGCGTTCGCCACTCGTTGGAAGCTTCGGCCATCTTTTGGACCGTTTTAGGTAGCACCACAGTTCTCCCTCCAACGAGCTCGCTTCCCGACCTATACCTCCGGAAAACGTGTCAGGGAGCATGCCAGGAGTTTGGGTTGAAGTCCTCGGAGCACGAGACCCGAAGATCGAAAGACTTATGACCAATACGGAGCAAAGGGAAGAAACCGTCGGGGGACCGCTTCTTACCCCAGGACGAGAAAACTGAGTCCGGGGCATTCCCGCTCGCGTTTTCTTGGGACGAGCACCGGAAGTCCTCGAGCTCAGCCCGTTTCCTTCGCTGCAAGTGCATTTCCAGTGGTTTCTGACACCGGACGAGGGTTCGCCACTCGTTGGAAGCTTCGGCCATCTTTTGGACCGTTTTGGGTCGCACCACAGTTCTCCCTCCAACGAGCTCGCTTCCCGACCTATACCTCGGGAAAACGTGTCAGGGAGCATTCCAGGAAAGTGGGTTGAAGTCCTCGGAGCACGAGACCCGAAGATCGAAAGACTTATGACCAATACGGAGCAAAGGGAAGAAACCGTCGGGGGACCGCTTTTTACCCCAGGACGAGAAAACTGAGTCCGGGGCATTCCCGCTCGCGTTTTCTTGGGACGAGCACCGGAAGTCCTCGAGCTCAGCCCGTTTCCTTCGCTGCAAGTGCATTTCCAGTGGTTTCTGACACCGGACGAGCGTTCCCCACTCGTTGGAAGCTTCGGCCATCTTTTGGACCGTTTTGGGTCGCACCACAGTTCTCCCTCCAACGAGCTCGCTTCCCGACCTATACCTCCGGAAAACGTGTCAGGGAGCATGCCAGGAAAGTGGGTTGAAGTCCTCGGAGCACGAGACCCGAAGATCGAAAGACTTATGACCAATACGGAGCAAAGGGAAGAAACCGTCGGGGGACCGCTTTTTACCCCAGGACGAGAAAACTGAGTCCGGGGCATTCCCGCTCGCGTTTTCTTGGGACGAGCACCGGAAGTCCTCGAGCTCAGCCCGTTTCCTTCGCTGCAAGTGCATTTCCAGTGGTTTCTGACACCGGACGAGCGTTCCCCACTCGTTGGAAGCTTCGGCCATCTTTTGGACCGTTTTGGGTCGCACCACAGTTCTCCCTCCAACGAGCTCGCTTCCCGACCTATACCTCCGGAAAACGTGTCAGGGAGCATGCCAGGAGTTTGGGTTGAAGTCCTCGGAGCACGAGACCCAAAGATCGAAAGACTTATGACCAATACGGAGCAAAGGGAAGAAACCGTCGGGGGACCGCTTCTTACCCCAGGACGAGAAAACTGAGTCCGGGGCATTCCCGCTCGCGTTTTCTTGGGACGAGCACCGGAAGTCCTCGAGCTCAGCCCGTTTCCTTCGCTGCAAGTGCATTTCCATTGGTTTCTGACACCGGACGAGCGTTCGCCACTCGTTGGAAGCTTCGGCCATCTTTTGGACCGTTTTGGGTCGCACCACAGTTCTCCCTCCAACGAGCTCGCTTCCCGACCTATACCTCCGGAAAACGTGTCAGGGAGCATGCCAGGAGTGTGGCTTGAAGTCCTCGGAGCACGAGACCCGAAGATCGAAAGACTTATGACCAATACGGAGCAAAGGGAAGAAACCGTCGGGGGACCGCTTGTTACCCCTGGACGAGAAAACTGAGTCCGGGGCATTCCCGCTCGCGTTTTCTTGGGACGAGCACCGGAAGTCCTCGAGCTCAGCCCGTTTCCTTCGCTGCAAGTGCATTTCCAGTGGTTTCTGACACTGGACGAGCGTTCGCCACTCGTTGGAAGCTTCGGCCATCTTTTGGACCGTTTTGGGTCGCACCACAGTTCTCCCTCCAACGAGCTCGCTTCCCGACCTATACCTCCGGAAAACGTGTCAGGGAGCATGCCAGGAGTGTGGGTTGAAGTCCTCGGAGCACGAGACCCGAAGATCGAAAGACTTATGACCAATACGGAGCAAAGGGAAGAAACCGTCGGGGGACCGCTTTTTACCCCAGGACGAGAAAACTGAGTCCGGGGCATTCCCGCTCGCGTTTTCTTGGGACGAGCACCGGAAGTCCTCGAGCTCAGCCCGTTTCCTTCGCTGCAAGTGCATTTCCAGTGGTTTCTGACACCGGACGAGCGTTCGCCACTCGTTGGAAGCTTCGGCCATCTTTTGGACCGTTTTGGGTCGCACCACAGTTCTCCCTCCAACGAGCTCGCTTCCCGACCTATACCTCCGGAAAACGTGTCAGGGAGCATGCCAGGAGTGTGGGTTGAAGTCCTCGGATCACGAGACCCGAAGATCGAAAGACTTATGACCAATACGGAGCAAAGGGAAGAAACCGTCGGGGGACCGCTTGTTACCCCAGGACGAGAAAACTGAGTCCGGGGCATTCCCGCTCGCGTTTTCTTGGGACGAGCACCGGAAGTCCTCGAGCTCAGCCCGTTTCCTTCGCTGCAAGTGCATTTCCAGTGGTTTCTGACACCGGACGAGCGTTCGCCACTCGTTGGAAGCTTCGGCCATCTTTTGGACCGTTTTGGGTCGCACCACAGTTCTCCCTCCAACGAGCTCGCTTCCCGACCTATACCTCCGGAAAACGTGTCAGGGAGCATGCCAGGAGTGTGGGTTGAAGACCTCGGAGCACGAGACCCGAAGATCGAAAGACTTATGACCAATACGGAGCAAAGGGAAGAAACCGTCGGGGGACCGCTTGTTACCCCAGGACGAGAAAACTGAGTCCGGGGCATTCCCGCTCGCGTTTTCTTGGGACGAGCACCGGAAGTCCTCGAGCTCAGCCCGTTTCCTTCGCTGCAAGTGCATTTCCAGTGGTTTCTGACACCGGACGAGCGTTCGCCACTCGTTGGAAGCTTCGGCCATCTTTTGGACCGTTTTGGGTCGCACCACAGTTCTCCCTCCAACGAGCTCGCTTCCCGACCTATACCTCCGGAAAACGTGTCAGGGAGCATGCCAGGAGTGTGGGTTGAAGTCCTCGGACCACGAGACCCGAAGATCGAAAGACTTATGACCAATACGGAGCAAAGGGAAGAAACCGTCGGGGGACCGCTTCTTACCCCAGGACGAGAAAACTGAGTCCGGGGCATTCCCGCTCGCGTTTTCTTGGGACGAGCACCGGAAGTCCTCGAGCTCAGCCCGTTTCCTTCGCTGCAAGTGCATTTCCAGTGGTTTCTGACACCGGACGAGCGTTCGCCACTCGTTGGAAGCTTCGGCCATCTTTTGGACCGTTTTGGGTCGCACCACAGTTCTCCCTCCAACGAGCTCGCTTCCCGACCTATACCTCCGGAAAACGTGTCAGGGAGCATGCCAGGAGTGTGGGTTGAAGTCCTCGGAGCACGAGACCCGAAGATCGAAAGACTTATGACCAATACGGAGCAAAGGGAAGAAACCGTCGGGGGACCGCTTCTTACCCCAGGACGAGAAAACTGAGTCCGGGGCATTCCCGCTCGCGTTTTCTTGGGACGAGCACCGGAAGTCCTCGAGCTCAGCCCGTTTCCTTCGCTGCAAGTGCATTTCCAGTGGTTTCTGACACCGGACGAGCGTTCGCCACTCGTTGGAAGCTTCGGCCATCTTTTGGACCGTTTTGGGTCGCACCACAGTTCTCCCTCCAACGAGCTCGCTTCCCGACCTATACCTCCGGAAAACGTGTCAGGGAGCATGCCAGGAGTGTGGGTTGAAGTCCTCGGAGCACGAGACCCGAAGATCGAAAGACTTATGACCAATACGGAGCAAAGGGAAGAAACCGTCGGGGGACCGCTTTTTACCCCAGGACGAGAAAACTGAGTCCGGGGCATTCCCGCTCGCGTTTTCTTGGGACGAGCACCGGAAGTCCTCGAGCTCAGCCCGTTTCCTTCGCTGCAAGTGCATTTCCAGTGGTTTCTGACACCGGACGAGCGTTCGCCACTCGTTGGAAGCTTCGGCCATCTTTTGGACCGTTTTGGGTCGCACCACAGTTCTCCCTCCAACGAGCTCGCTTCCCGACCTATACCTCCGGAAAACGTGTCAGGGAGCATGCCAGGAGTGTGGGTTGAAGTCCTCGGAGCACGAGACCCGAAGATCGAAAGACTTATGACCAATACGGAGCAAAGGGAAGAAACCGTCGGGGGACCGCTTGTTACCCCAGGACGAGAAAACTGAGTCCGGGGCATTCCCGCTCGCGTTTTCTTGGGACGAGCACCGGAAGTCCTCGAGCTCAGCCCGTTTCCTTCGCTGCAAGTGCATTTCCAGTGGTTTCTGACACCGGACGAGCGTTCGCCACTCGTTGGAAGCTTCGGCCATCTTTTGGACCGTTTTGGGTCGCACCACAGTTCTCCCTCCAACAAGCTCGCTTCCCGACCTATACCTCCGGAAAACGTGTCAGGGAGCATGCCAGGAGTGTGGGTTGAAGTCCTCGGAGCACGAGACCCGAAGATCGAAAGACTTATGACCAATACGGAGCAAAGGGAAGAAACCGTCGGGGGACCGCTTTTTACCCCAGGACGAGAAAACTGAGTCCGGGGCATTCCCGCTCGCGTTTTCTTGGGACGAGCACCGGAAGTCCTCGAGCTCAGCCCGTTTCCTTCGCTGCAAGTGCATTTCCAGTGGTTTCTGACACCGGACGAGCGTTCGCCACTCGTTGGAAGCTTCGGCCATCTTTTGGACCGTTTTGGGTCGCACCACAGTTCTCCCTCCAACGAGCTCGCTTCCCGACCTATACCTCCGGAAAACGTGTCAGGGAGCATGCCAGGAGTTTGGGTTGAAGTCCTCGGAGCACGAGACCCGAAGATCGAAAGACTTATGACCAATACGGAGCAAAGGGAAGAAACCGTCGGGGGACCGCTTCTTACCCCAGGACGAGAAAACTGAGTCCGGGGCATTCCCGCTCGCGTTTTCTTGGGACGAGCACCGGAAGTCCTCGAGCTCAGCCCGTTTCCTTCGCTGCAAGTGCATTTCCATTGGTTTCTGACACCGGACGAGCGTTCGCCACTCGTTGGAAGCTTCGGCCATCTTTTGGACCGTTTTGGGTCGCACCACAGTTCTCCCTCCAACGAGCTCGCTTCCCGACCTATACCTCCGGAAAACGTGTCAGGGAGCATGCCAGGAGTGTGGGTTGAAGTCCTCGGAGCACGAGACCCGAAGATCGAAAGACTTATGACCAATACGGAGCAAAGGGAAGAAACCGTCGGGGGACCGCTTTTTACCCCAGGACGAGAAAACTGAGTCCGGGGCATTCCCGCTCGCGTTTTCTTGGGACGAGCACCGGAAGTCCTCGAGCTCAGCCCGTTTCCTTCGCTGCAAGTGCATTTCCTGTGGTTTCTGACACCGGACGAGCGTTCGCCACTCGTTGGAAGCTTCGGCCATCTTTTGGACCGTTTTGGGTCGCACCACAGTTCTCCCTCCAACGAGCTCGCTTCCCGACCTATACCTCCGGAAAACGTGTCAGGGAGCATGCCAGGAGTGTGGGTTGAAGTCCTCGGAGCACGAGACCCGAAGATCGAAAGACTTATGACCAATACGGAGCAAAGGGAAGAAACCGTCGGGGGACCGCTTTTTACCCCAGGATGAGAAAACTGAGTCCGGGGCATTCCCGCTCGCGTTTTCTTGGGACGAGCACCGGAAGTCCTCGAGCTCAGCCCGTTTCCTTCGCTGCAAGTGCATTTCCAGTGGTTTCTGACACCGGACGAGCGTTCGCCACTCGTTGGAAGCTTCGGCCATCTTTTGGACCGTTTTGGGTCGCACCACAGTTCTCCCTCCAACGAGCTCGCTTCCCGACCTATACCTCCGGAAAACGTGTCAGGGAGCATGCCAGGAGTGTGGGTTGAAGTCCTCGGAGCACGAGACCCGAAGATCGAACGACTTATGACCAATACGGAGCAAAGGGTAGAAACCGTCGGGGGACCGCTTTTTACCCCAGGACGAGAAAACTGAGTCCGGGGCATTCCCGCTCGCGTTTTCTTGGGACGAGCACCGGAAGTCCTCGAGCTCAGCCCGTTTCCTTCGCTGCAAGTGCATTTCCAGTGGTTTCTGACACCGGACGAGCGTTCGCCACTCGTTGGAAGCTTCGGCCATCTTTTGGACCGTTTTGGGTCGCACCACAGTTCTCCCTCCAACGAGCTCGCTTCCCGACCTATACCTCCGGAAAACGTGTCAAGGAGCATGCCAGGAGTTTGGGTTGAAGTCCTCGGAGCACGAGACCCGAAGATCGAAAGACTTATGACCAATACGGAGCAAAGGGAAGAAACCGTCGGGGGACCGCTTCTTACCCCAGGACGAGAAAACTGAGTCCGGGGCATTCCCGCTCGCGTTTTCTTGGGACGAGCACCGGAAGTCCTCGAGCTCAGCCCGTTTCCTTCGCTGCAAGTGCATTTCCATTGGTTTCTGACACCGGACGAGCGTTCGCCACTCGTTGGAAGCTTCGGCCATCTTTTGGACCGTTTTGGGTCGCACCACAGTTCTCCCTCCAACGAGCTCGCTTCCCGACCTATACCTCCGGAAAACGTGTCAGGGAGCATGCCAGGAGTGTGGGTTGAAGTCCTCGGAGCACGAGACCCGAAGATCGAAAGACTTATGACCAATACGGAGCAAAGGGAAGAAACCGTCGGGGGACCGCTTTTTACCCCAGGACGAGAAAACTGAGTCCGGGGCATTCCCGCTCGCGTTTTCTTGGGACGAGCACCGGAAGTCCTCGAGCTCAGCCCGTTTCCTTCGCTGCAAGTGCATTTCCAGTGGTTTCTGACACCGGACGAGCGTTCGCCACTCGTTGGAAGCTTCGGCCATCTTTTGGACCGTTTTGGGTCGCACCACAGTTCTCCCTCCAACGAGCTCGCTTCCCGACCTATACCTCCGGAAAACGTGTCAGGGAGCATGCCAGGAGTGTGGGTTGAAGTCCTCGGAGCACGAGACCCGAAGATCGAAAGACTTATGACCAATACGGAGCAAAGGGAAGAAACCGTCGGGGGACCGCTTTTTACCCCAGGACGAGAAAACTGAGTCCGGGGCATTCCCGCTCGCGTTTTCTTGGGACGAGCACCGGAAGTCCTCGAGCTCAGCCCGTTTCCTTCGCTGCAAGTGCATTTCCAGTGGTTTCTGACACCGGACGAGCGTTCGCCACTCGTTGGAAGCTTCGGCCATCTTTTGGACCGTTTTGGGTCGCACCACAGTTCTCCCTCCAACGAGCTCGCTTCCCGACCTATACCTCCGGAAAACGTGTCAGGGAGCATGCCAGGAGTTTGGGTTGAAGTCCTCGGAGCACGAGACCCGAAGATCGAAAGACTTATGACCAATACGGAGCAAAGGGAAGAAACCGTCGGGGGACCGCTTCTTACCCCAGGACGAGAAAACTGAGTCCGGGGCATTCCCGCTCGCGTTTTCTTGGGACGAGCACCGGAAGTCCTCGAGCTCAGCCCGTTTCCTTCGCTGCAAGTGCATTTCCATTGGTTTCTGACACCGGACGAGCGTTCGCCACTCGTTGGAAGCTTCGGCCATCTTTTGGACCGTTTTGGGTCGCACCACAGTTCTCCCTCCAACGAGCTCGCTTCCCGACCTATACCTCCGGAAAACGTGTCAGGGAGCATGCCAGGAGTGTGGGTTGAAGTCCTCGGAGCACGAGACCCGAAGATCGAAAGACTTATGACCAATACGGAGCAAAGGGAAGAAACCGTCGGGGGACCGCTTTTTACCCCAGGACGAGAAAACTGAGTCCGGGGCATTCCCGCTCGCGTTTTCTTGGGACGAGCACCGGAAGTCCTCGAGCTCAGCCCGTTTCCTTCGCTGCAAGTGCATTTCCAGTGGTTTCTGACACCGGACGAGCGTTCGCCACTCGTTGGAAGCTTCGGCCATCTTTTGGACCGTTTTGGGTCGCACCACAGTTCTCCCTCCAACGAGCTCGCTTCCCGACCTATACCTCCGGAAAACGTGTCAGGGAGCATGCCAGGAGTGTGGGTTGAAGTCCTCGGAGCACGAGACCCGAAGATCGAAAGACTTATGACCAATACGGAGCAAAGGGAAGAAACCGTCGGGGGACCGCTTTTTACCCCAGGACGAGAAAACTGAGTCCGGGGCATTCCCGCTCGCGTTTTCTTGGGACGAGCACCGGAAGTCCTCGAGCTCAGCCCGTTTCCTTCGCTGCAAGTGCATTTCCAGTGGTTTCTGACACCGGACGAGCGTTCGCCACTCGTTGGAAGCTTCGGCCATCTTTTGGACCGTTTTGGGTCGCACCACAGTTCTCCCTCCAACGAGCTCGCTTCCCGACCTATACCTCCGGAAAACGTGTCAGGAAGCATGCCAGGAGTGTGGGTTGAAGTCCTCGGAGCACGAGACCCGAAGATCGAAAGACTTATGACCAATACGAAGCAAAGGGAAGAAACCGTCGGGGGACCGCTTTTTACCCCAGGACGAGAAAACTGAGTCCGGGGCATTCCCGCTCGCGTTTTCTTGGGACGAGCACCGGAAGTCCTCGAGCTCAGCCCGTTTCCTTCGCTGCAAGTGCATTTCCAGTGGTTTCTGACACCGGACGAGCGTTCGCCACTCGTTGGAAGCTTCGACCATCTTTTGGACCGTTTTGGGTCGCACCACAGTTCTCCCTCCAACGAGCTCGCTTCCCGACCTATACCTCCGGAAAACGTGTCAGGGAGCATGCCAGGAGTGTGGGTTGAAGTCCTCGGAGCACGAGACCCGAAGATCGAAAGACTTATGACCAATACGGAGCAAAGGGAAGAAACCGTCGGGGGACCGCTTTTTACCCCAGGACGAGAAAACTGAGTCCGGGGCATTCCCGCTCCCGTTTTCTTGGGACGAGCACCGGAAGTCCTCGAGCTCAGCCCGTTTCCTTCGCTGCAAGTGCATTTCCAGTGGTTTCTGACACCGGACGAGCGTTCGCCACTCGTTGGAAGCTTCGGCCATCTTTTGGACCGTTTTGGGTCGCACCACAGTTCTCCCTCCAACGAGCTCGCTTCCCGACCTATACCTCCGGAAAACGTGTCAGGGAGCATGCCAGGAGTGTGGGTTGAAGTCCTCGGAGCACGAGACCCGAAGATCGAAAGACTTATGACCAATACGGAGCAAAGGGAAGAAACCCTCGGGGGACCGCTTTTTACCCCAGGACGAGAAAACTGAGTCCGGGGCATTCCCGCTAGCGTTTTCTTGGGACGAGCACCGGAAGTCCTCGAGCTCAGCCCGTTTCCTTCGCTGCAAGTGCATTTCCAGTGGTTTCTGACACCGGACGAGCGTTCGCCACTCGTTGGAAGCTTCGGCCATCTTTTGGACCGTTTTGGGTCGCACCACAGTTCTCCCTCCAACGAGCTCGCTTCCCGACCTATACCTCCGGAAAACGTGTCAGGTAGCATGCCAGGAGTGTGGGTTGAAGTCCTCGGAGCACGAGACCCGAAGATCGAAAGACTTATGACCAATACGGAGCAAAGGGAAGAAACCGTCGGGGGACCGCTTTTTACCCCAGGACGAGAAAACTGAGTCCGGGGCATTCCCGCTAGCGTTTTCTTGGGACGAGCACCGGAAGTCCTCGAGCTCAGCCCGTTTCCTTCGCTGCAAGTGCATTTCCAGTGGTTTCTGACACCGGACGAGCGTTCGCCACTCGTTGGAAGCTTCGGCCATCTTTTGGACCGTTTTGGGTCGCACCACAGTTCTCCCTCCAACGAGCTCGCTTCCCGACCTATACCTCCGGAAAACGTGTCAGGTAGCATGCCAGGAGTGTGGGTTGAAGTCCTCGGAGCACGAGACCCGAAGATCGAAAGACTTATGACCAATACGGAGCAAAGGGAAGAAACCGTCGGGGGACCGCTTTTTACCCCAGGACGAGAAAACTGAGTCCGGGGCATTCCCGCTAGCGTTTTCTTGGGACGAGCACCAGAAGTCCTCGAGCTCAGCCCGTTTCCTTCGCTGCAAGTGCATTTCCAGTGGTTTCTGACACCGGAAGAGCGTTCGCCACTCGTTGGAAGCTTCGGCCATCTTTTGGACCGTTTTGGGTCGCACCACAGTTCTCCCTCCAACGAGCTCGCTTCCCGACCTATACCTCCGGAAAACGTGTCAGGGAGCATGCCAGGAGTGTGGGTTGAAGTCCTCGGAGCACGAGACCCGAAGATCGAAAGACTTATGACCAATACGGAGCAAAGGGAAGAAACCGTCGGGGGACCGCTTTTTACCCCAGGACGAGAAAACTGAGTCCGGGGCATTCCCGCTCGCGTTTTCTTGGGACGAGCACCGGAAGTCCTCGAGCTCAGCCCGTTTCCTTCGCTGCAAGTGCATTTCCAGTGGTTTCTGACACCGGACGAGCGTTCGCCACTCGTTGGAAGCTTCGGCCATCTTTTGGACCGTTTTGGGTCGCACCACAGTTCTCCCTCCAACGAGCTCGCTTCCCGACCTATACCTCCGGAAAACGTGTCAGGGAGCATGCCAGGAGTGTGGGTTGAAGTCCTCGGACCACGAGACCCGAAGATCGAAAGACTTATGACCAATACGGAGCAAAGGGAAGAAACCGTCGGGGGACCGCTTTTTACCCCAGGACGAGAAAACTGAGTCCGGGGCATTCCCGCTCGCGTTTTCTTGGGACGAGCACCGGAAGTCCTCGAGCTCAGCCCGTTTCCCTCGCTGCAAGTGCATTTCCAGTGGTTTCTGACACCGGACGAGCGTTCGCCACTCGTTGGAAGCTTCGGCCATCTTTTGGACCGTTTTGGGTCGCACCACATTTCTCCCTCCAACGAGCTCGCTTCCCGACCTATACCTCCGGAAAACGTGTCAGGGAGCATGCCAGGAGTGTGGGTTGAAGTCCTCGGAACACGAGACCCGAAGATCGAAAGACTTATGACCAATACGGAGCAAAGGGAAGAAACCGTCGGGGGACCGCTTTTTACCCCAGGACGAGAAAACTGTGTCCGGGGCATTCCCGCTCGCGTTTTCTTGGGACGAGCACCGGAAGTCCTCGAGCTCAGCCCGTTTCCTTC
This sequence comes from Cucumis melo, assembly GCF_025177605.1. Classification (NCBI taxonomy): domain Eukaryota; kingdom Viridiplantae; phylum Streptophyta; class Magnoliopsida; order Cucurbitales; family Cucurbitaceae; genus Cucumis; species Cucumis melo. Next base: position 20,872,960 of record NC_066863.1, on the reverse strand, counting down.
GCTGCAAGTGCATTTCCAGTGGTTTCTGACACCGGACGAGCGTTCGCCACTCGTTGGAAGCTTCGGCCATCTTTTGGACCGTTTGGGTCGCACCACAATTCTCCCTCCAACGAGCTCGCTTCCCGACCTATACCTCCGGAAAACGTGTCAGGGAGCATGCCAGGAGTGTGGGTTGAAGTCCTCGGAGCACGAGAGCCGAAGATCGAAAGACTTATGACCAATACGGAGCAAAGGGAAGAAACCGTCGGGGGACCGCTTTTTACCCCAGGACGAGAAAACTGAGTCCGGGGCATTCCCGCTCGCGTTTTCTTGGGACGAGCACGAAAGTCCTCGAGCTCAGCCCGTTTCCTTCGCTGCAAGTGCATTTCCAATGGTTTCTGACACCGGACGAGCGTTCGCCACTCGTTGGAAGCTTCGGCCATCTTTTGGACCGTTTTGGGTCGCACCACAGTTCTCCCTCCAACGAGCTCGCTTCCCGACCTATACCTCCGGAAAACGTGTCAGGGAGCATGCCAGGAGTGTGGGTTGAAGTCCTCGGAGAACGAGACCCGAAGATCGAAAGACTTATGACCAATACGGAGCAAACGGAAGAAACCGTCGGGGGACCGCTTTTTACCCCAGGACGAGAAAACTGAGTCCGGGGCATTCCCGCTAGCGTTTTCTTGGGACGAGCATCGGAAGTCCTCGAGCTCAGCCCGTTTCCTTCGCTGCAAGTGCATTTCCAGTGGTTTCTGACACCGGACGAGCGTTCGCCACTCGTTGGAAGCTTCGGCCATCTTTTGGACCGTTTTGGGTCGCACCACAGTTCTCCCTCCAACGAGCTCGCTTCCCGACCTATACCTCCGGAAAACGTGTCAGGGAGCATGCCAGGAGTGTGGGTTGAAGTCCTCGGACCACGAGACCCGAAGATCGAAAGACTTATGACCAATACGGAGCAAAGGGAAGAAACCGTCGGGGGACCGCTTTTTACCCCAGGACGAGAAAACTGAGTCCGGGGCATTCCCGCTCGCGTTTTCTTGGGACGAGCACCGGAAGTCCGCGAGCTCAGCCCGTTTCCTTCGCTGCAAGTGCATTTCCAGTGGTTTCTGACACCGGACGAGCGTTCGCCACTCGTTGGAAGCTTCGGCCATCTTTTGGACCGTTTTGGGTCGCACCACAGTTCTCCCTCCAACGAGCTCGCTTCCCGACCTATACCTCCGGAAAACGTGTCAGGGAGCATGCCAGGAGTGTGGGTTGAAGTCCTCGGAGCACGAGACCCGAAGATCGAAAGACTTATGACCAATACGGAGCAAAGGGAAGAAACCGTCGGGGGACCGCTTTTTACCCCAGGACGAGAAAACTGAGTCCGGGGCATTCCCGCTCGCGTTTTCTTGGGACGAGCACCGGAAGTCCTCGAGCTCAGCCCGTTTCCTTCGCTGCAAGTGCATTTCCAGTGGTTTCTGACACCGGACGAGCGTTCGCCACTCGTTGGAAGCTTCGGCCATCTTTTGGACCGTTTTGGGTCGCACCAAAGTTCTCCCTCCAACGAGCTCGCTTCCCGACCTATACCTCCGGAAAACGTGTCAGGGAGCATGCCAGGAGTGTGGGTTGAAGTCCTCGGAGCACGAGACCCGAAGATCGAAAGACTTATGACCAATACGGAGCAAAGGGAAGAAACCGTCGGGGGACCGCTTTTTACCCCAGGACGAGAAAACTGAGTCCGGGGCATTCCCGCTCGCGTTTTCTTGGGACGAGCACCGAAAGTCCTCGAGCTCAGCCCGTTTCCTTCGCTGCAAGTGCATTTCCAGTGGTTTCTGACACCGGACGAGCGTTCGCCACTCGTTGGAAGCTTCGGCCATCTTTTGGACCGTTATGGGTCGCACCACAGTTCTCCCTCCAACGAGCTCGCTTCCCGACCTATACCTCCGGAAAACGTGTCAGGGAGCATGCCAGGAGTGTGGGTTGAAGTCCTCGGAGCACGAGACCCGAAGATCGAAAGACTTATGACCAATACGGAGCAAAGGGAAGAAACCGTCGGGGGACCGCTTTTTACCCCAGGACGAGAAAACTGAGTCCGGGGCATTCCCGCTTGCGTTTTCTTGGGACGAGCACCGGAAGTCCTCGAGCTCAGCCCGTTTCCTTCGCTGCAAGTGCATTTCGAGTGGTTTCTGACACCGGACGAGCGTTCGCCACTCGTTGGAAGCTTCGGCCATCTTTTGGACCGTTTTGGGTCGCACCACAGTTCTCCCTCCAACGAGCTCGCTTCCCGACCTATACCTCCGGAAAACATGTCAGGGAGCATGCCAGGAGTGTGGGTTGAAGTCCTCGGAGCACGAGACCCGAAGATCGAAAGACTTATGACCAATACGGAGCAAAGGGAAGAAACCGTCGGGGGACCGCTTTTTACCCCAGGACGAGAAAACTGAGTCCGGGGCATTCCTCGCGTTTTCTTGGGACGAGCACCGGAAGTCCTCGAGCTCAGCCCGTTTCCTTCGCTGCAAGTGCATTTCCAGTGGTTTCTCACACCGGACGAGCGTTCGCCACTCGTTGGAAGCTTCGGCCATCTTTTGGACCGTTTTGGGTCGCACCACAGTTCTCCCTCCAACGAGCTCGCTTCCCGACCTATACCTCCGGAAAACGTGTCAGGGAGCATGCCAGGAGTGTGGGTTGAAGTCCTCGGAGCACGAGACCCGAAGATCGAAAGACTTATGACCAATACGGAGCAAAGGGAAGAAACCGTCGGGGGACCGCTTTTTACCCCAGGACGAGAAAACTGAGTCCGGGGCATTCCCGCTCGCGTTTTCTTGGGACGAGCACCGGAAGTCCTCGAGCTCAGCCCGTTTCCTTCGCTGCAAGTGCATTTCCAGTGGTTTCTGACACCGGACGAGCGTTCGCCACTCGTTGGAAGCTTCGGCCATCTTTTGGACCGTTTTGGGTCGCACCACAGTTCTCCCTCCAACGAGCTCGCTTCCCGACCTATACCTCCGGAAAACGTGTCAGGTAGCATGCCAGGAGTGTGGGTTGAAGTCCTCGGAGCACGAGACCCGAAGATCGAAAGACTTATGACCAATACGGAGCAAAGGGAAGAAACCGTCGGGGGACCGCTTTTTACCCCAGGACGAGAAAACTGAGTCCGGGGCATTCCCGCTAGCGTTTTCTTGGGACGAGCACCGGAAGTCCTCGAGCTCAGCCCGTTTCCTTCGCTGCAAGTGCATTTCCAGTGGTTTCTGACACCGGACGAGCGTTCCCCACTCGTTGGAAGCTTCGGCCATCTTTTGGACCGTTTTGGGTCGCACCACAGTTCTCCCTCCAACGAGCTCGCTTCCCGACCTATACCTCCGGAAAACGTGTCAGGGAGCATGCCAGGAGTTTGGGTTGAAGTCCTCGGAGCACGAGACCCAAAGATCGAAAGACTTATGACCAATACGGAGCAAAGGGAAGAAACCGTCGGGGGACCGCTTCTTACCCCAGGACGAGAAAACTGAGTCCGGGGCATTCCCGCTCGCGTTTTCTTGGGACGAGCACCGGAAGTCCTCGAGCTCAGCCCGTTTCCTTCGCTGCAAGTGCATTTCCATTGGTTTCTGACACCGGACGAGCGTTCGCCACTCGTTGGAAGCTTCGGCCATCTTTTGGACCGTTTTGGGTCGCACCACAGTTCTCCCTCCAACGAGCTCGCTTCCCGACCTATACCTCCGGAAAACGTGTCAGGGAGCATGCCAGGAGTGTGGGTTGAAGTCCTCGGAGCACGAGACCCGAAGATCGAAAGACTTATGACCAATACGGAGCAAAGGGAAGAAACCGTCGGGGGACCGCTTGTTACCCCTGGACGAGAAAACTGAGTCCGAGGCATTCCCGCTAGCGTTTTCTTGGGACGAGCACCGGAAGTCCTCGAGCTCAGCCCGTTTCCTTCGCTGCAAGTGCATTTCCAGTGGTTTCTGACACCGGACGAGCGTTCGCCACTCGTTGGAAGCTTCGGCCATCTTTTGGACCGTTTTGGGTCGCACCACAGTTCTCCCTCCAACGAGCTCGCTTCCCGACCTATACCTCCGGAAAACGTGTCAGGTAGCATGCCAGGAGTGTGGGTTGAAGTCCTCGGAGCACGAGACCCGAAGATCGAAAGACTTATGACCAATACGGAGCAAAGGGAAGAAACCGTCGGGGGACCGCTTTTTACCCCAGGACGAGAAAACTGAGTCCGGGGCATTCCCGCTAGCGTTTTCTTGGGACGAGCACCGGAAGTCCTCGAGCTCAGCCCGTTTCCTTCGCTGCAAGTGCATTTCCAGTGGTTTCTGACACCGGACGAGCGTTCGCCACTCGTTGGAAGCTTCGGCCATCTTTTGGACCGTTTTGGGTCGCACCACAGTTCTCCCTCCAACGAGCTCGCTTCCCGACCTATACCTCCGGAAAACGTGTCAGGTAGCATGCCAGGAGTGTGGGTTGAAGTCCTCGGAGCACGAGACCCGAAGATCGAAAGACTTATGACCAATACGGAGCAAAGGGAAGAAACCGTCGGGGGACCGCTTTTTACCCCAGGACGAGAAAACTGAGTCCGGGGCATTCCCGCTAGCGTTTTCTTGGGACGAGCACCGGAAGTCCTCGAGCTCAGCCCGTTTCCTTCGCTGCAAGTGCATTTCCAGTGGTTTCTGACACCGGACGAGCGTTCGCCACTCGTTGGAAGCTTCGGCCATCTTTTGGACCGTTTTGGGTCGCACCACAGTTCTCCCTCCAACGAGCTCGCTTCCCGACCTATACCTCCGGAAAACGTGTCAGGGAGCATGCCAGGAGTGTGGGTTGAAGTCCTCGGAACACGAGACCCGAAGATCGAAAGACTTATGACCAATACGGAGCAAAGGGAAGAAACCGTCGGGGGACCGCTTTTTACCCCAGGACGAGAAAACTGTGTCCGGGGCATTCCCGCTCGCGTTTTCTTGGGACGAGCACCGGAAGTCCTCGAGCTCAGCCCGTTTCCTTCGCTGCAAGTGCATTTCCAGTGGTTTCTGACACCGGACGAGCGTTCGCCACTCGTTGGAAGCTTCGGCCATCTTTTGGACCGTTTGGGTCGCACCACAATTCTCCCTCCAACGAGCTCGCTTCCCGACCTATACCTCCGGAAAACGTGTCAGGGAGCATGCCAGGAGTGTGGGTTGAAGTCCTCGGAGCACGAGAGCCGAAGATCGAAAGACTTATGACCAATACGGAGCAAAGGGAAGAAACCGTCGGGGGACCGCTTTTTACCCCAGGACGAGAAAACTGAGTCCGGGGCATTCCCGCTCGCGTTTTCTTGGGACGAGCACCGGAAGTCCTCGAGCTCAGCCCGTTTCCTTCGCTGCAAGTGCATTTCTAGTGGTTTCTGACACCGGACGAGCGTTCGCCACTCGTTGGAAGCTTCGGCCATCTTTTGGACCGTTTTGGGTCGCACCACAGTTCTCCCTCCAACGAGCTCGCTTCCCGACCTATACCTCCGGAAAACGTGTCAGGGAGCATGCCAGGAGTGTGGGTTGAAGTCCTCGGAGCACGAGAGCCGAAGATCGAAAGACTTATGACCAATACGGAGCAAAGGGAAGAAACCGTCGGGGGACCGCTTTTTACCCCAGGACGAGAAAACTGAGTCCGGGGCATTCCCGCTCGCGTTTTCTTGGGACGAGCACGAAAGTCCTCGAGCTCAGCCCGTTTCCTTCGCTGCAAGTGCATTTCCAGTGGTTTCTGACACCGGACGAGCGTTCGCCACTCGTTGGAAGCTTCGGCCATCTTTTGGACCGTTTTGGGTCGCACCACAGTTCTCCCTCCAACGAGCTCGCTTCCCGACCTATACCTCCGGAAAACGTGTCAGGGAGCATGCCAGGAGTGTGGGTTGAAGTCCTCGGAGAACGAGACCCGAAGATCGAAAGACTTATGACCAATACGGAGCAAACGGAAGAAACCGTCGGGGGACCGCTTTTTACCCCAGGACGAGAAAACTGAGTCCGGGGCATTCCCGCTAGCGTTTTCTTGGGACGAGCACCGGAAGTCCTCGAGCTCAGCCCGTTTCCTTCGCTGCAAGTGCATTTCCAGTGGTTTCTGACACCGGACGAGCGTTCGCCACTCGTTGGAAGCTTCGGCCATCTTTTGGACCGTTTTGGGTCGCACCAAAGTTCTCCCTCCAACGAGCTCGCTTCCCGACCTATACCTCCGGAAAACGTGTCAGGGAGCATGCCAGGAGTGTGGGTTGAAGTCCTCGGAGCACGAGACCCGAAGATCGAAAGACTTATGACCAATACGGAGCAAAGGGAAGAAACCGTCGGGGGACCGCTTTTTACCCCAGGACGAGAAAACTGAGTCCGGGGCATTCCCGCTCGCGTTTTCTTGGGATGAGCACCGAAAGTCCTCGAGCTCAGCCCGTTTCCTTCGCTGCAAGTGCATTTCCAGTGGTTTCTGACACCGGACGAGCGTTCGCCACTCGTTGGAAGCTTCGGCCATCTTTTGGACCGTTATGGGTCACACCACAGTTCTCCCTCCAACGAGCTCGCTTCCCGACCTATACCTCCGGAAAACGTGTCAGGGAGCATGCCAGGAGTGTGGGTTGAAGTCGTCGGAGCACGAGACCCGAAGATCGAAAGACTTATGACCAATACGGAGCAAAGGGAAGAAACCGTCGGGGGACCGCTTTTTACCCCAGGACGAGAAAACTGAGTCCGGGGCATTCCTCGCGTTTTCTTGGGACGAGCACCGGAAGTCCTCGAGCTCAGCCCGTTTCCTTCGCTGCAAGTGCATTTCCAGTGGTTTCTCACACCGGACGAGCGTTCGCCACTCGTTGGAAGCTTCGGCCATCTTTTGGACCATTTTGGGTCGCACCACAGTTCTCCCTCCAACGAGCTCGCTTCCCGACCTATACCTCCGGAAAACGTGTCAGGGAGCATGCCAGGAGTGTGGGTTGAAGTCCTCGGAGCACGAGACCCGAAGATCGAAAGACTTATGACCAATACGGAGCAAAGGGAAGAAACCGTCGGGGGACCGCTTTTTACCCCAGGACGAGAAAACTGAGTCCGGGGCATTCCCGCTCGCGTTTTCTTGGGACGAGCACCGGAAGTCCTCGAGCTCAGCCCGTTTCCTTCGCTGCAAGTGCATTTCCAGTGGTTTCTGACACCGGACGAGCGTTCGCCACTCGTTGGAAGCTTCGGCCATCTTTTGGACCGTTTTGGGTCGCACCACAGTTCTCCCTCCAACGAGCTCGCTTCCCGACCTATACCTCCGGAAAACGTGTCAGGTAGCATGCCAGGAGTGTGGGTTGAAGTCCTCGGAGCACGAGACCCGAAGATCGAAAGACTTATGACCAATACGGAGCAAAGGGAAGAAACCGTCGGGGGACCGCTTTTTACCCCAGGACGAGAAAACTGAGTCCGGGGCATTCCCGCTAGCGTTTTCTTGGGACGAGCACCGGAAGTCCTCGAGCTCAGCCCGTTTCCTTCGCTGCAAGTGCATTTCCAGTGGTTTCTGACACCGGACGAGCGTTCGCCACTCGTTGGAAGCTTCGGCCATCTTTTGGACCGTTTTGGGTCGCACCACAGTTCTCCCTCCAACGAGCTCGCTTCCCGACCTATACCTCCGGAAAACGTGTCAGGGAGCATGCCAGGAGTGTGGGTTGAAGTCCTCGGAGCACGAGACCCGAAGATCGAAAGACTTATGACCAATACGGAGCAAAGGGAAGAAACCGTCGGGGGACCGCTTTTTACCCCAGGACGAGAAAACTGAGTCCGGGGCATTCCCGCTCGCGTTTTCTTGGGACGAGCACCGGAAGTCCTCGAGCTCAGCCCGTTTCCTTCGCTGCAAGTGCATTTCCAGTGGTTTCTGACACCGGACGAGCGTTCCCCACTGGTTGGAAGCTTCGGCCATCTTTTGGACCGTTTTGGGTCGCACCACAGTTCTCCCTCCAACGAGCTCGCTTCCCGACCTATACCTCCGGAAAACGTGTCAGGTAGCATGCCAGGAGTGTGGGTTGAAGTCCTCGGAGCACGAGACCCGAAGATCGAAAGACTTATGACCAATACGGAGCAAAGGGAAGAAACCGTCGGGGGACCGCTTTTTACCCCAGGACGAGAAAACTGAGTCCGGGGCATTCCCGCTAGCGTTTTCTTGGGACGAGCACCGGAAGTCCTCGAGCTCAGCCCGTTTCCTTCGCTGCAAGTGCATTTCCAGTGGTTTCTGACACCGGACGAGCGTTCGCCACTCGTTGGAAGCTTCGGCCATCTTTTGGACCGTTTTGGGTCGCACCACAGTTCTCCCTCCAACGAGCTCGCTTCCCGACCTATACCTCCGGAAAACGTGTCAGGGAGCATGCCAGGAGTGTGGGTTGAAGTCCTCGGAGCACGAGACCCGAAGATCGAAAGACTTATGACCAATACGGAGCAAAGGGAAGAAACCGTCGGGGGACCGCTTTTTACCCCAGGACGAGAAAACTGAGTCCGGGGCATTCCCGCTCGCGTTTTCTTGGGACGAGCACCGGAAGTCCTCGAGCTCAGCCCGTTTCCTTCGCTGCAAGTGCATTTCCAGTGGTTTCTGACACCGGACGAGCGTTCGCCACTCGTTGGAAGCTTCGGCCATCTTTTGGACCGTTTTGGGTCGCACCACAGTTCTCCCTCCAACGAGCTCGCTTCCCGACCTATACCTCCGGAAAACGTGTCAGGGAGCATGCCAGGAGTGTGGGTTGAAGTCCTCGGAGCACGAGACCCGAAGATCGAAAGACTTATGACCAATACGGAGCAAAGGGAAGAAACCGTCGGGGGACCGCTTTTTACCCCAGGACGAGGAAACTGAGTCCGGGGCATTCCCGCTCGCGTTTTCTTGGGACGAGCACCGGAAGTCCTCGAGCTCAGCCTGTTTCCTTCGCTGCAAGTGCATTTCCAGTGGTTTCTGACACCGGACGAGCGTTCGCCACTCGTTGGAAGCTTCGGCCATCTTTTGGACCGTTTTGGGTCGCACCACAGTTCTCCCTCCAACGAGCTCGCTTCCCGACCTATACCTCCGGAAAACGTGTCAGGGAGCATGCCAGGAGTGTGGGTTGAAGTCCTCGGAGCACGAGACCCGAAGATCGAAAGACTTATGACCAATACGGAGCAAAGGGAAGAAACCGTCGGGGGACCGCTTTTTACCCCAGGACGAGAAAACTGAGTCCGGGGCATTCCCGCTCGCGTTTTCTTGGGACGAGCACCGGAAGTCCTCGAGCTCAGCCCGTTTCCTTCGCTGCAAGTGCATTTCCAGTGGTTTCTGACACCGGACGAGCGTTCGCCACTCGTTGGAAGCTTCGGCCATCTTTTGGACCGTTTTGGGTCGCACCACAGTTCTCCCTCCAACGAGCTCGCTTCCCGACCTATACCTTCGGAAAACGTGTCAGGGAGCATGCCAGGAGTGTGGGTTGAAGTCCTCGGAGCACGAGACCCGAAGATCGAAAGACTTATGACCAATACGGAGCAAAGGGAAGAAACCGTCGGGGGACCGCTTTTTACCCCAGGACGAGAAAACTGAGTCCGGGGCATTCCCGCTCGCGTTTTCTTGGGACGAGCACCGGAAGTCCTCGAGCTCAGCCCGTTTCCTTCGCTGCAAGTGCATTTCCAGTGGTTTCTGACACCGGACGAGCGTTCGCCACTCGTTGGAAGCTTCGGCCATCTTTTGGACCGTTTTGATTCGCACCACAGTTCTCCCTCCAACGAGCTCGCTTCCCGACCTATACCTCCGGAAAACGTGTCAGGGAGCATGCCAGGAGTGTGGGTTGAAGTCCTCGGAGCACGAGACCCGAAGATCGAAAGACTTATGACCAATACGGAGCAAAGGGAAGAAACCGTCGGGGGACCGCTTTTTACCCCAGGACGAGGAAACTGAGTCCGGGGCATTCCCGCTCGCGTTTTCTTGGGACGAGCACCGGAAGTCCTCGAGCTCAGCCTGTTTCCTTCGCTGCAAGTGCATTTCCAGTGGTTTCTGACACCGGACGAGCGTTCGCCACTCGTTGGAAGCTTCGGCCATCTTTTGGACCGTTTTGGGTCGCACCACAGTTCTCCCTCCAACGAGCTCGCTTCCCGACCTATACCTCCGGAAAACGTGTCAGGGAGCATGCCAGGAGTGTGGGTTGAAGTCCTCGGAGCACGAGACCCGAAGATCGAAAGACTTATGACCAATACGGAGCAAAGGGAAGAAACCGTCGGGGGACCGCTTTTTACCCCAGGACGAGAAAACTGAGTCCGGGGCATTCCCGCTCGCGTTTTCTTGGGACGAGCACCGGAAGTCCTCGAGCTCAGCCCGTTTCCTTCGCTGCAAGTGCATTTCCAGTGGTTTCTGACACCGGACGAGCGTTCGCCACTCGTTGGAAGCTTCGGCCATCTTTTGGACCGTTTTGGGTCGCACCACAGTTCTCCCTCCAACGAGCTCGCTTCCCGACCTATACCTTCGGAAAACGTGTCAGGGAGCATGCCAGGAGTGTGGGTTGAAGTCCTCGGAGCACGAGACCCGAAGATCGAAAGACTTATGACCAATACGGAGCAAAGGGAAGAAACCGTCGGGGGACCGCTTTTTACCCCAGGACGAGAAAACTGAGTCCGGGGCATTCCCGCTCGCGTTTTCTTGGGACGAGCACCGGAAGTCCTCGAGCTCAGCCCGTTTCCTTCGCTGCAAGTGCATTTCCAGTGGTTTCTGACACCGGACGAGCGTTCGCCACTCGTTGGAAGCTTCGGCCATCTTTTGGACCGTTTTGATTCGCACCACAGTTCTCCCTCCAACGAGCTCGCTTCCCGACCTATACCTCCGGAAAACGTGTCAGGGAGCATGCCAGGAGTGTGGGTTGAAGTCCTCGGAGCACGAGACCCGAAGATCGAAAGACTTATGACCAATACGGAGCAAAGGGAAGAAACCGTCGGGGGACCGCTTTTTACCCCAGGACGAGAAAAATGAGTCCGGGGCATTCCCGCTCGCGTTTTCTTGGGACGAGCACCGGAAGTCCTCGAGCTCAGCCCGTTTCCTTCGCTGCAAGTGCATTTCCAGTGGTTTCTGACACCGGACGAGCGTTCGCCACTCGTTGGAAGCTTCGGCCATCTTTTGGACCGTTTTGGGTCGCACCACAGTTCTCCCTCCAACGAGCTCGCTTCCCGACCTATACCTCCGGAAAACGTGTCAGGGAGCATGCCAGGAGTGTGGGTTGAAGTCCTCGGAGCACGAGACCCGAAGATCGAAAGACTTATGACCAATATGGAGCAAAGGGAAGAAACCGTCGGGGGACCGCTTTTTACCCCAGGACGAGAAAACTGAGTCAGGGGCATTCCCGCTCGCGTTTTCTTGGGACGAGCACCGGAAGTCCTCGAGCTCCGCCCGTTTCCTTCGCTGCAAGTGCATTTCCAGTGGTTTCTGACACCGGACGAGCGTTCGCCACTCGTTGGAAGCTTCGGCCATCTTTTGGACCGTTTTGGGTCGCACCACAGTTCTCCCTCCAACGAGCTCGCTTCCCGACCTATACCTCCGGAAAATGTGTCAGGGAGCATGCCAGGAGTGTGGGTTGAAGTCCTCGGAGCACGAGACCCGAAGATCGAAAGACTTATGACCAATACGGAGCAAAGGGAAGAAACCGTCGGGGGACCGCTTTTTACCCCAGGACGAGAAAACTGAGTCCGGGGCATTCCCGCTCGCGTTTTCTTGGGACGAGCACCGGAAGTCCTCGAGCTCAGCCCGTTTCCTTCGCTGCAAGTGCATTTCCAGTGGTTTCTGACACCGGACGAGCGTTCGCCACTCGTTGGAAGCTTCGGCCATCTTTTGGACCGTTTTGGGTCGCACCACAGTTCTCCCTCCAACGAGCTCGCTTCCCGACCTATACCTCCGGAAAACGTGTCAGGGAGCATGCCAGGAGTGTGGGTTTAAGTCCTCGGAGCACGAGACCCGAAGATCGAAAGACTTATGACCAATACGGAGCAAAGGGAAGAAACCGTCGGGGGACCGCTTTTTACCCCAGGACGAGAAAACTGAGTCAGGGGCATTCCCGCTCGCGTTTTCTTGGGACGAGCATCGGAAGTCCTCGAGCTCCGCCCGTTTCCTTCGCTGCAAGTGCATTTCCAGTGGTTTCTGACACCGGACGAGCGTTCGCCACTCGTTGGAAGCTTCGGCCATCTTTTGGACCGTTTTGGGTCGCACCACAGTTCTCCCTCCAACGAGCTCGCTTCCCGACCTATACCTCCGGAAAACGTGTCAGGGAGCATGCCAGGAGTGTGGGTTGAAGTCCTCGGAGCACGAGACCCGAAGATCGAAAGACTTATGACCAATACGGAGCAAAGGGAAGAAACCGTCGGGGGACCGCTTTTTACCCCAGGACGAGAAAACTGAGTCCGGGGCATTCCCGCTCGCGTTTTCTTGGGACGAGCACCGGAAGTCCTCGAGCTCAGCCCGTTTCCTTCGCTGCAAGTGCATTTCCAGTGGTTTCTGACACCGGACGAGCGTTCGCCACTCGTTGGAAGCTTCGGCCATCTTTTGGACCGTTTTGGGTCGCACCACAGTTCTCCCTCCAACGAGCTCGCTTCCCGACCTATACCTCCGGAAAACGTGTCAGGGAGCATGCCAGGAGTGTGGGTTGAAGTCCTCGGAGCACGAGACCCGAAGATCGAAAGACTTATGACCAATACGGAGCAAAGGGAAGAAACCGTCGGGGGACCGCTTTTTACCCCAGGACGAGAAAACTGAGTCCGGGGCATTCCCGCTCGCGTTTTCTTGGGACGAGCACCGGAAGTCCTCGAGCTCAGCCCGTTTCCTTCGCTGCAAGTGCATTTCCAGTGGTTTCTGACACCGGACGAGCGTTCGCCACTCGTTGGAAGCTTCGGCCATCTTTTGGACCGTTTTGGGTCGCACCACAGTTCTCCCTCCAACGAGCTCGCTTCCCGACCTATACCTCCGGAAAACGTGTCAGGGAGCATGCCAGGAGTGTGGGTTGAAGTCCTCGGAGCACGAGACCCGAAGATCGAAAGACTTATGACCAATACGGAGCAAAGGGAAGAAACCGTCGGGGGACCGCTTTTTACCCAGGACGAGAAAACTGAGTCCGGGGCATTCCCGCTCGCGTTTTCTTGGGACGAGCACCGGAAGTCCTCGAGCTCAGCCCGTTTCCTTCGCTGCAAGTGCATTTCCAGTGGTTTCTGACACCGGACGAGCGTTCGCCACTCGTTGGAAGCTTCGGCCATCTTTTGGACCGTTTTGATTCGCACCACAGTTCTCCCTCCAACGAGCTCGCTTCCCGACCTATACCTCCGGAAAACGTGTCAGGGAGCATGCCAGGAGTGTGGGTTGAAGTCCTCGGAGCACGAGACCCGAAGATCGAAAGACTTATGACCAATACGGAGCAAAGGGAAGAAACCGTCGGGGGACCGCTTTTTACCCCAAGACGAGAAAACTGAGTCCGGGGCATTCCCGCTCGCGTTTTCTTGGGACGAGCACCGGAAGTCCTCGAGCTCAGCCCGTTTCCTTCGCTGCAAGTGCATTTCCAGTGGTTTCTGACACCGGACGAGCGTTCGCCACGCGTTGGAAGCTTCGGCCATCTTTTGGACCGTTTTGGGTCGCACCACAGTTCTCCCTCCAACGAGCTCGCTTCCCGACCTATACCTCCGGAAAACGTGTCAGGGAGCATGCCAGGAGTGTGGGTTTAAGTCCTCGGAGCACGAGACCCGAAGATCGAAAGACTTATGACCAATACGGAGCAAAGGGAAGAAACCGTCGGGGGACCGCTTTTTACCCCAGGACGAGAAAACTGAGTCAGGGGCATTCCCGCTCGCGTTTTCTTGGGACGAGCATCGGAAGTCCTCGAGCTCCGCCCGTTTCCTTCGCTGCAAGTGCATTTCCAGTGGTTTCTGACACCGGACGAGCGTTCGCCACTCGTTGGAAGCTTCGGCCATCTTTTGGACCGTTTTGGGTCGCACCACAGTTCTCCCTCCAACGAGCTCGCTTCCCGACCTATACCTCCGGAAAACGTGTCAGGGAGCATGCCAGGAGTGTGGGTTGAAGTCCTCGGAGCACGAGACCCGAAGATCGAAAGACTTATGACCAATACGGAGCAAAGGGAAGAAACCGTCGGGGGACCGCTTTTTACCCCAGGACGAGAAAACTGAGTCCGGGGCATTCCCGCTCGCGTTTTCTTGGGACGAGCACCGGAAGTCCTCGAGCTCAGCCCGTTTCCTTCGCTGCAAGTGCATTTCCAGTGGTTTCTGACACCGGACGAGCGTTCGCCACTCGTTGGAAGCTTCGGCCATCTTTTGGACCGTTTTGGGTCGCACCACAGTTCTCCCTCCAACGAGCTCGCTTCCCGACCTATACCTCCGGAAAACGTGTCAGGAAGCATGCCAGGAGTGTGGGTTTAAGTCCTCGGAGCACGAGACCCGAAGATCGAAAGACTTATGACCAATACGGAGCAAAGGGAAGAAACCGTCGGGGGACCGCTTTTTACCCCAGGACGAGAAAACTGAGTCCGGGGCATTCCCGCTCGCGTTTTCTTGGGACGAGCATCGGAAGTCCTCGAGCTCCGCCCGTTTCCTTCGCTGCAAGTGCATTTCCAGTGGTTTCTGACACCGGACGAGCGTTCGCCACTCGTTGGAAGCTTCGGCCATCTTTTGGACCGTTTTGGGTCGCACCACAGTTCTCCCTCCAACGAGCTCGCTTCCCGACCTATACCTCCGGAAAACGTGTCAGGGAGCATGCCAGGAGTGTGGGTTGAAGTCCTCGGAGCACGAGACCCGAAGATCGAAAGACTTATGACCAATACGGAGCAAAGGGAAGAAACCGTCGGGGGACCGCTTTTTACCCCAGGACGAGAAAACTGAGTCCGGGGCATTCCCGCTCGCGTTTTCTTGGGACGAGCACCGGAAGTCCTCGAGCTCAGCCCGTTTCCTTCGCTGCAAGTGCATTTCCAGTGGTTTCTGACACCGGACGAGCGTTCGCCACTCGTTGGAAGCTTCGGCCATCTTTTGGACCGTTTTGGGTCGCACCACAGTTCTCCCTCCAACGAGCTCGCTTCCCGACCTATACCTCCGGAAAACGTGTCAGGGAGCATGCCAGGAGTGTGGGTTGAAGTCCTCGGAGCACGAGACCCGAAGATCGAAAGACTTATGACCAATACGGAGCAAAGGGAAGAAACCGTCGGGGGACCGCTTTTTACCCCAGGACGAGAAAACTGAGTCCGGGGCATTCCCGCTCGCGTTTTCTTGGGACGAGCACCGGAAGTCCTCGAGCTCAGTCCGTTTCCTTCGCTGCAAGTGCATTTCCAGTGGTTTCTGACACCGGACGAGCGTTCGCCACTCGTTGGAAGCTTCGGCCATCTTTTGGACCGTTTTGGGTCGCACCACAGTTCTCCCTCCAACGAGCTCGCTTCCCGACCTATACCTCCGGAAAACGTGTCACGGAGCATGCCAGGAGTGTGGGTTGAAGTCCTCGGAGCACGAGACCCGAAGATCGAAAGACTTATGACCAATACGGAGCAAAGGGAAGAAACCGTCGGGGGACCGCTTTTTACCCCAGGACGAGAAAACTGAGTCCGGGGCATTCCCGCTCGCGTTTTCTTGGGACGAGCACCGGAAGTCCTCAAGCTCCGCCCGTTTCCTTCGCTGCAAGTGCATTTCCAGTGGTTTCTGACACCGGACGAGCGTTCGCCACTCGTTGGAAGCTTCGGCCATCTTTTGGACCGTTTTGGGTCGCACCACAGTTCTCCCTCCAACGAGCTCGCTTCCCGACCTATACCTCCGGAAAACGTGTCAGGGAGCATGCCAGGAGTGTGGGTTGAAGTCCTCGGAGCACGAGACCCGAAGATCGAAAGACTTATGACCAATACGGAGCAAAGGGAAGAAACCGTCGGGGGACCGCTTTTTACCCCAGGACGAGAAAACTGAGTCCGGGGCATTCCCGCTCGCGTTTTCTTGGGACGAGCACCGGAAGTCCTCGAGCTCAGCCCGTTTCCTTCGCTGCAAGTGCATTTCCAGTGGTTTCTGACACCGGACGACCGTTCGCCACTCGTTGGAAGCTTCGGCCATCTTTTGGACCGTTTTGGGTCGCACCACAGTTCTCCCTCCAACGAGCTCGCTTCCCGACCTATACCTCCGGAAAACGTGTCAGGGAGCATGCCAGGAGTGTGGGTTGAAGTCCTCGGAGCACGAGACCCGAAGATCGAAAGACTTATGACCAATACGGAGCAAAGGGAAGAAACCGTCGGGGGACCGCTTTTTACCCCAGGACGAGAAAACTGAGTCCGGGGCATTCCCGCTCGCGTTTTCTTGGGACGAGCACCGGAAGTCCTCGAGCTCAGTCCGTTTCCTTCGCTGCAAGTGCATTTCCAGTGGTTTCTGACACCGGACGAGCGTTCGCCACTCGTTGGAAGCTTCGGCCATCTTTTGGACCGTTTTGGGTCGCACCACAGTTCTCCCTCCAACGAGCTCGCTTCCCGACCTATACCTCCGGAAAACGTGTCACGGAGCATGCCAGGAGTGTGGGTTGAAGTCCTCGGAGCACGAGACCCGAAGATCGAAAGACTTATGACCAATACGGAGCAAAGGGAAGAAACCGTCGGGGGACCGCTTTTTACCCCAGGACGAGAAAACTGAGTCCGGGGCATTCCCGCTCGCGTTTTCTTGGGACGAGCACCGGAAGTCCTCGAGCTCAGCCCGTTTCCTTCGCTGCAAGTGCATTTCCAGTGGTTTCTGACACCGGACGAGCGTTCGCCACTCGTTGGAAGCTTCGGCCATCTTTTGGACCGTTTTGGGTCGCACCACAGTTCTCCCTCCAACGAGCTCGCTTCCCGACCTATACCTCCGGAAAACGTGTCAGGGAGCATGCCAGGAGTGTGGGTTGAAGTCCTCGGAGCACGAGACCCGAAGATCGAAAGACTTATGACCAATACGGAGCAAAGGGAAGAAACCGTCGGGGGACCGCTTTTTACCCCAGGACGAGAAAACTGAGTCCGGGGTATTCCCGCTCGCGTTTTCTTGGGACGAGCACCGGAAGTCCTCGAGCTCAGCCCGTTTCCTTCGCTGCAAGTGCATTTCCAGTGGTTTCTGACACCGGACGAGCGTTCGCCACTCGTTGGAAGCTTCGGCCATCTTTTGGACCGTTTTGGGTCGCACCACAGTTCTCCCTCCAACGAGCTCGCTTCCCGACCTATACCTCCGGAAAACGTGTCAGGGAGCATGCCAGGAGTGTGGGTTGAAGTCCTCGGAGCACGAGACCCGAAGATCGAAAGAGTTATGACCAATACGGAGCAAAGGGAAGAAACCGTCGGGGGACCGCTTTTTACCCCAGGACGAGAAAACTGAGTCCGGGGCATTCCCGCTCGCGTTTTCTTGGGACGAGCACCGGAAGTCCTCGAGCTCAGCCCGTTTCCTTCGCTGCAAGTGCATTTCCAGTGGTTTCTGACACCGGACGAGCGTTCGCCACTCGTTGGAAGCTTCGGCCATCTTTTGGACCGTTTTGGGTCGCACCACAGTTCTCCCTCCAACGAGCTCGCTTCCCGACCTATACCTCCGGAAAACGTGTCAGGGAGCATGCCAGGAGTGTGGGTTGAAGTCCTCGGAGCACGAGACCCGAAGATCGAAAGACTTATGACCAATACGGAGCAAAGGGAAGAAACCGTCGGGGGACCGCTTTTTACCCCAGGACGAGAAAACTGAGTCCGGGACATTCCATCTCGCGTTTTCTTGGGACGAGCACCGGAAGTCCTCGAGCTCAGCCCGTTTCCTTCGCTGCAAGTGCATTTCCAGTGGTTTCTGACACCGGACGAGCGTTCGCCACTCGTTGGAAGCTTCGGCCATCTTTTGGACCGTTTTGGGTCGCACCACAGTTCCCCCTCCAACGAGCTCGCTTCCCGACCTATACCTCCGGAAAACGTGTCAGGGAGCATGCCAGGAGTGTGGGTTGAAGTCCTCGGAGCACGAGACCCGAAGATCGAAAGACTTATGACCAATACGGAGCAAAGGGAAGAAACCGTCGGGGGACCGCTTTTTACCCCAGGACGAGAAAACTGAGTCCGGGGCATTCCCGCTAGCGTTTTCTTGGGACGAGCACCGGAAGTCCTCGAGCTCAGCCCGTTTCCTTCGCTGCAAGTGCATTTCCAGTGGTTTCTGACACCGGACGAGCGTTCGCCACTCGTTGGAAGCTTCGGCCATCTTTTGGACCGTTTTGGGTCGCACCACAGTTCTCCCTCCAACGAGCTCGCTTCCCGACCTATACCTCCGGAAAACGTGTCAGGGAGCATGCCAGGAGTGTAGGGTTGAAGTCCTCGGAGCACGAGACCCGAAGATCGAAAGACTTATGACCAATACGGAGCAAAGGGAAGAAACCGTCGGGGGACCGCTTTTTACCCCAGGACGAGAAAACTGAGTCCGGGGCATTCCCGCTCGCGTTTTCTTGGGACGAGCACCGGAAGTCCTCGAGCTCAGCCCGTTTCCTTCGCTGCAAGTGCATTTCCAGTGGTTTCTGACACCGGACGAGCGTTCGCCACTCGTTGGAAGCTTCGGCCATCTTTTGGACCGTTTTGGGTCGCACCACAGTTCCCCCTCCAACGAGCTCGCTTCCCGACCTATACCTCCGGAAAACGTGTCAGGGAGCATGCCAGGAGTGTGGGTTGAAGTCCTCGGAGCACGAGACCCGAAGATCGAAAGACTTATGACCAATACGGAGCAAAGGGAAGAAACCGTCGGGGGACCGCTTTTTACCCCAGGACGAGAAAACTGAGTCCGGGGCATTCCCGCTAGCGTTTTCTTGGGACGAGCACCGGAAGTCCTCGAGCTCAGCCCGTTTCCTTCGCTGCAAGTGCATTTCCAGTGGTTTCTGACACCGGACGAGCGTTCGCCACTCGTTGGAAGCTTCGGCCATCTTTTGGACCGTTTTGGGTCGCACCACAGTTCTCCCTCCAACGAGCTCGCTTCCCGACCTATACCTCCGGAAAACGTGTCAGGGAGCATGCCAGGAGTGTGGGTTGAAGTCCTCGGAGCACGAGACCCGAAGATCGAAAGAGTTATGACCAATACGGAGCAAAGGGAAGAAACCGTCGGGGGACCGCTTTTTACCCCAGGACGAGAAAACTGAGTCCGGGGCATTCCCGCTCGCGTTTTCTTGGGACGAGCACCGGAAGTCCTCGAGCTCAGCCCGTTTCCTTCGCTGCAAGTGCATTTCCAGTGGTTTCTGACACCGGACGAGCGTTCGCCACTCGTTGGAAGCTTCGGCCATCTTTTGGACCGTTTTGGGTCGCACCACAGTTCTCCCTCCAACGAGCTCGCTTCCCGACCTATACCTCCGGAAAACGTGTCAGGGAGCATGCCAGGAGTGTGGGTTGAAGTCCTCGGAGCACGAGACCCGAAGATCGAAAGACTTATGACCAATACGGAGCAAAGGGAAGAAACCGTCGGGGGACCGCTTTTTACCCCAGGACGAGAAAACTGAGTCCGGGACATTCCATCTCGCGTTTTCTTGGGACGAGCACCGGAAGTCCTCGAGCTCAGCCCGTTTCCTTCGCTGCAAGTGCATTTCCAGTGGTTTCTGACACCGGACGAGCGTTCGCCACTCGTTGGAAGCTTCGGCCATCTTTTGGACCGTTTTGGGTCGCACCACAGTTCTCCCTCCAACGAGCTCGCTTGCCGACCTATACCTCCGGAAAACGTGTCAGGGAGCATGCCAGGAGTGTAGGGTTGAAGTCCTCGGAGCACGAGACCCGAAGATCGAAAGACTTATGACCAATACGGAGCAAAGGGAAGAAACCGTCGGGGGACCGCTTTTTACCCCAGGACGAGAAAACTGAGTCCGGGGCATTCCCGCTCGCGTTTTCTTGGGACGAGCACCGGAAGTCCTCGAGCTCAGCCCGTTTCCTTCGCTGCAAGTGCATTTCCAGTGGTTTCTGACACCGGACGAGCGTTCGCCACTCGTTGGAAGCTTCGGCCATCTTTTGGACCGTTTTGGGTCGCACCACAGTTCCCCCTCCAACGAGCTCGCTTCCCGACCTATACCTCCGGAAAACGTGTCAGGGAGCATGCCAGGAGTGTGGGTTGAAGTCCTCGGAGCACGAGACCCGAAGATCGAAAGACTTATGACCAATACGGAGCAAAGGGAAGAAACCGTCGGGGGACCGCTTTTTACCCCAGGACGAGAAAACTGAGTCCGGGGCATTCCCGCTAGCGTTTTCTTGGGACGAGCACCGGAAGTCCTCGAGCTCAGCCCGTTTCCTTCGCTGCAAGTGCATTTCCAGTGGTTTCTGACACCGGACGAGCGTTCGCCACTCGTTGGAAGCTTCGGCCATCTTTTGGACCGTTTTGGGTCGCACCACAGTTCTCCCTCCAACGAGCTCGCTTCCCGACCTATACCTCCGGAAAACGTGTCAGGGAGCATGCCAGGAGTGTGGGTTGAAGTCCTCGGAGCACGAGACCCGAAGATCGAAAGACTTATGACCAATACGGAGCAAAGGGAAGAAACCGTCGGGGGACCGCTTTTTACCCCAGGACGAGAAAACTGAGTCCGGGGCATTCCCGCTCGCGTTTTCTTGGGACGAGCACCGGAAGTCCTCGAGCTCAGCCCGTTTCCTTCGCTGCAAGTGCATTTCCAGTGGTTTCTGACACCGGACGAGCGTTCGCCACTCGTTGGAAGCTTCGGCCATCTTTTGGACCGTTTTGGGTCGCACCACAGTTCTCCCTCCAACGAGCTCGCTTCCCGACCTATACCTCCGGAAAACGTGTCAGGGAGCATGCCAGGAGTGTGGGTTGAAGTCCTCGGAGCACGAGACCCGAAGATCGAAAGACTTATGACCAATACGGAGCAAATGGAAGAAACCGTCGGGGGACCGCTTTTTACCCCAGGACGAGAAAACTGAGTCCGGGGCATTCCCGCTCGCGTTTTCTTGGGACGAGCACCGGAAGTCCTCGAGCTCAGCCCGTTTCCTTCGCTGCAAGTGCATTTCCAGGTGTTTCTGACACCGGACGAGCGTTCGCCACTCGTTGGAAGCTTCGGCCATCTTTTGGACCGTTTTGGGTCGCACCACAGTTCTCCCTCCAACGAGCTCGCTTCCCGACCTATACCTCCGGAAAACGTGTCAGGGAGCATGCCAGGAGTGTGGGTTGAAGTCCTCGGAGCACGAGACCCGAAGATCGAAAGACTTATGACCAATACGGAGCTAAGGGAAGAAACCGTCGGGGGACCGCTTTTTACCCCAGGACGAGAAAACTGAGTCCGGGGCATTCCCGCTCGCGTTTTCTTGGGACGAGCACCGGAAGTCCTCGAGCTCAGCCCGTTTCCTTCGCTGCAAGTGCATTTCCAGTGGTTTCTGACACCGGACGAGCGTTCGCCACTCGTTGGAAGCTTCGGCCATCTTTTGCACCGTTTTGGGTCGCACCACAGTTCTCCCTCCAACGAGCTCGCTTCACGACCTATACCTCCGGAAAACGTGTCAGGGAGCATGCCAGGAGTGTGGGTTGAAGTCCTCGGAGCACGAGACCCGAAGATCGAAAGACTTATGACCAATACGGAGCAAAGGGAAGAAACCGTCGGGGGACCGCTTTTTACCCCAGGACGAGAAAACTGAGTCCGGGGCATTCCCGCTTGCGTTTTCTTGGGACGAGCACCGGAAGTCCTCGAGCTCAGCCCGTTTCCTTCGCTGCAAGTGCATTTCCAGTGGTTTCTGACACCGGACGAGCGTTCGCCACTCGTTGGAAGCTTCGGCCATCTTTTGGACCGTTTTGGGTCGCACCACAGTTCTCCCTCCAACGAGCTCGCTTCCCGACCTATACCTCCGGAAAACGTGTCAGGGAGCATGCCAGGAGTGTGGGTTGAAGTCCTCGGAGCACGAGACCCGAAGATCGAAAGAGTTATGACCAATACGGAGCAAAGGGAAGAAACCGTCGGGGGACCGCTTTTTACCCCAGGACGAGAAAACTGAGTCCGGGGCATTCCCGCTCGCGTTTTCTTGGGACGAGCACCGGAAGTCCTCGAGCTCAGCCCGTTTCCTTCGCTGCAAGTGCATTTCCAGTGGTTTCTGACACCGGACGAGCGTTCGCCACTCGTTGGAAGCTTCGGCCATCTTTTGGACCGTTTTGGGTCGCACCACAGTTCTCCCTCCAACGAGCTCGCTTCCCGACCTATACCTCCGGAAAACGTGTCAGGGAGCATGCCAGGAGTGTGGGTTGAAGTCCTCGGAGCACGAGACCCGAAGATCGAAAGACTTATGACCAATACGGAGCAAAGGGAAGAAACCGTCGGGGGACCGCTTTTTACCCCAGGACGAGAAAACTGAGTCCGGGACATTCCATCTCGCGTTTTCTTGGGACGAGCACCGGAAGTCCTCGAGCTCAGCCCGTTTCCTTCGCTGCAAGTGCATTTCCAGTGGTTTCTGACACCGGACGAGCGTTCGCCACTCGTTGGAAGCTTCGGCCATCTTTTGGACCGTTTTGGGTCGCACCACAGTTCTCCCTCCAACGAGCTCGCTTCCCGACCTATACCTCCGGAAAACGTGTCAGGGAGCATGCCAGGAGTGTGGGTTGAAGTCCTCGGAGCACGAGACCCGAAGATCGAAAGACTTATGACCAATACGGAGCAAATGGAAGAAACCGTCGGGGGACCGCTTTTTACCCCAGGACGAGAAAACTGAGTCCGGGGCATTCCCGCTCGCGTTTTCTTGGGACGAGCACCGGAAGTCCTCGAGCTCAGCCCGTTTCCTTCGCTGCAAGTGCATTTCCAGTGGTTTCTGACACCGGACGAGCGTTCGCCACTCGTTGGAAGCTTCGGCCATCTTTTGGACCGTTTTGGGTCGCACCACAGTTCTCCCTCCAACGAGCTCGCTTCCCGACCTATACCTCCGGAAAACGTGTCAGGGAGCATGCCAGGAGTGTGGGTTGAAGTCCTCGGAGCACGAGACCCGAAGATCGAAAGACTTATGACCAATACGGAGCAAAGGGAAGAAACCGTCGGGGGACCGCTTTTTACCCCAGGACGAGAAAACTGAGTCCGGGACATTCCATCTCGCGTTTTCTTGGGACGAGCACCGGAAGTCCTCGAGCTCAGCCCGTTTCCTTCGCTGCAAGTGCATTTCCAGTGGTTTCTGACACCGGACGAGCGTTCGCCACTCGTTGGAAGCTTCGGCCATCTTTTGGACCGTTTTGGGTCGCACCACAGTTCCCCCTCCAACGAGCTCGCTTCCCGACCTATACCTCCGGAAAACGTGTCAGGGAGCATGCCAGGAGTGTGGGTTGAAGTCCTCGGAGCACGAGACCCGAAGATCGAAAGACTTATGACCAATACGGAGCAAAGGGAAGAAACCGTCGGGGGACCGCTTTTTACCCCAGGACGAGAAAACTGAGTCCGGGGCATTCCCGCTAGCGTTTTCTTGGGACGAGCACCGGAAGTCCTCGAGCTCAGCCCGTTTCCTTCGCTGCAAGTGCATTTCCAGTGGTTTCTGACACCGGACGAGCGTTCGCCACTCGTTGGAAGCTTCGGCCATCTTTTGGACCGTTTTGGGTCGCACCACAGTTCTCCCTCCAACGAGCTCGCTTCCCGACCTATACCTCCGGAAAACGTGTCAGGGAGCATGCCAGGAGTGTGGGTTGAAGTCCTCGGAGCACGAGACCCGAAGATCGAAAGACTTATGACCAATACGGAGCAAAGGGAAGAAACCGTCGGGGGACCGCTTTTTACCCCAGGACGAGAAAACTGAGTCCGGGGCATTCCCGCTCGCGTTTTCTTGGGACGAGCACCGGAAGTCCTCGAGCTCAGCCCGTTTCCTTCGCTGCAAGTGCATTTCCAGTGGTTTCTGACACCGGACGAGCGTTCGCCACTCGTTGGAAGCTTCGGCCATCTTTTGGACCGTTTTGGGTCGCACCACAGTTCTCCCTCCAACGAGCTCGCTTCCCGACCTATACCTCCGGAAAACGTGTCAGGGAGCATGCCAGGAGTGTGGGTTGAAGTCCTCGGAGCACGAGACCCGAAGATCGAAAGACTTATGACCAATACGGAGCAAATGGAAGAAACCGTCGGGGGACCGCTTTTTACCCCAGGACGAGAAAACTGAGTCCGGGGCATTCCCGCTCGCGTTTTCTTGGGACGAGCACCGGAAGTCCTCGAGCTCAGCCCGTTTCCTTCGCTGCAAGTGCATTTCCAGTGGTTTCTGACACCGGACGAGCGTTCGCCACTCGTTGGAAGCTTCGGCCATCTTTTGGACCGTTTTGGGTCGCACCACAGTTCTCCCTCCAACGAGCTCGCTTCCCGACCTATACCTCCGGAAAACGTGTCAGGGAGCATGCCAGGAGTGTGGGTTGAAGTCCTCGGAGCACGAGACCCGAAGATCGAAAGACTTATGACCAATACGGAGCAAAGGGAAGAAACCGTCGGGGGACCGCTTTTTACCCCAGGACGAGAAAACTGAGTCCGGGACATTCCATCTCGCGTTTTCTTGGGACGAGCACCGGAAGTCCTCGAGCTCAGCCCGTTTCCTTCGCTGCAAGTGCATTTCCAGTGGTTTCTGACACCGGACGAGCGTTCGCCACTCGTTGGAAGCTTCGGCCATCTTTTGGACCGTTTTGGGTCGCACCACAGTTCCCCCTCCAACGAGCTCGCTTCCCGACCTATACCTCCGGAAAACATGTCAGGGAGCATGCCAGGAGTGTGGGTTGAAGTCCTCGGAGCACGAGACCCGAAGATCGAAAGACTTATGACCAATACGGAGCAAAGGGAAGAAACCGTCGGGGGACCGCTTTTTACCCCAGGACGAGAAAACTGAGTCCGGGGCATTCCCGCTAGCGTTTTCTTGGGACGAGCACCGGAAGTCCTCGAGCTCAGCCCGTTTCCTTCGCTGCAAGTGCATTTCCAGTGGTTTCTGACACCGGACGAGCGTTCGCCACTCGTTGGAAGCTTCGGCCATCTTTTGGACCGTTTTGGGTCGCACCACAGTTCTCCCTCCAACGAGCTCGCTTCCCGACCTATACCTCCGGAAAACGTGTCAGGGAGCATGCCAGGAGTGTGGGTTGAAGTCCTCGGAGCACGAGACCCGAAGATCGAAAGACTTATGACCAATACGGAGCAAAGGGAAGAAACCGTCGGGGGACCGCTTTTTACCCCAGGACGAGAAAACTGAGTCCGGGGCATTCCCGCTCGCATTTTCTTGGGACGAGCACCGGAAGTCCTCGAGCTCAGCCCGTTTCCTTCGCTGCAAGTGCATTTCCAGTGGTTTCTGACACCGGACGAGCGTTCGCCACTCGTTGGAAGCTTCGGCCATCTTTTGGACCGTTTTGGGTCGCACCACAGTTCTCCCTCCAACGAGCTCGCTTCCCGACCTATACCTCCGGAAAACGTGTCAGGGAGCATGCCAGGAGTGTGGGTTGATGTCCTCGGAGCACGAGACCCGAAGATCGAAAGACTTATGACCAATACGGAGCAAATGGAAGAAACCGTCGGGGGACCGCTTTTTACGCCAGGACGAGAAAACTGAGTCCGGGGCATTCCCGCTCGCGTTTTCTTGGGACGAGCACCGGAAGTCCTCGAGCTCAGCCCGTTTCCTTCGCTGCAAGTGCATTTCCAGTGGTTTCTGACACCGGACGAGCGTTCGCCACTCGTTGGAAGCTTCGGCCATCTTTTGGACCGTTTTGGGTCGCACCACAGTTCTCCCTCCAACGAGCTCGCTTCCCGACCTATACCTCCGGAAAACGTGTCAGGGAGCATGCCAGGAGTGTGGGTTGAAGTCCTCGGAGCACGAGACCCGAAGATCGAAAGACTTATGACCAATACGGAGCAAAGGGAAGAAACCGTCGGGGGACCGCTTTTTACCCCAGGACGAGAAAACTGAGTCCGGGACATTCCATCTCGCGTTTTCTTGGGACGAGCACCGGAAGTCCTCGAGCTCAGCCCGTTTCCTTCGCTGCAAGTGCATTTCCAGTGGTTTCTGACACCGGACGAGCGTTCGCCACTCGTTGGAAGCTTCGGCCATCTTTTGGACCGTTTTGGGTCGCACCACAGTTCCCCCTCCAACGAGCTCGCTTCCCGACCTATACCTCCGGAAAACGTGTCAGGGAGCATGCCAGGAGTGTGGGTTGAAGTCCTCGGAGCACGAGACCCGAAGATCGAAAGACTTATGACCAATACGGAGCAAAGGGAAGAAACCGTCGGGGGACCGCTTTTTACCCCAGGACGAGAAAACTGAGTCCGGGGCATTCCCGCTAGCGTTTTCTTGGGACGAGCACCGGAAGTCCTCGAGCTCAGCCCGTTTCCTTCGCTGCAAGTGCATTTCCAGTGGTTTCTGACACCGGACGAGCGTTCGCCACTCGTTGGAAGCTTCGGCCATCTTTTGGACCGTTTTGGGTCGCACCACAGTTCTCCCTCCAACGAGCTCGCTTCCCGACCTATACCTCCGGAAAACGTGTCAGGGAGCATGCCAGGAGTGTGGGTTGAAGTCCTCGGAGCACGAGACCCGAAGATCGAAAGACTTATGACCAATACGGAGCAAAGGGAAGAAACCGTCGGGGGACCGCTTTTTACCCCAGGACGAGAAAACTGAGTCCGGGGCATTCCCGCTCGCGTTTTCTTGGGACGAGCACCGGAAGTCCTCGAGCTCAGCCCGTTTCCTTCGCTGCAAGTGCATTTCCAGTGGTTTCTGACACCGGACGAGCGTTCGCCACTCATTGGAAGCTTCGGCCATCTTTTGGACCGTTTTGGGTCGCACCACAGTTCTCCCTCCAACGAGCTCGCTTCCCGACCTATACCTCCGGAAAACATGTCAGGGAGCATGCCAGGAGTGTGGGTTGAAGTCCTCGGAGCACGAGACCCGAAGAACGAAAGACTTATGACCAATACGGAGCAAAGGGAAGACACCGTCGGGGGACCGCTTTTTACCCCAGGACGAGAAAACTGAGTCCGGGGCATTCCCGCTCGCGTTTTCTTGGGACGAGCACCGGAAGTCCTCGAGCTCAGCCTGTTTCCTTCGCTGCAAATGCATTTCCAGTGGTTTCTGACACCGGACGAGCGTTCGCCACTCGTTGGAAGCTTCGGCCATCTTTTGGACCGTTTTGGGTCGCACCACAGTTCTCCCTCCAACGAGCTCGCTTCCCGACCTATACCTCCGGAAAACGTGTCAGGGAGCATGCCAGGAGTGTGGGTTGAAGTCCTCGGAGCACGAGACCCGAAGATCGAAAGACTTATGACCAATACGGAGCAAAGGGAAGAAACCGTCGGGGGACCGCTTTTTACCCCAGGACGAGAAAACTGAGTCCGGGGCATTCCCGCTCGCGTTTTCTCGGGACGAGCACCGGAAGTCCTCGAGCTCAGCCCGTTTCCTTCGCTGCAAGTGCATTTCCAGTGGTTTCTGACACCGGACGAGCGTTCGCCACTCGTTGGAAGCTTCGGCCATCTTTTGGACCGTTTTGGGTCGCGCCACAGTTCTCCCTCCAACGAGCTCGCTTCCCGCCCTATACCTCCGGAAATCGTGTCAGGGAGCATGCCAGGAGTGTGGGTTGAAGTCCTCGGAGCACGAGACCCGAAGATCGAAAGACTTATGACCAATACGGAGCAAAGGGAAGAAACCGTCGGGGGACTGCTTTTTACCCCAGGACGAGAAAACTGAGTCCGGGACATTCCATCTCGCGTTTTCTTGGGACGAGCACCGGAAGTCCTCGAGCTCAGCCCGTTTCCTTCGCTGCAAGTGCATTTCCAGTGGTTTCTGACACCAGACGAGCGTTCGCCACTCGTTGGAAGCTTCGGCCATCTTTTGGACCGTTTTGGGTCGCACCACAGTTCCCCCTCCAACGAGCTCGCTTCCCGACCTATACCTCCGGAAAACGTGTCAGGGAGCATGCCAGGAGTGTGGGTTGAAGTCCTCGGAGCACGAGACCCGAAGATCGAAAGACTTATGACCAATACGGAGCAAAGGGAAGAAACCGTCGGGGGACCGCTTTTTACCCCAGGACGAGAAAACTGAGTCCGGGGCATTCCCGCTAGCGTTTTCTTGGGACGAGCACCGGAAGTCCTCGAGCTCAGCCCGTTTCCTTCGCTGCAAGTGCATTTCCAGTGGTTTCTGACACCGGACGAGCGTTCGCCACTCGTTGGAAGCTTCGGCCATCTTTTGGACCGTTTTGGGTCGCACCACAGTTCTCCCTCCAACGAGCTCGCTTCCCGACCTATACCTCCGGAAAACGTGTCAGGGAGCATGCCAGGAGTGTGGGTTGAAGTCCTCGGAGCACGAGACCCGAAGATCGAAAGACTTATGACCAATACGGAGCAAAGGGAAGAAACCGTCGGGGGACCGCTTTTTACCCCAGGACGAGAAAACTGAGTCCGGGGCATTCCCGCTCGCATTTTCTTGGGACGAGCACCGGAAGTCCTCGAGCTCAGCCCGTTTCCTTCGCTGCAAGTGCATTTCCAGTGGTTTCTGACACCGGACGAGCGTTCGCCACTCGTTGGAAGCTTCGGCCATCTTTTGGACCGTTTTGGGTCGCACCACAGTTCTCCCTCCAACGAGCTCGCTTCCCGACCTATACCTCCGGAAAACGTGTCAGGGAGCATGCCAGGAGTGTGGGTTGAAGTCCTCGGAGCACGAGACCCGAAGATCGAAAGACTTATGACCAATACGGAGCAAATGGAAGAAACCGTCGGGGGACCGCTTTTTACGCCAGGACGAGAAAACTGAGTCCGGGGCATTCCCGCTCGCGTTTTCTTGGGACGAGCACCGGAAGTCCTCGAGCTCAGCCCGTTTCCTTCGCTGCAAGTGCATTTCCAGTGGTTTCTGACACCGGACGAGCGTTCGCCACTCGTTGGAAGCTTCGGCCATCTTTTGGACCGTTTTGGGTCGCACCACAGTTCTCCCTCCAACGAGCTCGCTTCCCGACCTATACCTCCGGAAAACGTGTCAGGGAGCATGCCAGGAGTGTGGGTTGAAGTCCTCGGAGCACGAGACCCGAAGATCGAAAGACTTATGACCAATACGGAGCAAAGGGAAGAAACCGTCGGGGGACCGCTTTTTACCCCAGGACGAGAAAACTGAGTCCGGGACATTCCATCTCGCGTTTTCTTGGGACGAGCACCGGAAGTCCTCGAGCTCAGCCCGTTTCCTTCGCTGCAAGTGCATTTCCAGTGGTTTCTGACACCGGACGAGCGTTCGCCACTCGTTGGAAGCTTCGGCCATCTTTTGGACCGTTTTGGGTCGCACCACAGTTCCCCCTCCAACGAGCTCGCTTCCCGACCTATACCTCCGGAAAACGTGTCAGGGAGCATGCCAGGAGTGTGGGTTGAAGTCCTCGGAGCACGAGACCCGAAGATCGAAAGACTTATGACCAATACGGAGCAAAGGGAAGAAACCGTCGGGGGACCGCTTTTTACCCCAGGACGAGAAAACTGAGTCCGGGGCATTCCCGCTAGCGTTTTCTTGGGACGAGCACCGGAAGTCCTCGAGCTCAGCCCGTTTCCTTCGCTGCAAGTGCATTTCCAGTGGTTTCTGACACCGGACGAGCGTTCGCCACTCGTTGGAAGCTTCGGCCATCTTTTGGACCGTTTTGGGTCGCACCACAGTTCTCCCTCCAACGAGCTCGCTTCCCGACCTATACCTCCGGAAAACGTGTCAGGGAGCATGCCAGGAGTGTGGGTTGAAGTCCTCGGAGCACGAGACCCGAAGATCGAAAGACTTATGACCAATACGGAGCAAAGGGAAGAAACCGTCGGGGGACCGCTTTTTACCCCAGGACGAGAAAACTGAGTCCGGGGCATTCCCGCTCGCGTTTTCTTGGGACGAGCACCGGAAGTCCTCGAGCTCAGCCCGTTTCCTTCGCTGCAAGTGCATTTCCAGTGGTTTCTGACACCGGACGAGCGTTCGCCACTCATTGGAAGCTTCGGCCATCTTTTGGACCGTTTTGGGTCGCACCACAGTTCTCCCTCCAACGAGCTCGCTTCCCGACCTATACCTCCGGAAAACATGTCAGGGAGCATGCCAGGAGTGTGGGTTGAAGTCCTCGGAGCACGAGACCCGAAGAACGAAAGACTTATGACCAATACGGAGCAAAGGGAAGACACCGTCGGGGGACCGCTTTTTACCCCAGGACGAGAAAACTGAGTCCGGGGCATTCCCGCTCGCGTTTTCTTGGGACGAGCACCGGAAGTCCTCGAGCTCAGCCTGTTTCCTTCGCTGCAAATGCATTTCCAGTGGTTTCTGACACCGGACGAGCGTTCGCCACTCGTTGGAAGCTTCGGCCATCTTTTGGACCGTTTTGGGTCGCACCACAGTTCTCCCTCCAACGAGCTCGCTTCCCGACCTATACCTCCGGAAAACGTGTCAGGGAGCATGCCAGGAGTGTGGGTTGAAGTCCTCGGAGCACGAGACCCGAAGATCGAAAGACTTATGACCAATACGGAGCAAAGGGAAGAAACCGTCGGGGGACCGCTTTTTACCCCAGGACGAGAAAACTGAGTCCGGGGCATTCCCGCTCGCGTTTTCTCGGGACGAGCACCGGAAGTCCTCGAGCTCAGCCCGTTTCCTTCGCTGCAAGTGCATTTCCAGTGGTTTCTGACACCGGACGAGCGTTCGCCACTCGTTGGAAGCTTCGGCCATCTTTTGGACCGTTTTGGGTCGCGCCACAGTTCTCCCTCCAACGAGCTCGCTTCCCGCCCTATACCTCCGGAAATCGTGTCAGGGAGCATGCCAGGAGTGTGGGTTGAAGTCCTCGGAGCACGAGACCCGAA
Source organism: Cucumis melo (assembly GCF_025177605.1). Classification (NCBI taxonomy): domain Eukaryota; kingdom Viridiplantae; phylum Streptophyta; class Magnoliopsida; order Cucurbitales; family Cucurbitaceae; genus Cucumis; species Cucumis melo. Next base: position 20,842,324 of record NC_066863.1, on the reverse strand, counting down.
GATCGAAAGACTTATGACCAATACGGAGCAAAGGGAAGAAACCGTCGGGGGACTGCTTTTTACCCCAGGACGAGAAAACTGAGTCCGGGACATTCCATCTCGCGTTTTCTTGGGACGAGCACCGGAAGTCCTCGAGCTCAGCCCGTTTCCTTCGCTGCAAGTGCATTTCCAGTGGTTTCTGACACCAGACGAGCGTTCGCCACTCGTTGGAAGCTTCGGCCATCTTTTGGACCGTTTTGGGTCGCACCACAGTTCCCCCTCCAACGAGCTCGCTTCCCGACCTATACCTCCGGAAAACGTGTCAGGGAGCATGCCAGGAGTGTGGGTTGAAGTCCTCGGAGCACGAGACCCGTAGATCGAAAGACTTATGACCAATACGGAGCAAAGGGAAGAAACCGTCGGGGGACCGCTTTCTACCCCAGGACGAGAAAACTGAGTCCGGGGCATTCCCGCTAGCGTTTTCTTGGGACGAGCACCGGAAGTCCTCGAGCTCAGCCCGTTTCCTTCGCTGCAAGTGCATTTCCAGTGGTTTCTGACACCGGACGAGCGTTCGCCACTCGTTGGAAGCTTCGGCCATCTTTTGGACCGTTTTGGGTCGCACCACAGTTCTCCCTCCAACGAGCTCGCTTCCCGACCTATACCTCCGGAAAACGTGTCAGGGAGCATGCCAGGAGTGTGGGTTGAAGTCCTCGGAGCACGAGACCCGAAGATCGAAAGACTTATGACCAATACGGAGCAAAGGGAAGAAACCGTCGGGGGACCGCTTTTTACCCCAGGACGAGAAAACTGAGTCCGGGGCATTCCCGCTCGCGTTTTCTTGGGACGAGCACCGGAAGTCCTCGAGCTCAGCCCGTTTCCTTCGCTGCAAGTGCATTTCCAGTGGTTTCTGACACCGGACGAGCGTTCGCCACTCGTTGGAAGCTTCGGCCATCTTTTGGACCGTTTTGGGTCGCGCCACAGTTCTCCCTCCAACGAGCTCGCTTCCCGACCTATACCTCCGGAAATCGTGTCAGGGAGCATGCCAGGAGTGTGGGTTGAAGTCCTCGGAGCACGAGACCCGAAGATCGAAAGACTTATGACGAATACGGAGCAAAGGGAAGAAACCGTCGGGGGACCGCTTTTTACCCCAGGACGAGAAAACTGAGTCCTGGGCATTCCCGCTCGCGTTTTCTCGGGACGAGCACCGGAAGTCCTCGAGCTCAGCCCGTTTCCTTCGCTGCAAGTGCATTTCCAGTGGTTTCTGACACCGGACGAGCGTTCGCCATTCGTTGGAAGCTTCGGCCATCTTTTGGACCGTTTTGGGTCGCACCACAGTTCTCCCTCCAACGAGCTCGCTTCCCGACCTATACCTCCGGAAAACGTGTCAGGGAGCATGCCAGGAGTGTGGGTTGAAGTCCTCGGAGCACGAGACCCGAAGATCGAAAGACTTATGACCAATACGGAGCAAAGGGAAGAAACCGTCGGGGGACCGCTTTTTACCCAAGGACGAGAAAACTGAGTCCGGGGCATTCCCGCTCGCGTTTTCTTGGGACGAGCACCGGAAGTCCTCGAGCTCAGCCCGTTTCCTTCGCTGCAAGTCCATTTCCAGTGGTTTCTGACACCGGACGAGCGTTCGCCACTCGTTGGAAGCTTCGGCCATCTTTTGGACCGTTTTGGGTCGCACCACAGTTCTCCCTCCAACGAGCTCGCTTCCCGACCTATACCTCCGGAAAACGTGTCAGGGAGCATGCCGGGAGTGTGGGTTGAAGTCCTCGGAGCACGAGACCCGAAGATCGAAAGACTTATGACCAATACGGAGCAAAGGGAAGAAAATGTCGGGGGACCGCTTTTTACCCCAGGACGAGAAAACTGAGTCCGGGGCATTCCCGCTCGCGTTTTCTTGGGACGAGCACCGGAAGTCCTCGAGCTCAGCCCGTTTCCTTCCCTGCAAGTGCATTTCCAGTGGTTTCTGACACCGGACGAGCGTTCGCCACTCGTTGGAAGCTTCGGCCATCTTTTGGACCGTTTTGGGTCGCACCACATTTCTCCCTCCAACGAGCTCGCTTCCCGACCTATACCTCCGGAAAACGTGTCAGGGAGCATGCCAGGAGTGTGGGTTGAAGTCCTCGGAGCACGAGACCCGAAGATCGAAAGACTTATGACCAATACGGAGCAAAGGGAAGAAACCGTCGGGGGACCGCTTTTTACCCCAGAACGAGAAAACTGAGTCCGGGGCATTCCCGCTCGCGTTTTCTCGGGACGAGCACCGGAAGTCCTCGAGCTCAGCCCGTTTCCTTCGCTGCAAGTGCATTTCCAGTGGTTTCTGACACCGGACGAGCGTTCGCCACTCGTTGGAAGCTTCGGCTATCTTTTTGACCGTTTTGGGTCGCACCACAGTTCTCCCTCCAACGAGCTCGCTTCCCGACCTATACCTCCGGAAAACGTGTCAGGGAGCATGCCAGGAGTGTGGGTTGAAGTCCTCGGAGCACGAGACCCGAAGATTGAAAGACTTATGACCAATACGGAGCAAAGGGAAGAAACCGTCGGGGGACCGCTTTTTACCCCAGGACGAGAAAACTGAGTCCGGGGCATTCCCGCTCGCGTTTTCTCGAGACGAGCACGGGAAGTCCTCGAGCTCAGCCCGTTTCCTTCGCTGCAAGTGCATTTGCAGTGGTTTCTGACACCGGACGAGCGTTCGCCACTCGTTGGAAGCTTCGGCCATCTTTTGGACCGTTTTGGGTCGCACCACAGTTCTCCCTCCAACGAGCTCGCTTCCCGACCTATACCTCCGGAAAACGTGTCAGGGAGCATGCCAGGAGTGTGGGTTGAAGTCCTCGGAGCACGAGACCCGAAGATCGAAAGACTTATGACCAATACGGAGCAAAGGGAAGAAACCGTCGGGGGACCGCTTTTTACCCCAGAACGAGAAAACTGAGTCCGGGGCATTCCCGCTCGCGTTTTCTTGGGACGAGCACCGGAAGTCCTCGAGCTCAGCCCGTTTCCTTCGCCCCAAGTGCATTTCCAGTGGTTTCTGACACCGGACGAGCGTTCGCCACTCGTTGGAAGCTTCGGCCATCTTTTGGACCGTTTTGGGTCGCACCACAGTTCTCCCTCAAACGAGCTCGCTTCCCGACCTATACCTCCGGAAAACGTGTCAGGGAGCATGCCAGGAGTGTGGGTTGAAGTCCTCGGAGCATGAGACCCGAAGATCGAAAGACTTATGACCAATACGAAGCAAAGGGAAGAAACCGTCGGGGACCGCTTTTTACCCCAGGACGAGAAAACTGAGTCCGGGGCATTCCCGCTCGCGTTTTCTTGGGACGAGCACCGGAAGTCCTCGAGCTCAGCCCGTTTCCTTCGCCCCAAGTGCATTTCCAGTGGTTTCTGACACCGGACGAGCGTTCGCCACTCGTTGGAAGCTTCGGCCATCTTTTGGACCGTTTTGGGTCGCACCACAGTTATCCCTCCAACGAGCTCGCTTCCCGACCTATACCTCCGGAAAATGTGTCAGGGACCATGCCAGGAGTGTGGGTTGAAGTCCTCGGAGCACGAGACCCGAAGATCGAAAGACTTATGACCAATACGGAGCAAAGGGAAGAAACCGTCGGGGGACCGCTTTTTACCCCAGGACGAGAAAACTGAGTCCGGGGCATTCCCGCTCGCGTTTTCTTGGGACGAGCACCGGAAGTCCTCGAGCTCAGCCCGTTTCCTTCGCTGCAAGTGCATTTCCAGTGGTTTCTGACACCGGACGAGCGTTCGCCACTCGTTGGAAGCTTCGGCCATCTTTTGGACCGTTTTGGGTCGCACCACAGTTCTCCCTCCAACGAGCTCGCTTCCCGACCTATACCTCCGGAAAACGTGTCAGGGAGCATGCCAGGAGTGTGGGTTGAAGTCCTCGGAGCACGAGACCCGAAGATTGAAAGACTTATGACCAATACGGAGCAAAGGGAAGAAACCGTCGGGGGACCGCTTTTTACCCCAGGACGAGAAAACTGAGTCCGGGGCATTCCCGCTCGCGTTTTCTCGAGACGAGCACCGGAAGTCCTCGAGCTCAGCCCGTTTCCTTCGCTGCAAGTGCATTTCCAGTGGTTTCTGACACCGGACGAGCGTTCGCCACTCGTTGGAAGCTTCGGCCATCTTTTGGACCGTTTTGGGTCGCGCCACAGTTCTCCCTCCAACGAGCTCGCTTCTCGACCTATACCTCCGGAAAACGTGTCAGGGAGCATGCCAGGAGTGTGGGTTGAAGTCCTCGGAGCACGAGACCCGAAGATCGAAAGACTTATGACCAATACGGAGCAAAGGGAAGAAACCGTCGGGGGACCGCTTTTCACCCCAGGACGAGAAAACTGGGTCCGGGGCATTCAATCTCGCGTTTTCTTGGGACGAGCACCGGAAGTCCTCGAGCTCAGTCCGTTTCCTTCGCTGCAAGTGCATTTCCAGTGGTTTCTGACACCGGACGAGCGTTCGCCACTCGTTGGAAGCTTCGGCCATCTTTTGGACCGTTTTGGGTCGCGCCACAGTTCTCCCTCCAACGAGCTCGCTTCCCGACCTATACCTCCGGAAAACGTGTCAGGGAGCATGCCAGGAGTGTGGGTTGAAGTCCTCGGAGCACGAGACCCGAAGATCGAAAGACTTATGACCAATACGGAGCAAAGGGAAGAAACCGTCGGGGGACCGCTTTTTACCCCAGGACGAGAAAACTGAGTCCGGGGAATTCCCGCTCGCGTTTTCTTGGGACGAGCACCGGAAGTCCTCGAGCTCAGCCCGTTTCCTTCGCTGCAAGTGCATTTGCAGTGGTTTCTGACACCGGACGAGCGTTCGCCACTCGTTGGAAGCTTCGGCCATCTTTCGGACCGTTTTGGGTCCCACCACAGTTCTCCCTCCAACGAGCTCGCTTCCCGACCTATACCTCCGGAAAACGTGTCAGGGAGCATGCCAGGAGTGTGGGTTGAAGTCCTCGGAGCACGAGACCCGAAGATCGAAAGACTTATGACCAATACGGAGCAAAGGGAAGAAACCGTCGGGGGACCGCTTTTTACCCCAGAACGAGAAAACTGAGTCCGGGGCATTCCCGCTCGCGTTTTCTTGGGACGAGCACCGGAAGTCCTCGAGCTCAGCCCGTTTCCTTCGCCCCAAGTGCATTTCCAGTGGTTTCTGACACCGGACGAGCGTTCGCCACTCGTTGGAAGCTTCGGCCATCTTTTGGACCGTTTTGGGTCGCACCACAGTTCTCCCTCAAACGAGCTCGCTTCCCGACCTATACCTCCGGAAAACGTGTCAGGGAGCATGTCAGGAGTGTGGGTTGAAGTCCTCGGAGCATGAGACCCGAAGATCGAAAGACTTATGACCAATACGAAGCAAAGGGAAGAAACCGTCGGGGGACCGCTTTTTACCCCAAGACGAGAAAACTGAGTCCGGGGCATTCCCGCTCGCGTTTTCTTGGGACGAGCACCGGAAGTCCTCGAGCTCAGCCCGTTTCCTTCGCCCCAAGTGCATTTCCAGTGGTTTCTGACACCGGACGAGCGTTCGCCACTCGTTGGAATCTTCGGCCATCTTTTGGACCGTTTTGGGTCGCACCACAGTTATCCCTCCAACGAGCTCGCTTCCCGACCTATACCTCCGGAAAATGTGTCAGGGACCATGCCAGGAGTGTGGGTTGAAGTCCTCGGAGCACGAGACCCGAAGATCGAAAGACTTATGACCAATACGGAGCAAAGGGAAGAAACCGTCGGGGGACCGCTTTTTACCCCAGGACGAGAAAACTGAGTCCGGGGCATTCCCGCTCGCGTTTTCTTGGGACGAGCACCGGAAGTCCTCGAGCTCAGCCCGTTTCCTTCGCTGCAAGTGCATTTCCAGTGGTTTCTGACACCGGACGAGCGTTCGCCACTCGTTGGAAGCTTCGGCCATCTTTTGGACCGTTTTGGGTCGCACCACAGTTCTCCCTCCAACGAGCTCGCTTCCCGACCTATACCTCCGGAAAACGTGTCAGGGAGCATGCCAGGAGTGTGGGTTGAAGTCCTCGGAGCACGAGACCCGAAGATCGAAAGACTTATGACCAATACGGAGCAAAGGGAAGAAACCGTCGGGGGACCGCTTTTTACCCCAGGACGAGAAAACTGAGTCCGGGGCATTCCCGCTCGCGTTTTCTTGGGACGAGCACCGGAAGTCCTCGAGCTCAGCCCGTTTCCTTCGCCCCAAGTGCATTTCCAGTGGTTTCTGACACCGGACGAGCGTTCGCCACTCGTTGGAAGCTTCGGCCATCTTTTGGACCGTTTTGGGTCGCACCAAAGTTCTCCCTCCAACGAGCTCGCTTCCCGACCTATACCTCCGGAAAACGTGTCAGGGAGCATGCCAGGAGTGTGGGTTGAAGTCCTCAGAGCACGAGACCCGAAGATCGAAAGACTTATCACCAATACGGAGCAAAGGGAAGAAACCGTCGGGGGACCGCTTTTTACCCCAGGACGAGAAAACTGAGTACGGGGCATTCCCGCTCGCGTTTTCTTGGGCAAGCACCGGAAGTCCTCGAGCACAGCCCGTTTCCTTCGCTGCAAGTGCATTTCCAGTGGTTTCTGACACCGGACGAGCGTTCGCCACTCGTTGGAAGCTTCGGCCATCTTTTGGACCGTTTTGGGTCGCATCACAGTTCTCCCTCCAACGAGCTCGCTTCCCGACCTATACCTCCGGAAAACGTGTCAGGGAGCATGCCAGGAGTGTGGGTTGAACTCCTCGGAGCACGAGACCCGAAGATCGAAAGACTTATGACTAATACGGAGCAAAGGGAAGAAACCGTCGGGGGACCGCTTTTTACCCCAGGACGAGAAAACTGAGTCCGGGGCATTCCCGCTCGCGTTTTCTTGGGACGAGCACCGGAAGTCCTCGAGCTCAGCCCGTTTCCTTCGCTGCAAGTGCATTTCCAGTGGTTTCTGACACCGGACGAGCGTTCGCCACTCGTTGGAAGCTTCAGCCATCTTTTGGACAATTTTGGGTCGCACCACAGTTCTCCCTCCAACGAGCTCGCTTCCCGACCTATACCTCCGGAAAACGTGTCAGGGAGCATGCCAGGAGTGTGGGTTGAAGTCCTCGGAGCACGAGACCCGAAGATCGAAAGACTTATGACCAATACGGAGCAAAGGGAAGAAACCGTCGGGGGACCGCTTTTTACCCCAGGACGAGAAAACTGAGTCCGGGGCATTCCCGCTCGCGTTTTCTTGGGACGAGCACCGGAAGTCCTCGAGCTTAGCCCGTTTCCTTCGCTCCAAGTGCATTTCCAGTGGTTTCTGACACCGGACGAGCGTTCGCCACTCGTTGGAAGCTTCGGCCATCTTTTGGACCGTTTTGGGTCGCACCACAGTTCTCCCTCCAACGAGCTCGCTTCCCGACCTATACCTCCGGAAAACGTGTCAGGGAGCATGCCAGGAGTGTGGGTTGAAGTCCTCGGAGCACGAGACCCGAAGATCGAAAGACTTATGACCAATACGGAGCAAAGGGAAGAAACCGTCGGGGGACCGCTTTTTACCCCAGGACGAGAAAACTGAGTCCGGGGCATTCCCGCTCGCGTTTTCTCGGGACGAGCACCGGAAGTCCTCGAGCTCAGCCCGTTTCCTTCGCTGCAAGTGCATTTCCAGTGGTTTCTGACACCGGACGAGCGTTCGCCACTCGTTGGAAGCTTCGGCCATCTTTTGGACCGTTTTGGGTCGCACCACAGTTCTCCCTCCAACGAGCTCGCTTCCCGACCTATACCTCCGGAAAACGTGTCAGGGAGCATGCCAGGAGTGTGGGTTGAAGTCCTCGGAGCACGAGACCCGAAGATCGAAAGACTAATGACCAATACGGAGCAAAGGGAAGAAACCGTCGGGGGACCGCTTTTTACCCCAAGACGAGAAAACTGAGTCCGGGGCATTCCCGCTCGCGTTTTCTTGGGACGAGCACCGGAAGTCCTCGAGCTCAGCCCGTTTCCTTCGCTGCAAGTGCATTTCCAGTGGTTTCTGACACCGGACGAGCGTTCGCCACTCGTTGGAAGCTTCGGCCATCTTTTGGACCGTTTTGGGTCGCACCACAGTTCTCCCTCCAACGAGCTCGCTTGCCGACCTATACCTCCGGAAAACGTGTCAGGGAGCATGCCAGGAGTGTAGGGTTGAAGTCCTCGGAGCACGAGACCCGAAGATCGAAAGACTTATGACCAATACGGAGCAAAGGGAAGAAACCGTCGGGGGACCGCTTTTTACCCCAGGACGAGAAAACTGAGTCCGGGGCATTCCCGCTCGTGTTTTCTTGGGACGAGCACCAGAAGACCTCGAGCTCAGCCCGTTTCCTTCGCTGCAAGTGCATTTCTAGTGGTTTCTGACACCGGACGAGCGTTCGCCACTCGTTGGAAGCTTCGGCCATCTTTTGGACCGTTTTGGGTCGCGCCACAGTTCTCCCTCCAACGAGTTCGCTTCCCGACCTATACCTCCGGAAAACGTGTCAGGGAGCATGCCAGGAGTGTGGGTTGAAGTCCTCGGAGCACGAGACCCGAAGATCGAAAGACTTATGACCAATACGGAGCAAAGGGAAGAAACCGTCGGGGGACCGCTTTTTACCCCAGGACGAGAAAACTGAGTCCGGGGCATTCCCGCTCGCGTTTTCTTGGGACGAGCACCGGAAGTCCTCGAGCTCAGCCCGTTTCCTTCGCTGCAAGTGCATTTCCAGTGGTTTCTGACACCGGACGAGCGTTCGCCACTCGTTGGAAGCTTCGGCCATCTTTTGGACCGTTTTGGGTCGCACCACAGTTCTCCCTCCAACGAGCTCGCTTCCCGACCTATACCTCCGGAAAACGTGTTAGGGAGCATGCCAGGAGTGTGGGTTGAAGTCCTCGGAGCACGAGACCCGAAGATCGAAAGACTTATGACCAATACGGAGCAAAGGGAAGAAACCGTCGGGGGACCGCTTTTTACCCCAGGACGAGAAAACTGAGTCCGGGGCATTCCCGCTCGCGTTTTCTTGGGACGAGCACCCGAAGTCCTCGAGCTCAGCCCGTTTCCTTCGCTGCAAGTGCAGTTCCAGTGGTTTCTGACACCGGACGAGCGTTCGCCACTCGTTGGAAGCTTCGGCCATCTTTTGGACCGTTTTGGGTTGCGCCACAGTTCTCCCTCCAACGAGCTCGCTTCCCGACCTATACCTCCGGAAAACGTGTCAGGGAGCATGCCAGGAGTGTGGATTGAAGTCCTCGGAGCACGAGACCCGAAGATCGAAAGACTTATGACCAATACGGAGCAAAGGGAAGAAACCGTCGGGGGACCGCTTTTTACCCCAGGACGAGAAAACTGAGTCCGGGGCATTCCCGCTCGCGTTTTCTTGGGACGAGCACCGGAAGTCCTCGAGTTCAGCCCGTTTCCTTCGCTGCAAGTGCATTTCCAGTGGTTTCTGACACCGGACGAGCGTTCGCCATTCGTTGGAAGCTTCGGCCATCTTTTGGACCGTTTTGGGTCGCACCACAGTTCTCCCTCCAACGAGCTAGCTTCCCGACCTATACCTCCGGAAAACGTGTCAGGGAGCATGCCAGGAGTGTGGGTTGAGGTCCTCGGAGCACGAGACCCGAAGATCGAAAGACTTATGACCAATACGGAGCAAAGGGAAGAAACCGTCGGGGGACCGCTTTTTACCCCAGGACGAGAAAACTGAGTCCCGGGCATTCCCGCTCGCGTTTTCTTGGGACGAGCACCGGAAGTCCTCGAGTTCAGCCCGTTTCCTTCACTGCAAGTGCATTTCCAGTGGTTTCTGACACCGGACGAGCGTTCGCCACTCGTTGGAAGCTTCGGCCATCTTTTGGACCGTTTTGGGTCGCACCACAGTTCTCCCTCCAACGAGCTCGCTTCCCGACCTATACCTCCGGAAAACGTGTCAGGGAGCATGCCAGGAGTGTGGGTTGAAGTCCTCGGAGCACGAGACCCGAAGATCGAAAGACTTATGACCAATACGGAGCAAAGGGAAGAAACCGTCGGGGGACCGCTTTTTACCCCAGGACGAGAAAACTGAGTCCGGGGCATTCCCGCTCTCGTTTTCTCGGGACGAGCACCGGAAGTCCTCGAGCTCAGCCCGTTTCCTTCGCTGCAAGTGCATTTCCAGTGGTTTCTGACACCGGACGAGCGTTCGCCACTCGTTGGAAGCTTCGGCCATCTTTTGGACCGTTTTGGGTCGCGCCACAGTTCTCCCTCCAACGAGCTCGCTTCCCGACCTATACCTCCGGAAAACGTGTCAGGGAGCATGCCAGGAGTGTGGGTTGAAGTCCTCGGAGCACGAGACCCGAAGATCGAAAGACTTATGACCAATACGAAGCAAAGGGAAGAAACCGTCGAGGGACCGCTTTTTACCCCAGGACGAGAAAACTGAGTCCGGGGCATTCCCGCTCGCGTTTTCTTGGGACGAGCACCGGAAGTCCTCGAGCTCAGCCCGTTTCCTTCGCTGCAAGTGCATTTCCAGTGGTTTCTGACACCGAACGAGCGTTCGCCACTCGTTGGAAGCTTCGGCCATCTTTTGGACCGATTTGGGTCGCACCACAGTTCTCCCTCCAACGAGCTCGCTTCCCGACCTATACCTCCAGAAAACGTGTCAGGGAGCATGCCAGGAGTGTGGGTTGAAGTCCTCGGAGCACGAGACCCGAAGATCGAAAGACTTATGACCAATACGGAGCAAAGGGAAGAAACCGTCGGGGGACCGCTTTTTACCCCAGGACGAGAAAACTGAGTCCGGGGCATTCCCGCTCGCGTTTTCTTGGGACGAGCACCGGAAGTCCTCGAGCTCAGCCCATTTCCTTCGCTCCAAGTGCATTTCCAGTGGTTTCTGACACCGGACGAGCGTTCGCCACTCGTTGGAAGCTTCGGCCATCTTTTGGACCGTTTTGGGTCGCACCACAGTTCTCCCTCCAACGAGCTCGCTTCCCGACCTATACCTCCGGAAAACGTGTCAGGGAGCATGCCAGGAGTGTGGGTTGAAGTCCTCGGAGCACGAGACCCGAAGATCGAAAGACTTATGACCAATACGGGGCAAAGGGAAGAAACCGTCGGGGGACCGCTTTTTACCCCAGGACGAGAAAACTGAGTCCGGGGCATTCCCGCTCGCGTTTTCTTGGGACGAGCACCGGAAGTCCTCGAGCTCAGCCCGTTTCCTTCGCTGCAAGTGCATTTCCAGTGGTTTCTGACACCGGACGAGCGTTCGCCACTCGTTGGAAGCTTCGGCCATCTTTTGGACCGTTTTGGGTCGCACCACAGTTCTCCCTCCAACGAGCTCGCTTCCCGACCTATACCTCCGGAAAACGTGTCAGGGAGCATGCCAGGAGTGTGGATTGAAGTCCTCGGAGCACGAGACCCGAAGATCGAAAGACTTATGACCAATACGGAGCAAAGGGAAGAAACCGTCGGGGGACCGCTTTTTACCCCAGGACGAGAAAACTGAGTCCGGGGCATTCCCGCTCGCGTTTTCTTGGGACGAGCACCGGAAGTCCTCGAGCTCAGCCCGTTTCCTTCGCTGCAAGTGCATTTCCAGTGGTTTCTGACACCGGACGAGCGTTCGCCACTCGTTGGAAGCTTCGGCCATCTTTTGGACCGTTTTGGGTCGCACCACAGTTCTCCCTCCAACGAGCTCGCTTCCCGACCTATACCTCCGGAAAACGTGTCAGGGAGCATGCCAGGAGTGTGGGTTGAAGTCCTCGGAGCACGAGACCCGAAGATCGAAAGACTTATGACCAATACGGAGCAAAGGGAAGAAACCGTCGGGGGACCGCTTTTTACCCCAGGACGAGAAAACTGAGTCCGGGGCATTCCCGCTCGCGTTTTCTTGGGACGAGCACCGGAAGTCCTCGAGCTCAGCCCGTTTCCTTCGCTGCAAGTGCATTTCTAGTGGTTTCTGACACCGGACGAGCGTTCGCCACTCGTTGGAAGCTTCGGCCATCTTTTGGACCGTTTTGGGTCGCACCACAGTTCTCCCTCCAACGAGCTCGCTTCCCGACCTATACCTCCGGAAAACGTGTCAGGGAGCATGCCAGGAGTGTGGGTTGAAGTCCTCGGAGCACGAGACCCGAAGATCGAAAGACTTATGACCAATACGGAGCAAAGGGAAGAAACCGTCGGGGGACCGCTTTTTACCCCAGGACGAGAAAACTGAGTCCGGGGCATTCCCGCTCGCGTTTTCTTGGGACGAGCACCGGAAGTCCTCGAGCTCAGCCCGTTTCCTTCGCTGCAAGTGCATTTCCAGTGGTTTCTGACACCGGACGAGCGTTCGCCACTCGTTGGAAGCTTCGGCCATCTTTTGGACCGTTTTGGGTCGCACCACAGTTCTCCCTCCAACGAGCTCGCTTCCCGACCTATACCTCCGGAAAACGTGTCAGGGAGCATGCCTGGAGTTTGGGTTGAAGTCCTCGGAGCACGAGACCCGAAGATCGAAAGACTTATGACCAATACGGAGCAAAGGGAAGAAACCGTCGGAGGACCGCTTTTTACCCCAGGACGAGAAAACTGAGTCCGGGGCATTCCCGCTCGCGTTTTCTTGGGACGAGCACCGGAAGTCCTCGAGCTCAGCCCGTTTCCTTCGCTGCAAGTGCATTTCCAGTGGTTTCTGACACCGGACGAGCGTTCGCCACTCGTTGGAAGCTTCGGCCATCTTTTGGACCATTTTGGGTCGCACCACAGTTCTCCCTCCAACGAGCTCGCTTCCCGACCTATACCTCCGGAAAACGTGTCAGGGAGCATGCCAGGAGTGTGGGTCTAAGTCCTCGGAGCACGAGACCCGAAGATCGAAAGACTTATGACCAATACGGGGCAAAGGGAAGAAACCGTCGGGGGACCGCTTTTTACCCCAGGACGAGAAAACTGAGTCCGGGGCATTCCCGCTCGCGTTTTCTTGGGACGAGCACCGGAAGTCCTCGAGCTCAGCCCGTTTCCTTCGCTGCAAGTGCATTTCCAGTGGTTTCTGACACCGGACGAGCGTTCGCCACTCGTTGGAAGCTTCGGCCATCTTTTGGACCGTTTTGGGTCGCACCACAGTTCTCCCTCCAACGAGCTCGCTTCCCGACCTATACCTCCGGAAAACGTGTCAGGGAGCATGCCAGGAGTGTGGGTTGAAGTCCTCGGAGCACGAGACCCGAAGATCGAAAGACTTATGACCAATACGGAGCAAAGGGAAGAAACCGTCGGGGGACCGCTTTTTACCCCAGGACGAGAAAACTGAGTCCGGGGCATTCCCGCTCGCGTTTTCTTGGGACGAGCACCGGAAGTCCTCGAGCTCAGCCCGTTTCCTTCGCTGCAAGTGCATTTCCAGTGGTTTCTGACACCGGACGAGCGTTCGCCACTCGTTGGAAGCTTCGGCCATCTTTTGGACCGTTTTGGGTCGCACCACAGTTCTCCCTCCAACGAGCTCGCTTCCCGACCTATACCTCCGGAAAACGTGTCAGGGAGCATGCCAGGAGTGTGGGTTGAAGTCCTCGGAGCACGAGACCCGAAGATCGAAAGACTTATGACCAATACGGAGCAAAGGGAAGAAACCGTCGGGGGACCGCTTTTTACCCCAGGACGAGAAAACTGAGTCCGGGGCATTCCCGCTCGCGTTTTCTTGGGACGAGCACCGGAAGTCCTCGAGCTCAGCCCGTTTCCTTCGCTGCAAGTGCATTTCCAGTGGTTTCTGACACCGGACGAGCGTTCGCCACTCGTTGGAAGCTTCGGCCATCTTTTGGACCGTTTTGGGTCGCACCAAAGTTCTCCCTCCAACGAGCTCGCTTCCCGACCTATACCTCCGGAAAACGTGTCAGGGAGCATGCCAGGAGTGTGGGTTGAAGTCCTCGGAGCACGAGACCCGAAGATCGAAAGACTTATGACAATTACCGAGCAAAGGGAAGAAACCGTCGGGGGACCGCTTTTTACCCCAGGACGAGAAAACTGAGTCCGGGGCATTCCCGCTCGCGTTTTCTCGAGACGAGCACCGGAAGTCCTCGAGCTCAGCCCGTTTCCTTCGCTGCAAGTGCATTTCCAGTGGTTTCTGACACCGGACGAGCGTTCGCCACTCGTTGGAAGCTTCGGCCATCTTTTGGACCGTTTTGGGTCGCACCAAAGTTCTCCCTCCAACGAGCTCGCTTCCCGACCTATACCTCCGGAAAACGTGTCAGGGAGCATGCCAGGAGTGTGGGTTGAAGTCCTCGGAGCACGAGACCCGAAGATCGAAAGACTTATGACCAATACGGAGCAAAGGGAAGAAACCGTCGGGGGACCGCTTTTTACCCCAGGACGAGAAAACTGAGTCCGGGGCATTCCCGCTCGCGTTTTCTTGGGACGAGCACCGGAAGTCCTCGAGCTCAGCCCGTTTCCTTCGCTGCAAGTGCATTTCCAGTGGTTTCTGACACCGGACGAGCGTTCGCCACTCGTTGGAAGCTTCAGCCATCTTTTGGACCGTTTTGGGTCGCACCGCAGTTCTCCCTCCAACGAGCTCGCTTCCCGACCTATACCTCCGGAAAACGTGTCAGGGAGCATGCCAGGAGTGTGGGTTGAAGTCCTCGGAGCACGAGACCCGAAGATCGAAAGACTTATGACCAATACGGAGCAAAGGGAAGAAACCGTCGGGGGACCGCTTTTTACCCCAGGACGAGAAAACTGAGTCCGGGGCATTCCCGCTCGCGTTTTCTTGGGACGAGCACCGGAAGTCCTCGAGCTCAGCCCGTTTCCTTCGCTGCAAGTGCATTTCCAGTGGTTTCTGACACCGGACGAGCGTTCGCCACTCGTTGGAAGCTTCGGCCATCTTTTGGACCGTTTTGGGTCGCACCACAGTTCTCCCTCCAACGAGCTCGCTTCCCGACCTATACCTCCGGAAAACGTGTCAGGGAGCATGCCAGGAGTGTGGGTTGAAGTCCTCGGAGCACGAGACCCGAAGATCGAAAGACTTATGACCAATACGGAGCAAAGGGAAGAAACCGTCGGGGACCGCTTTTTACCCCAGGACGAGAAAACTGAGTTCGGGGAATTCCCGCTCGCGTTTTCTTGGGACGAGCACCGGAAGTCCTCGAGCTCAGCCCGTTTCCTTCGCTGCAAGTGCATTTCCAGTGGTTTCTGACACCGGACGAGCGTTCGCCACTCGTTGGAAGCTTCGGCCATCTTTTGGACCGTTTTGGGTCGCACCAAAGTTCTCCCTCCAACGAGCTCGCTTCCCGACCTATACCTCCGGAAAACGTGTCAGGGAGCATGCCAGGAGTGTGGGTTGAAGTCCTCGGAGCACGAGACCCGAAGATCGAAAGACTTATGACCAATACGGAGCAAAGGGAAGAAACCGTCGGGGGACCGCTTTTTACCCCAGGACGAGAAAACTGAGTCCGGGGCATTCCCGTTCGCGTTTTCTTGGGACGAGCACCGGAAGTCGTCGAGCTCAGCCCGTTTCCTTCGCTGCAAGTGCATTTCCAGTGGTTTCTGACACCGGACGAGCGTTCGCCACTCGTTGGAAGCTTCGGCCATCTTTTGGACCGTTTTGGGTCGCACCACAGTTCTCCCTCCAACGAGCTCGCTTCCCGACCTATACCTCCGGAAAACGTGTCAGGGAGCATGCCAGGAGTGTGGGTTGAAGTCCTCGGAGCACGAGACCCGAAGATCGAAAGACTTATGACCAATACGGAGCAAAGGGAAGAAACCGTCGGGGGACCGCTTTTTACCCCAGGACGAGAAAACTGAGTCCGGGGCATTCCCGCTCGCGTTTTCTTGGGACGAGCACCGGAAGTCCTCGAGCTCAGCCCGTTTCCTTCGCTGCAAGTGCATTTCCAGTGGTTTCTGACACCGGACGAGCGTTCGCCACTCGTTGGAAGCTTCGGCCATCTTTTGGACCGTTTTGGGTCGCACCACAGTTCTCCCTCCAACGAGCTCGCTTCCCGACCTATACCTCCGGAAAACGTGTCAGGGAGCATGCCAGGAGTGTGGGTTGAAGTCCTCGGAGCACGAGACCCGAAGATCGAAAGACTTATGACCAATACGGAGCAAAGGGAAGAAACCGTCGGGGGACCGCTTTTTACCCCAGGACGAGAAAACTGAGTCCGGGGCATTCCCGCTCGCGTTTTCTTGGGACGAGCACCGGAAGTCCTCGAGCTCAGCCCGTTTCCTTCGCTGCAAGTGCATTTCCAGTGGTTTCTGACACCGGACGAGCGTTCGCCACTCGTTGGAAGCTTCGGCCATCTTTTGGACCGTTTTGGGTCGCACCACAGTTCTCCCTCCAACGAGCTCGCTTCCCGACCTATACCTCCGGAAAACGTGTCAGGGAGCATGCCAGGAGTGTGGGTTGAAGTCCTCGGAGCACGAGACCCGAAGATCGAAAGACTTATGACCAATACGGAGCAAAGGGAAGAAACCGTCGGGGACCGCTTTTTACCCCAGGACGAGAAAACTTAGTCCGGGGAATTCCCGCTCGTGTTTTCTTGGGACGAGCACCGGAAGTCCTCGAGCTCAGCCCGTTTCCTTCGCTGCAAGTGCATTTCCAGTGGTTTCTGACACCGGACGAGCGTTCGCCACTCGTTGGAAGCATCGGCCATCTTTTGGACCGTTTTGGGTCGCACCAAAGTTCTCCCTCCAACAAGCTCGCTTCCCAACCTATACCTCCGGAAAACGTGTCAGGGAGCATGCCAGGAGTGTGGGTTGAAGTCCTCGGAGCACGAGACCCGAAGATCGAAAGACTTATGACCAATACGGAGCAAAGGGAAGAAACCGTCGGGGGACCGCTTTTTACCCCAGGACGAGAAAACTGAGTCCGGGGCATTCTCGCTCGCGTTTTCTTGGGACGAGCACCGGAAGTCCTCGAGCTCAGCCCGTTTCCTTCGCTGCAAGTGCATTTCCAGTGGTTTCTGACACCGGACGAGCGTTCGCCACTCGTTGGAAGCTTCGGCCATCTTTTGGACCGTTTTGGGTCGCACCAAAGTTCTCCCTCCAACGAGCTCCCTTCCCGACCTATACCTCCGGAAAACGTGTCAGGGAGCATGCCAGGAGTGTGGGTTGAAGTCCTCGGAGCACGAGACCCGAAGATCGAAAGACTTATGACCAATACGGAGCAAAGGGAAGAAACCGTCGGGGGACCGCTTTTTACCCCAGGACGAGAAAACTGAGTCCGGGGCATTCCCGCTCGCGTTTTCTTGGGACGAGCACCGGAAGTCCTCGAGCTCAGCCCGTTTCCTTCGCTGCAAGTGCATTTCCAGTGGTTTCTGACACCGGACGAGCGTTCGCCACTCGTTGGAAGCTTCAGCCATCTTTTGGACCGTTTTGGGTCGCACCACAGTTCTCCCTCCAACGAGCTCGCTTCCCGACCTATACCTCCGGAAAACGTGTCAGGGAGCATGCCAGGAGTGTGGGTTGAAGTCCTCGGAGCACGAGACCCGAAGATCGAAAGACTTATGACCAATACGGAGCAAAGGGAAGAAACCGTCGGGGGACCGCTTTTTACCCCAGGACGAGAAAACTGAGTCCGGGGCATTCCCGCTCGCGTTTTCTTGGGACGAGCACCGGAAGTCCTCGAGCTCAGCTCGTTTCCTTCGCTGCAAGTGCATTTCCAGTGGTTTCTGACACCGGACGAGCGTTCGCCACTCGTTGGAAGCTTCGGCCATCTTTTGGACCGTTTTGGGTCGGACCACAGTTCTCCCTCCAACGAGCTCGCTTCCCGACCTATACCTCCGGAAAACGTGTCAGGGAGCATGCCAGGAGTGTGGGTTGAAGTCCTCGGAGCACGATTCCCGAAGATCGAAAGACTTATGACCAGTACGGAGCAAAGGGAAGAAACCGTCGGGGACCGCTTTTTACCCCAGGACGAGAAAACTGAGTCCGGGGAATTCCCGCTCGCGTTTTCTTGGGACGAGCACCGGAAGTCCTCGAGCTCAGCCCGTTTCCTTCGCTGCAAGTGCATTTCCAGTGGTTTCTGACACCGGACGAGCGTTCGCCACTCGTTGGAAGCTTCGGCCATCTTTTGGACCGTTTTGGGTCGCACCAAAGTTCTCCCTCCAACGAGCTCGCTTCCCGACCTATACCTCCGGAAAACGTGTCAGGGAGCATGCCAGGAGTGTGGGTTGAAGTCCTCGGAGCACGAGACCCGAAGATCGAAAGACTTATGACCAATACGGAGCAAAGGGAAGAAACCGTCGGGGGACCGCTTTTTACCCCAGGACGAGAAAACTGAGTCCGGGGCATTCCCGCTCGCGTTTTCTTGGGACGAGCACCGGAAGTCGTCGAGCTCAGCCCGTTTCCTTCGCTGCAAGTGCATTTCCAGTGGTTTCTGACACCGGACGAGCGTTCGCCACTCGTTGGAAGCTTCGGCCATCTTTTGGACCGTTTTGGGTCGCACCACAGTTCTCCCTCCAACGAGCTCGCTTCCCGACCTATACCTCCGGAAAACGTGTCAGGGAGCATGCCAGGAGTGTGGGTTGAAGTCCTCGGAGCACGAGACCCGAAGATCGAAAGACTTATGACCAATACGGAGCAAAGGGAAGAAACCGTCGGGGGACCGCTTCTTACCCCAGGACGAGAAAACTGAGTCCGGGGCATTCCCGCTCGCGTTTTCTTGGGACGAGCACCGGAAGTCCTCGAGCTCAGCCCGTTTCCTTCGCTGCAAGTGCATTTCCAGTGGTTTCTGACACCGGACGAGCGTTCGCCACTCGTTGGAAGCTTCAGCCATCTTTTGGACCGTTTTGGGTCGCACCACAGTTCTCCCTCCAACGAGCTCGCTTCCCGACCTATACCTCCGGAAAACGTGTCAGGGAGCATGCCAGGAGTGTGGGTTGAAGTCCTCGGAGCACGAGACCCGAAGATCGAAAGACTTATGACCAATACGGAGCAAAGGGAAGAAACCGTCGGGGGACCGCTTCTTACCCCAGGACGAGAAAACTGAGTCCGGGGCATTCCCGCTCGCGTTTTCTTGGGACGAGCACCGGAAGTCCTCGAGCTCAGCCCGTTTCCTTCGCTGCAAGTGCATTTCCAGTGGTTTCTGACACCGGACGAGCGTTCGCCACTCGTTGGAAGCTTCGGCCATCTTTTGGACCGTTTCGGGTCGCACCACAGTTCTCCCTCCAACGAGCTCGCTTCCCGACCTATACCTCCAGAAAACGTGTCAGGGAGCATGCCAGGAGTGTGGGTTGAAGTCCTCGGAGCACGAGACCCGAAGATCGAAAGACTTATGACCAATACGGAGCAAAGGGAAGAAACCGTCGGGGGACCGCTTTTTACCCCAGGACGAGAAAACTGAGTCCGGGGCATTCCCGCTCGCGTTTTCTTGGGACGAGCACCGGAAGTCCTCGAGCTCAGCCCGTTTCCTTCGCTGCAAGTGCATTTCCAGTGGTTTCTGACACCGGACGAGCGTTCGCCACTCGTTGGAAGCTTCGGCCATCTTTTGGACCGTTTTGGGTCGCACCACAGTTCTCCCTCTAACCAGCTCGCTTCCCGACCTATACCTCCGGAAAACGTGTCATGGAGCATGCCAGGAGTGTGGGTTGAAGTCCTCGGAGCACGAGACCCGAAGATCGAAAGACTTGTGACCAATACGGAGCAAAGGGAAGAAACCGTCGGGGGACCGCTTTTTACCCCAGGACGAGAAAACTGAGTCCGGGGCATTCCCGCTTCGTTTTCTTGGGACGAGCACCGGAAGTCCTCGAGCTCAGCCCGTTTCCTTCGCTGCAAGTGCATTTCCAGTGGTTTCTGACAACGGACGAGCGTTCGCCACTCGTTGGAAGCTTCGGCCATCTTTTGGACCGTTTTGGGTCGCACCACAGTTCTCCCTCCAACGAGCTCGCTTCCCGACCTATACCTCCGGAAAACGTGTCAGGGAGCATGCCAGGAGTGTGGGTTGAAGTCCTCGGAGCACGAGACCTGAAGATCGAAAGACTTATGACCAATACGGAGCAAAGGGAAGAAACCGTCGGGGGACCGCTTCTTACCCCAGGACGAGAAAACTGAGTCCGGGGAGTTCGCGCTCGCGTTTTCTTGGGACGAGCACCGGAAGTCCTCGAGCTCAGCCCGTTTCCTTCGCTGCAAGTGCATTTCCAGTGGTTTCTGACACCGGACGAGCGTTCGCCACTCGTTGGAAGCTTCGGCCATCTTTTGGACCGTTTTGGGTCGCACCACAGTTCTCCCTCCAACGAGCTCGCTTCCCGACCTATACCTCCGGAAAACGTGTCAGGGAGCATGCCAGGAGTGTGGGTTGAAGTCCTCGGAGCACGAGACCCGAAGATCGAAAGACTTATGACCAATACGGAGCAAAGGGAAGAAACCGTCGGGGGACCGCTTTTTACCCCAGGACGAGAAAACTGAGTCCGGGGCATTCCCGCTCGCGTTTTCTTGGGACGAGCACCGGAAGTCCTCGTGCTCAGCCCGTTTCCTTCGCTGCAAGTGCATTTCCAGTGGTTTCTGACACCGGACGAGCGTTCGCCACTCGTTGGAAGCTTCGGCCATCTTTTGGACCGTTTTGAGTCGCACCACAGTTCTCCCTCCAACGAGCTCGCTTCCCGACCTATACCTCCGGAAAACGTGTCAGGGAGCATGCCAGGAGTGTGGGTTGAAGTCCTCGGAGCACGAGACCCGAAGATCGAAAGACTTATGACCAATACGGAGCAAAGGGAAGAAACCGTCGGGGGACCGCTTTTTACCCCAGGACGAGAAAACTGAGTCCGGGGCATTCCCGCTCGCGTTTTCTTGGGACGAGCACCGGAAGTCCTCGAGCTCAGCCCGTTTCCTTCACTGCAAGTGCATTTCCAGTGGTTTCTGACACCGGACGAGCGTTCGCCACTCGTTGGAAGCTTCGGCCATCTTTTGGACCGTTTTGGGTCGCACCACAGTTCTCCCTCCAACGAGCTCGCTTCCCGACCTATACCTCCGGAAAACGTGTCAGGGAGCATGCCAGGAGTGTGGGTTGAAGTCCTCGGAGCACGAGACCCGAAGATCGAAAGACTTATCACCAATACGGAGCAAAGGGAAGAAACCGTCGGGGGACCGCTTTTTACCCCAGGACGAGAAAACTGAGTCCGGGGCATTCCCGCTCGCGTTTTCTTGGGACAAGCACCGGAAGTCCTCGAGCTCAGCCCGTTTCCTTCGCTGCAAGTGCATTTCCAGTGGTTTCTGACACCGGACGAGCGTTCGCCACTCGTTGGAAGCTTCGGCCATCTTTTGGACCGTTTTGGGTCGCACCACAGTTCTCCCTCCAACCAGCTCGCTTCCCGACCTATACCTCCGGAAAACGTGTCATGGAGCATGCCAGGAGTGTGGGTTGAAGTCCTCGGAGCACGAGACCCGAAGATCGAAAGACTTATGACCAATACGGAGCAAAGGGAAGAAACCGTCGGGGGACCGCTTTTTACCCCAGGACGAGAAAACTGAGTCCGGGGCATTCCCGCTCGCGTTTTCTTGGGACGAGCACCGGAAGTCCTCGAGCTCAGCCCGTTTCCTTCGCTGCAAGTGCATTTCCAGTGGTTTCTGACACCGGACGAGCGTTCGCCACTCGTTGGAAGCTTCGGCCATCTTTTGGACCGTTTTGGGTCGCACCACAGTTCTCCCTCCAACGAGCTCGCTTCCCGACCTATACCTCCGGAAAACGTGTCACGGAGCATGCCAGGAGTGTGGGTTGAAGTCCTCGGAGCACGAGACCCGAAGATCGAAAGACTTATGACCAATACGGAGCAAAGGGAAGAAACCGTCGGGGGACCGCTTTTTACCCCAGGACGAGAAAACTGAGTCCGGGGCATTCCCGCTCGCGTTTTCTTGGGACGAGCACCGGAAGTCCTCGAGCTCAGCCCGTTTCCTTCGCTGCAAGTGCATTTCCAGTGGTTTCTGACACCGGACGAGCGTTCGCCACTCGTTGGAAGCTTCGGCCATCTTTTGGACCGTTTTGGGTCGCACCACAGTTCTCCCTCCAACCAGCTCGCTTCCCGACCTATACCTCCGGAAAACGTGTCAGGGAGCTTGCCAAGAGTGTGGGTTGAAGTCCTCGGAGCACGAGACCCGAAGATCGAAAGACTTATGACCAATACGGAGCAAAGGGAAGAAACCGTCGGGGGACCGCTTTTTACCCCAGGACGAGAAAACTGAGTCCGGGGCATTCCCGCTCGCGTTTTCTTGGGACGAGCACCGGAAGTCCTCGAGCTCAGCCCGTTTCCTTCGCTGCAAGTGCATTTCCAGTGGTTTCTGACACCGGACGAGCGTTCGCCACTCGTTGGAAGCTTCGGCCATCTTTTGGACCGTTTTGGGTCGCACCACAGTTCTCCCTCCAACGAGCTCGCTTCCCGACCTATACCTCCGGAAAACGTGTCAGGGAGCATGCCAGGAGTGTGGGTTGAAGTCCTCGGAGCACGAGACCCGAAGATCGAAAGACTTATGACCAATACGGAGCAAAGGGAAGAAACCGTCGGGGGACCGCTTTTTACCCCAGGACGAGAAAACTGAGTCCGGGGCATTCCCGCTCGCGTTTTCTTGGGACGAGCACCGGAAGTCCTCGAGCTCAGCCCGTTTCCTTCGCTGCAAATGCATTTCCAGTGGTTTCTGACACCGGACGAGCGTTCGCCACTCGTTGGAAGCTTCGGCCATCTTTTGGACCGTTTTGGGTCGCACCAAAGTTCTCCCTCCAACGAGCTCGCTTCCCGACCTATACCTCCGGAAGACGTGTCAGGGAGCATGCCAGGAGTGTGGGTTGAAGTCCTCGGAGCACGAGACCCGAAGATCGAAAGACTTATGACCAATACGGAGCAAAGGGAAGAAACCGTCGGGGGACCGCTTTTTACCCCAGGACGAGAAAACTGAGTCCGGGGCATTCCCGCTCGCGTTTTCTTGGGACGAGCACCGGAAGTCCTCGAGCTCAGCCCGTTTCCTTCGCTGCAAGTGCATTTCCAGTGGTTTCTGACACCGGACGAGCGTTCGCCACTCGTTGGAAGCTTCGGCCATCTTTTGGACCGTTTTGGGTCGCACCAATGTTCTCCCTCCAACGAGCTCGCTTCCCGACCTATACCTCCGGAAAACGTGTCAGGGAGCATGCCAGGAGTGTGGGTTGAAGTCCTCGGAGCACGAGACCCGAAGATCGAAAGACTTATGACCAATACGGAGCAAAGGGAAGAAACCGTCGGGGGACCGCTTTTTACCCCAGGACGAGGAAACTGAGTCCGGGGCATTCCCGCTCGCGTTTTCTTGGGACGAGCACCGGAAGTCCTGGAGCTCAGCCCGTTTCCTTCACTGCAAGTGCATTTCCAGTGGTTTCTGACACCGGACGAGCGTTCGCCACTCGTTGGAAGCTTCGGCCATCTTTTGGACCGTTTTGGGTCGCACCACAGTTCTCCCTCCAACGAGCTCGCTTCCCGACCTATACCTCCGGAAAACGTGTCAGGGAGCATGCCAGGAGTGTGGGTTGAAGTCCTCGGAGCACGAGACCCGAAGATCGAAAGACTTATGACCAATACGGAGCAAAGGGAAGAAACCGTCGGGGGACCGCTTTTTACCCCAGGACGAGAAAACTGAGTCCGGGGCATTCCCGCTCGCGTTTTCTTGGGACGAGCACCGGAAGTCCTCGAGCTCAGCCCGTTTCCTTCGCTGCAAGTGCATTTCCAGTGGTTTATGACACCGGACGAGCGTTCGCCACTCGTTGGAAGCTTCGGCCATCTTTTGGACTGTTTTGGGTCGCACCACAGTTCTCCCTCCAACGAGCTCGCTTCCCGACCTATACCTCCGGAAAACGTGTCAGGGAGCATGCCAGGAGTGTGGGTTGAAGTCCTCGGAGCACGAGACCCGAAGATCGAAAGACTTCTGACCAATACGGAGCAAAGGGAAGAAACCGTCGGGGGACCGCTTTTTACCCCAGGACGAGAAAACTGAGTCCGGGGCATTCCCGCTCGCGTTTTCTTGGGACGAGCACCGGAAGTCCTCGAGCTCAGCCCGTTTCCTTCGCTGCAAGTGCATTTCCAGTGGTTTCTGACACCGGACGAGCGTTCGCCACTCGTTGGAAGCTTCGGCCATCTTTTGGACCGTTTTGGGTCGCACCAAAGATCTCCCTCCAACGTGCTCGCTTCCCGTCCTATACCTCCGGAAAACGTGTCAGGGAGCATGCCAGGAGTGTGGGTTGAAGTCCTCGGAGCAGGAGACCCGAAGATCGAAAGACTTATGACCAATACGGAGCAAAGGGAAGAAACCGTCGGGGGACCGCTTTTTACCCCAGGACGAGGAAACTGAGTCCGGGGCATTCCCGCTCGCGTTTTCTTGGGACGAGCACCGGAAGTCCTCGAGCTCAGCCCGTTTCCTTCGCTGCAAGTGCATTTCCAGTGGTTTCTGACACCGGACGAGCGTTCGCCACTCGTTGGAAACTTCGGCCATCTTTTGGACCGTTTTGGGTTGCACCACAGTTCTCCCTCCAACGAGCTCGCTTCCCGACCTATACCTTCGCTTTTTACCCCAGGACGAGAAAACTGAGTCCGGGGCATTCCCGCTCGCGTTTTCTTGGGACGAGCACCGGAAGTCCTCGAGCTCAGCCCGTTTCCTTCGCTGCAAGTGCATTTCCAGTGGTTTCTGACACCGGACGAGCGTTCGCCACTCGTTGGAAGCTTCGGCCATCTTTTGGACCGTTTTGGGTCGCACCACAGTTCTCCCTCCAACGAGCTCGCTTCCCGACCTATACCTCCAGAAGACGTGTCAGGGAGCATGCCAGGAGTGTGGGTTGAAGTCCTCGGAGCACGAGACCCGAAGATCGAAAGACTTATGACCAATACGGAGCAAAGGGAAGAAACCGTCGGGGGACCGCTTTTTACCCCAGGACGAGGAAACTGAGTCCGGGGCATTCCCGCTCGCGTTTTCTTGGGACGAGCACCGGAAGTCCTCGAGCTCAGCCCGTTTCCTTCGCTGCAAGTGCATTTCCAGTGGTTTCTGACACCGGACGAGCGTTCGCCACTCGTTGGAAGCTTCGGCCATCTTTTGGACCGTTTTGGGTCGCACCACAGTTCTCCCTCCAACGAGCTCGCTTCCCGACCTATACCTCCGGAAAACGTGTCAGGGAGCATGCCAGGAGTGTGGGTTGAAGTCCTCGGAGCACGAGACCCGAAGATCGAAAGACTTCTGACCAATACGGAGCAAAGGGAAGAAACCGTCGGGGGACCGCTTTTTACCCCAGGACGAGAAAACTGAGTCCGGGGCATTCCCGCTCGCGTTTTCTTGGGACGAGCACCGGAAGTCCTCGAGCTCAGCCCGTTTCCTTCGCTGCAAGTGCATTTCCAGTGGTTTCTGACACCGGACGAGCGTTCGCCACTCGTTGGAAGCTTCGGCCATCTTTTGGACCGTTTTGGGTCGCACCAAAGATCTCCCTCCAACGTGCTCGCTTCCCGTCCTATACCTCCGGAAAACGTGTCAGGGAGCATGCCAGGAGTGTGGGTTGAAGTCCTCGGAGCACGAGACCCGAAGATCGAAAGACTTATGACCAATACGGAGCAAAGGGAAGAAACCGTCGGGGGACCGCTTTTTACCCAAGGACGAGGAAACTGAGTCCGGGGCATTCCCGCTCGCGTTTTCTTGGGACGAGCACCGGAAGTCCTCGAGCTCAGCCCGTTTCCTTCGCTGCAAGTGCATTTCCAGTGGTTTCTGACACCGGACGAGCGTTCGCCACTCGTTGGAAACTTCGGCCATCTTTTGGACCGTTTTGGGTTGCACCACAGTTCTCCCTCCAACGAGCTCGCTTCCCGACCTATACCTCCGGAAAACGTGTCAGGGAGCATGCCAGGAGTGTGGGTTGAAGTCCTCGGAGCACGAGACCCGAAGATCGAAAGACTTATGACCAATACGGAGCAAAGGGAAGAAACCGTCGGGGGACCGCTTTTTACCCCAGGACGAGAAAACTGAGTCCGGGGCATTCCTGCTCGCGTTTTCTTGGGACGAGCACCGGAAGTCCTCGAGCTCAGCCCGTTTCCTTCGCTGCAAGTGCATTTCCAGTGGTTTCTGACACCGGACGAGCGTTCGCCACTCGTTGGAAGCTTCGGCCATCTTTTGGACCGTTTTGGGTCGCACCACAGTTCTCCCTCCAACGAGCTCGCTTCCCGACCTATACCTCCAGAAGACGTGTCAGGGAGCATGCCAGGAGTGTGGGTTGAAGTCCTCGGAGCACGAGACCCGAAGATCGAAAGACTTATGACCAATACGGAGCAAAGGGAAGAAACCGTCGGGGGACCGCTTTTTACCCCAGGACGAGGAAACTGAGTCCGGGGCATTCCCGCTCGCGTTTTCTTGGGACGAGCACCAGAAGTCCTCGAGCTCAGCCCGTTTCCTTCGCTGCAAGTGCATTTCCAGTGGTTTCTGACACCGGACGAGCGTTCGCCACTCGTTGGAAGCTTCGGCCATCTTTTGGACCGTTTTGGGTCGCACCACAGTTCTCCCTCCAACGAGCTCGCTTCCCGACCTATACCTCCGGAAAACGTGTCAGGGAGCATGCCAGGAGTGTGGGTTGAAGTCCTCGGAGCACGAGACCCGAAGATCGAAAGACTTATGACCAATACGGAGCAAAGGGAAGAAACCGTCGGGGGACCGCTTTTTACCCCAGGACGAGAAAACTGAGTCCGGGGCATTCCCGCTCGCGTTTTCTTGGGACGAGCACCGGAAGTCCTCGAGCTCAGCCCGTTTCCTTCGCTGCAAGTGCATTTCCAGTGGTTTCTGACACCGGACGAGCGTTCGCCACTCGTTGGAAGCTTCGGCCATCTTTTGGACCGTTTTGGGTCGCACCACAGTTCTCCCTCCAACGAGCTCGCTTCCCGACCTATACCTCCGGAAAACGTGTCAGGGAGCATGCCAGGAGTGTGGGTTGAAGTCCTCGGAGCACGAGACCCGAAGATCGAAAGACTTATGACCAATACGGAGCAAAGGGAAGAAACCGTCGGGGGACCGCTTTTTACCCCAGGACGAGAAAACTGAGTCCGGGGCATTCCCGCTCGCGTTTTCTTGGGACGAGCACCGAAAGTCCTCGAGCTCAGCCCGTTTCCTTCGCTGCAAGTGCATTTCCAGTGGTTTCTGACACCGGACGAGCGTTCGCCACTCGTTGGAAGCTTCGGCCATCTTTTGGACCGTTTTGGGTCGCACCACAGTTCTCCCTCCAACGAGCTCGCTTCCCGACCTATACCTCCGGAAAACGTGTCAGGGAGCATGCCAGGAGTGTGGGTTGAAGTCCTCGGAGCACGAGACCCGAAGATCGAAAGACTTATGACCAATACGGAGCAAAGGGAAGAAACCGTCGGGGGACCGCTTTTTACCCCAGGACGAGAAAACTGAGTCCGGGGCATTCCCGCTCGCGTTTTCTTGGGACGAGCACCGGAAGTCCTCGAGCTCAGCCCGTTTCCTTCGCTGCAAGTGCATTTCCAGTGGTTTCTGACACCGGACGAGCGTTCGCCACTCGTTGGAAGCTTCGGCCATCTTTTGGACCGTTTTGGGTCGCACCACAGTTCTCCCTCCAACGAGCTCGCTTCCCGACCTATACCTCCGGAAAACGTGTCAGGGAGCATGCCAGGAGTGTGGGTTGAAGTCCTCGGAGCACGAGACCCGAAGATCGAAAGACTTATGACCAATACGGAGCAAAGGGAAGAAACCGTCGGGGGACCGCTTTTTACCCCAGGACGAGGAAACTGAGTCCGGGGCATTCCCGCTCGCGTTTTCTTGGGACGAGCACCGGAAGTCCTGGAGCTCAGCCCGTTTCCTTCGCTGCAAGTGCATTTCCAGTGGTTTCTGACACCGGACGAGCGTTCGCCACTCGTTGGAAGCTTCGGCCATCTTTTGGACCGTTTTGGGTTGCACCACAGTTCTCCCTCCAACGAGCTCGCTTCCCGACCTATACCTCCGGAAAACGTGTCAGGGAGCATGCCAGGAGTGTGGGTTGAAGTCCTCGGAGCACGAGACCCGAAGATCGAAAGACTTATGACCAATACGGAGCAAAGGGAAGAAACCGTCGGGGGACCGCTTTTTACCCCAGGACGAGAAAACTAAGTCCGGGGCATTCCCGCTCGCGTTTTCTTGGGACGAGCACCGGAAGTCCTCGAGCTCAGCCCGTTTCCTTCGCTGCAAGTGCATTTCCAGTGGTTTCTGACACCGGACGAGCGTTCGCCACTCGTTGGAAGCTTCGGCCATCTTTTGGACCGTTTTGGGTCGCACCACAGTTCTCCCTCCAACGAGCTCGCTTCCCGACCTATACCTCCGGAAAACGTGTCAGGGAGCATGCCAGGAGTGTGGGTTGAAGTCCTCGGAGCACGAGACCCGAAGATCGAAAGACTTATGACCAATACGGAGCAAAGGGAAGAAACCGTCGGGGGACCGCTTTTTACCCCAGGATGAGAAAACTGAGTCCGGGGCATTCCCGCTCGCGTTTTCTTGGGACGAGCACCGGAAGTCCTCGAGCTCAGCCCGTTTCCTTCGCTGCAAGTGCATTTCCAGTGGTTTCTGACACCGGACGAGCGTTCGCCACTCGTTGGAAGCTTCGGCCATCTTTTGGACCGTTTTGGGTCGCACCAATGTTCTCCCTCCAACGAGCTCGCTTCCCGACCTATACCTCCGGAAAACGTGTCAGGGAGCATGCCAGGAGTGTGGGTTGAAGTCCTCGGAGCACGAGACCCGAAGATCGAAAGACTTATGACCAATACGGAGCAAAGGGAAGAAACCGTCGGGGGACCGCTTTTTACCCCAGGACGAGAAAACTGAGTCCGGGGCATTCCCGCTCGCGTTTTCTTGGGACGAGCACCGGAAGTCCTCGAGCTCAGCCCGTTTCCTTCGCTGCAAGTGCATTTCCAGTGGTTTCTGACACCGGACGAGCGTTCGCCACTCGTTGGAAGCTTCGGCCATCTTTTGGACCGTTTTGGGTCGCACCACAGTTCTCCCTCCAACGAGCTCGCTTCCCGACCTATACCTCCGGAAAACGTGTCAGGGAGCATGCCAGGAGTGTGGGTTGAAGTCCTCGGAGCACGAGACCCGAAGATCGAAAGACTTATGACCAATACGGAGCAAAGGGAAGAAACCGTCGGGGGACCGCTTTTTACCCCAGGACGAGGAAACTGAGTCCGGGGCATTCCCGCTCGCGTTTTCTTGGGACGAGCACCGGAAGTCCTGGAGCTCAGCCCGTTTCCTTCGCTGCAAGTGCATTTCCAGTGGTTTCTGACACCGGACGAGCGTTCGCCACTCGTTGGAAGCTTCGGCCATCTTTTGGACCGTTTTGGGTCGCACCACAGTTCTCCCTCCAACGAGCTCGCTTCCCGACCTATACCTCCGGAAAACGTGTCAGGGAGCATGCCAGGAGTGTGGGTTGAAGTCCTCGGAGCACGAGACCCGAAGATCGAAAGACTTATGACCAATACGGAGCAAAGGGAAGAAACCGTCGGGGGACCGCTTTTTACCCCAGGACGAGAAAACTGAGTCCGGGGCATTCCCGCTCGCGTTTTCTTGGGACGAGCACCGGAAGTCCTCGAGCTCAGCCCGTTTCCTTCGCTGCAAGTGCATTTCCAGTGGTTTCTGACACCGGACGAGCGTTCGCCACTCGTTGGAAGCTTCGGCCATCTTTTGGACCGTTTTGGGTCGCACCACAGTTCTCCCTCCAACGAGCTCGCTTCCCGACCTATACCTCCGGAAAACGTGTCAGGGAGCATGCCAGGAGTGTGGGTTGAAGTCCTCGGAGCACGAGACCCGAAGATCGAAAGACTTATGACCAATACGGAGCAAAGGGAAGAAACCGTCGGGGGACCGCTTTTTACCCCAGGACGAGAAAACTGAGTCCGGGGCATTCCTGCTCGCGTTTTCTTGGGACGAGCACCGGAAGTCCTCGAGCTCAGCCCGTTTCCTTCGCTGCAAGTGCATTTCCAGTGGTTTCTGACACCGGACGAGCGTTCGCCACTCGTTGGAAGCTTCGGCCATCTTTTGGACCGTTTTGGGTCGCACCACAGTTCTCCCTCCAACGAGCTCGCTTCCCGACCTATACCTCCGGAAAACGTGTCAGGGAGCATGCCAGGAGTGTGGGTTGAAGTCCTCGGAGCAGGAGACCCGAAGATCGAAAGACTTATGACCAATACGGAGCAAAGGGAAGAAACCGTCGGGGGACCGCTTTTTACCCCAGGAGGAGAAAACTGAGTCCGGGGCATTCTCGCTCGCGTTTTCTTGGGACGAGCACCGGAAGTCCTCGAGCTCAGCCCGTTTCCTTCGCTGCAAGTGCATTTCCAGTGGTTTCTGACACCGGACGAGCGTTCGCCACTCGTTGGAAGCTTCGGCCATCTTTTGGACCGTTTTGGGTCGCACCACAGTTCTCCCTCCAACGAGCTCGCTTCCCGACCTATACCTCCGGAAAACGTGTCAGGGAGCATGCCAGGAGTGTGGGTTGAAGTCCTCGGAGCACGAGACCCGAAGATCGAAAGACTTATGACCAATACGGAGCAAAGGGAAGAAACCGTCGGGGGACCGCTTTTTACCCCAGGACGAGAAAACTGAGTCCGGGGCATTCCCGCTCGCGTTTTCTTGGGACGAGCACCGGAAGTCCTCGAGCTCAGCCCGTTTCCTTCGCTGCAAGTGCATTTCCAGTGGTTTCTGACACCGGACGAGCGTTCGCCACTCGTTGGAAGCTTCGGCCATCTTTTGGACCGTTTTGGGTCGCACCACAGTTCTCCCTCCAACGAGCTCGCTTCCCGACCTATACCTCCGGAAAACGTGTCAGGGAGCATGCCAGGAGTGTGGGTTGAAGTCCTCGGAGCAGGAGACCCGAAGATCGAAAGACTTATGACCAATACGGAGCAAAGGGAAGAAACCGTCGGGGGACCGCTTTTTACCCCAGGACGAGAAAACTGAGTCCGGGGCATTCTCGCTCGCGTTTTCTTGGGACGAGCACCGGAAGTCCTCGAGCTCAGCCCGTTTCCTTCGCTGCAAGTGCATTTCCAGTGGTTTCTGACACCGGACGAGCGTTCGCCACTCGTTGGAAGCTTCGGCCATCTTTTGGACCGTTTTGGGTCGCACCACAGTTCTCCCTCCAACGAGCTCGCTTCCCGACCTATACCTCCGGAAAACGTGTCAGGGAGCATGCCAGGAGTGTGGGTTGAAGTCCTCGGAGCACGAGACCCGAAGATCGAAAGACTTATGACCAATACGGAGCAAAGGGAAGAAACCGTCGGGGGACCGCTTTTTACCCCAGGACGAGAAAACTGAGTCCGGGGCATTCCCGCTCGCGTTTTCTTGGGACGAGCACCGGAAGTCCTCGAGCTCAGCCCGTTTCCTTCGCTGCAAGTGCATTTCCAGTGGTTTCTGACACCGGACGAGCGTTCGCCACTCGTTGGAAGCTTCGGCCATCTTTTGGACCGTTTTGGGTCGCACCACAGTTCTCCCTCCAACGAGCTCGCTTCCCGACCTATACCTCCGGAAAACGTGTCAGGGAGCATGCCAGGAGTGTGGGTTGAAGTCCTCGGAGCACGAGACCCGAAGATCGAAAGACTTATGACCAATACGGAGCAAAGGGAAGAAACCGTCGGGGGACCGCTTTTTACCCCAGGACGAGAAAACATAGTCCGGGGCATTCCCGATCGCGTTTTCTTGGGACGAGCACCGGAAGTCCTCGAGCTCAGCCCGTTTCCTTCGCTGCAAGTGCATTTCCAGTGGTTTCTGACACCGGACGAGCGTTCGCCACTCGTTGGAAGCTTCGGCCATCTTTTGGACCGTTTTGGGTCGCACCACAGTTCTCCCTCCAACGAGCTCGCTTCCCGACCTATACCTCCGGAAAACGTGTCAGGGAGCATGCCAGGAGTGTGGGTTGAAGTCCTCGGAGCACGAGACCCGAAGATCGAAAGACTTATGACCAATACGGAGCAAAGGGAAGAAACCGTCGGGGGACCGCTTTTTACCCCAGGACGAGAAAACATAGTCCGGGGCATTCCCGATCGCGTTTTCTTGGGACGAGCACCGGAAGTCCTCGAGCTCAGCCCGTTTCCTTCGCTGCAAGTGCATTTCCAGTGGTTTCTGACATCGGACGAGCGTTCGCCACTCGTTGGAAGCTTCGGCCATCTTTTGGACCGTTTTGGGTCGCACCACAGTTCTCCCTCCAACGAGCTCGCTTCCCGACCTATACCTCCGGAAAACGTGTCAGGGAGCATGCCAGGAGTGTGGGTTGAAGTCCTCGGAGCACGAGACCCGAAGATCGAAAGACTTATGACCAATACGGAGCAAAGGGAAGAAACCGTCGGGGGACCGCTTTTTACCCCAGGACGAGAAAACTGAGTCCGGGGCATTCCCGCTCGCGTTTTCTTGGGACGAGCACCGGAAGTCCTCGAGCTCAGCCCGTTTCCTTCGCTGCAAGTGCATTTCCAGTGGTTTCTGACACCGGACGAGCGTTCGCCACTCGTTGGAAGCTTCGGCCATCTTTTGGACCGTTTTGGGTCGCACCACAGTTCTCCCTCCAACGAGCTCGCTTCCCGACCTATACCTCCGGAAAACGTGTCAGGGAGCATGCCAGGAGTGTGGGTTGAAGTCCTCGGAGCAGGAGACCCGAAGATCGAAAGACTTATGACCAATACGGAGCAAAGGGAAGAAACCGTCGGGGGACCGCTTTTTACCCCAGGACGAGAAAACTGAGTCCGGGGCATTCTCGCTCGCGTTTTCTTGGGACGAGCACCGGAAGTCCTCGAGCTCAGCCCGTTTCCTTCGCTGCAAGTGCATTTCCAGTGGTTTCTGACACCGGACGAGCGTTCGCCACTCGTTGGAAGCTTCGGCCATCTTTTGGACCGTTTTGGGTCGCACCACAGTTCTCCCTCCAACGAGCTCGCTTCCCGACCTATACCTCCGGAAAACGTGTCAGGGAGCATGCCAGGAGTGTGGGTTGAAGTCCTCGGAGCACGAGACCCGAAGATCGAAAGACTTATGACCAATACGGAGCAAAGGGAAGAAACCGTCGGGGGACCGCTTTTTACCCCAGGACGAGAAAACTGAGTCCGGGGCATTCCCGCTCGCGTTTTCTTGGGACGAGCACCGGAAGTCCTCGAGCTCAGCCCGTTTCCTTCGCTGCAAGTGCATTTCCAGTGGTTTCTGACACCGGACGAGCGTTCGCCACTCGTTGGAAGCTTCGGCCATCTTTTGGACCGTTTTGGGTCGCACCACAGTTCTCCCTCCAACGAGCTCGCTTCCCGACCTATACCTCCGGAAAACGTGTCAGGGAGCATGCCAGGAGTGTGGGTTGAAGTCCTCGGAGCACGAGACCCGAAGATCGAAAGACTTATGACCAATACGGAGCAAAGGGAAGAAACCGTCGGGGGACCGCTTTTTACCCCAGGACGAGAAAACATAGTCCGGGGCATTCCCGATCGCGTTTTCTTGGGACGAGCACCGGAAGTCCTCGAGCTCAGCCCGTTTCCTTCGCTGCAAGTGCATTTCCAGTGGTTTCTGACACCGGACGAGCGTTCGCCACTCGTTGGAAGCTTCGGCCATCTTTTGGACCGTTTTGGGTCGCACCACAGTTCTCCCTCCAACGAGCTCGCTTCCCGACCTATACCTCCGGAAAACGTGTCAGGGAGCATGCCAGGAGTGTGGGTTGAAGTCCTCGGAGCACGAGACCCGAAGATCGAAAGACTTATGACCAATACGGAGCAAAGGGAAGAAACCGTCGGGGGACCGCTTTTTACCCCAGGACGAGAAAACATAGTCCGGGGCATTCCCGATCGCGTTTTCTTGGGACGAGCACCGGAAGTCCTCGAGCTCAGCCCGTTTCCTTCGCTGCAAGTGCATTTCCAGTGGTTTCTGACACCGGACGAGCGTTCGCCACTCGTTGGAAGCTTCGGCCATCTTTTGGACCGTTTTGGG
Organism: Cucumis melo; assembly: GCF_025177605.1. Lineage (NCBI taxonomy): Eukaryota > Viridiplantae > Streptophyta > Magnoliopsida > Cucurbitales > Cucurbitaceae > Cucumis > Cucumis melo. The sequence continues at coordinate 20,808,575 of NC_066863.1, read as the reverse complement.
TCGCACCACAGTTCTCCCTCCAACGAGCTCGCTTCCCGACCTATACCTCCGGAAAACGTGTCAGGGAGCATGCCAGGAGTGTGGGTTGAAGTCCTCGGAGCACGAGACCCGAAGATCGAAAGACTTATGACCAATACGGAGCAAAGGGAAGAAACCGTCGGGGGACCGCTTTTTACCCCAGGACGAGAAAACTGAGTCCGGGGCATTCCCGCTCGCGTTTTCTTGGGACGAGCACCGGAAGTCCTCGAGCTCAGCCCGTTTCCTTCGCTGCAAGTGCATTTCCAGTGGTTTCTGACACCGGACGAGCGTTCGCCACTCGTTGGAAGCTTCGGCCATCTTTTGGACCGTTTTGGGTCGCACCACAGTTCTCCCTCCAACGAGCTCGCTTCCCGACCTATACCTCCGGAAAACGTGTCAGGGAGCATGCCAGGAGTGTGGGTTGAAGTCCTCGGAGCACGAGACCCGAAGATCGAAAGACTTATGACCAATACGGAGCAAAGGGAAGAAACCGTCGGGGGACCGCTTTTTACCCCAGGACGAGAAAACTGAGTCCGGGGCATTCCCGCTCGCGTTTTCTTTGGACGAGCACCGGAAGTCCTCGAGCTCAGCCCGTTTCCTTCGCTGCAAGTGCATTTCCAGTGGTTTCTGACACCGGACGAGCGTTCGCCACTCGTTGGAAGCTTCGGCCATCTTTTGGACCGTTTTGGGTCGCACCACAGTTCTCCCTCCAACGAGCTCGCTTCCCGACCTATACCTCCGGAAAACGTGTCAGGGAGCATGCCAGGAGTGTGGGTTGAAGTCCTCGGAGCACGAGACCCGAAGATCGAAAGACTTATGACCAATACGGAGCAAAGGGAAGAAACCGTCGGGGGACCGCTTTTTACCCCAGGACGAGAAAACTGAGTCCGGGGCATTCCCGCTCGCGTTTTCTTGGGACGAGCACCGGAAGTCCTCGAGCTCAGCCCGTTTCCTTCGCTGCAAGTGCATTTCCAGTGGTTTCTGACACCGGACGAGCGTTCGCCACTCGTTGGAAGCTTCGGCCATCTTTTGGACCGTTTTGGGTCGCACCACAGTTCTCCCTCCAACGAGCTCGCTTCCCGACCTATACCTCCGGAAAACGTGTCAGGGAGCATGCCAGGAGTGTGGGTTGAAGTCCTCGGAGCACGAGACCCGAAGATCGAAAGACTTATGACCAATACGGAGCAAAGGGAAGAAACCGTCGGGGGACCGCTTTTTACCCCAGGAGGAGAAAACTGAGTCCGGGGCATTCTCGCTCGCGTTTTCTTGAGACGAGCACCGGAAGTCCTCGAGCTCAGCCCGTTTCCTTCGCTGCAAGTGCATTTCCAGTGGTTTCTGACACCGGACGAGCGTTCGCCACTCGTTGGAAGCTTCGGCCATCTTTTGGACCGTTTTGGGTCGCACCACAGTTCTCCCTCCAACGAGCTCGCTTCCCGACCTATACCTCCGGAAAACGTGTCAGGGAGCTTGCCAAGAGTGTGGGTTGAAGTCCTCGGAGCACGAGACCCGAAGATCGAAAGACTTATGACCAATACGGAGCAAAGGGAAGAAACCGTCGGGGGACCGCTTTTTACCCCAGGACGAGAAAACTGAGTCCGGGGCATTCCCGCTCGCGTTTTCTTGGGACGAGCACCGGAAGTCCTCGAGCTCAGCCCGTTTCCTTCGCTGCAAGTGCATTTCCAGTGGTTTTTGACACCGGACGAGCGTTCGCCACTCGTTGGAAGCTTCGGCCATCTTTTGGACCGTTTTGGGTCGCACCACAGTTCTCCCTCCAACGAGCTCGCTTCCCGACCTATACCTCCGGAAAACGTGTCAGGGAGCATGCCAGGAGTGTGGGTTGAAGTCCTCGGAGCACGAGACCCGAAGATCGAAAGACTTATGACCAATACGGAGCAAAGGGAAGAAACCGTCGGGGGACCGCTTTTTACCCCAGGACGAGAAAACATAGTCCGGGGCATTCCCGATCGCGTTTTCTTGGGACGAGCACCGGAAGTCCTCGAGCTCAGCCCGTTTCCTTCGCTGCAAGTGCATTTCCAGTGGTTTCTGACACCGGACGAGCGTTCGCCACTCGTTGGAAGCTTCGGCCATCTTTTGGACCGTTTTGGGTCGCACCACAGTTCTCCCTCCAACGAGCTCGCTTCCCGACCTATACCTCCGGAAAACGTGTCAGGGAGCATGCCAGGAGTGTGGGTTGAAGTCCTCGGAGCACGAGACCCGAAGATCGAAAGACTTATGACCAATACGGAGCAAAGGGAAGAAACCGTCGGGGGACCGCTTTTTACCCCAGGACGAGAAAACATAGTCCGGGGCATTCCCGATCGCGTTTTCTTGGGACGAGCACCGGAAGTCCTCGAGCTCAGCCCGTTTCCTTCGCTGCAAGTGCATTTCCAGTGGTTTCTGACACCGGACGAGCGTTCGCCACTCGTTGGAAGCTTCGGCCATCTTTTGGACCGTTTTGGGTCGCACCACAGTTCTCCCTCCAACGAGCTCGCTTCCCGACCTATACCTCCGGAAAACGTGTCAGGGAGCATGCCAGGAGTGTGGGTTGAAGTCCTCGGAGCACGAGACCCGAAGATCGAAAGACTTATGACCAATACGGAGCAAAGGGAAGAAACCGTCGGGGGACCGCTTTTTACCCCAGGACGAGAAAACATAGTCCGGGGCATTCCCGATCGCGTTTTCTTGGGACGAGCACCGGAAGTCCTCGAGCTCAGCCCGTTTCCTTCGCTGCAAGTGCATTTCCAGTGGTTTCTGACACCGGACGAGCGTTCGCCACTCGTTGGAAGCTTCGGCCATCTTTTGGACCGTTTTGGGTCGCACCACAGTTCTCCCTCCAACGAGCTCGCTTCCCGACCTATACCTCCGGAAAACGTGTCAGGGAGCATGCCAGGAGTGTGGGTTGAAGTCCTCGGAGCACGAGACCCGAAGATCGAAAGACTTATGACCAATACGGAGCAAAGGGAAGAAACCGTCGGGGGACCGCTTTTTACCCCAGGACGAGAAAACTGAGTCCGGGGCATTCCCGCTCGCGTTTTCTTGGGACGAGCACCGGAAGTCCTCGAGCTCAGCCCGTTTCCTTCGCTGCAAGTGCATTTCCAGTGGTTTCTGACACCGGACGAGCGTTCGCCACTCGTTGGAAGCTTCGGCCATCTTTTGGACCGTTTTGGGTCGCACCACAGTTCTCCCTCCAACGAGCTCGCTTCCCGACCTATACCTCCGGAAAACGTGTCAGGGAGCATGCCAGGAGTGTGGGTTGAAGTCCTCGGAGCACGAGACCCGAAGATCGAAAGACTTATGACCAATACGGAGCAAAGGGAAGAAACCGTCGGGGGACCGCTTTTTACCCCAGGACGAGAAAACTGAGTCCGGGGCATTCCCGCTCGCGTTTTCTTTGGACGAGCACCGGAAGTCCTCGAGCTCAGCCCGTTTCCTTCGCTGCAAGTGCATTTCCAGTGGTTTCTGACACCGGACGAGCGTTCGCCACTCGTTGGAAGCTTCGGCCATCTTTTGGACCGTTTTGGGTCGCACCACAGTTCTCCCTCCAACGAGCTCGCTTCCCGACCTATACCTCCGGAAAACGTGTCAGGGAGCATGCCAGGAGTGTGGGTTGAAGTCCTCGGAGCACGAGACCCGAAGATCGAAAGACTTATGACCAATACGGAGCAAAGGGAAGAAACCGTCGGGGGACCGCTTTTTACCCCAGGACGAGAAAACATAGTCCGGGGCATTCCCGATCGCGTTTTCTTGGGACGAGCACCGGAAGTCCTCGAGCTCAGCCCGTTTCCTTCGCTGCAAGTGCATTTCCAGTGGTTTCTGACACCGGACGAGCGTTCGCCACTCGTTGGAAGCTTCGGCCATCTTTTGGACCGTTTTGGGTCGCACCACAGTTCTCCCTCCAACGAGCTCGCTTCCCGACCTATACCTCCGGAAAACGTGTCAGGGAGCATGCCAGGAGTGTGGGTTGAAGTCCTCGGAGCACGAGACCCGAAGATCGAAAGACTTATGACCAATACGGAGCAAAGGGAAGAAACCGTCGGGGGACCGCTTTTTACCCCAGGACGAGAAAACATAGTCCGGGGCATTCCCGATCGCGTTTTCTTGGGACGAGCACCGGAAGTCCTCGAGCTCAGCCCGTTTCCTTCGCTGCAAGTGCATTTCCAGTGGTTTCTGACACCGGACGAGCATTCGCCACTCGTTGGAAGCTTCGGCCATCTTTTGGACCGTTTTGGGTCGCACCACAGTTCTCCCTCCAACGAGCTCGCTTCCCGACCTATACCTCCGGAAAACGTGTCAGGGAGCATGCCAGGAGTGTGGGTTGAAGTCCTCGGAGCACGAGACCCGAAGATCGAAAGACTTATGACCAATACGGAGCAAAGGGAAGAAACCGTCGGGGGACCGCTTTTTACCCCAGGACGAGAAAACATAGTCCGGGGCATTCCCGATCGCGTTTTCTTGGGACGAGCACCGGAAGTCCTCGAGCTCAGCCCGTTTCCTTCGCTGCAAGTGCATTTCCAGTGGTTTCTGACACCGGACGAGCGTTCGCCACTCGTTGGAAGCTTCGGCCATCTTTTGGACCGTTTTGGGTCGCACCACAGTTCTCCCTCCAACGAGCTCGCTTCCCGACCTATACCTCCGGAAAACGTGTCAGGGAGCATGCCAGGAGTGTGGGTTGAAGTCCTCGGAGCACGAGACCCGAAGATCGAAAGACTTATGACCAATACGGAGCAAAGGGAAGAAACCGTCGGGGGACCGCTTTTTACCCCAGGACGAGAAAACTGAGTCCGGGGCATTCCCGCTCGCGTTTTCTTGGGACGAGCACCGGAAGTCCTCGAGCTCAGCCCGTTTCCTTCGCTGCAAGTGCATTTCCAGTGGTTTCTGACACCGGACGAGCGTTCGCCACTCGTTGGAAGCTTCGGCCATCTTTTGGACCGTTTTGGGTCGCACCACAGTTCTCCCTCCAACGAGCTCGCTTCCCGACCTATACCTCCGGAAAACGTGTCAGGGAGCATGCCAGGAGTGTGGGTTGAAGTCCTCGGAGCACGAGACCCGAAGATCGAAAGACTTATGACCAATACGGAGCAAAGGGAAGAAACCGTCGGGGGACCGCTTTTTACCCCAGGACGAGAAAACTGAGTCCGGGGCATTCCCGCTCGCGTTTTCTTTGGACGAGCACCGGAAGTCCTCGAGCTCAGCCCGTTTCCTTCGCTGCAAGTGCATTTCCAGTGGTTTCTGACACCGGACGAGCGTTCGCCACTCGTTGGAAGCTTCGGCCATCTTTTGGACCGTTTTGGGTCGCACCACAGTTCTCCCTCCAACGAGCTCGCTTCCCGACCTATACCTCCGGAAAACGTGTCAGGGAGCATGCCAGGAGTGTGGGTTGAAGTCCTCGGAGCACGAGACCCGAAGATCGAAAGACTTATGACCAATACGGAGCAAAGGGAAGAAACCGTCGGGGGACCGCTTTTTACCCCAGGACGAGAAAACATAGTCCGGGGCATTCCCGATCGCGTTTTCTTGGGACGAGCACCGGAAGTCCTCGAGCTCAGCCCGTTTCCTTCGCTGCAAGTGCATTTCCAGTGGTTTCTGACACCGGACGAGCGTTCGCCACTCGTTGGAAGCTTCGGCCATCTTTTGGACCGTTTTGGGTCGCACCACAGTTCTCCCTCCAACGAGCTCGCTTCCCGACCTATACCTCCGGAAAACGTGTCAGGGAGCATGCCAGGAGTGTGGGTTGAAGTCCTCGGAGCACGAGACCCGAAGATCGAAAGACTTATGACCAATACGGAGCAAAGGGAAGAAACCGTCGGGGGACCGCTTTTTACCCCAGGACGAGAAAACATAGTCCGGGGCATTCCCGATCGCGTTTTCTTGGGACGAGCACCGGAAGTCCTCGAGCTCAGCCCGTTTCCTTCGCTGCAAGTGCATTTCCAGTGGTTTCTGACACCGGACGAGCATTCGCCACTCGTTGGAAGCTTCGGCCATCTTTTGGACCGTTTTGGGTCGCACCACAGTTCTCCCTCCAACGAGCTCGCTTCCCGACCTATACCTCCGGAAAACGTGTCAGGGAGCATGCCAGGAGTGTGGGTTGAAGTCCTCGGAGCACGAGACCCGAAGATCGAAAGACTTATGACCAATACGGAGCAAAGGGAAGAAACCGTCGGGGGACCGCTTTTTACCCCAGGACGAGAAAACATAGTCCGGGGCATTCCCGATCGCGTTTTCTTGGGACGAGCACCGGAAGTCCTCGAGCTCAGCCCGTTTCCTTCGCTGCAAGTGCATTTCCAGTGGTTTCTGACACCGGACGAGCGTTCGCCACTCGTTGGAAGCTTCGGCCATCTTTTGGACCGTTTTGGGTCGCACCACAGTTCTCCCTCCAACGAGCTCGCTTCCCGACCTATACCTCCGGAAAACGTGTCAGGGAGCATGCCAGGAGTGTGGGTTGAAGTCCTCGGAGCACGAGACCCGAAGATCGAAAGACTTATGACCAATACGGAGCAAAGGGAAGAAACCGTCGGGGGACCGCTTTTTACCCCAGGACGAGAAAACTGAGTCCGGGGCATTCCCGCTCGCGTTTTCTTGGGACGAGCACCGGAAGTCCTCGAGCTCAGCCCGTTTCCTTCGCTGCAAGTGCATTTCCAGTGGTTTCTGACACCGGACGAGCGTTCGCCACTCGTTGGAAGCTTCGGCCATCTTTTGGACCGTTTTGGGTCGCACCACAGTTCTCCCTCCAACGAGCTCGCTTCCCGACCTATACCTCCGGAAAACGTGTCAGGGAGCATGCCAGGAGTGTGGGTTGAAGTCCTCGGAGCACGAGACCCGAAGATCGAAAGACTTATGACCAATACGGAGCAAAGGGAAGAAACCGTCGGGGGACCGCTTTTTACCCCAGGACGAGAAAACTGAGTCCGGGGCATTCCCGCTCGCGTTTTCTTTGGACGAGCACCGGAAGTCCTCGAGCTCAGCCCGTTTCCTTCGCTGCAAGTGCATTTCCAGTGGTTTCTGACACCGGACGAGCGTTCGCCACTCGTTGGAAGCTTCGGCCATCTTTTGGACCGTTTTGGGTCGCACCACAGTTCTCCCTCCAACGAGCTCGCTTCCCGACCTATACCTCCGGAAAACGTGTCAGGGAGCATGCCAGGAGTGTGGGTTGAAGTCCTCGGAGCACGAGACCCGAAGATCGAAAGACTTATGACCAATACGGAGCAAAGGGAAGAAACCGTCGGGGGACCGCTTTTTACCCCAGGACGAGAAAACTGAGTCCGGGGCATTCCCGCTCGCGTTTTCTTTGGACGAGCACCGGAAGTCCTCGAGCTCAGCCCGTTTCCTTCGCTGCAAGTGCATTTCCAGTGGTTTCTGACACCGGACGAGCGTTCGCCACTCGTTGGAAGCTTCGGCCATCTTTTGGACCGTTTTGGGTCGCACCACAGTTCTCCCTCCAACGAGCTCGCTTCCCGACCTATACCTCCGGAAAACGTGTCAGGGAGCATGCCAGGAGTGTGGGTTGAAGTCCTCGGAGCACGAGACCCGAAGATCGAAAGACTTATGACCAATACGGAGCAAAGGGAAGAAACCGTCGGGGGACCGCTTTTTACCCCAGGACGAGAAAACTGAGTCCGGGGTATTCCCGCTCGCGTTTTCTTGGGACGAGCACCGGAAGTCCTCGAGCTCAGCCCGTTTCCTTCGCTGCAAGTGCATTTCCAGTGGTTTCTGACACCGGACGAGCGTTCGCCACTCGTTGGAAGCTTCGGCCATCTTTTGGACCGTTTTGGGTCGCACCACAGTTCTCCCTCCAACGAGCTCGCTTCCCGACCTATACCTCCGGAAAACGTGTCAGGGAGCATGCCAGGAGTGTGGGTTGAAGTCCTCGGAGCACGAGACCGGAAGATCGAAAGACTTATGACCAATACGGAGCAAAGGGAAGAAACCGTCGGGGGACCGCTTTTTACCCCAGGACGAGAAAACTGAGTCCGGGGCATTCCCGCTCGCGTTTTCTTGGGACGAGCACCGGAAGTCCTCGAGCTCAGCCCGTTTCCTTCGCTGCAAGTGCATTTCCAGTGGTTTCTGACACCGGACGAGCGTTCGCCACTCGTTGGAAGCTTCGGCCATCTTTTGGACCGTTTTGGGTCGCACCACAGTTCTCCCTCCAACGAGCTCGCTTCCCGACCTATACCTCCGGAAAACGTGTCAGGGAACATGCCAGGAGTGTGGGTTGAAGTCCTCGGAGCACGAGACCCGAAGATCGAAAGACTTATGACCAATACGGAGCAAAGGGAAGAAACCGTCGGGGGACCGCTTTTTACCCCAGGACGAGAAAACTGAGTCCAAGGTATTCCCGCTCGCGTTTTCTTGGGACGAGCACCGGAAGTCCTCGAGCTCAGCCCGTTTCCTTCGCTGCAAGTGCATTTCCAGTGGTTTCTGACACCGGACGAGCGTTCGCCACTCGTTGGAAGCTTCGGCCATCTTTTGGACCGTTTTGGGTCGCACCACAGTTCTCCCTCCAACGAGCTCGCTTCCCGACCTATACCTCCGGAAAACGTGTCAGGGAACATGCCAGGAGTGTGGGTTGAAGTCCTCGGAGCACGAGACCCGAAGATCGAAAGACTTATGACCAATACGGAGCAAAGGGAAGAAACCGTCGGGGGACCGCTTTTTACCCCAGGACGAGAAAACTGAGTCCAAGGTATTCCCGCTCGCGTTTTCTTGGGACGAGCACCGGAAGTCCTCGAGCTCAGCCCGTTTCCTTCGCTGCAAGTGCATTTCCAGTGGTTTCTGACACCGGACGAGCGTTCGCCACTCGTTGGAAGCTTCGGCCATCTTTTGGACCGTTTTGGGTCGCACCACAGTTCTCCCTCCAACGAGCTCGCTTCCCGACCTATACCTCCGGAAAACGTGTCAGGGAGCATGCCAGGGGTGTGGGTTGAAGTCCTCGGAGCACGAGACCCGAAGATCGAAAGACTTATGACCAATACGGAGCAAAGGGAAGAAACCGTCGGGGGACCGCTTTTTACCCCAGGACGAGAAAACTGAGTCCGGGGCATTCCCGCTCGCGTTTTCTTGGGACGAGCACCGGAAGTCCTCGAGCTCAGCCCGTTTCCTTCGCTGCAAGTGCATTTCCAGTGGTTTCTGACACCGGACGAGCGTTCGCCACTCGTTGGAAGCTTCGGCCATCTTTTGGACCGTTTTGGGTCGCACCACAGTTCTCCCTCCAACGAGCTCGCTTCCCGACCTATACCTCCGGAAAACGTGTCAGGGAGCATGCCAGGAGTGTGGGTTGAAGTCCTCGGAGCACGAGACCCGAAGATCGAAAGACTTATGACCAATACGGAGCAAAGGGAAGAAACCGTCGGGGGACCGCTTTTTACCCCAGGACGAGAAAACTGAGTCCGGGGCATTCCCGCTCGCGTTTTCTTGGGACGAGCACCGGAAGTCCTCGAGCTCAGCCCGTTTCCTTCGCTGCAAGTGCATTTCCAGTGGTTTCTGACACCGGACGAGCGTTCGCCACTCGTTGGAAGCTTCGGCCATCTTTTGGACCGTTTTGGGTCGCACCACAGTTCTCCCTCCAACGAGCTCGCTTCCCGACCTATACCTCCGGAAAACGTGTCAGGGAACATGCCAGGAGTGTGGGTTGAAGTCCTCGGAGCACGAGACCCGAAGATCGAAAGACTTATGACCAATACGGAGCAAAGGGAAGAAACCGTCGGGGGACCGCTTTTTACCCCAGGACGAGAAAACTGAGTCCAAGGTATTCCCGCTCGCGTTTTCTTGGGACGAGCACCGGAAGTCCTCGAGCTCAGCCCGTTTCCTTCGCTGCAAGTGCATTTCCAGTGGTTTCTGACACCGGACGAGCGTTCGCCACTCGTTGGAAGCTTCGGCCATCTTTTGGACCGTTTTGGGTCGCACCACAGTTCTCCCTCCAACGAGCTCGCTTCCCGACCTATACCTCCGGAAAACGTGTCAGGGAGCATGCCAGGGGTGTGGGTTGAAGTCCTCGGAGCACGAGACCCGAAGATCGAAAGACTTATGACCAATACGGAGCAAAGGGAAGAAACCGTCGGGGGACCGCTTTTTACCCCAGGACGAGAAAACTGAGTCCGGGGCATTCCCGCTCGCGTTTTCTTGGGACGAGCACCGGAAGTCCTCGAGCTCAGCCCGTTTCCTTCGCTGCAAGTGCATTTCCAGTGGTTTCTGACACCGGACGAGCGTTCGCCACTCGTTGGAAGCTTCGGCCATCTTTTGGACCGTTTTGGGTCGCACCACAGTTCTCCCTCCAACGAGCTCGCTTCCCGACCTATACCTCCGGAAAACGTGTCAGGGAGCATGCCAGGAGTGTGGGTTGAAGTCCTCGGAGCACGAGACCCGAAGATCGAAAGACTTATGACCAATACGGAGCAAAGGGAAGAAACCGTCGGGGGACCGCTTTTTACCCCAGGACGAGAAAACTGAGTCCGGGGCATTCCCGCTCGCGTTTTCTTGGGACGAGCACCGGAAGTCCTCGAGCTCAGCCCGTTTCCTTCGCTGCAAGTGCATTTCCAGTGGTTTCTGACACCGGACGAGCGTTCGCCACTCGTTGGAAGCTTCGGCCATCTTTTGGACCGTTTTGGGTCGCACCACAGTTCTCCCTCCAACGAGCTCGCTTCCCGACCTATACCTCCGGAAAACGTGTCAGGGAGCATGCCAGGAGTGTGGGTTGAAGTCCTCGGAGCACGAGACCCGAAGATCGAAAGACTTATGACCAATACGGAGCAAAGGGAAGAAACCGTCGGGGGACCGCTTTTTACCCCAGGACGAGAAAACTGAGTCCGGGGCATTCCCGCTCGCGTTTTCTTTGGACGAGCACCGGAAGTCCTCGAGCTCAGCCCGTTTCCTTCGCTGCAAGTGCATTTCCAGTGGTTTCTGACACCGGACGAGCGTTCGCCACTCGTTGGAAGCTTCGGCCATCTTTTGGACCGTTTTGGGTCGCACCACAGTTCTCCCTCCAACGAGCTCGCTTCCCGACCTATACCTCCGGAAAACGTGTCAGGGAGCATGCCAGGAGTGTGGGTTGAAGTCCTCGGAGCACGAGACCCGAAGATCGAAAGACTTATGACCAATACGGAGCAAAGGGAAGAAACCGTCGGGGGACCGCTTTTTACCCCAGGACGAGAAAACTGAGTCCGGGGCATTCCCGCTCGCGTTTTCTTTGGACGAGCACCGGAAGTCCTCGAGCTCAGCCCGTTTCCTTCGCTGCAAGTGCATTTCCAGTGGTTTCTGACACCGGACGAGCGTTCGCCACTCGTTGGAAGCTTCGGCCATCTTTTGGACCGTTTTGGGTCGCACCACAGTTCTCCCTCCAACGAGCTCGCTTCCCGACCTATACCTCCGGAAAACGTGTCAGGGAGCATGCCAGGAGTGTGGGTTGAAGTCCTCGGAGCACGAGACCCGAAGATCGAAAGACTTATGACCAATACGGAGCAAAGGGAAGAAACCGTCGGGGGACCGCTTTTTACCCCAGGACGAGAAAACTGAGTCCGGGGTATTCCCGCTCGCGTTTTCTTGGGACGAGCACCGGAAGTCCTCGAGCTCAGCCCGTTTCCTTCGCTGCAAGTGCATTTCCAGTGGTTTCTGACACCGGACGAGCGTTCGCCACTCGTTGGAAGCTTCGGCCATCTTTTGGACCGTTTTGGGTCGCACCACAGTTCTCCCTCCAACGAGCTCGCTTCCCGACCTATACCTCCGGAAAACGTGTCAGGGAGCATGCCAGGAGTGTGGGTTGAAGTCCTCGGAGCACGAGACCCGAAGATCGAAAGACTTATGACCAATACGGAGCAAAGGGAAGAAACCGTCGGGGGACCGCTTTTTACCCCAGGACGAGAAAACTGAGTCCGGGGCATTCCCGCTCGCGTTTTCTTGGGACGAGCACCGGAAGTCCTCGAGCTCAGCCCGTTTCCTTCGCTGCAAGTGCATTTCCAGTGGTTTCTGACACCGGACGAGCGTTCGCCACTCGTTGGAAGCTTCGGCCATCTTTTGGACCGTTTTGGGTCGCACCACAGTTCTCCCTCCAACGAGCTCGCTTCCCGACCTATACCTCCGGAAAACGTGTCAGGGAACATGCCAGGAGTGTGGGTTGAAGTCCTCGGAGCACGAGACCCGAAGATCGAAAGACTTATGACCAATACGGAGCAAAGGGAAGAAACCGTCGGGGGACCGCTTTTTACCCCAGGACGAGAAAACTGAGTCCAAGGTATTCCCGCTCGCGTTTTCTTGGGACGAGCACCGGAAGTCCTCGAGCTCAGCCCGTTTCCTTCGCTGCAAGTGCATTTCCAGTGGTTTCTGACACCGGACGAGCGTTCGCCACTCGTTGGAAGCTTCGGCCATCTTTTGGACCGTTTTGGGTCGCACCACAGTTCTCCCTCCAACGAGCTCGCTTCCCGACCTATACCTCCGGAAAACGTGTCAGGGAGCATGCCAGGGGTGTGGGTTGAAGTCCTCGGAGCACGAGACCCGAAGATCGAAAGACTTATGACCAATACGGAGCAAAGGGAAGAAACCGTCGGGGGACCGCTTTTTACCCCAGGACGAGAAAACTGAGTCCGGGGCATTCCCGCTCGCGTTTTCTTGGGACGAGCACCGGAAGTCCTCGAGCTCAGCCCGTTTCCTTCGCTGCAAGTGCATTTCCAGTGGTTTCTGACACCGGACGAGCGTTCGCCACTCGTTGGAAGCTTCGGCCATCTTTTGGACCGTTTTGGGTCGCACCACAGTTCTCCCTCCAACGAGCTCGCTTCCCGACCTATACCTCCGGAAAACGTGTCAGGGAACATGCCAGGAGTGTGGGTTGAAGTCCTCGGAGCACGAGACCCGAAGATCGAAAGACTTATGACCAATACGGAGCAAAGGGAAGAAACCGTCGGGGGACCGCTTTTTACCCCAGGACGAGAAAACTGAGTCCGGGGCATTCCCGCTCGCGTTTTCTTGGGACGAGCACCGGAAGTCCTCGAGCTCAGCCCGTTTCCTTCGCTGCAAGTGCATTTCCAGTGGTTTCTGACACCGGACGAGCGTTCGCCACTCGTTGGAAGCTTCGGCCATCTTTTGGACCGTTTTGGGTCGCACCACAGTTCTCCCTCCAACGAGCTCGCTTCCCGACCTATACCTCCGGAAAACGTGTCAGGGAGCATGCCAGGGGTGTGGGTTGAAGTCCTCGGAGCACGAGACCCGAAGATCGAAAGACTTATGACCAATACGGAGCAAAGGGAAGAAACCGTCGGGGGACCGCTTTTTACCCCAGGACGAGAAAACTGAGTCCGGGGCATTCCCGCTCGCGTTTTCTTGGGACGAGCACCGGAAGTCCTCGAGCTCAGCCCGTTTCCTTCGCTGCAAGTGCATTTCCAGTGGTTTCTGACACCGGACGAGCGTTCGCCACTCGTTGGAATCTTCGGCCATCTTTTGGACCGTTTTGGGTCGCACCACAGTTCTCCCTCCAACGAGCTCGCTTCCCGACCTATACCTCCGGAAAACGTGTCAGGGAGCATGCCAGGAGTGTGGGTTGAAGTCCTCGGAGCACGAGACCCGAAGATCGAAAGACTTATGACCAATACGGAGCAAAGGGAAGAAACCGTCGGGGGACCGCTTTTTACCCCAGGACGAGAAAACTGAGTCCGGGGCATTCCCGCTCGCGTTTTCTTGGGACGAGCACCGGAAGTCCTCGAGCTCAGCCCGTTTCCTTCGCTGCAAGTGCATTTCCAGTGGTTTCTGACACCGGACGAGCGTTCGCCACTCGTTGGAAGCTTCGGCCATCTTTTGGACCGTTTTGGGTCGCACCACAGTTCTCCCTCCAACGAGCTCGCTTCCCGACCTATACCTCCGGAAAACGTGTCAGGGAGCATGCCAGGAGTGTGGGTTGAAGTCCTCGGAGCACGAGACCCGAAGATCGAAAGACTTATGACCAATACGGAGCAAAGGGAAGAAACCGTCGGGGGACCGCTTTTTACCCCAGGACGAGAAAACTGAGTCCGGGGCATTCCCGCTCGCGTTTTCTTGGGACGAGCACCGGAAGTCCTCGAGCTCAGCCCGTTTCCTTCGCTGCAAGTGCATTTCTAGTGGTTTTTGACACCGGACGAGCGTTCGCCACTCGTTGGAAGCTTCGGCCATCTTTTGGACCGTTTTGGGTCGCACCACAGTTCTCCCTCCAACGAGCTCGCTTCCCGACCTATACCTCCGAAAAACGTGTCAGGGAGCATGCCAGGAGTGTGGGTTGAAGTCCTCGGAGCACGAGACCCGAAGATCGAAAGACTTATGACCAATACGGAGCAAAGGGAAGAAACCGTCGGGGGACCGCTTTATACCCCAGGACGAGAAAACTGAGTCCGGGGCATTCCCGCTCGCGTTTTCTTGGGACGAGCACCCGAAGTCCTCGAGCTCAGCCCGTTTCCTTCGCTGCAAGTGCATTTCCAGTGGTTTCTGACACCGGACGAGCGTTCGCCACTCGTTGGAAGCTTCGGCCATCTTTTGGACCGTTTTGGGTCGCACCACAGTTCTCCCTCCAACGAGCTCGCTTCCCGACCTATACCTCCGGAAAACGTGTCAGGGAGCATGCCAGGGGTGTGGGTTGAAGTCCTCGGAGCACGAGACCCGAAGATCGAAAGACTTATGACCAATACGGAGCAAAGGGAAGAAACCGTCGGGGGACCGCTTTTTACCCCAGGACGAGAAAACTGAGTCCGGGGCATTCCCGCTCGCGTTTTCTTGGGACGAGCACCGGAAGTCCTCGAGCTCAGCCCGTTTCCTTCGCTGCAAGTGCATTTCCAGTGGTTTCTGACACCGGACGAGCGTTCGCCACTCGTTGGAAGCTTCGGCCATCTTTTGGACCGTTTTGGGTCGCACCACAGTTCTCCCTCCAACGAGCTCGCTTCCCGACCTATACCTCCGGAAAACGTGTCAGGGAGCATGCCAGGAGTGTGGGTTGAAGTCCTCGGAGCACGAGACCCGAAGATCGAAAGACTTATGACCAATACGGAGCAAAGGGAAGAAACCGTCGGGGGACCGCTTTTTACCCCAGGACGAGAAAACTGAGTCCGGGGCATTCCCGCTCGCGTTTTCTTGGGACGAGCACCGGAAGTCCTCGAGCTCAGCCCGTTTCCTTCGCTGCAAGTGCATTTCCAGTGGTTTCTGACACCGGACGAGCGTTCGCCACTCGTTGGAAGCTTCGGCCATCTTTTGGACCGTTTTGGGTCGCACCACAGTTCTCCCTCCAACGAGCTCGCTTCCCGACCTATACCTCCGGAAAACGTGTCAGGGAGCATGCCAGGAGTGTGGGTTGAAGTCCTCGGAGCACGAGACCCGAAGATCGAAAGACTTATGACCAATACGGAGCAAAGGGAAGAAACCGTCGGGGGACCGCTTTTTACCCCAGGACGAGAAAACTGAGTCCGGGGCATTCCCGCTCGCGTTTTCTTTGGACGAGCACCGGAAGTCCTCGAGCTCAGCCCGTTTCCTTCGCTGCAAGTGCATTTCCAGTGGTTTCTGACACCGGACGAGCGTTCGCCACTCGTTGGAAGCTTCGGCCATCTTTTGGACCGTTTTGGGTCGCACCACAGTTCTCCCTCCAACGAGCTCGCTTCCCGACCTATACCTCCGGAAAACGTGTCAGGGAGCATGCCAGGAGTGTGGGTTGAAGTCCTCGGAGCACGAGACCCGAAGATCGAAAGACTTATGACCAATACGGAGCAAAGGGAAGAAACCGTCGGGGGACCGCTTTTTACCCCAGGACGAGAAAACTGAGTCCGGGGCATTCCCGCTCGCGTTTTCTTTGGACGAGCACCGGAAGTCCTCGAGCTCAGCCCGTTTCCTTCGCTGCAAGTGCATTTCCAGTGGTTTCTGACACCGGACGAGCGTTCGCCACTCGTTGGAAGCTTCGGCCATCTTTTGGACCGTTTTGGGTCGCACCACAGTTCTCCCTCCAACGAGCTCGCTTCCCGACCTATACCTCCGGAAAACGTGTCAGGGAGCATGCCAGGAGTGTGGGTTGAAGTCCTCGGAGCACGAGACCCGAAGATCGAAAGACTTATGACCAATACGGAGCAAAGGGAAGAAACCGTCGGGGGACCGCTTTTTACCCCAGGACGAGAAAACTGAGTCCGGGGTATTCCCGCTCGCGTTTTCTTGGGACGAGCACCGGAAGTCCTCGAGCTCAGCCCGTTTCCTTCGCTGCAAGTGCATTTCCAGTGGTTTCTGACACCGGACGAGCGTTCGCCACTCGTTGGAAGCTTCGGCCATCTTTTGGACCGTTTTGGGTCGCACCACAGTTCTCCCTCCAACGAGCTCGCTTCCCGACCTATACCTCCGGAAAACGTGTCAGGGAGCATGCCAGGAGTGTGGGTTGAAGTCCTCGGAGCACGAGACCCGAAGATCGAAAGACTTATGACCAATACGGAGCAAAGGGAAGAAACCGTCGGGGGACCGCTTTTTACCCCAGGACGAGAAAACTGAGTCCGGGGCATTCCCGCTCGCGTTTTCTTGGGACGAGCACCGGAAGTCCTCGAGCTCAGCCCGTTTCCTTCGCTGCAAGTGCATTTCCAGTGGTTTCTGACACCGGACGAGCGTTCGCCACTCGTTGGAAGCTTCGGCCATCTTTTGGACCGTTTTGGGTCGCACCACAGTTCTCCCTCCAACGAGCTCGCTTCCCGACCTATACCTCCGGAAAACGTGTCAGGGAACATGCCAGGAGTGTGGGTTGAAGTCCTCGGAGCACGAGACCCGAAGATCGAAAGACTTATGACCAATACGGAGCAAAGGGAAGAAACCGTCGGGGGACCGCTTTTTACCCCAGGACGAGAAAACTGAGTCCAAGGTATTCCCGCTCGCGTTTTCTTGGGACGAGCACCGGAAGTCCTCGAGCTCAGCCCGTTTCCTTCGCTGCAAGTGCATTTCCAGTGGTTTCTGACACCGGACGAGCGTTCGCCACTCGTTGGAAGCTTCGGCCATCTTTTGGACCGTTTTGGGTCGCACCACAGTTCTCCCTCCAACGAGCTCGCTTCCCGACCTATACCTCCGGAAAACGTGTCAGGGAGCATGCCAGGGGTGTGGGTTGAAGTCCTCGGAGCACGAGACCCGAAGATCGAAAGACTTATGACCAATACGGAGCAAAGGGAAGAAACCGTCGGGGGACCGCTTTTTACCCCAGGACGAGAAAACTGAGTCCGGGGCATTCCCGCTCGCGTTTTCTTGGGACGAGCACCGGAAGTCCTCGAGCTCAGCCCGTTTCCTTCGCTGCAAGTGCATTTCCAGTGGTTTCTGACACCGGACGAGCGTTCGCCACTCGTTGGAAGCTTCGGCCATCTTTTGGACCGTTTTGGGTCGCACCACAGTTCTCCCTCCAACGAGCTCGCTTCCCGACCTATACCTCCGGAAAACGTGTCAGGGAACATGCCAGGAGTGTGGGTTGAAGTCCTCGGAGCACGAGACCCGAAGATCGAAAGACTTATGACCAATACGGAGCAAAGGGAAGAAACCGTCGGGGGACCGCTTTTTACCCCAGGACGAGAAAACTGAGTCCGGGGCATTCCCGCTCGCGTTTTCTTGGGACGAGCACCGGAAGTCCTCGAGCTCAGCCCGTTTCCTTCGCTGCAAGTGCATTTCCAGTGGTTTCTGACACCGGACGAGCGTTCGCCACTCGTTGGAAGCTTCGGCCATCTTTTGGACCGTTTTGGGTCGCACCACAGTTCTCCCTCCAACGAGCTCGCTTCCCGACCTATACCTCCGGAAAACGTGTCAGGGAGCATGCCAGGGGTGTGGGTTGAAGTCCTCGGAGCACGAGACCCGAAGATCGAAAGACTTATGACCAATACGGAGCAAAGGGAAGAAACCGTCGGGGGACCGCTTTTTACCCCAGGACGAGAAAACTGAGTCCGGGGCATTCCCGCTCGCGTTTTCTTGGGACGAGCACCGGAAGTCCTCGAGCTCAGCCCGTTTCCTTCGCTGCAAGTGCATTTCCAGTGGTTTCTGACACCGGACGAGCGTTCGCCACTCGTTGGAATCTTCGGCCATCTTTTGGACCGTTTTGGGTCGCACCACAGTTCTCCCTCCAACGAGCTCGCTTCCCGACCTATACCTCCGGAAAACGTGTCAGGGAGCATGCCAGGAGTGTGGGTTGAAGTCCTCGGAGCACGAGACCCGAAGATCGAAAGACTTATGACCAATACGGAGCAAAGGGAAGAAACCGTCGGGGGACCGCTTTTTACCCCAGGACGAGAAAACTGAGTCCGGGGCATTCCCGCTCGCGTTTTCTTGGGACGAGCACCGGAAGTCCTCGAGCTCAGCCCGTTTCCTTCGCTGCAAGTGCATTTCCAGTGGTTTCTGACACCGGACGAGCGTTCGCCACTCGTTGGAAGCTTCGGCCATCTTTTGGACCGTTTTGGGTCGCACCACAGTTCTCCCTCCAACGAGCTCGCTTCCCGACCTATACCTCCGGAAAACGTGTCAGGGAGCATGCCAGGAGTGTGGGTTGAAGTCCTCGGAGCACGAGACCCGAAGATCGAAAGACTTATGACCAATACGGAGCAAAGGGAAGAAACCGTCGGGGGACCGCTTTTTACCCCAGGACGAGAAAACTGAGTCCGGGGCATTCCCGCTCGCGTTTTCTTGGGACGAGCACCGGAAGTCCTCGAGCTCAGCCCGTTTCCTTCGCTGCAAGTGCATTTCTAGTGGTTTTTGACACCGGACGAGCGTTCGCCACTCGTTGGAAGCTTCGGCCATCTTTTGGACCGTTTTGGGTCGCACCACAGTTCTCCCTCCAACGAGCTCGCTTCCCGACCTATACCTCCGAAAAACGTGTCAGGGAGCATGCCAGGAGTGTGGGTTGAAGTCCTCGGAGCACGAGACCCGAAGATCGAAAGACTTATGACCAATACGGAGCAAAGGGAAGAAACCGTCGGGGGACCGCTTTATACCCCAGGACGAGAAAACTGAGTCCGGGGCATTCCCGCTCGCGTTTTCTTGGGACGAGCACCCGAAGTCCTCGAGCTCAGCCCGTTTCCTTCGCTGCAAGTGCATTTCCAGTGGTTTCTGACACCGGACGAGCGTTCGCCACTCGTTGGAAGCTTCGGCCATCTTTTGGACCGTTTTGGGTCGCACCACAGTTCTCCCTCCAACTAGCTCGCTTCCCGACCTATACCTCCGGAAATCGTGTCAGGGAGCATGCCAGGAGTGTGGGTTGAAGTCCTCGGAGCACGAGACCCGAAGATCGAAAGACTTATGACCAATACGGAGCAAAGGGAAGAAACCGTCGGGGGAACGCTTTTTACCCCAGGACGAGAAAACTGAGTCCGGGGCATTCCCGCTCGCGTTTTCTTGGGACGAGCACTGGAAGTCCTCGAGCTCAGCCCGTTTCCTTCGCTGCAAGTGCATTTCCAGTGGTTTCTGACACCGTACGAGCGTTCGCCACTCGTTGGAAGCTTCGGCCATCTTTTGGACCGTTTTGGGTCGCACCACAGTTCTCCCTCCAACGAGCTCGCTTCCCGACCTATACCTCCGGAAAACGTGTCAGGGAGCATGCTAAGAGTGTGGGTTCAAGTCCTCGGAGCACGAGACCCGAAGATCGAAAGACTTATGACCAATACGGAGCAAAGGGAAGAAACCGTCGGGGGACCGCTTTTTACCCCAGGACGAGAAAACTGAGTCCGGGGCATTCCCGCTCGCGTTTTCTTGGGACGAGCACCGGAAGTCCTCGAGCTCAGCCCGTTTCCTTCGCTGCAAGTGCATTTCCAGTGGTTTCTGACACCGGACGAGCGTTCGCCACTCGTTGGAAGCTTCGGCCATCTTTTGGACCGTTTTGGGTCGCACCACAGTTCTCCCTCCAACGAGCTCGCTTCCCGACCTATACCTCCGGAAAACGTGTCAGGGAGCATGCCAGGAGTGTGGGTTGAAGTCCTCGGAGCACGAGACCCGAAGATCGAAAGACTTATGACCAATACGGAGCAAAGGGAAGAAACCGTCGGGGGACCGCTTTTTACCCCAGGACGAGAAAACTGAGTCCGGGGTATTCCCGCTCGCGTTTTCTTGGGACGAGCACCGGAAGTCCTCGAGCTCAGCCCGTTTCCTTCGCTGCAAGTGCATTTCCAGTGGTTTCTGACACCGGACGAGCGTTCGCCACTCGTTGGAAGCTTCGGCCATCTTTTGGACCGTTTTGGGTCGCACCACAGTTCTCCCTCCAACGAGCTCGCTTCCCGACCTATACCTCCGGAAAACGTGTCAGGGAGCATGCCAGGAGTGTGGGTTGAAGTCCTCGGAGCACGAGACCCGAAGATCGAAAGACTTATGACCAATACGGAGCAAAGGGAAGAAACCGTCGGGGGACCGCTTTTTACCCCAGGACGAGAAAACTGAGTCCGGGGCATTCCCGCTCGCGTTTTCTTGGGACGAGCACCGGAAGTCCTCGAGCTCAGCCCGTTTCCTTCGCTGCAAGTGCATTTCTAGTGGTTTTTGACACCGGACGAGCGTTCGCCACTCGTTGGAAGCTTCGGCCATCTTTTGGACCGTTTTGGGTCGCACCACAGTTCTCCCTCCAACGAGCTCGCTTCCCGACCTATACCTCCGAAAAACGTGTCAGGGAGCATGCCAGGAGTGTGGGTTGAAGTCCTCGGAGCACGAGACCCGAAGATCGAAAGACTTATGACCAATACGGAGCAAAGGGAAGAAACCGTCGGGGGACCGCTTTTTACCCCAGGACGAGAAAACTGAGTCCGGGGCATTCCCGCTCGCGTTTTCTTGGGACGAGCACTGGAAGTCCTCGAGCTCAGCCCGTTTCCTTCGCTGCAAGTGCATTTCCAGTGGTTTCGGACACCGGACGAGCGTTCGCCACTCGTTGGAAGCTTCGGCCATCTTTTGGACCGTTTTGGGTCGCACCACAGTTCTCCCTCCAACGAGCTCGCTTCCCGACCTATACCTCCGGAAAACGTGTCAGGGAGCATGCCAGGAGTGTGGGTTGAAGTCCTCGGAGCACGAGACCCGAAGATCGAAAGACTTATGACCAATACGGAGCAAAGGGAAGAAACCGTCAGGGGACCGCTTTTTACCCCAGGACGAGAAAACTGAGTCCGGGGCATTCCCGCTCGCGTTTTCTTGGGACGAGCATCGGAAGTCCTCGAGCTCAGCCCGTTTCCTTCGCTGCAAGTGCATTTCCAGTGGTTTCGGACACCGGACGAGCGTTCGCCACTCGTTGGAAGCTTCGGCCATCTTTTGGACCGTTTTGGGTCGCACCACAGTTCTCCCTCCAACGAGCTCGCTTCCCGACCTATACCTCCGGAAAACGTGTCAGGGAGCATGCCAGGAGTGTGGGTTGAAGTCCTCGGAGCACGATACCCGAAGATCGAAAGACTTATGACCAATACGGAGCAAAGGGAAGAAACCGTCGGGGGACCGCTTTTTACCCCAGGACGAGAAAACTGAGTCCGGGGCATTCCCGCTCGCGTTTTCTTGGGACGAGCACCGGAAGTCCTCGAGCTCAGCCCGTTTCCTTCGCTGCAAGTGCATTTCCAGTGGTTTCTGACACCGGACGAGCGTTCGCCACTCGTTGGAAGCTTCGGCCATCTTTTGGACCGTTTTGGGTCGCACCACAGTTCTCCCTCCAACGAGCTCGCTTCCCGACCTATACCTCCGGAAAACGTGTCAGGGAGCATGCCAGGAGTGTGGGTTGAAGACCTCGGAGCACGAGACCCGAAGATCGAAAGACTTATGACCAATACGGAGCAAAGGGAAGAAACCGTCGGGGGACCGCTTTTTACCCCAGGACGAGAAAACTGAGTCCGGGGCATTCCCGCTCGCGTTTTCTTGGGACGAGCACCGGAAGTCCTCGAGCTCAGCCCGTTTCCTTCGGTGCAAGTGCATTTCCAGTGGTTTCTGACACCGGACGAGCGTTCGCCACTCGTTGGAAGCTTCGGCCATCTTTTGGACCGTTTTGGGTCGCACCATAGTTCTCCCTCCAACGAGCTCGCTTCACGACCTATACCTCCGGAAAACGTGTCAGGGAGCATGCCAGGAGTGTGGGTTGAAGTCCTCGGAGCACGAGACCCGAAGATCGAAAGACTTATGACCAATACGGAGCAAAGGGAAGAAACCGTCGGAGACCGCTTTTTACCCCAGGACGAGAAAACTGAGTCCGGGGCATTCCCGCTCGCGTTTTCTTGGGACGAGCACCGGAAGTCCTCAAGCTCAGCCCGTTTCCTTCGCTGCAAGTGCATTTCCAGTGGTTTCTGACACCGGACGAGCGTTCGCCACTCGTTGGAAGCTTCGGCCATCTTTTAGACCGTTTTGGGTCGCACCACAGTTCTCCCTCCAACGAGCTCGCTTCCCGACCTATACCTCCGGAAAACGTGTCCGGGAGCATGCCAGGAGTGTGGGTTGAAGTCCTCGAAGCACGAGACCCGAAGATCGAAAGACTTATGACCAATACGGAGCAAAGGGAAGAAACCGTCGGGGGACCGCTTTATACCCCAGGACGAGAAAACTGAGTCCGGGGCATTCCCGCTTGCGTTTTGTTGGGACGAGCACCCGAAGTCCTCGAGCTCAGCCCGTTTCCTTCGCTGCAAGTGCATTTCCAGTGGTTTCTGACACCGGACGAGCGTTCGCCACTCGTTGGAAGCTTCGGCCATCTTTTGGACCGTTTTGGGTCGCACCACAGTTCTCCCTCCAACTAGCTCGCTTCCCGACCTATACCTCCGGAAAACGTGTCAGGGAGCATGCCAGGAGTGTGGGTTGAAGTCCTCGGAGCACGAGACCCGAAGATCGAAAGACTTATGACCAATACGGAGCAAAGGGAAGAAACCGTCGGGGGAACGCTTTTTACCCCAGGACGAGAAAACTGAGTCCGGGGCATTCCCGCTCGCGTTTTCTTGGGACGAGCACTGGAAGTCCTGGAGCTCAGCCCGTTTCCTTCGCTGCAAGTGCATTTCCAGTGGTTTCTGACACCGTACGAGCATTCGCCACTCGTTGGAAGCTTCGGCCATCTTTTGGACCGTTTTGGGTCGCACCACAGTTCTCCCTCCAACGAGCTCGCTTCCCGACCTATACCTCCGGAAAACGTGTCAGGGAGCATGCCAAGAGTGTGGGTTGAAGTCCTCGAAGCACGAGACCCGAAGATCGAAAGACTTATGACCAATACGGAGCAAAGGGAAGAAACCGTCGGGGGACCGCTTTTTACCCCAGGACGAGAAAACTGAGTCCGGGGCATTCCCGCTCGCGTTTTCTTGGGACGAGCACCGGAAGTCCTCGAGCTCAACCCGTTTCCTTCGCTGCAAGTGCATTTCCAGTGGTTTCGGACACCGGACGAGCGTTCGCCACTCGTTGGAAGCTTCGGCCATCTTTTGGACCGTTTTGGATCGCACCACAGTTCTCCCTCGAACGAGCTCGCTTCCCGACCTATACCTCCGGAAAACGTGTCAGGGAGCATGCCAGGAGTGTGGGTTGAAGTCCTCGGAGCACGAGACCCGAAGATCGAAAGACTTATGACCAATACGGAGCAAAGGGAAGAAACCGTCAGGGGACCGCTTTTTACCCCAGGACGAGAAAACTGAGTCCGGGGCATTCCCGCTCGCGTTTTCTTGGGACGAGCACCGGAAGTCCTCGAGCTCAGCCCGTTTCCTTCGCTGCAAGTGCATTTCCAGTGGTTTCAGACACCGGACGAGCGTTCGCCACTCGTTGGAAGCTTCGGCCATCTTTTGGACCGTTTTGGGTCGCACCACAGTTCTCCCTCCAACGAGCTCGCTTCCCGACCTATACCTCCGGAAAACGTGTCAGGGAGCATGCCAGGAGTGTGGGTTGAAGTCCTCGGAGCACGAGACCCGAAGATCGAAAGACTTATGACCAATACGGAGCAAAGGGAAGAAACCGTCGGGGGACCGCTTTTTACCCCAGGACGAGAAAACTGAGTCCGGGGCATTCCCGCTCGCGTTTTCTTGGGACGAGCACCGGAAGTCCTCGAGCTCAGCCCGTTTCCTTCGGTGCAAGTGCATTTCCAGTGGTTTCTGACACCGGACGAGCGTTCGCCACTCGTTGGAAGCTTCGGCCATCTTTTGGACCGTTTTGGGTCGCACCATAGTTCTCCCTCCAACGAGCTCGCTTCACGACCTATACCTCCGGAAAACGTGTCAGGGAGCATGCCAGGAGTGTGGGTTGAAGTCCTCGGAGCACGAGACCCGAAGATCGAAAGACTTATGACCAATACGGAGCAAAGGGAAGAAACCGTCGGGGGACCGCTTTTTACCCCAGGACGAGAAAACTGAGTCCGGGGCATTCCCGCTTGCGTTTTCTTGGGACGAGCACCGGAAGTCCTCAAGCTCAGCCCGTTTCCTTCGCTGCAAGTGCATTTCCAGTGGTTTCTGACACCGGACGAGCGTTCGCCACTCGTTGGAAGCTTCGGCCATCTTTTAGACCGTTTTGGGTCGCACCACAGTTCTCCCTCCAACGAGCTCGCTTCCCGACCTATACCTCCGGAAAACGTGTCCGGGAGCATGCCAGGAGTGTGGGTTGAAGTCCTCGGAGCACGAGACCCGAAGATCGAAAGACTTATGACCAATACGGAGCAAAGGGAAGAAACCGTCGGGGGACCGCTTTTTACCCCAGGACGAGAAAACTGAGTCCGGGGCATTCCCGCTCGCGTTTTCTTGGGACGAGCACCGGAAGTCCTCGAGCTCAGCCCGTTTCCTTCGCTGCAAGTGCATTTCCAGTGGTTTCTGACACCGGACGAGCGTTCGCCACTCGTTGGAAGCTTCGGCCATCTTTTGGACCGTTTTGGGTCGCACCACAGTTCTCCCTCCAACGAGCTCGCTTCCCGACCTATACCTCCGGAAAACGTGTCAGGGAGCATGCCAGGAGTGTGGGTTGAAGTCCTCGGAGCACGAGACCCGAAGATCGAAAGACTTATGACCAATACGGAGCAAAGGGAAGAAACCGTCGGGGGACCGCTTTTTACCCCAGGACGAGAAAACTGAGTCCGGGGCATTCCCGCTCGCGTTTTCTTGGGACGAGCACCGGAAGTCCTCGAGCTCAGCCCGTTTCCTTCGCTGCAAGTGCATTTCCAGTGGTTTCTGACACCGGACGAGCGTTCGCCACTCGTTGGAAGCTTCGGCCATCTTTTGGACCGTTTTGGGTCGCACCACAGTTCTCCCTCCAACGAGCTCGCTTCCCCACCTATACCTCCGGAAAACGTGTCAGGGAGCATGCCAGGAGTGTGGGTTGAAGTCCTGGAGCACGAGACCCGAAGATCGAAAGACTTATGACCAATACGGAGCAAAGGGAAGAAACCGTCGGGGGACCGCTTTTTACCCCAGGACGAGAAAACTGAGTCCGGGGCATTCCCGCTCGCGTTTTCTTGGGACGAGCACCGGAAGTCCTCGAGCTCAGCCCGTTTCCTTCGCTGCAAGTGCATTTCCAGTGGTTTCTGACACCGGACGAGCGTTCGCCACTCGTTGGAAGCTTCGGCCATCTTTTGGACCGTTTTGGGTCGCACCACAGTTCTCCCTCCAACGAGCTCGCTTCCCGACCTATACCTCCGGAAAACGTGTCGGGGAGCATGCCAGGAGTGTGGGTTGAAGTCCTCGGAGCACGAGACCCGACGATCGAAAGACTTATGACCAATACGGAGCAAAGGGAAGAAACCGTCGGGGGACCGCTTTTTACCCGAGGACGAGAAAACTGAGTTCGGGGCATTCCCGCTCGCGTTTTCTTGGGACGAGCACCGGAAGTCCTCGAGCTCAGCCCGTTTCCTTCGCTGTAAGTGCATTTCCAGTTGTTTCTGACACCGGACGAGCGTTCGCCACTCGTTGGAAGCTTCGGCCATCTTTTGGACCGTTTTGGGTCGCACCACAGTTCTCCCTCAAACCAGCTCGCTTCCGACCTATACCTCCGGAAAACGTGTCGGGGAGCATGCCAGGAGTGTGGGTTGAAGTCCTCGGAGCACGAGACCCGAAGATCGAAAGACTTATGACCAATACGGAGCAAAGGGAAGAAACCGTCGGGGGACCGCTTTTTACCCCAGGACGAGAAAACTGAGTCCGGGGCATTCCCGCTCGCGTTTTCTTGTGACGAGCACCGGAAGTCCTCGAGCTCAGCCCGTTTCCTTCGCTGCAAGTGCATTTCCAGTGGTTTCTGACACCGGACGAGCGTTCGCCACTCGTTGGAAGCTTCGGCCATCTTTTGGACCGTTTTGGGTCGCACCACAGTTCTCCCTCCAACGAGCTCGCTTCCCGACCTATACCTCCGGAAAACGTGTCAGGGAGCATGCCAGGAGTGTGGGTTGAAGTCCTCGGAGCACGAGACCCGAAGATCGAAAGACTTATGACCAATACGGAGCAAAGGGAAGAAACCGTCGGGGGACCGCTTTTTACCCCAGGACGAGAAAACTGAGTCCGGGGCATTCCCGCTCGCGTTTTCTTGGGACGAGCACCGGAAGTCCTCGAGCTCAACCCGTTTCCTTCGCTGCAAGTGCATTTCCAGTGGTTTCTGACACCGGACGAGCGTTCGCCACTCGTTGGAAGCTTCGGCCATCTTTTGGACCGTTTTGGGTCGCACCACAGTTCTCCCTCCAACGAGCTCGCTTCCCGACCTATACCTCCGGAAAACGTGTCAAGGAGCATGCCAGGAGTGTGGGTTGAAGTCCTCGGAGCACGAGACCCGAAGATCGAAAGACTTATGACCAATACGGAGCAAAGGGAAGAAACCGTCGGGGGACCGCTTTTTACCCCAGGACGAGAAAACTGAGTCCGGGGCATTCCCGCTCGCGTTTTCTTGGGACGAGCACCGGAAGTCCTCGAGCTCAGCCCGTTTCCTTCGCTGCAAGTGCATTTCCAGTGGTTTCTGACACCGGACGAGCGTTCGCCACTCGTTGGAAGCTTCGGCCATCTTTTGGACCGTTTTGGGTCGCACCACAGTTCTCCCTCCAACGAGCTCGCTTCCCGACCTATACCTCCGGAAAACGTGTCAGGGAGCATGCCAGGAGTGTGGGTTGAAGTCCTCGGAGCACGAGACCCGAAGATCGAAAGACTTATGACCAATACGGAGCAAAGGGAAGAAACCGTCGGGGGACCGCTTTTTACCCCAGGACGAGAAAACTGAGTCCGGGGCATTCCCGCTCGCGTTTTCTTGGGACGAGCACCGGAAGTCCTCGAGCTCAGCCCGTTTCCTTCGCTGCAAGTGCATTTCCAGTGGTTTCTGACACCGGACGAGCGTTCGCCACTCGTTGGAAGCTTCGGCCATCTTTTGGACCGTTTTGGGTCGCACCACAGTTCTCCCTCCAACGAGCTCGCTTCCCGACCTATACCTCCGGAAAACGTGTCAGGGAGCATGCCAGGAGTGTGGGTTGAAGTCCTCGGAGCACGAGACCCGAAGATCGAAAGACTTATGACCAATACGGAGCAAAGGGAAGAAACCGTCGGGGGACCGCTTTTTACCCCAGGACGAGAAAACTGAGTCCGGGGCATTCCCGCTCGCGTTTTCTTGGGACGAGCACCGGAAGTCCTCGAGCTCAGCCCGTTTCCTTCGCTGCAAGTGCATTTCCAGTGGTTTCTGACACCGGACGAGCGTTCGCCACTCGTTGGAAGCTTCGGCCATCTTTTGGACCGTTTTGGGTCGCACCACAGTTCTCCCTCCAACGAGCTCGCTTCCCGACCTATACCTCCGGAAAACGTGTCAGGGAGCATGCCAGGAGTGTGGGTTGAAGTCCTCGGAGCACGAGACCCGAAGATCGAAAGACTTATGACCAATACGGAGCAAAGGGAAGAAACCGTCGGGGGACCGCTTTTTACCCCAGGACGAGAAAACTGAGTCCGGGGCATTCCCGCTCGCGTTTTCTTGGGACGAGCACCGGAAGTCCTCGAGCTCAGCCCGTTTCCTTCGCTGCAAGTGCATTTCCAGTGGTTTCTGACACCGGACGAGCGTTCGCCACTCGTTGGAAGCTTCGGCCATCTTTTGGACCGTTTTGGGTCGCACCACAGTTCTCCCTCCAACGAGCTCGCTTCCCGACCTATACCTCCGAAAAACGTGTCAGGGAGCATGCCAGGAGTGTGGGTTGAAGTCCTCGGAGCACGAGACCCGAAGATCGAAAGACTTATGACCAATACGGAGCAAAGGGAAGAAACCGTCGGGGGACCGCTTTTTACCCCAGGACGAGAAAACTGAGTCCGGGGCATTCCCGCTCGCGTTTTCTTGGGACGAGCACCGGAAGTCCTCGAGCTCAGCCCGTTTCCTTCGCTGCAAGTGCATTTCCAGTGGTTTCTGACACCGGACGAGCGTTCGCCACTCGTTGGAAGCTTCGGCCATCTTTTGGACCGTTTTGGGTCGCACCACAGTTCTCCCTCCAACGAGCTCGCTTCCCGACCTATACCTCCGGAAAACGTGTCAGGGAGCATGCCAGGAGTGTGGGTTGAAGTCCTCGGAGCACGAGACCCGAAGATCGAAAGACTTATGACCAATACGGAGCAAAGGGAAGAAACCGTCGGGGGACCGCTTTTTACCCCAGGACGAGAAAACTGAGTCCGGGGCATTCCCGCTCGCGTTTTCTTGGGACGAGCACCGGAAGTCCTCGAGCTCAGCCCGTTTCCTTCGCTGCAAGTGCATTTCCAGTGGTTTCTGACACCGGACGAGCGTTCGCCACTCGTTGGAAGCTTCGGCCATCTTTTGGACCGTTTTGGGTCGCACCACAGTTCTCCCTCCAACGAGCTCGCTTCCCGACCTATACCTCCGGAAAACGTGTCAGGGAGCATGCCAGGAGTGTGGGTTGAAGTCCTCGGAGCACGAGACCCGAAGATCGAAAGACTTATGACCAATACGGAGCAAAGGGAAGAAACCGTCGGGGGACCGCTTTTTACCCCAGGACGAGAAAACTGAGTCCGGGGCATTCCCGCTCGCGTTTTCTTGGGACGAGCACCGGAAGTCCTCGAGCTCAGCCCGTTTCCTTCGCTGCAAGTGCATTTCCAGTGGTTTCTGACACCGGACGAGCGTTCGCCACTCGTTGGAAGCTTCGGCCATCTTTTGGACCGTTTTGGGTCGCACCACAGTTCTCCCTCCAACGAGCTCGCTTCCCGACCTATACCTCCGGAAAACGTGTCAGGGAGCATGCCAGGAGTGTGGGTTGAAGTCCTCGGAGCACGAGACCCGAAGATCGAAAGACTTATGACCAATACGGAGCAAAGGGAAGAAACCGTCGGGGGACCGCTTTTTACCCCAGGACGAGAAAACTGAGTCCGGGGCATTCCCGCTCGCGTTTTCTTGGGACGAGCACCGGAAGTCCTCGAGCTCAGCCCGTTTCCTTCGCTGCAAGTGCATTTCCAGTGGTTTCTGACACCGGACGAGCGTTCGCCACTCGTTGGAAGCTTCGGCCATCTTTTGGACCGTTTTGGGTCGCACCACAGTTCTCCCTCCAACGAGCTCGCTTCCCGACCTATACCTCCGAAAAACGTGTCAGGGAGCATGCCAGGAGTGTGGGTTGAAGTCCTCGGAGCACGAGACCCGAAGATCGAAAGACTTATGACCAATACGGAGCAAAGGGAAGAAACCGTCGGGGGACCGCTTTTTACCCCAGGACGAGAAAACTGAGTCCGGGGCATTCCCGCTCGCGTTTTCTTGGGACGAGCACCGGAAGTCCTCGAGCTCAGCCCGTTTCCTTCGCTGCAAGTGCATTTCCAGTGGTTTCTGACACCGGACGAGCGTTCGCCACTCGTTGGAAGCTTCGGCCATCTTTTGGACCGTTTTGGGTCGCACCACAGTTCTCCCTCCAACGAGCTCGCTTCCCGACCTATACCTCCGGAAAACGTGTCAGGGAGCATGCCAGGAGTGTGGGTTGAAGTCCTCGGAGCACGAGACCCGAAGATCGAAAGACTTATGACCAATACGGAGCAAAGGGAAGAAACCGTCGGGGGACCGCTTTTTACCCCAGGACGAGAAAACTGAGTCCGGGGCATTCCCGCTCGCGTTTTCTTGGGACGAGCACCGGAAGTCCTCGAGCTCAGCCCGTTTCCTTCGCTGCAAGTGCATTTCCAGTGGTTTCTGACACCGGACGAGCGTTCGCCACTCGTTGGAAGCTTCGGCCATCTTTTGGACCGTTTTGGGTCGCACCACAGTTCTCCCTCCAACGAGCTCGCTTCCCGACCTATACCTCCGGAAAACGTGTCAGGGAGCATGCCAGGAGTGTGGGTTGAAGTCCTCGGAGCACGAGACCCGAAGATCGAAAGACTTATGACCAATACGGAGCAAAGGGAAGAAACCGTCGGGGGACCGCTTTTTACCCCAGGACGAGAAAACTGAGTCCGGGGCATTCCCGCTCGCGTTTTCTTGGGACGAGCACCGGAAGTCCTCGAGCTCAGCCCGTTTCCTTCGCTGCAAGTGCATTTCCAGTGGTTTCTGACACCGGACGAGCGTTCGCCACTCGTTGGAAGCTTCGGCCATCTTTTGGACCGTTTTGGGTCGCACCACAGTTCTCCCTCCAACGAGCTCGCTTCCCGACCTATACCTCCGGAAAACGTGTCAGGGAGCATGCCAGGAGTGTGGGTTGAAGTCCTCGGAGCACGAGACCCGAAGATCGAAAGACTTATGACCAATACGGAGCAAAGGGAAGAAACCGTCGGGGGACCGCTTTTTACCCCAGGACGAGAAAACTGAGTCCGGGGAATTCCCGCTCGCGTTTTCTTGGGACGAGCACCGGAAGTCCTCGAGCTCAGCCCGTTTCCTTCGCTGCAAGTGCATTTCCAGTGGTTTCTGACACCGGACGAGCGTTCGCCACTCGTTGGAAGCTTCGGCCATCTTTTGGACCGTTTTGGGTCGCACCACAGTTCTCCCTCCAACGAGCTCGCTTCCCGACCTATACCTCCGAAAAACGTGTCAGGGAGCATGCCAGGAGTGTGGGTTGAAGTCCTCGGAGCACGAGACCCGAAGATCGAAAGATTATGACCAAAACGGAGCAAAGGGAAGAAACCGTCGGGGGACCGCTTTTCACCCCAGGACGAGAAAACTGAGTCCGGGGCATTCCCGCTCGCGTTTTCTTGGGACGAGCACCGGAAGTCCTCGAGCTCAGCCCGTTTCCTTCGCTGCAAGTGCATTTCTAGTGGTTTCTGACACCGGACGAGCGTTCGCCACTCGTTGGAAGCTTTGGCCATCTTTTGGACCGTTTTGGGTCGCACCACAGTTCTCCCTCCAACGAGCTCGCTTCCCGACCTATACCTCCGGAAAACGTGTCAGGGAGCATGCCAGGAGTGTGGGTTGAAGTCCTCGGAGCACGAGACCCGAAGATCGAAAGACTTATGACCAATACGGAGCAAAGGGAAGAAACCGTCGGGGGACCGCTTTTTACCCCAGGACGAGAAAACTGAGTCCGGGGCATTCCCGCTCGCGTTTTCTTGGGACGAGCACCGGAAGTCCTCGAGCTCAGCCCGTTTCCTTCGCTGCAAGTGCATTTCCAGTGGTTTCTGACACCGGACGAGCGTTCGCCACTCGTTGGAAGCTTCGGCCATCTTTTGGACCGTTTTGGGTCGCACCACAGTTCTCCCTCCAACGAGCTCGCTTCCCGACCTATACCTCCGGAAAACGTGTCAGGGAGCATGCCAGGAGTGTGGGTTGAAGTCCTCGGAGCACGAGACCCGAAGATCGAAAGACTTGTGACCAATACGGAGCAAAGGGAAGAAACCGTCGGGGGACCGCTTTTTACCCCAGGACGAGAAAACTGAGTCCGGGGCATTCCCGCTCGCGTTTTCTTGGGACGAGCACCGGAAGTCCTCGAGCTCAGCCCGTTTCCTTCGCTGCAAGTGCATTTCCAGTGGTTTCTGACACCGGACGAGCGTTCGCCACTCGTTGGAAGCTTCGGCCATCTTTTGGACCGTTTTGGGTCGCACCACAGTTCTCCCTCCAACGAGCTCGCTTCCCGACCTATACCTCCGGAAAACGTGTCAGGGAGCATGCCAGGAGTGTGGGTTGAAGTCCTCGGAGCACGAGACCCGAAGATCGAAAGACTTATGACCAATACGGAGCAAAGGGAAGAAACCGTCGGGGGACCGCTTTTTACCCCAGGACGAGAAAACTGAGTCCGGGGCATTCCCGCTCGCGTTTTCTTGGGACGAGCACCCGAAGTCCTCGAGCTCAGCCCGTTTCCTTCGCTGCAAGTGCATTTCCAGTGGTTTCTGACACCGGACGAGCGTTCGCCACTCGTTGGAAGCTTCGGCCATCTTTTGGACCGTTTTGGGTCGCACCACAGTTCTCCCTCCAACGAGCTCGCTTCCCGACCTATACCTCCGGAAAACGTGTCAGGGAGCATGCCAGGAGTGTGGGTTGAAGTCCTCGGAGCACGAGACCCGAAGATCGAAAGACTTATGACCAATACGGAGCAAAGGGAAGAAACCGTCGGGGGACCGCTTTTTACCCCAGGACGAGAAAACTGAGTCCGGGGCATTCCCGCTCGCGTTTTCTTGGGACGAGCACCGGAAGTCCTCGAGCTCAGCCCGTTTCCTTCGCTGCAAGTGCATTTCCAGTGGTTTCTGACACCGGACGAGCGTTCGCCACTCGTTGGAAGCTTCGGCCATCTTTTGGACCGTTTTGGGTCGCACCACAGTTCTCCCTCCAACGAGCTCGCTTCCCGACCTATACCTCCGGAAAACGTGTCAGGGAGCATGCCAGGAGTGTGGGTTGAAGTCCTCGGAGCACGAGACCCGAAGATCGAAAGACTTATGACCAATACGGAGCAAAGGGAAGAAACCGTCGGGGGACCGCTTTTTACCCCAGGACGAGAAAACTGAGTCCGGGGCATTCCCGCTCGCGTTTTCTTGGGACGAGCACCGGAAGTCCTCGAGCTCAGCCCGTTTCCTTCGCTGCAAGTGCATTTCCAGTGGTTTCTGACACCGGACGAGCGTTCGCCACTCGTTGGAAGCTTCGGCCATCTTTTGGACCGTTTTGGGTCGCACCACAGTTCTCCCTCCAACGAGCTCGCTTCCCGACCTATACCTCCGGAAAACGTGTCAGGGAGCATGCCAGGAGTGTGGGTTGAAGTCCTCGGAGCACGAGACCCGAAGATCGAAAGACTTATGACCAATACGGAGCAAAGGGAAGAAACCGTCGGGGGACCGCTTTTTACCCCAGGACGAGAAAACTGAGTCCGGGGCATTCCCGCTCGCGTTTTCTTGGGACGAGCACCGGAAGTCCTCGAGCTCAGCCCGTTTCCTTCGCTGCAAGTGCATTTCCAGTGGTTTCTGACACCGGACGAGCGTTCGCCACTCGTTGGAAGCTTCGGCCATCTTTTGGACCGTTTTGGGTCGCACCACAGTTCTCCCTCCAACGAGCTCGCTTCCCGACCTATACCTCCGGAAAACGTGTCAGGGAGCATGCCAGGAGTGTGGGTTGAAGTCCTCGGAGCACGAGACCCGAAGATCGAAAGACTTATGACCAATACGGAGCAAAGGGAAGAAACCGTCGGGGGACCGCTTTTTACCCCAGGACGAGAAAACTGAGTCCGGGGCATTCCCGCTCGCGTTTTCTTGGGACGAGCACCGGAAGTCCTCGAGCTCAGCCCGTTTCCTTCGCTGCAAGTGCATTTCCAGTGGTTTCTGACACCGGACGAGCGTTCGCCACTCGTTGGAAGCTTCGGCCATCTTTTGGACTGTTTTGGGTCGCACCACAGTTCTCCCTCCAACGAGCTCGCTTCCCGACCTATACCTCCGGAAAACGTGTCAGGGAGCATGCCAGGAGTGTGGGTTGAAGTCCTCGGAGCACGAGACCCGAAGATTGAAAGACTTATGACCAATACGGAGCAAAGGGAAGAAACCGTCGGGGGACCGCTTTTTACCCCAGGACGAGAAAACTGAGTCCGGGGCATTCCCGCTCGCGTTTTCTTGGGACGAGCACCGGAAGTCCTCGAGCTCAGCCCGTTTCCTTCGCTGCAAGTGCATTTCCAGTGGTTTCTGACACCGGACGAGCGTTCGCCACTCGTTGGAAGCTTCGGCCATCTTTTGGACCGTTTTGGGTCGCACCACAGTTCTCCCTCCAACGAGCTCGCTTCCCGACCTATACCTCCGGAAAACGTGTCAGGGAGCATGCCAGGAGTGTGGGTTGAAGTACTCGGAGCACGAGACCCGAAGATCGAAAGACTTGTGACCAATACGGAGCAAAGGGAAGAAACCGTCGGGGGACCGCTTTTTACCCCAGGACGAGAAAACTGAGTCCGGGGCATTCCCGCTCGCGTTTTCTTGGGACGAGCACCGGAAGTCCTCGAGCTCAGCCCGTTTCCTTCGCTGCAAGTGCATTTCCAGTGGTTTCTGACACCGGACGAGCGTTCGCCACTCGTTGGAAGCTTCGGCCATCTTTTGGACCGTTTTGGGTCGCACCACAGTTCTCCCTCCAACGAGCTCGCTTCCCGACCTATACCTCCGGAAAACGTGTCAGGGAGCATGCCAGGAGTGTGGGTTGAAGTCCTCGGAGCACGAGACCCGAAGATCGAAAGACTTATGACCAATACGGAGCAAAGGGAAGAAACCGTCGGGGGACCGCTTTTTACCCCAGGACGAGAAAACTGAGTCCGGGGCATTCCCGCTCGCGTTTTCTTGGGACGAGCACCGGAAGTCCTCGAGCTCAGCCCGTTTCCTTCGCTGCAAGTGCATTTCCAGTGGTTTCTGACACCGGACGAGCGTTCGCCACTCGTTGGAAGCTTCGGCCATCTTTTGGACTGTTTTGGGTCGCACCACAGTTCTCCCTCCAACGAGCTCGCTTCCCGACCTATACCTCCGGAAAACGTGTCAGGGAGCATGCCAGGAGTGTGGGTTGAAGTCCTCGGAGCACGAGACCCGAAGATTGAAAGACTTATGACCAATACGGAGCAAAGGGAAGAAACCGTCGGGGGACCGCTTTTTACCCCAGGACGAGAAAACTGAGTCCGGGGCATTCCCGCTCGCGTTTTCTTGGGACGAGCACCGGAAGTCCTCGAGCTCAGCCCGTTTCCTTCGCTGCAAGTGCATTTCCAGTGGTTTCTGACACCGGACGAGCGTTCGCCACTCGTTGGAAGCTTCGGCCATCTTTTGGACCGTTTTGGGTCGCACCACAGTTCTCCCTCCAACGAGCTCGCTTCCCGACCTATACCTCCGGAAAACGTGTCAGGGAGCATGCAAGGAGTGTGGGTTGAAGTCCTCGGAGCACGAGACCCGAAGATCGAAAGACTTATGACCAATACGGAGCAAAGGGAAGAAACCGTCGGGGGATCGCTTTTTACCCCAGGACGAGAAAACTGAGTCCGGGGCATCCCGCTCGCGTTTTCTTGGGACGAGCACCGGAAGTCCTCGAGCTCAGCCCGTTTCCTTCGCTGCAAGTGCATTTCCAGTGGTTTCTGACACCGGACGAGCGTTCGCCACTCGTTGGAAGCTTCGGCCATCTTTTGGACCGTTTTGGGTCGCACCACAGTTCTCCCTCCAACGAGCTCGCTTCCCGACCTATACCTCCGAAAAACGTGTCAGGGAGCATGCCAGGAGTGTGGGTTGAAGTCCTCGGAGCACGAGACCCGAAGATCGAAAGATTATGACCAATACGGAGCAAAGGGAAGAAACCGTCGAGGGACCGCTTTTCACCCCAGGACGAGAAAACTGAGTCCGGGGCATTCCCGCTCGCGTTTTCTTGGGACGAGCACCGGAAGTCCTCGAGCTCAGCCCGTTTCCTTCGCTGCAAGTGCATTTCTAGTGGTTTCTGACACCGGACGAGCGTTCGCCACTCGTTGGAAGCTTCGGCCATCTTTTGGACCGTTTTGGGTCGCACCACAGTTCTCCCTCCAACGAGCTCGCTTCCCGACCTATACCTCTGGAAAACGTGTCAGGGAGCATGCCAGGAGTGTGGGTTGAAGTCCTCGGAGCACGAGACCCGAAGATCGAAAGACTTACGACCAATACGGAGCAAAGGGAAGAAACCGTCGGGGGACCGGTTTTTACCCCAGGACGAGAAAACTGAGTCCGGGGCATTCCCGCTCGCGTTTTCTTGGGACGAGCACCGGAAGTCCTCGAGCTCAGCCCGTTTCCTTCGCTGCAAGTGCATTTCCAGTGGTTTCTGACACCGGACGAGCGTTCGCCACTCGTTGGAAGCTTCGGCCATCTTTTGGACCGTTTTGGGTCGCACCACAGTTCTCCCTCCAACGAGCTCGCTTCCCGACCTATACCTCCGGAAAACGTGTCAGGAAGCATGCCAGGAGTGTGGGTTGAAGTCCTCGGAGCACGAGACCCGAAGATCGAAAGACTTATGACCAATACGGAGCAAAGGGAAGAAACGGTCGGGGGACCGCTTTTTACCCCAGGACGAGAAAACTGAGTCCGGGGCATTCCCGCTCGCGTTTTCTTGGGACGAGCACCGGAAGTCCTCGAGCTCAGCCCGTTTCCTTCGCTGCAAGTACATTTCCAGTGGTTTCTGACACCGGACGAGCGTTCGCCACTCGTTGGAAGCTTCGGCCATCTTTTGGACCGTTTTGGGTCGCACCACAGTTCTCCCTCCAACGAGCTCGCTTCCCGACCTATACCTCCGGAAAACGTGTCAGGGAGCATGCCAGGAGTGTGGGTTGAAGTCCTCGGAGCACGAGACCCGAAGATCGAAAGACTTATGACCAATACGGAGCAAAGGGAAGAAACCGTCGGGGGACCGCTTTTTACCCCAGGACGAGAAAACTGAGTCCGGGGCATTCCCGCTCGCGTTTTCTTGGGACGAGCACCGGAAGTCCTCGAGCTCAGCCCGTTTCCTTCGCTGCAAGTGCATTTCCAGTGGTTTCTGACACCGGACGAGCGTTCGCCACTCGTTGGAAGCTTCGGCCATCTTTTGGACCGTTTTGGGTCGCACCACAGTTCTCCCTCCAACGAGCTCGCTTCCCGACCTATACCTCCAGAAAACGTGTCAGGGAGCATGCCAGGAGTGTGGGTTGAAGTCCTCGGAGCACGAGACCCGAAGATCGAAAGACTTATGACCAATACGGAGCAAAGGGAAGAAACCGTCGGGGGACCGCTTTTTACCCCAGGACGAGAAAACTGAGTCCGGGGCATTCCCGCTCGCGTTTTCTTGGGACGAGCACCGGAAGACCTCGAGCTCAGCCCGTTTCCTTCGATGCAAGAGCATTTCCAGTGGTTTCTGACACCGGACGAGCGTTCGCCACTCGTTGGAAACTTCGGCCATCTTTTGGACCGTTTTGGGTCGCACCACATTCTCCCTCCAACGAGCTCGCTTCCCAACCTATACCTCCGGAAAACGTGTCAGGGAGCATGCCTGGAGTGTGGGTTGAAGTCCTCGGAGCACGAGACCCGAAGATCGAAAGACTTATGACCAATACGGAGCAAAGGGAAGAAACCGTCGGGGGACCGCTTTTTACCCCAGGACGAGAAAACTGAGTCCGGGGCATTCCCGCTCGCGTTTTCTTGGGACGAGCACCGGAAGTCCTCGAGCTCAGCCCGTTTCCTTCGCTGCAAGTGCATTTCCAGTGGTTTCTGACACCGGACGAGCGTTCGCCACTCGTTGGAAGCTTCGGCCATCTTTTGGACCGTTTTGGGTCGCACCACAGTTCTCCCTCCAACGAGCTCGCTTCCCGACCTATACCTTCGGAAAACGTGTCAGGGAGCATGCCAGGAGTGTGGGTTGAAGTCCTCGGAGCACGAGACGCGAAGATCGAAAGACTGATGACCAATACGGAGCAAAGGGAAGAAACGGTCGGGGGACCGCTTTTTACCCCAGGACGAGAAAACCGAGTCCGGGGCATTCCCGCTCGCGTTTTCTTGG
Organism: Cucumis melo; assembly: GCF_025177605.1. NCBI lineage: Eukaryota > Viridiplantae > Streptophyta > Magnoliopsida > Cucurbitales > Cucurbitaceae > Cucumis > Cucumis melo. The sequence continues at coordinate 20,770,832 of NC_066863.1, read as the reverse complement.
GACGAGCACCGAAAGTCCTCGAGCTCAGCCCGTTTCCTTCGCTGCAAGTGCATTTCCAGTGGTTTCTGACACCGGACGAGCGTTCGCCACTCGTTGGAAGCTTCGGCCATCTTTTGGACCGTTTTGGGTCGCACCACAGTTCTCCCTCCAACGAGCTCGCTTCCCGACCTATACCTCCGGAAAACGTGTCAGGGAGCATGCCAGGAGTGTGGGTTGAAGTCCTCGGAGCACGAGACCCGAAGATCGAAAGACTTATGACCAATACGGGGCAAAGGGAAGAAACCGTCGGGGGACCGCTTTTTACCCCAGGACGAGAAAACTGAGTCCGGGGCATTCCCGCTCGCGTTTTCTTGGGACGAGCACCGGAAGTCCTCGAGCTCAGCCCGTTTCCTTCGCTACAAGTGCATTTCCAGTGGTTTCTGACACCGGACGAGCGTTCGCCACTCGTTGGAAGCTTCGGCCATCTTTTGGACCGTTTTGGGTCGCACCACAGTTCTCCCTCCAACGAGCTCGCTTCCCGACCTATACCTCCGGAAAACGTGTCAGGGAGCATGCCAGGAGTGTGGGTTGAAGTCCTCGGAGCACGAGACCCGAAGATCGAAAGACTTACGACCAATACGGAGCAAAGGGAAGAAACCGTCGGGGACCGGTTTTTACCCCAGGACGAGAAAACTGAGTCCGGGGCATTCCCGCTCGCGTTTTCTTGGGACGAGCACCGGAAGTCCTCGAGCTCAGCCCGTTTCCTTCGCTGCAAGTGCATTTCCAGTGGTTTCTGACACCGGACGAGCGTTCGCCACTCGTTGGAAGCTTCGGCCATCTTTTGGACCGTTTTGGGTCGCACCACAGTTCTCCCTCCAACGAGCTCGCTTCCCGACCTATACCTCCGGAAAACGTGTCAGGAAGCATGCCAGGAGTGTGGGTTGAAGTCCTCGGAGCACGAGACCCGAAGATCGAAAGACTTATGACCAATACGGAGCAAAGGGAAGAAACGGTCGGGGGACCGCTTTTTACCCCAGGACGAGAAAACTGAGTCCGGGGCATTCCCGCTCGCGTTTTCTTGGGACGAGCACCGGAAGTCCTCGAGCTCAGCCCGTTTCCTTCGCTGCAAGTGCATTTCCAGTGGTTTCTGACACCGGACGAGCGTTCGCCACTCGTTGGAAGCTTCGGCCATCTTTTGGACCGTTTTGGGTCGCACCACAGTTCTCCCTCCAACGAGCTCGCTTCCCGACCTATACCTCCGGAAAACGTGTCAGGGAGCATGCCAGGAGTGTGGGTTGAAGTCCTCGGAGCACGAGACCCGAAGATCGAAAGACTTATGACCAATACAGAGCAAAGGGAAGAAACCGTCGGGGGACCGCTTTTTACCCCAGGACGAGAAAACCGAGTCCGGGGCATTCCCGCTCGCGTTTTCTTGGGACGAGCACCGGAAGTCCTCGAGCTCAGCCCGTTTCCTTCGCTGCAAGTGCATTTCCAGTGGTTTCTGACACCGGACGAGCGTTCGCCACTCGTTGGAAGCTTCGGCCATCTTTTGGACCGTTTTGGGTCGCACCACAGTTCTCCCTCCAACGAGCTCGCTTCCCGACCTATACCTTCGGAAAACGTGTCAGGGAGCATGCCAGGAGTGTGGGTTGAAGTCCTCGGAGCACGAGACGCGAAGATCGAAAGACTTATGACCAATACGGAGCAAAGGGAAGAAACGGTCGGGGGACCGCTTTTTACCCCAGGACGAGAAAACCGAGTCCGGGGCATTCCCGCTCGCGTTTTCTTGGGACGAGCACCGGAAGTCCTCGAGCTCAGCCCGTTTCCTTCGCTGCAAGTGCATTTCCAGTGGTTTCTGACACCGGACGAGCGTTCGCCACTCGTTGGAAGCTTCGGCCATCTTTTGGACCGTTTTGGGTCGCACCACAGTTCTCCCTCCAACGAGCTCGCTTCCCGACCTATACCTCCGGAAAACGTGTCAGGGAGCATGCCAGGAGTGTGGGTTGAAGTCCTCGGAGCACGAGACCCGAAGATCGAAAGACTTATGACCAATACGGGGCAAAGGGAAGAAACCGTCGGGGGACCGCTTTTTACCCCAGGACGAGAAAACTGAGTCCGGGGCATTCCCGCTCGCGTTTTCTTGGGACGAGCACCGGAAGTCCTCGAGCTCAGCCCGTTTCCTTAGCTGCAAGTGCATTTCCAGTGGTTTCTGACACCGGACGAGCGTTCGCCACTCGTTGGAAGCTTCGGCCATCTTTTGGACCGTTTTGGGTCGCACCACAGTTCTCCCTCCAACGAGCTCGCTTTCCGACCTATACCTCCCGAAAACGTGTCAGGGAGCATGCCAGGAGTGTGGGTTGAAGTCCTAGGAGCACGAGACCCGAAGATCGAAAGACTTATGACCAATACGGAGCAAAGGGAAGAAACCGTCGGGGGACCGCTTTTTACCCCAGGACGAGAAAACTGAGTCCGGGGCATTCCCGCTCGCGTTTTCTTGGGACGAGCACCGGAAGTCCTCGAGCTCAGCCCGTTTCCTTCGCTGCAAGTGCATTTCCAGTGGTTTCTGACACCGGACGAGCGTTCGCCACTCGTTGGAAGCTTCGGCCATCTTTTGGACCGTTTTGGGTCGCACCACAGTTCTCCCTCCAACGAGCTCGCTTTCCGACCTATACCTCCGGAAAACGTGTCAGGGAGCATGCCAGGAGTGTGGGTTGAAGTCCTCGGAGCACGAGACCCGAAGATCGAAAGACTTATGACCAATACGGAGCAAAGGGAAGAAACCGTCGGGGGACCGCTTTTTACCCCAGGACGAGAAAACTGAGTCCGGGGCATTCCCGCTCGCGTTTTCTTGGGACGAGCACCGGAAGTCCTCGAGCTCAGCCCGTTTCCTTCGCTGCAAGTGCATTTCCAGTGGTTTCTGACACCGGACGAGCGTTCGCCACTCGTTGGAAGCTTCGGCCATCTTTTGGACCGTTTTGGGTCGCACCACAGTTCTCCCTCCAACGAGCTCGCTTCCCGACCTATACCTCCGGAAAACGTGTCAGGGAGCATGCCAGGAGTGTGGGTTGAAGTCCTCGGAGCACGAGACGCGAAGATCGAAAGACTTATGACCAATACGGAGCAAAGGGAAGAAACGGTCGGGGGACCGCTTTTTACCCCAGGACGAGAAAACCGAGTCCGGGGCATTCCCGCTCGCGTTTTCTTGGGACGAGCACCGGAAGTCCTCGAGCTCAGCCTGTTTCCTTCGCTGCAAGTGCATTTCCAGTGGTTTCTGACACCGGACGAGCGTTCGCCACTCGTTGGAAGCTTCGGCCATCTTTTGGACCGTTTTGGGTCGCACCACAGTTCTCCCTCCAACGAGCTCGCTTCCCGACCTATACCTCCGGAAAACGTGTCAGGGAGCATGCCAGGAGTGTGGGTTGAAGTCCTCGGAGCACGAGACCCGAAGATCGAAAGACTTATGACCAATACGGGGCAAAGGGAAGAAACCGTCGGGGGACCGCTTTTTACCCCAGGACGAGAAAACTGAGTCCGGGGCATTCCCGCTCGCGTTTTCTTGGGACGAGCACCGGAAGTCCTCGAGCTCAGCCCGTTTCCTTAGCTGCAAGTGCATTTCCAGTGGTTTCTGACACCGGACGAGCGTTCGCCACTCGTTGGAAGCTTCGGCCATCTTTTGGACCGTTTTGGGTTGCACCACAGTTCTCCCTCCAACGAGCTCGCTTTCCGACCTATACCTCCGGAAAACGTGTCAGGGAGCATGCCAGGAGTGTGGGTTGAAGTCCTAGGAGCACGAGACCCGAAGATCGAAAGACTTATGACCAATACGGAGCAAAGGGAAGAAACCGTCGGGGGACCGCTTTTTACCCCAGGACGAGAAAACTGAGTCCGGGGCATTCCCGCTCGCGTTTTCTTGGGACGAGCACCGGAAGTCCTCGAGCTCAGCCCGTTTCCTTCGCTGCAAGTGCATTTCCAGTGGTTTCTGACACCGGACGAGCGTTCGCCACTCGTTGGAAGCTTCGGCCATCTTTTGGACCGTTTTGGGTCGCACCACAGTTCTCCCTCCAACGAGCTCGCTTTCCGACCTATACCTCCGGAAAACGTGTCAGGGAGCATGCCAGGAGTGTGGGTTGAAGTCCTCGAAGCACGAGACCCGAAGATCGAAAGACTTATGACCAATACGGAGCAAAGGGAAGAAACCGTCGGGGGACCGCTTTTTACCCCAGGACGAGAAAACTGAGTCCGGGGCATTCCCGCTCGCGTTTTCTTGGGACGAGCACCGGAAGTCCTCGAGCTCAGCCCGTTTCCTTCGCTGCAAGTGCATTTCCAGTGGTTTCTGACACCGGACGAGCGTTCGCCACTCGTTGGAAGCTTCGGCCATCTTTTGGACCGTTTTGGGTCGCACCACAGTTCTCCCTCCAACGAGCTCGCTTCCCGACCTATACCTCCGGAAAACGTGTCAGGGAGCATGCCAGGAGTGTGGGTTGAAGTCCTCGGAGCACGAGACCCGAAGATCGAAAGACTTATGACCAATACGGAGCAAAGGGAAGAAACCGTCGGGGGACCGCTTTTTACCCCAGGACGAGAAAACTGAGTCCGGGGCATTCCCGCTCGCGTTTTCTTGGGACGAGCACCGGAAGTCCTCGAGCTCAGCCCGTTTCCTTCGCTGCAAGTGCATTTCCAGTGGTTTCTGACACCGGACGAGCGTTCGCCACTCGTTGGAAGCTTCGGCCATCTTTTGGACCGTTTTGGGTCGCACCACAGTTCTCCCTCCAACGAGCTCGCTTTCCGACCTATACCTCCGGAAAACGTGTCAGGGAGCATGCCAGGAGTGTGGGTTGAAGTCCTCGGAGCACGAGACCCGAAGATCGAAAGACTTATGACCAATACGGAGCAAAGGGAAGAAACCGTCGGGGGACCGCTTTTTACCCCAGGACGAGAAAACTGAGTCCGGGGCATTCCCGCTCGCGTTTTCTTGGGACGAGCACCGGAAGTCCTCGAGCTCAGCCCGTTTCCTTCGCTGCAAGTGCATTTCCAGTGGTTTCTGACACCGGACGAGCGTTCGCCACTCGTTGGAAGCTTCGGCCATCTTTTGGACCGTTTTGGGTCGCACCACAGTTCTCCCTCCAACGAGCTCGCTTCCCGACCTATACCTCCGGAAAACGTGTCAGGGAGCATGCCAGGAGTGTGGGTTGAAGTCCTCGGAGCACGAGACCCGAAGATCGAAAGACTTATGACCAATACGGAGCAAAGGGAAGAAACCGTCGGGGGACCGCTTTTTACCCCAGGACGAGAAAACTGAGTCCGGGGCATTCCCGCTCGCGTTTTATTGGGACGAGCACCGGAAGTCCTCGAGCTTAGCCCGTTTCCTTCGCTGCAAGTGCATTTCCAGTGGTTTCTGACACCGGACGAGCGTTCGCCACTCGTTGGAAGCTTCGGCCATCTTTTGGACCGTTTTGGGTCGCACCACAGTTCTCCCTCCAACGAGCTCGCTTTCCGACCTATACCTCCGGAAAACGTGTCAGGGAGCATGCCAGGAGTGTGGGTTGAAGTCCTCGGAGCACGAGACCCGAAGATCGAAAGACTTATGACCAATACGGAGCAAAGGGAAGAAACCGTCGGGGGACCGCTTTTTACCCCAGGACGAGAAAACTGAGTCCGGGGCATTCCCGCTCGCGTTTTCTTGGGACGAGCACCGGAAGTCCTCGAGCTCAGCCCGTTTCCTTCGCTGCAAGTGCATTTCCAGTGGTTTCTGACACCGGACGAGCGTTCGCCACTCGTTGGAAGCTTCGGCCATCTTTTGGACCGTTTTGGGTCGCACCACAGTTCTCCCTCCAACGAGCTCGCTTTCCGACCTATACCTCCGGAAAACGTGTCAGGGAGCATGCCAGGAGTGTGGGTTGAAGTCCTCGGAGCACGAGACCCGAAGATCGAAAGACTTATGACCAATACGGAGCAAAGGGAAGAAACCGTCGGGGGACCGCTTTTTACCCCAGGACGAGAAAACTGAGTCCGGGGCATTCCCGCTCGCGTTTTCTTGGGACGAGCACCGAAAGTCCTCGAGCTCAGCCCGTTTCCTTCGCTGCAAGTGCATTTCGAGTGGTTTCTGACACCGGACGAGCGTTCGCCACTCGTTGGAAGCTTCGGCCATCTTTTGGACCGTTTTGGGTCGCACCACAGTTCTCCCTCCAACGAGCTCGCTTCCCGACCTATACCTCCGGAAAACGTGTCAGGGAGCATGCCAGGAGTGTGGGTTGAAGTCCTCGGAGCACGAGACCCGAAGATCGAAAGACTTATGACCAATACGGAGCAAAGGGAAGAAACCGTCGGGGGACCGCTTTTTACCCCAGGACGAGAAAACTGAGTCCGGGACATTCCCGCTCGCGTTTTCTTGGGACGAGCACCGGAAGTCCTCGAGCTCAGCCCGTTTCCTTCGCTGCAAGTGCATTTCCAGTGGTTTCTGACACCGGACGAGCGTTCGCCACTCGTTGGAAGCTTCGGCCATCTTTTGGACCGTCTTGGGTCGCACCAGAGTTCTCCCTCCAACGAGCTCGCTTCCCGACCTATACCTCCGGAAAACGTGTCAGGGAGCATGCCAGGAGTGTGGGTTGAAGTCCTCGGAGCACGAGACCCGAAGATGGAAAGACTTATGACCAATACGGAGCAAAGGGAAGAAACCGTCGGGGGACCGCTTTTTACCCCAGGACGAGAAAACTGAGTCCGGGGCATTCCCGCTCGCGTTTTCTTGGGACGAGCACCGGAAGTCCTCGAGCTCAGCCCGTTTCCTTCGCTGCAAGTGCATTTCCAGTGGTTTCTGACACCGGACGAGCGTTCGCCACTCGTTGGAAGCTTCGGCCATCTTTTGGACCGTTTTGGGTCGCACCACAGTTCTCCCTCCAACGAGCTCGCTTCCCGACCTATACCTCCGGAAAACGTGTCAGGGAGCATGCCAGGAGTGTGGGTTGAAGTCCTCGGAGCACGAGACCCGAAGATCGAAAGACTTATGACCAATACGGAGCAAAGGGAAGAAACCGTCGGGGGACCGCTTTTTACCCCAGGACGAGAAAACTGAGTCCGGGGCATTCCCGCTCGCGTTTTCTTGGGACGAGCACCGGAAGTCCTCGAGCTCAGCCCGTTTCCTTCGCTGCAAGTGCATTTCGAGTGGTTTCTGACACCGGACGAGCGTTCGCCACTCGTTGGAAGCTTCGGCCATCTTTTGGACCGTTTTGGGTCGCACCACAGTTCTCCCTCCAACGAGCTCGCTTCCCGACCTATACCTCCGGAAAACGTGTCAGGGAGCATGCCAGGAGTGTGGGTTGAAGTCCTCGGAGCACGAGACCCGAAGATCGAAAGACTTATGACCAATACGGAGCAAAGGGAAGAAACCGTCGGGGGACCGCTTTTTACCCCAGGACGAGAAAACTGAGTCCGGGACATTCCCGCTCGCGTTTTCTTGGGACGAGCACCGGAAGTCCTCGAGCTCAGCCCGTTTCCTTCGCTGCAAGTGCATTTCCAGTGGTTTCTGACACCGGACGAGCGTTCGCCACTCGTTGGAAGCTTCGACCATCTTTTGGACTGTCTTGGGTCGCACCAGAGTTCTCCCTCCAACGAGCTCGCTTCCCGACCTATACCTCCGGAAAACGTGTCAGGGAGCATGCCAGGAGTGTGGGTTGAAGTCCTCGGAGCACGAGACCCGAAGATGGAAAGACTTATGACCAATACGGAGCAAAGGGAAGAAACCGTCGGGGGACCGCTTTTTACCCCAGGACGAGAAAACTGAGTCCGGGGCATTCCCGCTCGCGTTTTCTTGGGACGAGCACCGGAAGTCCTCGAGCTCAGCCCGTTTCCTTCGCTGCAAGTGCATTTCCAGTGGTTTCTGACACCGGACGAGCGTTCGCCACTCGTTGGAAGCTTCGGCCATCTTTTGGACCGTTTTGGGTCGCACCACAGTTCTCCCTCCAACGAGCTCGCTTCCCGACCTATACCTCCGGAAAACGTGTCAGGGAGCATGCCAGGAGTGTGGGTTGAAGTCCTCGGAGCACGAGACCCGAAGATCGAAAGACTTATGACCAATACGGAGCAAAGGGAAGAAACCGTCGGGGGACTGCTTTTTACCCCAGGACGAGAAAACTGAGTCCGGGGCATTCCCGCTCGCGTTTTCTTGGGACGAGCACCGGAAGTCCTCGAGCTCAGCCCGTTTCCTTCGCTGCAAGTGCATTTCGAGTGGTTTCTGACACCGGACGAGCGTTCGCCACTCGTTGGAAGCTTCGGCCATCTTTTGGACCGTTTTCTGTCGCACCACAGTTCTCCCTCCAACGAGCTCGCTTCCCGACCTATACCTTCGGAAAACGTGTCAGGGAGCATGCCAGGAGTGTGGGTTGAAGTCCTCGGAGCACGAGACCCGAAGATCGAAAGACTTATGACCAATACGGAGCAAAGGGAAGAAACCGTCGGGGGACCGCTTTTTACCCCAGGACGAGAAAACTGAGTCCGGGGCATTCCCGCTCGCGTTTTCTTGGGACGAGCACCGGAAGTCCTCGAGCTCAGCCCGTTTCCTTCGCTGCAAGTGCATTTCCAGTGGTTTCTGACACCGGACGAGCGTTCGCCACTCGTTGGAAGCTTCGGCCATCTTTTGGACCGTTTTGGGTCGCACCACAGTTCTCCCTCCAACGAGCTCGCTTCCCGACCTATACCTCCGGAAAACGTGTCAGGGAGCATGCCAGGAGTGTGGGTTGAAGTCCTCGGAGCACGAGACCCGAAGATCGAAAGACTTATGACCAATACGGAGCAAAGGGAAGAAACCGTCGGGGGACCGCTTTTTACCCCAGGACGAGGAAACTGAGTCCGGGGCATTCCCGCTCGCGTTTTCTTGGGACGAGCACCGGAAGTCCTCGAGCTCAGCCCGTTTCCTTCGCTGCAAGTGCATTTCCAGTGGTTTCTGACACCGGACGAGCGTTCGCCACTCGTTGGAAGCTTCGGCCATCTTTTGGACCGTTTTGGGTCGCACCACAGTTCTCCCTCCAACGAGCTCGCTTCCCGACCTATACCTCCGGAAAACGTGTCAGGGAGCATGCCAGGAGTGTGGGTTGAAGTCCTCGGAGCACGAGACCCGAAGATCGAAAGACTTATGACCAATACGGAGCAAAGGGAAGAAACCGTCGGGGGACCGCTTTTTACCCCAGGACGAGAAAACTGAGTCCGGGGCATTCCCGCTCGCGTTTTCTTGGGACGAGCACCGGAAGTCCTCGAGCTCAGCCCGTTTCCTTCGCTGCAAGTGCATTTCCAGTGGTTTCTGACACCGGACGAGCGTTCGCCACTCGTTGGAAGCTTCGGCCATCTTTTGGACCGTTTTGGGTCGCACCACAGTTCTCCCTCCAACGAGCTCGCTTCCCGACCTATACCTCCGGAAAACGTGTCAGGGAGCATGCCAGGAGTGTGGGTTGAAGTCCTCGGAGCACGAGACCCGAAGATCGAAAGACTTATGACCAATACGGAGCAAAGGGAAGAAACCGTCGGGGGACTGCTTTTTACCCCAGGACGAGAAAACTGAGTCCGGGGCATTCCCGCTCGCGTTTTCTTGGGACGAGCACCGGAAGTCCTCGAGCTCAGCCCGTTTCCTTCGCTGCAAGTGCATTTCCAGTGGTTTCTGACACCGGACGAGCGTTCGCCACTCGTTGGAAGCTTCGGCCATCTTTTGGACCGTTTTGGGTCGCACCACAGTTCTCCCTCCAACGAGCTCGCTTCCCGACCTATACCTCCGGAAAACGTGTCAGGGAGCATGCCAGGAGTGTGGGTTGAAGTCCTCGGAGCACGAGACCCGAAGATCGAAAGACTTATGACCAATACGGAGCAAAGGGAAGAAACCGTCGGGGGACCGCTTTTTACCCCAGGACGAGAAAACTGAGTCCGGGGCATTCCCGCTCGCGTTTTCTTGGGACGAGCACCGGAAGTCCTCGAGCTCAGCCCGTTTCCTTCGCTGCAAGTGCATTTCGAGTGGTTTCTGACACCGGACGAGCGTTCGCCACTCGTTGGAAGCTTCGGCCATCTTTTGGACCGTTTTGGGTCGCACCACAGTTCTCCCTCCAACGAGCTCGCTTCCCGACCTATACCTCCGGAAAACGTGTCAGGGAGCATGCCAGGAGTGTGGGTTGAAGTCCTCGGAGCACGAGACCCGAAGATCGAAAGACTTATGACCAATACGGAGCAAAGGGAAGAAACCGTCGGGGGACCGCTTTTTACCCCAGGACGAGAAAACTGAGTCCGGGACATTCCCGCTCGCGTTTTCTTGGGACGAGCACCGGAAGTCCTCGAGCTCAGCCCGTTTCCTTCGCTGCAAGTGCATTTCCAGTGGTTTCTGACACCGGACGAGCGTTCGCCACTCGTTGGAAGCTTCGGCCATCTTTTGGACCGTCTTGGGTCGCACCAGAGTTCTCCCTCCAACGAGCTCGCTTCCCGACCTATACCTCCGGAAAACGTGTCAGGGAGCATGCCAGGAGTGTGGGTTGAAGTCCTCGGAGCACGAGACCCGAAGATGGAAAGACTTATGACCAATACGGAGCAAAGGGAAGAAACCGTCGGGGGACCGCTTTTTACCCCAGGACGAGAAAACTGAGTCCGGGGCATTCCCGCTCGCGTTTTCTTGGGACGAGCACCGGAAGTCCTCGAGCTCAGCCCGTTTCCTTCGCTGCAAGTGCATTTCCAGTGGTTTCTGACACCGGACGAGCGTTCGCCACTCGTTGGAAGCTTCGGCCATCTTTTGGACCGTTTTGGGTCGCACCACAGTTCTCCCTCCAACGAGCTCGCTTCCCGACCTATACCTCCGGAAAACGTGTCAGGGAGCATGCCAGGAGTGTGGGTTGAAGTCCTCGGAGCACGAGACCCGAAGATCGAAAGACTTATGACCAATACGGAGCAAAGGGAAGAAACCGTCGGGGGACCGCTTTTTACCCCAGGACGAGAAAACTGAGTCCGGGGCATTCCCGCTCGCGTTTTCTTGGGACGAGCACCGGAAGTCCTCGAGCTCAGCCCGTTTCCTTCGCTGCAAGTGCATTTCGAGTGGTTTCTGACACCGGACGAGCGTTCGCCACTCGTTGGAAGCTTCGGCCATCTTTTGGACCGTTTTGGGTCGCACCACAGTTCTCCCTCCAACGAGCTCGCTTCCCGACCTATACCTCCGGAAAACGTGTCAGGGAGCATGCCAGGAGTGTGGGTTGAAGTCCTCGGAGCACGAGACCCGAAGATCGAAAGACTTATGACCAATACGGAGCAAAGGGAAGAAACCGTCGGGGGACCGCTTTTTACCCCAGGACGAGAAAACTGAGTCCGGGACATTCCCGCTCGCGTTTTCTTGGGACGAGCACCGGAAGTCCTCGAGCTCAGCCCGTTTCCTTCGCTGCAAGTGCATTTCCAGTGGTTTCTGACACCGGACGAGCGTTCGCCACTCGTTGGAAGCTTCGACCATCTTTTGGACTGTCTTGGGTCGCACCAGAGTTCTCCCTCCAACGAGCTCGCTTCCCGACCTATACCTCCGGAAAACGTGTCAGGGAGCATGCCAGGAGTGTGGGTTGAAGTCCTCGGAGCACGAGACCCGAAGATGGAAAGACTTATGACCAATACGGAGCAAAGGGAAGAAACCGTCGGGGGACCGCTTTTTACCCCAGGACGAGAAAACTGAGTCCGGGGCATTCCCGCTCGCGTTTTCTTGGGACGAGCACCGGAAGTCCTCGAGCTCAGCCCGTTTCCTTCGCTGCAAGTGCATTTCCAGTGGTTTCTGACACCGGACGAGCGTTCGCCACTCGTTGGAAGCTTCGGCCATCTTTTGGACCGTTTTGGGTCGCACCACAGTTCTCCCTCCAACGAGCTCGCTTCCCGACCTATACCTCCGGAAAACGTGTCAGGGAGCATGCCAGGAGTGTGGGTTGAAGTCCTCGGAGCACGAGACCCGAAGATCGAAAGACTTATGACCAATACGGAGCAAAGGGAAGAAACCGTCGGGGGACTGCTTTTTACCCCAGGACGAGAAAACTGAGTCCGGGGCATTCCCGCTCGCGTTTTCTTGGGACGAGCACCGGAAGTCCTCGAGCTCAGCCCGTTTCCTTCGCTGCAAGTGCATTTCGAGTGGTTTCTGACACCGGACGAGCGTTCGCCACTCGTTGGAAGCTTCGGCCATCTTTTGGACCGTTTTCTGTCGCACCACAGTTCTCCCTCCAACGAGCTCGCTTCCCGACCTATACCTTCGGAAAACGTGTCAGGGAGCATGCCAGGAGTGTGGGTTGAAGTCCTCGGAGCACGAGACCCGAAGATCGAAAGACTTATGACCAATACGGAGCAAAGGGAAGAAACCGTCGGGGGACCGCTTTTTACCCCAGGACGAGAAAACTGAGTCCGGGGCATTCCCGCTCGCGTTTTCTTGGGACGAGCACCGGAAGTCCTCGAGCTCAGCCCGTTTCCTTCGCTGCAAGTGCATTTCCAGTGGTTTCTGACACCGGACGAGCGTTCGCCACTCGTTGGAAGCTTCGGCCATCTTTTGGACCGTTTTGGGTCGCACCACAGTTCTCCCTCCAACGAGCTCGCTTCCCGACCTATACCTCCGGAAAACGTGTCAGGGAGCATGCCAGGAGTGTGGGTTGAAGTCCTCGGAGCACGAGACCCGAAGATCGAAAGACTTATGACCAATACGGAGCAAAGGGAAGAAACCGTCGGGGGACCGCTTTTTACCCCAGGACGAGGAAACTGAGTCCGGGGCATTCCCGCTCGCGTTTTCTTGGGACGAGCACCGGAAGTCCTCGAGCTCAGCCCGTTTCCTTCGCTGCAAGTGCATTTCCAGTGGTTTCTGACACCGGACGAGCGTTCGCCACTCGTTGGAAGCTTCGGCCATCTTTTGGACCGTTTTGGGTCGCACCACAGTTCTCCCTCCAACGAGCTCGCTTCCCGACCTATACCTCCGGAAAACGTGTCAGGGAGCATGCCAGGAGTGTGGGTTGAAGTCCTCGGAGCACGAGACCCGAAGATCGAAAGACTTATGACCAATACGGAGCAAAGGGAAGAAACCGTCGGGGGACCGCTTTTTACCCCAGGACGAGAAAACTGAGTCCGGGGCATTCCCGCTCGCGTTTTCTTGGGACGAGCACCGGAAGTCCTCGAGCTCAGCCCGTTTCCTTCGCTGCAAGTGCATTTCCAGTGGTTTCTGACACCGGACGAGCGTTCGCCACTCGTTGGAAGCTTCGGCCATCTTTTGGACCGTTTTGGGTCGCACCACAGTTCTCCCTCCAACGAGCTCGCTTCCCGACCTATACCTCCGGAAAACGTGTCAGGGAGCATGCCAGGAGTGTGGGTTGAAGTCCTCGGAGCACGAGACCCGAAGATCGAAAGACTTATGACCAATACGGAGCAAAGGGAAGAAACCGTCGGGGGACTGCTTTTTACCCCAGGACGAGAAAACTGAGTCCGGGGCATTCCCGCTCGCGTTTTCTTGGGACGAGCACCGGAAGTCCTCGAGCTCAGCCCGTTTCCTTCGCTGCAAGTGCATTTCGAGTGGTTTCTGACACCGGACGAGCGTTCGCCACTCGTTGGAAGCTTCGGCCATCTTTTGGACCGTTTTCTGTCGCACCACAGTTCTCCCTCCAACGAGCTCGCTTCCCGACCTATACCTTCGGAAAACGTGTCAGGGAGCATGCCAGGAGTGTGGGTTGAAGTCCTCGGAGCACGAGACCCGAAGATCGAAAGACTTATGACCAATACGGAGCAAAGGGAAGAAACCGTCGGGGGACCGCTTTTTACCCCAGGACGAGAAAACTGAGTCCGGGGCATTCCCGCTCGCGTTTTCTTGGGACGAGCACCGGAAGTCCTCGAGCTCAGCCCGTTTCCTTCGCTGCAAGTGCATTTCCAGTGGTTTCTGACACCGGACGAGCGTTCGCCACTCGTTGGAAGCTTCGGCCATCTTTTGGACCGTTTTGGGTCGCACCACAGTTCTCCCTCCAACGAGCTCGCTTCCCGACCTATACCTCCGGAAAACGTGTCAGGGAGCATGCCAGGAGTGTGGGTTGAAGTCCTCGGAGCACGAGACCCGAAGATCGAAAGACTTATGACCAATACGGAGCAAAGGGAAGAAACCGTCGGGGGACCGCTTTTTACCCCAGGACGAGGAAACTGAGTCCGGGGCATTCCCGCTCGCGTTTTCTTGGGACGAGCACCGGAAGTCCTCGAGCTCAGCCCGTTTCCTTCGCTGCAAGTGCATTTCCAGTGGTTTCTGACACCGGACGAGCGTTCGCCACTCGTTGGAAGCTTCGGCCATCTTTTGGACCGTTTTGGGTCGCACCACAGTTCTCCCTCCAACGAGCTCGCTTCCCGACCCATACCTCCGGAAAACGTGTCAGGGAGCATGCCAGGAGTGTGGGTTGAAGTCCTCGGAGCACGAGACCCGAAGATCGAAAGACTTATGACCAATACGGAGCAAAGGGAAGAAACCGTCGGGGGACCGCTTTTTACCCCAGGACGAGAAAACTGAGTCCGGGGCATTCCCGCTCGCGTTTTCTTGGGACGAGCACCGAAAGTCCTCGAGCTCAGCCCGTTTCCTTCGCTGCAAGTGCATTTCCAGTGGTTTCTGACACCGGACGAGCGTTCGCCACTCGTTGGAAGCTTCGGCCATCTTTTGGACCGTTTTGGGTCGCACCACAGTTCTCCCTCCAACGAGCTCGCTTCCCGACCTATACCTCCGGAAAACGTGTCAGGGAGCATGCCAGGAGTGTGGGTTGAAGTCCTCGGAGCACGAGACCCGAAGATCGAAAGACTTATGACCAATACGGAGCAAAGGGAAGAAACCGTCGGGGGACCGCTTTTTACCCCAGGACGAGAAAACTGAGTCCGGGGCATTCCCGCTCGCGTTTTCTTGGGACGAGCACCGGAAGTCCTCGAGCTCAGCCCGTTTCCTTCGCTGCAAGTGCATTTCCAGTGGTTTCTGACACCGGACGAGCGTTCGCCACTCGTTGGAAGCTTCGGCCATCTTTTGGACCGTTTTGGGTCGCACCACAGTTCTCCCTCCAACGAGCTCGCTTCCCGACCTATACCTCCGGAAAACGTGTCAGGGAGCATGCTAGGAGTGTGGGTTGAAGTCCTCGGAGCACGAGACCCGAAGATCGAAAGACTTATGACCAATACGGAGCAAAGGGAAGAAACCGTCGGGGGACCGCTTTTTACCCCAGGACGAGAAAACTGAGTCCGGGGCATTCCCGCTCGCGTTTTCTTGGGACGAGCACCGGAAGTCCTCGAGCTCAGCCCGTTTCCTTCGCTGCAAGTGCATTTCCAGTGGTTTCTGACACCGGACGAGCGTTCGCCACTCGTTGGAAGCTTCGGCCATCTTTTGGACCGTTTTGGGTCGCACCACAGTTCTCCCTCCAACGAGCTCGCTTCCCGACCTATACCTCCGAAAAACGTGTCAGGGAGCATGCCAGGAGTGTGAGTTGAAGTCCTCGGAGCACGAGACCCGAAGATGGAAAGACTTATGACCAATACGGAGCAAAGGGAAGAAACTGTCGGGGGACCGCTTTTTACCCCAGGACGAGAAAACTGAGTCCGGGGCATTCCCGCTCGCGTTTTCTTGGGACGAGCACCGGAAGTCCTCGAGCTCAGCCCGTTTCCTTCGCTGCAAGTGCATTTCCAGTGGTTTCTGACACCGGACGAGCGTTCGCCACTCGTTGGAAGCTTCGGCCATCTTTTGGACCGTTTTGGGTCGCACCACAGTTCTCCCTCCAACGAGCTCGCTTCCCGACCTATACCTCCGGAAAACGTGTCAGGGAGCATGCCAGGAGTGTGGGTTGAAGTCCTCGGAGCACGAGACCCGAAGATCGAAAGACTTATGACCAATACGGAGCAAAGGGAAGAAACCGTCGGGGGACCGCTTTTTACCCCAGGACGAGGAAACTGAGTCCGGGGCATTCCCGCTCGCGTTTTCTTGGGACGAGCACCGGAAGTCCTCGAGCTCAGCCCGTTTCCTTCGCTGCAAGTGCATTTCCAGTGGTTTCTGACACCGGACGAGCGTTCGCCACTCGTTGGAAGCTTCGGCCATCTTTTGGACCGTTTTGGGTCGCACCACAGTTCTCCCTCCAGCGAGCTCGCTTCCCGACCTATACCTCCGGAAAACGTGTCAGGGAGCATGCCAGGAGTGTGGGTTGAAGTCCTCGGAGCACGAGACCCGAAGATCGAAAGACTTATGACCAATACGGAGCAAAGGGAAGAAACCGTCGGGGGACCGCTTTTTACCCCAGGACGAGAAAACTGAGTCCGGGGCATTCCCGCTCGCGTTTTCTTGGGACGAGCACCGGAAGTCCTCGAGCTCAGCCCGTTTCCTTCGCTGCAAGTGCATTTCCAGTGGTTTCTGACACCGGACGAGCGTTCGCCACACGTTGGAAGCTTCGGCCATCTTTTGGACCGTTTTGGGTCGCACCACAGTTCTCCCTCCAACGAGCTCGCTTCCCGACCTATACCTCCGGAAAACGTGTCAGGGAGCATGCCAGGAGTGTGGGTTGAAGTCCTCGGAGCACGAGACCCGAAGATCGAAAGACTTATGACCAATACGGAGCAAAGGGAAGAAACCGTCGGGGGACCGCTTTTTACCCCAGGAAGAGAAAACTGAGTCCGGGGCATTCCCGCTCGCGTTTTCTTGGGACGAGCACCGGAAGTCCTCGAGCTCAGCCCGTTTCCTTCGCTGCAAGTGCATTTCCAGTGGTTTCTGACACCGGACGAGCGTTCGCCACTCGTTGGAAACTTCGGCCATCTTTTGGACCGTTTTGGGTCGCACCACAGTTCTCCCTCCAACGAGCTCGCTTCCCGACCTATACCTCCGGAAAACGTGTCAGGGAGCATGCCAGGAGTGTGGGTTGAAGTCCTCGGAGCACGAGACCCGAAGATCGAAAGACTTATGACCAATACGGAGCAAAGGGAAGAAACCGTCGGGGGACCGCTTTTTACCCCAGGACGAGGAAACTGAGTCCGGGGCATTCCCGCTCGCATTTTCTTGGGACGAGCACCGGAAGTCCTCGAGCTCAGCCCGTTTCCTTCGCTGCAAGTGCATTTCCAGTGGTTTCTGACACCGGACGAGCGTTCGCCACTCGTTGGAAGCTTCGGCCATCTTTTGGACCGTTTTGGGTCGCACCACAGTTCTCCCTCCAACGAGCTCGCTTCCCGACCTATACCTCCGGAAAACGTGTCAGGGAGCATGCCAGGAGTGTGGGTTGAAGTCCTCGGAGCACGAGACCCGAAGATCGAAAGACTTATGACCAATACGGAGCAAAGGGAAGAAACCGTCGGAGGACCGCTTTTTACCCCAAGACGAGAAAACTGAGTCCGGGGCATTCCCGCTCGCGTTTTCTTGGGACGAGCACCGGAAGTCCTCGAGCTCAGCCCGTTTCCTTCGCTGCAAGTGCATTTCCAGTGGTTTCTGACACCGGACGAGCGTTCGCCACTCGTTGGAAGCTTCGGCCATCTTTTGGACCGTTTTGGGTCGCACCACAGTTCTCCCTCCAACGAGCTCGCTTCCCGACCTATACCTCCAGAAAACGTGTCAGGGAGCATGCCAGGAGTGTGGGTTGAAGTCCTCGGAGCACGAGACCCGAAGATCGAAAGACTTATGACCAATACGGAGCAAAGGGAAGAAACCGTCGGGGGACCGCTTTTTACCCCAGGACGAGAAAACTGAGTCCGGGGCATTCCCGCTCGCGTTTTCTTGGGACGAGCACCGAAAGTCCTCGAGCTCAGCCCGTTTCCTTCGCTGCAAGTGCATTTCCAGTGGTTTCTGACACCGGACGAGCGTTCGCCACTCGTTGGAAGCATCGGCCATCTTTTGGACCGTTTTGGGTCGCACCACAGTTCTCCCTCCAACGAGCTCGCTTCCCGACCTATACCTCCGGAAAACGTGTCAGGGAGCATGCCAGGAGTGTGGGTTGAAGTCCTTGGAGCACGAGACCCGAAGATCGAAAGACTTATGACCAATACGGAGCAAAGGGAAGAAACCGTCGGGGGACCGCTTTTTACCCCAGGACGAGAAAACTGAGTCCGGGGCATTCCCGCTCGCGTTTTCTTGGGACGAGCACCGGAAGTCCTCGAGCTCAGCCCGTTTCCTTCGCTGCAAGTGCATTTCGAGTGGTTTCTGACACCGGACGAGCGTTCGCCACTCGTTGGAAGCTTCGGCCATCTTTTGGACCGTTTTCTGTCGCACCACAGTTCTCCCTCCAACGAGCTCGCTTCCCGACCTATACCTTCGGAAAACGTGTCAGGGAGCATGCCAGGAGTGTGGGTTGAAGTCCTCGGAGCACGAGACCCGAAGATCGAAAGACTTATGACCAATACGGAGCAAAGGGAAGAAACCGTCGGGGGACCGCTTTTTACCCCAGGACGAGAAAACTGAGTCCGGGGCATTCCCGCTCGCGTTTTCTTGGGACAAGCACCGGAAGTCCTCGAGCTCAGCCCGTTTCCTTCGCTGCAAGTGCATTTCCAGTGGTTTCTGACACCGGACGAGCGTTCGCCACTCGTTGGAAGCTTCGGCCATCTTTTGGACCGTTTTGGGTCGCACCACAGTTCTCCCTCCAACGAGCTCGCTTCCCGACCTATACCTCCGGAAAACGTGTCAGGGAGCATGCCAGGAGTGTGGGTTGAAGTCCTCGGAGCACGAGACCCGAAGATCGAAAGACTTATGACCAATACGGAGCAAAGGGAAGAAACCGTCGGGGGACCGCTTTTTACCCCAGGACGAGGAAACTGAGTCCGGGGCATTTCCGCTCGCGTTTTCTTGGGACGAGCACCGGAAGTCCTCGAGCTCAGCCCGTTTCCTTCGCTGCAAGTGCATTTCCAGTGGTTTCTGACACCGGACGAGCGTTCGCCACTCGTTGGAAGCTTCGGCCATCTTTTGGACCGTTTTGGGTAGCACCACAGTTCTCCCTCCAACGAGCTCGCTTCCCGACCTATACCTCCGGAAAACGTGTCAGGGAGCATGCCAGGAGTGTGGGTTGAAGTCCTCGGAGCACGAGACCCGAAGATCGAAAGACTTATGACCAATACGGAGCAAAGGGAAGAAACCGTCGGGGGACCGCTTTTTACCCCAGGACGAGAAAACTGAGTCCGGGGCATTCCCGCTCGCGTTTTCTTGGGACGAGCACCGAAAGTCCTCGAGCTCAGCCCGTTTCCTTCGCTGCAAGTGCATTTCCAGTGGTTTCTGACACCGGACGAGCGTTCGCCACTCGTTGGAAGCTTCGGCCATCTTTTGGACCGTTTTGGGTCGCACCACAGTTCTCCCTCCAACGAGCTCGCTTCCCGACCTATACCTCCGGAAAACGTGTCAGGGAGCATGCCAGGAGTGTGGGTTGAAGTCCTCGGAGCACGAGACCCGAAGATCGAAAGACTTATGACCAATACGGAGCAAAGGGAAGAAACCGTCGGGGGACCGCTTTTTACCCCAAGACGAGAAAACTGAGTCCGGGGCATTCCCGCTCGCGTTTTCTTGGGACGAGCACCGGAAGTCCTCGAGCTCAGCCCGTTTCCTTCGCTGCAAGTGCATTTCCAGTGGTTTCTGACACCGGACGAGCGTTCGCCACTCGTTGGAAGCTTCGGCCATCTTTTGGACCGTTTTGGGTCGCACCACAGTTCTCCCTCCAACGAGCTCGCTTCCCGACCTATACCTCCGGAAAACGTGTCAGGGAGCATGCTAGGAGTGTGGGTTGAAGTCCTCGGAGCACGAGACCCGAAGATCGAAAGACTTATGACCAATACGGAGCAAAGGGAAGAAACCGTCGGGGGACCGCTTTTTACCCCAGGACGAGAAAACTGAGTCCGGGGCATTCCCGCTCGCGTTTTCTTGGGACGAGCACCGGAAGTCCTCGAGCTCAGCCCGTTTCCTTCGCTGCAAGTGCATTTCCAGTGGTTTCTGACACCGGACGAGCGTTCGCCACTCGTTGGAAGCTTCGGCCATCTTTTGGACCGTTTTGGGTCGCACCACAGTTCTCCCTCCAACGAGCTCGCTTCCCGACCTATACCTCCGAAAAACGTGTCAGGGAGCATGCCAGGAGTGTGAGTTGAAGTCCTCGGAGCACGAGACCCGAAGATCGAAAGACTTATGACCAATACGGAGCAAAGGGAAGAAACTGTCGGGGGACCGCTTTTTACCCCAGGACGAGAAAACTGAGTCCGGGGCATTCCCGCTCGCGTTTTCTTGGGACGAGCACCGGAAGTCCTCGAGCTCAGCCCGTTTCCTTCGCTGCAAGTGCATTTCCAGTGGTTTCTGACACCGGACGAGCGTTCGCCACTCGTTGGAAGCTTCAGCTATCTTTTGGACCGTTTTGGGTCGCACCACAGTTCTCCCTCCAACGAGCTCGCTTCCCGACCTATACCTCCGGAAAACGTGTCAGGGAGCATGCCAGGAGTGTGGGTTGAAGTCCTCGGAGCACGAGACCCGAAGATCGAAAGACTTATGACCAATACGGAGCAAAGGGAAGAAACCGTCGGGGGACCGCTTTTTACCCCAGGACGAGGAAACTGAGTCCGGGGCATTCCCGCTCGCGTTTTCTTGGGACGAGCACCGGAAGTCCTCGAGCTCAGCCCGTTTCCTTCGCTGCAAGTGCATTTCCAGTGGTTTCTGACACCGGACGAGCGTTCGCCACTCGTTGGAAGCTTCGGCCATCTTTTGGACCGTTTTTGGTCGCACCACAGTTCTCCCTCCAACGAGCTCGCTTCCCGACCTATACCTCCGGAAAACGTGTCAGGGAGCATGCCAGGAGTGTGGCTTGAAGTCCTCGGAGCACGAGACCCGAAGATCGAAAGACTTATGACCAATACGGAGCAAAGGGAAGAAACCGTCGGGGGACCGCTTTTTACCCCAGGACGAGAAAACTGAGTCCGGGGCATTCCCGCTCGCGTTTTCTTGGGACGAGCACCGAAAGTCCTCGAGCTCAGCCCGTTTCCTTCGCTGCAAGTGCATTTCCAGTGGTTTCTGACACCGGACGAGCGTTCGCCACTCGTTGGAAGCTTCGGCCATCTTTTGGACCGTTTTGGGTCGCACCACAGTTCTCCCTCCAACGAGCTCGCTTCCCGACCTATACCTCCGGAAAACGTGTCAGGGAGCATGCCAGGAGTGTGGGTTGAAGTCCTCGGAGCACGAGACCCGAAGATCGAACGACTTATGACCAATACGGAGCAAACGGAAGAAACCGTCGGGGGACCGCTTTTTACCCCAGGACGAGAAAACTGAGTCCGGGGCATTCCCGCTCGCGTTTTCTTGGGACGAGCACCGGAAGTCCTCGAGCTCAGCCCGTTTCCTTCGCTGCAAGTGCATTTCCAGTGGTTTCTGACACCGGACGAGCGTTCGCCACTCGTTGGAAGCTTCGGCCATCTTTTGGACCGTTTTGGGTCGCACCACAGTTCTCCCTCCAACGAGCTCGCTTCCCGACCTATACCTCCGGAAAACGTGTCAGGGAGCATGCCAGGAGTGTGGGTTGAAGTCCTCGGAGCACGAGACCCGAAGATCGAAAGACTTATGACCAATACGGAGCAAAGGGAAGAAACCGTCGGGGGACCGCTTTTTACCCCAGGACGAGAAAACTGAGTCCGGGGCATTCCCGCTCGCGTTTTCTTGGGACGAGCACCGGAAGTCCTCGAGCTCAGCCCGTTTCCTTCGCTGCAAGTGCATTTCCAGTGGTTTCTGACACCGGACGAGCGTTCGCCACTCGTTGGAAGCTTCGGCCATCTTTTGGACCGTTTTGGGTCGCACCACAGTTCTCCCTCCAACGAGCTCGCTTCCCGACCTATACCTCCGGAAAACGTGTCAGGGAGCATGCCAGGAGTGTGGGTTGAAGTCCTCGGAGCACGAGACCCGAAGATCGAAAGACTTATGACCAATACGGAGCAAAGGGAAGAAACCGTAGGGGGACCGCTTTTTACCCCAGGACGAGAAAACTGAGTCCGGGGCATTCCCGCTCGCGTTTTCTTGGGACGAGCACCGGAAGTCCTCGAGCTCAGCCCGTTTCCTTCGCTGCAAGTGCATTTCCAGTGGTTTCTGACACCGGACGAGCGTTCGCCACTCGTTGGAAGCTTCGGCCATCTTTTGGACCGTTTTGGGTCGCACCACAGTTCTCCCTCCAACGAGCTCGCTTCCCGACCTATACCTCCGGAAAACGTGTCAGGGAGCATGCCAGGAGTGTGGGTTGAAGTCCTCGGAGCACGAGACCCGAAGATCGAAAGACTTATGACCAATACGGAGCAAAGGGAAGAAACCGTCGGTGGACCGCTTTTTACCCCAGGACGAGAAAACTGTGTCCGGGGCAGTCCCGCTCGCGTTTTCTTGGGACGAGCACCGGAAGTCCTCGAGCTCAGCCCGTTTCCTTCGCTGCAAGTGCATTTCCAGTGGTTTCTGACACCGGACGAGCGTTCGCCACTCGTTGGAAGCTTCGGCCATCTTTTGGACCGTTTTGGGTCGCACCACAGTTCTCCCTCCAACGAGCTCGCTTCCCGACCTATACCTCCGGAAAACGTGTCAGGGAGCATGCCAGGAGTGTGGGTTGAAGTCCTCGGAGCACGAGACCCGAAGATCGAAAGACTTATGACCAATACGGAGCAAAGGGAAGAAACCGTCGGGGGACCGCTTTTTACCCCAGGAAGAGAAAACTGAGTCCGGGGCATTCCCGCTCGCGTTTTCTTGGGACGAGCACCGGAAGTCCTCGAGCTCAGCCCGTTTCCTTCGCTGCAAGTGCATTTCCAGTGGTTTCTGACACCGGACGAGCGTTCGCCACTCGTTGGAAGCTTCGGCCATCTTTTGGACCGTTTTGGGTCGCACCACAGTTCTCCCTCCAACGAGCTCGCTTCCCGACCTATACCTCCGGAAAACGTGTCAGGGAGCATGCCAGGAGTGTGGGTTGAAGTCCTCGGAGCACGAGACCCGAAGATCGAAAGACTTATGACCAATACGGAGCAAAGGGAAGAAACCGTCGGGGGACCGCTTTTTACCCCAGGACGAGAAAACTGAGTCCGGGGCATTCCCGCTCGCGTTTTCTTGGGACGAGCACCGAAAGTCCTCGAGCTCAGCCCGTTTCCTTCGCTGCAAGTGCATTTCCAGTGGTTTCTGACACCGGACGAGCGTTCGCCACTCGTTGGAAGCATCGGCCATCTTTTGGACCGTTTTGGGTCGCACCACAGTTCTCCCTCCAACGAGCTCGCTTCCCGACCTATACCTCCGGAAAACGTGTCAGGGAGCATGCCAGGAGTGTGGGTTGAAGTCCTCGGAGCACGAGACCCGAAGATCGAAAGACTTATGACCAATACGGAGCAAAGGGAAGAAACCGTCGGGGGACCGCTTTTTACCCCAGGACGAGAAAACTGAGTCCGGGGCATTCCCGCTCGCGTTTTCTTGGGACGAGCACCGGAAGTCCTCGAGCTCAGCCCGTTTCCTTCGCTGCAAGTGCATTTCGAGTGGTTTCTGACACCGGACGAGCGTTCGCCACTCGTTGGAAGCTTCGGCCATCTTTTGGACCGTTTTCTGTCGCACCACAGTTCTCCCTCCAACGAGCTCGCTTCCCGACCTATACCTTCGGAAAACGTGTCAGGGAGCATGCTAGGAGTGTGGGTTGAAGTCCTCGGAGCACGAGACCCGAAGATCGAAAGACTTATGACCAATACGGAGCAAAGGGAAGAAACCGTCGGGGGACCGCTTTTTACCCCAGGACGAGAAAACTGAGTCCGGGGCATTCCCGCTCGCGTTTTCTTGGGACGAGCACCGGAAGTCCTCGAGCTCAGCCCGTTTCCTTCGCTGCAAGTGCATTTCCAGTGGTTTCTGACACCGGACGAGCGTTCGCCACTCGTTGGAAGCTTCGGCCATCTTTTGGACCGTTTTGGGTCGCACCACAGTTCTCCCTCCAACGAGCTCGCTTCCCGACCTATACCTCCGGAAAACGTGTCAGGGAGCATGCCAGGAGTGTGGGTTGAAGTCCTCGGAGCACGAGACCCGAAGATCGAAAGACTTATGACCAATACGGAGCAAAGGGAAGAAACCGTCGGGGGACCGCTTTTTACCCCAGGACGAGAAAACTGAGTCCGGGGCATTCCCGCTCGCGTTTTCTTGGGACGAGCACCGGAAGTCCTCGAGCTCAGCCCGTTTCCTTCGCTGCAAGTGCATTTCCAGTGGTTTCTGACACCGGACGAGCGTTCGCCACTCGTTGGAAGCTTCGGCCATCTTTTGGACCGTTTTGGGTCGCACCACAGTTCTCCCTCCAACGAGCTCGCTTCCCGACCTATACCTCCGGAAAACGTGTCAGGGAGCATGCCAGGAGTGTGGGTTGAAGTCCTCGGAGCACGAGACCCGAAGATCGAAAGACTTATGACCAATACGGAGCAAAGGGAAGAAACCGTCGGGGGACCGCTTTTTACCCCAGGACGAGGAAACTGAGTCCGGGGCATTCCCGCTCGCGTTTTCTTGGGACGAGCACCCGAAGTCCTCGAGCTCAGCCCGTTTCCTTCGCTGCAAGTGCATTTCCAGTGGTTTCTGACACCGGACGAGCGTTCGCCACTCGTTGGAAGCTTCGGCCATCTTTTGGACCGTTTTGGGTAGCACCACAGTTCTCCCTCCAACGAGCTCGCTTCCCGACCTATACCTCCGGAAAACGTGTCAGGGAGCATGCCAGGAGTGTGGGTTGAAGTCCTCGGAGCACGAGACCCGAAGATCGAAAGACTTATGACCAATACGGAGCAAAGGGAAGAAACCGTCGGGGGACCGCTTTTTACCCCAGGACGAGAAAACTGAGTCCGGGGCATTCCCGCTCGCGTTTTCTTGGGACGAGCACCGAAAGTCCTCGAGCTCAGCCCGTTTCCTTCGCTGCAAGTGCATTTCCAGTGGTTTCTGACACCGGACGAGCGTTCGCCACTCGTTGGAAGCTTCGGCCATCTTTTGGACCGTTTTGGGTCGCACCACAGTTCTCCCTCCAACGAGCTCGCTTCCCGACCTATACCTCCGGAAAACGTGTCAGGGAGCATGCCAGGAGTGTGGGTTGAAGTCCTCGGAGCACGAGACCCGAAGATCGAAAGACTTATGACCAATACGGAGCAAAGGGAAGAAACCGTCGGGGGACCGCTTTTTACCCCAGGACGAGAAAACTGAGTCCGGGGCATTCCCGCTCGCGTTTTCTTGGGACGAGCACCGGAAGTCCTCGAGCTCAGCCCGTTTCCTTCGCTGCAAGTGCATTTCCAGTGGTTTCTGACACCGGACGAGCGTTCGCCACTCGTTGGAAGCTTCGGCCATCTTTTGGACCGTTTTGGGTCGCACCACAGTTCTCCCTCGAACGAGCTCGCTTCCCGACCTATACCTCCGGAAAACGTGTCAGGGAGCATGCTAGGAGTGTGGGTTGAAGTCCTCGGAGCACGAGACCCGAAGATCGAAAGACTTATGACCAATACGGAGCAAAGGGAAGAAACCGTCGGGGGACCGCTTTTTACCCCAGGACGAGAAAACTGAGTCCGGGGCATTCCCGCTCGCGTTTTCTTGGGACGAGCACCGGAAGTCCTCGAGCTCAGCCCGTTTCCTTCGCTGCAAGTGCATTTCCAGTGGTTTCTGACACCGGACGAGCGTTCGCCACTCGTTGGAAGCTTCGGCCATCTTTTGGACCGTTTTGGGTCGCACCACAGTTCTCCCTCCAACGAGCTCGCTTCTCGACCTATACCTCCGAAAAACGTGTCAGGGAGCATGCCAGGAGTGTGAGTTGAAGTCCTCGGAGCACGAGACCCGAAGATCGAAAGACTTATGACCAATACGGAGCAAAGGGAAGAAACTGTCGGGGGACCGCTTTTTACCCCAGGACGAGAAAACTGAGTCCGGGGCATTCCCGCTCGCGTTTTCTTGGGACGAGCACCGGAAGTCCTCGAGCTCAGCCCGTTTCCTTCGCTGCAAGTGCATTTCCAGTGGTTTCTGACACCGGACGAGCGTTCGCCACTCGTTGGAAGCTTCAGCCATCTTTTGGACCGTTTTGGGTCGCACCACAGTTCTCCCTCCAACGAGCTCGCTTCCCGACCTATACCTCCGGAAAACGTGTCAGGGAGCATGCCAGGAGTGTGGGTTGAAGTCCTCGGAGCACGAGACCCGAAGATCTAAAGACTTATGACCAATACGGAGCAAAGGGAAGAAACCGTCGGGGGACCGCTTTTTACCCCAGGACGAGGAAACTGAGTCCGGGGCATTCCCGCTCGCGTTTTCTTGGGACGAGCACCGGAAGTCCTCGAGCTCAGCCCGTTTCCTTCGCTGCAAGTGCATTTCCAGTGGTTTCTGACACCGGACGAGCGTTCGCCACTCGTTGGAAGCTTCGGCCATCTTTTGGACCGTTTTTGGTCGCACCACAGTTCTCCCTCCAACGAGCTCGCTTCCCGACCTATACCTCCGGAAAACGTGTCAGGGAGCATGCCAGGAGTGTGGGTTGAAGTCCTCGGAGCACGAGACCCGAAGATCGAAAGACTTATGACCAATACGGAGCAAAGGGAAGAAACCGTCGGGGGACCGCTTTTTACCCCAGGACGAGAAAACTGAGTCCGGGGCATTCCCGCTCGCGTTTTCTTGGGACGAGCACCGGAAGTCCTCGAGCTCAGCCCGTTTCCTTCGCTGCAAGTGCATTTCCAGTGGTTTCTGACACCGGACGAGCGTTCGCCACTCGTTGGAAGCTTCGGCCATCTTTTGGACCGTTTTGGGTCGCACCACAGTTCTCCCTCCAACGAGCTCGCTTCCCGACCTATACCTCCGGAAAACGTGTCAGGGAGCATGCCAGGAGTGTGGGTTGAAGTCCTCGGAGCACGAGACCCGAAGATCGAAAGACTTATGACCAATACGGAGCAAAGGGAAGAAACCGTCGGGGGACCGCTTTTTACCCCAGGACGAGAAAACGAGTCCGGGGCATTCCCGCTCGCGTTTTCTTGGGACGAGCACCGAAAGTCCTCGAGCTCAGCCCGTTTCCTTCGCTGCAAGTGCATTTCCAGTGGTTTCTGACACCGGACGAGCGTTCGCCACTCGTTGGAAGCTTCGGCCATCTTTTGGACCGTTTTGGGTCGCACCACAGTTCTCCCTCCAACGAGCTCGCTTCCCGACCTATACCTCCGGAAAACGTGTCAGGGAGCATGCCAGGAGTGTGGGTTGAAGTCCTCGGAGCACGAGACCCGAAGATCGAACGACTTATGACCAATACGGAGCAAAGGGAAGAAACCGTCGGGGGACCGCTTTTTACCCCAGGACGAGAAAACTGAGTCCGGGGCATTCCCGCTCGCGTTTTCTTGGGACGAGCACCGGAAGTCCTCGAGCTCAGCCCGTTTCCTTCGCTGCAAGTGCATTTCCAGTGGTTTCTGACACCGGACGAGCGTTCGCCACTCGTTGGAAGCTTCGGCCATCTTTTGGACCGTTTTGGGTCGCACCACAGTTCTCCCTCCAACGAGCTCGCTTCCCGACCTATACCTCCGGAAAACGTGTCAGGGAGCATGCCAGGAGTGTGGGTTGAAGTCCTCGGAGCACGAGACCCGAAGATCGAAAGACTTATGACCAATACGGAGCAAAGGGAAGAAACCGTCGGGGGACCGCTTTTTACCCCAGGACGAGAAAACTGAGTCCGGGGCATTCCCGCTCGCGTTTTCTTGGGACGAGCACCGGAAGTCCTCGAGCTCAGCCCGTTTCCTTCGCTGCAAGTGCATTTCCAGTGGTTTCTGACACCGGACGAGCGTTCGCCACTCGTTGGAAGCTTCGGCCATCTTTTGGACCGTTTTGGGTCGCACCACAGTTCTCCCTCCAACGAGCTCGCTTCCCGACCTATACCTCCGGAAAACGTGTCAGGGAGCATGCCAGGAGTGTGGGTTGAAGTCCTCGGAGCACAAGACCCGAAGATCGAAAGACTTATGACCAATACGGAGCAAAGGGAAGAAACCGTCGGGGGACCGCTTTTTACCCCAGGACGAGAAAACTGAGTCCGGGGCATTCCCGCTCGCGTTTTCTTGGGACGAGCACCGGAAGTCCTCGAGCTCAGCCCGTTTCCTTCGCTGCAAGTGCATTTCCAGTGGTTTCTGACACCGGACGAGCGTTCGCCACTCGTTGGAAGCTTCGGCCATCTTTTGGACCGTTTTGGGTCGCACCACAGTTCTCCCTCCAACGAGCTCGCTTCCCGACCTATACCTCCGGAAAACGTGTCAGGGAGCATGCCAGGAGTGTGGGTTGAAGTCCTCGGAGCACGAGACCCGAAGATCGAAAGACTTATGACCAATACGGAGCAAAGGGAAGAAACCGTCGGGGGACCGCTTTTTACCCCAGGACGAGAAAACTGTGTCCGGGGCATTCCCGCTCGCGTTTTCTTGGGACGAGCACCGGAAGTCCTCGAGCTCAGCCCGTTTCCTTCGCTGCAAGTGCATTTCCAGTGGTTTCTGACACCGGACGAGCGTTCGCCACTCGTTGGAAGCTTCGGCCATCTTTTGGACCGTTTTGGGTCGCACCACAGTTCTCCCTCCAACGAGCTCGCTTCCCGACCTATACCTCCGGAAAACGTGTCAGGGAGCATGCCAGGAGTGTGGGTTGAAGTCCTCGGAGCACGAGACCCGAAGATCGAACGACTTATGACCAATACGGAGCAAAGGGAAGAAACCGTCGGGGGACCGCTTTTTACCCCAGGACGAGAAAACTGAGTCCGGGGCATTCCCGCTCGCGTTTTCTTGGGACGAGCACCGGAAGTCCTCGAGCTCAGCCCGTTTCCTTCGCTGCAAGTGCATTTCCAGTGGTTTCTGACACCGGACGAGCGTTCGCCACTCGTTGGAAGCTTCGGCCATCTTTTGGACCGTTTTGGGTCGCACCACAGTTCTCCCTCCAACGAGCTCGCTTCCCGACCTATACCTCCGGAAAACGTGTCAGGGAGCATGCCAGGAGTGTGGGTTGAAGTCCTCGGAGCACGAGACCCGAAGATCGAAAGACTTATGACCAATACGGAGCAAAGGGAAGAAACCGTCGGGGGACCGCTTTTTACCCCAGGACGAGAAAACTGAGTCCGGGGCATTCCCGCTCGCGTTTTCTTGGGACGAGCACCGGAAGTCCTCGAGCTCAGCCCGTTTCCTTCGCTGCAAGTGCATTTCCAGTGGTTTCTGACACCGGACGAGCGTTCGCCACTCGTTGGAAGCTTCGGCCATCTTTTGGACCGTTTTGGGTCGCACCACAGTTCTCCCTCCAACGAGCTCGCTTCCCGACCTATACCTCCGGAAAACGTGTCAGGGAGCATGCCAGGAGTGTGGGTTGAAGTCCTCGGAGCACGAGACCCGAAGATCGAAAGACTTATGACCAATACGGAGCAAAGGGAAGAAACCGTCGGGGGACCGCTTTTTACCCCAGGACGAGAAAACTGAGTCCGGGGCATTCCCGCTCGCGTTTTCTTGGGACGAGCACCGAAAGTCCTCGAGCTCAGCCCGTTTCCTTCGCTGCAAGTGCATTTCCAGTGGTTTCTGACACCGGACGAGCGTTCGCCACTCGTTGGAAGCTTCGGCCATCTTTTGGACCGTTTTGGGTCGCACCACAGTTCTCCCTCCAACGAGCTCGCTTCCCGACCTATACCTCCGGAAAACGTGTCAGGGAGCATGCCAGGAGTGTGGGTTGAAGTCCTCGGAGCACGAGACCCGAAGATCGAAAGACTTATGACCAATACGGAGCAAAGGGAAGAAACCGTCGGGGGACCGCTTTTTACCCCAGGACGAGAAAACTGTGTCCGGGGCATTCCCGCTCGCGTTTTCTTGGGACGAGCACCGGAAGTCCTCGAGCTCAGCCCGTTTCCTTCGCTGCAAGTGCATTTCCAGTGGTTTCTGACACCGGACGAGCGTTCGCCACTCGTTGGAAGCTTCGGCCATCTTTTGGACCGTTTTGGGTCGCACCACAGTTCTCCCTCCAACGAGCTCGCTTCCCGACCTATACCTCCGGAAAACGTGTCAGGGAGCATGCCAGGAGTGTGGGTTGAAGTCCTCGGAGCACGAGACCCGAAGATCGAAAGACTTATGACCAATACGGAGCAAAGGGAAGAAACCGTCGGGGGACCGCTTTTTACCCCAGGAAGAGAAAACTGAGTCCGGGGCATTCCCGCTCGCGTTTTCTTGGGACGAGCACCGGAAGTCCTCGAGCTCAGCCCGTTTCCTTCGCTGCAAGTGCATTTCCAGTGGTTTCTGACACCGGACGAGCGTTCGCCACTCGTTGGAAGCTTCGGCCATCTTTTGGACCGTTTTGGGTCGCACCACAGTTCTCCCTCCAACGAGCTCGCTTCCCGACCTATACCTCCGGAAAACGTGTCAGGGAGCATGCCAGGAGTGTGGGTTGAAGTCCTCGGAGCACGAGACCCGAAGATCGAAAGACTTATGACCAATACGGAGCAAAGGGAAGAAACCGTCGGGGGACCGCTTTTTACCCCAGGACGAGAAAACTGAGTCCGGGGCATTCCCGCTCGCGTTTTCTTGGGACGAGCACCGGAAGTCCTCGAGCTCAGCCCGTTTCCTTCGCTGCAAGTGCATTTCCAGTGGTTTCTGACACCGGACGAGCGTTCGCCACTCGTTGGAAGCTTCGGCCATCTTTTGGACCGTTTTGGGTCGCACCACAGTTCTCCCTCCAACGAGCTCGCTTCCCGACCTATACCTCCGGAAAACGTGTCAGGGAGCATGCCAGGAGTGTGGGTTGAAGTCCTCGGAGCACGAGACCCAAAGATCGAAAGACTTATGACCAATACGGAGCAAAGGGAAGAAACCGTCGGGGGACCGCTTTTTACCCCAGGACGAGAAAACTGTGTCCGGGGCATTCCCGCTCGCGTTTTCTTGGGACGAGCACCGGAAGTCCTCGAGCTCAGCCCGTTTCCTTCGCTGCAAGTGCATTTCCAGTGGTTTCTGACACCGGACGAGCGTTCGCCACTCGTTGGAAGCTTCGGCCATCTTTTGGACCGTTTTGGGTCGCACCACAGTTCTCCCTCCAACGAGCTCGCTTCCCGACCTATACCTCCGGAAAACGTGTCAGGGAGCATGCCAGGAGTGTGGGTTGAAGTCCTCGGAGCACGAGACCCGAAGATCGAAAGACTTATGACCAATACGGAGCAAAGGGAAGAAACCGTCGGGGGACCGCTTTTTACCCCAGGACGAGAAAACTGAGTCCGGGGCATTCCCGCTCGCGTTTTCTTGGGACGAGCACCGGAAGTCCTCGAGCTCAGCCCGTTTCCTTCGCTGCAAGTGCATTTCCAGTGGTTTCTGACACCGGACGAGCGTTCGCCACTCGTTGGAAGCTTCGGCCATCTTTTGGACCGTTTTGGGTCGCACCACAGTTCTCCCTCCAACGAGCTCGCTTCCCGACCTATACCTCCGGAAAACGTGTCAGGGAGCATGCCAGGAGTGTGGGTTGAAGTCCTCGGAGCACGAGACCCAAAGATCGAAAGACTTATGACCAATACGGAGCAAAGGGAAGAAACCGTCGGGGGACCGCTTTTTACCCCAGGACGAGAAAACTGTGTCCGGGGCATTCCCGCTCGCGTTTTCTTGGGACGAGCACCGGAAGTCCTCGAGCTCAGCCCGTTTCCTTCGCTGCAAGTGCATTTCCAGTGGTTTCTGACACCGGACGAGCGTTCGCCACTCGTTGGAAGCTTCGGCCATCTTTTGGACCGTTTTGGGTCGCACCACAGTTCTCCCTCCAACGAGCTCGCTTCCCGACCTATACCTCCGGAAAACGTGTCAGGGAGCATGCCAGGAGTGTGGGTTGAAGTCCTCGGAGCACGAGACCCGAAGATCGAAAGACTTATGACCAATACGGAGCAAAGGGAAGAAACCGTCGGGGGACCGCTTTTTACCCCAGGACGAGAAAACTGAGTCCGGGGCATTCCCGCTCGCGTTTTCTTGGGACGAGCACCGAAAGTCCTCGAGCTCAGCCCGTTTCCTTCGCTGCAAGTGCATTTCCAGTGGTTTCTGACACCGGACGAGCGTTCGCCACTCGTTGGAAGCTTCGGCCATCTTTTGGACCGTTTTGGGTCGCACCACAGTTCTCCCTCCAACGAGCTCGCTTCCCGACCTATACCTCCGGAAAACGGGTCAGGGAGCATGCCAGGAGTGTGGGTTGAAGTCCTCGGAGCACGAGACCCGAAGATCGAAAGACTTATGACCAATACGGAGCAAAGGGAAGAAACCGTCGGGGGACCGCTTTTTACCCCAGGACGAGAAAACTGAGTCCGGGGCATTCCCGCTCGCGTTTTCTTGGGACGAGCACCGGAAGTCCTCGAGCTCAGCCCGTTTCCTTCGCTGCAAGTGCATTTCCAGTGGTTTCTGACACCGGACGAGCGTTCGCCACTCGTTGGAAGCTTCGGCCATCTTTTGGACCGTTTTGGGTCGCACCACAGTTCTCCCTCCAACGAGCTCGCTTCCCGACCTATACCTCCGGAAAACGTGTCAGGGAGCATGCCAGGAGTGTGTGTTGAAGTCCTCGGAGCACGAGACCCGAAGATCGAAAGACTTATGACCAATACGGAGCAAAGGGAAGAAACCGTCGGGGGACCGCTTTTTACCCCAGGACGAGAAAACTGAGTCCGGGGCATTCCCGCTCGCGTTTTCTTGGGACGAGCACCGGAAGTCCTCGAGCTCAGCCCGTTTCCTTCGCTGCAAGTGCATTTCCAGTGGTTTCTGACACCGGACGAGCGTTCGCCACTCGTTGGAAGCTTCGGCCATCTTTTGGACCGTTTTGGGTCGCACCACAGTTCTCCCTCCAACGAGCTCGCTTCCCGACCTATACCTCCGGAAAACGTGTCAGGGAGCATGCCAGGAGTGTGGGTTGAAGTCCTCGGAGCACGAGACCCGAAGATCGAAAGACTTATGACCAATACGGAGCAAAGGGAAGAAACCGTCGGGGGACCGCTTTTTACCCCAGGACGAGAAAACTGAGTCCGGGGCATTCCCGCTCGCGTTTTCTTGGGACGAGCACCGGAAGTCCTCGAGCTCAGCCCGTTTCCTTCGCTGCAAGTGCATTTCCAGTGGTTTCTGACACCGGACGAGCGTTCGCCACTCGTTGGACGCTTCGGCCATCTTTTCGACCGTTTTGGGTCGCACCACAGTTCTCCCTCCAACGAGCTCGCTTCCCGACCTATACCTCCGGAAAACGTGTCAGGGAGCATGCCAGGAGTGTGGGTTGAAGTCCTCGGAGCACGAGACCCGAAGATCGAAAGACTTATGACCAATACGGAGCAAAGGGAAGAAACCGTCGGGGGACCGCTTTTTACCCCAGGACGAGAAAACTGAGTCCGGGGCATTCCCGCTCGCGTTTTCTTGGGACGAGCACCGGAAGTCCTCGAGCTCAGCCCGTTTCCTTCGCTGCAAGTGCATTTCCAGTGGTTTCTGACACCGGACGAGCGTTCGCCACTCGTTGGACGCTTCGGCCATCTTTTCGACCGTTTTGGGTCGCACCAAAGTTCTCCCTCCAACGAGCTCGCTTCCCGACCTATACCTCCTGAAAACGTGTCAGGGAGCATGCCAGGAGTGTGGGTTGAAGTCCTCGGAGCACGAGCCCCGAAGATCGAAAGACTTATGACCAATACGGAGCAAAGGGAAGAAACCGTCGGGGGACCGCTTTTTACCCCAGGACGAGAAAACTGAGTCCGGGGCATTCCCGCTCGCGTTTTCTTGGGACGAGCACCGGAAGTCCTCGAGCTCAGCCCGTTTCCTTCGCTGCAAGTGCATTTCCAGTGGTTTCTGACACCGGACGAGCGTTCGCCACTCGTTGGAAGCTTCGGCCATCTTTTGGACCGTTTTGGGTCGCACCACAGTTCTCCCTCCAACGAGCTCGCTTCCCGACCTATACCTCCGGAAAACGTGTCAGGGAGCATGCCAGGAGTGTGGGTTGAAGTCCTCGGAGCACGAGACCCGAAGATCGAAAGACTTATGACCAATACGGAGCAAAGGGAAGAAACCGTCGGGGGACCGCTTTTTACCCCAGGACGAGAAAACTGAGTCCGGGGCATTCCCGCTCGCGTTTTCTTGGGACGAGCACCGGAAGTCCTCGAGCTCAGCCCGTTTCCTTCGCTGCAAGTGCATTTCCAGTGGTTTCTGACACCGGACGAGCGTTCGCCACTCGTTGGAAGCTTCGGCCATCTTTTGAACCGTTTTGGGTCGCACCACAGTTCTCCCTCCAACGAGCTCGCTTCTCGACCTATACCTCCGGAAAACGTGTCAGGGAGCATGCCAGGAGTGTGGGTTGAAGTCCTCGGAGCACGAGACCCGAAGATCGAAAGACTTATGACCAATACGGAGCAAAGGGAAGAAACCGTCGGGGGACCGCTTTTTACCCCAGGACGAGAAAACTGAGTCCGGGGCATTCCCGCTCGCGTTTTCTTGGGACGAGCACCGGAAGTCCTCGAGCTCAGCCCGTTTCCTTCGCTGCAAGTGCATTTCCAGTGGTTTCTGACACCGGACGAGCGTTCGCCACTCGTTGGACGCTTCGGCCATCTTTTCGACCGTTTTGGGTCGCACCACAGTTCTCCCTCCAACGAGCTCGCTTCCCGACCTATACCTCCGGAAAACGTGTCAGGGAGCATGCCAGGAGTGTGGGTTGAAGTCCTCGGAGCACGAGACCCGAAGATCGAAAGACTTATGACCAATACGGAGCAAAGGGAAGAAACCGTCGGGGGACCGCTTTTTACCCCAGGACGAGAAAACTGAGTCCGGGGCATTCCCGCTCGCGTTTTCTTGGGACGAGCACCGGAAGTCCTCGAGCTCAGCCCGTTTCCTTCGCTGCAAGTGCATTTCCAGTGGTTTCTGACACCGGACGAGCGTTCGCCACTCGTTGGACGCTTCGGCCATCTTTTCGACCGTTTTGGGTCGCACCACAGTTCTCCCTCCAACGAGCTCGCTTCCCGACCTATACCTCCTGAAAACGTGTCAGGGAGCATGCCAGGAGTGTGGGTTGAAGTCCTCGGAGCACGAGCCCCGAAGATCGAAAGACTTATGACCAATACGGAGCAAAGGGAAGAAACCGTCGGGGGACCGCTTTTTACCCCAGGACGAGAAAACTGAGTCCGGGGCATTCCCGCTCGCGTTTTCTTGGGACGAGCACCCGAAGTCCTCGAGCTCAGCCCGTTTCCTTCGCTGCAAGTGCATTTCCAGTGGTTTCTGACACCGGACGAGCGTTCGCCACTCGTTGGAAGCTTCGGCCATCTTTTGAACCGTTTTGGGTCGCACCACAGTTCTCCCTCCAACGAGCTCGCTTCCCGACCTATACCTCCGGAAAACGTGTCAGGGAGCATGCCAGGAGTGTGGGTTGAAGTCCTCGGAGCACGAGACCCGAAGATCGAAAGACTTATGACCAATACGGAGCAAAGGGAAGAAACCGTCGGGGGACCGCTTTTTACCCCAGGACGAGAAAACTGAGTCCGGGGCATTCCCGCTCGCGTTTTCTTGGGACGAGCACCGGAAGTCCTCGAGCTCAGCCCGTTTCCTTCGCTGCAAGTGCATTTCCAGTGGTTTCTGACACCGGACGAGCGTTCGCCACTCGTTGGACGCTTCGGCCATCTTTTCGACCGTTTTGGGTCGCACCACAGTTCTCCCTCCAACGAGCTCGCTTCCCGACCTATACCTCCGGAAAACGTGTCAGGGAGCATGCCAGGAGTGTGGGTTGAAGTCCTCGGAGCACGAGACCCGAAGATCGAAAGACTTATGACCAATACGGAGCAAAGGGAAGAAACCGTCGGGGGACCGCTTTTTACCCCAGGACGAGAAAACTGAGTCCGGGGCATTCCCGCTCGCGTTTTCTTGGGACGAGCACCGGAAGTCCTCGAGCTCAGCCCGTTTCCTTCGCTGCAAGTGCATTTCCAGTGGTTTCTGACACCGGACGAGCGTTCGCCACTCGTTGGACGCTTCGGCCATCTTTTCGACCGTTTTGGGTCGCACCACAGTTCTCCCTCCAACGAGCTCGCTTCCCGACCTATACCTCCTGAAAACGTGTCAGGGAGCATGCCAGGAGTGTGGGTTGAAGTCCTCGGAGCACGAGACCCGAAGATCGAAAGACTTATGACCAATACGGAGCAAAGGGAAGAAACCGTCGGGGGACCGCTTTTTACCCCAGGACGAGAAAACTGAGTCCGGGGCATTCCCGCTCGCGTTTTCTTGGGACGAGCACCGGAAGTCCTCGAGCTCAGCCCGTTTCCTTCGCTGCAAGTGCATTTCCAGTGGTTTCTGACACCGGACGAGCGTTCGCCACTCGTTGGACGCTTCGGCCATCTTTTCGACCGTTTTGGGTCGCACCACAGTTCTCCCTCCAACGAGCTCGCTTCCCGACCTATACCTCCGGAAAACGTGTCAGGGAGCATGCCAGGAGTGTGGGTTGAAGTCCTCGGAGCACGAGACCCGAAGATCGAAAGACTTATGACCAATACGGAGCAAAGGGAAGAAACCGTCGGGGGACCGCTTTTTACCCCAGGACGAGAAAACTGAGTCCGGGGCATTCCCGCTCGCGTTTTCTTGGGACGAGCACCGGAAGTCCTCGAGCTCAGCCCGTTTCCTTCGCTGCAAGTGCATTTCCAGTGGTTTCTGACACCGGACGAGCGTTCGCCACTCGTTGGACGCTTCGGCCATCTTTTCGACCGTTTTGGGTCGCACCAAAGTTCTCCCTCCAACGAGCTCGCTTCCCGACCTATACCTCCTGAAAACGTGTCAGGGAGCATGCCAGGAGTGTGGGTTGAAGTCCTCGGAGCACGAGCCCCGAAGATCGAAAGACTTATGACCAATACGGAGCAAAGGGAAGAAACCGTCGGGGGACCGCTTTTTACCCCAGGACGAGAAAACTGAGTCCGGGGCATTCCCGCTCGCGTTTTCTTGGGACGAGCACCGGAAGTCCTCGAGCTCAGCCCGTTTCCTTCGCTGCAAGTGCATTTCCAGTGGTTTCTGACACCGGACGAGCGTTCGCCACTCGTTGGAAGCTTCGGCCATCTTTTGGACCGTTTTGGGTCGCACCACAGTTCTCCCTCCAACGAGCTCGCTTCCCGACCTATACCTCCGGAAAACGTGTCAGGGAGCATGCCAGGAGTGTGGGTTGAAGTCCTCGGAGCACGAGACCCGAAGATCGAAAGACTTATGACCAATACGGAGCAAAGGGAAGAAACCGTCGGGGGACCGCTTTTTACCCCAGGACGAGAAAACTGAGTCCGGGGCATTCCCGCTCGCGTTTTCTTGGGACGAGCACCGGAAGTCCTCGAGCTCAGCCCGTTTCCTTCGCTGCAAGTGCATTTCCAGTGGTTTCTGACACCGGACGAGCGTTCGCCACTCGTTGGAAGCTTCGGCCATCTTTTGAACCGTTTTGGGTCGCACCACAGTTCTCCCTCCAACGAGCTCGCTTCTCGACCTATACCTCCGGAAAACGTGTCAGGGAGCATGCCAGGAGTGTGGGTTGAAGTCCTCGGAGCACGAGACCCGAAGATCGAAAGACTTATGACCAATACGGAGCAAAGGGAAGAAACCGTCGGGGGACCGCTTTTTACCCCAGGACGAGAAAACTGAGTCCGGGGCATTCCCGCTCGCGTTTTCTTGGGACGAGCACCGGAAGTCCTCGAGCTCAGCCCGTTTCCTTCGCTGCAAGTGCATTTCCAGTGGTTTCTGACACCGGACGAGCGTTCGCCACTCGTTGGACGCTTCGGCCATCTTTTCGACCGTTTTGGGTCGCACCACAGTTCTCCCTCCAACGAGCTCGCTTCCCGACCTATACCTCCGGAAAACGTGTCAGGGAGCATGCCAGGAGTGTGGGTTGAAGTCCTCGGAGCACGAGACCCGAAGATCGAAAGACTTATGACCAATACGGAGCAAAGGGAAGAAACCGTCGGGGGACCGCTTTTTACCCCAGGACGAGAAAACTGAGTCCGGGGCATTCCCGCTCGCGTTTTCTTGGGACGAGCACCGGAAGTCCTCGAGCTCAGCCCGTTTCCTTCGCTGCAAGTGCATTTCCAGTGGTTTCTGACACCGGACGAGCGTTCGCCACTCGTTGGACGCTTCGGCCATCTTTTCGACCGTTTTGGGTCGCACCACAGTTCTCCCTCCAACGAGCTCGCTTCCCGACCTATACCTCCTGAAAACGTGTCAGGGAGCATGCCAGGAGTGTGGGTTGAAGTCCTCGGAGCACGAGCCCCGAAGATCGAAAGACTTATGACCAATACGGAGCAAAGGGAAGAAACCGTCGGGGGACCGCTTTTTACCCCAGGACGAGAAAACTGAGTCCGGGGCATTCCCGCTCGCGTTTTCTTGGGACGAGCACCCGAAGTCCTCGAGCTCAGCCCGTTTCCTTCGCTGCAAGTGCATTTCCAGTGGTTTCTGACACCGGACGAGCGTTCGCCACTCGTTGGAAGCTTCGGCCATCTTTTGAACCGTTTTGGGTCGCACCACAGTTCTCCCTCCAACGAGCTCGCTTCCCGACCTATACCTCCGGAAAACGTGTCAGGGAGCATGCCAGGAGTGTGGGTTGAAGTCCTCGGAGCACGAGACCCGAAGATCGAAAGACTTATGACCAATACGGAGCAAAGGGAAGAAACCGTCGGGGGACCGCTTTTTACCCCAGGACGAGAAAACTGAGTCCGGGGCATTCCCGCTCGCGTTTTCTTGGGACGAGCACCGGAAGTCCTCGAGCTCAGCCCGTTTCCTTCGCTGCAAGTGCATTTCCAGTGGTTTCTGACACCGGACGAGCGTTCGCCACTCGTTGGACGCTTCGGCCATCTTTTCGACCGTTTTGGGTCGCACCACAGTTCTCCCTCCAACGAGCTCGCTTCCCGACCTATACCTCCGGAAAACGTGTCAGGGAGCATGCCAGGAGTGTGGGTTGAAGTCCTCGGAGCACGAGACCCGAAGATCGAAAGACTTATGACCAATACGGAGCAAAGGGAAGAAACCGTCGGGGGACCGCTTTTTACCCCAGGACGAGAAAACTGAGTCCGGGGCATTCCCGCTCGCGTTTTCTTGGGACGAGCACCGGAAGTCCTCGAGCTCAGCCCGTTTCCTTCGCTGCAAGTGCATTTCCAGTGGTTTCTGACACCGGACGAGCGTTCGCCACTCGTTGGACGCTTCGGCCATCTTTTCGACCGTTTTGGGTCGCACCACAGTTCTCCCTCCAACGAGCTCGCTTCCCGACCTATACCTCCTGAAAACGTGTCAGGGAGCATGCCAGGAGTGTGGGTTGAAGTCCTCGGAGCACGAGACCCGAAGATCGAAAGACTTATGACCAATACGGAGCAAAGGGAAGAAACCGTCGGGGGACCGCTTTTTACCCCAGGACGAGAAAACTGAGTCCGGGGCATTCCCGCTCGCGTTTTCTTGGGACGAGCACCCGAAGTCCTCGAGCTCAGCCCGTTTCCTTCGCTGCAAGTGCATTTCCAGTGGTTTCTGACACCGGACGAGCGTTCGCCACTCGTTGGAAGCTTCGGCCATCTTTTGGACCGTTTTGGGTCGCACCACAGTTCTCCCTCCAACGAGCTCGCTTCCCGACCTATACCTCCGGAAAACGTGTCAGGGAGCATGCCAGGAGTGTGGGTTGAAGTCCTCGGAGCACGAGACCCGAAGATCGAAAGACTTATGACCAATACGGAGCAAAGGGAAGAAACCGTCGGGGGACCGCTTTTTACCCCAGGACGAGAAAACTGAGTCCGGGGCATTCCCGCTCGCGTTTTCTTGGGACGAGCACCGGAAGTCCTCGAGCTCAGCCCGTTTCCTTCGCTGCAAGTGCATTTCCAGTGGTTTCTGACACCGGACGAGCGTTCGCCACTCGTTGGAAGCTTCGGCCATCTTTTGGACCGTTTTGGGTCGCACCACAGTTCTCCCTCCAACGAGCTCGCTTCCCGACCTATACCTCCGGAAAACGTGTCTGGGAGCATGCCAGGAGTGTGGGTTGAAGTCCTCGGAGCACGAGACCCGAAGATCGAAAGACTTATGACCAATACGGAGCAAAGGGAAGAAACCGTCGGGGGACCGCTTTTTACCCCAGGACGAGAAAACTGAGTCCGGGGCATTCCCGCTCGCGTTTTCTTGGGACGAGCACCGGAAGTCCTCGAGCTCAGCCCGTTTCCTTCGCTGCAAGTGCATTTCCAGTGGTTTCTGACACCGGACGAGCGTTCGCCACTCGTTGGAAGCTTCGGCCATCTTTTGGACCGTTTTGGGTCGCACCACAGTTCTCCCTCCAACGAGCTCGCTTCCCGACCTATACCTCCGGAAAACGTGTCAGGGAGCATGCCAGGAGTGTGGGTTGAAGTCCTCGGAGCACGAGACCCGAAGATCGAAAGACTTATGACCAATACGGAGCAAAGGGAAGAAACCGTCGGGGGACCGCTTTTTACCCCAGGACGAGAAAACTGAGTCCGGGGCATTCCCGCTCGCGTTTTCTT
Source organism: Cucumis melo (assembly GCF_025177605.1). Lineage (NCBI taxonomy): Eukaryota > Viridiplantae > Streptophyta > Magnoliopsida > Cucurbitales > Cucurbitaceae > Cucumis > Cucumis melo. Next base: position 20,730,480 of record NC_066863.1, on the reverse strand, counting down.
GGGACGAGCACCGGAAGTCCTCGAGCTCAGCCCGTTTCCTTCGCTGCAAGTGCATTTCCAGTGGTTTCTGACACCGGACGAGCGTTCGCCACTCGTTGGAAGCTTCGGCCATCTTTTCGACCGTTTTGGGTCGCACCACAGTTCTCCCTCCACCGAGCTCGCTTCCCGACCTATACCTCCGGAAAACGTGTCAGGGAGCATGCCAGGAGTGTGGGTTGAAGTCCTCGGAGCACGAGACCCGAAGATCGAAAGACTTATGACCAATACGGAGCAAAGGGAAGAAACCGTCGGGGGACCGCTTTTTACCCCAGGACGAGAAAACTGAGTCCGGGGCATTCCCGCTCGTGTTTTCTTGGGACGAGCACCGGAAGTCCTCGAGCTCAGCCCGTTTCCTTCGCTGCAAGTGCATTTCCAGTGGTTTCTGACACCGGACGAGCGTTCGCCACTCGTTGGAAGCTTCGGCCATCTTTTGGACCGTTTTGGGTCGCACCACAGTTCTCCCTCCAACGAGCTCGCTTCCCGACCTATACCTCCGGAAAACGTGTCAGGGAGCATGCCAAGAGTGTGGGTTGAAGTCCTCGGAGCACGAGACCCGAAGATCGAAAGACTTATGACCAATACGGAGCAAAGGGAAGAAACCGTCGGGGGACCGCTTTTTACCCCAGGACGAGAAAACTGAGTCTGGGGCATTCCCGCTCGCGTTTTCTTGGGACGAGCACCGGAAGTCCTCGAGCTCAGCCCGTTTCCTTCGCTGCAAGTGCATTTCCAGTGGTTTCTGACACCGGACGAGCGTTCGCCACTCGTTGGAAGCTTCGGCCATCTTTTGGACCGTTTTGGGTCGCACCACAGTTCTCCCTCCAACGAGCTCGCTTCCCGACCTATACCTCCGGAAAACGTATCAGGGAGCATGCCAGGAGTGTGGGTTGAAGTCCTCGGAGCACGAGACCCGAAGATCGAAAGACTTATGACCAATACGGAGCAAAGGGAAGAAACCGTCGGGGGACCGCTTTTTACCCCAGGACGAGAAAACTGAGTCCGGGGCATTCCCGCTCGCGTTTTCTTGGGACGAGCACCGGAAGTCCTCGAGCTCAGCCCGTTTCCTTCGCTGCAAGTGCATTTCCAGTGGTTTCTGACACCGGACGAGCGTTCGCCACTCGTTGGACGCTTCGGCCATCTTTTCGACCGTTTTGGGTCGCACCACAGTTCTCCCTCCAACGAGCTCGCTTCCCGACCTATACCTCCGGAAAACGTGTCAGGGAGCATGCCAGGAGTGTGGGTTGAAGTCCTCGGAGCACGAGACCCGAAGATCGAAAGACTTATGACCAATACGGAGCAAAGGGAAGAAACCGTCGGGGGACCGCTTTTTACCCCAGGACGAGAAAACTGAGTCCGGGGCATTCCCGCTCGCGTTTTCTTGGGACGAGCACCGGAAGTCCTCGAGCTCAGCCCGTTTCCTTCGCTGCAAGTGCATTTCCAGTGGTTTCTGACACCGGACGAGCGTTCGCCACTCGTTGGAAGCTTCGGCCATCTTTTGGACCGTTTTGGGTCGCACCACAGTTCTCCCTCCAACGAGCTCGCTTCCCGACCTATACCTCCGGAAAACGTGTCAGGGAGCATGCCAGGAGTGTGGGTTGAAGTCCTCGGAGCACGAGACCCGAAGATCGAAAGACTTATGACCAATACGGAGCAAAGGGAAGAAACCGTCGGGGGACCGCTTTTTACCCCAGGACGAGAAAACTGAGTCCGGGGCATTCCCGCTCGCGTTTTCTTGGGACGAGCACCGGAAGTCCTCGAGCTCAGCCCGTTTCCTTCGCTGCAAGTGCATTTCCAGTGGTTTCTGACACCGGACGAGCGTTCGCCACTCGTTGGACGCTTCGGCCATCTTTTCGACCGTTTTGGGTCGCACCACAGTTCTCCCTCCAACGAGCTCGCTTCCCGACCTATACCTCCGGAAAACGTGTCAGGGAGCATGCCAGGAGTGTGGGTTGAAGTCCTCGGAGCACGAGACCCGAAGATCGAAAGACTTATGACCAATACGGAGCAAAGGGAAGAAACCGTCGGGGGACCGCTTTTTACCCCAGGACGAGAAAACTGAGTCCGGGGCATTCCCGCTCGCGTTTTCTTGGGACGAGCACCCGAAGTCCTCGAGCTCAGCCCGTTTCCTTCGCTGCAAGTGCATTTCCAGTGGTTTCTGACACCGGACGAGCGTTCGCCACTCGTTGGAAGCTTCGGCCATCTTTTGGACCGTTTTGGGTCGCACCATAGTTCTCCCTCCAACGAGCTCGCTTCCCGACCTATACCTCCGGAAAACGTGTCAGGGAGCATGCCAGGAGTGTGGGTTGAAGTCCTCGGAGCACGAGACCCGAAGATCGAAAGACTTATGACCAATACGGAGCAAAGGGAAGAAACCGTCGGGGGACCGCTTTTTACCCCAGAACGAGAAAACTGAGTCCGGGGCATTCCCGCTCGCGTTTTCTTGGAACGAGCACCGGAAGTCCTCGAGCTCAGCCCGTTTCCTTCGCTGCAAGTGCATTTCCAGTGGTTTCTGACACCGGACGAGCGTTCGCCACTCGTTGGAAGCTTCGGCCATCTTTTGGACCGTTTTGGGTCGCACCACAGTTCTCCCTCCAACGAGCTCGCTTCCCGACCTATACCTCCGGAAAACGTGTCAGGGAGCATGCCAGGAGTGTGGGTTGAAGTCCTCGGAGCACGAGACCCGAAGATCGAAAGACTTATGACCAATACGGAGCAAAGGGAAGAAACCGTCGGGGGACCGCTTTTTACCCCAGGACGAGAAAACTGAGTCCGGGGCATTCCCGCTCGCGTTTTCTTGGGACGAGCACCAGAAGTCCTCGAGCTCAGCCCGTTTCCTTCGCTGCAAGTGCATTTCCAGTGGTTTTTGACACCGGACGAGCGTTCGCCACTCGTTGGACGCTTCGGCCATCTTTTCGACCGTTTTGGGTCGCACCACAGTTCTCCCTCCAACGAGCTCGCTTCCCGACCTATACCTCCGGAAAACGTGTCAGGGAGCATGCCAGGAGTGTGGGTTGAAGTCCTCGGAGCACGAGACCCGAAGATCGAAAGACTTATGACCAATACGGAGCAAAGGGAAGAAACCGTCGGGGGACCGCTTTTTACCCCAGAACGAGAAAACTGAGTCCGGGGCATTCCCGCTCGCGTTTTCTTGGGACGAGCACCGGAAGTCCTCGAGCTCAGCCCGTTTCCTTCGCTGCAAGTGCATTTCCAGTGGTTTCTGACACCGGACGAGCGTTCGCCACTCGTTGGAAGCTTCGGCCATCTTTTGGACCGTTTTGGGTCGCACCACAGTTCTCCCTCCAACGAGCTCGCTTCCCGACCTATACCTCCGGAAAACGTGTCAGGGAGCATGCCAGGAGTGTGGGTTGAAGTCCTCGGAGCACGAGACCCGAAGATCGAAAGACTTATGACCAATACGGAGCAAAGGGAAGAAACCGTCGGGGGACCGCTTTTTACCCCAGGACGAGAAAACTGAGTCCGGGGCATTCCCGCTCGCGTTTTCTTGGGACGAGCACCCGAAGTCCTCGAGCTCAGCCCGTTTCCTTCGCTGCAAGTGCATTTCCAGTGGTTTCGGACACCGGACGAGCGTTCGCCACTCGTTGGAAGCTACGACCATCTTTTGGACCGTTTTGGGTCGCACCACAGTTCTCCCTCCAACGAGCTCGCTTCCCGACCTATACCTCCGGAAAACGTGTCAGGGAGCATGCCAGGAGTGTGGGTTGAAGTCCTCGGAGCACGAGACCCGAAGATCGAAAGACTTATGACCAATACGGAGCAAAGGGAAGAAACCGTCGGGGGACCGCTTTTTACCCCAGAACGAGAAAACTGAGTCCGGGGCATTCCCGCTCGCGTTTTCTTGGGACGAGCACCGGAAGTCCTCGAGCTCAGCCCGTTTCCTTCGCTGCAAGTGCATTTCCAGTGGTTTCTGACACCGGACGAGCGTTCGCCACTCGTTGGAAGCTTCGGCCATCTTTTGGACCGTTTTGGGTCGCACCACAGTTCTCCCTCCAACGAGCTCGCTTCCCGACCTATACCTCCGGAAAACGTGTCAGGGAGCATGCCAGGAGTGTGGGTTGAAGTCCTCGGAGCACGAGACCCGAAGATCGAAAGACTTATGACCAATACGGAGCAAAGGGAAGAAACCGTCGGGGGACCGCTTTTTACCCCAGGACGAGAAAACTGAGTCCGGGGCATTCCCGCTCGCGTTTTCTTGGGACGAGCACCAGAAGTCCTCGAGCTCAGCCCGTTTCCTTCGCTGCAAGTGCATTTCCAGTGGTTTTTGACACCGGACGAGCGTTCGCCACTCGTTGGACGCTTCGGCCATCTTTTCGACCGTTTTGGGTCGCACCACAGTTCTCCCTCCAACGAGCTCGCTTCCCGACCGATACCTCCGGCAAACGTGTCAGGGAGCATGCCATGAGTGTGGGTTGAAGTCCTCGGAGCACGAGACCCGAAGATCGAAAGACTTATGACCAATACGGAGCAAAGGGAAGAAACCGTCGGGGGACCGCTTTTTACCCCAGGACGAGAAAACTGAGTCCGGGGCATTCCCGCTCGCGTTTTCTTGGGACGAGCACCGGAAGTCCTCGAGCTCAGCCCGTTTCCTTCGCTGCAAGTGCATTTCCAGTGGTTTCTGACACCGGACGTGCGTTCGCCACTCGTTGGAAGCTTCGGCCATCTTTTGGACCGTTTTGGGTCGCACCACAGTTCTCCCTCCAACGAGCTCGCTTCCCGACCTATACCTCCAGAAAACGTGTCAGGGAGCATGCCAGGAGTGTGGGTTGAAGTCCTCGGAGCACGAGACCCGAAGATCGAAAGACTTATGACCAATACGGAGCAAAGGGAAGAAACCGTCGGGGGACCGCTTTTTACCCCAGGACGAGAAAACTGAGTCCGGGGCATTCCCGCTCGCGTTTTCTTGGGACGAGCACCGGAAGTCCTCGAGCTCAGCCCGTTTCCTTCGCTGCAAGTGCATTTCCAGTGGTTTCTGACACCGGACGAGCGTTCGCCACTCGTTGGAAGCTTCGGCCATCTTTTGGACCGTTTTGGGTCGCACCACAGTTCTCCCTCCAACGAGCTCGCTTCCCGACCTATACCTCCGGAAAACGTGTCAGGGAGCATGCCAGGAGTGTGGGTTGAAGTCCTCGGAGCACGAGACCCGAAGATCGAAAGACTTATGACCAATACGGAGCAAAGGGAAGAAACCGTCGGGGGACCGCTTTTTACCCCAGGACGAGAAAACTGAGTCCGGGGCATTCCCGCTCGCGTTTTCTTGGGACGAGCACCGGAAGTCCTCGAGCTCAGCCCGTTTCCTTCGCTGCAAGTGCATTTCCAGTGGTTTCGGACACCGGACGAGCGTTCGCCACTCGTTGGAAGCTACGACCATCTTTTGGACCGTTTTGGGTCGCACCAGAGTTGTCCCTCCAACGAGCTCGCTTCCCCACCTATACCTCCGGAAAACGTGTCAGGGAGCATGCAAGGAGTGTGGGTTGAAGTCCTCGGAGCACGAGACCCGAAGATCAAAAGACTTATGATTAATACGGAGCAAAGGGAAGAAACCGTCGGGGGACCGCTTTTTACCCCAGGACGAGAAAACTGAGTCCAGGTCATTCCCGCTCGCGTTTTCTTGGGACGAGCACCGGAAGTCCTCGAGCTCAGCCCGTTTCCTTCGCTGCAAGTGCATTTCCAGTGGTTTCTGACACCGGACGAGCGTTCGCCACTCGTTGGAAGCTTCGGCCATCTTTTGGACCGTTTTGGGTCGCACCACAGTTCTCCCTCCAACGAGCTCGCTTCCCGACCTATACCTCTGGAAAACGTGTCAGGGAGCATGCCAGGAGTGTGGGTTGAAGTCCTCGGAGCACGAGACCCGAAGATCGAAAGACTTATGACCAATACGGAGCAAGGGGAAGAAACCGTCGGGGGACCGCTTTTTACCCCAGGACGAGAAAACTGAGTCCGGGGCATTCCCGCTCGCGTTTTCTTGGGACGAGCACCGGAAGTCCTCGAGCTCAGCCCGTTTCCTTCGCTGCAAGTGCATTTCCAGTGGTTTCGGACACCGGACGAGCGTTCGCCACTCGTTGGAAGCTTCGGCCATATTTTGGACCGTTTTGGGTCGCACCACAGTTCTCCCTCCAACGAGCTCGCTTCCCGACCTATACCTCCGGAAAACGTGTCAGGGAGCATGCCAGGAGTGTGGGTTGAAGTCCTCGGAGCACGAGACCCGAAGATCGAAAGACTTATGACCAATACGGAGCAAAGGGAAGAAACCGTCGGGGGACCGCTTTTTACTCCAGGACGAGAAAACTGAGTCCGGGGCATTCCCGCTCGCGTTTTCTTGGGACGAGCATCGGAAGTCCTCGAGCTCAGCCCGTTTCCTTCGCTGCAAGTGCATTTCCAGTGGTTTCTGACACCGGACGAGCGTTCGCCACTCGTTGGAAGCTTCGGCCATCTTTTGGACCGTTTTGGGTCGCACCACAGTTCTCCCTCCAACGAGCTCGCTTCCCGACCTATACCTCCGGAAAACGTGTTAGGGAGCATGCCAGGAGTGTGGGTTGAAGTCCTCGGAGCACGAGACCCGAAGATCGAAAGACTTATGACCAATACGGAGCAAAGGGAAGAAACCGTCGGGGGACCGCTTTTTACCCCAGGACGAGAAAACTGAGTCCGGGGCATTCCCGCTCGCGTTTTCTTGGGACGAGCACCGAAAGTCCTCGAGCTCAGCCTGTTTCCTTCGCTGCAAGTGCATTTCCAGTGGTTTCTGACACCGGACGAGCGTTCGCCACTCGTTGGAAGCTTCGGCCATCTTTTGGACCGTTTTGGGTCGCACCACAGTTCTCCCTCCAACGAGCTCGCTTCCCGACCTATACCTCCGGAAAACGTGTCATGGAGCATGCCAGGAGTGTGGGTTGAAGTCCTCGGAGCACGAGACCCGAAGATCGAAAGACTTGTGACCAATACGGAGCAAAGGGAAGAAACCGTCGGGGGACCGCTTTTTACCCCAGGACGAGAAAACTGAGTCCGGGGCATTCCCGCTCGCGTTTTCTTGGGACGAGCACCGAAAGTCCTCTAGCTCTGCCCGTTTCCTTCGCTGCAAGTGCATTTCCAGTGGTTTCTGACACCGGACGAGCGTTCGCCACTCGTTGGAAGCTTCGGCCATCTTTTGGACCGTTTTGGGTCGCACCACAGTTCTCCCTCCAACGAGCTCGCTTCCCGACCTATACCTCCGGAAAACGTGTCATGGAGCATGCCAGGAGTGTGGGTTGAAGTCCTCGGAGCACGAGACCCGAAGATCGAAAGACTTGTGACCAATACGGAGCAAAGGGAAGAAACCGTCGGGGGACCGCTTTTTACCCCAGGACGAGAAAACTGAGTCCGGGGCATTCCCGCTCGCGTTTTCTTTGGACGAGCACCGGAAGTCCTCGAGCTCAGCCCGTTTCCTTCGCTGCAAGTGCATTTCCAGTGGTTTCTGACACCGGACGAGCGTTCGCCACTCGTTGGAAGCTTCGGCCATCTTTTGGACCGTTTTGGGTCGCACCACAGTTCTCCCTCCAACGAGCTCGCTTCCCGACCTATACCTCCGGAAAACGTGTCATGGAGCATGCCAGGAGTGTGGGTTGAAGTCCTCGGAGCACGAGACCCGAAGATCGAAAGACTTGTGACCAAGACGGAGCAGAGGGAAGAAACCGTCGGGGGACCGCTTTTTACCCCAGGACGAGAAAACTGAGTCCGGGGCATTCCCGCTCGCGTTTTCTTGGGACGAGCACCGGAAGTCCTCGAGCTCAGCCCGTTTCCTTCGCTGCAAGTGCATTTCCAGTGGTTTCTGACACCGGACGAGCGTTCGCCACTCGTTGGAAGCTTCGGCCATCTTTTGGACCGTTTTGGGTCGCACCACAGTTCTCCCTCCAACGAGCTCGCTTCCCGACCTATACCTCCGGAAAACGTGTCAGGGAGCATGCCAGGAGTGTGGGTTGAAGTCCTCGGAGCACGAGACCCGAAGATCGAAAGACTTATGACCAATACGGAGCAAAGGGAAGAAACCGTCGGGGGACCGCTTTTTACTCCAGGACGAGAAAACTGAGTCCGGGGCATTCCCGCTCGCGTTTTCTTGGGACGAGCACCGGAAGTCCTCGAGCTCAGCCCGTTTCCTTCGCTGCAAGTGCATTTCCAGTGGTTTCTGACACCGGACGAGCGTTCGCCACTCGTTGGAAGCTTCGGCCATCTTTTGGACCGTTTTGGGTCGCACCACAGTTCTCCCTCCAACGAGCTCGCTTCCCGACCTATACCTCCGGAAAACGTGTTAGGGAGCATGCCAGGAGTGTGGGTTGAAGTCCTCGGAGCACGAGACCCGAAGATCGAAAGACTTATGACCAATACGGAGCAAAGGGAAGAAACCGTCGGGGGACCGCTTTTTACCCCAGGACGAGAAAACTGAGTCCGGGGCATTCCCGCTCGCGTTTTCTTGGGACGAGCACCGAAAGTCCTCTAGCTCTGCCCGTTTCCTTCGCTGCAAGTGCATTTCCAGTGGTTTCTGACACCGGACGAGCGTTCGCCACTCGTTGGAAGCTTCGGCCATCTTTTGGACCGTTTTGGGTCGCACCACAGTTCTCCCTCCAACGAGCTCGCTTCCCGACCTATACCTCCGGAAAACGTGTCATGGAGCATGCCAGGAGTGTGGGTTGAAGTCCTCGGAGCACGAGACCCGAAGATCGAAAGACTTGTGACCAATACGGAGCAAAGGGAAGAAACCGTCGGGGGACCGCTTTTTACCCCAGGACGAGAAAACTGAGTCCGGGGCATTCCCGCTCGCGTTTTCTTTGGACGAGCACCGGAAGTCCTCGAGCTCAGCCCGTTTCCTTCGCTGCAAGTGCATTTCCAGTGGTTTCTGACACCGGACGAGCGTTCGCCACTCGTTGGAAGCTTCGGCCATCTTTTGGACCGTTTTGGGTCGCACCACAGTTCTCCCTCCAACGAGCTCGCTTCCCGACCTATACCTCCAGAAAACGTGTCATGGAGCATGCCAGGAGTGTGGGTTGAAGTCCTCGGAGCACGAGACCCGAAGATCGAAAGACTTGTGACCAAGACGGAGCAGAGGGAAGAAACCGTCGGGGGACCGCTTTTTACCCCAGGACGAGAAAACTGAGTCCGGGGCATTCCCGCTCGCGTTTTCTTGGGACGAGCACCGGAAGTCCTCGAGCTCAGCCCGTTTCCTTCGCTGCAAGTGCATTTCCAGTGGTTTCTGACACCGGACGAGCGTTCGCCACTCGTTGGAAGCTTCGGCCATCTTTTGGACCGTTTTGGGTCGCACCACAGTTCTCCCTCCAACGAGCTCGCTTCCCGACCTATACCTCCAGAAAACGTGTCAGGAAGCATGCCAGGAGTGTGGGTTGAAGTCCTCGGAGCACGAGACCCGAAGATCGAAAGACTTATGACCAATACGGAGCAAAGGGAAGAAACCGTCGGGGGACCGCTTTTTACTCCAGGACGAGAAAACTGAGTCCGGGGCATTCCCGCTCGCGTTTTCTTGGGACGAGCACCGGAAGTCCTCGAGCTCAGCCCGTTTCCTTCGCTGCAAGTGCATTTCCAGTGGTTTCTGACACCGGACGAGCGTTCGCCACTCGTTGGAAGCTTCGGCCATCTTTTGGACCGTTTTGGGTCGCACCACAGTTCTCCCTCCAACGAGCTCGCTTCCTGACCTATACCTCCGGAAAACGTGTCATGGAGCATGCCAGGAGTGTGGGTTGAAGTCCTCGGAGCACGAGACCCGAAGATCGAAAGACTTGTGACCAATACGGAGCAAAGGGAAGAAACCGTCGGGGGACCGCTTTTTACCCCAGGACGAGAAAACTGAGTCCGGGGCATTCCCGCTCGCGTTTTCTTTGGACGAGCACCGGAAGTCCTCGAGCTCAGCCCGTTTCCTTCGCTGCAAGTGCATTTCCAGTGGTTTCTGACACCGGACGAGCGTTCGCCACTCGTTGGAAGCTTCGGCCATCTTTTGGACCGTTTTGGGTCGCACCACAGTTCTCCCTCCAACGAGCTCGCTTCCCGACCTATACCTCCGGAAAACGTGTCAGGGAGCATGCCAGGAGTGTGGGTTGAAGTCCTCGGAGCACGAGACCCGAAGATCGAAAGACTTATGACCAATACGGAGCAAAGGGAAGAAACCGTCGGGGGACCGCTTTTTACTCCAGGACGAGAAAACTGAGTCCGGGGCATTCCCGCTCGCGTTTTCTTGGGACGAGCATCGGAAGTCCTCGAGCTCAGCCCGTTTCCTTCGCTGCAAGTGCATTTCCAGTGGTTTCTGACACCGGACGAGCGTTCGCCACTCGTTGGAAGCTTCGGCCATCTTTTGGACCGTTTTGGGTCGCACCACAGTTCTCCCTCCAACGAGCTCGCTTCCCGACCTATACCTCCGGAAAACGTGTTAGGGAGCATGCCAGGAGTGTGGGTTGAAGTCCTCGGAGCACGAGACCCAAAGATCGAAAGACTTATGACCAATACGGAGCAAAGGGAAGAAACCGTCGGGGGACCGCTTTTTACCCCAGGACGAGAAAACTGAGTCCGGGGCATTCCCGCTCGCGTTTTCTTGGGACGAGCACCGAAAGTCCTCTAGCTCTGCCCGTTTCCTTCGCTGCAAGTGCATTTCCAGTGGTTTCTGACACCGGACGAGCGTTCGCCACTCGTTGGAAGCTTCGGCCATCTTTTGGACCGTTTTGGGTCGCACCACAGTTCTCCCTCCAACGAGCTCGCTTCCCGACCTATACCTCCGGAAAACGTGTCATGGAGCATGCCAGGAGTGTGGGTTGAAGTCCTCGGAGCACGAGACCCGAAGATCGAAAGACTTGTGACCAATACGGAGCAAAGGGAAGAAACCGTCGGGGGACCGCTTTTTACCCCAGGACGAGAAAACTGAGTCCGGGGCATTCCCGCTCGCGTTTTCTTTGGACGAGCACCGGAAGTCCTCGAGCTCAGCCCGTTTCCTTCGCTGCAAGTGCATTTCCAGTGGTTTCTGACACCGGACGAGCGTTCGCCACTCGTTGGAAGCTTCGGCCATCTTTTGGACCGTTTTGGGTCGCACCACAGTTCTCCCTCCAACGAGCTCGCTTCCCGACCTATACCTCCGGAAAACGTGTCATGGAGCATGCCAGGAGTGTGGGTTGAAGTCCTCGGAGCACGAGACCCGAAGATCGAAAGACTTGTGACCAAGACGGAGCAGAGGGAAGAAACCGTCGGGGGACCGCTTTTTACCCCAGGACGAGAAAACTGAGTCCGGGGCATTCCCGCTCGCGTTTTCTTGGGACGAGCACCGGAAGTCCTCGAGCTCAGCCCGTTTCCTTCGCTGCAAGTGCATTTCCAGTGGTTTCTGACACCGGACGAGCGTTCGCCACTCGTTGGAAGCTTCGGCCATCTTTTGGACCGTTTTGGGTCGCACCACAGTTCTCCCTCCAACGAGCTCGCTTCCCGACCTATACCTCCGGAAAACGTGTCAGGAAGCATGCCAGGAGTGTGGGTTGAAGTCCTCGGAGCACGAGACCCGAAGATCGAAAGACTTATGACCAATACGGAGCAAAGGGAAGAAACCGTCGGGGGACCGCTTTTTACTCCAGGACGAGAAAACTGAGTCCGGGGCATTCCCGCTCGCGTTTTCTTGGGACGAGCACCGGAAGTCCTCGAGCTCAGCCCGTTTCCTTCGCTGCAAGTGCATTTCCAGTGGTTTCTGACACCGGACGAGCGTTCGCCACTCGTTGAAAGCTTCGGCCATCTTTTGGACCGTTTTGGGTCGCACCACAGTTCTCCCTCCAACGAGCTCGCTTCCCGACCTATACCTCCGGAAAACGTGTCAGGGAGCATGCCAGGAGTGTGGGTTGAAGTCCTCGGAGCACGAGACCCGAAGATCGAAAGACTTATGACCAATACGGAGCAAAGGGAAGAAACCGTCGGGGGACCGCTTTTTACTCGAGGACGAGAAAACTGAGTCCGGGGCATTCCCGCTCGCGTTTTCTTGGGACGAGCATCGGAAGTCCTCGAGCTCAGCCCGTTTCCTTCGCTGCAAGTGCATTTCCAGTGGTTTCTGACACCGGACGAGCGTTCGCCACTCGTTGGAAGCTTCGGCCATCTTTTGGACCGATTTGGGTCGCACCACAGTTCTCCCTCCAACGAGCTCGCTTCCCGACCTATACCTCCGGAAAACGTGTCAGGGAGCATGCCAGGAGTGTGGGTTGAAGTCCTCGGAGCACGAGACCCGAAGATCGAAAGACTTATGACCAATACGGAGCAAAGGGAAGAAACCGTCGGGGGACCGCTTTTTACCCCAGGACGAGAAAACTGAGTCCGGGGCATTCCCGCTCGCGTTTTCTTGGGACGAGCACCGGAAGTCCTCGAGCTCAGCCCGTTTCCTTCGCTGCAAGTGCATTTCCAGTGGTTTCTGACACCGGACGAGCGTTCGCCACTCGTTGGAAGCTTCGGCCATCTTTTGGACCGTTTTGGGTCGCACCACAGTTCTCCCTCCAACGAGCTCGCTTCCCGACCTATACCTCCGGAAAACGTGTCATGGAGCATGCCAGGAGTGTGGGTTGAAGTCCTCGGAGCACGAGACCCGAAGATCGAAAGACTTTTGACCAATACGGAGCAAAGGGAAGAAACCGTCGGGGGACCGCTTTTTACCCCAGGACGAGAAAACTGAGTCCGGGGAATTCCCGCTCACGTTTTCTTGGGACGAGCACCGGAAGTCCTCGAGCTCAGCCCGTTTCCTTCGCTGCAAGTGCATTTCCAGTGGTTTCTGACACCGGACGAGCGTTCGCCACTCGTTGGAAGCTTCGGCCATCTTTTGGACCGTTTTGGGTCGCACCACAGTTCTCCCTCCAACGAGCTCGTTTCCCGACCTATACCTCCGGAAAACGTGTCAGGGAGCATGCCAGGAGTGTGGGTTGAAGTCCTCGGAGCACGAGACCCGAAGATCGAAAAACTTTTGACCAATACGGAGCAAAGGGAAGAAACCGTCGGGGGACCGCTTTTTACCCCAGGACGAGAAAACTGAGTCCGGGGCATTCCCGCTCGCGTTTTCTTTGGACGAGCACCGGAAGTCCTCGAGCTCAGCCCGTTTCCTTCGCTGCAAGTGCATTTCCAGTGGTTTCTGACACCGGACGAGCGTTCGCCACTCGTTGGAAGCTTCGGCCATCTTTTGGACCGTTTTGGGTCGCACCACAGTTCTCCCTCCAACGAGCTCGCTTCCCGACCTATACCTCCGGAAAACGTGTCATGGAGCATGCCAGGAGTGTGGGTTGAAGTCCTCGGAGCACGAGACCCGAAGATCGAAAGACTTGTGACCAAGACGGAGCAGAGGGAAGAAACCGTCGGGGGACCGCTTTTTACCCCAGGACGAGAAAACTGAGTCCGGGGCATTCCCGCTCGCGTTTTCTTGGGACGAGCACCGGAAGTCCTCGAGCTCAGCCCGTTTCCTTCGCTGCAAGTGCATTTCCAGTGGTTTCTGACACCGGACGAGCGTTCGCCACTCGTTGGAAGCTTCGGCCATCTTTTGGACCGTTTTGGGTCGCACCACAGTTCTCCCTCCAACGAGCTCGCTTCCCGACCTATACCTCCGGAAAACGTGTCAGGAAGCATGCCAGGAGTGTGGGTTGAAGTCCTCGGAGCACGAGACCCGAAGATCGAAAGACTTATGACCAATACGGGGCAAAGGGAAGAAACCGTCGGGGGACCGCTTTTTACTCCAGGACGAGAAAACTGAGTCCGGGGCATTCCCGCTCGCGTTTTCTTGGGACGAGCATCGGAAGTCCTCGAGCTCAGCCCGTTTCCTTCGCTGCAAGTGCATTTCCAGTGGTTTCTGACACAGGACGAGAGTTCGCCACTCGTTGGAAGCTTCGGCCATCTTTTGGACCGTTTTGGGTCGCACCACAGTTCTCCCTCCAACGAGCTCGCTTCCCGACCTATACCTCCGGAAAACGTGTCAGGGAGCATGCCAGGAGTGTAGGTTGAAGTCCTCGGAGCACAAGACCCGAAGATCGAAAGACTTATGACCAATACGGAGCAAAGGGAAGAAACCGTCGGGGGACCGCTTTTTACCCCAAGACGAGAAAACTGAGTCCGGGGCATTCCCGCTCGCGTTTTCTTGGGACGAGCACCGGAAGTCCTCGAGCTCAGCCCGTTTCCTTCGCTGCAAGTGCATTTCCAGTGGTTTCTGACACCGGACGAGCGTTCGCCACTCGTTGGAAGCTTCGGCCATCTTTTGGACCGTTTTGGGTCGCACCACAGTTCTCCCTCCAACGAGCTCGTTTCCCGACCTATACCTCCGGAAAACGTGTCAGGGAGCATGCCAGGAGTGTGGGTTGAAGTCCTCGGAGAACGAGACCCGAAGATCGAAAGACTTGTGACCAATACGGAGCAAAGGGAAGAAACCGTCGGGGGACCGCTTTTTACCCCAGGACGAGAAAACTGAGTCCGGGGCATTCCCGCTCGCGTTTTCTTGGGACGAGCACCGGAAGTCCTCGAGCTCAGCCCGTTTCCTTCGCTGCAAGTGCATTTCCAGTGGTTTCTGACACCGGACGAGCGTTCGCCACTCGTTGGAAGCTTCGGCCATCTTTTGGACCGTTTTGGGTCGCACCACAGTTCTCCCTCCAACGAGCTCGCTTCCCGACCTATACCTCCGGAAAACGTGTCAGGGAGCATGCCAGGAGTGTGGGTTGAAGTCCTCGGAGCACGAGACCCGAAGATCGAAAGACTTATGACCAATACGGGGCAAAGGGAAGAAACCGTCTGGGGATCGCTTTTTACCCCAGGACGAGAAAACTGAGTCCGGGGCATTCCCGCTCGCGTTTTCTTGGGACGAGCACCGGAAGTCCTCGAGCTCAGCCCGTTTCCTTCGCTGCAAGTGCATTTCCAGTGGTTTCTGACACCGGACGAGCGTTCGCCACTCGTTGGAAGCTTCGGCCATCTTTTGGACCGTTTTGGGTCGCACCACAGTTCTCCCTCATACGAGCTCGCTTCCCGACCTATACCTCCGGAAAACGTGTCAGGGAGCATGCCAGGAGTGTGGGTTGAAGTCCTCGGAGCACGAGACCCGAAGATCGAAAGACTTATGACCAATACGGGGCAAAGGGTAGAAACCGTCGGGGGACCGCTTTTTACCCCAGGACGAGAAAACTGAGTCCGGGGCATTCCCGCTCGCGTTTTCTTGGGAATGCACCGGAAGTCCTCGAGCTCAGCCCGTTTCCTTCGCTGCAAGTGCATTTCCAGTGGTTTCTGACACCGGACGAGCGTTCGCCACTCGTTGGAAGCTTCGGCCATCTTTTGGACCGTTTTGGGTCGCACCACAGTTCTCCCTCCAACGAGCTCGCTTCCCGACCTATACCTCCGGAAAACGTGTCAGGGAGCATGCCAGGAGTGTGGGTTGAAGTCCTCGGAGCACGAGACCCGAAGATCGAAAGACTTATGACCAATACGGAGCAAAGGGAAGAAACCGTCGGGGGACCGCTTTTTACCCCAGGACGAGAAAACTGAGTCCGGGGCATTCCCGCTCGCGTTTTCTTGGGACGAGCACCGGAAGTCCTCGAGCTCAGCCCGTTTCCTTCGCTGCAAGTGCATTTCCAGTGGTTTCTGACACCGGACGAGCGTTCGCCACTCGTTGGAAGCTTCGGCCATCTTTTGGACCGTTTTGGGTCGCACCACAGTTCTCCCTCCAACGAGCTCGCTTCCCGACCTATACCTCCGGAAAACGTGTCAGGGAGCATGCCAGGAGTGTGGGTTGAAGTCTCGGAGCACGAGACCCGAAGATCGAAAGACTTATGACCAATACGGGGCAAAGGGAAGAAACCGTCGGGGGACCGCTTTTTACCCCAGGACGAGAAAACTGAGTCCGGGGCATTCCCGCTCGCGTTTTCTTGGGACGAGCACCGGAAGTCCTCGAGCTCAGCCCGTTTCCTTCGCTGCAAGTGCATTTCCAGTGGTTTCTGACACCGGACGAGCGTTCGCCACTCGTTGGAAGCTTCGGCCATCTTTTGGACCGTTTTGGGTCGCACCAGAGTTGTCCCTCCAACGAGCTCGCTTCCCGACCTATACCTCCGGAAAACGTGTCAGGGAGCATGCCAGGAGTGTGGGTTGAAGTCCTCGGAGCACGAGACCCGAAGATCGAAAGACTTATGACCAATACGGGGCAAAGGGAAGAAACCGTCGGGGGACCGCTTTTTACCCCAGGACGAGAAAACTGAGTCTGGGGCATTCCCGCTCGCGTTTTCTTGGGACGAGCACCGGAAGTCCTCGAGCTCAGCCCGTTTCCTTCGCTGCAAGTGCATTTCCAGTGGTTTCTGACACCGGACGAGCGTTCGCCACTCGTTGGAAGCTTCGGCCATCTTTTGGACCGTTTTGGGTCGCACCACAGTTCTCCCTCCAACGAGCTCGCTTCCCGACCTATACCTCCGGAAAACGTGTCAGGGAGCATGCCAGGAGTGTGGGTTGAAGTCCTCGGAGCACGAGACCCGAAGATCGAAAGACTTATGACCAATACGGAGCAAAGGGAAGAAACCGTCGGGGGACCGCTTTTTACCCCAGGACGAGAAAACTGAGTCCGGGGCATTCCCGCTCGCGTTTTATTGGGACGAGCACCGGAAGTCCTCGAGCTCAGCCCGTTTCCTTCGCTGCAAGTGCATTTCCAGTGGTTTCTGACACCGGACGAGCGTTCGCCACTCGTTGGAAGCTTCGGCCATCTTTTGGACCGTTTTGGGTCGCACCAGAGTTGTCCCTCCAACGAGCTCGCTTCCCGACCTATACCTCCGGAAAACGTGTCAGGGAGCATGCCAGGAGTGTGGGTTGAAGTCCTCGGAGCACGAGACCCGAAGATCGAAAGACTTATGACCAATACGGGGCAAAGGGAAGAAACCGTCGCGGGACCGGTTTTTACCCCAGGACGAGAAAACTGAGTCCGGGGCATTCCCGCTCGCGTTTTCTTGGGACGAGCACCGGAAGTCCTCGAGCTCAGCCCGTTTCCTTCGCTGCAAGTGCATTTCCAGTGGTTTCTGACACCGGACGAGCGTTCGCCACTCGTTGGAAGCTTCGGCCATCTTTTGGACCGTTTTGGGTCGCACCAGAGTTGTCCCTCCAACGAGCTCGCTTCCCGACCTATACCTCCGGAAAACGTGTCAGGGAGCATGCCAGGAGTGTGGGTTGAAGTCCTCGGAGCACGAGACCCGAAGATCGAAAGACTTATGACCAATACGGGGCAAAGGGAAGAAACCGTCGGGGGACCGCTTTTTACCCCAGGACGAGAAAACTGAGTCCGGGGCATTCCCGCTCGCGTTTTCTTGGGACGAGCACCGGAAGTCCTCGAGCTCAGCCCGTTTCCTTCGCTGCAAGTGCATTTCCAGTGGTTTCTGACACCGGACGAGCGTTCGCCACTCGTTGGAAGCTTCGGCCATCTTTTGGACCGTTTTGGGTCGCACCAGAGTTGTCCCTCCAACGAGCTCGCTTCCCGACCTATACCTCCGGAAAACGTGTCAGGGAGCATGCCAGGAGTGTGGGTTGAAGTCCTCGGAGCACGAGACCCGAAGATCGAAAGACTTATGACCAATACGGGGCAAAGGGAAGAAACCGTCGGGGGACCGCTTTTTACCCCAGGACGAGAAAACTGAGTCTGGGGCATTCCCGCTCGCGTTTTCTTGGGACGAGCACCGGAAGTCCTCGAGCTCAGCCCGTTTCCTTCGCTGCAAGTGCATTTCCAGTGGTTTCTGACACCGGACGAGCGTTCGCCACTCGTTGGAAGCTTCGGCCATCTTTTGGACCGTTTTGGGTCGCACCACAGTTCTCCCTCCAACGAGCTCGCTTCCCGACCTATACCTCCGGAAAACGTGTCAGGGAGCATGCCAGGAGTGTGGGTTGAAGTCTCGGAGCACGAGACCCGAAGATCGAAAGACTTATGACCAATACGGGGCAAAGGGAAGAAACCGTCGGGGGACCGCTTTTTACCCCAGGACGAGAAAACTGAGTCCGGGGCATTCCCGCTCGCGTTTTCTTGGGACGAGCACCGGAAGTCCTCGAGCTCAGCCCGTTTCCTTCGCTGCAAGTGCATTTCCAGTGGTTTCTGACACCGGACGAGCGTTCGCCACTCGTTGGAAGCTTCGGCCATCTTTTGGACCGTTTTGGGTCGCACCAGAGTTGTCCCTCCAACGAGCTCGCTTCCCGACCTATACCTCCGGAAAACGTGTCAGGGAGCATGCCAGGAGTGTGGGTTGAAGTCCTCGGAGCACGAGACCCGAAGATCGAAAGACTTATGACCAATACGGGGCAAAGGGAAGAAACCGTCGGGGGACCGCTTTTTACCCCAGGACGAGAAAACTGAGTCTGCGGCATTCCCGCTCGCGTTTTCTTGGGACGAGCACCGGAAGTCCTCGAGCTCAGCCCGTTTCCTTCGCTGCAAGTGCATTTCCAGTGGTTTCTGACACCGGACGAGCGTTCGCCACTCGTTGGAAGCTTCGGCCATCTTTTGGACCGTTTTGGGTCGCACCACAGTTCTCCCTCCAACGAGCTCGCTTCCCGACCTATACCTCCGGAAAACGTGTCAGGGAGCATGCCAGGAGTGTGGGTTGAAGTCCTCGGAGCACGAGACCCGAAGATCGAAAGACTTATGACCAATACGGAGCAAAGGGAAGAAACCGTCGGGGGACCGCTTTTTACCCCAGGACGAGAAAACTGAGTCCGGGGCATTCCCGCTCGCGTTTTATTGGGACGAGCACCGGAAGTCCTCGAGCTCAGCCCGTTTCCTTCGCTGCAAGTGCATTTCCAGTGGTTTCTGACACCGGACGAGCGTTCGCCACTCGTTGGAAGCTTCGGCCATCTTTTGGACCGTTTTGGGTCGCACCAGAGTTGTCCCTCCAACGAGCTCGCTTCCCGACCTATACCTCCGGAAAACGTGTCAGGGAGCATGCCAGGAGTGTGGGTTGAAGTCCTCGGAGCACGAGACCCGAAGATCGAAAGACTTATGACCAATACGGGGCAAAGGGAAGAAACCGTCGCGGGACCAGTTTTTACCCCAGGACGAGAAAACTGAGTCCGGGGCATTCCCGCTCGCGTTTTCTTGGGACGAGCACCGGAAGTCCTCGAGCTCAGCCCGTTTCCTTCGCTGCAAGTGCATTTCCAGTGGTTCCTGACACCGGACGAGCGTTCGCCACTCGTTGGAAGCTTCGGCCATCTTTTGGACCGTTTTGGGTCGCACCAGAGTTGTCCCTCCAACGAGCTCGCTTCCCGACCTATACCTCCGGAAAACGTGTCAGGGAGCATGCCAGGAGTGTGGGTTGAAGTCCTCGGAGCACGAGACCCGAAGATCGAAAGACTTATGACCAATACGGGGCAAAGGGAAGAAACCGTCGGGGGACCGCTTTTTACCCCAGGACGAGAAAACTGAGTCTGGGGCATTCCCGCTCGCGTTTTCTTGGGACGAGCACCGGAAGTCCTCGAGCTCAGCCCGTTTCCTTCGCTGCAAGTGCATTTCCAGTGGTTTCTGACACCGGACGAGCGTTCGCCACTCGTTGGAAGCTTCGGCCATCTTTTGGACCGTTTTGGGTCGCACCACAGTTCTCCCTCCAACGAGCTCGCTTCCCGACCTATACCTCTGGAAAACGTGTCAGGGAGCATGCCAGGAGTGTGGGTTGAAGTCCTCGGAGCACGAGACCCGAAGATCGAAAGACTTATGACCAATACGGGGCAAAGGGAAGAAACCGTCGGGGGACCGCTTTTTACCCCAGGACGAGAAAACTGAGTCCGGGGCATTCCCGCTCGCGTTTTCTTGGGACGAGCACCGGAAGTCCTCGAGCTCAGCCCGTTTCCTTCGCTGCAAGTGCATTTCCAGTGGTTTCTGACACCGGACGAGCGTTCGCCACTCGTTGGAAGCTTCGGCCATCTTTTGGACCGTTTTGGGTCGCACCACAGTTCTCCCTCCAACGAGCTCGCTTCCCGACCTATACCTCCGGAAAACGTGTCAGGGAGCATGCCAGGAGTGTGGGTTGAAGTCCTCGGAGCACGAGACCCGAAGATCGAAAGACTTATGACCAATACGGAGCAAAGGGAAGAAACCGTCGGGGGACCGCTTTTTACCCCAGGACGAGAAAACTGAGTCCGGGGCATTCCCGCTCGCGTTTTCTTGGGACGAGCACCGGAAGTCCTCGAGCTCAGCCCGTTTCCTTCGCTGCAAGTGCATTTCCAGTGGTTTCTGACACCGGACGAGCGTTCGCCACTCGTTGGAAGCTTCGGCCATCTTTTGGACCGTTTTGGGTCGCACCACAGTTCTCCCTCCAACGAGCTCGCTTCCCGACCTATACCTCCGGAAAACGTGTCAGGGAGCATGCCAGGAGTGTGGGTTGAAGTCCTCGGAGCACGAGACCCGAAGATCGAAAGACTTATGACCAATACGGAGCAAAGGGAAGAAACCGTCGGGGGACCGCTTTTTACCCCAGGACGAGAAAACTGAGTCCGGGGCATTCCCGCTCGCGTTTTCTTGGGACGAGCACCGGAAGTCCTCGAGCTCAGCCCGTTTCCTTCGCTGCAAGTGCATTTCCAGTGGTTTCTGACACCGGACGAGCGTTCGCCACTCGTTGGAAGCTTCGGCCATCTTTTGGACCGTTTTGGGTCGCACCACAGTTCTCCCTCCAACGAGCTCGCTTCCCGACCTATACCTCCGGAAAACGTGTCAGGGAGCATGCCAGGAGTGTGGGTTGAAGTCCTCGGAGCACGAGACCCGAAGATCGAAAGACTTATGACCAATACGGAGCAAAGGGAAGAAACCGTCGGGGGACCGCTTTTTACCCCAGGACGAGAAAACTTAGTCCGGGGCATTCCCGCTCTCGTTTTCTTGGGACGAGCACCGGAAGTGCTCGAGCTCAGCCCGTTTCCTTCGCTGCAAGTGCATTTCCAGTGGTTTCTGACACCGGACGAGCGTTCGCCACTCGTTGGAAGCTTCGGCCATCTTTTGGACCGTTTTGGGTCGCACCACAGTTCTCCCTCCAACGAGCTCGCTTCCCGACCTATACCTCCGGAAAACGTGTCAGGGAGCATGCCAGGAGTGTGGGTTGAAGTCCTCGGAGCACGAGACCCGAAGATCGAAAGACTTATGACCAATACGGAGCAAAGGGAAGAAACCGTCGGGGGACCGCTTTTTACCCCAGGACGAGAAAACTGCGTCCGGGGCATTCCCGCTTGCGTTTTCTTGGGACGAGCACCGGAAGTCCTCGAGCTCAGCCCGTTTCCTTCGCTGCAAGTGCATTTCCAGTGGTTTCTGACACCGGACGAGCGTTCGCCACTCGTTGGAAGCTTCGGCCATCTTTTGGACCGTTTTGGGTCGCACCACAGTTCTCCCTCCAACGAGCTCGCTTCCCGACCTATACCTCCGGAAAACGTGTCAGGGAGCATGCCAGGAGTGTGGGTTGAAGTCCTCGGAGCACGAGACCCGAAGATCGAAAGACTTATGACCAATACGGAGCAAAGGGAAGAAACCGTCGGGGGACCGCTTTTTACCCCAGGACGAGAAAACTTAGTCCGGGGCATTCCCGCTCTCGTTTTCTTGGGACGAGCACCGGAAGTGCTCGAGCTCAGCCCGTTTCCTTCGCTGCAAGTGCATTTCCAGTGGTTTCTGACACCGGACGAGCGTTCGCCACTCGTTGGAAGCTTCGGCCATCTTTTGGACCGTTTTGGGTCGCACCACAGTTCTCCCTCCAACGAGCTCGCTTCCCGACCTATACCTCCGGAAAACGTGTCAGGGAGCATGCCAGGAGTGTGGGTTGAAGTCCTCGGAGCACGAGACCCGAAGATCGAAAGACTTATGACCAATACGGAGCAAAGGGAAGAAACCGTCGGGGGACCGCTTTTTACCCCAGGACGAGAAAACTGCGTCCGGGGCATTCCCGCTTGCGTTTTCTTGGGACGAGCACCGGAAGTCCTCGAGCTCAGCCCGTTTCCTTCGCTGCAAGTGCATTTCCAGTGGTTTCTGACACCGGACGAGCGTTCGCCACTCGTTGGAAGCTTCGGCCATCTTTTGGACCGTTTTGGGTCGCACCACAGTTCTCCCTCCAACGAGCTCGCTTCCCGACCTATACCTCTGGAAAACGGGTCAGGGAGCATGCCAGGAGTGTGGGTTGAAGTCCTCGGAGCACGAGACCCGAAGATCGAAAGACTTATGACCAGTACGTAGCAAAGGGAAGAAACCGTCGGGGGACCGCTTTTTACCCCAGGACGAGAAAACTGAGTCCGGGGCATTCCCGCTCGCGTTTTCTTGGGACTAGCACCGGAAGTCCTCGAGCTCAGCCCGTTTCCTTCGCTGCAAGTGCATTTCCAGTGGTTTCTGACACCGGACGAGCGTTCGCCACTCGTTGGAAGCTTCGGCCATCTTTTGGACCGTTTTGGGTCGAACCACAGTTCTCCCTCCAACGAGCTCGCTTCCCGACCTATACCTCCGGAAAACGTGTCAGGGAGCATGCCAGGAGTGTGGGTTGAAGTCCTCGGAGCACGAGACCCGAAGATCGAAAGACTTATGACCAATACGGAGCAAAGGGAAGAAACCGTCGGGGGACCGCTTTTTACCCCAGGACGAGAAAACCGAGTCCGGGGCATTCCCGCTCGCGTTTTCTTGGGACGAGCACCGGAAGTCCTCGAGCTCAGCCCGTTTCCTTCGCTGCAAGTGCATTTCCAGTGGTTTCTGACACCGGACGAGCGTTCGCCACTCGTTGGAAGCTTCGGCCATCTTTTGGACCGTTTTGGGTCGCACCACAGTTCTCCCTCCAACGAGCTCGCTTCCCGACCTATACCTCCGGAAAACGTGTCAGGGAGCATGCCAGGAGTGTGGGTTGAAGTCCTCGGAGCACGAGACCCGAAGATCGAAAGACTTATGACCAATACGGAGCAAAGGGAAGAAACCGTCGGGGGACCGCTTTTTACCCCAGGACGAGAAAACCGAGTCCGGGGCATTCCCGCTCGCGTTTTCTTGGGACGAGCACCGGAAGTCCTCGAGCTCAGCCCGTTTCCTTCGCTGCAAGTGCATTTCCAGTGGTTTCTGACACCGGACGAGCGTTCGCCACTCGTTGGAAGCTTCGGCCATCTTTTGGACCGTTTTGGGTCGCACCACAGTTCTCCCTCCAACGAGCTCGCTTCCCGACCTATACCTCCGGAAAACGTGTCAGGGAGCATGCCAGGAGTGTGGGTTGAAGTCCTCGGAGCACGAGACCCGAAGATCGAAAGACTTATGACCAATACGGAGCAAAGGGAAGAAACCGTCGGGGGACCGCTTTTTACCCCAGGACGAGAAAACTGAGTCCGGGGCATTCCCGCTCGCGTTTTCTTGGGACGAGCACCGGAAGTCCTCGAGCTCAGCCCGTTTCCTTCGCTGCAAGTGCATTTCCAGTGGTTTCTGACACCGGACGAGCGTTCGCCACTCGTTGGAAGCTTCGGCCATCTTTTGGACCGTTTTGGGTCGCACCACAGTTCTCCCTCCAACGAGCTCGCTTCCCGACCTATACCTCCGGAAAACGTGTCAGGGAGCATGCCAGGAGTGTGGGTTGAAGTCCTCGGAGCACGAGACCCGAAGATCGAAAGACTTATGACCAGTACGGAGCAAAGGGAAGAAACCGTCGGGGGACCGCTTTTTACCCCAGGACGAGAAAACTGAGTCCGGGGCATTCCCGCTCGCGTTTTCTTGGGACGAGCACCGGAAGTCCTCGAGCTCAGCCCGTTTCCTTCGCTGCAAGTGCATTTCCAGTGGTTTCTGACACCGGACGAGCGTTCGCCACTCGTTGGAAGCTTCGGCCATCTTTTGGACCGTTTTGGGTCGCACCACAGTTCTCCCTCCAACGAGCTCGCTTCCCGACCTATACCTCCGGAAAACGTGTCACGCAGCATGCCAGGAGTGTGGGTTGAAGTCCTCGGAGCACGAGACCCGAAGATCGAAAGACTTATGACCAATACGGAGCAAAGGGAAGAAACCGTCGGGGGACCGCTTTTTACCCCAGGACGAGAAAACTGAGTCCGGGGCATTCCCGCTCGCGTTTTCTTGGGACGAGCACCGGAAGTCCTCGAGCTCAGCCCGTTTCCTTCGCTGCAAGTGCATTTCCAGTGGTTTCTGACACCGGACGAGCGTTCGCCACTCGTTGGAAGCTTCGGCCATCTTTTGGACCGTTTTGGGTCGCACCACAGTTCTCCCTCCAACGAGCTCGCTTCCCGACCTATACCTCCGGAAAACGTGTCAGGGAGCATGCCAGGAGTGTGGGTTGAAGTCCTCGGAGCACGAGACCCGAAGATCGAAAGACTTATGACGAGTACGGAGCAAAGGGAAGAAACCGTCGGGGGACCGCTTTTTACCCCAGGACGAGAAAACTGAGTCCGGGGCATTCCCGCTCGCGTTTTCTTGGGACGAGCACCGGAAGTCCTCGAGCTCAGCCCGTTTCCTTCGCTGCAAGTGCATTTCCAGTGGTTTCTGACACCGGACGAGCGTTCGCCACTCGTTGGAAGCTTCGGCCATCTTTTGGACCGTTTTGGGTCGCACCACAGTTCTCCCTCCAACGAGCTCGCTTCCCGACCTATACCTCCGGAAAACGTGTCAGGGAGCATGCCAGGAGTGTGGGTTGAAGTCCTCGGAGCACGAGACCCGAAGATCGAAAGACTTATGACCAATACGGAGCAAAGGGAAGAAACCGTCGGGGGACCGCTTTTTACCCCAGGACGAGAAAACTTAGTCCGGGGCATTCCCGCTCTCGTTTTCTTGGGACGAGCACCGGAAGTGCTCGAGCTCAGCCCGTTTCCTTCGCTGCAAGTGCATTTCCAGTGGTTTCTGACACCGGACGAGCGTTCGCCACTCGTTGGAAGCTTCGGCCATCTTTTGGACCGTTTTGGGTCGCACCACAGTTCTCCCTCCAACGAGCTCGCTTCCCGACCTATACCTCCGGAAAACGTGTCAGGGAGCATGCCAGGAGTGTGGGTTGAAGTCCTCGGAGCACGAGACCCGAAGATCGAAAGACTTATGACCAATACGGAGCAAAGGGAAGAAACCGTCGGGGGACCGCTTTTTACCCCAGGACGAGAAAACTGCGTCCGGGGCATTCCCGCTTGCGTTTTCTTGGGACGAGCACCGGAAGTCCTCGAGCTCAGCCCGTTTCCTTCGCTGCAAGTGCATTTCCAGTGGTTTCTGACACCGGACGAGCGTTCGCCACTCGTTGGAAGCTTCGGCCATCTTTTGGACCGTTTTGGGTCGCACCACAGTTCTCCCTCCAACGAGCTCGCTTCCCGACCTATACCTCTGGAAAACGGGTCAGGGAGCATGCCAGGAGTGTGGGTTGAAGTCCTCGGAGCACGAGACCCGAAGATCGAAAGACTTATGACCAGTACGTAGCAAAGGGAAGAAACCGTCGGGGGACCGCTTTTTACCCCAGGACGAGAAAACTGAGTCCGGGGCATTCCCGCTCGCGTTTTCTTGGGACTAGCACCGGAAGTCCTCGAGCTCAGCCCGTTTCCTTCGCTGCAAGTGCATTTCCAGTGGTTTCTGACACCGGACGAGCGTTCGCCACTCGTTGGAAGCTTCGGCCATCTTTTGGACCGTTTTGGGTCGAACCACAGTTCTCCCTCCAACGAGCTCGCTTCCCGACCTATACCTCCGGAAAACGTGTCAGGGAGCATGCCAGGAGTGTGGGTTGAAGTCCTCGGAGCACGAGACCCGAAGATCGAAAGACTTATGACCAATACGGAGCAAAGGGAAGAAACCGTCGGGGGACCGCTTTTTACCCCAGGACGAGAAAACCGAGTCCGGGGCATTCCCGCTCGCGTTTTCTTGGGACGAGCACCGGAAGTCCTCGAGCTCAGCCCGTTTCCTTCGCTGCAAGTGCATTTCCAGTGGTTTCTGACACCGGACGAGCGTTCGCCACTCGTTGGAAGCTTCGGCCATCTTTTGGACCGTTTTGGGTCGCACCACAGTTCTCCCTCCAACGAGCTCGCTTCCCGACCTATACCTCCGGAAAACGTGTCAGGGAGCATGCCAGGAGTGTGGGTTGAAGTCCTCGGAGCACGAGACCCGAAGATCGAAAGACTTATGACCAATACGGAGCAAAGGGAAGAAACCGTCGGGGGACCGCTTTTTACCCCAGGACGAGAAAACCGAGTCCGGGGCATTCCCGCTCGCGTTTTCTTGGGACGAGCACCGGAAGTCCTCGAGCTCAGCCCGTTTCCTTCGCTGCAAGTGCATTTCCAGTGGTTTCTGACACCGGACGAGCGTTCGCCACTCGTTGGAAGCTTCGGCCATCTTTTGGACCGTTTTGGGTCGCACCACAGTTCTCCCTCCAACGAGCTCGCTTCCCGACCTATACCTCCGGAAAACGTGTCAGGGAGCATGCCAGGAGTGTGGGTTGAAGTCCTCGGAGCACGAGACCCGAAGATCGAAAGACTTATGACCAATACGGAGCAAAGGGAAGAAACCGTCGGGGGACCGCTTTTTACCCCAGGACGAGAAAACTGAGTCCGGGGCATTCCCGCTCGCGTTTTCTTGGGACGAGCACCGGAAGTCCTCGAGCTCAGCCCGTTTCCTTCGCTGCAAGTGCATTTCCAGTGGTTTCTGACACCGGACGAGCGTTCGCCACTCGTTGGAAGCTTCGGCCATCTTTTGGACCGTTTTGGGTCGCACCACAGTTCTCCCTCCAACGAGCTCGCTTCCCGACCTATACCTCCGGAAAACGTGTCAGGGAGCATGCCAGGAGTGTGGGTTGAAGTCCTCGGAGCACGAGACCCGAAGATCGAAAGACTTATGACCAGTACGGAGCAAAGGGAAGAAACCGTCGGGGGACCGCTTTTTACCCCAGGACGAGAAAACTGAGTCCGGGGCATTCCCGCTCGCGTTTTCTTGGGACGAGCACCGGAAGTCCTCGAGCTCAGCCCGTTTCCTTCGCTGCAAGTGCATTTCCAGTGGTTTCTGACACCGGACGAGCGTTCGCCACTCGTTGGAAGCTTCGGCCATCTTTTGGACCGTTTTGGGTCGCACCACAGTTCTCCCTCCAACGAGCTCGCTTCCCGACCTATACCTCCGGAAAACGTGTCACGCAGCATGCCAGGAGTGTGGGTTGAAGTCCTCGGAGCACGAGACCCGAAGATCGAAAGACTTATGACCAATACGGAGCAAAGGGAAGAAACCGTCGGGGGACCGCTTTTTACCCCAGGACGAGAAAACTGAGTCCGGGGCATTCCCGCTCGCGTTTTCTTGGGACGAGCACCGGAAGTCCTCGAGCTCAGCCCGTTTCCTTCGCTGCAAGTGCATTTCCAGTGGTTTCTGACACCGGACGAGCGTTCGCCACTCGTTGGAAGCTTCGGCCATCTTTTGGACCGTTTTGGGTCGCACCACAGTTCTCCCTCCAACGAGCTCGCTTCCCGACCTATACCTCCGGAAAACGTGTCAGGGAGCATGCCAGGAGTGTGGGTTGAAGTCCTCGGAGCACGAGACCCGAAGATCGAAAGACTTATGACGAGTACGGAGCAAAGGGAAGAAACCGTCGGGGGACCGCTTTTTACCCCAGGACGAGAAAACTGAGTCCGGGGCATTCCCGCTCGCGTTTTCTTGGGACGAGCACCGGAAGTCCTCGAGCTCAGCCCGTTTCCTTCGCTGCAAGTGCATTTCCAGTGGTTTCTGACACCGGACGAGCGTTCGCCACTCGTTGGAAGCTTCGGCCATCTTTTGGACCGTTTTGGGTCGCACCACAGTTCTCCCTCCAACGAGCTCGCTTCCCGACCTATACCTCCGGAAAACGTGTCAGGGAGCATGCCAGGAGTGTGGGTTGAAGTCCTCGGAGCACGAGACCCGAAGATCGAAAGACTTATGACCAATACGGAGCAAAGGGAAGAAACCGTCGGGGGACCGCTTTTTACCCCAGGACGAGAAAACTGAGTCCGGGGCATTCCCGCTCGCGTTTTCTTGGGACTAGCACCGGAAGTCCTCGAGCTCAGCCCGTTTCCTTCGCTGCAAGTGCATTTCCAGTGGTTTCTGACACCGGACGAGCGTTCGCCACTCGTTGGAAGCTTCGGCCATCTTTTGGACCGTTTTGGGTCGCACCACAGTTCTCCCTCCAACGAGCTCGCTTCCCGACCTATACCTCCGGAAAACGTGTCAGGGAGCATGCCAGGAGTGTGGGTTGAAGTCCTCGGAGCACGAGACCCGAAGATCGAAAGACTTATGACCAGTACGGAGCAAAGGGAAGAAACCGTCGGGGGACCGCTTTTTACCCCAGGACGAGAAAACTGAGTCCGGGGCATTCCCGCTCGCGTTTTCTTGGGACGAGCGCCGGAAGTCCTCGAGCTCAGCCCGTTTCCTTCGCTGCAAGTGCATTTCCAGTGGTTTCTGACACCGGACGAGCGTTCGCCACTCGTTGGAAGCTTCGGCCATCTTTTGGACCGTTTTGGGTCGCACCACAGTTCTCCCTCCAACGAGCTCGCTTCCCGACCTATACCTCCGGAAAACGTGTCAGGGAGCATGCCAGGAGTGTGGGTTCAAGTCCTCGGAGCACGAGACCCGAAGATCGAAAGACTTATGACCAATACGGAGCAAAGGGAAGAAACCGTCGGGGGACCGCTTTTTACCCCAGGACGAGAAAACTGAGTCCGGGGCATTCCCGCTCGCGTTTTCTTGGGACGAGCACCGGAAGTCCTCGAGCTCAGCCCGTTTCCTTCGCTGCAAGTGCATTTCCAGTGGTTTCTGACACCGGACGAGCGTTCGCCACTCGTTGGAAGCTTCGGCCATCTTTCGGACCGTTTTGGGTCGCACCACAGTTCTCCCTCCAACGAGCTCGCTTCCCGACCTATACCTCCGGAAAACGTGTCAGGGAGCATGCCAGGAGTGTGGGTTGAAGTCCTCGGAGCACGAGACCCGAAGATCGAAAGACTAATGACCAATACGGAGCAAAGGGAAGAAACCGTCGGGGGACCGCTTTTTACCCCAGGACGAGAAAACTGAGTCCGGGGCATTTCCGCTCGCGTTTTCTTGGAACGAGCACCGGAAGTCCTCGAGCTCAGCCCGTTTCCTTCGCTGCAAGTGCATTTCCAGTGGTTTCTGACACCGGACGAGCGTTCGCCACTCGTTGGAAGCTTCGGCCATCTTTTGGACCGTTTTGGGTCGCACCACAGTTCTCCCTCCAACGAGCTCGCTTCCCGACCTATACCTCCGGAAAACGTGTCAGGGAGCATGCCAGGAGTGTGGGTTGAAGTCCTCGGAGCACGAGACCCGAAGATCGAAAGACTTATGACCAATACGGAGCAAAGGGAAGAAACCGTCGGGGGACCGCTTTTTACCCCAGGACGAGAAAACTGAGTCCGGGGCATTCCCGCTCGCGTTTTCTTGGGACGAGCACCGGAAGTCCTCGAGCTCAGCCCGTTTCCTTCGCTGCAAGTGCATTTCCAGTGGTTTCTGACACCGGACGAGCGTTCGCCACTCGTTGGAAGCTTCGGCCATCTTTTGGACCGTTTTGGGTCGCACCACAGTTCTCCCTCCAACGAGCTCGCTTCCCGACCTATACCTCCGGAAAACGTGTCAGGGAGCATGCCAGGAGTGTGGGTTGAAGTCCTCGGAGCACGAGACCCGAAGATCGAAAGACTTATGACCAATACGGAGCAAAGGGAAGAAACCGTCGGGGGACCGCTTTTTACCCCAGGACGAGAAAACTGAGTCCGGGGCATTCCCGCTCGCGTTTTCTTGGGACGAGCACCGGAAGTCCTCGAGCTCAGCCCGTTTCCTTCGCTGCAAGTGCATTTCCAGTGGTTTCTGACACCGGACGAGCGTTCGCCACTCGTTGGAAGCTTCGGCCATCTTTTGGACCGTTTTGGGTCGCACCACAGTTCTCCCTCCAACGAGCTCGCTTCCCGACCTATACCTCTGGAAAACGGGTCAGGGAGCATGCCAGGAGTGTGGGTTGAAGTCCTCGGAGCACGAGACCCGAAGATCGAAAGACTTATGACCAGTACGGAGCAAAGGGAAGAAACCGTCGGGGGACCGCTTTTTACCCCAGGACGAGAAAACTGAGTCCGGGGCATTCCCGCTCGCGTTTTCTTGGGACGAGCACCGGAAGTCCTCGAGCTCAGCCCGTTTCCTTCGCTGCAAGTGCATTTCCAGTGGTTTCTGACACCGGACGAGCGTTCGCCACTCGTTGGAAGCTTCGGCCATCTTTTGGACCGTTTTGGGTCGCACCACAGTTCTCCCTCCAACGAGCTCGCTTCCCGACCTATACCTCCGGAAAACGTGTCAGGGAGCATGCCAGGAGTGTTGGTTGAAGTCCTCGGAGCACGAGACCCGAAGATCGAAAGACTTCTGACCAATACGGAGCAAAGGGAAGAAACCGTCGGGGGACCGCTTTTTACCCCAGGACGAGAAAACTGAGTCCGGGGCATTCACGCTCGCGTTTTCTTGGGACGAGCACCGGAAGTCCTCGAGCCCAGCCCGTTTCCTTCGCTGCAAGTGCATTTCCAGTGGTTTCTGACACCGGACGAGCGTTCGCCACTCGTTGGAAGCTTCGGCCATCTTTTGGACCGTTTTGGGTCGCACCAAAGTTCTCCCTCCAACGAGCTCGCTTCCCGACCTATACCTCCGGAAAACGTGTCAGGGAGCATGCCAGGAGTGTGGGTTGAAGTCCTCGGAGCACGAGACCCGAAGATCGAAAGACTTATGTCCAATACGGAGCAAAGGGAAGAAACCGTCGGGGGACCGCTTTTTACCCTAGGACGAGAAAACTGAGTCCGGGGCATTCCCGCTCGCGTTTTCTTGGGACGAGCACCGGAAGTCCTCGAGCTCAGCCCGTTTCCTTCGCTGCAAGTGCATTTCCAGTGGTTTCTGACACCGGACGAGCGTTCGCCACTCGTTGGAAGCTTCGGCCATCTTTTGGACCGTTTTGGGTCGCACCACAGTTCTCCCTCCAACGAGCTCGCTTCCCGACCTATACCTCCGGAAAACGTGTCAGGGTGCATGCCAGGAGTGTGGGTTGAAGTCCTCGGAGCACGAGACCCGAAGATCGAAAGACTTATGACCAATACGGAGCAAAGGGAAGAAACCGTCGTTGGACCGCTTTTTACCCCAGGACGAGAAAACTGAGTCCGGGGCATTCCCGCTCGCGTTTTCTTGGGACGAGCACCGGAAGTCCTCGAGCTCAGCCCGTTTCCTTCGCTGCAAGTGCATTTCCAGTGGTTTCTGACACCGGACGAGCGTTCGCCACTCGTTGGAAGCTTCGGCCATCTTTTGGACCGTTTTGGGTCGCACCAAAGTTCTCCCTCCAACGAGCTCGCTTCCCGACCTATACCTCCGGAAAACGTGTCAGGGAGCATGCCAGGAGTGTGGGTTGAAGTCCTCGGAGCACGAGACCCGAAGATCGAAAGACTTATGACCAATACGGAGCAAAGGGAAGAAACCGTCGGGGGACCGCTTTTTACCCCAGGACGAGAAAACTGAGTCCGGGGCATTCCCGCTCGCGTTTTCTTGGGACGAGCACCGGAAGTCCTCGAGCTCAGCCCGTTTCCTTCGCTGCAAGTGCATTTCCAGTGGTTTCTGACACCGGACGAGCGTTCGCCACTCGTTGGAAGCTTCGGCCATCTTTTGGACCGTTTTGGGTCGCACCACAGTTCTCCCTCCAACGAGCTCGCTTCCCGACCTATACCTCCGGAAAACGTGTCAGGGAGCATGCCAGGAGTGTGGGTTGAAGTCCTCGGAGCACGAGACCCGAAGATCGAAAGACTTATGACCAATACGGAGCAAAGGGAAGAAACCGTCGGGGGACCGCTTTTTACCCCAGGACGAGGAAACTGAGTCCGGGGCATTCCCGCTCGCGTTTTCTTGGGACGAGCACCGGAAGTCCTCGAGCTCAGCCCGTTTCCTTCGCTGCAAGTGCATTTCCAGTGGTTTCTGACACCGGACGAGCGTTCGCCACTCGTTGGAAGCTTCGGCCATCTTTTGGACCGTTTTGGGTCGCACCACAGTTCTCCCTCCAACGAGCTCGCTTCCCGACCTATACCTCCGGAAAACGTGTCAGGGAGCATGCCAGGAGTGTGGGTTGAAGTCCTCGGAGCACGAGACCCGAAGATCGAAAGACTTATGACCAGTACGGAGCAAAGGGAAGAAACCGTCGGGGGACCGCTTTTTACCCCAGGACGAGAAAACTGAGTCCGGGGCATTCCCGCTCGCGTTTTCTTGGGACGAGCGCCGGAAGTCCTCGAGCTCAGCCCGTTTCCTTCGCTGCAAGTGCATTTCCAGTGGTTTCTGACACCGGACGAGCGTTCGCCACTCGTTGGAAGCTTCGGCCATCTTTTGGACCGTTTTGGGTCGCACCACAGTTCTCCCTCCAACGAGCTCGCTTCCCGACCTATACCTCCGGAAAACGTGTCAGGGAGCATGCCAGGAGTGTGGGTTGAAGTCCTCGGAGCACGAGACCCGAAGATCGAAAGACTTATGACCAATACGGAGCAAAGGGAAGAAACCGTCGGGGGACCGCTTTTTACCCCAGGACGAGAAAACTGAGTCCGGGGCATTCCCGCTCGCGTTTTCTTGGGACGAGCACCGGAAGTCCTCGAGCTCAGCCCGTTTCCTTCGCTGCAAGTGCATTTCCAGTGGTTTCTGACACCGGACGAGCGTTCGCCACTCGTTGGAAGCTTCGGCCATCTTTTGGACCGTTTTGGGTCGCACCAAAGTTCTCCCTCCAACGAGCTCGCTTCCCGACCTATACCTCCGGAAAACGTGTCAGGGAGCATGCCAGGAGTGTGGGTTGAAGTCCTCGGAGCACGAGACCCGAAGATCGAAAGACTTATGACCAATACGGAGCAAAGGGAAGAAACCGTCGGGGGACCGCTTTTTACCCCATGACGAGAAAACTGAGTCCGGGGCATTCCCGCTCGCGTTTTCTTGGGACGAGCACCGGAAGTCCTCGAGCTCAGCCCGTTTCCTTCGCTGCAAGTGCATTTCCAGTGGTTTCTGACACCGGACGAGCGTTCGCCACTCGTTGGAAGCTTCGGCCATCTTTTGGACCGTTTTGGGTCGCACCACAGTTCTCCCTCCAACGAGCTCGCTTCCCGACCTATACCTCCGGAAAACGTGTCAGGGAGCATGCCAGGAGTGTGGGTTGAAGTCCTCGGAGCACGAGACCCGAAGATCGAAAGACTTATGACCAATACGGAGCAAAGGGAAGAAACCGTCGGGGGACCGCTTTTTACCCCAGGACGAGGAAACTGAGTCCGGGGCATCCCGCTCGCGTTTTCTTGGGACGAGCACCGGAAGTCCTCGAGCTCAGCCCGTTTCCTTCGCTGCAAGTGCATTTCCAGTGGTTTCTGACACCGGACGAGCGTTCGCCACTCGTTGGAAGCTTCGGCCATCTTTTGGACCGTTTTGGGTCGCACCAAAGTTCTCCCTCCAACGAGCTCGCTTCCCGACCTATACCTCCGGAAAACGTGTCAGGGAGCATGCCAGGAGTGTGGGTTGAAGTCCTCGGAGCACGAGACCCGAAGATCGAAAGACTTATGACCAATACGGAGCAAAGGGAAGAAACCGTCGGGGGACCGCTTTTTACCCCAGGACGAGAAAACTGAGTCCGGGGCATTCCCGCTCGCGTTTTCTTGGGACGAGCACCGGAAGTCCTCGAGCTCAGCCCGTTTCCTTCGCTGCAAGTGCATTTCCAGTGGTTTCTGACACCGGACGAGCGTTCGCCACTCGTTGGAAGCTTCGGCCAACTTTTGGACCGTTTTGGGTCGCACCACAGTTCTCCCTCCAACGAGCTCGCTTCCCGACCTATACCTCCGGAAAACGTGTCAGGGAGCATGCCAGGAGTGTGGGTTGAAGTCCTCGGAGCACGAGACCCGAAGATCGAAAGACTTATGACCAATACGGAGCAAAGGGAAGAAACCGTCGGGGGACCGCTTTTTACCCCAGGACGAGGAAACTGAGTCCGGGGCATTCCCGCTCGCGTTTTCTTGGGACGAGCACCGGAAGTCCTCGAGCTCAGCCCGTTTCCTTCGCTGCAAGTGCATTTCCAGTGGTTTCTGACACCGGACGAGCGTTCGCCACTCGTTGGAAGCTTCGGCCATCTTTTGGACCGTTTTGGGTCGCACCAAAGTTCTCCCTCCAACGAGCTCGCTTCCCGACCTATACCTCCGGAAAACGTGTCAGGGAGCATGCCAGGAGTGTGGGTTGAAGTCCTCGGAGCACGAGACCCGAAGATCGAAAGACTTATGACCAATACGGAGCAAAGGGAAGAAACCGTCGGGGGACCGCTTTTTACCCCAGGACGAGGAAACTGAGTCCGGGGCATTCCCGCTCGCGTTTTCTTGGGACGAGCACCGGAAGTCCTCGAGCTCAGCCCGTTTCCTTCGCTGCAAGTGCATTTCCAGTGGTTTCTGACACCGGACGAGCGTTCGCCACTCGTTGGAAGCTTCGGCCATCTTTTGGACCGTTTTGGGTCGCACCAAAGTTCTCCCTCCAACGAGCTCGCTTCCCGACCTATACCTCCGGAAAACGTGTCAGGGAGCATGCCAGGAGTGTGGGTTGAAGTCCTCGGAGCACGAGACCCGAAGATCGAAAGACTTATGACCAATACGGAGCAAAGGGAAGAAACCGTCGGGGGACCGCTTTTTACCCCAGGACGAGAAAACTGAGTCCGGGGCATTCCCGCTCGCGTTTTCTTGGGACGAGCACCGGAAGTCCTCGAGCTCAGCCCGTTTCCTTCGCTGCAAGTGCATTTCCAGTGGTTTCTGACACCGGACGAGCGTTCGCCACTCGTTGGAAGCTTCGGCCATCTTTTGGACCGTTTTGGGTCGCACCACAGTTCTCCCTCCAACGAGCTCGCTTCCCGACCTATACCTCCGGAAAACGTGTCAGGGAGCATGCCAGGAGTGTGGGTTGAAGTCCTCGGAGCACGAGACCCGAAGATCGAAAGACTTATGACCAATACGGAGCAAAGGGAAGAAACCGTCGGGGGACCGCTTTTTACCCCAGGACGAGGAAACTGAGTCCGGGGCATTCCCGCTCGCGTTTTCTTGGGACGAGCACCGGAAGTCCTCGAGCTCAGCCCGTTTCCTTCGCTGCAAGTGCATTTCCAGTGGTTTCTGACACCGGACGAGCGTTCGCCACTCGTTGGAAGCTTCGGCCATCTTTTGGACCGTTTTGGGTCGCACCAAAGTTCTCCCTCCAACGAGCTCGCTTCCCGACCTATACCTCCGGAAAACGTGTCAGGGAGCATGCCAGGAGTGTGGGTTGAAGTCCTCGGAGCACGAGACCCGAAGATCGAAAGACTTATGACCAATACGGAGCAAAGGGAAGAAACCGTCGGGGGACCGCTTTTTACCCCAGGACGAGAAAACTGAGTCCGGGGCATTCCCGCTCGCGTTTTCTTGGGACGAGCACCGGAAGTCCTCGAGCTCAGCCCGTTTCCTTCGCTGCAAGTGCATTTCCAGTGGTTTCTGACACCGGACGAGCGTTCGCCACTCGTTGGAAGCTTCGGCCATCTTTTGGACCGTTTTGGGTCGCACCACAGTTCTCCCTCCAACGAGCTCGCTTCCCGACCTATACCTCCGAAAAACGTGTCAGGGAGCATGCCAGGAGTGTGGGTTGAAGTCCTCGGAGCATGAGACCCGAAGATCGAAAGACTTATGACCAATACGGAGCAAAGGGAAGAAACCGTCGGGGGACCGCTTTTTACCCCAGGACGAGGAAACTGAGTCCGGGGCATTCCCGCTCGCGTTTTCTTGGGACGAGCACCGAAAGTCCTCGAGCTCAGCCCGTTTCCTTCGCTGCAAGTGCATTTCCAGTGGTTTCTGACACCGGACGAGCGTTCGCCACTCGTTGGAAGCTTCGGCCATCTTTTGGACCGTTTTGGGTCGCACCACAGTTCTCCCTCCAACGAGCTCGCTTCCCGACCTATACCTCCGGAAAACGTGTCAGGGAGCATGCCAGGAGTGTGGGTTGAAGTCCTCGGAGCACGAGACCCGAAGATCGAAAGACTTATGACCAATACGGAGCAAAGGGAAGAAACCGTCGGGGGACCGCTTTTTACCCCAGGACGAGGAAACTGAGTCCGGGGCATTCCCGCTCGCGTTTTCTTGGGACGAGCACCGGAAGTCCTCGAGCTCAGCCCGTTTCCTTCGCTGCAAGTGCATTTCCAGTGGTTTCTGACACCGGACGAGCGTTCGCCACTCGTTGGAAGCTTCGGCCATCTTTTGGACCGTTTTGGGTCGCACCAAAGTTCTCCCTCCAACGAGCTCGCTTCCCGACCTATACCTCCGGAAAACGTGTCAGGGAGCATGCCAGGAGTGTGGGTTGAAGTCCTCGGAGCACGAGACCCGAAGATCGAAAGACTTATGACCAATACGGAGCAAAGGGAAGAAACCGTCGGGGGACCGCTTTTTACCCCAGGACGAGAAAACTGAGTCCGGGGCATTCCCGCTCGCGTTTTCTTGGGACGAGCACCGGAAGTCCTCGAGCTCAGCCCGTTTCCTTCGCTGCAAGTGCATTTCCAGTGGTTTCTGACACCGGACGAGCGTTCGCCACTCGTTGGAAGCTTCGGCCATCTTTTGGACCGTTTTGGGTCGCACCACAGTTCTCCCTCCAACGAGCTCGCTTCCCGACCTATACCTCCGGAAAACGTGTCAGGGAGCATGCCAGGAGTGTGGGTTGAAGTCCTCGAAGCACTAGACCCGAAGATCGAAAGACTTATGACCAATACGGAGCAAAGGGAAGAAACCATCGGGGGACCGCTTTTTACCCCAGGACGAGAAAACTGAGTCCGGAGCATTCCCGCTCGCGTTTTCTTGGGACGAGCACCGGAAGTCCTCGAGCTCAGCCCATTTCCTTCGCTGCAAGTGCATTTCCAGTGGTTTCTGACACCGGACGAGCGTTCGCCACTCGTTGGAAGCTTCGGCCATCTTTTGGACCGTTTTGGGTCGCACCACAGTTCTCCCTCCAACGAGCTCGCTTCCCGACCTATACCTCCGGAAAACGTGTCAGGGAGCATGCCAGGAGTGTGGGTTGAAGTCCTCGGAGCACGAGACCCGAAGATCGAAAGACTTATGACCAATACGGAGCAAAGGGAAGAAACCGTCGTTGGACCGCTTTTTACCCCAGGACGAGAAAACTGAGTCCGGGGCATTCCCGCTCGCGTTTTCTTGGGACGAGCACCGGAAGTCCTCGAGCTCAGCCCGTGTCCTTCGCTGCAAGTGCATTTCCAGTGGTTTCTGACACCGGACGAGCGTTCGCCACTCGTTGGAAGCTTCGGCCATCTTTTGGACCGTTTTGGGTCGCACCACAGTTCTCCCTCCAACGAGCTCGCTTCCCGACCTATACCTCCGGAAAACGTGTCAGGGAGCATGCCAGGAGTGTGGGTTGAAGTCCTCGGAGCACGAGACCCGAAGATCGAAAGACTTATGACCAATACGGAGCAAAGGGAAGAAACCGTCGGGGGACCGCTTTTTACCCCAGGACGAGAAAACTGAGTCCGGGGCATTCCCGCTCGCGTTTTCTTGGGACGAGCACCGAAAGTCCTCGAGCTCAGCCCGTTTCCTTCGCTGCAAGTGCATTTCCAGTGGTTTCTGACACCGGACGAGCGTTCGCCACTCGTTGGAAGCTTCGGCCATCTTTTGGACCGTTTTGGGTCGCACCACAGTTCTCCCTCCAACGAGCTCGCTTCCCGACCTATACCTCCGGAAAACGTGTCAGGGAGCATGCCAGGAGTGTGGGTTGAAGTCCTAGGAGCACGAGACCCGAAGATCGAAAGACTTATGACCAATACGGAGCAAAGGGAAGAAACCGTCGGGGGACCGCTTTTTACCCCAGGACGAGAAAACTGAGTCCGGGGCATTCCCGCTCGCGTTTTCTTGGGACGAGCACCGGAAGTCCTCGAGCTCAGCCCGTTTCCTTGGCTGCAAGTGCATTTCCAGTGGTTTCTGACACCGGACGAGCGTTCGCCACTCGTTGGAAGCTTCGGCCATCTTTTGGACCGTTTTGGGTCGCACCACAGTTCTCCCTCCAACGAGCTCGCTTCCCGACCTATACCTCCGGAAAACGTGTCAGGGAGCATGCCAGGAGTGTGGGTTGAAGTCCTCGGAGCACGAGACCCGAAGATCGAAAGACTTATGACCAATACGGAGCAAAGGGAAGAAACCGTCGGGGGACCGCTTTTTACCCCAGGACGAGAAAACTGAGTCCGGTGCATTCCCGCTCGCGTTTTCTTGGGACGAGCACCGGAAGTCCTCGAGCTCAGCCCGTTTCCTTCGCTGCAAGTGCATTTCCAGTGGTTTCTGACACCGGACGAGCGTTCGCCACTCGTTGGAAGCTTCGGCCATCTTTTGGACCGTTTTGGGTCGCACCACAGTTCTCCCTCCAACGAGCTCGCTTCCCGACCTATACCTCCGGAAAACGTGTCAGGGAGCATGCCAGGAGTGTGGGTTGAAGTCCTCGGAGCACGAGACCCGAAGATCGAAAGACTTATGACCAATACGGAGCAAAGGGAAGAAACCGTCGGGGGACCGCTTTTTACCCCAGGACGAGAAAACTGAGTCCGGGGCATTCCCGCTCGCGTTTTCTTGGGACGAGCACCGGAAGTCCTCGAGCTCAGCCCGTTTCCTTCGCTGCAAGTGCATTTCCAGTGGTTTCTGACACCGGACGAGCGTTCGCCACTCGTTGGAAGCTTCGGCCATCATTTGGACCGTTTTGGGTCGCACCACAGTTCTCCCTCCAACGAGCTCGCTTCCCGACCTATACCTCCGGAAAACGTGTCAGGGAGCATGCCAGGAGTGTGGGTTGAAGTCCTCGGAGCACGAGACCCGAAGATCGAAAGACTTATGACCAATACGGAGCAAAGGGAAGAAACCGTCGGGGGACCGCTTTTTACCCCAGGACGAGGAAACTGAGTCCGGGGCATTCCCGCTCGCGTTTTCTTGGGACGAGCACCGGAAGTCCTCGAGCTCAGCCCGTTTCCTTCGCTGCAAGTGCATTTCCAGTGGTTTCTGACACCGGACGAGCGTTCGCCACTCGTTGGAAGCTTCGGCCATCTTTTGGACCGTTTTGGGTCGCACCAAAGTTCTCCCTCCAACGAGCTCGCTTCCCGACCTATACCTCCGGAAAACGTGTCAGGGAGCATGCCAGGAGTGTGGGTTGAAGTCCTCGGAGCACGAGACCCGAAGATCGAAAGACTTATGACCAATACGGAGCAAAGGGAAGAAACCGTCGGGGGACCGCTTTTTACCCCAGGACGAGAAAACTGAGTCCGGGGCATTCCCGCTCGCGTTTTCTTGGGACGAGCACCGGAAGTCCTCGAGCTCAGCCCGTTTCCTTCGCTGCAAGTGCATTTCCAGTGGTTTCTGACACCGGACGAGCGTTCGCCACTCGTTGGAAGCTTCGGCCATCTTTTGGACCGTTTTGGGTCGCACCACAGTTCTCCCTCCAACGAGCTCGCTTCCCGACCTATACCTCCGGAAAACGTGTCAGGGAGCATGCCAGGAGTGTGGGTTGAAGTCCTCGGAGCACGAGACCCGAAGATCGAAAGACTTATGACCAATACGGAGCAAAGGGAAGAAACCGTCGGGGGACCGCTTTTTACCCCAGGACGAGGAAACTGAGTCCGGGGCATTCCCGCTCGCGTTTTCTTGGGACGAGCACCGGAAGTCCTCGAGCTCAGCCCGTTTCCTTCGCTGCAAGTGCATTTCCAGTGGTTTCTGACACCGGACGAGCGTTCGCCACTCGTTGGAAGCTTCGGCCATCTTTTGGACCGTTTTGGGTCGCACCACAGTTCTCCCTCCAACGAGCTCGCTTCCCGACCTATACCTCCGGAAAACGTGTCAGGGAGCATGCCAGGAGTGTGGGTTGAAGTCCTCGGAGCACGAGACCCGAAGATCGAAAGACTTATGACCAATACGGAGCAAAGGGAAGAAACCGTTGGGGGACCGCTTTTTACCCCAGGACGAGAAAACTGAGTCCGGGGCATTCCCGCTCGCGTTTTCTTGGGACGAGCACCGGAAGTCCTCGAGCTCAGCCCGTTTCCTTCGCTGCAAGTGCATTTCCAGTGGTTTCTGACACCGGACGAGCGTTCGCCACTCGTTGGAAGCTTCGGCCATCTTTTGGACCGTTTTGGGTCGCACCACAGTTCTCCCTCCAACGAGCTCGCTTCCCGACCTATACCTCCGGAAAACGTGTCAGGGAGCATGCCAGGAGTGTGGGTTGAAGTCCTCGGAGCACGAGACCCGAAGATCGAAAGACTTATGACCAATACGGAGCAAAGGGAAGAAACCGTCGGGGGACCGCTTTTTACCCCAGGACGAGAAAACTGAGTCCGGGGCATTCCCGCTCGCGTTTTCTTGGGACGAGCACCGGAAGTCCTCGAGCTCAGCCCGTTTCCTTCGCTGCAAGTGCATTTCCAGTGGTTTCTGACACCGGACGAGCGTTCGCCACTCGTTGGAAGCTTCGGCCATCTTTTGGACCGTTTTGGGTCGCACCACAGTTCTCCCTCCAACGAGCTCGCTTCCCGACCTATACCTCCGGAAAACGTGTCAGGGAGCATGCCAGGAGTGTGGGTTGAAGTCCTCGGAGCACGAGACCCGAAGATCGAAAGACTTATGACCAATACGGAGCAAAGGGAAGAAACCGTCGGGGGACCGCTTTTTACCCCAGGACGAGAAAACTGAGTCCGGGGCATTCCCGCTCGCGTTTTCTTGGGACGAGCACCGGAAGTCCTCGAGCTCAGCCCGTTTCCTTCGCTGCAAGTGCATTTCCAGTGGTTTCTGACACCGGACGAGCGTTCGCCACTCGTTGGAAGCTTCGGCCATCTTTTGGACCGTTTTGGGTCGCACCACATTTCTCCCTCCAACGAGCTCGCTTCCCGACCTATACCTCCGGAAAACGTGTCAGGGAGCATGCCAGGAGTGTGGGTTGAAGTCCTCGGAGCACGAGACCCGAAGATCGAAAGACTTATGACCAATACGGAGCAAAGGGAAGAAACCGTCGGGGGACCGCTTTTTACCCCAGGACGAGAAAACTGAGTCCGGGGCATTCCCGCTCGCGTTTTCTTGGGACGAGCACCGGAAGTCCTCGAGCTCAGCCCGTTTCCTTCGCTGCAAGTGCATTTCCAGTGGTTTCTGACACCGGACGAGCGTTCGCCACTCGTTGGAAGCTTCGGCCATCTTTTGGACCGTTTTGGGTCGCACCACAGTTCTCCCTCCAACGAGCTCGCTTCCCGACCTATACCTCCGGAAAACGTGTCAGGGAGCATGCCAGGAGTGTGGGTTGAAGTCCTCGGAGCACGAGACCCGAAGATCGAAAGACTTATGACCAATACGGAGCAAAGGGAAGAAAC
The DNA here is from genome assembly GCF_025177605.1 of Cucumis melo. Taxonomy (NCBI): domain Eukaryota; kingdom Viridiplantae; phylum Streptophyta; class Magnoliopsida; order Cucurbitales; family Cucurbitaceae; genus Cucumis; species Cucumis melo. The sequence goes on along the minus strand of NC_066863.1, from coordinate 20,689,135 downwards.
CGTCGGGGGACCGCTTTTTACCCCAGGACGAGAAAACTGAGTCCGGGGCATTCCCGCTCGCGTTTTCTTGGGACGAGCACCGGAAGTCCTCGAGCTCAGCCCGTTTCCTTCGCTGCAAGTGCATTTCCAGTGGTTTCTGACACCGGACGAGCGTTCGCCACTCGTTGGAAGCTTCGGCCATCTTTTGGACCGTTTTGGGTCGCACCACAGTTCTCCCTCCAACGAGCTCGCTTCCCGACCTATACCTCCGGAAAACGTGTCAGGGAGCATGCCAGGAGTGTGGGTTGAAGTCCTCGGAGCACGAGACCCGAAGATCGAAAGACTTATGACCAATACGGAGCAAAGGGAAGAAACCATCGGGGGACCGCTTTTTACCCCAGGACGAGAAAACTGAGTCCGGAGCATTCCCGCTCGCGTTTTCTTGGGACGAGCACCGGAAGTCCTCGAGCTCAGCCCATTTCCTTCGCTGCAAGTGCATTTCCAGTGGTTTCTGACACCGGACGAGCGTTCGCCACTCGTTGGAAGCTTCGGCCATCTTTTGGACCGTTTTGGGTCGCACCACAGTTCTCCCTCCAACGAGCTCGCTTCCCGACCTATACCTCCGGAAAACGTGTCAGGGAGCATGCCAGGAGTGTGGGTTGAAGTCCTCGGAGCACGAGACCCGAAGATCGAAAGACTTATGACCAATACGGAGCAAAGGGAAGAAACCGTCGGGGGACCGCTTTTTACCCCAGGACGAGAAAACTGAGTCCGGGGCATTCCCGCTCGCGTTTTCTTGGGACGAGCACCGGAAGTCCTCGAGCTCAGCCCGTTTCCTTCGCTGCAAGTGCATTTCCAGTGGTTTCTGACACCGGACGAGCGTTCGCCACTCGTTGGAAGCTTCGGCCATCTTTTGGACCGTTTTGGGTCGCACCACAGTTCTCCCTCCAACGAGCTCGCTTCCCGACCTATACCTCCGGAAAACGTGTCAGGGAGCATGCCAGGAGTGTGGGTTGAAGTCCTCGGAGCACGAGACCCGAAGATCGAAAGACTTATGACCAATACGGAGCAAAGGGAAGAAACCGTCGGGGGACCGCTTTTTACCCCAGGACGAGAAAACTGAGTCCGGGGCATTCCCGCTCGCGTTTTCTTGGGACGAGCACCGGAAGTCCTCGAGCTCAGCCCGTTTCCTTCGCTGCAAGTGCATTTCCAGTGGTTTCTGACACCGGACGAGCGTTCGCCACTCGTTGGAAGCTTCGGCCATCTTTTGGACCGTTTTGGGTCGCACCACAGTTCTCCCTCCAACGAGCTCGCTTCCCGACCTATACCTCCGGAAAACGTGTCAGGGAGCATGCCAGGAGTGTGGGTTGAAGTCCTCGGAGCACGAGACCCGAAGATCGAAAGACTTATGACCAATACGGAGCAAAGGGAAGAAACCGTCGGGGCACCGCTTTTTACCCCAGGACGAGAAAACTGAGTCCGGGGCATTCCCGCTCGCGTTTTCTTGGGACGAGCACCGGAAGTCCTCGAGCTCAGCCCGTTTCCTTCGCTGCAAGTGCATTTCCAGTGGTTTCTGACACCGGACGAGCGTTCGCCACTCGTTGGAAGCTTCGGCCATCTTTTGGACCGTTTTGGGTCGCACCACAGTTCTCCCTCCAACGAGCTCGCTTCCCGACCTATACCTCCGGAAAACGTGTCAGGGAGCATGCCAGGAGTGTGGGTTGAAGTCCTCGGAGCACGAGACCCGAAGATCGAAAGACTTATGACCAATACGGAGCAAAGGGAAGAAACCGTCGGGGGACCGCTTTTTACCCCAGGACGAGAAAACTGAGTCCGGGGCATTCCCGCTCGCGTTTTCTTGGGACGAGCACCGGAAGTCCTCGAGCTCAGCCCGTTTCCTTCGCTGCAAGTGCATTTCCAGTGGTTTCTGACACCGGACGAGCGTTCGCCACTCGTTGGAAGCTTCGGCCATCTTTTGGACCGTTTTGGGTCGCACCACAGTTCTCCCTCCAACGAGCTCGCTTCCCGACCTATACCTCCGGAAAACGTGTCAGGGAGCATGCCAGGAGTGTGGGTTGAAGTCCTCGGAGCACGAGACCCGAAGATCGAAAGACTTATGACCAATACGGAGCAAAGGGAAGAAACCGTCGGGGGACCGCTTTTTACCCCAGGACGAGAAAACTGAGTCCGGGGCATTCCCGCTCGCGTTTTCTTGGGACGAGCACCGGAAGTCCTCGAGCTCAGCCCGTTTCCTTCGCTGCAAGTGCATTTCCAGTGGTTTCTGACACCGGACGAGCGTTCGCCACTCGTTGGAAGCTTCGGCCATCTTTTGGACCGTTTTGGGTCGCACCACAGTTCTCCCTCCAACGAGCTCGCTTCCCGACCTATACCTCCGGAAAACGTGTCAGGGAGCATGCCAGGAGTGTGGGTTGAAGTCCTCGGAGCACGAGACCCGAAGATCGAAAGACTTATGACCAATACGGAGCAAAGGGAAGAAACCGTCGGGGGACCGCTTTTTACCCCAGGACGAGAAAACTGAGTCCGGGGCATTCCCGCTCGCGTTTTCTTGGGACGAGCACCGGAAGTCCTCGAGCTCAGCCCGTTTCCTTCGCTGCAAGTGCATTTCCAGTGGTTTCTGACACCGGACGAGCGTTCGCCACTCGTTGGAAGCTTCGGCCATCTTTTGGACCGTTTTGGGTCGCACCACAGTTCTCCCTCCAACGAGCTCGCTTCCCGACCTATACCTCCGGAAAACGTGTCAGGGAGCATGCCAGAAGTGTGGGTTGAAGTCCTCGGAGCACGAGACCCGAAGATCGAAAGACTTATGACCAATACGGAGCAAAGGGAAGAAACCGTCGGGGGACCGCTTTTTACCCCAGGACGAGAAAACTGAGTCCGGGGCATTCCCGCTCGCGTTTTCTTGGGACGAGCACCGGAAGTCCTCGAGCTCAGCCCGTTTCCTTCGCTGCAAGTGCATTTCCAGTGGTTTCTGACACCGGACGAGCGTTCGCCACTCGTTGGAAGCTTCGGCCATCTTTTGGACCGTTTTGGGTCGCACCACAGTTCTCCCTCCAAGGAGCTCGCTTCCCGACCTATACCTCCGGAAAACGTGTCAGGGAGCATGCCAGGAGTGTGGGTTGAAGTCCTCGGAGCACGAGACCCGAAGATCGAAAGACTTATGACCAATACGGAGCAAAGGGAAGAAACCGTCGGGGCACCGCTTTTTACCCCAGGACGAGAAAACTGAGTCCGGGGCATTCCCGCTCGCGTTTTCTTGGGATGAGCACCGGAAGTCCTCGAGCTCAGCCCGTTTCCTTCGCTGCAAGTGCATTTCCAGTGGTTTCTGACACCGGACGAGCGTTCGCCACTCGTTGGAAGCTTCGGCCATCTTTTGGACCGTTTTGGGTCGCACCACAGTTCTCCCTCCAACGAGCTCGCTTCCCGACCTATACCTCCGGAAAACGTGTCAGGGAGCATGCCAGGAGTGTGGGTTGAAGTCCTCGGAGCACGAGACCCGAAGATCGAAAGACTTATGACCAATACGGAGCAAAGGGAAGAAACCGTCGGGGGACCGCTTTTTACCCCAGGACGAGAAAACTGAGTCCGGGGCATTCCCGCTCGCGTTTTCTTGGGACGAGCACCGGAAGTCCTCGAGCTCAGCCCGTTTCCTTCGCTGCAAGTGCATTTCCAGTGGTTTCTGACACCGGACGAGCGTTCGCCACTCGTTGGAAGCTTCGGCCATCTTTTGGACCGTTTTGGGTCGCACCACAGTTCTCCCTCCAACGAGCTCGCTTCCCGACCTATACCTCCGGAAAACGTGTCAGGGAGCATGCCAGGAGTGTGGGTTGAAGTCCTCGGAGCACGAGACCCGAAGATCGAAAGACTTATGACCAATACGGAGCAAAGGGAAGAAACCGTCGGGGGACCGCTTTTTACCCCAGGACGAGAAAACTGAGTCCGGGGCATTCCCGCTCGCGTTTTCTTGGGACGAGCACCGGAAGTCCTCGAGCTCAGCCCGTTTCCTTCGCTGCAAGTGCATTTCCAGTGGTTTCTGACACCGGACGAGCGTTCGCCACTCGTTGGAAGCTTCGGCCATCTTTTGGACCGTTTTGGGTCGCACCACAGTTCTCCCTCCAACGAGCTCGCTTCCCGACCTATACCTCCGGAAAACGTGTCAGGGAGCATGCCAGGAGTGTGGGTTGAAGTCCTCGGAGCACGAGACCCGAAGATCGAAAGACTTATGACCAATACGGAGCAAAGGGAAGAAACCGTCGGGGGACCGCTTTTTACCCCAGGACGAGAAAACTGAGTCCGGGGCATTCCCGCTCGCGTTTTCTTGGGACGAGCACCGGAAGTCCTCGAGCTCAGCCCGTTTCCTTCGCTGCAAGTGCATTTCCAGTGGTTTCTGACACCGGACGAGCGTTCGCCACTCGTTGGAAGCTTCGGCCATCTTTTGGACCGTTTTGGGTCGCACCACAGTTCTCCCTCCAACGAGCTCGCTTCCCGACCTATACCTCCGGAAAACGTGTCAGGGAGCATGCCAGGAGTGTGGGTTGAAGTCCTCGGAGCACGAGACCCGAAGATCGAAAGACTTATGACCAATACGGAGCAAAGGGAAGAAACCGTCGGGGCACCGCTTTTTACCCCAGGACGAGAAAACTGAGTCCGGGGCATTCCCGCTCGCGTTTTCTTGGGACGAGCACCGGAAGTCCTCAAGCTCAGCCCGTTTCCTTCGCTGCAAGTGCATTTCCAGTGGTTTCTGACACCGGACGAGCGTTCGCCACTCGTTGGAAGCTTCGGCCATCTTTTGGACCGTTTTGGGTCGCACCACAGTTCTCCCTCCAACGAGCTCGCTTCCCGACCTATACCTCCGGAAAACGTGTCAGGGAGCATGCCAGGAGTGTGGGTTGAAGTCCTCGGAGCACGAGACCCGAAGATCGAAAGACTTATGACCAATACGGAGCAAAGGGAAGAAACCGTCGGGGGACCGCTTTTTACCCCAGGACGAGAAAACTGAGTCCGGGGCATTCCCGCTCGCGTTTTCTTGGGACGAGCACCGGAAGTCCTCGAGCTCAGCCCGTTTCCTTCGCTGCAAGTGCATTTCCAGTGGTTTCTGACACCGGACGAGCGTTCGCCACTCGTTGGAAGCTTCGGCCATCTTTTGGACCGTTTTGGGTCGCACCACAGTTCTCCCTCCAACGAGCTCGCTTCCCGACCTATACCTCCGGAAAACGTGTCAGGGAGCATGCCAGGAGTGTGGGTTGAAGTCCTCGGAGCACGAGACCCGAAGATCGAAAGACTTATGACCAATACGGAGCAAAGGGAAGAAACCGTCGGGGGACCGCTTTTTACCCCAGGACGAGAAAACTGAGTCCGGGGCATTCCCGCTCGCGTTTTCTTGGGACGAGCACCGGAAGTCCTCGAGCTCAGCCCGTTTCCTTCGCTGCAAGTGCATTTCCAGTGGTTTCTGACACCGGACGAGCGTTCGCCACTCGTTGGAAGCTTCGGCCATCTTTTGGACCGTTTTGGGTCGCACCACAGTTCTCCCTCCAACGAGCTCGCTTCCCGACCTATACCTCCGGAAAACGTGTCAGGGAGCATGCCAGGAGTGTGGGTTGAAGTCCTCGGAGCACGAGACCCGAAGATCGAAAGACTTATGACCAATACGGAGCAAAGGGAAGAAACCGTCGGGGGACCGCTTTTTACCCCAGGACGAGAAAACTGAGTCCGGGGCATTCCCGCTCGCGTTTTCTTGGGACGAGCACCGGAAGTCCTCGAGCTCAGCCCGTTTCCTTCGCTGCAAGTGCATTTCCAGTGGTTTCTGACACCGGACGAGCGTTCGCCACTCGTTGGAAGCTTCGGCCATCTTTTGGACCGTTTTGGGTCGCACCACAGTTCTCCCTCCAACGAGCTCGCTTCCCGACCTATACCTCCGGAAAACGTGTCAGGGAGCATGCCAGAAGTGTGGGTTGAAGTCCTCGGAGCACGAGACCCGAAGATCGAAAGACTTATGACCAATACGGAGCAAAGGGAAGAAACCGTCGGGGGACCGCTTTTTACCCCAGGACGAGAAAACTGAGTCCGGGGCATTCCCGCTCGCGTTTTCTTGGGACGAGCACCGGAAGTCCTCGAGCTCAGCCCGTTTCCTTCGCTGCAAGTGCATTTCCAGTGGTTTCTGACACCGGACGAGCGTTCGCCACTCGTTGGAAGCTTCGGCCATCTTTTGGACCGTTTTGGGTCGCACCACAGTTCTCCCTCCAACGAGCTCGCTTCCCGACCTATACCTCCGGAAAACGTGTCAGGGAGCATGCCAGGAGTGTGGGTTGAAGTCCTCGGAGCACGAGACCCGAAGATCGAAAGACTTATGACCAATACGGAGCAAAGGGAAGAAACCGTCGGGGCACCGCTTTTTACCCCAGGACGAGAAAACTGAGTCCGGGGCATTCCCGCTCGCGTTTTCTTGGGACGAGCACCGGAAGTCCTCGAGCTCAGCCCGTTTCCTTCGCTGCAAGTGCATTTCCAGTGGTTTCTGACACCGGACGAGCGTTCGCCACTCGTTGGAAGCTTCGGCCATCTTTTGGACCGTTTTGGGTCGCACCACAGTTCTCCCTCCAACGAGCTCGCTTCCCGACCTATACCTCCGGAAAACGTGTCAGGGAGCATGCCAGGAGTGTGGGTTGAAGTCCTCGGAGCACGAGACCCGAAGATCGAAAGACTTATGACCAATACGGAGCAAAGGGAAGAAACCGTCGGGGGACCGCTTTTTACCCCAGGACGAGAAAACTGAGTCCGGGGCATTCCCGCTCGCGTTTTCTTGGGACGAGCACCGGAAGTCCTCGAGCTCAGCCCGTTTCCTTCGCTGCAAGTGCATTTCCAGTGGTTTCTGACACCGGACGAGCGTTCGCCACTCGTTGGAAGCTTCGGCCATCTTTTGGACCGTTTTGGGTCGCACCACAGTTCTCCCTCCAACGAGCTCGCTTCCCGACCTATACCTCCGGAAAACGTGTCAGGGAGCATGCCAGGAGTGTGGGTTGAAGTCCTCGGAGCACGAGACCCGAAGATCGAAAGACTTATGACCAATACGGAGCAAAGGGAAGAAACCGTCGGGGGACCGCTTTTTACCCCAGGACGAGAAAACTGAGTCCGGGGCATTCCCGCTCGCGTTTTCTTGGGACGAGCACCGGAAGTCCTCGAGCTCAGCCCGTTTCCTTCGCTGCAAGTGCATTTCCAGTGGTTTCTGACACCGGACGAGCGTTCGCCACTCGTTGGAAGCTTCGGCCATCTTTTGGACCGTTTTGGGTCGCACCACAGTTCTCCCTCCAACGAGCTCGCTTCCCGACCTATACCTCCGGAAAACGTGTCAGGGAGCATGCCAGGAGTGTGGGTTGAAGTCCTCGGAGCACGAGACCCGAAGATCGAAAGACTTATGACCAATACGGAGCAAAGGGAAGAAACCGTCGGGGCACCGCTTTTTACCCCAGGACGAGAAAACTGAGTCCGGGGCATTCCCGCTCGCGTTTTCTTGGGACGAGCACCGGAAGTCCTCGAGCTCAGCCCGTTTCCTTCGCTGCAAGTGCATTTCCAGTGGTTTCTGACACCGGACGAGCGTTCGCCACTCGTTGGAAGCTTCGGCCATCTTTTGGACCGTTTTGGGTCGCACCACAGTTCTCCCTCCAACGAGCTCGCTTCCCGACCTATACCTCCGGAAAACGTGTCAGGGAGCATGCCAGGAGTGTGGGTTGAAGTCCTCGGAGCACGAGACCCGAAGATCGAAAGACTTATGACCAATACGGAGCAAAGGGAAGAAACCGTCGGGGGACCGCTTTTTACCCCAGGACGAGAAAACTGAGTCCGGGGCATTCCCGCTCGCGTTTTCTTGGGACGAGCACCGGAAGTCCTCGAGCTCAGCCCGTTTCCTTCGCTGCAAGTGCATTTCCAGTGGTTTCTGACACCGGACGAGCGTTCGCCACTCGTTGGAAGCTTCGGCCATCTTTTGGACCGTTTTGGGTCGCACCACAGTTCTCCCTCCAACGAGCTCGCTTCCCGACCTATACCTCCGGAAAACGTGTCAGGGAGCATGCCAGGAGTGTGGGTTGAAGTCCTCGGAGCACGAGACCCGAAGATCGAAAGACTTATGACCAATACGGAGCAAAGGGAAGAAACCGTCGGGGGACCGCTTTTTACCCCAGGACGAGAAAACTGAGTCCGGGGCATTCCCGCTCGCGTTTTCTTGGGACGAGCACCGGAAGTCCTCGAGCTCAGCCCGTTTCCTTCGCTGCAAGTGCATTTCCAGTGGTTTCTGACACCGGACGAGCGTTCGCCACTCGTTGGAAGCTTCGGCCATCTTTTGGACCGTTTTGGGTCGCACCACAGTTCTCCCTCCAACGAGCTCGCTTCCCGACCTATACCTCCGGAAAACGTGTCAGGGAGCATGCCAGGAGTGTGGGTTGAAGTCCTCGGAGCACGAGACCCGAAGATCGAAAGACTTATGACCAATACGGAGCAAAGGGATGAAACCGTCGGGGGACCGCTTTTTACCCCAGGACGAGAAAACTGAGTCCGGGGCATTCCCGCTCGCGTTTTCTTGGGACGAGCACCGGAAGTCCTCGAGCTCAGCCCGTTTCCTTCGCTGCAAGTGCATTTCCAGTGGTTTCTGACACCGGACGAGCGTTCGCCACTCGTTGGAAGCTTCGGCCATCTTTTGGACCGTTTTGGGTCGCACCACAGTTCTCCCTCCAACGAGCTCGCTTCCCGACCTATACCTCCGGAAAACGTGTCAGGGAGCATGCCAGGAGTGTGGGTTGAAGTCCTCGGAGCACGAGACCCGAAGATCGAAAGACTTATGACCAATACGGAGCAAAGGGAAGAAACCGTCGGGGCACCGCTTTTTACCCCAGGACGAGAAAACTGAGTCCGGGGCATTCCCGCTCGCGTTTTCTTGGGACGAGCACCGGAAGTCCTCGAGCTCAGCCCGTTTCCTTCGCTGCAAGTGCATTTCCAGTGGTTTCTGACACCGGACGAGCGTTCGCCACTCGTTGGAAGCTTCGGCCATCTTTTGGACCGTTTTGGGTCGCACCACAGTTCTCCCTCCAACGAGCTCGCATCCCGACCTATACCTCCGGAAAACGTGTCAGGGAGCATGCCAGGAGTGTGGGTTGAAGTCCTCGGAGCACGAGACCCGAAGATCGAAAGACTTATGACCAATACGGAGCAAAGGGAAGAAACCGTCGAGGGACCGCTTTTTACCCCAGGACGAGGAAACTGAGTCCGGGGCATTCCCGCTCGCGTTTTCTTGGGACGAGCACCGGAAGTCCTCGAGCTCAGCCCGTTTCCTTCGCTGCAAGTGCATTTCCAGTGGTTTCTGACACCGGACGAGCGTTCGCCACTCGTTGGAAGCTTCGGCCATCTTTTGGACCGTTTTGGGTCGCACCACAGTTCTCCCTCCAACGAGCTCGCTTCCCGACCTATACCTCCGGAAAACGTGTCAGGGAGCATGCCAGGAGTGTGGGTTGAAGTCCTCGGAGCACGAGACCCGAAGATCGAAAGACTTATGACCAATAAGGAGCAAAGGGAAGAAACCGTCGGGGGACCGCTTTTTACCCCAGGACGAGAAAACTGAGTCCGAGGCATTCCCGCTCGCGTTTTCTTGGGACGAGCACTGGAAGTCCTCGAGATTAGCCCGTTTCCTTCGCTGCAAGTGCATTTCCAGTGGTTTCTGTCACCGGACGAGCGTTCGCCACTCGTTGGAAGCTTCGGCCACCTTTTGGACCGTTTTGGGTCGCACCACAGTTCTCCCTCCAACGAGCTCGCTTCCCGACCTATACCTCCGGAAAACGTGTCAGGGAGCATGCCAGGAGTGTGGGTTGAAGTCCTCGGAGCACGAGACCCGAAGATCGAAAGACTTATGACCAATACGGAGCAAAGGGAAGAAACCGTCGGGGGACCGCTTTTTACCCCAGGACGAGAAAACTGAGTCCGGGGCATTCCCGCTCGCGTTTTCTTGGGACGAGCACCGGAAGTCCTCGAGCTCAGCCTGTTTCCTTCGCTGCAAGTGCATTTCCAGTGGTTTCTGACACCGGACGAGCGTTCGCCACTCGTTGGAAGCTTCGGCCCTCTTTTGGACCGTTTTGGGTCGCACCACAGTTTTCCCTCCAACGAGCTCGCTTCCCGACCTATACCTCCGGAAAACGTGTCAGGGAGCATGCCAGGAGTGTGGGTTGAAGTCCTCGGAGCACGAGACCCGAAGATCGAAAGACTTATGACCAATACGGAGCAAAGGGAAGAAACCGTCGGGGGACCGCTTTTTACCCCAGGACGAGAAAACTGAGTCCGGGGCATTCCCGCTCGCGTTTTCTTGGGACGAGCACCGGAAGTCCTCGAGCTCAGCCCGTTTCCTTCGCTGCAAGTGCATTTCGAGTGGTTTCTGACACCGGACGAGCGTTCGCCACTCGTTGGAAGCTTCGGCCATCTTTTGGACCGTTTTGGGTCGCACCACAGTTCTCCCTCCAACGAGCTCGCTTCCCGACCTATACCTCCAGAAAACGTGTCAGGGAGCATGCCAGGAGTGTGGGTTGAAGTCCTCGGAGCACGAGACCCGAAGATCGAAAGACTTATGACCAATACGGAGCAAAGGGAAGAAACCGTCGGGGGACCGCTTTTTACCCCAGGACGAGAAAACTAAGTCCTCGAGCTTAGCCTGTTTCCTTCGCTGCAAGTGCATTTCCAGTGGTTTCTGACACCGGACGAGCGTTCGCCACTCGTTGGAAGCTTCGGCCATCTTTTGGACCGTTTTGGGTCGCACCACAGTTTTCCCTCCAACGAGCTCGCTTCCCGACCTATACCTCCGGAAAACGTGTCAGGGAGCATGCCAGGAGTGTGGGTTGAAGTCCTCGGAGCACGAGACCCGAAGATCGAAAGACTTATGACCAATACGGAGCAAAAGGAAGAAACCGTCGGGGGACCGCTTTTTACCCCAGGACGAGAAAACTGAGTCCGGGGCATTCCCGCTCGCGTTTTCTTGGGACGAGCACCGGAAGTCCTCGAGCTCAGCCCCTTTCCTTCGCTGCAAGTGCATTTCCAGTGGTTTCTGACACCGGACGAGCGTTCGCCACTCGTTGGAAGCTTCGGCCATCTTTTGGACCGTTTTGGGTCGCACCACAGTTCTCCCTCCAACGAGCTCGCTTCCCGACCTATACCTCCGGAAAATGTGTCAGGGAGCATGCCAGGAGTGTGGGTTGAAGTCCTCGGAGCACGAGACCCGAAGATCGAAAGACTTATGACCAATACGGAGCAAAGGGAAGAAACCGTCGGGGGACCGCTTTTTACCCCAGGACGAGAAAACTGAGTCCGGGGCATTCCCGCTCGCGTTTTCTTGGGACGAGCACCGGAAGTCCTCGAGCTCAGCCCGTTTCCTTCGCTGCAAGTGCATTTCGAATGGTTTCTGACACCGGACTAGCGTTCGCCACTCGTTGAAAGCTTCGGCCATCTTTTGGACCGTTTTGGGTCGCACCACAGTTCTCCCTCCAACGAGCTCGCTTCCCGACCTATACCTCCGGAAAACGTGTCAGGGAGCATGCCAGGAGTGTGGGTTGAAGTCCTCGGAGCATGAGACCCGAAGATCGAAAGACTTATGACCAATACGGAGCAAAGGGAAGAAACCGTCGGGGGACCGCTTTTTACCCCAGGACGAGAAAACTGAGTCCGGGGCATTCCCGCTCGCGTTTTCTTGGGACGAGCACCGGAAGTCCTCGAGCTCAGCCCGTTTCCTTCGCTGCAAGTGCATTTCCAGTGGTTTCTGACACCGGACGAGCGTTCGCCACTCGTTGCAAGCTTCGGCCATCTTTTGGACCGTTTTGGGTTGCACCACAGTTCTCCCTCCAACGAGCTCGCTTCCCGACCTATACCTCCGGAAAACGTGTCAGGGAGCATGCCAGGAGTGTGGGTTGAAGTCCTCGGAGCACGAGACCCGAAGATCGAAAGACTTATGACCAATACGGAGCAAAGGGAAGAAACCGTCGGGGGACCGCTTTTTACCCCAGGACGAGAAAACTAAGTCCTCGAGCTCAGCCTGTTTCCTTCGCTGCAAGTGCATTTCCAGTGGTTTCTGACACCGGACGAGCGTTCGCCACTCGTTGGAAGCTTCGGCCATCTTTTGGACCGTTTTGGGTCGCACCACAGTTTTCCCTCCAACGAGCTCGCTTCCCGACCTATACCTCCGGAAAACGTGTCAGGGAGCATGCCAGGAGTGTGGGTTGAAGTCCTCGGAGCACGAGACCCGAAGATCGAAAGACTTATGACCAATACGGAGCAAAGGGAAGAAACCGTCGGGGGACCGCTTTTTACCCCAGGACGAGAAAACTGAGTCCGGGGCATTCCCGCTCGCGTTTTCTTGGGACGAGCACCGGAAGTCCTCGAGCTCAGCCCGTTTCCTTTGCTGCAAGTGCATTTCCAGTGGTTTCTGACACCGGACGAGCGTTCGCCACTCGTTGGAAGCTTCGGCCATCTTTTGGACCGTTTTGGGTCGCACCACAGTTCTCCCTCCAACGAGCTCGCTTCCCGACCTATACCTCCGGAAAATGTGTCAGGGAGCATGCCAGGAGTGTGGGTTGAAGTCCTCGGAGCACGAGACCCGAAGATCGAAAGACTTATGACCAATACGGAGCAAAGGGAAGAAACCGTCGGGGGACCGCTTTTTACCCCAGGACGAGAAACTGAGTCCGGGGCATTCCCGCTCGCGTTTTCTTGGGACGAGCACCGGAAGTCCTCGAGCTCAGCCCGTTTCCTTCGCTGCAAGTGCATTTCGAATGGTTTCTGACACCGGACTAGCGTTCGCCACTCGTTGAAAGCTTCGGCCATCTTTTGGACCGTTTTGGGTCGCACCACAGTTCTCCCTCCAACGAGTTCGCTTCCCGACCTATACCTCCGGAAAACGTGTCAGGGAGCATGCCAGGAGTGTGGGTTGAAGTCCTCGGAGCACGAGACCCGAAGATCGAAAGACTTATGACCAATACGGAGCAAAGGGAAGAAACCGTCGGGGGACCGCTTTTTACCCCAGGACGAGGAAACTGAGTCCGGGGCATTCCCGCTCGCGTTTTCTTGGGACGAGCACCGGAAGTCCCCGAGCTCAGCCCGTTTCCTTCGCTGCAAGTGCATTTCAAGTGGTTTCTGACACCGGACGAGCGTTCGCCACTCGTTGGAAGCTTCGGCCATCTTTTGGACCGTTTTGGGTCGCACCACAGTTCTCCCTCCAACGAGCTCGCTTCCCGACCTATACCTCCGGAAAACGTGTCAGGGAGCATGCCAGGAGTGTGGGTTGAAGTCCTCGGAGCACGAGACCCGAAGATCGAAAGACTTATGACCAATAAGGAGCAAAGGGAAGAAACCGTCGGGGGACCGCTTTTTACCCCAGGACGAGAAAACTGAGTCCGGGGCATTCCCGCTCGCGTTTTCTTGGGACGAGCACTGGAAGTCCTCGAGCTGAGTCCGTTTCCTTCGCTGCAAGTGCATTTCCAGTGGTTTCTGTCACCGGACGAGCGTTCGCCACTCGTTGGAAGCTTCGGCCACCTTTTGGACCGTTTTGGGTCGCACCACAGTTCTCCCTCCAACGAGCTCGCTTCCCGACCTATACCTCCGGAAAACGTGTCAGGGAGCATGCCAGGAGTGTGGGTTGAAGTCCTCGGAGCACGAGACCCGAAGATCGAAAGACTTATGACCAATACGGAGCAAAGGGAAGAAACCGTCGGGGGACCGCTTTTTACCCCAGGACGAGAAAACTGAGTCCGGGGCATTCCCGCTCGCGTTTTCTTGGGACGAGCACCGGAAGTCCTCGAGCTCAGCCCGTTTCCTTCGCTGCAAGTGCATTTCCAGTGGTTTCTGACACCGGACGAGCGTTCGCCACTCGTTGGAAGCTTCGGCCATCTTTTGGACCGTTTTGGGTCGCACCACAGTTCTCCCTCCAACGAGCTCGCTTCCCGACCTATACCTCCGGAAAACGTGTCAGGGAGCATGCCAGGAGTGTGGGTTGAAGTCCTCGGAGCACGAGACCCGAAGATCGAAAGACTTATGACCAGTACGGAGCAAAGGGAAGAAACCGTCGGGGGACCGCTTTTTACCCCAGGACGAGAAAACTCAGTCCGGGGCATTCCCGCTCGCGTTTTCTTGGGACGAGCACCGGAAGTCCTCGAGCTCAGCCCGTTTCCTTCGCTGCAAGTGCATTTCCAGTGGTTTCTGACACCGGACGAGCGTTCGGCACTCGTTGGAAGCTTCGGCCATCTTTTGGACCGTTTTGGGTCGCACCACAGTTCTCCCTCCAACGAGCTCGCTTCCCGACCTATACCTCCGGAAAACGTGTCAGGGAGCATGCCAGGAGTGTGGGTTGAAGTCCTCGGAGCACGAGACCCGAAGATCGAAAGACTTATGACCAATACGGAGCAAAGGGAAGAAACCGTCGGGGGACCGCTTTTTACCCCAGGACGAGAAAACTGAGTCCGGGGCATTCCCGCTCGCGTTTTCTTGGGACGAGCACCGGAAGTCCTCGAGCTCAGCCCCTTTCCTTCGCTGCAAGTGCATTTCCAGTGGTTTCTGACACCGGACGAGCGTTCGCCACTCGTTGGAAGCTTCGGCCATCTTTTGGACCGTTTTGGGTCGCACCACAGTTCTCCCTCCAACGAGCTCGCTTCCCGACCTATACCTCCGGAAAACGTGTCAGGGAGCATGCCAGGAGTGTGGGTTGAAGTCCTCGGAGCACGAGACCCGAAGATCGAAAGACTTATGACCAATACGGAGCAAAGGGAAGAAACCGTCGGGGGACCGCTTTTTACCCCAGGACGAGAAAACTGAGTCCGGGGCATTCCCGCTCGCGTTTTCTTGGGACGAGCACCGGAAGTCCTCGAGCTCAGCCCGTTTCCTTCGCTGCAAGTGCATTTCGAATGGTTTCTGACACCGGACTAGCGTTCGCCACTCGTTGGAAGCTTCGGCCATCTTTTGGACCGTTTTGGGTCGCACCACAGTTCTCCCTCCAACGAGCTCGCTTCCCGACCTATACCTCCGGAAAACGTGTCAGGGAGCATGCCAGGAGTGTGGGTTGAAGTCCTCGGAGCACGAGACCCGAAGATCGAAAGACTTATGACCAATACGGAGCAAAGGGAAGAAACCGTCGGGGGACCGCTTTTTACCCCAGGACGAGAAAACTGAGTCCGGGGCATTCCCGCTCGCGTTTTCTTGGGACGAGCACCGAAAGTCCTCGAGCTCAGCCCGTTTCCTTCGCTGCAAGTGCATTTCCAGTGGTTTCTGACACCGGACGAGCGTTCGCCACTCGTTGGAAGCTTCGGTCATCTTTTGGACCGTTTTGGGTCGCACCACAGTTCTCCCTCCAACGAGCTCGCTTCCCGACCTATACCTCCGGAAAACGTGTCAGGGAGCATGCCAGGAGTGTGGGTTGAAGTCCTCGGAGCACGAGACCCGAAGATCGAAAGACTTATGACCAATACGGAGCAAAGGGAAGAAACCGTCGGGGGACCGCTTTTTACCCCAGGACGAGAAAACTGAGTCCGGGGCATTCCCGCTCGCGTTTTCTTGGGACGAGCACCGGAAGTCCTCGAGCTCAGCCCGTTTCCTTCGCTGCAAGTGCATTTCCATTGGTTTCTGACACCGGACGAGCGTTCGCCACTCGTTGGAAGCTTCGGCCATCTTTTGGACCGTTTTGGGTCGCACCAAAGTTCTCCCTCCAACGAGCTCGCTTCCCGACCTATACCTCCGGAAAACGTGTCAGGGAGCATGCCAGGAGTGTGGGTTGAAGTCCTCGGAGCACGAGACCCGAAGATCGAAAGACTTATGACCAATACGGAGCAAAGGGAAGAAACCGTCGGGGGACCGCTTTTTACCCAAGGACGAGAAAACTGAGTCCGGGGCATTCCCGCTCGCGTTTTCTTGGGACGAGCACCGGAAGTCCTCGAGCTCAGCCTGTTTCCTTCGCTGCAAGTGCATTTCCAGTGGTTTCTGACACCGCACGAGCGTTCGCCACTCGTTGGAAGCTTCGGCCATCTTTTGGACCGTTTTGGGTCGCACCAAAGTTCTCCCTCCAACGAGCTCGCTTCCCGACCTATACCTCCGGAAAACGTGTCAGGGAGCATGCCAGGAGTGTGGGTTGAAGTCCTCGGAGCACGAGACCCGAAGATCGAAAGACTTATGACCAATACGGAGCAAAGGGAAGAAAACGTCGGGGGACCGCTTTTTACCCCAGGACGAGAAAACTGAGTCCGGGGCATTCCCGCTCGCGTTTTCTTGGGACGAGCATCGGAAGTCCTCGAGCTCAGCCCGTTTCCTTCGCTGCAAGTGCATTTCCAGTGGTTTCTAACACCGGACGAGCGTTCGCCACTCGTTGGAAGCTTCGGCCATCTTTTGGACCGTTTTGGGTCGCACCACAGTTCTCCCTCCAACGAGCTCGCTTCCCGACCTATACCTCCGGAAAACGTGTCAGGGAGCATGCCAGGAGTGTGGGTTGAAGTCCTCGGAGCACGAGACCCGAAGATCGAAAGACTTATGACCAATACGGAGCAAAGGGAAGAAACCGTCGGGGGACCGCTTTTTACCCCAGGACGAGAAAACTGAGTCCGGGGCATTCCCGCTCGCGTTTTCTTGGGACGAGCACCGGAAGTCCTCGAGCTCAGCCCGTTTCCTTCGCTGCAAGTGCATTTCCAGTGGTTTCTGACACCGGACGAGCGTTCGCCACTCGTTGGAAGCTTCGGCCATCTTTTGGACCGTTTTGGGTCGCACCAAAGTTCTCCCTCCAACGAGCTCGCTTCCCGACCTATACCTCCGGAAAACGTGTCAGGGAGCATGCCAGGAGTGTGGGTTGAAGTCCTCGGAGCACGAGACCCGAAGATCGAAAGACTTATGACCAATACGGAGCAAAGGGAAGAAACCGTCGGGGGACCGCTTTTTACCCCAGGACAAGAAAACTGAGTCCGGGGCATTCCCGCTCGCGTTTTCTTGGGACGAGCACCGGAAGTCCTCGAGCTCAGCCCGTTTCCTTCGCTGCAAGTGCATTTCCAGTGGTTTCTGACACCGGACGAGCGTTCGCCACTCGTTGGAAGCTTCGGCCATCTTTTGGACCGTTTTGGGTCGCACCACAGTTCTCCCTCCAACGAGCTCGCTTCCCAACCTATACCTCCGGAAAACGTGTCAGGGAGCATGCCAGGAGTGTGGGTTGAAGTCCTCGGAGCACGAGACCCGAAGATCGAAAGACTTATGACCAATACGGAGCAAAGGGAAGAAACCGTCGGGGGACCGCTTTTTACCCCAGGACGAGAAAACTGAGTCCGGGGCATTCCCGCTCGGGTTTTCTTGGGACGAGCACCGAAAGTCCTCGAGCTCAGCCCGTTTCCTTCGCTGCAAGTGCATTTCCAGTGGTTTCTGACACCGGACGAGCGTTCGCCACTCGTTGGAAGCTTCGGCCATCTTTTGGACCGTTTTGGGTCGCACCACAGTTCTCCCTCCAACGAGCTCGCTTCCCGACCTATACCTCCGGAAAACGTGTCAGGGAGCATGCCAGGAGTGTGGGTTGAAGTCCTCGGAGCACGAGACCCGAAGATCGAAAGACTTATGACCAATACGGAGCAAAGGGAAGAAACCGTCGGGGGACCGCTTTTTACCCCAGGACGAGAAAACTGAGTCCGGGGCATTCCCGCTCGCGTTTTCTTGGGACGAGCACTGGAAGTCCTCGAGCTCAGCCCGTTTCCTTCGCTGCAAGTGCATTTCCAGTGGTTTCTGACACCGGACGAGCGTTCGCCACTCGTTGGAAGCTTCGGCCATCTTTTGGACCGTTTTGGGTCGCACCAAAGTTCTCCCGCCAACGAGCTCGCTTCCCGACCTATACCTCCGGAAAACGTGTCAGGGAGCATGCCAGGAGTGTGGGTTGAAGTCCTCGGAGCACGAGACCCGAAGATCGAAAGACTTATGACCAATACGGAGCAAAGGGAAGAAACCGTCGGGGGACCGCTTTTTACCCCAGGACGAGAAAACTGAGTCCGGGGCATTCCCGCTCGCGTTTTCTTGGGACGAGCACCGGAAGTCCTCGAGCTCAGCCCGTTTCCTTTGCTGCAAGTGTATTTCCAGTGGTTTCTGACACCGGACGAGCGTTCGCCACTCGTTGGAAGCTTCGGCCATCTTTTGGACCGTTTTGGGTCGCACCACAGTTCCCCCTCCAACGAGCTCGTTTCCCGACCTATACCTCCGGAAAACGTGTCAGGGAGCATGCCAGGAGTGTGGGTTGAAGTCCTCGGAGCACGAGACCCGAAGATCGAAAGACTTATGACCAATACGGAGCAAAGGGAAGAAACCGTCGGGGGACCGCTTTTTACTCCAGGACGAGAAAACTGAGTCCGGGGCATTCCCGCTCGCGTTTTCTTGGGACGAGCACCGGAAGTCCTCGAGCTCAGCCCGTTTCCTTCGCTGCAAGTGCATTTCCAGTGGTTTCTGACACCGGACGAGCGTTCGCCACTCGTTGGAAGCTTCGGCCATCTTTTGGACCGTTTTGGGTCGCACCACAGTTCTCCCTCCAACGAGCTCGCTTCCCGACCTATACCTCCGGAAAACGTGTCAGGGAGCATGCCAGGAGTGTGGGTTGAAGTCCTCGGAGCACGAGATCCGAAGATCGAAAGACTTATGACCAATACGGAGCAAAGGGAAGAAACCGTCGGGGGACCGCTTTTTACTCCAGGACGAGAAAACTGAGTCCGGGGCATTCCCGCTCGCGTTTTCCTGGGACGAGCACCGAAAGTCCTCGAGCTCAGCCCGTTTCCTTCGCTGCAAGTGCATTTCCAGTGGTTTCTGACACCGGACGAGCGTTCGCCACTCGTTGGAAGCTTCGGCCATCTTTTGGACCGTTTTGGGTCGCACCACAGTTCTCCCTCCAACGAGCTCGCTTCCCGACCTATACCTCCGGAAAACGTGTCAGGGAGCATGCCAGGAGTGTGGGTTGAAGTCCTCGGAGCACGAGACCCGAAGATCGAAAGACTTATGACCAATACGGAGCAAAGGGAAGAAACCGTCGGGGGACCGCTTTTTACCCCAGGACGAGAAAACTGAGTCCGGGGCATTCCCGCTCGCGTTTTCTTGGGACGAGCACCGGAAGTCCTCGAGCTCAGCCCGTTTCCTTCGCTGCAAGTGCATTTCCAGTGGTTTCTGACACCGGACGAGCGTTCGCCACTCGTTGGAAGCTTCGGCCATCTTTTGGACCGTTTTGGGTCGCACCAAAGTTCTCCCTCCAACGAGCTCGCTTCCCGACCTATACCTCCGGAAAACGTGTCAGGGAGCATGCCAGGAGTGTGGGTTGAAGTCCTCGGAGCACGAGACCCGAAGATCGAAAGACTTATGACCAATACGCAGCAAAGGGAAGAAACCGTCGGGGGACCGCTTTTTATCCCAGGACGAGAAAACTGAGTCCGGGGAATTCCCGCTCGCGTTTTCTTGGGCCGAGCACCGGAAGTCCTCGAGCTCAGCCCGTTTCCTTCGCTGCAAGTGCATTTCCAGTGGTTTCTGACACCGGACGAGCGTTCGCCACTCGTTGGAAGCTTCGGCCATCTTTTGGACCGTTTTGGGTCGCACCACAGTTCTCCCTCCAACGAGCTCGCTTCCCGACCTATACCTCCGGAAAACGTGTCAGGGAGCATGCCAGGAGTGTGGGTTGAAGTCCTCGGAGCACGAGACCCGAAGATCGAAAGACTTATGACCAATACGGAGCAAAGGGAAGAAACCGTCGGGGGACCGCTTTTTACCCCAGGACGAGAAAACTGAGTCCGGGGCATTCCCGCTCGCGTTTTCTTGGGACGAGCACTGGAAGTCCTCGAGCTCAGCCCGTTTCCTTCGCTGCAAGTGCATTTCCAGTGGTTTCTGACACCGGACGAGCGTTCGCCACTCTTCGGCCATCTTTTGGACCGTTTTGGGTCGCACCACAGTTCTCCCTCCAACGAGCTCGCTTCCCGACCTATACCTCCGGAAAACGTGTCAGGGAGCATGCCAGGAGTGTGGGTTGAAGTCCTCGGAGCACGAGACCCGAAGATCGAAAGACTTATGACCAATACGGAGCAAAGGGAAGAAACCGTCGGGGGACCGCTTTTTACCCCAGGACGAGAAAACTGAGTCCGGGGCATTCCCGCTCGCGTTTTCTTGGGACGAGCACCGGAAGTCCTCGAGCTCAGCCCGTTTCCTTCGCTGCAAGTGCATTTCCAGTGGTTTCTGACACCGGACGAGCGTTCGCCACTCGTTGGAAGCTTCGGCCATCTTTTAGACCGTTTTGGGTCGCACCACAGTTCTCCCTCCAACGAGCTCGCTTCCCGACCTATACCTCCGGAAAACGTGTCAGGGAGCATGCCAGGAGTGTGGGTTGAAGTCCTCGGAGCACGAGACCCGAAGATCGAAAGACTTATGACCAATACGGAGCAAAGGGAAGAAACCGTCGGGGGACCGCTTTTTACCCCAGGACGAGAAAACTGAGTCCGGGGCATTCCCGCTCGCGTTTTCTTGGGACAAGCATCGGAAGTCCTCGAGCTCAGCCCGTTTCCTTTGCTGCAAGTGCATTTCCAGTGGTTTCTGACACCGGACGAGCGTTCGCCACTCGTTGGAAGCTTCGGCCATCTTTTGGACCGTTTTGGGTCGCACCACAGTTCTCCCTCCAAGGAGCTCGCTTCCCGACCTATACCTCCGGAAAACGTGTCAGGGAGCATGCCAGGAGTGTGGGTTGAAGTCCTCGGAGCACGAGACCCGAAGATCGGAAGACTTATGACCAATACGGAGCAAAGGGAAGAAACCGTCGGGGGACCGCTTTTTACCCCAAGACGAGAAAACTGAGTCCGGGGCATTCCCGCTCGCGTTTTCTTGGGACGAGCACCGGAAGTCCTCGAGCTCAGCCCGTTTCCTTCGCTGCAAGTGCATTTCCAGTGGTTTCTGACACCGGACGAGCGTTCGCCACTCGTTGGAAGCTTCGGCCATCTTTTGGACCGTTTTGGGTCGCACCACAGTTCTCCCTCCAACGAGCTCGCTTCCCGACCTATACCTCCGGAAAACGTGTCAGGGAGCATGCCAGGAGTGTGGGTTGAAGTCCTCGGAGCACGAGACCCGAAGATCGAAAGACTTATGACCAATACGGAGCAAAGGGAAGAAACCGTCGGGGGACCGCTTTTTACCCCAGGACGAGAAAACTGAGTCCGGGGCATTCCCGCTCGCGTTTTCTTGGGAGGAGCACCGGAAGTCCTCGAGCTCAGCCTGTTTCCTTCGCTGCAAGTGCATTTCCAGTGGTTTCTGACACCGGACGAGCGTTCGCCACTCGTTGGAAGCTTCGGCCATCTTTTGGACCGTTTTGGGTCGCACCACAGTTCTCCCTCCAACGAGCTCGCTTCCCGACCTATACCTCCGGAAAACGTGTCAGGGAGCATGCCAGGAGTGTAGGTTGAAGTCCTCGGAGCACGAGACCCGAAGATCGAAAGACTTATGACCAATACGGAGCAAAGGGAAGAAACCGTCGGGGGACCGCTTTTTACCCCAGGACGAGGAAACTGAGTCCGGGGCATTCCCGCTCGCGTTTTCTTGGGACGAGCACCGGAAGTCCTCGAGCTCAGCCCGTTTCCTTTGCTGCAAGTGCATTTCCAGTGGTTTCTGACACCGGACGAGCGTTCGCCACTCGTTGGAAACTTCGGCCATCTTTTGGACCGTTTTGGGTCGCACCACAGTTCTCCCTCCAACGAGCTCGCTTCCCGACCTATACCTCCGGAAAACGTGTCAGGGAGCATGCCAGGAGTGTGGGTTGAAGTCCTCGGAGCACGAGACCCGAAGATCGAAAGACTTATGACCAATACGGAGCAAAGGGAAGAAACCGTCGGGGGACCGCTTTTTACCCCAGGACGAGAAAACTGAGTCCGGGGCATTCCCGCTCGCGTTTTCTTGGGACGAGCACCGGAAGTCCTCGAGCTCAGCCCGTTTCCTTCGCTGCAAGTGCATTTCCAGTGGTTTCTGACACCGGACGAGCGTTCGCCACTCGTTGGAAGCTTCGGCCATCTTTTGGACCGTTTTGGGTCGCACCACAGTTCTCCATCCAACGAGCTCGCTTCCCGACCTATACCTCCGGAAAACGTGTCAGGGAGCATGCCAGGAGTGTGGGTTGAAGTCCTCGGAGCACGAGACCCGAAGATCGGAAGACTTATGACCAATACGGAGCAAAGGGAAGAAACCGTCGGGGGACCGCTTTTTACCCCAGGACGAGAAAACTGAGTCCGGGGCATTCCCGCTCGCGTTTTCTTGGGACGAGCACCGGAAGTCCTCGAGCTCAGCCCGTTTCCTTCGCTGCAAGTGCATTTCCAGTGGTTTCTGACACCGGACGAACGTTCGCCACTCGTTGGAAGCTTCGGCCATCTTTTGGACCGTTTTGGGTCGCACCACAGTTCTCCCTCCAAGGAGCTCGCTTCCCGACCTATACCTCCGGAAAACGTGTCAGGGAGCATGCCAGGAGTGTGGGTTGAAGTCCTCGGAGCACGAGACCCGAAGATCGGAAGACTTATGACCAATACGGAGCAAAGGGAAGAAACCGTCGGGGGACCGCTTTTTACCCCAAGACGAGAAAACTGAGTCCGGGGCATTCCCGCTCGCGTTTTCTTGGGACGAGCACCGGAAGTCCTCGAGCTCAGCCCGTTTCCTTCGCTGCAAGTGCATTTCCAGTGGTTTCTGACACCGGACGAGCGTTCGCCACTCGTTGGAAGCTTCGGCCATCTTTTGGACCGTTTTGGGTCGCACCACAGTTCTCCCTCCAACGAGCTCGCTTCCCGACCTATACCTCCGGAAAACGTGTCAGGGAGCATGCCAGGAGTGTGGGTTGAAGTCCTCGGAGCTCGAGACCCGAAGATCGAAAGACTTATGACCAATACGGAGCAAAGGGAAGAAACCGTCGGGGGAGCGCTTTTTACCCCATGACGAGAAAACTGAGTCCGGGGCATTCCCGCTCGCGTTTTCTTGGGACGAGCACCGGAAGTCCTCGAGCTCAGCCTGTTTCCTTCGCTGCAAGTGCATTTCCAGTGGTTTCTGACACCGGACGAGCGTTCGCCACTCGTTGGAAGCTTCGGCCATCTTTTGGACCGTTTTGGGTCGCACCACAGTTCTCCCTCCAACGAGCTCGCTTCCCGACCTATACCTCCGGAAAACGTGTCAGGGAGCATGCCAGGAGTGTGGGTTGAAGTCCTCGGAGCACGAGACCCGAAGATCGAAAGACTTATGACCAATACGGAGCAAAGGGAAGAAACCGTCGGGGGACCGCTTTTTACCCCAGGACGAGGAAACTGAGTCCGGGGCATTCCCGCTCGCGTTTTCTTGGGACGAGCACCGGAAGTCCTCGAGCTCAGCCCGTTTCCTTCGCTGCAAGTGCATTTCCAGTGGTTTCTGACACCGGACGAGCGTTCGCCACTCGTTGGAAACTTCGGCCATCTTTTGGACCGTTTTGGGTCGCACCACAGTTCTCCCTCCAACGAGCTCGCTTCCCGACCTATACCTCCGGAAAACGTGTCAGGGAGCATGCCAGGAGTGTGGGTTGAAGTCCTCGGAGCACGAGACCCGAAGATCGAAAGACTTATGACCAATACGGAGCAAAGGGAAGAAACCGTCGGGGGACCGCTTTTTACCCCAGGACGAGAAAACTGAGTCCGGGGCATTCCCGCTCGCGTTTTCTTGGGACGAGCACCGGAAGTCCTCGAGCTCAGCCCGTTTCCTTCGCTGCAAGTGCATTTCCAGTGGTTTCTGACACCGGACGAGCGTTCGCCACTCGTTGGAAGCTTCGGCCATCTTTTGGACCGTTTTGGGTCGCACCACAGTTCTCCATCCAACGAGCTCGCTTCCCGACCTATACCTCCGGAAAACGTGTCAGGGAGCATGCCAGGAGTGTGGGTTAAAGTCCTCGGAGCACGAGACCCGAAGATCGAAAGACTTATGACCAATACGGAGCAAAGGGAAGAAACCGTCGGGGGACCGCTTTTTACCCCAGGACGAGAAAACTGAGTCCGGGGCATTCCCGCTCGCGTTTTCTTGGGACGAGCACCGGAAGTCCTCGAGCTCAGCCCGTTTCCTTCGCTGCAAGTGCATTTCCAGTGGTTTCTGACACCGGACGAGCGTTCGCCACTCGTTGGAAGCTTCGGCCATCTTTTAGACCGTTTTGGGTCGCACCACAGTTCTCCCTCCAACGAGCTCGCTTCCCGACCTATACCTCCGGAAAACGTGTCAGGGAGCATGCCAGGAGTGTGGGTTGAAGTCCTCGGAGCACGAGACCCGAAGATCGAAAGACTTATGACCAATACGGAGCAAAGGGAAGAAACCGTCGGGGGACCGCTTTTTACCCCAGGACGAGAAAACTGAGTCCGGGGCATTCCCGCTCGCGTTTTCTTGGGACGAGCACCGGAAGTCCTCGAGCTCAGCCCGTTTCCTTCGCTGCAAGTGCATTTCCAGTGGTTTCTGACACCGGACGAGCGTTCGCCACTCGTTGGAAGCTTCGGCCATCTTTTGGACCGTTTTGGGTCGCACCACAGTTCTCCATCCAACGAGCTCGCTTCCCGACCTATACCTCCGGAAAACGTGTCAGGGAGCATGCCAGGAGTGTGGGTTGAAGTCCTCGGAGCACGAGACCCGAAGATCGGAAGACTTATGACCAATACGGAGCAAAGGGAAGAAACCGTCGGGGGACCGCTTTTTACCCCAGGACGAGAAAACTGAGTCCGGGGCATTCCCGCTCGCGTTTTCTTGGGACGAGCACCGGAAGTCCTCGAGCTCAGCCCGTTTCCTTCGCTGCAAGTGCATTTCCAGTGGTTTCTGACACCGGACGAACGTTCGCCACTCGTTGGAAGCTTCGGCCATCTTTTGGACCGTTTTGGGTCGCACCACAGTTCTCCCTCCAAGGAGCTCGCTTCCCGACCTATACCTCCGGAAAACGTGTCAGAGAGCATGCCAGGAGTGTGGGTTGAAGTCCTCGGAGCACGAGACCCGAAGATCGGAAGACTTATGACCAATACGGAGCAAAGGGAAGAAACCGTCGGGGGACCGCTTTTTACCCCAAGACGAGAAAACTGAGTCCGGGGCATTCCCGCTCGCGTTTTCTTGGGACGAGCACCGGAAGTCCTCGAGCTCAGCCCGTTTCCTTCGCTGCAAGTGCATTTCCAGTGGTTTCTGACACCGGACGAGCGTTCGCCACTCGTTGGAAGCTTCGGCCATCTTTTGGACCGTTTTGGGTCGCACCACAGTTCTCCCTCCAACGAGCTCGCTTCCCGACCTATACCTCCGGAAAACGTGTCAGGGAGCATGCCAGGAGTGTGGGTTGAAGTCCTCGGAGCTCGAGACCCGAAGATCGAAAGACTTATGACCAATACGGAGCAAAGGGAAGAAACCGTCGGGGGAGCGCTTTTTACCCCATGACGAGAAAACTGAGTCCGGGGCATTCCCGCTCGCCTTTTCTTGGGACGAGCACCGGAAGTCCTCGAGCTCAGCCTGTTTCCTTCGCTGCAAGTGCATTTCCAGTGGTTTCTGACACCGGACGAGCGTTCGCCACTCGTTGGAAGCTTCGGCCATCTTTTGGACCGTTTTGGGTCGCACCACAGTTCTCCCTCCAACGAGCTCGCTTCCCGACCTATACCTCCGGAAAACGTGTCAGGGAGCATGCCAGGAGTGTGGGTTGAAGTCCTCGGAGCACGAGACCCGAAGATCGAAAGACTTATGACCAATACGGAGCAAAGGGAAGAAACCGTCGGGGGACCGCTTTTTACCCCAGGACGAGGAAACTGAGTCCGGGGCATTCCCGCTCGCGTTTTCTTGGGACGAGCACCGGAAGTCCTCGAGCTCAGCCCGTTTCCTTCGCTGCAAGTGCATTTCCAGTGGTTTCTGACACCGGACGAGCGTTCGCCACTCGTTGGAAACTTCGGCCATCTTTTGGACCGTTTTGGGTCGCACCACAGTTCTCCCTCCAACGAGCTCGCTTCCCGACCTATACCTCCGGAAAACGTGTCAGGGAGCATGCCAGGAGTGTGGGTTGAAGTCCTCGGAGCACGAGACCCGAAGATCGAAAGACTTATGACCAATACGGAGCAAAGGGAAGAAACCGTCGGGGGACCGCTTTTTACCCCAGGACGAGAAAACTGAGTCCGGGGCATTCCCGCTCGCGTTTTCTTGGGACGAGCACCGGAAGTCCTCGAGCTCAGCCCGTTTCCTTCGCTGCAAGTGCATTTCCAGTGGTTTCTGACACCGGACGAGCGTTCGCCACTCGTTGGAAGCTTCGGCCATCTTTTGGACCGTTTTGGGTCGCACCACAGTTCTCCATCCAACGAGCTCGCTTCCCGACCTATACCTCCGGAAAACGTGTCAGGGAGCATGCCAGGAGTGTGGGTTGAAGTCCTCGGAGCACGAGACCCGAAGATCGAAAGACTTATGACCAATACGGAGCAAAGGGAAGAAACCGTCGGGGGACCGCTTTTTACCCCAGGACGAGAAAACTGAGTCCGGGGCATTCCCGCTCGCGTTTTCTTGGGACGAGCACCGGAAGTCCTCGAGCTCAGCCCGTTTCCTTCGCTGCAAGTGCATTTCCAGTGGTTTCTGACACCGGACGAGCGTTCGCCACTCGTTGGAAGCTTCGGCCATCTTTTAGACCGTTTTGGGTCGCACCACAGTTCTCCCTCCAACGAGCTCGCTTCCCGACCTATACCTCCGGAAAACGTGTCAGGGAGCATGCCAGGAGTGTGGGTTGAAGTCCTCGGAGCACGAGACCCGAAGATCGAAAGACTTATGACCAATACGGAGCAAAGGGAAGAAACCGTCGGGGGACCGCTTTTTACCCCAGGACGAGAAAACTGAGTCCGGGGCATTCCCGCTCGCGTTTTCTTGGGACGAGCACCGGAAGTCCTCGAGCTCAGCCCGTTTCCTTTGCTGCAAGTGCATTTCCAGTGGTTTCTGACACCGGACGAGCGTTCGCCACTCGTTGGAAGCTTCGGCCATCTTTTGGACCGTTTTGGGTCGCACCACAGTTCTCCCTCCAAGGAGCTCGCTTCCCGACCTATACCTCCGGAAAACGTGTCAGGGAGCATGCCAGGAGTGTGGGTTGAAGTCCTCGGAGCACGAGACCCGAAGATCGGAAGACTTATGACCAATACGGAGCAAAGGGAAGAAACCGTCGGGGGACCGCTTTTTACCCCAGGACGAGAAAACTGAGTCCGGGGCATTCCCGCTTCCGTTTTCTTGGGACGAGCACCGGAAGTCCTCGAGCTCAGCCCGTTTCCTTCGCTGCAAGTGCATTTCCAGTGGTTTCTGACACCGGACGAGCGTTCGCCACTCGTTGGAAGCTTCGGCCATCTTTTGGACCGTTTTGGGTCGCACCACAGTTCTCCCTCCAAGGAGCTCGCTTCCCGACCTATACCTCCGGAAAACGTGTCAGGGAGCATGCCAGGAGTGTGGGTTGAAGACCTCGGAGCACGAGACCCGAAGATCGGAAGACTTATGACCAATACGGAGCAAAGGGAAGAAACCGTCGGGGGACCGCTTTTTACCCCAGGACGAGAAAACTGAGTCCGGGGCATTCCCGCTCGCGTTTTCTTGGGACGAGCACCGGAAGTCCTCGAGCTCAGCCCGTTTCCTTCGCTGCAAATGCATTTCCAGTGGTTTCTGACACCGGACGAGCGTTCGCCACTCGTTGGAAGCTTCGGCCATCTTTTGGACCGTTTTGGGTCGCACCACAGTTCTCCCTCCAACGAGCTCGCTTCCCGACCTATACCTCCGGAAAACGTGTCAGGGAGCATGCCAGGAGTGTGGGTTGAAGTCCTCGGAGCACGAGACCCGAAGATCGAAAGACTTATGACCAATACGGAGCAAAGGGAAGAAACCGTCGCGGGACCGCTTTTTACCCCAGGATGAGAAAACTGAGTCCGGGGCATTCCCGCTCGCGTTTTCTTGGGACGAGCACCGGAAGTCCTCGAGCTCAGCCCGTTTCCTTCGCTGCAAGTGCATTTCCAGTGGTTTCTGACACCGGACGAGCGTTCGCCACTCGTTGGAAGCTTCGGCCATCTTTTGGACCGTTTTGGGTCGCACCACAGTTCTCCCTCCAACGAGCTCGCTTCCCGACCTATACCTCCGGAAAACGTGTCAGGGAGCATGCCAGGAGTGTGGGTTGAAGTCCTCGGAGCACGAGACCCGAAGATCGAAAGACTTATGACCAATACGGAGCAAAGGGAAGAAACCGTCGGGGGACCGCTTTTTACCCCAGGACGAGGAAACTGAGTCCGGGGCATTCCCGCTCGCGTTTTCTTGGGACGAGCACCGGAAGTCCTCGAGCTCAGCCCGTTTCCTTCGCTGCAAGTGCATTTCCAGTGGTTTCTGACACCGGACGAGCGTTCGCCACTCGTTGGAAACTTCGGCCATCTTCGTTTTGGGTCGCACCACAGTTCTCCCTCCAACGAGCTCGCTTCCCGACCTATACCTCCGGAAAACGTGTCAGGGAGCATGCCAGGAGTGTGGGTTGAAGTCCTCGGAGCACGAGACCCGAAGATCGAAAGACTTATGACCAATACGGAGCAAAGGGAAGAAACCGTCGGGGGACCGCTTTTTACCCCAGGACGAGAAAACTGAGTCCGGGGCATTCCCGCTCGCGTTTTCTTGGGACGAGCACCGGAAGTCCTCGAGCTCAGCCCGTTTCCTTCGCTGCAAGTGCATTTCCAGTGGTTTCTGACACCGGACGAGCGTTCGCCACTCGTTGGAAGCTTCGGCCATCTTTTGGACCGTTTTGGGTCGCACCACAGTTCTCCCTCCAACGAGCTCGCTTCCCGACCTATACCTCCGGAAAACGTGTCAGGGAGCATGCCAGGAGTGTGGGTTGAAGTCCTCGGAGCACGAGACCCGAAGATCGAAAGACTTATGACCAATACGGAGCAAAGGGAAGAATACGTCGGGGGACCGCTTTTTACCCCAGGACGAGAAAACTGAGTCCGGGGCATTCCCGCTCGCGTTTTCTTGGGACGAGCACCGGAAGTCCTCGAGCTCAGCCCGTTTCCTTCGCTGCAAGTGCATTTCCAGTGGTTTCTGACACCGGACGAGCGTTCGCCACTCGTTGGAAGCTTCGGCCATCTTTTAGACCGTTTTGGGTCGCACCACAGTTCTCCCTCCAACGAGCTCGCTTCCCGACCTATACCTCCGGAAAACGTGTCAGGGAGCATGCCAGGAGTGTGGGTTGAAGTCCTCGGAGCACGAGACCCGAAGATCGAAAGACTTATGACCAATACGGAGCAAAGGGAAGAAACCGTCGGGGGACCGCTTTTTACCCCAGGACGAGAAAACTGAGTCCGGGGCATTCCCGCTCGCGTTTTCTTGGGACGAGCACCGGAAGTCCTCGAGCTCAGCCCGTTTCCTTCGCTGCAAGTGCATTTCCAGTGGTTTCTGACACCGGACGAGCGTTCGCCACTCGTTGGAAGCTTCGGCCATCTTTAGGACCGTTTTGTGTCGCACCACAGTTCTCCCTCCAAGGAGCTCGCTTCCCGACCTATACCTCCGGAAAACGTGTCAGGGAGCATGCCAGGAGTGTGGGTTGAAGTCCTCGGAGCACGAGACCCGAAGATCGGAAGACTTATGACCAATACGGAGCAAAGGGAAGAAACCGTCGGGGGACCGCTTTTTACCCCAGGACGAGAAAACTGAGTCCGGGGCATTCCCGCTCGCGTTTTCTTGGGACGAGCACTGGAAGTCCTCGAGCTCAGCCCGTTTCCTTCGCTGCAAATGCATTTCCAGTGGTTTCTGACACCGGACGAGCGTTCGCCACTCGTTGGAAGCTTCGGCCATCTTTTGGACCGTTTTGGGTCGCACCACAGTTCTCCCTCCAACGAGCTCGCTTCCCGACCTATACCTCCGGAAAACGTGTCAGGGAGCATGCCAGGAGTGTGGGTTGAAGTCCTCGGAGCACGAGACCCGAAGATCGAAAGACTTATGACCAATACGGAGCAAAGGGAAGAAACCGTCGGGGGACCGCTTTTTACCCCAGGAGGAGAAAACTGAGTCCGGGGCATTCCCGCTCGCGTTTTCTTGGGACGAGCACCGGACGTCCTCGAGCTCAGCCCGTTTCCTTCGCTGCAAGTGCATTTCCAGTGGTTTCTGACACCGGACGAGCGTTCGCCACTCGTTGGAAGCTTCGGCCATCTTTTGGACCGTTTTGGGTCGCACCACAGTTCTCCCTCCAACGAGCTCGCTTCCCGACCTATACCTCCGGAAAACGTGTCAGGGAGCATGCCAGGAGTGTGGGTTGAAGTCCTCGGAGCACGAGACCCGAAGATCGAAAGACTTATGACCAATACGGAGCAAAGGGAAGAAACCGTCGGGGGACCGCTTTTTACCCCAGACGAGAAAACTGAGTCCGGGGCATTCCCGCTCGCGTTTTCTTGGGACGAGCACCGGAAGTCCTCGAGCTCAGCCCGTTTCCTTCGCTGCAAGTGCATTTCCAGTGGTTTCTGACACCGGACGAGCGTTCGCCACTCGTTGGAAACTTCGGCCATCTTTTGGACCGTTTTGGGTCGCACCACAGTTCTCCCTCCAACGAGCTCGCTTCCCGACCTATACCTCCGGAAAACGTGTCAGGGAGCATGCCAGGAGTGTGGGTTGAAGTCCTCGGAGCACGAGACCCGAAGATCGAAAGACTTATGACCAATACGGAGCAAAGGGAAGAAACCGTCGGGGGACCGCTTTTTACCCCAGGACGAGGAAACTGAGTCCGGGGCATTCCCGCTCGCGTTTTCTTGGGACGAGCACCGGAAGTCCTCGAGCTCAGCCCGTTTCCTTCGCTGCAAGTGCATTTCCAGTGGTTTCTGACACCGGACGAGCGTTCGCCACTCGTTGGAAACTTCGGCCATCTTTTGGACCGTTTTGGGTCGCACCACAGTTCTCCCTCCAACGAGCTCGCTTCCCGACCTATACCTCCGGAAAACGTGTCAGGGAGCATGCCAGGAGTGTGGGTTGAAGTCCTCGGAGCACGAGACCCGAAGATCGAAAGACTTATGACCAATACGGAGCAAAGGGAAGAAACCGTCGGGGGACCGCTTTTTACCCCAGGACGAGGAAACTGAGTCCGGGGCATTCCCGCTCGCGTTTTCTTGGGACGAGCACCGGAAGTCTTCGAGCTCAGCCCGTTTCCTTCGCTGCAAGTGCATTTCCAGTGGTTTCTGACACCGGACGAGCGTTCGCCACTCGTTGGAAGCTTCGGCCATCTTTTGGACCGTTTTGGGTCGCACCACAGTTCTCCCTCAAACGAGCTCGCTTCCCGACCTATACCTCCGGAAAACGTGTCAGGGAGCATGCCAGGAGTGTGGGTTGAAGTCCTCGGAGCACAAGACCCGAAGATCGAAAGACTTATGACCAATACGGAGCAAAGGGAAGAAACCGTCGGGGGACCGCTTTTTACCCCAGGACGAGAAAACTGAGTCCGGGGCATTCCCGCTCGCGTTTTCTTGGGACGAGCACCGGAAGTCCTCGAGCTCAGCCCGTTTCCTTCGCTGCAAGTGCATTTCCAGTGGTTTCTGACACCGGACGAGCGTTCGCCACTCGTTGGAAGCTTCGGCCATCTTTTGGACCGTTTTGGGTCGCACCACAGTTCTCCCTCCAACGAGCTCGCTTCCCGACCTATACCTCCGGAAAACGTGTCAGGGAGCATGCCAGGAGTGTGGGTTGAAGTCCTCGGAGCACGAGACCCGAAGATCGAAAGACTTATGACCAATACGGAGCAAAGGGAAGAAACCGTCGGGGGACCGCTTTTTACCCCAGACGAGAAAACTGAGTCCGGGGCATTCCCGCTCGCGTTTTCTTGGGACGAGCACCGGAA
Organism: Cucumis melo; assembly: GCF_025177605.1. Lineage (NCBI taxonomy): Eukaryota > Viridiplantae > Streptophyta > Magnoliopsida > Cucurbitales > Cucurbitaceae > Cucumis > Cucumis melo. The sequence goes on along the minus strand of NC_066863.1, from coordinate 20,657,298 downwards.
GTCCTCGAGCTCAGCCCGTTTCCTTCGCTGCAAGTGCATTTCCAGTGGTTTCTGACACCGAACGAGCGTTCGCCACTCGTTGGAAACTTCGGCCATCTTTTGGACCGTTTTGGGTCGCACCACAGTTCTCCCTCCAACGAGCTCGCTTCCCGACCTATACCTCCGGAAAACGTGTCAGGGAGCATGCCAGGAGTGTGGGTTGAAGTCCTCGGAGCACGAGACCCGAAGATCGAAAGACTTATGACCAATACGGAGCAAAGGGAAGAAACCGTCGGGGGACCGCTTTTTACCCCAGGACGAGGAAACTGAGTCCGGGGCATTCCCGCTCGCGTTTTCTTGGGACGAGCACCGGAAGTCCTCGAGCTCAGCCCGTTTCCTTCGCTGCAAGTGCATTTCCAGTGGTTTCTGACACCGGACGAGCGTTCGCCACTCGTTGGAAGCTTCGGCCATCTTTTGGACCGTTTTGGGTCGCACCACAGTTCTCCCTCCAACGAGCTCGCTTCCCGACCTATACCTCCGGAAAACGTGTCAGGGAGCATGCCAGGAGTGTGGGTTAAAGTCCTCGGAGCACGAGACCCGAAGATCGAAAGACTTATGACCAATACGGAGCAAAGGGAAGAAACCGCCGGGGGACCGCTTTTTACCCCAGGACGAGAAAACTGAGTCCGGGGCATTCCCGCTCGCGTTTTCTTGGGACGAGCACCGGAAGTCCTCGAGCTCAGCCCGTTTCCTTCGCTGCAAGTGCATTTCCAGTGGTTTCTGACACCGGACGAGCGTTCGCCACTCGTTGGAAACTTCGGCCATCTTTTGGACCGTTTTGGGTCGCACCACAGTTCTCCCTCCAACGAGCTCGCTTCCCGACCTATACCTCCGGAAAACGTGTCAGGGAGCATGCCAGGAGTGTGGGTTGAAGTCCTCGGAGCACGAGACCCGAAGATCGAAAGACTTATGACCAATACGGAGCAAAGGGAAGAAACCGTCGGGGGACCGCTTTTTACCCCAGGACGAGGAAACTGAGTCCGGGGCATTCCCGCTCGCGTTTTCTTGGGACGAGCACCGGAAGTCCTCGAGCTCAGCCCGTTTCCTTCGCTGCAAGTGCATTTCCAGTGGTTTCTGACACCGGACGAGCGTTCGCCACTCGTTGGAAGCTTCGGCCATCTTTTGGACCGTTTTGGGTCGCACCACAGTTCTCCCTCCAACGAGCTCGCTTCCCGACCTATACCTCCGGAAAACGTGTCAGGGAGCATGCCAGGAGTGTGGGTTGAAGTCCTCGGAGCACAAGACCCGAAGATCGAAAGACTTATGACCAATACGGAGCAAAGGGAAGAAACCGTCGGGGGACCGCTTTTTACCCCAGGACGAGAAAACTGAGTCCGGGGCATTCCCGCTCGCGTTTTCTTGGGACGAGCACCGGAAGTCCTCGAGCTCAGCCCGTTTCCTTCGCTGCAAGTGCATTTCCAGTGGTTTCTGACACCGGACGAGCGTTCGCCACTCGTTGGAAGCTTCGGCCATCTTTTGGACCGTTTTGGGTCGCACCACAGTTCTCCCTCCAACGAGCTCGCTTCCCGACCTATACCTCCGGAAAACGTGTCAGGGAGCATGCCAGGAGTGTGGGTTGAAGTCCTCGGAGCACGAGACCCGAAGATCGAAAGACTTATGACCAATACGGAGCAAAGGGAAGAAACCGTCGGGGGACCGCTTTTTACCCCAGACGAGAAAACTGAGTCCGGGGCATTCCCGCTCGCGTTTTCTTGGGACGAGCACCGGAAGTCCTCGAGCTCAGCCCGTTTCCTTCGCTGCAAGTGCATTTCCAGTGGTTTCTGACACCGAACGAGCGTTCGCCACTCGTTGGAAACTTCGGCCATCTTTTGGACCGTTTTGGGTCGCACCACAGTTCTCCCTCCAACGAGCTCGCTTCCCGACCTATACCTCCGGAAAACGTGTCAGGGAGCATGCCAGGAGTGTGGGTTGAAGTCCTCGGAGCACGAGACCCGAAGATCGAAAGACTTATGACCAATACGGAGCAAAGGGAAGAAACCGTCGGGGGACCGCTTTTTACCCCAGGACGAGGAAACTGAGTCCGGGGCATTCCCGCTCGCGTTTTCTTGGGACGAGCACCGGAAGTCCTCGAGCTCAGCCCGTTTCCTTCGCTGCAAGTGCATTTCCAGTGGTTTCTGACACCGGACAAGCGTTCGCCACTCGTTGGAAGCTTCGGCCATCTTTTGGACCGTTTTGGGTCGCACCACAGTTCTCCCTCCAACGAGCTCGCTTCCCGACCTATACCTCCGGAAAACGTGTCAGGGAGCATGCCAGGAGTGTGGGTTGAAGTCCTCGGAGCACGAGACCCGAAGATCGAAAGACTTATGACCAATACGGAGCAAAGGGAAGAAACCGTCGGGGGACCGCTTTTTACCCCAGGACGAGAAAACTGAGTCCGGGGCATTCCCGCTCGCGTTTTCTTGGGACGAGCACCGGAAGTCCTCGAGCTCAGCCCGTTTCCTTCGCTGCAAGTGCATTTCCAGTGGTTTCTGACACCGGACGAGCGTTCGCCACTCGTTGGAAGCTTCGGCCATCTTTTGGACCGTTTTGGGTCGCACCACAGTTCTCCCTCCAACGAGCTCGCTTCCCGACCTATACCTCCGGAAAACGTGTCAGGGAGCATGCCAGGAGTGTGGGTTGAAGTCCTCGGAGCACGAGACCCGAAGATCGAAAGACTTATGACCAATACGGAGCAAAGGGAAGAAACCGTCGGGGGACCGCTTTTTACCCCAGGACGAGAAAACTGAGTCCGGGGCATTCCCGCTCGCGTTTTCTTGGGACGAGCACCGGAAGTCCTCGAGCTCAGCCCGTTTCCTTCGCTGCAAGTGCATTTCCAGTGGTTTCTGACACCGGACGAGCGTTCGCCACTCGTTGGAAGCTTCGGCCATCTTTTGGACCGTTTTGGGTCGCACCACAGTTCTCCCTCCAACGAGCTCGCTTCCCGACCTATACCTCCGGAAAACGTGTCAGGGAGCATGCCAGGAGTGTGGGTTGAAGTCCTCGGAGCACGAGACCCGAAGATCGAAAGACTTATGACCAATACGGAGCAAAGGGAAGAAACCGTCGGGGGACCGCTTTTTACCCCAGGACGAGAAAACTGAGTCCGGGGCATTCCCGCTCGCGTTTTCTTGGGACGAGCACCGGAAGTCCTCGAGCTCAGCCCGTTTCCTTCGCTGCAAGTGCATTTCCAGTGGTTTCTGACACCGGACGAGCGTTCGCCACTCGTTGGAAGCTTCGGCCATCTTTTGGACCGTTTTGGGTCGCACCACAGTTCTCCCTCCAACGAGCTCGCTTCCCGACCTATACCTCTGGAAAACGTGTCAGGGAGCATGCCAGGAGTGTGGGTTGAAGTCCTCGGAGCACGAGACCCGAAGATCGAAAGACTTATGACCAATACGGAGCAAAGGGAAGAAACCGTCGGGGGACCGCTTTTTACCCCAGGACGAGAAAACTGAGTCCGGGGCATTCCCGCTCGCGTTTTCTTGGGACGAGCACCGGAAGTCCTCGAGCTCAGCCCGTTTCCTTCGCTGCAAGTGCATTTCCAGTGGTTTCTGACACCGGACGAGCGTTCGCCACTCGTTGGAAGCTTCGGCCATCTTTTGGACCGTTTTGGGTCGCACCACAGTTCTCCCTCCAACGAGGTCGCTTCCCGACCTATACCTCCGGAAAACGTGTCAGGGAGCATGCCAGGAGTGTGGGTTGAAGTCCTCGGAGCACGAGACCCGAAGATCGAAAGACTTATGACCAATACGGAGCAAAGGGAAGAAACCGTCGGGGGACCGCTTTTTACCCCAGGACGAGAAAACTGAGTCCGGGGCATTCCCGCTCGCGTTTTCTTGGGACGAGCACCGGAAGTCCTCGAGCTCAGCCCGTTTCCTTCGCTGCAAGTGCATTTCCAGTGGTTTCTGACACCGGACGAGCGTTCGCCACTCGTTGGAAGCTTCGGCCATCTTTTGGACCGTTTTGGGTCGCACCACAGTTCTCCCTCCAACGAGCTCGCTTCCCGACCTATACCTCCGGAAAACGTGTCAGGGAGCATGCCAGGAGTGTGGGTTGAAGTCCTCGGAGCACGAGACCCGAAGATCGAAAGACTTATGACCAATACGGAGCAAAGGGAAGAAACCGTCGGGGGACCGCTTTTTACCCCAGGACGAGAAAACTGAGTCCGGGGCATTCCCGCTCGCGTTTTCTTGAGACGAGCACCGGAAGTCCTCGAGCTCAGCCCGTTTTCTTCGCTGCAAGTGCATTTCCAGTGGTTTCTGACACCAGACGAGCGTTCGCCACTCGTTGGAAGCTTCGGCCATCTTTTGGACCGTTTTGGGTCGCACCACAGTTCTCCCTCCAACGAGCTCGCTTCCCGACCTATACCTCCGGAAAACGTGTCAGGGAGCATGCCAGGAGTGTGGGTTGAAGTCCTCGGAGCACGAGACCCGAAGATCGAAAGACTTATGACCAATACGGAGCAAAGGGAAGAAACCGTCGGGGGACCGCTTTTTACCCCAGGACGAGAAAACTGAGTCCGGGGCATTCCCGCTCGCGTTTTCTTGGGACGAGCACCGGAAGTCCTCGAGCTCAGCCCGTTTCCTTTGCTGCAAGTGCATTTCCAGTGGTTTCTGACACCGGACGAGCGTTCGCCACTCGTTGGAAGCTTCGGCCATCTTTTGGACCGTTTTGGGTCGCACCACAGTTCTCCCTCCAACGAGCTCGCTTCCCGACCTATACCTCCGGAAAACGTGTCAGGGAGCATGCCAGGAGTGTGGGTTGAAGTCCTCGGAGCACGAGACCCGAAGATCGAAAGACTTATGACCAATACGGAGCAAAGGGAAGAAACCGTCAGGGGACCGCTTTTTACCCCAGGACGAGAAAACTGAGTCCGGGGCATTCCCGCTCGCGTTTTCTTGGGACGAGCACCGGAAGTCCTCGAGCTCAGCCTGTTTCCTTCGCTGCAAGTGCATTTCCAGTGGTTTCTGACACCGGACGAGCGTTCGCCACTCGTTGGAAGCTTCGGCCATCTTTTGGACCGTTTTGGGTCGCACCACAGTTCTCCCTCCAACGAGCTCGCTTCCCGACCTATACCTCCGGAAAACGTGTCAGGGAGCATGCCAGGAGTGTGGGTTGAAGTCCTCGGAGCACGAGACCCGAAGATCGAAAGACTTATGACCAATACGGAGCAAAGGGAAGAAACCGTCGGGGGACCGCTTTTTACCCCAGGACGAGAAAACTGAGTCCGGGGCATTCCCGCTCGCGTTTTCTTGGGACGAGCACCGGAAGTCCTCGAGCTCAGCCCGTTTCCTTCGCTGCAAGTGCATTTCCAGTGGTTTCTGACACCGGACGAGCGTTCGCCACTCGTTGGAAGCTTCGGCCATCTTTTGGACCGTTTTGGGTCGCACCACAGTTCTCCCTCCAACGAGCTCGCTTCCCGACCTATACCTCCGGAAAACGTGTCAGGGAGCATGCCAGGAGTGTGGGTTGAAGTCCTCGGAGCACGAGACCCGAAGATCGAAAGACTTATGACCAATACGGAGCAAAGGGAAGAAACCGTCGGGCGACCGCTTTTCACCCCAGGACGAGAAAACTGAGTGCGGGGCATTCCCGCTCGCGTTTTCTTGGGACGAGCACCGGAAGTCCTGGAGCTCAGCCCGTTTCCTTCGCTGCAAGTGCATTTCCAGTGGTTTCTGACACCGGACGAGCGTTCGCCACTCGTTGGAAGCTTCGGCCATCTTTTGGACCGTTTTGGGTCGCACCACAGTTCTCCCTCCAACGAGCTCGCTTCCCGACCTATACCTCCGGAAAACGTGTTAGGGAGCATACCAGGAGTGTGGGTTGAAGTCCTCGGAGCACGAGACCCGAAGATCGAAAGACTTATGACCAATACGGAGCAAAGGGAAGAAACCGTCGGGGGACCGCTTTTTACCCCAGGACGAGAAAACTGAGTCCGGGGCATTCCCGCTCGCGTTTTCTTGGGACGAGCACCGGAAGTCCTCGAGCTCAGCCCGTTTCCTTCGCTGCAAGTGCATTTCCAGTGGTTTCTGACACCGGACGAGCGTTCGCCACTCGTTGGAAGCTTCGGCCATCTTTTGGACCGTTTTGGGTCGCACCACAGTTCTCCCTCCAACGAGCTCGCTTCCCGACCTATACCTCCGGAAAACGTGTCAGGGAGCATGCCAGGAGTGTGGGTTGAAGTCCTCGGAGCACGAGACCCGAAGATCGAAAGACTTATGACCAATACGGAGCAAAGGGAAGAAACCGTCGGGGGACCGCTTTTTACCCCAGGACGAGAAAACTGAGTCCGGGGCATTCCCGCTCGCGTTTTCTTGGGACGAGCACCGGAAGTCCTCGAGCTCAGCCCGTTTCCTTCGCTGCAAGTGCATTTCCAGTGGTTTCTGACACCGGACGAGCGTTCGCCACTCGTTGGAAGCTTCGGCCATCTTTTGGACCGTTTTGGGTCGCACCACAGTTCTCCCTCCAACGAGCTCGCTTCCCGACCTATACCTCCGGAAAACGTGTCAGGGAGCATGCCAGGAGTGTGGGTTGAAGTCCTCGGAGCACGAGACCCGAAGATCGAAAGACTTATGACCAATACGGAGCAAAGGGAAGAAACCGTCGGGGGACCGCTTTTTACCCCAGGACGAGAAAACTGAGTCCGGGGCATTCCCGCTCGCGTTTTCTTGGGACGAGCACCGGAAGTCCTCGAGCTCAGCCCGTTTCCTTTGCTGCAAGTGCATTTCCAGTGGTTTCTGACACCGGACGAGCGTTCGCCACTCGTTGGAAGCTTCGGCCATCTTTTGGACCGTTTTGGGTCGCACCACAGTTCTCCCTCCAACGAGCTCGCTTCCCGACCTATACCTCCGGAAAACGTGTCAGGGAGCATGCCAGGAGTGTGGGTTGAAGTCCTCGGAGCACGAGACCCGAAGATCGAAAGACTTATGACCAATACGGAGCAAAGGGAAGAAACCGTCGGGGGACCGCTTTTTACCCCAGGACGAGAAAACTGAGTTCGGGGCATTCCCGCTCGCGTTTTCTTGGGACGAGCACCGGAAGTCCTCGAGCTCAGCCCGTTTCCTTCGCTGCAAGTGCATTTCCAGTGGTTTCTGACACCGGACGAGCGTTCGCCACTCGTTGGAAGCTTCGGCCATCTTTTGGACCGTTTTGGGTCGCACCACAGTTCTCCCTCCAACGAGCTCGCTTCCCGACCTATACCTCCGGAAAACGTGTCAGGGAGCATGCCAGGAGTGTGGGTTGAAGTCCTCGGAGCACGAGACCCGAAGATCGAAAGACTTATGACCAATACGGAGCAAAGGGAAGAAACCGTCGGGGGACCGCTTTTTACCCCAGGACGAGAAAACTTAGTCCGGGGCATTCCCGCTCTCGTTTTCTTGGGACGAGCACCGGAAGTGCTCGAGCTCAGCCCGTTTCCTTCGCTGCAAGTGCATTTCCAGTGGTTTCTGACACCGGACGAGCGTTCGCCACTCGTTGGAAGCTTCGGCCATCTTTTGGACCGTTTTGGGTCGCACCACAGTTCTCCCTCCAACGAGCTCGCTTCCCGACCTATACCTCCGGAAAACGTGTCAGGGAGCATGCCAGGAGTGTGGGTTGAAGTCCTCGGAGCACGAGACCCGAAGATCGAAAGACTTATGACCAATACGGAGCAAAGGGAAGAAACCGTCGGGGGACCGCTTTTTACCCCAGGACGAGAAAACTGAGTCCGGGGCATTCCCGCTCGCGTTTTCTTGAGACGAGCACCGGAAGTCCTCGAGCTCAGCCCGTTTGCTTCGCTGCAAGTGCATTTCCAGTGGTTTCTGACACCGGACGAGCGTTCGCCACTCGTTGGAAGCTTCGGCCATCTTTTGGACCGTTTTGGGTCGCACCACAGTTCTCCCTCCAACGAGCTCGCTTCCCGACCTATACCTCCGGAAAACGTGTCAGGGAGCATGCCAGGAGTGTGGGTTGAAGTCCTCGGAGCACGAGACCCGAAGATCGAAAGACTTATGACCAATACGGAGCAAAGGGAAGAAACCGTCGGGGGACCGCTTTTTACCCCAGGACGAGAAAACTGAGTCCGGGGCATTCCCGCTCGCGTTTTCTTGGGACGAGCACCGGAAGTCCTCGAGCTCAGCCCGTTTCCTTCGCTGCAAGTGCATTTCCAGTGGTTTCTGACACCGGACGAGCGTTCGCCACTCGTTGGAAGCTTCGGCCATCTTTTGGACCGTTTTGGGTCGCACCACAGTTCTCCCTCCAACGAGCTCGCTTCCCGACCTATACCTCCGGAAAACGTGTCAGGGAGCATGCCAGGAGTGTGGGTTGAAGTCCTCGGAGCACGAGACCCGAAGATCGAAAGACTTATGACCAATACGGAGCAAAGGGAAGAAACCGTCGGGGGACCGCTTTTTACCCCAGGACGAGAAAACTGAGTTCGGGGCATTCCCGCTCGCGTTTTCTTGGGACGAGCACCGGAAGTCCTCGAGCTCAGCTCGTTTCCTTCGCTGCAAGTGCATTTCCAGTGGTTTCTGACACCGGACGAGCGTTCGCCACTCGTTGGAAGCTTCGGCCATCTTTTGGACCGTTTTGGGTCGCACCACAGTTCTCCCTCCAACGAGCTCGCTTCCCGACCTATACCTCCGGAAAACGTGTCAGGGAAATTGCCAGGAGTGTGGGTTGAAGTCCTCGGAGCACGAGACCCGAAGATCGAAAGACTTATGACCAATACGGAGCAAAGGGAAGAAACCGTCGGGGGACCGCTTTTTACCCCAGGACGAGAAAACTGAGTCCGGGGCATTCCCGCTCGCGTTTTCTTGGGACGAGCACCGGAAGTCCTCGAGCTCAGCCCGTTTCCTTTGCTGCAAGTGCATTTCCAGTGGTTTCTGACACCGGACGAGCGTTCGCCACTCGTTGGAAGCTTCGGCCATCTTTTGCACCGTTTTGGGTCGCACCACAGTTCTCCCTCCAACGAGCTCGCTTCCCGACCTATACCTCCGGAAAACGTGTCAGGGAGCATGCCAAGAGTGTGGGTTGAAGTCCTCGGAGCACGAGACCCGAAGATCGAAAGACTTATGACCAATACGGAGCAAAGGGAAGAAACCGTCAGGGGACCGCTTTTTACCCCAGGACGAGAAAACTGAGTCCGGGGCATTCCCGCTCACGTTTTCTTGGGACGAGCACCGGAAGTCCTCGAGCTCAGCCCGTTTCCTTCGCTGCAAGTGCATTTCCAGTGGTTTCTGACACCGGACGAGCGTTCGCCACTCGTTGGAAGCTTCGGCCATCTTTTGGACCGTTTTGGGTCGCACCACAGTTCTCCCTCCAACGAGCTCGCTTCCCGACCTATACCTCCGGAAAACGTGTCAGGGAGCATGCCAGGAGTGTGGGTTGAAGTCCTCGGAGCACGAGACCCGAAGATCGAAAGACTTATGACCAATACGGAGCAAAGGGAAGAAACCGTCGGGGGACCGCTTTTTACCCCAGGACGAGAAAACTGAGTCCGGGGCATTCCCGCTCGCGTTTTCTTGGGACGAGCACCGGAAGTCCTCGAGCTCAGCCCGTTTCCTTTGCTGCAAGTGCATTTCCAGTGGTTTCTGACACCGGACGAGCGTTCGCCACTCGTTGGAAGCTTCGGCCATCTTTTGCACCGTTTTGGGTCGCACCACAGTTCTCCCTCCAACGAGCTCGCTTCCCGACCTATACCTCCGGAAAACGTGTCAGGGAGCATGCCAGGAGTGTGGGTTGAAGTCCTCGGAGCACGAGACCCGAAGATCGAAAGACTTATGACCAATACGGAGCAAAGGGAAGAAACCGTCGGGGGACCGCTTTTTACCCCAGGACGAGAAAACTGAGTCCGGGGCATTCCCGCTCGCGTTTTCTTGGGACGAGCACCGGAAGTCCTCGAGCTCAGCCCGTTTCCTTCGCTGCAAGTGCATTTCCAGTGGTTTCTGACACCGGACGAGCGTTCGCCACTCGTTGGAAGCTTCGGCCATCTTTTGGACCGTTTTGGGTCGCACCACAGTTCTCCCTCCAACGAGTTCGCTTCCCGACCTATACCTCCGGAAAACGTGTCAGGGAGCATGCCAGGAGTGTGGGTTGAAGTCCTCGGAGCACGAGACCCGAAGATCGAAAGACTTATGACCAATACGGAGCAAAGGGAAGAAACCGTCGGGGGACCGCTTTTTACCCCAGGACGAGAAAACTGAGTCCGGGGCATTCCCGCTCGCGTTTTCTTGAGACGAGCACCGGAAGTCCTCGAGCTCAGCCCGTTTGCTTCGCTGCAAGTGCATTTCCAGTGGTTTCTGACACCGGACGAGCGTTCGCCACTCGTTGGAAGCTTCGGCCATCTTTTGGACCGTTTTGGGTCGCACCACAGTTCTCCCTCCAACGAGCTCGCTTCCCGACCTATACCTCCGGAAAACGTGTCAGGGAGCATGCCAAGAGTGTGGGTTGAAGTCCTCGGAGCACGAGACCCGAAGATCGAAAGACTTATGACCAATACGGAGCAAAGGGAAGAAACCGTCGGGGGACCGCTTTTTACCCCAGGACGAGAAAACTGAGTTCGGGGCATTCCCGCTCGCGTTTTCATGGGACGAGCACCGGAAGTCCTCGAGCTCAGCCCGTTTCCTTCGCTGCAAGTGCATTTCCAGTGGTTTCTGACACCGGACGAGCGTTCGCCACTCGTTGGAAGCTTCGGCCATCTTTTGGACCGTTTTGGGTCGCACCACAGTTCTCCCTCCAACGAGCTCGCTTCCCGACCTATACCTCCGGAAAACGTGTCAGGGAGCATGCCAGGAGTGTGGGTTGAAGTCCTCGGAGCACGAGACCCGAAGATCGAAAGACTTATGACCAATACGGAGCAAAGGGAAGAAACCGTCGGGGGACCGCTTTTTACCCCAGGACGAGAAAACTGAGTCCGGGGCATTCCCGCTCGCGTTTTCTTGAGACGAGCACCGGAAGTCCTCGAGCTCAGCCCGTTTGCTTCGCTGCAAGTGCATTTCCAGTGGTTTCTGACACCGGACGAGCGTTCGCCACTCGTTGGAAGCTTCGGCCATCTTTTGGACCGTTTTGGGTCGCACCACAGTTCTCCCTCCAACGAGCTCGCTTCCCGACCTATACCTCCGGAAAACGTGTCAGGGAGCATGCCAGGAGTGTGGGTTGAAGTCCTCGGAGCACGAGACCCGAAGATCGAAAGACTTAGGACCAATACGGAGCAAAGGGAAGAAACCGTCGGGGGACCGCTTTTTACCCCAGGACGAGAAAACTGAGTCCGGGGCATTCCCGCTCGCGTTTTCTTGGGACGAGCACCGGAAGTCCTCGAGCTCAGCCCGTTTCCTTCGCTGCAAGTGCATTTCCAGTGGTTTCTGACACCGGACGAGCGTTCGCCACTCGTTGGAAGCTTCGGCCATCTTTTGGACCGTTTTGGGTCGCACCACAGTTCTCCCTCCAACGAGCTCGCTTCCCGACCTATACCTCCGGAAAACGTGTCAGGGAGCATGCCAGGAGTGTGGGTTGAAGTCCTCGGAGCACGAGACCCGAAGATCGAAAGACTTATGACCAATACGGAGCAAAGGGAAGAAACCGTCGGGGGACCGCTTTTTACCCCAGGACGAGAAAACTGAGTTCGGGGCATTCCCGCTCGCGTTTTCTTGGGACGAGCACCGGAAGTCCTCGAGCTCAGCCCGTTTCCTTTGCTGCAAGTGCATTTCCAGTGGTTTCTGACACCGGACGAGCGTTCGCCACTCGTTGGAAGCTTCGGCCATCTTTTGGACCGTTTTGGGTCGCACCACAGTTCTCCCTCCAACGAGCTCGCTTCCCGACCTATACCTCCGGAAAACGTGTCAGGGAAATTGCCAGGAGTGTGGGTTGAAGTCCTCGGAGCACGAGACCCGAAGATCGAAAGACTTATGACCAATACGGAGCAAAGGGAAGAAACCGTCGGGGGACCGCTTTTTACCCCAGGACGAGAAAACTGAGTCCGGGGCATTCCCGCTCGCGTTTTCTTGGGACGAGCACCGGAAGTCCTCGAGCTCAGCCCGTTTCCTTTGCTGCAAGTGCATTTCCAGTGGTTTCTGACACCGGACGAGCGTTCGCCACTCGTTGGAAGCTTCGGCCATCTTTTGCACCGTTTTGGGTCGCACCACAGTTCTCCCTCCAACGAGCTCGCTTCCCGACCTATACCTCCGGAAAACGTGTCAGGGAGCATGCCAGGAGTGTGGGTTGAAGTCCTCGGAGCACGAGACCCGAAGATCGAAAGACTTATGACCAATACGGAGCAAAGGGAAGAAACCGTCAGGGGACCGCTTTTTACCCCAGGACGAGAAAACTGAGTCCGGGGCATTCCCGCTCGCGTTTTCTTGGGACGAGCACCGGAAGTCCTCGAGTTCAGCCCGTTTCCTTCGCTGCAAGTGCATTTCCAGTGGTTTCTGACACCGGACGAGCGTTCGCCACTCGTTGGAAGCTTCGGCCATCTTTTGGACCGTTTTGGGTCGCACCACAGTTCTCCCTCCAACGAGCTCGCTTCCCGACCTATACCTCCGGAAAACGTGTCAGGGAGCATGCCAGGAGTGTGGGTTGAAGTCCTCGGAGCACGAGACCCGAAGATCGAAAGACTTATGACCAATACGGAGCAAAGGGAAGAAACCGTCGGGGGACCGCTTTTTACCCCAGGACGAGAAAACTGAGTCCGGGGCATTCCCGCTCGCGTTTTCTTGGGACGAGCACCGGAAGTCCTCGAGCTCAGCCCGTTTCCTTCGCTGCAAGTGCATTTCCAGTGGTTTCTGACACCGGACGAGCGTTCGCCACTCGTTGGAAGCTTCGGCCATCTTTTGGACCGTTTTGGGTCGCACCACAGTTCTCCCTCCAACGAGCTCGCTTCCCGACCTATACCTCCGGAAAACGTGTCAGGGAGCATGCCAGGAGTGTGGGTTGAAGTCCTCGGAGCACGAGACCCGAAGATCGAAAGACTTATGACCAATACGGAGCAAAGGGAAGAAACCGTCGGGGGACCGCTTTTTACCCCAGGACGAGAAAACTGAGTTCGGGGCATTCCCGCTCGCGTTTTCTTGGGACGAGCACCGGAAGTCCTCGAGCTCAGCCCGTTTCCTTCGCTGCAAGTGCATTTCCAGTGGTTTCTGACACCGGACGAGCGTTCGCCACTCGTTGGAAGCTTCGGCCATCTTTTGGACCGTTTTGGGTCGCACCACAGTTCTCCCTCCAACGAGCTCGCTTCCCGACCTATACCTCCGGAAAACGTGTCAGGGAGCATGCCAGGAGTGTGGGTTGAAGTCCTCGGAGCACGAGACCCGAAGATCGAAAGACTTATGACCAATACGGAGCAAAGGGAAGAAACCGTCGGGGGACCGCTTTTTACCCCAGGACGAGAAAACTGAGTCCGGGGCATTCCCGCTCGCGTTTTCTTGGGACGAGCACCGGAAGTCCTCGAGCTCAGCCCGTTTCCTTCGCTGCAAGTGCATTTCCAGTGGTTTCTGACACAGGACGAGCGTTCGCCACTCGTTGGAAGCTTCGGCCATCTTTTGGACCGTTTTGGGTCGCACCACAGTTCTCCCTCCAACGAGCTCGCTTCCCGACCTATACCTCCGGAAAAAGTGTCAGGGAGCATGCCAGGAGTGTGGGTTGAAGTCCTCGGAGCACGAGACCCGAAGATCGAAAGACTTATGACCAATACGGAGCAAAGGGAAGAAACCGTCGGGGACCGCTTTTTACCCCAGGACGAGAAAACTGAGTCCGGGGCATTCCCGCTCGCGTTTTCTTGGGACGAGCACCGGAAGTCCTCGAGCTCAGCCCGTTTCCTTCGCTGCAAGTGCATTTCCAGTGGTTTCTGACACCGGACGAGCGTTCGCCACTCGTTGGAAGCTTCGGCCATCTTTTGGACCGTTTTGGGTCGCACCACAGTTCTCCCTCCAACGAGCTCGCTTCCCGACCTATACCTCCGGAAAACGTGTCAGGGAGCATGCCAGGAGTGTGGGTTGAAGTCCTCGGAGCACGAGACCCGAAGATCGAAAGACTTATGACCAATACGGAGCAAAGGGAAGAAACCGTCGGGGGACCGCTTTTTACCCCAGGACGAGAAAACTGAGTTCGGGGCATTCCCGCTCGCGTTTTCTTGGGACGAGCACCGGAAGTCCTCGAGCTCAGCCCGTTTCCTTCGCTGCAAGTGCATTTCCAGTGGTTTCTGACACCGGACGAGCGTTCGCCACTCGTTGGAAGCTTCGGCCATCTTTTGGACCGTTTTGGGTCGCACCACAGTTCTCCCTCCAACGAGCTCGCTTCCCGACCTATACCTCCGGAAAACGTGTCAGGGAAATTGCCAGGAGTGTGGGTTGAAGTCCTCGGAGCACGAGACCCGAGGATCGAAAGACTTATGACCAATACGGAGCAAAGGGAAGAAACCGTCGGGGGACCGCTTTTTACCCCAGGACGAGAAAACTGAGTCCGGGGCATTCCCGCTCGCGTTTTCTTGGGACGAGCACCGGAAGTCCTCGAGCTCAGCCCGTTTCCTTTGCTGCAAGCGCATTTCCAGTGGTTTCTGACACCGGACGAGCGTTCGCCACTCGTTGGAAGCTTCGGCCATCTTTTGGACCGTTTTGGGTCGCACCACAGTTCTCCCTCCAACGAGCTCGCTTCCCGACCTATACCTCCGGAAAACGTGTCGGGGAGCATGCCAGGAGTGTGGGTTGAAGTCCTCGGAGCACGAGACCCGAAGATCGAAAGACTTATGACCAATACGGAGCAAAGGGAAGAAACCGTCGGGGGACCGCTTTTTACCCCAGGACGAGAAAACTGAGTCCGGGGCATTCCCGCTCGCGTTTTCTTGGGACGAGCACCGGAAGTCCTCGAGCTCAGCCCGTTTCCTTCGCTGCAAGTGCAATTCCAGTGGTTTCTGACACCGGACGAGCGTTCGCCACTCGTTGGAAGCTTCGGCCATCTTTTGGACCGTTTTGGGTCGCACCACAGTTCTCCCTCCAACGAGCTCGCTTCCCGACCTATACCTCCGGAAAACGGGTCAGGGAGCATGCCAGGAGTGTGGGTTGAAGTCCTCGGAGCACGAGACCCGAAGATCGAAAGACTTATGACCAATACGGAGCAAAGGGAAGAAACCGTCGGGGGACCGCTTTTTACCCCAGGACGAGAAAACTGAGTCCGGGGCATTCCCGCTCGCGTTTTCTTGGGACGAGCACCGGAAGTCCTCGAGCTCAGCCCGTTTCCTTCGCTGCAAGTGCATTTCCAGTGGTTTCTGACACCGGACGAGCGTTCGCCACTCGTTGGAAGCTTCGGCCATCTTTTGGACCGTTTTGGGTCGCACCACAGTTCTCCCTCCAACGAGCTCGCTTCCCGACCTATACCTCCGGAAAACGGGTCAGGGAGCATGCCAGGAGTGTGGGTTGAAGTCCTCGGAGCACGAGACCCGAAGATCGAAAGACTTATGACCAATACGGAGCAAAGGGAAGAAACCGTCGGGGGACCGCTTTTTACCCCAGGACGAGAAAACTGAGTCCGGGGCATTCCCGCTCGCGTTTTCTTGGGACGAGCACCGGAAGTCCTCGAGCTCAGCCCGTTTCCTTCGCTGCAAGTGCATTTCCAGTGGTTTCTGACACCGGACGAGCGTTCCCCACTCGTTGGAAGCTTCGGCCATCTTTTGGACCGTTTTGGGTCGCACCACAGTTCTCCCTCCAACGAGCTCGCTTCCCGACCTATACCTCCGGAAAACGTGTCAGGGAGCATGCCAGGAGTGTGGGTTGAAGTCCTCGGAGCACGAGACCCGAAGATCGAAAGACTTATGACCAATACGGAGCAAAGGGAAGAAACCGTCGGGGGACCGCTTTTTACCCCAGGACGAGAAAACTGAGTCCGGGGCATTCCCGCTCGCGTTTTCTTGGGACGAGCACCGGAAGTCCTCGAGCTCAGCCCGTTTCCTTCGCTGCAAGTGCATTTCCAGTGGTTTCTGACACCGGACGAGCGTTC
The DNA here is from genome assembly GCF_025177605.1 of Cucumis melo. NCBI lineage: Eukaryota > Viridiplantae > Streptophyta > Magnoliopsida > Cucurbitales > Cucurbitaceae > Cucumis > Cucumis melo. The sequence goes on along the minus strand of NC_066863.1, from coordinate 20,641,299 downwards.
GCCACTCGTTGGAAGCTTCGGCCATCTTTTGGACCGTTTTGGGTCGCACCACAGTTCTCCCTCCAACGAGCTCGCTTCCCGACCTATACCTCCGGAAAACGTGTCATGGAGCATGCCAGGAGTGTGGGTTGAAGTCCTCGGAGCACGAGACCCGAAGATCGAAAGACTTATGACCAATACGGAGCAAAGGGAAGAAACCGTCGGGGGACCGCTTTTTACCCCAGGACGAGAAAACTGAGTCCGGGGCATTCCCGCTCGCGTTTTCTTGGGACGAGCACCGGAAGTCCTCGAGCTCAGCCCGTTTCCTTCGCTGCAAGTGCATTTCCAGTGGTTTCTGACATCGGACGAGCGTTCGCCACTCGTTGGAAGCTTCGGCCATCTTTTGGACCGTTTTGGGTCGCACCACAGTTCTCCCTCCAACGAGCTCGCTTCCCGACCTATACCTCCGGAAAACGTGTCAGGGAGCATGCCAGGAGTGTGGGTTGAAGTCCTCGGAGCACGAGACCCGAAGATCGAAAGACTTATGACCAATACGGAGCAAAGGGAAGAAACCGTCGGGGGACCGCTTTTTACCCCAGGACGAGAAAACTGAGTCCGGGGCATTCCCGCTCGCGTTTTCTTGGGACGAGCACCGGAAGTGCTCGAGCTCAGCCCGTTTCCTTCGCTGCAAGTGCATTTCCAGTGGTTTCTGACACCGGACGAGCGTTCGCCACTCGTTGGAAGCTTCGGCCATCTTTTGGACCGTTTTGGGTCGCACCACAGTTCTCCCTCCAACGAGCTCGCTTCCCGACCTATACCTCCGGAAAACGTGTCAGGGAGCATGCCAGGAGTGTGGGTTGAAGTCCTCGGAGCACGAGACCCGAAGATCGAAAGACTTATGACCAATACGGAGCAAAGGGAAGAAACCGTCGGGGGACCGCTTTTTACCCCAGGACGAGAAAACTGAGTCCGGGGCATTCCCGCTCGCGTTTTCTTGGGACGAGCACCGGAAGTGCTCGAGCTCAGCCCGTTTCCTTCGCTGCAAGTGCATTTCCAGTGGTTTCTGACACCGGACGAGCGTTCGCCACTCGTTGGAAGCTTCGGCCATCTTTTGGACCGTTTTGGGTCGCACCACAGTTCTCCCTCCAACGAGCTCGCTTCCCGACCTATACCTCCGGAAAACGTGTCAGGGAGCATGCCAGGAGTGTGGGTTGAAGTCCTCGGAGCACGAGACCCGAAGATCGAAAGACTTATGACCAATACGGAGCAAAGGGAAGAAACCGTCGGGGGATCGCTTTTTACCCCAGGACGAGAAAACTGAGTCCGGGGCATTCCTGCTCGCGTTTTCTTGGGACGAGCACCGGAAGTCCTCGAGCTCAGCCCGTTTCCTTCGCTGCAAGTGCATTTCCAGTGGTTTCTGACACCGGACGAGCGTTCGCCACTCGTTGGAAGCTTCGGCCATCTTTTGGACCGTTTTGGGTCGCACCACAGTTCTCCCTCCAACGAGCTCGCTTCCCGACCTATACCTCCGAAAAACGTGTCAGGGAGCATGCCAGGAGTGTGGGTTGAAGTCCTCGGAGCACGAGACCCGAAGATCGAAAGACTTATGACCAATACGGAGCAAAGGGAAGAAACCGTCGGGGGACCGCTTTTTACCCCAGGACGAGAAAACTGAGTCCGGGGCATTCCCGCTCGCGTTTTCTTGGAACGAGCACCGGAAGTGCTCGAGCTCAGCCCGTTTCCTTCGCTGCAAGTGCATTTCCAGTGGTTTCTGACACCGGACGAGCGTTCGCCACTCGTTGGAAGCTTCGGCCATCTTTTGGACCGTTTTGGGTCGCACCACAGTTCTCCCTCCAACGAGCTCGCTTCCCGACCTATACCTCCGGAAAACGTGTCAGGGAGCATGCCAGGAGTGTGGGTTGAAGTCCTCGGAGCACGAGACCCGAAGATCGAAAGACTTATGACCAATACGGAGCAAAGGGAAGAAACCGTCGGGGGACCGCTTTTTACCCCAGGACGAGAAAACTGAGTCCGGGGCATTCCCGTTCGCATTTTCTTGGGACGAGCACCGGAAGTCCTCGAGCTCAGCCCGTTTCTTTCGCTGCAAGTGCATTTCCAGTGGTTTCTGACACCGGACGAGCGTTCGCCACTCGTTGGAAGCTTCGGCCATCTTTTGGACCGTTTTGGGTCGCACCAAAGTTCTCCCTCCAACGAGCTCGCTTCCCGACCTATACCTCCGGAAAACGTGTCAGGGAGCATGCCAGGAGTGTGGGTTGAAGTCCTCGGAGCACGAGACCCGAAGATCGAAAGACTTATGACCAATACGGAGCAAAGGGAAGAAACCGTCGGGGGACCGCTTTTTACCCCAGGACGAGAAAACTGAGTCCGGGGCATTCCCGCTCGCGTTTTCTTGGGACGAGCACCGGAAGTGCTCGAGCTCAAAGCGTTTCCTTCGCTGCAAGTGCATTTCCAGTGGTTTCTGACACCGGACGAGCGTTCGCCACTCGTTGGAAGCTTCGGCCATCTTTTGGACCGTTTTGGGTCGCACCACAGTTCTCCCTCCAACGAGCTCGCTTCCCGACCTATACCTCCGGAAAACGTGTACAGGGAGCATGCCAGGAGTGTGGGTTGAAGTCCTCGGAGCACGAGACCCGAAGATCGAAAGACTTATGACCAATACGGAGCAAAGGGAAGAAACCGTCGGGGGACCGCTTTTTACCCCAGGACGAGAAAACTGAGTCCGGGGCATTCCCGCTCGCGTTTTCTTGGGACGAGCACCGGAAGTCCTCGAGCTCAGCCCGTTTCCTTCGCTGCAAGTGCATTTCCAGTGGTTTCTGACATCGGACGAGCGTTCGCCACTCGTTGGAAGCTTCGGCCATCTTTTGGACCGTTTTGGGTCGCACCACAGTTCTCCCTCCAACGAGCTCGCTTCCCGACCTATACCTCCGGAAAACGTGTCAGGGAGCATGCCAGGAGTGTGGGTTGAAGTCCTCGGAGCACGAGACCCGAAGATCGAAAGACTTATGACCAATACGGAGCAAAGGGAAGAAACCGTCGGGGGACCGCTTTTTACCCCAGGACGAGAAAACTGAGTCCGGGGCATTCCCGCTCGCGTTTTCTTGGGACGAGCACCGGAAGTGCTCGAGCTCAGCCCGTTTCCTTCGCTGCAAGTGCATTTCCAGTGGTTTCTGACACCGGACGAGCGTTCGCCACTCGTTGGAAGCTTCGGCCATCTTTTGGACCGTTTTGGGTCGCACCACAGTTCTCCCTCCAACGAGCTCGCTTCCCGACCTATACCTCCGGAAAACGTGTCAGGGAGCATGCCAGGAGTGTGGGTTGAAGTCCTCGGAGCACGAGACCCGAAGATCGAAAGACTTATGACCAATACGGAGCAAAGGGAAGAAACCGTCGGGGGACCGCTTTTTACCCCAGGACGAGAAAACTGAGTCCGGGGCATTCCCGCTCGCGTTTTCTTGGGACGAGCACCGGAAGTGCTCGAGCTCAGCCCGTTTCCTTCGCTGCAAGTGCATTTCCAGTGGTTTCTGACACCGGACGAGCGTTCGCCACTCGTTGGAAGCTTCGGCCATCTTTTGGACCGTTTTGGGTCGCACCACAGTTCTCCCTCCAACGAGCTCGCTTCCCGACCTATACCTCCGGAAAACGTGTCAGGGAGCATGCCAGGAGTGTGGGTTGAAGTCCTCGGAGCACGAGACCCGAAGATCGAAAGACTTATGACCAATACGGAGCAAAGGGAAGAAACCGTCGGGGGATCGCTTTTTACCCCAGGACGAGAAAACTGAGTCCGGGGCATTCCTGCTCGCGTTTTCTTGGGACGAGCACCGGAAGTCCTCGAGCTCAGCCCGTTTCCTTCGCTGCAAGTGCATTTCCAGTGGTTTCTGACACCGGACGAGCGTTCGCCACTCGTTGGAAGCTTCGGCCATCTTTTGGACCGTTTTGGGTCGCACCACAGTTCTCCCTCCAACGAGCTCGCTTCCCGACCTATACCTCCGGAAAACGTGTCAGGGAGCATGCCAGGAGTGTGGGTTGAAGTCCTCGGAGCACGAGACCCGAAGATCGAAAGACTTATGACCAATACGGAGCAAAGGGAAGAAACCGTCGGGGGACCGCTTTTTACCCCAGGACGAGAAAACTGAGTCCGGGGCATTCCCGCTCGCGTTTTCTTGGAACGAGCACCGGAAGTGCTCGAGCTCAGCCCGTTTCCTTCGCTGCAAGTGCATTTCCAGTGGTTTCTGACACCGGACGAGCGTTCGCCACTCGTTGGAAGCTTCGGCCATCTTTTGGACCGTTTTGGGTCGCACCACAGTTCTCCCTCCAACGAGCTCGCTTCCCGACCTATACCTCCGGAAAACGTGTCAGGGAGCATGCCAGGAGTGTGGGTTGAAGTCCTCGGAGCACGAGACCCGAAGATCGAAAGACTTATGACCAATACGGAGCAAAGGGAAGAAACCGTCGGGGGATCGCTTTTTACCCCAGGACGAGAAAACTGAGTCCGGGGCATTCCCGCTCGCGTTTTCTTGGGACGAGCACCGGAAGTGCTCGAGCTCAAAGCGTTTCCTTCGCTGCAAGTGCATTTCCAGTGGTTTCTGACACCGGACGAGCGTTCGCCACTCGTTGGAAGCTTCGGCCATCTTTTGGACCGTTTTGGGTCGCACCACAGTTCTCCCTCCAACGAGCTCGCTTCCCGACCTATACCTCCGGAAAACGTGTACAGGGAGCATGCCAGGAGTGTGGGTTGAAGTCCTCGGAGCACGAGACCCGAAGATCGAAAGACTTATGACCAATACGGAGCAAAGGGAAGAAACCGTCGGGGGACCGCTTTTTACCCCAGGACGAGAAAACTGAGTCCGGGGCATTCCCGCTCGCGTTTTCTTGGGACGAGCACCGGAAGTCCTCGAGCTCAGCCCGTTTCCTTCGCTGCAAGTGCATTTCCAGTGGTTTCTGACACCGGACGAGCGTTCGCCACTCGTTGGAAGCTTCGGCCATCTTTTGGACCGTTTTGGGTCGCACCACAGTTCTCCCTCCAACGAGCTCGCTTCCCGACCTATACCTCCGGAAAACGTGTCAGGGAGCATGCCAGGAGTGTGGGTTGAAGTCCTCGGAGCACGAGACCCGAAGATCGAAATACTTATGACCAATACAGAGCAAAGGGAAGAAACCGTCGGGGGACTCTTTTTACCCCAGGACGAGAAAACTGAGTCCGGGGCATTCCCGCTCGCGTTTTTTTGGGTCGAGCACCGGAAGTCCTCGAGCTCAGCCCGTTTCCTTCGCTGCAAGTGCATTTCCAGTGGTTTCTGACACCGGACGAGCGTTCCCCACTCGTTGGAAGCTTCGGCCATCTTTTGGACCGTTTTGGGTCGCACCACAGTTCTCCCTCCAACGAGCTCGCTTCCCGACCTATACCTCCGGAAAACGTGTCAGGGAGCATGCCAGGAGTGTGGGTTGAAGTCCTCGGAGCACGAGACCCGAAGATCGAAAGACTTATGACCAATACGGAGCAAAGGGAAGAAACCGTCGGGGGACCGCTTTTTACCCCAGGACGAGAAAACTGAGTCCGGGGCATTCCCGCTCGCGTTTTCTTGGGACGAGCACCGGAAGTCCTCGAGCTCAGCCCGTTTCCTTCGCTGCAAGTGCATTTCCAGTGGTTTCTGACACCGGACGAGCGTTCCCCACTCGTTGGAAGCTTCGGCCATCTTTTGGACCGTTTTGGGTCGCACCACAGTTCTCCCTCCAACGAGCTCGCTTCCCGACCTATACCTCCGGAAAACGTGTCAGGGAGCATGCCAGGAGTGTGGGTTGAAGTCCTCGGAGCACGAGACCCGAAGATCGAAAGACTTATGACCAATACGGAGCAAAGGGAAGAAACCGTCGGGGGACCGCTTTTTACCCCAGGACGAGAAAACTGAGTCCGGGGCATTCCCGCTCGCGTTTTCTTGGGACGAGCACCGGAAGTCCTCGAGCTCAGCCCGTTTCCTTCGCTGCAAGTGCATTTCCAGTGGTTTCTGACACCGGACGAGCGTTCGCCACTCGTTGGAAGCTTCGGCCATCTTTTGGACCGTTTTAGGTCGCACCACAGTTCTCCCTCCAACGAGCTCGCTTCCCGACCTATACCTCCGGAAAACGTGTCAGGGAGCATGCCAGGAGTGTGGGTTGAAGTCCTCGGAGCACGAGACCCGAAGATCGAAAGACTTATGACCAATACGGAGCAAAGGGAAGAAACCGTCGGGGGACCGCTTTTTACCCCAGGACGAGAAAACTGAGTCCGGGGCATTCCCGCTCGCGTTTTCTTGGGACGAGCACTGAAAGTCCTCGAGCTCAGCCCGTTTCCTTCGCTGCAAGTGCATTTCCAGTGGTTTCTGACACCGGACGAGCGTTCGCCACTCGTTGGAAGCTTCGGCCATCTTTTGGACCGTTTTGGGTCGCACCACAGTTCTCCCTCCAACGAGCTCGCTTCCCGACCTATACCTCCGGAAAACGTGTCAGGGAGCATGCCAGGAGTGTGGGTTGAAGTACTCGGAGCACGAGACCCGAAGATCGAAAGACTTATGACCAATACGGAGCAAAGGGAAGAAACCGTCGGGGGACCGCTTTTTACCCCAGGACGAGAAAACTGAGTCCGGGGCATTCCCGCTCGCGTTTTCTTGGGACGAGCACCGGAAGTATTCGAGCTCAGCCCGTTTCCTTCGCTGCAAGTGCATTTCCAGTGGTTTCTGACACCGGACGAGCGTTCGGCACTCGTTGGAAGCTTCGGCCATCTTTTGGACCGTTTTGGGTCGCACCACAGTTCTCCCTCCAACGAGCTCGCTTCCCGACCTATACCTCCGGAAAACGTGTCAGGGAGCATGCCAGGAGTGTGGATTGAAGTCCTCGGAGCACGAGACCCGAAGATCGAAAGACTTATGACCAATACGGAGCAAAGGGAAGAAACCGTCGGGGGACCGCTTTTTACCCCAGGACGAGAAAACTGAGTCCGGGGCATTCCCGCTCTCGTTTTCTTGGGACGAGCACCGGAAGTGCTCGAGCTCAGCCCGTTTCCTTCGCTGCAAGTGCATTTCCAGTGGTTTCTGACACCGGACGAGCGTTCGCCACTCGTTGGAAGCTTCGGCCATCTTTTGGACCGTTTTGGGTCGCACCACAGTTCTCCCTACAACGAGCTCGCTTCCCGACCTATACCTCCGGAAAACGTGTCAGGGAGCATGCCAGGAGTGTGGGTTGAAGTCCTCGGAGCACGAGACCCGAAGATCGAAAGACTTATGACCAATACGGAGCAAAGGGAAGAAACCGTCGGGGGACCGCTTTTTACCCCAGGACGAGAAAACTGAGTCCGGGGCATTCCCGCTCGCGTTTTCTTGGGACGAGCACCGGAAGTATTCGAGTTCAGCCCGTTTCCTTCGCTGCAAGTGCATTTCCAGTTGTTTCTGACACCGGACGAGCGTTCGCCACTCGTTGGAAGCTTCGGCCATCTTTTGGACCGTTTTGGGTCGCACCACAGTTCTCCCTCCAACGAGCTCGCTTCCCGACCTATACCTCCGGAAAACGTGTCAGGGAGCATGCCAGGAGTGTGGGTTGAAGTCCTCGGAGCACGAGACCCGAAGATCGAAAGACTTATGACCAATACGGAGCAAAGGGAAGAAACCGTCGGGGGACCGCTTTTTACCCCAGGACGAGAAAACTGAGTCCGGGGCATTCCCGCTCGCGTTTTCTTGGGACGAGCACCGGAAGTCCTCGAGCTCAGCCCGTTTCCTTCGCTGCAAGTGCATTTCCAGTGGTTTCTGACACCGGACGAGCGTTCCCCACTCGTTGGAAGCTTCGGCCATCTTTTGGACCGTTTTGGGTCGCACCACAGTTCTCCCTCCAACGAGCTCGCTTCCCGACCTATACCTCCGGAAAACGTGTCAGGGAGCATGCCAGGAGTGTGGGTTGAAGTCCTCGGAGCACGAGACCCGAAGATCGAAAGACTTATGACCAATACGGAGCAAAGGGAAGAAACCGTCGGGGGACCGCTTTTTACCCCAGGACGAGAAAACTGAGTCCGGGGCATTCCCGTTCGCATTTTCTTGGGACGAGCACCGGAAGTCCTCGAGCTCAGCCCGTTTCTTTCGCTGCAAGTGCATTTCCAGTGGTTTCTGACACCGGACGAGCGTTCGCCACTCGTTGGAAGCTTCGGCCATCTTTTGGACCGTTTTGGGTCGCACCAAAGTTCTCCCTCCAACGAGCTCGCTTCCCGACCTATACCTCCGGAAAACGTGTCAGGGAGCATGCCAGGAGTGTGGGTTGAAGTCCTCGGAGCACGAGACCCGAAGATCGAAAGACTTATGACCAATACGGAGCAAAGGGAAGAAACCGTCGGGGGACCGCTTTTTACCCCAGGACGAGAAAACTGAGTCCGGGGCATTCCCGCTCGCGTTTTCTTGGGACGAGCACCGGAAGTCCTCGAGCTCAGCCCGTTTCCTTCGCTGCAAGTGCATTTCCAGTGGTTTCTGACACCGGACGAGCGTTCGCCACTCGTTGGAAGCTTCGGCCATCTTTTGGACCGTTTTGGGTCGCACCACAGTTCTCCCTCCAACGAGCTCGCTTCCCGACCTATACCTCCAGAAAACGTGTCAGGGAGCATGCCAGGAGTGTGGGTTGAAGTCCTCGGAGCACGAGACCCGAAGATCGAAAGACTTATGACCAATACGGAGCAAAGGGAAGAAACCGTCGGGGGACCGCTTTTTACCCCAGGACGAGAAAACTGAGTCCGGGGCATTCCCGCTCGCGTTTTCTTGGGACGAGCACCGGAAGTCCTCGAGCTCAGCCCGTTTCCTTCGCTGCAAGTGCATTTCCAGTGGTTTCTGACACCGGACGAGCGTTCGCCACTCGTTGGAAGCTTCGGCCATCTTTTGGACCGTTTTGGGTCGCACCACAGTTCTCCCTCCAACGAGCTCGCTTCCCGACCTATACCTCCGGAAAACGTGTCAGGGAGCATGCCAGGAGTGTGGGTTGAAGTCCTCGGAGCACGAGACCCGAAGATCGAAAGACTTATGACCAATACGGAGCAAAGGGAAGAAACCGTCGGGGGACCGCTTTTTACCCCAGGACGAGAAAACTGAGTCCGGGGCATTCCCGCTCGCGTTTTCTTGGGACGAGCACCGGAAGTCCTCGAGCTCAGCCCGTTTCCTTCGCTGCAAGTGCATTTCCAGTGGTTTCTGACACCGGACGAGCGTTCGCCACTCGTTGGAAGCTTCGGCCATCTTTTGGACCGTTTTGGGTCGCACCACAGTTCTCCCTCCAACGAGCTCGCTTCCCGACCTATACCTCCGGAAAACGTATCAGGGAGCATGCCAGGAGTGTGGGTTGAAGTCCTCGGAGCACGAGACCCGAAGATCGAAAGACTTATGAACAATACGGAGGAAAGGGAAGAAACCGTCGGGGGACCGCTTTTTACCCCAGGACGAGAAAACTGAGTCCGGGGCATTCCCGCTCGCGTTTTCTTGGGACGAGCACCGGAAGTCCTCGAGCTCAGCCCGTTTCCTTCGCTGCAAGTGCATTTCTAGTGGTTTCTGACACCGGACGAGCGTTCGCCACTCGTTGGAAGCTTCGGCCATCTTTTGGACCGTTTTGGGTCGCACCACAGTTCTCCCTCCAACGAGCTCGCTTCCCGACCTATACCTCCGGAAAACGTGTCGGGGAGCATGCCAGGAGTGTGGGTTGAAGTCCTCGGAGCACGAGACTCGAAGATCGAAAGACTTATGACCAATACGGAGCAAAGGGAAGAAACCGTCGGGGGACCGCTTTTTACCCCAGGACGAGAAAACTGAGTCCGGGGCATTCCCGCTCGCGTTTTCTTGGGACGAGCACCGGAAGTCCTCGAGCTCAGCCCGTTTCCTTCGCTGCAAGTGCATTTCCAGTGGTTTCTGACACCGGACGAGCGTTCGCCACTCGTTGGAAGCTTCGGCCATCTTTTGGACCGTTTTGGGTCGCACCACAGTTCTCCCTCCAACGAGCTCGCTTCCCGACCTATACCTCCGGAAAACGTGTCAGGGAGCATGCCAGGAGTGTGGGTTGAAGTCCTCGGAGCACGAGACCCGAAGATCGAAAGACTTATGACCAATACGGAGCAAAGGGAAGAAACCGTCGGGGGACCGCTTTTTACCCCAGGACGAGAAAACTGAGTCCGGGGCATTCCCGCTCGCGTTTTCTTGGGACGAGCACCGGAAGTCCTCGAGCTCAGCCCGTTTCCTTCGCTGCAAGTGCATTTCCAGTGGTTTCTGACACCGGACGAGCGTTCGCCACTCGTTGGAAGCTTCGGCCATCTTTTGGACCGTTTTGGGTCGCACCACAGTTCTCCCTCCAACGAGCTCGCTTCCCGACCTATACCTCCGGAAAACGTGTCAGGGAGCATGCCAGGAGTGTGGGTTGAAGTCCTCGGAGCACGAGACCCGAAGATCGAAAGACTTATGACCAATACGGAGCAAAGGGTAGAAACCGTCGGGGGACCGCTTTTTACCCCAGGACGAGAAAACTGAGTCCGGGGCATTCCCGCTCGCGTTTTCTTGGGACGAGCACCGGAAGTCCTCGAGCTCAGCTCGTTTCCTTCGCTGCAAGTGCATTTCCAGTGGTTTCTGACACCGGACGAGCGTTCGCCACTCGTTGGAAGCTTCGGCCATCTTTTGGACCGTTTTGGGTCGCACCACAGTTCTCCCTTCAACGAGCTCGCTTCCCGACCTATACCTCCGGAAAACGTGTCAGGGAGCATGCCAGGAGTGTGGGTTGAAGTCCTTGGAGCACGAGACCCGAAGATCGAAAGACTTATGACCAATACGGAGCAAAGGGAAGAAACCGTCGGGGGACCGCTTTTTACCCCAGGACGAGAAAACTGAGTCCGGGGCATTCCCGCTCGCGTTTTCTTGGGACGAGCACCGGAAGTCCTCGAGCTCAGCCCGTTTCCTTCGCTGCAAGTGCATTTCCAGTGGTTTCTGACACCGGACGAGCGTTCGCCACTCGTTGGAAGCTTCGGCCATCTTTTGGACCGTTTTGGGTCGCACCACAGTTCTCCCTCCAACGAGCTCGCTTCCCGACCTATACCTCCGGAAAACGTGTCAGGGAGCATGCCAGGAGTGTGGGTTGAAGTCCTCGGAGCATGAGACCCAAAGATCGAAAGACTTATGACCAATACGGAGCAAAGGGAAGAAACCGTCGGGGGGACCGCTTTTTACCCCAGGACGAGAAAACTGAGTCCGGGGCATTCCCGCTCGCGTTTTCTTGGGACGAGCACCGGAAGTCCTCGAGCTCAGCCCGTTTCCTTCGCTGCAAGTGCATTTCCAGTGGTTTCTGACACCGGACGAGCGTTCGCCACTCGTTGGAAGCTTCGGCCATCTTTTGGACCGTTTTGGGTCGCACCACAGTTCTCCCTCCAACGAGCTCGCTTCCCGACCTATACCTCCGGAAAACGTGTCAGGGAGCATGCCAGGAGTGTGGGTTGAAGTCCTCGGAGCACGAGACCCGAAGATCGAAAGACTTATGACCAATACGGAGCAAAGGGAAGAAACCGTCGGGGGACCGCTTTTTACCCCAGGACGAGAAAACTGAGTCCAGGGCATTCCCGCTCGCGTTTTCTTGGGACGAGCACCGGAAGTCCTCGAGCTCAGCCCGTTTCCTTCGCTGCAAGTGCATTTCCAGTGGTTTCTGACACCGGACGAGCGTTCGCCACTCGTTGGAAGCTTCGGCCATCTTTTGGACCGTTTTGGGTCGCACCACAGTTCTCCCTCCAACGAGCTCGCTTCCCGACCTATACCTCCGGAAAACGTGTCAGGGAGCATGCCAGGAGTGTGGGTTGAAGTCCTCGGAGCACGAGACCCGAAGATCGAAAGACTTATGACCAATACGGAGCAAAGGGAAGAAACCGTCGGGGGACCGCTTTTTACCCCAGGACGAGAAAACTGAGTCCGGGGCATTCCCGCTCGCGTTTTCTTGGGACGAGCACCGGAAGTCCTCGAGCTCAGCCCGTTTCCTTCGCTGCAAGTGCATTTCCAGTGGTTTCTGACACCGGACGAGCGTTCGCCACTCGTTGGAAGCTTCGGCCATCTTTTGGACCGTTTTGGGTCGCACCACAGTTCTCCCTCCAACGAGCTCGCTTCCCGACCTATACCTCCGGAAAACGTGTCAGGGAGCATGCCAGGAGTGTGGGTTGAAGTCCTCGGAGCACGAGACCCGAAGATCGAAAGACTTATGACCAATACGGAGTAAAGGGAAGAAACCGTCGGGGGACCGCTTTTTACCCCAGGACGAGAAAACTGAGTCCGGGGCATTCCCGCTCGCGTTTTCTTGGGACGAGCACCGGAAGTCCTCGAGCTCAGCCCGTTTCCTTCGCTGCAAGTGCATTTCTAGTGGTTTCTGACACCGGACGAGCGTTCGCCACTCGTTGGAAGCTTCGGCCATCTTTTGGACCGTTTTGGGTCGCACCACAGTTCTCCCTCCAACGAGCTCGCTTCCCGACCTATACCTCCGGAAAACGTGTCGGGGAGCATGCCAGGAGTGTGGGTTGAAGTCCTCGGAGCACGAGACTCGAAGATCGGAAGACTTATGACCAATACGGAGCAAAGGGAAGAAACCGTCGGGGGACCGCTTTTTACCCCAGGACGAGAAAACTGAGTCCGGGGCATTCCCGCTCGCGTTTTCTTGGGACGAGCACCGGAAGTCCTCGAGCTCAGCCCGTTTCCTTCGCTGCAAGAGCATTTCCAGTGGTTTCTGACAGCGGACGAGCGTTCGCCACTCGTTGGAAGCTTCGGCCATCTTTTGGACCGTTTTGGGTCGCACCACAGTTCTCCCTCCAACGAGCTCGCTTCCCGACCTATACCTCCGGAAAACGTGTCAGGGAGCATGCCAGGAGTGTGGGTTGAAGTCCTCGGAGCACGAGACCCGAAGATCGAAAGACTTATGACCAATACGGAGCAAAGGGAAGAAACCGTCGGGGGACCGCTTTTTACCCCAGGACGAGAAAACTGAGTCCGGGGCATTCCCGCTCGCGTTTTCTTGGGACGAGCACCGGAAGTCCTCGAGCTCAGCCGGTTTCCTTCGCTGCAAGTGCATTTCCAGTGGTTTCTGACACCGGACGAGTGTTCGCCACTCGTTGGAAGCTTCGGCCATCTTTTGGACCGTTTTGGGTCGCACCACAGTTCTCCCTCCAACGAGCTCGCTTCCCGACCTATACCTCCGGAAAACGTGTCATGGAGCATGCCAGGAGTGTGGGTTGAAGTCCTCGGAGCACGAGACCCGAAGATCGAAAGACTTATGACCAATACGGAGCAAAGGGAAGAAACCGTCGGGGGACCGCTTTTTACCCCAGGACGAGAAAACTGAGTCCGGGGCATTCCCGCTCGCGTTTTCTTGGGACGAGCACCGGAAGTCCTCGAGCTCAGCCCGTTTCCTTCGCTGCAAGTGCATTTCCAGTGGTTTCTGACACCGGACGAGCGTTCGCCACTCGTTGGAAGCTTCGGCCATCTTTTGGACCGTTTTGGGTCGCACCACAGTTCTCCCTCCAACAAGCTCGCTTCCCGACCTATACCTCCGGAAAACGTGTCATGGAGCATGCCAGGAGTGTGGGTTGAAGTCCTCGGAGCACGAGACCCGAAGATCGAAAGACTTATGACCAATACGGAGCAAAGGGAAGAAACCGTCGGGGGACCGCTTTTTACCCCAGGACGAGAAAACTGAGTCCGGGGCATTCCCGCTCGCGTTTTCTTGGGACGAGCACCGGAAGTCCTCGAGCTCAGCCCGTTTCCTTCGCTGCAAGTGCATTTCCAGTGGTTTCTGACACCGGACGAGCGTTCGCCACTCGTTGGAAGCTTCGGCCATCTTTTGGACCGTTTTGGGTCGCACCACAGTTCTCCCTCCAACGAGCTCGCTTCCCGACCTATACCTCCGGAAAACGTGTCAGGGAGCATGCCAGGAGTGTGGGTTGAAGTCCTCGGAGCACGAGACCCGAAGATCGAAAGACTTATGACCAATACGGAGCAAAGGGAAGAAACCGTCGGGGGACCGCTTTTTACCCCAGGACGAGAAAACTGAGTCCGGGGCATTCCCGCTCGCGTTTTCTTGGGACGAGCACCGGAAGTCCTCGAGCTCAGCCCGTTTCCTTCGCTGCAAGTGCATTTCCAGTGGTTTCTGACACCGGACGAGCGTTCGCCACTCGTTGGAAGCTTCGGCCATCTTTTGGACCGTTTTGGGTCGCACCACAGTTCTCCCTCCAACGAGCTCGCTTCCCGACCTATACCTCCGGAAAACGTGTCAGGGAGCATGCCAGGAGTGTGGGTTGAAGTCCTCGGAGCACGAGACCCGAAGATCGAAAGACTTATGACCAATACGGAGCAAAGGGAAGAAACCGTCGGGGGACCGCTTTTTACCCCAGGACGAGAAAACTGAGTCCGGGGCATTCCCGCTCGCGTTTTCTTGGGACGAGCACCGGAAGTCCTCGAGCTCAGCCCGTTTCCTTCGCTGCAAGTGCATTTCCAGTGGTTTCTGACACCGGACGAGCGTTCGCCACTCGTTGGAAGCTTCGGCCATCTTTTGGACTGTTTTGGGTCGCACCACAGTTCTCCCTCCAACGAGCTCGCTTCCCGACCTATACCTCCGGAAAACGTGTCAGGGAGCATGCCAGGAGTGTGGGTTGAAGTCCTCGGAGCACGAGACCCGAAGATCGAAAGACTTATGACCAATACGGAGCAAAGGGAAGAAACCGTCGGGGGACCGCTTTTTACCCCAGGACGAGAAAACTGAGTCCGGGGCATTCCCGCTCGCGTTTTCTTGGGACGAGCACCGGAAGTCCTCGAGCTCAGCCCGTTTTCTTTCGCTGCAAGTGCATTTCTAGTGGTTTCTGACACCGGACGAGCGTTCGCCACTCGTTGGAAGCTTCGGCCATCTTTTGGACCGTTTTGGGTCGCACCACAGTTCTCCCTCCCACGAGCTCGCTTCCCTACCTATACCTCCGGAAAACGTGTCAGGGAGCATGCCAGGAGTGTGGGTTGAAGTCCTCGGTGCACGAGACCCGAAGATCGAAAGACTTATGACCAATACGGAGCAAAGGGAAGAAACCGTCGGGGGACCGCTTTTTACCCCAGGACGAGAAAACTGAGTCCGTGGCATTCCCGCTCGCGTTTTCTTGGGACGAGCACCGGAAGTCCTCGAGCTCAGCCCGTTTCCTTCGCTGCAAGTGCATTTCCAGTGGTTTCTGACACCGGACGAGCGTTCGCCACTCGTTGGAAGCTTCGGCCATCTTTTGGACCGTTTTGGGTCGCACCACAGTTCTCCCTCCAACGAGCTCGCTTCCCGACCTATACCTCCGGAAAACGTGTCAGGGAGCATGCCAGGAGTGTGGGTTGAAGTCCTCGGAGCACGAGACCCGAAGATCGAAAGACTTATGACCAATACGGAGCAAAGGGAAGAAACCGTCGGGGGACCGCTTTTTACCCCAGGACGAGAAAACTGAGTCCGGGGCATTCCCGCTCGCGTTTTGTTGGGACGAGCACCGGAAGTCCTCGAGCTCAGCCCGTTTCCTTCGCTGCAAGTGCATTTCCAGTGGTTTCTGACATCGGACGAGCGTTCGCCACTCGTTGGAAGCTTCGGCCATCTTTTGGACCGTTTTGGGTCGCACCACAGTTCTCCCTCCAACGAGCTCGCTTCCCGACCTATACCTCCGGAAAACGTGTCAGGGAGCATGCCAGGAGTGTGGGTTGAAGTCCTCGGAGCACGAGACCCGAAGATCGAAAGACTTATGACCAATACGGAGCAAAGGGAAGAAACCGTCGGGGGACCGCTTTTTACCCCAGGACGAGAAAACTGAGACCGGGGCATTCCCGCTCGCGTTTTCTTGGGACGAGCACCGGAAGTCCTCGAGCTCAGCCCGTTTCCTTCGCTGCAAGTGCATTTCCAGTGGTTTCTGACACCGGACGAGCGTTCGCCACTCGTTGGAAGCTTCGGCCATCTTTTGGACCGTTTTGGGTCGCACCACAGTTCTCCCTCCAACGAGCTCGCTTCCCGACCTATACCTCCGGAAAACGTGTCAGGGAGCATGCCAGGAGTGTGGGTTGAAGTCCTCGGAGCACGAGACCCGAAGATCGAAAGACTTATGACCAATACGGAGCAAAGGGAAGAAACCGTCGGGGGACCGCTTTTTACCCCAGGACGAGAAAACTGAGTCCGGGGCATTCCCGCTCGCGTTTTCTTGGGACGAGCACCGGAAGTCCTCGAGCTCAGCCCGTTTCCTTCGCTGCAAGTGCATTTCCAGTGGTTTCTGACACCGGACGAGCGTTCGCCACTCGTTGGAAGCTTCGGCCATCTTTTGGACCGTTTTGGGTCGCACCACAGTTCTCCCTCCAACGAGCTCGCTTCCCGACCTATACCTCCGGAAAACGTGTCAGGGAGCATGCCAGGAGTGTGGGTTGAAGTCCTCGGAGCACGAGACCCGAAGATCGAAAGACTTATGACCAATACGGAGCAAAGGGAAGAAACCGTCGGGGGGACCGCTTTTTACCCCAGGACGAGAAAACTGAGTCCGGGGCATTCCCGCTCGCGTTTTGTTGGGACGAGCACCGGAAGTCCTCGAGCTCAGCCCGTTTCCTTCGCTGCAAGTGCATTTCCAGTGGTTTCTGACATCGGACGAGCGTTCGCCACTCGTTGGAAGCTTCGGCCATCTTTTGGACCGTTTTGGGTCGCACCACAGTTCTCCCTCCAACGAGCTCGCTTCCCGACCTATACCTCCGGAAAACGTGTCAGGGAGCATGCCAGGAGTGTGGGTTGAAGTCCTCGGAGCACGAGACCCGAAGATCGAAAGACTTATGACCAATACGGAGCAAAGGGAAGAAACCGTCGGGGGACCGCTTTTTACCCCAGGACGAGAAAACTGAGTCCGGGGCATTCCCGCTCGCGTTTTGTTGGGACGAGCACCGGAAGTCCTCGAGCTCAGCCCGTTTCCTTCGCTGCAAGTGCATTTCCAGTGGTTTCTGACACCGGACGAGCGTTCGCCACTCGTTGGAAGCTTCGGCCATCTTTTGGACCGTTTTGGGTCGCACCACAGTTCTCCCTCCAACGAGCTCGCTTCCCGACCTATACCTCCGGAAAACGTGTCAGGGAGCATGCCAGGAGTGTGGGTTGAAGTCCTCGGAGCACGAGACCCGAAGATCGAAAGACTTATGACCAATACGGAGCAAAGGGAATTAACCGTCGGGGGACCGCTTTTTACCCCAGGACGAGAAAACTGAGTCCGGGGCATTCCCGCTCGCGTTTTCTTGGGACGAGCACCGGAAGTCCTCGAGCTCAGCCCGTTTCCTTCGCTGCAAGTGCATTTCCAGTGGTTTCTGACACCGGACGAGCGTTCGCCACTCGTTGGCAGCTTCGGCCATCTTTTGGACCGTTTTGGGTCGCACCACAGTTCTCCCTCCAACGAGCTCGCTTCCCGACCTATACCTCCGGAAAACGTGTCAGGGAGCATGCCAGGAGTGTGGGTTGAAGTCCTCGGAGCACGAGACCCGAAGATCGAAAGACTTATGACCAATACGGAGCAAAGGGAAGAAACCGTCGGGGGACCGCTTTTTACCCCAGGACGAGAAAACTGAGTCCGGGGCATTCCCGCTCGCGTTTTCTTGGGACGAGCACCGGAAGTCCTCGAGCTCAGCCCGTTTTCTTTCGCTGCAAGTGCATTTCTAGTGGTTTCTGACACCGGACGAGCGTTCGCCACTCGTTGGAAGCTTCGGCCATCTTTTGGACCGTTTTGGGTCGCACCACAGTTCTCCCTCCCACGAGCTCGCTTCCCTACCTATACCTCCGGAAAACGTGTCAGGGAGCATGCCAGGAGTGTGGGTTGAAGTCCTCGGTGCACGAGACCCGAAGATCGAAAGACTTATGACCAATACGGAGCAAAGGGAAGAAACCGTCGGGGGACCGCTTTTTACCCCAGGACGAGAAAACTGAGTCCGTGGCATTCCCGCTCGCGTTTTCTTGGGACGAGCACCGGAAGTCCTCGAGCTCAGCCCGTTTCCTTCGCTGCAAGTGCATTTCCAGTGGTTTCTGACACCGGACGAGCGTTCGCCACTCGTTGGAAGCTTCGGCCATCTTTTGGACCGTTTTGGGTCGCACCACAGTTCTCCCTCCAACGAGCTCGCTTCCCGACCTATACCTCCGGAAAACGTGTCAGGGAGCATGCCAGGAGTGTGGGTTGAAGTCCTCGGAGCACGAGACCCGAAGATCGAAAGACTTATGACCAATACGGAGCAAAGGGAAGAAACCGTCGGGGGACCGCTTTTTACCCCAGGACGAGAAAACTGAGTCCGGGGCATTCCCGCTCGCGTTTTGTTGGGACGAGCACCGGAAGTCCTCGAGCTCAGCCCGTTTCCTTCGCTGCAAGTGCATTTCCAGTGGTTTCTGACATCGGACGAGCGTTCGCCACTCGTTGGAAGCTTCGGCCATCTTTTGGACCGTTTTGGGTCGCACCACAGTTCTCCCTCCAACGAGCTCGCTTCCCGACCTATACCTCCGGAAAACGTGTCAGGGAGCATGCCAGGAGTGTGGGTTGAAGTCCTCGGAGCACGAGACCCGAAGATCGAAAGACTTATGACCAATACGGAGCAAAGGGAAGAAACCGTCGGGGGACCGCTTTTTACCCCAGGACGAGAAAACTGAGACCGGGGCATTCCCGCTCGCGTTTTCTTGGGACGAGCACCGGAAGTCCTCGAGCTCAGCCCGTTTCCTTCGCTGCAAGTGCATTTCCAGTGGTTTCTGACACCGGACGAGCGTTCGCCACTCGTTGGAAGCTTCGGCCATCTTTTGGACCGTTTTGGGTCGCACCACAGTTCTCCCTCCAACGAGCTCGCTTCCCGACCTATACCTCCGGAAAACGTGTCAGGGAGCATGCTAGGAGTGTGGGTTGAAGTCCTCGGAGCACGAGACCCGAAGATCGAAAGACTTATGACCAATACGGAGCAAAGGGAAGAAACCGTCGGGGGACCGCTTTTTACCCCAGGACGAGAAAACTGAGTCCGGGGCATTCCCGCTCGCGTTTTCTTGGGACGAGCACCGGAAGTCCTCGAGCTCAGCCCGTTTCCTTCGCTGCAAGTGCATTTCCAGTGGTTTCTGACACCGGACGAGCGTTCGCCACTCGTTGGAAGCTTCGGCCATCTTTTGGACCGTTTTGGGTCGCACCACAGTTCTCCCTCCAACGAGCTCGCTTCCCGACCTATACCTCCGGAAAACGTGTCAGGGAGCATGCCAGGAGTGTGGGTTGAAGTCCTCGGAGCACGAGACCCGAAGATCGAAAGACTTATGACCAATACGGAGCAAAGGGAAGAAACCGTCGGGGGACCGCTTTTTACCCCAGGACGAGAAAACTGAGTCCGGGGCATTCCCGCTCGCGTTTTGTTGGGACGAGCACCGGAAGTCCTCGAGCTCAGCCCGTTTCCTTCGCTGCAAGTGCATTTCCAGTGGTTTCTGACATCGGACGAGCGTTCGCCACTCGTTGGAAGCTTCGGCCATCTTTTGGACCGTTTTGGGTCGCACCACAGTTCTCCCTCCAACGAGCTCGCTTCCCGACCTATACCTCCGGAAAACGTGTCAGGGAGCATGCCAGGAGTGTGGGTTGAAGTCCTCGGAGCACGAGACCCGAAGATCGAAAGACTTATGACCAATACGGAGCAAAGGGAAGAAACCGTCGGGGGACCGCTTTTTACCCCAGGACGAGAAAACTGAGTCCGGGGCATTCCCGCTCGCGTTTTGTTGGGACGAGCACCGGAAGTCCTCGAGCTCAGCCCGTTTCCTTCGCTGCAAGTGCATTTCCAGTGGTTTCTGACACCGGACGAGCGTTCGCCACTCGTTGGAAGCTTCGGCCATCTTTTGGACCGTTTTGGGTCGCACCACAGTTCTCCCTCCAACGAGCTCGCTTCCCGACCTATACCTCCGGAAAACGTGTCAGGGAGCATGCCAGGAGTGTGGGTTGAAGTCCTCGGAGCACGAGACCCGAAGATCGAAAGACTTATGACCAATACGGAGCAAAGGGAATTAACCGTCGGGGGACCGCTTTTTACCCCAGGACGAGAAAACTGAGTCCGGGGCATTCCCGCTCGCGTTTTCTTGGGACGAGCACCGGAAGTCCTCGAGCTCAGCCCGTTTCCTTCGCTGCAAGTGCATTTCCAGTGGTTTCTGACACCGGACGAGCGTTCGCCACTCGTTGGCAGCTTCGGCCATCTTTTGGACCGTTTTGGGTCGCACCACAGTTCTCCCTCCAACGAGCTCGCTTCCCGACCTATACCTCCGGAAAACGTGTCAGGGAGCATGCCAGGAGTGTGGGTTGAAGTCCTCGGAGCACGAGACCCGAAGATCGAAAGACTTATGACCAATACGGAGCAAAGGGAAGAAACCGTCGGGGGACCGCTTTTTACCCCAGGACGAGAAAACTGAGTCCGGGGCATTCCCGCTCGCGTTTTCTTGGGACGAGCACCGGAAGTCCTCGAGCTCAGCCCGTTTCCTTCGCTGCAAGTGCATTTCCAGTGGTTTCTGACACCGGACGAGCGTTCGCCAGTCGTTGGAAGCTTCGGCCATCTTTTGGACCGTTTTGGGTCGCACCACAGTTCTCCCTCCAACGAGCTCGCTTCCCGACCTATACCTCCGGAAAACGTGTCAGGGAGCATGCCAGGAGTGTGGGTTGAAGTCCTCGGAGCACGAGACCCGAAGATCGACAGACTTATGACCAATACGGAGCAAAGGGAAGAAACCGTCGGGGGACCGCTTTTTACCCCAGGACGAGAAAACTGAGTCCGGGGCATTCCCGCTCGCGTTTTCTTGGGACGAGCACCGGAAGTCCTCGAGCTCAGCCCGTTTCCTTCGCTGCAAGTGCATTTCCAGTGGTTTCTGACACCGGACGAGCGTTCGCCACTCGTTGGAAGCTTCGGCCATCTTTTGGACCGTTTTGGGTCGCACCACAGTTCTCCCTCCAACGAGCTCGCTTCCCGACCTATACCTCCGGAAAACGTGTCAGGGAGCATGCCAGGAGTGTGGGTTGAAGTCCTCGGAGCACGAGACCCGAAGATCGAAAGACTTATGACCAATACGGAGCAAAGGGAAGAAACCGTCGGGGGACCGCTTTTTACCCCAGGACGAGAAAACTGAGTCCGGGGCATTCCCGCTCGCGTTTTCTTGGGACGAGCACCGGAAGTCCTCGAGCTCAGCCCGTTTCCTTCGCTGCAAGTGCATTTCCAGTGGTTTCTGACACCGGACGAGCGTTCGCCACTCGTTGGAAGCTTCGGCCATCTTTTGGACCGTTTTGGGTCGCACCACAGTTCTCCCTCCCACGAGCTCGCTTCCCGACCTATACCTCCGGAAAACGTGTCAGGGAGCATGCCAGGAGTGTGGGTTGAAGTCCTCGGTGCACGAGACCCGATGATCGAAAGACTTATGACCAATACGGAGCAAAGGGAAGAAACCGTCGGGGGACCGCTTTTTACCCCAGGACGAGAAAACTGAGTCCGTGGCATTCCTGCTCGCGTTTTCTTGGGACGAGCACCGGAAGTCCTCGAGCTCAGCCCGTTTCCTTCGCTGCAAGTGCATTTCCAGTGGTTTCTGACACCGGACGAGCGTTCGCCACTCGTTGGAAGCTTCGGCCATCTTTTGGACCGTTTTGGGTCGCACCACAGTTCTCCCTCCAACGAGCTCGCTTCCCGACCTATACCTCCGGAAAACGTGTCAGGGAGCATGCCAGGAGTGTGGGTTGAAGTCCTCGGAGCACGAGACCCGAAGATCGAAAGACTTATGACCAATACGGAGCAAAGGGAAGAAACCGTCGGGGGACCGCTTTTTACCCCAGGACGAGAAAACTGAGTCCGGGGCATTCCCGCTCGCGTTTTCTTGGGACGAGCACCAGAAGTCCTCGAGCTCAGCCCGTTTCCTTCGCTGCAAGTGCATTTCCAGTGGTTTCTGACACCGGACGAGCGTTCGCCACTCGTTGGAAGCTTCGGCCATCTTTTGGACCGTTTTGGGTCGCACCACAGTTCTCCCTCCAACGAGCTCGCTTCCCGACCTATACCTCCGGAAAACGTGTCAGGGAGCATGCCAGGAGTGTGGGTTGAAGTCCTCGGAGCACGAGACCCGAAGATCGAAAGACTTATGACCAATACGGAGCAAAGGGAAGAAACCGTCGGGGGACCGCTTTTTACCCCAGGACGAGAAAACTGAGTCCGGGGCATTCCCGCTCGCGTTTTCTTGGGACGAGCACCGGAAGTCCTCGAGCTCAGCCCGTTTCCTTCGCTGCAAGTGCATTTCCAGTGGTTTCTGACACCGGACGAGCGTTCGCCACTCGTTGGAAGCTTCGGCCATCTTTTGGACCGTTTTGGGTCGCACCACAGTTCTCCCTCCAACGAGCTCGCTTCCCGACCTATACCTCCGGAAAACGTGTCAGGGAGCATGCCAGGAGTGTGGGTTGAAGTCCTCGGAGCACGAGACCCGAAGATCGAAAGACTTATGACCAATACGGAGCAAAGGGAAGAAACCGTCGGGGGACCGCTTTTTACCCCAGGACGAGAAAACTGAGTCCGGGGCATTCCCGCTCGCGTTTTGTTGGGACGAGCACCGGAAGTCCTCGAGCTCAGCCCGTTTCCTTCGCTGCAAGTGCATTTCCAGTGGTTTCTGACACCGGACGAGCGTTCGCCACTCGTTGGAAGCTTCGGCCATCTTTTGGACCGTTTTGGGTCGCACCACAGTTCTCCCTCCAACGAGCTCGCTTCCCGACCTATACCTCCGGAAAACGTGTCAGGGAGCATGCCAGGAGTGTGGGTTGAAGTCCTCAGAGCACGAGACCCGAAGATCGAAAGACTTATGACCAATACGGAGCAAAGGGAAGAAACCGTCGGGGGACCGCTTTTTACCCCAGGACGAGAAAACTGAGTCCGGGGCATTCCCGCTCGCGTTTTGTTGGGACGAGCACCGGAAGTCCTCGAGCTCAGCCCGTTTCCTTCGCTGCAAGTGCATTTCCAGTGGTTTCTGACACCGGACGAGCGTTCGCCATTCGTTGGAAGCTTCGGCCATCTTTTGGACCGTTTTGGGTCACACCACAGTTCTCCCTCCAACGAGCTCGCTTCCCGACCTATACCTCCGGAAAACGTGTCAGGGAGCATGCCAGGAGTGTGGGTTGAAGTCCTCGGAGCACGAGACCCGAAGATCGAAAGACTTATGACCAATACGGAGCAAAGGGAAGAAACCGTCGGGGGACCGCTTTTTACCCCAGGACGAGAAAACTGAGTCCGGGGCATTCCCGCTCGCGTTTTCTTGGGACGAGCACCGGAAGTCCTCGAGCTCAGCCCGTTTCCTTCGCTGCAAGTGCATTTCCAGTGGTTTCTGACACCGGACGAGCGTTCGCCACTCGTTGGAAGCTTCGGCCATCTTTTGGACCGTTTTGGGTCGCACCACAGTTCTCCCTCCAACGAGCTCGCTTCCCGACCTATACCTCCGGAAAACGTGTCAGGGAGCATGCCAGGAGTGTGGGTTGAAGTCCTCGGAGCACGAGACCCGAAGATCGAAAGACTTATGACCAATACGGAGCAAAGGGAAGAAACCGTCGGGGGACCGCTTTTTACCCCAGGACGAGAAAACTGAGTCCGGGGCATTCCCGCTCGCGTTTTCTTGGGACGAGCACCGGAAGTCCTCGAGCTCAGCCCGTTTCCTTCGCTGCAAGTGCATTTCCAGTGGTTTCTGACACCGGACGAGCGTTCGCCACTCGTTGGAAGCTTCGGCCATCTTTTGGACCGTTTTGGGTCGCACCACAGTTCTCCCTCCAACGAGCTCGCTTCCCGACCTATACCTCCGGAAAACGTGTCAGGGAGCATGCCAGGAGTGTGGGTTGAAGTCCTCGGAGCACGAGACTCGAAGATCCAAAGACTTATGACCAATACGGAGCAAAGGGAAGAAATCGTCGGGGGACCGCTTTTTACCCCAGGACGAGAAAACTGAGTCCGGGGCATTCCCGCTCGCGTTTTCTTGGGACGAGCACCGGAAGTCCTCGAGCTCAGCCCGTTTCCTTCGCTGCAAGTGCATTTCCAGTGGTTTCTGACACCGGACGAGCGTTCGCCACTCGTTGGCAGCTTCGGCCATCTTTTGGACCGTTTTGGGTCGCACCACAGTTCTCCCTCCAACGAGCTCGCTTCCCGACCTATACCTCCGGAAAACGTGTCAGGGAGCATGCCAGGAGTGTGGGTTGAAGTCCTCGGAGCACGAGACCCGAAGATCGAAAGACTTATGACCAATACGGAGCAAAGGGAAGAAACCGTCGGGGGACCGCTTTTTACCCCAGGACGAGAAAACTGAGTCCGGGGCATTCCCGCTCGCGTTTTCTTGGGACGAGCACCGGAAGTCCTCGAGCTCAGCCCGTTTCCTTCGCTGCAAGTGCATTTCCAGTGGTTTCTGACACCGGACGAGCGTTCGCCACTCGTTGGAAGCTTCGGCCATCTTTTGGACCGTTTTGGGTCGCACCACAGTTCTCCCTCCAACGAGCTCGCTTCCCGACCTATACCTCCGGAAAACGTGTCAGGGAGCATGCCAGGAGTGTGGGTTGAAGTGCTCGGAGCACGAGACCCGAAGATCGAAAGACTTATGACCAATACGGAGCAAAGGGAAGAAACCGTCGGGGGACCGCTTTTTACCCCAGGACGAGAAAACTGAGTCCGGGGCATTCCCGCTCGCGTTTTCTTGGGACGAGCACCGGAAGTCCTCGAGCTCAGCCCGTTTCCTTCGCTGCAAGTGCATTTCCAGTGGTTTCTGACACCGGACGAGCGTTCGTCACTCGTTGGCAGCTTCGGCCATCTTTTGGACCGTTTTGGGTCGCACCACAGTTCTCCCTCCAACGAGCTCGCTTCCCGACCTATACCTCCGGAAAACGTGTCAGGGAGCATGCCAGGAGTGTGGGTTGAAGTCCTCGGAGCACGAGACCCGAAGATCGAAAGACTTATGACCAATACGGAGCAAAGGGAAGAAACCGTCGGGGGACCGCTTTTTACCCCAGGACGAGAAAACTGAGTCCGGGGCATTCCCGCTCGCGTTTTCTTGGGACGAGCATCGGAAGTCCTCGAGCTCAGCCCGTTTCCTTCGCTGCAAGTGCATTTCCAGTGGTTTCTAACACCGGACGAGCGTTCGCCACTCGTTGGAAGCTTCGGCCATCTTTTGGACCGTTTTGGGTCGCACCACAGTTCTCCCTCCAACGAGCTCGCTTCCCGACCTATACCTCCGGAAAACGTGTCAGGGAGCATGCCAGGAGTGTGGGTTGAAGTCCTCGGAGCACGAGACCCGAAGATCGAAAGACTTATGACCAATACGGAGCAAAGGGAAGAAACCGTCGGGGGACCGCTTTTTACCCCAGGACGAGAAAACTGAGTCCGGGGCATTCCCGCTCGCGTTTTCTTGGGACGAGCACCGGAAGTCCTCGAGCTCAGCCCGTTTCCTTCGCTGCAAGTGCATTTCCAGTGGTTTCTGACACCGGACGAGCGTTCGCCACTCGTTGGAAGCTTCGGCCATCTTTTGGACCGTTTTGGGTCACACCACAGTTCTCCCTCCAACGAGCTCGCTTCCCGACCTATACCTCCGGAAAACGTGTCAGGGAGCATGCCAGGAGTGTGGGTTGAAGTCCTCGGAGCACGAGACCCGAAGATCGAAAGACTTATGACCAATACGGAGCAAAGGGAAGAAACCGTCGGGGGACCGCTTTTTACCCCAGGACGAGAAAACTGAGTCCGGGGCATTCCCGCTCGCGTTTTCTTGGGACGAGCACCGGAAGTCCTCGAGCTCAGCCCGTTTCCTTCGCTGCAAGTGCATTTCCAGTGGTTTCTGACACCGGACGAGCGTTCGCCACTCGTTGGAAGCTTCGGCCATCTTTTGGACCGTTTTGGGTCGCACCACAGTTCTCCCTCCAACGAGCTCGCTTCCCGACCTATACCTCCGGAAAACGTGTCAGGGAGCATGCCAGGAGTGTGGGTTGAAGTCCTCGGAGCACGAGACCCGAAGATCGAAAGACTTATGACCAATACGGAGCAAAGGGAAGAAACCGTCGGGGGACCGCTTTTTACCCCAGGACGAGAAAACTGAGTCCGGGGCATTCCCGCTCGCGTTTTGTTGGGACGAGCACCGGAAGTCCTCGAGCTCAGCCCGTTTCCTTCGCTGCAAGTGCATTTCCAGTGGTTTCTGACACCGGACGAGCGTTCGCCACTCGTTGGAAGCTTCGGCCATATTTTGGACCGTTTTGGGTCGCACCACAGTTCTCCCTCCAACGAGCTCGCTTCCCGACCTATACCTCCGGAAAACGTGTCAGGGAGCATGCCAGGAGTGTGGGTTGAAGTCCTCGGAGCACGAGACTCGAAGATCCAAAGACTTATGACCAATACGGAGCAAAGGGAAGAAACCGTCGGGGGACCGCTTTTTACCCCAGGACGAGAAAACTGAGTCCGGGGCATTCCCGCTCGCGTTTTCTTGGGACGAGCACCGGAAGTCCTCGAGCTCAGCCCGTTTCCTTCGCTGCAAGTGCATTTCCAGTGGTTTCTGACACCGGACGAGCGTTCGCCACTCGTTGGCAGCTTCGGCCATCTTTTGGACCGTTTTGGGTCGCACCACAGTTCTCCCTCCAACGAGCTCGCTTCCCGACCTATACCTCCGGAAAACGTGTCAGGGAGCATGCCAGGAGTGTGGGTTGAAGTCCTCGGAGCACGAGACCCGAAGATCGAAAGACTTATGACCAATACGGAGCAAAGGGAAGAAACCGTCGGGGGACCGCTTTTTACCCCAGGACGAGAAAACTGAGTCCGGGGCATTCCCGCTCGCGTTTTCTTGGGACGAGCACCGGAAGTCCTCGAGCTCAGCCCGTTTCCTTCGCTGCAAGTGCATTTCCAGTGGTTTCTGACACCGGACGAGCGTTCGCCACTCGTTGGAAGCTTCGGCCATCTTTTGGACCGTTTTGGGTCGCACCACAGTTCTCCCTCCAACGAGCTCGCTTCCCGACCTATACCTCCGGAAAACGTGTCAGGGAGCATGCCAGGAGTGTGGGTTGAAGTCCTCGGAGCACGAGACCCGAAGATCG
This sequence comes from Cucumis melo, assembly GCF_025177605.1. Lineage (NCBI taxonomy): Eukaryota > Viridiplantae > Streptophyta > Magnoliopsida > Cucurbitales > Cucurbitaceae > Cucumis > Cucumis melo. The sequence continues at coordinate 20,614,229 of NC_066863.1, read as the reverse complement.
AAAGACTTATGACCAATACGGAGCAAAGGGAAGAAACCGTCGGGGGACCGCTTTTTACCCCAGGACGAGAAAACTTAGTCCGGGGCATTCCCGCTCTCGTTTTCTTGGGACGAGCACCGGAAGTCCTCGAGCTCAGCCCGTTTCCTTCGCTGCAAGTGCATTTCCAGTGGTTTCTGACACCGGACGAGCGTTCGCCACTCGTTGGAAGCTTCGGCCATCTTTTGGACCGTTTTGGGTCGCACCACAGTTCTCCCTCCAACGAGCTCGCTTCCCGACCTATACCTCCGGAAAACGTGTCAGGGAGCATGCCAGGAGTGTGGGTTGAAGTGCTCGGAGCACGAGACCCGAAGATCGAAAGACTTATGACCAATACGGAGCAAAGGGAAGAAACCGTCGGGGGACCGCTTTTTACCCCAGGACGAGAAAACTGAGTCCGGGGCATTCCCGCTCGCGTTTTCTTGGGACGAGCACCGGAAGTCCTCGAGCTCAGCCCGTTTCCTTCGCTGCAAGTGCATTTCCAGTGGTTTCTGACACCGGACGAGCGTTCGCCACTCGTTGGAAGCTTCGGCCATCTTTTGGACCGTTTTGGGTCGCACCACAGTTCTCCCTCCAACGAGCTCGCTTCCCGACCTATACCTCCGGAAAACGTGTCAGGGAGCATGCCAGGAGTGTGGGTTGAAGTGCTCGGAGCACGAGACCCGAAGATCGAAAGACTTATGACCAATACGGAGCAAAGGGAAGAAACCGTCGGGGGACCGCTTTTTACCCCAGGACGAGAAAACTGAGTCCGGGGCATTCCCGCTCGCGTTTTCTTGGGACGAGCACCGGAAGTCCTCGAGCTCAGCCCGTTTCCTTCGCTGCAAGTGCATTTCCAGTGGTTTCTGACACCGGACGAGCGTTCGCCACTCGTTGGCAGCTTCGGCCATCTTTTGGACCGTTTTGGGTCGCACCACAGTTCTCCCTCCAACGAGCTCGCTTCCCGACCTATACCTCCGGAAAACGTGTCAGGGAGCATGCCAGGAGTGTGGGTTGAAGTCCTCGGAGCACGAGACCCGAAGATCGAAAGACTTATGACCAATACGGAGCAAAGGGAAGAAACCGTCGGGGGACCGCTTTTTACCCCAGGACGAGAAAACTGAGTCCGGGGCATTCCCGCTCGCGTTTTCTTGGGACGAGCACCGGAAGTCCTCGAGCTCAGCCCGTTTCCTTCGCTGCAAGTGCATTTCCAGTGGTTTCTGACACCGGACGAGCGTTCGCCACTCGTTGGAAGCTTCGGCCATCTTTTGGACCGTTTTGGGTCGCACCACAGTTCTCCCTCCAACGAGCTCGCTTCCCGACCTATACCTCCGGAAAACGTGTCAGGGAGCATGCCAGGAGTGTGGGTTGAAGTCCTCGGAGCACGAGACCCGAAGATCGAAAGACTTATGACCAATACGGAGCAAAGGGAAGAAACCGTCGGGGGACCGCTTTTTACCCCAGGACGAGAAAACTGAGTCCGGGGCATTCCCGCTCGCGTTTTCTTGGGACGAGCACCGGAAGTCCTCGAGCTCAGCCCGTTTCCTTCGCTGCAAGTGCATTTCCAGTGGTTTCTGACACCGGACGAGCGTTCGCCACTCGTTGGAAGCTTCGGCCATCTTTTGGACCGTTTTGGGTCGCACCACAGTTCTCCCTCCAACGAGCTCGCTTCCCGACCTATACCTCCGGAAAACGTGTCAGGGAGCATGCCAGGAGTGTGGGTTGAAGTCCTCGGAGCACGAGACCCGAAGATCGAAAGACTTATGACGAATACGGAGCAAAGGGAAGAAACCGTCGGGGGACCGCTTTTTACCCCAGGACGAGAAAACTGAGTCCGGGGCATTCCCGCTCGCGTTTTGTTGGGACGAGCACCGGAAGTCCTCGAGCTCAGCCCGTTTCCTTCGCTGCAAGTGCATTTCCAGTGGTTTCTGACACCGGACGAGCGTTCGCCACTCGTTGGAAGCTTCGGCCATCTTTTGGACCGTTTTGGGTCACACCACAGTTCTCCCTCCAACGAGCTCGCTTCCCGACCTATACCTCCGGAAAACGTGTCAGGGAGCATGCCAGGAGTGTGGGTTGAAGTCCTCGGAGCACGAGACCCGAAGATCGAAAGACTTATGACCAATACGGAGCAAAGGGAAGAAACCGTCGGGGGACCGCTTTTTACCCCAGGACGAGAAAACTGAGTCCGGGGCATTCCCGCTCGCGTTTTCTTGGGACGAGCACCGGAAGTCCTCGAGCTCAGCCCGTTTCCTTCGCTGCAAGTGCATTTCCAGTGGTTTCTGACACCGGACGAGCGTTCGCCACTCGTTGGAAGCTTCGGCCATCTTTTGGACCGTTTTGGGTCGCACCACAGTTCTCCCTCCAACGAGCTCGCTTCCCGACCTATACCTCCGGAAAACGTGTCAGGGAGCATGCCAGGAGTGTGGGTTGAAGTCCTCGGAGCACGAGACCCGAAGATCGAAAGACTTATGACCAATACGGAGCAAAGGGAAGAAACCGTCGGGGGACCGCTTTTTACCCCAGGACGAGAAAACTGAGTCCGGGGCATTCCCGCTCGCGTTTTCTTGGGACGAGCACCGGAAGTCCTCGAGCTCAGCCCGTTTCCTTCGCTGCAAGTGCATTTCCAGTGGTTTCTGACACCGGACGAGCGTTCGCCACTCGTTGGAAGCTTCGGCCATCTTTTGGACCGTTTTGGGTCGCACCACAGTTCTCCCTCCAACGAGCTCGCTTCCCGACCTATACCTCCGGAAAACGTGTCAGGGAGCATGCCAGGAGTGTGGGTTGAAGTCCTCGGAGCACGAGACCCGAAGATCGAAAGACTTATGACCAATACGGAGCAAAGGGAAGAAACCGTCGGGGGACCGCTTTTTACCCCAGGACGAGAAAACTGAGTCCGGGGCATTCCCGCTCGCGTTTTGTTGGGACGAGCACCGGAAGTCCTCGAGCTCAGCCCGTTTCCTTCGCTGCAAGTGCATTTCCAGTGGTTTCTGACACCGGACGAGCGTTCGCCACTCGTTGGAAGCTTCGGCCATCTTTTGGACCGTTTTGGGTCACACCACAGTTCTCCCTCCAACGAGCTCGCTTCCCGACCTATACCTCCGGAAAACGTGTCAGGGAGCATGCCAGGAGTGTGGGTTGAAGTCCTCGGAGCACGAGACCCGAAGATCGAAAGACTTATGACCAATACGGAGCAAAGGGAAGAAACCGTCGGGGGACCGCTTTTTACCCCAGGACGAGAAAACTGAGTCCGGGGCATTCCCGCTCGCGTTTTCTTGGGACGAGCACCGGAAGTCCTCGAGCTCAGCCCGTTTCCTTCGCTGCAAGTGCATTTCCAGTGGTTTCTGACACCGGACGAGCGTTCGCCACTCGTTGGAAGCTTCGGCCATCTTTTGGACCGTTTTGGGTCGCACCACAGTTCTCCCTCCAACGAGCTCGCTTCCCGACCTATACCTCCGGAAAACGTGTCAGGGAGCATGCCAGGAGTGTGGGTTGAAGTCCTCGGAGCACGAGACCCGAAGATCGAAAGACTTATGACCAATACGGAGCAAAGGGAAGAAACCGTCGGGGGACCGCTTTTTACCCCAGGACGAGAAAACTGAGTCCGGGGCATTCCCGCTCGCGTTTTCTTGGGACGAGCACCGGAAGTCCTCGAGCTCAGCCCGTTTCCTTCGCTGCAAGTGCATTTCCAGTGGTTTCTGACACCGGACGAGCGTTCGCCACTCGTTGGAAGCTTCGGCCATCTTTTGGACCGTTTTGGGTCGCACCACAGTTCTCCCTCCAACGAGCTCGCTTCCCGACCTATACCTCCGGAAAACGTGTCAGGGAGCATGCCAGGAGTGTGGGTTGAAGTCCTCGGAGCACGAGACTCGAAGATCCAAAGACTTATGACCAATACGGAGCAAAGGGAAGAAACCGTCGGGGGACCGCTTTTTACCCCAGGACGAGAAAACTGAGTCCGGGGCATTCCCGCTCGCGTTTTCTTGGGACGAGCACCGGAAGTCCTCGAGCTCAGCCCGTTTCCTTCGCTGCAAGTGCATTTCCAGTGGTTTCTGACACCGGACGAGCGTTCGCCACTCGTTGGCAGCTTCGGCCATCTTTTGGACCGTTTTGGGTCGCACCACAGTTCTCCCTCCAACGAGCTCGCTTCCCGACCTATACCTCCGGAAAACGTGTCAGGGAGCATGCCAGGAGTGTGGGTTGAAGTCCTCGGAGCACGAGACCCGAAGATCGACAGACTTATGACCAATACGGAGCAAAGGGAAGAAACCGTCGGGGGACCGCTTTTTACCCCAGGACGAGAAAACTGAGTCCGGGGCATTCCCGCTCGCGTTTTCTTGGGACGAGCACCGGAAGTCCTCGAGCTCAGCCCGTTTCCTTCGCTGCAAGTGCATTTCCAGTGGTTTCTGACACCGGACGAGCGTTCGCCACTCGTTGGAAGCTTCGGCCATCTTTTGGACCGTTTTGGGTCGCACCACAGTTCTCCCTCCAACGAGCTCGCTTCCCGTCCTATACCTCCGGAAAACGTGTCAGGGAGCATGCCAGGAGTGTGGGTTGAAGTCCTCGGAGCACGAGACCCGAAGATCGAAAGACTTATGACCAATACGGAGCAAAGGGAAGAAACCGTCGGGGGACCGCTTTTTACCCCAGGACGAGAAAACTGAGTCCGGGGCATTCCCGCTCGCGTTTTCTTGGGACGAGCACCGGAAGTCCTCGAGCTCAGCCCGTTTCCTTCGCTGCAAGTGCATTTCCAGTGGTTTCTGACACCGGACGAGCGTTCGCCACTCGTTGGAAGCTTCGGCCATCTTTTGGACCGTTTTGGGTCGCACCACAGTTCTCCCTCCAACGAGCTCGCTTCCCGTCCTATACCTCCGGAAAACGTGTCAGGGAGCATGCCAGGAGTGTGGGTTGAAGTCCTCGGAGCACGAGACCCGAAGATCGAAAGACTTATGACCAATACGGAGCAAAGGGAAGAAACCGTCGGGGGACCGCTTTTTACCCCAGGACGAGAAAACTGAGTCCGGGGCATTCCCGCTCGCGTTTTCTTGGGACGAGCACCGGAAGTCCTCGAGCTCAGCCCGTTTCCTTCGCTGCAAGTGCATTTCCAGTGGTTTCTGACACCGGACGAGCGTTCGCCACTCGTTGGAAGCTTCGGCCATCTTTTGGACCGTTTTGGGTCGCACCACAGTTCTCCCTCCAACAAGCTCGCTTCCCGACCTATACCTCCGGAAAACGTGTCAGGGAGCATGCCAGGAGTGTGGGTTGAAGTCCTCGGAGCACGAGACCCGAAGACCGAAAGACTTATGACCAATACGGAGCAAAGGGAAGAAACCGTCGGGGGACCGCTTTTTACCCCAGGACGAGAAAACTGAGTCCGGGGCATTCCCGCTCGCGTTTTCTTGGGACGAGCACCGGAAGTCCTCGAGCTCAGCCCGTTTCCTTCGCTGCAAGTGCATTTCCAGTGGTTTCTGACACCGGACGAGCGTTCGCCACTCGTTGGAAGCTTCGGCCATCTTTTGGACCGTTTTGGGTCGCACCACAGTTCTCCCTCCAACGAGCTCGCTTCCCGACCTATACCTCCGGAAAACGTGTCAGGGAGCATGCCAGGAGTGTGGGTTGAAGTCCTCGGAGCACGAGACCCGAAGATCGAAAGACTTATGACCAATACGGAGCAAAGGGAAGAAACCGTCGGGGGACCGCTTTTTACCCCAGGACGAGAAAACTGAGTCCGGGGCATTCCCGCTCGCGTTTTCTTGGGACGAGCACCGGAAGTCCTCGAGCTCAGCCCGTTTCCTTCGCTGCAAGTGCATTTCCAGTGGTTTCTGACACCGGACGAGCGTTCGCCACTCGTTGGAAGCTTCGGCCATCTTTTGGACCGTTTTGGGTCGCACCACAGTACTCCCTCCAACGAGCTCGCTTCCCGACCTATACCTCCGGAAAACGTGTCAGGGAGCATGCCAGGAGTGTGGGTTGAAGTCCTCGGAGCACGAGACCCGAAGATCGACAGACTTATGACCAATACGGAGCAAAGGGAAGAAACCGTCGGGGGACCGCTTTTTACCCCAGGACGAGAAAACTGAGTCCGGGGCATTCCCGCTCGCGTTTTCTTGGGACGAGCACCGGAAGTCCTCGAGCTCAGCCCGTTTCCTTCGCTGCAAGTGCATTTCCAGTGGTTTCTGACACCGGACGAGCGTTCGCCACTCGTTGGAAGCTTCGGCCATCTTTTGGACCGTTTTGGGTCGCACCACAGTTCTCCCTCCAACGAGCTCGCTTCCCGTCCTATACCTCCGGAAAACGTGTCAGGGAGCATGCCAGAAGTGTGGGTTGAAGTCCTCGGAGCACGAGACCCGAAGATCGAAAGACTTATGACCAATACGGAGCAAAGGGAAGAAACCGTCGGGGGACCGCTTTTTACCCCAGGACGAGAAAACTGAGTCCGGGGCATTCCCGCTCGCGTTTTGTTGGGACGAGCACCGGAAGTCCTCGAGCTCAGCCCGTTTCCTTCGCTGCAAGTGCATTTCCAGTGGTTTCTGACACCGGACGAGCGTTCGCCACTCGTTGGAAGCTTCGGCCATCTTTTGGACCGTTTTGGGTCGCACCACAGTTCTCCCTCCAACGAGCTCGCTTCCCGACCTATACCTCCGGAAAACGTGTCAGGGAGCATGCCAGGAGTGTGGGTTGATGTCCTCGGAGCACGAGACCCGAAGATCGAAAGACTTATGACCAATACGGAGCAAAGGGAAGAAACCGTCGGGGGACCGCTTTTTACCCCAGGACGAGAAAACTGAGTCCGGGGCATTCCCGCTCGCGTTTTCTTGGGACGATCACCGGAAGTCCTCGAGCTCAGCCCGTTTCCTTCGCTGCAAGTGCATTTCCAGTGGTTTCTGACACCGGACGAGCGTTCGCCACTCGTTGGAAGCTTCGGCCATCTTTTGGACCGTTTTGGGTCGCACCACAGTTCTCCCTCCAACGAGCTCGCTTCCCGACCTATACCTCCGGAAAACGTGTCAGGGAGCATGCTAGGAGTGTGGGTTGAAGTCCTCGGAGCACGAGACCCGAAGATCGAAAGACTTATGACCAATACGGAGCAAAGGGAAGAAACCGTCGGGGGACCGCTTTTTACCCCAGGACGAGAAAACTGAGTCCATGGCATTCCCGCTCGCGTTTTCTTGGGACGAGCACCGGAAGTCCTCGAGCTCAGCCCGTTTCCTTCGCTGCAAGTGCATTTCCAGTGGTTTCTGACACCGGACGAGCGTTCGCCACTCGTTGGAAGCTTCGGCCATCTTTTGGACCGTTTTGGGTCGCACCACAGTTCTCCCTCCAACGAGCTCGCTTCCCGACCTATACCTCCGGAAAACGTGTCAGGGAGCATGCCAGGAGTGTGGGTTGAAGTCCTCGGAGCACGAGACCCGAAGATCGAAAGACTTATGACCAATACGGAGCAAAGGGAAGAAACCGTCGGGGGACCGCTTTTTACCCCAGGACGAGAAAACTGAGTCCGGGGCATTCCCGCTCGCGTTTTCTTGGGACGAGCACCGGAAGTCCTCGAGCTCAGCCCGTTTCCTTCGCTGCAAGTGCATTTCCAGTGGTTTCTGACACCGGACGAGCGTTCGCCACTCGTTGGAAGCTTCGGCCATCTTTTGGACCGTTTTGGTTCGCACCACAGTTCTCCCTCCAACGAGCTCGCTTCCCGACCTATACCTCCGGAAAACGTGTCAGGGAGCATGCCAGGAGTGTGGGTTGAAGTCCTCGGAAAACGAGACCCGAAGATCGAAAGACTTATGACCAATACGGAGCAAAGGGAAGAAACCGTCGGGGGACCGCTTTTTACCCCAGGACGAGAAAACTGAGTCCGGGGCATTCCCGCTCGCGTTTTCTTGGGACGAGCACCGAAAGTGCTCGAGCTCAGCCCGTTTCCTTCGCTGCAAGTGCATTTCCAGTGGTTTCTGACACCGGACGAGCGTTCGCCACTCGTTGGAAGCTTCGGCCATCGTTTGGACCGTTTTGGGTCGCACCACAGTTCTCCCTCCAACGAGCTCGCTTCCCGACCTATACCTCCGGAAAACGTGTCAGGGAGCATGCCAGGAGTGTGGGTTGAAGTCCTCGGAGCACGAGACCCGAAGATCGAAAGACTTATGACCAATACGGAGCAAAGGGAAGAAACCGTCGGGGGACCGCTTTTTACCCCAGGACGAGAAAACTGAGTCCGGGGCATTCCCGCTCGCGTTTTCTTGGGACGAGCACCGGAAGTCCTCGAGCTCAGCCCGTTTCCTTCGCTGCAAGTGCATTTCCAGTGGTTTCTGACACCGGACGAGCGTTCGCCACTCGTTGGAAGCTTCGGCCATCTTTTGGACCGTTTTGGGTCGCACCACAGTTCTCCCTCCAACGAGCTCGCTTCCCGACCTATACCTCCGGAAAACGTGTCAGGGAGCATGCCAGGAGTGTGGGTTGAAGTCCTCGGAGCACGAGACCCGAAGATCGAAAGACTTATGACCAATACGGAGCAAAGGGAAGAAACCGTCGGGGGACCGCTTTTTACCCCAGGACGAGAAAACTGAGTCCGGGGCATTCCCGCTCGCGTTTTCTTGGGACGAGCACCGGAAGTGCTCGAGCTCAGCCCGTTTCCTTCGCTGCAAGTGCATTTCCAGTGGTTTCTGACACCGGACGAGCGTTCGCCACTCGTTGGAAGGTTCGGCCATCGTTTGGACCGTTTTGGGTCGCACCACAGTTCTCCCTCCAACGAGCTCGCTTCCCGACCTATACCTCCGGAAAACGTGTCAGGGAGCATGCCAGGAGTGTGGGTTGAAGTCCTCGGAGCACGAGACCCGAAGATCGAAAGACTTATGACCAATACGGAGCAAAGGGAAGAAACCGTCAGGGGACCGCTTTTTACCCCAGGACGAGAAAACTGAGTCCGGGGCATTCCCGCTCGCGTTTTCTTGGGACGAGCACCGGAAGTCCTCGAGCTCAGCCCGTTTCCTTCGCTGCAAGTGCATTTCCAGTGGTTTCTGACACCGGACGAGCGTTCGCCACTCGTTGGAAGCTTCGGCCATCTTTTGGACCGTTTTGGGTCGCACCACAGTTCTCCCTCCAACGAGCTCGCTTCCCGACCTATACCTCCGGAAAACGTGTCAGGGAGCATGCCAGGAGTGTGGGTTGAAGTCCTCGGAGCACGAGACCCGAAGATCGAAAGACTTATGACCAATACGGAGCAAAGGGAAGAAACCGTCGGGGGACCGCTTTTTACCCCAGGACGAGAAAACTGAGTCCGGGGCATTCCCGCTCGCGTTTTCTTGGGACGAGCACCGGAAGTCCTCGAGCTCAGCCCGTTTCCTTCGCTGCAAGTGCATTTCCAGTGGTTTCTGACACCGGACGAGCGTTCGCCACTCGTTGGAAGCTTCGGCCATCTTTTGGACCGTTTTGGTTCGCACCACAGTTCTCCCTCCAACGAGCTCGCTTCCCGACCTATACCTCCGGAAAACGTGTCAGGGAGCATGCCAGGAGTGTGGGTTGAAGTCCTCGGAAAACGAGACCCGAAGATCGAAAGACTTATGACCAATACGGAGCAAAGGGAAGAAACCGTCGGGGGACCGCTTTTTACCCCAGGACGAGAAAACTGAGTCCGGGGCATTCCCGCTCGCGTTTTCTTGGGACGAGCACCGAAAGTGCTCGAGCTCAGCCCGTTTCCTTCGCTGCAAGTGCATTTCCAGTGGTTTCTGACACCGGACGAGCGTTCGCCACTCGTTGGAAGCTTCGGCCATCGTTTGGACCGTTTTGGGTCGCACCACAGTTCTCCCTCCAACGAGCTCGCTTCCCGACCTATACCTCCGGAAAACGTGTCAGGGAGCATGCCAGGAGTGTGGGTTGAAGTCCTCGGAGCACGAGACCCGAAGATCGAAAGACTTATGACCAATACGGAGCAAAGGGAAGAAACCGTCGGGGGACCGCTTTTTACCCCAGGACGAGAAAACTGAGTCCGGGGCATTCCCGCTCGCGTTTTCTTGGGACGAGCACCGGAAGTCCTCGAGCTCAGCCCGTTTCCTTCGCTGCAAGTGCATTTCCAGTGGTTTCTGACACCGGACGAGCGTTCGCCACTCGTTGGAAGCTTCGGCCATCTTTTGGACCGTTTTGGGTCGCACCACAGTTCTCCCTCCAACGAGCTCGCTTCCCGACCTATACCTCCGGAAAACGTGTCAGGGAGCATGCCAGGAGTGTGGGTTGAAGTCCTCGGAGCACGAGACCCGAAGATCGAAAGACTTATGACCAATACGGAGCAAAGGGAAGAAACCGTCGGGGGACCGCTTTTTACCCCAGGACGAGAAAACTGAGTCCGGGGCATTCCCGCTCGCGTTTTCTTGGGACGAGCACCGGAAGTGCTCGAGCTCAGCCCGTTTCCTTCGCTGCAAGTGCATTTCCAGTGGTTTCTGACACCGGACGAGCGTTCGCCACTCGTTGGAAGGTTCGGCCATCGTTTGGACCGTTTTGGGTCGCACCACAGTTCTCCCTCCAACGAGCTCGCTTCCCGACCTATACCTCCGGAAAACGTGTCAGGGAGCATGCCAGGAGTGTGGGTTGAAGTCCTCGGAGCACGAGACCCGAAGATCGAAAGACTTATGACCAATACGGAGCAAAGGGAAGAAACCGTCAGGGGACCGCTTTTTACCCCAGGACGAGAAAACTGAGTCCGGGGCATTCCCGCTCGCGTTTTCTTGGGACGAGCACCGGAAGTCCTCGAGCTCAGCCCGTTTCCTTCGCTGCAAGTGCATTTCCAGTGGTTTCTGACACCGGACGAGCGTTCGCCACTCGTTGGAAGCTTCGGCCATCTTTTGGACCGTTTTGGGTCGCACCACAGTTCTCCCTCCAACGAGCTCGCTTCCCGACCTATACCTCCGGAAAACGTGTCAGGGAGCATGCCAGGAGTGTGGGTTGAAGTCCTCGGAGCACGAGACCCGAAGATCGAAAGACTTATGACCAATACGGAGCAAAGGGAAGAAACCGTCGGGGGACCGCTTTTTACCCCAGGACGAGAAAACTGAGTCCGGGGCATTCCCGCTCGCGTTTTCTTGGGACGAGCACCGGAAGTCCTCGAGCTCAGCCCGTTTCCTTCGCTGCAAGTGCATTTCCAGTGGTTTCTGACACCGGACGAGCGTTCGCCACTCGTTGGAAGCTTCGGCCATCTTTTGGACCGTTTTGGGTCGCACCACAGTTCTCCCTCCAACGAGCTCGCTTCCCGACCTATACCTCCGGAAAACGTGTCAGGGAGCATGCCAGGAGTGTGGGTTGAAGTCCTCGGAGCACGAGACCCGAAGATCGAAAGACTTATGACCAATACGGAGCAAAGGGAAGAAACCGTCGGGGGACCGCTTTTTACCCCAGGACGAGAAAACTGAGTCCGGGGCATTCCCGCTCGCGTTTTCTTGGGACGAGCACCGGAAGTCCTCGAGCTCAGCCCGTTTCCTTCGCTGCAAGTGCATTTCCAGTGGTTTCTGACACCGGACGAGCGTTCGCCACTCGTTGGAAGCTTCGGCCATCTTTTGGACCGTTTTGGGTCGCACCACAGTTCTCCCTCCAACGAGCTCGCTTCCCGACCTATACCTCCGGAAAACGTGTCAGGGAGCATGCCAGGAGTGTGGGTTGAAGTCCTCGGAGCACGAGACCCGAAGATCGAAAGACTTATGACCAATACGGAGCAAAGGGAAGAAACCGTCGGGGGACCGCTTTTTACCCCAGGACGAGAAAACTGAGTCCGGGGCATTCCCGCTCGCGTTTTCTTGGGACGAGCACCGGAAGTCCTCGAGCTCAGCCCGTTTCCTTCGCTGCAAGTGCATTTCCAGTGGTTTCTGACACCGGACGAGCGTTCGCCACTCGTTGGAAGCTTCGGCCATCTTTTGGACCGTTTTGGGTCGCACCACAGTTCTCCCTCCAACGAGCTCGCTTCCCGACCTATACCTCCGGAAAACGTGTCAGGGAGCATGCCAGGAGTGTGGGTTGAAGTCCTCGGAGCACGAGACCCGAAGATCGAAAGACTTATGACCAATACGGAGCAAAGGGAAGAAACCGTCGGGGGACCGCTTTTTACCCCAGGACGAGAAAACTGAGTCCGGGGCATTCCCGCTCGCGTTTTCTTGGGACGAGCACCGGAAGTCCTCGAGCTCAGCCCGTTTCCTTCGCTGCAAGTGCATTTCCAGTGGTTTCTGACACCGGACAAGCGTTCGCCACTCGTTGGAAGCTTCGGCCATCTTTTGGACCGTTTTGGGTCGCACCACAGTTCTCCCTCCAACGAGCTCGCTTCCCGACCTATACCTCCGGAAAACGTGTCAGGGAGCATGCCAGGAGTGTGGGTTGAAGTCCTCGGAGCACGAGACCCGAAGATCGAAAGACTTATGACCAATACGGAGCAAAGGGAAGAAACCGTCGGGGGACCGCTTTTTACCCCAGGACGAGAAAACTGAGTCCGGGGCATTCCCGCTCGCGTTTTCTTGGGACGAGCACCGGAAGTGCTCGAGCTCAGCCCGTTTCCTTCGCTGCAAGTGCATTTCCAGTGGTTTCTGACACCGGACGAGCGTTCGCCACTCGTTGGAAGGTTCGGCCATCGTTTGGACCGTTTTGGGTCGCACCACAGTTCTCCCTCCAACGAGCTCGCTTCCCGACCTATACCTCCGGAAAACGTGTCAGGGAGCATGCCAGGAGTGTGGGTTGAAGTCCTCGGAGCACGAGACCCGAAGATCGAAAGACTTATGACCAATACGGAGCAAAGGGAAGAAACCGTCAGGGGACCGCTTTTTACCCCAGGACGAGAAAACTGAGTCCGGGGCATTCCCGCTCGCGTTTTCTTGGGACGAGCACCGGAAGTCCTCGAGCTCAGCCCGTTTCCTTCGCTGCAAGTGCATTTCCAGTGGTTTCTGACACCGGACGAGCGTTCGCCACTCGTTGGAAGCTTCGGCCATCTTTTGGACCGTTTTGGGTCGCACCACAGTTCTCCCTCCAACGAGCTCGCTTCCCGACCTATACCTCCGGAAAACGTGTCAGGGAGCATGCCAGGAGTGTGGGTTGAAGTCCTCGGAGCACGAGACCCGAAGATCGAAAGACTTATGACCAATACGGAGCAAAGGGAAGAAACCGTCGGGGGACCGCTTTTTACCCCAGGACGAGAAAACTGAGTCCGGGGCATTCCCGCTCGCGTTTTCTTGGGACGAGCACCGGAAGTCCTCGAGCTCAGCCCGTTTCCTTCGCTGCAAGTGCATTTCCAGTGGTTTCTGACACCGGACGAGCGTTCGCCACTCGTTGGAAGCTTCGGCCATCTTTTGGACCGTTTTGGGTCGCACCACAGTTCTCCCTCCAACGAGCTCGCTTCCCGACCTATACCTCCGGAAAACGTGTCAGGGAGCATGCCAGGAGTGTGGGTTGAAGTCCTCGGAGCACGAGACCCGAAGATCGAAAGACTTATGACCAATACGGAGCAAAGGGAAGAAACCGTCGGGGGACCGCTTTTTACCCCAGGACGAGAAAACTGAGTCCGGGGCATTCCCGCTCGCGTTTTCTTGGGACGAGCACCGGAAGTCCTCGAGCTCAGCCCGTTTCCTTCGCTGCAAGTGCATTTCCAGTGGTTTCTGACACCGGACGAGCGTTCGCCACTCGTTGGAAGCTTCGGCCATCTTTTGGACCGTTTTGGGTCGCACCACAGTTCTCCCTCCAACGAGCTCGCTTCCCGACCTATACCTCCGGAAAACGTGTCAGGGAGCATGCCAGGAGTGTGGGTTGAAGTCCTCGGAGCACGAGACCCGAAGATCGAAAGACTTATGACCAATACGGAGCAAAGGGAAGAAACCGTCGGGGGACCGCTTTTTACCCCAGGACGAGAAAACTGAGTCCGGGGCATTCCCGCTCGCGTTTTCTTGGGACGAGCACCGGAAGTCCTCGAGCTCAGCCCGTTTCCTTCGCTGCAAGTGCATTTCCAGTGGTTTCTGACACCGGACGAGCGTTCGCCACTCGTTGGAAGCTTCGGCCATCTTTTGGACCGTTTTGGGTCGCACCACAGTTCTCCCTCCAACGAGCTCGCTTCCCGACCTATACCTCCGGAAAACGTGTCAGGGAGCATGCCAGGAGTGTGGGTTGAAGTCCTCGGAGCACGAGACCCGAAGATCGAAAGACTTATGACCAATACGGAGCAAAGGGAAGAAACCGTCGGGGGACCGCTTTTTACCCCAGGACGAGAAAACTGAGTCCGGGGCATTCCCGCTCGCGTTTTCTTGGGACGAGCACCGGAAGTCCTCGAGCTCAGCCCGTTTCCTTCGCTGCAAGTGCATTTCCAGTGGTTTCTGACACCGGACAAGCGTTCGCCACTCGTTGGAAGCTTCGGCCATCTTTTGGACCGTTTTGGGTCGCACCACAGTTCTCCCTCCAACGAGCTCGCTTCCCTACCTATACCTCCGGAAAACGTGTCAGGGAGCATGCCAGGAGTGTGGGTTGAAGTCCTCGGAGCACGAGACCCGAAGATCGAAAGACTTATGACCAATACGGAGCAAAGGGAAGAAACCGTCGGGGGACCGCTTTTTACCCCAGGACGAGAAAACTGAGTCCGGGGCATTCCCGCTCGCGTTTTCTTGGGACGAGCACCGGAAGTCCTCGAGCTCAGCCCGTTTCCTTCGCTGCAAGTGCATTTCCAGTGGTTTCTGACACCGGACGAGCGTTCGCCACTCGTTGGAAGCTTCGGCCATCTTTTGGACCGTTTTGGGTCGCACCACAGTTCTCCCTCCAACGAGCTCGCTTCCCGACCTATACCTCCGGAAAACGTGTCAGGGAGCATGCCAGGAGTGTGGGTTGAAGTCCTCGGAGCACGAGACCCGAAGATCGAAAGACTTATGACCAATACGGAGCAAAGGGAAGAAACCGTCGGGGGACCGCTTTTTACCCCAGGACGAGAAAACTGAGTCCGGGGCATTCCCGCTCGCGTTTTCTTGGGACGAGCACCGGAAGTCCTCGAGCTCAGCCCGTTTCCTTCGCTGCAAGTGCATTTCCAGTGGTTTCTGACACCGGACGAGCGTTCGCCACTCGTTGGAAGCTTCGGCCATCTTTTGGACCGTTTTGGGTCGCACCACAGTTCTCCCTCCAACGAGCTCGCTTCCCGACCTATACCTCCGGAAAACGTGTCAGGGAGCATGCCAGGAGTGTGGGTTGAAGTCCTCGGAGCACGAGACCCGAAGATCGAAAGACTTATGACCAATACGGAGCAAAGGGAAGAAACCGTCGGGGGACCGCTTTTTACCCCAGGACGAGAAAACTGAGTCCGGGGCATTCCCGCTCGCGTTTTCTTGGGACGAGCACCGGAAGTCCTCGAGCTCAGCCCGTTTCCTTCGCTGCAAGTGCATTTCCAGTGGTTTCTGACACCGGACGAGCGTTCGCCACTCGTTGGAAGCTTCGGCCATCTTTTGGACCGTTTTGGGTCGCACCACAGTTCTCCCTCCAACGAGCTCGCTTCCCGACCTATACCTCCGGAAAACGTGTCAGGGAGCATGCCAGGAGTGTGGGTTGAAGTCCTCGGAGCACGAGACCCGAAGATCGAAAGACTTATGACCAATACGGAGCAAAGGGAAGAAACCGTCGGGGGACCGCTTTTTACCCCAGGACGAGAAAACTGAGTCCGGGGCATTCCCGCTCGCGTTTTGTTGGGACGAGCACCGGAAGTCCTCGAGCTCAGCCCGTTTCCTTCGCTGCAAGTGCATTTCCAGTGGTTTCTGACACCGGACGAGCGTTCGCCACTCGTTGGAAGCTTCGGCCATCTTTTGGACCGTTTTGGGTCGCACCACAGTTCTCCCTCCAACGAGCTCGCTTCCCGACCTATACCTCCGGAAAACGTGTCAGGGAGCATGCCAGGAGTGTGGGTTGAAGTCCTCGGAGCACGAGACCCGAAGATCGAAAGACTTATGACCAATACGGAGCAAAGGGAAGAAACCGTCGGGGGACCGCTTTTTACCCCAGGACGAGAAAACTGAGTCCGGGGCATTCCCGCTCGCGTTTTCTTGGGACGAGCACCGGAAGTCCTCGAGCTCAGCCCGTTTCCTTCGCTGCAAGTGCATTTCCAGTGGTTTCTGACACCGGACGAGCGTTCGCCACTCGTTGGAAGCTTCGGCCATCTTTTGGACCGTTTTGGGTCGCACCACAGTTCTCCCTCCAACGAGCTCGCTTCCCGACCTATACCTCCGGAAAACGTGTCAGGGAGCATGCCAGGAGTGTGGGTTGAAGTCCTCGGAGCACGAGACCCGAAGATCGAAAGACTTATGACCAATACGGAGCAAAGGGAAGAAACCGTCGGGGGACCGCTTTTTACCCCAGGACGAGAAAACTGAGTCCGGGGCATTCCCGCTCGCGTTTTCTTGGGACGAGCACCGGAAGTCCTCGAGCTCAGCCCGTTTCCTTCGCTGCAAGTGCATTTCCAGTGGTTTCTGACACCGGACGAGCGTTCGCCACTCGTTGGAAGCTTCGGCCATCTTTTGGACCGTTTTGGGTCGCACCACAGTTCTCCCTCCAACGAGCTCGCTTCCCGACCTATACCTCCGGAAAACGTGTCAGGGAGCATGCCAGGAGTGTGGGTTGAAGTCCTCGGAGCACGAGACCCGAAGATCGAAAGACTTATGACCAATACGGAGCAAAGGGAAGAAACCGTCGGGGGACCGATTTTTACCCCAGGACGAGAAAACTGAGTCCGGGGCATTCCCGCTCGCGTTTTCTTGGGACGAGCACCAGAAGTCCTCGAGCTCAGCCCGTTTCCTTCGCTGCAAGTGCATTTCCAGTGGTTTCTGACACCGGACGAGCGTTCGCCACTCGTTGGAAGCTTCGGCCATCTTTTGGACCGTTTTGGGTCGCACCACAGTTCTCCCTCCAACGAGCTCGCTTCCCGACCTATACCTCCGGAAAACGTGTCAGGGAGCATGCCAGGAGTGTGGGTTGAAGTCCTCGGAGCACGAGACCCGAAGATCGAAAGACTTATGACCAATACGGAGCAAAGGGAAGAAACCGTCGGGGGACCGCTTTTTACCCCAGGACGAGAAAACTGAGTCCGGGGCATTCCCGCTCGCGTTTTCTTGGGACGAGCACCGGAAGTCCTCGAGCTCAGCCCGTTTCCTTCGCTGCAAGTGCATTTCCAGTGGTTTCTGACACCGGACGAGCGTTCGCCACTCGTTAGAAGCTTCGGCCATCTTTTGGACCGTTTTGGGTCGCACCACAGTTCTCCCTCCAACGAGCTCGCTTCCCGACCTATACCTCCGGAAAACGTGTCAGGGAGCATGCCAAGAGTGTGGGTTGAAGTCCTCGGAGCACGAGACCCGAAGATCGAAAGACTTATGACCAATACGGAGCAAAGGGAAGAAACCGTCGGGGGACCGCTTTTTACCCCAGGACGAGAAAACTGAGTCCGGGGCATTCCCGCTCGCGTTTTCTTGGGACGAGCACCGGAAGTCCTCGAGCTCAGCCCGTTTCCTTCGCTGCAAGTGCATTTCCAGTGGTTTCTGACACCGGACGAGCGTTCGCCACTCGTTGGAAGCTTCGGCCATCTTTTGGACCGTTTTGGGTCGCACCACAGTTCTCCCTCCAACGAGCTCGCTTCCCGACCTATACCTCCGGAAAACGTGTCAGGGAGCATGCCAGGAGTGTGGGTTGAAGTCCTCGGAGCACGAGACTCGAAGATCGAAAGACTTATGACCAATACGGAGCAAAGGGAAGAAACCGTCGGGGGACCGCTTTTTACCCCAGGACGAGAAAACTGAGTCCGGGGCATTCCCGCTCGCGTTTTCTTGGGACGAGCACCGGAAGTCCTCGAGCTCAGCCCGTTTCCTTCGCTGCAAGTGCATTTCCAGTGGTTTCTGACACCGGACGAGCGTTGCCACTCGTTGGCAGCTTCGGCCATCTTTTGGACCGTTTTGGGTCGCACCACAGTTCTCCCTCCAACGAGCTCGCTTCCCGACCTATACCTCCGGAAAACATGTCAGGGAGCATGCCAGGAGTGTGGGTTGAAGTCCTCGGAGCACGAGACCCGAAGATCGAAAGACTTATGACCAATACGGAGCAAAGGGAAGAAACCGTCGGGGGACCGCTTTTTACCGCAGGACGAGAAAACTGAGTCCGGGGCATTCCCGCTCGCGTTTTCTTGGGACGAGCACCGGAAGTCCTCGAGCTCAGCCCGTTTCCTTCGCTGCAAGTGCATTTCCAGTGGTTTCTGACACCGGACGAGCGTTCGCCACTCGTTGGAAGCTTCGGCCATCTTTTGGACTGTTTTGGGTCGCACCACAGTTCTCCCTCCAACGAGCTCGCTTCCCGACCTATACCTCCGGAAAACGTGTCAGGGAGCATGCCAGGAGTGTGGGTTGAAGTCCTCGGAGCACGAGACCCGAAGATCGACAGACTTATGACCAATACGGAGCAAAGGGAAGAAACCGTCGGGGGACCGCTTTTTACCCCAGGACGAGAAAACTGAGTCCGGGGCATTCCCGCTCGCGTTTTCTTAGGACGAGCACCGGAAGTCCTCGAGCTCAGCCCGTTTCCTTCGCTGCAAGTGCATTTCCAGTGGTTTCTGACACCGGACGAGCGTTCGCCACTCGTTGGAAGCTTCGGCCATCTTTTGGACCGTTTTGGGTCGCACCACAGTTCTCCCTCCAACGAGCTCGCTTCCCGACCTATACCTCTGGAAAACGTGTCAGGGAGCATGCCAGGAGTGTGGGTTGAAGTCCTCGGAGCACGAGACCCGAAGATCGAAAGACTTATGACCAATACGGAGCAAAGGGAAGAAACCGTCGGGGGACCGCTTTTTACCCCAGGACGAGAAAACTGAGTCCGGGGCATTCCCGCTCGCGTTTTCTTGGGACGAGCACCGGAAGTCCTCGAGCTCAGCCCGTTTCCTTCGCTGCAAGTGCATTTCCAGTGGTTTCTGACACCGGACGAGCGTTCGCCACTCGTTGGAAGCTTCGGCCATCTTTTGGACCGTTTTGGGTCGCACCACAGTTCTCCCTCCAACGAGCTCGCTTCCCGACCTATACCTCCGGAAAACGTGTCAGGGAGCATGCCAGGAGTGTGGGTTGAAGTCCTCGGAGCACGAGACCCGAAGATCGACAGACTTATGACCAATACGGAGCAAAGGGAAGAAACCGTCGGGGGACCGCTTTTTACCCCAGGACGAGAAAACTGAGTCCGGGGCATTCCCGCTCGCGTTTTCTTGGGACGAGCACCGGAAGTCCTCGAGCTCAGCCCGTTTCCTTCGCTGCAAGTGCATTTCCAGTGGTTTCTGACACCGGACGAGCGTTCGCCACTCGTTGGAAGCTTCGGCCATCTTTTGGACCGTTTTGGGTCGCACCACAGTTCTCCCTCCAACGAGCTCGCTTCCCGACCTATACCTCCGGAAAACGTGTCAGGGAGCATGCCAGGAGTGTGGGTTGAAGTCCTCGGAGCACGAGACCCGAAGATCGAAAGACTTATGACCAATACGGAGCAAAGGGAAGAAACCGTCGGGGGACCGCTTTTTACCCCAGGAAGAGAAAACTGAGTCCGGGGCATTCCCGCTCGCGTTTTCTTGGGACGAGCACCGGAAGTCCTCGAGCTCAGCCCGTTTCCTTCGCTGCAAGTGCATTTCCAGTGGTTTCTGACACCGGACGAGCGTTCGCCACTCGTTGGCAGCTTCGGCCATCTTTTGGACCGTTTTGGGTCGCACCACAGTTCTCCCTCCAACGAGCTCGCTTCCCGACCTATACCTCCGGAAAACATGTCAGGGAGCATGCCAGGACTGTGGGTTGAAGTCCTCGGAGCACGAGACTCGAAGATCGAAAGACTTATGACCAATACGGAGCAAAGGGAAGAAACCGTCGGGGGACCGCTTTTTACCCCAGGACGAGAAAACTGAGTCCGGGGCATTCCCGCTCGCGTTTTCTTGGGACGAGCACCGGAAGTCCTCGAGCTCAGCCCGTTTCCTTCGCTGCAAGTGCATTTCCAGTGGTTTCTGACACCGGACGAGCGTTCGCCACTCGTTGGAAGCTTCGGCCATCTTTTGGACCGTTTTGGGTCGCACCACAGTTCTCCCTCCAACGAGCTCGCTTCCCGACCTATACCTCCGGAAAACATGTCAGGGAGCATGCCAGGAGTGTGGGTTGAAGTCCTCGGAGCACGAGACTCGAAGATCGAAAGACTTATGACCAATACGGAGCAAAGGGAAGAAACCGTCGGGGGACCGCTTTTTACCCCAGGACGAGAAAACTGAGTCCGGGGCATTCCCGCTCGCGTTTTCTTGGGACGAGCACCGGAAGTCCTCGAGCTCAGCCCGTTTCCTTCGCTGCAAGTGCATTTCCAGTGGTTTCTGACACCGGACGAGCGTTCGCCACTCGTTGGCAGCTTCGGCCATCTTTTGGACCGTTTTGGGTCGCACCACAGTTCTCCCTCCAACGAGCTCGCTTCCCGACCTATACCTCCGGAAAACATGTCAGGGAGCATGCCAGGAGTGTGGGTTGAAGTCCTCGGAGCACGAGACCCGAAGATCGAAAGACTTATGACCAATACGGAGCAAAGGGAAGAAACCGTCGGGGGACCGCTTTTTACCCCAGGACGAGAAAACTGAGTCCGGGGCATTCCCGCTCGCGTTTTCTTGGGACGAGCACCGGAAGTCCTCGAGCTCAGCCCGTTTCCTTCGCTGCAAGTGCATTTCCAGTGGTTTCTGACACCGGACGAGCGTTCGCCACTCGTTGGAAGCTTCGGCCATCTTTTGGACCGTTTTGGGTCGCACCACAGTTCTCCCTCCAACGAGCTCGCTTC
This sequence comes from Cucumis melo, assembly GCF_025177605.1. Classification (NCBI taxonomy): domain Eukaryota; kingdom Viridiplantae; phylum Streptophyta; class Magnoliopsida; order Cucurbitales; family Cucurbitaceae; genus Cucumis; species Cucumis melo. The sequence continues at coordinate 20,593,427 of NC_066863.1, read as the reverse complement.
CCGACCTATACCTCCGGAAAACGTGTCAGGGAGCATGCCAGGAGTGTGGGTTGAAGTCCTCGGAGCACGAGACCCGAAGATCGACAGACTTATGACCAATACGGAGCAAAGGGAAGAAACCGTCGGGGGACCGCTTTTTACCCCAGGACGAGAAAACTGAGTCCGGGGCATTCCCGCTCGCGTTTTCTTGGGACGAGCACCGGAAGTCCTCGAGCTCAGCCCGTTTCCTTCGCTGCAAGTGCATTTCCAGTGGTTTCTGACTCCGGACGAGCGTTCGCCACTCGTTGGAAGCTTCGGCCATCTTTTGGACCGTTTTGGGTCGCACCACAGTTCTCCCTCCAACGAGCTCGCTTCCCGACCTATACCTCCGGAAAACGTGTCAGGGAGCATGCCAGGAGTGTGGGTTGAAGTCCTCGGAGCACGAGACCCGAAGATCGAAAGACTTATGACCAATACGGAGCAAAGGGAAGAAACCGTCGGGGGACCGCTTTTTACCCCAGAACGAGAAAACTGAGTCCGGGGCATTCCCGCTCGCGTTTTCTTGGGACGAGCACCGGAAGTCCTCGAGCTCAGCCCGTTTCCTTCGCTGCAAGTGCATTTCCAGTGGTTTCTGACACCGGACGAGCGTTCGCCACTCGTTGGAAGCTTCGGCCATCTTTTGGACCGTTTTGGGTCGCACCACAGTTCTCCCTCCAACGAGCTCGCTTCCCGACCTATACCTCCGGAAAACGTGTCAGGGAGCATGCCAGGAGTGTGGGTTGAAGTCCTCGGAGCACGAGACCCGAAGATCGACAGACTTATGACCAATACGGAGCAAAGGGAAGAAACCGTCGGGGGACCGCTTTTTACCCCAGGACGAGAAAACTGAGTCCGGGGCATTCCCGCTCGCGTTTTCTTGGGACGAGCACCGGAAGTCCTCGAGCTCAGCCCGTTTCCTTCGCTGCAAGTGCATTTCCAGTGGTTTCTGACACCGGACGAGCGTTCGCCACTCGTTGGAAGCTTCGGCCATCTTTTGGACCGTTTTGGGTCGCACCACAGTTCTCCCTCCAACGAGCTCGCTTCCCGACCTATACCTCCGGAAAACGTGTCAGGGAGCATGCCAGGAGTGTGGGTTGAAGTCCTCGGAGCACGAGACCCGAAGATCGAAAGACTTATGACCAATACGGAGCAAAGGGAAGAAACCGTCGGGGGACCGCTTTTTACCCCAGGACGAGAAAACTGAGTCCGGGGCATTCCCGCTCGCGTTTTCTTGGGACGAGCACCGGAAGTCCTCGAGCTCAGCCCGTTTCCTTCGCTGCAAGTGCATTTCCAGTGGTTTCTGACACCGGACGAGCGTTCGCCACTCGTTGGAAGCTTCGGCCATCTTTTGGACCGTTTTGGGTCGCACCACAGTTCTCCCTCCAACGAGCTCGCTTCCCGACCTATACCTCCGGAAAACGTGTCAGGGAGCATGCCAGGAGTGTGGGTTCAAGTCCTCGGAGCACGAGACCCGAAGATCGAAAGACTTATGACCAATACGGAGCAAAGGGAAGAAACCGTCGAGGGACCGCTTTTTACCCCAGGACGAGAAAACTGAGTCCGGGGCATTCCCGCTCGCGTTTTCTTGGGACGAGCACCGGAAGTCCTCGAGCTCAGCCCGTTTCCTTCGCTGCAAGTGCATTTCCAGTGGTTTCTGACACCGGACGAGCGTTCGCCACTCGTTGGAAGCTTCGGCCATCTTTTGGACCGTTTTGGGTCGCACCACAGTTCTCCCTCCAACGAGCTCGCTTCCCGACCTATACCTCCGGAAAACGTGTCAGGGAGCATGCCAGGAGTGTGGGTTGAAGTCCTCGGAGCACGAGACCCGAAGACCGAAAGACTTATGACCAATACGGAGCAAAGGGAAGAAACCGTCGGGGGACCGCTTTTTACCCCAGGACGAGAAAACTGAGTCCGGGGCATTCCCGCTCGCGTTTTCTTGGGACGAGCACCGGAAGTCCTCGAGCTCAGCCCGTTTCCTTCGCTGCAAGTGCATTTCCAGTGGTTTCTGACACCGGACGAGCGTTCGCCACTCGTTGGAAGCTTCGGCCATCTTTTGGACCGTTTTGGGTCGCACCACAGTTCTCCCTCCAACGAGCTCGCTTCCCGACCTATACCTCCAGAAAACGTGTCAGGGAGCATGCCAGGAGTGTGGGTTGAAGTCCTCGGAGCACGAGACCCGAAGATCGAAAGACTTATGACCAATACGGAGCAAAGGGAAGAAACCGTCGGGGGACCGCTTTTTACCCCAGGACGAGAAAACTGAGTCCGGGGCATTCCCGCTCGCGTTTTCTTGGGACGAGCACCGGAAGTCCTCGAGCTCAGCCCGTTTCCTTCGCTGCAAGTGCATTTCCAGTGGTTTCTGACACCGGACGAGCGTTCGCCACTCGTTGGAAGCTTCGGCCATCTTTTGGACCGTTTTGGGTCGCACCACAGTACTCCCTCCAACGAGCTCGCTTCCCGACCTATACCTCCGGAAAACGTGTCAGGGAGCATGCCAGGAGTGTGGGTTGAAGTCCTCGGAGCACGAGACCCGAAGATCGACAGACTTATGACCAATACGGAGCAAAGGGAAGAAACCGTCGGGGGACCGCTTTTTACCCCAGGACGAGAAAACTGAGTCCGGGGCATTCCCGCTCGCGTTTTCTTGGGACGAGCACCGGAAGTCCTCGAGCTCAGCCCGTTTCCTTTGCTGCAAGTGCATTTCCAGTGGTTTCTGACACCGGACGAGCGTTCGCCACTCGTTGGAAGCTTCGGCCATCTTTTGGACCGTTTTGTGTCGCACCACAGTTCTCCCTCCAACGAGCTCGCTTCCCGTCCTATACCTCCGGAAAACGTGTCAGGGAGCATGCCAGGAGTGTGGGTTGAAGTCCTCGGAGCACGAGACCCGAAGATCGAAAGACTTATGACCAATACGGAGCAAAGGGAAGAAACCGTCGGGGGACCGCTTTTTACCCCAGGACGAGAAAACTGAGTCCAGGGCATTCCCGCTCGCGTTTTCTTGGGACGAGCACCGGAAGTCCTCGAGCTCAGCCCGTTTCCTTCGCTGCAAGTGCATTTCCAGTGGTTTCTGACACCGGACGAGCGTTCGCCACTCGTTGGAAGCTTCGGCCATCTTTTGGACCGTTTTGGGTCGCACCACAGTTCTCCCTCCAACGAGCTCGCTTCCCGACCTATACCTCCGGAAAACGTGTCAGGGAGCATGCCAGGAGTGTGGGTTGAAGTCCTCGGAGCACGAGACCCGAAGACCGAAAGACTTATGACCAATACGGAGCAAAGGGAAGAAACCGTCGGGGGACCGCTTTTTACCCCAGGACGAGAAAACTGAGTCCGGGGCATTCCCGCTCGCGTTTTCTTGGGACGAGCACCGGAAGTCCTCGAGCTCAGCCCGTTTCCTTCGCTGCAAGTGCATTTCCAGTGGTTTCTGACACCGGACGAGCGTTCGCCACTCGTTGGAAGCTTCGGCCATCTTTTGGACCGTTTTGGGTCGCACCACAGTTCTCCCTCCAACGAGCTCGCTTCCCGACCTATACCTCCGGAAAACGTGTCAGGGAGCATGCCAGGAGTGTGGGTTGAAGTCCTCGGAAAACGAGACCCGAAGATCGAAAGACTTATGACCAATACGGAGCAAAGGGAAGAAACCGTCGGGGGACCGCTTTTTACCCCAGGACGAGAAAACTGAGTCCGGGGCATTCCCGCTCGCGTTTTCTTGGGACGAGCACCGAAAGTCCTCGAGCTCAGCCCGTTTCCTTCGCTGCAAGTGCATTTCCAGTGGTTTCTGACACCGGACGAGCGTTCGCCACTCGTTGGAAGCTTCGGCCATCTTTTGGACCGTTTTGGGTCGCACCACAGTTCTCCCTCCAACGAGCTCGCTTCCCGACCTATACCTCCGGAAAACGTGTCAGGGAGCATGCGAGGAGTGTGGGTTGAAGTCCTCGGAGCACGAGACCCGAAGATCGAAAGACTTATGACCAATACGGAGCAAAGGGAAGAAACCGTCGGGGGACCGCTTTTTACCCCAGGACGAGAAAACTGAGTCCGGGGCATTCCCGCTCGCGTTTTCTTGGGACGAGCACCGGAAGTCCTCGAGCTCAGCCCGTTTCCTTCGCTGCAAGTGCATTTCCAGTGGTTTCTGACACCGGACGAGCGTTCGCCACTCGTTGGAAGCTTCGGCCATCTTTTGGACCGTTTTGGGTCGCACCAAAGTTCTCCCTCCAACGAGCTCGCTTCCCGACCTATACCTCCGGAAAACGTGTCAGGGAGCATGCCAGGAGTGTGGGTTGAAGTCCTCGGAGCACGAGACCCGAAGATCGAAAGACTTATGACCAATACGGAGCAAAGGGAAGAAACCGTCGGGGGACCGCTTTTTACCCCAGGACGAGAAAACTGAGTCCGGGGCATTCCCGCTCGCGTTTTCTTGGGACGAGCACCGGAAGTCCTCGAGCTCAGCCCGTTTCCTTCGCTGCAAGTGCATTTCCAGTGGTTTCTGACACCGGACGAGCGTTCGCCACTCGTTGGAAGCTTCGGCCATCTTTTGGACCGTTTTGGGTCGCACCAAAGTTCTCCCTCCAACGAGCTCGCTTCCCGACCTATACCTCCGGAAAACGTGTCAGGGAGCATGCCAGGAGTGTGGGTTGAAGTCCTCGGAGCACGAGACCCGAAGATCGAAAGACTTATGACCAATACGGAGCAAAGGGAAGAAACCGTCGGGGGACCGCTTTTTACCCCAGGACGAGAAAACTGAGTCCGGGGCATTCCCGCTCGCGTTTTCTTGGGACGAGCACCGGAAGTCCTCGAGCTCAGCCCGTTTCCTTCGCTGCAAGTGCATTTCCAGTGGTTTCTGACACCGGACGAGCGTTCGCCACTCGTTGGAAGCTTCGGCCATCTTTTGGACCGTTTTGGTTCGCACCACAGTTCTCCCTCCAACGAGCTCGCTTCCCGACCTATACCTCCGGAAAACGTGTCAGGGAGCATGCCAGGAGTGTGGGTTGAAGTCCTCGGAAAACGAGACCCGAAGATCGAAAGACTTATGACCAATACGGAGCAAAGGGAAGAAACCGTCGGGGGACCGCTTTTTACCCCAGGACGAGAAAACTGAGTCCGGGGCATTCCCGCTCGCGTTTTCTTGGGACGAGCACCGAAAGTGCTCGAGCTCAGCCCGTTTCCTTCGCTGCAAGTGCATTTCCAGTGGTTTCTGACACCGGACGAGCGTTCGCCACTCGTTGGAAGCTTCGGCCATCGTTTGGACCGTTTTGGGTCGCACCACAGTTCTCCCTCCAACGATCTCGCTTCCCGACCTATACCTCCGGAAAACGTGTCAGGGAGCATGCCAGGAGTGTGGGTTGAAGTCCTCGGAGCACGAGACCCGAAGATCGAAAGACTTATGACCAATACGGAGCAAAGGGAAGAAACCGTCAGGGGACCGCTTTTTACCCCAGGACGAGAAAACTGAGTCCGGGGCATTCCCGCTCGCGTTTTCTTGGGACGAGCACCGGAAGTCCTCGAGCTCAGCCCGTTTCCTTCGCTGCAAGTGCATTTCCAGTGGTTTCTGACACCGGACGAGCGTTCGCCACTCGTTGGAAGCTTCGGCCATCTTTTGGACCGTTTTGGGTCGCACCACAGTTCTCCCTCCAACGAGCTCGCTTCCCGACCTATACCTCCGGAAAACGTGTCAGGGAGCATGCCAGGAGTGTGGGTTGAAGTCCTCGGAGCACGAGACCCGAAGATCGAAAGACTTATGACCAATACGGAGCAAAGGGAAGAAACCGTCGGGGGACCGCTTTTTACCCCAGGACGAGAAAACTGAGTCCGGGGCATTCCCGCTCGCGTTTTCTTGGGACGAGCACCGAAAGTGCTCGAGCTCAGCCCGTTTCCTTCGCTGCAAGTGCATTTTCAGTGGTTTATGACACCGGACGAGCGTTCGCCACTCGTTGGAAGCTTCGGCCATCGTTTGGACCGTTTTGGGTCGCACCACAGTTCTCCCTCCAACGAGCTCGCTTCCCGACCTATACCTCCGGAAAACGTGTCAGGGAGCATGCCAGGAGTGTGGGTTGAAGTCCTCGGAGCACGAGACCCGAAGATCAAAAGACTTATGACCAATACGGAGCAAAGGGAAGAAACCGTCAGGGGACCGCTTTTTACCCCAGGACGAGAAAACTGAGTCCGGGGCATTCCCGCTCGCGTTTTCTTGGGACGAGCACCGGAAGTCCTCGAGCTCGGCCCGTTTCCTTCGCTGCAAGTGCATTTCCAGTGGTTTCTGACACCGGACGAGCGTTCGCCACTCGTTGGAAGCTTCGGCCATCTTTTGGACCGTTTTGGGTCGCACCACAGTTCTCCCTCCAACGAGCTCGCTTCCCGACCTATACCTCCGGAAAACGTGTCAGGGAGCATGCCAGGAGTGTGGGTTGAAGTCCTCGGAGCACGAGACCCGAAGATCGAAAGACTTATGACCAATACGGAGCAAAGGGAAGAAACCGTCGGGGGACCGCTTTTTACCCCAGGACGAGAAAACTGAGTCCGGGGCATTCCCGCTCGCGTTTTCTTGGGACGAGCACCGGAAGTCCTCGAGCTCAGCCTGTTTCCTTCGCTGCAAGTGCATTTCCAGTGGTTTCTGACACCGGACGAGCGTTCGCCACTCGTTGGAAGCTTCGGCCATCTTTTGGACCGTTTTGGGTCGCACCACAGTTCTCCCTCCAACGAGCTCGCTTCCCGACCTATACCTCCGGAAAACGTGTCAGGGAGCATGCCAGGAGTGTGGGTTGAAGTCCTCGGAGCACGAGACCCGATGATCGAAAGACTTATGACCAATACGGAGCAAAGGGAAGAAACCGTCGGGGGACCGCTTTTTACCCCAGGATGAGAAAACTGAGTCCGGGGCATTCCCGCTCGCGTTTTCTTGGGACGAGCACCGGAAGTCCTCGAGCTCAGCCCGTTTCCTTCGCTGCAAGTGCATTTCCAGTGGTTTCTGACACCGGACGAGCGTTCGCCACTCGTTGGAAGCTTCGGCCATCTTTTGGACCGTTTTGGGTCGCACCACAGTTCTCCCTCCAACGAGCTCGCTTCCCGACCTATACCTCCGGAAAACGTGTCAGGGAGCATGCCAGGAGTGTGGGTTGAAGTCCTCGGAGCACGAGACCCGAAGATCGAAAGACTTATGACCAATACGGAGCAAAGGGAAGAAACCGTCGGGGGACCGCTTTTTACCCCAGGACGAGAAAACTGAGTCCGGGGCATTCCCGCTCGCGTTTTCTTGGGACAAGCACCGAAAGTGCTCGAGCTCAGCCCGTTTCCTTCGCTGCAAGTGCATTTCCAGTGGTTTCTGACACCGGACGAGCGTTCGCCACTCGTTGGAAGCTTCGGCCATCTTTTGGACCGTTTTGGGTCGCACCACAGTTCTCCCTCCAACGAGCTCGCTTCCCGACCTATACCTCCGGAAAACGTGTCAGGGAGCATGCCAGGAGTGTGGGTTGAAGTCCTCGGAGCACGAGACCCGAAGATCGAAAGACTTATGACCAATACGGAGCAAAGGGAAGAAACCGTCGGGGGACCGCTTTTTACCCCAGGACGAGAAAACTGAGTCCGGGGCATTCCCGCTCGCGTTTTCTTGGGACGAGCACCGGAAGTCCTCGAGCTCAGCCCGTTTCCTTCGCTGCAAGTGCATTTCCAGTGGTTTCTGACACCGGACGAGCGTTCGCCACTCGTTGGAAGCTTCGGCCATCTTTTGGACCGTTTTGGGTCGCACCACAGTTCTCCCTCCAACGAGCTCGCTTCCCGACCTATACCTCCGGAAAACGTGTCAGGGAGCATGCCAGGAGTGTGGGTTGAAGTCCTCGGAGCACGAGACCCGAAGATCGAAAGACTTATGACCAATACGGAGCAAAGGGAAGAAACCGTCGGGGGACCGCTTTTTACCCCAGGACGAGAAAACTGAGTCCGGGGCATTCCCGCTCGCGTTTTCTTGGGACGAGCACCGGAAGTCCTCGAGCTCAGCCCGTTTCCTTCGCTGCAAGTGCATTTCCAGTGGTTTCTGACACCGGACGAGCGTTCGCCACTCGTTGGAAGCTTCAGCCATCTTTTGGACCGTTTTGGGTCGCACCACAGTTCTCCCTCCAACGAGCTCGCTTCCCGACCTATACCTCCGGAAAACGTGTCAGGGAGCATGCCAGGAGTGTGGGTTGAAGTCCTCGGAGCACGAGACCCGAAGATCGAAAGACTTATGACCAATACGGAGCAAAGGGAAGAAACCGTCGGGGGACCGCTTTTTACCCCAGGACGAGAAAACTGAGTCCGGGGCATTCCCGCTCGCGTTTTCTTGGGACGAGCACCGGAAGTCCTCGAGCTCAGCCCGTTTCCTTCGCTGCAAGTGCATTTCCAGTGGTTTCTGACACCGGACGAGCGTTCGCCACTCGTTGGAAGCTTCGGCCATCGTTTGGACCGTTTTGGGTCGCACCACAGTTCTCCCTCCAACGAGCTCGCTTCCCGACCTATACCTCCGGAAAACGTGTCAGGGAGCATGCCAGGAGTGTGGGTTGAAGTCCTCGGAGCACGAGACCCAAAGATCAAAAGACTTATGACCAATACGGAGCAAAGGGAAGAAACCGTCAGGGGACCGCTTTTTACCCCAGGACGAGAAAACTGAGTCCGGGGCATTCCCGCTCGCGTTTTCTTGGGACGAGCACCGGAAGTCCTCGAGCTCAGCCCGTTTCCTTCGCTGCAAGTGCATTTCCAGTGGTTTCTGACACCGGACGAGCGTTCGCCACTCGTTGGAAGCTTCGGCCATCTTTTGGACCGTTTTGGGTCGCACCACAGTTCTCCCTCCAACGAGCTCGCTTCCCGACCTATACCTCCGGAAAACGTGTCAGGGAGCATGCCAGGAGTGTGGGTTGAAGTCCTCGGAGCACGAGACCCGAAGATCGAAAGACTTATGACCAATACGGAGCAAAGGGAAGAAACCGTCGGGGGACCGCTTTTTACCCCAGGACGAGAAAACTGAGTCCGGGGCATTCCCGCTCGCGTTTTCTTGGGACGAGCACCGGAAGTCCTCGAGCTCAGCCCGTTTCCTTCGCTGCAAGTGCATTTCCAGTGGTTTCTGACACCGGACGAGCGTTCGCCACTCGTTGGAAGCTTCGGCCATCTTTTGGACCGTTTTGGGTCGCACCACAGTTCTCCCTCCAACGAGCTCGCTTCCCGACCTATACCTCCGGAAAACGTGTCAGGGAGCATGCCAGGAGTGTGGGTTGAAGTCCTCGGAGCACGAGACCCGATGATCGAAAGACTTATGACCAATACGGAGCAAAGGGAAGAAACCGTCGGGGGACCGCTTTTTACCCCAGGACGAGAAAACTGAGTCCGGGGCATTCCCGCTCGCGTTTTCTTGGGACGAGCACCGGAAGTCCTCGAGCTCAGCCCGTTTCCTTCGCTGCAAGTGCATTTCCAGTGGTTTCTGACACCGGACGAGCGTTCGCCACTCGTTGGAAGCTTCGGCCATCTTTTGGACCGTTTTGGGTCGCACCACAGTTCTCCCTCCAACGAGCTCGCTTCCCGACCTATACCTCCGGAAAACGTGTCAGGGAGCATGCCAGGAGTGTGGGTTGAAGTCCTCGGAGCACGAGACCCGAAGATCGAAAGACTTATGACCAATACGGAGCAAAGGGAAGAAACCGTCGGGGGACCGCTTTTTACCCCAGGACGAGAAAACTGAGTCCGGGGCATTCCCGCTCGCGTTTTCTTGGGACCAGCACCGAAAGTGCTCGAGCTCAGCCCGTTTCCTTCGCTGCAAGTGCATTTCCAGTGGTTTCTGACACCGGACGAGCGTTCGCCACTCGTTGGAAGCTTCGGCCATCTTTTGGACCGTTTTGGGTCGCACCACAGTTCTCCCTCCAACGAGCTCGCTTCCCGACCTATACCTCCGGAAAACGTGTCAGGGAGCATGCCAGGAGTGTGGGTTGAAGTCCTCGGAGCACGAGACCCGAAGATCGAAAGACTTATGACCAATACGGAGCAAAGGGAAGAAACCGTCGGGGGACCGCTTTTTACCCCAGGACGAGAAAACTGAGTCCGGGGCATTCCCGCTCGCGTTTTCTTGGAACGAGCACCGGAAGTCCTCGAGCTCAGCCCGTTTCCTTCGCTGCAAGTGCATTTCCAGTGGTTTCTGACACCGGACGAGCGTTCGCCACTCGTTGGAAGCTTCGGCCATCTTTTGGACCGTTTTGGGTCGCACCACAGTTCTCCCTCCAACGAGCTCGCTTCCCGACCTATACCTCCGGAAAACGTGTCAGGGAGCATGCCAGGAGTGTGGGTTGAAGTCCTCGGAGCACGAGACCCGAAGATCGAAAGACTTATGACCAATACGGAGCAAAGGGAAGAAACCGTCGGGGGACCGCTTTTTACCCCAGGACGAGAAAACTGAGTCCGGGGCATTTCCGCTCGCGTTTTCTTGGGACGAGCACCGGAAGTCCTCGAGCTCAGCCCGTTTCCTTCGCTGCAAGTGCATTTCCAGTGGTTTCTGACACCGGACGAGCGTTCGCCACTCGTTGGAAGCTTCAGCCATCTTTTGGACCGTTTTGGGTCGCACCACAGTTCTCCCTCCAACGAGCTCGCTTCCCGACCTATACCTCCGGAAAACGTGTCAGGGAGCATGCCAGGAGTGTGGGTTGAAGTCCTCGGAGCACGAGACCCGAAGATCGAAAGACTTATGACCAATACGGAGCAAAGGGAAGAAACCGTCGGGGGACCGCTTTTTACCCCAGGACGAGAAAACTGAGTCCGGGGCATTCCCGCTCGCGTTTTCTTGGTACGAGCACCGGAAGTCCTCGAGCTCAGCCCGTTTCCTTCGCTGCAAGTGCATTTCCAGTGGTTTCTGACACCGGACGAGCGTTCGCCACTCGTTGGAAGCTTCGGCCATCGTTTGGACCGTTTTGGGTCGCACCACAGTTCTCCCTCCAACGAGCTCGCTTCCCGACCTATACCTCCGGAAAACGTGTCAGGGAGCATGCCAGGAGTGTGGGTTGAAGTCCTCGGAGCACGAGACCCGAAGATCAAAAGACTTATGACCAATACGGAGCAAAGGGAAGAAACCGTCAGGGGACCGCTTTTTACCCCAGGACGAGAAAACTGAGTCCGGGGCATTCCCGCTCGCGTTTTCTTGGGACGAGCACCGGAAGTCCTCGAGCTCAGCCCGTTTCCTTCGCTGCAAGTGCATTTCCAGTGGTTTCTGACACCGGACGAGCGTTCGCCACTCGTTGGAAGCTTCGGCCATCTTTTGGACCGTTTTGGGTCGCACCAAAGTTCTCCCTCCAACGAGCTCGCTTCCCGACCTATACCTCCGGAAAACGTGTCAGGGAGCATGCCAGGAGTGTGGGTTGAAGTCCTCGGAGCACGAGACCCGAAGATCGAAAGACTTATGACCAATACGGAGCAAAGGGAAGAAACCGTCGGGGGACCGCTTTTTACCCCAGGACGAGAAAACTGAGTCCGGGGCATTCCCGCTCGCGTTTTCTTGGGACGAGCACCGGAAGTCCTCGAGCTCAGCCCGTTTCCTTCGCTGCAAGTGCATTTCCAGTGGTTTCTGACACCGGACGAGCGTTCGCCACTCGTTGGAAGCTTCAGCCATCTTTTGGACCGTTTTGGGTCGCACCACAGTTCTCCCTCCAACGAGCTCGCTTCCCGACCTATACCTCCGGAAAACGTGTCAGGGAGCATGCCAGGAGTGTGGGTTGAAGTCCTCGGAGCACGAGACCCGAAGATCGAAAGACTTATGACCAATACGGAGCAAAGGGAAGAAACCGTCGGGGGACCGCTTTTTACCCCAGGACGAGAAAACTGAGTCCGGGGCATTCCCGCTCGCGTTTTCTTGGGACGAGCACCGGAAGTCCTCGAGCTCAGCCCGTTTCCTTCGCTGCAAGTGCATTTCCAGTGGTTTCTGACACCGGACGAGCGTTCGCCACTCGTTGGAAGCTTCGGCCATCGTTTGGACCGTTTTGGGTCGCACCACAGTTCTCCCTCCAACGAGCTCGCTTCCCGACCTATACCTCCGGAAAACGTGTCAGGGAGCATGCCAGGAGTGTGGGTTGAAGTCCTCGGAGCACGAGACCCGAAGATCAAAAGACTTATGACCAATACGGAGCAAAGGGAAGAAACCGTCAGGGGACCGCTTTTTACCCCAGGACGAGAAAACTGAGTCCGGGGCATTCCCGCTCGCGTTTTCTTGGGACGAGCACCGGAAGTCCTCGAGCTCAGCCCGTTTCCTTCGCTGCAAGTGCATTTCCAGTGGTTTCTGACACCGGACGAGCGTTCGCCACTCGTTGGAAGCTTCGGCCATCTTTTGGACCGTTTTGGGTCGCACCAAAGTTCTCCCTCCAACGAGCTCGCTTCCCGACCTATACCTCCGGAAAACGTGTCAGGGAGCATGCCAGGAGTGTGGGTTGAAGTCCTCGGAGCACGAGACCCGAAGATCGAAAGACTTATGACCAATACGGAGCAAAGGGAAGAAACCGTCGGGGGACCGCTTTTTACCCCAGGACGAGAAAACTGAGTCCGGGGCATTCCCGCTCGCATTTTCTTGGGACGAGCACCGGAAGTCCTCGAGCTCAGCCCGTTTCCTTCGCTGCAAGTGCATTTCCAGTGGTTTCTGACACCGGACGAGCGTTCGCCACTCGTTGGAAGCTTCGGCCATCTTTTCGACCGTTTTGGGTCGCACCACAGTTCTCCCTCCAACGAGCTCGCTTCCCGACCTATACCTCCGGAAAACGTGTCAGGGAGCATGCCAGGAGTGTGGGGTTAAGTCCTCGGAGCACGAGACCCGAAGATCGAAAGACTTATGACCAATACGGAGCAAAGGGAAGAAACCGTCGGGGGACCGCTTTTTACCCCAGGACGAGAAAACTGAGTCCGGGGCATTCCCGCTCGCGTTTTCTTGGGACGAGCACCGGAAGTCCTCGAGCTCAGCCCGTTTCCTTCGCTGCAAGTGCATTTCCAGTGGTTTCTGACACCGGACGAGCGTTCGCCACTCGTTGGAAGCTTCGGCCATCTTTTGGACCGTTTTGGGTCGCACCACAGTTCTCCCTCCAACGAGCTCGCTTCCCGACCTATACCTCCGGAAAACGTGTCAGGGAGCATGCCAGGAGTGTGGGTTGAAGTCCTCGGAGCACGAGACCCGAAGATCGAAAGACTTATGACCAATACGGAGCAAAGGGAAGAAACCGTCGGGGGACCGCTTTTTACCCCAGGACGAGAAAACTGAGTCCGGGGCATTCCCGCTCGCGTTTTCTTGGGACGAGCACCGGAAGTCCTCGAGCTCAGCCGGTTTCCTTCGCTGCAAGTGCATTTCCAGTGGTTTCTGACACCGGACGAGCGTTCGCCACTCGTTGGAAGCTTCGGCCATCTTTTGGACCGTTTTGGGTCGCACCAAAGTTCTCCCTCCAACGAGCTCGCTTCCCGACCTATACCTCCGGAAAACGTGTCAGGGAGCATGCCAGGAGTGTGGGTTGAAGTCCTCGGAGCACGAGACCCGAAGATCGAAAGACTTATGACCAATACGGAGCAAAGGGAAGAAACCGTCGGGGGACCGCTTTTTACCCCAGGACGAGAAAACTGAGTCCGGGGCATTCCCGCTCGCGTTTTCTTGGGACGAGCACCGGAAGTCCTCGAGCTCAGCCCGTTTCCTTCGCTGCAAGTGCATTTCCAGTGGTTTCTGACACCGGACGAGCGTTCGCCACTCGTTGGAAGCTTCGGCCATCTTTTGGACCGTTTTGGGTCGCACCACAGTTCTCCCTCCAACGAGCTCGCTTCCCGACCTATACCTCCGGAAAACGTGTCAGGGAGCATGCCAGGAGTGTGGGTTGAAGTCCTCGGAGCACGAGACCCGAAGATCGAAAGACTTATGACCAATACGGAGCAAAGGGAAAAAACCGTCGGGGGACCGCTTTTTACCCCAGGACGAGAAAACTGAGTCCGGGGCATTCCCGCTCGCGTTTTCTTGGGACGAGCACCGGAAGTCCTCGAGCTCAGCCCCTTTCCTTCGCTGCAAGTGCATTTCCAGTGGTTTCTGACACCGGACGAGCGTTCGCCACTCGTTGGAAGCTTCGGCCATCTTTTGGACCGTTTTGGGTCGCACCAAAGTTCTCCCTCCAACGAGCTCGCTTCCCGACCTATACCTCCGGAAAACGTGTCAGGGAGCATGCCAGGAGTGTGGGTTGAAGTCCTCGGAGCACGAGACCCGAAGATCGAAAGACTTATGACCAATACGGAGCAAAGGGAAGAAACCGTCGAGGGACCGCTTTTTACCCCAGGACGAGAAAACTGAGTCCGGGGCATTCCCGCTCGCGTTTTCTTGGGACGAGCACCGGAAGTCCTCGAGCTCAGCCCGTTTCCTTCGCTGCAAGTGCATTTCCAGTGGTTTCTGACACCGGACGAGCGTTCTCCACTCGTTGGAAGCTTCGGCCATCTTTTGGACCGTTTTGGGTCGCACCACAGTTCTCCCTCCAACGAGCTCGCTTCCCGACCTATACCTCCGGAAAACGTGTCAGGGAGCATGCCAGGAGTGTGGGTTGAAGTCCTCGGAGCACGAGACCCGAAGATCGAAAGACTTATGACCAATACGGAGCAAAGGGAAGAAACCGTCGGGGGACCGCTTTTTACCCCAGGACGAGAAAACTGAGTCCGGGGCATTCCCGCTCGCGTTTTCTTGGGACGAGCACCGGAAGTCCTCGAGCTCAGCCCGTTTCCTTCGCTGCAAGTGCATTTCCAGTGGTTTCTGACACCGGACGAGCGTTCGCCACTCGTTGGAAGCTTCGGCCATCTTTTGGACCGTTTTGGGTCGCACCAAAGTTCTCCCTCCAACGAGCTCGCTTCCCGACCTATACCTCCGGAAAACGTGTCATGGAGCATGCCAGGAGTGTGGGTTGAAGTCCTCGGAGCACGAGACCCGAAGATCGAAAGACTTATAACCAATACGGAGCAAAGGGAAGAAACCGTCGGGGGACCGCTTTTTACCCCAGGACGAGAAAACTGAGTCCGGGGCATTCCTGCTCGCGTTTTCTTGGGACGAGCACCGGAAGTCCTCGAGCTCAGCCCGTTTCCTTCGCTGCAAGTGCATTTCCAGTGGTTTCTGACACCGGACGAGCGTTCGCCACTCGTTGGAAGCTTCGGCCATCTTTTGGACCGTTTTGGGTCGCACCAAAGTTCTCCCTCCAACGAGCTCGCTTCCCGACCTATACCTCCGGAAAACGTGTCATGGAGCATGCCAGGAGTGTGGGTTGGAGTCCTCGGAGCACGAGACGCGAAGATCGAAAGACTTATGACCAATACGGAGCAAAGGGAAGAAACCGTCGGGGGACCGCTTTTTACCCCAGGACGAGAAAACTGAGTCCGGGGAATTCCCGCTCGCGTTTTCTTGGGACGAGCACCGGAAGTCCTCGAGCTCAGCCCGTTTCCTTCGCTGCAAGTGCATTTCCAGTTGTTTCTGACACCGGACGAGCGTTCGCCACTCGTTGGAAGCTTCGGCCATCTTTTGGACCGTTTTGGGTCGCACCACAGTTCTCCCTCCAACGAGCTCGATTCCCGACCTATACCTCCGGAAAACGTGTCAGGGAGCATGCCAGGAGTGTGGGTTGAAGTCCTCGGAGCACGAGACCCGAAGATCGAAAGACTTATGACCAATACGGAGCAAAGGGAAGAAACCGTCGGGGGACCGCTTTTTACCCCAGGACGAGAAAACTGAGTCCGGGGCATTCCCGCTCGCGTTTTCTTGGGACGAGCACCGGAAGTCCTCGAGCTCAGCCCGTTTCCTTCGCTGCAAGTGCATTTCCAGTGGTTTCTGACACCGGACGAGCGTTCGCCACTCGTTGGAAGCTTCGGCCATCTTTTGGACCGTTTTGGGTCGCACCACAGTTCTCCCTCCAACGAGCTCGCTTCCCGACCTCTACCTCCGGAAAACGTGTCAGCGAGCATGCCAGGAGTGTGGGTTGAAGTCCTCGGAGCACGAGACCCGAAGATCGAAAGACTTATGACCAATACGGAGCAAAGGGAAGAAACCATCGGGGGGACCGCCTTTTACCCCAGAACGAGAAAACTGAGTCCGGGGCATTCCCGCTCGCGTTTTCTTGGGACGAGCACCGGAAGTCCTCGAGCTCAGCCCGTTTCCTTCGCTGCAAGTGCATTTCCAGTGGTTTCTGACACCGGACGAGCGTTCGCCACTCGTTGGAAGCTTCGGCCATCTTTTGGACCGTTTTGGGTCGCACCACAGTTCTCCCTCCAACGAGCTCGCTTCCCGACCTATACCTCCGGAAAACGTGTCAGGGAGCATGCCAGGAGTGTGGGTTGAAGTCCTCGGAGCACGAGACCCGAAGATCGAAAGACTTATGACCAATACGGAGCAAAGGGAAGAAACCGTCGGGGGATCGCTTTTTACCCCAGGACGAGAAAACTGAGTCCGGGGCATTCCCGCTCGCGTTTTCTTGGGACGAGCACCGGAAGTCCTCGAGCTCAGCCCGTTTCCTTCGCTGCAAGTGCATTTCCAGTGGTTTCTGACACCGGACGAGCGTTCGCGCACTCGTTGGAAGCTTCGGCCATCTTTTGGACCGTTTTGGGTCGCACCACAGTTCTCCCTCCAACGAGCTCGCTTCCCGACCTATACCTCCGGAAAACGTGTCAGGGAGCATGCCAGGAGTGTGGGTTGAAGTCCTCGGAGCACGAGACCCGAAGATCGAAAGACTTATGACCAATACGGAGCAAAGGGAAGAAACCCTCGGGGGACCGCTTTTTACCCCAGGACGAGAAAACTGAGTCCGGGGCATTCCCGCTCGCGTTTTCTTGGGACGAGCACCGGAAGTCCTCGAGCTCAGCCCGTTTCCTTCGCTGCAAGTGCATTTCCAGTGGTTTCTGACACCGGACGAGCGTTCGCCACTCGTTGGGAAGCTTCGGCCATCTTTTGGACCGTTTTGGGTCGCACCACAGTTCTCCCTCCAACGAGCTCGCTTCCCGACCTATACCTCCGGAAAACGTGTCAGGGAGCATGCCAGGAGTGTGGGTTGAAGTCCTCGGAGCACGAGACCCGAAGATCGAAAGACTTATGACCAATACGGAGCAAAGGGAAGAAACCGTCGGGGGACCGATTTTTACCCCAGGAAGAGAAAACTGAGTCCGGGGCATTCCCGCTCGCGTTTTCTTGGGACGAGCACCGGAAGTCCTCGAGCTCAGCCCGTTTCCTTCGCTGCAAGTGCATTTCCAGTGGTTTCTGACAACGGACGAGCGTTCGCCACTCGTTGGAAGCTTCGGCCATCTTTTGGACCGTTTTGGGTCGCACCACAGTTCTCCCTCCAACGAGCTCGCTTCCCGACCTATACCTCCAGAAAACGTGTCAGGGAGCATGCCAGGAGTGTGGGTTGAAGTCCTCGGAGCACGAGACCCGAAGATCGAAAGACTTATGACCAATACGGAGCAAAGGGAAGAAACCGTCGGGGGACCGCTTCTTACCCCAGGACGAGAAAACTGAGTCCGGGGCATTCCCGCTCGCGTTTTCTTGGGACGAGCACCGGAAGTCCTCGAGCTCAGCCCGTTTCCTTCGCTGCAAGTGCATTTCCAGTGGTTTCTGACACCGGACGAGCGTTCGCCACTCGTTGGAAGCTTCGGCCATCTTTTGGACCGTTTTGGGTCGCACCACAGTTCTCCCTCCAACGAGCTCGCTTCCCGACCTATACCTCCGGAAAACGTGTCAGGGAGCATGCCAGGAGTGTGGGTTGAAGTCCTCGGAGCACGAGACCCGAAGATCGAAAGACTTATGACCAATACGGAGCAAAGGGAAGAAACCGTCGGGGGACCGCTTTTTACCCCAGGACGAGAAAACTGAGTCCGGGGCATTCCCGCTCGCGTTTTCTTGGGACGAGCACCGGAAGTCCTCGAGCTCAGCCCGTTTCCTTCGCTTCAAGTGCATTTCCAGTGGTTTCTGACACCGGACGAGCGTTCGCCACTCGTTGGAAGCTTCGGCCATCTTTTGGACCGTTTTGGGTCGCACCATAGTTCTCCCTCCAACGAGCTCGCTTCCCGACCTATACCTCCGGAAAACGTGTCAGGGAGCATGCCAGGAGTGTGGGTTGAAGTCCTCGGAGCACGAGACCCGAAGATCGAAAGACTTATGACCAATACGGAGCAAAGGGAAGAAACCGTCGGGGGACCGCTTTTTACCCTAGGACGAGAAAACTGAGTCCGGGGCATTCCCGCTCGCGTTTTCTTGGGACGAGCACCGGAAGTCCTCCAGCTCAGCCCGTTTCCTTCGCTGCAAGTGCATTTCCAGTGGTTTCTGACACCGGACGAGCGTTCGCCACTCGTTGGAAGCTTCGGCCATCTTTTGGACCGTTTTGGGTCGCACCACAGTTCTCCCTCCAACGAGCTCGCTTCCCGACCTATACCTCCGGAAAACGTGTCAGGGAGCATGCCAGGAGTGTGGGTTGAAGTCCTCGGAGCACGAGACCCGAAGATCGAAAGACTTATGACCAATACGGAGCAAAGGGAAGAAACCGTCGGGTGACCGCTTTTTACCCCAGGACGAGAAAACTGAGTCCGGGGCATTCCCGCTCGCGTTTTCTTGGGACGAGCACCGGAAGTCCTCGAGCTCAGCCCGTTTCCTTCGCTGCAAGTGCATTTCCAGTGGTTTCTGACACCGGACGAGCGTTCGCCACTCTTTGGAAGCTTCGGCCATCTTTTGGACCGTTTTGGGTCGCACCACAGTTCTCCCTCTAACGAGCTCGCTTCCCGACCTATACCTCCGGAAAACGTGTCAGAGAGCATGCCAGGAGTGTGGGTTGAAGTCCTCGGAGCACGAGACCCGAAGATCGAAAGACTTATGACCAATACGGAGCAAAGGGAAGAAACCGTCAGGGGACCGCTTTTTACCCCAGGACGAGAAAACTGAGTCCGGGGCATTCCCGCTCGCGTTTTCTTGGGACGAGCACCGGAAGTCCTCGAGCTCAGCCCGTTTCCTTCGCTGCAAGTGCATTTCCAGTGGTTTCTGACACCGGACGAGCGTTCGCCACTCGTTGGAAGCTTCGGCCATCTTTTGGACCGTTTTGGGTCGCACCACAGTTCTCCCTCCAACGAGCTCGCTTCCCGACCTATACCTCCGGAAAACGTGTCAGGGAGCATGCCAGGAGTGTGGGTTGAAGTCCTCGGAGCACGAGACCCAAAGATCGAAAGACTTATGACCAATACGGAGCAAAGGGAAGAAACCGTCGGGGGATCGCTTTTTACCCCAGGACGAGAAAACTGAGTCCGGGGCATTCCCGCTCTCGTTTTCTTGGGACGAGCACCGGAAGTCCTCGAGCTCAGCCCGTTTCCTTCGCTGCAAGTGCATTTCCAGTGGTTTCTGACACCGGACGAGCGTTCGCCACTCGTTGGAAGCTTCGGCCATCTTTTGGACCGTTTTGGGTCGCACCACAGTTCTCCCTCCAACGAGCTCGCTTCCCGACCTATACCTCCGGAAAACGTGTCAGGGAGCATGCCAGGAGTGTGGGTTGAAGTCCTCGGAGCACGAGACCCGAAGATCGAAAGACTTATGACCAATACGGAGCAAAGGGAAGAAACCGTCGGGGGACCGCTTTTTACCCCAGGACGAGAAAACTGTGTCCGGGGCATTCCCGTTCGCGTTTTCTTGGGACGAGCACCGGAAGTCCTCGAGCTCAGCCCGTTTCCTTCGCTGCAAGTGCATTTCCAGTGGTTTCTGACACCGGACGAGCGTTCGCCACTCGTTGGAAGCTTCGGCCATCTTTTGGACCGTTTTGGGTCGCACCACAGTTCTCCCTCCAACGAACTCGCTTCCCGACCTATACCTCCGGAAAACGTGTCAGGGAGCATGCCAGGAGTGTGGGTTGAAGTCCTCGGAGCACGAGACCCGAAGATCGAAAGACTTATGACCAATACGGAGCAAAGGGAAGAAACCGTCGGGGGACCGCTTTTTACCCCAGGACGAGAAAACTGAGTCCGGGGCATTCCCGCTCGCGTTTTCTTGGGACGAGCACCGGAAGTCCTCGAGCTCAGCCCGTTTCCTTCGCTGCAAGTGCATTTCCAGTGGTTTTTGACACCGGACGAGCGTTCGCCACTCGTTGGAAGCTTCGGCCATCATTTGGACCGTTTTGGGTCGCACCACAGTTCTCCCTCCAACGAGCTCGCTTCCCGACCTATACCTCCGGAAAACGTGTCAGGGAGCATGCCAGGAGTGTGGGTTGAAGTCCTCGGAGCACGAGACCCGAAGATCGAAAGACTTATGACCAATACGGAGCAAAGGGAAGAAACCGTCGGGGGACCGCTTTTTACCCCAGGACGAGAAAACTGAGTCCGGGGCATTCCCGCTCGCGTTTTCTTGGGACGAGCACCGGAAGTCCTCGAGCTCAGCCCGTTTCCTTCGCTGCAAGTGCATTTCCAGTGGTTTCTGACACCGGACGAGCGTTCGCCACTCGTTGGAAGCTTCGGCCATCTTTTGGACCGTTTTGGGTCGCACCACAGTTCTCCCTCCAACGAGCTCGCTTCCCGACCTATACCTCCGGAAAACGTGTCAGGGAGCATGCCAGGAGTGTGGGTTGAAGTCCTCGGAGCACGAGACCCGAAGATCGAAAGACTTATGACCAATACGGAGCAAAGGGAAGAAACCGTCGGGGGACCGCTTTTTACCCCAGGACGAGAAAACTGAGTCCGGGGCATTCCCGCTCGCGTTTTCTTGGGACGAGCACCGGAAGTCCTCGAGCTCAGCCCGTTTCCTTCGCTGCAAGTGCATTTCCAGTGGTTTCTGACACCGGACGAGCGTTCGCCACTCGTTGGAAGCTTCGGCCATCTTTTGGACCGTTTTGGGTCGCACCACAGTTCTCCGTCCAACGAGCTCGCTTCTCGACCTATACCTCCGGAAAACGTGTCAGGGAGCATGCCAGGAGTGTGGGTTGAAGTCCTCGGAGCACGAGACCCGAAGATCGAAAGACTTATGACCAATACGGAGCAAAGGGAAGAAACCGTCGGGGGACCGCTTTTTACCCCAGGACGAGAAAACTGAGTCCGGGGCATTCCCGCTCGCGTTTTCTTGGGACGAGCACCGGAAGTCCTCGAGCTCAGCCCGTTTCCTTCGCTGCAAGTGCATTTTCAGTGATTTCTGACACCGGACGAGCGTTCGCCACTCGTTGGAAGCTTCGGCCATCTTTTGGACCGTTTTGGGTCGCACCACAGTTCTCCCTCCAACGAGCTCGCTTCCCGACCTATACCTCCGGAAAACGTGTCAGGGAGCATGCCAGGAGTGTGGGTTGAAGTCCTCGGAGCACGAGACCCGAAGATCGAAAGACTTATGACCAATACGGAGCAAAGGGAAGAAACCGTCGGGGCACCGCTTTTTACCCCAGGACGAGAAAACTGAGTCCGGGGCATTCCCGCTCGCGTTTTCTTGGGACGAGCACCGGAAGTCCTCGAGCTCAGCCCGTTTCCTTCGCTGCAAGTGCATTTCCAGTGGTTTCTGACACCGGACGAGCGTTCGCCACTCGTTGGAAGCTTCGGCCATCTTTTGGACCGTTTTGGGTCGCACCACAGTTCTCCCTCCAACGAGCTCGCTTCCCGACCTATACCTCCGGAAAACGTGTCAGGGAGCATGCCAGGAGTGTGGGTTGAAGTCCTCGGAGCACGAGACCCGAAGATCGAAAGACTTATGACCAATACGGAGCAAAGGGAAGAAACCGTCGGGGGACCGCTTTTTACCCCAGGACGAGAAAACTGAGTCCGGGGCATTCCCGCTCGCGTTTTCTTGGGACGAGCACCGGAAGTCCTCGAGCTCAGCCCATTTCCTTCGCTGCAAGTGCATTTCCAGTGGTTTCTGACACCGGACGAGCGTTCGCCACTCGTTGGAAGCTTCGGCCATCTTTTGGACCGTTTTGGGTCGCACCAAAGTTCTCCCTCCAACGAGCTCGCTTCCCGACCTATACCTCCGGAAAACGTGTCAGGGAGCATGCCAGGAGTGTGGGTTGAAGTCCTCGGAGCACGAGACCCGAAGATCGAAAGACTTATGACCAATACGGAGCAAAGGGAAGAAACCGTCGGGGGACCGCTTTTTACCCCAGGACGAGAAAACTGAGTCCGGGGCATTCCTGCTCGCGTTTTCTTGGGACGAGCACCGGAAGTCCTCGAGCTCAGCCCGTTTCCTTCGCTGCAAGTGCATTTCCAGTGGTTTCTGACACCGGACGAGCGTTCGCCACTCGTTGGAAGCTTCGGCCATCTTTTGGACCGTTTTGGGTCGCACCAAAGTTCTCCCTCCAACGAGCTCGCTTCCCGACCTATACCTCCGGAAAACGTGTCCGGGAGCATGCCAGGAGTGTGGGTTGAAGTCCTCGGAGCACGAGACCCGAAGATCGAAAGACTTATGACCAATACGGAGCAAGGGAAGAAACCGTCGGGGGACCGCTTTTTACCCCAGGACGAGAAAACTGAGTCCGGGACATTCCCGCTCGCGTTTTCTTGGGACGAGCACCGGAAGTCCTCGAGCTCAGCCCGTTTCCTTCGCTGCAAGTGCATTTCCAGTGGTTTCTGACACCGGACGAGCGTTCGCCACTCGTTGGAAGCTTCGGCCATCTTTTGGAACGTTTTGGGTCGCACCACAGTTCTCCCTCCAACGAGCTCGCTTCCCGACCTATACCTCCGGAAAACGTGTCAGGGAGCATGCCAGGAGTGTGGGTTGAAGTCCTCGGAGCACGAGACCCGAAGATCGAAAGACTTATGACCAATACGGAGCAAAGGGAAGAAACCGTCGGGGGACCGCTTGTTACCTCAGGACGAGAAAACTGAGTCCGGGGCATTCCCGCTCGCGTTTTCTTGGGACGAGCACCGAAAGTCCTCGAGCTCAGCCCGTTTCCTTCGCTGCAAGTGCATTTCCAGTGGTTTCTGACACCGGACGAGCGTTCGCCACTCGTTGGAAGCTTCGGCCATCTTTTGGACCGTTTTGGGTCGCACCACAGTTCTCCCTCCAACGAGCTCGCTTCCCGACCTATACCTCCGGAAAACGTGTCAGGGAGCATGCCAGGAGTGTGGGTTGAAGTCCTCGGAGCACGAGACCCGAAGATCGAAAGACTTATGACCAATACGGAGCAAAGGGAAGAAACCGTCGGGGGACCGCTTTTTACCCCAGGACGAGAAAACTGAGTCCGGGGCATTCCCGCTCGCGTTTTCTTGGGACGAGCACCGGAAGTCCTCGAGCTCAGCCCGTTTCCTTCGCTGCAAGTGCATTTCCAGTGGTTTCTGACACCGGACGAGCGTTCGCCACTCGTTGGAAGCTTCGGCCATCTTTTGGACCGTTTTGGGTCGCACCACAGTTCTCCCTCCAACGAGCTCGCTTCCCGACCTATACCTCCGGAAAACGTGTCAGGGAGCATGCCAGGAGTGTGGGTTGAAGTCCTCGGAGCACGAGACCCGAAGATCGAAAGACTTATGACCAATACGGAGCAAAGGGAAGAAACCGTCGGGGGACCGCTTTTTACCCCAGGACGAGAAAACTGAGTCCGGGGCATTCCCGCTCGCGTTTTCTTGGGACGAGCACCGGAAGTCCTCGAGCTCAGCCCGTTTCCTTCGCTGCAAGTGCATTTCCAGTGGTTTCTGACACCGGACGAGCGTTCGCCACTCGTTGGAAGCTTCGGCCATCTTTTGGACCGTTTTGGGTCGCACCACAGTTCTCCCTCCAACGAGCTCGCTTCCCGACCTATACCTCCGGAAAACGTGTCAGGGAGCATGCCAGGAGTGTGGGTTGAAGTCCTCGGAGCACGAGACCCAAAGATCGAAAGACTTACGACCAATACGGAGCAAAGGGAAGAAACCGTCGGGGGACCGCTTTTTACCCCAGGACGAGAAAACTGAGTCCGGGGCATTCCCGCTCGCGTTTTCTTGGGACGAGCACCGGAAGTCCTCGAGCTCAGCCCGTTTCCTTCGCTGCAAGTGCATTTCCAGTGGTTTCTGACACCGGACGGGCGTTCGCCACTCGTTGGAAGCTTCGGCCATCTTTTGGACCGTTTTGGGTCGCACCACAGTTCTCCCTCCAACGAGCTCGCTTCCCGACCTATACCTCCGGAAAACGTGTCAGAGAGCATGCCAGGAGTGTGGGTTGAAGTCCTCCGAACACGAGACCCGAAGATCGAAAGACTTATGACCAATACGGAGCAAAGGGAAGAAACCGTCGGGGGACCGCTTTTTACCCCAGGACGAGAAAATTGAGTCCGGGGCATTCCCGCTCGCGTTTTCTTGGGACGAGCACCGGAAGTCCTCGAGCTCAGCCCGTTTCCTTCGCTGCAAGTGCATTTCCAGTGGTTTCTGACACCGGACGAGCGTTCGCCACTCGTTGGAAGCTTCGGCCATCTTTTGGACCGTTTTGGGTCGCACCACAGTTCTCCCTCCAACGAGCTCGCTTCCCGACCTATACCTCCGGAAAACGTGTCAGGGAGCATGCCAGGAGTGTGGGTTGAAGTCCTCGGAGCACGAGACCCGAAGATCGAAAGACTTATGACCAATACGGAGCAAAGGGAAGAAACCGTCGGGGGACCGCTTTTTACCCCAGGACGAGAAAACGGAGTCCGGGGCATTCCCGCTCGCGTTTTCTTGGGACGAGCACCGGAAGTCCTCGAGCTCAGCCCGTTTCCTTCGCTGCAAGTGCATTTCCAGTGGTTTCTGACACCGGACGAGCGTTCGCCACTCGTTGGAAGCTTCGGCCATCTTTTGGACCGTTTTGGGTCGCACCACAGTTCTCCCTCCAACGAGCTCGCTTCCCGACCTATACCTCCGGAAAACGTGTCAGGGAGCATGCCAGGAGTGTGGGTTGAAGTCCTCGGAGCACGAGACCCGAAGATCGAAAGACTTATGACCAATACGGAGCAAAGGGAAGAAACCGTCGGGGGGACCGCTTTTTACCCCAGGACGAGAAAACTGAGTCCGGGGCATTCCCGCTCGCGTTTTCTTGGGACGAGCACCGGAAGTCCTCGAGCTCAGCCCGTTTCCTTCGCTGCAAGTGCATTTCCAGTGGTTTCTGACACCGGACGAGCGTTCGCCACTCGTTGGAGGCTTCAGCCAACTTTTGGACCGTTTTGGGTCGCACCACAGTTCTCCCTCCAACGAGCTCGCTTCCCGACCTATACCTCCGGAAAACGTGTCAGGGAGCATGCCAGGAGTGTGGGTTGAAGTCCTCGGAGCACGAGACCCGAAGATCGAAAGACTTATGACCAATACGGAGCAAAGGGAAGAAACCGTCGGGGGGACCGCTTTTTACCCCAGGACGAGAAAACTGAGTCCGGGGCATTCCCGCTCGCGTTTTCTTGGGACGAGCACCGGAAGTCCTCGAGCTCAGCCCGTTTCCTTCGCTGCAAGTGCATTTCCAGTGGTTTCTGACACCGGACGGGCGTTCGCCACTCGTTGGAAGCTTCGGCCATCTTTTGGACCGTTTTGGGTCGCACCACAGTTCTCCCTCCAACGAGCTCGCTTCCCGACCTATACCTCCGGAAAACGTGTCAGGGAGCATGCCAGGAGTTTGGGTTGAAGTCCTCGGAGCACGAGACCCGAAGATCGAAAGACTTATGACCAATACGGAGCAAAGGGAAGAAACCGTCGGGGGACCGCTTTTTACCCCAGGACGAGAAAACGGAGTCCGGGGCATTCCCGCTCGCGTTTTCTTGGGACGAGCACCGGAAGTCCTCGAGCTCAGCCCGTTTCCTTCGCTGCAAGTGCATTTCCAGTGGTTTCTGACACCGGACGAGCGTTCGCCACTCGTTGGAAGCTTCGGCCATCTTTTGGACCGTTTTGGGTCGCACCACAGTTCTCCCTCCAACGAGCTCGCTTCCCGACCTATACCTCCGGAAAACGTGTCAGGGAGCATGCCAGGAGTGTGGGTTGAAGTCCTCGGAGCACGAGACCCGAAGATCGAAAGACTTATGACCAATACGGAGCAAAGGGAAGAAACCGTCGGGGGACCGCTTTTTACCCCAGGACGAGAAAACTGAGTCCGGGGCATTCCCGCTCGCGTTTTCTTGGGACGAGCACCGGAAGTCCTCGAGCTCAGCCCGTTTCCTTCGCTGCAAGTGCATTTCCAGTGGTTTCTGACACCGGACGAGCGTTCGCCACTCGTTGGAAGCTTCAGCCAACTTTTGGACCGTTTTGGGTCGCACCACAGTTCTCCCTCCAACGAGCTCGCTTCCCGACCTATACCTCCGGAAAACGTGTCAGGGAGCATGCCAGGAGTGTGGGTTGAAGTCCTCGGAGCACGAGACCCGAAGATCGAAAGACTTATGACCAATACGGAGCAAAGGGAAGAAACCGTCGGGGGACCGCTTTTTACCCCAGGACGAGAAAACTGAGTCCGGGGCATTCCCGCTCGCGTTTTCTTGGGACGAGCACCGGAAGTCCTCGAGCTCAGCCCGTTTCCTTCGCTGCAAGTGCATTTCCAGTGGTTTCTGACACCGGACGGGCGTTCGCCACTCGTTGGAAGCTTCGGCCATCTTTTGGACCGTTTTGGGTCGCACCACAGTTCTCCCTCCAACGAGCTCGCTTCCCGACCTATACCTCCGGAAAACGTGTCAGGGAGCATGCCAGGAGTTTGGGTTGAAGTCCTCGGAGCACGAGACCCGAAGATCGAAAGACTTATGACCAATACGGAGCAAAGGGAAGAAACCGTCGGGGGACCGCTTTTTACCCCAGGACGAGAAAACGGAGTCCGGGGCATTCCCGCTCGCGTTTTCTTGGGACGAGCACCGGAAGTCCTCGAGCTCAGCCCGTTTCCTTCGCTGCAAGTGCATTTCCAGTGGTTTCTGACACCGGACGAGCGTTCGCCACTCGTTGGAAGCTTCGGCCATCTTTTGGACCGTTTTGGGTCGCACCACAGTTCTCCCTCCAACGAGCTCGCTTCCCGACCTATACCTCCGGAAAACGTGTCAGGGAGCATGCCAGGAGTGTGGGTTGAAGTCTTCGGAGCACGAGACCCGAAGATCGAAAGACTTATGACCAATACGGAGCAAAGGGAAGAAACCGTCGGGGGACCGCTTTTTACCCCAGGACGAGAAAACTGAGTCCGGGGCATTCCCGCTCGCGTTTTCTTGGGACGAGCACCGGAAGTCCTCGAGCTCCGCCCGTTTCCTTCGCTGCAAGTGCATTTCCAGTGGTTTCTGACACCGGACGGGCGTTCGCCACTCGTTGGAAGCTTCGGCCATCTTTTGGACCGTTTTGGGTCGCACCACAGTTCTCCCTCCAACGAGCTCGCTTCCCGACCTATACCTCCGGAAAACGTGTCAGGGAGCATGCCAGGAGTTTGGGTTGAAGTCCTCGGAGCACGAGACCCGAAGATCGAAAGACTTATGACCAATACGGAGCAAAGGGAAGAAACCGTCGGGGGACCCCTTTTTACCCCAGGACGAGAAAACTGAGTCCGGGGCATTCCCGCTCGCGTTTTCTTGGGACGAGCACCGGAAGTCCTCGAGCTCAGCCCGTTTCCTTCGCTGCAAGTGCATTTCCAGTGGTTTCTGACACCGGACGAGCGTTCGCCACTCGTTGGAAGCTTCGGCCATCTTTTGGACCGTTTTGGGTCGCACCACAGTTCTCCCTCCAACGAGCTCGCTTCCCGACCTATACCTCCGGAAAACGTGTCAGGGAGCATGCCAGGAGTGTGGGTTGAAGTCCTCGGAGCACGAGACCCAAAGATCGAAAGACTTACGACCAATACGGAGCAAAGGGAAGAAACCGTCGGGGGACCGCTTTTTACCAGAGGACGAGAAAACTGAGTCCGGGGCATTCCCGCTCGCGTTTTCTTGGGACGAGCACCGGAAGTCCTCGAGCTCAGCCCGTTTCCTTCGCTGCAAGTGCATTTCCAGTGGTTTCTGACACCGGACGAGCGTTCGCCACTCGTTGGAAGCTTCGGCCATCTTTTGGACCGTTTTGGGTCGCACCACAGTTCTCCCTCCAACGAGCTCGCTTCCCGACCTATACCTCCGGAAAACGTGTCAGGGAGCATGCCAGGAGCGTGGGTTGAAGTCCTCGGAGCACGAGACCCGAAGATCGAAAGACTTATGACCAATACGGAGCAAAGGGAAGAAACCGTCGGGGGACCGCTTTTTACCCCAGGACGAGAAAACTGTGTCCGGGGCATTCCCGCTCGCGTTTTCTTGGGACGAGCACCGGAAGTCCTCGAGCTCAGCCCGTTTCCTTCGGTGCAAGTGCATTTCCAGTGGTTTCTGACACCAGACGAGCGTTCGCCACTCGTTGGAAGCTTCGGCCATCTTTTGGACCGTTTTGAGTCGCACCACAGTTCTCCCTCCAACGAGCTCGCTTCCCGACCTATACCTCCGGAAAACGTGTCAGGGAGCATGCCAGGAGTGTGGGTTGAAGTCCTCGGAGCATGAGACCCGAAGATCGAAAGACTTATGACCAATACGGAGCAAAGGGAAGAAACCGTCGGGGGACCGCTTTTTACCCCAGGACGAGAAAACGGAGTCCGGGGCATTCCCGCTCGCGTTTTCTTGGGACGAGCACCGGAAGTCCTCGAGCTCAGCCCGTTTCCTTCGCTGCAAGTGCATTTCCAGTGGTTTCTGACACCGGACGAGCGTTCGCCACTCGTTGGAAGCTTCGGCCATCTTTTGGACCGTTTTGGGTCGCACCACAGTTCTCCCTCCAACGAGCTCGCTTCCCGACCTATACCTCCGGAAAACGTGTCAGGGAGCATGCCAGGAGTGTGGGTTGAAGTCCTCGGAGCACGAGACCCGAAGATCGAAAGACTTATGACCAATACGGAGCAAAGGGAAGAAACCGTCGGGGGACCGCTTTTTACCCCAGGACGAGAAAACTGAGTCCGGGGCATTCCCGCTCGCGATTTCTTGGGTTGAGCACCGGAAGTCCTCGAGCTCAGCCCGTTTCCTTCACTGCAAGTGCATTTCCAGTGGTTTCTGACACCGGACGAGCGTTCGCCACTCGTTGGAAGCTTCGGCCATCTTTTGGACCGTTTTGGGTGGCACCACAGTTCTCCCTCCAACGAGCTCGCTTCCCGACCTATACCTCCGGAAAACGTGTCAGGGAGCATGCCAGGAGCGTGGGTTGAAGTCCTCGGAGCACGAGACCCGAAGATCGAAAGACTTATGACCAATACGGAGCAAAGGGAAGAAACCGTCGGGGGACCGCTTTTTACCCCAGGACGAGAAAACTGTGTCCGGGGCATTCCCGCTCGCGTTTTCTTGGGACGAGCACCGGAAGTCCTCGAGCTCAGCCCGTTTCCTTCGCTGCAAGTGCATTTCCAGTGGTTTCTGACACCGGACGAGCGTTCGCCACTCGTTGGAAGCTTCGGCCATCTTTTGGACCGTTTTGGGTCGCACCACAGTTCTCCCTCCAACGAGCTCGCTTCCCGACCTATACCTCCGGAAAACGTGTCAGGGAGCATGCCAGGAGTGTGGATTGAAGTCCTCGGAGCACGAGACCCGAAGATCGAAAGACTTATGACCAATACGGAGCAAAGGGAAGAAACCGTCGGGGGACCGCTTTTTACCAAAGGACGAGAAAACTGAGTCCGGGGCATTTCCGCTCGCGTTTTCTTGGGACGAGCACCGGAAGTCCTCGAGCTCAGCCCGTTTCCTTCGCTGCAAGTGCATTTCCAGTGGTTTCTGACACCGGACGAGCGTTCGCCACTCGTTGGAAGCTTCGGCCATCTTTTGGACCGTTTTGGGTCGCACCACAGTTCTCCCTCCAACGAGCTCGCTTCCCGACCTATACCTCCGGAAAACGTGTCAGGGAGCATGCCAGGAGTGTGGGTTGAACTCCTCGGAGCACGAGACCCGAAGATCGAAAGACTTATGACCAATACGGAGCAAAGGGAAGAAACCGTCGGGGGACCGCTTTTTACCCCAGGACGAGAAAACTGAGTCCGGGGCATTCCCGCTCGCGTTTTCTTGGGACGAGCACCGAAAGTCCTCGAGCTCAGCCCGTTTCCTTCGCTGCAAGTGCATTTCCAGTGGTTTCAGACACCGGACGAGCGTTCGCCACTCGTTGGAAGCTTCGGCCATCTTTTGGACCGTTTTGGGTCGCACCACAGTTCTCCCTCCAACGAGCTCGCTTCCCGACCTATACCTCCGGAAAACGTGTCAGGGAGCATGCCAGGAGTGTGGGTTGAAGTCCTCGGAGCACGAGACCCGAAGATCGAAAGACTTATGACCAATACGGAGCAAAGGGAAGAAACCGTCGGGGGACCGCTTTTTACCCCAGGACGAGAAAACTGAGTCCGGGGCATTCCCGCTCGCGATTTCTTGGGTTGAGCACCGGAAGTCCTCAAGCTCAGCCCGTTTCCTTCACTGCAAGTGCATTTCCAGTGGTTTCTGACACCGGACGAGCGTTCGCCACTCGTTGGAAGCTTCGGCCATCTTTTCGACCGTTTTGGGTGGCACCACAGTTCTCCCTCCAACGAGCTCGCTTCCCGACCTATACCTCCGGAAAACGTGTCAGGGAGCATGCCAGGAGCGTGGGTTGAAGTCCTCGGAGCACGAGACCCGAAGATCGAAAGACTTATGACCAATACGGAGCAAAGGGAAGAAACCGTCGGGGGACCGCTTTTTACCCCAGGACGAGAAAACTGTGTCCGGGGCATTCCCGCTCGCGTTTTCTTGGGACGAGCACCGGAAGTCCTCGAGCTCAGCCCGTTTCCTTCGCTGCAAGTGCATTTCCAGTGGTTTCTGACACCGGACGAGCGTTCGCCACTCGTTGGAAGCTTCGGCCATCTTTTGGACCGTTTTGGGTCGCACCACAGTTCTCCCTCCAACGAGCTCGCTTCCCGACCTATACCTCCAGAAAACGTGTCAGGGAGCATGCCAGGAGTGTGGATTGAAGTCCTCGGAGCACGAGACCCGAAGATCGAAAGACTTATGACCAATACGGAGCAAAGGGAAGAAACCGTCGGAGGACCGCTTTTTACCAGAGGACGAGAAAACTGAGTCCGGGGCATTCCCGCTCGCGTTTTCTTGGGACGAGCACCGGAAGTCCTCGAGCTCAGCCCGTTTCCTTCGCTGCAAGTGCATTTCCAGTGGTTTCTGACACCGGACGAGCGTTCGCCACTCGTTGGAAGCTTCGGCCATCTTTTGGACCGTTTTGGGTCGCACCACAGTTCTCCCTCCAACGAGCTCGCTTCCCGACCTATACCTCCGGAAAACGTGTCAGGGAGCATGCCAGGAGTGTGGGTTGAACTCCTCGGAGCACGAGACCCGAAGATCGAAAGACTTATGACCAATACGGAGCAAAGGGAAGAAACCGTCGGGGGACCGCTTTTTACCCCAGGACGAGAAAACTGAGTCCGGGGCATTCCCGCTCGCGTTTTCTTGGGACGAGCACCGAAAGTCCTCGAGCTCAGCCCGTTTCCTTCTCTGCAAGTGCATTTCCAGTGGTTTCTGACACCGGACGAGCGTTCGCCACTCGTTGGAAGCTTCGGCCATCTTTTGGACCGTTTTGGGTCGCACCACAGTTCTCCCTCCAACGAGCTCGCTTCCCGACCTATACCTCCGGAAAACGTGTCAGGGAGCATGCCAGGAGTGTGGGTTGAAGTCCTCGGAGCACGAGACCCGAAGATCGAAAGACTTATGACCAATACGGAGCAAAGGGAAGAAACCGTCGGGGGACCGCTTTTTACCCCAGGACGAGAAAACTGAGTCCGGGGCATTCCCGCTCGCGTTTTCTTGGGACGAGCACCGGAAGTCCTCGAGCTCAGCCCGTTTCCTTCGCTGCAAGGTCATTTCCAGTGGTTTCTGACACCGGACGAGCGTTCGCCACTCGTTGGAAGCTTCGGCCATCTTTTGGACCGTTTTGGGTCGCACCACAGTTCTCCCCCCAACGAGCTCGCTTCCCGACCTATACCTCCGGAAAACGTGTCAGGGAGCATGCCAGGAGTGTGGGTTGAAGTCCTCGGAGCACGAGACCCGAAGATCGAAAGACTTATGACCAATACGGAGCAAAGGGAAGAAACCGTCGGGGGACCGCTTTTTACCCCAGGACGAGAAAACTGAGTCCGGGGCATTCCCGCTCGCGTTTTCTTGGGACGAGCACCGGAAGTCCTCGAGCTCAGCCCGTTTCCTTCGCTGCAAGTGCATTTCCAGTGGTTTCTGACACCGGACGAGCGTTCGCCACTCGTTGGAAGCTTCGGCCATCTTTTGGACCGTTTTGGGTCGCACCACAGTTCTCCCTCCAACGAGCTCGCTTCCCGACCTATACCTCCGGAAAACGTGTCAGGGAGCATGCCAGGAGTGTGGGTTGAAGTCCTCGGAGCACGAGACCCGAAGATCGAAAGACTTATGACCAATACGGAGCAAAGGGAAGAAACCGTCGGGGGACCGCTTTTTACCCCAGGACGAGAAAACTGAGTCCGGGGCATTCCCGCTCCCGTTTTCTTGGGACGAGCACCGGAAGTCCTCGAGCTCAGCCCGTTTCCTTCGCTGCAAGTGCATTTCCAGTGGTTTCTGACACCGGACGAGCGTTCGCCATTCGTTGGAAGCTTCGGCCATCTTTTGGACCGTTTTGGGTCGCACCACAGTTCTCCCTCCAACGAGCTCGCTTCCCGACCTATACCTCCGGAAAACGTGTCAGGGAGCATGCCAGGAGTGTGGGTTGAAGTCCTCGGAGCACGAGACCCGAAGATCGAAAGACTTATGACCAATACGGAGCAAAGGGAAGAAACCGTCGGGGGACCGCTTTTTACCCCAGGACGAGAAAACTGAGTCCGGGGCATTCCCGCTCGCGTTTTCTTGGGACGAGCACCGGAAGTCCTCGAGCTCAGCCCGTTTCCTTCGCTGCAAGTGCATTTCCAGTGGTTTCTGACACCGGACGAGCGTTCGCCACTCGTTGGAAGCTTCGGCCATCTTTTGGACCGTTTTGGGTCGCACCACAGTTCTCCCTCCAACGAGCTCGCTTCCCGACTTATACCTCCGGAAAACGTGTCAGGGAGCATGCCAGGAGTGTGGGTTGAAGTCCTCGGAGCACGAGACCCGAAGATCGAAAGACTTATGACCAATACGGAGCAAAGGGAAGAAACCGTCGGGGGACCGCTTTTTACCCCAGGACGAGAAAACTGAGTCCGGGGCATTCCCGCTCGCGTTTTCTTGGGACGAGCACCGGAAGTCCTCGAGCTCAGCCCGTTTTCTTCGCTGCAAGTGCATTTCCAGTGGTTTCTGACACCGGACGAGCGTTCGCCACTCGTTGGAAGCTTCGGCCATCTTTTGGACCGTTTTGGGTCGCACCACAGTTCTCCCTCCAACGAGCTCGCTTCCCGACCTATACCTCCGGAAAACGTGTCAGGGAGCATGCCAGGAGTGTGGGTTGAAGTCCTCGGAGCACGAGACCCGAAGATCGAAAGACTTATGACCAATACGGAGCAAAGGGAAGAAACCGTCGGGGGACCGCTTTTTACCCCAGGACGAGAAAACTGAGTTCGGGGCATTCCCGCTCGCGTTTTCTTGGGACGAGCACCGGAAGTCCTCGAGCTCAGCCCGTTTCCTTCGCTGCAAGTGCATTTCCAGTGGTTTCTGACACCGGACGAGCGTTCGCCACTCGTTGGAAGCTTCGGCCATCTTTTGGACCGTTTTGGGTCGCACCACAGTTCTCCCTCCAACGAGCTCGCTTCCCGACCTATACCTCCGGAAAACGTGTCAGGGAGCATGCCAGGAGTGTGGGTTGAAGTCCTCGGAGCACGAGACCCGAAGATCGAAAGACTTATGACCAATACGGAGCAAAGGGAAGAAACCGTCGGGGGACCGCTTTTTACCCCAGGACGAGAAAACTGAGTCCGGGGCATTCCCGCTCGCGTTTTCTTGGGACGAGCACCGGAAGTCCTCGAGCTCAGCCCGTTTCCTTCGCTGCAAGTGCATTTCGAGTGGTTTCTGACACCGGACGAGCGTTCGCCACTCGTTGGAAGCTTCGGCCATCTTTTGGACCGTTTTGGGTCGCACCACAGTTCTCCCTCCAACGAGCTCGCTTCCCGACCTATACCTCCGGAAAACGTGTCAGGGAGCATGCCAGGAGTGTGGGTTGAAGTCCTCGGAGCACGAGACCCGAAGATCGAAAGACTTATGACCAATACGGAGCAAAGGGAAGAAACCGTCGGGGGACCGCTTTTTACCCCAGGACGAGAAAACTGAGTCCGGGGCATTCCCGCTCGCGTTTTCTTTGGACGAGCACCGGAAGTCCTCGAGCTCAGCCCGTTTCCTTCGCTGCAAGTGCATTTCCAGTGGTTTCTGACACCGGACGAGCGTTCGCCACTCGTTGGAAGCTTCGGCCATCTTTTGGACCGTTTTGGGTCGCACCACAGTTCTCCCTCCAACGAGCTCGCTTCCCGACCTATACCTCCGGAAAACGTGTCAGGGAGCATGCCAGGAGTGTGGGTTGAAGTCCTCGGAGCACGAGACCCGAAGATCGAAAGACTTATGACCAATACGGAGCAAAGGGAAGAAACCGTCGGGGGACCGCTTTTTACCCCAGGACGAGAAAACTGAGTCCGGGGCATTCCCGCTCGCGTTTTCTTGGGACGAGCACCGGAAGTCCTCGAGCTCAGCCCGTTTCCTACGCTGCAAGTGCATTTCCAGTGGTTTCTGACACCGGACGAGCGTTCGCCACTCGTTGGAAGCTTCGGCCATCTTTTGGACCGTTTTGGGTCGCACCACAGTTCTCCCTCCAACGAGCTCGCTTCCCGACCTATACCTCCGGAAAACGTGTCAGGGAGCATGCCAGGAGTGTGGGTTGAAGTCCTCGGAGCACGAGACCCGAAGATCGAAAGACTTATGACCAATACGGAGCAAAGGGAAGAAACCGTCGGGGGACCGCTTTTTACCCCAGGACGAGAAAACTGAGTCCGGGGCATTCCCGCTCGCGTTTTCTTGGGACGAGCACCGTAAGTCTTCGAGCTCAGCCCGTTTCCTTCGCTGCAAGTGCATTTCCAGTGGTTTCTGACACCGGACGAGCGTTCGCCACTCGTTGGAAGCTTCGGCCATCTTTTGGACCGTTTTGGATCGCACCAAAGTTCTCCCTCCAACGAGCTCGCTTCCCGACCTATACCTCCGGAAAACGTGTCAGGGAGCATGCCAGGAGTGTGGGTTGAAGTCCTCGGAGCACGAGACCCGAAGATCGAAAGACTTATGACTAATACGGAGCAAAGGGAAGAAACCGTCGGGGACCGCTTTTTACCCCAGGACGAGAAAACTGAGTCCGGGGCATTCCCGCTCGCGTTTTCTTGGGACGAGCACCGGAAGTCCTCGAGCTCAGCCCGTTTCCTTCGCTGCAAGTGCATTTCCAGTGGTTTCTGACACCGGACGAGCGTTCGCCACTCGTTGGAAGCTTCGGCCATCTTTTGGACCGTTTTGGGTCGCACCACAGTTCTCCCTCCAACGAGCTCGCTTCCCGACCTATACCTCCGGAAAACGTGTCAGGGAGCATGCCAGGAGTGTGGGTTGAAGTCCTCGGAGCACGAGACCCGAAGATCGAAAGACTTATGACCAATACGGAGCAAAGGGAAGAAACCGTCGGGGGACCGCTTTTTACCCCAGGACGAGAAAACTGAGTCCGGGGCATTCCCGCTCGCGTTTTCTTGGGACGAGCACCGGAAGTCCTCGAGCTCAGCCCGTTTCCTTCGCTGCAAGTGCATTTCCAGTGGTTTCTGACACCGGACGAGCGTTCGCCACTCGTTGGAAGCTTCGGCCATCTTTTGGACCGTTTTGGGTCGCACCACAGTTCTCCCTCCAACGAGCTCGCTTCCCGACCTATACCTCCGGAAAACGTGTCAGGGAGCATGCCAGGAGTGTGGGTTGAAGTCCTCGGAGCACGAGACCCGAAGATCGAAAGACTTATGACCAATACGGAGCAAAGGGAAGAAACCGTCGGGGGACCGCTTTTTACCCCAGGACGAGAAAACTGAGTCCGGGGCATTCCCGCTCGCGTTTTCTTGGGACGAGCACCGGAAGTCCTCGAGCTCAGCCCGTTTCCTTCGCTGCAAGTGCATTTCGAGTGGTTTCTGACACCGGACGAGCGTTCGCCACTCGTTGGAAGCTTCGGCCATCTTTTGGACCGTTTTGGGTCGCACCACAGTTCTCCCTCCAACGAGCTCGCTTCCCGACCTATACCTCCGGAAAACGTGTCAGGGAGCATGCCAGGAGTGTGGGTTGAAGTCCTCGGAGCACGAGACCCGAAGATCGAAAGACTTATGACCAATACGGAGCAAAGGGAAGAAACCGTCGGGGGACCGCTTTTTACCCCAGGACGAGAAAACTGAGTCCGGGGCATTCTCGCTCGCGTTTTCTTGGGACGAGCACCGGAAGTCCTCGAGCTCAGCCCGTTTCCTTCGCTGCAAGTGCATTTCCAGTGGTTTCTGACACCGGACGAGCGTTCGCCACTCGTTGGAAGCTTCGGCCATCTTTTGGACCGTTTTGGGTCGCACCACAGTTCTCCCTCCAACGAGCTCGCTTCCCGACCTATACCTCCGGAAAACGTGTCAGGGAGCATGCCAGGAGTGTGGGTTGAAGTCCTCGGAGCACGAGACCCGAAGATCGAAAGACTTATGACCAATACGGAGCAAAGGGAAGAAACCGTCGGGGGACCGCTTTTTACCCCAGGACGAGAAAACTGAGTCCGGGGCATTCCCGCTCGCGTTTTCTTGGGACGAGCACCGGAAGTCCTCGAGCTCAGCCCGTTTTCTTCGCTGCAAGTGCATTTCCAGTGGTTTCTGACACCGGACGAGCGTTCGCCACTCGTTGGAAGCTTCGGCCATCTTTTGGACCGTTTTGGGTCGCACCACAGTTCTCCCTCCAACGAGCTCGCTTCCCGACCTATACCTCCGGAAAACGTGTCAGGGAGCATGCCAGGAGTGTGGGTTGAAGTCCTCGGAGCACGAGACCCGAAGATCGAAAGACTTATGACCAATACGGAGCAAAGGGAAGAAACCGTCGGGGGACCGCTTTTTACCCCAGGACGAGAAAACTGAGTCCGGGGCATTCCCGCTCGCGTTTTCTTGGGACGAGCACCGGAAGTCCTCGAGCTCAGCCCGTTTCCTACGCTGCAAGTGCATTTCCAGTGGTTTCTGACACCGGACGAGCGTTCGCCACTCGTTGGAAGCTTCGGCCATCTTTTGGACCGTTTTGGGTCGCACCACAGTTCTCCCTCCAACGAGCTCGCTTCCCGACCTATACCTCCGGAAAACGTGTCAGGGAGCATGCCAGGAGTGTGGGTTG
Source organism: Cucumis melo (assembly GCF_025177605.1). NCBI lineage: Eukaryota > Viridiplantae > Streptophyta > Magnoliopsida > Cucurbitales > Cucurbitaceae > Cucumis > Cucumis melo. The sequence goes on along the minus strand of NC_066863.1, from coordinate 20,556,201 downwards.
AAGTCCTCGGAGCACGAGACCCGAAGATCGAAAGACTTATGACCAATACGGAGCAAAGGGAAGAAACCGTCGGGGGACCGCTTTTTACCCCAGGACGAGAAAACTGAGTCCGGGGCATTCCCGCTCGCGTTTTCTTGGGACGAGCACCGTAAGTCTTCGAGCTCAGCCCGTTTCCTTCGCTGCAAGTGCATTTCCAGTGGTTTCTGACACCGGACGAGCGTTCGCCACTCGTTGGAAGCTTCGGCCATCTTTTGGACCGTTTTGGATCGCACCAAAGTTCTCCCTCCAACGAGCTCGCTTCCCGACCTATACCTCCGGAAAACGTGTCAGGGAGCATGCCAGGAGTGTGGGTTGAAGTCCTCGGAGCACGAGACCCGAAGATCGAAAGACTTATGACTAATACGGAGCAAAGGGAAGAAACCGTCGGGGACCGCTTTTTACCCCAGGACGAGAAAACTGAGTCCGGGGCATTCCCGCTCGCGTTTTCTTGGGACGAGCACCGGAAGTCCTCGAGCTCAGCCCGTTTCCTTCGCTGCAAGTGCATTTCCAGTGGTTTCTGACACCGGACGAGCGTTCGCCACTCGTTCGAAGCTTCGGCCATCTTTTCGACCGTTTTGGGTCGCACCACAGTTCTCCCTCCAACGAGCTCGCTTCCCGACCTATACCTCCGGAAAACGTGTCAGGGAGCATGCCAGGAGTGTGGGTTGAAGTCCTCGGAGCACGAGACCCGAAGATCGAAAGACTTATGACCAATACGGAGCAAAGGGAAGAAACCGTCGGGGGACCGCTTTTTACCCCAGGACGAGAAAACTGAGTCCGGGGCATTCCCGCTCGCGTTTTCTTGGGACGAGCACCGGAAGTCCTCGAGCTCAGCCCGTTTTCTTCGCTGCAAGTGCATTTCCAGTGGTTTCTGACACCGGACGAGCGTTCGCCACTCGTTGGAAGCTTCGGCCATCTTTTGGACCGTTTTGGGTCGCACCACAGTTCTCCCTCCAACGAGCTCGCTTCCCGACCTATACCTCCGGAAAACGTGTCAGGGAGCATGCCAGGAGTGTGGGTTGAAGTCCTCGGAGCACGAGACCCGAAGATCGAAAGACTTATGACCAATACGGAGCAAAGGGAAGAAACCGTCGGGGGACCGCTTTTTACCCCAGGACGAGAAAACTGAGTCCGGGGCATTCCCGCTCGCGTTTTCTTGGGACGAGCACCGGAAGTCCTCGAGCTCAGCCCGTTTCCTTCGCTGCAAGTGCATTTCCAGTGGTTTCTGACACCGGACGAGCGTTCGCCACTCGTTGGAAGCTTCGGCCATCTTTTGGACCGTTTTGGGTCGCACCACAGTTCTCTCTCCAACGAGCTCGCTTCCCGACCTATACCTCCGGAAAACGTGTCAGGGAGCATGCCAGGAGTGTGGGTTGAAGTCCTCGGAGCACGAGACCCGAAGATCGAAAGACTTATGACCAATACGGAGCAAAGGGAAGAAACCGTCGGGGGACCGCTTTTTACCCCAGGACGAGAAAACGGAGTCCGGGGCATTCCCGCTCGTGTTTTCTTGGGACGAGCACCCGAAGTCCTCGAGCTCAGCCCGTTTCCTTCGCTGCAAGTGCATTTCCAGTGGTTTCTGACACCGGACGAGCGTTCGCCACTCGTTGGAAGCTTCGGCCATCTTTTGGACCGTTTTGGGTCGCACCACAGTTCTCCCTCCAACGAGCTCGCTTCCCGACGTATACCTCCGGAAAACGTGTCAGGGAGCATGCCAGGAGTGTGGGTTGAAGTCCTCGGAGCACGAGACCCGAAGATCGAAAGACTTATGACCAATACGGAGCAAAGGGAAGAAACCGTCGGGGGACCGCTTTTTACCCCAGGACGAGAAAACTGAGTCCGGGGCATTCCCGCTCGCGTTTTCTTGGGACGAGCACCGGAAGTCCTCGAGCTCAGCCCGTTTCCTTCGCTGCAAGTGCATTTCCAGTGGTTTCGGACACCGGACGAGCGTTCGCCACTCGTTGGAAGCTTCGGCCATCTTTTGGACCGTTTTGGGTCGCACCACAGTTCTCCCTCCAACGAGCTCGCTTCCCGACCTATACCTCCGGAAAACGTGTCAGGGAGCATGCCAGGAGTGTGGGTTGAAGTCCTCGGAGCACGAGACCCGAAGATCGAAAGACTTATGACCAATACGGAGCAAAGGGAAGAAACCGTCGGGGGACCGCTTTTTACCCCAGGACGAGAAAACTGAGTCCGGGGCATTCCCGCTCGCGTTTTCTTGGGACGAGCACCGGAAGTCCTCGAGCTCAGCCCGTTTCCTTCGCTGCAAGTGCATTTCCAGTGGTTTCTGACACCGGACGAGCGTTCGCCACTCGTTGGAAGCTTCGGCCATCTTTTGGACCGTTTTGGGTCGCACCACAGTTCTCCCTCCAACGAGCTCGCTTCCCGACCTATACCTCCGGAAAACGTGCCAGGGAGCATGCCAGGAGTGTGGGTTGAAGTCCTCGGAGCACGAGACCCGAAGATCGAAAGACTTATGACCAATACGGAGCAAAGGGAAGAAACCGTGGGGGGACCGCTTTTTACCCCAGGACGAGAAAACTGAGTCCGGGGCATTCCCGCTCGCGTTTTCTTGGGACGAGCACCGGAAGTCCTCGAGCTCAGCCCGTTTCCTTCGCTGCAAGTGCATTTCCAGTGGTTTCTGACACCGGACGAGCGTTCGCCACTCGTTGGAAGCTTCGGCCATCTTTTGGACCGTTTTGGGTCGCACCACAGTTCTCTCTCCAACGAGCTCGCTTCCCGACCTATACCTCCGGAAAACGTGTCAGGGAGCATGCCAGGAGTGTGGGTTGAAGTCCTCGGAGCACGAGACCCGAAGATCGAAAGACTTATGACCAATACGGAGCAAAGGGAAGAAACCGTCGGGGGACCGCTTTTTACCCCAGGACGAGAAAACTGAGTCCGGGGCATTCCCGCTCGTGTTTTCTTGGGACGAGCACCCGAAGTCCTCGAGCTCAACCCGTTTCCTTCGCTGCAAGTGCATTTCCAGTGGTTTCTGACACCGGACGAGCGTTCGCCACTCGTTGGAAGCTTCGGCCATCTTTTTGACCGTTTTGGGTCGCACCACAGTTCTCCCTCCAACGAGCTCGCTTCCCGACCTATACCTCCGGAAAACGTGTCAGGGAGCATGCCAGGAGTGTGGGTTGAAGTCCTCGGAGCACGAGACCCGAAGATCGAAAGACTTATGACCAATACGGAGCAAAGGGAAGAAACCGTCGGGGGACCGCTTTTTACCCCAGGACGAGAAAACTGAGTCCGGGGCATTCCCGCTCGCGTTTTCTTGGGACGAGCACCGGAAGTCCTCGAGCTCAGCCCGTTTCCTTCGCTGCAAGTGCATTTCCAGTGGTTTCTGACACCGGACGAGCGTTCGCCACTCGTTGGAAGCTTCGGCCATCTTTTGGACCGTTTTGGGTCGCACCACAGTTCTCCCTCCAACGAGCTCGCTTCCCGACCTATACCTCCGGAAAACGTGTCAGGGAGCATGCCAGGAGTGTGGGTTGAAGTCCTCGGAGCACGAGACCCGAAGATCGAAAGACTTATGACCAATACGGAGCAAAGGGAAGAAACCGTCGGGGGACCGCTTTTTACCCCAGGACGAGAAAACTGAGTCCGGGGCATTCCCGCTCGCGTTTTCTTGGGACGAGCACCGGAAGTCCTCGAGCTCAGCCCGTTTCCTTCGCTGCAAGTGCATTTCCAGTGGTTTCTGACACCGGACGAGCGTTCGCCACTCGTTGGAAGCTTCGGCCATCTTTTGGACCGTTTTGGGTCGCACCACAGTTCTCCCTCCAACGAGCTCGCTTCCCGACCTATACCTCCGGAAAACGTGTCAGGGAGCATGCCAGGAGTGTGGGTTGAAGTCCTCGGAGCACGAGACCCGAAGATCGAAAGACTTATGACCAATACGGAGCAAAGGGAAGAAACCGTCGGGGGATCGCTTTTTACCCCAGGACGAGAAAACTGAGTCCGGGGCATTCCCGCTCGCGTTTTCTTGGGACGAGCACCGGAAGTCCTCGAGCTCAGCCCGTTTCCTTCGCTGCAAGTGCATTTCCAGTGGTTTCTGACACCGGACGAGCGTTCGCCACTCGTTGGAAGCTTCGGCCATCTTTTGGACCATTTTGGGTCGCACCACAGTTCTCCCTCCAACGAGCTCGCTTCCCGACCTATACCTCCGGAAAACGTGTCAGGGAGCATGCCAGGAGTGTGGGTTGAAGTCCTGGGAGCACGAGACCCGAAGATCGAAAGACTTATGACCAATACGGAGCAAAGGGAAGAAACCGTCGGGGGACCGCTTTTTACCCCAGGACGAGAAAACTGAGTCCGGGGCATTCCCGCTCGCGTTTTCTTGGGACGAGCACCGGAAGTCCTCGAGCTCAGCCCGTTTCCTTCGCTGCAAGTGCATTTCCAGTGGTTTCTGACACCGGACGAGCGTTCGCCACTCGTTGGAAGCTTCGGCCATCTTTTGGACCGTTTTGGGTCGCCCCACAGTTCTCCCTCCAACGAGCTCGCTTCCCGACCTATACCTCCGGAAAACGTGTCAGGGAGCATGCCAGGAGTGTGGGTTGAAGTCCTCGGAGCACGAGACCCGAAGATCGAAAGACTTATGACCAATACGGAGCAAAGGGAAGAAACCGTCGGGGGACCGCTTTTTACCCCAGGACGAGAAAACTGAGTCCGGGGCATTCCCGCTCGCGTTTTCTTGGGACGAGCACCGGAAGTCCTCGAGCTCAGCCCGTTTCCTTCGCTGCAAGTGCATTTCCAGTGGTTTCTGACACCGGACGAGCGTTCGCCACTCGTTGGAAGCTTCGGCCATCTTTTGGACCGTTTTGGGTCGCACCACAGTTCTCCCTCCAACGAGCTCGCTTCCCGACCTATACCTCCGGAAAACGTGTCAGGGAGCATGCCAGGAGTGTGGGTTGAAGTCCTCGGAGCACGAGACCCGAAGATCGAAAGACTTATGACCAATACGGAGCAAAGGGAAGAAACCGTCGGGGGACCGCTTTTTACCCCAGGACGAGATAACTGAGTCCGGGGCATTCCCGCTCGCGTTTTCTCGGGACGAGCACCGGAAGTCCTCGAGCTCAGCCCGTTTCCTTCGCTGCAAGTGCATTTTCAGTGGTTTCTGACACCGGACGAGCGTTCGCCACTCGTTGGAAGCTTCGGCCATCTTTTGGACCGTTTTGGGTCGCACCACAGTTCTCCCTCCAACGAGCTCGCTTCCCGACCTATACCTCCGGAAAACGTGTCAGGGAGCATGCCAGGAGTGTGGGTTGAAGTCCTCGGAGCACGAGACCCGAAGATCGAAAGACTTATGACCAATACGGAGCAAAGGGAAGAAACCGTCGGGGGACCGCTTTTTACCCCAGGACGAGAAAACTGAGTCCGGGGCATTCCCGCTCGCCTTTTCTTGGGACGAGCACCGGAAGTCCTCGAGCTCAGCCCGTTTCCTTCGCTGCAAGTGCATTTCCAGTGGTTTCTGACACCGGACGAGCGTTCGCCACTCGTTGGAAGCTTCGGCCATCTTTTGGACCGTTTTGGGTCGCACCACAGTTCTCCCTCCAACGAGCTCGCTTCCCGACCTATACCTCCGGAAAACGTGTCAGGGAGCATGCCAGGAGTGTGGGTTGAAGTCCTCGGAGCACGAGACCCGAAGATCGAAAGACTTATGACCAATACGGAGCAAAGGGAAGAAACCGTCGGGGGACCGCTTTTTACCCCAGGACGAGAAAACTGAGTCCGGGGCATTCCCGCTCGCGTTTTCTTGAAACGAGCACCGGAAGTCCTCGAGCTCAGCCCGTTTCCTTCCCTGCAAGTGCATTTCCAGTGGTTTCTGACACCGGACGAGCGTTCGCCACTCGTTGGAAGCTTCGGCCATCTTTTGGACCGTTTTGGGACGCACCAGAGTTCTCCCTCCAGCGAGCTCGCTTCCCGACCTATATCTCCGGAAAACGTGTCAGGGAGCATGCCAGGAGTGTGGGTTGAAGTCCTCGGAGCACGAGACCCGAAGATCGAAAGACTTATGACCAATACGGAGCAAAGGGAAGAAACCGTCGGGGGACCGCTTTTTACCCAGGACGAGAAAACTGAGTCCGGGGCATTCCCGCTCGCGTTTTCTTGGGACGAGCACCGGAAGTCCTCGAGCTCAGCCCGTTTCCTTCGCTGCAAGTGCATTTCCAGTGGTTTCTGACACCGGACGAGCGTTCGCCACTCGTTGGAAGCTTCGACCATCTTTTGGACCGTTTTGGGTCGCACCACAGTTCTCCCTCCAACAAGCTCGCTTCCCGACCTATACCTCCGGAAAACGTGTCAGGGAGCATGCCAGGAGTGTGGGTTGAAGTCCTCGGAGCACGAGACCCGAAGATCGAAAGACTTATGACCAATACGGAGCAAAGGGAAGAAACCGTCGGGGGACCGCTTTTTACCCCAGGACGAGAAAACTGAGTCCGGGGCATTCCCGCTTGCGTTTTCTTGGGATGAGCACCGGAAGTCCTCGAGCTCAGCCCGTTTCCTTCGCTGCAAGTGCATTTCCAGTGGTTTCTGACACCGGACGAGCGTTCGCCACTCGTTGGAAGCTTCGGCCATCTTTTGGACCGTTTTGGGTCGCACCACAGTTCTCCCTCCAGCGAGCTCGCTTCCCGACCTATACCTCCGGAAAACGTGTCAGGGAGCATGCCAGGAGTGTGGGTTGAAGTCCTCGGAGCACGAGACCCGAAGATCGAAAGACTTATGACCAATACGGAGCAAAGGGAAGAAACCGTCGGGGGACCGCTTTTTACCCCAGGACGAGAAAACTGAGTCCGGGGCATTCCCGCTCGCGTTTTCTTGGGACGAGCACCGGAAGTCTTCGAGCTCAGCCCGTTTCCTTCGCTGCAAGTGCATTTCCAGTGGTTTCTGACACCGGACGAGCGTTCGCCACTCGTTGGAAGCTTCGGCCATCTTTTGGACCGTTTTGGGTCGCACCACAGTTCTCCCTCAAACGAGCTCGCTTCCCGACCTATACCTCCGGAAAACGTGCCAGGGAGCATGCCAGGAGTGTGGGTTGAAGTCCTCGGAGCACGAGACCCGAAGATCGAAAGACTTATGACCAATACGGAGCAAAGGGAAGAAACCGTCGGGGGACCGCTTTTTACCCCAGGACGAGAAAACTGAGTCCGGGGCATTCCCGCTCGCGTTTTCTTGGGACGAGCACCGAAAGTCCTCGAGCTCAGCCCGTTTCCTTCGCTGCAAGTGCATTTCCAGTGGTTTCTGACACCGGACGAGCGTTCGCCACTCGTTGGAAGCTTCGGCCATCTTTTGGACCGTTTTGGGTCGCACCACAGTTCTCCCTCCAGCGAGCTCGCTTCCCGACCTATACCTCCGGAAAACGTGTCAGGGAGCATGCCAGGAGTGTGGGTTGAAGTCCTCGGAGCACGAGACCCGAAGATCGAAAGACTTATGACCAATACGGAGCAAAGGGAAGAAACCGTCGGGGGACCGCTTTTTACCCAGGACGAGAAAACTGAGTCCGGGGCATTCCCGCTCGCGTTTTCTTGGGACGAGCACCGGAAGTCCTCGAGCTCAGCCCGTTTCCTTCGCTGCAAGTGCATTTCCAGTGGTTTCTGACACCGGACGAGCGTTCGCCACTCGTTGGAAGCTTCGGCCATCTTTTGGACCGTTTTGGATCGCACCACAGTTCTCCCTCCAACGAGCTCACTTACCGACCTATACCTCCGGAAAACGTGTCAGGGAGCATGCCAGGAGTGTGGGTTGAAGTCCTCGGAGCACGAGACCCGAAGATCGAAAGACTTATGACCAATACGGAGCAAAGGGAAGAAACCGTCGGGGGACCGCTTTTTACCCCAGGACGAGAAAACTGAGTCCGGGGCATTCCCGCTCGCGTTTTCTTGGGACGAGCACCGGAAGTCCTCGAGCTCAGCCCGTTTCCTTCGCTGCAAGTGCATTTCCAGTGGTTTCTGACACCGGACGAGCGTTCGCCACTCGTTGGAAGCTTCGGCCATCTTTTGGACCGTTTTGGGTCGCACCACAGTTCTCCCTCCAACGAGCTCGCTTCCCGACCTATACCTCCGGAAAACGTGTCAGGGAGCATGCCAGGAGTGTGGGTTGAAGTCCCCGGAGCACGAGACCCGAAGATCGAAAGACTTATGACCAATACGGAGCAAAGGGAAGAAACCGTCGGGGGACCGCTTTTTACCCCAGGACGAGAAAACTGAGTCCGGGGCATTCCCGCTCGCGTTTTCTCGGGACGAGCACCGGAAGTCCTCGAGCTCAGCCCGTTTCCTTCGCTGCAAGTGCATTTCCAGTGGTTTCTGACACCGGACGAGCGTTCGCCACTCGTTGGAAGCTTCGGCCATCTTTTGGACCGTTTTGGATCGCACCACAGTTCTCCCTCCAACGAGCTCGCTTCCCGACCTATACCTCCGGAAAACGTGTCAGGGAGCATGCCAGGAGTGTGGGTTGAAGTCCTCGGAGCACGAGACCCGAAGATCGAAAGACTTATGACCAATACGGAGCAAAGGGAAGAAACCGTCGGGGGACCGCTTTTTACCCCAGGACGAGAAAACTGAGTCCGGGGCATTCCCGCTCGCGTTTTCTCGGGACGAGCACCGGAAGTCCTCGAGCTCAGCCCGTTTCCTTCGCTGCAAGTGCATTTCCAGTGGTTTCTGACACCGGACGAGCGTTCGCCACTCGTTGGAAGCTTCGGCCATCTTTTGGACCGTTTTGGGTCGCGCCACAGTTCTCCCTCCAACGAGCTCGCTTCCCGACCTATACCTCCGGAAAACGTGTCAGGGAGCATGCCAGGAGTGTGGGTTAAAGTCCTTGGAGCACGAGACCCGAAGATCGAAAGACTTATGACCAATACGGAGCAAAGGGAAGAAACCGTCGGGGGACCGCTTTTCACCCCAGGACGAGAAAACTGAGTCCGGGGCATTCAATCTCGCGTTTTCTTGGGACGAGCACCGGAAGTCCTCGAGCTCAGCCCGTTTCCTTCGCTGCAAGTGCATTTCCAGTGGTTTCTGACACCGGACGAGCGTTCGCCACTCGTTGGAAGCTTCGGCCATCTTTTGGACCGTTTTGGGTCGCACCACAGTTCTCCCTCCAACGAGCTCGCTTCCCGACCTATACCTCCGGAAAACGTGTCAGGGAGCATGCCAGGAGTGTGGGTTGAAGTCCTCGGAGCACGAGACCCGAAGATCGAAAGACTTATTACCAATACGGAGCAAAGGGAAGAAACCGTCGGGGGACCGCTTTTTACCCCAGGACGAGAAAACTGAGTCCGGGGCATTCCCGCTCGCGTTTTCTTGGGACGAGCACCGGAAGTCCTCGAGCTCAGCCCGTTTCCTTCGCTGCAAGTGCATTTCCAGTGGTTTCTGACACCGGACGAGCGTTCGCCACTCGTTGGAAGCTTCGGCCATCTTTTGGACCGTTTTGGGTCGCACCACAGTTCTCCCTCCAACGAGTTCGCTTCCCGACCTATACCTCCGGAAAACGTGGCAGGGAGCATGCCAGGAGTGTGGGTTGAAGTCCCCGGAGCACGAGACCCGAAGATCGAAAGACTTATGACCAATACGGAGCAAAGGGAAGAAACCGTCGGGGGACCGCTTTTTACCCCAGGACGAGAAAACTGAGTCCGGGGCATTCCCGCTCGCGTTTTCTCGGGACGAGCACCGGAAGTCCTCGAGCTCAGCCCGTTTCCTTCGCTGCAAGTGCATTTCCAGTGGTTTCTGACACCGGACGAGCGTTCGCCACTCGTTGGAAGCTTCGGCCATCTTTTGGACCGTTTTGGATCGCACCACAGTTCTCCCTCCAACGAGCTCGCTTCCCGACCTATACCTCCGGAAAACGTGTCAGGGAGCATGCCAGGAGTGTGGGTTGAAGTCCTCGGAGCACGAGACCCGAAGATCGAAAGACTTATGACCAATACGGAGCAAAGGGAAGAAACCGTCGGGGGACCGCTTTTTACCCCAGGACGAGAAAACTGAGTCCGGGGCATTCCCGCTCGCGTTTTCTCGGGACGAGCACCGGAAGTCCTCGAGCTCAGCCCGTTTCCTTCGCTGCAAGTGCATTTCCAGTGGTTTCTGACACCGGACGAGCGTTCGCCACTCGTTGGAAGCTTCGGCCATCTTTTGGACCGTTTTGGGTCGCGCCACAGTTCTCCCTCCAACGAGCTCGCTTCCCGACCTATACCTCCGGAAAACGTGTCAGGGAGCATGCCAGGAGTGTGGGTTAAAGTCCTTGGAGCACGAGACCCGAAGATCGAAAGACTTATGACCAATACGGAGCAAAGGGAAGAAACCGTCGGGGGACCGCTTTTCACCCCAGGACGAGAAAACTGAGTCCGGGGCATTCAATCTCGCGTTTTCTTGGGACGAGCACCGGAAGTCCTCGAGCTCAGCCCGTTTCCTTCGCTGCAAGTGCATTTCCAGTGGTTTCTGACACCGGACGAGCGTTCGCCACTCGTTGGAAGCTTCGGCCATCTTTTGGACCGTTTTGGGTCGCACCACAGTTCTCCCTCCAACGAGCTCGCTTCCCGACCTATACCTCCGGAAAACGTGTCAGGGAGCATGCCAGGAGTGTGGGTTGAAGTCCTCGGAGCACGAGACCCGAAGATCGAAAGACTTATGACCAATACGGAGCAAAGGGAAGAAACCGTCGGGGGACCGCTTTTTACCCCAGGACGAGAAAACTGAGTCCGGGGCATTCCCGCTCGCGTTTTCTTGGGACGAGCACCGGAAGTCCTCGAGCTCAGCCCGTTTCCTTCGCTGCAAGTGCATTTCCAGTGGTTTCTGACACCGGACGAGCGTTCGCCACTCGTTGGAAGCTTCGGCCATCTTTTGGACCGTTTTGGGTCGCACCACAGTTCTCCCTCCAACGAGCTCGCTTCCCGACCTATACCTCCGGAAAACGTGGCAGGGAGCATGCCAGGAGTGTGGGTTGAAGTCCCCGGAGCACGAGACCCGAAGATCGAAAGACTTATGACCAATACGGAGCAAAGGGAAGAAACCGTCGGGGGACCGCTTTTTACCCCAGGACGAGAAAACTGAGTCCGGGGCATTCCCGCTCGCGTTTTCTCGGGACGAGCACCAGAAGTCCTCGAGCTCAGCCCGTTTCCTTCGCTGCAAGTGCATTTCCAGTGGTTTCTGACACCGGACGAGCGTTCGCCACTCGTTGGAAGCTTCGGCCATCTTTTGGACCGTTTTGGATCGCACCACAGTTCTCCCTCCAACGAGCTCGCTTCCCGACCTATACCTCCGGAAAACGTGTCAGGGAGCATGCCAGGAGTGTGGGTTGAAGTCCTCGGAGCACGAGACCCGAAGATCGAAAGACTTATGACCAATACGGAGCAAAGGGAAGAAACTGTCGGGGGACCGCTTTTTACCCCAGGACGAGAAAACTGAGTCCGGGGCATTCCCGCTCGCGTTTTCTCGGGACGAGCACCGGAAGTCCTCGAGCTCAGCCCGTTTCCTTCGCTGCAAGTGCATTTCCAGTGGTTTCTGACACCGGACGAGCGTTCGCCACTCGTTGGAAGCTTCGGCCATCTTTTGGACCGTTTTGGGTCGCGCCACAGTTCTCCCTCCAACGAGCTCGCTTCCCGACCTATACCTCCGGAAAACGTGTCAGGGAGCATGCCAGGAGTGTGGGTTATAGTCCTTGGAGCACGAGACCCGAAGATCGAAAGACTTATGACCAATACGGAGCAAAGGGAAGAAACCGTCGGGGGACCGCTTTTCACCCCAGGACGAGAAAACTGAGTCCGGGGCATTCAATCTCGCGTTTTCTTGGGACGAGCACCGGAAGTCCTCGAGCTCAGCCCGTTTCCTTCGCTGCAAGTGCATTTCCAGTGGTTTCTGACACCGGACGAGCGTTCGCCACTCGTTGGAAGCTTCGGCCATCTTTTGGACCGTTTTGGGTCGCACCACAGTTCTCCCTCCAACGAGCTCGCTTCCCGACCTATACCTCCGGAAAACGTGTCAGGGAGCATGCCAGGAGTGTGGGTTGAAGTCCTCGGAGCACGAGACCCGAAGATCGAAAGACTTATGACCAATACGGAGCAAAGGGAAGAAACCGTCGGGGGACCGCTTTTTACCCCAGGACGAGAAAACTGAGTCCGGGGCATTCCCGCTCGCGTTTTCCTGGGACGAGCACCGGAAGTCCTCGAGCTCAGCCTGTTTCCTTCGCTGCAAGTGCATTTCCAGTGGTTTCTGACACCGGACGAGCGTTCGCCACTCGTTGGAAGCTTCGGCCATCTTTTGGACCGTTTTGGGTCGCGCCACAGTTCTCCCTCCAACGAGCTCGCTTCCCGACCTATACCTCCGGAAAACGTGTCAGGGAGCATGCCAGGAGTGTGGGTTGAAGTCCTCGGAGCACGAGACCCGAAGATCGAAAGACTTATGACCAATACGGAGCAAAGGGAAGAAACCGTCGGGGGACCGCTTTTTACCCCAGGACGAGAAAACTGAGTCCGGGGCATTCCCGCTCGCGTTTTCTCGGGACGAGCACCGGAAGTCCTCGAGCTCAGCCCGTTTCCTTCGCTGCAAGTGCATTTCCAGTGGTTTCTGACACCGGACGAGCGTTCGCCACTCGTTGGAAGCTTCGGCCATCTTTTGGACCGTTTTGGATCGCACCACAGTTCTCCCTCCAACGAGCTCGCTTCCCGACCTATACCTCCGGAAAACGTGTCAGGGAGCATGCCAGGAGTGTGGGTTGAAGTCCTCGGAGCACGAGACCCGAAGATCGAAAGACTTATGACCAATACGGAGCAAAGGGAAGAAACCGTCGGGGGACCGCTTTTTACCCCAGGACGAGAAAACTGAGTCCGGGGCATTCCCGCTCGCGTTTTCTTGGGACGAGCACCGGAAATCCTCGAGCTCAGCCCGTTTCCTTCGCTGCAAGTGCATTTCCAGTGGTTTCTGACACCGGACGAGCGTTCGCCACTCGTTGGAAGCTTCGGCCATCTTTTGGACCGTTTTGGGTCGCACCACAGTTCTCCCTCCAACGAGCTCGCTTCCCGACCTATACCTCCGGAAAACGTGTGAGGGAGCATGCCGGGAGTGTGGGTTGAAGTCCTCGGAGCACGAGACCCGAAGATCGAAAGACTTATGACCAATACGGAGCAAAGGGAAGAAAATGTCGGGGGACCGCTTTTTACCCCAGGACGAGAAAACTGAGTCCGGGGCATTCCCGCTCGCGTTTTCTTGGGACGAGCACCGGAAGTCCTCGAGCTCAGCCCGTTTCCTTCGCTGCAAGTGCATTTCCAGTGGTTTCTGACACCGGACGAGCGTTCGCCACTCGTTAGAAGCTTCGCCCATCTTTTGGACCGTTTTGGGTCGCACCACAGTTCTCCCTCCAACGAGCTCGCTTCCCGACCTATACCTCCGGAAAACGTGTCAGGGAGCATGCCAGGAGTGTGGGTTGAAGTCCTCGGAGCACGAGACCCGAAGATCGAAAGACTTATGACCAATACGGAGCAAAGGGAAGAAACCGTCGGGGGACCGCTTTTTACCCCAGGACGAGAAAACTGAGTCCGAGGCATTCCCGCTCGCGTTTTCTTGGGACGAGCACCGGAAGTCCTCGAGCTCAGCCCGTTTCCTTCGCTGCAAGTGCATTTCCAGTGGTTTCTGACACCGGACGAGCGTTCGCCACTCGTTGGAAGCTTCGGCCATCTTTTGGACCGTTTTGGGTCGCACCACAGTTCTCCCTCCAACGAGCTCGCTTCCCGACCTATACCTCCGAAAAACGTGTGAGGGAGCATGCCGGGAGTGTGGGTTGAAGTCCTCGGAGCACGAGACCCGAAGATCGAAAGACTTATGACCAATACGGAGCAAAGGGAAGAAAATGTCGGGGGACCGCTTTTTACACCAGGACGAGAAAACTGAGTCCGGGGCATTCCCGCTCGCGTTTTCTTGGGACGAGCACCGGAAGTCCTCAAGCTCAGCCCGTTTCCTTCGCTGCAAGTGCATTTCCAGTGGTTTCTGACACCGGACGAGCGTTCGCCACTCGTTGGAAGCTTCGCCCATCTTTTGGACCGTTTTGGGTCGCACCACAGTTCTCCCTCCAACGAGCTCGCTTCCCGACCTATACCTCCGGAAAACGTGTCAGGGAGCATGCCAGGAGTGTGGGTTGAAGTCCTCGGAGCACGAGACCCGAAGATTGAAAGACTTATGACCAATACGGAGCAAAGGGAAGAAACCGTCGGGGGACCGCTTTTTACCCCAGGACGAGAAAACTGAGTCCGGGGCATTCCCGCTCGCGTTTTCTCGAGACGAGCACCGGAAGTCCTCGAGCTCAGCCCGTTTCCTTCGCTGCAAGTGCATTTCCAGTGGTTTCTGACACCGGACGAGCGTTCGCCACTCGTTGGAAGCTTCGGCCATCTTTTGGACCGTTTTGGGTCGCGCCACAGTTCTCCCTCCAACGAGCTCGCTTCCCGACCTATACCTCCGGAAAATGTGTCAGGGAGCATGCCAGGAGTGTGGGTTGAAGTCCTTGGAGCACGAGACCCGAAGATCGAAAGACTTATGACCAATACGGAGCAAAGGGAAGAAACCGTCGGGGGACCGCTTTTCACCCCAGGACGAGAAAACTGAGTCCGGGGCATTCAATCTCGCGTTTTCTTGGGACGAGCACCGAAAGTCCTCGAGCTCAGCCCGTTTCCTTCGCTGCAAGTGCATTTCCAGTGGTTTCGGACACCGGACGAGCGTTCGTCACTCGTTGGAAGCTTCGGCCATCTTTTGGACCGTTTTGGGTCGCACCACAGTTCTCCCTCCAACGAGCTCGCTTCCCGACCTATACCTCCGGAAAACGTGTCAGGGAGCATGCCAGGAGTGTGGGTTGAAGTCCTCGGAGCACGAGACCCGAAGATCGAAAGTCTTATGACCAATACGGAGCAAAGGGAAGAAACCGTCGGGGGACCGCTTTTTACCCCAGGACGAGAAAACTGAGTCCGGGGCATTCCCGCTCGCGTTTTCTTGGGACGAGCACCGGAAATCCTCGAGCTCAGCCCGTTTCCTTCGCTGCAAGTGCATTTCCAGTGGTTTCTGACACCGGACGAGCGTTCGCCACTCGTTGGAAGCTTCGGCCATCTTTTGGACCGTTTTGGGTCGCACCACAGTTCTCCCTCCAACGAGCTCGCTTCCCGACCTATACCTCCGGAAAACGTGTGAGGGAGCATGCCGGGAGTGTGGGTTGAAGTCCTCGGAGCACGAGACCCGAAGATCGAAAGACTTATGACCAATACGGAGCAAAGGGAAGAAAATGTCGGGGGACCGCTTTTTACCCCAGGACGAGAAAACTGAGTCCGGGGCATTCCCGCTCGCGTTTTCTTGGGACGAGCACCGGAAGTCCTCGAGCTCAGCCCGTTTCCTTCGCTGCAAGTGCATTTCCAGTGGTTTCTGACACCGGACGAGCGTTCGCCACTCGTTGGAAGCTTCGCCCATCTTTTGGACCGTTTTGGGTCGCACCACAGTTCTCCCTCCAACGAGCTCGCTTCCCGACCTATACCTCCGGAAAACGTGTCAGGGAGCATGCCAGGAGTGTGGGTTGAAGTCCTCGGAGCACGAGACCCGAAGATCGAAAGACTTATGACCAATACGGAGCAAAGGGAAGAAACCGTCGGGGGACCGCTTTTTACCCCAGGACGAGAAAACTGAGTCCGGGGCATTCCCGCTCGCGTTTTCTTGGGACGAGCACCGGAAGTCCTCGAGCTCAGCCCGTTTCCTTCGCTGCAAGTGCATTTCCAGTGGTTTCTGACACCGGACGAGCGTTCGCCACTCGTTGGAAGCTTCGGCCATCTTTTGGACCGTTTTGGGTCGCACCACAGTTCTCCCTCCAACGAGCTCGCTTCCCGACCTATACCTCCGAAAAACGTGTGAGGGAGCATGCCGGGAGTGTGGGTTGAAGTCCTCGGAGCACGAGACCCGAAGATCGAAAGACTTATGACCAATACGGAGCAAAGGGAAGAAAATGTCGGGGGACCGCTTTTTACACCAGGACGAGAAAACTGAGTCCGGGGCATTCCCGCTCGCGTTTTCTTGGGACGAGCACCGGAAGTCCTCGAGCTCAGCCCGTTTCCTTCGCTGCAAGTGCATTTCCAGTGGTTTCTGACACCGGACGAGCGTTCGCCACTCGTTGGAAGCTTCGCCCATCTTTTGGACCGTTTTGGGTCGCACCACAGTTCTCCCTCCAACGAGCTCGCTTCCCGACCTATACCTCCGGAAAACGTGTCAGGGAGCATGCCAGGAGTGGGGGTTGAAGTCCTCGGAGCACGAGACCCGAAGATTGAAAGACTTATGACCAATACGGAGCAAAGGGAAGAAACCGTCGGGGGACCGCTTTTTACCCCAGGACGAGAAAACTGAGTCCGGGGCATTCCCGCTCGCGTTTTCTTGGGACGAGCACCGGAAATCCTCGAGCTCAGCCCGTTTCCTTCGCTGCAAGTGCATTTCCAGTGGTTTCTGACACCGGACGAGCGTTCGCCACTCGTTGGAAGCTTCGGCCATCTTTTGGACCGTTTTGGGTCGCACCACAGTTCTCCCTCCAACGAGCTCGCTTCCCGACCTATACCTCCGAAAAACGTGTGAGGGAGCATGCCGGGAGTGTGGGTTGAAGTCCTCGGAGCACGAGACCCGAAGATCGAAAGACTTATGACCAATACGGAGCAAAGGGAAGAAAATGTCGGGGGACCGCTTTTTACACCAGGACGAGAAAACTGAGTCCGGGGCATTCCCGCTCGCGTTTTCTTGGGACGAGCACCGGAAGTCCTCGAGCTCAGCCCGTTTCCTTCGCTGCAAGTGCATTTCCAGTGGTTTCTGACACCGGACGAGCGTTCGCCACTCGTTGGAAGCTTCGGCCATCTTTCGGACCGTTTTGGGTCCCACCACAGTTCTCCCTCCAACGAGCTCGCTTCCCGACCTATACCTCCGGAAAACGTGTCAGGGAGCATGCCAGGAGTGTGGGTTGAAGTCCTCGGAGCACGAGACCCGAAGATCGAAAGACTTATGACCAATACGGAGCAAAGGGAAGAAACCGTCGGGGGACCGCTTTTTACCCCAGGACGAGAAAACTGAGTCCGCGGCATTCCCGCTCGCGTTTTCTTGGGACGAGCACCGGAAGTCCTCGAGCTCAGCCCGTTTCCTTCGCTGCAAGTGCATTTCCAGTGGTTTCTGACACCGGACGAGCGTTCGCCACTCGTTGGAAGCTTCGGCCATCTTTTGGACCGTTTTGGGTCGCACCACAGTTCTCCCTCCAACGAGCTCGCTTCCCGACCTATACCTCCGAAAAACGTGTGAGGGAGCATGCCGGGAGTGTGGGTTGAAGTCCTCGGAGCACGAGACCCGAAGATCGAAAGACTTATGACCAATACGGAGCAAAGGGAAGAAAATGTCGGGGGACCGCTTTTTACACCAGGACGAGAAAACTGAGTCCGGGGCATTCCCGCTCGCGTTTTCTTGGGACGAGCACCGGAAATCCTCGAGCTCAGCCCGTTTCCTTCGCTGCAAGTGCATTTCCAGTGGTTTCTGACACCGGACGAGCGTTCGCCACTCGTTGGAAGCTTCGGCCATCTTTTGGACCGTTTTGGGTCGCACCACAGTTCTCCCTCCAACGAGCTCGCTTCACGACCTATACCTCCGAAAAACGTGTGAGGGAGCATGCCGGGAGTGTGGGTTGAAGTCCTCGGAGCACGAGACCCGAAGATCGAAAGACTTATGACCAATACGGAGCAAAGGGAAGAAAATGTCGGGGGACCGCTTTTTACACCAGGACGAGAAAACTGAGTCCGGGGCATTCCCGCTCGCGTTTTCTTGGGACGAGCACCGGAAGTCCTCGAGCTCAGCCCGTTTCCTTCGCTGCAAGTGCATTTCCAGTGGTTTCTGACACCGGACGAGCGTTCGCCACTCGTTGGAAGCTTCGCCCATCTTTTGGACCGTTTTGGGTCGCACCACAGTTCTCCCTCCAACGAGCTCGCTTCCCGACCTATACCTCCGGAAAACGTGTCAGGGAGCATGCCAGGAGTGTGGGTTGAAGTCCTCGGAGCACGAGACCCGAAGATTGAAAGACTTATGACCAATACGGAGCAAAGGGAAGAAACCGTCGGGGGACCGCTTTTTACCCCAGGACGAGAAAACTGAGTCCGGGGCATTCCCGCTCGCGTTTTCTCGAGACGAGCACCGGAAGTCCTCGAGCTCAGCCCGTTTCCTTCGCTGCAAGTGCATTTCCAGTGGTTTCTGACACCGGACGAGCGTTCGCCACTCGTTGGAAGCTTCGGCCATCTTTTGGACCGTTTTGGGTCGCGCCACAGTTCTCCCTCCAACGAGCTCGCTTCCCGACCTATACCTCCGGAAAACGTGTCAGGGAGCATGCCAGGAGTGTGGGTTGAAGTCCTTGGAGCACGAGACCCGAAGATCGAAAGACTTATGACCAATACGGAGCAAAGGGAAGAAACCGTCGGGGGACCGCTTTTCACCCCAGGACGAGAAAACTGAGTCCGGGGCATTCAATCTCGCGTTTTCTTGGGACGAGCACCGGAAGTCCTCGAGCTCAGCCCGTTTCCTTCGCTGCAAGTGCATTTCCAGTGGTTTCGGACACCGGACGAGCGTTCGCCACTCGTTGGAAGCTTCGGCCATCTTTTGGACCGTTTTGGGTCGCACCACAGTTCTCCGTCCAACGAGCTCGCTTCCCGACCTATACCTCCGGAAAACGTGTCAGGGAGCATGCCAGGAGTGTGGGTTGAAGTCCTCGGAGCACGAGACCCGAAGATCGAAAGTCTTATGACCAATACGGAGCAAAGGGAAGAAACCGTCGGGGGACCGCTTTTTACCCCAGGACGAGAAAACTGAGTCCGGGGCATTCCCGCTCGCGTTTTCTCGGGACGAGCACCGGAAGTCCTCGAGCTCAGCCCGTTTCCTTCGCTGCAAGTGCATTTTCAGTGGTTTCTGACACCGGACGAACGTTCGCCACTCGTTGGAAGCTTCGGCCATCTTTTGGACCGTTTTGGATCGCACCACAGTTCTCCCTCCAACGAGCTCGCTTCCCGACCTATACCTCCGGAAAACGTGTCAGGGAGCATGCCAGGAGTGTGGGTTGAAGTCCTCGGAGCACGAGACCCGAAGATCGAAAGACTTATGACCAATACGGAGCAAAGGGAAGAAACCGTCGGGGGACCGCTTTTTACCCCAGGACGAGAAAACTGAGTCCGGGGCATTCCCGCTCGCGTTTTCTTGGAACGAGCACCGGAAGTCCTCGAGCTCAGCCCGTTTCCTTCGCTGCAAGTGCATTTCCAGTGGTTTCTGACACCGGACGAGCGTTCGCCACTCGTTGGAAGCTTCGGCCATCTTTTGGACCGTTTTGGGTCGCACCACAGTTCTCCCTCCAACGAGCTCGCTTCCCGACCTATACCTCCGGAAAACGTGTCAGGGAGCATGCCAGGAGTGTGGGTTGAAGTCCTCGGAGCACGAGACCCGAAGATCGAAAGACTTATGACCAATACGGAGCAAAGGGAAGAAACCGTCGGGGGACCGCCTTTTACCCAAGGACGAGAAAACTGAGTCCGGGGCATTCCCGCTCGCGTTTTCTTGGGACGAGCACCGGAAATCCTCGAGCTCAGCCCGTTTCATTCGCTGCAAGTGCATTTCCAGTGGTTTCTGACACCGGACGAGCGTTCGCCACTCGTTGGAAGCTTCGGCCATCTTTTGGACCGTTTTGGGTCGCACCACAGTTCTCCCTCCAACGAGCTCGCTTCCCGACCTATACCTCCGGAAAACGTGTGAGGGAGCATGCCGGGAGTGTGGGTTGAAGTCCTCGGAGCACGAGACCCGAAGATCGAAAGACTTATGACCAATACGGAGCAAAGGGAAGAAAATGTCGGGGGACCGCTTTTTACCCCAGGACGAGAAAACTGAGTCCGGGGCATTCCCGCTCGCGTTTTCTTGGGACGAGCACCGGAAGTCCTCGAGCTCAGCCCGTTTCCTTCGCTGCAAGTGCATTTCCAGGTGTTTCTGACACCGGACGAGCGTTCGCCACTCGTTGGAAGCTTCGGCCATCTTCTGGACCGTTTTGGGTCGCGCCACAGTTCTCCCTCCAACGAGCTCGCTTCCCGACCTATACCTCCGGAAAACGTGTCAGGGAGCATGCCAGGAGTGTGGGTTGAAGTCCTTGGAGCACGAGACCCGAAGATCGAAAGACTTATGACCAATACGGAGCAAAGGGAAGAAACCGTCGGGGGACCGCTTTTCACCCCAGGACGAGAAAACTGAGTCCGGGGCATTCAATCTCGCGTTTTCTTGGGACGAGCACCGGAAGTCCTCGAGCTCAGCCCGTTTCCTTCGCTCCAAGTGCATTTCCAGTGGTTTCTGACAACGGACGAGCGTTCGCCACTCGTTGGAAGCTTCGGCCATCTTTTGGACCGTTTTGGGTCGCACCACAGTTCTCCCTCCAACGAGCTCGCTTCCCGACCTATACCTCCGGAAAACGTGTCAGGGACCATGCCAGGAGTGTGGGTTGAAGTCCTCGGAGCACGAGACCCGAAGATCGAAAGACTTATGACCAATACGGAGCAAAGGGAAGAAACCGTCGGGGGACCGCTTTTTACCCCAGGACGAGAAAACTGAGTCCGGGGCATTCCCGCTCGCGTTTTCTTGGGACGAGCACCGGAAGTCCTCGAGCTCAGCCCGTTTCCTTCGCTGCAAGTGCATTTCCAGTGGTTTCTGACACCGGACGAGCGTTCGCCACTCGTTGGAAGCTTCGGCCATCTTTCGGACCGTTTTGGGTCCCACCACAGTTCTCCCTCCAACGAGCTCGCTTCCCGACCTATACCTCCGGAAAACGTGTCAGGGAGCATGCCAGGAGTGTGGGTTGAAGTCCTCGGAGCACGAGACCCGAAGATCGAAAGACTTATGACCAATACGGAGCAAAGGGAAGAAACCGTCGGGGGACCGCTTTTTACCCCAAGACGAGAAAACTGAGTCCGCGGCATTCCCGCTCGCGTTTTCTTGGGACGAGCACCGGAAGTCCTCGAGCTCAGCATGTTTCCTTCGCTGCAAGTGCATTTCCAGTGGTTTCTGACACCGGACGAGCGTTCGCCACTCGTTGGAAGCTTCGGCCATCTTTTGGACCGTTTTGGGTCGCACCACAGTTCTCCATCCAACGAGCTCGCTTCCCGACCTATACCTCCGGAAAACGTGTCAGGGAGCATGCCAGGGGTGGGGGTTGAAGTCCTCGGAGCACGAGACCCGAAGATCGAAAGACTTATGACCAATACGGAGCAAAGGGAAGAAACCGTCGGGGGACCGCTTTTTACCCCAGGACGAGAAAACTGAGTCCGGGGCATTCCCGCTCGCGTTTTCTTGGGACGAGCACCGGAAGTCCTCGAGCTCAGCCCGTTTCCTTCGCTCCAAGTGCATTTCCAGTGGTTTCTGACAACGGACGAGCGTTCGCCACTCGTTGGAAGCTTCGGCCATCTTTTGGACCGTTTTGGGTCGCACCACAGTTCTCCCTCCAACGAGCTCGCTTCCCCACCTATACCTCCGGAAAACGTGTCAGGGAGCATGCCAGGAGAGTGGGTTGAAGTCCTCGGAGCACGAGACCCGAAGATCGAAAGACTTATGACCAATACGGAGCAAAGGGAAGAAACCGTCGGGGGACCGCTTTTTGCCCCAGGACGAGAAAACTGAGTCCGGGGCATTCCCGCTCGCGTTTTCTTGGGACGAGCAACGGAAGTCCTCGAGCTCAGCCCGTTTCCTTCGCCCCAAGTGCATTTCCAGTGGTTTCTGACACCGGACGAGCGTTCGCCACTCGTTGGAAGCTTCGGCCATCTTTTGGACCGTTTTGGGTCGCACCACAGTTCTCCCTCCAACGAGCTCGCTTTCCGACCTATACCTCCGGAAAACGTTTCAGGGAGCATGCCAGGAGTGTGGGTTGAAGTCCTCGGAGCACGAGACCCGAAGATCGAAAGACTTATGACCAATACGGAGCAAAGGGAAGAAACCGTCGGGGGACCGCTTTTTACCCCAGGACGAGAAAACTGAGTCCGGGGCATTCCCGCTCGCGTTTTCTTGGGACGAGCACCGGAAGTCCTCGAGCTCAGCCCGTTTCCTTCGCTGCAAGTGCATTTCCAGTGGTTTCTGACACCGGACGAGCGTTCGCCACTCGTTGGAAGCTTCGGCCATCTTTTGGACCGTTTTGGGTCGCGCCACAGTTCTCCCTCCAACGAGCTCGCTTCCCGACCTATACCTCCGGAAAACGTGTCAGGGAGCATGCCAGGAGTGTGGGTTGAACTCCTCGGAGCACGAGACCCGAAGATCGAAAGACTTATGACCAATACGGAGCAAAGGGAAGAAACCGTCGGGGGACCGCTTTTTACCCCAGGACGAGAAAACTGAGTCCGGGGAATTCCCGCTCGCGTTTTCTTGGGACGAGCACCGGAAGTCCTCGAGCTCAACCCGTTTCCTTCGCTCCAAGTGCATTTCCAGTGGTTTCTGACACCGGACGAGCGTTCGCCACTCGTTGGAAGCTTCGGCCATCTTTTGGACCGTTTTGGGTCGCACCACAGTTCTCCCTCCAACGAGCTCGCTTCCCGACCTATACCTCCGGAAAACGTGTCAGGGAGCATGCCAGGAGTGTGGGTTGAAGTCCTCGGAGCACGAGACCCAAAGATCGAAAGACTTATGACCAATACGAAGCAAAGGGAAGAAACCGTCGAGGACCGCTTTTTACCCCAGGATGAGAAAACGGAGTTCGGGGCATTCCCGCTCGCGTTTTCTTGGGACGAGCACCGGAAGTCCTCGAGCTCAGCCCGTTTCCTTCGCTGCAAGTGCATTTCCAGTGGTTTCTGACACCGGACGAACGTTCGCCACTCGTTGGAAGCTTCGGCCATCTTTTGGACCGTTTTGGATCGCACCACAGTTCTCCCTCCAACGAGCTCGCTTCCCGACCTATACCTCCGGAAAACGTGTCAGGGAGCATGCCAGGAGTGTGGGTTGAAGTCCTCGGAGCACGAGACCCGAAGATCGAAAGACTTTTGACCAATACGGAGCAAAGGGAAGAAACCGTCGGGGGACCGCTTTTTACCCCAGGACGAGAAAACTGAGTCCGGGGCATTCCCGCTCGCGTTTTCTTGGGACGAGCACCGGAAGTCCTCGAGCTCAGCCCGTTTCCTTCGCTGCAAGTGCATTTCCAGTGGTTTCTGACACCGGACGAGCGTTCGCCACTCGTTGGAAGCTTCGGCCATCTTTTGGACCGTTTTGGGTCGCACCACAGTTCTCCCTCCAACGAGCTCGCTTCCCGACCTATACCTCCGGAAAACGTGTCAGGGAGCATGCCAGGAGTGTGGGTTGAAGTCCTCGGAGCACGAGACCCGAAGATCGAAAGACTTATGACCAATACGGAGCAAAGGGAAGAAACCGTCGGGGGACCGCCTTTTACCCAAGGACGAGAAAACTGAGTCCGGGGCATTCCCGCTCGCGTTTTCTTGGGACGAGCACCGGAAATCCTCGAGCTCAGCCCGTTTCATTCGCTGCAAGTGCATTTCCAGTGGTTTCTGACACCGGACGAGCGTTCGCTACTCGTTGGAAGCTTCGGCCATCTTTTGGACCGTTTTGGGTCGCACCACAGTTCTCCCTCCAACGAGCTCGCTTCCCGACCTATACCTCCGGAAAACGTGTGAGGGAGCATGCCGGGAGTGTGGGTTGAAGTCCTCGGAGCACGAGACCCGAAGATCGAAAGACTTATGACCAATACGGAGCAAAGGGAAGAAAATGTCGGGGGACCGCTTTTTACCCCAGGACGAGAAAACTGAGTCCGGGCCATTCCCGCTCGCGTTTTCTTGGGACGAGCACCGGAAGTCCTCGAGCTCAGCCCGTTTCCTTCGCTGCAAGTGCATTTCCAGTGGTTTCTGACACCGGACGAGCGTTCGCCACTCGTTGGAAGCTTCGGCCATCTTCTGGACCGTTTTGGGTCGCGCCACAGTTCTCCCTCCAACGAGCTCGCTTCCCGACCTATACCTCCGGAAAACGTGTCAGGGAGCATGCCAGGAGTGTGGGTTGAAGTCCTGGGAGCACGAGACCCGAAGATCGAAAGACTTATGACCAATACGGAGCAAAGGGAAGAAACCGTCGGGGGACCGCTTTTTACCCCAGGACGAGAAAACTGAGTCCGGGGCATTCAATCTCGCGTTTTCTTGGGACGAGCACCGGAAGTCCTCGAGGTCTGCCCGTTTCCTTCGCTCCAAGTGCATTTCCAGTGGTTTCTGACAACGGACGAGCGTTCGCCACTCGTTGGAAGCTTCGGCCATCTTTTGGACCGTTTTGGGTCGCACCACAGTTCTCCCTCCAACGAGCTCGCTTCCCGACCTATACCTCCGGAAAACGTGTCAGGGACCATGCCAGGAGTGTGGGTTGAAGTCCTCGGAGCACGAGACCCGAAGATCGAAAGACTTATGACCAATACGGAGCAAAGGGAAGAAACCGTCGGGGGACCGCTTTTTACCCCAGGACGAGAAAACTGAGTCCGGGGCATTCCCGCTCGCGTTTTCTTGGGACGAGCACCGGAAGTCCTCGAGCTCAGCCCGTTACCTTCGCTGCAAGTGCATTTCCAGTGGTTTCTGACACCGGACGAGCGTTCGCCACTCGTTGGAAGCTTCGGCCATCTTTCGGACCGTTTTGGGTCCCACCACAGTTCTCCCTCCAACGAGCTCGCTTCCCGACCTATACCTCCGGAAAACGTGTCAGGGAGCATGCCAGGAGTGTGGGTTGAAGTCCTCGGAGCACGAGACCCGAAGATCGAAAGACTTATGACCAATACGGAGCAAAGGGAAGAAACCGTCGGGGGACCGCTTTTTACCCCAGGACGAGAAAACTGAGTCCTCGGCATTCCCGCTCGCGTTTTCTTGGGACGAGCACCGGAAGTCCTCGAGCTCAGCCCGTTTCCTTCGCTGCAAGTGCATTTCCAGTGGTTTCTGACACCGGACGAGCGTTCGCCACTCGTTGGAAGCTTCGGCCATCTTTTGGACCGTTTTGGGTCGCACCACAGTTCTCCATCCAACGAGCTCGCTTCCCGACCTATACCTCCGGAAAACGTGTCAGGGAGCATGCCAGGGGTGGGGGTTGAAGTCCTCGGAGCACGAGACCCGAAGATCGAAAGACTTATGACCAATACGGAGCAAAGGGAAGAAACCGTCGGGGGACCGCTTTTTACCCCAGGACGAGAAAACTGAGTCCGGGGCATTCCCGCTCGCGTTTTCTTGGGACGAGCACCGGAAGTCCTCGAGCTCAGCCCGTTTCCTTCGCTCCAAGTGCATTTCCAGTGGTTTCTGACAACGGACGAGCGTTCGCCACTCGTTGGAAGCTTCGGCCATCTTTTGGACCGTTTTGGGTCGCACCACAGTTCTCCATCCAACGAGCTCGCTTCCCGACCTATACCTCCGGAAAACGTGTCAGGGAGCATGCCAGGGGTGGGGGTTGAAGTCCTCGGAGCACGAGACCCGAAGATCGAAAGACTTATGACCAATACGGAGCAAAGGGAAGAAACCGTCGGGGGACCGCTTTTTACCCCAGGACGAGAAAACTGAGTCCGGGGCATTCCCGCTCGCGTTTTCTTGGGACGAGCACCGGAAGTCCTCGAGCTCAGCCCGTTTCCTTCGCTCCAAGTGCATTTCCAGTGGTTTCTGACAACGGACGAGCGTTCGCCACTCGTTGGAAGCTTCGGCCATCTTTTGGACCGTTTTGGGTCGCACCACAGTTCTCCCTCCAACGAGCTCGCTTCCCCACCTATACCTCCGGAAAACGTGTCAGGGAGCATGCCAGGAGTGTGGGTTGAAGTCCTCGGAGCACGAGACCCGAAGATCGAAAGACTTATGACCAATACGGAGCAAAGGGAAGAAACCGTCGGGGGACCGCTTTTTGCCCCAGGACGAGAAAACTGAGTCCGGGGCATTCCCGCTCGCGTTTTCTTGGGACGAGCACCGGAAGTCCTCGAGCTCAGCCCGTTTCCTTCGCCCCAAGTGCATTTCCAGTGGTTTCTGACACCGGACGAGCGTTCGCCACTCGTTGGAAGCTTCGGCCATCTTTTGGACCGTTTTGGGTCGCACCACAGTTCTCCCTCCAACGAGCTCGCTTTCCGACCTATACCTCCGGAAAACGTTTCAGGGAGCATGCCAGGAGTGTGGGTTGAAGTCCTCGGAGCACGAGACCCGAAGATCGAAAGACTTATGACCAATACGGAGCAAAGGGAAGAAACCGTCGGGGGACCGCTTTTTACCCCAGGACGAGAAAACTGAGTCCGGGGCATTCCCGCTCGCGTTTTCTTGGGACGAGCACCGGAAGTCCTCGAGCTCAGCCCGTTTCCTTCGCTGCAAGTGCATTTCCAGTGGTTTCTGACACCGGACGAGCGTTCGCCACTCGTTGGAAGCTTCGGCCATCTTTTGGACCGTTTTGGGTCGCGCCACAGTTCTCCCTCCAACGAGCTCGCTTCCCGACCTATACCTCCGGAAAACGTGTCAGGGAGCATGCCAGGAGTGTGGGTTGAACTCCTCGGAGCACGAGACCCGAAGATCGAAAGACTTATGACCAATACGGAGCAAAGGGAAGAAACCGTCGGGGGACCGCTTTTTACCCCAGGACGAGAAAACTGAGTCCGGGGAATTCCCGCTCGCGTTTTCTTGGGACGAGCACCGGAAGTCCTCGAGCTCAACCCGTTTCCTTCGCTCCAAGTGCATTTCCAGTGGTTTCTGACACCGGACGAGCGTTCGCCACTCGTTGGAAGCTTCGGCCATCTTTTGGACCGTTTTGGGTCGCACCACAGTTCTCCCTCCAACGAGCTCGCTTCCCGACCTATACCTCCGGAAAACGTGTCAGGGAGCATGCCAGGAGTGTGGGTTGAAGTCCTCGGAGCACGAGACCCGAAGATCGAAAGACTTATGACCAATACGAAGCAAAGGGAAGAAACCGTCGAGGACCGCTTTTTACCCCAGGATGAGAAAACGGAGTTCGGGGCATTCCCGCTCGCGTTTTCTTGGGACGAGCACCGGAAGTCCTCGAGCTCAGCCCGTTTCCTTCGCTGCAAGTGCATTTCCAGTGGTTTCTGACACCGGACGAGCGTTCGCCACTCGTTGGAAGCTTCGGCCATCTTTTGGACCGTTTAGGGTCGCACCACAGTTCTCCGTCCAACGAGCTCGCTTCCCGACCTATACCTCCGGAAAACGTGTCAGTGAGCATGCCAGGAGTGTGGGTTGAAGTCCTCGAGCACGAGACCCGAAGATCGAAAGACTTATGACCAATACGGAGCAAAGGGAAGAAACCGTCGAGGGACCGCTTTTTACCCCAGGACGAGAAAACTGAATCTGGGGAATTCCCTCTCGCGTTTTCTTGGGACGAGCACCGGAAGTCCTCGAGCTCAGCCCGTTTCCTTCGCTCCAAGTGCATTTCCGGTGGTTTCTGACACCGGACGAGCGTTCGCCACTCGTTGGAAGCTTCGGCCATCTTTTGGACCGTTTTGGGTCGCACCACAGTTCTCCCTCCAACGAGCTCGCTTCCCGACCTATACCTCCGGAAAACGTGTCAGAGAGCATGCCAGGAGTGTGGGTTGAAGTCCTCGGAGCACGAGACCCGAAGATCGAAACACTTATGACCAATACGGAGCAAAGGGAAGAAACCGTCAGGGGACCGCTTTTTACCCCAGGACGAGAAAACTGAGTCCGGGGCATTCCCGCTCGCGTTTTCTTGGGACGAGCACCGGAAGTCCTCGAGCTCAGCCCGTTTCCTTCGCTGCAAGTGCATTTCCAGTGGTTTCTGACACCGGACGAGCGTTCGCCACTCGTTGGAAGCTTCGGCCATCTTTTCGACCGTTTTGGGTCGCGCCACAATTCTCCCTCCAACGAGCTCGCTTCCCGATCTATACCTCCGGAAAACGTGTCAGGGAGCATGCCAGGAGTGTGGGTTGAAGTCCTCGGAGCACGAGACCCGAAGATCGAAAGACTTATGACCAATACGGTGCAAAGGAAAGAAACCGTCGGGGGACCGCTTTTTACCCCAGGACGAGAAAACTGAGTCCGGGGCATTCCCGCTCGCGTTTTCTTGGGACAAGCACCGGAAGTCCTCGAGCTTAGCCCGTTTCCTTCGCTGCAAGTGCATTTCCAGTGGTTTCTGACACCGGACGAGCGTTCGCCACTCGTTGGAAGCTTCGGCCATCTTTTGGACCGTTTTGGGTCGCGCCACAGTTCTCCCTCCAACGAGCTCGCTTCCCGACCTATACCTCCGGAAAACGTATCAGGGAGCATGCCAGGAGTGTGGGTTGAAGTCCTCGGAGCACGAGACCCGAAGATTGAAAGACTTATGACCAATACGGAGCAAAGGGAAGAAACCGTCGGGGGACCGCTTTTTACCCCAGGACGAGTAAACTGAGTCCGGGGCATTCCCGCTCGCGTTTTCTTGGGACGAGCACCGGAAGTCCTCGAGCTCAGCCCGTTTCCTTCGCCCCAAGTGCATTTCCAGTGGTTTCTGACACCGGACGAGCGTTCGCCACTCGTTGGAAGCTTCGGCCATCTTTTGGACCGTTTTGGGTCGCACCACAGTTATCCCTCCAGCGAGCTCGCTTCCCGACCTATACCTCCAGAAAACGTGTCAGGGAGCATGCCAGGAGTGTGGGTTGAAGTCCTCGGAGCACGAGACCCGAAGATCGAAAGACTTATGACCAATACGGAGCAAAGGGAAGAAACCGTCGGGGGACCGCTTTTTACCCCAGGACGAGTAAACTGAGTCCGGGGCATTCCCGCTCGCGTTTTCTTGGGACAAGCACCGGAAGTCCTCGAGCTCGGCCCGTTTCCTTCGCTGCAAGTGCATTTCCAGTGGTTTCTGACACCGGACGAGCGTTCGCCACTCGTTGGAAGCTTCGGCCATCTTTTGGACCGTTTTGGGTCGCACCACAGTTCTCCCTCCAACGAGCTCGCTTCCCGACCTATACCTCCGGAAAACGTGTCAGGGAGCATTCCAGGAGTGTGGGTTGAAGTCCTCGGAGCACGAGACCCGAAGATCGAAAGACTTATGACCAATACGGAGCAAAGGGAAGAAACCGTCGGGGGACCGCTTTTTACCCCAGGACGAGAAAACTGAGTCCGGGGCATTCCCGCTCGCGTTTTCTTGGGACGAGCACCGGAAGTCCTTGAGCTCAGCCCGTTTCCTTCGCCCCAAGTGCATTTCCAGTGGTTTCTGACATCGGACGAGCGTTCGCCACTCGTTGGAAGCTTCGGCCATCTTTTGGACCGTTTTGGGTCGCACCACAGTTATCCCTTCAACGAGCTCGCTTCCCGACCTATACCTCCGGAAAACGTGTCAGGGAGCATGCAAGGAGTGTGGGTTGAAGTCCTCGGAGCACGAGACCCGAAGATCGAAAGACTTATGACCAATACGGAGCAAAGGGAAGAAACCGTCGGGGGACCGCTTTTTACCCCAGGACGAGAAAACTGAGTACGGGGCATTGCCGCTCGCGTTTTCTTGGGACGAGCACCAGAAGTCCTCGAGCTCAGCCCGTTTCCTTCGCTGCAAGTGCATTTCCAGTGGTTTCTGACACCGGACGAGCGTTCGCCACTCGTTGGAAGCTTCGGCCATCTTTTGGACCGTTTTGGGTCGCACCACAGTTCTCCCTCCAACGAGCTCGCTTCCCGACCTATACCTCCAGAAAACGTGTCAGGGAGCATGCCGGAGTGTGGGTTGAAGTCCTCGGAGCACGAGACCCGAAGATCGAAAGACTTATGACCAATACGGAGCAAAGGGAAGAAACCGTCGGGGGACCGCTTTTTACCCCAGGACGAGAAAACTGAGTCCGGGGCATTCCCGCTCGCGTTTTCTTGGGACGAGCACCGGAAGTCCTCGAGCTCAGCCCGTTTCCTTCGCTGCAAGTGCATTTCCAGTGGTTTCTGACACCGGACGAGCGTTCGCCACTCGTTGGAAGCTTCGGCCATCTTTTGGACCGTTTTGGGTCGCACCACAGTTCTCCCTCCAACGAGCTCGCTTCCCGACCTATACCTCCGGAAAACGTGTCAGGGAGCATGCCAGGAGTGTGGGTTGAAGTCCTCGGAGCACGAGACCCGAAGATCGAAAGACTTATGACCAATACGGAGCAAAGGGAAGAAACCGTCGGGGGACCGCTTTTTACCCCAGGACGAGAAAACTGAGTCCGGGGCATTCCCGCTCGCGTTTTCTTGGGACGAGCACCGGAAGTCCTCGAGCTCAGCCCGTTTCCTTCGCTGCAAGTGCATTTCCAGTGGTTTCTGACACCGGACGAGCGTTCGCCACTCGTTGGAAGCTTCGGCCATCTTTTTTACCGTTTTGGGTCGCACCACAGTTCTCCCTCCAACGAGCTCGCTTCCCGACCTATACCTCCGGAAAACGTGTCAGGGAGCATGCCAGGAGTGTGGGTTGAGTGCTCGGAGCACGAGACCCGAAGATCGAAAGACTTATGACCAATACGGAGCAAAGGGAAGAAACCGTCGGGGGACCGCTTTTTACCCCAGGACGAGAAAACTGAGTCCGGGGCATTCCCGCTCGCGTTTTCTTGGGACGAGCACCGGAAGTCCTCGAGCTCAGCCCGTTTCCTTCGCTGCAAGTGCATTTCCAGTGGTTTCTGACACCGGACGAGCGTTCGCCACTCGTTGGAAGCTTCGGCCATCTTTTGGACCGTTTTGGGTCGCACCACAGTTCTCCTTCCAACGAGCTCGCTTCCCGACCTATACCTCCGGAAAACGTGTCAGGGAGCATGCCAGGAGTGTGGGTTGAAGTCCTCGGAGCACGAGACCCGAAGATCGAAAGACTTATGACCAATACGGAGCAAAGGGAAGAAACCGTCGGGGGACCGCTTTTTACCCCAGGACGAGAAAACTGAGTCCGGGGCATTCCCGCTCGCGTTTTCTTGGGACGAGCACCGGAAGTCCTCGAGCTCAGCCCGTTTCCTTCGCTGCAAGTGCATTTCCAGTGGTTTCTGACACCGGACGAGCGTTCGCCACTCGTTGGAAGCTTCGGCCATCTTTTGGACCGTTTTGGGTCGCACCACAGTTCTCCCTCCAACGAGCTCGCTTCCCGACCTATACCTCCGGAAAACGTGTCAGGGAGCATGCCAGGAGTGTGGGTTGAAGTCCTCGGAGCACGAGACCCGAAGATCGAAAGACTTATGACCAATACGGAGCAAAGGGAAGAAACCGTCGGGGGACCGCTTTTTACCCCAGGACGAGAAAACTGAGTCCGGGGCATTCCCGCTCGCGTTTTCTTGGGACGAGCACCGGAAGTCCTCGAGCTCAGCCCGTTTCCTTCGCTGCAAGTGCATTTCCAGTGGTTTCTGACACCGGACGAGCGTTCGCCACTCGTTGGAAGCTTCGGCCATCTTTTGGACCGTTTTGGGTCGCACCACAGTTCTCCCTCCAACGAGCTCGCTTCCCGACCTATACCTCCGGAAAACGTGTCAGGGAGCATGCCAGGAGTGTGGGTTGAAGTCCTCGGAGCACGAGACCCGAAGATCGAAAGACTTATGACCAATACGGAGCAAAGGGAAGAAACCGTCGGGAATCCGCTTTTTACTCTAGGACGAGAAAACTGAGTTCGGGGCATTCCCGCTCGCGTTTTCTTGGGACGAGCACCGGAAGTCCTCGAGCTCAGCCCGTTTCCTTCGCTGCAAGTGCATTTCCAGTGGTTTCTGACACCGGACGAGCGTTCGCCACTCGTTGGAAGCTTCGGCCATCTTTTGGACCGTTTTGGGTCGCACCACAGTTCTCCCTCCAACGAGCTCGATTCCCGACCTATACCTCCGGAAAACGTGTCAGGGAGCATGCCAGGAGTGTGGGTTGAAGTCCTCGGAGCACGAGACCCGAAGATCGAAAGACTTATGACCAATACGGGGCAAAGGGAAGAAACCGTCGGGGGACCGCTTTTTACCCCAGGACGAGAAAACTGAGTCCGGGGCATTCCCGCTCGCGTTTTCTTCGGACGAGCACCGGAAGTCCTCGAGCTCAGCCCGTTTCCTTCGCTGCAAGTGCATTTCCAGTGGTTTCTGACACCGGACGAGCGTTCGCCACTCGTTGGAAGCTTCGGCCATCTTTTGGACCGTTTTGGGTCGCACCACAGTTCTCCCTCCAACGAGCTCGCTTCCCGACCTATACCTCCAGAAAACGTGTCAGGGAGCATGCCGGAGTGTGGGTTGAAGTCCTCGGAGCACGAGACCCGAAGATCGAAAGACTTATGACCAATACGGAGCAAAGGGAAGAAACCGTCGGGGGACCGCTTTTTACCCCAGGACGAGAAAACTGAGTCCGGGGCATTCCCGCTCGCGTTTTCTTGGGACGAGCACCGGAAGTCCTCGAGCTCAGCCCGTTTCCTTCGCTGCAAGTGCATTTCCAGTGGTTTCTGACACCGGACGAGCGTTCGCCACTCGTTGGAAGCTTCGGCCATCTTTTGGACCGTTTTGGGTCGCACCACAGTTCTCCCTCCAACGAGCTCGCTTCCCGACCTATACCTCCGGAAAACGTGTCAGGGAGCATGCCAGGAGTGTGGGTTGAAGTCCTCGGAGCACGAGACCCGAAGATCGAAAGACTTATGACCAATACGGAGCAAAGGGAAGAAACCGTCGGGGGACCGCTTTTTACCCCAGGACGAGAAAACTGAGTCCGGGGCATTCCCGCTCGCGTTTTCTTGGGACGAGCACCGGAAGTCCTCGAGCTCAGCCCGTTTCCTTCGCTGCAAGTGCATTTCCAGTGGTTTCTGACACCGGACGAGCGTTCGCCACTCGTTGGAAGCTTCGGCCATCTTTTTTACCGTTTTGGGTCGCACCACAGTTCTCCCTCCAACGAGCTCGCTTCCCGACCTATACCTCCGGAAAACGTGTCAGGGAGCATGCCAGGAGTGTGGGTTGAGTGCTCGGAGCACGAGACCCGAAGATCGAAAGACTTATGACCAATACGGAGCAAAGGGAAGAAACCGTCGGGGGACCGCTTTTTACCCCAGGACGAGAAAACTGAGTCCGGGGCATTCCCGCTCGCGTTTTCTTGGGACGAGCACCGGAAGTCCTCGAGCTCAGCCCGTTTCCTTCGCTGCAAGTGCATTTCCAGTGGTTTCTGACACCGGACGAGCGTTCGCCACTCGTTGGAAGCTTCGGCC
The DNA here is from genome assembly GCF_025177605.1 of Cucumis melo. Taxonomy (NCBI): domain Eukaryota; kingdom Viridiplantae; phylum Streptophyta; class Magnoliopsida; order Cucurbitales; family Cucurbitaceae; genus Cucumis; species Cucumis melo. Next base: position 20,523,043 of record NC_066863.1, on the reverse strand, counting down.
ATCTTTTGGACCGTTTTGGGTCGCACCACAGTTCTCCTTCCAACGAGCTCGCTTCCCGACCTATACCTCCGGAAAACGTGTCAGGGAGCATGCCAGGAGTGTGGGTTGAAGTCCTCGGAGCACGAGACCCGAAGATCGAAAGACTTATGACCAATACGGAGCAAAGGGAAGAAACCGTCGGGGGACCGCTTTTTACCCCAGGACGAGAAAACTGAGTCCGGGGCATTCCCGCTCGCGTTTTCTTGGGACGAGCACCGGAAGTCCTCGAGCTCAGCCCGTTTCCTTCGCTGCAAGTGCATTTCCAGTGGTTTCTGACACCGGACGAGCGTTCGCCACTCGTTGGAAGCTTCGGCCATCTTTTGGACCGTTTTGGGTCGCACCACAGTTCTCCCTCCAACGAGCTCGCTTCCCGACCTATACCTCCGGAAAACGTGTCAGGGAGCATGCCAGGAGTGTGGGTTGAAGTCCTCGGAGCACGAGACCCGAAGATCGAAAGACTTATGACCAATACGGAGCAAAGGGAAGAAACCGTCGGGGGACCGCTTTTTACCCCAGGACGAGAAAACTGAGTCCGGGGCATTCCCGCTCGCGTTTTCTTGGGACGAGCACCGGAAGTCCTCGAGCTCAGCCCGTTTCCTTCGCTGCAAGTGCATTTCCAGTGGTTTCTGACACCGGACGAGCGTTCGCCACTCGTTGGAAGCTTCGGCCATCTTTTGGACCGTTTTGGGTCGCACCACAGTTCTCCCTCCAACGAGCTCGCTTCCCGACCTATACCTCCGGAAAACGTGTCAGGGAGCATGCCAGGAGTGTGGGTTGAAGTCCTCGGAGCACGAGACCCGAAGATCGAAAGACTTATGACCAATACGGAGCAAAGGGAAGAAACCGTCGGGAATCCGCTTTTTACTCTAGGACGAGAAAACTGAGTTCGGGGCATTCCCGCTCGCGTTTTCTTGGGACGAGCACCGGAAGTCCTCGAGCTCAGCCCGTTTCCTTCGCTGCAAGTGCATTTCCAGTGGTTTCTGACACCGGACGAGCGTTCGCCACTCGTTGGAAGCTTCGGCCATCTTTTGGACCGTTTTGGGTCGCACCACAGTTCTCCCTCCAACGAGCTCGATTCCCGACCTATACCTCCGGAAAACGTGTCAGGGAGCATGCCAGGAGTGTGGGTTGAAGTCCTCGGAGCACGAGACCCGAAGATCGAAAGACTTATGACCAATACGGGGCAAAGGGAAGAAACCGTCGGGGGACCGCTTTTTACCCCAGGACGAGAAAACTGAGTCCGGGGCATTCCCGCTCGCGTTTTCTTCGGACGAGCACCGGAAGTCCTCGAGCTCAGCCCGTTTCCTTCGCTGCAAGTGCATTTCCAGTGGTTTCTGACACCGGACGAGCGTTCGCCACTCGTTGGAAGCTTCGGCCATCTTTTGGACCGTTTTGGGTCGCACCACAGTTCTCCCTCCAACGAGCTCGCTTCCCGACCTATACCTCCGGAAAACGTGTCAGGGAGCATGCCAGGAGTGTGGGTTGAAGTCCTCGGAGCACGAGACCCGAAGATCGAAAGACTTATGACCAATACGGGGCAAAGGGAAGAAACCGTCGGGGGACCCCTTTTTACCCCAGGACGAGAAAACTGAGTCCGGGGCATTCCCGCTCGCGTTTTCTTGGGACGAGCACCGGAAGTCCTCGAGCTCAGCCCGTTTCCTTCGCTGCAAGTGCATTTCCAGTGGTTTCTGACACCGGACGAGCGTTCGCCACTCGTTGGAAGCTTCGGCCATCTTTTGGACCGTTTTGGGTCGCACCACAGTTCTCCCTCCAACGAGCTCGCTTCCCGACCTATACCTCCGGAAAACGTGTCAGGGAGCATGCCAGGAGTGTGGGTTGAAGTCCTCGGAGCACGAGACCCGAAGATCGAAAGACTTATGACCAATACGGAGCAAAGGGAAGAAACCGTCGGGGGACCGCTTTTTACCCCAGGACGAGAAAACTGAGTCCGGGGCATTCCCGCTCGCGTTTTCTTGGGACGAGCACCGGAAGTCCTCGAGCTCAGCCCGTTTCCTTCGCTGCAAGTGCATTTCCAGTGGTTTCTGACACCGGACGAGCGTTCGCCACTCGTTGGAAGCTTCGGCCATCTTTTGGACCGTTTTGGGTCGCACCACAGTTCTCCCTCCAACGAGCTCGCTTCCCGACCTATACCTCCGGAAAACGTGTCAGGGAGCATGCCAGGAGTGTGGGTTGAAGTCCTCGGAGCACGAGACCCGAAGATCGAAAGACTTATGACCAATACGGAGCAAAGGGAAGAAACCGTCGGGGGACCGCTTTTTACCCCAGGACGAGAAAACTGAGTCCGGGGCATTCCCGCTCGCGTTTTCTCGGGACGAGCACCGGAAGTCCTCGAGCTCAGCCCGTTTCCTTCGCTTCAAGTGCATTTTCAGTGGTTTCTGACACCGGACGAGCGTTCGCCACTCGTTGGAAGCTTCGGCCATCTTTTGGACCGTTTTGGGTCGCACCACAGTTCTCCTTCCAACGAGCTCGCTTCCCGACCTATACCTCCGGAAAACGTGTCAGGGAGCATGCCAGGAGTGTGGGTTGAAGTCCTCGGAGCACGAGACCCGAAGATCGAAAGACTTATGACCAATACGGAGCAAAGGGAAGAAACCGTCGGGGGACCGCTTTTTACCCCAGGACGAGAAAACTGAGTCCGGGGCATTCCCGCTCGCGTTTTCTTGGGACGAGCACCGAAAGTCCTCGAGCTCAGCCCGTTTCCTTCGCTGCAAGTGCATTTCCAGTGGTTTCTGACACCGGACGAGCGTTCGCCACTCGTTGGAAGCTTCGGCCATCTTTTGGACCGTTTTGGGTCGCACCACAGTTCTCCCTCCAACGAGCTCGCTTCCCGACCTATACCTCCGGAAAACGTGTCAGGGAGCATGCCAGGAGTGTGGGTTGAAGTCCTCGGAGCACGAGACCCGAAGATCGAAAGACTTATGACCAATACGGAGCAAAGGGAAGAAACCGTCGGGAATCCGCTTTTTACTCTAGGACGAGAAAACTGTGTCCGGGGCATTCCCGCTCGCGTTTTCTTGGGACGAGCACCGGAAGTCCTCGAGCTCAGCCCGTTTCCTTCGCTGCAAGTGCATTTCCAGTGGTTTCTGACACCGGACGAGCGTTCGCCACTCGTTGGAAGCTTCGGCCATCTTTTGGACCGTTTTGGGTCGCACCACAGTTCTCCCTCCAACGAGCTCGCTTCCCGACCTATACCTCCGGAAAACGTGTCAGGGAGCATGCCAGAAGTGTGGGTTGAAGTCCTCGGAGCACGAGACCCGAAGATCGAAAGACTTATGACCAATACGGGGCAAAGGGAAGAAACCGTCGGGGGACCGCTTTTTACCCCAGGACGAGAAAACTGAGTCCGGGGCATTCCCGCTCGCGTTTTCTTCGGACGAGCACCGGAAGTCCTCGAGCTCAGCCCGTTTCCTTCGCTGCAAGTGCATTTCCAGTGGTTTCTGACACCGGACGAGCGTTCGCCACTCGTTGGAAGCTTCGGCCATCTTTTGGACCGTTTTGGGTCGCACCACAGTTCTCCCTCCAACGAGCTCGCTTCCCGACCTATACCTCTGGAAAACGTGTCAGGGAGCATGCCAGGAGTGTGGGTTGAAGTCCTCGGAGCACGAGACCCGAAGATCGAAAGACTTATGACCAATACGGGGCAAAGGGAAGAAACCGTCGGGGGACCCCTTTTTACCCCAGGACGAGAAAACTGAGTCCGGGGCATTCCCGCTCGCGTTTTCTTGGGACGAGCACCGGAAGTCCTCGAGCTCAGCCCGTTTCCTTCGCTGCAAGTGCATTTCCAGTGGTTTCTGACACCGGACGAGCGTTCGCCACTCGTTGGAAGCTTCGGCCATCTTTTGGACCGTTTTGGGTCGCACCACAGTTCTCCCTCCAACGAGCTCGCTTCCCGACCTATACCTCCGGAAAACGTGTCAGGGAGCATGCCAGGAGTGTGGGTTGAAGTCCTCGGAGCACGAGACCCGAAGATCGAAAGACTTATGACCAATACGGGGCAAAGGGAAGAAACCGTCGGGGGACCGCTTTTTACCCCAGGACGAGAAAACTGAGTCCGGGGCATTCCCGCTCGCGTTTTCTTGGGACGAGCACCGGAAGTCCTCGAGCTCAGCCCGTTTCCTTCGCTGCAACTGCATTTCCAGTGGTTTCTGACACCGGACGAGCGTTCGCCACTCGTTGGAAGCTTCGGCCATCTTTTGGACCGTTTTGGGTCGCACCACAGTTCTCCCTCCAACGAGCTCGCTTCCCGACCTATACCTCCGGAAAACGTGTCAGGGAGCATGCCAGGAGTGTGGGTTGAAGTCCTCGGAGCACGAGACCCGAAGATCGAAAGACTTATGACCAATACGGAGCAAAGGGAAGAAACCGTCGGGGGACCGCTTTTTACCCTAGGACGAGAATACTGAGTCCGGGGCATTCCCGCTCGCGTTTTCTTGGGACGAGCACCGGAAGTCCTCGAGCTCAGCCCGTTTCCTTCGCTGCAACTGCATTTCCAGTGGTTTCTGACACCGGACGAGCGTTCGCCACTCGTTGGAAGCTTCGGCCATCTTTTGGACCGTTTTGGGTCGCACCACAGTTCTCCCTCCAACGAGCTCGCTTCCCGACCTATACCTCCGGAAAACGTGTCAGGGAGCATGCCAGGAGTGTGGGTTGAAGTCCTCGGAGCACGAGACCCGAAGATCGAAAGACTTATGACCAATACGGAGCAAAGGGAAGAAACCGTCGGGGGACCGCTTTTTACCCCAGGACGAGAAAACTGAGTCCGGGGCATTCCCGCTCGCGTTTTCTTGGGACGAGCACCGGAAGTCCTCGAGCTCAGCCCGTTTCCTTCGCTGCAAGTGCATTTCCAGTGGTTTCTGACACCGGACGAGCGTTCGCCACTCGTTGGAAGCTTCGGCCATCTTTTGGACCGTTTTGGGTCGCACCACAGTTCTCCCTCCAACGAGCTCGCTTCCCGACCTATACCTCCGGAAAACGTGTCAGGGAGCATGCCAGGAGTGTGGGTTGAAGTCCTCGGAGCACGAGACCCGAAGATCGAAAGACTTATGACCAATACGGGGCAAAGGGAAGAAACCGTCGGGGGACCGCTTTTTACCCCAGGACGAGAAAACTGAGTCCGGGGCATTCCCGCTCGCGTTTTCTTGGGACGAGCACCGGAAGTCCTCGAGCTCAGCCCGTTTCCTTCGCTGCAAGTGCATTTCCAGTGGTTTCTGACACCGGACGAGCGTTCGCCGCTCGTTGGAAGCTTCGGCCATCTTTTGGACCGTTTTGGGTCGCACCACAGTTCTCCCTCCAACGAGCTCGCTTCCCGACCTATACCTCCGGAAAACGTGTCAGGGAGCATGCCAGGAGTGTGGGTTGAAGTCCTCGGAGCACGAGACCCGAAGATCGAAAGACTTATGACCAATACGGAGCAAAGGGAAGAAACCGTCGGGGGACCGCTTTTTACCCCAGGACGAGAATACTGAGTCCGGGGCATTCCCGCTCGCGTTTTCTTGGGACGAGCACCGGAAGTCCTCGAGCTCAGCCCGTTTCCTTCGCTGCAACTGCATTTCCAGTGGTTTCTGACACCGGACGAGCGTTCGCCACTCGTTGGAAGCTTCGGCCATCTTTTGGATCGTTATTGGTCGCACCACAGTTCTCCCTCCAACGAGATCGCTTCCCGACCTATACCTCCGGAAAACGTGTCAGGGAGCATGCCAGGAGTGTGGGTTGAAGTCCTCGGAGCACGAGACCCGAAGATCGAAAGACTTATGACCAATACGGGGCAAAGGGAAGAAACCGTCGGGGGACCGCTTTTTACCCCAGGACGAGAAAACTGAGTCCGGGGCATTCCCGCTCGCGTTTTCTTGGGACGAGCACCGGAAGTCCTCGAGCTCAGCCCGTTTCCTTCGCTGCAAGTGCATTTCCAGTGGTTTCTGACACCGGACGAGCGTTCGCCACTCGTTGGAAGCTTCGGCCATCTTTTGGACCGTTTTGGGTCGCACCACAGTTCTCCCTCTAACGAGCTCGCTTCCCGACCTATACCTCCGAAAAACGTGTCAGGGAGCATGCCAGGAGTGTGGGTTGAAGTCCTCGGAGCACGAGACCCGAAGATCGAAAGACTTATGACCAATACGGAGCAAAGGGAAGAAACCGTCGGGGGACCGCTTTTTACCCCAGGACGAGAAAACTGAGTCCGGGGCATTCCCGCTCGCGTTTTCTTGGGACGAGCACCGGAAGTCCTCGAGCTCAGCCCGTTTCCTTCGCTGCAAGTGCATTTCCAGTGGTTTCTGACACCGGACGAGCGTTCGCCACTCGTTGGAAGCTTCGGCCATCTTTTGGACCGTTTTGGGTCGCACCACAGTTCTCCCTCCAACGAGCTCGCTTCCCGACCTATACCTCCGGAAAACGTGTCAGGGAGCATGCCAGGAGTGTGGGTTGAAGTCCTCGGAGCACGAGACCCGAAGATCGAAAGACTTATGACCAATACGGAGCAAAGGGAAGAAACCGTCGGGGGACCGCTTTTTACCCCAGGACGAGAAAACTGAGTCCGGGGCATTCCCGCTCGCGTTTTCTTGGGACGAGCACCGGAAGTCCTCGAGCTCCGCCCGTTTCCTTCGCTGCAAGTGCATTTCCAGTGGTTTCTGACACCGGACGAGCGTTCGCCACTCGTTGGAAGCTTCGGCCATCTTTTGGACCGTTTTGGGTCGCGCCACAGTTCTCCCTCCAACGAGCTAGCTTCCCGACCTATACCTCCGGAAAACGTGTCAGGGAGCATGCCAGGAGTGTGGGTTGAAGTCCTCGGAGCACGAGACCCGAAGATCGAAAGACTTATGACCAATACGGAGCAAAGGGAAGAAACCGTCGGGGGACCGCTTTTTACCCCAGGACGAGAAAACTGAGTCCGGGGCATTCCCGCTCGCGTTTTCTCGAGACGAGCACCGGAAGTCCTCGAGCTCAGCCCGTTTCCTTCGCTGCAAGTGCATTTCCAGTGGTTTCTGACACCGGACGAGCGTTCGCCACTCGTTGGAAGCTTCGGCCATCTTTTGGACCGTTTTGGGTCGCGCCACAGTTCTCCCTCCAACGAGCTCGCTTCCCGACCTATACCTCCGCAAAACGTGTCAGGGAGCATGCCAGGAGTGTGGGTTGAAGTCCGCGGAGCACAAGACCCGAAGATCGAAAGACTTATGACCAATACGGAGCAAAGGGAAGAAACCGTCGGGGGACCGCTTTTTACCCCAGGACGAGAAAACTGAGTCCGGGGCATTCCCGCTCGCGTTTTCTTGGGACGAGCACCGGAAGTCCTCGAGCTCAGCCCGTTTCCTTCGCTGCAAGTGCATTTCCAGTGGTTTCTGACACCGGACGAGCGTTCGCCACTCGTTGGAAGCTTCGGCCATCTTTTGGACCGTTTTGGGTCGCACCACAGTTCTCCCTCCAACGAGCTCGCTTCCCGACCTATACCTCCGGAAAACGTGTCAGGGAGCATGCCAGGAGTGTGGGTTGAAGTCCTCGGAGCACGAGACCCGAAGATCGAAAGACTTATGACCAATACGGAGCAAAGGGAAGAAACCGTCGGGGGACCGCTTTTTACCCCAGGACGAGAAAACTGAGTCCGGGGCATTCCCGCTCGCGTTTTCTTGGGACGAGCACCGGAAGTCCTCGAGCTCAGCCCGTTTCCTTCGCTGCAAGTGCATTTCCAGTGGTTTCTGACACCGGACGAGCGTTCGCCACTCGTTGGAAGCTTCGGCCATCTTTTGGACCGTTTTGGGTCGCACCACAGTTCTCCCTCCAACGAGCTCGCTTCCCGACCTATACCTCCGGAAAACGTGTCAGGGAGCATGCCAGGAGTGTGGGTTGAAGTCCTCGGAGCACGAGACCCGAAGATCGAAAGACTTATGACCAATACGGAGCAAAGGGAAGAAACCGTCGGGGGACCGCTTTTTACCCCAGGACGAGAAAACTGAGTCCGGGGCATTCCCGCTCGCGTTTTCTTGGGACGAGCACCGGAAGTCCTCGAGCTCAGCCCGTTTCCTTCGCTGCAAGTGCATTTCCAGTGGTTTCTGACACCGGACGAGCGTTCGCCACTCGTTGGAAGCTTCGGCCATCTTTTGGACCGTTTTGGGTCGCACCACAGTTCTCCCTCCAACGAGCTCGCTTCCCGACCTATACCTCCGGAAAACGTGTCAGGGAGCATGCCAGGAGTGTGGGTTGAAGTCCTCGGAGCACGAGACCCGAAGATCGAAAGACTTATGACCAATACGGGGCAAAGGGAAGAAACCGTCGGGGGACCGCTTTTTACCCCAGGACGAGAAAACTGAGTCCGGGGCATTCCCGCTCGCGTTTTCTTGGGACGAGCACCGGAAGTCCTCGAGCTCAGCCCGTTTCCTTCGCTGCAAGTGCATTTCCAGTGGTTTCTGACACCGGACGAGCGTTCGCCACTCGTTGGAAGCTTCGGCCATCTTTTGGACCGTTTTGGGTCGCACCACAGTTCTCCCTCCAACGAGCTCGCTTCCCGACCTATACCTCCGGAAAACGTGTCAGGGAGCATGCCAGGAGTGTGGGTTGAAGTCCTCGGAGCACGAGACCCGAAGATCGAAAGACTTATGACCAATACGGGGCAAAGGGAAGAAACCGTCGGGGGACCGCTTTTTACCCCAGGACGAGAAAACTGAGTCCGGGGCATTCCCGCTCGCGTTTTCTTGGGACGAGCACCGGAAGTCCTCGAGCTCAGCCCGTTTCCTTCGCTGCAAGTGCATTTCCAGTGGTTTCTGACACCGGACGAGCATTCGCCACTCGTTGGAAGCTTCGGCCATCTTTTGGACCGTTTTGGGTCGCACCACAGTTCTCCCTCCAACGAGCTCGCTTCCCGACCTAGACCTCCGGAAAACGTGTCAGGGAGCATGCCAGGAGTGTGGGTTGAAGTCCTCGGAGCACGAGACCCGAAGATCGAAAGACTTATGACCAATACGGAGCAAAGGGAAGAAACCGTCGGGGGACCGCTTTTTACCCCAGGACGAGAAAACTGAGTCCGGGGCATTCCCGCTCGCGTTTTCTTGGGACGAGCACCGGAAGTCCTCGAGCTCAGCCCGTTTCCTTCGCTGCAAGTGCATTTCCAGTGGTTTCTGACACCGGACGAGCGTTCGCCACTCGTTGGAAGCTTCGGCCATCTTTTGGACCGTTTTGGGTCGCACCACAGTTCTCCCTCCAACGAGCTCGCTTCCCGACCTATACCTCCGGAAAACGTGTCAGGGAGCATGCCAGGAGTTTGGGTTGAAGTCCTCGGAGCACGAGACCCGAAGATCGAAAGACTTATGACCAATACGGGGCAAAGGGAAGAAACCGTCGGGGGACCGCTTTTTACCCCAGGACGAGAAAACTGAGTCCGGGGCATTCCCGCTCGCGTTTTCTTGGGACGAGCACCGGAAGTCCTCGAGCTCAGCCCGTTTCCTTCGCTGCAAGTGCATTTCCAGTGGTTTCTGACACCGGACGAGCGTTCGCCACTCGTTGGAAGCTTCGGCCATCTTTTGGACCGTTTTGGGTCGCACCACAGTTCTCCCTCCAACGAGCTCGCTTCCCGACCTATACCTCCGGAAAACGTGTCAGGGAGCATGCCAGGAGTGTGGATTGAAGTCCTCGGAGCACGAGACCCGAAGATCGAAAGACTTATGACCAATACGGGGCAAAGGGAAGAAACCGTCGGGGGACCGCTTTTTACCCCAGGACGAGAAAACTGAGTCCGGGGCATTCCCGCTCGCGTTTTCTTGGGACGAGCACCGGAAGTCCTCGAGCTCAGCCCGTTTCCTTCGCTGCAAGTGCATTTCCAGTGGTTTCTGACACCGGACGAGCCTTCGCCACTCGTTGGAAGCTTCGGCCATCTTTTGGACCGTTTTGGGTCGCACCACAGTTCTCCCTCCAACGAGCTCGCTTCCCGACCTATACCTCCGGAAAACGTGTCAGGGAGCATGCCAGGAGTGTGGGTTGAAGTCCTCGGAGCACGAGACCCGAAGATCGAAAGACTTATGACCAATACGGAGCAAAGGGAAGAAACCGTCGGGGGACCGCTTTTTACCCCAGGACGAGAAAACTGAGTCCGGGGCATTCCCGCTCGCGTTTTCTTGGGACGAGCACCGGAAGTCCTCGAGCTCAGCCCGTTTCCTTCGCTGCAAGTGCATTTCCAGTGGTTTCTGACACCGGACGAGCGTTCGCCACTCGTTGGAAGCTTCGGCCATCTTTTGGACCGTTTTGGGTCGCACCACAGTTCTCCCTCCAACGAGCTCGCTTCCCGACCTATACCTCCGGAAAACGTGTCAGGGAGCATGCCAGGAGTGTGGGTTGAAGTCCTCGGAGCACGAGACCCGAAGATCGAAAGACTTATGACCAATACGGGGCAAAGGGAAGAAACCGTCGGGGGACCGCTTTTTACCCCAGGACGAGAAAACTGAGTCCGAGGCATTCCCGCTCGCGTTTTCTTGGGACGAGCACCAGAAGTCCTCGAGCTCAGCCCGTTTCCTTCGCTGCAAGTGCATTTCCAGTGGTTTCTGACACCGGACGAGCGTTCGCCACTCGTTGGAAGCTTCGGCCATCTTTTGGACCGTTTTGGGTCGCACCACAGTTCTCCCTCCAACGAGCTCGCTTCCCGACCTATACCTCCGGAAAACGTGTCAGGGAGCATGCCAGGAGTGTGGGTTGAAGTCCTCGGAGCACGAGACCCGAAGATCGAAAGACTTATGACCAATACGGAGCAAAGGGAAGAAACCGTCGGGGGACCGCTTTTTACCCCAGGACGAGAAAACTGAGTCCGGGGCATTCCCGCTCGCGTTTTCTTGGGACGAGCACCGGAAGTCCTCGAGCTCAGCCCGTTTCCTTCGCTGCAAGTGCATTTCCAGTGGTTTCTGACACCGGACGAGCGTTCGCCACTCGTTGGAAGCTTCGGCCATCTTTTGGACCGTTTTGGGTCGCACCACAGTTCTCCCTCCAACGAGCTCGCTTCCCGACCTATACCTCTGGAAAACGTGTCAGGGAGCATGCCAGGAGTGTGGGTTGAAGTCCTCGGAGCACGAGACCCGAAGATCGAAAGACTTATGACCAATACGGGGCAAAGGGAAGAAACCGTCGGGGGACCGCTTTTTACCCCAGGACGAGAAAACTGAGTCCGGGGCATTCCCGCTCGCGTTTTCTTGGGACGAGCACCGGAAGTCCTCGAGCTCAGCCCGTTTCCTTCGCTGCAAGTGCATTTCCAGTGGTTTCTGACACCGGACGAGCATTCGCCACTCGTTGGAAGCTTCGGCCATCTTTTGGACCGTTTTGGGTCGCACCACAGTTCTCCCTCCAACGAGCTCGCTTCCCGACCTATACCTCCGGAAAACGTGTCAGGGAGCATGCCAGGAGTGTGGGTTGAAGTCCTCGGAGCACGAGACCCAAAGATCGAAAGACTTATGACCAATACGGGGCAAAGGGAAGAAACCGTCGGGGGACCGCTTTTTACCCCAGGACGAGAAAACTGAGTCCGGGGCATTCCCGCTCGCGTTTTCTTGGGACGAGCACCGGAAGTCCTCGAGCTCAGCCCGTTTCCTTCGCTGCAAGTGCATTTCCAGTGGTTTCTGACACCGGACGAGCGTTCGCCACTCGTTGGAAGCTTCGGCCATCTTTTGGACCGTTTTGGGTCGCACCACAGTTCTCCCTCCAACGAGCTCGCTTCCCGACCTATACCTCCGGAAAACGTGTCAGGGAGCATGCCAGGAGTGTGGGTTGAAGTCCTCGGAGCACGAGACCCGAAGATCGAAAGACTTATGACCAATACGGGGCAAAGGGAAGAAACCGTCGGGGGACCGCTTTTTACCCCAGGACGAGAAAACTGAGTCCGGGGCATTCCCGCTCGCGTTTTCTTGGGACGAGCACCGGAAGTCCTCGAGCTCCGCCCGTTTCCTTCGCTGCAAGTGCATTTCCAGTGGTTTCTGACACCGGACGAGCGTTCGCCACTCGTTGGAAGCTTCGGCCATCTTTTGGACCGTTTTGGGTCGCGCCACAGTTCTCCCTCCAACGAGCTAGCTTCCCGACCTATACCTCCGGAAAACGTGTCAGGGAGCATGCCAGGAGTGTGGGTTGAAGTCCTCGGAGCACGAGACCCGAAGATCGAAAGACTTATGACCAATACGGAGCAAAGGGAAGAAACCGTCGGGGGACCGCTTTTTACCCCAGGACGAGAAAACTGAGTCCGGGGCATTCCCGCTCGCGTTTTCTTGGGACGAGCACCGGAAGTCCTCGAGCTCAGCCCGTTTCCTTCGCTGCAAGTGCATTTCCAGTGGTTTCTGACACCGGACGAGCGTTCGCCACTCGTTGGAAGCTTCGGCCATCTTTTGGACCGTTTTGGGTCGCACCACAGTTCTCCCTCCAACGAGCTCGCTTCCCGACCTATACCTCCGGAAAACGTGTCAGGGAGCATGCCAGGAGTGTGGGTTGAAGTCCTCGGAGCACGAGACCCGAAGATCGAAAGACTTATGACCAATACTGAGCAAAGGGAAGAAACCGTCGGGGGACCGCTTTTTACCCCAGGACGAGAAAACTAAGTCCGGGGCATTCCCGCTCGCGTTTTCTTGGGACGAGCACCGGATGTCCTCGAGCTCAGCCCGTTTCCTTCGCTGCAAGTGCATTTCCAGTGGTTTCTGACACCGGACGAGCGTTCGCCACTCGTTGGAAGCTTCGGCCATCTTTTGGACCGTTTTGGGTCGCACCACAGTTCTCCCTCCAACGAGCTCGCTTCCCGACCTATACCTCCGGAAAACGTGTCAGGGAGCATGCCAGGAGTGTGGGTTGAAGTCCTCGGAGCACGAGACCCGAAGATCGAAAGACTTATGACCAATACGGAGCAAAGGGAAGAAACCGTCGGGGGACCGCTTTTTACCCCAGGACGAGAAAATTGAGTCCGGGGCATTCCCGCTCGCGTTTTCTTGGGACGTGCACCAGAAGTCCTCGAGCTCAGCCCGTTTCCTTCGCTGCAAGTGCATTTCCAGTGGTTTCTGACACCGGACGAGCGTTCGCCACTCGTTGGAAGCTTCGGCCATCTTTTGGACCGTTTTGGGTCGCACCACAGTTCTCCCTCCAACGAGCTCGCTTCCCGACCTATACCTCCGGAAATTGTGTCAGGGAGCATGCCAGGAGTGTGGGTTGAAGTCCTCGGAGCACGAGACCCGAAGATCGAAAGACTTATGACCAATACGGAGCAAATGGAAGAAGCCGTCGGGGGACCGCTTTTTACCCCAGGACGAGAAAACTGAGTCCGGGGCATTCCAGCTCGCGTTTTCTTGGGACGAGCACCGGAAGTCCTCGAGCTCAGCCCGTTTCCTTCGCTGCAAGTGCATTTCCAGTGGTTTCTGACACCGGACGAGCGTTCGCCACTCGTTGGAAGCTTCGGCCATCTTTTGGACCGTTTTGGGTCGCACCACAGTTCTCCCTCCAACGAGCTCGCTTCCCGACCTATACCTCCGGAAAACGTGTCAGGGAGCATGCCAGGAGTGTGGGTTGAAGTCCTCGGAGCACGAGACCCGAAGATCGAAAGACTTATGACCAATACGGAGCAAAGGGAAGAAACCGTCGGGGGACCGCTTTTTACCCCAGGACGAGAAAACTGAGTCCGGGGCATTCCCGCTCGCGTTTTCTTGGGACGAGCACCGGAAGTCCTCGAGCTCCGCCCGTTTCCTTCGCTGCAAGTGCATTTCCAGTGGTTTCTGACACCGGACGAGCGTTCGCCACTCGTTGGAAGCTTCGGCCATCTTTTGGACCGTTTTGGGTCGCGCCACAGTTCTCCCTCCAACGAGCTAGCTTCCCGACCTATACCTCCGGAAAACGTGTCAGGGAGCATGCCAGGAGTGTGGGTTGAAGTCCTCGGAGCACGAGACCCGAAGATCGAAAGACTTATGACCAATACGGAGCAAAGGGAAGAAACCGTCGGGGGACCGCTTTTTACCCCAGGACGAGAAAACTGAGTCCGGGGCATTCCCGCTCGCGTTTTCTCGAGACGAGCACCGGAAGTCCTCGAGCTCAGCCCGTTTCCTTCGCTGCAAGTGCATTTCCAGTGGTTTCTGACACCGGACGAGCGTTCGCCACTCGTTGGAAGCTTCGGCCATCTTTTGGACCGTTTTGGGTCGCGCCACAGTTCTCCCTCCAACGAGCTCGCTTCCCGACCTATACCTCCGCAAAACGTGTCAGGGAGCATGCCAGGAGTGTGGGTTGAAGTCCGCGGAGCACAAGACCCGAAGATCGAAAGACTTATGACCAATACGGAGCAAAGGGAAGAAACCGTCGGGGGACCGCTTTTTACCCCAGGACGAGAAAACTGAGTCCGGGGCATTCCCGCTCGCGTTTTCTTGGGACGAGCACCGGAAGTCCTCGAGCTCAGCCCGTTTCCTTCGCTGCAAGTGCATTTCCAGTGGTTTCTGACACCGGACGAGCGTTCGCCACTCGTTGGAAGCTTCGGCCATCTTTTGGACCGTTTTGGGTCGCACCACAGTTCTCCCTCCAACGAGCTCGCTTCCCGACCTATACCTCCGGAAAACGTGTCAGGGAGCATGCCAGGAGTGTGGGTTGAAGTCCTCGGAGCACGAGACCCGAAGATCGAAAGACTTATGACCAATACGGAGCAAAGGGAAGAAACCGTCGGGGGACCGCTTTTTACCCCAGGACGAGAAAACTGAGTCCGGGGCATTCCCGCTCGCGTTTTCTTGGGACGAGCACCGGAAGTCCTCGAGCTCAGCCCGTTTCCTTCGCTGCAAGTGCATTTCCAGTGGTTTCTGACACCGGACGAGCGTTCGCCACTCGTTGGAAGCTTCGGCCATCTTTTGGACCGTTTTGGGTCGCACCATAGTTCACCCTCCAACGAGCTCGCTTCCCGACCTATACCTCCGGAAAACGTGTCAGGGAGCATGCCAGGAGTGTGGGTTGAAGTCCTCGGAGCACGAGACCCGAAGATCGAAAGACTTATGACCAATACGGAGCAAAGGGAAGAAACCGTCGGGGGACCGCTTTTTACCCCAGGACGAGAAAACTGAGTCCGGGGCATTCCCGCTCGCGTTTTCTTGGGACGAGCACCGGAAGTCCTCGAGCTCAGCCCTTTCCTTCGCTGCAAGTGCATTTCCAGTGGTTTCTGACACCGGACGAGCGTTCGCCACTCGTTGGAAGCTTCGGCCATCTTTTGGACCGTTTTGGGTCGCACCACAGTTCTCCCTCCAACGAGCTCGCTTCCCGACCTATACCTCCGGAAAACGTGTCAGGGAGCATGCCAGGAGTGTGGGTTGAAGTCCTCGGAGCACGAGACCCGAAGATCGAAAGACTTATGACCAATACGGAGCAAAGGGAAGAAACCGTCGGGGGACCGCTTTTTACCCCAGGACGAGAAAACTGAGTCCGGGGCATTCCCGCTCGCGTTTTCTTGGGACGAGCACCGGAAGTCCTCGAGCTCAGCCCGTTTCCTTCGCTGCAAGTGCATTTCCAGTGGTTTCTGACACCGGACGAGCGTTCGCCACTCGTTGGAAGCTTCGGCCATCTTTTGGACCGTTTTGGGTCGCACCACAGTTCTCCCTCCAACGAGCTCGCTTCCCGACCTATACCTCCGGAAAACGTGTCAGGGAGCATGCCAGGAGTGTGGGTTGAAGTCCTCGGAGCACGAGACCCGAAGATCGAAAGACTTATGACCAATACGGAGCAAAGGGAAGAAACCGTCGGGGGACCGCTTTTTACCCCAGGACGAGAAAACTGAGTCCGGGGCATTCCCGCTCGCGTTTTCTTGGGACGAGCACCGGAAGTCCTCGAGCTCAGCCCGTTTCCTTCGCTGCAAGTGCATTTCCAGTGGTTTCTGACACCGGACGAGCGTTCGCCACTCGTTGGAAGCTTCGGCCATCTTTTGGACCGTTTTGGGTCGCACCACAGTTCTCCCTCCAACGAGCTCGCTTCCCGACCTATACCTCCGGAAAACGTGTCAGGGAGCATGCCAGGAGTGTGGGTTGAAGTCCTCGGAGCACGAGACCCGAAGATCGAAAGACTTATGACCAATACGGAGCAAAGGGAAGAAACCGTCGGGGGACCGCTTTTTACCCCAGGACGAGAAAACTGAGTCCGGGGCATTCCCGCTCGCGTTTTCTTGGGACGAGCACCGGAAGTCCTCGAGCTCAGCCCGTTTCCTTCGCTGCAAGTGCATTTCCAGTGGTTTCTGACACCGGACGAGCGTTCGCCACTCGTTGGAAGCTTCGGCCATCTTTTGGACCGTTTTGGGTCGCACCACAGTTCTCCCTCCAACGAGCTCGCTTCCCGACCTATACCTCCGGAAAACGTGTCAGGGAGCATGCCAGGAGTGTGGGTTGAAGTCCTCGGAGCACGAGACCCGAAGATCGAAAGACTTATGACCAATACGGAGCAAAGGGAAGAAACCGTCGGGGGACCGCTTTTTACCCCAGGACGAGAAAACTGAGTCCGGGGCATTCCCGCTCGCGTTTTCTTGGGACGAGCACCGGAAGTCCTCGAGCTCAGCCCGTTTCCTTCGCTGCAAGTGCATTTCCAGTGGTTTCTGACACCGGACGAGCGTTCGCCACTCGTTGGAAGCTTCGGCCATCTTTTGGACCGTTTTGGGTCGCACCACAGTTCTCCCTCCAACGAGCTCGCTTCCCGACCTATACCTCCGGAAAACGTGTCAGGGAGCATGCCAGGAGTGTGGGTTGAAGTCCTCGGAGCAGGAGACCCGAAGATCGAAAGACTTATGACCAATACGGAGCAAAGGGAAGAAACCGTCGGGGGACCGCTTTTTACCCCAGGACGAGAAAACTGAGTCCGGGGCATTCCCGCTCGCGTTTTCTTGGGACGAGCACCGGAAGTCCTCGAGCTCAGCCCGTTTCCTTCGCTGGAAGTGCATTTCCAGTGGTCTCTGACACCGGACGAGCGTTCGCCACTCGTTGGAAGCTTCGGCCATCTTTTGGACCGTTTTAGGTCGCACCACAGTTCTCCCTCCAACGAGCTCGCTTCCCGACCTATACCTCCGGAAAACGTGTCAGGGAGCATGCCAGGAGTGTGGGTTGAAGTCCTCGGAGCACGAGACCCGAAGATCGAAAGACTTATGACCAATACGGAGCAAAGGGAAGAAACCGTCGGGGGACCGCTTTTTACCCCAGGACGAGAAAACTGAGTTCGGGGCATTCCCGCTCGCGTTTTCTTGGGACGAGCACCGGAAGTCCTCGAGCTCAGCCCGTTTCCTTCGCTGCAAGTGCATTTCCAGTGGTCTCTGACACCGGACGAGCGTTCGCCACTCGTTGGAAGCTTCGGCCATCTTTTGGACCGTT
Organism: Cucumis melo; assembly: GCF_025177605.1. Lineage (NCBI taxonomy): Eukaryota > Viridiplantae > Streptophyta > Magnoliopsida > Cucurbitales > Cucurbitaceae > Cucumis > Cucumis melo. Next base: position 20,505,683 of record NC_066863.1, on the reverse strand, counting down.
TTGGGTCGCACCACAGTTCTCCCTCCAACGAGCTCGCTTCCCGACCTATACCTCCGGAAAACGTGTCAGGGAGCATGCCAGGAGTGTGGGTTGAAGTCCTCGGAGCACGAGACCCGAAGATCGAAAGACTTATGACCAATACGGAGCAAAGGGAAGAAACCGTCGGGGGACCGCTTTTTACCCCAGGACGAGAAAACTGAGTCCGGGGCATTCCCGCTCGCGTTTTCTTGGGACGAGCACCGGAAGTCCTCGAGCTCAGCCCGTTTCCTTCGCTGCAAGTGCATTTCCAGTGGTCTCTGACACCGGACGAGCGTTCGCCACTCGTTGGAAGCTTCGGCCATCTTTTGGACCGTTTTGGGTCGCACCACAGTTCTCCCTCCAACGAGCTCGCTTCCCGACCTATACCTCCGGAAAACGTGTCAGGGAGCATGCCAGGAGTGTGGGTTGAAGTCCTCGGAGCACGAGACCCGAAGATCGAAAGACTTATGACCAATACGGAGCAAAGGGAAGAAACCGTCGGGGGACCGCTTTTTACCCCAGGACGAGAAAACTGAGTCCGGGGCATTCCCGCTCGCGTTTTCTTGGGACGAGCACCGGAAGTCCTCGAGCTCAGCCCGTTTCCTTCGCTGCAAGTGCATTTCCAGTGGTCTCTGACACCGGACGAGCGTTCGCCACTCGTTGGAAGCTTCGGCCATCTTTTGGACCGTTTTGGGTCGCACCACAGTTCTCCCTCCAACGAGCTCGCTTCCCGACCTATACCTCCGGAAAACGTGTCAGGGAGCATGCCAGGAGTGTGGGTTGAAGTCCTCGGAGCACGAGACCCGAAGATCGAAAGACTTATGACCAATACGGAGCAAAGGGAAGAAACCGTCGGGGGACCGCTTTTTACCCCAGAACGAGAAAACTGAGTCCGGGGCATTCCCGCTCGCGTTTTCTTGGGACGAGCACCGGAAGTCCTCGAGCTCAGCCCGTTTCCTTCGCTGCAAGTGCATTTCCAGTGGTCTCTGACACCGGACGAGCGTTCGCCACTCGTTGGAAGCTTCGGCCATCTTTTGGACCGTTTTGGGTCGCACCACAGTTCTCCCTCCAACGAGCTCGCTTCCCGACCTATACCTCCGGAAAACGTGTCAGGGAGCATGCCAGGAGTGTGGGTTGAAGTCCTCGGAGCACGAGACCCGAAGATCGAAAGACTTATGACCAATACGGAGCAAAGGGAAGAAACCGTCGGGGGACCGCTTTTTACCCCAGGACGAGAAAACTGAGTCCGGGGCATTCCCGCTCGCGTTTTCTTGGGACGAGCACCGGAAGTCCTCGAGCTCAGCCCGTTTCCTTCGCTGCAAGTGCATTTCCAGTGGTCTCTGACACCGGACGAGCGTTCGCCACTCGTTGGAAGCTTCGGCCATCTTTTGGACCGTTTTGGGTCGCACCACAGTTCTCCCTCCAACGAGCTCGCTTCCCGACCTATACCTCCGGAAAACGTGTCAGGGAGCATGCCAGGAGTGTGGGTTGAAGTCCTCGGAGCACGAGACCCGAAGATCGAAAGACTTATGACCAATACGGAGCAAAGGGAAGAAACCGTCGGGGGACCGCTTTTTACCCCAGGACGAGAAAACTGAGTCCGGGGCATTCCCGCTCGCGTTTTCTTGGGACGAGCACCGGAAGTCCTCGAGCTCAGCCCGTTTCCTTCGCTGCAAGTGCATTTTCAGTGGTTTCTGACACCGGACGAGCGTTCGCCGCTCGTTGGAAGCTTCGGCCATCTTTTGGACCGTTTTGGGTCGCACCACAGTTCTCCCTCCAACGAGCTCGCTTCCCGACCTATACCTCCGGAAAACGTGTCAGGGAGCATGCCAGGAGTGTGGGTTGAAGTCCTCGGAGCACGAGACCCGAAGATCGAAAGACTTATGACCAATACGGAGCAAAGGGAAGAAACCGTCGGGGGACCGCTTTTTACCCCAGGACGAGAAAACTGAGTCCGGGGCATTCCCGCTCGCGTTTTCTTGGGACGAGCACCGGAAGTCCTCGAGCTCAGCCCGTTTCCTTCGCTGCAAGTGCATTTCCAGTGGTTTCTGACACCGAACGAGCGTTCGCCACTCGTTGGAAGCTTCGGCCATCTTTTGGACCGTTTTGGGTCGCACCACAGTTCTCCCTCCAACGAGCTCGCTTCCCGACCTATACCTCCGGAAAACGTGTCAGGGAGCATGCCAGGAGTGTGGGTTGAAGTCCTCGGAGCACGAGACCCGAAGATCGAAAGACTTATGACCAATACGGAGCAAAGGGAAGAAACCGTCGGGGGACCGCTTTTTACCCCAGGACGAGAAAACTGAGTCCGGGGCATTCCCGCTCGCGTTTTCTTGGGACGAGCACCGGAAGTCCTCGAGCTCAGCCCGTTTCCTTCGCTGCAAGTGCATTTCCAGTGGTCTCTGACACCGGACGAGCGTTCGCCACTCGTTGGAAGCTTCGGCCATCTTTTGGACCGTTTTGGGTCGCACCACAGTTCTCCCTCCAACGAGCTCGCTTCCCGACCTATACCTCCGGAAAACGTGTCAGGGAGCATGCCAGGAGTGTGGGTTGAAGTCCTCGGAGCACGAGACCCGAAGATCGAAAGACTTATGACCAATACGGAGCAAAGGGAAGAAACCGTCGGGGGACCGCTTTTTACCCCAGGACGAAAAAACTGAGTCCGGGGCATTCCCGCTCGCGTTTTCTTGGGACGAGCACCGGAAGTCCTCGAGCTCAGCCCGTTTCCTTCGCTGCAAGTGCATTTCCAGTGGTTTCTGACACCGGACGAGCGTTCGCCACTCGTTGGAAGCTTCGGCCATCTTTTGGACCGTTTTGGGTCGCACCACAGTTCTCCCTCCAACGAGCTCGCTTCCCGACCTATACCTCCGGAAAACGTGTCAGGGAGCATGCCAGGACTGTGGGTTGAAGTCCTCGGAGCACGAGACCCGAAGATCGAAAGACTTATGACAATTACGGAGCAAAGGGAAGAAACCGTCGGGGGACCGCTTTTTACCCCAGGACGAGAAAACTGAGTCCGGGGAATTCCCGCTCGCGTTTTCTTGGGACGAGCACCGGAAGTCCTCGAGCTCAGCCCGTTTCCTTCGCTGCAAGTGCATTTCCAGTGGTTTCTGACACCTGACGAGCGTTCGCCACTCGTTGGAAGCTTCGGCCATCTTTTGGACCGTTTTGGGTTGCACCACAGTTCTCCCTCCAACGAGCTCGCTTCCCGACCTATACCTCCGGAAAACGTGTCAGGGAGCATGCCAGGAGTGTGGGTTGAAGTCCTCGGAGCACGAGACAAGAAGATCGAAAGACTTATGACCAATACGGAGCAAAGGGAAGAAACCGTCGGGGGACCGCTTTTTACCCCAGGACGAGAAAACTGAGTCCGGGGCATTCCCGCTCGCGTTTTCTTGGGACGAGCACCGGAAGTCCTCGAGCTCAGCCCGTTTCCTTCGCTGCAAGTGCATTTCCAGTGGTCTCTGACACCGGACGAGCGTTCGCCACTCGTTGGAAGCTTCGGCCATCTTTTGGACCGTTTTGGGTCGCACCACAGTTCTCCCTCCAACGAGCTCGCTTCCCGACCTATACCTCCGGAAAACGTGTCAGGGAGCATGCCAGGAGTGTGGGTTGAAGTCCTCGGAGCACGAGACCCGAAGATCGAAAGACTTATGACCAATACGGAGCAAAGGGAAGAAACCGTCGGGGGACCGCTTTTTACCCCAGGACGAGAAAACTGAGTCCGGGGCATTCCTGCTCGCGTTTTCTTGGGACGAGCACCGGAAGTCCTCGAGCTCAGCCCGTTTCCTTCGCTGCAAGTGCATTTCCAGTTGTTTCTGACACCGGACGAGCGTTCGCCACTCGTTGGAAGCTTCGGCCATCTTTTGGACCGTTTTGGGTCGCACCACAGTTCTCCCTCCAACGAGCTCGCTTCCCGACCTATACCTCCGGAAAACGTGTCAGGGAGCATGCCAGGAGTGTGGGTTGAAGTCCTCGGAGCACGAGACCCGAAGATCGAAAGACTTATGACCAATACGGAGCAAAGGGAAGAAACCGTCGGGGGACCGCTTTTTACCCCAGGACGAGAAAACTGAGTCCGGGGCATTCCCGCTCGCGTTTTCTTGGGACGAGCACCGGAAGTCCTCGAGCTCAGCCCGTTTCCTTCGCTGCAAGTGCATTTCCAGTGGTTTCTGACACCGGACGAGCGTTCGCCACTCGTTGGAAGCTTCGGCCATCTTTTGGACCGTTTTGGGTCGCACCACAGTTCTCCCTCCAACGAGCTCGCTTCCCGACCTATACCTCCGGAAAACGTGTCAGGGAGCATGCCAGGAGTGTGGGTTGAAGTCCTCGGAGCACGAGACCCGAAGATCGAAAGACTTATGACCAATACGGAGCAAAGGGAAGAAACCGTCGGGGGACCGCTTTTTACCCCAAGACGAGAAAACTGAGTCCGGGGCATTCCAGCTCGCGTTTTCTTGGGACGAGCACCGGAAGTCCTCGAGCTCAGCCCGTTTCCTTCGCTGCAAGTGCATTTCCAGTGGTTTCTGACACCGGACGAGCGTTCGCCACTCGTTGGAAGCTTCGGCCATCTTTTGGACCGTTTTGGGTCGCACCACAGTTCTCCCTCCAACGAGCTCGCTTCCCGACCTATACCTCCGGAAAACGTGTCAGGGAGCATGCCAGGAGTGTGGGTTGAAGTCCTCGGAGCACGAGACAAGAAGATCGAAAGACTTATGACCAATACGGAGCAAAGGGAAGAAACCGTCGGGGGACCGCTTTTTACCCCAGGACGAGAAAACTGAGTCCGGGGCATTCCCGCTCGCGTTTTCTTGGGACGAGCACCGGAAGTCCTCGAGCTCAGCCCGTTTCCTTCGCTGCAAGTGCATTTCCAGTGGTCTCTGACACCGGACGAGCGTTCGCCACTCGTTGGAAGCTTCGGCCATCTTTTGGACCGTTTTGGGTCGCACCACAGTTCTCCCTCCAACGAGCTCGCTTCCCGACCTATACCTCCGGAAAACGTGTCAGGGAGCATGCCAGGAGTGTGGGTTGAAGTCCTCGGAGCACGAGACCCGAAGATCGAAAGACTTATGACCAATACGGAGCAAAGGGAAGAAACCGTCGGGGGACCGCTTTTTACCCCAGGACGAGAAAACTGAGTCCGGGGCATTCCCGCTCGCGTTTTCTTGGGACGAGCATCGGAAGTCCTCGAGCTCAGCCCGTTTCCTTCGCTGCAAGTGCATTTCCAGTGGTCTCTGACACCGGACGAGCGTTCGCCACTCGTTGGAAGCTTCGGCCATCTTTTGGACCGTTTTAGGTCGCACCACAGTTCTCCCTCCAACGAGCTCGCTTCCCGACCTATACCTCCGGAAAACGTGTCAGGGAGCATGCCAGGAGTGTGGGTTGAAGTCCTCGGAGCACGAGACCCGAAGATCGAAAGACTTATGACAATTACGGAGCAAAGGGAAGAAACCGTCGGGGGACCGCTTTTTACCCCAGGACGAGAAAACTGAGTCCGGGGCATTCCCGCTCGCGTTTTCTTGGGACGAGCACCGGAAGTCCTCGAGCTCAGCCCGTTTCCTTCGCTGCAAGTGCATTTCCAGTGGTTTCTGACACCGGACGAGCGTTCGCCACTCGTTGGAAGCTTCGGCCATCTTTTGGACCGTTTTGGGTCGCACCACAGTTCTCCCTCCAACGAGCTCGCTTCCCGACCTATACCTCCGGAAAACGTGTCAGGGAGCATGCCAGGAGTGTGGGTTGAAGTCCTCGGAGCACGAGACCCGAAGATCGAAAGACTTATGACCAATACGGAGCAAAGGGAAGAAACCGTCGGGGGACCGCTTTTTACCCCAGGACGAGAAAACTGAGTCCGGGGCATTCCAGCTCGCGTTTTCTTGGGACGAGCACCGGAAGTCCTCGAGCTCAGCCCGTTTCCTTCGCTGCAAGTGCATTTCCAGTGGTTTCTGACACCGGACGAGCGTTCGCCACTCGTTGGAAGCTTCGGCCATCTTTTGGACCGTTTTGGGTCGCACCACAGTTCTCCCTCCAACGAGCTCGCTTCCCGACCTATACCTCCGGAAAACGTGTCAGGGAGCATGCCAGGAGTGTGGGTTGAAGTCCTCGGAGCACGAGACCCGAAGATCGAAAGACTTATGACCAATACGGAGCAAAGGGAAGAAACCGTCGGGGGACCGCTTTTTACCCCAGGACGAGAAAACTGAGTCCGGGGCATTCCCGCTCGCGTTTTCTTGGGACGAGCACCGGAAGTCCTCGAGCTCAGCCCGTTTCCTTCGCTGCAAGTGCATTTCCAGTGGTTTCTGACACCGGACGAGCGTTCGCCACTCGTTGGAAGCTTCGGCCATCTTTTGGACCGTTTTGGGTCGCACCACAGTTCTCCCTCCAACGAGCTCGCTTCCCGACCTATACCTCCGGAAAACGTGTCAGGGAGCATGCCAGGAGTGTGGGTTGAAGTCCTCGGAGCACGAGACCCGAAGATCGAAAGACTTATGACCAATACGGAGCAAAGGGAAGAAACCGTCGGGGGACCGCTTTTTACCCCAGGACGAGAAAACTGAGTCCGGGGCATTCCCGCTCGCGTTTTCTTGGGACGAGCACCGGAAGTCCTCGAGCTCAGCCCGTTTCCTTCGCTGCAAGTGCATTTCCAGTGGTTTCTGACACCGGACGAGCGTTCGCCACTCGTTGGAAGCTTCGGCCATCTTTTGGACCGTTTTGGGTCGCACCACAGTTCTCCCTCCAACGAGCTCGCTTCCCGACCTATACCTCCGGAAAACGTGTCAGGGAGCATGCCAGGAGTGTGGGTTGAAGTCCTCGGAGCACGAGACCCGAAGATCGAAAGACTTATGACCAATACGGAGCAAAGGGAAGAAACCGTCGGGGGACCGCTTTTTACCCCAGGACGAGAAAACTGAGTCCGGGGCATTCCCGCTCGCGTTTTCTTGGGACGAGCACCGGAAGTCCTCGAGCTCAGCCCGTTTCCTTCGCTGCAAGTGCATTTCCAGTGGTTTCTGACACCGAACGAGCGTTCGCCACTCGTTGGAAGCTTCGGCCATCTTTTGGACCGTTTTGGGTCGCACCACAGTTCTCCCTCCAACGAGCTCGCTTCCCGACCTATACCTCCGGAAAACGTGTCAGGGAGCATGCCAGGAGTGTGGGTTGAAGTCCTCGGAGCACGAGACCCGAAGATCGAAAGACTTATGACCAATACGGAGCAAAGGGAAGAAACCGTCGGGGGACCGCTTTTTACCCCAGGACGAGAAAACTGAGTCCGGGGCATTCCCGCTCGCGTTTTCTTGGGACGAGCACCGGAAGTCCTCGAGCTCAGCCCGTTTCCTTCGCTGCAAGTGCATTTCCAGTGGTTTCTGACACCGGACGAGCGTTCGCCACTCGTTGGAAGCTTCGGCCATCTTTTGGACCGTTTTGGGTCGCACCACAGTTCTCCCTCCAACGAGCTCGCTTCCCGACCTATACCTCCGGAAAACGTGTCAGGGAGCATGCCAGGAGTGTGGGTTGAAGTCCTCGGAGCACGAGACCCGAAGATCGAAAGACTTATGACCAATACGGAGCAAAGGGAAGAAACCGTCGGGGGACCGCTTTTTACCCCAGGACGAGAAAACTGAGTCCGGGGCATTCCCGCTCGCGTTTTCTTGGGACGAGCACCGGAAGTCCTCGAGCTCAGCCCGTTTCCTTCGCTGCAAGTGCATTTCCAGTGGTTTCTGACACCGGACGAGCGTTCGCCACTCGTTGGAAGCTTCGGCCATCTTTTGGACCGTTTTGGGTCGCACCACAGTTCTCCCTCCAACGAGCTCGCTTCCCGACCTATACCTCCGGAAAACGTGTCAGGGAGCATGCCAGGAGTGTGGGTTGAAGTCCTCGGAGCACGAGACCCGAAGATCGAAAGACTTATGACCAATACGGAGCAAAGGGAAGAAACCGTCGGGGGACCGCTTTTTACCCCAGGACGAGAAAACTGAGTCCGGGGCATTCCAGCTCGCGTTTTCTTGGGACGAGCACCGGAAGTCCTCGAGCTCAGCCCGTTTCCTTCGCTGCAAGTGCATTTCCAGTGGTTTCTGACACCGGACGAGCGTTCGCCACTCGTTGGAAGCTTCGGCCATCTTTTGGACCGTTTTGGGTCGCACCACAGTTCTCCCTCCAACGAGCTCGCTTCCCGACCTATACCTCCGGAAAACGTGTCAGGGAGCATGCCAGGAGTGTGGGTTGAAGTCCTCGGAGCACGAGACCCGAAGATCGAAAGACTTATGACCAATACGGAGCAAAGGGAAGAAACCGTCGGGGGACCGCTTTTTACCCCAGGACGAGAAAACTGAGTCCGGGGCATTCCCGCTCGCGTTTTCTTGGGACGAGCACCGGAAGTCCTCGAGCTCAGCCCGTTTCCTTCGCTGCAAGTGCATTTCCAGTGGTTTCTGACACCGGACGAGCGTTCGCCACTCGTTGGAAGCTTCGGCCATCTTTTGGACCGTTTTGGGTCGCACCACAGTTCTCCCTCCAACGAGCTCGCTTCCCGACCTATACCTCCGGAAAACGTGTCAGGGAGCATGCCAGGAGTGTGGGTTGAAGTCCTCGGAGCACGAGACCCGAAGATCGAAAGACTTATGACCAATACGGAGCAAAGGGAAGAAACCGTCGGGGGACCGCTTTTTACCCCAGGACGAGAAAACTGAGTCCGGGGCATTCCCGCTCGCGTTTTCTTGGGACGAGCACCGGAAGTCCTCGAGCTCAGCCCGTTTCCTTCGCTGCAAGTGCATTTCCAGTGGTTTCTGACACCGGACGAGCGTTCGCCACTCGTTGGAAGCTTCGGCCATCTTTTGGACCGTTTTGGGTCGCACCACAGTTCTCCCTCCAACGAGCTCGCTTCCCGACCTATACCTCCGGAAAACGTGTCAGGGAGCATGCCAGGAGTGTGGGTTGAAGTCCTCGGAGCACGAGACCCGAAGATCGAAAGACTTATGACCAATACGGAGCAAAGGGAAGAAACCGTCGGGGGACCGCTTTTTACCCCAGGACGAGAAAACTGAGTCCGGGGCATTCCCGCTCGCGTTTTCTTGGGACGAGCACCGGAAGTCCTCGAGCTCAGCCCGTTTCCTTCGCTGCAAGTGCATTTCCAGTGGTTTCTGACACCGAACGAGCGTTCGCCACTCGTTGGAAGCTTCGGCCATCTTTTGGACCGTTTTGGGTCGCACCACAGTTCTCCCTCCAACGAGCTCGCTTCCCGACCTATACCTCCGGAAAACGTGTCAGGGAGCATGCCAGGAGTGTGGGTTGAAGTCCTCGGAGCACGAGACCCGAAGATCGAAAGACTTATGACCAATACGGAGCAAAGGGAAGAAACCGTCGGGGGACCGCTTTTTACCCCAGGACGAGAAAACTGAGTCCGGGGCATTCCCGCTCGCGTTTTCTTGGGACGAGCACCGGAAGTCCTCGAGCTCAGCCCGTTTCCTTCGCTGCAAGTGCATTTCCAGTGGTTTCTGACACCGAACGAGCGTTCGCCACTCGTTGGAAGCTTCGGCCATCTTTTGGACCGTTTTGGGTCGCACCACAGTTCTCCCTCCAACGAGCTCGCTTCCCGACCTATACCTCCGAAAAACGTGTCAGGGAGCATGCCAGGAGTGTGGGTTGAAGTCCTCGGAGCACGAGACCCGAAGATCGAAAGACTTATGACCAATACGGAGCAAAGGGAAGAAACCGTCGGGGGACCGCTTTTTACCCCAGGACGAGAAAACTGAGTCCGGGGCATTCCCGCTCGCGTTTTCTTGGGACGAGCACCGGAAGTCCTCGAGCTCAGCCCGTTTCCTTCGCTGCAAGTGCATTTCCAGTGGTCTCTGACACCGGACGAGCGTTCGCCACTCGTTGGAAGCTTCGGCCATCTTTTGGACCGTTTTGGGTCGCACCACAGTTCTCCCTCCAACGAGCTCGCTTCCCGACCTATACCTCCGGAAAACGTGTCAGGGAGCATGCCAGGAGTGTGGGTTGAAGTCCTCGGAGCACGAGACCCGAAGATCGAAAGACTTATGACCAATACGGAGCAAAGGGAAGAAACCGTCGGGGGACCGCTTTTTACCCCAGGACGAGAAAACTGAGTCCGGGGCATTCCCGCTCGCGTTTTCTTGGGACGAGCACCGGAAGTCCTCGAGCTCAGCCCGTTTCCTTCGCTGCAAGTGCATTTCCAGTGGTTTCTGACACCGGACGAGCGTTCGCCACTCGTTGGAAGCTTCGGCCATCTTTTGGACCGTTTTGGGTCGCACCACAGTTCTCCCTCCAACGAGCTCGCTTCCCGACCTATACCTCCGGAAAACGTGTCAGGGAGCATGCCAGGAGTGTGGGTTGAAGTCCTCGGAGCACGAGACCCGAAGATCGACAGACTTATGACCAATACGGAGCAAAGGGAGGAAACCGTCGGGGGACCGCTTTTTACCCCAGGACGAGAAAACTGAGTCCGGGGCATTCCCGCTCGCGTTTTCTTGGGACGAGCACCGGAAGTCCTCGAGCTCAGCCCGTTTCCTTCGCTGCAAGTGCATTTCCAGTGGTTTCTGACACCGGACGAGCGTTCGCCACTCGTTGGAAGCTTCGGCCATCTTTTGGACCGTTTTGGGTCGCACCACAGTTCTCCCTCCAACGAGCTCGCTTCCCGACCTATACCTCCGGAAAACGTGTCAGGGAGCATGCCAGGAGTGTGGGTTGAAGTCCTCGGAGCACGAGACCCGAAGATCGAAAGACTTATGACCAATACGGAGCAAAGGGAAGAAACCGTCGGGGGACCGCTTTTTACCCCAGGACGAGAAAACTGAGTCCGGGGCATTCCCGCTCGCGTTTTCTTGGGACGAGCACCGGAAGTCCTCGAGCTCAGCCCGTTTCCTTCGCTGCAAGTGCATTTCCAGTGGTTTCTGACACCGAACGAGCGTTCGCCACTCGTTGGAAGCTTCGGCCATCTTTTGGACCGTTTTGGGTCGCACCACAGTTCTCCCTCCAACGAGCTCGCTTCCCGACCTATACCTCCGGAAAACGTGTCAGGGAGCATGCCAGGAGTGTGGGTTGAAGTCCTCGGAGCACGAGACCCGAAGATCGAAAGACTTATGACCAATACGGAGCAAAGGGAAGAAACCGTCGGGGGACCGCTTTTTACCCCAGGACGAGAAAACTGAGTCCGGGGCATTCCCGCTCGCGTTTTCTTGGGACGAGCACCGGAAGTCCTCGAGCTCAGCCCGTTTCCTTCGCTGCAAGTGCATTTCCAGTGGTTTCTGACACCGAACGAGCGTTCGCCACTCGTTGGAAGCTTCGGCCATCTTTTGGACCGTTTTGGGTCGCACCACAGTTCTCCCTCCAACGAGCTCGCTTCCCGACCTATACCTCCGGAAAACGTGTCAGGGAGCATGCCAGGAGTGTGGGTTGAAGTCCTCGGAGCACGAGACCCGAAGATCGAAAGACTTATGACCAATACGGAGCAAAGGGAAGAAACCGTCGGGGGACCGCTTTTTACCCCAGGACGAGAAAACTGAGTCCGGGGCATTCCCGCTCGCGTTTTCTTGGGACGAGCACCGGAAGTCCTCGAGCTCAGCCCGTTTCCTTCGCTGCAAGTGCATTTCCAGTGGTTTCTGACACCGGACGAGCGTTCGCCACTCGTTGGAAGCTTCGGCCATCTTTTGGACCGTTTTGGGTCGCACCACAGTTCTCCCTCCAACGAGCTCGCTTCCCGACCTATACCTCCGGAAAACGTGTCAGGGAGCATGCCAGGAGTGTGGGTTGAAGTCCTCGGAGCACGAGACCCGAAGATCGAAAGACTTATGACCAATACGGAGCAAAGGGAAGAAACCGTCGGGGGACCGCTTTTTACCCCAGGACGAGAAAACTGAGTCCGGGGCATTCCCGCTCGCGTTTTCTTGGGACGAGCACCGGAAGTCCTCGAGCTCAGCCCGTTTCCTTCGCTGCAAGTGCATTTCCAGTGGTTTCTGACACCGGACGAGCGTTCGCCACTCGTTGGAAGCTTCGGCCATCTTTTGGACCGTTTTGGGTCGCACCACAGTTCTCCCTCCAACGAGCTCGCTTCCCGACCTATACCTCCGGAAAACGTGTCAGGGAGCATGCCAGGAGTGTGGGTTGAAGTCCTCGGAGCACGAGACCCGAAGATCGAAAGACTTATGACCAATACGGAGCAAAGGGAAGAAACCGTCGGGGGACCGCTTTTTACCCCAGGACGAGAAAACTGAGTCCGGGGCATTCCAGCTCGCGTTTTCTTGGGACGAGCACCGGAAGTCCTCGAGCTCAGCCCGTTTCCTTCGCTGCAAGTGCATTTCCAGTGGTTTCTGACACCGGACGAGCGTTCGCCACTCGTTGGAAGCTTCGGCCATCTTTTGGACCGTTTTGGGTCGCACCACAGTTCTCCCTCCAACGAGCTCGCTTCCCGACCTATACCTCCGGAAAACGTGTCAGGGAGCATGCCAGGAGTGTGGGTTGAAGTCCTCGGAGCACGAGACCCGAAGATCGAAAGACTTATGACCAATACGGAGCAAAGGGAAGAAACCGTCGGGGGACCGCTTTTTACCCCAGGACGAGAAAACTGAGTCCGGGGCATTCCCGCTCGCGTTTTCTTGGGACGAGCACCGGAAGTCCTCGAGCTCAGCCCGTTTCCTTCGCTGCAAGTGCATTTCCAGTGGTTTCTGACACCGGACGAGCGTTCGCCACTCGTTGGAAGCTTCGGCCATCTTTTGGACCGTTTTGGGTCGCACCACAGTTCTCCCTCCAACGAGCTCGCTTCCCGACCTATACCTCCGGAAAACGTGTCAGGGAGCATGCCAGGAGTGTGGGTTGAAGTCCTCGGAGCACGAGACCCGAAGATCGAAAGACTTATGACCAATACGGAGCAAAGGGAAGAAACCGTCGGGGGACCGCTTTTTACCCCAGGACGAGAAAACTGAGTCCGGGGCATTCCCGCTCGCGTTTTCTTGGGACGAGCACCGGAAGTCCTCGAGCTCAGCCCGTTTCCTTCGCTGCAAGTGCATTTCCAGTGGTTTCTGACACCGGACGAGCGTTCGCCACTCGTTGGAAGCTTCGGCCATCTTTTGGACCGTTTTGGGTCGCACCACAGTTCTCCCTCCAACGAGCTCGCTTCCCGACCTATACCTCCGGAAAACGTGTCAGGGAGCATGCCAGGAGTGTGGGTTGAAGTCCTCGGAGCACGAGACCCGAAGATCGAAAGACTTATGACCAATACGGAGCAAAGGGAAGAAACCGTCGGGGGACCGCTTTTTACCCCAGGACGAGAAAACTGAGTCCGGGGCATTCCCGCTCGCGTTTTCTTGGGACGAGCACCGGAAGTCCTCGAGCTCAGCCCGTTTCCTTCGCTGCAAGTGCATTTCCAGTGGTTTCTGACACCGGACGAGCGTTCGCCACTCGTTGGAAGCTTCGGCCATCTTTTGGACCGTTTTGGGTCGCACCACAGTTCTCCCTCCAACGAGCTCGCTTCCCGACCTATACCTCCGGAAAACGTGTCAGGGAGCATGCCAGGAGTGTGGGTTGAAGTCCTCGGAGCACGAGACCCGAAGATCGAAAGACTTATGACCAATACGGAGCAAAGGGAAGAAACCGTCGGGGGACCGCTTTTTACCCCAGGACGAGAAAACTGAGTCCGGGGCATTCCCGCTCGCGTTTTCTTGGGACGAGCACCGGAAGTCCTCGAGCTCAGCCCGTTTCCTTCGCTGCAAGTGCATTTCCAGTGGTTTCTGACACCGGACGAGCGTTCGCCACTCGTTGGAAGCTTCGGCCATCTTTTGGACCGTTTTGGGTCGCACCACAGTTCTCCCTCCAACGAGCTCGCTTCCCGACCTATACCTCCGGAAAACGTGTCAGGGAGCATGCCAGGAGTGTGGGTTGAAGTCCTCGGAGCACGAGACCCGAAGATCGAAAGACTTATGACCAATACGGAGCAAAGGGAAGAAACCGTCGGGGGACCGCTTTTTACCCCAGGACGAGAAAACTGAGTCCGGGGCATTCCCGCTCGCGTTTTGTTGGGACGAGCACCGGAAGTCCTCGAGCTCAGCCCGTTTCCTTCGCTGCAAGTGCATTTCCAGTGGTTTCTGACACCGGACGAGCGTTCGCCACTCGTTGGAAGCTTCGGCCATCTTTTGGACCGTTTTGGGTCGCACCACAGTTCTCCCTCCAACGAGCTCGCTTCCCGACCTATACCTCCGGAAAACGTGTCAGGGAGCATGCCAGGAGTGTGGGTTGAAGTCCTCGGAGCACGAGACCCGAAGATCGAAAGACTTATGACCAATACGGAGCAAAGGGAAGAAACCGTCGGGGGACCGCTTTTTACCCCAGGACGAGAAAACTGAGTCCGGGGCATTCCCGCTCGCGTTTTCTTGGGACGAGCACCGGAAGTCCTCGAGCTCAGCCCGTTTCCTTCGCTGCAAGTGCATTTCCAGTGGTTTCTGACACCGGACGAGCGTTCGCCACTCGTTGGAAGCTTCGGCCATCTTTTGGACCGTTTTGGGTCGCACCACAGTTCTCCCTCCAACGAGCTCGCTTCCCGACCTATACCTCCGGAAAACGTGTCAGGGAGCATGCCAGGAGTGTGGGTTGAAGTCCTCGGAGCACGAGACCCGAAGATCGAAAGACTTATGACCAATACGGAGCAAAGGGAAGAAACCGTCGGGGGACCGCTTTTTACCCCAGGACGAGAAAACTGAGTCCGGGGCATTCCCGCTCGCGTTTTCTTGGGACGAGCACCGGAAGTCCTCGAGCTCAGCCCGTTTCCTTCGCTGCAAGTGCATTTCCAGTGGTTTCTGACACCGGACGAGCGTTCGCCACTCGTTGGAAGCTTCGGCCATCTTTTGGACCGTTTTGGGTCGCACCACAGTTCTCCCTCCAACGAGCTCGCTTCCCGACCTATACCTCCGGAAAACGTGTCAGGGAGCATGCCAGGAGTGTGGGTTGAAGTCCTCGGAGCACGAGACCCGAAGATCGAAAGACTTATGACCAATACGGAGCAAAGGGAAGAAACCGTCGGGGGACCGATTTTTACCCCAGGACGAGAAAACTGAGTCCGGGGCATTCCCGCTCGCGTTTTCTTGGGACGAGCACCAGAAGTCCTCGAGCTCAGCCCGTTTCCTTCGCTGCAAGTGCATTTCCAGTGGTTTCTGACACCGGACGAGCGTTCGCCACTCGTTGGAAGCTTCGGCCATCTTTTGGACCGTTTTGGGTCGCACCACAGTTCTCCCTCCAACGAGCTCGCTTCCCGACCTATACCTCCGGAAAACGTGTCAGGGAGCATGCCAGGAGTGTGGGTTGAAGTCCTCGGAGCACGAGACCCGAAGATCGAAAGACTTATGACCAATACGGAGCAAAGGGAAGAAACCGTCGGGGGACCGCTTTTTACCCCAGGACGAGAAAACTGAGTCCGGGGCATTCCCGCTCGCGTTTTCTTGGGACGAGCACCGGAAGTCCTCGAGCTCAGCCCGTTTCCTTCGCTGCAAGTGCATTTCCAGTGGTTTCTGACACCGGACGAGCGTTCGCCACTCGTTGGAAGCTTCGGCCATCTTTTGGACCGTTTTGGGTCGCACCACAGTTCTCCCTCCAACGAGCTCGCTTCCCGACCTATACCTCCGGAAAACGTGTCAGGGAGCATGCCAAGAGTGTGGGTTGAAGTCCTCGGAGCACGAGACCCGAAGATCGAAAGACTTATGACCAATACGGAGCAAAGGGAAGAAACCGTCGGGGGACCGCTTTTTACCCCAGGACGAGAAAACTGAGTCCGGGGCATTCCCGCTCGCGTTTTCTTGGGACGAGCACCGGAAGTCCTCGAGCTCAGCCCGTTTCCTTCGCTGCAAGTGCATTTCCAGTGGTTTCTGACACCGGACGAGCGTTCGCCACTCGTTGGAAGCTTCGGCCATCTTTTGGACCGTTTTGGGTCGCACCACAGTTCTCCCTCCAACGAGCTCGCTTCCCGACCTATACCTCCGGAAAACGTGTCAGGGAGCATGCCAGGAGTGTGGGTTGAAGTCCTCGGAGCACGAGACTCGAAGATCGAAAGACTTATGACCAATACGGAGCAAAGGGAAGAAACCGTCGGGGGACCGCTTTTTACCCCAGGACGAGAAAACTGAGTCCGGGGCATTCCCGCTCGCGTTTTCTTGGGACGAGCACCGGAAGTCCTCGAGCTCAGCCCGTTTCCTTCGCTGCAAGTGCATTTCCAGTGGTTTCTGACACCGGACGAGCGTTCGCCACTCGTTGGCAGCTTCGGCCATCTTTTGGACCGTTTTGGGTCGCACCACAGTTCTCCCTCCAACGAGCTCGCTTCCCGACCTATACCTCCGGAAAACATGTCAGGGAGCATGCCAGGAGTGTGGGTTGAAGTCCTCGGAGCACGAGACCCGAAGATCGAAAGACTTATGACCAATACGGAGCAAAGGGAAGAAACCGTCGGGGGACCGCTTTTTACCCCAGGACGAGAAAACTGAGTCCGGGGCATTCCCGCTCGCGTTTTCTTGGGACGAGCACCGGAAGTCCTCGAGCTCAGCCCGTTTCCTTCGCTGCAAGTGCATTTCCAGTGGTTTCTGACACCGGACGAGCGTTCGCCACTCGTTGGAAGCTTCGGCCATCTTTTGGACCGTTTTGGGTCGCACCACAGTTCTCCCTCCAACGAGCTCGCTTCCCGACCTATACCTCCGGAAAACGTGTCAGGGAGCATGCCAGGAGTGTGGGTTGAAGTCCTCGGAGCACGAGACCCGAAGATCGACAGACTTATGACCAATACGGAGCAAAGGGAAGAAACCGTCGGGGGACCGCTTTTTACCCCAGGACGAGAAAACTGAGTCCGGGGCATTCCCGCTCGCGTTTTCTTGGGACGAGCACCGGAAGTCCTCGAGCTCAGCCCGTTTCCTTCGCTGCAAGTGCATTTCCAGTGGTTTCTGACACCGGACGAGCGTTCGCCACTCGTTGGAAGCTTCGGCCATCTTTTGGACCGTTTTGGGTCGCACCACAGTTCTCCCTCCAACGAGCTCGCTTCCCGACCTATACCTCCGGAAAACGTGTCAGGGAGCATGCCAGGAGTGTGGGTTGAAGTCCTCGGAGCACGAGACCCGAAGATCGAAAGACTTATGACCAATACGGAGCAAAGGGAAGAAACCGTCGGGGGACCGCTTTTTACCCCAGGACGAGAAAACTGAGTCCGGGGCATTCCCGCTCGCGTTTTCTTGGGACGAGCACCGGAAGTCCTCGAGCTCAGCCCGTTTCCTTCGCTGCAAGTGCATTTCCAGTGGTTTCTGACACCGGACGAGCGTTCGCCACTCGTTGGAAGCTTCGGCCATCTTTTGGACCGTTTTGGGTCGCACCACAGTTCTCCCTCCAACGAGCTCGCTTCCCGACCTATACCTCCGGAAAACGTGTCAGGGAGCATGCCAGGAGTGTGGGTTGAAGTCCTCGGAGCACGAGACCCGAAGATCGACAGACTTATGACCAATACGGAGCAAAGGGAAGAAACCGTCGGGGGACCGCTTTTTACCCCAGGACGAGAAAACTGAGTCCGGGGCATTCCCGCTCGCGTTTTCTTGGGACGAGCACCGGAAGTCCTCGAGCTCAGCCCGTTTCCTTCGCTGCAAGTGCATTTCCAGTGGTTTCTGACACCGGACGAGCGTTCGCCACTCGTTGGAAGCTTCGGCCATCTTTTGGACCGTTTTGGGTCGCACCACAGTTCTCCCTCCAACGAGCTCGCTTCCCGACCTATACCTCCGGAAAACGTGTCAGGGAGCATGCCAGGAGTGTGGGTTGAAGTCCTCGGAGCACGAGACCCGAAGATCGAAAGACTTATGACCAATACGGAGCAAAGGGAAGAAACCGTCGGGGGACCGCTTTTTACCCCAGGAAGAGAAAACTGAGTCCGGGGCATTCCCGCTCGCGTTTTCTTGGGACGAGCACCGGAAGTCGTCGAGCTCAGCCCGTTTCCTTCGCTGCAAGTGCATTTCCAGTGGTTTCTGACACCGGACGAGCGTTCGCCACTCGTTGGCAGCTTCGGCCATCTTTTGGACCGTTTTGGGTCGCACCACAGTTCTCCCTCCAACGAGCTCGCTTCCCGACCTATACCTCCGGAAAACATGTCAGGGAGCATGCCAGGACTGTGGGTTGAAGTCCTCGGAGCACGAGACTCGAAGATCGAAAGACTTATGACCAATACGGAGCAAAGGGAAGAAACCGTCGGGGGACCGCTTTTTACCCCAGGACGAGAAAACTGAGTCCGGGGCATTCCCGCTCGCGTTTTCTTGGGACGAGCACCGGAAGTCCTCGAGCTCAGCCCGTTTCCTTCGCTGCAAGTGCATTTCCAGTGGTTTCTGACACCGGACGAGCGTTCGCCACTCGTTGGAAGCTTCGGCCATCTTTTGGACCGTTTTGGGTCGCACCACAGTTCTCCCTCCAACGAGCTC
Source organism: Cucumis melo (assembly GCF_025177605.1). Classification (NCBI taxonomy): domain Eukaryota; kingdom Viridiplantae; phylum Streptophyta; class Magnoliopsida; order Cucurbitales; family Cucurbitaceae; genus Cucumis; species Cucumis melo. The sequence continues at coordinate 20,487,240 of NC_066863.1, read as the reverse complement.
GCTTCCCGACCTATACCTCCGGAAAACATGTCAGGGAGCATGCCAGGAGTGTGGGTTGAAGTCCTCGGAGCACGAGACTCGAAGATCGAAAGACTTATGACCAATACGGAGCAAAGGGAAGAAACCGTCGGGGGACCGCTTTTTACCCCAGGACGAGAAAACTGAGTCCGGGGCATTCCCGCTCGCGTTTTCTTGGGACGAGCACCGGAAGTCCTCGAGCTCAGCCCGTTTCCTTCGCTGCAAGTGCATTTCCAGTGGTTTCTGACACCGGACGAGCGTTCGCCACTCGTTGGCAGCTTCGGCCATCTTTTGGACCGTTTTGGGTCGCACCACAGTTCTCCCTCCAACGAGCTCGCTTCCCGACCTATACCTCCGGAAAACATGTCAGGGAGCATGCCAGGAGTGTGGGTTGAAGTCCTCGGAGCACGAGACCCGAAGATCGAAAGACTTATGACCAATACGGAGCAAAGGGAAGAAACCGTCGGGGGACCGCTTTTTACCCCAGGACGAGAAAACTGAGTCCGGGGCATTCCCGCTCGCGTTTTCTTGGGACGAGCACCGGAAGTCCTCGAGCTCAGCCCGTTTCCTTCGCTGCAAGTGCATTTCCAGTGGTTTCTGACACCGGACGAGCGTTCGCCACTCGTTGGAAGCTTCGGCCATCTTTTGGACCGTTTTGGGTCGCACCACAGTTCTCCCTCCAACGAGCTCGCTTCCCGACCTATACCTCCGGAAAACGTGTCAGGGAGCATGCCAGGAGTGTGGGTTGAAGTCCTCGGAGCACGAGACCCGAAGATCGACAGACTTATGACCAATACGGAGCAAAGGGAAGAAACCGTCGGGGGACCGCTTTTTACCCCAGGACGAGAAAACTGAGTCCGGGGCATTCCCGCTCGCGTTTTCTTGAGACGAGCACCGGAAGTCCTCGAGCTCAGCCCGTTTCCTTCGCTGCAAGTGCATTTCCAGTGGTTTCTGACTCCGGACGAGCGTTCGCCACTCGTTGGAAGCTTCGGCCATCTTTTGGACCGTTTTGGGTCGCACCACAGTTCTCCCTCCAACGAGCTCGCTTCCCGACCTATACCTCCGGAAAACGTGTCAGGGAGCATGCCAGGAGTGTGGGTTGAAGTCCTCGGAGCACGAGACCCGAAGATCGAAAGACTTATGACCAATACGGAGCAAAGGGAAGAAACCGTCGGGGGACCGCTTTTTACCCCAGGACGAGAAAACTGAGTCCGGGGCATTCCCGCTCGCGTTTTCTTGGGACGAGCACCGGAAGTCCTCGAGCTCAGCCCGTTTCCTTCGCTGCAAGTGCATTTCCAGTGGTTTCTGACACCGGACGAGCGTTCGCCACTCGTTGGAAGCTTCGGCCATCTTTTGGACCGTTTTGGGTCGCACCACAGTTCTCCCTCCAACGAGCTCGCTTCCCGACCTATACCTCCGGAAAACGTGTCAGGGAGCATGCCAAGAGTGTGGGTTGAAGTCCTCGGAGCACGAGACCCGAAGATCGACAGACTTATGACCAATACGGAGCAAAGGGAAGAAACCGTCGGGGGACCGCTTTTTACCCCAGGACGAGAAAACTGAGTCCGGGGCATTCCCGCTCGCGTTTTCTTGGGACGAGCACCGGAAGTCCTCGAGCTCAGCCCGTTTCCTTCGCTGCAAGTGCATTTCCAGTGGTTTCTGACACCGGACGAGCGTTCGCCACTCGTTGGAAGCTTCGGCCATCTTTTGGACCGTTTTGGGTCGCACCACAGTTCTCCCTCCAACGAGCTCGCTTCCCGACCTATACCTCCGGAAAACGTGTCAGGGAGCATGCCAGGAGTGTGGGTTGAAGTCCTCGGAGCACGAGACCCGAAGATCGAAAGACTTATGACCAATACGGAGCAAAGGGAAGAAACCGTCGGGGGACCGCTTTTTACCCCAGGACGAGAAAACTGAGTCCGGGGCATTCCCGCTCGCGTTTTCTTGGGACGAGCACCGGAAGTCCTCGAGCTCAGCCCGTTTCCTTCGCTGCAAGTGCATTTCCAGTGGTTTCTGACACCGGACGAGCGTTCGCCACTCGTTGGAAGCTTCGGCCATCTTTTGGACCGTTTTGGGTCGCACCACAGTTCTCCCTCCAACGAGCTCGCTTCCCGACCTATACCTCCGGAAAACGTGTCAGGGAGCATGCCAGGAGTGTGGGTTGAAGTCCTCGGAGCACGAGACCCGAAGATCGAAAGACTTATGACCAATACGGAGCAAAGGGAAGAAACCGTCGAGGGACCGCTTTTTACCCCAGGACGAGAAAACTGAGTCCGGGGCATTCCCGCTCGCGTTTTCTTGGGACGAGCACCGGAAGTCCTCGAGCTCAGCCCGTTTCCTTCGCTGCAAGTGCATTTCCAGTGGTTTCTGACACCGGACGAGCGTTCGCCACTCGTTGGAAGCTTCGGCCATCTTTTGGACCGTTTTGGGTCGCACCACAGTTCTCCCTCCAACGAGCTCGCTTCCCGACCTATACCTCCGGAAAACGTGTCAGGGAGCATGCCAGGAGTGTGGGTTGAAGTCCTCGGAGCACGAGACCCGAAGACCGAAAGACTTATGACCAATACGGAGCAAAGGGAAGAAACCGTCGGGGGACCGCTTTTTACCCCAGGACGAGAAAACTGAGTCCGGGGCATTCCCGCTCGCGTTTTCTTGGGACGAGCACCGGAAGTCCTCGAGCTCAGCCCGTTTCCTTCGCTGCAAGTGCATTTCCAGTGGTTTCTGACACCGGACGAGCGTTCGCCACTCGTTGGAAGCTTCGGCCATCTTTTGGACCGTTTTGGGTCGCACCACAGTTCTCCCTCCAACGAGCTCGCTTCCCGACCTATACCTCCGGAAAACGTGTCAGGGAGCATGCCAGGAGTGTGGGTTGAAGTCCTCGGAGCACGAGACCCGAAGATCGAAAGACTTATGACCAATACGGAGCAAAGGGAAGAAACCGTCGGGGGACCGCTTTTTACCCCAGGACGAGAAAACTGAGTCCGGGGCATTCCCGCTCGCGTTTTCTTGGGACGAGCACCGGAAGTCCTCGAGCTCAGCCCGTTTCCTTCGCTGCAAGTGCATTTCCAGTGGTTTCTGACACCGGACGAGCGTTCGCCACTCGTTGGAATCTTCGGCCATCTTTTGGACCGTTTTGGGTCGCACCACAGTACTCCCTCCAACGAGCTCGCTTCCCGACCTATACCTCCGGAAAACGTGTCAGGGAGCATGCCAGGAGTGTGGGTTGAAGTCCTCGGAGCACGAGACCCGAAGATCGACAGACTTATGACCAATACGGAGCAAAGGGAAGAAACCGTCGGGGGACCGCTTTTTACCCCAGGACGAGAAAACTGAGTCCGGGGCATTCCCGCTCGCGTTTTCTTGGGACGAGCACCGGAAGTCCTCGAGCTCAGCCCGTTTCCTTTGCTGCAAGTGCATTTCCAGTGGTTTCTGACACCGGACGAGCGTTCGCCACTCGTTGGAAGCTTCGGCCATCTTTTGGACCGTTTTGTGTCGCACCACAGTTCTCCCTCCAACGAGCTCGCTTCCCGTCCTATACCTCCGGAAAACGTGTCAGGGAGCATGCCAGGAGTGTGGGTTGAAGTCCTCGGAGCACGAGACCCGAAGATCGAAAGACTTATGACCAATACGGAGCAAAGGGAAGAAACCGTCGGGGGACCGCTTTTTACCCCAGGACGAGAAAACTGAGTCCAGGGCATTCCCGCTCGCGTTTTCTTGGGACGAGCACCGGAAGTCCTCGAGCTCAGCCCGTTTCCTTCGCTGCAAGTGCATTTCCAGTGGTTTCTGACACCGGACGAGCGTTCGCCACTCGTTGGAAGCTTCGGCCATCTTTTGGACCGTTTTGGGTCGCACCACAGTTCTCCCTCCAACGAGCTCGCTTCCCGACCTATACCTCCGGAAAACGTGTCAGGGAGCATGCCAGGAGTGTGGGTTGAAGTCCTCAGAGCACGAGACCCGAAGACCGAAAGACTTATGACCAATACGGAGCAAAGGGAAGAAACCGTCGGGGGACCGCTTTTTACCCCAGGACGAGAAAACTGAGTCCGGGGCATTCCCGCTCGCGTTTTCTTGGGACGAGCACCGGAAGTCCTCGAGCTCAGCCCGTTTCCTTCGCTGCAAGTGCATTTCCAGTGGTTTCTGACACCGGACGAGCGTTCGCCACTCGTTGGCAGCTTCGGCCATCTTTTGGACCGTTTTGGGTCGCACCACAGTTCTCCCTCCAACGAGCTCGCTTCCCGACCTATACCTCCGGAAAACATGTCAGGGAGCATGCCAGGAGTGTGGGTTGAAGTCCTCGGAGCACGAGACCCGAAGATCGAAAGACTTATGACCAATACGGAGCAAAGGGAAGAAACCGTCGGGGGACCGCTTTTTACCCCAGGACGAGAAAACTGAGTCCGGGGCATTCCCGCTCGCGTTTTCTTGGGACGAGCACCGGAAGTCCTCGAGCTCAGCCCGTTTCCTTCGCTGCAAGTGCATTTCCAGTGGTTTCTGACACCGGACGAGCGTTCGCCACTCGTTGGAAGCTTCGGCCATCTTTTGGACCGTTTTGGGTCGCACCACAGTTCTCCCTCCAACGAGCTCGCTTCCCGACCTATACCTCCGGAAAACGTGTCAGGGAGCATGCCAGGAGTGTGGGTTGAAGTCCTCGGAAAACGAGACCCGAAGATCGAAAGACTTATGACCAATACGGAGCAAAGGGAAGAAACCGTCGGGGGACCGCTTTTTACCCCAGGACGAGAAAACTGAGTCCGGGGCATTCCCGCTCGCGTTTTCTTGGGACGAGCACCGAAAGTCCTCGAGCTCAGCCCGTTTCCTTCGCTGCAAGTGCATTTCCAGTGGTTTCTGACACCGGACGAGCGTTCGCCACTCGTTGGAAGCTTCGGCCATCTTTTGGACCGTTTTGGGTCGCACCACAGTTCTCCCTCCAACGAGCTCGCTTCCCGACCTATACCTCCGGAAAACGTGTCAGGGAGCATGCTAGGAGTGTGGGTTGAAGTCCTCGGAGCACGAGACCCGAAGATCGAAAGACTTATGACCAATACGGAGCAAAGGGAAGAAACCGTCGGGGGACCGCTTTTTACCCCAGGACGAGAAAACTGAGTCCGGGGCATTCCCGCTCGCGTTTTCTTGGGACGAGCACCGGAAGTCCTCGAGCTCAGCCCGTTTCCTTCGCTGCAAGTGCATTTCCAGTGGTTTCTGACACCGGACGAGCGTTCGCCACTCGTTGGAAGCTTCGGCCATCTTTTGGACCGTTTTGGGTCGCACCACAGTTCTCCCTCCAACGAGCTCGCTTCCCGACCTATACCTCCGGAAAACGTGTCAGGGAGCATGCCAGGAGTGTGGGTTGAAGTCCTCGGAAAACGAGACCCGAAGATCGAAAGACTTATGACCAATACGGAGCAAAGGGAAGAAACCGTCGGGGGACCGCTTTTTACCCCAGGACGAGAAAACTGAGTCCGGGGCATTCCCGCTCGCGTTTTCTTGGGACGAGCACCGAAAGTCCTCGAGCTCAGCCCGTTTCCTTCGCTGCAAGTGCATTTCCAGTGGTTTCTGACACCGGACGAGCGTTCGCCACTCGTTGGAAGCTTCGGCCATCTTTTGGACCGTTTTGGGTCGCACCACAGTTCTCCCTCCAACGAGCTCGCTTCCCGACCTATACCTCCGGAAAACGTGTCAGGGAGCATGCTAGGAGTGTGGGTTGAAGTCCTCGGAGCACGAGACCCGAAGATCGAAAGACTTATGACCAATACGGAGCAAAGGGAAGAAACCGTCGGGGGGACCGCTTTTTACCCCAGGACGAGAAAACTGAGTCCGGGGCATTCCCGCTCGCGTTTTCTTGGGACGAGCACCGGAAGTCCTCGAGCTCAGCCCGTTTCCTTCGCTGCAAGTGCATTTCCAGTGGTTTCTGACACCGGACGAGCGTTCGCCACTCGTTGGAAGCTTCGGCCATCTTTTGGACCGTTTTGGGTCGCACCACAGTTCTCCCTCCAACGAGCTCGCTTCCCGACCTATACCTCCGGAAAACGTGTCAGGGAGCATGCCAGGAGTGTGGGTTGAAGTCCTCGGAGCACGAGACCCGAAGATCGAAAGACTTATGACCAATACGGAGCAAAGGGAAGAAACCGTCGGGGGACCGCTTTTTACCCCAGGACGAGAAAACTGAGTCCGGGGCATTCCCGCTCGCGTTTTCTTGGGACGAGCACCGGAAGTCCTCGAGCTCAGCCCGTTTCCTTCGCTGCAAGTGCATTTCCAGTGGTTTCTGACACCGGACGAGCGTTCGCCACTCGTTGGAAGCTTCGGCCATCTTTTGGACCGTTTTGGTTCGCACCACAGTTCTCCCTCCAACGAGCTCGCTTCCCGACCTATACCTCCGGAAAACGTGTCAGGGAGCATGCCAGGAGTGTGGGTTGAAGTCCTCGGAAAACGAGACCCGAAGATCGAAAGACTTATGACCAATACGGAGCAAAGGGAAGAAACCGTCGGGGGACCGCTTTTTACCCCAGGACGAGAAAACTGAGTCCGGGGCATTCCCGCTCGCGTTTTCTTGGGACGAGCACCGAAAGTGCTCGAGCTCAGCCCGTTTCCTTCGCTGCAAGTGCATTTCCAGTGGTTTCTGACACCGGACGAGCGTTCGCCACTCGTTGGAAGCTTCGGCCATCGTTTGGACCGTTTTGGGTCGCACCACAGTTCTCCCTCCAACGAGCTCGCTTCCCGACCTATACCTCCGGAAAACGTGTCAGGGAGCATGCCAGGAGTGTGGGTTGAAGTCCTCGGAGCACGAGACCCGAAGATCCAAAGACTTATGACCAATACGGAGCAAAGGGAAGAAACCGTCAGGGGACCGCTTTTTACCCCAGGACGAGAAAACTGAGTCCGGGGCATTCCCGCTCGCGTTTTCTTGGGACGAGCACCGGAAGTCCTCGAGCTCAGCCCGTTTCCTTCGCTGCAAGTGCATTTCGAGTGGTTTCTGACACCGGACGAGCGTTCGCCACTCGTTGGAAGCTTCGGCCATCTTTTGGACCGTTTTGGGTCGCACCACAGTTCTCCCTCCAACGAGCTCGCTTCCCGACCTATACCTCCGGAAAACGTGTCAGGGAGCATGCCAGGAGTGTGGGTTGAAGTCCTCGGAGCACGAGACCCGAAGATCGAAAGACTTATGACCAATACGGAGCAAAGGGAAGAAACCGTCGGGGGACCGCTTTTTACCCCAGGACGAGAAAACTGAGTCCGGGGCATTCCCGCTCGCGTTTTCTTGGGACGAGCACCGGAAGTGCTCGAGCTCAGCCCGTTTCCTTCGCTGCAAGTGCATTTCCAGTGGTTTCTGACACCGGACGAGCGTTCGCCACTCGTTGGAAGCTTCGGCCATCGTTTGGACCGTTTTGGGTCGCACCACAGTTCTCCCTCCAACGAGCTCGCTTCCCGACCTATACCTCCGGAAAACGTGTCAGGGAGCATGCCAGGAGTGTGGGTTGAAGTCCTCGGAGCACGAGACCCGAAGATCAAAAGACTTATGACCAATACGGAGCAAAGGGAAGAAACCGTCAGGGGACCGCTTTTTACCCCAGGACGAGAAAACTGAGTCCGGGGCATTCCCGCTCGCGTTTTCTTGGGACGAGCACCGGAAGTCCTCGAGCTCAGCCCGTTTCCTTCGCTGCAAGTGCATTTCGAGTGGTTTCTGACACCGGACGAGCGTTCGCCACTCGTTGGAATCTTCGGCCATCTTTTGGACCGTTTTGGGTCGCACCACAGTACTCCCTCCAACGAGCTCGCTTCCCGACCTATACCTCCGGAAAACGTGTCAGGGAGCATGCCAGGAGTGTGGGTTGAAGTCCTCGGAGCACGAGACCCGAAGATCGACAGACTTATGACCAATACGGAGCAAAGGGAAGAAACCGTCGGGGGACCGCTTTTTACCCCAGGACGAGAAAACTGAGTCCGGGGCATTCCCGCTCGCGTTTTCTTGGGACGAGCACCGGAAGTCCTCGAGCTCAGCCCGTTTCCTTTGCTGCAAGTGCATTTCCAGTGGTTTCTGACACCGGACGAGCGTTCGCCACTCGTTGGAAGCTTCGGCCATCTTTTGGACCGTTTTGTGTCGCACCACAGTTCTCCCTCCAACGAGCTCGCTTCCCGTCCTATACCTCCGGAAAACGTGTCAGGGAGCATGCCAGGAGTGTGGGTTGAAGTCCTCGGAGCACGAGACCCGAAGATCGAAAGACTTATGACCAATACGGAGCAAAGGGAAGAAACCGTCGGGGGACCGCTTTTTACCCCAGGACGAGAAAACTGAGTCCAGGGCATTCCCGCTCGCGTTTTCTTGGGACGAGCACCGGAAGTCCTCGAGCTCAGCCCGTTTCCTTCGCTGCAAGTGCATTTCCAGTGGTTTCTGACACCGGACGAGCGTTCGCCACTCGTTGGAAGCTTCGGCCATCTTTTGGACCGTTTTGGGTCGCACCACAGTTCTCCCTCCAACGAGCTCGCTTCCCGACCTATACCTCCGGAAAACGTGTCAGGGAGCATGCCAGGAGTGTGGGTTGAAGTCCTCAGAGCACGAGACCCGAAGACCGAAAGACTTATGACCAATACGGAGCAAAGGGAAGAAACCGTCGGGGGACCGCTTTTTACCCCAGGACGAGAAAACTGAGTCCGGGGCATTCCCGCTCGCGTTTTCTTGGGACGAGCACCGGAAGTCCTCGAGCTCAGCCCGTTTCCTTCGCTGCAAGTGCATTTCCAGTGGTTTCTGACACCGGACGAGCGTTCGCCACTCGTTGGCAGCTTCGGCCATCTTTTGGACCGTTTTGGGTCGCACCACAGTTCTCCCTCCAACGAGCTCGCTTCCCGACCTATACCTCCGGAAAACATGTCAGGGAGCATGCCAGGAGTGTGGGTTGAAGTCCTCGGAGCACGAGACCCGAAGATCGAAAGACTTATGACCAATACGGAGCAAAGGGAAGAAACCGTCGGGGGACCGCTTTTTACCCCAGGACGAGAAAACTGAGTCCGGGGCATTCCCGCTCGCGTTTTCTTGGGACGAGCACCGGAAGTCCTCGAGCTCAGCCCGTTTCCTTCGCTGCAAGTGCATTTCCAGTGGTTTCTGACACCGGACGAGCGTTCGCCACTCGTTGGAAGCTTCGGCCATCTTTTGGACCGTTTTGGGTCGCACCACAGTTCTCCCTCCAACGAGCTCGCTTCCCGACCTATACCTCCGGAAAACGTGTCAGGGAGCATGCCAGGAGTGTGGGTTGAAGTCCTCGGAAAACGAGACCCGAAGATCGAAAGACTTATGACCAATACGGAGCAAAGGGAAGAAACCGTCGGGGGACCGCTTTTTACCCCAGGACGAGAAAACTGAGTCCGGGGCATTCCCGCTCGCGTTTTCTTGGGACGAGCACCGAAAGTCCTCGAGCTCAGCCCGTTTCCTTCGCTGCAAGTGCATTTCCAGTGGTTTCTGACACCGGACGAGCGTTCGCCACTCGTTGGAAGCTTCGGCCATCTTTTGGACCGTTTTGGGTCGCACCACAGTTCTCCCTCCAACGAGCTCGCTTCCCGACCTATACCTCCGGAAAACGTGTCAGGGAGCATGCTAGGAGTGTGGGTTGAAGTCCTCGGAGCACGAGACCCGAAGATCGAAAGACTTATGACCAATACGGAGCAAAGGGAAGAAACCGTCGGGGGACCGCTTTTTACCCCAGGACGAGAAAACTGAGTCCGGGGCATTCCCGCTCGCGTTTTCTTGGGACGAGCACCGGAAGTCCTCGAGCTCAGCCCGTTTCCTTCGCTGCAAGTGCATTTCCAGTGGTTTCTGACACCGGACGAGCGTTCGCCACTCGTTGGAAGCTTCGGCCATCTTTTGGACCGTTTTGGGTCGCACCACAGTTCTCCCTCCAACGAGCTCGCTTCCCGACCTATACCTCCGGAAAACGTGTCAGGGAGCATGCCAGGAGTGTGGGTTGAAGTCCTCGGAAAACGAGACCCGAAGATCGAAAGACTTATGACCAATACGGAGCAAAGGGAAGAAACCGTCGGGGGACCGCTTTTTACCCCAGGACGAGAAAACTGAGTCCGGGGCATTCCCGCTCGCGTTTTCTTGGGACGAGCACCGAAAGTCCTCGAGCTCAGCCCGTTTCCTTCGCTGCAAGTGCATTTCCAGTGGTTTCTGACACCGGACGAGCGTTCGCCACTCGTTGGAAGCTTCGGCCATCTTTTGGACCGTTTTGGGTCGCACCACAGTTCTCCCTCCAACGAGCTCGCTTCCCGACCTATACCTCCGGAAAACGTGTCAGGGAGCATGCTAGGAGTGTGGGTTGAAGTCCTCGGAGCACGAGACCCGAAGATCGAAAGACTTATGACCAATACGGAGCAAAGGGAAGAAACCGTCGGGGGACCGCTTTTTACCCCAGGACGAGAAAACTGAGTCCGGGGCATTCCCGCTCGCGTTTTCTTGGGACGAGCACCGGAAGTCCTCGAGCTCAGCCCGTTTCCTTCGCTGCAAGTGCATTTCCAGTGGTTTCTGACACCGGACGAGCGTTCGCCACTCGTTGGAAGCTTCGGCCATCTTTTGGACCGTTTTGGGTCGCACCACAGTTCTCCCTCCAACGAGCTCGCTTCCCGACCTATACCTCCGGAAAACGTGTCAGGGAGCATGCCAGGAGTGTGGGTTGAAGTCCTCGGAGCACGAGACCCGAAGATCGAAAGACTTATGACCAATACGGAGCAAAGGGAAGAAACCGTCGGGGGACCGCTTTTTACCCCAGGACGAGAAAACTGAGTCCGGGGCATTCCCGCTCGCGTTTTCTTGGGACGAGCACCGGAAGTCCTCGAGCTCAGCCCGTTTCCTTCGCTGCAAGTGCATTTCCAGTGGTTTCTGACACCGGACGAGCGTTCGCCACTCGTTGGAAGCTTCGGCCATCTTTTGGACCGTTTTGGTTCGCACCACAGTTCTCCCTCCAACGAGCTCGCTTCCCGACCTATACCTCCGGAAAACGTGTCAGGGAGCATGCCAGGAGTGTGGGTTGAAGTCCTCGGAAAACGAGACCCGAAGATCGAAAGACTTATGACCAATACGGAGCAAAGGGAAGAAACCGTCGGGGGACCGCTTTTTACCCCAGGACGAGAAAACTGAGTCCGGGGCATTCCCGCTCGCGTTTTCTTGGGACGAGCACCGAAAGTGCTCGAGCTCAGCCCGTTTCCTTCGCTGCAAGTGCATTTCCAGTGGTTTCTGACACCGGACGAGCGTTCGCCACTCGTTGGAAGCTTCGGCCATCGTTTGGACCGTTTTGGGTCGCACCACAGTTCTCCCTCCAACGAGCTCGCTTCCCGACCTATACCTCCGGAAAACGTGTCAGGGAGCATGCCAGGAGTGTGGGTTGAAGTCCTCGGAGCACGAGACCCGAAGATCCAAAGACTTATGACCAATACGGAGCAAAGGGAAGAAACCGTCAGGGGACCGCTTTTTACCCCAGGACGAGAAAACTGAGTCCGGGGCATTCCCGCTCGCGTTTTCTTGGGACGAGCACCGGAAGTCCTCGAGCTCAGCCCGTTTCCTTCGCTGCAAGTGCATTTCGAGTGGTTTCTGACACCGGACGAGCGTTCGCCACTCGTTGGAAGCTTCGGCCATCTTTTGGACCGTTTTGGGTCGCACCACAGTTCTCCCTCCAACGAGCTCGCTTCCCGACCTATACCTCCGGAAAACGTGTCAGGGAGCATGCCAGGAGTGTGGGTTGAAGTCCTCGGAGCACGAGACCCGAAGATCGAAAGACTTATGACCAATACGGAGCAAAGGGAAGAAACCGTCGGGGGACCGCTTTTTACCCCAGGACGAGAAAACTGAGTCCGGGGCATTCCCGCTCGCGTTTTCTTGGGACGAGCACCGGAAGTGCTCGAGCTCAGCCCGTTTCCTTCGCTGCAAGTGCATTTCCAGTGGTTTCTGACACCGGACGAGCGTTCGCCACTCGTTGGAAGCTTCGGCCATCGTTTGGACCGTTTTGGGTCGCACCACAGTTCTCCCTCCAACGAGCTCGCTTCCCGACCTATACCTCCGGAAAACGTGTCAGGGAGCATGCCAGGAGTGTGGGTTGAAGTCCTCGGAGCACGAGACCCGAAGATCAAAAGACTTATGACCAATACGGAGCAAAGGGAAGAAACCGTCAGGGGACCGCTTTTTACCCCAGGACGAGAAAACTGAGTCCGGGGCATTCCCGCTCGCGTTTTCTTGGGACGAGCACCGGAAGTCCTCGAGCTCGGCCCGTTTCCTTCGCTGCAAGTGCATTTCCAGTGGTTTCTGACACCGGACGAGCGTTCGCCACTCGTTGGAAGCTTCGGCCATCTTTTGGACCGTTTTGGGTCGCACCACAGTTCTCCCTCCAACGAGCTCGCTTCCCGACCTATACCTCCGGAAAACGTGTCAGGGAGCATGCCAGGAGTGTGGGTTGAAGTCCTCGGAGCACGAGACCCGAAGATCGAAAGACTTATGACCAATACGGAGCAAAGGGAAGAAACCGTCGGGGGACCGCTTTTTACCCCAGGACGAGAAAACTGAGTCCGGGGCATTCCCGCTCGCGTTTTCTTGGGACGAGCACCGGAAGTCCTCGAGCTCAGCCTGTTTCCTTCGCTGCAAGTGCATTTCCAGTGGTTTCTGACACCGGACGAGCGTTCGCCACTCGTTGGAAGCTTCGGCCATCTTTTGGACCGTTTTGGGTCGCACCACAGTTCTCCCTCCAACGAGCTCGCTTCCCGACCTATACCTCCGGAAAACGTGTCAGGGAGCATGCCAGGAGTGTGGGTTGAAGTCCTCGGAGCACGAGACCCGATGATCGAAAGACTTATGACCAATACGGAGCAAAGGGAAGAAACCGTCGGGGGACCGCTTTTTACCCCAGGACGAGAAAACTGAGTCCGGGGCATTCCCGCTCGCGTTTTCTTGGGACGAGCACCGGAAGTCCTCGAGCTCAGCCCGTTTCCTTCGCTGCAAGTGCATTTCCAGTGGTTTCTGACACCGGACGAGCGTTCGCCACTCGTTGGAAGCTTCGGCCATCTTTTGGACCGTTTTGGGTCGCACCACAGTTCTCCCTCCAACGAGCTCGCTTCCCGACCTATACCTCCGGAAAACGTGTCAGGGAGCATGCCAGGAGTGTGGGTTGAAGTCCTCGGAGCACGAGACCCGAAGATCGAAAGACTTATGACCAATACGGAGCAAAGGGAAGAAACCGTCGGGGGACCGCTTTTTACCCCAGGACGAGAAAACTGAGTCCGGGGCATTCCCGCTCGCGTTTTCTTGGGACGAGCACCGGAAGTCCTCGAGCTCAGCCCGTTTCCTTCGCTGCAAGTGCATTTCCAGTGGTTTCTGACACCGGACGAGCGTTCGCCACTCGTTGGAAGCTTCGGCCATCTTTTGGACCGTTTTGGGTCGCACCACAGTTCTCCCTCCAACGAGCTCGCTTCCCGACCTATACCTCCGGAAAACGTGTCAGGGAGCATGCCAGGAGTGTGGGTTGAAGTCCTCGGAGCACGAGACCCGAAGATCGAAAGACTTATGACCAATACGGAGCAAAGGGAAGAAACCGTCGGGGGACCGCTTTTTACCCCAGGACGAGAAAACTGAGTCCGGGGCATTCCCGCTCGCGTTTTCTTGGGACGAGCACCGGAAGTCCTCGAGCTCAGCCCGTTTCCTTCGCTGCAAGTGCATTTCCAGTGGTTTCTGACACCGGACGAGCGTTCGCCACTCGTTGGAAGCTTCAGCCATCTTTTGGACCGTTTTGGGTCGCACCACAGTTCTCCCTCCAACGAGCTCGCTTCCCGACCTATACCTCCGGAAAACGTGTCAGGGAGCATGCCAGGAGTGTGGGTTGAAGTCCTCGGAGCACGAGACCCGAAGATCGAAAGACTTATGACCAATACGGAGCAAAGGGAAGAAACCGTCGGGGGACCGCTTTTTACCCCAGGACGAGAAAACTGAGTCCGGGGCATTCCCGCTCGCGTTTTCTTGGGACGAGCACCGGAAGTCCTCGAGCTCAGCCCGTTTCCTTCGCTGCAAGTGCATTTCCAGTGGTTTCTGACACCGGACGAGCGTTCGCCACTCGTTGGAAGCTTCGGCCATCGTTTGGACCGTTTTGGGTCGCACCACAGTTCTCCCTCCAACGAGCTCGCTTCCCGACCTATACCTCCGGAAAACGTGTCAGGGAGCATGCCAGGAGTGTGGGTTGAAGTCCTCGGAGCACGAGACCCGAAGATCAAAAGACTTATGACCAATACGGAGCAAAGGGAAGAAACCGTCAGGGGACCGCTTTTTACCCCAGGACGAGAAAACTGAGTCCGGGGCATTCCCGCTCGCGTTTTCTTGGGACGAGCACCGGAAGTCCTCGAGCTCAGCCCGTTTCCTTCGCTGCAAGTGCATTTCCAGTGGTTTCTGACACCGGACGAGCGTTCGCCACTCGTTGGAAGCTTCGGCCATCTTTTGGACCGTTTTGGGTCGCACCACAGTTCTCCCTCCAACGAGCTCGCTTCCCGACCTATACCTCCGGAAAACGTGTCAGGGAGCATGCCAGGAGTGTGGGTTGAAGTCCTCGGAGCACGAGACCCGAAGATCGAAAGACTTATGACCAATACGGAGCAAAGGGAAGAAACCGTCGGGGGACCGCTTTTTACCCCAGGACGAGAAAACTGAGTCCGGGGCATTCCCGCTCGCGTTTTCTTGGGACGAGCACCGGAAGTCCTCGAGCTCAGCCCGTTTCCTTCGCTGCAAGTGCATTTCCAGTGGTTTCTGACACCGGACGAGCGTTCGCCACTCGTTGGAAGCTTCGGCCATCTTTTGGACCGTTTTGGGTCGCACCACAGTTCTCCCTCCAACGAGCTCGCTTCCCGACCTATACCTCCGGAAAACGTGTCAGGGAGCATGCCAGGAGTGTGGGTTGAAGTCCTCGGAGCCAAGACCCGATGATCGAAAGACTTATGACCAATACGGAGCAAAGGGAAGAAACCGTCGGGGGACCGCTTTTTACCCCAGGACGAGAAAACTGAGTCCGGGGCATTCCCGCTCGCGTTTTCTTGGGACGAGCACCGGAAGTCCTCGAGCTCAGCCCGTTTCCTTCGCTGCAAGTGCATTTCCAGTGGTTTCTGACACCGGACGAGCGTTCGCCACTCGTTGGAAGCTTCGGCCATCTTTTGGACCGTTTTGGGTCGCACCACAGTTCTCCCTCCAACGAGCTCGCTTCCCGACCTATACCTCCGGAAAACGTGTCAGGGAGCATGCCAGGAGTGTGGGTTGAAGTCCTCGGAGCACGAGACCCGAAGATCGAAAGACTTATGACCAATACGGAGCAAAGGGAAGAAACCGTCGGGGGACCGCTTTTTACCCCAGGACGAGAAAACTGAGTCCGGGGCATTCCCGCTCGCGTTTTCTTGGGACAAGCACCGAAAGTGCTCGAGCTCAGCCCGTTTCCTTCGCTGCAAGTGCATTTCCAGTGGTTTCTGACACCGGACGAGCGTTCGCCACTCGTTGGAAGCTTCGGCCATCTTTTGGACCGTTTTGGGTCGCACCACAGTTCTCCCTCCAACGAGCTCGCTTCCCGACCTATACCTCCGGAAAACGTGTCAGGGAGCATGCCAGGAGTGTGGGTTGAAGTCCTCGGAGCACGAGACCCGAAGATCGAAAGACTTATGACCAATACGGAGCAAAGGGAAGAAACCGTCGGGGGACCGCTTTTTACCCCAGGACGAGAAAACTGAGTCCGGGGCATTCCCGCTCGCGTTTTCTTGGAACGAGCACCGGAAGTCCTCGAGCTCAGCCCGTTTCCTTCGCTGCAAGTGCATTTCCAGTGGTTTCTGACACCGGACGAGCGTTCGCCACTCGTTGGAAGCTTCGGCCATCTTTTGGACCGTTTTGGGTCGCACCACAGTTCTCCCTCCAACGAGCTCGCTTCCCGACCTATACCTCCGGAAAACGTGTCAGGGAGCATGCCAGGAGTGTGGGTTGAAGTCCTCGGAGCACGAGACCCGAAGATCGAAAGACTTATGACCAATACGGAGCAAAGGGAAGAAACCGTCGGGGGACCGCTTTTTACCCCAGGACGAGAAAACTGAGTCCGGGGCATTCCCGCTCGCGTTTTCTTGGGACGAGCACCGGAAGTCCTCGAGCTCAGCCCGTTTCCTTCGCTGCAAGTGCATTTCCAGTGGTTTCTGACACCGGACGAGCGTTCGCCACTCGTTGGAAGCTTCAGCCATCTTTTGGACCGTTTTGGGTCGCACCACAGTTCTCCCTCCAACGAGCTCGCTTCCCGACCTATACCTCCGGAAAACGTGTCAGGGAGCATGCCAGGAGTGTGGGTTGAAGTCCTCGGAGCACGAGACCCGAAGATCGAAAGACTTATGACCAATACGGAGCAAAGGGAAGAAACCGTCGGGGGACCGCTTTTTACCCCAGGACGAGAAAACTGAGTCCGGGGCATTCCCGCTCGCGTTTTCTTGGGACGAGCACCGGAAGTCCTCGAGCTCAGCCCGTTTCCTTCGCTGCAAGTGCATTTCCAGTGGTTTCTGACACCGGACGAGCGTTCGCCACTCGTTGGAAGCTTCGGCCATCGTTTGGACCGTTTTGGGTCGCACCACAGTTCTCCCTCCAACGAGCTCGCTTCCCGACCTATACCTCCGGAAAACGTGTCAGGGAGCATGCCAGGAGTGTGGGTTGAAGTCCTCGGAGCACGAGACCCGAAGATCAAAAGACTTATGACCAATACGGAGCAAAGGGAAGAAACCGTCAGGGGACCGCTTTTTACCCCAGGACGAGAAAACTGAGTCCGGGGCATTCCCGCTCGCGTTTTCTTGGGACGAGCACCGGAAGTCCTCGAGCTCAGCCCGTTTCCTTCGCTGCAAGTGCATTTCCAGTGGTTTCTGACACCGGACGAGCGTTCGCCACTCGTTGGAAGCTTCGGCCATCTTTTGGACCGTTTTGGGTCGCACCACAGTTCTCCCTCCAACGAGCTCGCTTCCCGACCTATACCTCCGGAAAACGTGTCAGGGAGCATGCCAGGAGTGTGGGTTGAAGTCCTCGGAGCACGAGACCCGAAGATCGAAAGACTTATGACCAATACGGAGCAAAGGGAAGAAACCGTCGGGGGACCGCTTTTTACCCCAGGACGAGAAAACTGAGTCCGGGGCATTCCCGCTCGCGTTTTCTTGGGACGAGCACCGGAAGTCCTCGAGCTCAGCCCGTTTCCTTCGCTGCAAGTGCATTTCCAGTGGTTTCTGACACCGGACGAGCGTTCGCCACTCGTTGGAAGCTTCGGCCATCTTTTGGACCGTTTTGGGTCGCACCACAGTTCTCCCTCCAACGAGCTCGCTTCCCGACCTATACCTCCGGAAAACGTGTCAGGGAGCATGCCAGGAGTGTGGGTTGAAGTCCTCGGAGCACGAGACCCGATGATCGAAAGACTTATGACCAATACGGAGCAAAGGGAAGAAACCGTCGGGGGACCGCTTTTTACCCCAGGACGAGAAAACTGAGTCCGGGGCATTCCCGCTCGCGTTTTCTTGGGACGAGCACCGGAAGTCCTCGAGCTCAGCCCGTTTCCTTCGCTGCAAGTGCATTTCCAGTGGTTTCTGACACCGGACGAGCGTTCGCCACTCGTTGGAAGCTTCGGCCATCTTTTTGACCGTTTTGGGTCGCACCACAGTTCTCCCTCCAACGAGCTCGCTTCCCGACCTATACCTCCGGAAAACGTGTCAGGGAGCATGCCAGGAGTGTGGGTTGAAGTCCTCGGAGCACGAGACCCGAAGATCGAAAGACTTATGACCAATACGGAGCAAAGGGAAGAAACCGTCGGGGGACCGCTTTTTACCCCAGGACGAGAAAACTGAGTCCGGGGCATTCCCGCTCGCGTTTTCTTGGGACGAGCACCGGAAGTCCTCGAGCTCAGCCCGTTTCCTTCGCTGCAAGTGCATTTCCAGTGGTTTCTGACACCGGACGAGCGTTCGCCACTCGTTGGAAGCTTCGGCCATCTTTTGGACCGTTTTGGGTCGCACCACAGTTCTCCCTCCAACGAGCTCGCTTCCCGACCTATACCTCCGGAAAACGTGTCAGGGAGCATGCCAGGAGTGTGGGTTGAAGTCCTCGGAGCACGAGACCCGAAGATCGAAAGACTTATGACCAATACGGAGCAAAGGGAAGAAACCGTCGGGGGACCGCTTTTTACCCCAGGACGAGAAAACTGAGTCCGGGGCATTCCCGCTCGCGTTTTCTTGGGACGAGCACCGGAAGTCCTCGAGCTCAGCCCGTTTCCTTCGCTGCAAGTGCATTTCCAGTGGTTTCTGACACCGGACGAGCGTTCGCCACTCGTTGGAAGCTTCGGCCATCTTTTGGACCGTTTTGGGTCGCACCACAGTTCTCCCTCCAACGAGCTCGCTTCCCGACCTATACCTCCGGAAAACGTGTCAGGGAGCATGCCAGGAGTGTGGGTTGAAGTCCTCGGAGCACGAGACCCGAAGATCGAAAGACTTATGACCAATACGGAGCAAAGGGAAGAAACCGTCGGGGGACCGCTTTTTACCCCAGGACGAGAAAACTGAGTCCGGGGCATTCCCGCTCGCGTTTTCTTGGGACGAGCACCGGAAGTCCTCGAGCTCAGCCCGTTTCCTTCGCTGCAAATGCATTTCCAGTGGTTTCTGACACCGGACGAGCGTTCGCCACTCGTTGGAAGCTTCGGCCATCTTTTGGACCGTTTTGGGTCGCACCACAGTTCTCCCTCCAACGAGCTCGCTTCCCGACCTATACCTCCGGAAAACGTGTCAGGGAGCATGCCAGGAGTGTGGGTTGAAGTCCTCGGAGCACGAGACCCGAAGATCGAAAGACTTATGACCAATACGGAGCAAAGGGAAGAAACCGTCGGGGGACCGCTTTTTACCCCAGGACGAGAAAACTGAGTCCGGGGCATTCCCGCTCGCGTTTTCTTGGGACGAGCACCGGAAGTCCTCGAGCTCAGCCCGTTTCCTTCGCTGCAAGTGCATTTCCAGTGGTTTCTGACACCGGACGAGCGTTCGCCACTCGTTGGAAGCTTCGGCCATCTTTTGGACCGTTTTGGGTCGCACCACAGTTCTCCCTCCAACGAGCTCGCTTCCCGACCTATACCTCCGGAAAACGTGTCAGGGAGCATGCCAGGAGTGTGGGTTGAAGTCCTCGGAGCACGAGACCCGAAGATCGAAAGACTTATGACCAATACGGAGCAAAGGGAAGAAACCGTCGGGGGACCGCTTTTTACCCCAGGACGAGAAAACTGAGTCCGGGGCATTCCCGCTCGCGTTTTCTTGGGACGAGCACCGGAAGTCCTCGAGCTCAGCCCGTTTCCTTCGCTGCAAGTGCATTTCCAGTGGTTTCTGAAACCGGACGAGCGTTCGCCACTCGTTGGAAGCTTCGGCCATCTTTTGGACCGTTTTGGGTCGCACCACAGTTCTCCCTCCAACGAGCTCGCTTCCCGACCTATACCTCCGGAAAACGTGTCAGGGAGCATGCCAGGAGTGTGGGTTGAAGTCCTCGGAGCACGAGACCCGAAAATCGAAAGACTTATGACCAATACGGAGCAAAGGGAAGAAACCGTCGGGGGACCGCTTTTTACCCCAGGACGAGAAAACTGAGTCCGGGGCATTCCCGCTCGCGTTTTCTAAGGGACGAGCACCGGAAGTCCTCGAGCTCAGCCCGTTTCCTTCGCTGCAAGTGCATTTCCAGTGGTTTCTGACACCGGACGAGCGTTCGCCACTCGTTGGAAGCTTCGGCCATCTTTTGGACCGTTTTGGGTCGCACCACAGTTCTCCCTCCAACGAGCTCGCTTCCCGACCTATACCTCCGGAAAACGTGTCAGGGAGCATGCCAGGAGTGTGGGTTGAAGTCCTCGGAGCACGAGACCCGAAGATCGAAAGACTTATGACCAATACGGAGCAAAGGGAAGAAACCGTCGGGGGACCGCTTTTTACCCCAGGACGAGGAAACTGAGTCCGTGGCATTCCCGCTCGCGTTTTCTTGGGACGAGCACCGGAAGTCCTCGATCTCAGCCCGTTTCCTTCGCTGCAAGTGCATTTCCAGTGGTTTCTGACACCGGACGAGCGTTCGCCACTCGTTGGAAGCTTCGGCCATCTTTTGGACCGTTTTGGGTCGCACCACAGTTCTCCCTCCAACGAGGTCGCTTCCCGACCTATACCTCCGGAAAACGTGTCAGGGAGCATGCCAGGAGTGTGGGTTGAAGTCCTCGGAGCACGAGACCCGATGATCGAAAGACTTATGACCAATACGGAGCAAAGGGAAGAAACCGTCGGGGGACCGCTTTTTACCCCAGGACGAGAAAACTGAGTCCGGGGCATTCCCGCTCGCGTTTTCTTGGGACGAGCACCGGAAGTCCTCGAGCTCAGCCCGTTTCCTTCGCTGCAAGTGCATTTCCAGTGGTTTCTGACACCGGACGAGCGTTCGCCACTCGTTGGAAGCTTCGGCCATCTTTTGGACCGTTTTGGGTCGCACCACAGTTCTCCCTCCAACGAGCTCGCTTCCCGACCTATACCTCCGGAAAACGTGTCAGGGAGCATGCCAGGAGTGTGGGTTGAAGTCCTCGGAGCACGAGACCCGAAGATCGAAAGACTTATGACCAATACGGAGCAAAGGGAAGAAACCGTCGGGGGACCGCTTTTTACCCCAGGACGAGGAAACTGAGTCCGGGGCATTCCCGCTCGCGTTTTCTTGGGACGAGCACCGGAAGTCCTCGAGCTCAGCCCGTTTACTTCGCTGCAAGTGCATTTCCAGTGGTTTCTGACACCGGACGAGCGTTCGCCACTCGTTGGAAGCTTCGGCCATCTTTTGGACCGTTTTGGGTCGCACCACAGTTCTCCCTCCAACGAGCTCGCTTCCCGACCTATACCTCCGGAAAACGTGTCAGGGAGCATGCCAGGAGTGTGGGTTGAAGTCCTCGGAGCACGAGACCCGAAGATCGAAAGACTTATGACCAATACGGAGCAAAGGGAAGAAACCGTCGGGGGACCGCTTTTTACCCCAGGACGAGAAAACTGAGTCCGGGGCATTCCCGCTCGCGTTTTCTTGGGACGAGCACCGGAAGTCCTCGAGCTCAGCCCGTTTCCTTCGCTGCAAGTGCATTTCCAGTGGTTTCTGACACCGGACGAGCGTTCGCCACTCGTTGGAAGCTTCGGCCATCTTTTGGACCGTTTTGGGTCGCACCACAGTTCTCCCTCCAACGAGCTCGCTTCCTGACCTATACCTCCGGAAAACGTGTCAGGGAGCATGCCAGGAGTGTGGGTTGAAGTCCTCGGAGCACGAGACCCGAAGATCGAAAGACTTATGACCAATACAAAGCAAAGGGAAGAAACCGTCGGGGGACCGCTTTTTACCCCAGGACGAGAAAACTGAGTCCGGGGCATTCCCGCTCGCGTTTTCTTGGGACGAGCACCGGAAGTCCTCGAGCTCAGCCCGTTTCCTTCGCTGCAAATGCATTTCCAGTGGTTTCTGACACCGGACGAGCGTTCGCCACTCGTTGGAAGCTTCGGCCATCTTTTGGACCGTTTTGGGTCGCACCACAGTTCTCCCTCCAACGAGCTCGCTTCCCGACCTATACCTCCGGAAAACGTGTCAGGGAGCATGCCAGGAGTGTGGGTTGAAGTCCTCGGAGCACGAGACCCGAAGATCGAAAGACTTATGACCAATACGGAGCAAAGGGAAGAAACCGTCGGGGGACCGCTTTTTACCCCAGGACGAGAAAACTGAGTCCGGGGCATTCCCGCTCGCGTTTTCTTGGGACGAGCACCGGAAGTCCTCGAGCTCAGCCCGTTTCCTTCGCTGCAAGTGCATTTCCAGTGGTTTCTGACACCGGACGAGCGTTCGCCACTCGTTGGAAGCTTCGGCCATCTTTTGGACCGTTTTGGGTCGCACCACAGTTCTCCCTCCAACGAGCTCGCTTCCCGACCTATACCTCCGGAAAACGTGTCAGGGAGCATGCCAGGAGTGTGGGTTGAAGTCCTCGGAGCACGAGACCCGAAGATCGAAAGACTTATGACCAATACGGAGCAAAGGGAAGAAACCGTCGGGGGACCGCTTTTTACCCCAGGACGAGAAAACTGAGTCCGGGGCATTCCCGCTCGCGTTTTCTTGGGACGAGCACCGGAAGTCCTCGAGCTCAGCCCGTTTCCTTCGCTGCAAGTGCATTTCCAGTGGTTTCTGAAACCGGACGAGCGTTCGCCACTCGTTGGAAGCTTCGGCCATCTTTTGGACCGTTTTGGGTCGCACCACAGTTCTCCCTCCAACGAGCTCGCTTCCCGACCTATACCTCCGGAAAACGTGTCAGGGAGCATGCCAGGAGTGTGGGTTGAAGTCCTCGGAGCACGAGACCCGAAAATCGAAAGACTTATGACCAATACGGAGCAAAGGGAAGAAACCGTCGGGGGACCGCTTTTTACCCCAGGACGAGAAAACTGAGTCCGGGGCATTCCCGCTCGCGTTTTCTAAGGGACGAGCACCGGAAGTCCTCGAGCTCAGCCCGTTTCCTTCGCTGCAAGTGCATTTCCAGTGGTTTCTGACACCGGACGAGCGTTCGCCACTCGTTGGAAGCTTCGGCCATCTTTTGGACCGTTTTGGGTCGCACCACAGTTCTCCCTCCAACGAGCTCGCTTCCCGACCTATACCTCCGGAAAACGTGTCAGGGAGCATGCCAGGAGTGTGGGTTGAAGTCCTCGGAGCACGAGACCCGAAGATCGAAAGACTTATGACCAATACGGAGCAAAGGGAAGAAACCGTCGGGGGACCGCTTTTTACCCCAGGACGAGGAAACTGAGTCCGTGGCATTCCCGCTCGCGTTTTCTTGGGACGAGCACCGGAAGTCCTCGATCTCAGCCCGTTTCCTTCGCTGCAAGTGCATTTCCAGTGGTTTCTGACACCGGACGAGCGTTCGCCACTCGTTGGAAGCTTCGGCCATCTTTTGGACCGTTTTGGGTCGCACCACAGTTCTCCCTCCAACGAGGTCGCTTCCCGACCTATACCTCCGGAAAACGTGTCAGGGAGCATGCCAGGAGTGTGGGTTGAAGTCCTCGGAGCACGAGACCCGATGATCGAAAGACTTATGACCAATACGGAGCAAAGGGAAGAAACCGTCGGGGGACCGCTTTTTACCCCAGGACGAGAAAACTGAGTCCGGGGCATTCCCGCTCGCGTTTTCTTGGGACGAGCACCGGAAGTCCTCGAGCTCAGCCCGTTTCCTTCGCTGCAAGTGCATTTCCAGTGGTTTCTGACACCGGACGAGCGTTCGCCACTCGTTGGAAGCTTCGGCCATCTTTTGGACCGTTTTGGGTCGCACCACAGTTCTCCCTCCAACGAGCTCGCTTCCCGACCTATACCTCCGGAAAACGTGTCAGGGAGCATGCCAGGAGTGTGGGTTGAAGTCCTCGGAGCACGAGACCCGAAGATCGAAAGACTTATGACCAATACGGAGCAAAGGGAAGAAACCGTCGGGGGACCGCTTTTTACCCCAGGACGAGGAAACTGAGTCCGGGGCATTCCCGCTCGCGTTTTCTTGGGACGAGCACCGGAAGTCCTCGAGCTCAGCCCGTTTACTTCGCTGCAAGTGCATTTCCAGTGGTTTCTGACACCGGACGAGCGTTCGCCACTCGTTGGAAGCTTCGGCCATCTTTTGGACCGTTTTGGGTCGCACCACAGTTCTCCCTCCAACGAGCTCGCTTCCCGACCTATACCTCCGGAAAACGTGTCAGGGAGCATGCCAGGAGTGTGGGTTGAAGTCCTCGGAGCACGAGACCCGAAGATCGAAAGACTTATGACCAATACGGAGCAAAGGGAAGAAACCGTCGGGGGACCGCTTTTTACCCCAGGACGAGAAAACTGAGTCCGGGGCATTCCCGCTCGCGTTTTCTTGGGACGAGCACCGGAAGTCCTCGAGCTCAGCCCGTTTCCTTCGCTGCAAGTGCATTTCCAGTGGTTTCTGACACCGGACGAGCGTTCGCCACTCGTTGGAAGCTTCGGCCATCTTTTGGACCGTTTTGGGTCGCACCACAGTTCTCCCTCCAACGAGCTCGCTTCCTGACCTATACCTCCGGAAAACGTGTCAGGGAGCATGCCAGGAGTGTGGGTTGAAGTCCTCGGAGCACGAGACCCGAAGATCGAAAGACTTATGACCAATACAAAGCAAAGGGAAGAAACCGTCGGGGGACCGCTTTTTACCCCAGGACGAGAAAACTGAGTCCGGGGCATTCCCGCTCGCGTTTTCTTGGGACGAGCACCGGAAGTCCTCGAGCTCAGCCCGTTTCCTTCGCTGCAAGTGCATTTCCAGTGGTTTCTGACACCGGACGAGCGTTCGCCACTCGTTGGAAGCTTCGGCCATCTTTTGGACCGTTTTGGGTCGCACCACAGTTCTCCCTCCAACGAGCTCGCTTCCCGACCTATACCTCCGGAAAACGTGTCAGGGAGCATGCCAGGAGTGTGGGTTGAAGTCCTCGGAGCACGAGACCCGAAGATCGAAAGACTTATGACCAATACGGAGCAAAGGGAAGAAACCGTCGGGGGACCGCTTTTTACCCCAGGACGAGAAAACTGAGTCCGGGGCATTCCCGCTCGCGTTTTCTTGGGACGAGCACCGGAAGTCCTCGAGCTCAGCCCGTTTCCTTCGCTGCAAGTGCATTTCCAGTGGTTTCTGACACCGGACGAGCGTTCGCCACTCGTTGGAAGCTTCGGCCATCTTTTGGACCGTTTTGGGTCGCACCACAGTTCTCCCTCCAACGAGCTCGCTTCCCGACCTATACCTCCGGAAAACGTGTCAGGGAGCATGCCAGGAGTGTGGGTTGAAGTCCTCGGAGCACGAGACCCGAAGATCGAAAGATTTATGACCAATATGGAGCAAAGGGAAGAAACCGTCGGGGGACCGCATTTTACCCCAGGACGAGGAAACTGAGTCCGGGGCATTCCCGCTCGCGTTTTCTTGGGACGAGCACCGGAAGTCCTCGAGCTCAGCCCGTTTCCTTCGCTGCAAGTGCATTTCCAGTGGTTTCTGACACCGGACGAGCGTTCGCCACTCGTTGGAAGCTTCGGCCATCTTTTGGACCGTTTTGGTTCGCACCACAGTTCTCCCTCCAACGAGCTCGCTTCCCGACCTATACCTCCGGAAAACGTGTCAGGGAGCATGCCAGGAGTGTGGGTTGAAGTCCTCGGAGCACGAGACCCGAAGATCGAAAGACTTATGACCAATACGGAGCAAAGGGAAGAAACCGTCGGGGGACCGCTTTTTACCCCAGGACGAGGAAACTGAGTCCGGGGCATTCCCGCTCGCGTTTTCTTGGGACGAGCACCGGAAGTCCTCGAGCTCAGCCCGTTTCCTTCGCTGCAAGTGCATTTCCAGTGGTTTCTGACACCGGACGAGCGTTCGCCACTCGTTGGAAGCTTCGGCCATCTTTTGGACCGTTTTGGGTCGCACCACAGTTCTCCCTCCAACGAGCTCGCTTCCCGACCTATACCTCCGGAAAACGTGTCAGGGAGCATGCCAGGAGTGTGGGTTGAAGTCCTCGGAGCACGAGACCCGAAGATCGAAAGACTTATGACCAATACGGAGCAAAGGGAAGAAACCGTCGGGGACCGCTTTTTACCCCAGGACGAGAAAACTGAGTCCGGGGCATTCCCGCTCGCGTTTTCTTGGGACGAGCACCGGAAGTCCTCGAGCTCAGCCCGTTTCCTTCGCTGCAAGTGCATTTCCAGTGGTTTCTGACACCGGACGAGCGTTCGCCACTCGTTGGAAGCTTCGGCCATCTTTTGGACCGTTTTGGGTCGCACCACAGTTCTCCCTCCAACGAGCTCGCTTCCCGACCTATACCTCCGGAAAACGTGTCAGGGAGCATGCCAGGAGTGTGGGTTGAAGTCCTCGGAGCACGAGACCCGAAGATCGAAAGACTTATGACCAATACGGAGCAAAGGGAAGAAACCGTCGGGGGACCGCTTTTTACCCCAGGACGAGGAAACTGAGTCCGGGGCATTCCCGCTCGCATTTTCTTGGGACGAGCACCGGAAGTCCTCGAGCTCAGCCCGTTTCCTTCGCTGCAAGTGCATTTCCAGTGGTTTCTGACACCGGACGAGCGTTCGCCACTCGTTGGAAGCTTCGGCCATCTTTTGGACCGTTTTGGGTCGCACCACAGTTCTCCCTCCAACGAGCTCGCTTCCCGACCTATACCTCCGGAAAACGTGTCAGGGAGCATGCCAGGAGTGTGGGTTGAAGTCCTCGGAGCACGAGACCCGAAGATCGAAAGACTTATGACCAATACGGAGCAAAGGGAAGAAACCGTCGGGGGACCGCTTTTTACCCCAGGACGAGGAAACTGAGTCCGGGGCATTCCCGCTCGCGTTTTCTTGGGACGAGCACCGGAAGTCCTCGAGCTCAGCCCGTTTCCTTCGCTGCAAGTGCATTTCCAGTGGTTTCTGACACCGGACGAGCGTTCGCCACTCGTTGGAAGCTTCGGCCATCTTTTGGACCGTTTTGGGTCGCACCAAAGTTCTCCCTCCAACGAGCTCGCTTCCCGACCTATACCTCCGGAAAACGTGTCAGGGAGCATGCCAGGAGTGTGGGTTGAAGTCCTCGGAGCACGAGACCCGAAGATCGAAAGACTTATGACCAATACGGAGCAAAGGGAAGAAACCGTCGGGGGACCGCTTTTTACCCCAGGACGAGAAAACTGAGTCCGGGGCATTCCCGCTCGCGTTTTCTTGGGACGAGCACCGGAAGTCCTCGAGCTCAGCCCGTTTCCTTCGCTGCAAGTGCATTTCCAGTGGTTTCTGACACCGGACGAGCGTTCGCCACTCGTTGGAAGCTTCGGCCATCTTTTGGACCGTTTTGGGTCGCACCACAGTTCTCCCTCCAACGAGCTCGCTTCCCGACCTATACCTCCGGAAAACGTGTCAGGGAGCATGCCAGGAGTGTGGGTTGAAGTCCTCGGAGCACGAGACCCGAAGATCGAAAGACTTATGACCAATACGGAGCAAAGGGAAGAAACCGTCGGGGGACCGCTTTTTACCCCAGGACGAGAAAACTGAGTCCGGGGCATTCCTGCTCGCGTTTTCTTGGGACGAGCACCGGAAGTCCTCGAGCTCAGCCCGTTTCCTTCGCTGCAATTGCATTTCCAGTGGTTTCTGACACCGGACGAGCGTTCGCCACTCGTTGGAAGCTTCGGCCATCTTTTGGACCGTTTTGGGTCGCACCAAAGTTCTCCCTCCAACGAGCTCGCTTCCCGACCTATACCTCCGGAAAACGTGTCATGGAGCATGCCAGGAGTGTGGGTTGGAGTCCTCGGAGCACGAGACGCGAAGATCGAAAGACTTATGACCAATACGGAGCAAAGGGAAGAAACCGTCGGGGGACCGCTTTTTACCCCAGGACGAGAAAACTGAGTCCGGGGAATTCCCGCTCGCGTTTTCTTGGGACGAGCACCGGAAGTCCTCGAGCTCAGCCCGTTTCCTTCGCTGCAAGTGCATTTCCAGTTGTTTCTGACACCGGACGAGCGTTCGCCACTCGTTGGAAGCTTCGGCCATCTTTTGGACCGTTTTGGGTCGCACCACAGTTCTCCCTCCAACGAGCTCGATTCCCGACCTATACCTCCGGAAAACGTGTCAGGGAGCATGCCAGGAGTGTGGGTTGAAGTCCTCGGAGCACGAGACCCGAAGATCGAAAGACTTATGACCAATACGGAGCAAAGGGAAGAAACCGTCGGGGGACCGCTTTTTACCCCAGGACGAGAAAACTGAGTCCGGGGCATTCCCGCTCGCGTTTTCTTGGGACGAGCACCGGAAGTCCTCGAGCTCAGCCCGTTTCCTTCGCTGCAAGTGCATTTCCAGTGGTTTCTGACACCGGACGAGCGTTCGCCACTCGTTGGAAGCTTCGGCCATCTTTTGGACCGTTTTGGGTCGCACCACAGTTCTCCCTCCAACGAGCTCGCTTCCCGACCTATACCTCCGGAAAACGTGTCAGGGAGCATGGCAGGAGTGTGGGTTGAAGTCCTCGGAGCACGAGACCCGAAGATCGAAAGACTTATGACCAATACGGAGCAAAGGGAAAAAACCGTCGGGGGACCGCTTTTTACCCCAGGACGAGAAAACTGAGTCCGGGGCATTCCCGCTCGCGTTTTCTTGGGACGAGCACCAGAAGTCCTCGAGCTCAGCCCGTTTCCTTCGCTGCAAGTGCATTTCCAGTGGTTTCTGACACCGGACGAGCGTTCGCCACTCGTTGGAAGCTTCGGCCATCTTTTGGACCGTTTTGGGTCGCACCACAGTTCTCCCTCCAACGAGCTCGCTTCCCGACCTATACCTCCGGAAAACGTGTCAGGGAGCATGCCAGGAGTGTGGGTTGAAGTCCTCGGAGCACGAGACCCGAAGATCGAAAGACTTATGACCAATACGGAGCAAAGGGAAGAAACCGTCGGGGGACCGCTTTTTACCCCAGGACGAGAAAACTGAGTCCGGGGCATTCCCGCTCGCATTTTCTTGGGACGAGCACCGGAAGTCCTCGAGCTCAGCCCGTTTCCTTCGCTGCAAGTGCATTTCCAGTGGTTTCTGACACCGGACGAGCGTTCGCCACTCGTTGGAAGCTTCGGCCATCTTTTGGACCGTTTTGGGTCGCACCAAAGTTCTCCCTCCAACGAGCTCGCTTCCCGACCTATACCTCCGGAAAACGTGTCAGGGAGCATGCCAGGAGTGTGGGTTGAAGTCCTCGGAGCACGAGACCCGAAGATCGAAAGACTTATGACCAATACGGAGCAAAGGGAAGAAACCGTCGGGGGACCGCTTTTTACCCCAGGACGAGAAAACTGAGTCCGGGGCATTCCCGCTCGCGTTTTCTTGGGACGAGCACCGGAAGTCCTCGAGCTCAGCCCGTTTCCTTCGCTGCAAGTGCATTTCCAGTGGTTTCTGACACCGGACGAGCGTTCGCCACTCGTTGGAAGCTTCGGCCATCTTTTGGACCGTTTTGGGTCGCACCACAGTTCTCCCTCCAACGAGCTCGCTTCCCGACCTATACCTCCGGAAAACGTGTCAGGGAGCATGCCAGGAGTGTGGGTTGAAGTCCTCGGAGCACGAGACCCGAAGATCGAAAGACTTATGACCAATACGGAGCAAAGGGAAGAAACCGTCGGGGGACCGCTTTTTACCCCAGGACGAGAAAACTGAGTCCGGGGCATTCCCGCTCGCGTTTTCTTGGGACGAGCACCGGAAGTCCTCGAGCTCAGCCCCTTTCCTTCGCTGCAAGTGCATTTCCAGTGGTTTCTGACACCGGACGAGCGTTCGCCACTCGTTGGAAGCTTCGGCCATCTTTTGGACCGTTTTGGGTCGCACCAAAGTTCTCCCTCCAACGAGCTCGCTTCCCGACCTATACCTCCGGAAAACGTGTCAGGGAGCATGCCAGGAGTGTGGGTTGAAGTCCTCGGAGCACGAGACCCGAAGATCGAAAGACTTATGACCAATACGGAGCAAAGGGAAGAAACCGTCGGGGGACCGCTTTTTACCCCAGGACGAGAAAACTGAGTCCGGGGCATTCCCGCTCGCGTTTTCTTGGGACGAGCACCGGAAGTCCTCGAGCTCAGCCCGTTTCCTTCGCTGCAAGTGCATTTCCAGTGGTTTCTGACACCGGACGAGCGTTCTCCACTCGTTGGAAGCTTCGGCCATCTTTTGGACCGTTTTGGGTCGCACCACAGTTCTCCCTCCAACGAGCTCGCTTCCCGACCTATACCTCCGGAAAACGTGTCAGGGAGCATGCCAGGAGTGTGGGTTGAAGTCCTCGGAGCACGAGACCCGAAGATCGAAAGACTTATGACCAATACGGAGCAAAGGGAAGAAACCGTCGGGGGACCGCTTTTTACCCCAGGACGAGAAAACTGAGTCCGGGGCATTCCCGCTCGCGTTTTCTTGGGACGAGCACCGGAAGTCCTCGAGCTCAGCCCGTTTCCTTCGCTGCAAGTGCATTTCCAGTGGTTTCTGACACCGGACGAGCGTTCGCCACTCGTTGGAAGCTTCGGCCATCTTTTGGACCGTTTTGGGTCGCACCACAGTTCTCCCTCCAACGAGCTCGCTTCCCGACCTATACCTCCGGAAAACGTGTCAGGGAGCATGCCAGGAGTGTGGGTTGAAGTCCTCGGAGCACGAGACCCGAAGATCGAAAGACTTATGACCAATACGGAGCAAAGGGAAGAAACCGTCGGGGGACCGCTTTTTACCCCAGGACGAGAAAACTGAGTCCGGGGCATTCCTGCTCGCGTTTTCTTGGGACGAGCACCGGAAGTCCTCGAGCTCAGCCCGTTTCCTTCGCTGCAATTGCATTTCCAGTGGTTTCTGACACCGGACGAGCGTTCGCCACTCGTTGGAAGCTTCGGCCATCTTTTGGACCGTTTTGGGTCGCACCAAAGTTCTCCCTCCAACGAGCTCGCTTCCCGACCTATACCTCCGGAAAACGTGTCATGGAGCATGCCAGGAGTGTGGGTTGGAGTCCTCGGAGCACGAGACGCGAAGATCGAAAGACTTATGACCAATACGGAGCAAAGGGAAGAAACCGTCGGGGGACCGCTTTTTACCCCAGGACGAGAAAACTGAGTCCGGGGAATTCCCGCTCGCGTTTTCTTGGGACGAGCACCGGAAGTCCTCGAGCTCAGCCCGTTTCCTTCGCTGCAAGTGCATTTCCAGTTGTTTCTGACACCGGACGAGCGTTCGCCACTCGTTGGAAGCTTCGGCCATCTTTTGGACCGTTTTGGGTCGCACCACAGTTCTCCCTCCAACGAGCTCGATTCCCGACCTATACCTCCGGAAAACGTGTCAGGGAGCATGCCAGGAGTGTGGGTTGAAGTCCTCGGAGCACGAGACCCGAAGATCGAAAGACTTATGACCAATACGGAGCAAAGGGAAGAAACCGTCGGGGGACCGCTTTTTACCCCAGGACGAGAAAACTGAGTCCGGGGCATTCCCGCTCGCGTTTTCTTGGGACGAGCACCGGAAGTCCTCGAGCTCAGCCCGTTTCCTTCGCTGCAAGTGCATTTCCAGTGGTTTCTGACACCGGACGAGCGTTCGCCACTCGTTGGAAGCTTCGGCCATCTTTTGGACCGTTTTGGGTCGCACCACAGTTCTCCCTCCAACGAGCTCGCTTCCCGACCTCTACCTCCGGAAAACGTGTCAGGGAGCATGCCAGGAGTGTGGGTTGAAGTCCTCGGAGCACGAGACCCGAAGATCGAAAGACTTATGACCAATACGGAGCAAAGGGAAGAAACCGTCGGGGGACCGCCTTTTACCCCAGAACGAGAAAACTGAGTCCGGGGCATTCCCGCTCGCGTTTTCTTGGGACGAGCACCGGAAGTCCTCGAGCTCAGCCCGTTTCCTTCGCTGCAAGTGCATTTCCAGTGGTTTCTGACACCGGACGAGCGTTCGCCACTCGTTGGAAGCTTCGGCCATCTTTTGGACCGTTTTGGGTCGCACCACAGTTCTCCCTCCAACGAGCTCGCTTCCCGACCTATACCTCCGGAAAACGTGTCAGGGAGCATGCCAGGAGTGTGGGTTGAAGTCCTCGGAGCACGAGACCCGAAGATCGAAAGACTTATGACCAATACGGAGCAAAGGGAAGAAACCGTCGGGGGACCGCTTTTTACCCCAGGACGAGAAAACTGAGTCCGGGGCATTCCCGCTCGCGTTTTCTTGGGACGAGCACCGGAAGTCCTCGAGCTCAGCCCGTTTCCTTCGCTGCAAGTGCATTTCCAGTGGTTTCTGACACCGGACGAGCGTTCGCGCACTCGTTGGAAGCTTCGGCCATCTTTTGGACCGTTTTGGGTCGCACCACAGTTCTCCCTCCAACGAGCTCGCTTCCCGACCTATACCTCCGGAAAACGTGTCAGGGAGCATGCCAGGAGTGTGGGTTGAAGTCCTCGGAGCACGAGACCCGAAGATCGAAAGACTTATGACCAATACGGAGCAAAGGGAAGAAACCCTCGGGGGACCGCTTTTTACCCCAGGACGAGAAAACTGAGTCCGGGGCATTCCCGCTCGCGTTTTCTTGGGACGAGCACCGGAAGTCCTCGAGCTCAGCCCGTTTCCTTCGCTGCAAGTGCATTTCCAGTGGTTTCTGACACCGGACGAGCGTTCGCCACTCGTTGGAAGCTTCGGCCATCTTTTGGACCGTTTTGGGTCGCACCACAGTTCTCCCTCCAACGAGCTCGCTTCCCGACCTATACCTCCGGAAAACGTGTCAGGGAGCATGCCAGGAGTGTGGGTTGAAGTCCTCGGAGCACGAGACCCGAAGATCGAAAGACTTATGACCAATACGGAGCAAAGGGAAGAAACCGTCGGGGGACCGATTTTTACCCCAGGAAGAGAAAACTGAGTCCGGGGCATTCCCGCTCGCGTTTTCTTGGGACGAGCACCGGAAGTCCTCGAGCTCAGCCCGTTTCCTTCGCTGCAAGTGCATTTCCAGTGGTTTCTGACAACGGACGAGCGTTCGCCACTCGTTGGAAGCTTCGGCCATCTTTTGGACCGTTTTGGGTCGCACCACAGTTCTCCCTCCAACGAGCTCGCTTCCCGACCTATACCTCCAGAAAACGTGTCAGGGAGCATGCCAGGAGTGTGGGTTGAAGTTCTCGGAGCACGAGACCCGAAGATCGAAAGACTTATGACCAATACGGAGCAAAGGGAAGAAACCGTCGGGGGACCGCTTTTTACCCCAGGACGAGAAAACTGAGTCCGGGGCATTCCCGCTCGCGTTTTCTTGGGACGAGCACCGGAAGTCCTCGAGCTCAGCCCGTTTCCTTCGCTGCAAGTGCATTTCCAGTGGTTTCTGACACCGGACGAGCGTTCGCCACTCGTTGGAAGCTTCGGCCATCTTTTGGACCGTTTTGGGTCGCACCACAGTTCTCCCTCCAACGAGCTCGCTTCCCGACCTATACCTCCGGAAAACGTGTCAGGGAGCATGCCAGGAGTGTGGGTTGAAGTCCTCGGAGCACGAGACCCGAAGATCGAAAGACTTATGACCAATACGGAGCAAAGGGAAGAAACCGTCGGGGGACCGCTTTTTACCCCAGGACGAGAAAACTGAGTCCGGGGCATTCCCGCTCGCGTTTTCTTGGGACGAGCACCGGAAGTCCTCGAGCTCAGCCCCTTTCCTTCGCTGCAAGTGCATTTCCAGTGGTTTCTGACACCGGACGAGCGTTCGCCACTCGTTGGAAGCTTCGGCCATCTTTTGGACCGTTTTGGGTCGCACCACAGTTCTCCCTCCAACGAGCTCGCTTCCCGACCTATACCTCCGGAAAACGTGTCAGGGAGCATGCCAGGAGTGTGGGTTGAAGTCCTCGGAGCACGAGACCCGAAGATCGAAAGACTTATGACCAATACGGAGCAAAGGGAAGAAACCGTCGGGGGACCGCTTTTTACCCCAGGACGAGAAAACTGAGTCCGGGGCATTCCCGCTCGCGTTTTCTTGGGACGAGCACCGGAAGTCCTCGAGCTCAGCCCGTTTCCTTCGCTGCAAGTGCATTTCCAGTGGTTTCTGACACCGGACGAGCGTTCGCCACTCGTTGGAAGCTTCGGCCATCTTTTGGACCGTTTTGGGTCGCACCACAGTTCTCCCTCCAACGAGCTCGCTTCCTGACCTATACCTCCGGAAAACGTGTCAGGGAGCATGCCAGGAGTGTGGGTTGAAGTCCTCATAGCACGAGACCCGAAGATCGAAAGACTTATGACCAATACGGAGCAAAGGGAAGAAACCGTCGGGGGACCGCTTTTTACCCCAGGACGAGAAAACTGAGTCCGGGGCATTCCCGCTCGCGTTTTCTTGGGACGAGCACCGGATTCCTCGAGCTCAGCCCCTTTCCTTCGCTGCAAGTGCATTTCCAGTGGTTTCTGACACCGGACGAGCGTTCGCCACTCGTTGGAAGCTTCGGCCATCATTTGGACCGTTTTGGGTCGCACCACAGTTCTCCCTCCAACGAGCTCGCTTCCCGACCTATACCTCCGGAAAACGTGTCAGGGAGCATGCCAGGAGTGTGGGTTGAAGTCCTCGGAGCACGAGACCCGAAGATCGAAAGACTTATGACCAATACGGAGCAAAGGGAAGAAACCGTCGGGGGACCAGTTTTTACCCCAGGACGAGAAAACTGAGTCCGGGGCATTCCCGCTCGCGTTTTCTTGGGACGAGCACCGGAAGTCCTCGAGCTCAGCCCGTTTCCTTCGCTGCAAGTGCATTTCCAGTGGTTTCTGACACCGGACGAGCGTTCGCCACTCGTTGGAAGCTTCGGCCATCTTTTGGACCGTTTTGGGTCGCACCACAGTTCTCCCTCCAACGAGCTCGCTTCCCGACCTATACCTCCGGAAAACGTGTCAGGGAGCATGCCAGGAGTGTGGGTTGAAGTCCTCGGAGCACGAGACCCGAAGATCGAAAGACTTATGACCAATACGGAGCAAAGGGAAGAAACCGTCGGGGGACCGCTTTTTACCCCAGGACGAGAAAACTGAGTCCGGGGCATTCCCGCTCGCGTTTTCTTGGGACGAGCACCGGAAGTCCTCGAGCTCAGCCCGTTTCCTTCGCTGCAAGTGCATTTCCAGTGGTTTCTGACACCGGACGAGCGTTCGCCACTCGTTGGAAGCTTCGGCCATCTTTTGGACCGTTTTGGGTCGCACCACAGTTCTCCCTCCAACGAGCTCGCTTCCCGACCTATACCTCCGGAAAACGTGTCAGGGAGCATGCCAGGAGTGTGGGTTGAAGTCCTCGGAGCACGAGACCCGAAGATCGAAAGACTTATGACCAATACGGAGCAAAGGGAAGAAACCGTCGGGGGACCGCTTTTTACCCCAGGACGAGAAAACTGAGTCCGGGGCATTCCCGCTCGCGTTTTCTTGGGACGAGCACCGGAAGTCCTCGAGCTCAGCCCGTTTCCTTCGCTGCAAGTGCATTTTCAGTGATTTCTGACACCGGACGAGCGTTCGCCACTCGTTGGAAGCTTCGGCCATCTTTTGGACCGTTTTGGGTCGCACCACAGTTCTCCCTCCAACGAGCTCGCTTCCCGACCTATACCTCCGGAAAACGTGTCAGGGAGCATGCCAGGAGTGTGGGTTGAAGTCCTCGGAGCACGAGACCCGAAGATCGAAAGACTTATGACCAATACGGAGCAAAGGGAAGAAACCGTCGGGGGACCGCTTTTTACCCCAGGACGAGAAAACTGAGTCCGGGGCATTCCTGCTCGCGTTTTCTTGGGACGAGCACCGGAAGTCCTCGAGCTCAGCCCGTTTCCTTCGCTGCAAGTGCATTTCCAGTGGTTTCTGACACCGGACGAGCGTTCGCCACTCGTTGGAAGCTTCGGCCATCTTTTGGACCGTTTTGGGTCGCACCAAAGTTCTCCCTCCAACGAGCTCGCTTCCCGACCTATACCTCCGGAAAACGTGTCCGGGAGCATGCCAGGAGTGTGGGTTGAAGTCCTCGGAGCACGAGACCCGAAGATCGAAAGACTTATGACCAATATGGAGCAAGGGAAGAAACCGTCGGGGGACCGCTTTTTACCCCAGGACGAGAAAACTGAGTCCGGGACATTCCCGCTCGCGTTTTCTTGGGACGAGCACCGGAAGTCCTCGAGCTCAGCCCGTTTCCTTCGCTGCAAGTGCATTTCCAGTGGTTTCTGACACCGGACGAGCGTTCGCCACTCGTTGGAAGCTTCGGCCATCTTTTGGAACGTTTTGGGTCGCACCACAGTTCTCCCTCCAACGAGCTCGCTTCCCGACCTATACCTCCGG
The DNA here is from genome assembly GCF_025177605.1 of Cucumis melo. Classification (NCBI taxonomy): domain Eukaryota; kingdom Viridiplantae; phylum Streptophyta; class Magnoliopsida; order Cucurbitales; family Cucurbitaceae; genus Cucumis; species Cucumis melo. The sequence continues at coordinate 20,451,464 of NC_066863.1, read as the reverse complement.
AAAACGTGTCAGGGAGCATGCCAGGAGTGTGGGTTGAAGTCCTCGGAGCACGAGACCCGAAGATCGAAAGACTTATGACCAATACGGAGCAAAGGGAAGAAACCGTCGGGGGACCGCTTGTTACCTCAGGACGAGAAAACTGAGTCCGGGGCATTCCCGCTCGCGTTTTCTTGGGACGAGCACCGAAAGTCCTCGAGCTCAGCCCGTTTCCTTCGCTGCAAGTGCATTTCCAGTGGTTTCTGACACCGGACGAGCGTTCGCCACTCGTTGGAAGCTTCGGCCATCTTTTGGACCGTTTTGGGTCGCACCACAGTTCTCCCTCCAACGAGCTCGCTTCCCGACCTATACCTCCGGAAAACGTGTCAGGGAGCATGCCAGGAGTGTGGGTTGAAGTCCTCGGAGCACGAGACCCGAAGATCGAAAGACTTATGACCAATACGGAGCAAAGGGAAGAAACCGTCGGGGGACCGCTTTTTACCCCAGGACGAGAAAACTGAGTCCGGGGCATTCCCGCTCGCGTTTTCTTGGGACGAGCACCGGAAGTCCTCGAGCTCAGCCCGTTTCCTTCGCTGCAAGTGCATTTCCAGTGGTTTCTGACACCGGACGAGCGTTCGCCACTCGTTGGAAGCTTCGGCCATCTTTTGGACCGTTTTGGGTCGCACCACAGTTCTCCCTCCAACGAGCTCGCTTCCCGACCTATACCTCCGGAAAACGTGTCAGGGAGCATGCCAGGAGTGTGGGTTGAAGTCCTCGGAGCACGAGACCCGAAGATCGAAAGACTTATGACCAATACGGAGCAAAGGGAAGAAACCGTCGGGGGACCGCTTTTTACCCCAGGACGAGAAAACTGAGTCCGGGGCATTCCCGCTCGCGTTTTCTTGGGACGAGCACCGGAAGTCCTCGAGCTCAGCCCGTTTCCTTCGCTGCAAGTGCATTTCCAGTGGTTTCTGACACCGGACGAGCGTTCGCCACTCGTTGGAAGCTTCGGCCATCTTTTGGACCGTTTTGGGTCGCACCACAGTTCTCCCTCCAACGAGCTCGCTTCCCGACCTATACCTCCGGAAAACGTGTCAGGGAGCATGCCAGGAGTGTGGGTTGAAGTCCTCGGAGCACGAGACCCAAAGATCGAAAGACTTACGACCAATACGGAGCAAAGGGAAGAAACCGTCGGGGGACCGCTTTTTACCCCAGGACGAGAAAACTGAGTCCGGGGCATTGCCGCTCGCGTTTTCTTGGGACGAGCACCGGAAGTCCTCGAGCTCAGCCCGTTTCCTTCGCTGCAAGTGCATTTCCAGTGGTTTCTGACACCGGACGGGCGTTCGCCACTCGTTGGAAGCTTCGGCCATCTTTTGGACCGTTTTGGGTCGCACCACAGTTCTCCCTCCAACGAGCTCGCTTCCCGACCTATACCTCCGGAAAACGTGTCAGGGAGCATGCCAGGAGTGTGGGTTGAAGTCCTCGGAACACGAGACCCGAAGATCGAAAGACTTATGACCAATACGGAGCAAAGGGAAGAAACCGTCGGGGGACCGCTTTTTACCCCAGGACGAGAAAACTGAGTCCGGGGCATTCCCGCTCGCGTTTTCTTGGGACGAGCACCGGAAGTCCTCGAGCTCAGCCCGTTTCCTTCGCTGCAAGTGCATTTCCAGTGGTTTCTGACACCGGACGAGCGTTCGCCACTCGTTGGAAGCTTCGGCCATCTTTTGGACCGTTTTGGGTCGCACCACAGTTCTCCCTCCAACGAGCTCGCTTCCCGACCTATACCTCCGGAAAACGTGTCAGGGAGCATGCCAGGAGTGTGGGTTGAAGTCCTCGGAGCACGAGACCCGAAGATCGAAAGACTTATGACCAATACGGAGCAAAGGGAAGAAACCGTCGGGGGACCGCTTTTTACCCCAGGACGAGAAAACGGAGTCCGGGGCATTCCCGCTCGCGTTTTCTTGGGACGAGCACTGGAAGTCCTCGAGCTCAGCCCGTTTCCTTCGCTGCAAGTGCATTTCCAGTGGTTTCTGACACCGGACGAGCGTTCGCCACTCGTTGGAAGCTTCGGCCATCTTTTGGACCGTTTTGGGTCGCACCACAGTTCTCCCTCCAACGAGCTCGCTTCCCGACCTATACCTCCGGAAAACGTGTCAGGGAGCATGCCAGGAGTGTGGGTTGAAGTCCTCGGAGCACGAGACCCGAAGATCGAAAGACTTATGACCAATACGGAGCAAAGGGAAGAAACCGTCGGGGGACCGCTTTTTACCCCAGGACGAGAAAACTGAGTCCGGGGCATTCCCGCTCGCGTTTTCTTGGGACGAGCACCGGAAGTCCTCGAGCTCAGCCCGTTTCCTTCGCTGCAAGTGCATTTCCAGTGGTTTCTGACACCGGACGAGCGTTCGCCACTCGTTGGAAGCTTCAGCCAACTTTTGGACCGTTTTGGGTCGCACCACAGTTCTCCCTCCAACGAGCTCGCTTCCCGACCTATACCTCCGGAAAACGTGTCAGGGAGCATGCCAGGAGTGTGGGTTGAAATCCTCGGAGCACGAGACCCGAAGATCGAAAGACTTATGACCAATACGGAGCAAAGGGAAGAAACCGTCGGGGGACCGCTTTTTACCCCAGGACGAGAAAACTGAGTCCGGGGCATTCCCGCTCGCGTTTTCTTGGGACGAGCACCGGAAGTCCTCGAGCTCAGCCCGTTTCCTTCGCTGCAAGTGCATTTCCAGTGGTTTCTGACACCGGACGGGCGTTCGCCACTCGTTGGAAGCTTCGGCCATCTTTTGGACCGTTTTGGGTCGCACCACAGTTCTCCCTCCAACGAGCTCGCTTCCCGACCTATACCTCCGGAAAACGTGTCAGGGAGCATGCCAGGAGTTTGGGTTGAAGTCCTCGGAGCACGAGACCCGAAGATCGAAAGACTTATGACCAATACGGAGCAAAGGGAAGAAACCGTCGGGGGACCGCTTTTTACCCCAGGACGAGAAAACTGAGTCCGGGGCATTCCCGCTCGCGTTTTCTTGGGACGAGCACCGGAAGTCCTCGAGCTCAGCCCGTTTCCTTCGCTGCAAGTGCATTTCGAGTGGTTTCTGACACCGGACGAGCGTTCGCAACTCGTTGGAAGCTTCGGCCATCTTTTGGACCGTTTTGGGTCGCACCACAGTTCTCCCTCCAACGAGCTCGCTTCCCGACCTATACCTCCGGAAAACGTGTCAGGGAGCATGCAAGGAGTGTGGGTTGAAGTCCTCGGAGCACGAGACCCGAAGATCGAAAGACTTATGACCAATACGGAGCAAAGGGAAGAAACCGTCGGGGGACCGCTTTTTACCCCAGGACGAGAAAACTGTGTCCGGGGCATTCCCGCTCGCGTTTTCTTGGGACGAGCACCGGAAGTCCTCGAGCTCAGCCCGTTTCCTTCGCTGCAAGTGCATTTCCAGTGGTTTCTGACACCGGACGAGCGTTCGCCACTCGTTGGAAGCTTCGGCCATCTTTTGGACCGTTTTGGGTCGCACCACAGTTCTCCCTCCAACGAGCTCGCTTCCCGACCTATACCTCCGGAAAACGTGTCAGGGAGCATGCCAGGTGTGTGGGTTGAAGTCCTCGGAGCACGAGACCCGAAGATCGAAAGACTTATGACCAATACGGAGCAAAGGGAAGAAACCGTCGGGGGACCGCTTTTTACCCCAGGACGAGAAAACTGTGTCCGGGGCATTCCCGCTCGCGTTTTCTTGGGACGAGCACCGGAAGTCCTCGAGCTCAGCCCGTTTCCTTCGCTGCAAGTGCATTTCCAGTGGTTTCTGACACCGGACGAGCGTTCGCCACTCGTTGGAAGCTTCGGCCATCTTTTGGACCGTTTTGGGTCGCACCACAGTTCTCCCTCCAACGAGCTCGCTTCCCGACCTATACCTCCGGAAAACGTGTCAGGGAGCATGCCAGGTGTGTGGGTTGAAGTCCTCGGAGCACGAGACCCGAAGATCGAAAGACTTATGACCAATACGGAGCAAAGGGAAGAAACCGTCGGGGGACCGCTTTTTACCCCAGGACGAGAAAACTGAGTCCGGGGCATTCCCGCTCGCGTTTTCTTGGGACGAGCACCGGAAGTCCTCGAGCTCAGCCCGTTTCCTTCGCTGCAAGTGCATTTCGAGTGGTTTCTGACACCGGACGAGCGTTCGCCACTCGTTGGAAGCTTCGGCCATCTTTTGGACCGTTTTGGGTCGCACCACAGTTCTCCCTCCAACGAGCTCGTTTCCCGACCTATACCTCCGGAAAACGTGTCAGGGAGCATGCCAGGAGTGTGGGTTGAAGTCCTCGGAGCACGAGACCCGAAGATCGAAAGACTAATGACCAATACGGAGCAAAGGGAAGAAACCGTCGGGGGACCGCTTTTTACCCCAGGACGAGAAAACTGAGTCCGGGGCATTCCCGCTCGCGTTTTCTTGGGACGAGCACCGGAAGTCCTCGAGCTCAGCCCGTTTCCTTCGCTGCAAGTGCATTTCGAGTGGTTTCTGACACCGGACGAGCGTTCGCCACTCGTTGGAAGCTTCGGCCATCTTTTGGACCGTTTTGGGTCGCACCACAGTTCTCCCTCCAACGAGCTCGCTTCCCGACCTATACCTCCGGAAAACGTGTCAGGGAGCATGCCAGGAGTGTGGGTTGAAGTCCTCGGAGCACGAGACCCGAAGATCGAAAGACTTATGACCAATACGGAGCAAAGGGAAGAAACCGTCGGGGGACCGCTTTTTACCCCAGGACGAGAAAACTGAGTCCGGGGCATTCCCGCTCGCGTTTTCTTGGGACGAGCACCGGAAGTCCTCGAGCTCAGCCCGTTTCCTTCGCTGCAAGTGCATTTCCAGTGGTTTCTGACACCGGACGAGCGTTCGCCACTCGTTGGAAGCTTCGGCCATCTTTTGGACCGTTTTGGGTCGCACCACAGTTCTCCCTCCAACGAGCTCGCTTCCCGACCTATACCTCCGGAAAACGTGTCAGGGAGCATGCCAGGAGTGTGGGTTGAAGTCCTCGGAGCACGAGACCCGAAGATCGAAAGACTTATGACCAATACGGAGCAAAGGGAAGAAACCGTCGGGGGACCGCTTTTTACCCCAGGACGAGAAAACTGAGTCCGGGGCATTCCCGCTCTCGTTTTCTTGGGACGAGCACCGGAAGTCCTCGAGCTCAGCCCGTTTCCTTCGCTGCAAGTGCATTTCCAGTGGTTTCTGACACCGGACGAGCGTTCGCCACTCGTTGGAAGCTTCGGCCATCTTTTGGACCGTTTTGGGTCGCACCACAGTTCTCCCTCCAACGAGCTCCCTTCCCGACCTATACCTCCGGAAAACGTGTCAGGGAGCATGCCAGGAGTGTGGGTTGAAGTCCTCGGAGCACGAGACCCGAAGATCGAAAGACTTATGACCAATACGGAGCAAAGGGAAGAAACCGTCGGGGGACCGCTTTTTACCCCAGGAAGAGAAAACTGAGTCCGGGGCATTCCCGCTCGCGTTTTCTTGGGACGAGCACCGGAAGTCCTCGAGCTCAGCCCGTTTCCTTCGCTGCAAGTGCATTTCCAGTGGTTTCTGACACCGGACGAGCGTTCGCCACTCGTTGGAAGCTTCGGCCATCTTTTGGACCGTTTTGGGTTGCACCACAGTTCTCCCTCCAACGAGCTCGCTTCCCGACCTATACCTCCGGAAAACGTGTCAGGGAGCATGCCAGGAGTGTGGGTTGAAGTCCTCGGAGCACGAGACCCGAAGATCGAAAGACTTATGACCAATACGGAGCAAAGGGAAGAAACCGTCGGGGGACCGCTTTTTACCCCAGGACGAGAAAACTGAGTCCGGGGCATTCCCGCTCGCGTTTTCTTGGGACGAGCACCGGAAGTCCTCGAGCTCAGCCCGTTTCCTTCGCTGCAAGTGCATTTCCAGTGGTTTCTGACACCGGACGAGCGTTCGCCACTCGTTGGAAGCTTCGGCCATCTTTTGGACCGTTTTGGGTCGCACCACAGTTCTCCCTCCAACGAGCTCGCTTCCCGACCTATACCTCCGGAAAACGTGTCAGGGAGCATGCCAGGAGTGTGGGTTGAAGTCCTCGGAGCACGAGACCCGAAGATCGAAAGACTTATGACCAATACGGAGCAAAGGGAAGAAACCGTCGGGGGACCGCTTTTTACCCCAGGAAGAGAAAACTGAGTCCGGGGCATTCCCGCTCGCGTTTTCTTGGGACGAGCACCGGAAGTCCTCGAGCTCAGCCCGTTTCCTTCGCTGCAAGTGCATTTCCAGTGGTTTCTGACACCGGACGAGCGTTCGCCACTCGTTGGAAGCTTCGGCCATCTTTTGGACCGTTTTGGGTCGCACCACAGTTCTCCCTCCAACGAGCTCGCTTCCCGACCTATACCTCCGGAAAACGTGTCAGGGAGCATGCCAGGAGTGTGGGTTGAAGTCCTCGGAGCACGAGACCCGAAGATCGAAAGACTTATGACCAATACGGAGCAAAGGGAAGAAACCGTCGGGGGACCGCTTTTTACCCCAGGAAGAGAAAACTGAGTCCGGGGCATTCCCGCTCGCGTTTTCTTGGGACGAGCACCGGAAGTCCTCGAGCTCAGCCCGTTTCCTTCGCTGCAAGTGCATTTCCAGTGGTTTCTGACACCGGACGAGCGTTCGCCACTCGTTGGAAGCTTCGGCCATCTTTTGGACCGTTTTGGGTCGCACCACAGTTCTCCCTCCAACGAGCTCGCTTCCCGACCTATACCTCCGGAAAACGTGTCAGGGAGCATGCCAGGAGTGTGGGTTGAAGTCCTCGGAGCACGAGACCCGAAGATCGAAAGACTTATGACCAATACGGAGCAAAGGGAAGAAACCGTCGGGGGACCGCTTTTTACCCCAGGAAGAGAAAACTGAGTCCGGGGCATTCCCGCTCGCGTTTTCTTGGGACGAGCACCGGAAGTCCTCGAGCTCAGCCCGTTTCCTTCGCTGCAAGTGCATTTCCAGTGGTTTCTGACACCGGACGAGCGTTCGCCACTCGTTGGAAGCTTCGGCCATCTTTTGGACCGTTTTGGGTTGCACCACAGTTCTCCCTCCAACGAGCTCGCTTCCCGACCTATACCTCCGAAAAACGTGTCAGGGAGCATGCCAGGAGTGTGGGTTGAAGTCCTCGGAGCACGAGACCCGAAGATCGAAAGACTTATGACCAATACGGAGCAAAGGGAAGAAACCGTCGGGGGACCGCTTTTTACCCCAGGACGAGAAAACTGAGTCCGGGGCATTCCCGCTCGCGTTTTCTTGGGACGAGCACCGAAAGTCCTCGAGCTCAGCCCGTTTCCTTCGCTGCAAGTGCATTTCCAGTGGTTTCTGACACCGGACGAGCGTTCGCCACTCGTTGGAAGCTTCGGCCATCTTTTGGACCGTTTTGGGTCGCACCACAGTTCTCCCTCCAACGAGCTCGCTTCCCGACCTATACCTCCGGAAAACGTGTCAGGGAGCATGCCAGGAGTGTGGATTGAAGTCCTCGGAGCACGAGACCCGAAGATCGAAAGACTTATGACCAATACGGAGCAAAGGGAAGAAACCGTCGGGGGACCGCTTTTTACCCCAGGACGAGAAAACTGAGTCCGGGGCATTCCCGCTCGCGTTTTCTTGGGACGAGCACCGGAAGTCCTCGAGCTCAGCCCGTTTCCTTCGCTGCAAGTGCATTTCCAGTGGTTTCTGACACCGGACGAGCGTTCGCCACTCGTTGGAAGCTTCGGCCATCTTTTGGACCGTTTTGGGTCGCACCACAGTTCTCCCTCCAACGAGCTCGCTTCCCGACCTATACCTCCGGAAAACGTGTCAGGGAGCATGCCAGGAGTGTGGGTTGAAGTCCTCGGAGCACGAGACCCAAAGATCGAAAGACTTATGACCAATACGGAGCAAAGGGAAGAAACCGTCGGGGGACCGCTTTTTACCCCAGGACGAGAAAACTGAGTCCGGGGCATTCCCGCTCGCGTTTTCTTGGGACGAGCACCGGAAGTCCTCGAGCTCAGCCCGTTTCCTTCGCTGCAAGTGCATTTCGAGTGGTTTCTGACACCGGACGAGCGTTCGCCACTCGTTGGAAGCTTCGGCCATCTTTTGGACCGTTTTGGGTCGCACCACAGTCTCCCTCCAACGAGCTCGCTTCCCGACCTATACCTCCGGAAAACGTGTCAGGGAGCATGCCAGGAGTGTGGGTTGAAGTCCTCGGAGCACGAGACCCGAAGATCGAAAGACTTATGACCAATACGGAGCAAAGGGAAGAAACCGTCGGGGGACCGCTTTTTACCCCAGGACGAGAAAACTGTGTCCGGGGCATTCCCGCTCGCGTTTTCTTGGGACGAGCATCGGAAGTCCTCGAGCTCAGCCCGTTTCCTTCGCTGCAAGTGCATTTCGAGTGGTTTCTGACACCGGACGAGCGTTCGCCACTCGTTGGAAGCTTCGGCCATCTTTTGGACCGTTTTGGGTCGCACCACAGTTCTCCCTCCAACGAGCTCGCTTCCCGACCTATACCTCCGGAAAACGTGTCAGGGAGCATGCCAGGAGTGTGGGTTGAAGTCCTCGGAGCACGAGACCCGAAGATCGAAAGACTTATGACCAATACGGAGCAAAGGGAAGAAACCGTCGGGGGACCGCTTTTTACCCCAGGACGAGAAAACTGAGTCCGGGGCATTCCCGCTCGCGTTTTCTTGGGACGAGCACCGGATTCCTCTAGCTCAGCCCCTTTCCTTCGCTGCAAGTGCATTTCCAGTGGTTTCTGACACCGGACGAGCGTTCGCCACTCGTTGGAAGCTTCGGCCATCTTTTGGACCGTTTTGGGTCGCACCACAGTTCTCCCTCCAACGAGCTCGCTTCCCGACCTATACCTCCGGAAAACGTGTCAGGGAGCATGCCAGGAGTGTGGGTTGAAGTCCTCGGAGCACGAGACCCGAAGATCGAAAGACTTATGACCAATACGGAGCAAAGGGAAGAAACCGTCGGGGGACCGCTTTTTACCCCAGGACGAGAAAACTGAGTCCGGGGCATTCCCGCTCGCGTTTTCTTGGGACGACCACCGGAAGTCCTCGAGCTCAGCCCGTTTCCTTCGCTGCAAGTGCATTTCCAGTGGTTTCTGACACCGGACGAGCGTTCGCCACTCGTTGGAAGCTTCGGCCATCTTTTGGACCGTTTTGGGTCGCACCACAGTTCTCCCTCCAACGAGCTCGCTTCCTGACCTATACCTCCGGAAAACGTGTCAGGGAGCATGCCAGGAGTGTGGGTTGAAGTCCTCATAGCACGAGACCCGAAGATCGAAAGACTTATGACCAATACGGAGCAAAGGGAAGAAACCGTCGGGGGACCGCTTTTTACCCCAGGACGAGAAAACTGAGTCCGGGGCATTCCCGCTCGCGTTTTCTTGGGACGAGCACCGGATTCCTCGAGCTCAGCCCCTTTCCTTCGCTGCAAGTGCATTTCCAGTGGTTTCTGACACCGGACGAGCGTTCGCCACTCGTTGGAAGCTTCGGCCATCTTGTGGACCGTTTTGGGTCGCACCACAGTTCTCCCTCCAACGAGCTCGCTTCCCGACCTATACCTCCGGAAAACGTGTCAGGGAGCATGCCAGGAGTGTGGGTTGAAGTCCTCGGAGCACGAGACCCGAAGATCGAAAGACTTATGACCAATTCGGAGCAAATGGAAGAAACCGTCGGGGGACCGCTTTTTACCCCAGGACGAGAAAACTGAGTCCGGGGCATTCCCGCTCGCGTTTTCTTGGGACGAGCACCGGAAGTCCTCGAGCTCAGCCCGTTTCCTTCGCTGCAAGTGCATTTCCAGTGGTTTCTGACACCGGACGAGCGTTCGCCACTCGTTGGAAGCTTCGGCCATCTTTTGGACCGTTTTGGGTCGCACCACAGTTCTCCCTCCAACGAGCTCGCTTCCCGACCTATACCTCCGGAAAACGTGTCAGGGAGCATGCCAGGAGTGTGGGTTGAAGTCCTCGGAGCACGAGACCCGAAGATCGAAAGACTTATGACCAATACGGAGCAAAGGGAAGAAACCGTCGGGGGACCGCTTTTTACCCCAGGACGAGAAAACTGAGTCCGGGGCATTCCCGCTCGCGTTTTCTTGGGACGAGCACCGGAAGTCCTCGAGCTCAGCCCGTTTCCTTCGCTGCAAGTGCATTTCCAGTGGTTTCTGACACCGGACGAGCGTTCGCCACTCGTTGGAAGCTTCGGCCATCTTTTGGACCGTTTTGGGTCGCACCAAAGTTCTCCCTCCAACGAGCTCGCTTCCCGACCTATACCTCCGGAAAACGTGTTAGGGAGCATGCCAGGAGTGTGGGTTGAAGTCCTCGGAGCACGAGACCCGAAGATCGAAAGACTTATGACCAATACGGAGCAAAGGGAAGAAACCGTCGGGGGACCGCTTTTTACCCCAGGACGAGAAAACTGAGTCCGGGGCATTCCCGCTCGCATTTTCTTGGGACGAGCACCGGAAGTCCTCGAGCTCAGCCCGTTTCCTTCGCTGCAAGTGCATTTCCAGTGGTTTCTGACACCGGACGAGCGTTCGCCACTCGTTGGAAGCTTCGGCCATCTTTTGGACCGTTTTGGGTCGCACCACAGTTCTCCCTCCAACGAGCTCGCTTCCCGACCTATACCTCCGGAAAACGTGTCAGGGAGCATGCCAGGTGTGTGGGTTGAAGTCCTCGGAGCACGAGACCCGAAGATCGAAAGACTTATGACCAATACGGAGCAAAGGGAAGAAACCGTCGGGGGACCGCTTTTTACCCCAGGACGAGAAAACTGAGTCCGGGGCATTCCCGCTCGCGTTTTCTTGGGACGAGCACCGGAAGTCCTCGAGCTCAGCCCGTTTCCTTCGCTGCAAGTGCATTTCGAGTGGTTTCTGACACCGGACGAGCGTTCGCCACTCGTTGGAAGCTTCGGCCATCTTTTGGACCGTTTTGGGTCGCACCACAGTTCTCCCTCCAACGAGCTCGCTTCCCGACCTATACCTCCGGAAAACGTGTCAGGGAGCATGCCAGGAGTGTGGGTTGAAGTCCTCGGAGCACGAGACCCGAAGATCGAAAGACTTATGACCAATACGGAGCAAAGGGAAGAAACCGTCGGGGGACCGCTTTTTACCCCAGGACGAGAAAACTGAGTCCGGGGCATTCCCGCTCGCGTTTTCTTGGGACGAGCACCGGAAGTCCTCGAACTCAGCCCGTTTCCTTCGCTGCAAGTGCATTTCCAGTGGTTTCTGACACCGGACGAGCGTTCGCCACTCGTTGGAAGCTTCGGCCATCTTTTGGACCGTTTTGGGTCGCACCACAGTTCTCCCTCCAACGAGCTCGCTTCCCGACCTATACCTCCGGAAAACGTGTCAGGGAGCATGCCAGGAGTGTGGGTTGAAGTCCTCGGAGCACGAGACCCGAAGATCGAAAGACTTATGACCAATACGGAGCAAAGGGAAGAAACCGTCGGGGGACCGCTTTTTACCCCAGGACGAGAAAACTGAGTCCGGGGCATTCCCGCTCGCGTTTTCTTGGGACGAGCACCGGAAGTCCTCGAGCTCAGCCCGTTTCCTTCGCTGCAAGTGCATTTCCAGTGGTTTCTGACACCGGACGAGCGTTCGCCACTCGTTGGAAGCTTCGGCCATCTTTTGGACCGTTTTGGGTCGCACCACAGTTCTCCCTCCAACGAGCTCGCTTCCCGACCTATACCTCCGGAAAACGTGTCAGGGAGCATGCCAGGAGTGTGGGTTGAAGTCCTCGGAGCACGAGACCCGAAGATCGAAAGACTTATGACCAATACGGAGCAAAGGGAAGAAACCGTCGGGGGACCGCTTTTTACCCCAGGACGAGAAAACTGAGTCCGGGGCATTCCCGCTCGCGTTTTCTTGGGACGAGCACCGGAAGTCCTCGAGCTCAGCCCGTTTCCTTCGCTGCAAGTGCATTTCCAGTGGTTTCTGACACCGGACGAGCGTTCGCCACTCGTTGGAAGCTTCGGCCATCTTTTGGACCGTTTTGGGTCGCACCACAGTTCTCCCTCCAACGAGCTCGCTTCCCGACCTATACCTCCGGAAAACGTGTCAGGGAGCATGCCAGGAGTGTGGGTTGAAGTCCTCGGAGCACGAGACCCGAAGATCGAAAGACTTATGACCAATACGGAGCAAAGGGAAGAAACCGTCGGGGGACCGCTTTTTACCCCAGGACGAGAAAACTGAGTCCGGGGCATTCCCGCTCGCGTTTTCTTGGGACGAGCACCGGAAGTCCTCGAGCTCAGCCCGTTTCCTTCGCTGCAAGTGCATTTCCAGTGGTTTCTGACACCGGACGAGCGTTCGCCACTCGTTGGAAGCTTCGGCCATCTTTTGGACCGTTTTGGGTCGCACCACAGTTCTCCCTCCAACGAGCTCGCTTCCCGACCTATACCTCCGGAAAACGTGTCAGGGAGCATGCCAGGAGTGTGGGTTGAAGTCCTCGGAGCACGAGACCCGAAGATCGAAAGACTTATGACCAATACGGAGCAAAGGGAAGAAACCGTCGGGGGACCGCTTTTTACCCCAGGAAGAGAAAACTGAGTCCGGGGCATTCCCGCTCGCGTTTTCTTGGGACGAGCACCGGAAGTCCTCGAGCTCAGCCCGTTTCCTTCGCTGCAAGTGCATTTCCAGTGGTTTCTGACCTCGGACGAGCGTTCGCCACTCGTTGGAAGCTTCGGCCATCTTTTGGACCGTTTTGGGTCGCACCACAGTTCTCCCTCCAACGAGCTCGCTTCCCGACCTATACCTCCGGAAAACATGTCAGGGAGCATGCCAGGAGTGTGGGTTGAAGTCCTCGGAGCACGAGACCCGAAGATCGAAAGACTTATGACCAATACGGAGCAAAGGGAAGAAACCGTCGGGGGACCGCTTTTTACCCCAGGACGAGAAAACTGAGTCCGGGGCATTCCCGCTCGCGTTTTCTTGGGACGAGCACCGAAAGTCCTCGAGCTCAGCCCGTTTCCTTCGCTGCAAGTGCATTTCCAGTGGTTTCTGACACCGGACGAGCGTTCGCCACTCGTTGGAAGCTTCGGCCATCTTTTGGACCGTTTTGGGTCGCACCACAGTTCTCCCTCCAACGAGCTCGCTTCCCGACCTATACCTTCGGAAAACGTGTCAGGGAGCATGCCAGGAGTGTGGATTGAAGTCCTCGGAGCACGAGACCCGAAGATCGAAAGACTTATGACCAATACGGAGCAAAGGGAAGAAACCGTCGGGGGACCGCTTTTTACCCCAGGACGAGAAAACTGTGTCCGGGGCATTCCCGCTCGCGTTTTCTTGGGACGAGCACCAGAAGTCCTCGAGCTCAGCCCGTTTCCTTCGCTGCAAGTGCATTTCCAGTGGTTTCTGACACCGGACGAGCGTTCGCCACTCGTTGGAAGCTTCGGCCATCTTTTGGACCGTTTTGGGTCGCACCACAGTTCTCCCTCCAACGAGCTCGCTTCCCGACCTATACCTCCGGAAAACGTGTCAGGGAGCATGCCAGGAGTGTGGGTTGAAGTCCTCGGAGCACGAGACCCGAAGATCGAAAGACTTATGACCAATACGGAGCAAAGGGAAGAAACCGTCGGGGGACCGCTTTTTACCCCAGGACGAGAAAACTGAGTCCGGGGCATTCCCGCTCGCGTTTTCTTGGGACGAGCACCGGAAGTCCTCGAGCTCAGCCCGTTTCCTTCGCTGCAAGTGCATTTCCAGTGGTTTCTGACACCGGACGAGCGTTCGCCACTCGTTGGAAGCTTCGGCCATCTTTTGGACCGTTTTGGGTCGCACCACAGTTCTCCCTCCAACGAGCTCGCTTCCCGACCTATACCTCCGGAAAACGTGTCAGGGAGCATGCCAGGAGTGTGGGTTGAAGTCCTCGGAGCACGAGACCCGAAGATCGAAAGACTTATGACCAATACGGAGCAAAGGGAAGAAACCGTCGGGGGACCGCTTTTTACCCCAGGACGAGAAAACTGAGTCCGGGGCATTCCCGCTCGCGTTTTCTTGGGACGAGCACCGGATTCCTCGAGCTCAGCCCCTTTCCTTCGCTGCAAGTGCATTTCCAGTGGTTTCTGACACCGGACGAGCGTTCGCCACTCGTTGGAAGCTTCGGCCATCTTTTGGACCGTTTTGGGTCGCACCACAGTTCTCCCTCCAACGAGCTCGCTTCCCGACCTATACCTCCGGAAAACGTGTCAGGGAGCATGCCAGGAGTGTGGGTTGAAGTCCTCGGAGCACGAGACCCGAAGATCGAAAGACTTATGACCAATACGGAGCAAAGGGAAGAAACCGTCGGGGGACCGCTTTTTACCCCAGGACGAGAAAACTGAGTCCGGGGCATTCCCGCTCGCGTTTTCTTGGGACGAGCACCGGAAGTCCTCGAGCTCAGCCCGTTTCCTTCGCTGCAAGTGCATTTCCAGTGGTTTCTGACACCGGACGAGCGTTCGCCACTCGTTGGAAGCTTCGGCCATCTTTTGGACCGTTTTGGGTCGCACCACAGTTCTCCCTCCAACGAGCTCGCTTCCCGACCTATACCTCCGGAAAACGTGTCAGGGAGCATGCCAGGAGTGTGGGTTGAAGTCCTCGGAGCACGAGACCCGAAGATCGAAAGACTTCTGACCAATACGGAGCAAAGGGAAGAAACCGTCGGGGGACCGCTTTTTACCCCAGGACGAGAAAACTGAGTCCGGGGCATTCCCGCTCGCGTTTTCTTGGGACGAGCACCGGAAGTCCTCGAGCTCAGCCCGTTTCCTTCGCTGCAAGTGCATTTCCAGTGGTTTCTGACACCGGACGAGCGATCGCCACTCGTTGGAAGCTTCGGCCATCTTTTGGACCGTTTTGGGTCGCACCACAGTTCTCCCTCCAACGAGCTCGCTTCCCGACCTATACCTCCGGAAAACGAGTCAGGGAGCATGCCAGGAGTGTGGGTTGAAGTCCTCGGAGCACGAGACCTGAAGATCGAAAGACTTATGACCAATACGGAGCAAAGGGAAGAAACCGTCGGGGGACCGCTTTTTACCCCAGGACGAGAAAACTGAGTCCGGGGCATTCCCGCTCGCGTTTTCTTGGGACGAGCACAGGAAGTCCTCGAGCTCAGCCCGTTTCCTTCGCTGCAAGTGCATTTCCAGTGGTTTCTGACACCGGACGAGCGTTCGCCACTCGTTGGAAGCTTCGGCCATCTTTTGGACCGTTTTGGGTCGCACCACAGTTCTCCCTCCAACGAGCTCGCTTCCCGACCTATACCTCCGGAAAACGTGTCAGGGAGCATGCCAGGAGTGTGGGTTGAAGTCCTCGGAGCACGAGACCCGAAGATCGAAAGACTTATGACCAATACGGAGCAAAGGGAAGAAACTGTCGGGGGACCGCTTTTTACCCCAGGACGAGAAAACTGAGTCCGGGGCATTCCCGCTCGCGTTTTCTTGGGACGAGCACCGGAAGTCCTCGAGCTCAGCCCGTTTCCTTCGCTGCAAGTGCATTTCCAGTGGTTTCTGACACCGGACGAGCGTTCGCCACTCGTTGGAAGGTTCGGCCATCTTTTGGACCGTTTTGGGTCGCACCAAAGTTCTCCCTCCAACGAGCTCGCTTCCCGACCTATACCTCCGGAAAACGTGTCAGGGAGCATGCCAGGAGTGTGGGTTGAAGTCCTCGGAGCACGAGACCCGAAGATCGAAAGACTTATGACCAATACGGAGCAAAGGGAAGAAACCGTCGGGGGACCGCTTTTTACCCCAGGACGAGAAAACTGAGTCCGGGGCATTCCCGCTCGCGTTTTCTTGGGACGAGCACCGGAAGTCCTCGAGCTCAGCCCGTTTCCTTCGCTGCAAGTGCATTTCCAGTGGTTTCTGACACCGGACGAGCGTTCGCCACTCGTTGGAAGCTTCGGCCATCTTTTGGACCGTTTTGGGTCGCACCACAGTTCTCCCTCCAACGAGCTCGCTTCCCGACCTATACCTCCGGAAAACGTGTCAGGGAGCATGCCAGGAGTGTGGGTTGAAGTCCTCGGAGCACGAGACCCGAAGATCGAAAGACTTATGACCAATACGGAGCAAAGGGAAGAAACCGTCGGGGGACCGCTTTTTACCCCAGGACGAGAAAACTGAGTCCGGGGCATTCCCGCTCGCGTTTTCTTGGGACGAGCACCGGAAGTCCTCGAGCTCAGCCCGTTTCCTTCGCTGCAAGTGCATTTCCAGTGGTTTCTGACACCGGACGAGCGTTCGCCACTCGTTGGAAGCTTCGGCCATCTTTTGGACCGTTTTGGGTCGCACCACAGTTCTCCCTCCAACGAGCTCGCTTCCCGACCTATACCTCCGGAAAACGTGTCAGGGAGCATGCCAGGAGTGTGGGTTGAAGTCCTCGGAGCACGAGACCCGAAGATCGAAAGACTTATGACCAATACGGAGCAAAGGGAAGAAACCGTCGGGGGACCGCTTTTTACCCCAGGAAGAGAAAACTGAGTCCGGGGCATTCCCGCTCGCGTTTTCTTGGGACGAGCACTGGAAGTCCTCGAGCTCAGCCCGTTTCCTTCGCTGCAAGTGCATTTCCAGTGGTTTCTGACACCGGACGAGCGTTCGCCACTCGTTGGAAGCTTCGGCCATCTTTTGGACCGTTTTGGGTCGCACCACAGTTCTCCCTCCAACGAGCTCGCTTCCCGACCTATACCTCCGGAAAACGTGTCAGGGAGCATGCCAGGAGTGTGGATTGAAGTCCTCGGAGCACGAGACCCGAAGATCGAAAGACTTATGACCAATACGGAGCAAAGGGAAGAAACCGTCGGGGGACCGCTTTTTACCCCAGGACGAGAAAACTGAGTCCGGGGCATTCCCGCTCGCGTTTTCTTGGGACGAGCACCGGAAGTCCTCGAGCTCAGCTCGTTTCCTTCGCTGCAAGTGCATTTCCAGTGGTTTCTGACACCGGACGAGCGTTCGCCACTCGTTGGAAGCTTCGGCCATCTTTTGGACCGTTTTGGGTCGCACCACAGTTCTCCCTCCAACGAGCTCGCTTCCCGATCTATACCTCCGGAAAACGTGTCAGGGAGCATGCCAGGAGTGTGGGTTGAAGTCCTCGGAGCACGAGACCCGAAGATCGAAAGACTTATGACCAATACGGAGCAAAGGGAAGAAACCGTCGGGGGACCGCTTTTTACCCCAGGACGAGAAATTTGTGTCCGGGGCATTCCCGCTCGCGTTTTCTTGGGACGAGCACCGGAAGTCCTCGAGCTCAGCCCGTTTCCTTCGCTGCAAGTGCATTTCCAGTGGTTTCTGACACCGGACGAGCGTTCGCCACTCGTTGGAAGCTTCGGCCATCTTTTGGACCGTTTTGGGTCGCACCACAGTTCTCCCTCCAACGAGCTCGCTTCCCGACCTATACCTCCGGAAAACGTGTCAGGGAGCATGCCAGGTGTGTGGGTTGAAGTCCTCGGAGCACGAGACCCGAAGATCGAAAGACTTATGACCAATACGGAGCAAAGGGAAGAAACCGTCGGGGGACCGCTTTTTACCCCAGGACGAGAAAACTGAGTCCGGGGCATTCCCGCTCGCGTTTTCTTGGGACGAGCACCGGAAGTCCTCGAGCTCAGCCCGTTTCCTTCGCTGCAAGTGCATTTCGAGTGGTTTCTGACACCGGACGAGCGTTCGCCACTCGTTGGAAGCTTCGGCCATCTTTTGGACCGTTTTGGGTCGCACCACAGTTCTCCCTCCAACGAGCTCGCTTCCCGACCTATACCTCCGGGAAACGTTTCAGGGAGCATGCCAGGAGTGTGTGTTGAAGTCCTCGGAGCACGAGACCCGAAGATCGAAAGACTTATGACCAATACGGAGCAAAGGGAAGAAACCGTCGGGGGACCGCTTTTTACCCCAGGACGAGAAAACTGAGTCCGGGGCATTCCCGCTCGCGTTTTCTTGGGACGAGCACCGGAAGTCCTCGAGCTCAGCCCGTTTCCTTCGCTGCAAGTGCATTTCCAGTGGTTTCTGACACCGGACGAGCGTTCGCCACTCGTTGGAAGCTTCGGCCATCTTTTGGACCGTTTTGGGTCGCACCACAGTTCTCCCTCCAACGAGCTCGCTTCCCGACCTATACCTCCGGAAAACGCGTCAGGGAGCATGCCAGGAGTGTGGGTTGAAGTCCTCGGAGCACGAGACCCGAAGATCGAAAGACTTATGACCAATACGGAGCAAAGGGAAGAAACCGTCGGGGGGACCGCGTTTTACCCCAGGACGAGAAAACTGAGTCCGGGGCATTCCCGCTCGCGTTTTCTTGGGACGAGCACCGGAAGTCCTCGAGCTCAGCCCGTTTCCTTCGCTGCAAGTGCATTTCCAGTGGTTTCTGACACCGGACGAGCGTTCGCCACTCGTTGGAAGCTTCGGCCATCTTTTGGACCGTTTTGGGTCGCACCACAGTTCTCCCTCCAACGAGCTCGCTTCCCGACCTATACCTCCGGAAAACTTGTCAGGGAGCATGCCAGGAGTGTGGGTTGAAGTCCTCGGAGCACGAGACCCGAAGATCGAAAGACTTATGACCAATACGGAGCAAAGGGAAGAAACCGTCGGGGGACCGCTTTTTACCCCAGGAAGAGAAAACTGAGTCCGGGGCATTCCCGCTCGCGTTTTCTTGGGACGAGCACAGGAAGTCCTCGAGCTCAGCCCGTTTCCTTCGCTGCAAGTGCATTTCCAGTTGTTTCTGACACCGGACGAGCGTTCGCCACTCGTTGGAAGCTTCGGCCATCTTTTGGACCGTTTTGGGTCGCACCACAGTTCTCCCTCCAACGAGCTCGCTTCCCGACCTATACCTCCGGAAAACGTGTCAGGGAGCATGCCAGGAGTGTGGGTTGAAGTCCTCGGAGCACGAGACCCGAAGATCGAAAGACTTATGACCAATACGGAGCAAAGGGAAGAAACCGTCGGGGGACCGCTTTTTACCCCAGGACGAGAAAACTGAGTCCGGGGCATTCCCGCTCGCGTTTTCTTGGGACGAGCACCGGAAGTCCTCGAGCTCAGCCCGTTTCCTTCGCTGCAAGTGCATTTCCAGTGGTTTCTGACACCGGACGAGCGTTCGCCACTCGTTGGAAGCTTCGGCCATCTTTTGGACCGTTTTGGGTCGCACCACAGTTCTCCTTCCAACGAGCTCGCTTCCCGACCTATACCTCCGGAAAACGTGTCAGGGAGCATGCCAGGAGTGTGGGTTGAAGTCCTCGGAGCACGAGACCCGAAGATCGAAAGACTTATGACCAATACGGAGCAAAGGGAAGAAACCGTCGGGGGACCGCTTTTTACCCCAGGAAGAGAAAACTGAGTCCGGGGCATTCCCGCCAGCGTTTTCTTGGGACGAGCACAGGAAGTCCTCGAGCTCAGCCCGTTTCCTTCGCTGCAAGTGCATTTCCAGTTGTTTCTGACACCGGACGAGCGTTCGCCACTCGTTGGAAGCTTCGGCCATCTTTTGGACCGTTTTGGGTCGCACCACAGTTCTCCCTCCAACGAGCTCGCTTCCCGACCTATACCTCCGGAAAACGTGTCAGGGAGCATGCCAGGAGTGTGGGTTGAAGTCCTCGGAGCACGAGACCCGAAGATCGAAAGACTTATGACCAATACGGAGCAAAGGGAAGAAACCGTCGGGGGACCGCTTTTTACCCCAGGACGAGAAAACTGAGTCCGGGGCATTCCCGCTCGCGTTTTCTTGGGACGAGCACCGGAAGTCCTCGAGCTCAGCCCGTTTCCTTCGCTGCAAGTGCATTTCCAGTGGTTTCTGACACCGGACGAGCGTTCGCCACTCGTTGGAAGCTTCGGCCATCTTTTGGACCGTTTTGGGTCGCACCACAGTTCTCCCTCCAACGAGCTCGCTTCCCGACCTATACCTCCGGAAAACGTGTCAGGGAGCATGCCAGGAGTGTGGGTTGAAGTCCTCGGAGCACGAGACCCGAAGATCGAAAGACTTATGACCAATACGGAGCAAAGGGAAGAAACCGTCGGGGGACCGCTTTTTACCCCAGGAAGAGAAAACTGAGTCCGGGGCATTCCCGCTCGCGTTTTCTTGGGACGAGCACCGGAAGTCCTCGAGCTCAGCCCGTTTCCTTCGCTGCAAGTGCATTTCCAGTGGTTTCTGACACCGGACGAGCGTTCGCCACTCGTTGGAAGCTTCGGCCATCTTTTGGACCGTTTTGGGTCGCACCACAGTTCTCCCTCCAACGAGCTCGCTTCCCGACCTATACCTCCGGAAAACGTGTCAGGGAGCATGCCAGGAGTGTGGGTTGAAGTCCTCGGAGCACGAGACCCGAAGATCGAAAGACTTATGACCAATACGGAGCAAAGGGAAGAAACCGTCGGGGGACCGCTTTTTACCCCAGGAAGAGAAAACTGAGTCCGGGGCATTCCCGCTCGCGTTTTCTTGGGACGAGCACCGGAAGTCCTCGAGCTCAGCCCGTTTCCTTCGCTGCAAGTGCATTTCCAGTGGTTTCTGACACCGGACGAGCGTTCGCCACTCGTTGGAAGCTTCGGCCATCTTTTGGACCGTTTTGGGTCGCACCACAGTTCTCCCTCCAACGAGCTCGCTTCCCGACCTATACCTCCGGAAAACGTGTCAGGGAGCATGCCAGGAGTGTGGGTTGAGGTCCTCGGAGCACGAGACCCGAAGATCGAAAGACTTATGACCAATACGGAGCAAAGGGAAGAAACCGTCGGGGGACCGCTTTTTACCCCAGGACGAGAAAACTGAGTCCGGGGCATTCCCGCTCGCGTTTTCTTGGGACGAGCACCGGAAGTCCTCGAGCTCAGCCCGTTTCCTTCACTGCAAGTGCATTTCCAGTGGTTTCTGACACCGGACGAGCGTTCGCCACTCGTTGGAAGCTTCGGCCATCTTTTGGACCGTTTTGGGTCGCACCAAAGTTCTCCCTCCAACGAGCTCGCTTCCCGACCTATACCTCCGGAAAACGTGTCAGGGAGCATGCCAGGAGTGTGGGTTGAAGTCCTCGGAGCACGAGACCCGAAGATCGAAAGACTTATGACCAATACGGAGCAAAGGGAAGAAACCGTCGGGGGACCGCTTTTTACCCCAGGACGAGAAAACTGAGTCCGGGGCATTCCCGCTCGCGTTTTCTTGGGACGAGCACCGGAAGTCCTCGAGCTCAGCCCGTTTCCTTCGCTGCAAGTGCATTTCCAGTGGTTTCTGACACCGGACGAGCGTTCGCCACTCGTTGGAAGCTTCGGCCATCTTTTGGACCGTTTTGGGTCGCACCACAGTTCTCCCTCCAACGAGCTCGCTTCCCGACCTATACCTCCGGAAAACGTGTCAGGGAGCATGCCAGGAGTGTGGGTTGAAGTCCTCGGAGCACGAGACCCGAAGATCGAAAGACTTATGACCAATACGGAGCAAAGGGAAGAAACCGTCGGGGGACCGCTTTTTACCCCAGGACGAGAAAACTGAGTCCGGGGCATTCCCGCTCGCGTTTTCTTGGGACGAGCACCGGAAGTCCTCGAGCTCAGCCCGTTTCCTTCGCTGCAAGTGCATTTCCAGTGGTTTCTGACACCGGACGAGCGTTCGCCACTCGTTGGAAGCTTCGGCCATCTTTTGGACCGTTTTGGGTCGCACCACAGTTCTCCCTCCAACGAGCTCGCTTCCCGACCTATACCTCCGGAAAACGTGTCAGGGAGCATGCCAGGAGTGTGGGTTGAAGTCCTCGGAGCACGAGACCCGAAGATCGAAAGACTTATGACCAATACGGAGCAAAGGGAAGAAACCGTCGGGGGACCGCTTTTTACCCCAGGAAGAGAAAACTGAGTCCGGGGCATTCCCGCTCGCGTTTTCTTGGGACGAGCACTGGAAGTCCTCGAGCTCAGCCCGTTTCCTTCGCTGCAAGTGCATTTCCAGTGGTTTCTGACACCGGACGAGCGTTCGCCACTCGTTGGAAGCTTCGGCCATCTTTTGGACCGTTTTGGGTCGCACCACAGTTCTCCCTCCAACGAGCTCGCTTCCCGACCTATACCTCCGGAAAACGTGTCAGGGAGCATGCCAGGAGTGTGGATTGAAGTCCTCGGAGCACGAGACCCGAAGATCGAAAGACTTATGACCAATACGGAGCAAAGGGAAGAAACCGTCGGGGGACCGCTTTTTACCCCAGGACGAGAAAACTGAGTCCGGGGCATTCCCGCTCGCGTTTTCTTGGGACGAGCACCGGAAGTCCTCGAGCTCAGCTCGTTTCCTTCGCTGCAAGTGCATTTCCAGTGGTTTCTGACACCGGACGAGCGTTCGCCACTCGTTGGAAGCTTCGGCCATCTTTTGGACCGTTTTGGGTCGCACCACAGTTCTCCCTCCAACGAGCTCGCTTCCCGATCTATACCTCCGGAAAACGTGTCAGGGAGCATGCCAGGAGTGTGGGTTGAAGTCCTCGGAGCACGAGACCCGAAGATCGAAAGACTTATGACCAATACGGAGCAAAGGGAAGAAACCGTCGGGGGACCGCTTTTTACCCCAGGACGAGAAAACTGAGTCCGGGGCATTCCCGCTCGCGTTTTCTTGGGACGAGCACCGGAAGTCCTCGAGCTCAGCCCGTTTCCTTCGCTGCAAGTGCATTTCCAGTGGTTTCTGACACCGGACGAGCGTTCGCCACTCGTTGGAAGCTTCGGCCATCTTTTGGACCGTTTTGGGTCGCACCACTGTTCTCCCTCCAACGAGCTCGCTTCCCGACCTATACCTCCGGAAAACGTGTCAGGGAGCATGCCAGGAGTGTGGGTTGAAGTCCTCGGAGCACGAGACCCGAAGATCGAAAGACTTATGACCAATACGGAGCAAAGGGAAGAAACCGTCGGGGGGACCGCTTTTTACCCCAGGACGAGAAAACTGAGTCCGGGGCATTCCCGCTCGCGTTTTCTTGGGACGAGCACCGGATGTCCTCGAGCTCAGCCCGTTTCCTTCGCTGCAAGTGCATTTCCAGTGGTTTCTGACACCGAACGAGCGTTCGCCACTCGTTGGAAGGTTCGGCCATCTTTTGGACCGTTTTGGGTCGCACCACAGTTCTCCCTCCAACGAGCTCGCTTCCCGACCTATACCTCCGGAAAACGTGTCAGGGAGCATGCCAAGAGTGTGGGTTGAAGTCCTCGGAGCACGAGACCCGAAGATCGAAAGACTTATGACCAATACGGAGCAAAGGGAAGAAACCGTCGGGGGACCGCTTTTTACCCCAGGACGAGAAAACTGAGTCCGGGACATTCCATCTCGCGTTTTCTTGGGACGAGCACCGGAAGTCCTCGAGCTCAGCCCGTTTCCTTCGCTGCAAGTGCATTTCCTGTGGTTTCTGACACCGGACGAGCGTTCGCCACTCGTTGGAAGCTTCGGCCATCTTTTGGACCGTTTTGGGTCGCACCACAGTTCTCCCTCCAACGAGCTCGCTTCCCGACCTATACCTCCGGAAAACGTGTCAGGGAGCATGCCAGGAGTGTGGGTTGAAGTCCTCGGAGCACGAGACCCGAAGATCGAAAGACTTATGACCAATACGGAGCAAAGGGAAGAAACCGTCGGGGGACCGCTTTTTACCCCAGGACGAGAAAACTGAGTCCGGGGCATTCCCGCTCGCGTTTTCTTGGGACGAGCACCGGAAGTCCTCGAGCTCAGCCCGTTTCCTTCGCTGCAAGTGCATTTCCAGTGGTTTCTGACACCGGACGAGCGTTCGCCACTCGTTGGAAGCTTCGGCCATCTTTTGGACCGTTTTGGGTCGCACCACAGTTCTCCCTCCAACGAGCTCGCTTCCCGACCTATACCTCCGGAAAACGTGTCAGGGAGCATGCCAGGAGTGTGGGTTGAAGTCCTCGGAGCACGAGACCCGAAGATCGAAAGACTTATGACCAATACGGAGCAAAGGGAAGAAACCGTCGGGGGACCGCTTTTTACCCCAGGACGAGAAAACTGAGTCCGGGGCATTCCCGCTCGCGTTTTCTTGGGACGAGCACCGGATTCCTCGAGCTCAGCCCCTTTCCTTCGCTGCAAGTGCATTTCCAGTGGTTTCTGACACCGGACGAGCGTTCGCCACTCGTTGGAAGCTTCGGCCATCTTTTGGACCGTTTTGGGTCGCACCACAGTTCTCCCTCCAACGAGCTCGCTTCCCGACCTATACCTCCGGAAAACGTGTCAGGGAGCATGCCAGGAGTGTGGGTTGAAGTCCTCGGAGCACGAGACCCGAAGATCGAAAGACTTATGACCAATACGGAGCAAAGGGAAGAAACCGTCGGGGGACCGCTTTTTACCCCAGGACGAGAAAACTGAGTCCGGGGCATTCCCGCTCGCGTTTTCTTGGGACGAGCACCGGAAGTCCTCGAGCTCAGCCCGTTTCCTTCGCTGCAAGTGCATTTCCAGTGGTTTCTGACACCGGACGAGCGTTCGCCACTCGTTGGAAGCTTCGGCCATCGTTTGGACCGTTTTGGGTCGCACCACAGTTCTCCCTCCAACGAGCTCGCTTCCCGACCTATACCTCCGGAAAACGTGTCAGGGAGCATGCCAGGAGTGTGGGTTGAAGTCCTCGGAGCACGAGACCCGAAGATCGAAAGACTTATGACCAATACGGAGCAAAGGGAAGAAACCGTCGGGGGACCGCTTTTTACCCCAGGACGAGAAAACTGAGTCCGGGGCATTCCCGCTCGCGTTTTCTTGGGACGAGCACCGGATTCCTCGAGCTCAGCCCCTTTCCTTCGCTGCAAGTGCATTTCCAGTGGTTTCTGACACCGGACGAGCGTTCGCCACTCGTTGGAAGCTTCGGCCATCTTTTGGACCGTTTTGGGTCGCACCACAGTTCTCCCTCCAACGAGCTCGCTTCCCGACCTATACCTCCGGAAAACGTGTCAGGGAGCATGCCAGGAGTGTGGGTTGAAGTCCTCGGAGCACGAGACCCGAAGATCGAAAGACTTATGACCAATACGGAGCAAAGGGAAGAAACCGTCGGGGGACCGCTTTTTACCCCAGGACGAGAAAACTGAGTCCGGGGCATTCCCGCTCGCGTTTTCTTGGGACGAGCACCGGAAGTCCTCGAGCTCAGCCCGTTTCCTTCGCTGCAAGTGCATTTCCAGTGGTTTCTGACACCGGACGAGCGTTCGCCACTCGTTGGAAGCTTCGGCCATCTTTTGGACCGTTTTGGGTCGCACCACAGTTCTCCCTCCAACGAGCTCGCTTCCCGACCTATACCTCCGGAAAACGTGTCAGGGAGCATGCCAGGAGTGTGGGTTGAAGTCCTCGGAGCACGAGACCCGAAGATCGAAAGACTTATGACCAATACGGAGCAAAGGGAAGAAACCGTCGGGGGACCGCTTTTTACCCCAGGACGAGAAAACTGAGTCCGGGGCATTCCCGCTCGCGTTTTCTTGGGACGAGCACCGGAAGTCCTCGAGCTCAGCCCCTTTCCTTCGCTGCAAGTGCATTTCCAGTGGTTTCTGACACCGGACGAGCGTTCGCCACTCGTTGGAAGCTTCGGCCATCTTTTGGACCGTTTTGGGTCGCACCACAGTTCTCCCTCCAACGAGCTCGCTTCCCGACCTATACCTCCGGAAAACGTGTCAGGGAGCATGCCAGGAGTGTGGGTTGAAGTCCTCGGAGCACGAGACCCGAAGATCGAAAGACTTATGACCAATACGGAGCAAAGGGAAGAAACCGTCGGGGGACCGCTTTTTACCCCAGGACGAGAAAACTGAGTCCGGGGCATTCCCGCTCGCGTTTTCTTGGGACGAGCACCGGATTCCTCGAGCTCAGCCCCTTTCCTTCGCTGCAAGTGCATTTCCAGTGGTTTCTGACACCGGACGAGCGTTCGCCACTCGTTGGAAGCTTCGGCCATCTTTTGGACCGTTTTGGGTCGCACCACAGTTCTCCCTCCAACGAGCTCGCTTCCCGACCTATACCTCCGGAAAACGTGTCAGGGAGCATGCCAGGAGTGTGGGTTGAAGTCCTCGGAGCACGAGACCCGAAGATCGAAAGACTTATGACCAATACGGAGCAAAGGGAAGAAACCGTCGGGGGACCGCTTTTTACCCCAGGACGAGAAAACTGAGTCCGGGGCATTCCCGCTCGCGTTTTCTTGGGACGAGCACCGGATTCCTCGAGCTCAGCCCGTTTCCTTCGCTGCAAGTGCATTTCCAGTGGTTTCTGACACCGGACGAGCGTTCGCCACTCGTTGGAAGCTTCGGCCATCTTTTGGACCGTTTTGGGTCGCACCACAGTTCTCCCTCCAACGAGCTCGCTTCCCGACCTATACCTCCGGAAAACGTGTCAGGGAGCATGCCAGGAGTGTGGGTTGAAGTCCTCGGAGCACGAGACCCGAAGATCGAAAGACTTATGACCAATACGGAGCAAAGGGAAGAAACCGTCGGGGGACCGCTTTTTACCCCAGGACGAGAAAACTGAGTCCGGGGCATTCCCGCTCGCGTTTTCTTGGGACGAGCACCGGAAGTCCTCGAGCTCAGCCCGTTTCCTTCGCTGCAAGTGCATTTCCAGTGGTTTCTGACACCGGACGAGCGTTCGCCACTCGTTGGAAGCTTCGGCCATCGTTTGGACCGTTTTGGGTCGCACCACAGTTCTCCCTCCAACGAGCTCGCTTCCCGACCTATACCTCCGGAAAACGTGTCAGGGAGCATGCCAGGAGTGTGGGTTGAAGTCCTCGGAGCACGAGACCCGAAGATCGAAAGACTTAAGACCAATACGGAGCAAAGGGAAGAAACCGTCGGGGGACCGCTTTTTACCCCAGGACGAGAAAACTGAGTCCGGGGCATTCCCGCTCGCGTTTTCTTGGGACGAGCACCGGATTCCTCGAGCTCAGCCCCTTTCCTTCGCTGCAAGTGCATTTCCAGTGGTTTCTGACACCGGACGAGCGTTCGCCACTCGTTGGAAGCTTCGGCCATCTTTTGGACCGTTTTGGGTCGCACCACAGTTCTCCCTCCAACGAGCTCGCTTCCCGACCTATACCTCCGGAAAACGTGTCAGGGAGCATGCCAGGAGTGTGGGTTGAAGTCCTCGGAGCACGAGACCCGAAGATCGAAAGACTTATGACCAATACGGAGCAAAGGGAAGAAACCGTCGGGGGACCGCTTTTTACCCCAGGACGAGAAAACTGAGTCCGGGGCATTCCCGCTCGCGTTTTCTTGGGACGAGCACCGGAAGTCCTCGAGCTCAGCCCGTTTCCTTCGCTGCAAGTGCATTTCCAGTGGTTTCTGACACCGGACGAGCGTTCGCCACTCGTTGGAAGCTTCGGCCATCTTTTGGACCGTTTTGGGTCGCACCACAGTTCTCCCTCCAACGAGCTCGCTTCCCGACCTATACCTCCGGAAAACGTGTCAGGGAGCATGCCAGGAGTGTGGGTTGAAGTCCTCGGAGCACGAGACCCGAAGATCGAAAGACTTATGACCAATACGGAGCAAAGGGAAGAAACCGTCGGGGGACCGCTTTTTACCCCAGGACGAGAAAACTGAGTCCGGGGCATTCCCGCTCGCGTTTTCTTGGGACGAGCACCGGATTCCTCGAGCTCAGCCCCTTTCCTTCGCTGCAAGTGCATTTCCAGTGGTTTCTGACACCGGACGAGCGTTCGCCACTCGTTGGAAGCTTCGGCCATCTTTTGGACCGTTTTGGGTCGCACCACAGTTCTCCCTCCAACGAGCTCGCTTCCCGACCTATACCTCCGGAAAACGTGTCAGGGAGCATGCCAGGAGTGTGGGTTGAAGTCCTCGGAGCACGAGACCCGAAGATCGAAAGACTTATGACCAATACGGAGCAAAGGGAAGAAACCGTCGGGGGACCGCTTTTTACCCCAGGACGAGAAAACTGAGTCCGGGGCATTCCCGCTCGCGTTTTCTTGGGACGAGCACCGGAAGTCCTCGAGATCAGCCCGTTTCCTTCGCTGCAAGTGCATTTCCAGTGGTTTCTGACACCGGACGAGCGTTCGCCACTCGTTGGAAGCTTCGGCCATCTTTTGGACCGTTTTGGGTCGCACCAAAGTTCTCCCTCCAACGAGCTCGCTTCCCGACCTATACCTCCGGAAAACGTTTCAGGGAGCATGCCAGGAGTGTGTGTTGAAGTCCTCGGAGCACGAGACCCGAAGATCGAAAGACTTATGACCAATACGGAGCAAAGGGAAGAAACCGTCGGGGGACCGCTTTTTACCCCAGGACGAGAAAACTGAGTCCGGGGCATTCCCGCTCGCGTTTTCTTGGGACGAGCACCGGAAGTCCTCGAGCTCAGCCCGTTTCCTTCGCTGCAAGTGCATTTCCAGTGGTTTCTGACACCGGACGAGCGTTCGCCACTCGTTGGAAGCTTCGGCCATCTTTTGGACCGTTTTGGGTCGCACCACAGTTCTCCCTCCAACGAGCTCGCTTCCCGACCTATACCTCCGGAAAACGCGTCAGGGAGCATGCCAGGAGTGTGGGTTGAAGTCCTCGGAGCACGAGACCCGAAGATCGAAAGACTTATGACCAATACGGAGCAAAGGGAAGAAACCGTCGGGGGACCGCTTTTTACCCCAGGACGAGAAAACTGAGTCCGGGGCATTCCCGCTCGCGTTTTCTTGGGACGAGCACCGGAAGTCCTCGAGCTCAGCCCGTTTCCTTCGCTGCAAGTGCATTTCCAGTGGTTTCTGACATCGGACGAGCGTTCGCCACTCGTTGGAAGCTTCGGCCATCTTTTGGACCGTTTTGGGTCGCACCACAGTTCTCCCTCCAACGAGCTCGCTTCCCGACCTATACCTCCGGAAAACTTGTCAGGGAGCATGCCAGGAGTGTGGGTTGAAGTCCTCGGAGCACGAGACCCGAAGATCGAAAGACTTATGACCAATACGGAGCAAAGGGAAGAAACCGTCGGGGGACCGCTTTTTACCCCAGGAAGAGAAAACTGAGTCCGGGGCATTCCCGCTCGCGTTTTCTTGGGACGAGCACAGGAAGTCCTCGAGCTCAGCCCGTTTCCTTCGCTGCAAGTGCATTTCCAGTTGTTTCTGACACCGGACGAGCGTTCGCCACTCGTTGGAAGCTTCGGCCATCTTTTGGACCGTTTTGGGTCGCACCACAGTTCTCCCTCCAACGAGCTCGCTTCCCGACCTATACCTCCGGAAAACGTGTCAGGGAGCATGCCAGGAGTGTGGGTTGAAGTCCTCGGAGCACGAGACCCGAAGATCGAAAGACTTATGACCAATACGGAGCAAAGGGAAGAAACCGTCGGGGGACCGCTTTTTACCCCAGGACGAGAAATTTGTGTCCGGGGCATTCCCGCTCGCGTTTTCTTGGGACGAGCACCGGAAGTCCTCGAGCTCAGCCCGTTTCCTTCGCTGCAAGTGCATTTCCAGTGGTTTCTGACACCGGACGAGCGTTCGCCACTCGTTGGAAGCTTCGGCCATCTTTTGGACCGTTTTGGGTCGCACCACAGTTCTCCCTCCAACGAGCTCGCTTCCCGACCTATACCTCCGGAAAACGTGTCAGGGAGCATGCCAGGTGTGTGGGTTGAAGTCCTCGGAGCACGAGACCCGAAGATCGAAAGACTTATGACCAATACGGAGCAAAGGGAAGAAACCGTCGGGGGACCGCTTTTTACCCCAGGACGAGAAAACTGAGTCCGGGGCATTCCCGCTCGCGTTTTCTTGGGACGAGCACCGGAAGTCCTCGAGCTCAGCCCGTTTCCTTCGCTGCAAGTGCATTTCCAGTGGTTTCTGACACCGGACGAGCGTTCGCCACTCGTTGGAAGCTTCGGCCATCTTTTGGACCGTTTTGGGTCGCACCACAGTTCTCCCTCCAACGAGCTCGCTTCCCGACCTATACCTCCGGGAAACGTTTCAGGGAGCATGCCAGGAGTGTGTGTTGAAGTCCTCGGAGCACGAGACCCGAAGATCGAAAGACTTATGACCAATACGGAGCAAAGGGAAGAAACCGTCGGGGGACCGCTTTTTACCCCAGGAAGAGAAAACTGAGTCCGGGGCATTCCCGCTCGCGTTTTCTTGGGACGAGCACCGGAAGTCCTCGAGCTCAGCCCGTTTCCTTCGCTGCAAGTGCATTTCCAGTGGTTTCTGACACCGGACGAGCGTTCGCCACTCGTTGGAAGCTTCGGCCATCTTTTGGACCGTTTTGGGTCGCACCACAGTTCTCCCTCCAACGAGCTCGCTTCCCGACCTATACCTCCGGAAAACGCGTCAGGGAGCATGCCAGGAGTGTGGGTTGAAGTCCTCGGAGCACGAGACCCGAAGATCGAAAGACTTATGACCAATACGGAGCAAAGGGAAGAAACCGTCGGGGGACCGCTTTTTACCCCAGGACGAGAAAACTGAGTCCGGGGCATTCCCGCTCGCGTTTTCTTGGGACGAGCACCGGAAGTCCTCGAGCTCAGCCCGTTTCCTTCGCTGCAAGTGCATTTCCAGTGGTTTCTGACATCGGACGAGCGTTCGCCACTCGTTGGAAGCTTCGGCCATCTTTTGGACCGTTTTGGGTCGCACCACAGTTCTCCCTCCAACGAGCTCGCTTCCCGACCTATACCTCCGGAAAACTTGTCAGGGAGCATGCCAGGAGTGTGGGTTGAAGTCCTCGGAGCACGAGACCCGAAGATCGAAAGACTTATGACCAATACGGAGCAAAGGGAAGAAACCGTCGGGGGACCGCTTTTTACCCCAGGAAGAGAAAACTGAGTCCGGGGCATTCCCGCTCGCGTTTTCTTGGGACGAGCACAGGAAGTCCTCGAGCTCAGCCCGTTTCCTTCGCTGCAAGTGCATTTCCAGTTGTTTCTGACACCGGACGAGCGTTCGCCACTCGTTGGAAGCTTCGGCCATCTTTTGGACCGTTTTGGGTCGCACCACAGTTCTCCCTCCAACGAGCTCGCTTCCCGACCTATACCTCCGGAAAACGTGTCAGGGAGCATGCCAGGAGTGTGGGTTGAAGTCCTCGGAGCACGAGACCCGAAGATCGAAAGACTTATGACCAATACGGAGCAAAGGGAAGAAACCGTCGGGGGACCGCTTTTTACCCCAGGACGAGAAAACTGAGTCCGGGGCATTCCCGCTCGCGTTTTCTTGGGACGAGCACCGGAAGTCCTCGAGCTCAGCCCGTTTCCTTCGCTGCAAGTGCATTTCCAGTGGTTTCTGACACCGGACGAGCGTTCGCCACTCGTTGGAAGCTTCGGCCATCTTTTGGACCGTTTTGGGTCGCACCACAGTTCTCCCTCCAACGAGCTCGCTTCCCGACCTATACCTCCGGAAAATGTGTCAGGGAGCATGCCAGGAGTGTGGGTTGAAGTCCTCGGAGCACGAGACCCGAAGATCGAAAGACTTATGACCAATACGGAGCAAAGGGAAGAAACCGTCGGGGGACCGCTTTTTACCCCAGGAAGAGAAAACTGAGTCCGGGGCATTCCCGCTCGCGTTTTCTTGGGACGAGCACCGGAAGTCCTCGAGCTCAGCCCGTTTCCTTCGCTGCAAGTGCATTTCCAGTGGTTTCTGACACCGGACGAGCGTTCGCCACTCGTTGGAAGCTTCGGCCATCTTTTGGACCGTTTTGGGTCGCACCACAGTTCTCCCTCCAACGAGCTCGCTTCCCGACCTATACCTCCGGAAAACGTGTCAGGGAGCATGCCAGGAGTGTGGGTTGAAGTCCTCGGAGCACGAGACCCGAAGATCGAAAGACTTATGACCAATACGGAGCAAAGGGAAGAAACCGTCGGGGGACCGCTTTTTACCCCAGGAAGAGAAAACTGAGTCCGGGGCATTCCCGCTCGCGTTTTCTTGGGACGAGCACCGGAAGTCCTCGAGCTCAGCCCGTTTCCTTCGCTGCAAGTGCATTTCCAGTGGTTTCTGACACCGGACGAGCGTTCGCCACTCGTTGGAAGCTTCGGCCATCTTTTGGACCGTTTTGGGTCGCACCACAGTTCTCCCTCCAACGAGCTCGCTTCCCGACCTATACCTCCGGAAAACGTGTCAGGGAGCATGCCAGGAGTGTGGGTTGAGGTCCTCGGAGCACGAGACCCGAAGATCGAAAGACTTATGACCAATACGGAGCAAAGGGAAGAAACCGTCGGGGGACCGCTTTTTACCCCAGGACGAGAAAACTGAGTCCGGGGCATTCCCGCTCGCGTTTTCTTGGGACGAGCACCGGAAGTCCTCGACCTCAGCCCGTTTCCTTCACTGCAAGTGCATTTCCAGTGGTTTCTGACACCGGACGAGCGTTCGCCACTCGTTGGAAGCTTCGGCCATCTTTTGGACCGTTTTGGGTCGCACCAAAGTTCTCCCTCCAACGAGCTCGCTTCCCGACCTATACCTCCGGAAAACGTGTCAGGGAGCATGCCAGGAGTGTGGGTTGAAGTCCTCGGAGCACGAGACCCGAAGATCGAAAGACTTATGACCAATACGGAGCAAAGGGAAGAAACCGTCGGGGGACCGCTTTTTACCCCAGGACGAGAAAACTGAGTCCGGGGCATTCCCGCTCGCGTTTTCTTGGGACGAGCACCGGAAGTCCTCGATATCAGCCCGTTTCCTTCGCTGCAAGTGCATTTCCAGTGGTTTCTGACACCGGACGAGCGTTCGCCACTCGTTGGAAGCTTCGGCCATCTTTTGGACCGTTTTGGGTCGCACCACAGTTCTCCCTCCAACGAGCTCGCTTCCCGACCTATACCTCCGGAAAACGTGTCAGGGAGCATGCCAGGAGTGTGGGTTGAAGTCCTCGGAGCACGAGACCCGAAGATCGAAAGACTTATGACCAATACGGAGCAAAGGGAAGAAACCGTCGGGGGACCGCTTTTTACCCCAGGACGAGAAAACTGAGTCCGGGGCATTCCCGCTCGCGTTTTCTTGGGACGAGCACCGGAAGTCCTCGAGCTCAGCCCGTTTCCTTCGCTGCAAGTGCATTTCCAGTGGTTTCTGACACCGGACGAGCGTTCGCCACTCGTTGGAAGCTTCGGCCATCTTTTGGACCGTTTTGGGTCGCACCACAGTTCTCCCTCCAACGAGCTCGCTTCCCGACCTATACCTCCGGAAAACGTGTCAGGGAGCATGCCAGGAGTGTGGGTTGAAGTCCTCGGAGCACGAGACCCGAAGATCGAAAGACTTATGACCAATACGGAGCAAAGGGAAGAAACCGTCGGGGGACCGCTTTTTACCCCAGGAAGAGAAAACTGAGTCCGGGGCATTCCCGCTCGCGTTTTCTTGGGACGAGCACCGGAAGTCCTCGAGCTCAGCCCGTTTCCTTCGCTGCAAGTGCATTTCCAGTGGTTTCTGACACCGGACGAGCGTTCGCCACTCGTTGGAAGCTTCGGCCATCTTTTGGACCGTTTTGGGTCGCACCACAGTTCTCCCTCCAACGAGCTCGCTTCCCGACCTATACCTCCGGAAAACGTGTCAGGGAGCATGCCAGGAGTGTGGATTGAAGTCCTCGGAGCACGAGACCCGAAGATCGAAAGACTTATGACCAATACGGAGCAAAGGGAAGAAACCGTCGGGGGACCGCTTTTTACCCCAGGACGAGAAAACTGAGTCCGGGGCATTCCCGCTCGCGTTTTCTTGGGACGAGCACCGGAAGTCCTCGAGCTCAGCTCGTTTCCTTCGCTGCAAGTGCATTTCCAGTGGTTTCTGACACCGGACGAGCGTTCGCCACTCGTTGGAAGCTTCGGCCATCTTTTGGACCGTTTTGGGTCGCACCACAGTTCTCCCTCCAACGAGCTCGCTTCCCGATCTATACCTCCGGAAAACGTGTCAGGGAGCATGCCAGGAGTGTGGGTTGAAGTCCTCGGAGCACGAGACCCGAAGATCGAAAGACTTATGACCAATACGGAGCAAAGGGAAGAAACCGTCGGGGGACCGCTTTTTACCCCAGGACGAGAAAACTGAGTCCGGGGCATTCCCGCTCGCGTTTTCTTGGGACGAGCACCGGAAGTCCTCGAGCTCAGCCCGTTTCCTTCGCTGCAAGTGCATTTCCAGTGGTTTCTGACACCGGACGAGCGTTCGCCACTCGTCGGAAGCTTCGGCCATCTTTTGGACCGTTTTGGGTCGCACCACTGTTCTCCCTCCAACGAGCTCGCTTCCCGACCTATACCTCCGGAAAACGTGTCAGGGAGCATGCCAGGAGTGTGGGTTGAAGTCCTCGGAGCACGAGACCCGAAGATCGAAAGACTTATGACCAATACGGAGCAAAGGGAAGAAACCGTCGGGGGGACCGCTTTTTACCCCAGGACGAGAAAACTGAGTCCGGGGCATTCCCGCTCGCGTTTTCTTGGGACGAGCACCGGATGTCCTCGAGCTCAGCCCGTTTCCTTCGCTGCAAGTGCATTTCCAGTGGTTTCTGACACCGGACGAGCGTTCGCCACTCGTTGGAAGGTTCGGCCATCTTTTGGACCGTTTTGGGTCGCACCACAGTTCTCCCTCCAACGAGCTCGCTTCCCGACCTATACCTCCGGAAAACGTGTCAGGGAGCATGCCAAGAGTGTGGGTTGAAGTCCTCGGAGCACGAGACCCGAAGATCGAAAGACTTATGACCAATACGGAGCAAAGGGAAGAAACCGTCGGGGGACCGCTTTTTACCCCAGGACGAGAAAACTGAGTCCGGGACATTCCATCTCGCGTTTTCTTGGGACGAGCACCGGAAGTCCTCGAGCTCAGCCCGTTTCCTTCGCTGCAAGTGCATTTCCAGTGGTTTCTGACACCGGACGAGCGTTCGCCACTCGTTGGAAGCTTCGGCCATCTTTTGGACCGTTTTGGGTCGCACCACAGTTCTCCCTCCAACGAGCTCGCTTCCCGACCTATACCTCCGGAAAACGTGTCAGGGAGCATGCCAGGAGTGTGGGTTGAAGTCCTCGGAGCACGAGACCCGAAGATCGAAAGACTTATGACCAATACGGAGCAAAGGGAAGAAACCGTCGGGGGACCGCTTTTTACCCCAGGACGAGAAAACTGAGTCCGGGGCATTCCCGCTCGCGTTTTCTTGGGACGAGCACCGGAAGTCCTCGAGCTCAGCCCGTTTCCTTCGCTGCAAGTGCATTTCCAGTGGTTTCTGACACCGGACGAGCGTTCGCCACTCGTTGGAAGCTTCGGCCATCTTTTGGACCGTTTTGGGTCGCACCACAGTTCTCCCTCCAACGAGCTCGCTTCCCGACCTATACCTCCGGAAAACGTGTCAGGGAGCATGCCAGGAGTGTGGGTTGAAGTCCTCGGAGCACGAGACCCGAAGATCGAAAGACTTATGACCAATACGGAGCAAAGGGAAGAAACCGTCGGGGGACCGCTTTTTACCCCAGGACGAGAAAACTGAGTCCGGGGCATTCCCGCTCGCGTTTTCTTGGGACGAGCACCGGAAGTCCTCGAGCTCAGCCCGTTTCCTTCACTGCAAGTGCATTTCCAGTGGTTTCTGACACCGGACGAGCGTTCGCCACTCGTTGGAAGCTTCGGCCATCTTTTGGACCGTTTTGGGTCGCACCACAGTTCTCCCTCCAACGAGCTCGCTTCCCGACCTATACCTCCGGAAAACGTGTCAGGGAGCATGCCAGGAGTGTGGGTTGAAGTCCTCGGAGCACGAGACCCGAAGATCGAAAGACTTATGACCAATACGGAGCAAAGGGAAGAAACCGTCGGGGGACCGCTTTTTACCCCAGGACGAGAAAACTGAGTCCGGGGCATTCCCGCTCGCGTTTTCTTGGGACGAGCACCGGAAGTCCTCGAGCTCAGCCCGTTTCCTTCGCTGCAAGTGCATTTCCAGTGGTTTCTGACACCGGACGAGCGTTCGCCACTCGTTGGAAGCTTCGGCCATCTTTTGGACCGTTTTGGGTCGCACCACTGTTCTCCCTCCAACGAGCTCGCTTCCCGACCTATACCTCCGGAAAACGTGTCAGGTAGCATGCCAGGAGTGTGGGTTGAAGTCCTCGGAGCACGAGACCCGAAGATCGAAAGACTTATGACCAATACGGAGCAAAGGGAAGAAACCGTCGGGGGGACCGCTTTTTACCCCAGGACGAGAAAACTGAGTCCGGGGCATTCCCGCTCGCGTTTTCTTGGGACGAGCACCGGATGTCCTCGAGCTCAGCCCGTTTCCTTCGCTGCAAGTGCATTTCCAGTGGTTTCTGACACAGGACGAGCGTTCGCCACTCGTTGGAAGCTTCGGCCATCTTTTGGACCGTTTTGGGTCGCACCACAGTTCTCCCTCCAACGAGCTCGCTTCCCGACCTATACCTCCGGAAAACGTGTCAGGGAGCATGCCAGGAGTGTGGGTTGAAGTCCTCGGAGCACGAGACCCGAAGATCGAAAGACTAATGACTAATACGGAGCAAAGGGAAGAAACCGTCGGGGGACCACTTTTTACCCCAGGACGAGAAAACTGAGTCCGGGGCATTCCCGCTCGCGTTTTCTTGGGACGAGCACCGGAAGTCCTCGAGCTCAGCCCGTTTCCTTCGCTGCAAGTGCATTTCCAGTGGTTTCTGACACCGGACGAGCGTTCGCCACTCGTTGGAAGCTTCGGCCATCTTTTCGATCGTTTTGAGTCGCACCACAGTTCTCCCACCAACGAGCTCGCTTCCCGACCTATACCTCCGGAAAACGTGTCGGGGAGCATGCCAGGAGTGTGGGTTGAAGTCCTCGGAGCACGAGACCCGAAGATCGAAAGACTTATGACCAATACGGAGCAAAGGGAAGAAACCGTCGGGGGACCGCTTTTTACCCCAGGACGAGAAAACTGAGTCCGGGGCATTCCCGCTCGCGTTTTCTTGGGACGAGCACCGGAAGTCCTCGAGCTCAGCCCGTTTCCTTCGCTGCAAGTGCATTTCCAGTGGTTTCTGACACCGGACGAGCGTTCGCCACTCGTTGGAAGCTTCGGCCATCTTTTGGACCGTTTTGGGTCGCACCACAGTTCTCCCTCCAACGAGCTCGCTTCCCGACCTATACCTCCGGAAAACGTGTCTGGGAGCATGCCAGGAGTGTGGGTTGAAGCCCTCGGAGCACGAGACCCGAAGATCGAAAGACTTATGACCAATACGGAGCAAATGGAAGAAACCGTCGGGGGACCGCTTTTTACCCCAGGACGAGAAAACTGAGTCCGGGGCATTCCCGCTCGCGTTTTCTTGGGACGAGCACCGGAAGTCGTCGAGCTCAGCCCGTTTCCTTCGCTGCAAGTGCATTTCCAGTGGTTTCTGACACCGGACGAGCTTTCGCCACTCGTTGGAAGCTTCGGCCATCTTTTGGACCGTTTTGGGTCGCACCACAGTTCTCCCTCCAACGAGCTCGCTTCCCGACCTATACCTCCGGAAAACGTGTCAGGGAGCATGCCAGGAGTGTGGGTTGAAGTCCTCGGAGCACGAGACCCGAAGATCGAAAGACTTATGACCAATACGGAGCAAAGGGAAGAAACCGTCGGGGGACCGCTTTTTACCCCAGGACGAGAAAACTGAGTCCGGGGCATGCCCGCTCGCGTTTTCTTGGGACGAGCACCGGAAGTCCTCGAGCTCAGCCCGTTTCCTTCGCTGCAAGTGCATTTCCAGTGGTTTCTGACACCGGACGAGCGTTCGCCACTCGTTGGAAGCTTCGGCCATCTTTTGGACCATTTTGGGTCGCACCACAGTTCTCCCTCCAACGAGCTCGCTTCCCGACCTATACCTCCGGAAAACGTGTCAGGGAGCATGCCAGGAGTGTGGGTTGAAGTCCTCGGAGCACGAGACCCGAAGATCGAAAGACTTATGACCAATACGGAGCAAAGGGAAGAAACCGTCGGGGGACCGCTTTTTACCCCAGGACGAGAAAACTGAGTCCGGGGCATTCCCGCTCGCGTTTTCTTGGGACGAGCACCGGAAGTCCTCGAGCTCAGCCCGTTTCCTTCGCTGCAAGTGCATTTCCAGTGGAATCGGACACCGGACGAGCGTTCGCCACTCGTTGGAAGCTTCGGCCATCTTTTGGACCGTTTTGGGTCGCACCACAGTTCTCCCTCCAACGAGCTCGCTTCCCGACCTATACCTCCGGAAAACGTGTCAGGGAGCATGCCAGGAGTGTGGGTTGAAGTCCTCAGAGCACGAGACCCGAAGATCGAAAGACTAATGACTAATACGGAGCAAAGGGAAGAAACCGTCGGGGGACCGCTTTTTACCCCAGGACGAGAAAACTGAGTCCGGGGCATTCCCGCTCGCGTTTTCTTGGGACGAGCACCGGAAGTCCTCGAGCTCAGCCCGTTTCCTTCGCTGCAAGTGCATTTCCAGTGGTTTCTGACACCGGACGAGCGTTCGCCACTCGTTGGAAGCTTCGGCCATCTTTTGGACCGTTTTGGGTCGCACCACAGTTCTCCCTCCAACGAGCTCGCTTCCCGACCTATACCTCCGGAAAACGTGTCAGGGAGCATGCAAGGAGTGTGTGTTGAAGTCCTCGGAGCACGAGACCCGAAGATCGAAAGACTTATGACCAATACGGAGCAAAGGGAAGAAACCGTCGGGGGACCGCTTTTTACCCCAGGACGAGAAAACTGAGTCCGGGGCATTCCCGCTCGCGTTTTCTTGGGACGAGCACCGGAAGTCCTCGAGCTCAGCCCGTTTCCTTCGCTGCAAGTGCATTTCCAGTGGTTTCTGACACCGGACGAGCGTTCGCCACTCGTT
Organism: Cucumis melo; assembly: GCF_025177605.1. NCBI lineage: Eukaryota > Viridiplantae > Streptophyta > Magnoliopsida > Cucurbitales > Cucurbitaceae > Cucumis > Cucumis melo. The sequence continues at coordinate 20,412,969 of NC_066863.1, read as the reverse complement.
GGAAGCTTCGGCCATCTTTTGGACCGTTTTGGGTCGCACCACAGTTCTCCCTCCAACGAGCTCGCTTCCCGACCTATACCTCCGGAAAACATGTCAGGGAGCATGCCAGGAGTGTGGGTTGAAGTCCTCGGAGCACGAGACCCGAAGATCGAAAGACTTATGACCAATACGGAGCAAAGGGAAGAAACCGTCGGGGGACCGCTTTTTACCCCAGGACGAGAAAACTGAGTCCGGGGCATTCCCGCTCGCGTTTTCTTGGGACGAGCACCGGAAGTCCTCGAGCTCAGCCCGTTTCCTTCGCTGCAAGTCCAGTGGTTTCTGACACCGGACGAGCGTTCGCCACTCGTTGGAAGCTTCGGCCATCTTTTGGACCGTTTTGGGTCGCACCACAGTTCTCCCTCCAACGAGCTCGCTTCCCGACCTATACCTCCGGAAAACGTGTCAGGGAGCATGCCAGGAGTGTGGGTTGAAGTCCTCGGAGCACGAGACCCGAAGATCGAAAGACTTATGACCAATACGGAGCAAAGGGAAGAAACCGTCGGGGGACCGCTTTTTACCCCAGGACGAGAAAACTGAGTCCGGGGCATTCCCGCTCGCGTTTTCTTGGGACGAGCACCGGAAGTCGTCGAGCTCAGCCCGTTTCCTTCGCTGCAAGTGCATTTCCAGTGGTTTCTGACACCGGACGAGCGTTCGCCACTCGTTGGAAGCTTCGGCCATCTTTTGGACCGTTTTGGGTCGCACCACAGTTCTCCCTCCAACGAGCTCGCTTCCCGACCTATACCTCCGGAAAACGTGTCAGGGAGCATGCCAGGAGTGTGGGTTGAAGTCCTCGGAGCACGAGACCCGAAGATCGAAAGACTTATGACCAATACGGAGCAAAGGGAAGAAACCGTCGGGGGACCGCTTTTTACCCCAGGACGAGAAAACTGAGTCCGGGGCATGCCCGCTCGCGTTTTCTTGGGACGAGCACCGGAAGTCCTCGAGCTCAGCCCGTTTCCTTCGCTGCAAGTGCATTTCCAGTGGTTTCTGACACCGGACGAGCGTTCGCCACTCGTTGGAAGCTTCGGCCATCTTTTGGACCATTTTGGGTCGCACCACAGTTCTCCCTCCAACGAGCTCGCTTCCCGACCTATACCTCCGGAAAACGTGTCAGGGAGCATGCCAGGAGTGTGGGTTGAAGTCCTCGGAGCACGAGACCCGAAGATCGAAAGACTTATGACCAATACGGAGCAAAGGGAAGAAACCGTCGGGGGACCGCTTTTTACCCCAGGACGAGAAAACTGAGTCCGGGGCATTCCCGCTCGCGTTTTCTTGGGACGAGCACCGGAAGTCCTCGAGCTCAGCCCGTTTCCTTCGCTGCAAGTGCATTTCCAGTGGAATCGGACACCGGACGAGCGTTCGCCACTCGTTGGAAGCTTCGGCCATCTTTTGGACCGTTTTGGGTCGCACCACAGTTCTCCCTCCAACGAGCTCGCTTCCCGACCTATACCTCCGGAAAACGTGTCAGGGAGCATGCCAGGAGTGTGGGTTGAAGTCCTCAGAGCACGAGACCCGAAGATCGAAAGACTAATGACTAATACGGAGCAAAGGGAAGAAACCGTCGGGGGACCGCTTTTTACCCCAGGACGAGAAAACTGAGTCCGGGGCATTCCCGCTCGCGTTTTCTTGGGACGAGCACCGGAAGTCCTCGAGCTCAGCCCGTTTCCTTCGCTGCAAGTGCATTTCCAGTGGTTTCTGACACCGGACGAGCGTTCGCCACTCGTTGGAAGCTTCGGCCATCTTTTGGACCGTTTTGGGTCGCACCACAGTTCTCCCTCCAACGAGCTCGCTTCCCGACCTATACCTCCGGAAAACGTGTCAGGGAGCATGCCAGGAGTGTGTGTTGAAGTCCTCGGAGCACGAGACCCGAAGATCGAAAGACTTATGACCAATACGGAGCAAAGGGAAGAAACCGTCGGGGGACCGCTTTTTACCCCAGGACGAGAAAACTGAGTCCGGGGCATTCCCGCTCGCGTTTTCTTGGGACGAGCACCGGAAGTCCTCGAGCTCAGCCCGTTTCCTTCGCTGCAAGTGCATTTCCAGTGGTTTCTGACACCGGACGAGCGTTCGCCACTCGTTGGAAGCTTCGGCCATCTTTTGGACCGTTTTGGGTCGCACCACAGTTCTCCCTCCAACGAGCTCGCTTCCCGACCTATACCTCCGGAAAACATGTCAGGGAGCATGCCAGGAGTGTGGGTTGAAGTCCTCGGAGCACGAGACCCGAAGATCGAAAGACTTATGACCAATACGGAGCAAAGGGAAGAAACCGTCGGGGGACCGCTTTTTACCCCAGGACGAGAAAACTGAGTCCGGGGCATTCCCGCTCGCGTTTTCTTGGGACGAGCACCGGAAGTCCTCGAGCTCAGCCCGTTTCCTTCGCTGCAAGTCCAGTGGTTTCTGACACCGGACGAGCGTTCGCCACTCGTTGGAAGCTTCGGCCATCTTTTGGACCGTTTTGGGTCGCACCACAGTTCTCCCTCCAACGAGCTCGCTTCCCGACCTATACCTCCGGAAAACGTGTCAGGGAGCATGCCAGGAGTGTGGGTTGAAGTCCTCGGAGCACGAGACCCGAAGATCGAAAGACTTATGACCAATACGGAGCAAAGGGAAGAAACCGTCGGGGGACCGCTTTTTACCCCAGGACGAGAAAACTGAGTCCGGGGCATTCCCGCTCGCGTTTTCTTGGGACGAGCACCGGAAGTCGTCGAGCTCAGCCCGTTTCCTTCGCTGCAAGTGCATTTCCAGTGGTTTCTGACACCGGACGAGCGTTCGCCACTCGTTGGAAGCTTCGGCCATCTTTTGGACCGTTTTGGGTCGCACCACAGTTCTCCCTCCAACGAGCTCGCTTCCCGACCTATACCTCCGGAAAACGTGTCAGGGAGCATGCCAAGAGTGTGGGTTGAAGTCCTCGGAGCACGAGACCCGAAGATCGAAAGACTTATGACCAATACGGAGCAAAGGGAAGAAACCGTCGGGGGACCGCTTTTTACCCCAGGACGAGAAAACTGAGTCCGGGGCATGCCCGCTCGCGTTTTCTTGGGACGAGCACCGGAAGTCCTCGAGCTCAGCCCGTTTCCTTCGCTGCAAGTGCATTTCCAGTGGTTTCTGACACCGGACGAGCGTTCGCCACTCGTTGGAAGCTTCGGCCATCTTTTGGACCGTTTTGGGTCGCACCACAGTTCTCCCTCCAACGAGCTCGCTTCCCGACCTATACCTCCGGAAAACGTGTCAAGGAGCATGCCAGGAGTGTGGGTTGAAGTCCTCGGAGCACGAGACCCGAAGATCGAAAGACTTATGACCAATACGGAGCAAAGGGAAGAAACCGTCGGGGGACCGCTTTTTACCCCAGGACGAGAAAACTGAGTCCGGGGCATTCCCGCTCGCGTTTTCTTGGGACAAGCACTGGAAGTCGTCGAGCTCAGCCCGTTTCCTTCGCTGCAAGTGCATTTCCAGTGGTTTCTGACACCGGACGAGCGTTCTCCACTCGTTGGAAGCTTCGGCCATCTTTTGGACCGTTTTGGGTCGCACCACAGTTCTCCCTCCAACGAGCTCGCTTCCCGACCTATACCTCCGGAAAACGTGTCAGGGAGCATGCCAGGAGTTTGGGTTGAAGTCCTCGGAGCACGAGACCCGAAGATCGAAAGACTTATGACCAATACGGAGCAAAGGGAAGAAACCGTCGGGGGACCGCTTCTTACCCCAGGACGAGAAAACTGAGTCCGGGGCATTCCCGCTCGCGTTTTCTTGGGACGAGCACCGGAAGACCTCGAGCTCAGCCCGTTTCCTTCGCTGCAAGTGCATTTCCATTGGTTTCTGACACCGGACGAGCGTTCGCCACTCGTTGGAAGCTTCGGCCATCTTTTGGACCGTTTTGGGTCGCACCACAGTTCTCCCTCCAACGAGCTCGCTTCCCCGACCTATACCTCCGGAAAACGTGTCAGGGAGCATGCCAAGAGTGTGGGTTGAAGTCCTCGGAGCACGAGACCCGAAGATCGAAAGACTTATGACCAATACGGAGCAAAGGGAAGAAACCGTCGGGGGACCGCTTTTTACCCCAGGACGAGAAAACTGAGTCCGGGGCATTCCCGCTCGCGTTTTCTTGGGACGAGCACCGGAAGTCCTCGAGCTCAGCCCGTTTCCTTCGCTGCAAGTCCATTTCCAGTGGTTTCTGACACCGGACGAGCGTTCGCCACTCGTTGGAAGCTTCGGCCATCTTTTGGACCGTTTTGGGTCGCACCACAAATCTCCCTCCAACGAGCTCGCTTCCCGACCTATACCTCCGGAAAACGTGTCAGGGAGCATGCCAGTAGTGTGGGTTGAAGTCCTCGGAGCACGAGACCCGAAGATCGAAAGACTTATGACCAATACGGAGCAAAGGGAAGAAACCGTCGGGGGACCGCTTTTTACCCCAGGACGAGAAAACTGAGTCCGGGGCATTCCCGCTCGCGTTTTCTTGGGACGAGCACCGGAAGTCCTCGAGCTCAGCCCGTTTCCTTCGCTGCAAGTGCATTTCCAGTAGTTTCTGACACCGGACGAGCGTTCGCCACTCGTTGGAAGCTTCGGCCATCTTTTGGACCGTTTTGGGTCGCACCACAGTTCTCCCTCCAACGAGCTCGCTTCCCGACCTATACCTCCGGAAAACGTGTCAGGGAGCATGCCAGGAGTGTGGGTTGAAGTCCTCGGAGCACGAGACCCGAAGATCGAAAGACTTATGACCAATACGGAGCAAAGGGAAGAAACCGTCGGGGGACCGCTTTTTACCCCAGGACGAGAAAACTGAGTCCGGGGCATTCCCGCTCGCGTTTTCTTGGGACGAGCACCGGAAGTCCTCGAGCTCAGCCCGTTTCCTTCGCTGCAAGTGCATTTCCAGTGGTTTCTGACACCGGACGAGCGTTCGCCACTCGTTGGAAGTTCGGCCATCTCTTGGACCGTTTTGGGTCGCACCACAGTTCTCCCTCCAACGAGCTCGCTTCCCGACCTATACCTCCGGAAAACGTGTCAGGGAGCATGCCAGGAGTGTGGGTTGAAGTCCTCGGAGCACGAGACCCGAAGATCGAAAGACTTATGACCAATACGGAGCAAAGGGAAGAAACCGTCGGGGGACCGCTTTTTACCCCAGGACGAGAAAACTGAGTCCGGGGCATTCCCGCTCGCGTTTTCTTGGGACGAGCACCGGAAGTCCTCGAGCTCAGCCCGTTTCCTTCGCTGCAAGTCCATTTCCAGTGGTTTCTGACACCGGACGAGCGTTCGCCACTCGTTGGAAGCTTCGGCCATCTTTTGGACCGTTTTGGGTCGAACCACAGTTCTCCCTCCAACGAGCTCGCTTCCCGACCTATACCTCCGGAAAACGTGTCAGGGAGCATGCCAGGAGTGTGGGTTGAAGTCCTCGGAGCACGAGACCCGAAGATCGAAAGACTTATGACCAATACGGAGCAAAGGGAAGAAACCGTCGGGGGACCGCTTTTTACCCCAGGACGAGAAAACTGAGTCCGGGGCATTCCCGCTCGCGTTTTCTTGGGACGAGCACCGGAAGTCCTCGAGCTCAGCCCGTTTCCTTCGCTGCAAGTCCATTTCCAGTGGTTTCTGACACCGGACGAGCGTTCGCCACTCGTTGGAAGCTTCGGCCATCTTTTGGACCGTTTTGGGTCGCACCACAGTTCTCCCTCCAACGAGCTCGCTTCCCGACCTATACCTCCGGAAAACGTGTCAGGGAGCATGCCAAGAGTGTGGGTTGAAGTCCTCGGAGCACGAGACCCGAAAATCGAAAGACTTATGACCAATACGGAGCAAAGGGAAGAAACCGTCGGGGGACCGCTTTTTACCCCAGGACGAGAAAACTGAGTCCGGGGCATTAACGCTCGCGTTTTCTTGGGACGAGCACCGGAACTCCTCGAGCTCAGCCCGTTTCCTTCGCTGCAAGTGCATTTCCAGTGGTTTCTGACACCGGACGAGCGTTCGCCACTCGTTGGAAGCTTCGGCCATCTTTTGGACCGTTTTGGGTCGCACCACAGTTCTCCCTCCAACGAGCTCGCTTCCCGAGCTATACCTCCGGAAAACGTGTCAGGGAGCATGCCAGGAGTGTGGGTTGAAGTCCTCGGAGCACGAGACCCGAAGATCGAAAGACTTATGACCAATACGGAGCAAAGGGAAGAAACCGTCGGGGGACCGCTTTTTACCCCAGGACGAGAAAACTGAGTCCGGGGCATTCCCGCTCGCGTTTTCTTGGGACGAGCACCGGAAGTCCTCGAGCTCAGCCCGTTTCCTTCGCTGCAAGTCCATTTCCAGTGGTTTCTGACACCGGACGAGCGTTCGCCACTCGTTGGAAGCTTCGGCCATCTTTTGGACCGTTTTGGGTCGAACCACAGTTCTCCCTCCAACGAGCTCGCTTCCCGACCTATACCTCCGGAAAACGTGTCAGGGAGCATGCCAGGAGTGTGGGTTGAAGTCCTCGGAGCACGAGACCCGAAGATCGAAAGACTTATGACCAATACGGAGCAAAGAGAAGAAACCGTCGGGGGACCGCTTTTTACCCCAGGACGAGAAATCTGAGTCCGGGGCATTCCCGCTCGCGTTTTCTTGGGACGAGCACCGGAAGTCCTCGAGCTCAGCCCGTTTCCTTCGCTGCAAGTCCATTTCCAGTGGTTTCTGACACCGGACGAGCGTTCGCCACTCGTTGGAAGCTTCGGCCATCTTTTGGACCGTTTTGGGTCGCACCACAGTTCTCCCTCCAACGAGCTCGCTTCCCGACCTATACCTCCGGAAAACGTGTCAGGGAGCATGCCAGGAGTGTGGGTTGAAGTCCTCGGAGCACGAGACCCGAAGATCGAAAGACTTATGACCAATACGGAGCAAAGGGAAGAAACCGTCGGGGGACCGCTTTTTACCCCAGGACGAGAAAACTGAGTCCGGGGCATTCCCGCTCGCGTTTTCTTGGGACGAGCACTGGAAGTCCTCGAGCTCAGCCCGTTTCCTTCGCTGCAAGTGCATTTCCAGTGGTTTCTGACACCGGACGAGCGTTCGCCACTCGTTGGAAGCTTCGGCCATCTTTTGGACCGTTTTGGGTCGCACCACAGTTCTCCCTCCAACGAGCTCGCTTCCCGATCTATACCTCCGGAAAACGTGTCAGGGAGCATGCCAGGAGTGTGGGTTGAAGTCCTCGGAGCACGAGACCCGAAGATCGAAAGACTTATGACCAATACGGAGCAAAGGGAAGAAACCGTCGGGGGACCGCTTTTTACCCCAGGACGAGAAAACTGAGTCCGGGGCATTCCCGCTCGCGTTTTCTTGGGACGAGCACCGGAAGTCCTCGAGCTCAGCCTGTTTCCTTCGCTGCAAGTGCATTTCCATTGGTTTCTGACACCGGACAAGCGTTCGCCACTCGTTGGAAGCTTCGGCCATCTTTTGGACCGTTTTGGGTCGCACCACAGTTCTCCCTCCAACGAGCTCGCTTCCCGACCTATACCTCCGGAAAACGTGTCAGGGAGCATGCCAGGAGTGTGGGTTGAAGTCCTCGGAGCACGAGACCCGAAGATCGAAAGACTTATGACCAATACGGAGCAAAGGGAAGAAACCGTCGGGGGACCGCTTTTTACCCCAGGACGAGAAAACTGAGTCTGGGGCATTCCCGCTCGCGTTTTCTTGGGACGAGCACCGGAAGTCCTCGAGCTCAGCCCGTTTCCTTCGCTGCAAGTGCATTTCCAGTGGTTTCTGACACCGGACGAGCGTTCGCCACTCGTTGGAAGCTTCGGCCATCTTTTGGACCGTTTTGGGTGGCACCACAGTTCTCCCTCCAACGAGCTCGCTTCCCGACCTATACCTCCGGAAAACGTGTCAGGGAGCATGCCAGGAGTGTGGGTTGAAGTCCTCGGAGCACGAGACCCGAAGATCGAAAGACTTATGACCAATACGGAGCAAAGGGAAGAAACCGTCGGGGGACCGCTTTTTACCCCAGGATGAGAAAACTGAGTCCGGGGCATTCCCGCTCGCGTTTTCTTGGGACGAGCACCGGAAGTCCTCGAGCTCAGCCCGTTTCCTTCGCTGCAAGTGCATTTCCAGTGGTTTCTGACACCGGACGAGCGTTCACCACTCGTTGGAAGCTTCGGCCATCTTTTGGACCGTTTTGGGTCGCACCAAAGTTCTGCCTCCAACGAGCTCGCTTCCCGACCTATACCTCCGGAAAACGTGTCAGGGAGCATGCCAGGAGTGTGGGTTGAAGTCCTCGGAGCACGAGACCCGAAGATCGAAAGACTTATGACCAATACGGAGCAAAGGGAAGAAACCGTCGGGGGACCGCTTTTTACCCCAGGACGAGAAAACTGAGTCCGGGGCATTCCCGCTCGCGTTTTCTTGGGACGAGCACCGGAAGTCCTCGAGCTCAGCCCGTTTCCTTCGCTGCAAGTGCATTTCCAGTGGTTTCTGACACCGGACGAGCGTTCGCCACTCGTTGGAAGGTTTGGCCATCTTTTGGACCGTTTTGGGTCGCACCACAGTTCTCCCTCCAACGAGCTCGCTTCCCGACCTATACCTCCGGAAAACGTGTCAGGGAGCATGCCAGGAGTGTGGGTTGAAGTCCTCGGAGCACGAGACCCGAAGATCGAAAGACTTATGACCAATACGGAGCAAAGGGAAGAAACCGTCGGGGGACCGCTTTTTACCCCAGGACGAGAAAACTGAGTCCGGGGCATTCCCGCTCGCGTTTTCTTGGGACGAGCACCGGAAGTCCTCGAGCTCAGCCCGTTTCCTTCGCTGCAAGTCCATTTCCAGTGGTTTCTGACACCGGACGAGCGTTCGCCACTCGTTGGAAGCTTCGGCCATCTTTTGGACCGTTTTGGGTCGAACCACAGTTCTCCCTCCAACGAGCTCGCTTCCCGACCTATACCTCCGGAAAACGTGTCAGGGAGCATGCCAGGAGTGTGGGTTGAAGTCCTCGGAGCACGAGACCCGAAGATCGAAAGACTTATGACCAATACGGAGCAAAGGGAAGAAACCGTCGGGGGACCGCTTTTTACCCCAGGACGAGAAAACTGAGTCCGGGGCATTCCCGCTCGCGTTTTCTTGGGACGAGCACCGGAAGTCCTCGAGCTCAGCCCGTTTCCTTCGCTGCAAGTCCATTTCCAGTGGTTTCTGACACCGGACGAGCGTTCGCCACTCGTTGGAAGCTTCGGCCATCTTTTGGACCGTTTTGGGTCGCACCACAGTTCTCCCTCCAACGAGCTCGCTTCCCGACCTATACCTCCGGAAAACGTGTCAGGGAGCATGCCAAGAGTGTGGGTTGAAGTCCTCGGAGCACGAGACCCGAAGATCGAAAGACTTATGACCAATACGGAGCAAAGGGAAGAAACCGTCGGGGGACCGCTTTTTACCCCAGGACGAGAAAACTGAGTCCGGGGCATTAACGCTCGCGTTTTCTTGGGACGAGCACCGGAACTCCTCGAGCTCAGCCCGTTTCCTTCGCTGCAAGTGCATTTCCAGTGGTTTCTGACACCGGACGAGCGTTCGCCACTCGTTGGAAGCTTCGGCCATCTTTTGGACCGTTTTGGGTCGCACCACAGTTCTCCCTCCAACGAGCTCGCTTCCCGAGCTATACCTCCGGAAAACGTGTCAGGGAGCATGCCAGGAGTGTGGGTTGAAGTCCTCGGAGCACGAGACCCGAAGATCGAAAGACTTATGACCAATACGGAGCAAAGGGAAGAAACCGTCGGGGGACCGCTTTTTACCCCAGGACGAGAAAACTGAGTCCGGGGCATTCCCGCTCGCGTTTTCTTGGGACGAGCACCGGAAGTCCTCGAGCTCAGCCCGTTTCCTTCGCTGCAAGTCCATTTCCAGTGGTTTCTGACACCGGACGAGCGTTCGCCACTCGTTGGAAGCTTCGGCCATCTTTTGGACCGTTTTGGGTCGAACCACAGTTCTCCCTCCAACGAGCTCGCTTCCCGACCTATACCTCCGGAAAACGTGTCAGGGAGCATGCCAGGAGTGTGGGTTGAAGTCCTCGGAGCACGAGACCCGAAGATCGAAAGACTTATGACCAATACGGAGCAAAGAGAAGAAACCGTCGGGGGACCGCTTTTTACCCCAGGACGAGAAATCTGAGTCCGGGGCATTCCCGCTCGCGTTTTCTTGGGACGAGCACCGGAAGTCCTCGAGCTCAGCCCGTTTCCTTCGCTGCAAGTCCATTTCCAGTGGTTTCTGACACCGGACGAGCGTTCGCCACTCGTTGGAAGCTTCGGCCATCTTTTGGACCGTTTTGGGTCGCACCACAGTTCTCCCTCCAACGAGCTCGCTTCCCGACCTATACCTCCGGAAAACGTGTCAGGGAGCATGCCAGGAGTGTGGGTTGAAGTCCTCGGAGCACGAGACCCGAAGATCGAAAGACTTATGACCAATACGGAGCAAAGGGAAGAAACCGTCGGGGGACCGCTTTTTACCCCAGGACGAGAAAACTGAGTCCGGGGCATTCCCGCTCGCGTTTTCTTGGGACGAGCACTGGAAGTCCTCGAGCTCAGCCCGTTTCCTTCGCTGCAAGTGCATTTCCAGTGGTTTCTGACACCGGACGAGCGTTCGCCACTCGTTGGAAGCTTCGGCCATCTTTTGGACCGTTTTGGGTCGCACCACAGTTCTCCCTCCAACGAGCTCGCTTCCCGATCTATACCTCCGGAAAACGTGTCAGGGAGCATGCCAGGAGTGTGGGTTGAAGTCCTCGGAGCACGAGACCCGAAGATCGAAAGACTTATGACCAATACGGAGCAAAGGGAAGAAACCGTCGGGGGACCGCTTTTTACCCCAGGACGAGAAAACTGAGTCCGGGGCATTCCCGCTCGCGTTTTCTTGGGACGAGCACCGGAAGTCCTCGAGCTCAGCCTGTTTCCTTCGCTGCAAGTGCATTTCCATTGGTTTCTGACACCGGACAAGCGTTCGCCACTCGTTGGAAGCTTCGGCCATCTTTTGGACCGTTTTGGGTCGCACCACAGTTCTCCCTCCAACGAGCTCGCTTCCCGACCTATACCTCCGGAAAACGTGTCAGGGAGCATGCCAGGAGTGTGGGTTGAAGTCCTCGGAGCACGAGACCCGAAGATCGAAAGACTTATGACCAATACGGAGCAAAGGGAAGAAACCGTCGGGGGACCGCTTTTTACCCCAGGACGAGAAAACTGAGTCTGGGGCATTCCCGCTCGCGTTTTCTTGGGACGAGCACCGGAAGTCCTCGAGCTCAGCCCGTTTCCTTCGCTGCAAGTGCATTTCCAGTGGTTTCTGACACCGGACGAGCGTTCGCCACTCGTTGGAAGCTTCGGCCATCTTTTGGACCGTTTTGGGTGGCACCACAGTTCTCCCTCCAACGAGCTCGCTTCCCGACCTATACCTCCGGAAAACGTGTCAGGGAGCATGCCAGGAGTGTGGGTTGAAGTCCTCGGAGCACGAGACCCGAAGATCGAAAGACTTATGACCAATACGGAGCAAAGGGAAGAAACCGTCGGGGGACCGCTTTTTACCCCAGGATGAGAAAACTGAGTCCGGGGCATTCCCGCTCGCGTTTTCTTGGGACGAGCACCGGAAGTCCTCGAGCTCAGCCCGTTTCCTTCGCTGCAAGTGCATTTCCAGTGGTTTCTGACACCGGACGAGCGTTCACCACTCGTTGGAAGCTTCGGCCATCTTTTGGACCGTTTTGGGTCGCACCAAAGTTCTGCCTCCAACGAGCTCGCTTCCCGACCTATACCTCCGGAAAACGTGTCAGGGAGCATGCCAGGAGTGTGGGTTGAAGTCCTCGGAGCACGAGACCCGAAGATCGAAAGACTTATGACCAATACGGAGCAAAGGGAAGAAACCGTCGGGGGACCGCTTTTTACCCCAGGACGAGAAAACTGAGTCCGGGGCATTCCCGCTCGCGTTTTCTTGGGACGAGCACCGGAAGTCCTCGAGCTCAGCCCGTTTCCTTCGCTGCAAGTGCATTTCCAGTGGTTTCTGACACCGGACGAGCGTTCGCCACTCGTTGGAAGGTTTGGCCATCTTTTGGACCGTTTTGGGTCGCACCACAGTTCTCCCTCCAACGAGCTCGCTTCCCGACCTATACCTCCGGAAAACGTGTCAGGGAGCATGCCAGGAGTGTGGGTTGAAGTCCTCGGAGCACGAGACCCGAAGATCGAAAGACTTATGACCAATACGGAGCAAAGGGAAGAAACCGTCGGGGGACCGCTTTTTACCCCAGGACGAGAAAACTGAGTCGGGGGCATTCCCGCTCGCGTTTTCTTGGGACGAGCACCGGAAGTCCTCGAGCTCAGCCCGTTTCCTTCGCTGCAAGTGCATTTCCAGTGGTTTCTGACACCGGACGAGCGTTCGCCACTCGTTGGAAGCTTCGGCCATCTTTTGGACCGTTTTGGGTCGCACCACAGTTCTCCCTCCAACGAGCTCGCTTCCCGACCTATACCTCCGGAAAACGTGTCAGGGAGCATGCCAGGAGTGTGGGTTGAAGTCCTTGGAGCATGAGACCCGAAAATCGAAAGACTTATGACCAATACGGAGCAAAGGGAAGAAACCGTCGGGGGACCGCTTTTTACCCCAGGACGAGAAAACTGAGTCCGGGGCATTCCCGCTCGCGTTTTCTTGGGACGAGCACCGGAAGTCCTCGAGCTCAGCCCGTTTCCTTCGCTGCAAGTGCATTTCCAGTGGTTTCTGACACCGGACGAGCGTTCGCCACTCGTTGGAAGCTTCGGCCATCTTTTGTACCGTTTTGGGTCGCACCACAGTTCTCCCTCCAACGAGCTCGCTTCCCGACCTATACCTCCGGAAAACGTGTCAGGGAGCATGCCAGGAGTGTGGGTTGAAGTCCTCGGAGCACGAGACCCGAAGATCGAAAGACTTATGACCAATACGGAGCAAAGGGAAGAAACCGTCGGGGGACCGCTTTTTACTTCAGGACGAGAAAACTGATCCGGGGCATTCCCGCTCGCGTTTTCTTGGGACGAGCACCGGAAGTCCTCGAGCTCAGCCCGTTTCCTTCGCTGCAAGTCCATTTCCAGTGGTTTCTGACACCGGACGAGCGTTCGCCACTCGTTGGAAGCTTCGGCCATCTTTTGGACCGTTTTGGGTCGCACCACAGTTCTCCCTCCAACGAGCTCGCTTCCCGACCTATACCTCCGGAAAACGTGTCAGGGAGCATGCCAGGAGTGTGGGTTGAAGTCCTTGGTGCACGAGACCCGAAGATCGAAAGACTTATGACCAATACGGAGCAAAGGGAAGAAACCGTCGGGGGACCGCTTTTTACCTCAGGACGAGAAAACTGAGTCCGGGGCATTCCCGCTCGCGTTTTCTTGGGACGAGCACCGGAAGTCCTCGAGCTCAGCCCGTTTCCTTCGCTGCAAGTCCATTTCCAGTGGTTTCTGACACCGGACGAGCGTTCGCCACTCGTTGGAAGCTTCGGCCATCTTTTGGACCGTTTTGGGTCGCACCACAGTTATCCCTCCAACGAGCTCACTTCCCGACCTATACCTCCGGAAAACGTGTCAGGGAGCATGCCAGGAGTGTGGGTTGAAGTCCTCGGAGCACGAGACCCGAAGATCGAAAGACTTATGACCAATACGGAGCAAAGGGAAGAAACCGTCGGGGGACCGCTTTTTACCCCAGGACGAGAAAACTGAGTCCGGGGCATTCCCGCTCGCGTTTTCTTCGGACGAGCACCGGAAGTCCTCGAGCTCAGCTCGTTTCCTTCGCTGCAAGTTCATTTCCAGTGGTTTCTGACACCGGACGAGCGTTCGCCACTCGTTGGAAGCTTCGGCCATCTTTTGGACCGTTTTGGGTCGCACCACAGTTCTCCCTCCAACGAGCTCGCTTCCCGATCTATACCTCCGGAAAACGTGTCAGGGAGCATGCCAGGAGTGTGGGTTGAAGTCCTCGAAGCACGAGACCCGAAGATCGAAAGACTTATGACCAATACGGAGCAAAGGGAAGAAACCGTCGGGGGACCGCTTTTTACCCCTGGACGAGAAAACAGAGTCCGGGGCATTCCCGCTCGCGTTTTCTTGGGACGAGCACCGGAAGTCCTCGAGCTCAGCCCGTTTCCTTCGCTGCAAGTGCATTTCCAGTGGTTTCTGACACCGAACGAGCATTCGCCACTCGTTGGAAGCTTCGGCCATCTTTTGGACCGTTTTGGGTCGCACCACAGTTCTCCCTCCAACGAGCTCGCTTCCCGTCCTATACCTCCGGAAAACGTGTCAGGGAGCATGCCAGGAGTGTGGGTTGAAGTCCTCGGAGCACGAGACCCGAAGATCGAAAGACTTATGACCAATACAGAGCAAAGGGAAGAAACCGTCGGGGGACCGCTTTTTACCCCAGGACGAGAAAACTGAGTCCGGGGCATTCCCGCTCGCGTTTTCTTGGGACGAGCACTGGAAGTCCTCGAGCTCAGCCCGTTTCCTTCGCTGCAAGTGCATTTCCAGTGGTTTCTGACACCGGACGAGCGTTCGCCACTCGTTGGAAGCTTCGGCCATCTTTTGGACCGTTTTGGGTCGCACCACAGTTCTCCCTCCAACGAGCTCGCTTCCCGACCTATACCTCCGGAAAACGTGTCAGGGAGCATGCCAGGAGTGTGGGTTGAAGTCCTCGGAGCACGAGACCCGAAGATCGAAAGACTTATGACCAATACGGAGCAAAGGGAAGAAACCGTCGGGGGACCGCTTTTTACCCCAGGACGAGAAAACTGAGTCCGGGGCATTCCCGCTCGCGTTTTCTTGGGACGAGCACCGGAAGTCCTCGAGCTCAGCCCGTTTGCTTCGCTGCAAGTGCATTTCGAGTGGTTTCTGACACCGGACGAGCGTTCGCCACTCGTTGGAAGCTTCGGCCATCTTTTGGACCGTTTTGGGTCGCACCACAGTTCTCCCTTCAACGAGCTCGCTTCCCGACCTATACCTCCGGAAAACGTGTCAGGGAGCATGCCAGGAGTGTGGGTTGAAGTCCTCGGAGCACGAGACCCGAAGATCGAAAGACTTATGACCAATACGGAGCAAAGGGAAGAAACCGTCGGGGGACCGCTTTTTACCCCAGGACGAGAAAACTGAGTCCGGGGCATTCCCGCTCGCGTTTTCTTGGGACGAGCACCGGAAGTCCTCGAGCTCCGCCCGTTTCCTTCGCTGCAAGTGCATTTCCAGTGGTTTCTGACACCAGACGAGCGTTCGCCACTCGTTGGAAGCTTCGGCCATCTTTTGGACCGTTTTGGGTCGCACCACAGTTCTCCCTCCAACGAGCTCGCTTCCCGACCTATACCTCCGGAAAACGTGTCAGGGAGCATGCCAGGAGTGTGGGTTGAAGTCCTCGGAGCACGAGACCCGAAGATCGAAAGACTTATGACCAATACGGAGCAAAGGGAAGAAACCGTCGGGGGACCGCTTTTTACCCCAGGAAGAGAAAACTGAGTCCGGGGCATTCCCGCTCGCGTTTTCATGGGACGAGCACCGGAAGTCCTCGAGCTCAGCCCGTTTCCTTCGCTGCAAGTGCATTTCCAGTGGTTTCTGACACCGGACGAGCGTTCGCCACTCGTTGGAAGCTTCGGCCATCTTTTGGACCGTTTTGGGTCGCACCACAGTTCTCCCTCCAACGAGCTCGCTTCCCGACCTATACCTCCGGAAAACGTGTCAGGGAGCATGCCAGGAGTGTGGGTTGAAGTCCTCGGAGCACGAGACCCGAAGATCGAAAGACTTATGACCAATACGGAGCAAAGGGAAGAAACCGTCGGGGGACCGCATTTTACCCCAGGACGAGAAAACTGAGTCCGGGGCATTCCCGCTCGCGTTTTCTTGGGACGAGCACCGGAAGTCCTCGAGCTCAGCCCGTTTCCTTCGCTGCAAGTGCATTTCCAGTGGTTTCTGACACCGGACGAGCGTTCGCCACTCGTTGGAAGCTTCGGCCATCTTTTGGACCGTTTTGGGTCGCACCACAGTTCTCCCTCCAACGAGCTCGCTTCCCGACCTATACCTCCGGAAAACGTGTCAGGGAGCATGCCAGGAGTGTGGGTTGAAGTCCTCGGAGCACGAGACCCGAAGATCGAAAGACTTATGACCAATACGGAGCAAAGGGAAGAAACCGTCGGGGGACCGCTTTTTACCCTAGGACGAGAAAACTGAGTCCGGGGCATTCCCGCTCGCGTTTTCTTGGGACGAGCACCGGAAGTCCTCGAGCTCAGCCCGTTTCCTTCGCTGCAAGTGCATTTCCAGTGGTTTCTGACACCGGACGAGCGTTCGCCACTCGTTGGAAGCTTCGGCCATCTTTTGGACCGTTTTGGGTCGCACCACAGTTCTCCCTCCAACGAGCTCGCTTCCCGACCTATACCTCCGGAAAACGTGTCAGGGAGCATGCCAGGAGTGTGGGTTGAAGTCCTCGGAGCACGAGACCCGAAGATCGAAAGACTTATGACCAATACGGAGCAAAGGGAAGAAACCGTCGGGGGACCGCTTTTTACCCCAGGACGAGAAAACTGAGTCCGGGGCATTCCCGCTCACGTTTTCTTGGGACGAGCACCGGAAGTCCTCGAGCTCAGCCCGTTTGCTTCGCTGCAAGTGCATTTCCAGTGGTTTCTGACACCGGACGAGCGTTCGCCACTCGTTGGAAGCTTCGGCCATCTTTTGGACCGTTTTGGGTCGCACCACAGTTCTCCCTTCAACGAGCTCGCTTCCCGACCTATACCTCCGGAAAACGTGTCAGGGAGCATGCCAGGAGTGTGGGTTGAAGTCCTCGGAGCACGAGACCCGAAGATCGAAAGACTTATGACCAATACGGAGCAAAGGGAAGAAACCGTCGGGGGACCGCTTTTTACCCCAGGACGAGAAAACTGAGTCCGGGGCATTCCCGCTCGCGTTTTCTTGGGACGAGCACCGGAAGTCCTCGAGCTCAGCCCGTTTGCTTCGCTGCAAGTGCATTTCCAGTGGTTTCTGACACCGGACGAGCGTTCGCCACTCGTTGGAAGCTTCGGCCATCTTTTGGACCGTTTTGGGTCGCACCACAGTTCTCCCTTCAACGAGCTCGCTTCCCGACCTATACCTCCGGAAAACGTGTCAGGGAGCATGCCAGGAGTGTGGGTTGAAGTCCTCGGAGCACGAGACCCGAAGATCGAAAGACTTATGACCAATACGGAGCAAAGGGAAGAAACCGTCGGGGGACCGCTTTTTACCCCAGGACGAGAAAACTGAGTCCGGGGCATTCCCGCTCGCGTTTTCTTGGGACGAGCACCGGAAGTCCTCGAGCTCCGCCCGTTTCCTTCGCTGCAAGTGCATTTCCAGTGGTTTCTGACACCAGACGAGCGTTCGCCACTCGTTGGAAGCTTCGGCCATCTTTTGGACCGTTTTGGGTCGCACCACAGTTCTCCCTCCAACGAGCTCGCTTCCCGACCTATACCTCCGGAAAACGTGTCAGGGAGCATGCCAGGAGTGTGGGTTGAAGTCCTCGGAGCACGAGACCCGAAGATCGAAAGACTTATGACCAATACGGAGCAAAGGGAAGAAACCGTCGGGGGACCGCTTTTTACCCCAGGAAGAGAAAACTGAGTCCGGGGCATTCCCGCTCGCGTTTTCATGGGACGAGCACCGGAAGTCCTCGAGCTCAGCCCGTTTCCTTCGCTGCAAGTGCATTTCCAGTGGTTTCTGACACCGGACGAGCGTTCGCCACTCGTTGGAAGCTTCGGCCATCTTTTGGACCGTTTTGGGTCGCACCACAGTTCTCCCTCCAACGAGCTCGCTTCCCGACCTATACCTCCGGAAAACGTGTCAGGGAGCATGCCAGGAGTGTGGGTTGAAGTCCTCGGAGCACGAGACCCGAAGATCGAAAGACTTATGACCAATACGGAGCAAAGGGAAGAAACCGTCGGGGGACCGCATTTTACCCCAGGACGAGAAAACTGAGTCCGGGGCATTCCCGCTCGCGTTTTCTTGGGACGAGCACCGGAAGTCCTCGAGCTCAGCCCGTTTCCTTCGCTGCAAGTGCATTTCCAGTGGTTTCTGACACCGGACGAGCGTTCGCCACTCGTTGGAAGCTTCGGCCATCTTTTGGACCGTTTTGGGTCGCACCACAGTTCTCCCTCCAACGAGCTCGCTTCCCGACCTATACCTCCGGAAAACGTGTCAGGGAGCATGCCAGGAGTGTGGGTTGAAGTCCTCGGAGCACGAGACCCGAAGATCGAAAGACTTATGACCAATACGGAGCAAAGGGAAGAAACCGTCGGGGGACCGCTTTTTACCCTAGGACGAGAAAACTGAGTCCGGGGCATTCCCGCTCGCGTTTTCTTGGGACGAGCACCGGAAGTCCTCGAGCTCAGCCCGTTTCCTTCGCTGCAAGTGCATTTCCAGTGGTTTCTGACACCGGACGAGCGTTCGCCACTCGTTGGAAGCTTCGGCCATCTTTTGGACCGTTTTGGGTCGCACCACAGTTCTCCCTCCAACGAGCTCGCTTCCCGACCTATACCTCCGGAAAACGTGTCAGGGAGCATGCCAGGAGTGTGGGTTGAAGTCCTCGGAGCACGAGACCCGAAGATCGAAAGACTTATGACCAATACGGAGCAAAGGGAAGAAACCGTCGGGGGACCGCTTTTTACCCCAGGACGAGAAAACTGAGTCCGGGGCATTCCCGCTCACGTTTTCTTGGGACGAGCACCGGAAGTCCTCGAGCTCAGCCCGTTTGCTTCGCTGCAAGTGCATTTCCAGTGGTTTCTGACACCGGACGAGCGTTCGCCACTCGTTGGAAGCTTCGGCCATCTTTTGGACCGTTTTGGGTCGCACCACAGTTCTCCCTTCAACGAGCTCGCTTCCCGACCTATACCTCCGGAAAACGTGTCAGGGAGCATGCCAGGAGTGTGGGTTGAAGTCCTCGGAGCACGAGACCCGAAGATCGAAAGACTTATGACCAATACGGAGCAAAGGGAAGAAACCGTCGGGGGACCGCTTTTTACCCCAGGACGAGAAAACTGAGTCCGGGGCATTCCCGCTCGCGTTTTCTTGGGACGAGCACCGGAAGTCCTCGAGCTCAGCCCGTTTCCTTCGCTGCAAGTGCATTTCCAGTGGTTTCTGACACCGGACGAGCGTTCGCCACTCGTTGGAAGCTTCGGCCATCTTTTGGACCGTTTTGGGTCGCACCACAGTTCTCCCTCCAACGAGCTCGCTTCCCGACCTATACCTCCGGAAAACGTGTCAGGGAGCATGCCAGGAGTGTGGGTTGAAGTCCTCGGAGCACGAGACCCGAAGATCGAAAGACTTATGACCAATACGGAGCAAAGGGAAGAAACCGTCGGGGGACCGCTTTTTACCCTAGGACGAGAAAACTGAGTCCGGGGCATTCCCGCTCGCGTTTTCTTGGGACGAGCACCGGAAGTCCTCGAGCTCAGCCCGTTTCCTTCGCTGCAAGTGCATTTCCAGTGGTTTCTGACACCGGACGAGCGTTCGCCACTCGTTGGAAGCTTCGGCCATCTTTTGGACCGTTTTGGGTCGCACCACAGTTCTCCCTCCAACGAGCTCGCTTCCCGACCTATACCTCCGGAAAACGTGTCAGGGAGCATGCCAGGAGTGTGGGTTGAAGTCCTCGGAGCACGAGACCCGAAGATCGAAAGACTTATGACCAATACGGAGCAAAGGGAAGAAACCGTCGGGGGACCGCTTTTTACCCCAGGACGAGAAAACTGAGTCCGGGGCATTCCCGCTCGCGTTTTCTTGGGACGAGCACCGGAAGTCCTCGAGCTCAGCCCGTTTGCTTCGCTGCAAGTGCATTTCCAGTGGTTTCTGACATCGGACGAGCGTTCGCCACTCGTTGGAAGCTTCGGCCATCTTTTGGACCGTTTTGGGTCGCACCACAGTTCTCCCTTCAACGAGCTCGCTTCCCGACCTATACCTCCGGAAAACGTGTCAGGGAGCATGCCAGGAGTGTGGGTTGAAGTCCTCGGAGCACGAGACCCGAAGATCGAAAGACTTATGACCAATACGGAGCAAAGGGAAGAAACCGTCGGGGGACCGCTTTTTACCCCAGGACGAGAAAACTGAGTCCGGGGCATTCCCGCTCGCGTTTTCTTGGGACGAGCACCGGAAGTCCTCGAGCTCAGCCCGTTTCCTTCGCTGCAAGTGCATTTCCAGTGGTTTCTGACACCGGACGAGCGTTCGCCACTCGTTGGAAGCTTCGGCCATCTTTTGGACCGTTTTGGGTCGCACCACAGTTCTCCCTCCAACGAGCTCGCTTCCCGACCTATACCTCCGGAAAACGTGTCAGGGAGCATGCCAGGAGTGTGGGTTGAAGTCCTCGGAGCACGAGACCCGAAGATCGAAAGACTTATGACCAATACGGAGCAAAGGGAAGAAACCGTCGGGGGACCGCTTTTTACCCCAGGAAGAGAAAACTGAGTCCGGGGCATTCCCGCTCGCGTTTTCTTGGGACGAGCACCGGAAGTCCTCGAGCTCAGCCCGTTTCCTTCGCTGCAAGTGCATTTCCAGTGGTTTCTGACACCGGACGAGCGTTCGCCACTCGTTGGAAGCTTCGGCCATCTTTTGGACTGTTTTGGGTCGCACCACAGTTCTCCCTCCAACGAGCTCGCTTCCCGACCTATACCTCCGGAAAACGTGTCAGGGAGCATGCCAGGAGTGTGGGTTGAAGTCCTCGGAGCACGAGACCCGAAGATCGAAAGACTTATGACCAATACGGAGCAAAGGGAAGAAACCGTCGGGGGACCGCTTTTTACCCCAGGACGAGAAAACTGAGTCCGGGGCATTCCCGCTCGCGTTTTCTTGGGACGAGCACCGGAAGTCCTCGAGCTCAGCCCGTTTCCATCGCTGCAAGTGCATTTCTAGTGGTTTCTGACACCGGACGAGCGTTCGCCACTCGTTGGAAGCTTCGGCCATCTTTTGGACCGTTTTGGGTCGCACCACAGTTCTCCCTCCAACGAGCTCGCTTCCCGACCTATACCTCCGGAAAACGTGTCAGGGAGCATGCCAGGAGTGTGGGTTGAAGTCCTCGGAGCACGAGACCCGAAGATCGAAAGACTTATGACCAATACGGAGCAAAGGGAAGAAACCGTCGGGGGACCGCTTTTTACCCTAGGACGAGAAAACTGAGTCCGGGGCATTCCCGCTCGCGTTTTCTTGGGACGAGCACCGGAAGTCCTCGAGCTCAGCCCGTTTCCTTCGCTGCAAGTGCATTTCCAGTGGTTTCTGACACCGGACGAGCGTTCGCCACTCGTTGGAAGCTTCGGCCATCTTTTGGACCGTTTTGGGTCGCACCACAGTTCTCCCTCCAACGAGCTCGCTTCCCGACCTATACCTCCGGAAAACGTGTCAGGGAGCATGCCAGGAGTGTGGGTTGAAGTCCTCGGAGCACGAGACCCGAAGATCGAAAGACTTATGACCAATACGGAGCAAAGGGAAGAAACCGTCGGGGGACCGCTTTTTACCCCAGGAAGAGAAAACTGAGTCCGGGGCATTCCCGCTCGCGTTTTCTTGGGACGAGCACCGGAAGTCCTCGAGCTCAGCCCGTTTCCTTCGCTGCAAGTGCATTTCCAGTGGTTTCTGACACCGGACGAGCGTTCGCCACTCGTTGGAAGCTTCGGCCATCTTTTGGACCGTTTTGGGTCGCACCACAGTTCTCCCACCAACGAGCTCGCTTCCCGACCTATACCTCCGGAAAACGTGTCAGGGAGCATGCCAGGAGTGTGGGTTGAAGTCCTCGGAGCACGAGACCCGAAGATCGAAAGACTTATGACCAATACGGAGCAAAGGGAAGAAACCGTCGGGGGACCGCTTTTTACCCCAGGACGAGAAAACTGAGTCCGGGGCATTCCCGCTCGCGTTTTCTTGGGACGAGCACCGGAAGTCCTTGAGCTCAGCCCGTTTCCTTCGCTGCAAGTGCATTTCCAGTGGTTTCTGACACCGGACGAGCGTTCGCCACTCGTTGGAAGCTTCGGCCATCTTTTGGACCGTTTTGGGTCGCACCACAGTTCTCCCTCCAACGAGCTCGCTTCCCGACCTATACCTCCGGAAAACGTGTCAGGGAGCATGCCAGGAGTGTGGGTTGAAGTCCTCGGAGCACGAGACCCGAAGATCGAAAGACTTATGACCAATACGGAGCAAAGGGAAGAAACCGTCGGGGGACCGCTTTTTACCCCAGGAAGAGAAAACTGAGTCCGGGGCATTCCCGCTCGCGTTTTCTTGGGACGAGCACCGGAAGTCCTCGAGCTCAGCCCGTTTCCTTCGCTGCAAGTGCATTTCCAGTGGTTTCTGACACCGGACAAGCGTTCGCCACTCGTTGGAAGCTTCGGCCATCTTTTGGACCGTTTTGGGTCGCACCACAGTTCTCCCTCCAACGAGCTCGCTTCCCGACCTATACCTCCGGAAAACGTGTCAGGGAGCATGCCAGGAGTGTGGGTTGAAGTCCTCGGAGCACGAGACCCGAAGATCGAAAGACTTATGACCAATACGGAGCAAAGGGAAGAAACCGTCGGGGGACCGCTTTTTACCCCAGGACAAGAAAACTGAGTCCGGGGCATTCCCGCTCGCGTTTTCTTGGGACGAGCACCGGAAGTCCTCGAGCTCAGCCCGTTTCCTTCGCTGCAAGTGCATTTCCAGTGGTTTCTGACACCGGACGAGCGTTCGCCACTCGTTGGAAGCTTCGGCCATCTTTTGGACCGTTTTGGGTCGCACCACAGTTCTCCCTCCAACGAGCTCGCTTCCCGACCTATACCTCCGGAAAACGTGTCAGGGAGCATGCCAGGAGTGTGGGTTGAAGTCCTCGGAGCACGAGACCCGAAGATCGAAAGACTTATGACCAATACGGAGCAAAGGGAAGAAACCGTCGGGGGACCGCTTTTTACCCTAGGACGAGAAAACTGAGTCCGGGGCATTCCCGCTCGCGTTTTCTTGGGACGAGCACCGGAAGTCCTCGAGCTCAGCCCGTTTCCTTCGCTGCAAGTGCATTTCCAGTGGTTTCTGACACCGGACGAGCGTTCGCCACTCGTTGGAAGCTTCGGCCATCTTTTGGACCGTTTTGGGTCGCACCACAGTTCTCCCTCCAACGAGCTCGCTTCCCGACCTATACCTCCGGAAAACGTGTCAGGGAGCATGCCAGGAGTGTGGGTTGAAGTCCTCGGAGCACGAGACCCGAAGATCAAAAGACTTATGAACAATACGGAGCAAAGGGAAGAAACCGTCGGGGGACCGCTTTTTACCCCAGGAAGAGAAAACTGAGGCTGGGGCATTCCCGCTCGCGTTTTCTTGGGACGAGCACCGGAAGTCCTCGAGCTCAGCCCGTTTCCTTCGCTGCAAGTGCATTTCCAGTGGTTTCTGACACCGGACGAGCGTTCGCCACTCGTTGGAAATCTTCGGCCATCTTTTGGACCGTTTTGGGTCGCACCACAGTTCTCCCTCCAACGAGCTCGCTTCCCGACCTATACCTCCGGAAAACGTGTCAGGGAGCATGCCAGGAGTGTGGGTTGAAGTCCTCGGAGCACGAGACCCGAAGATCGAAAGACTTATGACCAATACGGAGCAAAGGGAAGAAACCGTCGGGGGACCGCTTTTTACCCCAGGACGAGAAAACTGAGTCCGGGGCATTCCCGCTCGCGTTTTCTTGGGACGAGCACCGGAAGTCGTCGAGCTCAGCCCGTTTCCTTCGCTGCAAGTGCATTTCCAGTGGTTTCTGACACCGGACGAGCGTTCGCCACTCGTTGGAAGCTTCGGCCATCTATTGGACCGTTTTGGGTCGCACCACAGTTCTCCCTCCAACGAGCTCGCTTCCCGACCTATACCTCCGGAAAACGTGTCAGGGAGCATGCCAGGAGTGTGGGTTGAAGTCCTCGGAGCACGAGACCCGAAGATCGAAAGACTTATGACCAATACGGAGCAAAGGGAAGAAACCGTCGGGGGACCGCTTTTTACCCCAGGAAGAGAAAACTGAGTCCGGGGCATTCCCGCTCGCGTTTTCTTGGGACGAGCACCGGAAGTCCTCGAGCTCAGCCCGTTTCCTTCGCTGCAAGTGCATTTCCAGTGGTTTCTGACACCGGACGAGCGTTCGCCACTCGTTGGAAGCTTCGGCCATCTTTTGGACCGTTTTGGGTCGCACCACAGTTCTCCCTCCAACGAGCTCGCTTCCCGACCTATACCTCCGGAAAACGTGTCAGGGAGCATGCCAGGAGTGTGGGTTGAAGTCCTCGGAGCACGAGACCCGAAGATCGGAAGACTTATGACCAATACGGAGCAAAGGGAAGAAACCATCGGGGGACCGCTTTTTACCCCAGGACGAGAAAACTGAGTCCGGGGCATTCCCGCTCGCGTTTTCTTGGGACGAGCACCGGAAGTCGTCGAGCTCAGCCCGTTTCCTTCGCTGCAAGTGCATTTCCAGTGGTTTCTGACACCGGACGAGCGTTCGCCACTCGTTGGAAGCTTCGGCCATCTATTGGACCGTTTTGGGTCGCACCACAGTTCTCCCTCCAACGAGCTCGCTTCCCGACCTATACCTCCGGAAAACGTGTCAGGGAG
The DNA here is from genome assembly GCF_025177605.1 of Cucumis melo. Classification (NCBI taxonomy): domain Eukaryota; kingdom Viridiplantae; phylum Streptophyta; class Magnoliopsida; order Cucurbitales; family Cucurbitaceae; genus Cucumis; species Cucumis melo. The sequence goes on along the minus strand of NC_066863.1, from coordinate 20,388,454 downwards.
CATGCCAGGAGTGTGGGTTGAAGTCCTCGGAGCACGAGACCCGAAGATCGAAAGACTTATGACCAATACGGAGCAAAGGGAAGAAACCGTCGGGGGACCGCTTTTTACCCCAGGAAGAGAAAACTGAGTCTGGGGCATTCCCGCTCGCGTTTTCTTGGGACGAGCACCGGAAGTCCTCGAGCTCAGCCCGTTTCCTTCGCTGCAAGTGCATTTCCAGTGGTTTCTGACACCGGACGAGCGTTCGCCACTCGTTGGAAGCTTCGGCCATCTTTTGGACCGTTTTGGGTCGCACCACAGTTCTCCCTCCAACGAGCTCGCTTCCCGACCTATACCTCCGGAAAACGTGTCAGGGAGCATGCCAGGAGTGTGGGTTGAAGTCCTCGGAGCACGAGACCCGAAGATCGAAAGACTTATGACCAATACGGAGCAAAGGGAAGAAACCGTCGGGGGACCGCTTTTTACCCCAGGACGAGAAAACTGAGTCCGGGGCATTCCCGCTCGCGTTTTCTTGGGACGAGCACCGGAAGTCCTCGAGCTCAGCCCGTTTCATTCGCTGCAAGTGCATTTCCAGTGGTTTCTGACACCGGACGAGTGTTCGCCACTCGTTGGAAGCTTTGGCCATCTTTTGGACCGTTTTGGGTCGCACCACAGTTCTCCCTCCAACGAGCTCGTTTCCCGACCTATACCTCCGGAAAACGTGTCAGGGAGCATGCCAGGAGTGTGGGTTGAAGTCCTCGGAGCACGAGACCCGAAGATCGAAAGACTTATGACCAATACGGAGCAAAGGGAAGAAACCGTCGGGGGACCGCTTTTTACCCCAGGAAGAGAAAACTGAGTCCGGGGCATTCCCGCTCGCGTTTTCTTGGGACGAGCACCGGAAGTCCTCGAGCTCAGCCCGTTTCCTTCGCTGCAAGTGCATTTCCAGTGGTTTCTGACACCGGACGAGCGTTCGCCATGTGTTGGAAGCTTCGGCCATCTTTTGGACCGTTTTGGGTCGCACCACAGTTCTCCCTCCAATGAGCTCGCCTCCCGACCTATACCTCCGGAAAACGTGTCAGGGAGCATGCCAGGAGTGTGGGTTGAAGTCCTCGGAGCACGAGACCCGAAGATCGGAAGACTTATGACCAATACGGAGCAAAGGGAAGAAACCATCGGGGGACCGCTTTTTACCCCAGGACGAGAAAACTGAGTCCGGGGCATTCCCGCTCGCGTTTTCTTGAGACGAGCACCGGAAGTCCTCGAGCTCAGCCCGTTTCCTTCGCTGCAAGTGCATTTCCAGTGGTTTCTGACACCGGACGAGCGTTCGCCACTCGTTGGAAGCTTCGGCCATCTTTTGGACCGTTTTGGGTCGCACCACAGTTCGCCCTCCAACGAGCTCGCTTCCCGACCTATACCTCCGGAAAACGTGTCAGGGAGCATGCCAGGAGTGTGGGTTGAAGTCCTCGGAGCACGAGACCCGAAGATCGAAAGACTTATGACCAATACGGAGCAAAGGGAAGAAACCGTCGGGGGACCGCTTTTTACCCCAGGACGAGAAAACTGAGTCCGGGGCATTCCCGCTCGCGTTTTCTTGGGACGAGCACCGGAAGTCCTCGAGCTCAGCCCGTTTCCTTCGCTGCAAGTGCATTTCCAGTGGTTTCTGACACCGGACGAGCGTTCGCCACTCGTTGGAAGCTTCGGCCATCTTTTGGACCGTTTTGGGTCGCACCACAGTTCTCCCTCCAACGAGCTCGCTTCCCGACCTATACCTCCGGAAAACGTGTCAGGGAGCATGCCAGGAGTGTGGGTTGAAGTCCTCGGAGCACGAGACCCGAAGATCGAAAGACTTATGACCAATACGGAGCAAAGGGAAGAAACCGTCGGGGAACCGCTTTTTACCCCAGGAAGAGAAAACTGAGTCCGGGGCATTCCCGCTCGCGTTTTCTTGGGACGAGCACCGGAAGTCCTCGAGCTCAGCCCGTTTCCTTCGCTGCAAGTGCATTTCCAGTGGTTTCTGACACCGGACGAGCGTTCGCCACTCGTTGGAAGCTTCGGCCATCTTTTGGACCGTTTTGGGTCGCACCACAGTTCTCCCTCCAACGAGCTCGCTTCCCGACCTATACCTCCGGAAAACGTGTCAGGGAGCATGCCAGGAGTGTGGGTTGAAGTCCTCGGAGCACGAGACCCGAAGATCGAAAGACTTATGACCAATACGGAGCAAAGGGAAGAAACCGTCGGGGGAACGCTTTTTACCCCAGGACGATAAAACTGAGTCCGGGGCATTCCCGCTCGCGTTTTCTTGGGACGAGCACCGGAAGTCCTCGAGCATAGCCCGTTTCCTTCGCTGCAAGTGCATTTCCAGTGGTTTCTGACACCGGACGAGCGTTCGCCACTCGTTGGAAGCTTCGGCCATCTTTTGGACCGTTTTGGGTCGCACCACAGTTCTCCCTCCAACGAGCTCGCTTCCCGACCTATACCTCCGGAAAACGTGTCAGGGAGCATGCCAGGAGTGTGGGTTGAAGTCCTCGGAGCACGAGACCCGAAGATCGAAAGACTTATGACCAATACGGAGCAAAGGGAAGAAACCGTCGGGGGACCGCTTTTTACCCCAGGACGAGAAAACTGAGTCCGGGGCATTCCCGCTCGCGTTTTCTTGGGACGAGCACCGGAAGTCCTCGAGCTCAGCCCGTTTCCTTCGCTGCAAGTGCATTTCCAGTGGGTTCTGACACCGGACGAGCGTTCGCCACTCGTTGGAAGCTTCGGCCATCTTTTGGACCGTTTTGGGTCGCACCACAGTTCTCCCTCCAACGAGCTCGCTTCCCGACCTATACCTCCGGAAAACGTTTCAGGGAGCATGCCAGGAGTGTGGGTTGAAGTCCTCGGAGCACGAGACCCGAAGATCGAAAGACTTATGACCAATAAGGAGCAAAGGGAAGAAACCGTCGGGGGACCGCTTTTTACCCCAGGACGAGAAAACTGAGTCCGGGGCATTCCCGCTCGCGTTTTCTTGGGACGAGCACTGGAAGTCCTCGAGCTCAGCCCGTTTCCTTCGCTGCAAGTGCATTTCCAGTGGTTTCTGACACCGGACGAGCGTTCGCCACTCGTTGGTAGCTTCGGCCACCTTTTGGACCGTTTTGGGTCGCACCACAGTTCTCCCTCCAACGAGCTCGCTTCCCGACCTATACCTCTGGAAAACGTGTCAGGGAGCATGCCAGGAGTGTGGGTTGAAGTCCTCGGAGCACGAGACCCGAAGATCGAAAGACTTATGACCAATACGGAGCAAAGGGAAGAAACCGTCGGGGGACCGCTTTTTACCCCAGGACGAGAAAACTGAGTCCGGGGCATTCCCGCTTGCGTTTTCTTGGGACGAGCACCGGAAGTCCTCGAGCTCAGCCCGTTTCCTTCGCTGCAAGTGCATTTCCAGTGGTTTCTGACACCGGACGAGCGTTCGCCACTCGTTGGAAGCTTCGGCCATCTTTTGGACCGTTTTGGGTCGCACCACAGTTCTCCCTCCAACGAGCTCGCTTCCCGACCTATACCTCCGGAAAACGTGTTAGGGAGCATGCCAGGAGTGTGGGTTGAAGTCCTCGGAGCACGAGACCCGAAGATCGAAAGACTTATGACCAATAAGGAGCAAAGGGAAGAAACCGTCGGGGGACCGCTTTTTACCCCAGGACGAGAAAACTGAGTCCGGGGCATTCCCGCTCGCGTTTTCTTGGGACGAGCACTGGAAGTCCTCGAGCTCAGCCCGTTTCCTTCGCTGCAAGTGCATTTCCAGTGGTTTCTGACACCGGACGAGCGTTCGCCACTCGTTGGCAGCTTCGGCCACCTTTTGGACCGTTTTGGGTCGCACCACAGTTCTCCCTCCAACGAGCTCGCTTCCCGACCTATACCTCTGGAAAACGTGTCAGGGAGCATGCCAGGAGTGTGGGTTGAAGTCCTCGGAGCACGAGACCCGAAGATCGAAAGACTTATGACCAATACGGAGCAAAGGGAAGAAACCGTCGGGGGACCGCTTTTTACCCCAGGACGAGAAAACTGAGTCCGGGGCATTCCCGCTTGCGTTTTCTTGGGACGAGCACCGTAAGTCCTCGAGCTCAGCCCGTTTCCTTCGCTGCAAGTGCATTTCCAGTGGTTTCTGACACCGGACGAGCGTTCGCCACTCGTTGGAAGCTTCGGCCATCTTTTGGACCGTTTTGGGTCGCACCACAGTTCTCCCTCCAACGAGCTCGCTTCCTGACCTATACCTCCGGAAAACGTGTCAGGGAGCATGCCAGGAGTGTGGGTTGAAGTCCTCGGAGCACGAGACCCGAAGATCGAAAGACTTATGACCAATACGGAGCAAAGGGAAGAAATCGTCGGGGGACCGCTTTTTACCCCCGGACGAGAAAACTGAGTCCGGGGCATTCCCGCTCGCGTTTTCTTGGGACGAGCACCGGAAGTCCTCGAGCTCAGCCCGTTTCCTTCGCTGCAAGTGCATTTCCAGTGGTTTCTGACACCGGACGAGCGTTCGCCACTCGTTGGAAGCTTCGGCCATCTTTTGGACCGTTTTGGGTCGCACCACAGTTCTCCCTCCAACGAGCTCGCTTCCCGACCTATACCTCCGGAAAACGTGTCAGGGAGCATGCCAGGAGTGTGGGTTGAAGTCCTCGGAGCACGCGACCCGAAGATCGAAAGACTTATGACCAATACGGAGCAAAGGGAAGAAACCGTCGGGGGACCGCTTTTTACCCCAGGACGAGAAAACTGAGTCCGGGGCATTCCCGCTCGCGTTTTCTTGGGACGAGCACCCGAAGTCCTCGAGCTCAGCCCGTTTCCTTCGCTGCAAGTGCATTTCCAGTGGTTTCTGACACCGGACGAGCGTTCGCCACTCGTTGGAAGCTTCGGCCATCTTTTGGACCGTTTTAGGTCGCACCACAGTTCGCCCTCCAACGAGCTCGCTTCCCGACCTATACCTCCGGAAAACGTGTCAGGTAGCATGCCAGGAGTGTGGGTTGAAGTCCTCGGAGCACGAGACCCGAAGATCGAAAGACTTATGACCAATACGGAGCAAAGGGAAGAAACCGTCGGGGGACCGCTTTTTACCCCAGGACGAGAAAACTGAGTCCGGGGCATTCCCGCTCGCGTTTTCTAGGGACGAGCACTGGAAGTCCTCGAGCTCAGCCCGTTTCCTTCGCTGCAAGTGCATTTCCAGTGGTTTCTGACACCGGACGAGCGTTCGCCACTCGTTGGCAGCTTCGGCCACCTTTTGGACCGTTTTGGGTCGCACCACAGTTCTCCCTCCAACGAGCTCGCTTCCCGACCTATACCTCCGGAAAACGTGTCAGGGAGCATGCCAGGAGTGTGGGTTGAAGTCCTCGGAGCACGAGACCCGAAGATCGAAAGACTTGTGACCAATACGGAGCAAAGGGAAGAAACCGTCGGGGGACCGCTTTTTACCCCAGGACGAGAAAACTGAGTCCGGGGCATTCCCGCTCGCGTTTTCTTGGGACGAGCACCGGAAGTCCTCGAGCTCAGCCCGTTTCCTTCGCTGCAAGTGCATTTCCAGTGGTTTCTGACACCGGACGAGCGTTCGCCACTCGTTGGAAGCTTCGGCCATCTTTTGGACCGTTTTGGGTCGCACCACAGTTCTCCCTCCAACGAGCTCGCTTCCCGACCTATACCTCCGGAAAACGTGTCAGGGAGCATGCCAGGAGTGTGGGTTGAAGGCCTCGGAGCACGAGACCCGAAGATCGAAAGACTTATGACCAGTACGGAGCAAAGGGAAGAAACCGTCGGGGGACCGCTTTTTACCCCAGGACGAGAAAACTGAGTCCGGGGCATTCCCGCTCGCGTTTTCTTGGGACGAGCACCGGAAGTCCTCGAGCTCAGCCCGTTTCCTTCGCTGCAAGTGCATTTCCAGTGGTTTCTGACACCGGACGAGCGTTCGCCACTCGTTGGAAGCTTCGGCCATCTTTTGGACCGTTTTGGGTCGCACCACAGTTCTCCTTCCAACGACCTCGCTTCCTGACCTATACCTCCGGAAAACGTGTCAGGGAGCATGCCAGGAGTGTGGGTTGAAGTCCTCGGAGCAGGAGACCCGAAGATCGAAAGACTTATGACCAATACGGAGCAAAGGGAAGAAACCGTCGGGGGAACGCTTTTTACCCCAGGACGAGAAAACTGAGTCCGGGGCATTCCCGCTCGCGTTTTCTTGTGACGAGCACCGGAAGTCCTCGAGCTCAGCCCGTTTCCTTCGCTGCAAGTGCATTTCCAGTGGTTTCTGACACCGGACGAGCGTTCGCCACTCGTTGGAAGCTTCGGCCATCTTTTGGACCGTTTTGGGTCGCACCACAGTTCTCCCTCCAACGAGCTCGCTTCCCGACCTATACCCCCGGAAAACGTGTCAGGGAGCATGCCAGGAGTGTGGGTTGAAGTCCTCGGAGCACGAGACCCGAAGATCGAAAGACTTATGACCAATACGGAGCAAAGGGAAGAAACCGTCGGGGGACCGCTTTTTACCCCAGGACGAGAAAACTGAGTCTGGGGCATTCCCGCTCGCGTTTTCTTGGGACGAGCACCGGAAGTCCTCGAGCTCAGCCCGTTTCCTTCGCTGCAAGTGCATTTCCAGTGGTTTCTGACACCGGACGAGCGTTCGCCACTCGTTGGAAGCTTCGGCCATCTTTTGGACCGTTTTGGGTCGCACCACAGTTCTCCCACCAACGAGCTCGCTTCCCGACCTATACCTCCGGAAAACGTGTCAGGGAGCATGACAGGAGTGTGGGTTGAAGTCCTCGGAGCACGAGACCCGAAGATCGAAAGACTTATGACCAATACGGAGCAAAGGGAAGAAACCGTCGGGGGACCGCTTTTTACCCCAGGACGAGAAAACTGAGTCCGGGGCATTACCGCTCGCGTTTTCTTGGGACGAGCACCCGAAGTCCTCGAGCTCAGCCCGTTTCCTTCGCTGCAAGTGCATTTCCAGTGGTTTCGGACACCGGACGAGCGTTCGCCACTCGTTGGAAGCTTCGGCCATCTTTTGGACCGTTTTGGGTCGCACCACAGTTCTCCCTCCAACGAGCTCGCTTCCCGACCTATACCTCCGGAAAACGTGTCAGGGAGCATGCCAGGAGTGTGGGTTGAAGTCCTCGGAGCACGAGACCCGAAGATCGAAAGACTTATGACCAATACGGAGCAAAGGGAAGAAACCGTCGGGGGACCGCTTTTTACCCCAGGACGAGAAAACTGAGTCCGGGGCATTCCCGCTCGCGTTTTCTTGGGACGAGCACCGGAAGTCCTCGAGCTCAGCCCGTTTCCTTCGCTGCAAGTGCATTTCCAGTGGTTTCTGACACCGGACGAGCGTTCGCCACTCGTTGGAAGCTTCGGCCATCTTTTGGACCGTTTTGGGTCGCACCACAGTTCTCCCTCCAACGAGCTCGCTTCCCGACCTATACCTCCGGAAAACGTGTCAGGGAGCATGCCAGGAGTGTGGGTTGAAGTCCTCGGAGCACGAGACCCGAAGATCGAAAGACTTATGACCAATACGGAGCAAAGGGAAGAAACCGTCGGGGGACTGCTTTTTACCCCAGGACGAGAAAACTGAGTCTGGGGCATTCCCGCTCGCGTTTTCTTGGGACGAGCACCGGAAGTCCTTGAGCTCAGCCCGTTTCCTTCGCTGCAAGTGCATTTCCAGTGGTTTCTGACACCGGACGAGCGTTCGCCACTCGTTGGAAGCTTCGGCCATCTTTTGGACCGTTTTGGGTCGCACCACAGTTCTCCCTCCAACGAGCTCGCTTCCCGACCTATACCTCCGGAAAACGTGTTAGGGAGCATGCCAGGAGTGTGGGTTGAAGTCCTCGGAGCACGAGACCCGAAGATCGAAAGACTTATGACCAATACGGAGCAAAGGGAAGAAACCGTCGGGGGACCGCTTTTTACCCTAGGACGAGAAAACTGAGTCCGGGGCATTACCGCTAGCGTTTTCTTGGGACGAGCACCCGAAGTCCTCGAGCTCAGCCCGTTTTCTTCGCTGCAAGTGCATTTCCAGTGGTTTCGGACACCGGACGAGCGTTCGCCACTCGTTGGAAGCTTCGGCCATCTTTTGGACCGTTTTGGGTCGCACCACAGTTCTCCCTCCAACGAGCTCGCTTCCCGACCTATACCTCCGGAAAACGTGTCAGGGAGCATGCCAGGAGTGTGGGTTGAAGTCCTCGGAGCACGAGACCCGAAGATCGAAAGACTTATGACCAATACGGAGCAAAGGGAAGAAACCGTCGGGGGACCGCTTTTTACCCCAGGACGAGAAAACTGAGTCCGGGGCATTCCCGCTCGCGTTTTCTTGGGACGAGCACCGGAAGTCCTCGAGCTCAGCCCGTTTCCTTCGCTGCAAGTGCATTTCCAGTGGTTTCTGACACCGGACGAGCGTTCGCCACTCGTTGGAAGCTTCGGCCATCTTTTGGACCGTTTTGGGTCGTACCACAGTTCTCCCTCCAACGAGCTCGCTTCCCGACCTATACCTCCGGAAAACGTGTCAGGGAGCATGCCAGGAGTGTGGGTTGAAGTCCTCGGAGCACGAGACCCGAAGATCGAAAGACTTATGACCAATACGGAGCAAAGGGAAGAAACCGTCGGGGGACCGCTTTTTACCCCAGGACGAGAAAACTGAGTCCGGGGCATTCCCGCTCGCGTTTTCTTGGGACGAGCACCGGAAGTCCTCGAGCTCAGCCCGTTTCCTTCGCTGCAAGTGCATTTCCAGTGGTTTCTGACACCGGACGAGCGTTCGCCACTCGTTGGAAGCTTCGGCCATCTTTTGGACCGTTTTGGGTCGCACCACAGTTCTCCCTCCAACGAGCTCGCTTCCCGACCTATACCTCCGGAAAACGTGTCAGGGAGCATGCCAGGAGTGTGGGTTGAAGTCCTCGGAGCACGAGACCCGAAGATCGAAAGACTTATGACCAATACGGAGCAAAGGGAAGAAACCGTCGGGGGACCGCTTTTTACCCCAGGACGAGAAAACTGAGTCCGGGGCATTCCCGCTCGCGTTTTCTTGGGACGAGCACCCGAAGTCCTCGAGCTCAGCCCGTTTCCTTCGCTGCAAGTGCATTTCCAGTGGTTTCTGACACCGGACGAGCGTTCGCCACTCGTTGGAAGCTTCGGCCATCTTTTGGACCGTTTTGGGTCGCACCACAGTTCTCCCTCCAACGAGCTCGCTTCCCGACCTATACCTCCGGAAAACGTGTCAGGGAGCATGCCAGGAGTGTGGGTTGAAGTCCTCGGAGCACGAGACCCGAAGATCGAAAGACTTATGACCAATACGGAGCAAAGGGAAGAAACCGTCGGGGGACCGCTTTTTACCCCAGGACGAGAAAACTGAGTCCGGGGCATTCCCGCTCGCGTTTTCTTGGGACGAGCACCGGAAGTCCTCGAGCTCAGCCCGTTTCCTTCGCTGCAAGTGCATTTCCAGTGGTTTCTGACACCGGACGAGCGTTCACCACTCGTTGGACGCTTCGGCCATCTTTTCGACCGTTTTGGGTCGCACCACAGTTCTCCCTCCAACGAGCTCGCTTCCCGACCTATACCTCCGGAAAACGTGTCAGGGAGCATGCCAGGAGTGTGGGTTGAAGTCCTCGGAGCACGAGACCCGAAGATCGAAAGACTTATGACCAATACGGAGCAAAGGGAAGAAACCGTCGGGGGACCGCTTTTTACCCCAGGACGAGAAAACTGAGTCCGGGGCATTCCCGCTCGCGTTTTCTTGGGACGAGCACCGGAAGTCCTCGAGCTCAGCCCGTTTCCTTCGCTGCAAGTGCATTTCCAGTGGTTTCTGACACCGGACGAGCGTTCGCCACTCGTTGGAAGCTTCGGCCATCTTTTGGACCGTTTTGGGTCGCACCACAGTTCTCCCTCCAACGAGCTCGCTTCCCGACCTATACCTCCGGAAAACGTGTCAGGGAGCATGCCACGAGTGTGGGTTGAAGTCCTCGGAGCACGAGACCCGAAGATCGAAAGACTTATGACCAATACGGAGCAAAGGGAAGAAACCGTCGGGGGACCGCTTTTTACCCCAGGACGAGAAAACTGAGTCCGGGGCATTCCCGCTCGCGTTTTCTTGGGACGAGCACCGGAAGTCCTCGAGCTCAGCCCGTTTCCTTCGCTGCAAGTGCATTTCCAGTGGTTTCTGACACCGGACGAGCGTTCGCCACTCGTTGGACGCTTCGGCCATCTTTTCGACCGTTTTGGGTCGCACCACAGTTCTCCCTCCAACGAGCTCGCTTCCCGACCGATACCTCCGGAAAACGTGTCAGGGAGCATGCCATGAGTGTGGGTTGAAGTCCTCGGAGCACGAGACCCGAAGATCGAAAGACTTATGACCAATACGGAGCAAAGGGAAGAAACCGTCGGGGGACCGCTTTTTAACCCAGGACGAGAAAACTGAGTCCGGGGCATTATCGCTCGCGTTTTCTTGGGACGAGCACCAGAAGTCCTCGAGCTCAGCCCGTTTCCTTCGCTGCAAGTGCATTTCCAGTGGTTTCTGACACCGGACGAGCGTTCGCCACTCGTTGGAAGCTTCGGCCATCTTTTGGACCGTTTTGGGTCGCACCACAGTTCTCCCTCCAACGAGCTCGCTTCCCGACCTATACCTCCAGAAAACGTGTCAGGGAGCATGCCAGGAGTGTGGGTTGAAGTCCTCAGAGCACGAGACCCGAAGATCGAAAGACTTATGACCAATACGGAGCAAAGGGAAGAAACCGTCGGGGGACCGCTTTTTACCCCAGGACGAGAAAACTGAGTCCGGGGCATTCCCGCTCGCGTTTTCTTGGGACGAGCACCGGAAGTCCTCGAGCTCAGCCCGTTTCCTTCGCTGCAAGTGCATTTCCAGTGGTTTCTGACACCGGACGAGCGTTCGCCACTCGTTGGAAGCTTCGGCCATCTTTTGGACCGTTTTGGGTCGTACCACAGTTCTCCCTCCAACGAGCTCGCTTCCCGACCTATACCTCCGGAAAACGTGTCAGGGAGCATGCCAGGAGTGTGGGTTGAAGTCCTCGGAGCACGAGACCCGAAGATCGAAAGACTTATGACCAATACGGAGCAAAGGGAAGAAACCGTCGGGGGACCGCTTTTTACCCCAGGACGAGAAAACTGAGTCCGGGGCATTCCCGCTCGCGTTTTCTTGGGACGAGCACCGGAAGTCCTCGAGCTCAGCCCGTTTCCTTCGCTGCAAGTGCATTTCCAGTGGTTTCTGACACCGGACGAGCGTTCGCCACTCGTTGGAAGCTTCGGCCATCTTTTGGACCGTTTTGGGTCGCACCACAGTTCTCCCTCCAACGAGCTCGCTTCCCGACCTATACCTCCGGAAAACGTGTCAGGGAGCATGCCAGGAGTGTGGGTTGAAGTCCTCGGAGCACGAGACCCGAAGATCGAAAGACTTATGACCAATACGGAGCAAAGGGAAGAAACCGTCGGGGGACCGCTTTTTACCCCAGGACGAGAAAACTGAGTCCGGGGCATTCCCGCTCGCGTTTTCGTGGGACGAGCACCCGAAGTCCTCAAGCTCAGCCCGTTTCCTTCGCTGCAAGTGCATTTCCAGTGGTTTCGAACACCGGACGAGCGTTCGCCACTCGTTGGAAGCTTCGGCCATCTTTTGGACCGTTTTGGGTCGCACCACAGTTCTCCCTCCAACGAGCTCGCTTCCCGACCTATACCTCCGGAAAACGTGTCAAGGAGCATGCCAGGAGTGTGGGTTGAAGTCCTCGGAGCACGAGACCCGAAGATCGAAAGACTTATGACCAATACGGAGCAAAGGGAAGAAACCGTCGGGGGACCGCTTTTTACCCCAGGACGAGAAAACTGAGTCCGGGGCATTCCCGCTCGTGTTTTCTTGGGACAAACACCGGAAGTCCTCGAGCTCAGCCCGTTTCCTTCGCTGCAAGTGCATTTCAAGTGGTTTCTGACACCGGACGAGCGTTCGCCACTCGTTGGACGCTTCGGCCATCTTTTCGACCGTTTTGGGTCGCACCACAGTTCTCCCTCCAACGAGCTCGCTTCCCGACCGATACCTCCGGAAAACGTGTCAGGGAGCATGCCAGGAGTGTGGGTTGAAGTCCTCGGAGCACGAGACCCGAAGATCGAAAGACTTATGACCAATACGTAGCAAAGGGAAGAAACCGTCGGGGGACCGCTTTTTACCCCAGGACGAGAAAACTGAGTCCGGGGCATTCCCGCTCGCGTTTTCTTGGGACGAGCACCGGAAGTCCTCGAGCTCAGCCCGTTTCCTTCGCTGCAAGTGCATTTCCAGTGGTTTCTGACACCGGACGAGCGTTCGCCACTCGTTGGAAGCTTCGGCCATCTTTTGGACCGTTTTGGGTCACACCACAGTTCTCCCTCCAACGAGCTCGCTTCCCGACCTATACCTCCAGAAAACGTGTCAGGGAGCATGCCAGGAGTGTGGGTTGAAGTCCTCGGAGCACGAGACCCGAAGATCGAAAGACTTATGACCAATACGGAGCAAAGGGAAGAAACCGTCGGGGGACCGCTTTTTACCCCAGGACGAGAAAACTGAGTCCGGGGCATTCCCGCTCGCGTTTTCTTGGGACGAGCACCGGAAGTCCTCGAGCTCAGCCCGTTTCTTTCGCTGCAAGTGCATTTCCAGTGGTTTCGGACACCGGACGAGCGTTCGCCACTCGTTGGAAGCTTCGGCCATCTTTTGGACCGTTTTGGGTCGCACCACAGTTCTCCCTCCAACGAGCTCGCTTCCCGACCTATACCTCCGGAAAACGTGTCAGGGAGCATGCCAGGAGTGTGGGTTGAAGTCCTCGGAGCACGAGACCCGAAGATCGAAAGACTTATGACCAATACGGAGCAAAGGGAAGAAACCGTCGGGGGACCGCTTTTTACCCCAGGACGAGAAAACTGAGTCCGGGGCATTCCCGCTCGCGTTTTCTTGGGACGAGCACCGGAAGTCCTCGAGCTCAGCCCGTTTCCTTCGCTGCAAGTGCATTTCCAGTGGTTTCGGACACCGGACGAGCGTTCGCCACTCGTTGGAAGCTTCGGCCATCTTTTGGACCGTTTTGGGTCGCACCACAGTTCTCCCTCCAACGAGCTCGCTTCCCGACCTATACCTCCGGAAAACGTGTCAGGGAGCATGCCAGGAGTGTGGGTTGAAGTCCTCGGAGCACGAGACCCGAAGATCGAAAGACTTATGACCAATACGTAGCAAAGGGAAGAAACCGTCGGGGGACCGCTTTTTACCCCAGGACGAGAAAACTGAGTCCGGGGCATTCCCGCTCGCGTTTTCTTGGGACGAGCACCGGAAGTCCTCGAGCTCAGCCCGTTTCCTTCGCTGCAAGTGCATTTCCAGTGGTTTCTGACACCGGACGAGCGTTCGCCACTCGTTGGAAGCTTCGGCCATCTTTTGGACCGTTTTGGGTCACACCACAGTTCTCCCTCCAACGAGCTCGCTTCCCGACCTATACCTCCAGAAAACGTGTCAGGGAGCATGCCAGGAGTGTGGGTTGAAGTCCTCGGAGCACGAGACCCGAAGATCGAAAGACTTATGACCAATACGTAGCAAAGGGAAGAAACCGTCGGGGGACCGCTTTTTACCCCAGGACGAGAAAACTGAGTCCGGGGCATTCCCGCTCGCGTTTTCTTGGGACGAGCACCGGAAGTCCTCGAGCTCAGCCCGTTTCCTTCGCTGCAAGTGCATTTCCAGTGGTTTCTGACACCGGACGAGCGTTCGCCACTCGTTGGAAGCTTCGGCCATCTTTTGGACCGTTTTGGGTCACACCACAGTTCTCCCTCCAACGAGCTCGCTTCCCGACCTATACCTCCAGAAAACGTGTCAGGGAGCATGCCAGGAGTGTGGGTTGAAGTCCTCGGAGCACGAGACCCGAAGATCGAAAGACTTATGACCAATACGGAGCAAAGGGAAGAAACCGTCGGGGGACCGCTTTTTACCCCAGGACGAGAAAACTGAGTCCGGGGCATTCCCGCTCGCGTTTTCTTGGGACGAGCACCGGAAGTCCTCGAGCTCAGCCCGTTTCCTTCGCTGCAAGTGCATTTCCAGTGGTTTCGGACACCGGACGAGCGTTCGCCACTCGTTGGAAGCTTCGGCCATCTTTTGGACCGTTTTGGGTCGCACCACAGTTCTCCCTCCAACGAGCTCGCTTCCCGACCTATACCTCCGGAAAACGTGTCAGGGAGCATGCCAGGAGTGTGGGTTGAAGTCCTCGGAGCACGAGACCCGAAGATCGAAAGACTTATGACCAATACGGAGCAAAGGGAAGAAACCGTCGGGGGACCGCTTTTTACCCCAGGACGAGAAAACTGAGTCCGGGGCATTCCCGCTCGCGTTTTCTTGGGACGAGCACCGGAAGTCCTCGAGCTCAGCCCGTTTCCTTCGCTGCAAGTGCATTTCCAGTGGTTTCGGACACCGGACGAGCGTTCGCCACTCGTTGGAAGCTTCGGCCATCTTTTGGACCGTTTTGGGTCGCACCACAGTTCTCCCTCCAACGAGCTCGCTTCCCGACCTATACCTCCGGAAAACGTGTCAGGGAGCATGCCAGGAGTGTGGGTTGAAGTCCTCGGAGCACGAGACCCGAAGATCGAAAGACTTATGACCAATACGGAGCAAAGGGAAGAAACCGTCGGGGGACCGCTTTTTACCCCAGGACGAGAAAACTGAGTCCGGGGCATTCCCGCTCGCGTTTTCTTGGGACGAGCACCCGAAGTCCTCGAGCTCAGCCCGTTTCCTTCGCTGCAAGTGCATTTCCAGAGGTTTCTGACACCGGACGAGCGTTCGCCACTCGTTGGAAGCTTCGACCATCTTTTGGACCGTTTTGGGTCGCACCACAGTTCTCCCTCCAACGAGCTCGCTTCCCGACCTATACCTCCGGAAAACGTGTCAGGGAGCATGCCAGGAGTGTGGGTTGAAGTCCTCGGAGCACGAGACCCGAAGATCGAAAGACTTATGACCAATACGGAGCAAAGGGAAGAAACCGTCGGGGGACCGCTTTTTACCCAGGACGAGAAAACTGAGTCCGGGGCATTCCCGCTCGCGTTTTCTTGGGACGAGCACCGGAAGTCCTCGAGCTCAGCCCGTTTCCTTCGCTGCAAGTGCATTTTCAGTGGTTTCTGACACCGGACGAGCGTTCGCCACTCGTTGGAAGCTTCGGCCATCTTTTGGACCGTTTTGGGTCGCACCACAGTTCTCCCTCCAACGAGCTCGCTTCCCGACCTATACCTCCGGAAAACGTGTCAGGGAGCATGCCAGGAGTGTGGGTTGAAGTCCTCGGAGCACGAGACCCGAAGATCGAAAGACTTATGACCAATACGGAGCAAAGGGAAGAAACCGTCGGGGGACCGCTTTTTACCCCAGGACGAGAAAACTGAGTCCGGGGCATTCCCGCTCGCGTTTTCTTGGGACGAGCACCCGAAGTCCTCGAGCTCTGCCCGTTTCCTTCGCTGCAAGTGCATTTCCAGTGGTTTCGGACACCGGACGAGCGTTCGCCACTCGTTGGAAGCTTCGGCCATCTTTTGGACCGTTTTGGGTCGCACCACAGTTCTCCCTCCAACGAGCTCGCTTCCCGACCTATACCTCCGGAAAACGTGTCAGGGAGCATGCCAGGAGTGTGGGTTGAAGTCCTCGGAGCACGAGACCCGAAGATCGAAAGACTTGTGACCAATACGGAGCAAAGGGAAGAAACCGTCGGGGGACCGCTTTTTACCCCAGGACGAGAAAACTGAGTCCGGGGCATTCCCGCTCGCGTTTTCTTGGGACGAGCACCGGAAGTCCTCGAGCTCAGCCCGTTTCCTTCGCTGCAAGTGCATTTCCAGTGGTTTCTGACACCGGACGAGCGTTCGCCACTCGTTGGAAGCTTCGGCCATCTTTTGGACCGTTTTGGGTCGCACCACAGTTCTCCCTCCAACGAGCTCGTTTCCCGACCTATACCTCCGGAAAACGTGTCAGGGAGCATGCTAGGAGTGTGGGTTGAAGTCCTCGGAGCACGAGACCCGAAGATCGAAAGACTTATGACCAATACGGAGCAAAGGGAAGAAACCGTCGGGGGACCGCTTTTTACCCCAGGACGAGAAAACCGAGTCCGGGGCATTCCCGCTCGCGTTTTCTTGGGACGAGCACCGTAAGTCCTCGAGCTCAGCCCGTTTCCTTCGCTGCAAGTGCATTTCCAGTGGTTTCTGACACCGGACGAGCGTTCGCCACTCGTTGGAAGCTTCGGCCATCTTTTGGACCGTTTTGGGTCGCACCACAGTTCTCCCTCCAACGAGCTCGCTTCCCGACCTATACCTCCGGAAAACGTGTCAGGGAGCATGCCAGGAGTGTGGGTTGAAGTCCTCGGAGCACGAGACCCGAAGATCGAAAGACTTGTGACCAATACGGAGCAAAGGGAAGAAACCGTCGGGGGACCGCTTTTTACCCCAGGACGAGAAAACTGAGTCCGGGGCATTCCCGCTCGCGTTTTCTTGGGGAGCACCGGAAGTCCTCGAGCTCAGCCCGTTTCCTTCGCTGCAAGTGCATTTCCAGTGGTTTCTGACACCGGACGAGCGTTCGCCACTCGTTGGAAGCTTCGGCCATCTTTTGGACCGTTTTGGGTCGCACCACAGTTCTCTCTCCAACGAGCTCGCTTCCCGACCTATACCTCCGGAAAACGTGTCAGGGAGCATGCCAGGAGTGTGGGTTGAAGTCCTCGGAGCACGAGACCCGAAGATCGAAAGACTTATGACCAATACGGAGCAAAGGGAAGAAACCGTCGGGGGACCGCTTTTTACCCCAGGACGAGAAAACTGAGTCCGGGGCATTCCCGCTCGCGTTTTCTTGGGACGAGCACCGGAAGTCCTCGAGCTCTGCCCGTTTCCTTCGCTGCAAGTGCATTTCCAGTGGTTTCTGACACCGGACGAGCGTTCGCCACTCGTTGGAAGCTTCGGCCATCTTTTGGACCGTTTTGGGTCGCACCACAGTTCTCCCTCCAACGAGCTCGTTTCCCGACCTATACCTCCGGAAAACGTGTCAGGGAGCATGCTAGGAGTGTGGGTTGAAGTCCTCGGAGCACGAGACCCGAAGATCGAAAGACTTGTGACCAATACGGAGCAAAGGGAAGAAACCGTCGGGGGACCGCTTTTTACCCCAGGACGAGAAAACTGAGTCCGGGGCATTCCCGCTCGCGTTTTCTTGGGACGAGCACCGGAAGTCCTCGAGCTCAGCCCGTTTCCTTCGCTGCAAGTGCATTTCCAGTGGTTTCTGACACCGGACGAGCGTTCGCCACTCGTTGGAAGCTTCGGCCATCTTTTGGACCGTTTTGGGTCGCACCACAGTTCTCCCTCCAACGAGCTCGTTTCCCGACCTATACCTCCGGAAAACGTGTCAGGGAGCATGCTAGGAGTGTGGGTTGAAGTCCTCGGAGCACGAGACCCGAAGATCGAAAGACTTATGACCAATACGGAGCAAAGGGAAGAAACCGTCGGGGGACCGCTTTTTACCCCAGGACGAGAAAACTGAGTCCGGGGCATTCCCGCTCGCGTTTTCATGGAACGAGCACTGTAAGTCCTCGAGCTCAGCCCGTTTCCTTCGCTGCAAGTGCATTTCCAGTGGTTTCTGACACCGGACGAGCGTTCGCCACTCGTTGGAAGCTTCGGCCATCTTTTGGACCGTTTTGGGTCGCACCACAGTTCTCCCTCCAACGAGCTCGCTTCCCGACCTATACCTCCGGAAAACGTGTCAGGGAGCATGCCAGGAGTGTGGGTTGAAGTCCTCGGAGCACGAGACCCGAAGATCGAAAGACTTATGACCAATACGGAGCAAAGGGAAGAAACCGTCGGGGGACCGCTTTTTACCCCAGGACGAGAAAACTGAGTCCGGGGCATTCCCGCTCGCGTTTTCTTGGGACGAGCACCGGAAGTCCTCGAGCTCAGCCCGTTTCCTTCGCTGCAAGTGCATTTCCAGTGGTTTCTGACACCGGACGAGCGTTCGCCACTCGTTGGAAGCTTCGGCCATCTTTTGGACCGTTTTGGGTCACACCACAGTTCTCCCTCCAACGAGCTCGCTTCCCGACCTATACCTCCAGAAAACGTGTCAGGGAGCATGCCAGGAGTGTGGGTTGAAGTCCTCGGAGCACGAGACCAGAAGATCGAAAGACTTATGACCAATACGGAGCAAAGGGAAGAAACCGTCGGGGGACCGCTTTTTACCCCAGGACGAGAAAACTGAGTCCGGGGCATTCCCGCTCGCGTTTTCTTGGGACGAGCACCGGAAGTCCTCGAGCTCAGCCCGTTTCCTTCGCTGCAAGTGCATTTCTAGTGGTTTCGGACACCGGACGAGCGTTCGCCACTCGTTGGAAGCTTCGGCCATCTTTTGGACCGTTTTGGGTCGCACCACAGTTCTCCCTCCAACGAGCTCGCTTCCCGACCTATACCTCCGGAAAACGTGTCAGGGAGCATGCCAGGAGTGTGGGTTGAAGTCCTCGGAGCACGAGACCCGAAGATCGAAAGACTTATGACCAATACGGAGCAAAGGGAAGAAACCGTCGGGGGACCGCTTTTTACCCCAGGACGAGAAAACTGAGTCCGGGGCATTCCCGCTCGCGTTTTCTTGGGACGAGCACCCGAAGTCCTCGAGCTCAGCCCGTTTCCTTCGCTGCAAGTGCATTTCCAGAGGTTTCTGACACCGGACGAGCGTTCGCCACTCGTTGGAAGCTTCGACCATCTTTTGGACCGTTTTGGGTCGCACCACAGTTCTCCCTCCAACGAGCTCGCTTCCCGACCTATACCTCCGGAAAACGTGTCAGGGAGCATGCCAGGAGTGTGGGTTGAAGTCCTCGGAGCACGAGACCCGAAGATCGAAAGACTTATGACCAATACGGAGCAAAGGGAAGAAACCGTCGGGGGACCGCTTTTTACCCAGGACGAGAAAACTGAGTCCGGGGCATTCCCGCTCGCGTTTTCTTGGGACGAGCACCGGAAGTCCTCGAGCTCAGCCCGTTTCCTTCGCTGCAAGTGCATTTTCAGTGGTTTCTGACACCGGACGAGCGTTCGCCACTCGTTGGAAGCTTCGGCCATCTTTTGGACCGTTTTGGGTCGCACCACAGTTCTCCCTCCAACGAGCTCGCTTCCCGACCTATACCTCCGGAAAACGTGTCAGGGAGCATGCCAGGAGTGTGGGTTGAAGTCCTCGGAGCACGAGACCCGAAGATCGAAAGACTTATGACCAATACGGAGCAAAGGGAAGAAACCGTCGGGGGACCGCTTTTTACCCCAGGACGAGAAAACTGAGTCCGGGGCATTCCCGCTCGCGTTTTCTTGGGACGAGCACCCGAAGTCCTCGAGCTCTGCCCGTTTCCTTCGCTGCAAGTGCATTTCCAGTGGTTTCGGACACCGGACGAGCGTTCGCCACTCGTTGGAAGCTTCGGCCATCTTTTGGACCGTTTTGGGTCGCACCACAGTTCTCCCTCCAACGAGCTCGCTTCCCGACCTATACCTCCGGAAAACGTGTCAGGGAGCATGCCAGGAGTGTGGGTTGAAGTCCTCGGAGCACGAGACCCGAAGATCGAAAGACTTGTGACCAATACGGAGCAAAGGGAAGAAACCGTCGGGGGACCGCTTTTTACCCCAGGACGAGAAAACTGAGTCCGGGGCATTCCCGCTCGCGTTTTCTTGGGACGAGCACCGGAAGTCCTCGAGCTCAGCCCGTTTCCTTCGCTGCAAGTGCATTTCCAGTGGTTTCTGACACCGGACGAGCGTTCGCCACTCGTTGGAAGCTTCGGCCATCTTTTGGACCGTTTTGGGTCGCACCACAGTTCTCCCTCCAACGAGCTCGTTTCCCGACCTATACCTCCGGAAAACGTGTCAGGGAGCATGCTAGGAGTGTGGGTTGAAGTCCTCGGAGCACGAGACCCGAAGATCGAAAGACTTATGACCAATACGGAGCAAAGGGAAGAAACCGTCGGGGGACCGCTTTTTACCCCAGGACGAGAAAACCGAGTCCGGGGCATTCCCGCTCGCGTTTTCTTGGGACGAGCACCGTAAGTCCTCGAGCTCAGCCCGTTTCCTTCGCTGCAAGTGCATTTCCAGTGGTTTCTGACACCGGACGAGCGTTCGCCACTCGTTGGAAGCTTCGGCCATCTTTTGGACCGTTTTGGGTCGCACCACAGTTCTCCCTCCAACGAGCTCGCTTCCCGACCTATACCTCCGGAAAACGTGTCAGGGAGCATGCCAGGAGTGTGGGTTGAAGTCCTCGGAGCACGAGACCCGAAGATCGAAAGACTTGTGACCAATACGGAGCAAAGGGAAGAAACCGTCGGGGGACCGCTTTTTACCCCAGGACGAGAAAACTGAGTCCGGGGCATTCCCGCTCGCGTTTTCTTGGGGAGCACCGGAAGTCCTCGAGCTCAGCCCGTTTCCTTCGCTGCAAGTGCATTTCCAGTGGTTTCTGACACCGGACGAGCGTTCGCCACTCGTTGGAAGCTTCGGCCATCTTTTGGACCGTTTTGGGTCGCACCACAGTTCTCTCTCCAACGAGCTCGCTTCCCGACCTATACCTCCGGAAAACGTGTCAGGGAGCATGCCAGGAGTGTGGGTTGAAGTCCTCGGAGCACGAGACCCGAAGATCGAAAGACTTATGACCAATACGGAGCAAAGGGAAGAAACCGTCGGGGGACCGCTTTTTACCCCAGGACGAGAAAACTGAGTCCGGGGCATTCCCGCTCGCGTTTTCTTGGGACGAGCACCGGAAGTCCTCGAGCTCTGCCCGTTTCCTTCGCTGCAAGTGCATTTCCAGTGGTTTCTGACACCGGACGAGCGTTCGCCACTCGTTGGAAGCTTCGGCCATCTTTTGGACCGTTTTGGGTCGCACCACAGTTCTCCCTCCAACGAGCTCGTTTCCCGACCTATACCTCCGGAAAACGTGTCAGGGAGCATGCTAGGAGTGTGGGTTGAAGTCCTCGGAGCACGAGACCCGAAGATCGAAAGACTTGTGACCAATACGGAGCAAAGGGAAGAAACCGTCGGGGGACCGCTTTTTACCCCAGGACGAGAAAACTGAGTCCGGGGCATTCCCGCTCGCGTTTTCTTGGGACGAGCACCGGAAGTCCTCGAGCTCAGCCCGTTTCCTTCGCTGCAAGTGCATTTCCAGTGGTTTCTGACACCGGACGAGCGTTCGCCACTCGTTGGAAGCTTCGGCCATCTTTTGGACCGTTTTGGGTCGCACCACAGTTCTCCCTCCAACGAGCTCGTTTCCCGACCTATACCTCCGGAAAACGTGTCAGGGAGCATGCTAGGAGTGTGGGTTGAAGTCCTCGGAGCACGAGACCCGAAGATCGAAAGACTTATGACCAATACGGAGCAAAGGGAAGAAACCGTCGGGGGACCGCTTTTTACCCCAGGACGAGAAAACTGAGTCCGGGGCATTCCCGCTCGCGTTTTCATGGAACG
This sequence comes from Cucumis melo, assembly GCF_025177605.1. Classification (NCBI taxonomy): domain Eukaryota; kingdom Viridiplantae; phylum Streptophyta; class Magnoliopsida; order Cucurbitales; family Cucurbitaceae; genus Cucumis; species Cucumis melo. The sequence goes on along the minus strand of NC_066863.1, from coordinate 20,367,058 downwards.
AGCACTGTAAGTCCTCGAGCTCAGCCCGTTTCCTTCGCTGCAAGTGCATTTCCAGTGGTTTCTGACACCGGACGAGCGTTCGCCACTCGTTGGAAGCTTCGGCCATCTTTTGGACCGTTTTGGGTCGCACCACAGTTCTCCCTCCAACGAGCTCGCTTCCCGACCTATACCTCCGGAAAACGTGTCAGGGAGCATGCCAGGAGTGTGGGTTGAAGTCCTCGGAGCACGAGACCCGAAGATCGAAAGACTTGTGACCAATACGGAGCAAAGGGAAGAAACCGTCGGGGGACCGCTTTTTACCCCAGGACGAGAAAACTGAGTCCGGGGCATTCCCGCTCGCGTTTTCTTGGGACGAGCACCGGATGTCCTCGAGCTCAGCCCGTTTCCTTCGCTGCAAGTGCATTTCCAGTGGTTTCTGACACAGGACGAGCGTTCGCCACTCGTTGGAAGCTTCGGCCATCTTTTGGACCGTTTTGGGTCGCACCACAGTTCTCCCTCCAACGAGCTCGCTTCCCGACCTATACCTCCGGAAAACGTGTCAGGGAGCATGCCAGGAGTGTGGGTTGAAGTCCTCGGAGCACGAGACCCGAAGATCGAAAGACTAATGACTAATACGGAGCAAAGGGAAGAAACCGTCGGGGGACCACTTTTTACCCCAGGACGAGAAAACTGAGTCCGGGGCATTCCCGCTCGCGTTTTCTTGGGACGAGCACCGGAAGTCCTCGAGCTCAGCCCGTTTCCTTCGCTGCAAGTGCATTTCCAGTGGTTTCTGACACCGGACGAGCGTTCGCCACTCGTTGGAAGCTTCGGCCATCTTTTCGATCGTTTTGAGTCGCACCACAGTTCTCCCACCAACGAGCTCGCTTCCCGACCTATACCTCCGGAAAACGTGTCGGGGAGCATGCCAGGAGTGTGGGTTGAAGTCCTCGGAGCACGAGACCCGAAGATCGAAAGACTTATGACCAATACGGAGCAAAGGGAAGAAACCGTCGGGGGACCGCTTTTTACCCCAGGACGAGAAAACTGAGTCCGGGGCATTCCCGCTCGCGTTTTCTTGGGACGAGCACCGGAAGTCCTCGAGCTCAGCCCGTTTCCTTCGCTGCAAGTGCATTTCCAGTGGTTTCTGACACCGGACGAGCGTTCGCCACTCGTTGGAAGCTTCGGCCATCTTTTGGACCGTTTTGGGTCGCACCACAGTTCTCCCTCCAACGAGCTCGCTTCCCGACCTATACCTCCGGAAAACGTGTCTGGGAGCATGCCAGGAGTGTGGGTTGAAGCCCTCGGAGCACGAGACCCGAAGATCGAAAGACTTATGACCAATACGGAGCAAATGGAAGAAACCGTCGGGGGACCGCTTTTTACCCCAGGACGAGAAAACTGAGTCCGGGGCATTCCCGCTCGCGTTTTCTTGGGACGAGCACCGGAAGTCGTCGAGCTCAGCCCGTTTCCTTCGCTGCAAGTGCATTTCCAGTGGTTTCTGACACCGGACGAGCTTTCGCCACTCGTTGGAAGCTTCGGCCATCTTTTGGACCGTTTTGGGTCGCACCACAGTTCTCCCTCCAACGAGCTCGCTTCCCGACCTATACCTCCGGAAAACGTGTCAGGGAGCATGCCAGGAGTGTGGGTTGAAGTCCTCGGAGCACGAGACCCGAAGATCGAAAGACTTATGACCAATACGGAGCAAAGGGAAGAAACCGTCGGGGGACCGCTTTTTACCCCAGGACGAGAAAACTGAGTCCGGGGCATGCCCGCTCGCGTTTTCTTGGGACGAGCACCGGAAGTCCTCGAGCTCAGCCCGTTTCCTTCGCTGCAAGTGCATTTCCAGTGGTTTCTGACACCGGACGAGCGTTCGCCACTCGTTGGAAGCTTCGGCCATCTTTTGGACCATTTTGGGTCGCACCACAGTTCTCCCTCCAACGAGCTCGCTTCCCGACCTATACCTCCGGAAAACGTGTCAGGGAGCATGCCAGGAGTGTGGGTTGAAGTCCTCGGAGCACGAGACCCGAAGATCGAAAGACTTATGACCAATACGGAGCAAAGGGAAGAAACCGTCGGGGGACCGCTTTTTACCCCAGGACGAGAAAACTGAGTCCGGGGCATTCCCGCTCGCGTTTTCTTGGGACGAGCACCGGAAGTCCTCGAGCTCAGCCCGTTTCCTTCGCTGCAAGTGCATTTCCAGTGGAATCGGACACCGGACGAGCGTTCGCCACTCGTTGGAAGCTTCGGCCATCTTTTGGACCGTTTTGGGTCGCACCACAGTTCTCCCTCCAACGAGCTCGCTTCCCGACCTATACCTCCGGAAAACGTGTCAGGGAGCATGCCAGGAGTGTGGGTTGAAGTCCTCAGAGCACGAGACCCGAAGATCGAAAGACTAATGACTAATACGGAGCAAAGGGAAGAAACCGTCGGGGGACCGCTTTTTACCCCAGGACGAGAAAACTGAGTCCGGGGCATTCCCGCTCGCGTTTTCTTGGGACGAGCACCGGAAGTCCTCGAGCTCAGCCCGTTTCCTTCGCTGCAAGTGCATTTCCAGTGGTTTCTGACACCGGACGAGCGTTCGCCACTCGTTGGAAGCTTCGGCCATCTTTTGGACCGTTTTGGGTCGCACCACAGTTCTCCCTCCAACGAGCTCGCTTCCCGACCTATACCTCCGGAAAACGTGTCAGGGAGCATGCAAGGAGTGTGTGTTGAAGTCCTCGGAGCACGAGACCCGGAGATCGAAAGACTTATGACCAATACGGAGCAAAGGGAAGAAACCGTCGGGGGACCGCTTTTTACCCCAGGACGAGAAAACTGAGTCCGGGGCATTCCCGCTCGCGTTTTCTTGGGACGAGCACCGGAAGTCCTCGAGCTCAGCCCGTTTCCTTCGCTGCAAGTGCATTTCCAGTGGTTTCTGACACCGGACGAGCGTTCGCCACTCGTTGGAAGCTTCGGCCATCTTTTGGACCGTTTTGGGTCGCACCACAGTTCTCCCTCCAACGAGCTCGCTTCCCGACCTATACCTCCGGAAAACATGTCAGGGAGCATGCCAGGAGTGTGGGTTGAAGTCCTCGGAGCACGAGACCCGAAGATCGAAAGACTTATGACCAATACGGAGCAAAGGGAAGAAACCGTCGGGGGACCGCTTTTTACCCCAGGACGAGAAAACTGAGTCCGGGGCATTCCCGCTCGCGTTTTCTTGGGACGAGCACCGGAAGTCCTCGAGCTCAGCCCGTTTCCTTCGCTGCAAGTCCAGTGGTTTCTGACACCGGACGAGCGTTCGCCACTCGTTGGAAGCTTCGGCCATCTTTTGGACCGTTTTGGGTCGCACCACAGTTCTCCCTCCAACGAGCTCGCTTCCCGACCTATACCTCCGGAAAACGTGTCAGGGAGCATGCCAGGAGTGTGGGTTGAAGTCCTCGGAGCACGAGACCCGAAGATCGAAAGACTTATGACCAATACGGAGCAAAGGGAAGAAACCGTCGGGGGACCGCTTTTTACCCCAGGACGAGAAAACTGAGTCCGGGGCATTCCCGCTCGCGTTTTCTTGGGACGAGCACCGGAAGTCGTCGAGCTCAGCCCGTTTCCTTCGCTGCAAGTGCATTTCCAGTGGTTTCTGACACCGGACGAGCGTTCGCCACTCGTTGGAAGCTTCGGCCATCTTTTGGACCGTTTTGGGTCGCACCACAGTTCTCCCTCCAACGAGCTCGCTTCCCGACCTATACCTCCGGAAAACGTGTCAGGGAGCATGCCAGGAGTGTGGGTTGAAGTCCTCGGAGCACGAGACCCGAAGATCGAAAGACTTATGACCAATACGGAGCAAAGGGAAGAAACCGTCGGGGGACCGCTTTTTACCCCAGGACGAGAAAACTGAGTCCGGGGCATGCCCGCTCGCGTTTTCTTGGGACGAGCACCGGAAGTCCTCGAGCTCAGCCCGTTTCCTTCGCTGCAAGTGCATTTCCAGTGGTTTCTGACACCGGACGAGCGTTCGCCACTCGTTGGAAGCTTCGGCCATCTTTTGGACCATTTTGGGTCGCACCACAGTTCTCCCTCCAACGAGCTCGCTTCCCGACCTATACCTCCGGAAAACGTGTCAGGGAGCATGCCAGGAGTGTGGGTTGAAGTCCTCGGAGCACGAGACCCGAAGATCGAAAGACTTATGACCAATACGGAGCAAAGGGAAGAAACCGTCGGGGGACCGCTTTTTACCCCAGGACGAGAAAACTGAGTCCGGGGCATTCCCGCTCGCGTTTTCTTGGGACGAGCACCGGAAGTCCTCGAGCTCAGCCCGTTTCCTTCGCTGCAAGTGCATTTCCAGTGGAATCGGACACCGGACGAGCGTTCGCCACTCGTTGGAAGCTTCGGCCATCTTTTGGACCGTTTTGGGTCGCACCACAGTTCTCCCTCCAACGAGCTCGCTTCCCGACCTATACCTCCGGAAAACGTGTCAGGGAGCATGCCAGGAGTGTGGGTTGAAGTCCTCAGAGCACGAGACCCGAAGATCGAAAGACTAATGACTAATACGGAGCAAAGGGAAGAAACCGTCGGGGGACCGCTTTTTACCCCAGGACGAGAAAACTGAGTCCGGGGCATTCCCGCTCGCGTTTTCTTGGGACGAGCACCGGAAGTCCTCGAGCTCAGCCCGTTTCCTTCGCTGCAAGTGCATTTCCAGTGGTTTCTGACACCGGACGAGCGTTCGCCACTCGTTGGAAGCTTCGGCCATCTTTTGGACCGTTTTGGGTCGCACCACAGTTCTCCCTCCAACGAGCTCGCTTCCCGACCTATACCTCCGGAAAACGTGTCAGGGAGCATGCCAGGAGTGTGTGTTGAAGTCCTCGGAGCACGAGACCCGAAGATCGAAAGACTTATGACCAATACGGAGCAAAGGGAAGAAACCGTCGGGGGACCGCTTTTTACCCCAGGACGAGAAAACTGAGTCCGGGGCATTCCCGCTCGCGTTTTCTTGGGACGAGCACCGGAAGTCCTCGAGCTCAGCCCGTTTCCTTCGCTGCAAGTGCATTTCCAGTGGTTTCTGACACCGGACGAGCGTTCGCCACTCGTTGGAAGCTTCGGCCATCTTTTGGACCGTTTTGGGTCGCACCACAGTTCTCCCTCCAACGAGCTCGCTTCCCGACCTATACCTCCGGAAAACATGTCAGGGAGCATGCCAGGAGTGTGGGTTGAAGTCCTCGGAGCACGAGACCCGAAGATCGAAAGACTTATGACCAATATGGAGCAAAGGGAAGAAACCGTCGGGGGACCGCTTTTTACCCCAGGACGAGAAAACTGAGTCCGGGGCATTCCCGCTCGCGTTTTCTTGGGACGAGCACCGGAAGTCCTCGAGCTCAGCCCGTTTCCTTCGCTGCAAGTCCAGTGGTTTCTGACACCGGACGAGCGTTCGCCACTCGTTGGAAGCTTCGGCCATCTTTTGGACCGTTTTGGGTCGCACCACAGTTCTCCCTCCAACGAGCTCGCTTCCCGACCTATACCTCCGGAAAACGTGTCAGGGAGCATGCCAGGAGTGTGGGTTGAAGTCCTCGGAGCACGAGACCCGAAGATCGAAAGACTTATGACCAATACGGAGCAAAGGGAAGAAACCGTCGGGGGACCGCTTTTTACCCCAGGACGAGAAAACTGAGTCCGGGGCATTCCCGCTCGCGTTTTCTTGGGACGAGCACCGGAAGTCGTCGAGCTCAGCCCGTTTCCTTCGCTGCAAGTGCATTTCCAGTGGTTTCTGACACCGGACGAGCGTTCGCCACTCGTTGGAAGCTTCGGCCATCTTTTGGACCGTTTTGGGTCGCACCACAGTTCTCCCTCCAACGAGCTCGCTTCCCGACCTATACCTCCGGAAAACGTGTCAGGGAGCATGCCAAGAGTGTGGGTTGAAGTCCTCGGAGCACGAGACCCGAAGATCGAAAGACTTATGACCAATACGGAGCAAAGGGAAGAAACCGTCGGGGGACCGCTTTTTACCCCAGGACGAGAAAACTGAGTCCGGGGCATGCCCGCTCGCGTTTTCTTGGGACGAGCACCGGAAGTCCTCGAGCTCAGCCCGTTTCCTTCGCTGCAAGTGCATTTCCAGTGGTTTCTGACACCGGACGAGCGTTCGCCACTCGTTGGAAGCTTCGGCCATCTTTTGGACCGTTTTGGGTCGCACCACAGTTCTCCCTCCAACGAGCTCGCTTCCCGACCTATACCTCCGGAAAACGTGTCAAGGAGCATGCCAGGAGTGTGGGTTGAAGTCCTCGGAGCACGAGACCCGAAGATCGAAAGACTTATGACCAATACGGAGCAAAGGGAAGAAACCGTCGGGGGACCGCTTTTTACCCCAGGACGAGAAAACTGAGTCCGGGGCATTCCCGCTCGCGTTTTCTTGGGACAAGCACTGGAAGTCGTCGAGCTCAGCCCGTTTCCTTCGCTGCAAGTGCATTTCCAGTGGTTTCTGACACCGGACGAGCGTTCTCCACTCGTTGGAAGCTTCGGCCATCTTTTGGACCGTTTTGGGTCGCACCACAGTTCTCCCTCCAACGAGCTCGCTTCCCGACCTATACCTCCGGAAAACGTGTCAGGGAGCATGCCAGGAGTTTGGGTTGAAGTCCTCGGAGCACGAGACCCGAAGATCGAAAGACTTATGACCAATACGGAGCAAAGGGAAGAAACCGTCGGGGGACCGCTTCTTACCCCAGGACGAGAAAACTGAGTCCGGGGCATTCCCGCTCGCGTTTTCTTGGGACGAGCACCGGAAGACCTCGAGCTCAGCCCGTTTCCTTCGCTGCAAGTGCATTTCCATTGGTTTCTGACACCGGACGAGCGTTCGCCACTCGTTGGAAGCTTCGGCCATCTTTTGGACCGTTTTGGGTCGCACCACAGTTCTCCCTCCAACGAGCTCGCTTCCCCGACCTATACCTCCGGAAAACGTGTCAGGGAGCATGCCAGGAGTGTGGGTTGAAGTCCTCGGAGCACGAGACCCGAAGATCGAAAGACTTATGACCAATACGGAGCAAAGGGAAGAAACCGTCGGGGGACCGCTTTTTACCCCAGGACGAGAAAACTGAGTCCGGGGCATTCCCGCTCGCGTTTTCTTGGGACGAGCACCGGAAGTCCTCGAGCTCAGCCCGTTTCCTTCGCTGCAAGTGCATTTCCAGTGGTTTCTGACACCGGACGAGCGTTCGCCACTCGTTGGAAGCTTCGGCCATCTTTTGGACCGTTTTGGGTCGCACCACAGTTCTCCCTCCAACGAGCTCGCTTCCCGACCTATACCTCCGGAAAACGTGTCAGGGAGCATGCCAAGAGTGTGGGTTGAAGTCCTCGGAGCACGAGACCCGAAGATCGAAAGACTTATGACCAATACGGAGCAAAGGGAAGAAACCGTCGGGGGACCGCTTTTTACCCCAGGACGAGAAAACTGAGTCCGGGGCATGCCCGCTCGCGTTTTCTTGGGACGAGCACCGGAAGTCCTCGAGCTCAGCCCGTTTCCTTCGCTGCAAGTGCATTTCCAGTGGTTTCTGACACCGGACGAGCGTTCGCCACTCGTTGGAAGCTTCGGCCATCTTTTGGACCGTTTTGGGTCGCACCACAGTTCTCCCTCCAACGAGCTCGCTTCCCGACCTATACCTCCGGAAAACGTGTCAAGGAGCATGCCAGGAGTGTGGGTTGAAGTCCTCGGAGCACGAGACCCGAAGATCGAAAGACTTATGACCAATACGGAGCAAAGGGAAGAAACCGTCGGGGGACCGCTTTTTACCCCAGGACGAGAAAACTGAGTCCGGGGCATTCCCGCTCGCGTTTTCTTGGGACAAGCACTGGAAGTCGTCGAGCTCAGCCCGTTTCCTTCGCTGCAAGTGCATTTCCAGTGGTTTCTGACACCGGACGAGCGTTCTCCACTCGTTGGAAGCTTCGGCCATCTTTTGGACCGTTTTGGGTCGCACCACAGTTCTCCCTCCAACGAGCTCGCTTCCCGACCTATACCTCCGGAAAACGTGTCAGGGAGCATGCCAGGAGTTTGGGTTGAAGTCCTCGGAGCACGAGACCCGAAGATCGAAAGACTTATGACCAATACGGAGCAAAGGGAAGAAACCGTCGGGGGACCGCTTCTTACCCCAGGACGAGAAAACTGAGTCCGGGGCATTCCCGCTCGCGTTTTCTTGGGACGAGCACCGGAAGACCTCGAGCTCAGCCCGTTTCCTTCGCTGCAAGTGCATTTCCATTGGTTTCTGACACCGGACGAGCGTTCGCCACTCGTTGGAAGCTTCGGCCATCTTTTGGACCGTTTTGGGTCGCACCACAGTTGTCCCTCCAACGAGCTCGCTTCCCCGACCTATACCTCCGGAAAACGTGTCAGGGAGCATGCCAGGAGTGTGGGTTGAAGTCCTCGGAGCACGAGACCCGAAGATCGAAAGACTTATGACCAATACGGAGCAAAGGGAAGAAACCGTCGGGGGACCGCTTTTTACCCCAGGACGAGAAAACTGAGTCCGGGGCATTCCCGCTCGCGTTTTCTTGGGACGAGCACCGGAAGTCCTCGAGCTCAGCCCGTTTCCTTCGCTGCAAGTCCATTTCCAGTGGTTTCTGACACCGGACGAGCGTTCGCCACTCGTTGGAAGCTTCGGCCATCTTTTGGACCGTTTTGGGTCGCACCACAAATCTCCCTCCAACGAGCTCGCTTCCCGACCTATACCTCCGGAAAACGTGTCAGGGAGCATGCCAGTAGTGTGGGTTGAAGTCCTCGGAGCACGAGACCCGAAGATCGAAAGACTTATGACCAATACGGAGCAAAGGGAAGAAACCGTCGGGGGACCGCTTTTTACCCCAGGACGAGAAAACTGAGTCCGGGGCATTCCCGCTCGCGTTTTCTTGGGACGAGCACCGGAAGTCCTCGAGCTCAGCCCGTTTCCTTCGCTGCAAGTGCATTTCCAGTAGTTTCTGACACCGGACGAGCGTTCGCCACTCGTTGGAAGCTTCGGCCATCTTTTGGACCGTTTTGGGTCGCACCACAGTTCTCCCTCCAACGAGCTCGCTTCCCGACCTATACCTCCGGAAAACGTGTCAGGGAGCATGCCAGGAGTGTGGGTTGAAGTCCTCGGAGCACGAGACCCGAAGATCGAAAGACTTATGACCAATACGGAGCAAAGGGAAGAAACCGTCGGGGGACCGCTTTTTACCCCAGGACGAGAAAACTGAGTCCGGGGCATTCCCGCTCGCGTTTTCTTGGGACGAGCACCGGAAGTCCTCGAGCTCAGCCCGTTTCCTTCGCTGCAAGTGCATTTCCAGTGGTTTCTGACACCGGACGAGCGTTCGCCACTCGTTGGAAGTTCGGCCATCTCTTGGACCGTTTTGGGTCGCACCACAGTTCTCCCTCCAACGAGCTCGCTTCCCGACCTATACCTCCGGAAAACGTGTCAGGGAGCATGCCAGGAGTGTGGGTTGAAGTCCTCGGAGCACGAGACCCGAAGATCGAAAGACTTATGACCAATACGGAGCAAAGGGAAGAAACCGTCGGGGGACCGCTTTTTACCCCAGGACGAGAAAACTGAGTCCGGGGCATTCCCGCTCGCGTTTTCTTGGGACGAGCACCGGAAGTCCTCGAGCTCAGCCCGTTTCCTTCGCTGCAAGTCCATTTCCAGTGGTTTCTGACACCGGACGAGCGTTCGCCACTCGTTGGAAGCTTCGGCCATCTTTTGGACCGTTTTGGGTCGAACCACAGTTCTCCCTCCAACGAGCTCGCTTCCCGACCTATACCTCCGGAAAACGTGTCAGGGAGCATGCCAGGAGTGTGGGTTGAAGTCCTCGGAGCACGAGACCCGAAGATCGAAAGACTTATGACCAATACGGAGCAAAGGGAAGAAACCGTCGGGGGACCGCTTTTTACCCCAGGACGAGAAAACTGAGTCCGGGGCATTCCCGCTCGCGTTTTCTTGGGACGAGCACCGGAAGTCGTCGAGCTCAGCCCGTTTCCTTCGCTGCAAGTGCATTTCCAGTGGTTTCTGACACCGGACGAGCGTTCGCCACTCGTTGGAAGCTTCGGCCATCTTTTGGACCGTTTTGGGTCGCACCACAGTTCTCCCTCCAACGAGCTCGCTTCCCGACCTATACCTCCGGAAAACGTGTCAGGGAGCATGCCAAGAGTGTGGGTTGAAGTCCTCGGAGCACGAGACCCGAAGATCGAAAGACTTATGACCAATACGGAGCAAAGGGAAGAAACCGTCGGGGGACCGCTTTTTACCCCAGGACGAGAAAACTGAGTCCGGGGTATGCCCGCTCGCGTTTTCTTGGGACGAGCACCGGAAGTCCTCGAGCTCAGCCCGTTTCCTTCGCTGCAAGTGCATTTCCAGTGGTTTCTGACACCGGACGAGCGTTCGCCACTCGTTGGAAGCTTCGGCCATCTTTTGGACCGTTTTGGGTCGCACCACAGTTCTCCCTCCAACGAGCTCGCTTCCCGACCTATACCTCCGGAAAACGTGTCAAGGAGCATGCCAGGAGTGTGGGTTGAAGTCCTCGGAGCACGAGACCCGAAGATCGAAAGACTTATGACCAATACGGAGCAAAGGGAAGAAACCGTCGGGGGACCGCTTTTTACCCCAGGACGAGAAAACTGAGTCCGGGGCATTCCCGCTCGCGTTTTCTTGGGACAAGCACTGGAAGTCGTCGAGCTCAGCCCGTTTCCTTCGCTGCAAGTGCATTTCCAGTGGTTTCTGACACCGGACGAGCGTTCTCCACTCGTTGGAAGCTTCGGCCATCTTTTGGACCGTTTTGGGTCGCACCACAGTTCTCCCTCCAACGAGCTCGCTTCCCGACCTATACCTCCGGAAAACGTGTCAGGGAGCATGCCAGGAGTTTGGGTTGAAGTCCTCGGAGCACGAGACCCGAAGATCGAAAGACTTATGACCAATACGGAGCAAAGGGAAGAAACCGTCGGGGGACCGCTTCTTACCCCAGGACGAGAAAACTGAGTCCGGGGCATTCCCGCTCGCGTTTTCTTGGGACGAGCACCGGAAGACCTCGAGCTCAGCCCGTTTCCTTCGCTGCAAGTGCATTTCCATTGGTTTCTGACACCGGACGAGCGTTCGCCACTCGTTGGAAGCTTCGGCCATCTTTTGGACCGTTTTGGGTCGCACCACAGTTCTCCCTCCAACGAGCTCGCTTCCCCGACCTATACCTCCGGAAAACGTGTCAGGGAGCATGCCAGGAGTGTGGGTTGAAGTCCTCGGAGCACGAGACCCGAAGATCGAAAGACTTATGACCAATACGGAGCAAAGGGAAGAAACCGTCGGGGGACCGCTTTTTACCCCAGGACGAGAAAACTGAGTCCGGGGCATTCCCGCTCGCGTTTTCTTGGGACGAGCACCGGAAGTCCTCGAGCTCAGCCCGTTTCCTTCGCTGCAAGTCCATTTCCAGTGGTTTCTGACACCGGACGAGCGTTCGCCACTCGTTGGAAGCTTCGGCCATCTTTTGGACCGTTTTGGGTCGCACCACAAATCTCCCTCCAACGAGCTCGCTTCCCGACCTATACCTCCGGAAAACGTGTCAGGGAGCATGCCAGTAGTGTGGGTTGAAGTCCTCGGAGCACGAGACCCGAAGATCGAAAGACTTATGACCAATACGGAGCAAAGGGAAGAAACCGTCGGGGGACCGCTTTTTACCCCAGGACGAGAAAACTGAGTCCGGGGCATTCCCGCTCGCGTTTTCTTGGGACGAGCACCGGAAGTCCTCGAGCTCAGCCCGTTTCCTTCGCTGCAAGTGCATTTCCAGTAGTTTCTGACACCGGACGAGCGTTCGCCACTCGTTGGAAGCTTCGGCCATCTTTTGGACCGTTTTGGGTCGCACCACAGTTCTCCCTCCAACGAGCTCGCTTCCCGACCTATACCTCCGGAAAACGTGTCAGGGAGCATGCCAGGAGTGTGGGTTGAAGTCCTCGGAGCACGAGACCCGAAGATCGAAAGACTTATGACCAATACGGAGCAAAGGGAAGAAACCGTCGGGGGACCGCTTTTTACCCCAGGACGAGAAAACTGAGTCCGGGGCATTCCCGCTCGCGTTTTCTTGGGACGAGCACCGGAAGTCCTCGAGCTCAGCCCGTTTCCTTCGCTGCAAGTGCATTTCCAGTGGTTTCTGACACCGGACGAGCGTTCGCCACTCGTTGGAAGTTCGGCCATCTCTTGGACCGTTTTGGGTCGCACCACAGTTCTCCCTCCAACGAGCTCGCTTCCCGACCTATACCTCCGGAAAACGTGTCAGGGAGCATGCCAGGAGTGTGGGTTGAAGTCCTCGGAGCACGAGACCCGAAGATCGAAAGACTTATGACCAATACGGAGCAAAGGGAAGAAACCGTCGGGGGACCGCTTTTTACCCCAGGACGAGAAAACTGAGTCCGGGGCATTCCCGCTCGCGTTTTCTTGGGACGAGCACCGGAAGTCCTCGAGCTCAGCCCGTTTCCTTCGCTGCAAGTCCATTTCCAGTGGTTTCTGACACCGGACGAGCGTTCGCCACTCGTTGGAAGCTTCGGCCATCTTTTGGACCGTTTTGGGTCGAACCACAGTTCTCCCTCCAACGAGCTCGCTTCCCGACCTATACCTCCGGAAAACGTGTCAGGGAGCATGCCAGGAGTGTGGGTTGAAGTCCTCGGAGCACGAGACCCGAAGATCGAAAGACTTATGACCAATACGGAGCAAAGGGAAGAAACCGTCGGGGGACCGCTTTTTACCCCAGGACGAGAAAACTGAGTCCGGGGCATTCCCGCTCGCGTTTTCTTGGGACGAGCACCGGAAGTCCTCGAGCTCAGCCCGTTTCCTTCGCTGCAAGTCCATTTCCAGTGGTTTCTGACACCGGACGAGCGTTCGCCACTCGTTGGAAGCTTCGGCCATCTTTTGGACCGTTTTGGGTCGCACCACAGTTCTCCCTCCAACGAGCTCGCTTCCCGACCTATACCTCCGGAAAACGTGTCAGGGAGCATGCCAAGAGTGTGGGTTGAAGTCCTCGGAGCACGAGACCCGAAGATCGAAAGACTTATGACCAATACGGAGCAAAGGGAAGAAACCGTCGGGGGACCGCTTTTTACCCCAGGACGAGAAAACTGAGTCCGGGGCATTAACGCTCGCGTTTTCTTGGGACGAGCACCGGAACTCCTCGAGCTCAGCCCGTTTCCTTCGCTGCAAGTGCATTTCCAGTGGTTTCTGACACCGGACGAGCGTTCGCCACTCGTTGGAAGCTTCGGCCATCTTTTGGACCGTTTTGGGTCGCACCACAGTTCTCCCTCCAACGAGCTCGCTTCCCGAGCTATACCTCCGGAAAACGTGTCAGGGAGCATGCCAGGAGTGTGGGTTGAAGTCCTCGGAGCACGAGACCCGAAGATCGAAAGACTTATGACCAATACGGAGCAAAGGGAAGAAACCGTCGGGGGACCGCTTTTTACCCCAGGACGAGAAAACTGAGTCCGGGGCATTCCCGCTCGCGTTTTCTTGGGACGAGCACCGGAAGTCCTCGAGCTCAGCCCGTTTCCTTCGCTGCAAGTCCATTTCCAGTGGTTTCTGACACCGGACGAGCGTTCGCCACTCGTTGGAAGCTTCGGCCATCTTTTGGACCGTTTTGGGTCGAACCACAGTTCTCCCTCCAACGAGCTCGCTTCCCGACCTATACCTCCGGAAAACGTGTCAGGGAGCATGCCAGGAGTGTGGGTTGAAGTCCTCGGAGCACGAGACCCGAAGATCGAAAGACTTATGACCAATACGGAGCAAAGAGAAGAAACCGTCGGGGGACCGCTTTTTACCCCAGGACGAGAAATCTGAGTCCGGGGCATTCCCGCTCGCGTTTTCTTGGGACGAGCACCGGAAGTCCTCGAGCTCAGCCCGTTTCCTTCGCTGCAAGTCCATTTCCAGTGGTTTCTGACACCGGACGAGCGTTCGCCACTCGTTGGAAGCTTCGGCCATCTTTTGGACCGTTTTGGGTCGCACCACAGTTCTCCCTCCAACGAGCTCGCTTCCCGACCTATACCTCCGGAAAACGTGTCAGGGAGCATGCCAGGAGTGTGGGTTGAAGTCCTCGGAGCACGAGACCCGAAGATCGAAAGACTTATGACCAATACGGAGCAAAGGGAAGAAACCGTCGGGGGACCGCTTTTTACCCCAGGACGAGAAAACTGAGTCCGGGGCATTCCCGCTCGCGTTTTCTTGGGACGAGCACTGGAAGTCCTCGAGCTCAGCCCGTTTCCTTCGCTGCAAGTGCATTTCCAGTGGTTTCTGACACCGGACGAGCGTTCGCCACTCGTTGGAAGCTTCGGCCATCTTTTGGACCGTTTTGGGTCGCACCACAGTTCTCCCTCCAACGAGCTCGCTTCCCGATCTATACCTCCGGAAAACGTGTCAGGGAGCATGCCAGGAGTGTGGGTTGAAGTCCTCGGAGCACGAGACCCGAAGATCGAAAGACTTATGACCAATACGGAGCAAAGGGAAGAAACCGTCGGGGGACCGCTTTTTACCCCAGGACGAGAAAACTGAGTCCGGGGCATTCCCGCTCGCGTTTTCTTGGGACGAGCACCGGAAGTCCTCGAGCTCAGCCTGTTTCCTTCGCTGCAAGTGCATTTCCATTGGTTTCTGACACCGGACAAGCGTTCGCCACTCGTTGGAAGCTTCGGCCATCTTTTGGACCGTTTTGGGTCGCACCACAGTTCTCCCTCCAACGAGCTCGCTTCCCGACCTATACCTCCGGAAAACGTGTCAGGGAGCATGCCAGGAGTGTGGGTTGAAGTCCTCGGAGCACGAGACCCGAAGATCGAAAGACTTATGACCAATACGGAGCAAAGGGAAGAAACCGTCGGGGGACCGCTTTTTACCCCAGGACGAGAAAACTGAGTCTGGGGCATTCCCGCTCGCGTTTTCTTGGGACGAGCACCGGAAGTCCTCGAGCTCAGCCCGTTTCCTTCGCTGCAAGTGCATTTCCAGTGGTTTCTGACACCGGACGAGCGTTCGCCACTCGTTGGAAGCTTCGGCCATCTTTTGGACCGTTTTGGGTGGCACCACAGTTCTCCCTCCAACGAGCTCGCTTCCCGACCTATACCTCCGGAAAACGTGTCAGGGAGCATGCCAGGAGTGTGGGTTGAAGTCCTCGGAGCACGAGACCCGAAGATCGAAAGACTTATGACCAATACGGAGCAAAGGGAAGAAACCGTCGGGGGACCGCTTTTTACCCCAGGATGAGAAAACTGAGTCCGGGGCATTCCCGCTCGCGTTTTCTTGGGACGAGCACCGGAAGTCCTCGAGCTCAGCCCGTTTCCTTCGCTGCAAGTGCATTTCCAGTGGTTTCTGACACCGGACGAGCGTTCACCACTCGTTGGAAGCTTCGGCCATCTTTTGGACCGTTTTGGGTCGCACCAAAGTTCTGCCTCCAACGAGCTCGCTTCCCGACCTATACCTCCGGAAAACGTGTCAGGGAGCATGCCAGGAGTGTGGGTTGAAGTCCTCGGAGCACGAGACCCGAAGATCGAAAGACTTATGACCAATACGGAGCAAAGGGAAGAAACCGTCGGGGGACCGCTTTTTACCCCAGGACGAGAAAACTGAGTCCGGGGCATTCCCGCTCGCGTTTTCTTGGGACGAGCACCGGAAGTCCTCGAGCTCAGCCCGTTTCCTTCGCTGCAAGTGCATTTCCAGTGGTTTCTGACACC
Source organism: Cucumis melo (assembly GCF_025177605.1). Classification (NCBI taxonomy): domain Eukaryota; kingdom Viridiplantae; phylum Streptophyta; class Magnoliopsida; order Cucurbitales; family Cucurbitaceae; genus Cucumis; species Cucumis melo. Next base: position 20,351,424 of record NC_066863.1, on the reverse strand, counting down.
GGACGAGCGTTCGCCACTCGTTGGAAGGTTTGGCCATCTTTTGGACCGTTTTGGGTCGCACCACAGTTCTCCCTCCAACGAGCTCGCTTCCCGACCTATACCTCCGGAAAACGTGTCAGGGAGCATGCCAGGAGTGTGGGTTGAAGTCCTCGGAGCACGAGACCCGAAGATCGAAAGACTTATGACCAATACGGAGCAAAGGGAAGAAACCGTCGGGGGACCGCTTTTTACCCCAGGACGAGAAAACTGAGTCCGGGGCATTCCCGCTCGCGTTTTCTTGGGACGAGCACCGGAAGTCCTCGAGCTCAGCCCGTTTCCTTCGCTGCAAGTGCATTTCCAGTGGTTTCTGACACCGGACGAGCGTTCGCCACTCGTTGGAAGCTTCGGCCATCTTTTGGACCGTTTTGGGTCGCACCACAGTTCTCCCTCCAACGAGCTCGCTTCCCGACCTATACCTCCGGAAAACGTGTCAGGGAGCATGCCAGGAGTGTGGGTTGAAGTCCTTGGAGCATGAGACCCGAAAATCGAAAGACTTATGACCAATACGGAGCAAAGGGAAGAAACCGTCGGGGGACCGCTTTTTACCCCAGGACGAGAAAACTGAGTCCGGGGCATTCCCGCTCGCGTTTTCTTGGGACGAGCACCGGAAGTCCTCGAGCTCAGCCCGTTTCCTTCGCTGCAAGTGCATTTCCAGTGGTTTCTGACACCGGACGAGCGTTCGCCACTCGTTGGAAGCTTCGGCCATCTTTTGTACCGTTTTGGGTCGCACCACAGTTCTCCCTCCAACGAGCTCGCTTCCCGACCTATACCTCCGGAAAACGTGTCAGGGAGCATGCCAGGAGTGTGGGTTGAAGTCCTCGGAGCACGAGACCCGAAGATCGAAAGACTTATGACCAATACGGAGCAAAGGGAAGAAACCGTCGGGGGACCGCTTTTTACTTCAGGACGAGAAAACTGATCCGGGGCATTCCCGCTCGCGTTTTCTTGGGACGAGCACCGGAAGTCCTCGAGCTCAGCCCGTTTCCTTCGCTGCAAGTCCATTTCCAGTGGTTTCTGACACCGGACGAGCGTTCGCCACTCGTTGGAAGCTTCGGCCATCTTTTGGACCGTTTTGGGTCGCACCACAGTTCTCCCTCCAACGAGCTCGCTTCCCGACCTATACCTCCGGAAAACGTGTCAGGGAGCATGCCAGGAGTGTGGGTTGAAGTCCTTGGAGCACGAGACCCGAAGATCGAAAGACTTATGACCAATACGGAGCAAAGGGAAGAAACCGTCGGGGGACCGCTTTTTACCTCAGGACGAGAAAACTGAGTCCGGGGCATTCCCGCTCGCGTTTTCTTGGGACGAGCACCGGAAGTCCTCGAGCTCAGCCCGTTTCCTTCGCTGCAAGTCCATTTCCAGTGGTTTCTGACACCGGACGAGCGTTCGCCACTCGTTGGAAGCTTCGGCCATCTTTTGGACCGTTTTGGGTCGCACCACAGTTATCCCTCCAACGAGCTCACTTCCCGACCTATACCTCCGGAAAACGTGTCAGGGAGCATGCCAGGAGTGTGGGTTGAAGTCCTCGGAGCACGAGACCCGAAGATCGAAAGACTTATGACCAATACGGAGCAAAGGGAAGAAACCGTCGGGGGACCGCTTTTTACCCCAGGACGAGAAAACTGAGTCCGGGGCATTCCCGCTCGCGTTTTCTTCGGACGAGCACCGGAAGTCCTCGAGCTCAGCTCGTTTCCTTCGCTGCAAGTTCATTTCCAGTGGTTTCTGACACCGGACGAGCGTTCGCCACTCGTTGGAAGCTTCGGCCATCTTTTGGACCGTTTTGGGTCGCACCACAGTTCTCCCTCCAACGAGCTCGCTTCCCGATCTATACCTCCGGAAAACGTGTCAGGGAGCATGCCAGGAGTGTGGGTTGAAGTCCTCGAAGCACGAGACCCGAAGATCGAAAGACTTATGACCAATACGGAGCAAAGGGAAGAAACCGTCGGGGGACCGCTTTTTACCCCTGGACGAGAAAACAGAGTCCGGGGCATTCCCGCTCGCGTTTTCTTGGGACGAGCACCGGAAGTCCTCGAGCTCAGCCCGTTTCCTTCGCTGCAAGTGCATTTCCAGTGGTTTCTGACACCGAACGAGCATTCGCCACTCGTTGGAAGCTTCGGCCATCTTTTGGACCGTTTTGGGTCGCACCACAGTTCTCCCTCCAACGAGCTCGCTTCCCGTCCTATACCTCCGGAAAACGTGTCAGGGAGCATGCCAGGAGTGTGGGTTGAAGTCCTCGGAGCACGAGACCCGAAGATCGAAAGACTTATGACCAATACAGAGCAAAGGGAAGAAACCGTCGGGGGACCGCTTTTTACCCCAGGACGAGAAAACTGAGTCCGGGGCATTCCCGCTCGCGTTTTCTTGGGACGAGCACTGGAAGTCCTCGAGCTCAGCCCGTTTCCTTCGCTGCAAGTGCATTTCCAGTGGTTTCTGACACCGGACGAGCGTTCGCCACTCGTTGGAAGCTTCGGCCATCTTTTGGACCGTTTTGGGTCGCACCACAGTTCTCCCTCCAACGAGCTCGCTTCCCGACCTATACCTCCGGAAAACGTGTCAGGGAGCATGCCAGGAGTGTGGGTTGAAGTCCTCGGAGCACGAGACCCGAAGATCGAAAGACTTATGACCAATACGGAGCAAAGGGAAGAAACCGTCGGGGGACCGCTTTTTACCCCAGGACGAGAAAACTGAGTCCGGGGCATTCCCGCTCGCGTTTTCTTGGGACGAGCACCGGAAGTCCTCGAGCTCAGCCCGTTTGCTTCGCTGCAAGTGCATTTCCAGTGGTTTCTGACACCGGACGAGCGTTCGCCACTCGTTGGAAGCTTCGGCCATCTTTTGGACCGTTTTGGGTCGCACCACAGTTCTCCCTTCAACGAGCTCGCTTCCCGACCTATACCTCCGGAAAACGTGTCAGGGAGCATGCCAGGAGTGTGGGTTGAAGTCCTCGGAGCACGAGACCCGAAGATCGAAAGACTTATGACCAATACGGAGCAAAGGGAAGAAACCGTCGGGGGACCGCTTTTTACCCCAGGACGAGAAAACTGAGTCCGGGGCATTCCCGCTCGCGTTTTCTTGGGACGAGCACCGGAAGTCCTCGAGCTCAGCCCGTTTCCTTCGCTGCAAGTGCATTTCCAGTGGTTTCTGACACCGGACGAGCGTTCGCCACTCGTTGGAAGCTTCGGCCATCTTTTGGACCGTTTTGGGTCGCACCACAGTTCTCCCTCCAACGAGCTCGCTTCCCGATCTATACCTCCGGAAAACGTGTCAGGGAGCATGCCAGGAGTGTGGGTTGAAGTCCTCGAAGCACGAGACCCGAAGATCGAAAGACTTATGACCAATACGGAGCAAAGGGAAGAAACCGTCGGGGGACCGCTTTTTACCCCTGGACGAGAAAACAGAGTCCGGGGCATTCCCGCTCGCGTTTTCTTGGGACGAGCACCGGAAGTCCTCGAGCTCAGCCCGTTTCCTTCGCTGCAAGTGCATTTCCAGTGGTTTCTGACACCGAACGAGCATTCGCCACTCGTTGGAAGCTTCGGCCATCTTTTGGACCGTTTTGGGTCGCACCACAGTTCTCCCTCCAACGAGCTCGCTTCCCGTCCTATACCTCCGGAAAACGTGTCAGGGAGCATGCCAGGAGTGTGGGTTGAAGTCCTCGGAGCACGAGACCCGAAGATCGAAAGACTTATGACCAATACAGAGCAAAGGGAAGAAACCGTCGGGGGACCGCTTTTTACCCCAGGACGAGAAAACTGAGTCCGGGGCATTCCCGCTCGCGTTTTCTTGGGACGAGCACTGGAAGTCCTCGAGCTCAGCCCGTTTCCTTCGCTGCAAGTGCATTTCCAGTGGTTTCTGACACCGGACGAGCGTTCGCCACTCGTTGGAAGCTTCGGCCATCTTTTGGACCGTTTTGGGTCGCACCACAGTTCTCCCTCCAACGAGCTCGCTTCCCGACCTATACCTCCGGAAAACGTGTCAGGGAGCATGCCAGGAGTGTGGGTTGAAGTCCTCGGAGCACGAGACCCGAAGATCGAAAGACTTATGACCAATACGGAGCAAAGGGAAGAAACCGTCGGGGGACCGCTTTTTACCCCAGGACGAGAAAACTGAGTCCGGGGCATTCCCGCTCGCGTTTTCTTGGGACGAGCACCGGAAGTCCTCGAGCTCAGCCCGTTTGCTTCGCTGCAAGTGCATTTCCAGTGGTTTCTGACACCGGACGAGCGTTCGCCACTCGTTGGAAGCTTCGGCCATCTTTTGGACCGTTTTGGGTCGCACCACAGTTCTCCCTTCAACGAGCTCGCTTCCCGACCTATACCTCCGGAAAACGTGTCAGGGAGCATGCCAGGAGTGTGGGTTGAAGTCCTCGGAGCACGAGACCCGAAGATCGAAAGACTTATGACCAATACGGAGCAAAGGGAAGAAACCGTCGGGGGACCGCTTTTTACCCCAGGACGAGAAAACTGAGTCCGGGGCATTCCCGCTCGCGTTTTCTTGGGACGAGCACCGGAAGTCCTCGAGCTCCGCCCGTTTCCTTCGCTGCAAGTGCATTTCCAGTGGTTTCTGACACCAGACGAGCGTTCGCCACTCGTTGGAAGCTTCGGCCATCTTTTGGACCGTTTTGGGTCGCACCACAGTTCTCCCTCCAACGAGCTCGCTTCCCGACCTATACCTCCGGAAAACGTGTCAGGGAGCATGCCAGGAGTGTGGGTTGAAGTCCTCGGAGCACGAGACCCGAAGATCGAAAGACTTATGACCAATACGGAGCAAAGGGAAGAAACCGTCGGGGGAGCGCTTTTTACCCCAGGAAGAGAAAACTGAGTCCGGGGCATTCCCGCTCGCGTTTTCATGGGACGAGCACCGGAAGTCCTCGAGCTCAGCCCGTTTCCTTCGCTGCAAGTGCATTTCCAGTGGTTTCTGACACCGGACGAGCGTTCGCCACTCGTTGGAAGCTTCGGCCATCTTTTGGACCGTTTTGGGTCGCACCACAGTTCTCCCTCCAACGAGCTCGCTTCCCGACCTATACCTCCGGAAAACGTGTCAGGGAGCATGCCAGGAGTGTGGGTTGAAGTCCTCGGAGCACGAGACCCGAAGATCGAAAGACTTATGACCAATACGGAGCAAAGGGAAGAAACCGTCGGGGGACCGCATTTTACCCCAGGACGAGAAAACTGAGTCCGGGGCATTCCCGCTCGCGTTTTCTTGGGACGAGCACCGGAAGTCCTCGAGCTCAGCCCGTTTCCTTCGCTGCAAGTGCATTTCCAGTGGTTTCTGACACCGGACGAGCGTTCGCCACTCGTTGGAAGCTTCGGCCATCTTTTGGACCGTTTTGGGTCGCACCACAGTTCTCCCTCCAACGAGCTCGCTTCCCGACCTATACCTCCGGAAAACGTGTCAGGGAGCATGCCAGGAGTGTGGGTTGAAGTCCTCGGAGCACGAGACCCGAAGATCGAAAGACTTATGACCAATACGGAGCAAAGGGAAGAAACCGTCGGGGGACCGCTTTTTACCCTAGGACGAGAAAACTGAGTCCGGGGCATTCCCGCTCGCGTTTTCTTGGGACGAGCACCGGAAGTCCTCGAGCTCAGCCCGTTTCCTTCGCTGCAAGTGCATTTCCAGTGGTTTCTGACACCGGACGAGCGTTCGCCACTCGTTGGAAGCTTCGGCCATCTTTTGGACCGTTTTGGGTCGCACCACAGTTCTCCCTCCAACGAGCTCGCTTCCCGACCTATACCTCCGGAAAACGTGTCAGGGAGCATGCCAGGAGTGTGGGTTGAAGTCCTCGGAGCACGAGACCCGAAGATCGAAAGACTTATGACCAATACGGAGCAAAGGGAAGAAACCGTCGGGGGACCGCTTTTTACCCCAGGACGAGAAAACTGAGTCCGGGGCATTCCCGCTCACGTTTTCTTGGGACGAGCACCGGAAGTCCTCGAGCTCAGCCCGTTTGCTTCGCTGCAAGTGCATTTCCAGTGGTTTCTGACACCGGACGAGCGTTCGCCACTCGTTGGAAGCTTCGGCCATCTTTTGGACCGTTTTGGGTCGCACCACAGTTCTCCCTTCAACGAGCTCGCTTCCCGACCTATACCTCCGGAAAACGTGTCAGGGAGCATGCCAGGAGTGTGGGTTGAAGTCCTCGGAGCACGAGACCCGAAGATCGAAAGACTTATGACCAATACGGAGCAAAGGGAAGAAACCGTCGGGGGACCGCTTTTTACCCCAGGACGAGAAAACTGAGTCCGGGGCATTCCCGCTCGCGTTTTCTTGGGACGAGCACCGGAAGTCCTCGAGCTCAGCCCGTTTGCTTCGCTGCAAGTGCATTTCCAGTGGTTTCTGACACCGGACGAGCGTTCGCCACTCGTTGGAAGCTTCGGCCATCTTTTGGACCGTTTTGGGTCGCACCACAGTTCTCCCTTCAACGAGCTCGCTTCCCGACCTATACCTCCGGAAAACGTGTCAGGGAGCATGCCAGAAGTGTGGGTTGAAGTCCTCGGAGCACGAGACCCGAAGATCGAAAGACTTATGACCAATACGGAGCAAAGGGAAGAAACCGTCGGGGGACCGCTTTTTACCCCAGGACGAGAAAACTGAGTCCGGGGCATTCCCGCTCGCGTTTTCTTGGGACGAGCACCGGAAGTCCTCGAGCTCCGCCCGTTTCCTTCGCTGCAAGTGCATTTCCAGTGGTTTCTGACACCAGACGAGCGTTCGCCACTCGTTGGAAGCTTCGGCCATCTTTTGGACCGTTTTGGGTCGCACCACAGTTCTCCCTCCAACGAGCTCGCTTCCCGACCTATACCTCCGGAAAACGTGTCAGGGAGCATGCCAGGAGTGTGGGTTGAAGTCCTCGGAGCACGAGACCCGAAGATCGAAAGACTTATGACCAATACGGAGCAAAGGGAAGAAACCGTCGGGGGACCGCTTTTTACCCCAGGAAGAGAAAACTGAGTCCGGGGCATTCCCGCTCGCGTTTTCATGGGACGAGCACCGGAAGTCCTCGAGCTCAGCCCGTTTCCTTCGCTGCAAGTGCATTTCCAGTGGTTTCTGACACCGGACGAGCGTTCGCCACTCGTTGGAAGCTTCGGCCATCTTTTGGACCGTTTTGGGTCGCACCACAGTTCTCCCTCCAACGAGCTCGCTTCCCGACCTATACCTCCGGAAAACGTGTCAGGGAGCATGCCAGGAGTGTGGGTTGAAGTCCTCGGAGCACGAGACCCGAAGATCGAAAGACTTATGACCAATACGGAGCAAAGGGAAGAAACCGTCGGGGGACCGCATTCTACCCCAGGACGAGAAAACTGAGTCCGGGGCATTCCCGCTCGCGTTTTCTTGGGACGAGCACCGGAAGTCCTCGAGCTCAGCCCGTTTCCTTCGCTGCAAGTGCATTTCCAGTGGTTTCTGACACCGGACGAGCGTTCGCCACTCGTTGGAAGCTTCGGCCATCTTTTGGACCGTTTTGGGTCGCACCACAGTTCTCCCTCCAACGAGCTCGCTTCCCGACCTATACCTCCGGAAAACGTGTCAGGGAGCATGCCAGGAGTGTGGGTTGAAGTCCTCGGAGCACGAGACCCGAAGATCGAAAGACTTATGACCAATACGGAGCAAAGGGAAGAAACCGTCGGGGGACCGCTTTTTACCCTAGGACGAGAAAACTGAGTCCGGGGCATTCCCGCTCGCGTTTTCTTGGGACGAGCACCGGAAGTCCTCGAGCTCAGCCCGTTTCCTTCGCTGCAAGTGCATTTCCAGTGGTTTCTGACACCGGACGAGCGTTCGCCACTCGTTGGAAGCTTCGGCCATCTTTTGGACCGTTTTGGGTCGCACCACAGTTCTCCCTCCAACGAGCTCGCTTCCCGACCTATACCTCCGGAAAACGTGTCAGGGAGCATGCCAGGAGTGTGGGTTGAAGTCCTCGGAGCACGAGACCCGAAGATCGAAAGACTTATGACCAATACGGAGCAAAGGGAAGAAACCGTCGGGGGACCGCTTTTTACCCCAGGACGAGAAAACTGAGTCCGGGGCATTCCCGCTCACGTTTTCTTGGGACGAGCACCGGAAGTCCTCGAGCTCAGCCCGTTTGCTTCGCTGCAAGTGCATTTCCAGTGGTTTCTGACACCGGACGAGCGTTCGCCACTCGTTGGAAGCTTCGGCCATCTTTTGGACCGTTTTGGGTCGCACCACAGTTCTCCCTTCAACGAGCTCGCTTCCCGACCTATACCTCCGGAAAACGTGTCAGGGAGCATGCCAGGAGTGTGGGTTGAAGTCCTCGGAGCACGAGACCCGAAGATCGAAAGACTTATGACCAATACGGAGCAAAGGGAAGAAACCGTCGGGGGACCGCTTTTTACCCCAGGACGAGAAAACTGAGTCCGGGGCATTCCCGCTCGCGTTTTCTTGGGACAAGCACCGGAAGTCCTCGAGCTCAGCCCGTTTCCTTCGCTGCAAGTGCATTTCCAGTGGTTTCTGACACCGGACGAGCGTTCGCCACTCGTTGGAAGCTTCGGCCATCTTTTGGACCGTTTTGGGTCGCACCACAGTTCTCCCTCCAACGAGCTCGCTTCCCGACCTATACCTCCGGAAAACGTGTCAGGGAGCATGCCAGGAGTGTGGGTTGAAGTCCTCGGAGCACGAGACCCGAAGATCGAAAGACTTATGACCAATACGGAGCAAAGGGAAGAAACCGTCGGGGGACCGCTTTTTACCCTAGGACGAGAAAACTGAGTCCGGGGCATTCCCGCTCGCGTTTTCTTGGGACGAGCACCGGAAGTCCTCGAGCTCAGCCCGTTTCCTTCGCTGCAAGTGCATTTCCAGTGGTTTCTGACACCGGACGAGCGTTCGCCACTCGTTGGAAGCTTCGGCCATCTTTTGGACCGTTTTGGGTCGCACCACAGTTCTCCCTCCAACGAGCTCGCTTCCCGACCTATACCTCCGGAAAACGTGTCAGGGAGCATGCCAGGAGTGTGGGTTGAAGTCCTCGGAGCACGAGACCCGAAGATCGAAAGACTTATGACCAATACGGAGCAAAGGGAAGAAACCGTCGGGGGACCGCTTTTTACCCCAGGACGAGAAAACTGAGTCCGGGGCATTCCCGCTCGCGTTTTCTTGGGACGAGCACCGGAAGTCCTCGAGCTCAGCCCGTTTGCTTCGCTGCAAGTGCATTTCCAGTGGTTTCTGACACCGGACGAGCGTTCGCCACTCGTTGGAAGCTTCGGCCATCTTTTGGACCGTTTTGGGTCGCACCACAGTTCTCCCTCCAACGAGCTCGCTTCCCGACCTATACCTCCGGAAAACGTGTCAGGGAGCATGCCAGGAGTGTGGGTTGAAGTCCTCGGAGCACGAGACCCGAAGATCGAAAGACTTATGACCAATACGGAGCAAAGGGAAGAAACCGTCGGGGGACCGCTTTTTACCCCAGGACGAGAAAACTGAGTCCGGGGCATTCCCGCTCGCGTTTTCTTGGGACGAGCACCGGAAGTCCTCGAGCTCAGCCCGTTTCCTTCGCTGCAAGTGCATTTCCAGTGGTTTCTGACACCGGACGAGCGTTCGCCACTCGTTGGAAGCTTCGGCCATCTTTTGGACCGTTTTGGGTCGCACCACAGTTCTCCCTCCAACGAGCTCGCTTCCCGACCTATACCTCCGGAAAACGTGTCAGGGAGCATGCCAGGAGTGTGGGTTGAAGTCCTCGGAGCACGAGACCCGAAGATCGAAAGACTTATGACCAATACGGAGCAAAGGGAAGAAACCGTCGGGGGACCGCTTTTTACCCCAGGAAGAGAAAACTGAGTCCGGGGCATTCCCGCTCGCGTTTTCTTGGGACGAGCACCGGAAGTCCTCGAGCTCAGCCCGTTTCCTTCGCTGCAAGTGCATTTCCAGTGGTTTCTGACACCGGACGAGCGTTCGCCACTCGTTGGAAGCTTCGGCCATCTTTTGGACTGTTTTGGGTCGCACCACAGTTCTCCCTCCAACGAGCTCGCTTCCCGACCTATACCTCCGGAAAACGTGTCAGGGAGCATGCCAGGAGTGTGGGTTGAAGTCCTCGGAGCACGAGACCCGAAGATCGAAAGACTTATGACCAATACGGAGCAAAGGGAAGAAACCGTCGGGGGACCGCTTTTTACCCCAGGACGAGAAAACTGAGTCCGGGGCATTCCCGCTCGCGTTTTCTTGGGACGAGCACCGGAAGTCCTCGAGCTCAGCCCGTTTCCATCGCTGCAAGTGCATTTCTAGTGGTTTCTGACACCGGACGAGCGTTCGCCACTCGTTGGAAGCTTCGGCCATCTTTTGGACCGTTTTGGGTCGCACCACAGTTCTCCCTCCAACGAGCTCGCTTCCCGACCTATACCTCCGGAAAACGTGTCAGGGAGCATGCCAGGAGTGTGGGTTGAAGTCCTCGGAGCACGAGACCCGAAGATCGAAAGACTTATGACCAATACGGAGCAAAGGGAAGAAACCATCGGGGGACCGCTTTTTACCCTAGGACGAGAAAACTGAGTCCGGGGCATTCCCGCTCGCGTTTTCTTGGGACGAGCACCGGAAGTCCTCGAGCTCAGCCCGTTTCCTTCGCTGCAAGTGCATTTCCAGTGGTTTCTGACACCGGACGAGCGTTCGCCACTCGTTGGAAGCTTCGGCCATCTTTTGGACCGTTTTGGGTCGCACCACAGTTCTCCCTCCAACGAGCTCGCTTCCCGACCTATACCTCCGGAAAACGTGTCAGGGAGCATGCCAGGAGTGTGGGTTGAAGTCCTCGGAGCACGAGACCCGAAGATCGAAAGACTTATGACCAATACGGAGCAAAGGGAAGAAACCGTCGGGGGACCGCTTTTTACCCCAGGAAGAGAAAACTGAGTCCGGGGCATTCCCGCTCGCGTTTTCTTGGGACGAGCACCGGAAGTCCTCGAGCTCAGCCCGTTTCCTTCGCTGCAAGTGCATTTCCAGTGGTTTCTGACACCGGACGAGCGTTCGCCACTCGTTGGAAGCTTCGGCCATCTTTTGGACCGTTTTGGGTCGCACCACAGTTCTCCCACCAACGAGCTCGCTTCCCGACCTATACCTCCGGAAAACGTGTCAGGGAGCATGCCAGGAGTGTGGGTTGAAGTCCTCGGAGCACGAGACCCGAAGATCGAAAGACTTATGACCAATACGGAGCAAAGGGAAGAAACCGTCGGGGGACCGCTTTTTACCCCAGGACGAGAAAACTGAGTCCGGGGCATTCCCGCTCGCGTTTTCTTGGGACGAGCACCGGAAGTCCTTGAGCTCAGCCCGTTTCCTTCGCTGCAAGTGCATTTCCAGTGGTTTCTGACACCGGACGAGCGTTCGCCACTCGTTGGAAGCTTCGGCCATCTTTTGGACCGTTTTGGGTCGCACCACAGTTCTCCCTCCAACGAGCTCGCTTCCCGACCTATACCTCCGGAAAACGTGTGAGGGAGCATGCCAGGAGTGTGGGTTGAAGTCCTCGGAGCACGAGACCCGAAGATCGAAAGACTTATGACCAATACGGAGCAAAGGGAAGAAACCGTCGGGGGACCGCTTTTTACCCCAGGAAGAGAAAACTGAGTCCGGGGCATTCCCGCTCGCGTTTTCTTGGGACGAGCACCGGAAGTCCTCGAGCTCAGCCCGTTTCCTTCGCTGCAAGTGCATTTCCAGTGGTTTCTGACACCGGACAAGCGTTCGCCACTCGTTGGAAGCTTCGGCCATCTTTTGGACCGTTTTGGGTCGCACCACAGTTCTCCCTCCAACGAGCTCGCTTCCCGACCTATACCTCCGGAAAACGTGTCAGGGAGCATGCCAGGAGTGTGGGTTGAAGTCCTCGGAGCACGAGACCCGAAGATCGAAAGACTTATGACCAATACGGAGCAAAGGGAAGAAACCGTCGGGGGACCGCTTTTTACCCCAGGACAAGAAAACTGAGTCCGGGGCATTCCCGCTCGCGTTTTCTTGGGACGAGCACCGGAAGTCCTCGAGCTCAGCCCGTTTCCTTCGCTGCAAGTGCATTTCCAGTGGTTTCTGACACCGGACGAGCGTTCGCCACTCGTTGGAAGCTTCGGCCATCTTTTGGACCGTTTTGGGTCGCACCACAGTTCTCCCTCCAACGAGCTCGCTTCCCGACCTATACCTCCGGAAAACGTGTCAGGGAGCATGCCAGGAGTGTGGGTTGAAGTCCTCGGAGCACGAGACCCGAAGATCGAAAGACTTATGACCAATACGGAGCAAAGGGAAGAAATCGTCGGGGGACCGCTTTTTACCCCCGGACGAGAAAACTGAGTCCGGGGCATTCCCGCTCGCGTTTTCTTGGGACGAGCACCGGAAGTCCTCGAGCTCAGCCCGTTTCCTTCGCTGCAAGTGCATTTCCAGTGGTTTCTGACACCGGACGAGCGTTCGCCACTCGTTGGAAGCTTCGGCCATCTTTTGGACCGTTTTGGGTCGCACCACAGTTCTCCCTCCAACGAGCTCGCTTCCCGACCTATACCTCCGGAAAACGTGTCAGGGAGCATGCCAGGAGTGTGGGTTGAAGTCCTCGGAGCACGAGACCCGAAGATCGAAAGACTTATGACCAATACGGAGCAAAGGGAAGAAACCGTCGGGGGACCGCTTTTTACCCCAGGAAGAGAAAACTGAGTCTGGGGCATTCCCGCTCGCGTTTTCTTGGGACGAGCACCGGAAGTCCTCGAGCTCAGCCCGTTTCCTTCGCTGCAAGTGCATTTCCAGTGGTTTCTGACACCGGACGAGCGTTCGCCACTCGTTGGAAGCTTCGGCCATCTTTTGGACCGTTTTGGGTCGCACCACAGTTCTCCCTCCAACGAGCTCGCTTCCCGACCTATACCTCCGGAAAACGTGTCAGGGAGCATGCCAGGAGTGTGGGTTGAAGTCCTCGGAGCACGAGACCCGAAGATCGAAAGACTTATGACCAATACGGAGCAAAGGGAAGAAACCGTCGGGGGACCGCTTTTTACCCCAGGACGAGAAAACTGAGTCCGGGGCATTCCCGCTCGCGTTTTCTTGGGACGAGCACCGGAAGTCCTCGAGCTCAGCCCGTTTCATTCGCTGCAAGTGCATTTCCAGTGGTTTCTGACACCGGACGAGCGTTCGCCACTCGTTGGAAGCTTCGGCCATCTTTTGGACCGTTTTGGGTCGCACCACAGTTCTCCCTCCAACGAGCTCGTTTCCCGACCTATACCTCCGGAAAACGTGTCAGGGAGCATGCCAGGAGTGTGGGTTGAAGTCCTCGGAGCACGAGACCCGAAGATCAAAAGACTTATGACCAATACGGAGCAAAGGGAAGAAACCGTCGGGGGACCGCTTTTTACCCCAGGAAGAGAAAACTGAGTCCGGGGCATTCCCGCTCGCGTTTTCTTGGGACGAGCACCGGAAGTCCTCGAGCTCAGCCCGTTTCCTTCGCTGCAAGTGCATTTCCAGTGGTTTCTGACACCGGACGAGCGTTCGCCATGGGTTGGAAGCTTCGGCCATCTTTTGGACCGTTTTGGGTCGCACCACAGTTCTCCCTCCAACGAGCTCGCTTCCCGACCTATACCTCCGGAAAACGTGTCAGGGAGCATGCCAGGAGTGTGGGTTGAAGTCCTCGGAGCACGAGACCCGAAGATCGGAAGACTTATGACCAATACGGAGCAAAGGGAAGAAACCATCGGGGGACCGCTTTTTACCCCAGGACGAGAAAACTGAGTCCGGGGCATTCCCGCTCGCGTTTTCTTGGGACGAGCACCGGAAGTCGTCGAGCTCAGCCCGTTTCCTTCGCTGCAAGTGCATTTCCAGTGGTTTCTGACACCGGACGAGCGTTCGCCACTCGTTGGAAGCTTCGGCCATCTATTGGACCGTTTTGGGTCGCACCACAGTTCTCCCTCCAACGAGCTCGCTTCCCGACCTATACCTCCGGAAAACGTGTCAGGGAGCATGCCAGGAGTGTGGGTTGAAGTCCTCGGAGCACGAGACCCGAAGATCGAAAGACTTATGACCAATACGGAGCAAAGGGAAGAAACCGTCGGGGGACCGCTTTTTACCCCAGGAAGAGAAAACTGAGTCTGGGGCATTCCCGCTCGCGTTTTCTTGGGACGAGCACCGGAAGTCCTCGAGCTCAGCCCGTTTCCTTCGCTGCAAGTGCATTTCCAGTGGTTTCTGACACCGGACGAGCGTTCGCCACTCGTTGGAAGCTTCGGCCATCTTTTGGACCGTTTTGGGTCGCACCACAGTTCTCCCTCCAACGAGCTCGCTTCCCGACCTATACCTCCGGAAAACGTGTCAGGGAGCATGCCAGGAGTGTGGGTTGAAGTCCTCGGAGCACGAGACCCGAAGATCGAAAGACTTATGACCAATACGGAGCAAAGGGAAGAAACCGTCGGGGGACCGCTTTTTACCCCAGGACGAGAAAACTGAGTCCGGGGCATTCCCGCTCGCGTTTTCTTGGGACGAGCACCGGAAGTCCTCGAGCTCAGCCCGTTTCATTCGCTGCAAGTGCATTTCCAGTGGTTTCTGACACTGGACGAGTGTTCGCCACTCGTTGGAAGCTTCGGCCATCTTTTGGACCGTTTTGGGTCGCACCACAGTTCTCCCTCCAACGAGCTCGTTTCCCGACCTATACCTCCGGAAAACGTGTCAGGGAGCATGCCAGGAGTGTGGGTTGAAGTCCTCGGAGCACGAGACCCGAAGATCGAAAGACTTATGACCAATACGGAGCAAAGGGAAGAAACCGTCGGGGGACCGCTTTTTACCCCAGGAAGAGAAAACTGAGTCCGGGGCATTCCCGCTCGCGTTTTCTTGGGACGAGCACCGGAAGTCCTCGAGCTCAGCCCGTTTCCTTCGCTGCAAGTGCATTTCCAGTGGTTTCTGACACCGGACGAGCGTTCGCCATGTGTTGGAAGCTTCGGCCATCTTTTGGACCGTTTTGGGTCGCACCACAGTTCTCCCTCCAACGAGCTCGCTTCCCGACCTATACCTCCGGAAAACGTGTCAGGGAGCATGCCAGGAGTGTGGGTTGAAGTCCTCGGAGCACGAGACCCGAAGATCGGAAGACTTATGACCAATACGGAGCAAAGGGAAGAAACCATCGGGGGACCGCTTTTTACCCCAGGACGAGAAAACTGAGTCCGGGGCATTCCCGCTCGCGTTTTCTTGAGACGAGCACCGGAAGTCCTCGAGCTCAGCCCGTTTCCTTCGCTGCAAGTGCATTTCCAGTGGTTTCTGACACCGGACGAGCGTTCGCCACTCGTTGGAAGCTTCGGCCATCTTTTGGACCGTTTTGGGTCGCACCACAGTTCGCCCTCCAACGAGCTCGCTTCCCGACCTATACCTCCGGAAAACGTGTCAGGGAGCATGCCAGGAGTGTGGGTTGAAGTCCTCGGAGCACGAGACCCGAAGATCGAAAGACTTATGACCAATACGGAGCAAAGGGAAGAAACCGTCGGGGGACCGCTTTTTACCCCAGGACGAGAAAACTGAGTCCGGGGCATTCCCGCTCGCGTTTTCTTGGGACGAGCACCGGAAGTCCTCGAGCTCAGCCCGTTTCCTTCGCTGCAAGTGCATTTCCAGTGGTTTCTGACACCGGACGAGCGTTCGCCACTCGTTGGAAGCTTCGGCCATCTTTTGGACCGTTTTGGGTCGCACCACAGTTCTCCCTCCAACGAGCTCGCTTCCCGACCTATACCTCCGGAAAACGTGTCAGGGAGCATGCCAGGAGTGTGGGTTGAAGTCCTCGGAGCACGAGACCCGAAGATCGAAAGACTTATGACCAATACGGAGCAAAGGGAAGAAACCGTCGGGGAACCGCTTTTTACCCCAGGAAGAGAAAACTGAGTCCGGGGCATTCCCGCTCGCGTTTTCTTGGGACGAGCACCGGAAGTCCTCGAGCATAGCCCGTTTCCTTCGCTGCAAGTGCATTTCCAGTGGTTTCTGACACCGGACGAGCGTTCGCCACTCGTTGGAAGCTTCGGCCATCTTTTGGACCGTTTTGGGTCGCACCACAGTTCTCCCTCCAACGAGCTCGCTTCCCGACCTATACCTCCGGAAAACGTGTCAGGGAGCATGCCAGGAGTGTGGGTTGAAGTCCTCGGAGCACGAGACCCGAAGATCGAAAGACTTATGACCAATAAGGAGCAAAGGGAAGAAACCGTCGGGGGACCGCTTTTTACCCCAGGACGAGAAAACTGAGTCCGGGGCATTCCCGCTCGCGTTTTCTTGGGACGAGCACTGGAAGTCCTCGAGCTCAGCCCGTTTCCTTCGCTGCAAGTGCATTTCCAGTGGTTTCTGACACCGGACGAGCGTTCGCCACTCGTTGGCAGCTTCGGCCACCTTTTGGACCGTTTTGGGTCGCACCACAGTTCTCCCTCCAACGAGCTCGCTTCCCGACCTATACCTCTGGAAAACGTGTCAGGGAGCATGCCAGGAGTGTGGGTTGAAGTCCTCGGAGCACGAGACCCGAAGATCGAAAGACTTATGACCAATACGGAGCAAAGGGAAGAAACCGTCGGGGGACCGCTTTTTACCCCAGGACGAGAAAACTGAGTCCGGGGCATTCCCGCTTGCGTTTTCTTGGGACGAGCACCGTAAGTCCTCGAGCTCAGCCCGTTTCCTTCGCTGCAAGTGCATTTCCAGTGGTTTCTGACACCGGACGAGCGTTCGCCACTCGTTGGAAGCTTCGGCCATCTTTTGGACCGTTTTGGGTCGCACCACAGTTCTCCCTCCAACGAGCTCGCTTCCTGACCTATACCTCCGGAAAACGTGTCAGGGAGCATGCCAGGAGTGTGGGTTGAAGTCCTCGGAGCACGAGACCCGAAGATCGAAAGACTTATGACCAATACGGAGCAAAGGGAAGAAATCGTCGGGGGACCGCTTTTTACCCCCGGACGAGAAAACTGAGTCCGGGGCATTCCCGCTCGCGTTTTCTTGGGACGAGCACCGGAAGTCCTCGAGCTCAGCCCGTTTCCTTCGCTGCAAGTGCATTTCCAGTGGTTTCTGACACCGGACGAGCGTTCGCCACTCGTTGGAAGCTTCGGCCATCTTTTGGACCGTTTTGGGTCGCACCACAGTTCTCCCTCCAACGAGCTCGCTTCCCGACCTATACCTCCGGAAAACGTGTCAGGGAGCATGCCAGGAGTGTGGGTTGAAGTCCTCGGAGCACGCGACCCGAAGATCGAAAGACTTATGACCAATACGGAGCAAAGGGAAGAAACCGTCGGGGGACCGCTTTTTACCCCAGGACGAGAAAACTGAGTCCGGGGCATTCCCGCTCGCGTTTTCTTGGGACGAGCACCCGAAGTCCTCGAGCTCAGCCCGTTTCCTTCGCTGCAAGTGCATTTCCAGTGGTTTCTGACACCGGACGAGCGTTCGCCACTCGTTGGAAGCTTCGGCCATCTTTTGGACCGTTTTAGGTCGCACCACAGTTCGCCCTCCAACGAGCTCGCTTCCCGACCTATACCTCCGGAAAACGTGTCAGGTAGCATGCCAGGAGTGTGGGTTGAAGTCCTCGGAGCACGAGACCCGAAGATCGAAAGACTTATGACCAATACGGAGCAAAGGGAAGAAACCGTCGGGGGACCGCTTTTTACCCCAGGACGAGAAAACTGAGTCCGGGGCATTCCCGCTCGCGTTTTCTAGGGACGAGCACTGGAAGTCCTCGAGCTCAGCCCGTTTCCTTCGCTGCAAGTGCATTTCCAGTGGTTTCTGACACCGGACGAGCGTTCGCCACTCGTTGGCAGCTTCGGCCACCTTTTGGACCGTTTTGGGTCGCACCACAGTTCTCCCTCCAACGAGCTCGCTTCCCGACCTATACCTCCGGAAAACGTGTCAGGGAGCATGCCAGGAGTGTGGGTTGAAGTCCTCGGAGCACGAGACCCGAAGATCGAAAGACTTGTGACCAATACGGAGCAAAGGGAAGAAACCGTCGGGGGACCGCTTTTTACCCCAGGACGAGAAAACTGAGTCCGGGGCATTCCCGCTCGCGTTTTCTTGGGACGAGCACCGGAAGTCCTCGAGCTCAGCCCGTTTCCTTCGCTGCAAGTGCATTTCCAGTGGTTTCTGACACCGGACGAGCGTTCGCCACTCGTTGGAAGCTTCGGCCATCTTTTGGACCGTTTTGGGTCGCACCACAGTTCTCCCTCCAACGAGCTCGCTTCCCGACCTATACCTCCGGAAAACGTGTCAGGGAGCATGCCAGGAGTGTGGGTTGAAGGCCTCGGAGCACGAGACCCGAAGATCGAAAGACTTATGACCAGTACGGAGCAAAGGGAAGAAACCGTCGGGGGACCGCTTTTTACCCCAGGACGAGAAAACTGAGTCCGGGGCATTCCCGCTCGCGTTTTCTTGGGACGAGCACCGGAAGTCCTCGAGCTCAGCCCGTTTCCTTCGCTGCAAGTGCATTTCCAGTGGTTTCTGACACCGGACGAGCGTTCGCCACTCGTTGGAAGCTTCGGCCATCTTTTGGACCGTTTTGGGTCGCACCACAGTTCTCCTTCCAACGACCTCGCTTCCTGACCTATACCTCCGGAAAACGTGTCAGGGAGCATGCCAGGAGTGTGGGTTGAAGTCCTCGGAGCAGGAGACCCGAAGATCGAAAGACTTATGACCAATACGGAGCAAAGGGAAGAAACCGTCGGGGGAACGCTTTTTACCCCAGGACGAGAAAACTGAGTCCGGGGCATTCCCGCTCGCGTTTTCTTGTGACGAGCACCGGAAGTCCTCGAGCTCAGCCCGTTTCCTTCGCTGCAAGTGCATTTCCAGTGGTTTCTGACACCGGACGAGCGTTCGCCACTCGTTGGAAGCTTCGGCCATCTTTTGGACCGTTTTGGGTCGCACCACAGTTCTCCCTCCAACGAGCTCGCTTCCCGACCTATACCCCCGGAAAACGTGTCAGGGAGCATGCCAGGAGTGTGGGTTGAAGTCCTCGGAGCACGAGACCCGAAGATCGAAAGACTTATGACCAATACGGAGCAAAGGGAAGAAACCGTCGGGGGACCGCTTTTTACCCCAGGACGAGAAAACTGAGTCTGGGGCATTCCCGCTCGCGTTTTCTTGGGACGAGCACCGGAAGTCCTCGAGCTCAGCCCGTTTCCTTCGCTGCAAGTGCATTTCCAGTGGTTTCTGACACCGGACGAGCGTTCGCCACTCGTTGGAAGCTTCGGCCATCTTTTGGACCGTTTTGGGTCGCACCACAGTTCTCCCACCAACGAGCTCGCTTCCCGACCTATACCTCCGGAAAACGTGTCAGGGAGCATGACAGGAGTGTGGGTTGAAGTCCTCGGAGCACGAGACCCGAAGATCGAAAGACTTATGACCAATACGGAGCAAAGGGAAGAAACCGTCGGGGGACCGCTTTTTACCCCAGGACGAGAAAACTGAGTCCGGGGCATTACCGCTCGCGTTTTCTTGGGACGAGCACCCGAAGTCCTCGAGCTCAGCCCGTTTCCTTCGCTGCAAGTGCATTTCCAGTGGTTTCGGACACCGGACGAGCGTTCGCCACTCGTTGGAAGCTTCGGCCATCTTTTGGACCGTTTTGGGTCGCACCACAGTTCTCCCTCCAACGAGCTCGCTTCCCGACCTATACCTCCGGAAAACGTGTCAGGGAGCATGCCAGGAGTGTGGGTTGAAGTCCTCGGAGCACGAGACCCGAAGATCGAAAGACTTATGACCAATACGGAGCAAAGGGAAGAAACCGTCGGGGGACCGCTTTTTACCCCAGGACGAGAAAACTGAGTCCGGGGCATTCCCGCTCGCGTTTTCTTGGGACGAGCACCGGAAGTCCTCGAGCTCAGCCCGTTTCCTTCGCTGCAAGTGCATTTCCAGTGGTTTCTGACACCGGACGAGCGTTCGCCACTCGTTGGAAGCTTCGGCCATCTTTTGGACCGTTTTGGGTCGCACCACAGTTCTCCCTCCAACGAGCTCGCTTCCCGACCTATACCTCCGGAAAACGTGTCAGGGAGCATGCCAGGAGTGTGGGTTGAAGTCCTCGGAGCACGAGACCCGAAGATCGAAAGACTTATGACCAATACGGAGCAAAGGGAAGAAACCGTCGGGGGACTGCTTTTTACCCCAGGACGAGAAAACTGAGTCTGGGGCATTCCCGCTCGCGTTTTCTTGGGACGAGCACCGGAAGTCCTTGAGCTCAGCCCGTTTCCTTCGCTGCAAGTGCATTTCCAGTGGTTTCTGACACCGGACGAGCGTTCGCCACTCGTTGGAAGCTTCGGCCATCTTTTGGACCGTTTTGGGTCGCACCACAGTTCTCCCTCCAACGAGCTCGCTTCCCGACCTATACCTCCGGAAAACGTGTTAGGGAGCATGCCAGGAGTGTGGGTTGAAGTCCTCGGAGCACGAGACCCGAAGATCGAAAGACTTATGACCAATACGGAGCAAAGGGAAGAAACCGTCGGGGGACCGCTTTTTACCCCAGGACGAGAAAACTGAGTCCGGGGCATTACCGCTAGCGTTTTCTTGGGACGAGCACCCGAAGTCCTCGAGCTCAGCCCGTTTTCTTCGCTGCAAGTGCATTTCCAGTGGTTTCGGACACCGGACGAGCGTTCGCCACTCGTTGGAAGCTTCGGCCATCTTTTGGACCGTTTTGGGTCGCACCACAGTTCTCCCTCCAACGAGCTCGCTTCCCGACCTATACCTCCGGAAAACGTGTCAGGGAGCATGCCAGGAGTGTGGGTTGAAGTCCTCGGAGCACGAGACCCGAAGATCGAAAGACTTATGACCAATACGGAGCAAAGGGAAGAAACCGTCGGGGGACCGCTTTTTACCCCAGGACGAGAAAACTGAGTCCGGGGCATTCCCGCTCGCGTTTTCTTGGGACGAGCACCGGAAGTCCTCGAGCTCAGCCCGTTTCCTTCGCTGCAAGTGCATTTCCAGTGGTTTCTGACACCGGACGAGCGTTCGCCACTCGTTGGAAGCTTCGGCCATCTTTTGGACCGTTTTGGGTCGCACCACAGTTCTCCCTCCAACGAGCTCGCTTCCCGACCTATACCTCCGGAAAACGTGTCAGGGAGCATGCCAGGAGTGTGGGTTGAAGTCCTCGGAGCACGAGACCCGAAGATCGAAAGACTTATGACCAATACGGAGCAAAGGGAAGAAACCGTCGGGGGACCGCTTTTTACCCCAGGACGAGAAAACTGAGTCCGGGGCGTTCCCGCTCGCGTTTTCTTGGGACGAGCACTGGAAGTCCTCGAGCTCAGCCTGTTTCCTTCGCTGCAAGTGCATTTCCAGTGGTTTCTGACACCGGACGAGCGTTCGCCACTCGTTGGAAGCTTCGGCCATCTTTTGGACCGTTTTGGGTTGCACCACAGTTCTCCCTATAACGAGCTCGCTTCCCGACCTATACCTCCGGAAAACGTGTCAGGGAGCATGCCAGGAGTGTGGGTTGAAGTCCTCGGAGCACGAGACCCGAAGATCGAAAGACTTATGACCAATACGGAGCAAAGGGAAGAAACCGTCGGGGGACCGCTTTTTACCCCAGGACGAGAAAACTGAGTCTGGGGCATTCCCGCTCGCGTATTCTTGGGACGAGCACCGGAAGTCCTCGAGCTCAGCCCGTTTCCTTCGCTGCAAGTGCATTTCCAGTGGTTTCTGACACCGGACGAGCGTTCGCCACTCGTTGGAAGCTTCGGCCATCTTTTGGACCGTTTTGGGTCGCACCACAGTTCTCCCTCCAACGAGCTCGCTTCCCGACCTATACCTCCGGAAAACGTGTCAGGGAGCATGCCAGGAGTGTGGGTTGAAGTCCTCGGAGCACGAGACCCGAAGATCGAAAGACTTATGACCAATACGGAGCAAAGGGAAGAAACCGTCGGGGGACCGCTTTTTACCCCAGGACGAGAAAACTGAGTCCGGGGCATTCCCGCTCGCGTTTTCTTGGGACGAGCACCCGAAGTCCTCGAGCTCAGCCCGTTTCCTTCGCTGCAAGTGCATTTCCAGTGGTTTCGGACACCGGACGAGCGTTCGCCACTCGTTGGAAGCTTCGGCCATCTTTTGGACCGTTTTGGGTCGCACCACAGTTCTCCCTCCAACGAGCTCGCTTCCCGACCTATACCTCCGGAAAACGTGTCAGGGAGCATGCCAGGAGTGTGGGTTGAAGTCCTCGGAGCACGAGACCCGAAGATCGAAAGACTTATGACCAATACGGAGCAAAGGGAAGAAACCGTCGGGGGACCGCTTTTTACCCCAGGACGAGAAAACTGAGTCCGGGGCATTCCCGCTCGCGTTTTCTTGGGACGAGCACCGGAAGTCCTCGAGCTCAGCCCGTTTCCTTCGCTGCAAGTGCATTTCCAGTGGTTTCTGACACCGGACGAGCGTTCACCACTCGTTGGACGCTTCGGCCATCTTTTCGACCGTTTTGGGTCGCACCACAGTTCTCCCTCCAACGAGCTCGCTTCCCGACCTATACCTCCGGAAAACGTGTCAGGGAGCATGCCAGGAGTGTGGGTTGAAGTCCTCGGAGCACGAGACCCGAAGATCGAAAGACTTATGACCAATACGGAGCAAAGGGAAGAAACCGTCGGGGGACCGCTTTTTACCCCAGGACGAGAAAACTGAGTCCGGGGCATTCCCGCTCGCGTTTTCTTGGGACGAGCACCGGAAGTCCTCGAGCTCAGCCCGTTTCCTTCGCTGCAAGTGCATTTCCAGTGGTTTCTGACACCGGACGAGCGTTCGCCACTCGTTGGAAGCTTCGGCCATCTTTTGGACCGTTTTGGGTCGCACCACAGTTCTCCCTCCAACGAGCTCGCTTCCCGACCTATACCTCCGGAAAACGTGTCAGGGAGCATGCCACGAGTGTGGGTTGAAGTCCTCGGAGCACGAGACCCGAAGATCGAAAGACTTATGACCAATACGGAGCAAAGGGAAGAAACCGTCGGGGGACCGCTTTTTACCCCAGGACGAGAAAACTGAGTCCGGGGCATTCCCGCTCGCGTTTTCTTGGGACGAGCACCGGAAGTCCTCGAGCTCAGCCCGTTTCCTTCGCTGCAAGTGCATTTCCAGTGGTTTCTGACACCGGACGAGCGTTCGCCACTCGTTGGACGCTTCGGCCATCTTTTCGACCGTTTTGGGTCGCACCACAGTTCTCCCTCCAACGAGCTCGCTTCCCGACCGATACCTCCGGAAAACGTGTCAGGGAGCATGCCATGAGTGTGGGTTGAAGTCCTCGGAGCACGAGACCCGAAGATCGAAAGACTTATGACCAATACGGAGCAAAGGGAAGAAACCGTCGGGGGACCGCTTTTTAACCCAGGACGAGAAAACTGAGTCCGGGGCATTCCCGCTCGCGTTTTCTTGGGACGAGCACCAGAAGTCCTCGAGCTCAGCCCGTTTCCTTCGCTGCAAGTGCATTTCCAGTGGTTTCTGACACCGGACGAGCGTTCGCCACTCGTTGGAAGCTTCGGCCATCTTTTGGACCGTTTTGGGTCGCACCACAGTTCTCCCTCCAACGAGCTCGCTTCCCGACCTATACCTCCAGAAAACGTGTCAGGGAGCATGCCAGGAGTGTGGGTTGAAGTCCTCAGAGCACGAGACCCGAAGATCGAAAGACTTATGACCAATACGGAGCAAAGGGAAGAAACCGTCGGGGGACCGCTTTTTACCCCAGGACGAGAAAACTGAGTCCGGGGCATTCCCGCTCGCGTTTTCTTGGGACGAGCACCGGAAGTCCTCGAGCTCAGCCCGTTTCCTTCGCTGCAAGTGCATTTCCAGTGGTTTCTGACACCGGACGAGCGTTCGCCACTCGTTGGAAGCTTCGGCCATCTTTTGGACCGTTTTGGGTCGTACCACAGTTCTCCCTCCAACGAGCTCGCTTCCCGACCTATACCTCCGGAAAACGTGTCAGGGAGCATGCCAGGAGTGTGGGTTGAAGTCCTCGGAGCACGAGACCCGAAGATCGAAAGACTTATGACCAATACGGAGCAAAGGGAAGAAACCGTCGGGGGACCGCTTTTTACCCCAGGACGAGAAAACTGAGTCCGGGGCATTCCCGCTCGCGTTTTCTTGGGACGAGCACCGGAAGTCCTCGAGCTCAGCCCGTTTCCTTCGCTGCAAGTGCATTTCCAGTGGTTTCTGACACCGGACGAGCGTTCGCCACTCGTTGGAAGCTTCGGCCATCTTTTGGACCGTTTTGGGTCGCACCACAGTTCTCCCTCCAACGAGCTCGCTTCCCGACCTATACCTCCGGAAAACGTGTCAGGGAGCATGCCAGGAGTGTGGGTTGAAGTCCTCGGAGCACGAGACCCGAAGATCGAAAGACTTATGACCAATACGGAGCAAAGGGAAGAAACCGTCGGGGGACCGCTTTTTACCCCAGGACGAGAAAACTGAGTCCGGGGCATTCCCGCTCGCGTTTTCGTGGGACGAGCACCCGAAGTCCTCAAGCTCAGCCCGTTTCCTTCGCTGCAAGTGCATTTCCAGTGGTTTCGAACACCGGACGAGCGTTCGCCACTCGTTGGAAGCTTCGGCCATCTTTTGGACCGTTTTGGGTCGCACCACAGTTCTCCCTCCAACGAGCTCGCTTCCCGACCTATACCTCCGGAAAACGTGTCAAGGAGCATGCCAGGAGTGTGGGTTGAAGTCCTCGGAGCACGAGACCCGAAGATCGAAAGACTTATGACCAATACGGAGCAAAGGGAAGAAACCGTCGGGGGACCGCTTTTTACCCCAGGACGAGAAAACTGAGTCCGGGGCATTCCCGCTCGTGTTTTCTTGGGACAAACACCGGAAGTCCTCGAGCTCAGCCCGTTTCCTTCGCTGCAAGTGCATTTCAAGTGGTTTCTGACACCGGACGAGCGTTCGCCACTCGTTGGACGCTTCGGCCATCTTTTCGACCGTTTTGGGTCGCACCACAGTTCTCCCTCCAACGAGCTCGCTTCCCGACCGATACCTCCGGAAAACGTGTCAGGGAGCATGCCAGGAGTGTGGGTTGAAGTCCTCGGAGCACGAGACCCGAAGATCGAAAGACTTATGACCAATACGTAGCAAAGGGAAGAAACCGTCGGGGGACCGCTTTTTACCCCAGGACGAGAAAACTGAGTCCGGGGCATTCCCGCTCGCGTTTTCTTGGGACGAGCACCGGAAGTCCTCGAGCTCAGCCCGTTTCCTTCGCTGCAAGTGCATTTCCAGTGGTTTCTGACACCGGACGAGCGTTCGCCACTCGTTGGAAGCTTCGGCCATCTTTTGGACCGTTTTGGGTCACACCACAGTTCTCCCTCCAACGAGCTCGCTTCCCGACCTATACCTCCAGAAAACGTGTCAGGGAGCATGCCAGGAGTGTGGGTTGAAGTCCTCGGAGCACGAGACCCGAAGATCGAAAGACTTATGACCAATACGGAGCAAAGGGAAGAAACCGTCGCGGGACCGCTTTTTACCCCAGGACGAGAAAACTGAGTCCGGGGCATTCCCGCTCGCGTTTTCTTGGGACGAGCACCGGAAGTCCTCGAGCTCAGCCCGTTTCCTTCGCTGCAAGTGCATTTCCAGTGGTTTCTGACACCGGACGAGCGTTCGCCATGGGTTGGAAGCTTCGGCCATCTTTTGGACCGTTTTGGGTCGCACCACAGTTCTCCCTCCAACGAGCTCGCTTCCCGACCTATACCTCCGGAAAACGTGTCAGGGAGCATGCCAGGAGTGTGGGTTGAAGTCCTCGGAGCACGAGACCCGAAGATCGAAAGACTTATGACCAATACGTAGCAAAGGGAAGAAACCGTCGGGGGACCGCTTTTTACCCCAGGACGAGAAAACTGAGTCCGGGGCATTCCCGCTCGCGTTTTCTTGGGACGAGCACCGGAAGTCCTCGAGCTCAGCCCGTTTCCTTCGCTGCAAGTGCATTTCCAGTGGTTTCTGACACCGGACGAGCGTTCGCCACTCGTTGGAAGCTTCGGCCATCTTTTGGACCGTTTTGGGTCACACCACAGTTCTCCCTCCAACGAGCTCGCTTCCCGACCTATACCTCCAGAAAACGTGTCAGGGAGCATGCCAGGAGTGTGGGTTGAAGTCCTCGGAGCACGAGACCCGAAGATCGAAAGACTTATGACCAATACGGAGCAAAGGGAAGAAACCGTCGGGGGACCGCTTTTTACCCCAGGACGAGAAAACTGAGTCCGGGGCATTCCCGCTCGCGTTTTCTTGGGACGAGCACCGGAAGTCCTCGAGCTCAGCCCGTTTCCTTCGCTGCAAGTGCATTTCCAGTGGTTTCGGACACCGGACGAGCGTTCGCCACTCGTTGGAAGCTTCGGCCATCTTTTGGACCGTTTTGGGTCGCACCACAGTTCTCCCTCCAACGAGCTCGCTTCCCGACCTATACCTCCGGAAAACGTGTCAGGGAGCATGCCAGGAGTGTGGGTTGAAGTCCTCGGAGCACGAGACCCGAAGATCGAAAGACTTATGACCAATACGGAGCAAAGGGAAGAAACCGTCGGGGGACCGCTTTTTACCCCAGGACGAGAAAACTGAGTCCGGGGCATTCCCGCTCGCGTTTTCTTGGGACGAGCACCGGAAGTCCTCGAGCTCAGCCCGTTTCCTTCGCTGCAAGTGCATTTCCAGTGGTTTCGGACACCGGACGAGCGTTCGCCACTCGTTGGAAGCTTCGGCCATCTTTTGGACCGTTTTGGGTCGCACCACAGTTCTCCCTCCAACGAGCTCGCTTCCCGACCTATACCTCCGGAAAACGTGTCAGGGAGCATGCCAGGAGTGTGGGTTGAAGTCCTCGGAGCACGAGACCCGAAGATCGAAAGACTTATGACCAATACGGAGCAAAGGGAAGAAACCGTCGGGGGACCGCTTTTTACCCCAGGACGAGAAAACTGAGTCCGGGGCATTCCCGCTCGCGTTTTCTTGGGACGAGCACCGGAAGTCCTCGAGCTCAGCCCGTTTCCTTCGCTGCAAGTGCATTTCCAGTGGTTTCTGACACCGGACGAGCGTTCGCCACTCGTTGGAAGCTTCGGCCATCTTTTGGACCGTTTTGGGTCACACCACAGTTCTCCCTCCAACGAGCTCGCTTCCCGACCTATACCTCCAGAAAACGTGTCAGGGAGCATGCCAGGAGTGTGGGTTGAAGTCCTCGGAGCACGAGACCAGAAGATCGAAAGACTTATGACCAATACGGAGCAAAGGGAAGAAACCGTCGGGGGACCGCTTTTTACCCCAGGACGAGAAAACTGAGTCCGGGGCATTCCCGCTCGCGTTTTCTTGGGACGAGCACCGGAAGTCCTCGAGCTCAGCCCGTTTCCTTCGCTGCAAGTGCATTTCCAGTGGTTTCGGACACCGGACGAGCGTTCGCCACTCGTTGGAAGCTTCGGCCATCTTTTGGACCGTTTTGGGTCGCACCACAGTTCTCCCTCCAACGAGCTCGCTTCCCGACCTATACCTCCGGAAAACGTGTCAGGGAGCATGCCAGGAGTGTGGGTTGAAGTCCTCGGAGCACGAGACCCGAAGATCGAAAGACTTATGACCAATACGGAGCAAAGGGAAGAAACCGTCGGGGGACCGCTTTTTACCCCAGGACGAGAAAACTGAGTCCGGGGCATTCCCGCTCGCGTTTTCTTGGGACGAGCACCCGAAGTCCTCGAGCTCAGCCCGTTTCCTTCGCTGCAAGTGCATTTCCAGAGGTTTCTGACACCGGACGAGCGTTCGCCACTCGTTGGAAGCTTCGACCATCTTTTGGACCGTTTTGGGTCGCACCACAGTTCTCCCTCCAACGAGCTCGCTTCCCGACCTATACCTCCGGAAAACGTGTCAGGGAGCATGCCAGGAGTGTGGGTTGAAGTCCTCGGAGCACGAGACCCGAAGATCGAAAGACTTATGACCAATACGGAGCAAAGGGAAGAAACCGTCGGGGGACCGCTTTTTACCCAGGACGAGAAAACTGAGTCCGGGGCATTCCCGCTCGCGTTTTCTTGGGACGAGCACCGGAAGTCCTCGAGCTCAGCCCGTTTCCTTCGCTGCAAGTGCATTTTCAGTGGTTTCTGACACCGGACGAGCGTTCGCCACTCGTTGGAAGCTTCGGCCATCTTTTGGACCGTTTTGGGTCGCACCACAGTTCTCCCTCCAACGAGCTCGCTTCCCGACCTATACCTCCGGAAAACGTGTCAGGGAGCATGCCAGGAGTGTGGGTTGAAGTCCTCGGAGCACGAGACCCGAAGATCGAAAGACTTATGACCAATACGGAGCAAAGGGAAGAAACCGTCGGGGGACCGCTTTTTACCCCAGGACGAGAAAACTGAGTCCGGGGCATTCCCGCTCGCGTTTTCTTGGGACGAGCACCCGAAGTCCTCGAGCTCTGCCCGTTTCCTTCGCTGCAAGTGCATTTCCAGTGGTTTCGGACACCGGACGAGCGTTCGCCACTCGTTGGAAGCTTCGGCCATCTTTTGGACCGTTTTGGGTCGCACCACAGTTCTCCCTCCAACGAGCTCGCTTCCCGACCTATACCTCCGGAAAACGTGTCAGGGAGCATGCCAGGAGTGTGGGTTGAAGTCCTCGGAGCACGAGACCCGAAGATCGAAAGACTTGTGACCAATACGGAGCAAAGGGAAGAAACCGTCGGGGGACCGCTTTTTACCCCAGGACGAGAAAACTGAGTCCGGGGCATTCCCGCTCGCGTTTTCTTGGGACGAGCACCGGAAGTCCTCGAGCTCAGCCCGTTTCCTTCGCTGCAAGTGCATTTCCAGTGGTTTCTGACACCGGACGAGCGTTCGCCACTCGTTGGAAGCTTCGGCCATCTTTTGGACCGTTTTGGGTCGCACCACAGTTCTCCCTC
The DNA here is from genome assembly GCF_025177605.1 of Cucumis melo. Classification (NCBI taxonomy): domain Eukaryota; kingdom Viridiplantae; phylum Streptophyta; class Magnoliopsida; order Cucurbitales; family Cucurbitaceae; genus Cucumis; species Cucumis melo. The sequence continues at coordinate 20,322,677 of NC_066863.1, read as the reverse complement.
CAACGAGCTCGTTTCCCGACCTATACCTCCGGAAAACGTGTCAGGGAGCATGCTAGGAGTGTGGGTTGAAGTCCTCGGAGCACGAGACCCGAAGATCGAAAGACTTATGACCAATACGGAGCAAAGGGAAGAAACCGTCGGGGGACCGCTTTTTACCCCAGGACGAGAAAACCGAGTCCGGGGCATTCCCGCTCGCGTTTTCTTGGGACGAGCACCGTAAGTCCTCGAGCTCAGCCCGTTTCCTTCGCTGCAAGTGCATTTCCAGTGGTTTCTGACACCGGACGAGCGTTCGCCACTCGTTGGAAGCTTCGGCCATCTTTTGGACCGTTTTGGGTCGCACCACAGTTCTCCCTCCAACGAGCTCGCTTCCCGACCTATACCTCCGGAAAACGTGTCAGGGAGCATGCCAGGAGTGTGGGTTGAAGTCCTCGGAGCACGAGACCCGAAGATCGAAAGACTTGTGACCAATACGGAGCAAAGGGAAGAAACCGTCGGGGGACCGCTTTTTACCCCAGGACGAGAAAACTGAGTCCGGGGCATTCCCGCTCGCGTTTTGTTGGGGAGCACCGGAAGTCCTCGAGCTCAGCCCGTTTCCTTCGCTGCAAGTGCATTTCCAGTGGTTTCTGACACCGGACGAGCGTTCGCCACTCGTTGGAAGCTTCGGCCATCTTTTGGACCGTTTTGGGTCGCACCACAGTTCTCTCTCCAACGAGCTCGCTTCCCGACCTATACCTCCGGAAAACGTGTCAGGGAGCATGCCAGGAGTGTGGGTTGAAGTCCTCGGAGCACGAGACCCGAAGATCGAAAGACTTATGACCAATACGGAGCAAAGGGAAGAAACCGTCGGGGGACCGCTTTTTACCCCAGGACGAGAAAACTGAGTCCGGGGCATTCCCGCTCGCGTTTTCTTGGGACGAGCACCGGAAGTCCTCGAGCTCTGCCCGTTTCCTTCGCTGCAAGTGCATTTCCAGTGGTTTCTGACACCGGACGAGCGTTCGCCACTCGTTGGAAGCTTCGGCCATCTTTTGGACCGTTTTGGGTCGCACCACAGTTCTCCCTCCAACGAGCTCGTTTCCCGACCTATACCTCCGGAAAACGTGTCAGGGAGCATGCTAGGAGTGTGGGTTGAAGTCCTCGGAGCACGAGACCCGAAGATCGAAAGACTTGTGACCAATACGGAGCAAAGGGAAGAAACCGTCGGGGGACCGCTTTTTACCCCAGGACGAGAAAACTGAGTCCGGGGCATTCCCGCTCGCGTTTTCTTGGGACGAGCACCGGAAGTCCTCGAGCTCAGCCCGTTTCCTTCGCTGCAAGTGCATTTCCAGTGGTTTCTGACACCGGACGAGCGTTCGCCACTCGTTGGAAGCTTCGGCCATCTTTTGGACCGTTTTGGGTCGCACCACAGTTCTCCCTCCAACGAGCTCGTTTCCCGACCTATACCTCCGGAAAACGTGTCAGGGAGCATGCTAGGAGTGTGGGTTGAAGTCCTCGGAGCACGAGACCCGAAGATCGAAAGACTTATGACCAATACGGAGCAAAGGGAAGAAACCGTCGGGGGACCGCTTTTTACCCCAGGACGAGAAAACTGAGTCCGGGGCATTCCCGCTCGCGTTTTCATGGAACGAGCACTGTAAGTCCTCGAGCTCAGCCCGTTTCCTTCGCTGCAAGTGCATTTCCAGTGGTTTCTGACACCGGACGAGCGTTCGCCACTCGTTGGAAGCTTCGGCCATCTTTTGGACCGTTTTGGGTCGCACCACAGTTCTCCCTCCAACGAGCTCGCTTCCCGACCTATACCTCCGGAAAACGTGTCAGGGAGCATGCCAGGAGTGTGGGTTGAAGTCCTCGGAGCACGAGACCCGAAGATCGAAAGACTTGTGACCAATACGGAGCAAAGGGAAGAAACCGTCGGGGGACCGCTTTTTACCCCAGGACGAGAAAACTGAGTCCGGGGCATTCCCGCTCGCGTTTTCTTGGGACGAGCACCGGAAGTCCTCGAGCTCAGCCCGTTTCCTTCGCTGCAAGTGCATTTCCAGTGGTTTCGGACACCGGACGAGCGTTCGCCACTCGTTGGAAGCTTCGGCCATCTTTTGGACCGTTTTGGGTCGCACCATAGTTCTCCCTCCAACGAGCTCGTTTCCCGACCTATACCTCCGGAAAACGTGTCAGGGAGCATGCTAGGAGTGTGGGTTGAAGTCCTCGGAGCACGAGACCCGAAGATCGAAAGACTTATGACCAATACGGAGCAAAGGGAAGAAACCGTCGGGGGACCGCTTTTTACCCCAGGACGAGAAAACTGAGTCCGGGGCATTCCCGCTCGCGTTTTCATGGAACGAGCACCGTAAGTCCTCGAGCTCAGCCCGTTTCCTTCGCTGCAAGTGCATTTCCAGTGGTTTCTGACACCGGACGAGCGTTCGCCACTCGTTGGAAGCTTCGGCCATCTTTTGGACCGTTTTGGGTCGCACCACAGTTCTCCCTCCAACGAGCTCGCTTCCCGACCTATACCTCCGGAAAACGTGTCAGGGAGCATGACAGGAGTGTGGGTTGAAGTCCTCGGAGCACGAGACCCGAAGATCGAAAGACTTGTGACCAATACGGAGCAAAGGGAAGAAACCGTCGGGGGACCGCTTTTTACCCCAGGACGAGAAAACTGAGTCCGGGGCATTCCCGCTCGCGTTTTCTTGGGACGAGCACCCGAAGTCCTCGAGCTCTGCCCGTTTCCTTCGCTGCAAGTGCATTTCCAGTGGTTTCGGACACCGGACGAGCGTTCGCCACTCGTTGGAAGCTTCGGCCATCTTTTGGACCGTTTTGGGTCGCACCACAGTTCTCCCTCCAACGAGCTCGCTTCCCGACCTATACCTCCGGAAAACGTGTCAGGGAGCATGCCAGGAGTGTGGGTTGAAGTCCTCGGAGCACGAGACCCGAAGATCGAAAGACTTGTGACCAATACGGAGCAAAGGGAAGAAACCGTCGGGGGACCGCTTTTTACCCCAGGACGAGAAAACTGAGTCCGGGGCATTCCCGCTCGCGTTTTCTTGGGACGAGCACCGGAAGTCCTCGAGCTCAGCCCGTTTCCTTCGCTGCAAGTGCATTTCCAGTGGTTTCTGACACCGGACGAGCGTTCGCCACTCGTTGGAAGCTTCGGCCATCTTTTGGACCGTTTTGGGTCGCACCATAGTTCTCCCTCCAACGAGCTCGTTTCCCGACCTATACCTCCGGAAAACGTGTCAGGGAGCATGCTAGGAGTGTGGGTTGAAGTCCTCGGAGCACGAGACCCGAAGATCGAAAGACTTATGACCAATACGGAGCAAAGGGAAGAAACCGTCGGGGGACCGCTTTTTACCCCAGGACGAGAAAACCGAGTCCGGGGCATTCCCGCTCGCGTTTTCATGGAACGAGCACCGTAAGTCCTCGAGCTCAGCCCGTTTCCTTCGCTGCAAGTGCATTTCCAGTGGTTTCTGACACCGGACGAGCGTTCGCCACTCGTTGGAAGCTTCGGCCATCTTTTGGACCGTTTTGGGTCGCACCACAGTTCTCCCTCCAACGAGCTCGCTTCCCGACCTATACCTCCGGAAAACGTGTCAGGGAGCATGCCAGGAGTGTGGGTTGAAGTCCTCGGAGCACGAGACCCGAAGATCGAAAGACTTGTGACCAATACGGAGCAAAGGGAAGAAACCGTCGGGGGACCGCTTTTTACCCCAGGACGAGAAAACTGAGTCCGGGGCATTCCCGCTCGCGTTTTCTTGGGGAGCACCGGAAGTCCTCGAGCTCAGCCCGTTTCCTTCGCTGCAAGTGCATTTCCAGTGGTTTCTGACACCGGACGAGCGTTCGCCACTCGTTGGAAGCTTCGGCCATCTTTTGGACCGTTTTGGGTCGCACCACAGTTCTCTCTCCAACGAGCTCGCTTCCCGACCTATACCTCCGGAAAACGTGTCAGGGAGCATGCCAGGAGTGTGGGTTGAAGTCCTCGGAGCACGAGACCCGAAGATCGAAAGACTTATGACCAATACGGAGCAAAGGGAAGAAACCGTCGGGGGACCGCTTTTTACCCCAGGACGAGAAAACTGAGTCCGGGGCATTCCCGCTCGCGTTTTCTTGGGACGAGCACCGGAAGTCCTCGAGCTCTGCCCGTTTCCTTCGCTGCAAGTGCATTTCCAGTGGTTTCTGACACCGGACGAGCGTTCGCCACTCGTTGGAAGCTTCGGCCATCTTTTGGACCGTTTTGGGTCGCACCACAGTTCTCCCTCCAACGAGCTCGTTTCCCGACCTATACCTCCGGAAAACGTGTCAGGGAGCATGCTAGGAGTGTGGGTTGAAGTCCTCGGAGCACGAGACCCGAAGATCGAAAGACTTGTGACCAATACGGAGCAAAGGGAAGAAACCGTCGGGGGACCGCTTTTTACCCCAGGACGAGAAAACTGAGTCCGGGGCATTCCCGCTCGCGTTTTCTTGGGACGAGCACCGGAAGTCCTCGAGCTCAGCCCGTTTCCTTCGCTGCAAGTGCATTTCCAGTGGTTTCTGACACCGGACGAGCGTTCGCCACTCGTTGGAAGCTTCGGCCATCTTTTGGACCGTTTTGGGTCGCACCACAGTTCTCCCTCCAACGAGCTCGTTTCCCGACCTATACCTCCGGAAAACGTGTCAGGGAGCATGCTAGGAGTGTGGGTTGAAGTCCTCGGAGCACGAGACCCGAAGATCGAAAGACTTATGACCAATACGGAGCAAAGGGAAGAAACCGTCGGGGGACCGCTTTTTACCCCAGGACGAGAAAACTGAGTCCGGGGCATTCCCGCTCGCGTTTTCATGGAACGAGCACTGTAAGTCCTCGAGCTCAGCCCGTTTCCTTCGCTGCAAGTGCATTTCCAGTGGTTTCTGACACCGGACGAGCGTTCGCCACTCGTTGGAAGCTTCGGCCATCTTTTGGACCGTTTTGGGTCGCACCACAGTTCTCCCTCCAACGAGCTCGCTTCCCGACCTATACCTCCGGAAAACGTGTCAGGGAGCATGCCAGGAGTGTGGGTTGAAGTCCTCGGAGCACGAGACCCGAAGATCGAAAGACTTGTGACCAATACGGAGCAAAGGGAAGAAACCGTCGGGGGACCGCTTTTTACCCCAGGACGAGAAAACTGAGTCCGGGGCATTCCCGCTCGCGTTTTCTTGGGACGAGCACCGGAAGTCCTCGAGCTCAGCCCGTTTCCTTCGCTGCAAGTGCATTTCCAGTGGTTTCTGACACCGGACGAGCGTTCGCCACTCGTTGGAAGCTTCGGCCATCTTTTGGACCGTTTTGGGTCGCACCATAGTTCTCCCTCCAACGAGCTCGTTTCCCGACCTATACCTCCGGAAAACGTGTCAGGGAGCATGCTAGGAGTGTGGGTTGAAGTCCTCGGAGCACGAGACCCGAAGATCGAAAGACTTATGACCAATACGGAGCAAAGGGAAGAAACCGTCGGGGGACCGCTTTTTACCCCAGGACGAGAAAACTGAGTCCGGGGCATTCCCGCTCGCGTTTTCATGGAACGAGCACCGTAAGTCCTCGAGCTCAGCCCGTTTCCTTCGCTGCAAGTGCATTTCCAGTGGTTTCTGACACCGGACGAGCGTTCGCCACTCGTTGGAAGCTTCGGCCATCTTTTGGACCGTTTTGGGTCGCACCACAGTTCTCCCTCCAACGAGCTCGCTTCCCGACCTATACCTCCGGAAAACGTGTCAGGGAGCATGACAGGAGTGTGGGTTGAAGTCCTCGGAGCACGAGACCCGAAGATCGAAAGACTTGTGACCAATACGGAGCAAAGGGAAGAAACCGTCGGGGGACCGCTTTTTACCCCAGGACGAGAAAACTGAGTCCGGGGCATTCCCGCTCGCGTTTTCTTGGGACGAGCACCCGAAGTCCTCGAGCTCTGCCCGTTTCCTTCGCTGCAAGTGCATTTCCAGTGGTTTCGGACACCGGACGAGCGTTCGCCACTCGTTGGAAGCTTCGGCCATCTTTTGGACCGTTTTGGGTCGCACCACAGTTCTCCCTCCAACGAGCTCGCTTCCCGACCTATACCTCCGGAAAACGTGTCAGGGAGCATGCCAGGAGTGTGGGTTGAAGTCCTCGGAGCACGAGACCCGAAGATCGAAAGACTTGTGACCAATACGGAGCAAAGGGAAGAAACCGTCGGGGGACCGCTTTTTACCCCAGGACGAGAAAACTGAGTCCGGGGCATTCCCGCTCGCGTTTTCTTGGGACGAGCACCGGAAGTCCTCGAGCTCAGCCCGTTTCCTTCGCTGCAAGTGCATTTCCAGTGGTTTCTGACACCGGACGAGCGTTCGCCACTCGTTGGAAGCTTCGGCCATCTTTTGGACCGTTTTGGGTCGCACCATAGTTCTCCCTCCAACGAGCTCGTTTCCCGACCTATACCTCCGGAAAACGTGTCAGGGAGCATGCTAGGAGTGTGGGTTGAAGTCCTCGGAGCACGAGACCCGAAGATCGAAAGACTTATGACCAATACGGAGCAAAGGGAAGAAACCGTCGGGGGACCGCTTTTTACCCCAGGACGAGAAAACCGAGTCCGGGGCATTCCCGCTCGCGTTTTCATGGAACGAGCACCGTAAGTCCTCGAGCTCAGCCCGTTTCCTTCGCTGCAAGTGCATTTCCAGTGGTTTCTGACACCGGACGAGCGTTCGCCACTCGTTGGAAGCTTCGGCCATCTTTTGGACCGTTTTGGGTCGCACCACAGTTCTCCCTCCAACGAGCTCGCTTCCCGACCTATACCTCCGGAAAACGTGTCAGGGAGCATGCCAGGAGTGTGGGTTGAAGTCCTCGGAGCACGAGACCCGAAGATCGAAAGACTTGTGACCAATACGGAGCAAAGGGAAGAAACCGTCGGGGGACCGCTTTTTACCCCAGGACGAGAAAACTGAGTCCGGGGCATTCCCGCTCGCGTTTTCTTGGGGAGCACCGGAAGTCCTCGAGCTCAGCCCGTTTCCTTCGCTGCAAGTGCATTTCCAGTGGTTTCTGACACCGGACGAGCGTTCGCCACTCGTTGGAAGCTTCGGCCATCTTTTGGACCGTTTTGGGTCGCACCACAGTTCTCTCTCCAACGAGCTCGCTTCCCGACCTATACCTCCGGAAAACGTGTCAGGGAGCATGCCAGGAGTGTGGGTTGAAGTCCTCGGAGCACGAGACCCGAAGATCGAAAGACTTATGACCAATACGGAGCAAAGGGAAGAAACCGTCGGGGGACCGCTTTTTACCCCAGGACGAGAAAACTGAGTCCGGGGCATTCCCGCTCGCGTTTTCTTGGGACGAGCACCGGAAGTCCTCGAGCTCTGCCCGTTTCCTTCGCTGCAAGTGCATTTCCAGTGGTTTCTGACACCGGACGAGCGTTCGCCACTCGTTGGAAGCTTCGGCCATCTTTTGGACCGTTTTGGGTCGCACCACAGTTCTCCCTCCAACGAGCTCGTTTCCCGACCTATACCTCCGGAAAACGTGTCAGGGAGCATGCTAGGAGTGTGGGTTGAAGTCCTCGGAGCACGAGACCCGAAGATCGAAAGACTTGTGACCAATACGGAGCAAAGGGAAGAAACCGTCGGGGGACCGCTTTTTACCCCAGGACGAGAAAACTGAGTCCGGGGCATTCCCGCTCGCGTTTTCTTGGGACGAGCACCGGAAGTCCTCGAGCTCAGCCCGTTTCCTTCGCTGCAAGTGCATTTCCAGTGGTTTCTGACACCGGACGAGCGTTCGCCACTCGTTGGAAGCTTCGGCCATCTTTTGGACCGTTTTGGGTCGCACCACAGTTCTCCCTCCAACGAGCTCGTTTCCCGACCTATACCTCCGGAAAACGTGTCAGGGAGCATGCTAGGAGTGTGGGTTGAAGTCCTCGGAGCACGAGACCCGAAGATCGAAAGACTTATGACCAATACGGAGCAAAGGGAAGAAACCGTCGGGGGACCGCTTTTTACCCCAGGACGAGAAAACTGAGTCCGGGGCATTCCCGCTCGCGTTTTCATGGAACGAGCACTGTAAGTCCTCGAGCTCAGCCCGTTTCCTTCGCTGCAAGTGCATTTCCAGTGGTTTCTGACACCGGACGAGCGTTCGCCACTCGTTGGAAGCTTCGGCCATCTTTTGGACCGTTTTGGGTCGCACCACAGTTCTCCCTCCAACGAGCTCGCTTCCCGACCTATACCTCCGGAAAACGTGTCAGGGAGCATGCCAGGAGTGTGGGTTGAAGTCCTCGGAGCACGAGACCCGAAGATCGAAAGACTTGTGACCAATACGGAGCAAAGGGAAGAAACCGTCGGGGGACCGCTTTTTACCCCAGGACGAGAAAACTGAGTCCGGGGCATTCCCGCTCGCGTTTTCTTGGGACGAGCACCGGAAGTCCTCGAGCTCAGCCCGTTTCCTTCGCTGCAAGTGCATTTCCAGTGGTTTCTGACACCGGACGAGCGTTCGCCACTCGTTGGAAGCTTCGGCCATCTTTTGGACCGTTTTGGGTCGCACCATAGTTCTCCCTCCAACGAGCTCGTTTCCCGACCTATACCTCCGGAAAACGTGTCAGGGAGCATGCTAGGAGTGTGGGTTGAAGTCCTCGGAGCACGAGACCCGAAGATCGAAAGACTTATGACCAATACGGAGCAAAGGGAAGAAACCGTCGGGGGACCGCTTTTTACCCCAGGACGAGAAAACTGAGTCCGGGGCATTCCCGCTCGCGTTTTCATGGAACGAGCACCGTAAGTCCTCGAGCTCAGCCCGTTTCCTTCGCTGCAAGTGCATTTCCAGTGGTTTCTGACACCGGACGAGCGTTCGCCACTCGTTGGAAGCTTCGGCCATCTTTTGGACCGTTTTGGGTCGCACCACAGTTCTCCCTCCAACGAGCTCGCTTCCCGACCTATACCTCCGGAAAACGTGTCAGGGAGCATGACAGGAGTGTGGGTTGAAGTCCTCGGAGCACGAGACCCGAAGATCGAAAGACTTGTGACCAATACGGAGCAAAGGGAAGAAACCGTCGGGGGACCGCTTTTTACCCCAGGACGAGAAAACTGAGTCCGGGGCATTCCCGCTCGCGTTTTCTTGGGGAGCACCGGAAGTCCTCGAGCTCAGCCCGTTTCCTTCGCTGCAAGTGCATTTCCAGTGGTTTCTGACACCGGACGAGCGTTCGCCACTCGTTGGAAGCTTCGGCCATCTTTTGGACCGTTTTGGGTCGCACCACAGTTCTCTCTCCAACGAGCACGCTTCCCGACCTATACCTCCGGAAAACGTGTCAGGGAGCATGCCAGGAGTGTGGGTTGAAGTCCTCGGAGCACGAGACCCGAAGATCGAAAGACTTATGACCAATACGGAGCAAAGGGAAGAAACCGTCGGGGGACCGCTTTTTACCCCAGGACGAGAAAACTGAGTCCGGGGCATTCCCGCTCGCGTTTTCTTGGGACGAGCACCAGAAGTCCTCGAGCTCTGCCCGTTTCCTTCGCTGCAAGTGCATTTCCAGTGGTTTCTGACACCGGACGAGCGTTCGCCACTCGTTGGAAGCTTCAGCCATCTTTTGGACCGTTTTGGGTCGCACCACAGTTCTCCCTCCAACGAGCTCGTTTCCCGACCTATACCTCCGGAAAACGTGTCAGGGAGCATGCTAGGAGTGTGGGTTGAAGTCCTCGGAGCACGAGACCCGAAGATCGAAAGACTTGTGACCAATACGGAGCAAAGGGAAGAAACCGTCGGGGGACCGCTTTTTACCCCAGGACGAGAAAACTGAGTCCGGGGCATTCCCGCTCGCGTTTTCTTGGGACGAGCACCGGAAGTCCTCGAGCTCAGCCCGTTTCCTTCGCTGCAAGTGCATTTCCAGTGGTTTCTGACACCGGACGAGCGTTCGCCACTCGTTGGAAGCTTCGGCCATCTTTTGGACCGTTTTGGGTCGCACCACAGTTCTCCCTCCAACGAGCTCGTTTCCCGACCTATACCTCCGGAAAACGTGTCAGGGAGCATGCTAGGAGTGTGGGTTGAAGTCCTCGGAGCACGAGACCCGAAGATCGAAAGACTTATGACCAATACGGAGCAAAGGGAAGAAACCGTCGGGGGACCGCTTTTTACCCCAGGAAGAGAAAACTGAGTCCGGGGCATTCCCGCTCGCGTTTTCATGGAACGAGCACCGTAAGTCCTCGAGCTCAGCCCGTTTCCTTCGCTGCAAGTGCATTTCCAGTGGTTTCTGACACCGGACGAGCGTTCGCCACTCGTTGGAAGCTTCGGCCATCTTTTGGACCGTTTTGGGTCGCACCACAGTTCTCCCTCCAACGAGCTCGCTTCCCGACCTATACCTCCGGAAAACGTGTCAGGGAGCATGCCAGGAGTGTGGGTTGAAGTCCTCGGAGCACGAGACCCGAAGATCGAAAGACTTGTGACCAATACGGAGCAAAGGGAAGAAACCGTCGGGGGACCGCTTTTTACCCCAGGACGAGAAAACTGAGTCCGGGGCATTCCCGCTCGCGTTTTCTTGGGGAGCATCGGAAGTCCTCGAGCTCAGCACGTTTCCTTCGCTGCAAGTGCATTTCCAGTGGTTTCTGACACCGGACGAGCGTTCGCCACTCGTTGGAAGCTTCGGCCATCTTTTGGACCGTTTTGGGTCGCACCACAGTTCTCCCTCCAACGAGCTCGCTTCCCGACCTATACCTCCGGAAAACGTGTCAGGGAGCATGCCACGAGTGTGGGTTGAAGTCCTCGGAGCACGAGACCCGAAGATCGAAAGACTTCTGACCAATACGGAGCAAAGGGAAGAAACCGTCGGGGGACCGCTTTTTACCCCAGGACGAGAAAACTGAGTCCGGGGCATTCCCGCTCGCGTTTTCTTGGGACGAGCATCGGAAGTCCTCGAGCTCAGCCCGTTTCCTTCGCTGCAAGTGCATTTCCAGTGGTTTCTGACACCGGACGAGCGTTCGCCACTCGTTGGAAGCTACGGCCATCTTTTGGACCGTTTTGGGTCGCACCACAGTTCTCCCTCCAACGAGCTCGCTTCCCGACCTATACCTCCGGAAAACGTGTCAGGGAGCATGCCAGGAGTGTGGGTTGAAGTCCTCGGAGCACGAGACCCGAAGATCGAAAGACTTATAACCAATACGGAGCAAAGGGAAGAAACCGTCGGGGGACCGCTTTTTACCCCAGGACGAGAAAACTGAGTCCGGGGCATTCCCGCTCGCGTTTTCTTGGGACGAGGACCGGAAGTCCTCGAGCTCAGCCCGTTTCCTTTGTTGCAAGTGCATTTCCAGTGGTTTCTGACACCGGACGAGTGTTCGCCACTCGTTGGAAGCTTCGGCCATCTTTTGGACCGTTTTGGGTCGCACCACAGTTCTCCCTCCAACGAGCTCGCTTCCTGACCTATACCTCCAGAAAACGTGTCAGGGAGCATGCCAGGAGTGTGGGTTGAAGTCCTCGGAGCACGAGACCCGAAGATCGAAAGACTTATGACCAATACGGAGCAAAGGGAAGAAACCGTCGGGGGACCGCTTTTTACCCCAGGACGAGAAAACTGAGTCCGGGGCATTCCCGTTCGCGTTTTCTTGGGACGAGCACCGGAAGTCCTCGAGCTCAGCCCGTTTCCTTCGCTGCAAGTGCATTTCCAGTGGTTTCTGACACCGGACGAGCGTTCGCCACTCGTTGGAAGCTTCGGCCATCTTTTGGACCGTTTTGGGTCGCACCACAGTTCTCCCTCCAACGAGCTCGCTTCCCGACCTATACCTCCGGAAAACGTGTCAGGGAGCATGCCAGGAGTGTGGGTTGAAGTCCTCGGAGCACGAGACCCGAAGATCGAAAGACTTATGACCAATACGGAGCAAAGGGAAGAAACCGTCGGGGGACCGCTTTTTACCCAAGGACGAGAAAACTGAGTCCGGGGCATTCCCGCTCGCGTGTTCTTGGGACGAGCACCGGAAGTCCTCGAGCTCAGCCCGTTTCCTTCGCTGCAAGTGCATTTCCAGTGGTTTCTGACACCGGACGAGCGTTCGCCACTCGTTGGAAGCTTCGGCCATCTTTTGGACCGTTTTGGGTCGCACCACAGTTCTCCCTCCAACGAGCTCGCTTCCCGACCTATACCTCCAGAAAACGTGTCAGGGAGCATGCCAGGAGTGTGGGTTGAAGTCCTCGGAGCACGAGACCCGAAGATCGAAAGACTTATGACCAATACGGAGCAAAGGGAAGAAACCGTCGGGGGACCGCTTTTTACCCCAGGACGAGAAAACTGAGTCCGGGGCATTCCCGTTCGCGTTTTCTTGGGACGAGCACCGGAAGTCCTCGAGCTCAGCCCGTTTCCTTCGCTGCAAGTGCATTTCCAGTGGTTTCTGACACCGGACGAGCGTTCGCCACTCGTTGGAAGCTTCGGCCATCTTTTGGACCGTTTTGGGTCGCACCACAGTTCTCCCTCCAACGAGCTCGCTTCCCGACCTATACCTCCGGAAAACGTGTCAGGGAGCATGCCAGGAGTGTGGGTTGAAGTCCTCGGAGCACGAGACCCGAAGATCGAAAGACTTATGACCAATACGGAGCAAAGGGAAGAAACCATCGGGGGACCGCTTTTTACCCAAGGACGAGAAAACTGAGTCCGGGGCATTCCCGCTCGCGTGTTCTTGGGACGAGCACCGGAAGTCCTCGAGCTCAGCCCGTTTCCTTCGCTGCAAGTGCATTTCCAGTGGTTTCTGACACCGGACGAGCGTTCGCCACTCGTTGGAAGCTTCGGCCATCTTTTGGACCGTTTTGGGTCGCACCACAGTTCTCCCACCAACGAGCTCGCTTCCCGACCTATACCTCCGGAAAACGTGTCAGGGAGCATGCCAGGAGTGTGGGTTGAAGTCCTCGGAGCACGAGACCCGAAGATCGAAAGACTTATGACCAATACGGAGCAAAGGGAAGAAACCGTCGGGGGACCGCTTTTTACCCCAGGACGAGAAAACTCAGTCCGGGGCATTCCCGCTCGCGTTTTCTTGGGACGAGCACCGGAAGTCCTCGAGCTCAGCCCGTTTCCTTCGCTGCAAGTGCATTTCCAGTGGTTTCTGACACCGGACGAGCGTTCGCCACTCGTTGGAAGCTTCGGCCATCTTTTGGACCGTTTTGGGTCGCACCACAGTTCACCCTCCTACGAGCTCGCTTCCCGACCTATACCTCCGGAAAACGTGTCAGGGAGCATGCCAGGAGTGTGGGTTGAAGTCCTCGGAGCACGAGACCCGAAGATCGAAAGACTTATGACCAATACGGAGCAAAGGGAAGAAACCGTCGGGGGACCGCTTTTTACCCCAGGACGAGAAAACTGAGTCCGGGGCATTCCCGCTCGCGTTTTCTTGGGACGAGCACCGGAAGTCCTCGAGCTCAGCCCGTTTCCTTCGCTGCAAGTGCATTTCCAGTGGTTTCTGACACCGGACGAGCGTTCGCCACTCGTTGGAAGCTTCGGCCATCTTTTGGACCGTTTTGGGTCGCACCACAGTTCTCCCTCCAACGAGCTCGCTTCCCGACCTATACCTCCGGAAAACGTGTCAGGGAGCATGCCAGGAGTGTGGGTTGAAGTCCTCGGAGCACGAGACCCGAAGATCGAAAGACTTATGACCAATACGGAGCAAAGGGAAGAAACCGTCGGGGGACCGCTTTTTACCCAAGGACGAGAAAACTGAGTCCGGGGCATTCCCGCTCGCGTGTTCTTGGGACGAGCACCGGAAGTCCTCGAGCTCAGCCCGTTTCCTTCGCTGCAAGTGCATTTCCAGTGGTTTCTGACACCGGACGAGCGTTCGCCACTCGTTGGAAGCTTCGGCCATCTTTTGGACCGTTTTGGGTCGCACCACAGTTCTCCCTCCAACGAGCTCGCTTCCCGACCTATACCTCCGGAAAACGTGTCAGGGAGCATGCCAGGAGTGTGGGTTGAAGTCCTCGGAGCACGAGACCCGAAGATCGAAACACTTATGACCAATACGGAGCAAAGGGAAGAAACCGTCGGGGGACCGCTTTTTACCCCAGGACGAGAAAACTCAGTCCGGGGCATTCCCGCTCGCGTTTTCTAGGGACGAGCACCGGAAGTCCTCGTGCTCAGCCCGTTTCCTTCGCTGCAAGTGCATTTCCAGTGGTTTCTGACACCGGACGAGCGTTCGCCACTCGTTGGAAGCTTCGGCCATCTTTTGGACCGTTTTGGGTCGCACCACAGTTCTCCCTCCAACGAGCTCGCTTCCCGACCTATACCTCCGGAAAACGTGTCAGGGAGCATGCCAGGAGTGTGGGTTGAAGTCCTCGGAGCACGAGACCCGAAGATCGAAAGACTTATGACCAATACGGAGCAAAGGGAAGAAACCGTCGGGGGACCGCTTTTTACCCCAGCACGAGAAAACTGATTCCGGGGCATTCCCGCTCGTGTTTTTTTGGGACGAGCACCGGAAATCCTCGAGCTCAGCCCGTTTCCTTCGCTGCAAGTGCATTTCCAGTGGTTTCTGACACCGGACGAGCGTTCGCCACTCGTTGGAAGCTTCGGCCATCTTTTGGACCGTTTTGGGTCGCACCACAGTTCTCCCTCCAACGAGCTCGCTTCCCGACCTATACCTCCGGAAAACGTGTCAGAGAGCATGCCAGGAGTGTGGGTTGAAGCCCTCGGAGCACGTTACCCGAAGATCGAAAGACTTATGACCAATACGGAGCAAAGGGAAGAAACCGTCGGGGGACCGCTTTTTACCCCAGGACGAGAAAACTGAGTCCGGGGCATTCCCGCTCGCGTTTTCTTGGGACGAGCACCGGAAGTCGTCGAGCTCAGCCCGTTTCCTTCGCTGCAAGTGCATTTCCAGTGGTTTCTGACACCGGACGAGCGTTCGCCACTCGTTGGAAGCTTCGGCCATCTTTTGGACCGTTTTGGGTCGCACCACAGTTCTCCCTCCAACGAGCTCGCTTCCCGACCTATACCTCCGGAAAACGTGTCAGGGAGCATGCCAGGAGTGTGGGTTGAAGTCCTCGGAGCACGAGACCCGAAGATCGAAAGACCTATGACCAATACGGAGCAAAGGGAAGAAACCGTCGGGGGACCGCTTTTTACCCCAGGACGAGAAAACTGAGTCCGGGGCATTCCCGCTCGCGTTTTCTTGGGACGAGCACCGGAAGTCCTCGAGCTCAGCCCGTTTCCTTCGCTGCAAGTGCATTTCCAGTGGTTTCTGACACCGGACGAGCGTTCGCCACTCGTTGGAAGCTTCGGCCATCTTTTGGACCGTTTTGGGTCGCACCACAGTTCTCCCTCCAACGAGCTCGCTTCCCGACCTATACCTCCGGAAAACGTGTCAGGGAGCATGCCAGGAGTGTGGGTTGAAGTCCTCGGAGCACGAGACCCGAAGATCGAAAGACTTATGACCAATACGGAGCAAAGGGAAGAAACCGTCGGGGGACCGCTTTTTACCCCAGGACGAGAAAACTGAGTCCGGGGCATTCCCGCTCGCGTTTTCTTGGGACGAGCACCGGAAGTCCTCGAGCTCAGCCCGTTTCCTTCGCTGCAAGTGCATTTCCAGTGGTTTCTGACACCGGACGAGCGTTCGCAACTCGTTGGAAGCTTCGGCCATCTTTTGGACCGTTTTGGGTCGCACCACAGTTCTCCCTCCAACGAGCTCGCTTCCCGACCTATACCTCCGGAAATCGTGTCAGGGAGCATGCCAGGAGTGTGGGTTGAAGTCCTCGGAGCACGAGACCCGAAGATCGAAAGACTTATGACCAATACGGAGCAAAGGGAAGAAACCGTCGGGGGACCGCTTTTTACCCCAGGACGAGAAAACTGAGTCCGGGGCATTCCCGCTCGCGTTTTCTTGGGACGAGCACCGGAAGTCCTCGAGCTCAGCCCGTTTCCTTCGCTGCAAGTGCATTTCCAGTGGTTTCTGACACCGGACGAGCGTTCGCCACTCGTTGGAAGCTTCGGCCAACTTTTGGACCGTTTTGGGTCGCACCACAGTTCTCCCTCCAACGAGCTCGCTTCCCGACCTATACCTCCGGAAAACGTGTCAGGGAGCATGCCAGGAGTGTGGGTTGAAGTCCTCGAAGCTCGAGACCCGGAGATCGAAAGACTTATGACCAATACGGAGCAAAGGGAAGAAACCGTCGGGGGACCGCTTTTTACCCCAGGACGAGAAAACTGAGTCCGGGGCATTCCCGCTCGCGTTTTCTTGGGACGAGCACCGGAAGTCCTCGAGCTCAGCCCGTTTCCTTCGCTGCAAGTGCATTTCCAGTGGTTTCTGACACCGGACGAGCGTTCGCCACTCGTTGGAAGCTTCGGCCATCTTTTGGACCGTTTTGGGTCGCACCACAGTTCTCCCTCCAACGAGCTCGCTTCCCGACCTATACCTCCGGAAAACGTGTCAGGGAGCATGCCAGGAGTGTGGGTTGAAGTCCTCGGAGCACGAGACCCGGAGATCGAAAGACTTATGACCAATACGGAGCAAAGGGAAGAAACCGTCGGGGGACCGCTTTTTACCCCAGGACGAGAAAACTGAGTCCGGGGCATTCCCGCTCGCGTTTTCTTGGGACGAGCACCGGAAGTCCTCGAGCTCAGCCCGTTTCCTTCGCTGCAAGTGCATTTCCAGTGGTTTCTGACACCGGACGAGCGTTCGCAACTCGTTGGAAGCTTCGGCCATCTTTTGGACCGTTTTGGGTCGCACCACAGTTCTCCCTCCAACGAGCTCGCTTCCCGACCTATACCTCCGGAAATCGTGTCAGGGAGCATGCCAGGAGTGTGGGTTGAAGTCCTCGGAGCAAGAGACCCGAAGATCGAAAGACTTATGACCAATACGGAGCAAAGGGAAGAAACCGTCGGGGGACCGCTTTTTACCCCAGGACGAGAAAACTGAGTCCGGGGCATTCCCGCTCGCGTTTTCTTGGGACGAGCACCGGAAGTCCTCGAGCTCAGCCCGTTTCCTTCGCTGCAAGTGCATTTCCAGTGGTTTCTGACACCGGACGAGCGTTCGCCACTCGTTGGAAGCTTCGGCCAACTTTTGGACCGTTTTGGGTCGCACCACAGTTCTCCCTCCAACGAGCTCGCTTCCCGACCTATACCTCCGGAAAACGTGTCAGGGAGCATGCCAGGAGTGTGGGTTGAAGTCCTCGGAGCACGAGACCCGAAGATCGAAAGACTTATGACCAATACGGAGCAAAGGGAAGAAACCGTCGGGGGACCGCTTTTTACCCCAGGACGAGAAAACTGAGTCCGGGGCATTCTCGCTCGCGTTTTCTTGGGACGAGCACCGGAAGTCCTCGAGCTCAGCCCGTTTCCTTCGCTGCAAGTGCATTTCCAGTGGTTTCTGACACCGGACGAGCGTTCGCAACTCGTTGGAAGCTTCGGCCATCTTTTGGACCGTTTTGGGTCGCACCACAGTTCTCCCTCCAACGAGCTCGCTTCCCGACCTATACCTCCGGAAATCGTGTCAGGGAGCATGCCAGGAGTGTGGGTTGAAGTCCTCGGAGCACGAGACCCGAAGATCGAAAGACTTATGACCAATACGGAGCAAAGGGAAGAAACCGTCGGGGGACCGCTTTTTACCCCAGGACGAGAAAACTGAGTCCGGGGCATTCCCGCTCGCGTTTTCTTGGGACGAGCACCGGAAGTCCTCGAGCTCAGCCCGTTTCCTTCGCTGCAAGTGCATTTCCAGTGGTTTCTGAAACCGGACGAGCGTTCGCCACTCGTTGGAAGCTTCGGCCAACTTTTGGACCGTTTTGGGTCGCACCACAGTTCTCCCTCCAACGAGCTCGCTTCCCGACCTATACCTCCGGAAAACGTGTCAGGGAGCATGCCAGGAGTGTGGGTTGAAGTCCTCGAAGCTCGAGACCCGGAGATCGAAAGACTTATGACCAATACGGAGCAAAGGGAAGAAACCGTCGGGGGACCGCTTTTTACCCCAGGACGAGAAAACTGAGTCCGGGGCATTCCCGCTCGCGTTTTCTTGGGACGAGCACCGGAAGTCCTCGAGCTCAGCCCGTTTCCTTCGCTGCAAGTGCATTTCCAGTGGTTTCTGACACCGGACGAGCGTTCGCCACTCGTTGGAAGCTTCGGCCATCTTTTGGACCGTTTTGGGTCGCACCACAGTTCTCCCTCCAACGAGCTCGCTTCCCGACCTATACCTCCGGAAAACGTGTCAGGGAGCATGCCAGGAGTGTGGGTTGAAGTCCTCGGAGCACGAGACCCGGAGATCGAAAGACTTATGACCAATACGGAGCAAAGGGAAGAAACCGTCGGGGGACCGCTTTTTACCCCAGGACGAGAAAACTGAGTCCGGGGCATTCCCGCTCGCGTTTTCTTGGGACGAGCACCGGAAGTCCTCGAGCTCAGCCCGTTTCCTTCGCTGCAAGTGCATTTCCAGTGGTTTCTGACACCGGACGAGCGTTCGCAACTCGTTGGAAGCTTCGGCCATCTTTTGGACCGTTTTGGGTCGCACCACAGTTCTCCCTCCAACGAGCTCGCTTCCCGACCTATACCTCCGGAAATCGTGTCAGGGAGCATGCCAGGAGTGTGGGTTGAAGTCCTCGGAGCACGAGACCCGAAGATCGAAAGACTTATGACCAATACGGAGCAAAGGGAAGAAACCGTCGGGGGACCGCTTTTTACCCCAGGACGAGAAAACTGAGTCCGGGGCATTCCCGCTCGCGTTTTCTTGGGACGAGCACCGGAAGTCCTCGAGCTCAGCCCGTTTCCTTTGCTGCAAGTGCATTTCCAGTGGTTTCTGACACCGGACGAGCGTTCGCCACTCGTTGGAAGCTTCGGCCAACTTTTGGACCGTTTTGGGTCGCACCACAGTTCTCCCTCCAACGAGCTCGCTTCCCGACCTATACCTCCGGAAAACGTGTCAGGGAGCATGCCAGGAGTGTGGGTTGAAGTCCTCGAAGCTCGAGACCCGGAGATCGAAAGACTTATGACCAATACGGAGCAAAGGGAAGAAACCGTCGGGGGACCGCTTTTTACCCCAGGACGAGAAAACTGAGTCCGGGGCATTCCCGCTCGCGTTTTCTTGGGACGAGCACCGGAAGTCCTCGAGCTCAGCCCGTTTCCTTCGCTGCAAGTGCATTTCCAGTGGTTTCTGACACCGGACGAGCGTTCGCCACTCGTTGGAAGCTTCGGCCATCTTTTGGACCGTTTTGGGTCGCACCACAGTTCTCCCTCCAACGAGCTCGCTTCCCGACCTATACCTCCGGAAAACGTGTCAGGGAGCATGCCAGGAGTGTGGGTTGAAGTCCTCGGAGCACGAGACCCGGAGATCGAAGGACTTATGACCAATACGGAGCAAAGGGAAGAAACCGTCGGGGGACCGCTTTTTACCCCAGGACGAGAAAACTGAGTCCGGGGCATTCCCGCTCGCGTTTTCTTGGGACGAGCACCGGAAGTCCTCGAGCTCAGCCCGTTTCCTTCGCTGCAAGTGCATTTCCAGTGGTTTCTGACACCGGACGAGCGTTCGCAACTCGTTGGAAGCTTCGGCCATCTTTTGGACCGTTTTGGGTCGCACCACAGTTCTCCCTCCAACGAGCTCGCTTCCCGACCTATACCTCCGGAAAACGTGTCAGGGAGCATGCCAGGAGTGTGGGTTGAAGTCCTCGGAGCACGAGACCCGGAGATCGAAAGACTTATGACCAATACGGAGCAAAGGGAAGAAACCGTCGGGGGACCGCTTTTTAACCCAGGACGAGAAAACTGAGTCCGGGGCATTCCCGCTCGCGTTTTCTTGGGACGAGCACCGGAAGTCCTCGAGCTTAGCCCGTTTCCTTCGCTGCAAGTGCATTTCCAGTGGTTTCTGACACCGGACGAGCGTTCGCCACTCGTTGGAAGCTTCGGCCATCTTTTGGACCGTTTTGGGTCGCACCACAGTTCTCCCTCCAACGAGCTCGCTTCCCGACCTATACCTCCGGAAAACGTGTCAGGGAGCATGCCAGGAGTGTGGGTTGAAGTCCTCGGAGCACGAGACCCGAAGATCGAAAGACTTATGACCAATACGGAGCAAAGGGAAGAAACCGTCGGGGGACCGCTTTTTACCCCAGGACGAGAAAACTCAGTCCGGGGCATTCCCGCTCGCGTTTTCTTGGGACGAGCACCGGAAGTCCTCGAGCTCAGCCCGTTTCCTTCGCTGCAAGTGCATTTCCAGTGGTTTCTGACACCGGACGAGCGTTCGCCACTCGTTGGAAGCTTCGGCCATCTTTTGGACCGTTTTGGGTCGCACCACAGTTCTCCCTCCAACGAGCTCGCTTCCCGACCTATACCTCCGGAAAACGTGTCAGGGAGCATGCCAGGAGTGTGGGTTGAAGTCCTCGGAGCACGAGACCCGAAGATCGAAAGACTTATGACGAATACGGAGCAAAGGGAAGAAACCGTCGGGGGACCGCTTTTTACCCCAGGACGAGAAAACGGAGTCCGGGGCATTCCCGCTCGCGTTTTCTTGGGACGAGCACCGGAAGTCCTCGAGCTCAGCCCGTTTCCTTCGCTGCAAGTGCATTTCCAGTGGTTTCTGACACCGGACGAGCGTTCGCCACTCGTTGGAAGCTTCGGCCATCTTTTGGACCGTTTTGGGTCGCACCACAGTTCTCCCTCCAACGAGCTCGCTTCCCGACCTATACCTCCGGAAAACGTGTCAGGGAGCATGCCAGGAGTGTGGGTTGAAGTCCTCGGAGCACGAGACCCGAAGATCGAAAGACTTATGACCAATACGGAGCAAAGGGAAGAAACCGTTGGGGGACCGCTTTTTACCCCAGGACGAGAAAACTGAGTCCGGGGCATTCCCGCTCGCGTTTTCTTGGGACGAGCACCGGAAGTCCTCGAGCTCAGCCCGTTTCCTTCGCTGCAAGTGCATTTCCAGTGGTTTCTGACACCGGACGAGCGTTCGCCACTCGTTGGAAGCTTCGGCCATCTTTTGGACCGTTTTGGGTCGCACCACAGTTCTCCCTCCAACGAGCTCGCTTCCCGACCTATACCTCCGGAAAACGTGTCAGGGAGCATGCCAGGAGTGTGGGTTGAAGTCCTCGGAGCACGAGACCCGAAGATCGAAAGACTTATGACCAATACGGAGCAAAGGGAAGAAACCGTCGGGGGACCGCTTTTTACCCCAGGACGAGAAAATTGAGTCCGGGGCATTCCCGCTCGCGTTTTCTTGGGACGAGCACCGGAAGTCCTCGAGCTCAGCCCGTTTCCTTCGCTGCAAGTGCATTTCCAGTGGTTTCTGACACCGGACGAGCGTTCGCCACTCGTTGGAAGCTTCGGCCATCTTTTGGACCGTTTTGGGTCGCACCACAGTTCTCCCTCCAACGAGCTCGCTTCCCGACCTATACCTCCGGAAAACGTGTCAGGGAGCATGCCAGGAGTGTGGGTTGAAGTCCTCGGAGCACGAGACCCGAAGATCGAAAGACTTATGACCAATACGGAGCAAAGGGAAGAAACCGTCGGGGGACCGCTTTTTACCCCAGGACGAGAAAACTGAGTCCGGGGCATTCCCGCTCGCGTTTTCTTGGGACGAGCACCGGAAGTCCTCGAGCTCAGCCCGTTTCCTTCGCTGCAAGTGCATTTCCAGTGGTTTCTGACACCGGACGAGCGTTCGCCACTCGTTGGAAGCTTCGGCCATCTTTTGGACCGTTTTGGGTCGCACCACAGTTCTCCCTCCAACGAGCTCGCTTCCCGACCTATACCTCCGGAAAACGTGTCAGGGAGCATGCCAGAAGTGTGGGTTGAAGTCCTCGGAGCACGAGACCCGAAGATCGAAAGACTTATGACCAATACGGAGCAAAGGGAAGAAACCGTCGGGGGACCGCTTTTTACCCCAGGACGAGAAAACTGAGTCCGGGGCATTCCCGCTCGCGTTTTCTTGGGACGAGCACCGGAAGTCCTCGAGCTCAGCCCGTTTCCTTCGCTGCAAGTGCATTTCCAGTGGTTTCTGACACCGGACGAGCGTTCGCCACTCGTTGGAAGCTTCGGCCATCTTTTGGACCGTTTTGGGTCGCACCACAGTTCTCCCTCCAACGAGCTCGCTTCCCGACCTATACCTCCGGAAAACGTGTCAGGGAGCATGCCAGGAGAGTGGGTTGAAGTCCTCGGAGCACGAGACCCGAAGATCGAAAGACTTATGACCAATACGGAGCAAAGGGAAGAAACCGTCGGGGGACCGCTTTTTACCCCAGGACGAGAAAACTGAGTCCGGGGCATTCCCGCTCGCGTTTTCTTGGGACGAGCACCGGAAGTCCTCGAGCTCAGCCCGTTTCCTTCGCTGCAAGTGCATTTCCAGTGGTTTCTGACACCGGACGAGCGTTCGCCACTCGTTGGAAGCTTCGGCCATCTTTTGGACCGTTTTGGGTCGCACCACAGTTCTCCCTCCAACGAGCTCGCTTCCCGACCTATACCTCCGGAAAACGTGTCAGGGAGCATGCCAGGAGTGTGGGTTAAAGTCCTCGGAGCACGAGACCCGAAGATCGAAAGACTTATGACCAATACGGGGCAAAGGGTAGAAACCGTCGGGGGACCGCTTTTTACCCCAGGACGAGAAAACTGAGTCCGGGGCATTCCCGCTCGCGTTTTCTTGGGACGAGCACCGGAAGTCCTCGAGCTCAGCCCGTTTCCTTCGCTGCAAGTGCATTTCCAGTGGTTTCTGACACCGGACGAGCGTTCGCCACTCGTTGGAAGCTTCGGCCATCTTTTGGACCGTTTTGGGTCGCACCACAGTTCTCCCTCCAACGAGCTCGCTTCCCGACCTATACCTCCGGAAAACGTGTCAGGGAGCATGCCAGGAGTGTGGGTTGAAGTCCTCGGAGCACGAGACCCGAAGATCGAAAGACTTATGACCAATACGGGGCAAAGGGAAGAAACCGTCGGGGGACCGCTTTTTACCCCAGGACGAGAAAACTGAGTCCGGGGCATTCCCGCTCGCGTTTTCTTGGGACGAGCACCGGAAGTCCTCGAGCTCAGCCCGTTTCCTTCGCTGCAAGTGCATTTCCAGTGGTTTCTGACACCGGACGAGCGTTCGCCACTCGTTGGAAGCTTCGGCCATCTTTTGGACCGTTTTGGGTCGCACCACAGTTCTCCCTCCAACGAGCTCGCTTCCCGACCTATACCTCCGGAAAACGTGTCAGGGAGCATGCCAGGAGTGTGGGTTGAAGTCCTCGGAGCACGAGACCCGAAGATCGAAAGACTTATGACCAATACGGAGCAAAGGGAAGAAACCGTCGGGGGACCGCTTTTTACCCCAGGACGAGAAAACTGAGTCCGGGGCATTCCCGCTCGCGTTTTCTTGGGACGAGCACCGGAAGTCCTCGAGCTCAGCCCGTTTCCTTCGCTGCAAGTGCATTTCCAGTGGTTTCTGACACCGGACGAGCGTTCGCCACTCGTTGGAAGCTTCGGCCATCTTTTGGACCGTTTTGGGTCGCACCACAGTTCTCCCTCCAACGAGCTCGCTTCCCGACCTATACCTCCGGAAAACGTGTCAGGGAGCATGCCAGGAGTGTGGGTTGAAGTCCTCGGAGCACGAGACCCGAAGATCGAAAGACTTATGACCAATACGGGGCAAAGGGAAGAAACCGTCGGGGGACCGCTTTTTACCCCAGGACGAGAAAACTGAGTCCGGGGCATTCCCGCTCGCGTTTTCTTGGGACGAGCACCGGAAGTCCTCGAGCTCAGCCCGTTTCCTTCGCTGCAAGTGCATTTCCAGTGGTTTCTGACACCGGACGAGCGTTCGCCACTCGTTGGAAGCTTCGGCCATCTTTTGGACCGTTTTGGGTCGCACCACAGTTCTCCCTCCAACGAGCTCGCTTCCCGACCTATACCTCCGAAAAACGTGTCAGGGAGCATGCCAGGAGTGTGGGTTGAAGTCCTCGGAGCACGAGACCCGAAGATCGAAAGACTTATGACCAATACGGGGCAAAGGAAAGAAACCGTCGGGGGACCGCTTTTTACCCCAGGACGAGAAAACTGAGTCCGGGGCATTCCCGCTCGCGTTTTCTTGGGACGAGCACCGGAAGTCCTCGAGCTCAGCCCGTTTCCTTCGCTGCAAGTGCATTTCCAGTGGTTTCTGACACCGGACGAGCGTTCGCCACTCGTTGGAAGCTTCGGCCATCTTTTGGACCGTTTTGGGTCGCACCACAGTTCTCCCTCCAACGAGCTCGCTTCCCGACCTATACCTCCGGAAAACGTGTCAGGGAGCATGCCAGGAGTGTGGGTTGAAGTCCTCGGAGCACGAGACCCGAAGATCGAAAGACTTATGACCAATACGGGGCAAAGGAAAGAAACCGTCGGGGGACCGCTTTTTACCCCAGGACGAGAAAACTGAGTCCGGGGCATTCCCGCTCGCGTTTTCTTGGGACGAGCACCGGAAGTCCTCGAGCTCAGCCCGTTTCCTTCGCTGCAAGTGCATTTCCAGTGGTTTCTGACACCGGACGAGCGTTCGCCACTCGTTGGAAGCTTCGGCCATCTTTTGGACCGTTTTGGGTCGCACCACAGTTCTCCCTCCAACGAGCTCGCTTCCCGACCTATACCTCCAGAAAACGTGTCAGGGAGCATGCCAGGAGTGTGGGTTGAAGTCCTCGGAGCACGAGACCCGAAGATCGAAAGACTTATGACCAATACGGAGCAAAGGGAAGAAACCGTCGGGGGACCGCTTTTTACCCCAGGACGAGAAAACTGAGTCCGGGGCATTCCCGCTCGCGTTTTCTTGGGACGAGCACCGGAAGTCCTCGAGCTCAGCCCGTTTCCTTCGCTGCAAGTGCATTTCCAGTGGTTTCTGACACCGGACGAGCGTTCGCCACTCGTTGGAAGCTTCGGCCATCTTTTGGACCGTTTTGGGTCGCACCACAGTTCTCCCTCCAACGAGCTCGCTTCCCGACCTATACCTCCGGAAAACGTGTCAGGGAGCATGCCAGGAGTGTGGGTTGAAGTCCTCGGAGCACGAGACCCGAAGATCGAAAGACTTATGACCAATACGGAGCAAAGGGAAGAAACCGTCGGGGGACCGCTTTTTACCCCCGGACGAGAAAACTGAGTCCGGGGCATTCCCGCTCGCGTTTTCTTGGGACGAGCACCGGAAGTCCTCGAGCTCAGCCCGTTTCCTTCGCTGCAAGTGCATTTCCAGTGGTTTCTGACACCGGACGAGCGTTCGCCACTCGTTGGAAGCTTCGGCCATCTTTTGGACCGTTTTGGGTCGCACCACAGTTCTCCCTCCAACGAGCTCGCTTCCCGACCTATACCTCCGGAAAACGTGTCAGGGAGCATGCCAGGAGTGTGGGTTGAAGTCCTCGGAGCACGAGACCCGAAGATCGAAAGACTTATGACCAATACGGAGCAAAGGGAAGAAACCGTCGGGGGACCGCTTTTTACCCCAGGACGAGAAAACTGAGTCCGGGGCATTCCCGCTCGCGTTTTCTTGGGACGAGCACCGGAAGTCCTCGAGCTCAGCCCGTTTCCTTCGCTGCAAGTGCATTTCCAGTGGTTTCTGACACCGGACGAGCGTTCGCCACTCGTTGGAAGCTTCGGCCATCTTTTGGACCGTTTTGGGTCGCACCACAGTTCTCCCTCCAACGAGCTCGCTTCCCGACCTATACCTCCGGAAAACGTGTCAGGGAGCATGCCAGGAGTGTGGGTTGAAGTCCTCGGAGCACGAGACCCGAAGATCGAAAGACTTATGACCAATACGGGGCAAAGGAAAGAAACCGTCGGGGGACCGCTTTTTACCCCAGGACGAGAAAACTGAGTCCGGGGCATTCCCGCTCGCGTTTTCTTGGGACGAGCACCGGAAGTCCTCGAGCTCAGCCCGTTTCCTTCGCTGCAAGTGCATTTCCAGTGGTTTCTGACACCGGACGAGCGTTCGCCACTCGTTGGAAGCTTCGGCCATCTTTTGGACCGTTTTGGGTCGCACCACAGTTCTCCCTCCAACGAGCTCGCTTCCCGACCTATACCTCCGGAAAACGTGTCAGGGAGCATGCCAGGAGTGTGGGTTGAAGTCCTCGGAGCACGAGACCCGAAGATCGAAAGACTTATGACCAATACGGGGCAAAGGAAAGAAACCGTCGGGGGACCGCTTTTTACCCCAGGACGAGAAAACTGAGTCCGGGGCATTCCCGCTCGCGTTTTCTTGGGACGAGCACCGGAAGTCCTCGAGCTCAGCCCGTTTCCTTCGCTGCAAGTGCATTTCCAGTGGTTTCTGACACCGGACGAGCGTTCGCCACTCGTTGGAAGCTTCGGCCATCTTTTGGACCGTTTTGGGTCGCACCACAGTTCTCCCTCCAACGAGCTCGCTTCCCGACCTATACCTCCGGAAAACGTGTCAGGGAGCATGCCAGGAGTGTGGGTTGAAGTCCTCGGAGCACGAGACCCGAAGATCGAAAGACTTATGACCAATACGGAGCAAAGGGAAGAAACCGTCGGGGGACCGCTTTTTACCCCAGGACGAGAAAACTGAGTCCGGGGCATTCCCGCTCGCGTTTTCTTGGGACGAGCACCGGAAGTCCTCGAGCTCAGCCCGTTTCCTTCGCTGCAAGTGCATTTCCAGTGGTTTCTGACACCGGACGAGCGTTCGCCACTCGTTGGAAGCTTCGGCCATCTTTTGGACCGTTTTGGGTCGCACCACAGTTCTCCCTCCAACGAGCTCGCTTCCCGACCTATACCTCCGGAAAACGTGTCAGGGAGCATGCCAGGAGTGTGGGTTGAAGTCCTCGGAGCACGAGACCCGAAGATCGAAAGACTTATGACCAATACGGAGCAAAGGGAAGAAACCGTCGGGGGACCGCTTTTTACCCCCGGACGAGAAAACTGAGTCCGGGGCATTCCCGCTCGCGTTTTCTTGGGACGAGCACCGGAAGTCCTCGAGCTCAGCCCGTTTCCTTCGCTGCAAGTGCATTTCCAGTGGTTTCTGACACCGGACGAGCGTTCGCCACTCGTTGGAAGCTTCGGCCATCTTTTGGACCGTTTTGGGTCGCACCACAGTTCTCCCTCCAACGAGCTCGCTTCCCGACCTATACCTCCGGAAAACGTGTCAGGGAGCATGCCAGGAGTGTGGGTTGAAGTCCTCGGAGCACGAGACCCGAAGATCGAAAGACTTATGACCAATACGGGGCAAAGGAAAGAAACCGTCGGGGGACCGCTTTTTACCCCAGGACGAGAAAACTGAGTCCGGGGCATTCCCGCTCGCGTTTTCTTGGGACGAGCACCGGAAGTCCTCGAGCTCAGCCCGTTTCCTTCGCTGCAAGTGCATTTCCAGTGGTTTCTGACACCGGACGAGCGTTCGCCACTCGTTGGAAGCTTCGGCCATCTTTTGGACCGTTTTGGGTCGCACCACAGTTCTCCCTCCAACGAGCTCGCTTCCCGACCTATACCTCCGGAAAACGTGTCAGGGAGCATGCCAGGAGTGTGGGTTGAAGTCCTCGGAGCACGAGACCCGAAGATCGAAAGACTTATGACCAATACGGAGCAAAGGGAAGAACCCGTCGGGGGACCGCTTTTTACCCCAGGACGAGAAAACTGAGTCCGGGGCATTCCCGCTCGCGTTTTCTTGGGACGAGCACCGGAAGTCCTCGAGCTCAGCCCGTTTCCTTCGCTGCAAGTGCATTTCCAGTGGTTTCTGACACCGGACGAGCGTTCGCCACTCGTTGGAAGCTTCGGCCATCTTTTGGACCGTTTTGGGTCGCACCACAGTTCTCCCTCCAACGAGCTCGCTTCCCGACCTATACCTCCGGAAAACGTGTCAGGGAGCATGCCAGGAGTGTGGGTTGAAGTCCTCGGAGCACGAGACCCGAAGATCGAAAGACTTATGACCAATACGGAGCAAAGGGAAGAACCCGTCGGGGGACCGCTTTTTACCCCAGGACGAGAAAACTGAGTCCGGGGCATTCCCGCTCGCGTTTTCTTGGGACGAGCACCGGAAGTCCTCGAGCTCAGCCCGTTTCCTTCGCTGCAAGTGCATTTCCAGTGGTTTCTGACACCGGACGAGCGTTCGCCACTCGTTGGAAGCTTCGGCCATCTTTTGGACCGTTTTGGGTCGCACCACAGTTCTCCCTCCAACGAGCTCGCTTCCCGACCTATACCTCCGGAAAACGTGTCAGGGAGCATGCCAGGAGTGTGGGTTGAAGTCCTCGGAGCACGAGACCCGAAGATCGAAAGACTTATGACCAATACGGAGCAAAGGGAAGAACCCGTCGGGGGACCGCTTTTTACCCCAGGACGAGAAAACTGAGTCCGGGGCATTCCCGCTCGCGTTTTCTTGGGACGAGCACCGGAAGTCCTCGAGCTCAGCCCGTTTCCTTCGCTGCAAGTGCATTTCCAGTGGTTTCTGACACCGGACGAGCGTTCGCCACTCGTTGGAAGCTTCGGCCATCTTTTGGACCGTTTTGGGTCGCACCACAGTTCTCCCTCCAACGAGCTCGCTTCCCGACCTATACCTCCGGAAAACGTGTCAGGGAGCATGCCAGGAGTGTGGGTTGAAGTCCTCGGAGCACGAGACCCGAAGATCGAAAGACTTATGACCAATACGGAGCAAAGGGAAGAAACCGTCGGGGGACCGCTTTTTACCCCCGGACGAGAAAACTGAGTCCGGGGCATTCCCGCTCGCGTTTTCTTGGGACGAGCACCGGAAGTCCTCGAGCTCAGCCCGTTTCCTTCGCTGCAAGTGCATTTCCAGTGGTTTCTGACACCGGACGAGCGTTCGCCACTCGTTGGAAGCTTCGGCCATCTTTTGGACCGTTTTGGGTCGCACCACAGTTCTCCCTCCAACGAGCTCGCTTCCTGACCTATACCTCCGGAAAACGTGTCAGGGAGCATGCCAGGAGTGTGGCTTGAAGTCCTCGGAGCACGAGACCCGAAGATCGAAAGACTTATGACCAATACGGGGCAAAGGAAAGAAACCGTCGGGGGACCGCTTTTTACCCCAGGACGAGAAAACTGAGTCCGGGGCATTCCCGCTCGCGTTTTCTTGGGACGAGCACCGGAAGTCCTCGAGCTCAGCCCGTTTCCTTCGCTGCAAGTGCATTTCCAGTGGTTTCTGACACCGGACGAGCGTTCCCCACTCGTTGGAAGCTTCGGCCATCTTTTGGACCGTTTTGGGTCGCACCACAGTTCTCCCTCCAACGAGCTCGCTTCCCGACCTATACCTCCGGAAAACGTGTCAGGGAGCATGCCAGGAGTGTGGCTTGAAGTCCTCGGAGCACGAGACCCGAAGATCGAAAGACTTATGACCAATACGGGGCAAAGGAAAGAAACCGTCGGGGGACCGCTTTTTACCCCAGGACGAGAAAACTGAGTCCGGGGCATTCCCGCTCGCGTTTTCTTGGGACGAGCACCGGAAGTCCTCGAGCTCAGCCCGTTTCCTTCGCTGCAAGTGCATTTCCAGTGGTTTCTGACACCGGACGAGCGTTCGCCACTCGTTGGAAGCTTCGGCCATCTTTTGGACCGTTTTGGGTCGCACCACAGTTCTCCCTCCAACGAGCTCGCTTCCCGACCTATACCTCCGGAAAACGTGTCAGGGAGCATGCCAGGAGTGTGGGTTGAAGTCCTCGGAGCACGAGACCCGAAGAGCGAAAGACTTATGACCAATACGGAGCAAAGGGAAGAAACCGTCGGGGGACCGCTTTTTACCCCAGGACGAGAAAACTGAGTCCGGGGCATTCCCGCTCGCGTTTTCTTGGGACGAGCACCGGAAGTCCTCGAGCTCAGCCCGTTTCCTTCGCTGCAAGTGCATTTCCAGTGGTTTCTGACACCGGACGAGCGTTCGCCACTCGTTGGAAGCTTCGACCATCTTTTGGACCGTTTTGGGTCGCACCACAGTTCTCCCTCCAACGAGCTCGCTTCCCGACCTATACCTCCGGAAAACGTGTCAGGGAGCATGCCAGGAGTGTGGGTTGAAGTCCTCGGAGCACGAGACCCGAAGATCGAAAGACTTATGACCAATACGGGGCAAAGGGAAGAAACCGTCGGGGGACCGCTTTTTACCCCAGGACGAGAAAACTGAGTCCGGGGCATTCCCGCTCGCGTTTTCTTGGGACGAGCACCGGAAGTCCTCGAGCTCAGCCCGTTTCCTTCGCTGCAAGTGCATTTCAAGTGGTTTCTGACACCGGACGAGCGTTCGCCACTCGTTGGAAGCTTCGGCCATCTTTTGGACCGTTTTGGGTCGCACCACAGTTCTCCCTCCAACGAGCTCGCTTCCCGACCTATACCTCCGGAAAACGTGTCAGGGAGCATGCCAGGAGTGTGGGTTGAAGTCCTCGGAGCACGAGACCCGAAGATCGAAAGACTTATGACCAATACGGGGCAAAGGAAAGAAACCGTCGGGGGACCGCTTTTTACCCCAGGACGAGAAAACTGAGTCCGGGGCATTCCCGCTCGCGTTTTCTTGGGACGAGCACCGGAAGTCCTCGAGCTCAGCCCGTTTCCTTCGCTGCAAGTGCATTTCCAGTGGTTTCTGACACCGGACGAGCGTTCGCCACTCGTTGGAAGCTTCGACCATCTTTTCGACCGTTTTGGGTCGCACCACAGTTCTCCCTCCAACGAGCTCGCTTCCCGACCTATACCTCCGGAAAACGTGTCAGGGAGCATGCCAGGAGTGTGGGTTGAAGTCCTCGGAGCACGAGACCCGAAGATCGAAAGACTTATGACCAATACGGAGCAAAGGGAAGAAACCGTCGGGGGACCGCTTTTTACCCCAGGACGAGAAAACTGAGTCCGGGGCATTCCCGCTCGCGTTTTCTTGGGACGAGCACTGGAAGTCCTCGAGCTCAGCCCGTTTCCTTCGCTGCAAGTGCATTTCCAGTGGTTTCTGACACCGGACGAGCGTTCGCCACTCGTTGGAAGCTTCGGCCATCTTTTGGACCGTTTTGGGTCGCACCACAGTTCTCCCTCCAACGAGCTCGCTTCCCGACCTATACCTCCGGAAAACGTGTCAGGGAGCATGCCAGGAGTGTGGGTTGAAGTCCTCGGAGCACGAGACCCGAAGATCGAAAGACTTATGACCAATACGGAGCAAAGGGAAGAAACCGTCGGGGGACCGCTTTTTACCCCAGGACGAGAAAACTGAGTCCGGGGCATTCCCGCTCGCGTTTTCTTGGGACGAGCACCGGAAGTCCTCGAGCTCAGCCCGTTTCCTTTGCTGCAAGTGCATTTCCAGTGGTTTCTGACACCGGACGAGCGT
The DNA here is from genome assembly GCF_025177605.1 of Cucumis melo. NCBI lineage: Eukaryota > Viridiplantae > Streptophyta > Magnoliopsida > Cucurbitales > Cucurbitaceae > Cucumis > Cucumis melo. The sequence goes on along the minus strand of NC_066863.1, from coordinate 20,291,600 downwards.
TCGCCACTCGTTGGAAGCTTTGGCCATCTTTTGGACCGTTTTGGGTCGCACCACAGTTCTCCGTCCAACGAGCTCGCTTCCCGACCTATACCTCCGGAAAACGTGTCAGGGAGCATGCCAGGAGTGTGGGTTGAAGTCCTCGGAGCACGAGACTCGAAGATCGAAAGACTTATGACCAATACGGAGCAAAGGGAAGAAACCGTCGGGGGACCGCTTTTTACCCCAGGACGAGAAAACCGAGTCCGGGGCATTCCCGCTCGCGTTTTCTTGGGACGAGCACCGGAAGTCCTCGAGTTCAGCCCGTTTCCTTCGCTGCAAGTGCATTTCCAGTGGTTTCTGACACCGGACGAGCGTTCGCCACTCGTTGGAAGCTTCGGCCATCTTTTGGACCGTTTTGGGTCGCACCACAGTTCTCCCTCCAACGAGCTCGCTTCCCGACCTATACCTCCGGAAAACGTGTCAGGGAGCATGCCAGGAGTGTGGGTTGAAGTCCTCGGAGCACGAGACCCGAAGATCGAAAGACTTATGACCAATACGGAGCAAAGGGAAGAAACCGTCGGGGGACCGCTTTTTACCCCAGGACGAGAAAACCGAGTCCCGGGCATTCGCGCTCGCGTTTTCTTGGGACGAGCACCGGAAGTCCTCGAGCTCAGCCCGTTTCCTTCGCTGCAAGTGCATTTCCAGTGGTTTCTGACACCGGACGAGCGTTCGCCACTCGTTGGAAGCTTCGGCCATCTTTTGGACCGTTTTGGGTCGCACCACAGTTCTCCCTCCAACGAGCTCGCTTCCCGACCTATACCTCCGGAAAACGTGTCAGGGAGCATGCCAGGAGTGTGGGTTGAAGTCCTCGGAGCACGAGACCCGAAGATCGAAAGACTTATGACCAATACGGAGCAAAGGGAAGAAACCGTCGGGGGACCGCTTTTTACCCCAGGACGAGAAAACTGAGTCCGGGGCATTCCCGCTCGCGTTTTCTTGGGACGAGCACCGGAAGTCCTCGAGCTCAGCCCGTTTCCTTCGCTGCAAGTGCATTTCCATTGGTTTCTGACACCGGACGAGCGTTCGCCACTCGTTGGAAGCTTCGGCCATCTTTTGGACCGTTTTGGGTCGCACCACAGTTCTCCCTCCAACGAGCTCGCTTCCCGACCTATACCTCCAGAAAACGTGTCAAGGAGCATGCCAGGAGTGTGGGTTGAACTCCTCGGAGCACGAGACCCGAAGATCGAAAGACTTATGACCAATACGGAGCAAAGGGAAGAAACCGTCGGGGGACCGCTTTTTACCCCGGGACGAGAGAACTGAGTCCGGGGCATTCCCGCTCGCGTTTTCTTGGGACGAGCACCGAAAGTCCTCGAGCTCAGCCCGTTTCCTTCGCTGCAAGTGCATTTCCAGTGGTTTCTGACACCGGACGAGCGTTCGCCACTCGTTGGAAGCTTCGGCCATCTTTTGGACCGTTTTGGGTCGCACCACAGTTCTCCCTCCAACGAGCTCGCTTCCCGACCTATACCTCCGGAAAACGTGTCAGGGAGCATGCCAGGAGTGTGGGTTGAAGTCCTTGGAGCACGAGACCCGAAGATCGAAAGACTTATGACCAATACGGAGCAAAGGGAAGAAACCGTCGGGGGACCGCTTTTTACCCCCGGACGAGAAAACTGAGTCCGGGGCATTCCCGCTCGCGTTTTCTTGGGACGAGCACCGGAAGTCCTCGAGCTCAGCCCGTTTCCTTCGCTGCAAGTGCATTTCCAGTGGTTTCTGACACCGGACGAGCGTTCGCCACTCGTTGGAAGCTTCGGCCATCTTTTGGACCGTTTTGGGTCGCACCACAGTTCTCCCTCCAACGAGCTCGCTTCCCGACCTATACCTCCGGAAAACGTGTCAGGGAGCATGCCAGGAGTGTGGGTTGAAGTCCTCGGAGCACGAGACCCGAAGATCGAAAGACTTATGACCAATACGGAGCAAAGGGAAGAAACCGTCGGGGGACCGCTTTTTACCCCAGGACGAGAAAACCGAGTCCCGGGCATTCGCGCTCGCGTTTTCTTGGGACGAGCACCGGAAGTCCTCGAGCTCAGCCCGTTTCCTTCGCTGCAAGTGCATTTCCAGTGGTTTCTGACACCGGACGAGCGTTCGCCACTCGTTGGAAGCTTCGGCCATCTTTTGGACCGTTTTGGGTCGCACCACAGTTCTCCCTCCAACGAGCTCGCTTCCCGACCTATACCTCCGGAAAACGTGTCAGGGAGCATGCCAGGAGTGTGGGTGGAAGTCCTCGGAGCAAGAGACCCGAAGATCGAAAGACTTATGACCAATACGGAGCAAAGGGAAGAAACCGTCGAGGGACCGCTTTTTACCCCCGGACGAGAAAACTGAGTCCGGGGCATTCCCGCTCGCGTTTTCTTGGGACGAGCACCGGAAGTCCTCGAGCTCAGCCCGTTTCCTTCGCTGCAAGTGCATTTCCAGTGGTTTCTGACACCGGACGAGCGTTCGCCACTCGTTGGAAGCTCCGGCCATCTTTTGGACCGTTTTGGGTCGCACCACAGTTCTCCCTCCAACGAGCTCGCTTCCCGACCTATACCTCCGGAAAACGTGTCAGGGAGCATGCCAGGAGTGTGGGTTGAAGTCCTCGGAGCACGAGACCCGAAGATCGAAAGACTTATGACCAATACGGAGCAAAGGGAAGAAACCGTCGGGGGACCGCTTTTTACCCCCGGACGAGAAAATTGAGTCCGGGGCATTCCCGCTCGCGTTTTCTTGGGACGAGCACCGGAAGTCCTCGAGCTCAGCCCGTTTCCTTCGCTGCAAGTGCATTTCCAGTGGTTTCTGACACCGGACGAGCGTTCGCCACTCGTTGGAAGCTTCGGCCATCTTTTGGACCGTTTTGGGTCGCACCACAGTTCTCCCTCCAACGAGCTCGCTTCCCGACCTATACCTCCGGAAAACGTGTCAGGGAGCATGCTAGGAGTGTGGGTTGAAGTCCTCGGAGCACGAGACCCGAAGATCGAAAGACTTATGACCAATACGGAGCAAAGGGAAGAAACCGTCGGGGGACCGCTTTTTACCCCAGGACGAGAAAACTGAGTCCGGGGCATTCCCGCTCGCGTTTTCTTGGAACGAGCACCGGAAGTCCTCGAGCTCAGCCCGTTTCCTTCGCTGCAAGTGCATTTCCAGTGGTTTCTGACACCGGACGAGCGTTCGCCACTCGTTGGAAGCTTCGGCCATCTTTTGGACCGTTTTGGGTCGCACCACAGTTCTCCCTCCAACGAGCTCGCTTCCCGACCTATACCTCCGGAAAACGTGTCAGGGAGCATGCCAGGAGTGTGGGTTGAAGTCCTCGGAGCACGAGACCCGAAGATCGAAAGACTTGTGACCAATACGGAGCAAAGGGAAGAAACCGTCGGCAGACCGCTTTTAACCCCAGGACGAGAAAACGGAGTCCGGGGCATTCCCGCTCGCGTTTTCTTGGGACGAGCACCGGAAGTCCTCGAGCTCAGCCCGTTTCCTTCGCTGCAAGTGCATTTCCAGTGGTTTCTGACACCAGACGAGCGTTCGCCACTCGTTGGAAGCTTCGGCCATCTTTTGGACCGTTTTGGGTCGCACCACAGTTCTCCCTCCAACGAGCTCGCTTCCCGACCTATACCTCCGGAAAACGTGTCAGGGAGCATGCCAGGAGTGTGGGTTGAAGTCCTCGGAGCACGAGACCCGAAGATCGAAAGACTTATGACCAATACGGAGCAAAGGGAAGAAACCGTCGGGGGACCGCTTTTTACCCCGGGACGAGAAAACTGAGTCCGGGGCATTCCCGCTCGCGTTTTCTTGGGACGAGCACCGGAAGTCCTCGAGCTCAGCCCGTTTCCTTCGCTGCAAGTGCATTTCCAGTGGTTTCTGACACCGGACGAGCGTTCGCCACTCGTTGGAAGCTTCGGCCATCTTTTGGACCGTTTTGGGTCGCACCACAGTTCTCCCTCCAACGAGCTCGCTTCCCGACCTATACCTCCGGAAAACGTGTCATAGAGCATGCCAGGAGTGTGGGTTGAAGTCCTCGGAGCACGAGACCCGAAGATCGAAAGACTTATGACCAATACGGAGCAAAGGGAAGAAACCGTCGGGGGACCGCTTTTTACCCCCGGACGAGAAAACTGAGTCCGGGGCATTCCCGCTCGCGTTTTCTTGGGACGAGCACCGGAAGTCCTCGAGCTCAGCCCGTTTCCTTCGCTGCAAGTGCATTTCCAGTGGTTTCTGACACCGGACGAGCGTTCGCCACTCGTTGGAAGCTTCGGCCATCTTTTGGACCGTTTTGGGTCGCACCACAGTTCTCCCTCCAACGAGCTCGCTTCCCGACCTATACCTCCGGAAAACGTGTCAGGGAGCATGCCAGGAGTGTGGGTTGAAGTCCTCGGAGCACGAGACCCGAAGATCGAAAGACTTATGACCAATACGGAGCAAAGGGAAGAAACCGTCGGGGGACCGCTTTTTACCCCAGGACGAGAAAACTGAGTCCGGGGCATTCCCGCTCGCGTTTTCTTGGGACGAGCACCGGAAGTCCTCGAGCTCAGCCCGTTTCCTTCGCTGCAAGTGCATTTCCAGTGGTTTCTGACACCGGACGAGCGTTCGCCACTCGTTGGAAGCTTCGGCCATCTTTTGGACCGTTTTGGGTCGCACCACAGTTCTCCCTCCAACGAGCTCGCTTCCCGACCTATACCTCCGGAAAACGTGTCATAGAGCATGCCAGGAGTGTGGGTTGAAGTCCTCGGAGCACGAGACCCGAAGATCGAAAGACTTATGACCAATACGGAGCAAAGGGAAGAAACCGTCGGGGGACCGCTTTTTACCCCGGGACGAGAAAACTGAGTCCGGGGCATTCCCGCTCGCGTTTTCTTGGGACGAGCACCGGAAGTCCTCGAGCTCAGCCCGTTTCCTTCGCTGCAAGTGCATTTCCAGTGGTTTCTGACACCGGACGAGCGTTCGCCACTCGTTGGAAGCTTCGGCCATCTTTTGGACCGTTTTGGGTCGCACCACAGTTCTCCCTCCAACGAGCTCGCTTCCCGACCTATACCTCCGGAAAACGTGTCAGGGAGCATGCCAGGAGTGTGGGTTGAAGTCCTCGGAGCACGAGACCCGAAGATCGAAAGACTTATGACCAATACGAAGCAAAGGGAAGAAACCGTCGGGGGACCGCTTTTTACCCCAGGACGAGAAAACTGAGTCCGGGGCATTCCCGCTCGCGTTTTCTTGGGACGAGCACCGGAAGTCCTCGAGCTCAGCCCGTTTCCTTCGCTGCAAGTGCATTTCCAGTGGTTTCTGACACCGGACGAGCGTTCGCCACTCGTTGGAAGCTTCGGCCATCTTTTGGACCGTTTTGGGTCGCACCACAGTTCTCCCTCCAACGAGCTCGCTTCCCGACCTATACCTCCGGAAAACGTGTCATAGAGCATGCCAGGAGTGTGGGTTGAAGTCCTCGGAGCACGAGACCCGAAGATCGAAAGACTTATGACCAATACGGAGCAAAGGGAAGAAACCGTCGGGGGACCGCTTTTTACCCCGGGACGAGAAAACTGAGTCCGGGGCATTCCCGCTCGCGTTTTCTTGGGACGAGCACCGGAAGTCCTCGAGCTCAGCCCGTTTCCTTCGCTGCAAGTGCATTTCCAGTGGTTTCTGACACCGGACGAGCGTTCGCCACTCGTTGGAAGCTTCGGCCATCTTTTGGACCGTTTTGGGTCGCACCACAGTTCTCCCTCCAACGAGCTCGCTTCCCGACCTATACCTCCGAAAAACGTGTCAGGGAGCATGCCAGGAGTGTGGGTTGAAGTCCTCGGAGCACGAGACCCGAAGATCGAAAGACTTATGACCAATACGGAGCAAAGGGAAGAAACCGTCGGGGGACCGCTTTTTACCCCAGGACGAGAAAACTGAGTCCGGGGAATTCCCGCTCGCGTTTTCTTGGGACGAGCACCGGAAGTCCTCGAGCTCAGCCCGTTTCCTTCGCTGCAAGTGCATTTCCAGTGGTTTCTGACACCGGACAAGCGTTCGCCACTCGTTGGAAGCTTCGGCCGTCTTTTGGACCGTTTTGGGTCGCACCACAGTTCTCCCTCCAACGAGCTCGCTTCCCGACCTATACCTCCGGAAAACGTGTCAGGGAGCATGCCAGGAGTGTGGGTTGAAGTCCTCGGAGCACGAGACCCGAAGATCGAAAGAATTATGACCAATACGGAGCAAAGGGAAGAAACCGTCGGGGGACCGCTTTTTACCCCAGGACGAGAAAACTGAGTATGGGGCATTCCCGCTCGCGTTTTCTTGGGACGAGCACCGGAAGTCCTCGAGCTCAGCCCATTTCCTTCGCTGCAAGTGCATTTCCAGTGGTTTCTGACACCGGACGAGCGTTCGCCACTCGTTGGAAGCTTCGGCCATCTTTTGGACCGTTTTGGGTCGCACCACAGTTCTCCCTCCAACGAGCTCGCTTCCCGACCTATACCTCCGGAAAACGTGTCAGGGTGCATGCCAGGAGTGTGGGTTGAAGTCCTCGGAGCACGAGACCCGAAGATCGAAAGACTTATGACCAATACGGAGCAAAGGGAAGAAACCGTCGGGGGACCGCTTTTTACCCAAGGACGAGAAAACTGAGTCCGGGGCATTCCCGCTCGCGTTTTCTCGGGACGAGCACCGGAAGTCCTCGAGCTCAGCCCGTTTCCTTCGCTGCAAATGCATTTCCAGTGGTTTCTGACACCGGACGAGCGTTCGCCACTCGTTGGAAGCTTCGGCCATCTTTTGGACCGTTTTGGGTCGCGCCACAGTTCTCCCTCCAACGAGCTCGCTTCCCGACCTATACCTCCGGAAATCGTGTCAGGGAGCATGCCAGGAGTGTGGGTTGAAGTCCTCGGAGCACGAGACCCGAAGATCGAAAGACTTATGACCAATACGGAGCAAAGGGAAGAAACCGTCGGGGGACCGCTTTTTACCCCAGGACGAGAAAACTGAGTCCGGGGCATTCCCGCTCGCGTTTTCTCGGGACGAGCACCGGAAGTCCTCGAGCTCAGCCCGTTTCCTTCGCTGCAAGTGCATTTCCAGTGGTTTCTGACACCGGACGAGCGTTCGCCACTCGTTGGAAGCTTCGGCCATCTTTTGGACCGTTTTGGGTCGCGCCACAGTTCTCCCTCCAACGAGCTCGCTTCCCGACCTATACCTCCGGAAAACGTGTCAGGGAGCATGCCAGGAGTGTGGGTTGAAGTCCTCGGAGCACGAGACCCGAAGATCGAAAGACTTATGACCAATACGGAGCAAAGGGAAGAAACCGTCGGGGGACCGCTTTTTACCCCAGGACGAGAAAACTGAGTCCGGGGCATTCCCGCTCGCGTTTTCTCGGGACGAGCACCGGAAGTCCTCGAGCTCAGCCCGTTTCCTTCGCTGCAAGTGCATTTCCAGTGGTTTCTGACACCGGACGAGCGTTCGCCACTCGTTGGAAGCTTCGGCCATCTTTTGGACCGTTTTGGGTCGCGCCACAGTTCTCCCTCCAACGAGCTCGCTTCCCGACCTATACCTCCGGAAATCGTGTCAGGGAGCATTCCAGGAGTGTGGGTTGAAGTCCTCGGAGCACGAGACCCGAAGATCGAAAGACTTATGACCAATACGGAGCAAAGGGAAGAAACCGTCGGGGGACCGCTTTTTACCCCAGGACGAGAAAACTGAGTCCGGGGCATTCCCGCTCGCGTTTTCTCGGGACGAGCACCGGAATTCCTCGAGCTCAGCCCGTTTCCTTCGATGCAAGTGCATTTCCAGTGGTTTCTGACACCGGACGAGCGTTCGCCACTCGTTGGAAGCTTCGGCCATCTTTTGGACCGTTTTGGGTCGCGCCACAGTTCTCCCTCCAACGAGCTCGCTTCCCGACCTATACCTCCGGAAATCGTGTCAGGGAGCATGCCAGGAGTGTGGGTTGAAGTCCTCGGAGCACGAGACCCGAAGATCGAAAGACTTATGACCAATACGGAGCAAAGGGAAGAAACCGTCGGGGGACCGCTTTTTACCCCAGGACGAGAAAACTGAGTCCGGGGCATTCCCGCTCGCGTTTTCTCGGGACGAGCACCGGAAGTCCTCGAGCTCAGCCCGTTTCCTTCGCTGCAAGTGCAGTTACAGTGGTTTCTGACACCGGACGAGCGTTCGCCACTCGTTCGAAGCTTCGGCCATCTTTTGGACCGTTTTGGGTCGCACCACAGTTCTCCCTCCAACGAGCTCGCTTCCCGACCTATACCTCCGGAAAACGTGTCAGGGAGCATGCCAGGAGTGTGGGTTGAAGTCCTCGGAGCACGAGACCCGAAGATCGAAAGACTTATGACCAATACGGAGCAAAGGGAAGAAACCGTCGGGGGACCGCTTTTTACCCCAGGACGAGAAAACTGAGTCCGGGGCATTCCCGCTCGCGTTTTCTCGGGACGAGCACCGGAAGTCCTCGAGCTCAGCCCGTTTCCTTCGCTGCAAGTGCATTTCCAGTGGTTTCTGACACCGGACGAGCGTTCGCCACTCGTTGGAAGCTTCGGCCATCTTTTGGACCGTTTTGGGTCGCGCCACAGTTCTCCCTCCAACGAGCTCGCTTCCCGACCTATACCTCCGGAAATCGTGTCAGGGAGCATGCCAGGAGTGTGGGTTGAAGTCCTCGGAGCACGAGACCCGAAGATCGAAAGACTTATGACCAATACGGAGCAAAGGGAAGAAACCGTCGGGGGACCGCTTTTTACCCCAGGACGAGAAAACTGAGTCCGGGGCATTCCCGCTCGCGTTTTCTCGGGACGAGCACCGGAATTCCTCGAGCTCAGCCCGTTTCCTTCGATGCAAGTGCATTTCCAGTGGTTTCTGACACCGGACGAGCGTTCGCCACTCGTTGGAAGCTTCGGCCATCTTTTGGACCGTTTTGGGTCGCGCCACAGTTCTCCCTCCAACGAGCTCGCTTCCCGACCTATACCTCCGGAAAACGTGTCAGGGAGCATGCCAGGAGTGTGGGTTGAAGTCCTCGGAGCACGAGACCCGAAGATCGAAAGACTTATGACCAATACGGAGCAAAGGGAAGAAACCGTCGGGGGACCGCTTTTTACCCCAGGACGAGAAAACTGAGTCCCGGGCATTCCCGCTCGCGTTTTCTTGGGACGAGCACCGGAAGTCCTCGAGCTCAGCCCGTTTCCTTCGCTGCAAGTGCATTTCCAGTGGTTTCTGACACCGGACGAGCGTTCGCCACTCGTTGGAAGCTTCGGCCATCTTTCGGACCGTTTTGGGTCCCACCACAGTTCTCCCTCCAACGAGCTCGCTTCCCGACCTATACCTCCGGAAAACGTGTCAGGGAGCATGCCAGGAGTGTGGGTTGAAGTCCTCGGAGCACGAGACCCAAAGATCGAAAGACTTATGACCAATACGGAGCAAAGGGAAGAAACCGTCGGGGGACCGCTTTTTACCCCAGGACGAGAAAACTGAGTCCGGGGAATTCCCGCTCGCGTTTTCTTGGGACGAGCACCGGAAGTCCTCGAGCTCAGCCCGTTTCCTTCGCTCCAAGTGCATTTCCAGTGGTTTCTGACACCGGACGAGCGTTCGCCACTCGTTGGAAGCTTCGGCCATCTTTTGGACCGTTTTGGGTCGCGCCACAGTTCTCCCTCCAACGAGCTCGCTTCCCGACCTATACCTCCGGAAATCGTGTCCGGGAGCATGCCAGGAGTGTGGGTTGAAGTCCTCGGAGCACGAGACCCGAAGATCGAAAGACTTATGACCAATACGGAGCAAAGGGAAGAAACCGTCGGGGGACCGCTTTTTACCCCAGGACGAGAAAACTGAGTCCGGGGCATTCCAGCTCGCGTTTTCTTGGGACGAGCACCGGAAGTCCTCGAGCTCAACCCGTTTCCTTCGCTGCAAGTGCATTTCCAGTGGTTTCTGACACCGGACGAGCGTTCGCCACTCGTTGGAAGCTTCGGCCATCTTTTGGACCGTTTTGGGTCGCGCCACAGTTCTCCCTCCAACGAGCTCGCTTCCCGACCTATACCTCCGGAAAACGTGTCAGGGACCATGCCAAGAGTGTGGGTTGAAGTCCTCGGAGCACGAGACCCGAAGATCGAAAGACTTATGACCAATACGGAGCAAAGGGAAGAAACCGTCGGGGGACCGCTTTTTACCCCAGGACGAGAAAACTGAGTCCGGGGCATTCCCGCTCGCGTTTTCTTGGGACGAGCACCGGAAGTCCTCGAGCTCAGCCCGTTTCCTTCGCTGCAAGTGCATTTCCAGTGGTTTCTGACACCGGACGAGCGTTCGCCACTCGTTGGAAGCTTCGGCCATCTTTCGGACCGTTTTGGGTCCCACCACAGTTCTCCCTCCAACGAGCTCGCTTCCCGACCTATACCTCCGGAAAACGTGTCAGGGAGCATGCCAGGAGTGTGGGTTGAAGTCCTCGGAGCACGAGACCCGAAGATCGAAAGACTTATGACCAATACGGAGCAAAGGGAAGAAACCGTCGGGGGACCGCTTTGTACCCCAGGACGAGAAAACTGAGTCCGGGGAATTCCCGCTCGCGTTTTCTTGGGACGAGCACCGGAAGTCCTCGAGCTCAGCCCGTTTCCTTCGCTCCAAGTGCATTTCCAGTGGTTTCTGACACCGGACGAGCGTTCGCCACTCGTTGGAAGCTTCGGCCATCTTTTGGACCGTTTTGGGTCGCACCACAGTTCTCCCTCCAACGAGCTCGCTTCCCGACCTATACCTCCGGAAAACGTGTCAGGGACCATTCCAGGAGTGAGGGTTGAAGTCCTCGGAGCACGAGACCCGAAGATCGAAAGACTTATGACCAATACGGAGCAAAGGGAAGAAACCGTCGGGGGACCGCTTTTTACCCCAGGACGAGAAAACTGAGTCCGAGGCATTCCCGCTCGCGTTTTCTTGGGACGAGCACCGGAAGTCCTCGAGCTCAGCCCGTTTCCTTCGCTGCAAGTGCATTTCCAGTGGTTTCTGACACTGGACGAGCGTTCGCCACTCGTTGGAAGCTTCGGCCATCTTTTGGACCGTTTTGGGTCGCACCACAGTTCTCCATCCAACGAGCTCGCTTCCCGACCTATACCTCCGGAAAACGTGTCAGGGAGCATGCCAGGGGTGGGGGTTGAAGTCCTCGGAGCACGAGACCCGAAGATCGAAAGACTTATGACCAATACGGAGCAAAGGGAAGAAACCGTCGGGGGACCGCTTTTTACCCCAGGACGAGAAAACTGAGTCCGGGGCATTCCCGCTCGCGTTTTCTTGGGACGAGCACCGGAAGTCCTCGAGCTCAGCCCGTTTCCTTCGCTGCAAGTGCATTTCCAGTGGTTTCTGACACCGGACGAGCGTTCGCCACTCGTTGGAAGCTTCGGCCATCTTTTGGACCGTTTTGGGTCGCACCACAGTTCTCCCTCAACCGAGCTCGCTTCCCGACCTATACCTCCGGAAAACGTGTCAGGGAGCATGCCAGGAGTGTGGGTTGAAGTCCTCGGAGCACGAGACCCGAAGATCGAAAGACTTATGACCAATACGGAGCAAAGGGAAGAAACCGTCGGGGGACCGCTTTTTACCCCAGGACGAGAAAACTGAGTCCGGGGCATTCCCGCTCGCGTTTTCTTGGGACGAGCACCGGAAGTCCTCGAGCTCAGCCCGTTTCCTTCGCTCCAAGTGCATTTCCAGTGGTTTCTGACACCGGACGAGCGTTCGCCACTCGTTGGAAGCTTCGGCCATCTTTTGGACCGTTTTGGGTCGCACCACAGTTCTCCCTCCAACGAGCTCGCTTCCCGACCTATACCTCCGGAAAACGTGTCAGGGAGCATGCCAGGAGTGTGGGTTGAAGTCCTCGGAGCACGAGACCCGAAGATCGAAAGACTTATGACCAATACGGAGCAAAGGGAAGAAACCGTCGGGGGACCGCTTTTTACCATAAGACGAGAAAACTGAGTCCGGGGCATTCCCGCTCGCGTTTTCTTGGGACGAGCACCGGAAGTCCTCGAGCTCAGCCCGTTTCCTTCGCTGCAAGTGCAGTTACAGTGGTTTCTGACACCGGACGAGCGTTCGCCACTCGTTCGAAGCTTCGGCCATCTTTTGGACCGTTTTGGGTCGCACCACAGTTCTCCCTCCAACGAGCTCGCTTCCCGACCTATACCTCCGGAAAACGTGTCAGGGAGCATGCCAGGAGTGTGGGTTGAAGTCCTCGGAGCACGAGACCCGAAGATCGAAAGACTTATGACCAATACGGAGCAAAGGGAAGAAACCGTCGGGGGACCGCTTTTTACCCCAGGACGAGAAAACTGAGTCCGGGGCATTCCCGCTCGCGTTTTCTCGGGACGAGCACCGGAAGTCCTCGAGCTCAGCCCGTTTCCTTCGCTGCAAGTGCATTTCCAGTGGTTTCTGACACCGGACGAGCGTTCGCCACTCGTTGGAAGCTTCGGCCATCATTTGGACCGTTTTGGGTCGCGCCACAGTTCTCCCTCCAACGAGCTAGCTTCCCGACCTATACCTCCGGAAAACGTGTTAGGCAGCATGCCAGGAGGGTGGGTTGAAGTCCTCGGAGCACGAGACCCGAAGATCGAAAGACTTATGACCAATACGGAGCAAAGGGAAGAAACCGTCGGGGGACCGCTTTTTACCCCAGGACGAGAAAACTGAGTCCGGGGCATTCCCGCTCGCGTTTTCTCGGAACGAGCACCGGAAGTCCTCGGGCTCAGCCCGTTTCCTTCGCTGCAAGTGCATTTCCAGTGGTTTCTGACACCGGACGAGCGTTCGCCACTCGTTGGAAGTTTCGGCCATCTTTTGGACCGTTTTGGGTCGCGCCACAGTTCTCCCTCCAACGAGCTCGCTTCCCGACCTATACCTCCGGAAAACGTGTCAGGGAGCATGCCAGGAGTGTGGGTTGAAGTCCTCGGAGCACGAGACCCGAAGATTGAAAGACTTATGACCAATACGGAGCAAAGGGAAGAAACCGTCGGGGGACCGCTTTTTACCCCAGGACGAGAAAACTGAGTCCGGGGCATTCCCGCTCGCGTTTTCTCGAGACGAGCACCGGAAGTCCTCGAGCTCAGCCCGTTTCCTTCGCTGCAAGTGCATTTCCAGTGGTTTCTGACACCGGACGAGCGTTCGCCACTCGTTGGAAGCTTCGGCCATCTTTTGGACCGTTTTGGGTCGCGCCACAGTTCTCCCTCCAACGAGCTAGCTTCCCGACCTATACCTCCGGAAAACGTGTTAGGCAGCATGCCAGGAGTGTGGGTTGAAGTCCTCGGAGCACGAGACCCGAAGATCGAAAGACTTATGACCAATACGGAGCAAAGGGAAGAAACCGTCGGGGGACCGCTTTTTACCCCAGGACGAGAAAACTGAGTCCGGGGCATTCCCGCTCGCGTTTTCTCGAGACGAGCACCGGAAGTCCTCGAGCTCAGCCCGTTTCCTTCGCTGCAAGTGCATTTCCAGTGGTTTCTGACACCGGACGAGCGTTCGCCACTCGTTGGAAGCTTCGGCCATCTTTTGGACCGTTTTGGGTCGCGCCACAGTTCTCCCTCCAACGAGCTCGCTTCCCGACCTATACCTCCGCAAAACGTGTCAGGGAGCATGCCAGGAGTGTGGGTTGAAGTCCTCGGAGCACGAGACCCGAAGATCGAAAGACTTATGACCAATACGGAGCAAAGGGAAAAAACCGTCGGGGGACCGCTTTTTACCCCAGGACGAGAAAACGGAGTCCGGGGCATTCCCGCTCGCGTTTTCTTGGGACGAGCACCGGAAGTCCTCGAGCTCAGCCCGTTTCCTTCGCTGCAAGTGCATTTCCAGTGGTTTCTGACTCCGGACGAGCGTTCACCACTCGTTGGAATCTTCGGCCATCTTTTGGACCGTTTTGGGTCGCACCACAGTTCTCCCTCCAACGAGCTCGCTTCCCGACCTATACCTCCGGAAAACGTGTCAGGGAGCATGCCAGGAGTGTGGGTTGAAGTCCTCGGAGCACGAGACCCGAAGATCAAAAGACTTATGACCAATACGGAACAAAGGGAAGAAACCGTCGGGGGACCACTTTTTACCCCAGGACGAGAAAACTGAGTCCGGGGCATTCCCGCTCGCGTTTTCTTGGGACGAGCACCGGAAGTCCTCGAGCTCAGCCCGTTTCCTTCGCTGCAAGTGCATTTCCAGTGGTTTCTGACACCGGACGAGCGTTCGCCACTCGTTGGAAGCTTCGGCCATCTTTTGGACCGTTTTGGGTCGCGCCACAGTTCTCCCTCCAACGAGCTAGCTTCCCGACCTATACCTCCGGAAAACGTGTCAGGGAGCATGCCAGGAGTGTGGGTTGAAGTCCTCGGAGCACGAGACCCGAAGATCGAAAGACTTATGACCAATACGGAGCAAAGGGAAGAAACCGTCGGGGGACCGCTTTTTACCATAAGACGAGAAAACTGAGTCCGGGGCATTCCCGCTCGCGTTTTCTTGGGACGAGCACCGGAAGTCCTCGAGCTCAGCCCGTTTCCTTCGCTGCAAGTGCAGTTACAGTGGTTTCTGACACCGGACGAGCGTTCGCCACTCGTTCGAAGCTTCGGCCATCTTTTGGACCGTTTTGGGTCGCACCACAGTTCTCCCTCCAACGAGCTCGCTTCCCGACCTATACCTCCGGAAAACGTGTCAGGGAGCATGCCAGGAGTGTGGGTTGAAGTCCTCGGAGCACGAGACCCGAAGATCGAAAGACTTATGACCAATACGGAGCAAAGGGAAGAAACCGTCGGGGGACCGCTTTTTACCCCAGGACGAGAAAACTGAGTCCGGGGCATTCCCGCTCGCGTTTTCTCGGGACGAGCACCGGAAGTCCTCGAGCTCAGCCCGTTTCCTTCGCTGCAAGTGCATTTCCAGTGGTTTCTGACACCGGACGAGCGTTCGCCACTCGTTGGAACCTTCGGCCATCTTTTGGACCGTTTTGGGTCGCGCCACAGTTCTCCCTCCAACGAGCTAGCTTCCCGACCTATACCTCCGGAAAACGTGTCAGGGAGCATGCCAGGAGTGTGGGTTGAAGTCCTCGGAGCACGAGACCCGAAGATCGAAAGACTTATGACCAATACGGAGCAAAGGGAAGAAACCGTCGGGGGACCGCTTTTTACCCCAGGACGAGAAAACTGAGTCCGGGGCATTCCCGCTCGCGTTTTCTCGGGACGAGCACCGGAAGTCCTCGGGCTCAGCCCGTTTCCTTCGCTGCAAGTGCATTTTCAGTGGTTTCTGACACCGGACGAGCGTTCGCCACTCGTTGGAAGCTTCGGCCATCTTTTGGACCGTTTTGGGTCGCGCCACAGTTCTCCCTCCAACGAGCTCGCTTCCCGACCTATACCTCCGGAAGACGTGTCAGGGAGCATGCCAGGAGTGTGGGTTGAAGTCCTCGCAGCACGAGACCCGAAGATTGAAAGACTTATGACCAATACGGAGCAAAGGGAAGAAACCGTCGGGGGACCGCTTTTTACCCCAGGACGAGAAAACTGAGTCCGGGGCATTCCCGCTCGCGTTTTCTCGAGACGAGCACCGGAAGTCCTCGAGCTCAGCCCGTTTCCTTCGCTGCAAGTGCATTTCCAGTGGTTTCTGACACCGGACGAGCGTTCGCCACTCGTTGGAAGCTTCGGCCATCTTTTGGACCGTTTTGGGTCGCGCCACAGTTCTCCCTCCAACGAGCTAGCTTCCCGACCTATACCTCCGGAAAACGTGTCAGGGAGCATGCCAGGAGTGTGGGTTGAAGTCCTCGGAGCACGAGACCCGAAGATCGAAAGACTTATGACCAATACGGAGCAAAGGGAAGAAACCGTCGCGGGACCGCTTTTTACCCCAGGACGAGAAAACTGAGTCCGGGGCATTCCCGCTCGCGTTTTCTCGAGACGAGCACCGGAAGTCCTCGAGCTCAGCCCGTTTCCTTCGCTGCAAATGCATTTCCAGTGGTTTCTGACACCGG
This sequence comes from Cucumis melo, assembly GCF_025177605.1. Classification (NCBI taxonomy): domain Eukaryota; kingdom Viridiplantae; phylum Streptophyta; class Magnoliopsida; order Cucurbitales; family Cucurbitaceae; genus Cucumis; species Cucumis melo. The sequence continues at coordinate 20,275,678 of NC_066863.1, read as the reverse complement.
ACGAGCGTTCGCCACTCGTTGGAAGCTTCAGCCATCTTTTGGACCGTTTTGGGTCGCACCACAGTTCTCCCTCCAACGAGCTCGCTTCCCGACCTATACCTCCGGAAAACGTGTCAGGGAGCATGCCAGGAGTGTGGGTTGAAGTCCTCGAAGCACGAGACCCGAAGATCGAAAGACTTATGACCAATACGGAGCAAAGGGAAGAAACCGTCGGGGGACCGCTTTTTACCCAAGGACGAGAAAACTGAGTCCGGGGCATTCCCGCTTGCGTTTTCTTGGGACGAGCACCGGAAGTCCTCGAGCTCAGCCCGTTTCCTTTGCTGCAAGTGCATTTCCAGTGGTTTCTGACACCGGACGAGCGTTCGCCACTCGTTGGAAGCTTCGGCCATCTTTTGGACCGTTCTGGGTCGCACCACAGTTCTCCCTCCAACGAGCTCGCTTCCCGACCTATACCTCCGGAAAACGTGTCAGGGAGCATGCCAGGAGTGTGGGTTGAAGTCCTCGGAGCACGAGACCCGAAGATCGAAAGACTTATGACCAATACGGAGCAAAGGGAAGAAACCGTCGGGGGACCGCTTTTTACCCCAGGACGAGAAAACTGAATCCGGGGCATTCCCGCTCGCGTTTTCTTGGGACGAGCACCGGAAGTCCTCGAGCTCAGCCCGTTTCCTTCGCTGCAAGTGCATTTCCAGTGGTTTCTGACACCGGACGAGCGTTCGCCACTCGTTGGAAGCTTCGGCCATCTTTTGGACCGTTTTGGGTCGCACCACAGTTCTCCCTCCAACGAGCTCGCTTCCCGACCTATACCTCCGGAAAACGTGTCAGGGAGCATGCCAGGAGTGTGGGTTGAAGTCCTCGGAGCACGAGACCCGAAGATCGAAAGACTTATGACCAATACGGAGCAGAGGGAAGAAACCGTCGGGGGACCGCTTTTTACCCCAGGACGAGAAAACTGAGTCCGGGGCATTCCCGCTCGCGTTTTCTTGGGACGAGCACCGGAAGTCCTCGAGCTCAGCCCGTTTCCTTCGCTGCAAGTGCATTTCCAATGGTTTCTGACACCGGACGAGCGTTCGCCACTCGTTGGAAGCTTCGGCCATCTTTTGGACCGTTTTGGGTCGCACCACAGTTCTCCCTCCAACGAGCTCGCTTCCCGACCTATACTTCCGGAAAACGTGTCAGGGAGCATGCCAGGAGTGTGGGTTGAAGTCCTCGGAGCACGAGACCCGAAGATCGAAAGACTTAAGACCAATACGGAGCAAAGGGAAGAAACCGTCGGGGGACCGCTTTTTACCCCAGGACGAGAAAACTGAATCCGGGGCATTCCCGCTCGCGTTTTCTTGGGACGAGCACCGGAAGTCCTCGAGCTCAGCCTGTTTACTTCGCTGCAATGCATTTCCAGTGGTTTCTGACACCGGACGAGCGTTCGCCACTCGTTGGAAGCTTCAGCCATCTTTTGGACCGTTTTGGGTCGCACCACAGTTCTCCCTCCAACGAGCTCGCTTCCCGACCTATACCTCCGGAAAACGTGTCAGGGAGAATGCCAGGAGTGTGGGTTGAAGTCCTCGGAGCACGAGACCCGAAGATCGAAAGACTTATGACCAATACGGAGCAAAGGGAAGAAACCGTCGGGGGACCGCTTTTTACCCCAGGACGAGAAAACTGAGTCCGGGGCATTCCCGCTCGTGTTTTCTTGGGACGAGCACCGGAAGTCCTCGAGCTCAGCCCGTTTCCTTCGCTGCAAGTGCATTTCCAGTTGTTTCTGACACCGGACGAGCGTTCGCCACTCGTTGGAAGCTTCGGCCATCTTTTGGACCGTTTTGGGTCGCACCACAGTTCTCCCTCCAACGAGCTCGCTTCCCGACCTATACCTCCGGAAAACGTGTCAGGGAGCATGCCAGGAGTGTGGGTTGAAGTCCTCGGAGCACGAGACCCGAAGATCGAAAGACTTATGACCAATACGGAGCAAAGGGAAGAAACCGTCGGGGGACCGCTTTTTACCCCAGGACGAGAAAATTGAGTCCGGGGCATTCCCGCTCGCGTTTTCTTGGGACGAGCACCGGAAGTCCTCGAGCTCAGCCCGTTTCCTTCGCTGCAAGTGCATTTCCAGTGGTTTCTGACACCGGACGAGCGTTCGCCACTCGTTGGAAGCTTCGGCCATCTTTTGGACCGTTTTGGGTCGCACCACAGTTCTCCCTCCAACGAGCTCGCTTCCCGACCTATACCTCCGGAAAACGTGTCAGGGAGCATGCCAAGAGTGTGGGTTGAAGTCCTCGGAGCACGAGACCCGAAGATCGAAAGACTTATGACCAATACGGAGCAAAGGGAAGAAACCGTCGGGGGACCGCTTTTTACCCCAGGACGAGAAAACTGAGTCCGGGGCATTCCCGCTCGCGTTTTCTTGGGACGAGCACCGGAAGTCCTCGAGCTCAGCCCGTTTCCTTCGGTGCAAGTGCATTTCCAGTGGTTTCTGACACCGGACGAGCGTTCGCCACTCGTTGGAAGCTTCGGCCATCTTTTGGACCGTTTTGGGTTGTACCACAGTTCTCCCTCCAACGAGCTCGCTTCCCGACCTATACCTCCGGAAAACGTGTCAGGGAGCATGCCAGGAGTGTGGGTTGAAGTCCTCGGAGCACGAGACCCGAAGATCGAAAGACTTATGACCAATACGGAGCAAAGGGAAGAAACCGTCGGGGGACCACTTTTTACCCCAGGACGAGAAAACTGAGTCCGGGGCATTCCCGCTCGTGTTTTCTTGGGACGAGCACCGGAAGTCCTCGAGCTCAGCCCGTTTCCTTCGCTGCAAGTGCATTTCCAGTGGTTTCTGACACCGGACGAGCGTTCGCCACTCGTTGGAAGCTTCGGCCATCTTTTGGACCGTTTTGGGTCGCACCACAGTTCTCCCTCCAACGAGCTCGCTTCCCGACCTATACCTCCAGAAAACGTGTCAGGGAGCATGCAAGGAGTGTGGGTTGAAGTCCTCGGAGCACGAGACCCGAAGATCAAAAGACTTATGACCAATACGGAGCAAAGGGAAGAAACCGTCGGGGGACCGCTTTTTACCCCAGGACGAGAAAACTGAGTCCGGGGCATTCCCGGTCGCGTTTTCTTGGGACGAGCACCGGAAGTCCTCGAGCTCAGCCCGTTTCCTTCGCTGCAAGTGCATTTCCAATGGTTTCTGACACCGGACGAGCGTTCGCCACTCGTTGGAAGCTTCGGCCATCTTTTGGACCGTTTTGGGTCGCACCACAGTTCTCCCTCCAACGAGCTCGCTTCCCGACCTATACCTCCGGAAAACGTGTCAGGGAGCATGCAAGGAGTGTGGGTTGAAGTCCTCGGAGCACGAGACCCGAAGATCGAAAGACTTATGACCAATACGGAGCAAAGGGAAGAAATCGTCGGGGGACCGCTTTTTACCCCAGGACGAGAAAACTGAGTCCGGGGCATTCCCGGTCGCGTTTTCTTGGGACGAGCACCAGAAGTCCTCGAGCTCAGCCCGTTTCCTTCGCTGCAAGTGCATTTCCAATGGTTTCTGACACCGGACGAGCGTTCGCCACTCGTTGGAAGCTTCGGCCATCTTTTGGACCGTTTTGGGTCGCACCACAGTTCTCCCTCCAACGAGCTCGCTTCCCGACCTATACTTCCGGAAAACGTGTCAGGGAGCATGCCAGGAGTGTGGGTTGAAGTCCTCGGAGCACGAGACCCGAAGATCGAAAGACTTATGACCAATACGGAGCAAAGGGAAGAAACCGTCGGGGGACCGCTTTTTACCCCAGGACGAGAAAACTGAATCCGGGGCATTCCCGCTCGCGTTTTCTTGGGACGAGCACCGGAAGTCCTCGAGCTCAGCCCGTTTACTTCGCTGCAATGCATTTCCAGTGGTTTCTGACACCGGACGAGCGTTCGCCACTCGTTGGAAGCTTCGGCCATCTTTTGGACCGTTTTGGGTCGCACCACAGTTCTCCCTCCAACGAGCTCGCTTCCCGACCTATACCTCCGGAAAACGTGTCAGGGAGAATGCCAGGAGTGTGGGTTGAAGTCCTCGGAGCACGAGACCCGAAGATCGAAAGACTTATGACCAATACGGAGCAAAGGGAAGAAACCGTCGGGGGACCGCTTTTTACCCCAGGACGAGAAAACTGAGTCCGGGGCATTCCCGCTCGCGTTTTCTTGGGACGAGCACCGGAAGTCCTCGAGCTCAGCCCGTTTCCTTCGCTGCAAGTGCATTTCCAGTGGTTTCTGACACTGGACGAGCGTTCGCCACTCGTTGGAAGCTTCGGCCATCTTTTGGACCGTTTTGGGTCGCACCACAGTTCTCCCTCCAACGAGCTCGCTTCCCGACCTATACCTCCGGAAAACGTGTCAGGGAGCATGCCAGGAGTGTGGGTTGAAGTCCTCGGAGCACGAGACCCGAAGATCGAAAGACTTATGACCAATACGGAGCAAAGGGAAGAAATCGTCGGGGGACCGCTTTTTACCCCAGGACGAGAAAACTGAGTCCGGGGCATTCCCGCTCGTGTTTTCTTGGGACGAGCACCGGAAGTCCTCGAGCTCAGCCCGTTTCCTTCGCTGCAAGTGCATTTCCAGTGGTTTCTGACACCGGACGAGCGTTCGCCACTCGTTGGAAGCTTCGGCCATCTTTTGGACCGTTTTGGGTCGCACCACAGTTCTCCCTCCAACGAGCTCGGTTCCCGACCTATACCTCCGGAAAACGTGTCAGGGAGCATGCCAGGAGTGTGGGTTGAAGTCCTCGGAGCACGAGACCCGAAGATCGAAAGACTTATGACCAATACGGAGCAATTGGAAGAAACCGTCGGGGGACCGCTTTTTACCCCAGGACGAGAAAACTGAGTCCGGGGCATTCCCGCTCGCGTTTTCTTGGGACGAGCACCGGAAGTCCTCGAGCTCAGCCCGTTTCCTTCGCTGCAAGTGCATTTCCAGTGGTTTCTGACACCGGACGAGCGTTCGCCACTCGTTGGAAGCTTCGGCCATCTTTTGGACCGTTTTGGGTCGCACCACAGTTCTCCCTCCAACGAGCTCGCTTCCCGACCTATACCTCCGGAAAACGTGTCAGGGAGCATGCCAAGAGTGTGGGTTGAAGTCCTCGGAGCACGAGACCCGAAGATCGAAAGACTTATGACCAATACGGAGCAAAGGGAAGAAACCGTCGGGGGACCGCTTTTTACCCCAGGACGAGAAAACTGAGTCCGGGGCATTCCCGCTCGCGTTTTCTTGGCACGAGCACCGGAAGACCTCGAGCTCAGCCCGTTTCCTTCGGTGCAAGTGCATTTCCAGTGGTTTCTGACACCGGACGAGCGTTCGCCACTCGTTGGAAGCTTCGGCCATCTTTTGGACCGTTTTGGGTTGTACCACAGTTCTCCCTCCAACGAGCTCGCTTCCCGACCTATACCTCCGGAAAACGTGTCAGGGAGCATGCCAGGAGTGTGGGTTGAAGTCCTCGGAGCACGAGACCCGAAGATCGAAAGACTTATGACCAATACGGAGCAAAGGGAAGAAACCGTCGGGGGACCACTTTTTACCCCAGGACGAGAAAACTGAGTCCGGGGCATTCCCGCTCGTGTTTTCTTGGGACGAGCACCGGAAGTCCTCGAGCTCAGCCCGTTTCCTTCGCTGCAAGTGCATTTCCAGTGGTTTCTGACACCGGACGAGCGTTCGCCACTCGTTGGAAGCTTCGGCCATCTTTTGGACCGTTTTGGGTCGCACCACAGTTCTCCCTCCAACGAGCTCGCTTCCCGACCTATACCTCCGGAAAACGTGTCAGGGAGCATGCAAGGAGTGTGGGTTGAAGTCCTCGGAGCACGAGACCCGAAGATCAAAAGACTTATGACCAATACGGAGCAAAGGGAAGAAACCGTCGGGGGACCGCTTTTTACCCCAGGACGAGAAAACTGAGTCCGGGGCATTCCCGGTCGCGTTTTCTTGGGACGAGCACCGGAAGTCCTCGAGCTCAGCCCGTTTCCTTCGCTGCAAGTGCATTTCCAATGGTTTCTGACACCGGACGAGCGTTCGCCACTCGTTGGAAGCTTCGGCCATCTTTTGGACCGTTTTGGGTCGCACCACAGTTCTCCCTCCAACGAGCTCGCTTCCCGACCTATACTTCCGGAAAACGTGTCAGGGAGCATGCCAGGAGTGTGGGTTGAAGTCCTCGGAGCACGAGACCCGAAGATCGAAAGACTTATGACCAATACGGAGCAAAGGGAAGAAACCGTCGGGGGACCGCTTTTTACCCCAGGACGAGAAAACTGAATCCGGGGCATTCCCGCTCGCGTTTTCTTGGGACGAGCACCGGAAGTCCTCGAGCTCAGCCCGTTTCCTTCGCTGCAAGTGCATTTCCAGTTGTTTCTGACACCGGACGAGCGTTCGCCACTCGTTGGAAGCTTCGGCCATCTTTTGGACCGTTTTGGGTCGCACCACAGTTCTCCCTCCAACGAGCTCGCTTCCCGACCTATACCTCCGGAAAACGTGTCAGGGAGCATGCCAGGAGTGTGGGTTGAAGTCCTCGGAGCACGAGACCCGAAGATCGAAAGACTTATGACCAATACGGAGCAAAGGGAAGAAACCGTCGGGGGACCGCTTTTTACCCCAGGACGAGAAAACTGAGTCCGGGGCATTCCCGGTCGCGTTTTCTTGGGACGAGCACCGGAAGTCCTCGAGCTCAGCCCGTTTCCTTCGCTGCAAGTGCATTTCCAATGGTTTCTGACACCGGACGAGCGTTCGCCACTCGTTGGAAGCTTCGGCCATCTTTTGGACCCTTTTGGGTCGCACCACAGTTCTCCCTCCAACGAGCTCGCTTCCCGACCTATACTTCCGGAAAACGTGTCAGGGAGCATGCCAGGAGTGTGGGTTGAAGTCCTCGGAGCACGAGACCCGAAGATCGAAAGACTTATGACCAATACGGAGCAAAGGGAAGAAACCGTCGGGGGACCGCTTTTTACCCCAGGACGAGAAAACTGAATCCGGGGCATTCCCGCTCGCGTTTTCTTGGGACGAGCACCGGAAGTCCTCGAGCTCAGCCCGTTTACTTCGCTGCAATGCATTTCCAGTGGTTTCTGACACCGGACGAGCGTTCGCCACTCGTTGGAAGCTTCGGCCATCTTTTGGACCGTTTTGGGTCGCACCACAGTTCTCCCTCCAACGAGCTCGCTTCCCGACCTATACCTCCGGAAAACGTGTCAGGGAGAATGCCAGGAGTGTGGGTTGAAGTCCTCGGAGCACGAGACCCGAAGATCGAAAGACTTATGACCAATACGGAGCAAAGGGAAGAAACCGTCGGGGGACCGCTTTTTACCCCAGGACGAGAAAACTGAGTCCGGGGCATTCCCGCTCGCGTTTTCTTGGGACGAGCACCGGAAGTCCTCGAGCTCAGCCCGTTTCCTTCGCTGCAAGTGCATTTCCAGTGGTTTCTGACACTGGACGAGCGTTCGCCACTCGTTGGAAGCTTCGGCCATCTTTTGGACCGTTTTGGGTCGCACCACAGTTCTCCCTCCAACGAGCTCGCTTCCCGACCTATACCTCCGGAAAACGTGTCAGGGAGCATGCCAGGAGTGTGGGTTGAAGTCCTCGGAGCACGAGACCCGAAGATCGAAAGACTTATGACCAATACGGAGCAAAGGGAAGAAACCGTCGGGGGACCGCTTTTTACCCCAGGACGAGAAAACTGAGTCCGGGGCATTCCCGCTCGTGTTTTCTTGGGACGAGCACCGGAAGTCCTCGAGCTCAGCCCGTTTCCTTCGCTGCAAGTGCATTTCCAGTGGTTTCTGACACCGGACGAGCGTTCGCCACTCGTTGGAAGCTTCGGCCATCTTTTGGACCGTTTTGGGTCGCACCACAGTTCTCCCTCCAACGAGCTCGCTTCCCGACCTATCCCTCCGGAAAACGTGTCAGGGAGCATGCAAGGAGTGTGGGTTGAAGTCCTCGGAGCACGAGACCCGAAGATCGAAAGACTTATGACCAATATGGAGCAAAGGGAAGAAACCGTCGGGGGACCGCTTTTTACACCAGGACGAGAAAACTGAGTCCGGGGCATTCCCGCTCGCGTTTTCTTGGGACGAGCACCGGAAGTCCTCGAGCTCAGCCCGTTTCCTTCGCTGCAAGTGCATTTCCAGTGGTTTCTGACACCGGACGAGCGTTCGCCACTCGTTGGAAGCTTCGGCCATCTTTTGGACCGTTTTGGGTCGCACCACAGTTCTCCCTCCAACGAGCTCGCTTCCCTACCTATACCTCCGGAAAACGTGTCAGGGAGCATGCAAGGAGTGTGGGTTGAAGTCCTCGGAGCACGAGACCCGAAGATCGAAAGACTTATGACCAATACGGAGCAAAGGGAAGAAACCGTCGGGGGACCGCTTTTTACCCCAGGACGAGAAAACTGAGTCCGGGGCATTCCCGCTCGCGTTTTCTTGGGACGAGCACCGGAAGTCCTCGAGCTCAGCCCGTTTCCTTCGCTGCAAGTGCATTTCCAGTGGTTTCTGACACCGGACGAGCGTTCGCCACTCGTTGGAAGCTTCGGCCATCTTTTGGACCGTTTTGGGTCGCACCACAGTTCTCCCTCCAACGAGCTCGCTTCCCGACCTATACCTCCGGAAAACGTGTCAGGGAGCATGCCAGGAGTGTGGGTTGAAGTCCTCGGAGCACGAGACCCGAAGATCGAAAGACTTATGACCAATACGGAGCAAAGGGAAGAAACCGTCGGGGGACCACTTTTTACCCCAGGACGAGAAAACTGAGTCCGGGGCATTCCCGCTCGCGTTTTCTTGGGACGAGCACCGGAAGTCCTCGAGCTCAGCCCGTTTCCTTCGCTGCAAGTGCATTTCCAGTGGTTTCTGACACCGGACGAGCGTTCGCCACTCGTTGGAAGCTTCGGCCATCTTTTGGACCGTTTTGGGTCGCACCACAGTTCTCCCTCCAACGAGCTCGCTTCCCGACCTATACCTCCGGAAAACGTGTCAGGGAGCATGCAAGGAGTGTGGGTTGAAGTCCTCGGAGCACGAGACCCGAAGATCGAAAGACTTATGACCAATACGGAGCAAAGGGAAGAAACCGTCGGGGGACCGCTTTTTACCCCAGGACGAGAAAACTGAGTCCGGGGCATTCCCGCTCGCGTTTTCTTGGGACGAGCACCGGAAGTCCTCGAGCTCAGCCCGTTTCCTTCGCTGCAAGTGCATTTCCAGTGGTTTCTGACACCGGACGAGCGTTCGCCACTCGTTGGAAGCTTCGGCCATCTTTTGGACCGTTTTGGGTCGCACCACAGTTCTCCCTCCAACGAGCTCGCTTCCCGACCTATACCTCCGGAAAACGTGTCAGGGAGCATGCCAGGAGTATGGGTTGAAGTCCTCGGAGCACGAGACCCGAAGATCGAAAGACTTATGACCAATACGGAGCAAAGGGAAGAAACCGTCGGGGGACCGCTTTTTACCCCAGGACGAGAAAACTGATTCCGGGGCATTCCCGCTCCCGTTTTCTTGGGACGAGCACCGGAAGTCCTCGAGCTCAGCCCGTTTCCTTCGCTGCAAGTGCATTTCCAGTGGTTTCTGACACCGGACGAGCGTTCGCCACTCGTTGGAAGCTTCGGCCATCTTTTGGACCGTTTTGGGTCGCACCAAAGTTCTCCCTCCAACGAGCTCGCTTCCCGACCTATACCTCCGGAAAACGTGTCAGGGAGCATGCCAGGAGTGTGGGTTGAAGTCCTCGGAGCACGAGACCCGAAGATCGAAAGACTTATGACCAATACGGAGCAAAGGGAAGAAACCGTCGGGGGACCGCTGTTTACCCCAGGACGAGAAAACTGATTCCGGGGCATTCCCGCTCGCGTTTTCTAGGGACGAGCACCGGAAGTCCTCGAGCTCAGCCCGTTTCCTTCGCTGCAAGTGCATTTCCAGTGGTTTCTGACACCGGACGAGCGTTCGCCACTCGTTGGAAGCTTCGGCCATCTTTTGGACCGTTTTGGGTCGCACCACAGTTCTCCCTCCAACGAGCTCGCTTCCCGACCTATACCTCCGCAAAACGTGTCAGGGAGCATGCCAGGAGTGTGGGTTGAAGTCCTCGGAGCACGAGACCCGAAGATCGAAAGACTTATGACCAATACGGAGCAAAGGGAAGAAACCGTCGGGGGGCCGCTTTTTACCCCAGGACGAGAAAACTGAGTCCAGGGCATTCCAGCTCGCGTTTTCTTGGGACGAGCACCGGAAGTCCTCGAGCTCAGCCCGTTTCCTTCGCTGCAAGTGCATTTCCAGTGGTTTCTGACTCCGGACGAGCGTTCGCCACTCGTTGGAAGCTTCGGCCATCTTTTGGACCGTTTTGGGTCGCACCACAGTTCTCCCTCCAACGAGCTCGCTTCCCGACCTATACCTCCGGAAAACGTGTCAGGGAGCATGCCAGGAGTGTGGGTTGAAGTCCTCGGAGCACGAGACCCGAAGATCGAAAGACTTATGACCAATACGGAGCAAAGGGAAGAAACCGTCGGGGGACCGCTTTTTACCCCAGGACGAGAAAACTGAGTCCGGGGCATTCCCGCTCGCGTTTTCTTGGGACGAGCACCGGAAGTCCTCGAGCTCAGCCCGTTTCCTTCGCTGCAAGTGCATTTCCAGTGGTTTCTGACACCGGACGAGCGTTCGCCACTCGTTGGAAGCTTCGGCCATCTTTTGGACCGTTTTGGGTCGCACCACAGTTCTCCCTCCAACGAGCTCGCTTCCCGACCTATACCTCCGGAAAACGTGTCAGGGAGCATGCCAGGAGTGTGGGTTGAAGTCCTCGGAGCACGAGACCCGAAGATCGAAAGACTTATGACCAATACGGAGCAAAGGGAAGAAACCGTCGGGGGACCGCTTTTTACCCCAGGACGAGAAAACTGAGTCCGGGGCATTCCCGCTCGCGTTTTCTTGGGACGAGCACCGGAAGTCCTCGAGCTCAGCCCGTTTCCTTCGCTGCAAGTGCATTTCCAGTGGTTTCTGACACCGGACGAGCGTTCGCCACTCGTTGGAAGCTTCGGCCATCTTTTGGACCGTTTTGGGTCGCACCACAGTTCTCCCTCCAACGAGCTCGCTTCCCGACCTATACCTCCGGAAAACGTGTCAGGGAGCATGCCAGGAGTGTGGGTTGAAGTCCTCGGAGCACGAGACCCGAAGATCGAAAGACTTATGACCAATACGGAGCAAAGGGAAGAAACCGTCGGGGGACCGCTTTTTACCCCAGGACGAGAAAACTGAGTCCGGGGCATTCCCGCTCGCGTTTTCTTGGGACGAGCACCGGAAGTCCTCGAGCTCAGCCCGTTTCCTTCGCTGCAAGTGCATTTCCAGTGGTTTCTGACACCGGACGAGAGTTCGCCACTCGTTGGAAGCTTCGGCCATCTTTTGGACCGTTTTGGGTCGCACCACAGTTCTCCCTCCAACGAGCTCGCTTCCCGACCTATACCTCCGGAAAACGTGTCAGGGAGCATGCCAGGAGTGTGGGTTGAAGTCCTCGGAGCACGAGACCCGAAGATCGAAAGACTTATGACCAATACGGAGCAAAGGGAAGAAACCGTCGGGGGACCGCTTTTTACCCCAGGACGAGAAAACTGAGTCCGGGGCATTCCCGCTCGCGTTTTCTTGGGACGAGCACCGGAAGTCCTCGAGCTCAGCCCGTTTCCTTCGCTGCAAGTGCATTTCCAGTGGTTTCTGACACCGGACGAGAGTTCGCCACTCGTTGGAAGCTTCGGCCATCTTTTGGACCGTTTTGGGTCGCACCACAGTTCTCCCTCCAACGAGCTCGCTTCCCGACCTATACCTCCGGAAAACGTGTCAGGGAGCATGCCAGGAGTGTGGGTTGAAGTCCTCGGAGCACGAGACCCGAAGATCGAAAGACTTATGACCAATACGGAGCAAAGGGAAGAAACCGTCGGGGGACCGCTTTTTACCCCAGGACGAGAAAACTGAGTCCGGGGCATTCCCGCTCGCGTTTTCTTGGGACGAGCACGGGAAGTCCTCGAGCTCAGCCCGTTTCCTTCGCTGCAAGTGCATTTCCAGTGGTTTCTGACACCGGACGAGCGTTCGCCACTCGTTGGAAGCTTCGGCCATCTTTTGGACCGTTTTGGGTCGCACCACAGTTCTCCCTCCAACGAGCTCGCTTTCCGACCTATACCTCCGGAAAACGTGTCAGGGAGCATGCCAGGAGTGTGGGTTGATGTCCTCGGAGCACGAGACCCGAAGATCGAAAGACTTATGACCAATACGGAGCAAAGGGAAGAAACCGTCGGGGGACCGCTTTTTACCCCAGGACGAGAAAACTGAGTCCGGGGCATTCCCGCTCGCGTTTTCTTGGGACGAGCACCGGAAGTCCTCGAGCTCAGCCCGTTTCCTTCGCTGCAAGTGCATTTCCAGTGGTTTCTGACACCGGACGAGCGTTCGCCACTCGTTGGAAGCTTCGGCCATCTTTTGGACCGTTTTGGGTCGCACCACAGTTCTCCCTCCAACGAGCTCGCTTCCCGACCTATACCTCCGGAAAACGTGTCAGGGAGCATGCCAGGAGTGTGGGTTGAAGTCCTCGGAGCACGAGACCCGCAGATCGAAAGACTTATGACCAATACGGAGCAAAGGGAAGAAACCGTCGGGGGACCGCTTTTTACCCCAGGACGAGAAAACTGAGTCCGGGGCATTCCCGCTCGCGTTTTCTTGGGACGAGCACCGGAAGTCCTCGAGCTCAGCCCGTTTCCTTCGCTGCAAGTGCATTTCCAGTGGTTTCTGACACCGGACGAGCGTTCGCCACTCGTTGGAAGCTTCGGCCATCTTTTGGACCGTTTTGGGTCGCACCACAGTTCTCCCTCCAACGAGCTCGCTTCCCGACCTATACCTCCGGAAAACGTGTCAGGGAGCATGCCAGGAGTGTGGGTTGAAGTCCTCGGAGCACGAGACCCGAAGATCGAAAGACTTATGACCAATACGGAGCAAAGGGAAGAAACCGTCGGGGGACCGCTTTTTACCCCAGGACGAGAAAACTGAGTCCGGGGCATTCCCGCTCGCGTTTTCTTGGGACGAGCACCGGAAGTCCTCGAGCTCAGCCCGTTTCCTTCGCTGCAAGTGCATTTCCAGTGGTTTCTGACACCGGACGAGCGTTCGCCACTCGTTGGAAGCTTCGGCCATCTTTTGGACCGTTTTGGGTCGCACCACAGTTCTCCCTCCAACGAGCTCGCTTCCCGACCTATACCTCCGGAAAACGTGTCAGGGAGCATGCCAGGAGTGTGGGTTGAAGTCCTCGAAGCACGAGACCCGAAGATCGAAAGACTTATGACCAATACGGAGCAAAGGGAAGAAACCGTCGGGGGACCGCTTTTTACCCCACGACGAGAAAACTGAGTCCGGGGCATTCCCGCTCGCGTTTTCTTGGGACGAGCACCGGAAGTCCTCGAGCTCAGTCCGTTTCCTTCGCTGCAAGTGCATTTCCAGTGGTTTCTGACACCGGACGAGCGTTCGCCACTCGTTGGAAGCTTCGGCCATCTTTTGGACCGTTTTGGGTCGCACCACAGTTCTCCCTCCAACGAGCTCGCTTCCCGACCTATACCTCCGGAAAACGTGTCAGGGAGCATGCCAGGAGTGTGGGTTGAAGTCCTCAGAGCACGAGACCCGAAGATCGAAAGACTTATGACCAATACGGAGCAAAGGGAAGAAACCGTCGGGGGACCGCTTTTTACCCCAGGACGAGAAAACTGAGTCCGGGGCATTCCCGCTCGCGTTTTCTTGGGACGAGCACGGGAAGTCCTCGAGCTCAGCCCGTTTCCTTCGCTGCAAGTGCATTTCCAGTGGTTTCTGACACCGGACGAGCGTTTGCCACTCGTTGGAAGCTTCGGCCATCTTTTGAACCGTTTTGGGTCGCACCACAGTTCTCCCTCCAACGAGCTCGCTTCCCGACCTATACCTCCGGAAAACGTGTCAGGGAGCATGCCAGGAGTGTGGGTTGAAGTCCTCGGAGCACGAGACCCGAAGATCGAAAGACTTATGACCAATACGGAGCAAAGGGAAGAAACCGTCGGGGGACCGCTTTTTACCCCAGGACGAGAAAACTGAGTCCGGGGCATTCCCGCTCGCGTTTTCTTGGGACGAGCACCGGAAGTCCTCGAGCTCAGCCCGTTTCCTTCGCTGCAAGTGCATTTCCAGTGGTTTCTGACACCGGACGAGCGTTCGCCACTCGTTGGAAGCTTCGGCCATCTTTTGGACCGTTTTGGGTCGCACCACAGTTCTCCCTCCAACGAGCTCGCTTCCCGACCTATACCTCCGGAAAACGTGTCAGGGAGCATGCCAGGAGTGTGGGTTGAAGTCCTCGGAGCACGAGACCCGAAGATCGAAAGACTTATGACCAATACGGAGCAAAGGGAAGAAACCGTCGGGGGACCGCTTTTTACCCCAGGACGAGAAAACTGAGTCCGGGGCATTCCTGCTCGCGTTTTCTTGGGACGAGCACCGGAAGTCCCCGAGCTCAGCCCGTTTCCTTCGCCCCAAGTGCATTTCAAGTGGTTTCTGAAACCGGACGAGCGTTCGCCACTCGTTGGAAGCTTCGGCCATCTTTTGGACCGTCTTGGGTCGCACCACAGTTCTCCCTCCAACGAGCTCGCTTCCCGACCTATACCTCCGGAAAACGTGTCAGGGAGCATGCCAGGAGTGTGGGTTGAAGTCCTCGGAGCACGAGACCCGAAGATCGAAAGACTTATGACCAATACGGAGCAAAGGGAAGAAACCGTCGGGGGACCGCTTTTTACCCCAGGACGAGAAAACTGAGTCCGGGGCATTCCCGCTCGCGTTTTCTTGGGACGAGCACCGGAAGTCCTCGAGCTCAGCCCGTTTCCTTCGCCCCAAGTGCATTTCCAGTGGTTTCTGACACCGGACGAGCGTTCGCCACTCGTTGGAAGCTTCGGCCATCTTTTGGACCGTTTTGGGTCGCACCACAGTTCTCCCTCCAACGAGCTCGCTTCCCGACCTATACCTCCGGAAAACGTGTCAGGGAGCATGCCTGGAGTGTGGGTTGAAGTCCTCGGAGCACGAGACCCGAAGATCGAAAGACTTATGACCAATACGGAGCAAAGGGAAGAAACCGTCGGGGGACCGCTTTTTACCCCAGGACGAGAAAACTGAGTACGGGGCATTCCCGCTCGCGTTTTCTTGGGACGAGCACCGGAAGTCCTCGAGCTCAGCCCGTTTCCTTCGCCCCAAGTGCATTTCCAGATGTTTCTGACACCGGACGAGCGTTCGCCACTCGTTGGAAGCTTCGGCCATCTTTTGGACCGTTTTGGGTCGCACCACAATTCTCCCTCCAACGAGCTCGCTTCCCGACCTATACCTCCGGAAAACGTGTCAGGGAGCATGCCAGGAGTGTGGGTTGAAGTCCTCGGAGCACGAGACCCGAAGATCGAAAGACTTATGACCAATACGGAGCAAAGGGAAGAAACCGTCGGGGGACCGCTTTTTACCCCAGGACGAGAAAACTGAGTCCGGGGCATTCCCGCTCGCGTTTTCTTGGGACGAGCACCGGAAGTCCTCGAGCTCAGCCCGTTTCCTTCGCCCCAAGTGCATTTCCAGTGGTTTCTGACACCGGACGAGCGTTCGCCACTCGTTGGAAGCTTCGGCCATCTTTTGGACCGTTTTGGGTCGCACCACAGTTCTCCCTCCAACGAGCTCGCTTCCCGACCTATACCTCCGGAAAACGTGTCAGGGAGCATGCCAGGAGTGTGGGTTGAAGTCCTCGGAGCACGAGACCCGAAGATCGAAAGACTTATGACCAATACGGAGCAAAGGGAAGAAACCGTCGGGGGACCGCTTTTTACCCCAGGACGAGAAAACTGAGTCCGGGGCATTCCCGCTCGCGTTTTCTTGGGACGAGCACCGGAAGTCCTCGAGCTCAGCCTGTTTCCTTCGCCCCAAGTGCATTTCCAGTGGTTTCTGACACCGGACGAGCGTTCGCCACTCGTTGGAAGCTTCGGCCATCTTTTGGACCGTTTTGGGTCGCACCACAGTTCTCCCTCCAACGAGCTCGCTTCCCGACCTATACCTCCGGAAAACGTGTCAGGGAGCATGCCAGGAGTGTGGGTTGAAGTCCTCGGAGCACGAGACCCGAAGATCAAAAGACTTATGACCAATACGGAGCAAAGGGAAGAAACCGTCGGGGGACCGCTTTTTACCCCAGGACGAGAAAACTGAGTCCGGGGCATTCCCGCTCGCGTTTTCTTGGGACGAGCACCGGAAGTCCTCGAGCTCAGCCCGTTTCCTTCGCCCCAAGTGCATTTCCAGTGGTTTCTGACACCGGACGAGCGTTCGCCACTCGTTGGAAGCTTCGGCCATCTTTTGGACCGTTTTGGGTCGCACCACAGTTCTCCCTCCAACGAGCTCGCTTCCCGACCTATACCTCCGGAAAACGTGTCAGGGAGCATGCCAGGAGTGTGGGTTGAAGTCCTCGGAGCACGAGACCCGAAGATCGAAAGACTTATGACCAATACGGAGCAAAGGGAAGAAACCGTCGGGGGACCGCTTTTTACCCCAGGACGAGAAAACTGAGTCCGGGGCATTCCCGCTCGCGTTTTCTTGGGACGAGCACCGGAAGTCCTCGAGCTCAGCCCGTTTCCTTCGCCCCAAGTGCATTTCCAGATGTTTCTGACACCGGACGAGCGTTCGCCACTCGTTGGAAGCTTCGGCCATCTTTTGGACCGTTTTGGGTCGCACCACAGTTCTCCCTCCAACGAGCTCGCTTCCCGACCTATACCTCCGGAAAACGTGTCAGGGAGCATGCCAGGAGTGTGGGTTGAAGTCCTCGGAGCACGAGACCCGAAGATCGAAAGACTTATGACCAATACGGAGCAAAGGGAAGAAACCGTCGGGGGACCGCTTTTTACCCCAGGACGAGAAAACTGAGTCCGGGGCATTCCCGCTCGCGTTTTCTTGGGACGAGCACCGGAAGTCCTCGAGCTCAGCCCGTTTCCTTTGCCCCAAGTGCATTTCCAGTGGTTTCTGACACCGGACGAGCGTTCGCCACTCGTTGGAAGCTTCGGCCATCTTTTGGACCGTTTTGGGTCGCACCACAGTTCTCCCTCCAACGAGCTCGCTTCCCGACCTATACCTCCGGAAAACGTGTCAGGGAGCATGCCAGGAGTGTGGGTTGAAGTCCTCGGAGCACGAGACCCGAAGATCGAAAGACTTATGACCAATACGGAGCAAAGGGAAGAAACCGTCGGGGGACCGCTTTTTACCCCAGGACGAGAAAACTGAGTCCGGGGCATTCCCGCTCGCGTTTTCTTGGGACGAGCACCGGAAGTCCTCGAGCTCAGCCCGTTTCCTTCGCCCCAAGTGCATTTCCAGTGGTTTCTGACACCGGACGAGCGTTCGCCACTCGTTGGAAGCTTCGGCCATCTTTTGGACCGTTTTGGGTCGCACCACAGTTCTCCCTCCAACGAGCTCGCTTCCCGACCTATACCTCCGGAAAACGTGTCAGGGAGCATGCCAGGAGTGTGGGTTGAAGTCCTCGGAGCACGAGACCCGAAGATCGAAAGACTTATGACCAATACGGAGCAAAGGGAAAAAACCGTCGGGGGACCGCTTTTTACCCCAGGACGAGAAAACTGAGTCCGGGGCATTCCCGCTCGCGTTTTCTTGGGACGAGCACCGGAAGTCCTCGAGCTCAGCCCGTTTCCTTCGCCCCAAGTGCATTTCCAGTGGTTTCTGACACCGGACGAGCGTTCGCCACTCGTTGGAAGCTTCGGCCATCTTTTGGACCGTTTTGGGTCGCACCACAGTTCTCCCTCCAACGAGCTCGCTTCCCGACCTATACCTCCGGAAAACGTGTCAGGGAGCATGCCAGGAGTGTGGGTTGAAGTCCTCGGAGCACGAGACCCGAAGATCGAAAGACTTATGACCAATACGGAGCAAAGGGAAGAAACCGTCGGGGGACCGCTTTTTACCCCAGGACGAGAAAACTGAGTCCGGGGCATTCCCGCTCGCGTTTTCTTGGGACGAGCACCGGAAGTCCTCGAGCTCCGCCCGTTTCCTTCGCCCCAAGTGCATTTCCAGTGGTTTCTGACACTGGACGAGCGTTCGCCACTCGTTGGAAGCTTCGGCCATCTTTTGGACCGTTTTGGGTCGACCACAGTTCTCCCTCCAACGAGCTCGCTTCCCGACCTATACCTCCGGAAAACGTGTCAGGGAGCATGCCAGGAGTGTGGGTTGAAGTCCTCGGAGCACGAGACCCGAAGATCGTAAGACTTATGACCAATACGGAGCAAAGGGAAGAAACCGTCGGGGGACCGCTTTTTACCCCAGGACGAGAAAACTGAGTCCGGGGCATTCCCGCTCGTGTTTTCTTGGGACGAGCACCGGAAGTCCTCGAGCTCAGCCCGTTTCCTTCGCCCCAAGTGCATTTCCAGTGGTTTCTGACACCGGACGAGCGTTCGCCACTCGTTGGAAGCTTCGGCCATCTTTTGGACCGTTTTGGGTCGCACCACAGTTCTCCCTCCAACGAGCTCGCTTCCCGACCTATACCTCCGGAAAACGTGTCAGGGAGCATGCCAGGAGTGTGGGTTGAAGTCCTCGGAGCACGAGACCCGAAGATCGAAAGACTTATGACCAATACGGAGCAAAGGGAAGAAACCGTCGGGGGACCGCTTTTTACCCCAGGACGAGAAAACTGAGTCCGGGGCATTCCCGCTCGCGTTTTCTTGGGACGAGCACCGGAAGTCCTCGAGCTCAGCCCGTTTCCTTCGCCCCAAGTGCATTTCCAGTGGTTTCTGACACCGGACGAGCGTTCGCCACTCGTTGGAAGCTTCGGCCATCTTTTGGACCGTTTTGGGTCGCACCACAGTTCTCCCTCCAACGAGCTCGCTTCCCGACCTATACCTCCGGAAAACGTGTCAGGGAGCATGCCAGGAGTGTGGGTTGAAGTCCTCGGAGCACGAGACCCGAAGATCGAAAGACTTATGACCAATACGGAGCAAAGGGAAGAAACCGTCGGGGGACCGCTTTTTACCCCAGGACGAGAAAACTGAGTCCGGGGCATTCCCGCTCGCGTTTTCTTGGGACGAGCACCGGAAGTCCTCGAGCTCCGCCCGTTTCCTTCGCCCCAAGTGCATTTCCAGTGGTTTCTGACACTGGACGAGCGTTCGCCACTCGTTGGAAGCTTCGGCCATCTTTTGGACCGTTTTGGGTCGACCACAGTTCTCCCTCCAACGAGCTCGCTTCCCGACCTATACCTCCGGAAAACGTGTCAGGGAGCATGCCAGGAGTGTGGGTTGAAGTCCTCGGAGCACGAGACCCGAAGATCGTAAGACTTATGACCAATACGGAGCAAAGGGAAGAAACCGTCGGGGGACCGCTTTTTACCCCAGGACGAGAAAACTGAGTCCGGGGCATTCCCGCTCGTGTTTTCTTGGGACGAGCACCGGAAGTCCTCGAGCTCAGCCCGTTTCCTTCGCCCCAAGTGCATTTCCAGTGGTTTCTGACACCGGACGAGCGTTCGCAACTCGTTGTAAGCTTCGGCCATCTTTTGGACCGTTTTGGGTCGCACCACAGTTCTCCCACCAACGAGCTCGCTTCCCGACCTATACCTCCGGAAAACGTGTCAGGGAGCATGCCAGGAGTGTGGGTTGAAGTCCTCGGAGCACGAGACCCGAAGATCGAAAGACTTATGACCAATACGGAGCAAAGGGAAGAAACCGTCGGGGGACCGCTTTTTACCCCAGGACGAGAAAACTGAGTCCGGGGCATTCCCGCTCGCGTTTTCTTGGGACGAGCACCGGAAGTCCTCGAGCTCAGCCCGTTTCCTTCGCTGCAAGTGCATTTCCAGTGGTTTCTGACACCGGACGAGCGTTCGCCACTCGTTGGAAGCTTCGGCCATCTTTTGGACCGTTTTGGGTCGCACCACAGTTCTCCCTCCAACGAGCTCGCTTCCCGACCTATACCTCCGGAAAACGTGTCAGGGAGCATGCCAGGAGTGTGGGTTGAAGTCCTCGGAGCACGAGACCCGAAGATCGAAAGACTTATGACCAATACGGAGCAAAGGGAAGAAACCGTCGGGGGACCGCTTTTTACCCCAGGACGAGAAAACTGAGTCCGGGGCATTCCCGCTCGCGTTTTCTTGGGACGAGCACCGGAAGTCCTCGAGCTCAGCCCGTTTCCTTCGCCCCAAGTGCATTTCCAGATGTTTCTGACACCGGACGAGCGTTCGCCACTCGTTGGAAGCTTCGGCCATCTTTTGGACCGTTTTGGGTCGCACCACAATTCTCCCTCCAACGAGCTCGCTTCCCGACCTATACCTCCGGAAAACGTGTCAGGGAGCATGCCAGGAGTGTGGGTTGAAGTCCTCGGAGCACGAGACCCGAAGATCGAAAGACTTATGACCAATACGGAGCAAAGGGAAGAAACCGTCGGGGGACCGCTTTTTACCCCAGGACGAGAAAACTGAGTCCGGGGCATTCCCGCTCGCGTTTTCTTGGGACGAGCACCGGAAGTCCTCGAGCTCAGCCCGTTTCCTTCGCCCCAAGTGCATTTCCAGTGGTTTCTGACACCGGACGAGCGTTCGCCACTCGTTGGAAGCTTCGGCCATCTTTTGGACCGTTTTGGGTCGCACCACAGTTCTCCCTCCAACGAGCTCGCTTCCCGACCTATACCTCCGGAAAACGTGTCAGGGAGCATGCCAGGAGTGTGGGTTGAAGTCCTCGGAGCACGAGACCCGAAGATCGAAAGACTTATGACCAATACGGAGCAAAGGGAAGAAACCGTCGGGGGACCGCTTTTTACCCCAGGACGAGAAAACTGAGTCCGGGGCATTCCCGCTCGCGTTTTCTTGGGACGAGCACCGGAAGTCCTCGAGCTCAGCCCGTTTCCTTCGCCCCAAGTGCATTTCCAGTGGTTTCTGACACCGGACGAGCGTTCGCCACTCGTTGGAAGCTTCGGCCATCTTTTGGACCGTTTTGGGTCGCACCACAGTTCTCCCTCCAACGAGCTCGCTTCCCGACCTATACCTCCGGAAAACGTGTCAGGGAGCATGCCAGGAGTGTGGGTTGAAGTCCTCGGAGCACGAGACCCGAAGATCGAAAGACTTATGACCAATACGGAGCAAAGGGAAGAAACCGTCGGGGGACCGCTTTTTACCCCAGGACGAGAAAACTGAGTCCGGGGCATTCCCGCTCGCGTTTTCTTGGGACGAGCACCGGAAGTCCTCGAGCTCAGCCCGTTTCCTTCGCCCCAAGTGCATTTCCAGTGGTTTCTGACACCGGACGAGCGTTCGCCACTCGTTGGAAGCTTCGGCCATCTTTTGGACCGTTTTGGGTCGCACCACAGTTCTCCCTCCAACGAGCTCGCTTCCCGACCTATACCTCCGGAAAACGTGTCAGGGAGCATGCCAGGAGTGTGGGTTGAAGTCCTCGGAGCACGAGACCCGAAGATCGAAAGACTTATGACCAATACGGAGCAAAGGGAAGAAACCGTCGGGGGACCGCTTTTTACCCCAGGACGAGAAAACTGAGTCCGGGGCATTCCCGCTCGCGTTTTCTTGGGACGAGCACCGGAAGTCCTCGAGCTCAGCCCGTTTCCTTCGCCCCAAGTGCATTTCCAGTGGTTTCTGACACTGGACGAGCGTTCGCCACTCGTTGGAAGCTTCGGCCATCTTTTGGACCGTTTTGGGTCGACCACAGTTCTCCCTCCAACGAGCTCGCTTCCCGACCTATACCTCCGGAAAACGTGTCAGGGAGCATGCCAGGAGTGTGGGTTGAAGTCCTCGGAGCACGAGACCCGAAGATCGTAAGACTTATGACCAATACGGAGCAAAGGGAAGAAACCGTCGGGGGACCGCTTTTTACCCCAGGACGAGAAAACTGAGTCCGGGGCATTCCCGCTCGTGTTTTCTTGGGACGAGCACCGGAAGTCCTCGAGCTCAGCCCGTTTCCTTCGCCCCAAGTGCATTTCCAGTGGTTTCTGACACCGGACGAGCGTTCGCCACTCGTTGTAAGCTTCGGCCATCTTTTGGACCGTTTTGGGTCGCACCACAGTTCTCCCACCAACGAGCTCGCTTCCCGACCTATACCTCCGGAAAACGTGTCAGGGAGCATGCCAGGAGTGTGGGTTGAAGTCCTCGGAGCACGAGACCCGAAGATCGAAAGACTTATGACCAATACGGAGCAAAGGGAAGAAACCGTCGGGGGACCGCTTTTTACCCCAGGACGAGAAAACTGAGTCCGGGGCATTCCCGCTCGCGTTTTCTTGGGACGAGCACCGGAAGTCCTCGAGCTCAGCCCGTTTCCTTCGCTGCAAGTGCATTTCCAGTGGTTTCTGACACCGGACGAGCGTTCGCCACTCATTGGAAGCTTCGGCCATCTTTTGGACCGTTTTGGGTCGCACCACAGTTCTCCCTCCAACGAGCTCGCTTCCCGACCTATACCTCCGGAAAACGTGTCAGGGAGCATGCCAGGAGTGTGGGTTGAAGTCCTCGGAGCACGAGACCCGAAGATCGAAAGACTTATGACCAATACGGAGCAAAGGGAAGAAACCGTCGGGGGACCGCTTTTTACCCCAGGACGAGAAAACTGAGTCCGGGGCATTCCCGCTCGCGTTTTCTTGGGACGAGCACCGGAAGTCCTCGAGCTCAGCCCGTTTCCTTCGCCCCAAGTGCATTTCCAGTGGTTTCTGACACCGGACGAGCGTTCGCCACTCGTTGGAAGCTTCGGCCATCTTTTGGACCGTTTTGGGTCGCACCACAGTTCTCCCTCCAACGAGCTCGCTTCCCGACCTATACCTCCGGAAAACGTGTCAGGGAGCATGCCAGGAGTGTGGGTTGAAGTCCTCGGAGCACGAGACCCGAAGATCGAAAGACTTATGACCAATACGGAGCAAAGGGAAGAAACCGTCGGGGGACCGCTTTTTACCCCAGGACGAGAAAACTGAGTCCGGGGCATTCCCGCTCGCGTTTTCTTGGGACGAGCACCGGAAGTCCTCGAGCTCAGCCCGTTTCCTTCGCCCCAAGTGCATTTCCAGTGGTTTCTGACACTGGACGAGCGTTCGCCACTCGTTGGAAGCTTCGGCCATCTTTTGGACCGTTTTGGGTCGACCACAGTTCTCCCTCCAACGAGCTCGCTTCCCGACCTATACCTCCGGAAAACGTGTCAGGGAGCATGCCAGGAGTGTGGGTTGAAGTCCTCGGAGCACGAGACCCGAAGATCGTAAGACTTATGACCAATACGGAGCAAAGGGAAGAAACCGTCGGGGGACCGCTTTTTACCCCAGGACGAGAAAACTGAGTCCGGGGCATTCCCGCTCGTGTTTTCTTGGGACGAGCACCGGAAGTCCTCGAGCTCAGCCCGTTTCCTTCGCCCCAAGTGCATTTCCAGTGGTTTCTGACACCGGACGAGCGTTCGCCACTCGTTGTAAGCTTCGGCCATCTTTTGGACCGTTTTGGGTCGCACCACAGTTCTCCCACCAACGAGCTCGCTTCCCGACCTATACCTCCGGAAAACGTGTCAGGGAGCATGCCAGGAGTGTGGGTTGAAGTCCTCGGAGCACGAGACCCGAAGATCGAAAGACTTATGACCAATACGGAGCAAAGGGAAGAAACCGTCGGGGGACCGCTTTTTACCCCAGGACGAGAAAACTGAGTCCGGGGCATTCCCGCTCGCGTTTTCTTGGGACGAGCACCGGAAGTCCTCGAGCTCAGCCCGTTTCCTTCGCTGCAAGTGCATTTCCAGTGGTTTCTGACACCGGACGAGCGTTCGCCACTCATTGGAAGCTTCGGCCATCTTTTGGACCGTTTTGGGTCGCACCACAGTTCTCCCTCCAACGAGCTCGCTTCCCGACCTATACCTCCGGAAAACGTGTCAGGGAGCATGCCAGGAGTGTGGGTTGAAGTCCTCGGAGCACGAGACCCGAAGATCGAAAGACTTATGACCAATACGGAGCAAAGGGAAGAAACCGTCGGGGGACCGCTTTTTACCCCAGGACGAGAAAACTGAGTCCGGGGCATTCCCGCTCGCGTTTTCTTGGGACGAGCACCGGAAGTCCTCGAGCTCAGCCCGTTTCCTTCGCCCCAAGTGCATTTCCAGATGTTTCTGACACCGGACGAGCGTTCGCCACTCGTTGGAAGCTTCGGCCATCTTTTGGACCGTTTTGGGTCGCACCACAATTCTCCCTCCAACGAGCTCGCTTCCCGACCTATACCTCCGGAAAACGTGTCAGGGAGCATGCCAGGAGTGTGGGTTGAAGTCCTCGGAGCACGAGACCCGAAGATCGAAAGACTTATGACCAATACGGAGCAAAGGGAAGAAACCGTCGGGGGACCGCTTTTTACCCCAGGACGAGAAAACTGAGTCCGGGGCATTCCCGCTCGCGTTTTCTTGGGACGAGCACCGGAAGTCCTCGAGCTCAGCCCGTTTCCTTCGCCCCAAGTGCATTTCCAGTGGTTTCTGACACCGGACGAGCGTTCGCCACTCGTTGGAAGCTTCGGCCATCTTTTGGACCGTTTTGGGTCGCACCACAGTTCTCCCTCCAACGAGCTCGCTTCCCGACCTATACCTCCGGAAAACGTGTCAGGGAGCATGCTAGGAGTGTGGGTTGAAGTCCTCGGAGCACGAGACCCGAAGATCGAAAGACTTATGACCAATACGGAGCAAAGGGAAGAAACCGTCGGGGGACCGCTTTTTACCCCAGGACGAGAAAACTGAGTCCGGGGCATTCCCGCTCGCGTTTTCTTGGGACGAGCACCGGAAGTCCTCGAGCTCAGCCCGTTTCCTTCGCCCCAAGTGCATTTCCAGTGGTTTCTGACACCGGACGAGCGTTCGCCACTCGTTGGAAGCTTCGGCCATCTTTTGGACCGTTTTGGGTCGCACCACAGTTCTCCCTCCAACGAGCTCGCTTCCCGACCTATACCTCCGGAAAACGTGTCAGGGAGCATGCCAGGAGTGTGGGTTGAAGTCCTCGGAGCACGAGACCCGAAGATCGAAAGACTTATGACCAATACGGAGCAAAGGGAAGAAACCGTCGGGGGACCGCTTTTTACCCCAGGACGAGAAAACTGAGTGCGGGGCATTCCCGCTCGCGTTTTCTTGGGACGAGCACCGGAAGTCCTCGAGCTCAGCCCGTTTCCTTCGCCCCAAGTGCATTTCCAGTGGTTTCTGACACCGGACGAGCGTTCGCCACTCGTTGGAAGCTTCGGCCATCTTTTGGACCGTTTTGGGTCGACCACAGTTCTCCCTCCAACGAGCTCGCTTCCCGACCTATACCTCCGGAAAACGTGTCAGGGAGCATGCCAGGAGTGTGGGTTGAAGTCCTCGGAGCACGAGACCCGAAGATCGAAAGACTTATGACCAATACGGAGCAAAGGGAAGAAACCGTCGGGGGACCGCTTTTTACCCCAGGACGAGAAAACTGAGTCCGGGGCATTCCCGCTCGCGTTTTCTTGGGACGAGCACCGGAAGTCCTCGAGCTCAGCCCGTTTCCTTCGCCCCAAGTGCATTTCCAGTGGTTTCTGACACCGGACGAGCGTTCGCCACTCGTTGTAAGCTTCGGCCATCTTTTGGACCGTTTTGGGTCGCACCACAGTTCTCCCACCAACGAGCTCGCTTCCCGACCTATACCTCCGGAAAACGTGTCAGGGAGCATGCCAGGAGTGTGGGTTGAAGTCCTCGGAGCACGAGACCCGAAGATCGAAAGACTTATGACCAATACGGAGCAAAGGGAAGAAACCGTCGGGGGACCGCTTTTTACCCCAGGACGAGAAAACTGAGTCCGGGGCATTCCCGCTCGCGTTTTCTTGGGACGAGCACCGGAAGTCCTCGAGCTCAGCCCGTTTCCTTCGCTGCAAGTGCATTTCCAGTGGTTTCTGACACCGGACGAGCGTTCGCCACTCGTTGGAAGCTTCGGCCATCTTTTGGACCGTTTTGGGTCGCACCACAGTTCTCCCTCCAACGAGCTCGCTTCCCGACCTATACCTCCGGAAAACGTGTCAGGGAGCATGCCAGGAGTGTGGGTTGAAGTCCTCGGAGCACGAGACCCGAAGATCGAAAGACTTATGACCAATACGGAGCAAAGGGAAGAAACCGTCGGGGGACCGCTTTTTACCCCAGGACGAGAAAACTGAGTCCGGGGCATTCCCGCTCGCGTTTTCTTGGGACGAGCACCGGAAGTCCTCGAGCTCAGCCCGTTTCCTTCGCTGCAAGTGCATTTCCAGTGGTTTCTGACACCGGACGAACGTTCGCCACTCGTTGGAAGCTTCGGCCATCTTTTGGACCGTTTTGGGTCGCACCACAGTTCTCCCTCCAACGAGCTCGCTTCCCGACCTATACCTCCGGAAAACGTGTCAGGGAGCATGCCAGGAGTGTGGGTTGAAGTCCTCGGAGCACGAGACCCGAAGATCGAAAGACTTATGACCAATACGGAGCAAAGGGAAGAAACCGTCGGGGGACCGCTTTTTACCCCAGAACGAGAAAACTGAGTCCAGGGCATTCCCGCTCGCGTTTTCTTGGGACGAGCACCGGAAGTCCTCGAGCTCAGCCCGTTTCCTTCGCTGCAAGTGCATTTCCAGTGGTTTCTGACACCGGAGGAACGTTCGCCACTCGTTGGAAGCTTCGGCCATCTTTTGGACCGTTTTGGGTCGCACCACAGTTCTCCCTCCAACGAGCTCGCTTCCCGACCTATACCTCCGGAAAACGTGTCAGGGAGCATGCCAGGAGTGTGGGTTGAAGTCCTCGGAGCACGAGACCCGAAGATCGAAAGACTTATGACCAATACGGAGCAAAGGGAAGAAACCGTCGGGGGACCGCTTTTTACCCCAGGACGAGAAAACTGAGTCCGGGGCATTCCCGCTCGCGTTTTCTTGGGACGAGCACCGGAAGTCCTCGAGCTCAGCCCGTTTCCTTCGCCCCAAGTGCATTTTCAGTGGTTTCTGACACCGGACGAGCGTTCGCCACTCGTTGGAAGCTTCGGCCATCTTTTGGACCGTTTTCACCACAGTTCTCCCTCCAACGAGCTCGCTTCCCCACCTATACCTCCGGAAAACGTGTCAGGGGGCATGCCAGGAGTGTGGGTTGAAGTCCTCGGAGCACGAGACCCGAAGATCGAAAGACTTATGACCAATACGGAGCAAAGGGAAGAAACCGTCGGGGGACCGCTTTTTACCCCAGGACGAGAAAACTGAGTCCGGGGCATTCCCGCTCGCGTTTTCTTGGGACGAGCACCGGAAGTCCTCGAGGTCAGCCCGTTTCCTTCGCCCCAAGTGCATTTCCAGTGGTTTCTGACACCGGACGAGCGTTCGCCACTCGTTGGAAGCTTCGGCCATCTTTTGGACCGTTTTGGGTCGCACCACAGTTCTCCCTCCAACGAGCTCGCTTCCCGACCTATACCTCCGGAAAACGTTTCAGGGAGCATGCCAGGAGTGTGGGTTGAAGTCCTCGGAGCACGAGACCCGAAGATCGAAAGACTTATGACCAATACGGAGCAAAGGAAAGAAACCGTCGGGGGACCGCTTTTTACCCCAGGACGAGAAAACTGAGTCCGGGGCATTCCCGCTCGCGTTTTCTTGGGACGAGCACCGGAAGTCCTCGAGCTCAGCCCGTTTCCTTCGCTGCAAGTGCATTTCCAGTGGTTTCTGACACCGGACGAGCGTTCGCCACTCGTTGGAAGCTTCGGCCATCTTTTGGACCGTTTTGGGTCGCGCCACAGTTCTCCCTCCAACGAGCTCGCTTCCCGACCTATACCTCCGGAAAACGTGTCAGGGAGCATGCCAGGAGTGTGGGTTGAAGTCCTCGGAGCACGAGACCCGAAGATCGAAAGACTTATGACCAATACGGAGCAAAGGGAAGAAACCGTCGGGGGACCGCTTTTTACCCCAGAACGAGAAAACTGAGTCCGGGGCATTCCCGCTCGCGTTTTCTTGGGACGAGCACCGGAAGTCCTCGAGCTCAGCCCGTTTCCTTCGCCCCAAGTGCATTTTCAGTGGTTTCTGACACCGGACGAGCGTTCGCCACTCGTTGGAAGCTTCGGCCATCTTTTGGACCGTTTTGGGTCGCACCACAGTTCTCCCTCCAACGAGCTCGCTTCCCCACCTATACCTCCGGAAAACGTGTCAGGGGGCATGCCAGGAGTGTGGGTTGAAGTCCTCGGAGCACGAGACCCGAAGATCGAAAGACTTATGACCAATACGGAGCAAAGGGAAGAAACCGTCGGGGGACCGCTTTTTACCCCAGGACGAGAAAACTGAGTCCGGGGCATTCCCGCTCGCGTTTTCTTGGGACGAGCACCGGAAGTCCTCGAGCTCAGCCCGTTTCCTTCGCTGCAAGTGCATTTCCAGTGGTTTCGGACCCCGGACGAGCGTTCGCCACTCGTTGGAAGCTTCGGCCATCTTTTGGACCGTTTTGGGTCACACCACAGTTCTCCCTCCAACGAGCTCGCTTCCCGACCTATACCTCCGGAAAACGTGTCAGGGAGCATGCCAGGAGTGTGGGTTGAAGTCCTCGGAGCACGAGACCCGAAGATCGAAAGACTTATGACCAATACGGAGCAAAGGGAAGAAACCGTCGGGGGACCGCTTTTTACCCCAGGACGAGAAAACTGAGTCCGGGGCATTCCCGCTCGCGTTTTCTTGGGACGAGCACCGGAAGTCCTCGAGCTCAGCCCGTTTCCTTCGCTGCAAGTGCATTTCCAGTGGTTTCTGACACCGAACAAGCGTTCGCCACTCGTTGGAAGCTTCGGCCATCTTTTGGACCGTTTTGGGTCGCACCACAGTTCTCCCTCCAACGAGCTCGCTTCCCGACCTATACCTCCGGAAAATGTGTCAGGGAGCATGCCAGGAGTGTGGGTTGAAGTCCTCGGAGCACGAGACCCGAAGATCGAAAGACTTATGACCAATACGGAGCAAAGGGAAGAAACCGTCGGGGGACCGCTTTTTACCCCAGGACGAGAAAACTGAGTCCGGGGCATTCCCGCTCGCGTTTTCTCGGGACGAGCACCGGAAGTCCTCGAGCTCAGCCCGTTTCCTTCTCTGCAAGTGCATTTCCAGTGGTTTCTGACACCGGACGAGCGTTCGCCACTCGTTGGAAGCTTCGGCCATCTTTTGGACCGTTTTGGGTCGCACCACAGTTCTCCCTCGAACGAGCTCGCTTCCCGACCTATACCTCCGGAAAACGTGTCAGGGAGCATACCAGGAGTGTGGGTTGAAGTCCTCGGAGCACGAGACCCGAAGATCGAAAGACTTATGACCAATACGGAGCAAAGGGAAGAAACCGTCGGGGGACCGCTTTTTACCCCAGGACGAGAAAACTGAGTCCGGGGCATTCCCGCTCACGTTTTCTCGAGACGAGCACCGGAAGTCCTCGAGCTCCGCCCGTTTCCTTCGCTGCAAGTGCATTTCCAGTGGTTTCTGACACCGGACGAGCGTTCGCCACTCGTTGGAAGCTTCGGCCATCTTTTGGACCGTTTTGGGTCGCACCACAGTTCTCCCTCCAACGAGCTCGCTTCCCGACCTATACCTCCGGAAAACGTGTCAGGGAGCATGCCAGGAGTGTGGGTTGAAGTCCTCGGAGCACGAGACCCGAAGATCGAAAGACTTATGACCAATACGGAGCAAAGGGAATAAACCGTCGGGGGACCGCTTTTTACCCCAGGACGAGAAAACTGAGTCCGGGGCATTCCCGCTCGCGTTTTCTCGGGACGAGCACCGGAAGTCCTCGAGCTCAGCCCGTTTCCTTCGCTGCAAGTGCATTTCCAGTGGTTTCTGACACCGAACAAGCGTTCGCCACTCGTTGGAAGCTTCGGCCATCTTTTGGACCGTTTTGGGTCGCACCACAGTTCTCCCTCCAACGAGCTCGCTTCCCGACCTATACCTCCGGAAAACGTTTCAGGGAGCATGCCAGGAGTGTGGGTTGAAGTCCTCGGAGCACGAGACCCGAAGATCGAAAGACTTATGACCAATACGGAGCAAAGGGAAGAAACCGTCGGGGGACCGCCTTTTACCCCAGGACGAGAAAACTGAGTCCGGGGCATTCCCGCTCGCGTTTTCTTGGGACGAGCACCGGAAGTCCTCAAGCTCAGCCCGTTTCCTTCGCTGCAAGTGCATTTCCAGTGGTTTCTGACACCGGACGAGCGTTCGCCACTCGTTGGAAGCTTCGGCCATCTTTTGGACCGTTTTGGGTCGCACCACAGTTCTCCCTCCAACGAGCTAGCTTCCCGACCTATACCTCCGGAAAACGTGTCAGGGAGCATGCCAGGAGTGTGGGTTGAAGTCCTCGGAGCACGAGACCCGAAGATCGAAAGACTTATGACCAATACGGAGCAAAGAGAAGAAACCGTCGGGGGACCGCTTTTTACCCCAGGACGAGAAAACTGAGTCCGGGGCATTCCCGCTCGCGTTTTCTTGGGACGAGCACCGGAAGTCCTCGAGCTCAGCCCGTTTCCTTCGCTGCAAGTGCATTTCCAGTGGTTTCTGACACCGGACGAGCGTTCGCCACTCGTTGGAAGCTTCGGCCATCTTTTGGACCGTTTTGGGCTGCACCACAGTTCTCCCTCCAACGAGCTCGCTTCCCGACCTATACCTCCGGAAAACGTGTCAGGGAGCATGCCAGGAGTGTGGGTTGAAGTCCTCGGAGCACGAGACCCGAAGATCGAAAGACTTATGACCAATACGGAGCAAAGGGAAGAAACCGTCGGGGGACCGCTTTTTACTCCAGGACGAGAAAACTGAGTCCGGGGCATTCCCGCTCGCGTTTTCTTGGGACGAGCACCGGAAGTCCTCGAGCTCAGCCCGTTTCCTTCGCTGCAAGTGCATTTCCAGTGGTTTCTGACACCGGACGAGCGTTCGCCACTCGTTGGAAGCTTCGGCCATCTTTTGGACCGTTTTGGGTCGCACCACAGTTCTCCCTCCAACGACCTCGCTTCCCGACCTATACCTCCGGAAAACGTGTCAGGGAGCATGCCAGGAGTGTGGGTTGAAGTCCTCGGAGCACGAGACCCGAAGATCGAAAGACTTATGACCAATACGGAGCAAAGGGAAGAAACCGTCGGGGGACCGCTTTTTACCCCAGGACGAGAAAACTGAGTCCGGGACATTCCCGCTCGCATTTTCTTGGGACGAGCACCGGAAGTCCTCGAGCTCAGCCCGTTTCCTTCGCCGCAAGTGCATTTCCAGTGGTTTCTGACACCGGACGAGCGTTCGCCACTCGTTGGAAGCTTCGGCCATCTTTTGGACCGTTTTGGGTCGCACCACAGTTCTCCCTCCAACGAGCTCGCTTCCCGACCTATACCTCCGGAAAACGTGTCAGGGAGCATGCCAGGAGTGTGGGTTGAAGTCCTCGGAGCACGAGACAAGAAGATCGAAAGACTTATGACCAATACGGAGCAAAGGGAAGAAACCGTCGGGGGACCGCTTTTTACCCCAGGACGAGAAAACTGAGTCCAGGGCATTCCCGCTCGCGTTTTCTTGGGACGAGCACCGGAAGTCCTCGAGCTCAGCCCGTTTCCTTCGCTGCAAGTGCATTTCCAGTGGTTTCTGACACCGGACGAGCGTTCGCCACTCGTTGGAAGCTTCGGCCATCTTTTGGACCGTTTTGGGTCGCACCACAGTTCTCCCTCCAACGAGCTCGCTTCCCGACCTATACCTCCGGAAAACGTGTCAGGGAGCATGCCAGGAGTGTGGGTTGAAGTCCTCGGAGCACGAGGCCCGAAGATCGAAAGACTTATGACCAATACGGAGCAAAGGGAAGAAACCGTCGGGGGACCGCTTTTTACCCCAGGACGAGAAAACTGAGTCCGGGGCATTCCCGCTCGCGTTTTCTTGGGACGAGCACCGGAAGTCCTCGAGCTCAGCCCGTTTCCTTCGCCGCAAGTGCATTTCCAGTGGTTTCTGACACCGGACGAGCGTTCGCCACTCGTTGGAAGCTTCGACCATCTTTTGGACCGTTTTGGGTCGCACCACATTTCTCCCTCCAACGAGCTCGCTTCCCGATCTATACCTCCGGAAAACGTGTCAGGGAGCATGCCAGGAGTGTGGGTTGAAGTCCTCGGAGCACGAGACCCGAAGATCGAAAGACTTATGACCAATACAGAGCAAAGGGAAGAAACCGTCGGGGGACCGCTTTTTACCCCAGGACGAGAAAACTGAGTCCGGGGCATTCCCGCTCGCGTTTTCTTGGGACGAGCACCGGAAGTCCTCGAGCTCAGCTCGTTTCCTTCGCCGCAAGTGCATTTCCAGTGGTTTCTGACACCGGACGAGCGTTCGCCACTCGTTGGAAGCTTCGGCCATCTTTTGGACCGTTTTGGGTCGCACCACAGTTCTCCCTCCAACGAGCTCGCTTCCCGACCTATACCTCCGGAAAACGTGTCAGGGAGCATGCCAGGAGTGTAGGTTGAAGTCCTCGGAGCACGAGACCCAAAGATCGAAAGACTTATGACCAATACGGAGCAAAGGGAAGAAACCGTCGGGGGACCGCTTTTTACCCCAGGACGAGAAAACTGAGTCCGGGACATTCCCGCTCGCGTTTTCTTGGGACGAGCACCGGAAGTCCTCGAGCTCAGCCCGTTTCCTTCGCCGCAAGTGCATTTCCAGTGGTTTCTGACACCGGACGAGCGTTCGCCACTCGTTGGAAGCTTCGGCCATCTTTTGGACCGTTTTGGGTCGCACCACAGTTCTCCCTCCAACGAGCTCGCTTCCCGACCTATACCTCCGGAAAACGTGTCAGGGAGCATGCCAGGAGTGTGGGTTGAAGTCCTCGGAGCACGAGACAAGAAGATCGAAAGACTTATGACCAATACGGAGCAAAGGGAAGAAACCGTCGGGGGACCGCTTTTTACCCCAGGACGAGAAAACTGAGTCCGGGGCATTCCCGCTCGCGTTTTCTTGGGACGAGCACCGGAAGTCCTCGAGCTCAGCCCGTTTCCTTCGCTGCAAGTGCATTTCCAGTGGTTTCTGACACCGGACGAGCGTTCGCCACTCGTTGGAAGCTTCGGCCATCTTTTGGACCGTTTTGGGCTGCACCACAGTTCTCCCTCCAACGAGCTCGCTTCCCGACCTATACCTCCGGAAAACGTGTCAGGGAGCATGCCAGGAGTGTGGGTTGAAGTCCTCGGAGCACGAGACCCGAAGATCGAAAGACTTATGACCAATACGGAGCAAAGGGAAGAAACCGTCGGGGGACCGCTTTTTACTCCAGGACGAGAAAACTGAGTCCGGGGCATTCCCGCTCGCGTTTTCTTGGGACGAGCACCGGAAGTCCTCGAGCTCAGCCCGTTTCCTTCGCTGCAAGTGCATTTCCAGTGGTTTCTGACACCGGACGAGCGTTCGCCACTCGTTGGAAGCTTCGGCCATCTTTTGGACCGTTTTGGGTCGCACCACAGTTCTCCCTTCAACGAGCTCGCTTCCCGACCTATACCTCCGGAAAACGTGTCAGGGAGCATGCCAGGAGTGTGGGTTGAAGTCCTCGGAGCACGAGACCCGAAGATCGAAAGACTTATGACCAATACGGAGCAAAGGGAAGAAACCGTCGGGGGACCGCTTTTTACCCCAGGACGAGAAAACTGAGTCCGGGACATTCCCGCTCGCGTTTTCTTGGGACGAGCACCGGAAGTCCTCGAGCTCAGCCCGTTTCCTTCGCCGCAAGTGCATTTCCAGTGGTTTCTGACACCGGACAAGCGTTCGCCACTCGTTGGAAGCTTCGGCCATCTTTTGGACCGTTTTGGGTCGCACCACAGTTCTCCCTCCAACGAGCTCGCTTCCCGACCTATACCTCCGGAAAACGTGTCAGGGAGCATGCCAGGAGTGTGGGTTGAAGTCCTCGGAGCACGAGACAAGAAGATCGAAAGACTTATGACCAATACGGAGCAAAGGGAAGAAACCGTCGGGGGACCGCTTTTTACCCCAGGACGAGAAAACTGAGTCCAGGGCATTCCCGCTCGCGTTTTCTTGGGACGAGCACCGGAAGTCCTCGAGCTCAGCCCGTTTCCTTCGCTGCAAGTGCATTTCCAGTGGTTTCTGACACCGGACGAGCGTTCGCCACTCGTTGGAAGCTTCGGCCATCTTTTGGACCGTTTTGGGTCGCACCACAGTTCTCCCTCCAACGAGCTCGCTTACCGACCTATACCTCCGGAAACCGTGTCAGGGAGCATGCCAGGAGTGTGGGTTGAAGTCCTCGGAGCACGAGGCCCGAAGATCGAAAGACTTATGACCAATACGGAGCAAAGGGAAGAAACCGTCGGGGGACCGCTTTTTACCCCAGGACGAGAAAACTGAGTCCGGGGCATTCCCGCTCGCGTTTTCTTGGGACGAGCACCGGAAGTCCTCGAGCTCAGCCCGTTTCCTTCGCCGCAAGTGCATTTCCAGTGGTTTCTGACACCGGACGAGCGTTCGCCACTCGTTGGAAGCTTCGACCATCTTTTGGACCGTTTTGGGTCGCACCACAGTTCTCCCTCCAACGAGCTCGCTTCCCGATCTATACCTCCGGAAAACGTGTCAGGGAGCATGCCAGGAGTGTGGGTTGAAGTCCTCGGAGCACGAGACCCGAAGATCGAAAGACTTATGACCAATACAGAGCAAAGGGAAGAAACCGTCGGGGGACCGCTTTTTACCCCAGGACGAGAAAACTGAGTCCGGGGCATTCCCGCTCGCCTTTTCTTGGGACGAGCACCGGAAGTCCTCGAGCTCAGCTCGTTTCCTTCGCCGCAAGTGCATTTCCAGTGGTTTCTGACACCGGACGAGCGTTCGCCACTCGTTGGAAGCTTCGGCCATCTTTTGGACCGTTTTGGGTCGCACCACAGTTCTCCCTCCAACGAGCTCGCTTCCCGACCTATACCTCCGGAAAACGTGTCAGGGAGCATGCCAGGAGTGTAGGTTGAAGTCCTCGGAGCACGAGACCCAAAGATCGAAAGACTTATGACCAATACGGAGCAAAGGGAAGAAACCGTCGGGGGACCGCTTTTTACCCCAGGACGAGAAAACTGAGTCCGGGACATTCCCGCTCGCGTT
This sequence comes from Cucumis melo, assembly GCF_025177605.1. NCBI lineage: Eukaryota > Viridiplantae > Streptophyta > Magnoliopsida > Cucurbitales > Cucurbitaceae > Cucumis > Cucumis melo. The sequence continues at coordinate 20,240,728 of NC_066863.1, read as the reverse complement.
TTCTTGGGACGAGCACCGGAAGTCCTCGAGCTCAGCCCGTTTCCTTCGCCGCAAGTGCATTTCCAGTGGTTTCTGACACCGGACGAGCGTTCGCCACTCGTTGGAAGCTTCGGCCATCTTTTGGACCGTTTTGGGTCGCACCACAGTTCTCCCTCCAACGAGCTCGCTTCCCGACCTATACCTCCGGAAAACGTGTCAGGGAGCATGCCAGGAGTGTGGGTTGAAGTCCTCGGAGCACGAGACAAGAAGATCGAAAGACTTATGACCAATACGGAGCAAAGGGAAGAAACCGTCGGGGGACCGCTTTTTACCCCAGGACGAGAAAACTGAGTCCAGGGCATTCCCGCTCGCGTTTTCTTGGGACGAGCACCGGAAGTCCTCGAGCTCAGCCCGTTTCCTTCGCTGCAAGTGCATTTCCAGTGGTTTCTGACACCGGACGAGCGTTCGCCACTCGTTGGAAGCTTCGGCCATCTTTTGGACCGTTTTGGGTCGCACCACAGTTCTCCCACCAACGAGCTCGCTTCCCGACCTATACCTCCGGAAAACGTGTCAGGGAGCATGCCAGGAGTGTGGGTTGAAGTCCTCGGAGCACGAGGCCCGAAGATCGAAAGACTTATGACCAATACGGAGCAAAGGGAAGAAACCGTCGGGGGACCGCTTTTTACCCCAGGACGAGAAAACTGAGTCCGGGGCATTCCCGCTCGCGTTTTCTTGGGACGAGCACCGGAAGTCCTCGAGCTCAGCCCGTTTCCTTCGCCGCAAGTGCATTTCCAGTGGTTTCTGACACCGGACGAGCGTTCGCCACTCGTTGGAAGCTTCGACCATCTTTTGGACCGTTTTGGGTCGCACCACAGTTCTCCCTCCAACGAGCTCGCTTCCCGATCTATACCTCCGGAAAACGTGTCAGGGAGCATGCCAGGAGTGTGGGTTGAAGTCCTCGGAGCACGAGACCCGAAGATCGAAAGACTTATGACCAATACAGAGCAAAGGGAAGAAACCGTCGGGGGACCGCTTTTTACCCCAGGACGAGAAAACTGAGTCCGGGGCATTCCCGCTCGCCTTTTCTTGGGACGAGCACCGGAAGTCCTCGAGCTCAGCTCGTTTCCTTCGCCGCAAGTGCATTTCCAGTGGTTTCTGACACCGGACGAGCGTTCGCCACTCGTTGGAAGCTTCGGCCATCTTTTGGACCGTTTTGGGTCGCACCACAGTTCTCCCTCCAACGAGCTCGCTTCCCGACCTATACCTCCGGAAAACGTGTCAGGGAGCATGCCAGGAGTGTAGGTTGAAGTCCTCGGAGCACGAGACCCAAAGATCGAAAGACTTATGACCAATACGGAGCAAAGGGAAGAAACCGTCGGGGGACCGCTTTTTACCCCAGGACGAGAAAACTGAGTCCGGGACATTCCCGCTCGCGTTTTCTTGGGACGAGCACCGGAAGTCCTCGAGCTCAGCCCGTTTCCTTCGCCGCAAGTGCATTTCCAGTGGTTTCTGACACCGGACGAGCGTTCGCCACTCGTTGGAAGCTTCGGCCATCTTTTGGACCGTTTTGGGTCGCACCACAGTTCTCCCTCCAACGAGCTCGCTTCCCGACCTATACCTCCGGAAAACGTGTCAGGGAGCATGCCAGGAGTGTGGGTTGAAGTCCTCGGAGCACGAGACAAGAAGATCGAAAGACTTATGACCAATACGGAGCAAAGGGAAGAAACCGTCGGGGGACCGCTTTTTACTCCAGGACGAGAAAACTGAGTCCAGGGCATTCCCGCTCGCGTTTTCTTGGGACGAGCACCGGAAGTCCTCGAGCTCAGCCCGTTTCCTTCGCTGCAAGTGCATTTCCAGTGGTTTCTGACACCGGACGAGCGTTCGCCACTCGTTGGAAGCTTCGGCCATCTTTTGGACCGTTTTGGGTCGCACCACAGTTCTCCCTCCAACGAGCTCGCTTCCCGACCTATACCTCCGGAAAACGTGTCAGGGAGCATGCCAGGAGTGTGGGTTGAAGTCCTCGGAGCACGAGGCCCGAAGATCGAAAGACTTATGACCAATACGGAGCAAAGGGAAGAAACCGTCGGGGGACCGCTTTTTACCCCAGGACGAGAAAACTGAGTCCGGGGCATTCCCGCTCGCGTTTTCTTGGGACGAGCACCGGAAGTCCTCGAGCTCAGCCCGTTTCCTTCGCCGCAAGTGCATTTCCAGTGGTTTCTGACACCGGACGAGCGTTCGCCACTCGTTGGAAGCTTCGGCCATCTTTTGGACCGTTTTGGGTCGCACCACAGTTCTCCCTCCAACGAGCTCGCTTCCCGACCTATACCTCCGGAAAACGTGTCAGGGAGCATGCCAGGAGTGTGGGTTGAAGTCCTCGGAGCACGAGACCCGAAGATCGAAAGACTTATGACCAATACGGAGCAAAGGGAAGAAACCGTCGGGGGACCGCTTTTTACCCCAGGACGAGAAAACTGAGTCCGGGGCATTCCCGCTCGCGTTTTCTTGGGACGAGCACCGGAAGTCCTCGAGCTCGGCCCGTTTCCTTCGCTGCAAGTGCATTTCCAGTTGTTTCTGACACCGGACGAGCGTTCGCCACTCGTTGGAAGCTTCGGCCATCTTTTGGACCGTTTTGGGTCGCACCACAGTTCTCCCTCCAACGAGCTCGCTTCCCGACCTATACCTCCGGAAAACGTGTCAGGGAGCATGCCAGGAGTGTGGGTTGAAGTCCTCGGAGCACGAGACCCGAAGATCGAAAGACTTATGACCAATACGGAGCAAAGGGAAGAAACCGTCGGGGGACCGCTTTTTACCCCAGGACGAGAAAACTGAGTCCGGGGCATTCCCGCTCGCGTTTTCTTGGGACGAGCACCGGAAGTCCTCGAGCTCAGCCCGTTTCCTTCGCTGCAAGTGCATTTCCAGTGGTTTCTGACACCGGACGAGCGTTCGCCACTCGTTGGAAGCTTCGGCCATCTTTTGGACCGTTTTGGGTCGCACCACAGTTCTCCCTCCAACGAGCTCGCTTCCCGACCTATACCTCCGGAAAACGTGTCAGGGAGCATGCCAGGAGTGTGGGTTGAAGTCCTCGGAGCACGAGACCCGAAGATCGAAAGACTTATGACCAATACGGAGCAAAGGGAAGAAACCGTCGGGGGACCGCTTTTTACCCCAGGACGAGAAAACTGAGTCCGGGGCATTCCCGCTCGCGTTTTCTTGGGACGAGCACCGGAAGTCCTCGAGCTCAGCCCGTTTCCTTCGCTGCAAGTGCATTTCCAGTGGTTTCTGACACCGGACGAGCGTTCGCCACTCGTTGGAAGCTTCGGCCATCTTTTGGACCGTTTTGGGTCGCACCACAGTTCTCCCTCCAACGAGCTCGCTTCCCGACCTATACCTCCGGAAAACGTGTCAGGGAGCATGCCAGGAGTGTGGGTTTAAGTCCTCGGAGCACGAGACCCGAAGATCGAAAGACTTATGACCAATACGGAGCAAAGGGAAGAAACCGTCGGGGGACCGCTTTTTACCCCAGGACGAGAAAACTGAGTCCGGGGCATTCCCGCTCGCGTTTTCTTGGGACGAGCACCAGAAGTCCTCGAGCTCAGCCCGTTTCCTTCGCTGCAAGTGCATTTCCAGTGGTTTCTGACACCGGACGAGCGTTCGCCACTCGTTGGAAGCTTCGGCCATCTTTTGGACCGTTTTGGGTCGCACCACAGTTCTCCCTCCAACGAGCTCGCTTCCCGACCTATACCTCCGGAAAACGTGTCAGGGAGCATGCCAGGAGTGTGGGTTGAAGTCCTCGGAGCACGAGACCCGAAGATCGAAAGACTTATGACCAATACGGGGCAAAGGGAAGAAACCGTCGGGGGACCGCTTTTTACCCCAGGACGAGAAAACTGAATCCGGCGCATTCCCGCTCGCGTTTTCTTGGGACGAGCACCGGAAGTCCTCGAGCTCAGCCCGTTTCCTTCGCTGCAAGTGCATTTCCAGTGGTTTTTGACACCGGACGAGCGTTCGCCACTCGTTGGAATCTTCGGCCATCTTTTGGTCCGTTTTGGGTCGCACCACAGTTCTCCCTCCAACGAGCTCGTTTCCCGACCTATACCTCCGGAAAAAGTGTCAGGGAGCATGCCAGGAGTGTGGGTTGAAGTCCTCGGAGCACGAGACCCGAAGATCGAAAGACTTATGACCAATACGGAGCAAAGGGAAGAAACCGTCGGGGGACCGCTTTTTACCCCAGGACGAAAAAACTGAGTCCGGGGCATTCCCGCTCGCGTTTTCTTGGGACGAGCACCGGAAGTCCTCGAGCTCAGCCCGTTTCCTTCGCCCCAAGTGCATTTCCAGTGGTTTCTGACACCGGACGAGCGTTCGCCACTCGTTGGAAGCTTCGGCCATCTTTTGGACCGTTTTGGGTCGCACCACAGTTCTCCCTCCAACGAGCTCGCTTCCCGACCTATACCTCCGGAAAACGTGTCAGGGAGCATGCCAGGAGTGTGGGTTGAAGTCCTCGGAGCACGAGACCCGAAGATCGAAAGACTTATGACCAATACGGAGCAAAGGGAAGAAACTGTCGGGGGACCGCTTTTTACCCCAGGACGAGAAAACTGAGTCTGGGGCATTCCCGCTCGCGTTTTCTTGGGACGAGCACCGGAAGTCCTCGAGCTCAGCCCGTTTCCTTCGCTCCAAGTGCATCTCCCTCCAACGAGCTCGCTCCCCGACCTATACCTCCGGAAAACGTGTCAGGGAGCATGTCAGGAGTGTGGGTTGAAGTCCTCGGAGCACGAGACCCGAAGATCGAAAGACTTATGACCAATACGGAGCAAAGGGAAGAAACTGTCGGGGGACCGCTTTTTACCCCAGGACGAGAAAACTGAGTCCGGGGCATTCTCGCTCGCGTTTTCTTGGGACGAGCACCGGAAGTCCTCGAGCTCAGCCCGTTTCCTTCGCTGCAAGTGCATTTCCAGTGGTTTCTGACACCGGACGAGCGTTCGCCACTCGTTGGAAGCTTCGGCCATCTTTTGGACCGTTTTGGGTCGCACCACAGTTCTCCCTCCAACGAGCTCGCTTCCCGACCTATACCTCCGGAAAACGTGTCAGGGAGCATGCCAGGAGTGTGGGTTGAAGTCCTCGGAGCACGAGACCCGAAGATCGAAAGACTTATGACCAATACGGAGCAAAGGGAAGAAACCGTCGGGGGACCGCTTTTTACCCCAGGACGAGAAAACTGAGTCCGGGGCATTCCCGCTCGCGTTTTCTTGGGACGAGCACCGGAAGTCCTCGAGCTCGGCCCGTTTCCTTCGCTGCAAGTGCATTTCCAGTGGTTTCTGACACCGGACGAGCGTTCGCCACTCGTTGGAAGCTTCGGCCATCTTTTGGACCGTTTTGGGTCGCACCACAGTTCTCCCTCCAACGAGCTCGCTTCCCGACCTATACCTCCGGAAAACGTGTCAGGGAGCATGCCAGGAGTGTGGGTTGAAGTCCTCGGAGCACGAGACCCGAAGATCGAAAGACTTATGACCAATACGGAGCAAAGGGAAGAAACCGTCGGGGGACCGCTTTTTACCCCAGGACGAGAAAACTGAGTCCGGGGCATTCCCGCTCGCGTTTTCTTGGGACGAGCACCGGAAGTCCTCGAGCTCAGCCCGTTTCCTTCGCTGCAAGTGCATTTCCAGTGGTTTCTGACACCGGACGAGCGTTCGCCACTCGTTGGAAGCTTCGGCCATCTTTTGGACCGTTTTGGGTCGCACCACAGTTCTCTCTCCAACGAGCTCGTTTCCCGACCTATACCTCCGGAAAACGTGTCAGGGAGCATGCCAGGAGTGTGGGTTGAAGTCCTCGGAGCACGAGATCCAAAGATCGAAAGACTTATGACCAATACGGAGCAAAGGGAAGAAACCGTCGGGGGACCGCGTTTTACCCCAGGACGAGAAAACTGAGTCCGGGGCATTCCCGCTCGCGTTTTCATGGGACGAGCACCGGAAGTCCTCGAGCTCAGCCCGTTTCCTTCGCTGCAAGTGCATTTCCAGTGGTTTATGACACCGGACGAGCGTTCGCCACTCGTTGGAAGCTTCGGCCATCTTTTGGACCGTTTTGGGTCGCACCACAGTTCTCCCTCCAACGAGCTCGCATCCCGACCTATACCTCTGGAAAACGTGTCAGGGAGCATGCCAGGAGTGTGGGTTGAAGTCCTCGGAGCACGAGACCCGAAGATCGAAAGACTTATGACCAATACGGAGCAAAGGGAAGAAACCGTCAGGGGACCGCTTTTTACCCCAGGACGAGAAAACTGAGTCCGGGGCATTCCCGCTCGCGTTTTCTTGGGACGAGCACCGGAAGTCCTCGAGCTCAGCCCGTTTCCTTCGCTGCAAGTGCATTTCCAGTGGTTTCTGACACCGGACGAGCGTTCGCCACTCGTTGGAAGCTTCGGCCATATTTTGGACCGTTTTGGGTCGCACCACAGTTCTCCCTCCAACGAGCTCGCTTCCCGACCTATACCTCCGAAAAACGTGTCAGGGAGCATGCCAGGAGTGTGGGTTGAAGTCCTCGGAGCACGAGACCCGAAGATCGAAAGACTTATGACCAATACGGAGCAAAGGGAAGAAACCGTCGGGGGACCGCTTTTTACCCCAGGACGAGAAAACTGAGTCCGGGGCATTCCCGCTCGCGTTTTCTTGGGACGAGCACCGGAAGTCCTCGAGCTCAGCCCGTTTTCTTCACTGCAAGTGCATTTCCAGTGGTTTCTGACACAGGACGAGCGTTCGCCACTCGTTGGAAGCTTCGGCCATCTTTTGGACCGTTTTGGGTCGCACCACAGTTCTCCCTCCAACGAGCTCGCTTCCCGACCTATACCTCCGGAAAACGTGTCAGGGAGCATGCCAGGAGTGTGGGTTGAAGTCCTCGGAGCACGAGATCCGAAGATCGAAAGACTTATGACCAATACGGAGCAAAGGGAAGAAACCGTCGGGGGACCGCTTTTTACCCCAGGACGAGAAAACTGTGTTCGGGGCATTCCCGCTCACGTTTTCTTGGGACGAGCACAAGAAGTCCCCGAGCTCAGCCCGTTTCCTTCGCTGCAAGTGCATTTCCAGTGGTTTCTGACACCGGACGAGCGTTTGCCACTCGTTGGAAGCTTCGGCCATCTTTTGGACCGTTTTGGGTCGCACCACAGTTCTCCCTCCAACGAGCTCGCTTCCCGACCTATACCTCCGGAAAACGTGTCAGGGAGCATGCCAGGAGTGTGGGTTGAAGTCCTCGGAGCACGAGATCCGAAGATCGAAAGACTTATGACCAATACGGAGCAAAGGGAAGAAACCGTCGGGGGACCGCTTTTTACCCCAGGACGAGAAAACTGTGTTCGGGGCATTCCCGCTCGCGTTTTCTAGGGACGAGCACAAGAAGTCCTCGAGCTCAGCCCGTTTCCTTCGCTGCAAGTGCATTTCCAGTGGTTTCTGACACCGGACGAGCGTTCGCCACTCGTTGGAAGCTTCGGCCATCTTTTGGACCGTTTTGGGTCGCACCACAGTTCTCCCTCCAACGAGCTCGCTTCCCGACCTATACCTCCGGAAAACGTGTCAGGGAGCATGCCAGGAGTGTGGGTTGAAGGCCTCGGAGCACGAGACCCGAAGATCGAAAGACTTATGACCAATACGGAGCAAAGGGAAGAAACCGTCGGGGGACCGCTTTTTACCCCAGGACGAGAAAACTGAGTCCGGGGCATTCCCGCTCGCGTTTTCTTGGGACGAGCACTGGAAGTCCTCGAGCTCAGCCCGTTTCCTTCGCTGCAAGTGCATTTCCAGTGGTTTCTGACACCGGACGAGCGTTCGCCACTCGTTGGAAGCTTCGGCCATCTTTTGGACCGTTTTGGGTCGCACCACAGTTCTCCCTCCAACGAGCTCGCTTCCCGACCTATACCTCTGGAAAACGTGTCAGGGAGCATGCCAGGAGTGTGGGTTGAAGTCCTCGGAGCACGAGACCCGAAGATCGAAAGACTTATGACCAATACGGAGCAAAGGGAAGAAACCGTCGGGGGACCGCTTTTTACCCCAGGACGAGAAAACTGAGTCCGGGGCATTCCCGCTCGCGTTTTCATGGGACGAGCACCGGAAGTCCTCGAGCTCAGCCCGTTTCCTTCGCTGCATGTGCATTTCCAGTGGTTTCTGACACCGGACGAGCGTTCGCCACTCGTTGGAAGCTTCGGCCATCTTTTGGACCGTTTTGGGTCGCACCACAGTTCTCTCTCCAACGAGCTCGTTTCCCGACCTATACCTCCGGAAAACGTGTCAGGGAGCATGCCAGGAGTGTGGGTTGAAGTCCTTGGAGCACGAGACCCGAAGATCGACAGACTTGTGACCAATACGGAGCAAAGGGAAGAAACCGTCGGGGGACCGCTTTTTACCCCAGGACGAGAAAACTGAGTCCGGGGCATTCCCGCTCGCGTTTTCTTGGGACGAGCACCGGAAGTCCTCGAGCTCAGCCCGTTTCCTTCGCTGCAAGTGCATTTCCAGTGGTTTCTGACACCGGACGAGCGTTCGCCACTCGTTGGAAGCTTCGGCCATCTTTTGGACCGTTTTGGGTCGCACCACAGTTCTCCCTCCAACGAGCTCGCTTCCCGACCTATACCTCCGGAAAACGTGTCAGGGAGCATGCCAGGAGTGTGGGTTGAAGTCCTCGGAGCACGAGACCCGAAGATCGAAAGACTTGTGACCAATACGGAGCAAAGGGAAGAAACCGTCGGGGGACCGCTTTTTACCCCAGGACGAGAAAACTGAGTCCGGGGCATTCCCGCTCGCGTTTTCTTGGGACGAGCACCGGAAGTCCTCGAGCTCAGCCCGTTTCCTTCGCTGCAAGTGCATTTCCAGTGGTTTCTGACACCGGACGAGCGTTCGCCACTCGTTGGAAGCTTCGGCCATCTTTTGGACCGTTTTGGGTCGCACCACAGTTCTCCCTCCAACGAGCTCGCTTCCCGACCTATACCTCCGAAAAACGTGTCAGGGAGCATGCCAGGAGTGTGGGTTGAAGTCCTCGGAGCACGAGACCCGAAGATCGAAAGACTTATGACCAATACGGAGCAAAGGGAAGAAACCGTCGGGGGACCGCTTTTTACCCCAGGACGAGAAAACTGAGTCCGGGGCATTCCCGCTCGCGTTTTCTTGGGACGAGCACCGGAAGTCCCCGAGCTCAGCCCGTTTCCTTCGCTGCAAGTGCATTTCCAGTGGTTTCTGACACCGGACGAGCGTTCGCCACTCGTTGGAAGCTTCGGCCATCTTTTGGACCGTTTTGGGTCGCACCACAGTTCTCCCTCCAACGAGCTCGCTTCCCGACCTATACCTCCGGAAAACGTGTCAGGGAGCATGCCAGGAGTGTGGGTTGAAGTCCTCGGAGCACGAGACCCGAAGATCGAAAGACTTATGACCAATACGGAGCAAAGGGAAGAAACCGTCGGGGGACCGCTTTTTACCCCAGGACGAGAAAACTGAGTCCGGGGCATTCCCGCTCGCGTTTTCTTGGGACGAGCACCGGAAGTCCTCGAGCTCAGCCCGTTTTCTTTGCTGCAAATGCATTTCCAGTGGTTTCTGACACAGGACGAGCGTTCGCCACTCGTTGGAAGCTTCGGCCATCTTTTGGACCGTTTTGGGTCGCACCACAGTTCTCCCTCCAACGAGCTCGCTTCCCGACCTATACCTCCGGAAAACGTGTCAGGGAGCATGCCAGGAGTGTGGGTTGAAGTCCTCGGAGCACGAGATCCGAAGATCGAAAGACTTATGACCAATACGGAGCAAAGGGAAGAAACCGTCGGGGGACAGCTTTTTACCCCAGGACGAGAAAACTGTGTTCGGGGCATTCCCGCTCGCGTTTTCTTGGGACGAGCACAAGAAGTCCTCGAGCTCAGCCCGTTTCCTTCGCTGCAAGTGCATTTCCAGTGGTTTCTGACACCGGACGAGCGTTCGCCACTCGTTGGAAGCTTCGGCCATCTTTTGGACCGTTTTGGGTCGCACCACAGTTCTCCCTCCAACGAGCTCGCTTCCCGACCTATACCTCCGGAAAACGTGTCAGGGAGCATGCCAGGAGTGTGGGTTGAAGTCCTCGGAGCACGAGACCCGAAGACCGAAAGACTTATGACCAATACGGAGCAAAGGGAAGAAACCGTCGGGGGACCGCTTTTTACCCCAGGACGAGAAAACTGAGTCCGGGGCATTCCCGCTCGCGTTTTCTTGGGACGAGCACCGGAAGTCCTCGAGCTCAGCCCGTTTCCTTCGCTGCAAGTGCATTTCCAGTGGTTTCTGACACCGGACGAGCGTTCGCCACTCGTTGGAAGCTTCGGCCATCTTTTGGACCGTTTTGGGTCGCACCACAGTTCTCCCTCCAACGAGCTCGCTTCCCGACCTATACCTCCGGAAAACGTGTCAGGGAGCATGCCAGGAGTGTGGGTTGAAGTCCTCGGAGCACGAGACCCGAAGATCGAAAGACTTGTGACCAATACGGAGCAAAGGGAAGAAACCGTCGGGGGACCGCTTTTTACCCCAGGACGAGAAAACTGAGTCCGGGGCATTCCCGCTCGCGTTTTCTTGGGACGAGCACCGGAAGTCCTCGAGCTCAGCCCGTTTCCTTCGCTGCAAGTGCATTTCCAGTGGTTTCTGACACCGGACGAGCGTTCGCCACTCGTTGGAAGCTTCGGCCATCTTTTGGACCGTTTTGGGTCGCACCACAGTTCTCCCTCCAACGAGCTCGCTTCCCGACCTATACCTCCGAAAAACGTGTCAGGGAGCATGCCAGGAGTGTGGGTTGAAGTCCTCGGAGCACGAGACCCGAAGATCGAAAGACTTATGACCAATACGGAGCAAAGGGAAGAAACCGTCGGGGGACCGCTTTTTACCCCAGGACGAGAAAACTGAGTCCGGGGCATTCCCGCTCGCGTTTTCTTGGGACGAGCACCGGAAGTCCCCGAGCTCAGCCCGTTTCCTTCGCTGCAAGTGCATTTCCAGTGGTTTCTGACACCGGACGAGCGTTCGCCACTCGTTGGAAGCTTCGGCCATCTTTTGGACCGTTTTGGGTCGCACCACAGTTCTCCCTCCAACGAGCTCGCTTCCCGACCTATACCTCCGGAAAACGTGTCAGGGAGCATGCCAGGAGTGTGGGTTGAAGTCCTCGGAGCACGAGACCCGAAGACCGAAAGACTTATGACCAATACGGAGCAAAGGGAAGAAACCGTCGGGGGACCGCTTTTTACCCCAGGACGAGAAAACTGAGTCCGGGGCATTCCCGCTCGCGTTTTCTTGGGACGAGCACCGGAAGTCCTCGAGCTCAGCCCGTTTCCTTCGCTGCAAGTGCATTTCCAGTGGTTTCTGACACCGGACGAGCGTTCGCCACTCGTTGGAAGCTTCGGCCATCTTTTGGACCGTTTTGGGTCGCACCACAGTTCTCTCTCCAACGAGCTCGTTTCCCGACCTATACCTCCGGAAAACGTGTCAGGGAGCATGCCAGGAGTGTGGGTTGAAGTCCTCGGAGCACGAGATCCAAAGATCGAAAGACTTATGACCAATACGGAGCAAAGGGAAGAAACCGTCGGGGGACCGCGTTTTACCCCAGGACGAGAAAACTGAGTCCGGGGCATTCCCGCTCGCGTTTTCATGGGACGAGCACCGGAAGTCCTCGAGCTCAGCCCGTTTCCTTCGCTGCAAGTGCATTTCCAGTGGTTTATGACACCGGACGAGCGTTCGCCACTCGTTGGAAGCTTCGGCCATCTTTTGGACCGTTTTGGGTCGCACCACAGTTCTCCCTCCAACGAGCTCGCATCCCGACCTATACCTCTGGAAAACGTGTCAGGGAGCATGCCAGGAGTGTGGGTTGAAGTCCTCGGAGCACGAGACCCGAAGATCGAAAGACTTATGACCAATACGGAGCAAAGGGAAGAAACCGTCAGGGGACCGCTTTTTACCCCAGGACGAGAAAACTGAGTCCGGGGCATTCCCGCTCGCGTTTTCTTGGGACGAGCACCGGAAGTCCTCGAGCTCAGCCCGTTTCCTTCGCTGCAAGTGCATTTCCAGTGGTTTCTGACACCGGACGAGCGTTCGCCACTCGTTGGAAGCTTCGGCCATATTTTGGACCGTTTTGGGTCGCACCACAGTTCTCCCTCCAACGAGCTCGCTTCCCGACCTATACCTCCGAAAAACGTGTCAGGGAGCATGCCAGGAGTGTGGGTTGAAGTCCTCGGAGCACGAGACCCGAAGATCGAAAGACTTATGACCAATACGGAGCAAAGGGAAGAAACCGTCGGGGGACCGCTTTTTACCCCAGGACGAGAAAACTGAGTCCGGGGCATTCCCGCTCGCGTTTTCTTGGGACGAGCACCGGAAGTCCTCGAGCTCAGCCCGTTTTCTTCACTGCAAGTGCATTTCCAGTGGTTTCTGACACAGGACGAGCGTTCGCCACTCGTTGGAAGCTTCGGCCATCTTTTGGACCGTTTTGGGTCGCACCACAGTTCTCCCTCCAACGAGCTCGCTTCCCGACCTATACCTCCGGAAAACGTGTCAGGGAGCATGCCAGGAGTGTGGGTTGAAGTCCTCGGAGCACGAGATCCGAAGATCGAAAGACTTATGACCAATACGGAGCAAAGGGAAGAAACCGTCGGGGGACCGCTTTTTACCCCAGGACGAGAAAACTGTGTTCGGGGCATTCCCGCTCACGTTTTCTTGGGACGAGCACAAGAAGTCCCCGAGCTCAGCCCGTTTCCTTCGCTGCAAGTGCATTTCCAGTGGTTTCTGACACCGGACGAGCGTTTGCCACTCGTTGGAAGCTTCGGCCATCTTTTGGACCGTTTTGGGTCGCACCACAGTTCTCCCTCCAACGAGCTCGCTTCCCGACCTATACCTCCGGAAAACGTGTCAGGGAGCATGCCAGGAGTGTGGGTTGAAGTCCTCGGAGCACGAGATCCGAAGATCGAAAGACTTATGACCAATACGGAGCAAAGGGAAGAAACCGTCGGGGGACCGCTTTTTACCCCAGGACGAGAAAACTGTGTTCGGGGCATTCCCGCTCGCGTTTTCTAGGGACGAGCACAAGAAGTCCTCGAGCTCAGCCCGTTTCCTTCGCTGCAAGTGCATTTCCAGTGGTTTCTGACACCGGACGAGCGTTCGCCACTCGTTGGAAGCTTCGGCCATCTTTTGGACCGTTTTGGGTCGCACCACAGTTCTCCCTCCAACGAGCTCGCTTCCCGACCTATACCTCCGGAAAACGTGTCAGGGAGCATGCCAGGAGTGTGGGTTGAAGGCCTCGGAGCACGAGACCCGAAGATCGAAAGACTTATGACCAATACGGAGCAAAGGGAAGAAACCGTCGGGGGACCGCTTTTTACCCCAGGACGAGAAAACTGAGTCCGGGGCATTCCCGCTCGCGTTTTCTTGGGACGAGCACTGGAAGTCCTCGAGCTCAGCCCGTTTCCTTCGCTGCAAGTGCATTTCCAGTGGTTTCTGACACCGGACGAGCGTTCGCCACTCGTTGGAAGCTTCGGCCATCTTTTGGACCGTTTTGGGTCGCACCACAGTTCTCCCTCCAACGAGCTCGCTTCCCGACCTATACCTCTGGAAAACGTGTCAGGGAGCATGCCAGGAGTGTGGGTTGAAGTCCTCGGAGCACGAGACCCGAAGATCGAAAGACTTATGACCAATACGGAGCAAAGGGAAGAAACCGTCGGGGGACCGCTTTTTACCCCAGGACGAGAAAACTGAGTCCGGGGCATTCCCGCTCGCGTTTTCATGGGACGAGCACCGGAAGTCCTCGAGCTCAGCCCGTTTCCTTCGCTGCATGTGCATTTCCAGTGGTTTCTGACACCGGACGAGCGTTCGCCACTCGTTGGAAGCTTCGGCCATCTTTTGGACCGTTTTGGGTCGCACCACAGTTCTCTCTCCAACGAGCTCGTTTCCCGACCTATACCTCCGGAAAACGTGTCAGGGAGCATGCCAGGAGTGTGGGTTGAAGTCCTTGGAGCACGAGACCCGAAGATCGACAGACTTGTGACCAATACGGAGCAAAGGGAAGAAACCGTCGGGGGACCGCTTTTTACCCCAGGACGAGAAAACTGAGTCCGGGGCATTCCCGCTCGCGTTTTCTTGGGACGAGCACCGGAAGTCCTCGAGCTCAGCCCGTTTCCTTCGCTGCAAGTGCATTTCCAGTGGTTTCTGACACCGGACGAGCGTTCGCCACTCGTTGGAAGCTTCGGCCATCTTTTGGACCGTTTTGGGTCGCACCACAGTTCTCCCTCCAACGAGCTCGCTTCCCGACCTATACCTCCGGAAAACGTGTCAGGGAGCATGCCAGGAGTGTGGGTTGAAGTCCTCGGAGCACGAGACCCGAAGATCGAAAGACTTGTGACCAATACGGAGCAAAGGGAAGAAACCGTCGGGGGACCGCTTTTTACCCCAGGACGAGAAAACTGAGTCCGGGGCATTCCCGCTCGCGTTTTCTTGGGACGAGCACCGGAAGTCCTCGAGCTCAGCCCGTTTCCTTCGCTGCAAGTGCATTTCCAGTGGTTTCTGACACCGGACGAGCGTTCGCCACTCGTTGGAAGCTTCGGCCATCTTTTGGACCGTTTTGGGTCGCACCACAGTTCTCCCTCCAACGAGCTCGCTTCCCGACCTATACCTCCGAAAAACGTGTCAGGGAGCATGCCAGGAGTGTGGGTTGAAGTCCTCGGAGCACGAGACCCGAAGATCGAAAGACTTATGACCAATACGGAGCAAAGGGAAGAAACCGTCGGGGGACCGCTTTTTACCCCAGGACGAGAAAACTGAGTCCGGGGCATTCCCGCTCGCGTTTTCTTGGGACGAGCACCGGAAGTCCCCGAGCTCAGCCCGTTTCCTTCGCTGCAAGTGCATTTCCAGTGGTTTCTGACACCGGACGAGCGTTCGCCACTCGTTGGAAGCTTCGGCCATCTTTTGGACCGTTTTGGGTCGCACCACAGTTCTCCCTCCAACGAGCTCGCTTCCCGACCTATACCTCCGGAAAACGTGTCAGGGAGCATGCCAGGAGTGTGGGTTGAAGTCCTCGGAGCACGAGACCCGAAGATCGAAAGACTTATGACCAATACGGAGCAAAGGGAAGAAACCGTCGGGGGACCGCTTTTTACCCCAGGACGAGAAAACTGAGTCCGGGGCATTCCCGCTCGCGTTTTCTTGGGACGAGCACCGGAAGTCCTCGAGCTCAGCCCGTTTTCTTTGCTGCAAATGCATTTCCAGTGGTTTCTGACACAGGACGAGCGTTCGCCACTCGTTGGAAGCTTCGGCCATCTTTTGGACCGTTTTGGGTCGCACCACAGTTCTCCCTCCAACGAGCTCGCTTCCCGACCTATACCTCCGGAAAACGTGTCAGGGAGCATGCCAGGAGTGTGGGTTGAAGTCCTCGGAGCACGAGATCCGAAGATCGAAAGACTTATGACCAATACGGAGCAAAGGGAAGAAACCGTCGGGGGACAGCTTTTTACCCCAGGACGAGAAAACTGTGTTCGGGGCATTCCCGCTCGCGTTTTCTTGGGACGAGCACAAGAAGTCCTCGAGCTCAGCCCGTTTCCTTCGCTGCAAGTGCATTTCCAGTGGTTTCTGACACCGGACGAGCGTTCGCCACTCGTTGGAAGCTTCGGCCATCTTTTGGACCGTTTTGGGTCGCACCACAGTTCTCCCTCCAACGAGCTCGCTTCCCGACCTATACCTCCGGAAAACGTGTCAGGGAGCATGCCAGGAGTGTGGGTTGAAGTCCTCGGAGCACGAGACCCGAAGACCGAAAGACTTATGACCAATACGGAGCAAAGGGAAGAAACCGTCGGGGGACCGCTTTTTACCCCAGGACGAGAAAACTGAGTCCGGGGCATTCCCGCTCGCGTTTTCTTGGGACGAGCACCGGAAGTCCTCGAGCTCAGCCCGTTTCCTTCGCCGCAAGTGCATTTCCAGTGGTTTCTGACACCGGACGAGCGTTCGCCACTCGTTGGAAGCTTCGGCCATCTTTTGGACCGTTTTGGGTCGCACCACAGTTCTCCCTCCAACGAGCTCGCTTCCCGACCTATACCTCTGGAAAACGTGTCAGGGAGCATGCCAGGAGTGTGGGTTGAAGTCCTTGGAGCACGAGATCCAAAGATCGAAAGACTTATGACCAATACGGAGCAAAGGGAAGAAACCGTCGGGGGACCGCGTTTTACCCCAGGACGAGAAAACTGAGGCCGGGGCATTCCCGCTCGCGTTTTCTTGGGACGAGCACCGGAAGTCCTCGAGCTCAGCCCGTTTCCTTCGCTGCAAGTGCATTTCCAGTGGTTTCTGACACCGGACGAGCGTTCGCCACTCGTTGGAAGCTTCGGCCATCTTTTGGACCGTTTTGGGTCGCACCACAGTTCTCCCTCCAACGAGCTCGCTTCCCGACCTATACCTCCGGAAAACGTGTCAGGGAGCATGCCAGGAGTGTGGGTTGAAGGCCTCGGAGCACGAGACCCGAAGATCGAAAGACTTATGACCAATACGGAGCAAAGGGAAGAAACCGTCGGGGGACCGCTTTTTACCCCAGGACGAGAAAACTGAGTCCGGGGCATTCCCGCTCGCGTTTTCTTGGGACGAGCACCGGAAGTCCTCGAGCTCAGCCCGTTTCCTTCGCTGCAAGTGCATTTCCAGTGGTTTCTGACACCGGACGAGCGTTCGCCACTCGTTGGAAGCTTCGGCCATCTTTTGGACCGTTTTGGGTCGCACCACAGTTCTCCCTCCAACGAGCTCGCTTCCCGACCTATACCTCTGGAAAACGTGTCAGGGAGCATGCCAGGAGTGTGGGTTGAAGTCCTCGGAGCACGAGACCCGAAGATCGAAAGACTTATGACCAATACGGAGCAAAGGGAAGAAACCGTCGGGGGACCGCTTTTTACCCCAGGACGAGAAAACTGAGTCCGGGGCATTCCCGCTCGCGTTTTCTTGGGACGAGCACCGGAAGTCCTCGAGCTCAGCCCGTTTCCTTCGCTGCAAGTGCATTTCCAGTGGTTTCTGACACCGGACGAGCGTTCGCCACTCGTTGGAAGCTTCGGCCATCTTTTGGACCGTTTTGGGTCGCACCACAGTTCTCCCTCCAACGAGCTCGCTTCCCGACCTATACCTCCGGAAAACGTGTCAGGGAGCATGCCAGGAGTGTGGGTTGAAGTCCTCGGAGCACGAGACCCGAAGATCGAAAGACTTATGACCAATAAGGAGCAAAGGGAAGAAACCATCGGGGGACCGCTTTTTACCCCAGGACGAGAAAACTGAGTCCGGGGCATTCCCGCTCGCGTTTTCTTGGGACGAGCACCGGAAGTCCTCGAGCTCAGCCCGTTTCCTTCGCTGCAAGTGCATTTCCAGTGGTTTCTGACACCGGACGAGCGTTCGCCACTCGTTGGAAGCTTCGGCCATCTTTTGGACCGTTTTGGGTCGCACCACAGTTCTCCCTCCAACGAGCTCGCTTCCCGACCTATACCTCCGGAAAACGTGTCAGGGAGCATGCCAGGAGTGTGGGTTGAAGTCCTCGGAGCACGAGACCCGAAGATCGAAAGACTTATGACCAATACGGAGCAAAGGGAAGAAACCGTCGGGGGACCGCTTTTTACCCCAGGACGAGAAAACTGAGTCCGGGGCAATCCCGCTCGCGTTTTCTTGGGACGAGCACCGGAAGTCCTCGAGCTCAGCCCGTTTCCTTCGCTGCAAGTGCATTTCCAGTGGTTTCTGACACCGGACGAGCGTTCGCCACTCGTTGGAAGCTTCGGCCATCTTTTGGACCGTTTTGGGTCGCACCAAAGTTCTCCCTCCAACGAGCTCGCTTCCCGACCTATACCTCCGGAAAACGTGTCAGGGAGCATGCCAGGAGTGTGGGTTGAAGTCCTCGGAGCACGAGACCCGAAGATCGAAAGACTTATGACCAATACGGAGCAAAGGGAAGAAACCGTCGGGGGACCGCTTTTTACCCCAGGACGAGAAAACTGAGTCCGGGGCATTCCCGCTCGCGTTTTCTTGGGACGAGCACCGGAAGTCCTCGAGCTCAGCCCATTTCCTTCGCTGCAAGTGCATTTCCAGTGGTTTCTGACACCGGACGAGCGTTCGGCACTCGTTGGAAGCTTCGGCCATCTTTTGGACCGTTTTGGGTCGCACCACAGTTCTCCCTCCAACGAGCTCGCTTCCCGACCTATACCTCCGGAAAACGTGTCAGGGAGCATGCCAGGAGTGTGGGTTGAAGTCCTCGGAGCACGAGACCCGAAGATCGAAAGACTTATGACCAATACGGAGCAAAGGGAAGAAACCGTATTTGGACCGCTTTTTACCCCAGGACGAGAAAACTGAGTCCGGGGCATTCCCGCTCGCGTTTTCTTGGGACGAGCACCGGAAGTCCTCGAGCTCAGCCCGTGTCCTTCGCTGCAAGTGCATTTCCAGTGGTTTCTGACACGGGACGAGCGTTCGCCACTCGTTGGAAGCTTCGGCCATCTTTTGGACCGTTTTGGGTCGCACCAAAGTTCTCCCTCCAACGAGCTCGCTTCCCGACCTATACCTCCGGAAAACGTGTCAGGGAGCATGCCAGGAGTGTGGGTTGAAGTCCTCGGAGCACGAGACCCGAAGATCGAAAGACTTATGACCAATACGGAGCAAAGGGAAGAAACCGTCGGGGGACCGCTTTTTACCCCAGGATGAGAAAACTGAGTCCGGGGCATTCCCGCTCGCGTTTTCTTGGGACGAGCACCGGAAGTCCTCGAGCTCAGCCCGTTTCCTTCGCTGCAAGTGCATTTCCAGTGTTTCTGACACCGGACGAGCGTTCGCCACTCGTTGGAAGCTTCGGCCATCTTTTGGACCGTTTTGGGTCGCACCACAGTTCTCCCTCCAACGAGCTCGCTTCCCGACCTATACCTCCGGAAAACGTGTCAGGGAGCATGCCAGGAGTGTGGGTTGAAGTCCTCGGAGCACGAGACCCGAAGATCGAAAGACTTATGACCAATACGGAGCAAAGAGAAGAAACCGTCGGGGGACCGCTTTTTACCCCAGGACGAGAAAACTGAGTCCGGGGCATTCCCGCTCGCGTTTTCTTGGGACGAGCACCGGAAGTCCTCGAGCTCAGCCCGTTTCCTTCGCTGCAAGTGCATTTCCAGTGGTTTCTGACACCGGACGAGCGTTCGCCACTCTTTGGAAGCTTCGGCCATCTTTTGGACCGTTTTGGGTCGCACCACAGTTTACCCTCCAACGAGCTCGCTTCCCGACCTATACCTCCGGAAAACGTGTCAGGGAGCATGCCAGGAGTGTGGGTTGAAGTCCTCGGAGCACGAGACCCGAAGATCGAAAGACTTATGACCAATACGGAGCAAAGGGAAGAAACCGTCGGGGGACCGCTTTTTACCCCAGCACGAGAAAACTGAGTCCGGGGCATTCCCGCTCGCGTTTTCTTGGGACGAGCACCGGAAGTCCTCGAGCTCAGCCCGTTTCCTTCGCTGCAAGTGCGTTTCCAGTGGTTTCTGACACCGGACGAGCGTTCGCCACTCGTTGGAAGCTTCGGCCATCTTTTGGACCGTTTTGGGTCGCACCACAGTTCTCCCTCCAACGAGCTCGCTTCCCGACCTATACCTCCGGAAAACGTGTCAGGGAGAATGCCAGGAGTGTGGGTTGAAGTCCTCAGAGCACGAGACCCGAAGATCGAAAGACTTATGACCAATACGGAGCAAAGGGAAGAAACCGTCGGGGGACCGCTTTTTACCACAGGACGAGAAAACTGAGTCCGGGGCATTCCCGCTCGCGTTTTCTTGGGACGAGCACCGGAAGTCCTCGAGCTCAGCCCGTTTCTTTCGCTGCAAGTGCATTTCCAGTGGTTTCTGACACCGGACGAGCGTTCGCCACTCGTTGGAAGCTTCGGCCATCTTTTGGACCGTTTTGGGTCGCACCACAGTTCTCCCTCCAACGAGCTCGCTTCCCGACCTATACCTCCGGAAAACGTGTCAGGGAGCATGCCAGGAGTGTGGGTTGAAGTCCTCGGAGCACGAGACCCGAAGATCGAAAGACTTATGACCAATACGGAGCAAAGGGAAGAAACCGTCGGGGGACCGCTTTTTACCCCAGGACGAGAAAACTGAGTCCGGGGCATTCCCGCTCGCGGTTTCTTGGGACGAGCACCGGAAGTCCTCGAGCTCAGCCCGTTTCCTTCGCTGCAAGTGCATTTCCAGTGGTTTCTGACACCGGACGAGCGTTCGCCGCTCGTTGGAAGCTTCGGCCATCTTTTGGACCGTTTTGGGTCGCACCAAAGTTCTCCCTCCAACGAGCTCGCTTCCCGACCTATACCTCCGGAAAACGTGTCAGGGAGCATGCCAGGAGTGTGGGTTGAAGTCCTCGGAGCACGAGACCCGAAGATCGAAAGACTTATGACCAATACGGAGCAAAGGGAAGAAACCGTCGGGGGTCCGCTTTTTACCCCAGGACGAGAAAACTGAGTCCGGGGCATTCCCGCTCGCGTTTTCTTGGGACGATCACCGGAAGTCCTCGAGCTCAGCCCGTTTCCTTCGCTGCAAGTGCATTTCCAGTGGTTTCTGACACCGGACGAGCGTTCGCCACTCGTTGGAAGCTTCGGCCATCTTTTGGACCGTTTTGGGTCGCACCACAGTTCTCCCTCCAACGAGCTCGCTTCCCGACCTATACCTCCGGAAAACGTGTCAGGGAGAATGCCAGGAGTGTGGGTTGAAGTCCTCGGAGCACGAGACCCGAAGATCGAAAGACTTATGACCAATACGGAGCAAAGGGAAGAAACCGTCGGGGGACCGCTTTTTACCCCAGGACGAGAAAACTGAGTCCGGGGCATTCCCGCTCGCGTTTTCTTGGGACGAGCACCGGAAGTCCTCGAGCTCAGCCCGTTTCCTTCGCTGCAAGTGCATTTCCAGTGGTTTCTGACACCGGACGAGCGTTCGCCACTCGTTGGAAGCTTCGGCCATCTTTTGGACCGTTTTGGGTCGCACCACAGTTCTCCCTCCAACGAGCTCGCTTCCCGACCTATACCTCCGGAAAACGTGTCAGGGAGCATGCCAGGAGTGTGGGTTGAAGTCCTCGGAGCACGAGACCCGAAGATCGAAAGACTTATGACCAATACGGAGCAAAGGGAAGAAACCGTCGGGGCACCGCTTTTTACCCCAGGACGAGAAAACTGAGTCCGGGGCATTCCCGCTCGCGTTTTCTTGGGACGAGCACCGGAAGTCCTCGAGCTCAGCCCGTTTCCTTCGCTGCAAGTGCATTTCCAGTGGTTTCTGACACCGGACGAGCGTTCGCCACTCGTTGGAAGCTTTGGCCATCTTTTGGACCGTTTTGGGTCGCACCACAGTTCTCCCTCCAACGAGCTCGCTTCCCGACCTATACCTCCGGAAAACGTGTCAGGGAGCATGCCAGGAGTGTGGGTTGAAGTCCTCGGAGCACGAGACCCGAAGATCGAAAGACTTATGACCAATACGGAGCAAAGGGAAGAAACCGTCGGGGGACCGCTTTTTACCCCAGGACAAGAAAACTGAGTCCGGGGCATTCCTGCTCGCGTTTTCTTGGGACGAGCACCGGAAGTCCTCGAGCTCAGCCCGTTTCCTTCGCTGCAAGTGCATTTCCAGTGGTTTCTGACACCGGACGAGCGTTCGCCACTCGTTGGAAGCTTCGGCCATCTTTTGGACCGTTTTGGGTCGCACCACAGTTCTCCCTCCAACGACCTCGCTTCCCGACCTATACCTCCGGAAAACGTGTCACCGAGCATGCCAGGAGTGTGGGTTGAAGTCCTCGGAGCACGAGACCCGAAGATCGAAAGACTTATGACCAATACGGAGCAAAGGGAAGAAACCGTCGGGGGACCGCTTTTTACCCCAGGACGAGAAAACTGAGTCCGGGGCATTCCCGCTCGCGTTTTCTTGGGACGAGCACCGGAAGTCCTCGAGCTCAGCCCGTTTCCTTCGCTGCAAGTGCATTTCCCTTGGTTTCTGACACCGGACGAGCGTTCGCCACTCGTTGGAAGCTTCGGCCATCTTTTGGACCGTTTTGGGTCGCACCACAGTTCTCCCTCCAACGAGCTCGCTTCCCGACCTATACCTCCGGAAAACGTGTCAGGGAGCATGCCAGGACTGTGGGTTGAAGTCCTCGGAGCACGAGACCCGAAGATCGAAAGACTTATCACCAATACGGAGCAAAGGGAAGAAACCGTCGGGGGACCGCTTTTTACCCCAGGACGAGAAAACTGAGTCCGGGGCATTCCCGCTCGCGTTTTCTTGGGACGAGCACCGGAAGTCCTCGAGCTCAGCCCGTTTCCTTCGCTGCAAGTGCATTTCCAGTGGTTTCTGACACCGGACGAGCGTTCGCCACTCGTTGGAAGCTTCGGCCATCTTTTGGACCGTTTTGGGTCGCACCAAAGTTCTCCCTCCAACGAGCTCGCTTCCCGACCTATACCTCCGGAAAACGTGTCAGGGAGCATGCCAGGAGTGTGGGTTGAAGTCCTCGGAGCACGAGACCCGAAGATCGAAAGACTTATGACCAATACGGAGCAAAGGGAAGAAACCGTCGGGGGACCGCTTTTTACCCCAGGACGAGAAAACTGAGTCCGGGGCATTCCCGCTCGCGTTTTCTTGGGACGAGCACCGGAAGTCCTCGAGCTCAGCCCGTTTCCTTCGCTGCAAGTGCATTTCCAGTGGTTTCTGACACCGGACGAGCGTTCGCCACTCGTTGGAAGCTTCGGCCATCTTTTGGACCGTTTTGGGTCGCACCACAGTTCTCCCTCCAACGAGCTCGCTTCCCGACCTATACCTCCGGAAAACGTGTCAGGGAGCATGCCAGGAGTGTGGGTTGAAGTCCTCGGAGCACGAGACCTGAAGATCGAAAGACTTATGACCAATACGGAGCAAAGGGAAGAAACCGTCGGGGGACCGCTTTTTACCCCAGGACGAGAAAACTGAGTCCGGGGCATTCCCGCTCGCGTTTTCTTGGGACGAGCACCGGAAGTCCTCGAGCTCAGCCCGTGTCCTTTGCTGCAAGTGCATTTCTAGTGGTTTCTGACACCGGACGAGCGTTCGCCACTCGTTGGAGGCTTCGGCCATCTTTTGGACCGTTTTGGGTCGCACCACAGTTCTCCCTCCAACGAGCTCGCTTCCCGACCTATACCTCCGGAAAACGTGTCAGGGAGCATGCCAGGAGTGTGGGTTGAAGTCCTCGGAGCACGAGACCCGAAGATCGAAAGACTTATGAGCAATACGGAGCAAAGGGAAGAAACCGTCGGGGGACCGCTTTTTACCCCAGGACGAGAAAACTGAGTCCGGGGCATTCCTGCTCGCGTTTTCTTGGGACGAGCACCGGAAGTCCTCGAGCTCAGCCCGTTTCCTTCGCTGCAAGTGCATTTCCAGTGGTTTCTGACACCGGACGAGCGTTCGCCACTCGTTGGAAGCTTCGGCCATCTTTTGGACCGTTTTGGGTCGCACCACAGTTCTCCCTCCAACGAGCTCGCTTCCCGACCTATACCTCCGGAAAACGTGTCAGGGAGAATGCCAGGAGTGTGGGTTGAAGTCCTCGGAGCACGAGACCCGAAGATCGAAAGACTTATGACCAATACGGAGCAAAGGGAAGAAACCGTCGGGGGACCGCTTTTTACCCCAGGACGAGAAAACTGAGTCCGGGGCATTCCCGCTCGCGTTTTCTTGGGACGAGCACCGGAAGTCCTCGAGCTCAGCCCGTTTCCTTCGCTGCAAGTGCATTTCCAGTGGTTTCTGACACCGGACGAGCGTTCGCCACTCGTTGGAAGCTTCGGCCATCTTTTGGACCGTTTTGGGTCGCACCACAGTTCTCCCTCCAACGAGCTCGCTTCCCGACCTATACCTCCGGAAAACGTGTCAGGGAGCATGCCAGGAGTGTGGGTTGAAGTCCTCGGAGCACGAGACCCGAAGATCGAAAGACTTATGACCAATACGGAGCAAAGGGAAGAATCCGTCGGGGGACCGCTTTTTACCCCAGGACGAGAAAACTGAGTCCGGGGCATTCCCGCTCGCGTTTTCTTGGGACGAGCACCGGAAGTCCTCGAGCTCAGCCCGTTTCCTTCGCCCCAAGTGCATTTCCAGTGGTTTCTGACACCGGACGAGCGTTCGCCACTCGTTGGAAGCTTCGGCCATCTTTTGGACCGTTTTGGGTCGCACCACAGTTCTCCCTCAAACGAGCTCGCTTCCCGACCTATACCTCCGGAAAACGTGTCAGGGAGCATGCCAGGAGTGTGGGTTGAAGTCCTCGGAGCACGAGACCCGAAGATCGAAAGACTTATGACCAATACGGAGCAAAGGGAAGAAACCGTCGGGGGACCGCTTTTTACCCCAGGACGAGAAAACTGAGTCCGGGGCATTCCCGCTCGCGTTTTCTTGGGACGAGCACCGGAAGTCCTCGAGCTCAGCCCGTTTCCTTCGCTGCAAGTGCATTTCCCTTGGTTTCTGACACCGGACGAGCGTTCGCCACTCGTTGGAAGCTTCGGCCATCTTTTGGACCGTTTTGGGTCGCACCACAGTTCTCCCTCCAACGAGCTCGCTTCCCGACCTATACCTCCGGAAAACGTGTCAGGGAGCATGCCAGGAGTGTGGGTTGAAGTCCTCGGAGCACGAGACCCGAAGATCAAAAGACTTATGACCAATACGGAGCAAAGGGAAGAAACCGTCGGGGGACCGCTTTTTACCCCAGGACGAGAAAACTGAGTCCGGGGCATTCCCGCTCGCATTATCTTGGGACGAGCATCGGAAGTCCTCGAGCTCAGCCCGTTTCCTTCCCTGCAAGTGCATTTCCAGTGGTTTCTGACACCGAACGAGCGTTCGCCACTCGTTGGAAGCTTCGGCCATCTTTTGGACCGTTTTGGGTCGCACCACAGTTCTCCCTCCAACGAGCTCGCTTCCCGACCTATACCTCCGGAAAACGTGTCAGGGAGCATGCCAGGAGTGTGGGTTGAAGTCCTCGGAGCACGAGACCCGAAGATCGAAAGACTTATGACCAATACGGAGCAAAGGGAAGAAACCGTCGGGGGACAGCTTTTTACCCCAGGACGAGAAAACTGAGTCCGGGGCATTCCCGCTCGCGTTTTCTTGGGACGAGCACCGGAAGTCCTCGAGCTCAGCCCGTTTCCTTCGCTGCAAGTGCATTTCCAGTGGTTTCTGACACCGGACGAGCGTTCGCCACTCGTTGGAAGCTTCGGCCATCTTTTGGACCGTTTTGGGTCGCACCACAGTTCTCCCTCCAACGAGCTCGCTTCCCGACCTATACCTCCGGAAAACGTGTCAGGGAGCATGCCAGGAGTGTGGGTTGAAGTCCTCGGAGCACGAGACCCGAAGATCGAAAGACTTATGACCAATACGGAGCAAAGGGAAGAAACCGTAAGGGGACCGCTTTTTACCCCAGGACGAGAAAACTGAGTCCGGGGCATTCCCGCTCGCGTTTTCTTGGGACGAGCACCGGAAGTCCTCGAGCTCAGCCCGTTTCCTTCGCCCCAAGTGCATTTCCAGTGGTTTCTGACACCGGACGAGCGTTCGCCACTCGTTGGAAGCTTCGGCCATCTTTTGGACCGTTTTGGGTCGCACCACAGTTCTCCCTCAAACGAGCTCGCTTCCCGACCTATACCTCCGGAAAACGTGTCAGGGAGCATGCCAGGAGTGTGGGTTGAAGTCCTCGGAGCACGAGACCCGAAGATCGAAAGACTTATGACCAATACGGAGCAAAGGGAAGAAACCGTCGGGGGACCGCTTTTTACCCCAGGACGAGAAAACTGAGTCCGGGGCATTCCCGCTCGCGTTTTCTTGGGACGAGCACCGGAAGTCCTCGAGCTCAGCCCGTTTCCTTCGCTGCAAGTGCATTTCCAGTGGTTTTTGACACCGGACGAGCGTTCGCCACTCGTTGGAAGCTTCGGCCATCTTTTGGACCGTTTTGGGTCGCACCAAAGTTCTCCCTCCAACGAGCTCGCTTCCCGACCTATACCTCCGGAAAACGTGTCAGGGAGCATGCCAGGAGTGTGGGTTGAAGTCCTCGGAGCACGAGACCCGAAGATCGAAAGACTTATGACCAATACGGAGCAAAGGGAAGAAACCGTCGGGGGACCGCTTTTTACCCCAGGACGAGAAAACTGAGTCCGGGGCATTCCCGCTCGCGTTTTCTTGGGACGAGCACCGGAAGTCCTCGAGCTCAGCCCGTTTCCTTCGCTGCAAGTGAATTTCCAGTGGTTTCTGACACCGGACGAGCGTTCGCCACTCGTTGGAAGCTTCGGCCATCTTTTGGACCGTTTTGGGTCGCACCACAGTTCTCCCTCCAACGAGCTCGCTTCCCGACCTATACCTCCGGAAAACGTGTCAGGGAGCATGCCAGGAGTGTGGGTTGAAGTCCTCGGAGCACGAGACCCGAAGATCGAAAGACTTATGACCAATACGGAGCAAAGGGAAGAAACCGTCGGGGCACCGCTTTTTACCCCAGGACGAGAAAACTGAGTCCGGGGCATTCCCGCTCGCGTTTTCTTGGGACGAGCACCGGAAGTCCTCGAGCTCAGCCCGTTTCCTTCGCTGCAAGTGCATTTCCAGTGGTTTCTGACACCGGACGAGCGTTCGCCACTCGTTGGAAGCTTCGGCCATCTTTTGGACCGTTTTGGGTCGCACCAAAGTTCTCCCTCCAACGAGCTCGCTTCCCGACCTATACCTCCGGAAAACGTGTCAGGGAGCATGCCAGGAGTGTGGGTTGAAGTCCTCGGAGCACGAGACCCGAAGATCGAAAGACTTATGACCAATACGGAGCAAAGGGAAGAAACCGTAAGGGGACCGCTTTTTACCCCAGGACGAGAAAACTGAGTCCGGGGCATTCCCGCTCGCGTTTTCATGGGACGAGCACCGGAAGTCCTCGAGCTCAGCCCGTTTCCTTCGCTGCAAGTGAATTTCCAGTGGTTTCTGACACCGGACGAGCGTTCGTTACTCGTTGGAAGCTTCGGCCATCTTTTGGAACGTTTTGGGTCGCACCATAGTTCTCCCTCCAACGAGCTCGCTTCCCGACCTATACCTCCGGAAAACGTGTCAGGGAGCATGCTAGGAGTGTGGGTTGAAGTCCTCGGAGCACGAGACCCGAAGATCGAAAGACTTATGACCAATACGGAGCAAAGGGAAGAAACCGTCGGGGGACCGCTTTTTACCCCAGGACGAGAAAACTGAGTCCGGGGCATTCCCGCTCGCGTTTTCTTGGGACGAGCACCGGAAGTCCTCGAGCTCAGCCCGTTTCCTTCGCTGCAAGTGCATTTCCAGTGGTTTTTGACACCGGACGAGCGTTCGCCACTCGTTGGAAGCTTCGGCCATCTTTTGGACCGTTTTGGGTCGCACCAAAGTTCTCCCTCCAACGAGCTCGCTTCCCGACCTATACCTCCGGAAAACGTGTCAGGGAGCATGCAAGGAGTGTGGGTTGAAGTCCTCGGAGCACGAGACCCGAAGATCGAAAGACTTATGACCAATACGGAGCAAAGGGTAGAAACCGTCGGGGGACCGCTTTTTACCCCAGGACGAGAAAACTGAGTCCGGGGCATTCCCGCTCGCGTTTTCTTGGGACGAGCACCGGAAGTCCTCGAGCTCAGCCCGTTTCCTTCGCTGCAAGTGCATTTCCAGTGGTTTCTGACACCGGACGAGCGTTCGCCACTCGTTGGAAGCTTCGGCCATCTTTTGGACCGTTTTGGGTCGCACCACACTTCTCCCTCCAACGAGCTCGCTTCCCGACCTATACCTCCGGAAAACGTGTCAGGGAGCATGCCAGGAGTGTGGGTTGAAGTCCTCGGAGCACGAGACCCGAAGATCGAAAGACTTATGACCAATACGGAGCAAAGGGAAGAAACCGTCGGGGGACCGCTTTTTACCCCAGGACGAGAAAACTGAGTCCGGGGCATTCCCGCTCGCGTTTTCTTGGGACGAGCACCGGAAGTCCTCGAGCTCAGCCCGTTTCCTTCGCTGCAAGTGAATTTCCAGTGGTTTCTGACACCGGACGAGCGTTCGCCACTCGTTGGAAGCTTCGGCCATCTTTTGGACCGTTTTGGGTCGCACCACAGTTCTCCCTCCAACGAGCTCGCTTCCCGACCTATACCTCCGGAAAACGTGTCAGGGAGCATGCCAGGAGTGTGGGTTGAAGTCCTCGGAGCACGAGACCCGAAGATCGAAAGACTTATGACCAATACGGAGCAAAGGGAAGAAACCGTCGGGGCACCGCTTTTTACCCCAGGACGAGAAAACTGAGTCCGGGGCATTCCCGCTCGCGTTTTCTTGGGACGAGCACCGGAAGTCCTCGAGCTCAGCCCGTTTCCTTCGCTGCAAGTGCATTTCCAGTTGTTTCTGACACCGGACGAGCGTTCGCCACTCGTTGGAAGCTTCGGCCATCTTTTGGACCGTTTTGGGTCGCACCAAAGTTCTCCCTCCAACGAGCTCGCTTCCCGACCTATACCTCCGGAAAACGTGTCAGGGAGCATGCCAGGAGTGTGGGTTGAAGTCCTCGGAGCACGAGACCCGAAGATCGAAAGACTTATGACCAATACGGAGCAAAGGGAAGAAACCGTAAGGGGACCGCTTTTTACCCCAGGACGAGAAAACTGAGTCCGGGGCATTCCCGCTCGCGTTTTCATGGGACGAGCACCGGAAGTCCTCGAGCTCAGCCCGTTTCCTTCGCTGCAAGTGAATTTCCAGTGGTTTCTGACACCGGACGAGCGTTCGTTACTCGTTGGAAGCTTCGGCCATCTTTTGGAACGTTTTGGGTCGCACCATAGTTCTCCCTCCAACGAGCTCGCTTCCCGACCTATACCTCCGGAAAACGTGTCAGGGAGCATGCTAGGAGTGTGGGTTGAAGTCCTCGGAGCACGAGACCCGAAGATCGAAAGACTTATGACCAATACGGAGCAAAGGGAAGAAACCGTCGGGGGACCGCTTTTTACCCCAGGACGAGAAAACTGAGTCCGGGGCATGCCCGCTCGCGTTTTCTTGGGACGAGCACCGGAAGTCCTCGAGCTCAGCCCGTTTCCTTCGCTGCAAGTGCATTTCCAGTGGTTTTTGACACCGGACGAGCGTTCGCCACTCGTTGGAAGCTTCGGCCATCTTTTGGACCGTTTTGGGTCGCACCAAAGTTCTCCCTCCAACGAGCTCGCTTCCCGACCTATACCTCCGGAAAACGTGTCAGGGAGCATGCAAGGAGTGTGGGTTGAAGTCCTCGGAGCACGAGACCCGAAGATCGAAAGACTTATGACCAATACGGAGCAAAGGGTAGAAACCGTCGGGGGACCGCTTTTTACCCCAGGACGAGAAAACTGAGTCCGGGGCATTCCCGCTCGCGTTTTCTTGGGACGAGCACCGGAAGTCCTCGAGCTCAGCCCGTTTCCTTCGCTGCAAGTGCATTTCCAGTGGTTTCTGACACCGGACGAGCGTTCGCCACTCGTTGGAAGCTTCGGCCATCTTTTGGACCGTTTTGGGTCGCACCACACTTCTCCCTCCAACGAGCTCGCTTCCCGACCTATACCTCCGGAAAACGTGTCAGGGAGCATGCCAGGAGTGTGGGTTGAAGTCCTCGGAGCACGAGACCCGAAGATCGAAAGACTTATGACCAATACGGAGCAAAGGGAAGAAACCGTCGGGGGACCGCTTTTTACCCCAGGACGAGAAAACTGAGTCCGGGGCATTCCCGCTCGCGTTTTCTTGGGACGAGCACCGGAAGTCCTCGAGCTCAGCCCGTTTCCTTCGCTGCAAGTGCATTTCCAGTGGTTTCTGACACCGGACGAGCGTTCGCCACTCGTTGGAAGCTTCGGCCATCTTTTGGACCGTTTTGAGTCGCACCACAGTTCTCCCTCCAACGAGCTCGCTTCCCGACCTATACCTCCGGAAAACGTGTCAGGGAGCATGCCAGGAGTTTGGGTTGAAGTCCTCGGAGCACGAGACCCGAAGATCGAAAGACTTATGACCAATACGGAGCAAAGGGAAGAAACCGTCGGGGGACTGCTTCTTACCCCAGGACGAGAAAACTGAGTCCGGGGCATTCCCGCTCGCGTTTTCTTGGGACGAGCACCGGAAGTCCTCGAGCTCAGCCCGTTTCCTTCGCTGCAAGTGCATTTCCAGTGGTTTCTGACACCGGACGAGCGTTCGCCACTCGTTGGAAGCTTCGGCCATCTTTTGGACCGTTTTGGGTCGCACCACAGTTCTCCCTCCAACGAGCTCGCTTCCCGACCTATACCTCCGGAAAACGTGTCAGGGAGCATGCCAGGAGTTTGGGTTGAAGTCCTCGGAGCACGAGACCCGAAGATCGAAAGACTTATGACCAATACGGAGCAAAGGGAAGAAACCGTCGGGGGACCGCTTCTTACCCCAGGACGAGAAAACTGAGTCCGGGGCATTCCCGCTCGCGTTTTCTTGGGACGAGCACCGGAAGTCCTCGAGCTCAGCCCGTTTCCTTCGCTGCAAGTGCATTTCCATTGGTTTCTGACACCGGACGAGCGTTCGCCACTCGTTGGAAGCTTCGGCCATCTTTTGGACCGTTTTGGGTCGCACCACAGTTCTCCCTCCAACGAGCTCGCTTCCCGACCTATACCTCCGGAAAACGTGTGAGGGAGCATGCCAGGAGTGTGGGTTGAAGTCCTCGGAGCACGAGACCCGAAGATCGAAAGACTTATGACCAATACGGAGCAAAGGGAAGAAACCGTCGGGGGACCCGCTTTTTACCCCGGGACGAGAAAACTGAGTCCGGGGCATTCCCGCTCGCGTTTTCTTGGGACGAGCACCGGAAGTCCTCGAGCTCAGCCCGTTTCCTTCGCTGCAAGTGCATTTCCAGTGGTTTCTGACACCGGACGAGCGTTCGCCATTCGTTGGAAGCTTCGGCCATCTTTTGGACCGTTTTGGGTCGCACCACAGTTCTTCCTCCAACGAGCTCGCTTCCCGACCTATACCTCCGGAAAACGTGTCAGGGAGCATGCCAGGAGTGTGGGTTGAAGTCCTCGGAGCACGAGACCCGAAGAACGAAAGACTTATGACCAATACGGAGCAAAGGGAAGAAACCGTCGGGGGACCGCTTTTTACCCCAGGACGAGAAAACTGAGTCCGGGGCATTCCCGCTCGCGTTTTCTTGGGACGAGCACTGGAAGTCCTCGAGCTCAGCCCGTTTCCTTCGCTGCAAGTGCATTTCCAGTGGTTTCTGACACCGGACGAGCGTTCGCCACTCGTTGGAAGCTTCGGCCATCTTTTGGACCGTTTTGGGTCGCACCACAGTTCTCCCTCCAACGAGCTCGCTTCCCGACCTATACCTCCGGAAAACGTGTCAGGGAGCATGCCAGGAGTGTGGGTTGAAGTCCTCGGAGCACGAGACCCGAAGATCGAAAGACTTATGACCAATACGGAGCAAAGGGAAGAAACCGTCGGGGGACCGCTTTTTACCCCAGGACGAGAAAACTGAGTCCGGGGCATTCCCGCTCGCGTTTTCTTGGGACGAGCACCGGAAGTCCTCGAGCTCAGCCCGTTTCCTTCGCTGCAAGTGCATTTCCAGTGGTTTCTGACACCGGACGAGCGTTCGCCACTCGTTGGAAGCTTCGGCCATCTTTTGGACCGTTTTGGGTCGCACCACAGTTCTCCCTCCAACGAGCTCGCTTCCCGACCTATACCTCCGGAAAACGTGTCAGGGAGCATGCCAGGAGTGTGGGTTGAAGTCCTCGGAGCACGAGACCCGAAGATCGAAAGACTTATGACCAATACGGAGCAAAGGGAAGAAACCGTCGGGGGACCGCTTTTTACCCCGGGACGAGAAAACTGAGTCCGGGGCATTCCCGCTCGCGTTTTCTTGGGACGAGCACCGGAAGTCCTCGAGCTCAGCCCGTTTCCATCGCTGCAAGTGCATTTCCAGTGGTTTCTGACACCGGACGAGCGTTCGCCACTCGTTGGAAGCTTCGGCCATCTTTTGGACCGTTTTGGGTCGCACCACAGTTCTCCCTCCAACGAGCTCGCTTCCCGACCTATACCTCTGGAAAACGTGTCAGGGAGCATGCCAGGAGTGTGGGTTGAAGTCCTCGGAGCACGAGACCCGAAGATCGAAAGACTTATGACCAATACGGAGCAAAGGGAAGAAACCGTCGGGGGACCGCTTCTTACCCCAGGACGAGAAAACTGAGTCCGGGGCATTCCCGCTCGCGTTTTCTTGGGACGAGCACCGGAAGTCCTCGAGCTCAGCCCGTTTCCTTCGCTGCAAGTGCATTTCTAGTGGTTTCTGACACCGGACGAGCGTTCGCCACTCGTTGGAAGCTTCGGCCATCTTTTGGACCGTTTTGGGTCGCACCACAGTTCTCCCTCCAACGAGCTCGCTTCCCGACCTATACCTCTGGAAAACGTGTCAGGGAGCATGCCAGGAGTGTGGGTTGAAGTCCTCGGAGCACGAGACCCGAAGATCGAAAGACTTATGACCAATACGGAGCAAAGGGAAGAAACCGTCGGGGGACCGCTTTTTACCCCAGGACGAGAAAACTGAGTCCGGGGCATTCCCGCTCGCGTTTTCTTGGGACGATCACCGGAAGTCCTCGAGCTCAGCCCGTTTCCTTCGCTGCAAGTGCACTTCCAGTGGTTTCTGACACCGGACGAGCGTTCGCCACTCGTTGGAAGCTTCGGCCATCTTTTGGACCGTTTTGGGTCGCACCACAGTTCTCCCTCCAACGAGCTCGCTTCCCGACCTATACCTCCGGAAAACGTGTCAGGGAGCATGCCAGGAGTTTGGGTTGAAGTCCTCGGAGCACGAGACCCGAAGATCGAAAGACTTATGACCAATACGGAGCAAAGGGAAGAAACCGTCGGGGGACCGCTTTTTACCCCAGGACGAGAAAACTGAGTCCGGGGCATTCCCGCTCGCGTTTTCTTGGGACGATCACCGGAAGTCCTCGAGCTCAGCCCGTTTCCTTCGCTGCAAGTGCATTTCCAGTGGTTTCTGACACCGGACGAGCGTTCGCCACTCGTTGGAAGCTTCGGCCATCTTTTGGACCGTTTTGGGTCGCACCACAGTTCTCCCTCCAACGAGCTCGCTTCCCGACCTATACCTCCGGAAAACGTGTCAGGGAGCATGCCAGGAGTTTGGGTTGAAGTCCTCGGAGCACGAGACCCGAAGATCGAAAGACTTATGACCAATACGGAGCAAAGGGAAGAAACCGTCGGGGGACCGCTTCTTACCCCAGGACGAGAAAACTGAGTCCGGGGCATTCCCGCTCGCGTTTTCTTGGGACGAGCACCGGAAGTCCTCGAGCTCAGCCCGTTTCCTTCGCTGCAAGTGCATTTCCAGTGGTTTCTGACACCGGACGAGCGTTCGCCACTCGTTGGAAGCTTCGGCCATCTTTTGGACCGTTTTGGGTCGCACCACAGTTCTCCCTCCAACGAGCTCGCTTCCCGACCTATACCTCCGGAAAACGTGTCAGGGAGCATGCCAGGAGTGTGGGTTGAAGTCCTCGGAGCACGAGACCCGAAGATCGAAAGACTTATGACCAATACGGAGCAAAGGGAAGAAACCGTCGGGGGACCGCTTTTTACCCCAGGACGAGAAAACTGAGTCCGGGGCATTCCCGCTCGCGTTTTCTTGGGACGAGCACCGGAAGTCCTCGAGCTCAGCCCGTTTCCTTCGCTGCAAGTGCATTTCCAGTGGTTTCTGACACCGGACGAGCGTTCGCCACTCGTTGGAAGCTTCGGCCATCTTTTGGACCGTTTTGGGTCGCACCACAGTTCTCCCTCCAACGAGCTCGCTTCCCGACCTATACCTCCGGAAAACGTGTGAGGGAGCATGCTAGGAGTGTGGGTTGAAGTCCTCGGAGCACGAGACCCGAAGATCGAAAGACTTATGACCAATACGGAGCAAAGGGAAGAAACCGTCGGGGGACCGCTTTTTACCCCAGGACGAGAAAACTGAGTCCGGGGCATTCCCGCTCGCGTTTTCTTGGGACGAGCACCGGAAGTCCTCGAGCTCAGCCCGTTTCCTTCGCTGCAAGTGCATTTCCAGTGGTTTCTGACACCGGACGAGCGTTCGCCACTCGTTGGAAGCTTCGGCCATCTTTTGGACCGTTTTGGGTCGCACCACAGTTCTCCCTCCAACGAGCTCGCTTCCCGACCTATACCTCCGGAAAACGTGTCAGGGAGCATGCCAGGAGTTTGGGTTGAAGTCCTCGGAGCACGAGACCCGAAGATCGAAAGACTTATGACCAATACGGAGCAAAGGGAAGAAACCGTCGGGGGACTGCTTCTTACCCCAGGACGAGAAAACTGAGTCCGGGGCATTCCCGCTCGCGTTTTCTTGGGACGAGCACCGGAAGTCCTCGAGCTCAGCCCGTTTCCTTCGCTGCAAGTGCATTTGCAGTGGTTTCTGACACCGGACGAGCGTTCGCCACTCGTTGGAAGCTTCGGCCATCTTTTGGACCGTTTTGGGTCGCACCACAGTTCTCCCTCCAACGAGCTCGCTTCCCGACCTATACCTTCGGAAAACGTGTCAGGGAGCATGCCAGGAGTGTGGGTTGAAGTCCTCGGAGCATGAGACCCGAAGATCGAAAGACTTATGACCAATACGGAGCAAAGGGAAGAAACCGTCGGGGGACCGCTTTTTACCCCAGGACGAGAAAACTGAGTCCGGGGCATTCCCGCTCGCGTTTTCTTGGGACGATCACCGGAAGTCCTCGAGCTCAGCCCGTTTCCTTCGCTGCAAGTGCATTTCCAGTGGTTTCTGACACCGGACGAGCGTTCGCCACTCGTTGGAAGCTTCGGCCATCTTTTGGACCGTTTTGGGTCGCACCACAGTTCTCCCTCCAACGAGCTCGCTTCCCGACCTATACCTCCGGAAAACGTGTCAGGGAGCATGCCAGGAGTTTGGGTTGAAGTCCTCGGAGCACGAGACCCGAAGATCGAAAGACTTATGACCAATACGGAGCAAAGGGAAGAAACCGTCGGGGGACCGCTTCTTACCCCAGGACGAGAAAACTGAGTCCGGGGCATTCCCGCTCGCGTTTTCTTGGGACGAGCACCGGAAGTCCTCGAGCTCAGCCCGTTTCCTTCGCTGCAAGTGCATTTCCATTGGTTTCTGACACCGGACGAGCGTTCGCCACTCGTTGGAAGCTTCGGCCATCTTTTGGACCGTTTTGGGTCGCACCACAGTTCTCCCTCCAACGAGCTCGCTTCCCGACCTATACCTCCGGAAAACGTGTCAGGGAGAAACCGTCGGGGGACCGCTTTTTACCCCAGGACGAGAAAACTGAGTCCGGGGCATTCCCGCTCGCGTTTTCTTGGGACGAGCCCCGGAAGTCCTCGAGCTCAGCCCGTTTCCTTCGCTGCAAGTGCATTTCCAGTGGTTTCTGACACCGGACGAGCGTTCGCCACTCGTTGGAAGCTTCGGCCATCTTTTGGACCGTTTTGGGTCGCGCCACAGTTCTCCCTCCAACGAGCTCGCTTCCCGACCTATACCTCCGGAAAACGTGTCAGGGAGCATGCCAGGAGTGTGGGTTGAAGTCCTCGGAGCACGAGACCCGAAGATCGAAAGACTTATGACCAATATGGAGCAAAGGGAAGAAACCGTCGGGGGACCGCTTTTTACCCCAGGACGAGAAAACTGAGTCCGGGGCATTCCCGCTCGCGTTTTCTCGAGACGAGCACCGGAAGTCCTCGAGCTCAGCCCGTTTCCTTCGCTGCAAGTGCATTTCCAGTGGTTTCTGACACCGGACGAGCGTTCGCCACTCGTTGGAAGCTTCGGCCATCTTTTGGACCGTTTTGGGTCGCGCCACAGTTCTCCCTCCAACGAGCTCGCTTCCCGACCTATACCTCCGGAAAACGTGTCAGGGAGCATGCCAGGAGTGTGGGTTGAAGTCCTCGGAGCACGAGACCCGAAGATCGAAAGACTTATGACCAATACGGAGCAAAGGGAAGAAACCGTCGGGGGACCGCTTTTTACCCCAGGACGAGAAAACTGAGTCCGGGGCATTCCCGCTCGCGTTTTCTTGGGACGAGCCCCGGAAGTCCTCGAGCTCAGCCCGTTTCCTTCGCTGCAAGTGCATTTC
This sequence comes from Cucumis melo, assembly GCF_025177605.1. NCBI lineage: Eukaryota > Viridiplantae > Streptophyta > Magnoliopsida > Cucurbitales > Cucurbitaceae > Cucumis > Cucumis melo. The sequence goes on along the minus strand of NC_066863.1, from coordinate 20,204,728 downwards.
CAGTGGTTTCTGACACCGGACGAGCGTTCGCCACTCGTTGGAAGCTTCGGCCATCTTTTGGACCGTTTTGGGTCGCACCACAGTTCTCCCTCCAACGAGCTCGCTTCCCGACCTATACCTTTGGAAAACGTGTCAGGGAGCATGCCAGGAGTGTGGGTTGATGTCCTCGGAGCACGAGACCCGAAGATCGAAAGACTTATGACCAATACGGAGCAAAGGGAAGAAACCGTCGGGGGACCGCTTTTTACCCCAGGACGAGAAAACTGAGTCCGGGGCATTCCCGCTCTCGTTTTCTCGGGACGAGCACCGGAAGTCCTCGAGCTCAGCCCGTTTCCTTCGCTGCAAGTGCATTTCCAGTGGTTTCTGACACCGGACGAGCGTTCCCCACTCGTTGGAAGCTTCGGCCATCTTTTGGACCGTTTTAGGTCGCGCCACAGTTCTCCCTCCAACGAGCTCGCTTCCCGACCTATACCTCCGGAAAACGTGTCAGGGAGCATGCCAGGAGTGTGGGTTGAAGTCCTCGGAGCACGAGACCCGAAGATCGAAAGACTTATGACCAATACGGAGCAAAGGGAAGAAACCGTCGGGGGACCGCTTTTTACCCCAGGACGAGAAAACTGAGTCCGGGGCATTCCCGCTCGCGTTTTCTTGGGACGAGCACCGGAAGTCCTCGAGCTCAGCCCGTTTCCTTCGCTGCAAGTGCATTTCCAGTTGTTTCTGACACCGGACGAGCGTTCGCCACTCGTTGGAAGCTTCGGCCATCTTTTGGACCGTTTTGGGTCGCACCACAGTTCTCCCTCCAACGAGCTCGCTTCCCGACCTATACCTCCGGAAAACGTGTCAGGGAGCATGCCAGGAGTGTGGGTTGAAGTCCTCGGAGCACGAGACCCGAAGATCGAAAGACTTATGACCAATACGGAGCAAAAGGAAGAAACCGTCGGGGGACCGCTTTTTACCCCAGGACGAGAAAACTGAGTCCGGGGCATTCCCGCTCGCGTTTTCTCGAGACGAGCACCGGAAGTCCTCGAGCTCAGCCCGTTTCCTTCGCTGCAAGTGCATTTCCAGTGGTTTCTGACACCGGACGAGCGTTCGCCACTCGTTGGAAGCTTCGGCCATCTTTTGGACCGTTTTGGGTCGCGCCACAGTTCTCCCTCCAACGAGCTCGCTTCCCGACCTATACCTCCGGAAAACGTGTCAGGGAGCATGCCAGGAGTGTGGGTTGAAGTCCTCGGAGCACGAGACCCGAAGATCGAAAGACTTATGACCAATACGGAGCAAAGGGAAGAAACCGTCGGGGGACCGCTTTTTACCCCAGGACGAGAAAACTGAGTCCGGGGCATTCCCGCTCGCGTTTTCTTGGGACGAGCCCCGGAAGTCCTCGAGCTCAGCCCGTTTCCTTCGCTGCAAGTGCATTTCCAGTGGTTTCTGACACCGGACGAGCGTTCGCCACTCGTTGGAAGCTTCGGCCATCTTTTGGACCGTTTTGGGTCGCGCCACAGTTCTCCCTCCAACGAGCTCGCTTCCCGACCTATACCTCCGGAAAACGTGTCAGGGAGCATGCCAGGAGTGTGGGTTGAAGTCCTCGGAGCACGAGACCCGAAGATCGAAAGACTTATGACCAATATGGAGCAAAGGGAAGAAACCGTCGGGGGACCGCTTTTTACCCCAGGACGAGAAAACTGAGTCCGGGGCATTCCCGCTCGCGTTTTCTCGAGACGAGCACCGGAAGTCCTCGAGCTCAGCCCGTTTCCTTCGCTGCAAGTGCATTTCCAGTGGTTTCTGACACCGGACGAGCGTTCGCCACTCGTTGGAAGCTTCGGCCATCTTTTGGACCGTTTTGGGTCGCGCCACAGTTCTCCCTCCAACGAGCTCGCTTCCCGACCTATACCTCCGGAAAACGTGTCAGGGAGCATGCCAGGAGTGTGGGTTGAAGTCCTCGGAGCACGAGACCCGAAGATCGAAAGACTTATGACCAATACGGAGCAAAGGGAAGAAACCGTCGGGGGACCGCTTTTTACCCCAGGACGAGAAAACTGAGTCCGGGGCATTCCCGCTCGCGTTTTCTTGGGACGAGCACCGGAAGTCCTCGAGCTCAGCCCGTTTCCTTCGCTGCAAGTGCATTTCCAGTTGTTTCTGACACCGGACGAGCGTTCGCCACTCGTTGGAAGCTTCGGCCATCTTTTGGACCGTTTTGGGTCGCACCACAGTTCTCCCTCCAACGAGCTCGCTTCCCGACCTATACCTCCGGAAAACGTGTCAGGGAGCATGCCAGGAGTGTGGGTTGAAGTCCTCGGAGCACGAGACCCGAAGATCGAAAGACTTATGACCAATACGGAGCAAAAGGAAGAAACCGTCGGGGGACCGCTTTTTACCCCAGGACGAGAAAACTGAGTCCGGGGCATTCCCGCTCGCGTTTTCTCGAGACGAGCACCGGAAGTCCTCGAGCTCAGCCCGTTTCCTTCGCTGCAAGTGCATTTCCAGTGGTTTCTGACACCGGACGAGCGTTCGCCACTCGTTGGAAGCTTCGGCCATCTTTTGGACCGTTTTGGGTCGCGCCACAGTTCTCCCTCCAACGAGCTCGCTTCCCGACCTATACCTCCGGAAAACGTGTCAGGGAGCATGCCAGGAGTGTGGGTTGAAGTCCTCGGAGCACGAGACCCGAAGATCGAAAGACTTATGACCAATACGGAGCAAAGGGAAGAAACCGTCGGGGGACCGCTTTTTACCCCAGGACGAGAAAACTGAGTCCGGGGCATTCCCGCTCGCGTTTTCTTGGGACGAGCCCCGGAAGTCCTCGAGCTCAGCCCGTTTCCTTCGCTGCAAGTGCATTTCCAGTGGTTTCTGACACCGGACGAGCGTTCGCCACTCGTTGGAAGCTTCGGCCATCTTTTGGACCGTTTTGGGTCGCGCCACAGTTCTCCCTCCAACGAGCTCGCTTCCCGACCTATACCTCCGGAAAACGTGTCAGGGAGCATGCCAGGAGTGTGGGTTGAAGTCCTCGGAGCACGAGACCCGAAGATCGAAAGACTTATGACCAATATGGAGCAAAGGGAAGAAACCGTCGGGGGACCGCTTTTTACCCCAGGACGAGAAAACTGAGTCCGGGGCATTCCCGCTCGCGTTTTCTCGAGACGAGCACCGGAAGTCCTCGAGCTCAGCCCGTTTCCTTCGCTGCAAGTGCATTTCCAGTGGTTTCTGACACCGGACGAGCGTTCGCCACTCGTTGGAAGCTTCGGCCATCTTTTGGACCGTTTTGGGTCGCGCCACAGTTCTCCCTCCAACGAGCTCGCTTCCCGACCTATACCTCCGGAAAACGTGTCAGGGAGCATGCCAGGAGTGTGGGTTGAAGTCCTCGGAGCACGAGACCCGAAGATCGAAAGACTTATGACCAATACGGAGCAAAGGGAAGAAACCGTCGGGGGACCGCTTTTTACCCCAGGACGAGAAAACTGAGTCCGGGGCATTCCCGCTCGCGTTTTCTTGGGACGAGCCCCGGAAGTCCTCGAGCTCAGCCCGTTTCCTTCGCTGCAAGTGCATTTCCAGTGGTTTCTGACACCGGACGAGCGTTCGCCACTCGTTGGAAGCTTCGGCCATCTTTTGGACCGTTTTGGGTCGCGCCACAGTTCTCCCTCCAACGAGCTCGCTTCCCGACCTATACCTCCGGAAAACGTGTCAGGGAGCATGCCAGGAGTGTGGGTTGAAGTCATCGGAGCACGAGACCCGAAGATCGAAAGACTTATGACCAATACGGAGCAAAGGGAAGAAATCGTCGGGGGACCGCTTTTTACCCCAGGACGAGAAAACTGAGTCCGGGGCATTCCCGCTCGCGTTTTCTCGGGACGAGCACCGGAAGTCCTCGAGCTCAGCCCGTTTCCTTCGCTGCAAGTGCATTTCCAGTGGTTTCTGACACCGGACGAGCGTTCGCCACTCGTTGGAAGCTTCGGCCATCTTTTGGACCGTTTTAGGTCGCGCCACAGTTCTCCCTCCAACGAGCTCGCTTCCCGACCTATACCCCGGAAAACGTGTCAGGGAGCATGCCAGGAGTGTGGGTTGAAGTCCTCGGAGCACGAGACCCGAAGATCGAAAGACTTATGACCAATACGGAGCAAAGGGAAGAAACCGTCGGGGGACCGCTTTTTACCCCAGGACGAGAAAACTGAGTCCGGGGCATTCCCGCTCGCGTTTTCTTGGGACGAGCACCGGAAGTCCTCGAGCTCAGCCCGTTTCCTTCGCTGCAAGTGCATTTCCAGTGGTTTCTGACACCGGACGAGCGTTCGCCACTCGTTGGAAGCTTCGGCCATCTTTTGGACCGTTTTGGGTCGCACCACAGTTCTCCCTCCAACGAGCTCGCTTCCCGACCTATACCTCCGGAAAACGTGTCAGGGAGCATGCCAGGAGTGTGGGTTGAAGTCCTCGGAGCACGAGACCCGAAGATCGAAAGACTTATGACCAATATGGAGCAAAGGGAAGAAACCGTCGGGGGACCGCTTTTTACCCCAGGACGAGAAAACTGAGTCCGGGGCATTCCCGCTCGCGTTTTCTCGAGACGAGCACCGGAAGTCCTCGAGCTCAGCCCGTTTCCTTCGCTGCAAGTGCATTTCCAGTGGTTTCTGACACCGGACGAGCGTTCGCCACTCGTTGGAAGCTTCGGCCATCTTTTGGATCGTTTTGGGTCGCGCCACAGTTCTCCCTCCAACGAGCTCGCTTCCCGACCTATACCTCCGGAAAACGTGTCAGGGAGCATGCCAGGAGTGTGGGTTGAAGTCCTCGGAGCACGAGACCCGAAGATCGAAAGACTTATGACCAATACGGAGCAAAGGGAAGAAACCGTCGGGGGACCGCTTTTTACCCCAGGACGAGAAAACTGAGTCCGGGGCATTCCCGCTCGCGTTTTCTTGGGACGAGCCCCGGAAGTCCTCGAGCTCAGCCCGTTTCCTTCGCTGCAAGTGCATTTCCAGTGGTTTCTGACACCGGACGAGCGTTCGCCACTCGTTGGAAGCTTCGGCCATCTTTTGGACCGTTTTGGGTCGCGCCACAGTTCTCCCTCCAACGAGCTCGCTTCCCGACCTATACCTCCGGAAAACGTGTCAGGGAGCATGCCAGGAGTGTGGGTTGAAGTCCTCGGAGCACGAGACCCGAAGATCGAAAGACTTATGACCAATACGGAGCAAAGGGAAGAAATCGTCGGGGGACCGCTTTTTACCCCAGGACGAGAAAACTGAGTCCGGGGCATTCCCGCTCGCGTTTTCTTGGGACGAGCACCGGAAGTCCTCGAGTTCAGCCCGTTTCCTTCGCTGCAAGTGCATTTCCAGTGGTTTCTGACACCGGACGAGCGTTCGCCACTCGTTGGAAGCTTCGGCCATCTTTTGGACCGTTTTGGGTCGCACCACAGTTCTCCCTCCAACGAGCTAGCTTCCCGACCTATACCTCCGGAAAACGTGTCAGGGAGCATGCCAGGAGTGTGGGTTGAAGTCCTCGGAGCACGAGACCCGAAGATCGAAAGACTTATGACCAATACGGAGCAAAGGGAAGAAACCGTCGGGGGACCGCTTTTTACCCCATGACGAGAAAACTGAGTCCGGGGCATTCCCGCTCGCGTTTTCTTGGGACGAGCACCCGAAGTCCTCGAGCTCAGCTCGTTTCCTTCGCTGCAAGTGCAGTTCCAGTGGTTTCTGACACCGGACGAGCGTTCGCCACTCGTTGGAAGCTTCGGCCATCTTTTGGACCGTTTTGGGTCGCGCCACAGTTCTCCCTCCAACGAGCTCGCTTCCCGACCTATACCTCCGGAAAACGTGTCAGGGAGCATGCCAGGAGTGTGGATTGAAGTCCTCGGAGCACGAGACCCGAAGATCGAAAGACTTATGACCAATACGGAGCAAAGGGAAGAAACCGTCGAGGGACCGCTTTTTACCCCAGGACGAGAAAACTGAGTCCGGGGCATTCCCGCTCGCGTTTTCTTGGGACGAGCACCGGAAGTCCTCGAGTTCAGCCCGTTTCCTTCGCTGCAAGTGCATTTCCAGTGGTTTCTGACACCGGACGAGCGTTCGCCACTCGTTGGAAGCTTCGGCCATCTTTTGGACCGTTTTGGGTCGCACCACAGTTCTCCCTCCAACGAGCTAGCTTCCCGACCTATACCTCCGGAAAACGTGTCAGGGAGCATGCCAGGAGTGTGGGTTGAAGTCCTCGGAGCACGAGACCCGAAGATCGAAAGACTTATGACCAATACGGAGCAAAGGGAAGAAACCGTCGGGGGACCGCTTTTTACCCCAGGACGAGAAAACTGAGTCCGGGGCATTCCCGCTCGCGTTTTCTTGGGACGAGCACCGGAAGTCCTCGAGCTCAGCCCGTTTCCTACGCTGCAAGTGCATTTCCAGTGGTTTCTGACACCGGACGAGCGTTCGCCACTCGTTGGAAGCTTCGGCCATCTTTTGGACCGTTTTGGGTCGCACCACAGTTCTCCCTCCAACGAGCTCGCTTCCCGACCTATACCTCCGGAAAACGTGTCAGGGAGCATGCCAGGAGTGTGGGTTGAAGTCCTCGGAGCACGAGACCCGAAGATCGAAAGACTTATGACCAATACGGAGCAAAGGGAAGAAACCGTCGGGGGACCGCTTTTTACCCCAGGACGAGAAAACTGAGTCCGGGGCATTCCCGCTCTCGTTTTCTCGGGACGAGCACCGGAAGTCCTCGACCTCAGCCCGTTTCCTTCGCTGCAAGTGCATTTCCAGTGGTTTCTGACACCGGACGAGCGTTCGCCACTCGTTGGAAGCTTCGGCCATCTTTTGGACCGTTTTGGGTCGCGCCACAGTTCTCCCTCCAACGAGCTCGCTTCCCGACCTATACCTCCGGAAAACGTGTCAGGGAGCATGCCAGGAGTGTGGGTTGAAGTCCTCGGAGTACGAGACCCAAAGATTGAAAGACTTATGACCAATACGGAGCAAAGGGAAGAAACCGTCGAGGGACCGCTTTTTACCCCAGGACGAGAAAACTGAGTCCGGGGCATTCCCGCTCGCGTTTTCTTGGGACGAGCACCGGAAGTCCTCGAGCTCAGCCCCTTTCCTTCGCTGCAAGTGCATTTCCAGTGGTTTCTGACACCGAACGAGCGTTCGCCACTCGTTGGAAGCTTCGGCCATCTTTTGGACCGTTTTGGGTCGCACCACAGTTCTCCCTCCAACGAGCTCGCTTCCCGACCTATACCTCCGGAAAACGTGTCAGGGAGCATGCCAGGAGTGTGGGTTGAAGTCCTCGGAGCACGAGACCCGAAGATCGAAAGACTTATGACCAATACGGAGCAAAGGGAAGAAACCGCCGGGGGACCGCTTTTTACCCCAGGACGAGAAAACTGAGTCCGGGGCATTCCCGCTCGCGTTTTCTTGGGACGAGCATCGGAAGTCCTCGAGCTCAGCCCGTTTCCTTCGCTGCAAGTGCATTTCCAGTGGTTTCTGACAGCGGACGAGCGTTCGCCACTCGTTGGAAGCTTCGGCCATCTTTTGGACCGTTTTGGGTCGCACCACAATTCTCCCTCCAACGAGCTCGCTTCCCGACCTATACCTCCGGAAAACGTGTCAGGGAGCATGCCAGGAGTGTGGGTTGAAGTCCTCGGAGCACGAGACCCGAAGATCGAAAGACTTATGACCAATACGGAGCAAAGGGAAGAAACCGTCGGGGGACCGCTTTTTACCCCAGGACGAGAAAACTGAGTCCGGGGCATTCCCGCTCGCGTTTTCTTGGGACGAGCACCGGAAGTCCTCGAGCTCAGCCCGTTTCCTACGCTGCAAGTGCATTTCCAGTGGTTTCTGACACCGGACGAGCGTTCGCCACTCGTTGGAAGCTTCGGCCATCTTTTGGACCGTTTTGGGTCGCACCACAGTTCTCCCTCCAACGAGCTCGCTTCCCGACCTATACCTCCGGAAAACGTGTCAGGGAGCATGCCAGGAGTGTGGGTTGAAGTCCTCGGAGCACGAGACCCGAAGATCGAAAGACTTATGACCAATACGGAGCAAAGAGAAGAAACCGTCGGGGGACCGCTTTTTACCCCAGGACGAGAAAACTGAGTCCGGGGCATTCCCGCTCGCGTTTTCTTGGGACGAGCACCGGAAGTCCTCGAGCTCAGCCCGTTTCCTTCGCTGCAAGTGCATTTCCAGTGGTTTCTGACACCGGACGAGCGTTCGCCACTTGTTGGAAGCTTCGGCCATCTTTTGGACCGTTTTGGGTCGCACCACAGTTCTCCCTCCAACGAGCTCGCTTCCCGACCTATACCTCCGGAAAACGTGTCAGGGAGCATGCCAGGAGTGTGGGTTGAAGTCCTCGGAGCACGAGACCCGAAGATCGAAAGACTTATGACCAATACGGAGCAAAGGGCATAAACCGTCGGGGGACCGCTTTTTACCCCAGGACGAGAAAACTGAGTCCGGGGCATTCCCGCTCGCGTTTTCTTGGGACGAGCACCGGAAGTCCTCGAGCTCAGCCCGTTTCCTTCGCTGCAAGTGCATTTCCAGTGGTTTCTGACACCGGACGAGCGTTCGCCACTCGTTGGAAGCTTCGGCCATCTTTTGGACCGTTTTGGGTCGCACCACAGTTCTCCCTCCAACGAGCTCGCTTCCCGACCTATACCTCCGGAAAACGTGTCAGGGAGCATGCCAGGAGTGTGGGTTGAAGTCCTCGGAGCACGAGACCCGAAGATCGAAAGACTTATGACCAATACGGAGCAAAGGGAAGAAACCGTCGGGGGACCGCTTTTTACCCCAGGACGAGAAAACTGAGTCCGGGGCATTCCCGCTCGCGTTTTCTTGGGACGAGCACCGGAAGTCCTCGAGCTCAGCCCGTTTCCTTCGCTGCAAGTGCATTTCCAGTGGTTTCTGACACCGGACGAGCGTTCGCCACTCGTTGGAAGCTTCGGCCATCTTTTGGACCGTTTTGGGTCGCACCACAGTTCTCCCTCCAACGAGCTCGCTTCCCGACCTATAGCTCCGGAAAACGTGTCAGGGAGCATGCCAGGAGTGTGGGTTGAAGTCCTCGGAGCACGAGACCCGAAGATCGAAAGACTTATGACCAATACGGAGCAAAGGGAAGAAACCGTCGGGGGACCGCTTTTTACCCCAGGACGAGAAAACTGAGTCCGGGGCATTCCCGCTCGCGTTTTCTTGGGACGAGCACCGGAAGTCCTCGAGCTCAGCCCGTTTCCTTCGCTGCAAGTGCATTTCCAGTGGTTTCTGACACCGGACGAGCGTTCGCCACTCGTTGGAAGCTTCGGCCATCTTTTGGACCGTTTTGGGTCGCACCACAGTTCTCCCTCCAACGAGCTCGCTTCCCGACCTATAGCTCCGGAAAACGTGTCAGGGAGCATGCCAGGAGTGTGGGTTGAAGTCCTCGGAGCACGAGACCCGAAGATCGAAAGACTTATGACCAATACGGAGCAAAGGGAAGAAACCGTCGGGGGACCGCTTTTTACCCCAGGACGAGAAAACTGAGTCCGGGGCATTCCCGCTCGCGTTTTCTTGGGACGAGCACCGGAAGTCCTCGAGCTCAGCCCGTTTCCTTCGCTGCAAGTGCATTTCCAGTGGTTTCTGACACCGGACGAGCGTTCGCCACTCGTTGGAAGCTTCGGCCATCTTTTGGACCGTTTTGGGTCGCACCACAGTTCTCCCTCCAACGAGCTCGCTTCCCGACCTATAGCTCCGGAAAACGTGTCAGGGAGCATGCCAGGAGTGTGGGTTGAAGTCCTCGGAGCACGAGACCCGAAGATCGAAAGACTTATGACCAATACGGAGCAAAGGGAAGAAACCGTCGGGGGACCGCTTTTTACCCCAGGACGAGAAAACTGAGTCCGGGGCATTCCCGCTCGCGTTTTCTTGGGACGAGCACCGGAAGTCCTCGAGCTCAGCCCGTTTCCTTCGCTGCAAGTGCATTTCCAGTGGTTTCTGACACCGGACGAGCGTTCGCCACTCGTTGGAAGCTTCGGCCATCTTTTGGACCGTTTTGGGTCGCACCACAGTTCTCCCTCCAACGAGCTCGCTTCCCGACCTATACCTCCGGAAAACGTGTCAGGGAGCATGCCAGGAGTGTGGGTTGAAGTCCTCGGAGCACGAGACCCGAAGATCGAAAGACTTATGACCAATACGGAGCAAAGGGAAGAAACCGTCGGGGGACCGCTTTTTACCCCAGGACGAGAAAACTGAGTCCGGGGCATTCCCGCTCGCGTTTTCTTGGGACGAGCACCGGAAGTCCTCGAGCTCAGCCCGTTTCCTTCGCTGCAAGTGCATTTCCAGTGGTTTCTGACACGGGACGAGCGTTCGCCACTCGTTGGAAGCTTCGGCCATCTTTTGGACCGTTTTGGGTCGCACCACAGTTCTCCCTCCAACGAGCTCGCTTCCCGACCTATACCTCCGGAAAACGTGTCAGGGAGCATGCAAGGAGTGTGGGTTGAAGTCCTCGGAGCACGAGACCCGAAGATCGAAAGACTTATGACCAATACGGAGCAAAGGGAAGAAACCGTCGGGGGACCGCTTTTTACCCCAGGACGAGAAAACTGAGTCCGGGGCATTCCCGCTCGCGTTTTCTTGGGACGAGCACCGGAAGTCCTCGAGCTCAGATCGTTTCCTTCGCTGCAAGTGCATTTCCAGTGGTTTCTGACACCGGACGAGCGTTCGCCACTCGTTGGAAGCTTCGGCCATCTTTTGGACCGTTTTGGGTCGCACCACAGTTCTCCCTCCAACGAGCTCGCTTCCCGACCTATACCTCTGGAAAACGTGTCAGGGAGCATGCCAGGAGTGTGGGTTGAAGTCCTCGGAGCACGAGGCCCGAAGATCGAAAGACTTATGACCAATACGGGGCAAAGGGAAGAAACCGTCGGGGGACCGCTTTTTACCCCAGGACGAGAAAACTGAGTCCGGGGCATTCCCGCTCGCGTTTTCTTGGGACGAGCACCGGAAGTCCTCGAGCTCAGCCCGTTTCCTTCGCTGCAAGTGCATTTCCAGTGGTTTCTGACACCGGACGAGCGTTCGCCACTCGTTGGAAGCTTCGGCCATCTTTTGGACCGTTTTGGGTCGCACCACAGTTCTCCCTCCAACGAGCTCGCTTCCCGACCTATACCTCCGGAAAACGTGTCAGGGAGCATGCCAGGAGTGTGGGTTGAAGTCCTCGGAGCACGAGACCCGAAGATCGAAAGACTTATGACCAATACGGAGCAAAGGGAAGAAACCGTCGGGGGACCGCTTTTTACCCCAGGACGAGAAAACTGAGTCCGGGGCATTCCCGCTCGCGTTTTCTTGGGACGAGCACCGGAAGTCCTCGAGCTCAGCCCGTTTCCTTCGCTGCAAGTGCATTTCCAGTGGTTTCTGACACCGGACGAGCGTTCGCCACTCGTTGGAAGCTTCGGCCATCTTTTGGACCGTTTTGGGTCGCACCACAGTTCTCCCTCCAACGAGCTCGCTTCCCGACCTATACCTCCGGAAAACGTGTCAGGAAGCATGCCAGGAGTGTGGGTTGAAGTCCTCGGAGTACGAGACCCGAAGATCGAAAGACTTATGACCAATACGGAGCAAAGGGAAGAAACCGTCGGGGGACCGCTTTTTACCCCAGGACGAGAAAACTGAGTCCGGGGCATTCCCGCTCGCGTTTTCTTGGGACGAGCACCGGAAGTCCTCGAGCTCAGCCCGTTTCCTTCGCTGCAAGTGCATTTCCAGTGGTTTCTGACACCGGACGAGCGTTCGCCACTCGTTGGAAGCTTCGGCCATCTTTTGGACCGTTTTGGGTCGCACCACAGTTCTCCCTCCAACGAGCTCGCTTCCCGACCTATACCTCCGGAAAACGTGTCAGGGAGCATGCCAGGAGTGTGGGTTGAAGTCCTCGGAGCACGAGACCCGAAGATCGAAAGACTTATGACCAATACGGGGCAAAGGGAAGAAACCGTCGGGGGACCGCTTTTTACCCCAGGACGAGAAAACTGAGTCCGGGGCATTCCCGCTCGCGTTTTCTTGGGACGAGCACCGGAAGTCCTCGAGCTCAGCCCGTTTCCTTCGCTGCAAGTGCATTTCCAGTGGTTTCTGACACCGGACGAGCGTTCGCCACTCGTTGGAAGCTTCGGCCATCTTTTGGACCGTTTTGGGTCGCACCACAGTTCTCCCTCCAACGAGCTCGCTTCCCGACCTATACCTCCGGAAAACGTGTCAGGGAGCATGCCAGGAGTGTGGGTTGAAGTCCTCGGAGCACGAGACCCGAAGATCGAAAGACTTATGACCAATACGGAGCAAAGGGAAGAAACCGTCGGGGGACCGCTTTTTACCCCAGGACGAGAAAACTGAGTCCGGGGCATTCCCGCTCGCGTTTTCTTGGGACGAGCACCGGAAGTCCTCGAGCTCAGCCCGTTTCCTTCGCTGCAAGTGCATTTCCAGTGGTTTCTGACACCGGACGAGCGTTCGCCACTCGTTGGAAGCTTCGGCCATCTTTTGGACCGTTTTGGGTCGCACCACAGTTCTCCCTCCAACGAGCTCGCTTCCCGACCTATACCTCCGGAAAACGTGTCAGGGAGCATGCCAGGAATGTGGGTTGAAGTCCTCGGAGCACGAGACCCGAAGATCGAAAGACTTATGACCAATACGGAGCAAAGGGAAGAAACCGTCGGGGGACCGCTTTTTACCCCAGGACGAGAAAACTGAGTCCGGGGCATTCCCGCTCGCGTTTTCTTGGGACGAGCATCGGAAGTCCTCGAGCTCAGCCCGTTTCCTTCGCTGCAAGTGCATTTCCAGTGGTTTCTGACACCGGACGAGCGTTCGCCACTCGTTGGAAGCTTCGGCCATCTTTTGGACCGTTTTGGGTCGCACCACAGTTCTCCCTCCAACGAGCTCGCTTCCCGACCTATACCTCCGGAAAACGTGTCAGGGAGCATGCCAGGAGTGTGGGTCTAAGTCCTCGGAGCACGAGACCCGAAGATCGAAAGACTTATGAACAATACGGGGCAAAGGGAAGAAACCGTCGGGGGACCGCTTTTTACCCCAGGACGAGAAAACTGAGTCCGGGGCATTCCCGCTCGCGTTTTCTTGGGACGAGCACCGGAAGTCCTCGAGCTCAGCCCGTTTCCTTCGCTGCAAGTGCATTTCCAGTGGTTTCTGACACCGGACGAGCGTTCGCCACTCGTTGGAAGCTTCGGCCATCTTTTGGACCGTTTTGGGTCGCACCACAGTTCTCCCTCCAACGAGCTCGCTTCCCGACCTATACCTCCGGAAAACGTGTCAGGGAGCATGCCAGGAGTGTGGGTTGAAGTCCTCGGAGCACGAGACCCGAAGATCGAAAGACTTATGACCAATACGGAGCAAAGGGAAGAAACCGTCGGGGGACCGCTTTTTACCCCAGGACGAGAAAACTGAGTCCGGGGCATTCCCGCTCGCGTTTTCTTGGGACGAGCACCGGAAGTCCTCGAGCTCAGCCCGTTTCCTTCGCTGCAAGTGCATTTCCAGTGGTTTCTGACACCGGACGAGCGTTCGCCACTCGTTGGAAGCTTCGGCCATCTTTTGGACCGTTTTGGGTCGCACCACAGTTCTCCCTCCAACGAGCTCGCTTCCCGACCTATACCTCCGGAAAACGTGTCAGGGAGCATGCCTGGAGTGTGGGTTGAAGTCCTCGGAGCACGAGACCCGAAGATCGAAAGACTTATGACCAATACGGAGCAAAGGGAAGAAACTGTCGGGGGACCGCTTTTTACCCCAGGACGAGAAAACTGAGTCCGGGGCATTCCCGCTCGCGTTTTCTTGGGACGAGCACCGGAAGTCCTCGAGCTCAGCCCGTTTCCTTCGCTGCAAGTGCATTTCCAGTGGTTTCTGACACCGGACGAGCGTTCGCCACTCGTTGGAAGCTTCGGCCATCTTTTGGACCGTATTGGGTCGCACCACAGTTCTCCCTCCAACGAGCTCGCTTCCCGACCTATACCTCCGGAAAACGTGTCGGGGAGCATGCCAGGAGTGTGGGTTGAAGTCCTCGGAGCACGAGACCCGAAGATCGAAAGACTTATGACCAATACGGAGCAAAGGGAAGAAACCGTCGGGGGACCGCGTTTTACCCCAGGACGAGAAAACTGAGTCCGGGGCATTCCCGCTCGCGTTTTCTTGGGACGAGCACCGGAAGTCCTCGAGCTCAGCCCGTTTCCTTCGCTGCAAGTGCATTTCCAGTGGTTTCTGACACCGGACGAGCGTTCGCCACTCGTTGGAAGCTTCGGCCATCTTTTGGACCGTTTTGGGTCGCACCACAGTTCTCCCTCCAACGAGCTCGCTTCCCGACCTATACCTCCGGAAAACGTGTCAGGGAGCATGCCAGGAGTGTGGGTTGAAGTCCTCGGAGCACGAGACCCGAAGATCGAAAGACTTATGACCAATACGGAGCAAAGGGAAGAAACCGTCGGGGGACCGCCTTTTACCCCAGGACGAGAAAACTGAGTCCGGGGCATTCCCGCTCGCGTTTTCTTGGGACGAGCACCGGAAGTCCTCGAGCTCAGCCCGTTTCCTTCGCTGCAAGTGCATTTCCAGTGGTTTCTGACACCGGACGAGCGTTCGCCACTCGTTGGAAGCTTCGGCCATCTTTTGGACCGTTTTGGGTCGCACCACAGTTCTCCCTCCAACGAGCTCGCTTCCCGACCTATACCTCCGGAAAACGTGTCAGGGAGCATGCCAGGAGTGTGGGTCTAAGTCCTCGGAGCACGAGACCCGAAGATCGAAAGACTTATGAACAATACGGGGCAAAGGGAAGAAACCGTCGGGGGACCGCTTTTTACCCCAGGACGAGAAAACTGAGTCCGGGGCATTCCCGCTCGCGTTTTCTTGGGACGAGCACCGGAAGTCCTCGAGCTCAGCCCGTTTCCTTCGCTGCAAGTGCATTTCCAGTGGTTTCTGACACCGGACGAGCGTTCGCCACTCGTTGGAAGCTTCGGCCATCTTTTGGACCGTTTTGGGTCGCACCACAGTTCTCCCTCCAACGAGCTCGCTTCCCGACCTATACCTCCGGAAAACGTGTCAGGGAGCATGCCAGGAATGTGGGTTGAAGTCCTCGGAGCACGAGACCCGAAGATCGAAAGACTTATGACCAATACGGAGCAAAGGGAAGAAACCGTCGGGGGACCGCTTTTTACCCCAGGACGAGAAAACTGAGTCCGGGGCATTCCCGCTCGCGTTTTCTTGGGACGAGCACCGGAAGTCCTCGAGCTCAGCCCGTTTCCTTCGCTGCAAGTGCATTTCCAGTGGTTTCTGACACCGGACGAGCGTTCGCCACTCGTTGGAAGCTTCGGCCATCTTTTGGACCGTTTTGGGTCGCACCACAGTTCTCCCTCCAACGAGCTCGCTTCCCGACCTATACCTCCGGAAAACGTGTCAGGGAGCATGCCAGGAGTGTGGGTCTAAGTCCTCGGAGCACGAGACCCGAAGATCGAAAGACTTATGAACAATACGGGGCAAAGGGAAGAAACCGTCGGGGGACCGCTTTTTACCCCAGGACGAGAAAACTGAGTCCGGGGCATTCCCGCTCGCGTTTTCTTGGGACGAGCACCGGAAGTCCTCGAGCTCAGCCCGTTTCCTTCGCTGCAAGTGCATTTCCAGTGGTTTCTGACACCGGACGAGCGTTCGCCACTCGTTGGAAGCTTCGGCCATCTTTTGGACCGTTTTGGGTCGCACCACAGTTCTCCCTCCAACGAGCTCGCTTCCCGACCTATACCTCCGGAAAACGTGTCAGGGAGCATGCCAGGAATGTGGGTTGAAGTCCTCGGAGCACGAGACCCGAAGATCGAAAGACTTATGACCAATACGGAGCAAAGGGAAGAAACCGTCGGGGGACCGCTTTTTACCCCAGGACGAGAAAACTGAGTCCGGGGCATTCCCGCTCGCGTTTTCTTGGGACGAGCACCGGAAGTCCTCGAGCTCAGCCCGTTTCCTTCGCTGCAAGTGCATTTCCAGTGGTTTCTGACACCGGACGAGCGTTCGCCACTCGTTGGAAGCTTCGGCCATCTTTTGGACCGTTTTGGGTCGCACCACAGTTCTCCCTCCAACGAGCTCGCTTCCCGACCTATACCTCCGGAAAACGTGTCAGGGAGCATGCCAGGAGTGTGGGTTGAAGTCCTCGGAGCACGAGACCCGAAGATCGAAAGACTTATGACCAATACGGAGCAAAGGGAAGAAACCGTCGGGGGACCGCTTTTTACCCCAGGACGAGAAAACTGAGTCCGGGGCATTCCCGCTCGCGTTTTCTTGGGACGAGCACCGGAAGTCCTCGAGCTCAGCCTGTTTCCTTCGCTCCAAGTGCATTTCCAGTGGTTTCTGAAACCGGACGAGCGTTCGCCACTCGTTGGAAGCTTCGGCCATCTTTTGGACCGTTTTGGGTCGCACCACAGTTCTCCCTCCAACGAGCTCGCTTCCCGACCTATACCTCCGGAAAACGTGTCAGGGAGCATGCCAGGAGTGTGGGTTGAAGTCCTCGGAGCACGAGACCCGAAGATCGAAAGACTTATGACCAATACGGAGCAAAGGGAAGAAACCGTCGGGGGACCGCTTTTTACCCCAGGACGAGAAAACTGAGTCCGGGGCATTCCCGCTCGCGTTTTCTTGGGACGAGCACCGGAAGTCCTCGAGCTCAGCCCGTTTCCTTCGCTGCAAGTGCATTTCCAGTGGTTTCTGACACCGGACGAGCGTTCGCCACTCGTTGGAAGCTTCGGCCATCTTTTGGACCGTTTTGGGTCGCACCACAGTTCTCCCTCCAACGAGCTCGCTTCCCGACCTATACCTCCGGAAAACGTGTCAGGGAGCATGCCAGGAGTGTGGGTTGAAGTCCTCGGAGCACGAGACCCGAAGATCGAAAGACTTATGACCAATACGGAGCAAAGGGAAGAAACCGTCGGGGGACCGCTTTTTACCCCAGGACGAGAAAACTGAGTCCGGGGCATTCCCGCTCGCGTTTTCTTGGGACGAGCACCGGAAGTCCTCGAGCTCAGCCCGTTTCCTTCGCTGCAAGTGCATTTCCAGTGGTTTCTGACACCGGACGAGCGTTCGCCACTCGTTGGAAGCTTCGGCCATCTTTTGGACCGTTTTGGGTCGCACCACAGTTCTCCCTCCAACGAGCTCGCTTCCCGACCTATACCTCCGGAAAACGTGTCAGGAAGCATGCCAGGAGTGTGGGTTGAAGTCCTCGGAGCACGAGACCCGAAGATCGAAAGACTTATGACCAATACGGAGCAAAGGGAAGAAACCGTCGGGGGACCGCTTTTTACCCCAGGACGAGAAAACTGAGTCCGGGGCATTCCCGCTCGCGTTTTCTTGGGACGAGCACCGGAAGTCCTCGAGCTCAGCCCGTTTCCTTCGCTGCAAGTGCATTTCCAGTGGTTTCTGACACCGGACGAGCGTTCGCCACTCGTTGGAAGCTTCGGCCATCTTTTGGACCGTTTTGGGTCGCACCACAGTTCTCCCTCCAACGAGCTCGCTTCCCGACCTATACCTCCGGAAAACGTGTCAGGGAGCATGCCAGGAGTGTGGGTTGAAGTCCTCGGAGCACGAGACCCGAAGATCGAAAGACTTATGACCAATACGGGGCAAAGGGAAGAAACCGTCGGGGCACCGCTTTTTACCCCAGGACGAGAAAACTGAGTCCGGGGCATTCCCGCTCGCGTTTTCTTGGGACGAGCACCGGAAGTCCTCGAGCTCAGCCCGTTTCCTTCGCTGCAAGTGCATTTCCAGTGGTTTCTGACACCGGACGAGCGTTCGCCACTCGTTGGAAGCTTCGGCCATCTTTTGGACCGTTTTGGGTCGCACCACAGTTCTCCCTCCAACGAGCTCGCTTCCCGACCTATACCTCCGGAAAACGTGTCAGGGAGCATGCCAGGAGTGTGGGTTGAAGTCCTCGGAGCACGAGACCCGAAGATCGAAAGACTTATGACCAATACGGAGCAAAGGGAAGAAACCGTCGGGGGACCGCTTTTTACCCCAGGACGAGAAAACTGAGTCCGGGGCATTCCCGCTCGCGTTTTCTTGGGACGAGCACCGGAAGTCCTCGAGCTCAGCCCGTTTCCTTCGCTGCAAGTGCATTTCCAGTGGTTTCTGACACCGGACGAGCGTTCGCCACTCGTTGGAAGCTTCGGCCATCTTTTGGACCGTTTTGGGTCGCACCACAGTTCTCCCTCCAACGAGCTCGCTTCCCGACCTATACCTCCGGAAAACGTGTCAGGGAGCATGCCTGGAGTGTGGGTTGAAGTCCTCGGAGCACGAGACCCGAAGATCGAAAGACTTATGACCAATACGGAGCAAAGGGAAGAAACTGTCGGGGGACCGCTTTTTACCCCAGGACGAGAAAACTGAGTCCGGGGCATTCCCGCTCGCGTTTTCTTGGGACGAGCACCGGAAGTCCTCGAGCTCAGCCCGTTTCCTTCGCTGCAAGTGCATTTCCAGTGGTTTCTGACACCGGACGAGCGTTCGCCACTCGTTGGAAGCTTCGGCCATCTTTTGGACCGTATTGGGTCGCACCACAGTTCTCCCTCCAACGAGCTCGCTTCCCGACCTATACCTCCGGAAAACGTGTCGGGGAGCATGCCAGGAGTGTGGGTTGAAGTCCTCGGAGCACGAGACCCGAAGATCGAAAGACTTATGACCAATACGGAGCAAAGGGAAGAAACCGTCGGGGGACCGCGTTTTACCCCAGGACGAGAAAACTGAGTCCGGGGCATTCCCGCTCGCGTTTTCTTGGGACGAGCACCGGAAGTCCTCGAGCTCAGCCCGTTTCCTTCGCTGCAAGTGCATTTCCAGTGGTTTCTGACACCGGACGAGCGTTCGCCACTCGTTGGAAGCTTCGGCCATCTTTTGGACCGTTTTGGGTCGCACCACAGTTCTCCCTCCAACGAGCTCGCTTCCCGACCTATACCTCCGGAAAACGTGTCAGGGAGCATGCCAGGAGTGTGGGTTGAAGTCCTCGGAGCACGAGACCCGAAGATCGAAAGACTTATGACCAATACGGAGCAAAGGGAAGAAACCGTCGGGGGACCGCCTTTTACCCCAGGACGAGAAAACTGAGTCCGGGGCATTCCCGCTCGCGTTTTCTTGGGACGAGCACCGGAAGTCCTCGAGCTCAGCCCGTTTCCTTCGCTGCAAGTGCATTTCCAGTGGTTTCTGACACCGGACGAGCGTTCGCCACTCGTTGGAAGCTTCGGCCATCTTTTGGACCGTTTTGGGTCGCACCACAGTTCTCCCTCCAACGAGCTCTCTTCCCGACCTATACCTCCGGAAAACGTGTCAGGGAGCATGCCAGGAGTGTGGGTCTAAGTCCTCGGAGCACGAGACCCGAAGATCGAAAGACTTATGAACAATACGGGGCAAAGGGAAGAAACCGTCGGGGGACCGCTTTTTACCCCAGGACGAGAAAACTGAGTCCGGGGCATTCCCGCTCGCGTTTTCTTGGGACGAGCACCGGAAGTCCTCGAGCTCAGCCCGTTTCCTTCGCTGCAAGTGCATTTCCAGTGGTTTCTGACACCGGACGAGCGTTCGCCACTCGTTGGAAGCTTCGGCCATCTTTTGGACCGTTTTGGGTCGCACCACAGTTCTCCCTCCAACGAGCTCGCTTCCCGACCTATACCTCCGGAAAACGTGTCAGGGAGCATGCCAGGAGTGTGGGTTGAAGTCCTCGGAGCACGAGACCCGAAGATCGAAAGACTTATGACCAATACGGAGCAAAGGGAAGAAACCGTCGGGGGACCGCTTTTTACCCCAGGACGAGAAAACTGAGTCCGGGGCATTCCCGCTCGCGTTTTCTTGGGACGAGCACCGGAAGTCCTCGAGCTCAGCCCGTTTCCTTCGCTGCAAGTGCATTTCCAGTGGTTTCTGACACCGGACGAGCGTTCGCCACTCGTTGGAAGCTTCGGCCATCTTTTGGACCGTTTTGGGTCGCACCACAGTTCTCCCTCCAACGAGCTCGCTTCCCGACCTATACCTCCGGAAAACGTGTCAGGGAGCATGCCAGGAGTGTGGGTTGAAGTCCTCGGAGCACGAGACCCGAAGATCGAAAGACTTATGACCAATACGGAGCAAAGGGAAGAAACCGTCGGGGGACCGCTTTTTACCCCAGGACGAGAAAACTGAGTCCGGGGCATTCCCGCTCGCGTTTTCTTGGGACGAGCACCGGAAGTCCTCGAGCTCAGCCCGTTTCCTTCGCTGCAAGTGCATTTCCAGTGGTTTCTGACACCGGACGAGCGTTCGCCACTCGTTGGAAGCTTCGGCCATCTTTTGGACCGTATTGGGTCGCACCACAGTTCTCCCTCCAACGAGCTCGCTTCCCGACCTATACCTCCGGAAAACGTGTCGGGGAGCATGCCAGGAGTGTGGGTTGAAGTCCTCGGAGCACGAGACCCGAAGATCGAAAGACTTATGACCAATACGGAGCAAAGGGAAGAAACCGTCGGGGGACCGCGTTTTACCCCAGGACGAGAAAACTGAGTCCGGGGCATTCCCGCTCGCGTTTTCTTGGGACGAGCACCGGAAGTCCTCGAGCTCAGCCCGTTTCCTTCGCTGCAAGTGCATTTCCAGTGGTTTCTGACACCGGACGAGCGTTCGCCACTCGTTGGAAGCTTCGGCCATCTTTTGGACCGTTTTGGGTCGCACCACAGTTCTCCCTCCAACGAGCTCGCTTCCCGACCTATACCTCCGGAAAACGTGTCAGGGAGCATGCCAGGAGTGTGGGTTGAAGTCCTCGGAGCACGAGACCCGAAGATCGAAAGACTTATGACCAATACGGAGCAAAGGGAAGAAACCGTCGGGGGACCGCCTTTTACCCCAGGACGAGAAAACTGAGTCCGGGGCATTCCCGCTCGCGTTTTCTTGGGACGAGCACCGGAAGTCCTCGAGCTCAGCCCGTTTCCTTCGCTGCAAGTGCATTTCCAGTGGTTTCTGACACCGGACGAGCGTTCGCCACTCGTTGGAAGCTTCGGCCATCTTTTGGACCGTTTTGGGTCGCACCACAGTTCTCCCTCCAACGAGCTCGCTTCCCGACCTATACCTCCGGAAAACGTGTCAGGGAGCATGCCAAGAGTGTGGGTCTAAGTCCTCGGAGCACGAGACCCGAAGATCGAAAGACTTATGACCAATACGGGGCAAAGGGAAGAAACCGTCGGGGGACCGCTTTTTACCCCAGGACGAGAAAACTGAGTCCGGGGCATTCCCGCTCGCGTTTTCTTGGGACGAGCATCGGAAGTCCTCGAGCTCAGCCCGTTTCCTTCGCTGCAAGTGCATTTCCAGTGGTTTCTGACACCGGACGAGCGTTCGCCACTCGTTGGAAGCTTCGGCCATCTTTTGGACCGTTTTGGGTCGCACCACAGTTCTCCCTCCAACGAGCTCGCTTCCCGACCTATACCTCCGGAAAACGTGTCAGGGAGCATGCCAGGAGTGTGGGTTGAAGTCCTCGGAGCACGAGACCCGAAAATCGAAAGACTTATGACCAATACGGAGCAAAGGGAAGAAACCGTCGGGGGACCGCTTTTTACCCCAGGACGAGAAAACTGAGTCCGGGGCATTCCCGCTCGCGTTTTCTTGGGACGAGCACCGGAAGTCCTCGAGCTCAGCCCGTTTCCTTCGCTGCAAGTGCATTTCCAGTGGTTTCTGACACCGGACGAGCGTTCGCCACTCGTTGGAAGCTTCGGCCATCTTTTGGACCGTTTTGGGTCGCACCACAGTTGTCCCTCCAACGAGCTCGCTTCCCGACCTATACCTCCGGAAAACGTGTCAGGGAGCATGCCAGGAGTGTGGGTTGAAGTCCTCGGAGCACGAGACCCGAAGATCGAAAGACTTATGACCAATACGGAGCAAAGGGAAGAAACCGTCGGGGGACCGCTTTTTACCCCAGGACGAGAAAACTGAGTCCGGGGCATTCCCGCTCGCGTTTTCTTGGGACGAGCACCGGAAGTCCTCGAGCTCAGCCCGCTTCCTTCGCTGCAAGTGCATTTCCAGTGGTTTCTGACACCGGACGAGCGTTCGCCACTCGTTGGAAGCTTCGGCCATCTTTTGGACCGTATTGGGTCGCACCACAGTTCTCCCTCCAACGAGCTCGCTTCCCGACCTATACCTCCGGAAAACGTGTCGGGGAGCATGCCAGGAGTGTGGGTTGAAGTCCTCGTAGCACGAGACCCGAAGATCGAAAGACTTATGACCAATACGGAGCAAAGGGAAGAAACCGTCGGGGGACCGCGTTTTACCCCAGGACGAGAAAACTGAGTCCGGGGCATTCCCGCTCGCGTTTTCTTGGGACGAGCACCGGAAGTCCTCGAGCTCAGCCCGTTTCCTTCGCTGCAAGTGCATTTCCAGTGGTTTCTGACACCGGACGAGCGTTCGCCACTCGTTGGAAGCTTCGGCCATCTTTTGGACCGTTTTGGGTCGCACCACAGTTCTCCCTCCAACGAGCTCGCTTCCCGACCTATACCTCCGGAAAACGTGTCAGGGATCATGCCAGGAGTGTGGGTTGAAGTCCTCGGAGCACGAGACCCGAAGATCGAAAGATTTATGACCAATACGGAGCAAAGGGAAGAAACCGTCGGGGGACCGCTTTTTACCCCAGGACGAAAAAACTGAGTCCGGGGCATTCCCGCTCGCGTTTTCTTGGGACGAGCACCGGAAGTCCTCGAGCTCAGCCCGTTTCCTTCGCTGCAAGTGCATTTCCAGTGGTTTCTGACACCGGACGAGCGTTCGCCACTCGTTGGAAGCTTCGGCCATCTTTTGGACCGTTTTGGGTCGCACCACAGTTCTCCCTCCAACGAGCTCGCTTCCCGACCTATACCTCCGGAAAACGTGTCAGGGAGCATGCCAGGAGTGTGGGTCTAAGTCCTCGGAGCACGAGACCCGAAGATCGAAAGACTTATGACCAATACGGGGCAAAGGGAAGAAACCGTCGGGGGACCGCTTTTTACCCCAGGACGAGAAAACTGAGTCCGGGGCATTCCCGCTCGCGTTTTCTTGGGACGAGCACCGGAAGTCCTCGAGCTCAGCCCGTTTCCTTCGCTGCAAGTGCATTTCCAGTGGTTTCTGACACCGGACGAGCGTTCGCCACTCGTTGGAAGCTTCGGCCATCTTTTGGACCGTTTTGGGTCGCACCACAGTTCTCCCTCCAACGAGCTCGCTTCCCGACCTATACCTCCGGAAAACGTGTCAGGGAGCATGCCAGGAGTGTGGGTTGAAGTCCTCGGAGCACGAGACCCGAAGATCGAAAGACTTATGACCAATACGGAGCAAAGGGAAGAAACCGTCGGGGGACCGCTTTTTACCCCAGGACGAGAAAACTGAGTCCGGGGCATTCCCGCTCGCGTTTTCTTGGGACGAGCACCGGAAGTCCTCGAGCTCAGCCCGCTTCCTTCGCTGCAAGTGCATTTCCAGTGGTTTCTGACACCGGACGAGCGTTCGCCACTCGTTGGAAGCTTCGGCCATCTTTTGGACCGTATTGGGTCGCACCACAGTTCTCCCTCCAACGAGCTCGCTTCCCGACCTATACCTCCGGAAAACGTGTCGGGGAGCATGCCAGGAGTGTGGGTTGAAGTCCTCGTAGCACGAGACCCGAAGATCGAAAGACTTATGACCAATACGGAGCAAAGGGAAGAAACCGTCGGGGGACCGCGTTTTACCCCAGGACGAGAAAACTGAGTCCGGGGCATTCCCGCTCGCGTTTTCTTGGGACGAGCACCGGAAGTCCTCGAGCTCAGCCCGTTTCCTTCGCTGCAAGTGCATTTCCAGTGGTTTCTGACACCGGACGAGCGTTCGCCACTCGTTGGAAGCTTCGGCCATCTTTTGGACCGTTTTGGGTCGCACCACAGTTCTCCCTCCAACGAGCTCGCTTCCCGACCTATACCTCCGGAAAACGTGTCAGGGATCATGCCAGGAGTGTGGGTTGAAGTCCTCGGAGCACGAGACCCGAAGATCGAAAGATTTATGACCAATACGGAGCAAAGGGAAGAAACCGTCGGGGGACCGCTTTTTACCCCAGGACGAAAAAACTGAGTCCGGGGCATTCCCGCTCGCGTTTTCTTGGGACGAGCACCGGAAGTCCTCGAGCTCAGCCCGTTTCCTTCGCTGCAAGTGCATTTCCAGTGGTTTCTGACACCGGACGAGCGTTCGCCACTCGTTGGAAGCTTCGGCCATCTTTTGGACCGTTTTGGGTCGCACCACAGTTCTCCCTCCAACGAGCTCGCTTCCCGACCTATACCTCCGGAAAACGTGTCAGGGAGCATGCCAGGAGTGTGGGTCTAAGTCCTCGGAGCACGAGACCCGAAGATCGAAAGACTTATGACCAATACGGGGCAAAGGGAAGAAACCGTCGGGGGACCGCTTTTTACCCCAGGACGAGAAAACTGAGTCCGGGGCATTCCCGCTCGCGTTTTCTTGGGACGAGCACCGGAAGTCCTCGAGCTCAGCCCGTTTCCTTCGCTGCAAGTGCATTTCCAGTGGTTTCTGACACCGGACGAGCGTTCGCCACTCGTTGGAAGCTTCGGCCATCTTTTGGACCGTTTTGGGTCGCACCACAGTTCTCCCTCCAACGAGCTCGCTTCCCGACCTATACCTCCGGAAAACGTGTCAGGGAGCATGCCAGGAGTGTGGGTTGAAGTCCTCGGAGCACGAGACCCGAAGATCGAAAGACTTATGACCAATACGGAGCAAAGGGAAGAAACCGTCGGGGGACCGCTTTTTACCCCAGGACGAGAAAACTGAGTCCGGGGCATTCCCGCTCGCGTTTTCTTGGGACGAGCACCGGAAGTCCTCGAGCTCAGCCCGTTTCCTTCGCTGCAAGTGCATTTCCAGTGGTTTCTGACACTTGACGAGCGTTCGCCACTCGTTGGAAGCTTCGGCCATCTTTTGGACCGTTTTGGGTCGCACCACAGTTCTCCCTCCAACGAGCTCGCTTCACGACCTATACCTCCGGAAAACGTGTCAGGGAGCATGCCAGGAGTGTGGGTTGAACTCCTCGGAGCACGAGACCCGAAGATCGAAAGACTTATGACCAATACGGAGCAAAGGGAAGAAACCGTCGGGGGACCGCTTTTTACCCAAGGACGAGAAAACTGAGTCCGGGGCATTCCCGCTCGCGTTTTCTTGGGACGAGCACCGGAAGTCCTCGAGCTCAGCCCGTTTCCTTCGCTGCAAGTGCATTTCCAGTGGTTTCTGACACCGGACGAGCGTTCGCCACTCGTTGGAAGCTTCGGCCATCTTTTGGACCGTTTTGGGTCGCACCACAGTTCTCCCTCCAACGAGCTCGCTTCCCGACCTATACCTCCGGAAAACGTGTCAGGGAGCATGCCAGGAGTGTGGGTCTAAGTCCTCGGAGCACGAGACCCGAAGATCGAAAGACTTATGACCAATACGGGGCAAAGGGAAGAAACCGTCGGGGGACCGCTTTTTACCCCAGGACGAGAAAACTGAGTCCGGGGCATTCCCGCTCGCGTTTTCTTGGGACGAGCACCGAAAGTCCTCGAGCTCAGCCCGTTTCCTTCGCTGCAAGTGCATTTCCAGTGGTTTCTGACACCGGACGAGCGTTCGCCACTCGTTGGAAGCTTCGGCCATCTTTTGGACCGTATTGGGTCGCACCACAGTTCTCCCTCCAACGAGCTCGCTTCCCGACCTATACCTCCGGAAAACGTGTCGGGGAGCATGCCAGGAGTGTGGGTTGAAGTCCTCGGAGCACGAGACCCGAAGATCGAAAGACTTATGACCAATACGGAGCAAAGGGAAGAAACCGTCGGGGGACCGCGTTTTACCCCAGGACGAGAAAACTGAGTCCGGGGCATTCCCGCTCGCGTTTTCTTGGGACGAGCACCGGAAGTCCTCGAGCTCAGCCCGTTTCCTTCGCTGCAAGTGCATTTCCAGTGGTTTCTGACACCGGACGAGCGTTCGCCACTCGTTGGAAGCTTCGGCCATCTTTTGGACCGTTTTGGGTCGCACCACAGTTCTCCCTCCAACGAGCTTGCTTCCCGACCTATACCTCCGGAAAACGTGTCAGGGAGCATGCCAGGAGTGTGGGTTGAAGTCCTCGGAGCACGAGACCCGAAGATCGAAAGACTTATGACCAATACGGAGCAAAGGGAAGAAACCGTCGGGGGACCGCTTTTTACCCCAGGACGAGAAAACTGAGTCCGGGGCATTCCCGCTCGCGTTTTCTTGGGACGAGCACCGGAAGTCCTCGAGCTCAGCCCGCTTCCTTCGCTGCAAGTGCATTTCCAGTGGTTTCTGACACCGGACGAGCGTTCGCCACTCGTTGGAAGCTTCGGCCATCTTTTGGACCGTATTGGGTCGCACCACAGTTCTCCCTCCAACGAGCTCGCTTCCCGACCTATACCTCCGGAAAACGTGTCGGGGAGCATGCCAGGAGTGTGGGTTGAAGTCCTCGGAGCACGAGACCCGAAGATCGAAAGACTTATGACCAATACGGAGCAAAGGGAAGAAACCGTCGGGGGACCGCGTTTTACCCAAGGACGAGAAAACTGAGTCCGGGGCATTCCCGCTCGCGTTTTCTTGGGACGAGCACCGGAAGTCCTCGAGCTCAGCCCGTTTCCTTCGCTGCAAGTGCATTTCCAGTGGTTTCTGACACCGGACGAGCGTTCGCCACTCGTTGGAAGCTTCGGCCATCTTTTGGACCGTTTTGGGTCGCACCACAGTTCTCCCTCCAACGAGCTCGCTTCCCGACCTATACCTCCGGAAAACGTGTCAGGGAGCATGCCAGGAGTGTGGGTTGAAGTCCTCGGAGCACGAGACCCGAAGATCGAAAGACTTATGACCAATACGGAGCAAAGGGAAGAAACCGTCGGGGGACCGCCTTTTACCCCAGGACGAGAAAACTGAGTCCGGGGCATTCCCGCTCGCGTTTTCTTGGGACGAGCACCGGAAGTCCTCGAGCTCAGCCCGTTTCCTTCGCTGCAAGTGCATTTCCAGTGGTTTCTGACACCGGACGAGCGTTCGCCACTCGTTGGAAGCTTCGGCCATCTTTTGGACCGTTTTGGGTCGCACCACAGTTCTCCCTCCAACGAGCTCGCTTCCCGACCTATACCTCCGGAAAACGTGTCAGGGAGCATGCCAGGACTGTGGGTTGAAGTCCTCGGAGCACGAGACCCGAAGATCGAAAGACTTATGACCAATACGGAGCAAAGGGAAGAAACCGTCGGGGGACCGCTTTTTACCCCAGGACGAGAAAACTGAGTCCGGGGCATTCCCGCTCGCGTTTTCTTGGGACGAGCACCGGAAGTCCTCGAGCTCAGCCCGTTTCCTTCGCTGCAAGTGCATTTCCAGTGGTTTCTGACACCGGACGAGCGTTCGCCACTCGTTGGAAGCTTCGGCCATCTTTTGGACCGTTTTGGGTCGCACCACAGTTCTCCCTCCAACGAGCTCGCTTCCCGACCTATACCTCCGGAAAACGTGTCAGGGAGCATGCCAGGAGTGTGGGTCTAAGTCCTCGGAGCACGAGACCCGAAGATCGAAAGACTTATGACCAATACGGGGCAAAGGGAAGAAACCGTCGGGGGACCGCTTTTTACCCCAGGACGAGAAAACTGAGTCCGGGGCATTCCCGCTCGCGTTTTCTTGGGACGAGCATCGGAAGTCCTCGAGCTCAGCCCGTTTCCTTCGCTGCAAGTGCATTTCCAGTGGTTTCTGACACCGGACGAGCGTTCGCCACTCGTTGGAAGCTTCGGCCATCTTTTGGACCGTTTTGGGTCGCACCACAGTTCTCCCTCCAACGAGCTCGCTTCCCGACCTATACCTCCGGAAAACGTGTCAGGGAGCATGCCAGGAGTGTGGGTTGAAGTCCTCGGAGCACGAGACCCGAAGATCGAAAGACTTATGACCAATACGGAGCAAAGGGAAGAAACCGTCGGGGGACCGCTTTTTACCCCAGGACGAGAAAACTGAGTCCGGGGCATTCCCGCTCGCGTTTTCTTGGGACGAGCACCGGAAGTCCTCGAGCTCAGCCCGTTTCCTTCGCTGCAAGTGCATTTCCAGTGGTTTCTGACACCGGACGAGCGTTCGCCACTCGTTGGAAGCTTCGGCCATCTTTTGGACCGTTTTGGGTCGCACCACAGTTGTCCCTCCAACGAGCTCGCTTCCCGACCTATACCTCCGGAAAACGTGTCAGGGAGCATGCCAGGAGTGTGGGTTGAAGTCCTCGGAGCACGAGACCCGAAGATCGAAAGACTTATGACCAATACGGAGCAAAGGGAAGAAACCGTCGGGGGACCGCTTTTTACCCCAGGACGAGAAAACTGAGTCCGGGGCATTCCCGCTCGCGTTTTCTTGGGACGAGCACCGGAAGTCCTCGAGCTCAGCCCGCTTCCTTCGCTGCAAGTGCATTTCCAGTGGTTTCTGACACCGGACGAGCGTTCGCCACTCGTTGGAAGCTTCGGCCATCTTTTGGACCGTATTGGGTCGCACCACAGTTCTCCCTCCAACGAGCTCGCTTCCCGACCTATACCTCCGGAAAACGTGTCGGGGAGCATGCCAGGAGTGTGGGTTGAAGTCCTCGGAGCACGAGACCCGAAGATCGAAAGACTTATGACCAATACGGAGCAAAGGGAAGAAACCGTCGGGGGACCGCGTTTTACCCCAGGACGAGAAAACTGAGTCCGGGGCATTCCCGCTCGCGTTTTCTTGGGACGAGCACCGGAAGTCCTCGAGCTCAGCCCGTTTCCTTCGCTGCAAGTGCATTTCCAGTGGTTTCTGACACCGGACGAGCGTTCGCCACTCGTTGGAAGCTTCGGCCATCTTTTGGACCGTTTTGGGTCGCACCACAGTTCTCCCTCCAACGAGCTCGCTTCCCGACCTATACCTCCGGAAAACGTGTCAGGGAGCATGCCAGGAGTGTGGGTTGAAGTCCTCGGAGCACGAGACCCGAAGATCGAAAGACTTATGACCAATACGGAGCAAAGGGAAGAAACCGTCGGGGGACCGCCTTTTACCCCAGGACGAGAAAACTGAGTCCGGGGCATTCCCGCTCGCGTTTTCTTGGGACGAGCACCGGAAGTCCTCGAGCTCAGCCCGTTTCCTTCGCTGCAAGTGCATTTCCAGTGGTTTCTGACACCGGACGAGCGTTCGCCACTCGTTGGAAGCTTCGGCCATCTTTTGGACCGTTTTGGGTCGCACCACAGTTCTCCCTCCAACGAGCTCGCTTCCCGACCTATACCTCCGGAAAACGTGTCAGGGAGCATGCCAGGACTGTGGGTTGAAGTCCTCGGAGCACGAGACCCGAAGATCGAAAGACTTATGACCAATACGGAGCAAAGGGAAGAAACCGTCGGGGGACCGCTTTTTACCCCAGGACGAGAAAACTGAGTCCGGGGCATTCCCGCTCGCGTTTTCTTGGGACGAGCACCGGAAGTCCTCGAGCTCAGCCCGTTTCCTTCGCTGCAAGTGCATTTCCAGTGGTTTCTGACACCGGACGAGCGTTCGCCACTCGTTGGAAGCTTCGGCCATCTTTTGGACCGTTTTGGGTCGCACCACAGTTCTCCCTCCAACGAGCTCGCTTCCCGACCTATACCTCCGGAAAACGTGTCAGGGAGCATGCCAGGAGTGTGGGTCTAAGTCCTCGGAGCACGAGACCCGAAGATCGAAAGACTTATGACCAATACGGGGCAAAGGGAAGAAACCGTCGGGGGACCGCTTTTTACCCCAGGACGAGAAAACTGAGTCCGGGGCATTCCCGCTCGCGTTTTCTTGGGACGAGCATCGGAAGTCCTCGAGCTCAGCCCGTTTCCTTCGCTGCAAGTGCATTTCCAGTGGTTTCTGACACCGGACGAGCGTTCGCCACTCGTTGGAAGCTTCGGCCATCTTTTGGACCGTATTGGGTCGCACCACAGTTCTCCCTCCAACGAGCTCGCTTCCCGACCTATACCTCCGGAAAACGTGTCAGGGAGCATGCCAGGAGTGTGGGTTGAAGTCCTCGGAGCACGAGACCCGAAGATCGAAAGATTTATGACCAATACGGAGCAAAGGGAAGAAACCGTCGGGGGACCGCTTTTTACCCCAGGACGAGAAAACTGAGTCCGGGGCATTCCCGCTCGCGTTTTCTTGGGACGAGCACCGGAAGTCCTCGAGCTCAGCCCGTTTCCTTCGCTGCAAGTGCATTTCCAGTGGTTTCTGACACCGGACGAGCGTTCGCCACTCGTTGGAAGCTTCGGCCATCTTTTGGACCGTTTTGGGTCGCACCACAGTTCTCCCTCCAACGAGCTCGCTTCCCGACCTATACCTCCGGAAAACGTGTCAGGGAGCATGCCAGGAGTGTGGGTTGAAGTCCTCGGAGCACGAGACCCGAAGATCGAAAGACTTATGACCAATACGGAGCAAAGGGAAGAAACCGTCGGGGGACCGCTTTTTACCCCAGGACGAGAAAACTGAGTCCGGGGCATTCCCGCTCGCGTTTTCTTGGGACGAGCACCGGAAGTCCTCGAGCTCAGCCCGCTTCCTTCGCTGCAAGTGCATTTCCAGTGGTTTCTGACACCGGACGAGCGTTCGCCACTCGTTGGAAGCTTCGGCCATCTTTTGGACCGTATTGGGTCGCACCACAGTTCTCCCTCCAACGAGCTCGCTTCCCGACCTATACCTCCGGAAAACGTGTCAGGGAGCATGCCAGGAGTGTGGGTCTAAGTCCTCGGAGCACGAGACCAGAAGATCGAAAGACTTATGACCAATACGGGGCAAAGGGAAGAAACCGTCGGGGGACCGCTTTTTACCCCAGGACGAGAAAACTGAGTCCGGGGCATTCCCGCTCGCGTTTTCTTGGGACGAGCACCGGAAGTCCTCGAGCTCAGCCCGTTTCCTTCGCTGCAAGTGCATTTCCAGTGGTTTCTGACACCGGACGAGCGTTCGCCACTCGTTGGAAGCTTCGGCCATCTTTTGGACCGTATTGGGTCGCACCACAGTTCTCCCTCCAACGAGCTCGCTTCCCGACCTATACTTCCGGAAAACGTGTCGGGGAGCATGCCAGGAGTGTGGGTTGAAGTCCTCGGAGCACGAGACCCGAAGATCGAAAGACTTATGACCAATACGGAGCAAAGGGAAGAAACCGTCGGGGGACCGCGTTTTACCCCAGGACGAGAAAACTGAGTCCGGGGCATTCCCGCTCGCGTTTTCTTGGGACGAGCACCGGAAGTCCTCGAGCTCAGCCCGTTTCCTTCGCTGCAAGTGCATTTCCAGTGGTTTCTGACACCGGACGAGCGTTCGCCACTCGTTGGAAGCTTCGGCCATCTTTTGGACCGTTTTGGGTCGCACCACAGTTCTCCCTCCAACGAGCTCGCTTCCCGACCTATACCTCCGGAAAACGTGTCAGGGAGCATGCCAGGAGTGTGGGTTGAAGTCCTCGGAGCACGAGACCCGAAGATCGAAAGACTTATGACCAATACGGAGCAAAGGGAAGAAACCGTCGGGGGACCGCTTTTTACCCCAGGACGAGAAAACTGAGTCCGGGGCATTCCCGCTCGCGTTTTCTTGGGACGAGCACCGGAAGTCCTCGAGCTCAGCCCGCTTCCTTCGCTGCAAGTGCATTTCCAGTGGTTTCTGACACCGGACGAGCGTTCGCCACTCGTTGGAAGCTTCGGCCATCTTTTGGACCGTATTGGGTCGCACCACAGTTCTCCCTCCAACGAGCTCGCTTCCCGACCTATACCTCCGGAAAACGTGTCAGGGAGCATGCCAGGAGTGTGGGTTGAAGTCCTCGGAGCACGAGACCCGAAGATCGAAAGACTTATGACCAATACGGAGCAAAGGGAAGAAACCGTCGGGGGACCGCCTTTTACCCCAGGACGAGAAAACTGAGTCCGGGGCATTCCCGCTCGCGTTTTCTTGGGACGAGCACCGGAAGTCCTCGAGCTCAGCCCGTTTCCTTCGCTGCAAGTGCATTTCCAGTGGTTTCTGACACCGGACGAGCGTTCGCCACTCGTTGGAAGCTTCGGCCATCTTTTGGACCGTTTTGGGTCGCACCACAGTTCTCCCTCCAACGAGCTCGCTTCCCGACCTATACCTCCGGAAAACGTGTCAGGGAGCATGCCAGGACTGTGGGTTGAAGTCCTCGGAGCACGAGACCCGAAGATCGAAAGACTTATGACCAATACGGAGCAAAGGGAAGAAACCGTCGGGGGACCGCTTTTTACCCCAGGACGAGAAAACTGAGTCCGGGGCATTCCCGCTCGCGTTTTCTTGGGACGAGCACCGGAAGTCCTCGAGCTCAGCCCGTTTCCTTCGCTGCAAGTGCATTTCCAGTGGTTTCTGACACCGGACGAGCGTTCGCCACTCGTTGGAAGCTTCGGCCATCTTTTGGACCGTTTTGGGTCGCACCACAGTTCTCCCTCCAACGAGCTCGCTTCCCGACCTATACCTCCGGAAAACGTGTCAGGGAGCATGCCAGGAGTGTGGGTCTAAGTCCTCGGAGCACGAGACCCGAAGATCGAAAGACTTATGACCAATACGGGGCAAAGGGAAGAAACCGTCGGGGGACCGCTTTTTACCCCAGGACGAGAAAACTGAGTCCGGGGCATTCCCGCTCGCGTTTTCTTGGGACGAGCATCGGAAGTCCTCGAGCTCAGCCCGTTTCCTTCGCTGCAAGTGCATTTCCAGTGGTTTCTGACACCGGACGAGCGTTCGCCACTCGTTGGAAGCTTCGGCCATCTTTTGGACCGTATTGGGTCGCACCACAGTTCTCCCTCCAACGAGCTCGCTTCCCGACCTATACCTCCGGAAAACATGTCAGGGAGCATGCCAGGAGTGTGGGTTGAAGTCCTCGGAGCACGAGACCCGAAGATCGAAAGACTTATGACCAATACGGAGCAAAGGGAAGAAACCGTCGGGGGACCGCTTTTTACCCCAGGACGAGAAAACTGAGTCCGGGGCATTCCCGCTCGCGTTTTCTTGGGACGAGCACCGGAAGTCCTCGAGCTCAGCCCGTTTCCTTCGCTGCAAGTGCATTTCCAGTGGTTTCTGACACCGGACGAGCGTTCGCCACTCGTTGGAAGCTTCGGCCATCTTTTGGACCGTTTTGGGTCGCACCACAGTTCTCCCTCCAACGAGCTCGCTTCCCGACCTATACCTCCGGAAAACGTGTCAGGGAGCATGCCAGGAGTGTGGGTTGAAGTCCTCGGAGCACGAGACCCGAAGATCGAAAGACTTATGACCAATACGGAGCAAAGGGAAGAAACCGTCGGGGGACCGCTTTTTACCCCAGGACGAGAAAACTGAGTCCGGGGCATTCCCGCTCGCGTTTTCTTGGGACGAGCACCGGAAGTCCTCGAGCTCAGCCCGCTTCCTTCGCTGCAAGTGCATTTCCAGTGGTTTCTGACACCGGACGAGCGTTCGCCACTCGTTGGAAGCTTCGGCCATCTTTTGGACCGTATTGGGTCGCACCACAGTTCTCCCTCCAACGAGCTCGCTTCCCGACCTATACCTCCGGAAAACGTGTCGGGGAGCATGCCAGGAGTGTGGGTTGAAGTCCTCGGAGCACGAGACCCGAAGATCGAAAGACTTATGACCAATACGGAGCAAAGGGAAGAAACCGTCGGGGGACCGCGTTTTACCCCAGGACGAGAAAACTGAGTCCGGGGCATTCCCGCTCGCGTTTTCTTGGGACGAGCACCGGAAGTCCTCGAGCTCAGCCCGTTTCCTTCGCTGCAAGTGCATTTCCAGTGGTTTCTGACACCGGACGAGCGTTCGCCACTCGTTGGAAGCTTCGGCCATCTTTTGGACCGTTTTGGGTCGCACCACAGTTCTCCCTCCAACGAGCTCGCTTCCCGACCTATACCTCCGGAAAACGTGTCCGGGAGCATGCCAGGAGTGTGGGTTGAAGTCCTCGGAGCACGAGACCCGAAGATCGAAAGACTTATGACCAATACGGAGCAAAGGGAAGAAACCGTCGGGGGACCGCTTTTTACCCCAGGACGAGAAAACTGAGTCCGGGGCATTCCCGCTCGCGTTTTCTTGGGACGAGCATCCGAAGTCCTCGAGCTCAGCCCGTTTCCTTCGCTGCAAGTGCATTTCCAGTGGTTTCTGACACCGGACGAGCGTTCGCCACTCGTTGGAAGCTTCGGCCATCTTTTGGACCGTATTGGGTCGCACCACAGTTCTCCCTCCAACGAGCTCGCTTCCCGACCTATACCTCCGGAAAACATGTCAGGGAGCATGCCAGGAGTGTGG
Organism: Cucumis melo; assembly: GCF_025177605.1. Classification (NCBI taxonomy): domain Eukaryota; kingdom Viridiplantae; phylum Streptophyta; class Magnoliopsida; order Cucurbitales; family Cucurbitaceae; genus Cucumis; species Cucumis melo. Next base: position 20,170,589 of record NC_066863.1, on the reverse strand, counting down.
GTTGAAGTCCTCGGAGCACGAGACCCGAAGATCGAAAGACTTATGACCAATACGGAGCAAAGGGAAGAAACCGTCGGGGGACCGCTTTTTACCCCAGGACGAGAAAACTGAGTCCGGGGCATTCCCGCTCGCGTTTTCTTGGGACGAGCACCGGAAGTCCTCGAGCTCAGCCCGTTTCCTTCGCTGCAAGTGCATTTCCAGTGGTTTCTGACACCGGACGAGCGTTCGCCACTCGTTGGAAGCTTCGGCCATCTTTTGGACCGTTTTGGGTCGCACCACAGTTCTCCCTCCAACGAGCTCGCTTCCCGACCTATACCTCCGGAAAACGTGTCAGGGAGCATTCCAGGAGTGTGGGTTGAAGTCCTCGGAGCACGAGACCCGAAGATCGAAAGACTTATGACCAATACGGAGCAAAGGGCAGAAACCGTCGGGGGACCGCTTTTTACCCCAGGACGAGAAAACTGAGTATGGGGCATTCCCGCTCGCGTTTTCTTGGGACGAGCACCGGAAGTCCTCGAGCTCAGCCCGTTTCCTTCGCTGCAAGTGCATTTCCAGTGGTTTCTGACACCGGACGAGCGTTCGCCACTCGTTGGAAGCTTCGGCCATCTTTTGGACCGTTTTGGGTCGCACCACAGTTCTCCCTCCAACGAGCTCGCTTCCCGACCTATACCTCCGGAAAACGTGTCAGGGAGCATGCCAGGAGTGTGGGTTGAAGTCCTCGGAGCACGAGACCCGAAGATCGAAAGACTTATGACCAATACGGAGCAAAGGGAAGAAACCGTCGGGGGACCGCTTTTTACCCCAGGACGAGAAAACTGAGTCCGGGGCATTCCCGCTCGCGTTTTCTTGGGACGAGCACCGGAAGTCCTCGAGCTCAGCCCGTTTCCTTCGCTGCAAGTGCATTTCCAGTGGTTTCTGACACCGGACGAGCGTTCGCCACTCGTTGGAAGCTTCGGCCATCTTTTGGACCGTTTTGGGTCGCGCCACAGTTCTCCCTCCAACGAGCTCGCTTCCCGACCTATACCTCCGGAAAACGTGTCAGGGAGCATGCCAGGAGTGTGGGTTGAAGTCCTCGGAGCACGAGACCCGAAGATCGAAAGACTTATGAACAATACGGAGCAAAGGGAAGAAACCGTCGGGGGACCGCTTTTTACCCCAGGACGAGAAAACTGAGTCCGGGGCATTCCCGCTCGCGTTTTCTCGGGACGAGCACCGGAAGTCCTCGAGCTCCGCCCGTTTCCTTCGCTGCAAGTGCATTTCCAGTGGTTTCTGACACCGGACGAGCGTTCGCCACTCGTTGGAAGCTTCGGCCATCTTTTGGACCGTTTTGGGTCGCACCACAGTTCTCCCTCCAACGAGCTCGCTTCCCGACCTATACCTCCGGAAAACGTGTCAGGGAGCATGCCAGGAGTGTGGGTTGAAGTCCTCGGAGCACGAGACCCGAAGATCGAAAGACTTATGACCAATACGGAGCAAAGGGAAGAAACCGTCGGGGGACCGCTTTTTACCCCAGGACGAGAAAACTGAGTCCGGGGCATTCCCGCTCGCGTTTTCTTGGGACGAGCACCGGAAGTCCTCGAGCTCAGCCCGTTTTCTTCGCTGCAAGTGCATTTCCAGTGGTTTCTGACACCGGACGAGCGTTCGCCACTCGTTGGAAGCTTCGGCCATCTTTTGGACCGTTTTGGGTCGCGCCACAGTTCTCCCTCCAACGAGCTCGCTTCCCGACCTATACCTCCGGAAAACGTGTTAGGGAGCATGCCAGGAGTGTGGGTTGAAGTCCTCGGAGCACGAGACCCGAAGATCGAAAGACTTATGACCAATACGGAGCAAAGGGCTTCGGGGGACCGCTTTTTACCCCAGGACGAGAAAACTGAGTCCGGGGCATTCCCGCTCGCGTTTTCTCGGGACGAGCACCGGAAGTCCTCGAACTCAGCCCATTTCCTTCGCTGCAAGTGCATTTCCAGTGGTTTCTGACACCGGACGAGCGTTCGCCACTCGTTGGAAGCTTCGGCCATCTTTTGGACCGTTTTGGGTCGAACCACAGTTCTCCCTCCAACGAGCTCGCTTCCCGACCTATACCTCCGGAAAACGTGTCAGGGAGCATGCCAGGAGTGTGTGTTGAAGTCCTCGGAGCACGAGACCCGAAGATCGAAAGACTTATGACCAATACGGAGCAAAGGGAAGAAACCGTCGGGGGACCGCTTTTTACCCTAGGACGAGAAAACTGAGTCCGGGGCATTCCCGCTCGCGTTTTCTTGGGACGAGCACTGGAAGTCCTCGAGCTCAGCCCGTTTCCTTCGCCCCAAGTGCATTTCCAGTGGTTTCTGACACCGGACGAGCGTTCGCCACTCGTTGTAAGCTTCGGCCATCTTTTGGACCGTTTTGGGTCGCACCACAGTTCTCCCTCCAACGAGCTCGCTTCCCGACCTATACCTCCGGAAAACATGTCAGGGAGCATGCCAGGAGTGTGGGTTGAAGTCCTCGGAGCACGAGACCCGAAGATCGAAAGACTTATGACCAATACGGAGCAAAGGGAAGAAACCGTCGGGGGACCGCTTTTTAACCCATGACGAGAAAACTGAGTCCGGGGCATTCCCGCTCGCGTTTTCTTGGGACGAGCACCGGAAGTCCTCGAGCTCAGCCCGTTTCCTTCGCTGCAAGTGCATTTCCAGTGGTTTCTGACACCGGACGAGCGTTCGCCACTCGTTGGAAGCTTCGGCCATCTTTTGGACCGTTTTGGGTCGCACTACATTTCTCCCTCCAACGAGCTAGCTTCCCGACCTATACCTCCAGAAAACGTGTCAGGGAGCATGCCAGGAGTGTGGGTTGAAGTCCTCGGAGCACGAGACCCGAAGATCGAAAGACTTATGACCAATACGGAGCAAAGGGAAGAAACCGTCGGGGGACCGCTTTTTACCCCAGGACGAGAAAACTGAGTCCGGGGCATTCCCGCTCGCGTTTTCTTGGGACGAGCACCCGAAGTCCTCGAGCTCAGCCTGTTTCCTTCGCTGCAAGTGCAGTTCCAGTGGTTTCTTACACCGGACGAGCGTTCGCCACTCGTTGGAAGCTTCGGCCATCTTTTGGACCGTTTTGGGTCGCGCCACAGTTCTCCCTCCAACGAGCTCGCTTCCCGACCTATACCTCCGGAAAACGTGTCAGGGAGCATGCCAGGAGTGTGGATTGAAGTCCTCGGAGCACGAGACCCGAAGATCGAAAGACTTATGACCAATACGGAGCAAAGGGAAGAAACCGTCGGGGGACCGCTTTTTACCCCAGGACGAGAAAACTGAGTCCGGGGCATTCCCGCTCGCGTTTTCTTGGGACGAGCACCGGAAGTCCTAGAGCTCAGCCCGTTTCCTTCGCTGCAAGTGCATTTCCAGTGGTTTCTGACACCGGACGAGCGTTCGCCACTCGTTGGAAGCTTCGGCCATCTTTTGGACCGTTTTGGGTCGCACTACAGTTCTCCCTCCAACGAGCTAGCTTCCCAACCTATACCTCCGGAAAACGTGTCAGGGAGCATGCCAGGAGTGTGGGTTGAAGTCCTCGGAGCACGAGACCCGAAGATCGAAAGACTTATGACCAATACGGAGCAAAGGGAAGAAACCGTCGGGGGACCGCTTTTTACCCCAGGACGAGAAAACGGAGTCCGGGGCATTCCCGCTCGCGTTTTCTTGGGACGAGCACCGGAAGTCCTCGAGCTCAGCCCGTTTCCTTCGCTGCAAGTGCATTTCCAGTGGTTTCTGACACCGGACGAGCGTTCGCCACTCGTTGGAAGCTTCGGCCATCTTTTGGACCGTTTTGGGTCGCACCACAGTTCTCCCTCCAACGAGCTCGCTTCCCGACCTATACCTCCGGAAAACGTGTCAGGGAGCATGCCAGGAGTGTGTGTTGAAGTCCTCGGAGCACGAGACCCGAAGATCGAAAGACTTATGACCAATACGGAGCAAAGGGAAGAAACCGTCGGGGGACCGCTTTTTACCCTAGGACGAGAAAACTGAGTCCGGGGCATTCCCGCTCGCGTTTTCTTGGGACGAGCACTGGAAGTCCTCGAGCTCAGCCCGTTTCCTTCGCCCCAAGTGCATTTCCAGTGGTTTCTGACACCGGACGAGCGTTCGCCACTCGTTGTAAGCTTCGGCCATCTTTTGGACCGTTTTGGGTCGCACCACAGTTCTCCCTCCAACGAGCTCGCTTCCCGACCTATACCTCCGGAAAACATGTCAGGGAGCATGCCAGGAGTGTGGGTTGAAGTCCTCGGAGCACGAGACCCGAAGATCGAAAGACTTATGACCAATACGGAGCAAAGGGAAGAAACCGTCGGGGGACCGCTTTTTAACCCAGGACGAGAAAACTGAGTCCGGGGCATTCCCGCTCGCGTTTTCATGGGACGAGCACCGGAAGTCCTCGAGCTCAGCCCGTTTCCTTCGCTGCAAGTGCATTTCCAGTGGTTTCTGACACCGGACGAGCGTTCGCCACTCGTTGGAAGCTTCGGCCATCTTTTGGACCGTTTTGGGTCGCACTACAGTTCTCCCTCCAACGAGCTAGCTTCCCGACCTATACCTCCAGAAAACATGTCAGGGAGCATGCCAGGAGGGTGGGTTGAAGTCCTCGGAGCACGAGACCCGAAGATCGAAAGACTTATGACCAATACGGAGCAAAGGGAAGAAACCGTCGGGGGACCGCTTTTTACCCCAGGACGAGAAAACTGAGTCCGGGGCATTCCCGCTCGCGTTTTCTTGGGACGAGCACCCGAAGTCCTCAAGCTCAGCCTGTTTCCTTCGCTGCAAGTGCAGTTCCAGTGGTTTCTTACACCGGACAAGCGTTCGCCACTCGTTGGAAGCTTCGGCCATCTTTTGGACCGTTTTGGGTCGCGCCACAGTTCTCCCTCCAACGAGCTCGCTTCCCGACCTATACCTCCGGAAAACGTGTCAGGGAGCATGCCAGGAGTGTGGATTGAAGTCCTCGGAGCACGAGACCCGAAGATCGAAAGACTTATGACCAATACGGAGCAAAGGGAAGAAACCGTCGGGGGACCGCTTTTTACCCCAGGACGAGAAAACTGAGTCCGGGGCATTCCCGCTCGCGTTTTCTTGGGACGAGCACCGGAAGTCCTCGAGCTCAGCCCGTTTCCTTCGCTGCAAGTGCATTTCCAGTGGTTTCTGACACCGGACGAGCGTTCGCCACTCGTTGGAAGCTTCGGCCATCTTTTGGACCGTTTTGGGTCGCACTACAGTTCTCCCTCCAACGAGCTAGCTTCCCAACCTATACCTCCGGAAAACGTGTCAGGGAGCATGCCAGGAGTGTGGGTTGAAGTCCTCGGAGCACGAGACCCGAAGATCGAAAGACTTATGACCAATACGGAGCAAAGGGAAGAAACCGTCGGGGGACCGCTTTTTACCCCGGGACGAGAAAACTGAGTCCGGGGCATTCCCGCTCGCGTTTTCTTGGGACGAGCACCGGAAGTCCTCGAGCTCAGCCCGTTTCCTTCGCTGCAAGTGCATTTCCAGTGGTTTCTGACACCGGACGAGCGTTCGCCACTCGTTGGAAGCTTCGGCCATCTTTTGGACCGTTTTGGGTCGCACCACAGTTGTCCCTCCAACGAGCTCGCTTCCCGACCTATACCTCCGGAAAACGTGTCAGGGAGCATGCCAGGAGTGTGGGTTGAAGTCCTCGGAGCACGAGACCCGAAGATCGAAAGACTTATGACCAATACGGAGCAAAGGGAAGAAACCGTCGGGGGACCGCTTTTTACCCCAGGACGAGAAAACTGAGTCCGGGGCATTCCCGCTCGCGTTTTCTTGGGACGAGCAGCCGAAGTCCTCGAGCTCAGCCTGTTTCCTTCGCTGCCAGTGCAGTTCCAGTGGTTTCTTACACCGGACGAGCGTTCGCCACTCGTTGGAAGCTTCGGCCATCTTTTGGACCGTTTTGGGTCGCGCCACAGTTCTCCCTCCAACGAGCTCGCTTCCCGACCTATACCTCCAGAAAACGTGTCAGGGAGCATGCCAGGAGTGTGGATTGAAGTCCTCGGAGCACGAGACCCGAAGATCGAAAGACTTATGACCAATACGGAGCAAAGGGAAGAAACCGTCGGGGGACCGCTTTTTACCCCAGGACGAGAAAACTGAGTCCGGGGCATTCCCGCTCGCGTTTTCTTGGGACGAGCACCGGAAGTCCTCGAGCTCAGCCCGTTTCCTTCGCTGCAAGTGCATTTCCAGTGGTTTCTGACACCGGACGAGCGTTCGCCACTCGTTGGAAGCTTCGGCCATCTTTTGGACCGTTTTGGGTCGCACCACAGTTCTCCCTCCAACGAGCTAGCTTCCCAACCTATACCTCCGGAAAACGTGTCAGGGAGCATGCCAGGAGTGTGGGTTGAAGTCCTCGGAGCACGAGACCCGAAGATCGAAAGACTTATGACCAATACGGAGCAAAGGGAAGAAACCGTCGGGGGACCGCTTTTTACCCCAGGACGAGAAAATTGAGTCCGGGGAATTCCCGCTCGCGTTTTCTTGGGACGAGCACCCGAAGTCCTCGAGCTCAGCCCGTTTCCTTCGCTGCAAGTGCATTTCCAGTGGTTTCTGACACCGGACGAGCGTTCGCCACTCGTTGGAAGCTTCGGCCATCTTTTGGACCGTTTTGGGTCGCACCACAGTTCTCCCTCCAACGAGCTCGCTTCCCGACCTATACCTCCGGAAAACGTGTCAGGGAGCATGCCAGGAGTGTGGGTTGAAGTCCTCGGAGCACGAGACCCGAAGATCGAAAGACTTATGACCAATACGGAGCAAAGGGAAGAAACCATCGGGGGACCGCTTTTTACCCCAGGACGAGAAAACGGAGTCCGGGGCATTCCCGCTCGCGTTTTCTCGGGACGAGCACCGGAAGTCCTCGAGCTCAGCCCGTTTCCTTCGCTGCAAGTGCATTTCCAGTGGTTTCTGACACCGGACGAGCGTTCGCCACTCGTTGGAAGCTTCGGCCATCTTTTGGACCGTTTTGGGTCGCGCCACAGTTCTCCCTCCAACGAGATCGCTTCCCGACCTATACCTCCGGAAAACGTGTCAGGGAGCATGCCAGGAGTGTGGGTTGAAGTCCTCGGAGCACGAGACCCGAAGATCGAAAGACTTATGACCAATACGGAGCAAAGGGAAGAAACCGTCGGGGGACCGCTTTTTACCCCAGGACGAGAAAACTGAGTCCGGGGCATTCCCGCTCGCGTTTTCTTGGGACGAGCACCGGAAGTCCTCGAGCTCAGCCCGTTTCCTTCGCTGCAAGTGCATTTCCAGTGGTTTCTGACACCGGACGAGCGTTCGCCACTCGTTTGGAAGCTTCGGCCATCTTTTGGACCGTTTTGGGTCGCGCCACAGTTCTCCCTCCAACGAGCTCGCTTCCCGACCTATACCTCCGGAAAACGTGTCAGGGAGCATGCCAGGAGTGTGGGTTGAAGTCCTCGGAGCACGAGACCCGAAGATCGAAAGACTTATGACCAATACGGAGCAAAGGGAAGAAACCGTCGGGGGACCGCTTTTTACCCCAGGACGAGAAAACTGAGTCCGGGGCATTCCCGCTCGCGTTTTCTCGGGACGAGCACCGGAAGTCCTCGAGGTCAGCCCGTTTCCTTCGCTGCAAGTGCATTTCCAGTGGTTTCTGACACCGGACGAGCGTTCGCCACTCGTTGGAAGCTTCGGCCATCTTTTGGACCGTTTTGGGTCGCGCCACAGTTCTCCCTCCAACGAGCTAGCTTGCCGACCTATACCTCCGGAAAACGTGTCAGGGAGCATGCCAGGAGTGTGGGTTGAAGTCCTCGGAGCACGAGACCCGAAGATCGAAAGACTTATGACCAATACGGAGCAAAGGGAAGAAACCGTCGGGGGACCGCTTTTTACCCCAGGACGAGAAAACTGAGTCCGGGGCATTCCCGCTCGCGTTTTCTTGGGACGAGCACCGGAAGTCCTCGAGCTCAGCCCGTTTCCTTCGCTGCAAGTGCATTTCCAGTGGTTTCTGACACCGGACGAGCGTTCGCCACTCGTTGGAAGCTTCGGCCATCTTTTGGACCGTTTTGGGTCGCACCACAGTTCTCCCTCCAACGAGCTCGCTTCCCGACCTATACCTCCGGAAAACGTGTCAGGGAGCATGCCAGGAGTGTGGGTTGAAGTCCTCGGAGCACGAGACCCGAAGATCGAAAGACTTATGACCAATACGGAGCAAATGGAAGAAACCGTCGGGGGACCGCTTTTTACCCCAGGACGAGAAAACTGAGTCCGGGGCATTCCCGCTCGCGTTTTCTTGGGACGAGCACCGGAAGTCCTCGAGCTCAGCCCGTTTCCTTCGCTGCAAGTGCATTTCCAGTGGTTTCTGACACCGGACGAGCGTTCGCCACTCGTTGGAAGCTTCGGCCATCTTTTGGACCGTTTTGGGTCGCACCACAGTTCTCCCTCCAACGAGCTCGCTTCCTGACCTATACCTCCGGAAAACGTGTCAGGGAGCATGCCAGGAGTGTGGGTTGAAGTCCTCGGAGCACGAGACCCGAAGATCGAAAGACTTATGACCAATACGGAGCAAAGGGAAGAAACCGTCGGGGGACCGCTTTTTACCCCAGGACGAGAAAACTGAGTCCGGGGCATTCCCGCTCGCGTTTTCTTGGGACGAGCACCGGAAGTCCTCGAGCTCAGCCCGTTTCCTTCGCTGCAAGTGCATTTCCAGTGGTTTCTGACACCGGACGAGCGTTCGCCACTCGTTGGAAGCTTCGGCCATCTTTTGGACCGTTTTGGGTCGCGCCACAGTTCTCCCTCCAACGAGCTCGCTTCCCGACCTATACCTCCGGAAAACGTGTCAGGGAGCATGCCAGGAGTGTGGGTTGAAGTCCTCGGAGCACGAGACCCGAAGATCGAAAGACTTATGACCAATACGGAGCAAAGGGAAGAAACCGTCGGGGGACCGCTTTTTACCCCAGGACGAGAAAACTGAGTCCGGGGCATTCCCGCTCGCGTTTTCTCGGGACGAGCACCGGAAGTCCTCGAGGTCAGCCCGTTTCCTTCGCTGCAAGTGCATTTCCAGTGGTTTCTGACACCGGACGAGCGTTCGCCACTCGTTGGAAGCTTCGGCCATCTTTTGGACCGTTTTGGGTCGCGCCACAGTTCTCCCTCCAACGAGCTAGCTTGCCGACCTATACCTCCGGAAAACGTGTCAGGGAGCATGCCAGGAGTGTGGGTTGAAGTCCTCGGAGCACGAGACCCGAAGATCGAAAGACTTATGACCAATACGGAGCAAAGGGAAGAAACCGTCGGGGGACCGCTTTTTACCCCAGGACGAGAAAACTGAGTCCGGGGCATTCCCGCTCGCGTTTTCTTGGGACGAGCACCGGAAGTCCTCGAGCTCAGCCCGTTTCCTTCGCTGCAAGTGCATTTCCAGTGGTTTCTGACACCGGACGAGCGTTCGCCACTCGTTGGAAGCTTCGGCCATCTTTTGGACCGTTTTGGGTCGCACCACAGTTCTCCCTCCAACGAGCTCGCTTCCCGACCTATACCTCCGGAAAACGTGTCAGGGAGCATGCCAGGAGTGTGGGTTGAAGTCCTCGGAGCACGAGACCCGAAGATCGAAAGACTTATGACCAATACGGAGCAAATGGAAGAAACCGTCGGGGGACCGCTTTTTACCCCAGGACGAGAAAACTGAGTCCGGGGCATTCCCGCTCGCGTTTTCTTGGGACGAGCACCGGAAGTCCTCGAGCTCAGCCCGTTTCCTTCGCTGCAAGTGCATTTCCAGTGGTTTCTGACACCGGACGAGCGTTCGCCACTCGTTGGAAGCTTCGGCCATCTTTTGGACCGTTTTGGGTCGCACCACAGTTCTCCCTCCAACGAGCTCGCTTCCTGACCTATACCTCCGGAAAACGTGTCAGGGAGCATGCCAGGAGTGTGGGTTGAAGTCCTCGGAGCACGAGACCCGAAGATCGAAAGACTTATGACCAATACGGAGCAAAGGGAAGAAACCGTCGGGGGACCGCTTTTTACCCCAGGACGAGAAAACTGAGTCCGGGGCATTCCCGCTCGCGTTTTCTTGGGACGAGCACCGGAAGTCCTCGAGCTCAGCCCGTTTCCTTCGCTGCAAGTGCATTTCCAGTGGTTTCTGACACCGGACGAGCGTTCGCCACTCGTTGGAAGCTTCGGCCATCTTTTGGACCGTTTTGGGTCGCGCCACAGTTCTCCCTCCAACGAGCTCGCTTCCCGACCTATACCTCCGGAAAACGTGTCAGGGAGCATGCCAGGAGTGTGGGTTGAAGTCCTCGGAGCACGAGACCCGAAGATCGAAAGACTTATGACCAATACGGAGCAAAGGGAAGAAACCGTCGGGGGACCGCTTTTTACCCCAGGACGAGAAAACTGAGTCCGGGGCATTCCCGCTCGCGTTTTCTTGGGACGAGCACCGGAAGTCCTCGAGCTCAGCCCGTTTCCTTCGCTGCAAGTGCATTTCAAGTGGTTTCTGACACCGGACGAGCGTTCGCCACTCGTTGGAAGCTTCGGCCATCTTTTGGACCGTTTTGGGTCGCGCCACAGTTCTCCCTCCAACGAGCTCGCTTCCCGACCTATACCTCCGGAAAACGTGTCAGGGAGCATGCCAGGAGTGTGGGTTGAAGTCCTCGGAGCACGAGACCCGAAGATCGAAAGACTTATGACCAATACGGAGCAAAGGGAAGAAACCGTCGGGGGACCGCTTTTTACCCCAGGACGAGAAAACTGAGTCCGGGGCATTCCCGCTCGCGTTTTCTCGGGACGAGCACCGGAAGTCCTCGAGGTCAGCCCGTTTCCTTCGCTGCAAGTGCATTTCCAGTGGTTTCTGACACCGGACGAGCGTTCGCCACTCGTTGGAAGCTTCGGCCATCTTTTGGACCGTTTTGGGTCGCGCCACAGTTATCCCTCCAACGAGCTAGCTTGCCGACCTATACCTCCGGAAAACGTGTCAGGGAGCATGCCAGGAGTGTGGGTTGAAGTCCTCGGAGCACGAGACCCGAAGATCGAAAGACTTATGACCAATACGGAGCAAAGGGAAGAAACCGTCGGGGGGACCGCTTTTTACCCCAGGACGAGAAAACTGAGTCCGGGGCATTCCCGCTCGCGTTTTCTTGGGACGAGCACCGGAAGTCCTCGAGCTCAGCCCGTTTCCTTCGCTGCAAGTGCATTTTCAGTGGTTTCTGACACCGGACGAGCGTTCGCCACTCGTTGGAAGCTTCGGCCATCTTTTGGACCGTTTTGGGTCGCACCACAGTTCTCCCTCCAACGAGCTCGCTCCCCGATCTATACCAACGGAAAACGTGTCAGGGAGCATGCCAGGAGTGTGGGTTGAAGTCCTCGGAGCACGAGACCCGAAGATCGAAAGACTTATGACCAATACGGAGCAAAGGGAAGAAACCGTCGGGGGACCGCTTTTTACCCCAGGACGAGAAAACTGAGTCCGGGGCATTCTCGCTCGCGTTTTCTTGGGACGAGCACCGGAAGTCCTCGAGCTCAGCCCGTTTCCTTCGCTGCAAGTGCATTTCCAGTGGTTTCTGACCCCGGACGAGCGTTCGCCACTCGTTGGAAGCTTCGGCCATCTTTTGGACCGTTTTGGGTCGCACCACAGTTCTCCCTCCAACGAGCTTGCTTCCCGACCTATACAACCGGAAAACGTGTCAGGGAGCATGCCAGGAGTGTGGGTTGAAGTCCTCGGAGCACGAGACCCGAAGATCGAAAGACTTATGACCAATACGGAGCAAAGGGAAGAAACCGTCGGGGGACCGCTTTTTACCCCAGGACGAGAAAACTGAGTCCGGGGCATTCCCGCTCGCGTTTTCTTGGGACGAGCACCGGAAGTCCTCGAGCTCAGCCCGTTTCCTTCGCCCCAAGTGCATTTCCAGTGGTTTCTGACACCGGACGAGCGTTCGCCACTCGTTGGAAGCTTCGGCCATCTTTTGGACCGTTTTGGGTCGCACCACAGTTCTCCCTCCAACGAGCTCGCTTCCCGACCTATACCTCCGGAAAACGTGTCAGGGAGCATGCCACGAGTGTGGGTTGAAGTCCTCGAAGCACGAGACCCGAAGATCGAAAGACTTATGACCAATACGGAGCAAAGGGAAGAAACCGTCGGGGGACCGCTTTTTACCCCAGGACGAGAAAACTGAGTCCGGGGCATTCCCGCTCGCGTTTTCTTGGGACGAGCACCGGAAGTCCTTGAGCTCAGCCCGTATCCTTCGCTGCAAGTGCATTTCCAGTGGTTTCTGACACCGGACGAGCGTTCGCCACTCGTTGGAAGCTTCGGCCATCTTTTGGACCGTTTTGGGTCGCACCACAGTTCTCCCTCCAACGAGCTCGATTCCCGACCTATACCTCCGGAAAACGTGTCAGGGAGCATGCCAGGAGTGTGGGTTGAAGTCCTCGGAGCACGAGACCCGAAGATCGAAAGACTTATGACCAATACGGAGCAAAGGGAAGAAACCGTCGGGGGACCGCTTTTTACCCCAGGACGAGAAAACTGAGTCCGGGGCATTCCCGCTCGCGTTTTCTTGGGACGAGCACCGGAAGTCCTCGAGCTCAGCCCGTTTCCTTCGCTGCAAGTGCATTTCCAGTGGTTTCTGACCCCGGACGAGCGTTCGCCACTCGTTGGAAGCTTCGGCCATCTTTTGGACCGTTTTGGGTCGCACCACAGTTCTCCCTCCAACGAGATCGCTTCCCGACCTATACCTCCGGAAAACGTGTCAGGGCGCATGCCAGGAGTGTGGGTTGAAGTCCTCGGAGCACGAGACCCGAAGATCGAAAGACTTATGACCAATACGGAGAAAAGGGAAGAAACCGTCGGGGGACCGCTTTTTACCCCAGGACGAGAAAACTGAGTCCGGGGCATTCCCGCTCGCGTTTTCTTGGGACGAGCACCGGAAGTCCTCGAGCTCAGCCCGTTTCCTTCGCTGCAAGTGCATTTCCAGTGGTTTCTGACACCGGACGAGCGTTCGCCACTCGTTGGAAGCTTCGGCCATCTTTTGGACCGTTTTGGGTCGCCCCACAGTTCTCCCTCCAACGAGCTCGCTTCCCGACCTATACCTCCGGAAAACGTGTCAGGGAGCATGCCACGAGTGTGGGTTGAAGTCCTCGGAGCACGAGACCCGAAGATCGAAAGACTTATGACCAATACGGAGCAAAGGGAAGAAACCGTCGGGGGACCGCTTTTTACCCCAGGACGAGAAAACTGAGTCCGGGGCATTCCCGCTCGCGTTTTCTTGGGACGAGCACCGGAAGTCCTCGAGCTCAGCCCGTTTCCTTCGCTGCAAGTGCATTTCCAGTGGTTTCTGACACTGGACGAGCGTTCGCCACTCGTTGGAAGCTTCGGCCATCTTTTGGACCGTTTTGGGTCGCACCACAGTTCTCCCTCCAACGAGCTCGCTTCCCGACCTATACCTCCGGAAAACGTGTCAGGGAGCATGCCAGGAGTGTGGGTTGAAGTCCTCGGAGCACGAGACCCGAAGATCGAAAGACTTATGACCAATACGGAGCAAAGGGAAGAAACCGTCGGGGGACCGCTTTTTACCCCAGGACGAGAAAACGGAGTCCGGGGCATTCCCGCTCGCGTTTTCTTGGGACGAGCACCGGAAGACCTCGAGCTCAGCCCGTTTCCTTCGCTGCAAGTGCATTTCCAGTGGTTTCTGACCCCGGACGAGCGTTCGCCACTCGTTGGAAGCTTCGGCCATCTTTTGGACCGTTTTGGGTCGCACCACAGTTCTCCCTCCAACGAGATCGCTTCCCGACCTATACCTTCGGAAAACGTGTCAGGGAGCATGCCAGGAGTGTGGGTTGAAGTCCTCGGAGCACGAGACCCGAAGATCGAAAGACTTATGACCAATACGGAGCAAAGGGAAGAAACCGTCGGGGGACCGCTTTTTACCCCAGGACGAGAAAACTGAGTCCGGGGCATTCCCGCTCGCGTTTTCTTGGGACGAGCACCGGAAGTCCTCGAGCTCAGCCCGTTTCCTTCGCTGCAAGTGCATTTCCAGTGGTTTCTGACACCGGACGAGCGTTCGCCACTCGTTGGAAGCTTCGGCCATCTTTTGGACCGTTTTGGGTCGCCCCACAGTTCTCCCTCCAACGAGCTCGCTTCCCGACCTATACCTCCGGAAAACGTGTCAGGGAGCATGCCACGAGTGTGGGTTGAAGTCCTCGGAGCACGAGACCCGAAGATCGAAAGACTTATGACCAATACGGAGCAAAGGGAAGAAACCGTCGGGGGACCGCTTTTTACCCCAGGACGAGAAAACTGAGTCCGGGGCATTCCCGCTCGCGTTTTCTTGGGACGAGCACCGGAAGTCTTCGAGCTCAGCCCGTTTCCTTCGCTGCAAGTGCATTTCCAGTGGTTTCTGACACTGGACGAGCGTTCGCCACTCGTTGGAAGCTTCGGCCATCTTTTGGACCGTTTTGGGTCGCACCACAGTTCTCCCTCCATGCTTCCTGACACGTTTTCCGGAGGTATAGGTCGGGAAGCGAGCTCGTTGGAGGGAGAACTGTGGTGCGACCCAAAACGGTCCAAAAGATGGCCGAAGCTTCCAACGAGTGGCGAACGCTCGTCCGGTGTCAGAAACCACTGGAAATGCACTTGCAGCGAAGGAAACAGGCTGAGCTCGAGGACTTCCGGTGCTCGTCCCAAGAAAACGCGAGCGGGAATGCCCCGGACTCAGTTTTCTCGTCCTGGGGTAAAAAGCGGTCCCCCGACGGTTTCTTCCCTTTGCTCCGTATTGGTCATAAGTCTTTCGATCTTCGGGTCTCGTGCTCCGAGGACTTCAACCCACACTCCTGGCATGCTCCCTGACACGTTTTCCAGAGGTATAGGTCGGGAAGCGAGCTCGTTGGAGGGAGAACTGTGGTGTGACCCAAAACGGTCCAAAAGATGGCCGAAGCTTCCAACGAGTGGCGAACGCTCGTCCGGTGTCAGAAACCACTGGAAATGCACTTGCAGCGAAGGAATCGGGCTGAGCTCGAGGACTTCCGGTGCTCGTCCCAAGAAAACGCGAGCGGGAATGCCCCGGACTCAGTTTTCTCGTCCTGGGGTAAAAAGCGGTCCCCCGACGGTTTCTTCCCTTTGCTCCGTATTGGTCATAAGTCTTTCGATCTTCGGGTCTCGTGCTCCGAGGACTTCAACCCACACTCCTGGCATGCTCCCTGACACGTTTTCCGGAGGTATAGGTCGGGAAGCGAGCTCGTTGGAGGGAGAACTGTGGTGTGACCCAAAACGGTCCAAAAGATGGCCGAAGCTTCCAACGAGTGGCGAACGCTCGTCCGGTGTCAGAAACCACTGGAAATGCACTTGCAGCGAAGGAATCGGGCTGAGCTCGAGGACTTCCGGTGCTCGTCCCAAGAAAACGCGAGCGGGAATGCCCCGGACTCAGTTTTCTCGTCTTGGGGTAAAAGGCGGTCCCCCGACGACTTCTTCCCTTTGCTCCGTATTGGTCATAAGTCTTTCGATCTTCGGGTCTCGTGCTCCGAGGACTTCAACCCACACTCCTGGCATGCTCCCTGACACGTTTTCCGGAGGTATAGGTCGGGAAGCGAGCTCGTTGGAGGGAGAACTGTGGTGCGACCCAAAACGGTCCAAAAGATGGCCGAAGCTTCCAACGAGTGGCGAACGCCCGTCCGGTGTCAGAAACCACTGGAAATGCACTTGCAGCGAAGGAAACGGGCTGAGCTCGAGGACTTCCGGTGCTCGTCCCAAGAAAACGCGAGCGGGAATGCCCCGGACTCAGTTTTCTCGTCCTGGGGTAAAACGCGGTCCCCCGACAGTTTCTTCCCTTTGCTCCGTATTGGTCATAAGTCTTTCGATCTTCGGGTCTCGTGCTCCGAGGACTTCAACCCACACTCCTGGCATGCTCCCTGACACGTTTTCCGGAGGTATAGGTCGGGAAGCGAGCTCGTTGGAGGGAGAACTGTGGTGCGACCCAAAACGGTCCAAAAAATGGCCGAAGCTTCCAACGAGTGGCGAACGCTCGTCCGGTGTCAGAAACCACTGAAAATGCACTTGCAGCGAAGGAAACGGGCTGAGCCCGAGGACTTCCGTTGCTCGTCCCAAGAAAACGCGAGCGGGAATGCCCCATACTCAGTTTTCTCGTCCTGGGGTAAAAAGCTGTCCCCCGACGGTTTCTTCCCTTTGCTCCGTATTGGTCATAAGTCTTTCGATCTTCGGGTCTCGTGCTCCGAGGACTTCAACCCACACTCCTGGCATGCTCCCTGACACGTTTTCCGGAGGTATAGGTCGGGAAGCGAGCTCGTTGGAGGGAGAACTGTGGTGCGACCCAAAACGGTCCAAAAGATGGCCGAAGCTTCCAACGAGTGGCGCACGCTCGTCCGGTGTCAGAAACCACTGGAAATGCACTTGCAGCGAAGGAAACGGGCTGAGCTCGAGGACTTCCAGTGCTCGTCCCAAGAAAACGCGAGCGGGAATGCCCCGGACTCAGTTTTCTCGTCCTGGGGTAAAAAGCGGTCCCCCGACGGTTTCTTCCCTTTGCTCCGTATTGGTCATAAGTCTTTCGAACTTCGGGTCTCGTGCTCCGAGGACTTCAACCCACACTCCTGGCATGCTTCCTGACACGTTTTCCGGAGGTATAGGTCGGGAAGCGAGCTCGTTGGAGGGAGAACTGTGGTGCGACCCAAAACGGTCCAAAAGATGGCCGAAGCTTCCAACGAGTGGCGAACGCTCGTCCGGTGTCAGAAACCATTGGAAATGCACTTGCAGCGAAGGAAACGGGCTGAGCTCGAGGACTTCCGGTGCTCGTCCCAAGAAAACGCGAGCGGGAATGCCCCATACTAAGTTTTCTCGTCCTGGGGTAAAAAGCGGTCCCCCGACGGTTTCTTCCCTTTGCTCCGTATTGGTCATAAGTCTTTCGATCTTCGGGTCTCGTGCTCCGAGGACTTCAACCCACACTCCTGGCATGCTCCCTGACACGTTTTCCGGAGGTATAGGTCGGGAAGCGAGCTCGTTGGAGGGAGAACTGTGGTGCGACCCAAAACGGTCCAAAAGATGGCCGAAGCTTCCAACGAGTGGCGAACGCTCGTCCGGTGTCAGAAACCACTGGAAATGCACTTGCAGCGAAGGAAACAGGCTGAGCTCGAGGACTTCCGGTGCTCGTCCCAAGAAAACGCGAGCGGGAATGCCCCGGACTCAGTTTTCTCGTCCTGGGGTAAAAAGCGGTCCCCCGACGGTTTCTTCCCTTTGCTCCGTATTGGTCATAAGTCTTTCGATCTTCGGGTCTCGTGCTCCGAGGACTTCAACCCACACTCCTGGCATGCTCCCTGACACGTTTTCCGGAGGTATAGGTCAGGAAGCGAGCTCGTTGGAGGGAGAACTGTGGTGTGACCCAAAACGGTCCAAAAGATGGCCGAAGCTTCCAACGAGTGGCGAACGCTCGTCCGGTGTCAGAAACCACTGGAAATGCACTTGCAGCGAAGGAATCGGGCTGAGCTCGAGGACTTCCGGTGCTCGTCCCAAGAAAACGCGAGCGGGAATGCCCCGGACTCAGTTTTCTCATCCTGGGGTAAAAAGCGGTCCCCCGACGGTTTCTTCCCTTTGCTCCGTATTGGTCATAAGTCTTTCGATCTTCGGGTCTCGTGCTCCGAGGACTTCAACCCACACTCCTGGCATGCTCCCTGACACGTTTTCCGGAGGTATAGGTCGGGAAGCGAGCTCGTTGGAGGGAGAACTGTGGTGTGACCCAAAACGGTCCAAAAGATGGCCGAAGCTTCCAACGAGTGGCGAACGCTCGTCCGGTGTCAGAAACCACTGGAAATGCACTTGCAGCGAAGGAATCGGGCTGAGCTCGAGGACTTCCGGTGCTCGTCCCAAGAAAACGCGAGCGGGAATGCCCCGGACTCAGTTTTCTCGTCTTGGGGTAAAAGGCGGTCCCCCGACGACTTCTTCCCTTTGCTCCGTATTGGTCATAAGTCTTTCGATCTTCGGGTCTCGTGCTGCGAGGACTTCAACCCACACTCCTGGCATGCTCCCTGACACGTTTTCCGGAGGTATAGGTCGGGAAGCGAGCTCGTTGGAGGGAGAACTGTGGTGCGACCCAAAACGGTCCAAAAGATGGCCGAAGCTTCCAACGAGTGGCGAACGCCCGTCCGGTGTCAGAAACCACTGGAAATGCACTTGCAGCGAAGGAAACGGGCTGAGCTCGAGGACTTCCGGTGCTCGTCCCAAGAAAACGCGAGCGGGAATGCCCCGGACTCAGTTTTCTCGTCCTGGGGTAAAACGCGGTCCCCCGACGGTTTCTTCCCTTTGCTCCGTATTGGTCATAAGTCTTTCGATCTTCGGGTCTCGTGCTCCGAGGACTTCAACCCACACTCCTGGCATGCTCCCTGACACGTTTTCCGGAGGTATAGGTCGGGAAGCGAGCTCGTTGGAGGGAGAACTGTGGTGCGACCCAAAACGGTCCAAAAAATGGCCGAAGCTTCCAACGAGTGGTGAACGCTCGTCCGGTGTCAGAAACCACTGAAAATGCACTTGCAGCGAAGGAAACGGGCTGAGCCCGAGGACTTCCGTTGCTCGTCCCAAGAAAACGCGAGCGGGAATGCCCCATACTCAGTTTTCTCGTCCTGGGGTAAAAAGCTGTCCCCCGACGGTTTCTTCCCTTTGCTCCGTATTGGTCATAAGTCTTTCGATCTTCGGGTCTCGTGCTCCGAGGACTTCAACCCACACTCCTGGCATGCTCCCTGACACGTTTTCCGGAGGTATAGGTCGGGAAGCGAGCTCGTTGGAGGGAGAACTGTGGTGCGACCCAAAACGGTCCAAAAGATGGCCGAAGCTTCCAACGAGTGGCGCACGCTCGTCCGGTGTCAGAAACCACTGGAAATGCACTTGCAGCGAAGGAAACGGGCTGAGCTCGAGGACTTCCAGTGCTCGTCCCAAGAAAACGCGAGCGGGAATGCCCCGGACTCAGTTTTCTCGTCCTGGGGTAAAAAGCGGTCCCCCGACGGTTTCTTCCCTTTGCTCCGTATTGGTCATAAGTCTTTCGAACTTCGGGTCTCGTGCTCCGAGGACTTCAACCCACACTCCTGGCATGCTCCCTGACACGTTTTCCGGAGGTATAGGTCGGGAAGCGAGCTCGTTGGAGAGAGAAATATGGTGCGACCCAAAACGGTCCAAAAGATGGCCGAAGCTTCCAACGAGTGGCGAACGCTCGTCCGGTGTCAGAAACCACTGGAAATGCACTTGCAGCGAAGGAAACGGGCTGAGCTCGAGGACTTCCGGTGCTCGTCCCAAGAAAACGCGAGCGGGAATGCCCGGACTCAGTTTTCTCGTCCTGGGGTAAAGAGCGGTCCCCCGACGGTTTCTTCCCTTTGCTCCGTATTGGTCATTAGTCTTTCGAACTTCGGGTCTCGTGCTCCGAGGACTTCAACCCACACTCCTGGCATGCTCCCTGACACGTTTTCCGGAGGTATAGGTCGGGAAGCGAGCTCGTTGGAGGGAGAACTGTGGTGCGACCCAAAACGGTCCAAAAGATGGCCGAAGCTTCCAACGAGTGGCGAACGCTCGTCCGGTGTCAGAAACCACTGGAAATGCACTTGCAGCGAAGGAAACGGGCTGAGCTCGAGGACTTCCGGTGCTCGTCCCAAGAAAACGCGAGCGGGAATGCCCCGGACTCAGTTTTCTCGTCCTGGGGTAAAAAGCGGTCCCCCGACGGTTTCTTCCCTTTGCTCCGTATTGGTCATAAGTCTTTCGATCTTCGGGTCTCGTGCTCCGAGGACTTCAACCCACACTCCTGGCATGCTCCCTGACACGTTTTTCGGAGGTATAGGTCGGGAAGCGAGCTCGTTGGAGGGAGAACTGTGGTGCGACCCAAAACGGTCCAAAAGATGGCCGAAGCTTCCAACGAGTGGCGAACGCTCGTCCGGTGTCAGAAACCACTGGAAATGCACTTGCAGCGAAGGAAACGGGCTGAGCTCGAGGACTTCCGGTGCTCGTCCCAAGAAAACGCGAGCGGGAATGCCCCGGACTCAGTTTTCTCGTCCTGGGGTAAAAAGCGGTCCCCCGACGGTTTCTTCCCTTTGCTCCGTATTGGTCATAAGTCTTTCGATCTTCGGGTCTTGTGCTCCGAGGAGTTCAACCCACACTCCTGGCATGCTCCCTGACACGTTTTCCGGAGGTATAGGTCGGGAAGAGAGCTCGTTGGAGGGAGAACTGTGGTGCGACCCAAAACGGTCCAAAAGATGGCCGAAGCTTGCAACGAGTGGCGAACGCTCGTCCGGTGTCAGAAACCACTGGAAATGCACTTGCAGCGAAGGAAACGGGCTGAGCTCGAGGACTTCCGGTGCTCGTCCCAAGAAAACGCGAGCGGGAATGCCCCGGACTCAGTTTTCTCGTCCTGGTGTAAAAAGCGGTCCCCCGACGGTTTCTTCCCTTTGCTCCGTATTGGTCATAAGTCTTTCGATCTTCGGGTCTCGTGCTCCGAGGACTTCAACCCACACTCCTGGCATGCTCCCTGACACGTTTTCCGGAGGTATAGGTCGGGAAGCGAGCTCGTTGGAGGGAGAACTGTGGTGCGACCCAAAACGGTCCAAAAGATGGCCGAAGCTTCCAACGAGTGGCGAACGCTCGTCCGGTGTCAGAAACCACTGGAAATGCACTTGCAGCGAAGGAAACGGGCTGAGCTCGAGGACTTCCGGTGCTCGTCCCAAGAAAACGCGAGCGGGAATGCCCAGGACTCAGTTTTCTCGTCCTGGGGTAAAAAGCGGTCCCCCGACGGTTTCTTCCCTTTGCTCCGTATTGGTCATAAGTCTTTCGATCTTCGGGTCTCGTGCTCCGAGGACTTCAACCCACACTCCTGGCATGCTCCCTGACACGTTTTCCGGAGGTATAGGTCGGGAAGCGAGCTCGTTGGAGGGAGAACTGTGGTGCGACCCAAAACGGTCCAAAAGATGGCCGAAGCTTCCAACGAGTGGCGAACGCTCGTCCGGTGTCAGAAACCACTGGAAATGCACTTGCAGCGAAGGAAACGGGCTGAGCTCGAGGACTTCCGGTGCTCGTCCCAAGAAAACGCGAGCGGGAATGCCCCGGACTCAGTTTTCTCGTCCTGGGGTAAAAAGCGGTCCCCCGACGGTTTCTTCCCTTTGCTCCGTATTGGTCATAAGTCTTTCGATCTTCGGGTCTCGTGCTCCGAGGACTTCAACCCACACTCCTGGCATGCTCCCTGACACGTTTTCCGGAGGTATAGGTCGGGAAGCGAGCTCGTTGGAGGGAGAACTGTGGTGCGACCCAAAACGGTCCAAAAGATGGCCGAAGCTTCCAACGAGTGGCGAACGCTCGTCCGGTGTCAGAAACCACTGGAAATGCACTTGCAGCGAAGGAAACGGGCTGAGCTCGAGGACTTCCGGTGCTCGTCCCAATAAAACGCGAGCGGGAATGCCCCGGACTCAGTTTTCTCGTCCTGGGGTAAAAAGCGGTCCCCCGACGGTTTCTTCCCTTTGCTCCGTATTGGTCATAAGTCTTTCGATCTTCGGGTCTCGTGCTCCGAGGACTTCAACCCACACTCCTGGCATGCTCCCTGACACGTTTTCCGGAGGTATAGGTCGGGAAGCGAGCTCGTTGGAGGGAGAACTGTGGTGCGACCCAAAACGGTCCAAAAGATGGCCGAAGCTTCCAACGAGTGGCGAACGCTCGTCCGGTGTCAGAAACCACTGGAAATGCACTTGCAGCGAAGGAAACGGGCTGAGCTCGAGGACTTCCGGTGCTCGTCCCAAGAAAACGCGAGCGGGAATGCCCCGGACTCAGTTTTCTCGTCCTGGGGTAAAAAGCGGTCCCCCGACGGTTTCTTCCCTTTGCTCCGTATTGGTCATAAGTCTTTCGATCTTCGGGTCTCGTGCTCCGAGGACTTCAACCCACACTCCTGGCATGCTCCCTGACACGTTTTCCGGAGGTATAGGTCGGGAAGCGAGCTCGTTGGAGGGAGAACTGTGGTGCGACCCAAAACGGTCCAAAAGATGGCCGAAGCTTCCAACGAGTGGCGAACGCTCGTCCGGTGTCAGAAACCACTGGAAATGCACTTGCAGCGAAGGAAACGGGCTGAGCTCGAGGACTTCCGGTGCTCGTCCCAATAAAACGCGAGCGGGAATGCCCCGGACTCAGTTTTCTCGTCCTGGGGTAAAAAGCGGTCCCCCGACGGTTTCTTCCCTTTGCTCCGTATTGGTCATAAGTCTTTCGATCTTCGGGTCTCGTGCTCCGAGGACTTCAACCCACACTCCTGGCATGCTCCCTGACACGTTTTCCGGAGGTATAGGTCGGGAAGCGAGCTCGTTGGAGGGAGAACTGTGGTGCGACCCAAAACGGTCCAAAAGATGGCCGAAGCTTCCAACGAGTGGCGAACGCTCGTCCGGTGTCAGAAACCACTGGAAATGCACTTGCAGCAAAGGAAACGGGCTGAGCTCGAGGACTTCCGGTGCTCGTCCCAAGAAAACGCGAGCGGGAATGCCCCGGACTCAGTTTTCTCGTCCTGGGGTAAAAAGCGGTCCCCCGACGGTTTCTTCCCTTTGCTCCGTATTGGTCATAAGTCTTTCGATCTTCGGGTCTCGTGCTCCGAGGACTTCAACCCACACTCCTGGCATGCTCCTTGACACGTTTTCCGGAGGTATAGGTCGGGAAGCGAGCTCGTTGGAGGGAGAACTGTGGTGCGACCGAAAACGGTCCAAAAGATGGCCGAAGCTTCCAACGAGTGGCGAACGCTCGTCCGGTGTCAGAAACCACTGGAAATGCACTTGCAGCGAAGGAAACGGGCTGAGCTCGAGGACTTCCGGTGCTCGTCCCAAGAAAACGCGAGCGGGAATGCCCCGGACTCAGTTTTCTCGTCCTGGGGTAAAAAGCGGTCCCCCGACGGTTTCTTCCCTTTGCTCCGTATTGGTCATAAGTCTTTCGATCTTCGGGTCTCGTGCTCCGAGGACTTCAACCCACACTCCTGGCATGCTCCCTGACACGTTTTCCGGAGGTATAGGTCGGGAAGCGAGCTCGTTGGAGGGAGAACTGTGGTGCGACCCAAAACGGTCCAAAAGATGGCCGAAGCTTCCAACGAGTGGCGAACGCTCGTCCGGTGTCAGAAACCACTGGAAATGCACTTGCAGCGAAGGAAACGGGCTGAGCTCGAGGACTTCCGGTGCTCGTCCCAATAAAACGCGAGCGGGAATGCCCCGGACTCAGTTTTCTCGTCCTGGGGTAAAAAGCGGTCCCCCGACGGTTTCTTCCCTTTGCTCCGTATTGGTCATAAGTCTTTCGATCTTCGGGTCTCGTGCTCCGAGGACTTCAACCCACACTCCTGGCATGCTCCCTGACACGTTTTCTGGAGGTATAGGTCGGGAAGCGAGCTCGTTGGAGGGAGAACTGTGGTGCGACCCAAAACGGTCCAGAAGATGGCCGAAGCTTCCAACGAGTGGCGAACGCTCGTCCGGTGTCAGAAACCACTGGAAATGCACTTGCAGCGAAGGAAACGGGCTGAGCTCGAGGACTTCCGGTGCTCGTCCCAAGAAAACGCGAGCGGGAATGCCCCGGACTCAGTTTTCTCGTCCTGGGGTAAAAAGCGGTCCCCCGACGGTTTCTTCCCTTTGCTCCGTATTGGTCATAAGTCTTTCGATCTTCGGGTCTCGTGCTCCGAGGACTTCAACCCACACTCCTGGCATGCTCCCTGACACGTTTTCCGGAGGTATAGGTCGGGAAGCGAGCTCGTTGGAGGGAGAACTGTGGTGCGACCCAAAACGGTCCAAAAGATGGCCGAAGCTTCCAACGAGTGGCGAACGCTCGTCCGGTGTCAGAAACCACTGGAAATGCACTTGCAGCGAAGGAAACGGGCTGAGCTCGAGGACTTCCGGTGCTCGTCCCAATAAAACGCGAGCGGGAATGCCCCGGACTCAGTTTTCTCGTCCTGGGGTAAAAAGCGGTCCCCCGACGGTTTCTTCCCTTTGCTCCGTATTGGTCATAAGTCTTTCGATCTTCGGGTCTCGTGCTCCGAGGACTTCAACCCACACTCCTGGCATGCTCCCTGACACGTTTTCCGGAGGTATAGGTCGGGAAGCGAGCTCGTTGGAGGGAGAACTGTGGTGCGACCCAAAACGGTCCAAAAGATGGCCGAAGCTTCCAACGAGTGGCGAACGCTCGTCCGGTGTCAGAAACCACTGGAAATGCACTTGCAGCGAAGGAAACGGGCTGAGCTCGAGGACTTCCGGTGCTCGTCCCAAGAAAACGCGAGCGGGAATGCCCCGGACTCAGTTTTCTCGTCCTGGGGTAAAAAGCGGTCCCCCGACGGTTTCTTCCCTTTGCTCCGTATTGGTCATAAGTCTTTCGATCTTCGGGTCTCGTGCTCCGAGGACTTCAACCCACACTCCTGGCATGCTCCCTGACACGTTTTCCGGAGGTATAGGTCGGGAAGCGAGCTCGTTGGAGGGAGAACTGTGGTGCGACCCAAAACGGTCCAAAAGATGGCCGAAGCTTCCAACGAGTGGCGAACGCTCGTCCGGTGTCAGAAACCACTGGAAATGCACTTGCAGCGAAGGAAACGGGCTGAGCTCGAGGACTTCCGGTGCTCGTCCCAATAAAACGCGAGCGGGAATGCCCCGGACTCAGTTTTCTCGTCCTGGGGTAAAAAGCGGTCCCCCGACGGTTTCTTCCCTTTGCTCCGTATTGGTCATAAGTCTTTCGATCTTCGGGTCTCGTGCTCCGAGGACTTCAACCCACACTCCTCGCATGCTCCCTGACACGTTTTCTGGAGGTATAGGTCGGGAAGCGAGCTCGTTGGAGGGAGAACTGTGGTGCGACCCAAAACGGTCCAGAAGATGGCGAAGCTTCCAACGAGTGGCGAACGCTCGTCCGGTGTCAGAAACCACTGGAAATGCACTTGCAGCGAAGGAAACGGGCTGAGCTCGAGGACTTCCGGTGCTCGTCCCAAGAAAACGCGAGCGGGAATGCCCCGGACTCAGTTTTCTCGTCCTGGGGTAAAAAGCGGTCCCCCGACGGTTTCTTCCCTTTGCTCCGTATTGGTCATAAGTCTTTCGATCTTCGGGTCTCGTGCTCCGAGGACTTCAACCCACACTCCTGGCATGCTCCCTGACACGTTTTCCGGAGGTATAGGTCGGGAAGCGAGCTCGTTGGAGGGAGAACTGTGGTGCGACCCAAAACGGTCCAAAAGATGGCCGAAGCTTCCAACGAGTGGCGAACGCTCGTCCGGTGTCAGAAACCACTGGAAATGCACTTGCAGCGAAGGAAACGGGCTGAGCTCGAGGACTTCCGGTGCTCGTCCCAAGAAAACGCGAGCGGGAATGCCCCGGACTCAGTTTTCTCGTCCTGGGGTAAAAAGCGGTCCCCCGACGGTTTCTTCCCTTTGCTCCGTATTGGTCATAAGTCTTTCGATCTTCGGGTCTCGTGCTCCGAGGACTTCAACCCACACTCCTGGCATGCTCCCTGACACGTTTTCCGGAGGTATAGGTCGGGAAGCGAGCTCGTTGGAGGGAGAACTGTGGTGCGACCCAAAACGGTCCAAAAGATGGCCGAAGCTTCCAACGAGTGGCGAACGCTCGTCCGGTGTCAGAAACCACTGGAAATGCACTTGCAGCGAAGGAAACGGGCTGAGCTCGAGGACTTCCGGTGCTCGTCCCAATAAAACGCGAGCGGGAATGCCCCGGACTCAGTTTTCTCGTCCTGGGGTAAAAAGCGGTCCCCCGACGGTTTCTTCCCTTTGCTCCGTATTGGTCATAAGTCTTTCGATCTTCGGGTCTCGTGCTCCGAGGACTTCAACCCACACTCCTGGCATGCTCCCTGACACGTTTTCTGGAGGTATAGGTCGGGAAGCGAGCTCGTTGGAGGGAGAACTGTGGTGCGACCCAAAACGGTCCAGAAGATGGCCGAAGCTTCCAACGAGTGGCGAACGCTCGTCCGGTGTCAGAAACCACTGGAAATGCACTTGCAGCGAAGGAAACGGGCTGAGCTCGAGGACTTCCGGTGCTCGTCCCAAGAAAACGCGAGCGGGAATGCCCCGGACTCAGTTTTCTCGTCCTGGGGTAAAAAGCGGTCCCCCGACGGTTTCTTCCCTTTGCTCCGTATTGGTCATAAGTCTTTCGATCTTCGGGTCTCGTGCTCCGAGGACTTCAACCCACACTCCTGGCATGCTCCCTGACACGTTTTCCGGAGGTATAGGTCGGGAAGCGAGCTCGTTGGAGGGAGAACTGTGGTGCGACCCAAAACGGTCCAAAAGATGGCCGAAGCTTCCAACGAGTGGCGAACGCTCGTCCGGTGTCAGAAACCACTGGAAATGCACTTGCAGCGAAGGAAACGGGCTGAGCTCGAGGACTTCCGGTGCTCGTCCCAATAAAACGCGAGCGGGAATGCCCCGGACTCAGTTTTCTCGTCCTGGGGTAAAAAGCGGTCCCCCGACGGTTTCTTCCCTTTGCTCCGTATTGGTCATAAGTCTTTCGATCTTCGGGTCTCGTGCTCCGAGGACTTCAACCCACACTCCTGGCATGCTCCCTGACACGTTTTCCGGAGGTATAGGTCGGGAAGCGAGCTCGTTGGAGGGAGAACTGTGGTGCGACCCAAAACGGTCCAAAAGATGGCCGAAGCTTCCAACGAGTGGCGAACGCTCGTCCGGTGTCAGAAACCACTGGAAATGCACTTGCAGCGAAGGAAACGGGCTGAGCTCGAGGACTTCCGGTGCTCGTCCCAAGAAAACGCGAGCGGGAATGCCCCGGACTCAGTTTTCTCGTCCTGGGGTAAAAAGCGGTCCCCCGACGGTTTCTTCCCTTTGCTCCGTATTGGTCATAAGTCTTTCGATCTTCGGGTCTCGTGCTCCGAGGACTTCAACCCACACTCCTGGCATGCTCCCTGACACGTTTTCCGGAGGTATAGGTCGGGAAGCGAGCTCGTTGGAGGGAGAACTGTGGTGCGACCCAAAACGGTCCAAAAGATGGCCGAAGCTTCCAACGAGTGGCGAACGCTCGTCCGGTGTCAGAAACCACTGGAAATGCACTTGCAGCGAAGGAAACGGGCTGAGCTCGAGGACTTCCGGTGCTCGTCCCAAGAAAACGCGAGCGGGAATGCCCCGGACTCAGTTTTCTCGTCCTGGGGTAAAAAGCGGTCCCCCGACGGTTTCTTCCCTTTGCTCCGTATTGGTCATAAGTCTTTCGATCTTCGGGTCTCGTGCTCCGAGGACTTCAACCCACACTCCTGGCATGCTCCCTGACACGTTTTCCGGAGGTATAGGTCGGGAAGCGAGCTCGTTGGAGGGAGAACTGTGGTGCGACCCAAAACGGTCCAAAAGATGGCCGAAGCTTCCAACGAGTGGCGAACGCTCGTCCGGTGTCAGAAACCACTGGAAATGCACTTGCAGCGAAGGAAACGGGCTGAGCTCGAGGACTTCCGGTGCTCGTCCCAAGAAAACGCGAGCGGGAATGCCCCGGACTCAGTTTTCTCGTCCTGGGGTAAAAAGCGGTCCCCCGACGGTTTCTTCCCTTTGCTCCGTATTGGTCATAAGTCTTTCGATCTTCGGGTCTCGTGCTCCGAGGACTTCAACCCACACTCCTGGCATGCTCCCTGACACGTTTTCCGGAGGTATAGGTCGGGAAGCGAGCTCGTTGGAGGGAGAACTGTGGTGCGACCCAAAACGGTCCAAAAGATGGCCGAAGCTTCCAACGAGTGGCGAACGCTCGTCCGGTGTCAGAAACCACTGGAAATGCACTTGCAGCGAAGGAAACGGGCTGAGCTCGAGGACTTCCGGTGCTCGTCCCAAGAAAACGGGAGCGGGAATGCCCCGGACTCAGTTTTCTCGTCCTGGGGTAAAAAGCGGTCCCCCGACGGTTTCTTCCCTTTGCTCCGTATTGGTCATAAGTCTTTCGATCTTCGGGTCTCGTGCTCCGAGGACTTCAACCCACACTCCTGGCATGCTCCCTGACACGTTTTCCGGAGGTATAGGTCGGGAAGCGAGCTCGTTGGAGGGAGAACTGTGGTGCGACCCAAAACGGTCCAAAAGATGGCCGAAGCTTCCAACGAGTGGCGAACGCTCGTCCGGTGTCAGAAACCACTGGAAATGCACTTGCAGCGAAGGAAACGGGCTGAGCTCGAGGACTTCCGGTGCTCGTCCCAAGAAAACGCGAGCGGGAATGCCCCGGACTCAGTTTTCTCGTCCTGGGGTAAAAAGCGGTCCCCCGACGGTTTCTTCCCTTTGCTCCGTATTGGTCATAAGTCTTTCGATCTTCGGGTCTCGTGCTCCGAGGACTTCAACCCACACTCCTGGCATGCTCCCTGACACGTTTTCCGGAGGTATAGGTCGGGAAGCGAGCTCGTTGGAGGGAGAACTGTGGTGCGACCCAAAACGGTCCAAAAGATGGCCGAAGCTTCCAACGAGTGGCGAACGCTCGTCCGGTGTCAGAAACCACTGGAAATGCACTTGCAGCGAAGGAAACGGGCTGAGCTCGAGAACTTCCGGTGCTCGTCCCAAGAAAACGCGAGCGGGAATGCCCCGGACTCAGTTTTCTCGTCCTGGGGTAAAAAGCGGTCCCCCGACGGTTTCTTCCCTTTGCTCCGTATTGGTCATAAGTCTTTCGATCTTCGGGTCTCGTGCTCCGAGGACTTCAACCCACACTCCTGGCATGCTCCCTGACACGTTTTCCGGAGGTATAGGTCGGGAAGCGAGCTCGTTGGAGGGAGAACTGTGGTGCGACCCAAAACGGTCCAAAAGATGGCCGAAGCTTCCAACGACTGGCGAACGCTCGTCCGGTGTCAGAAACCACCGGAAATGCACTTGCAGCGAAGGAAACGGGCTGAGCTCGAGGACTTCCGGTGCTCGTCCCAAGAAAACGCGAGCGGGAATGCCCCGGACTCAGTTTTCTCGTCCTGGGGTAAAAAGCGGTCCCCCGACGGTTTCTTCCCTTTGCTCCGTATTGGTCATAAGTCTTTCGATCTTCGGGTCTCGTGCTCCGAGGACTTCAACCCACACTCCTGGCATGCTCCCTGACACGTTTTCCGGAGGTATAGGTCGGGAAGCGAGCTCGTTGGAGGGAGAACTGTGGTGCGACCCAAAACGGTCCAAAAGATGGCCGAAGCTTCCAACGAGTGGCGAACGCTCGTCCGGTGTCAGAAACCACCGGAAATGCACTTGCAGCGAAGGAAACGGGCTGAGCTCGAGGACTTCCGGTGCTCGTCCCAAGAAAACGCGAGCGGGAATGCCCCGGACTCAGTTTTCTCGTCCTGGGGTAAAAAGCGGTCCCCCGACGGTTTCTTCCCTTTGCTCCGTATTGGTCATAAGTCTTTCGATCTTCGGGTCTCGTGCTCCGAGGACTTCAACCCACACTCCTGGCATGCTCCCTGACACGTTTTCCGGAGGTATAGGTCGGGAAGCGAGCTCGTTGGAGGGAGAACTGTGGTGCGACCCAAAACGGTCCAGAAGATGGCCGAAGCTTCCAACGAGTGGCGAACGCTCGTCCGGTGTCAGAAACCACTGGAAATGCACTTGCAGCGAAGGAAACGGGCTGAGCTCGAGGACTTCCGGTGCTCGTCCCAAGAAAACGCGAGCGGGAATGCCCCGGACTCAGTTTTCTCGTCCTGGGGTAAAAAGCGGTCCCCCGACGGTTTCTTCCCTTTGCTCCGTATTGGTCATAAGTCTTTCGATCTTCGGGTCTCGTGCTCCGAGGACTTCAACCCACACTCCTGGCATGCTCCCTGACACGTTTTCCGGAGGTATAGGTCGGGAAGCGAGCTCGTTGGAGGGAGAACTGTGGTGCGACCCAAAACGGTCCAAAAGATGGCCGAAGCTTCCAACGAGTGGCGAACGCTCGTCCGGTGTCAGAAACCACTGGAAATGCACTTGCAGCGAAGGAAACGGGCGGAGCTCGAGGACTTCCAGTGCTCGTCCCAAGAAAACGCGAGCGGGAATGCCCCGGACTCAGTTTTCTCGTCCTGGGGTAAAAAGCGGTCCCCCGACGGTTTCTTCCCTTTGCTCCGTATTGGTCATAAGTCTTTCGATCTTCGGGTCTCGTGCTCCGAGGACTTCAACCCACACTCCTGGCATGCTCCCTGACACGTTTTCTGGAGGTATAGGTCGGGAAGCGAGCTCGTTGGAGGGAGAACTGTGGTGCGACCCAAAACGGTCCAGAAGATGGCCGAAGCTTCCAACGAGTGGCGAACGCTCGTCCGGTGTCAGAAACCACTGGAAATGCACTTGCAGCGAAGGAAACGGGCGGAGCTCGAGGACTTCCAGTGCTCGTCCCAAGAAAACGCGAGCGGGAATGCCCCGGACTCAGTTTTCTCGTCCTGGGGTAAAAAGCGGTCCCCCGACGGTTTCTTCCCTTTGCTCCGTATTGGTCATAAGTCTTTCGATCTTCGGGTCTCGTGCTCCGAGGACTTCAACCCACACTCCTGGCATGCTCCCTGACACGTTTTCCGGAGGTATAGGTCGGGAAGCGAGCTCGTTGGAGGGAGAACTGTGGTGCGACCCAAAACGGTCCAAAAGATGGCCGAAGCTTCCAACGAGTGGCGAACGCTCGTCCGGTGTCAGAAACCACCGGAAATGCACTTGCAGCGAAGGAAACGGGCTGAGCTCGAGGACTTCCGGTGCTCGTCCCAAGAAAACGCGAGCGGGAATGCCCCGGACTCAGTTTTCTCGTCCTGGGGTAAAAAGCGGTCCCCCGACGGTTTCTTCCCTTTGCTCCGTATTGGTCATAAGTCTTTCGATCTTCGGGTCTCGTGCTCCGAGGACTTCAACCCACACTCCTGGCATGCTCCCTGACACGTTTTCCGGAGGTATAGGTCGGGAAGCGAGCTCGTTGGAGGGAGAACTGTGGTGCGACCCAAAACGGTCCAGAAGATGGCCGAAGCTTCCAACGAGTGGCGAACGCTCGTCCGGTGTCAGAAACCACTGGAAATGCACTTGCAGCGAAGGAAACGGGCTGAGC
The DNA here is from genome assembly GCF_025177605.1 of Cucumis melo. Lineage (NCBI taxonomy): Eukaryota > Viridiplantae > Streptophyta > Magnoliopsida > Cucurbitales > Cucurbitaceae > Cucumis > Cucumis melo. The sequence goes on along the minus strand of NC_066863.1, from coordinate 20,139,684 downwards.
TCGAGGACTTCCGGTGCTCGTCCCAAGAAAACGCGAGCGGGAATGCCCCGGACTCAGTTTTCTCGTCCTGGGGTAAAAAGCGGTCCCCCGACGGTTTCTTCCCTTTGCTCCGTATTGGTCATAAGTCTTTCGATCTTCGGGTCTCGTGCTCCGAGGACTTCAACCCACACTCCTGGCATGCTCCCTGACACGTTTTCCGGAGGTATAGGTCGGGAAGCGAGCTCGTTGGAGGGAGAACTGTGGTGCGACCCAAAACGGTCCAAAAGATGGCCGAAGCTTCCAACGAGTGGCGAACGCTCGTCCGGTGTCAGAAACCACTGGAAATGCACTTGCAGCGAAGGAAACGGGCGGAGCTCGAGGACTTCCAGTGCTCGTCCCAAGAAAACGCGAGCGGGAATGCCCCGGACTCAGTTTTCTCGTCCTGGGGTAAAAAGCGGTCCCCCGACGGTTTCTTCCCTTTGCTCCGTATTGGTCATAAGTCTTTCGATCTTCGGGTCTCGTGCTCCGAGGACTTCAACCCACACTCCTGGCATGCTCCCTGACACGTTTTCTGGAGGTATAGGTCGGGAAGCGAGCTCGTTGGAGGGAGAACTGTGGTGCGACCCAAAACGGTCCAGAAGATGGCCGAAGCTTCCAACGAGTGGCGAACGCTCGTCCGGTGTCAGAAACCACTGGAAATGCACTTGCAGCGAAGGAAACGGGCTGAGCTCGAGGACTTCCGGTGCTCGTCCCAAGAAAACGGGAGCGGGAATGCCCCGGACTCAGTTTTCTCGTCCTGGGGTAAAAAGCGGTCCCCCGACGGTTTCTTCCCTTTGCTCCGTATTGGTCATAAGTCTTTCGATCTTCGGGTCTCGTGCTCCGAGGACTTCAACCCACACTCCTGGCATGCTCCCTGACACGTTTTCCGGAGGTATAGGTCGGGAAGCGAGCTCGTTGGAGGGAGAACTGTGGTGCGACCCAAAACGGTCCAAAAGATGGCCGAAGCTTCCAACGAGTGGCGAACGCTCGTCCGGTGTCAGAAACCACTGGAAATGCACTTGCAGCGAAGGAAACGGGCTGAGCTCGAGGACTTCCGGTGCTCGTCCCAAGAAAACGCGAGCGGGAATGCCCCGGACTCAGTTTTCTCGTCCTGGGGTAAAAAGCGGTCCCCCGACGGTTTCTTCCCTTTGCTCCGTATTGGTCATAAGTCTTTCGATCTTCGGGTCTCGTGCTCCGAGGACTTCAACCCACACTCCTGGCATGCTCCCTGACACGTTTTCCGGAGGTATAGGTCGGGAAGCGAGCTCGTTGGAGGGAGAACTGTGGTGCGACCCAAAACGGTCCAAAAGATGGCCGAAGCTTCCAACGAGTGGCGAACGCTCGTCCGGTGTCAGAAACCACTGGAAATGCACTTGCAGCGAAGGAAACGGGCGGAGCTCGAGGACTTCCAGTGCTCGTCCCAAGAAAACGCGAGCGGGAATGCCCCGGACTCAGTTTTCTCGTCCTGGGGTAAAAAGCGGTCCCCCGACGGTTTCTTCCCTTTGCTCCGTATTGGTCATAAGTCTTTCGATCTTCGGGTCTCGTGCTCCGAGGACTTCAACCCACACTCCTGGCATGCTCCCTGACACGTTTTCCGGAGGTATAGGTCGGGAAGCGAGCTCGTTGGAGGGAGAACTGTGGTGCGACCCAAAACGGTCCAAAAGATGGCCGAAGCTTCCAACGAGTGGCGAACGCTCGTCCGGTGTCAGAAACCACTGGAAATGCACTTGCAGCGAAGGAAACGGGCTGAGCTCGAGGACTTCCGGTGCTCGTCCCAAGAAAACGGGAGCGGGAATGCCCCGGACTCAGTTTTCTCGTCCTGGGGTAAAAAGCGGTCCCCCGACGGTTTCTTCCCTTTGCTCCGTATTGGTCATAAGTCTTTCGATCTTCGGGTCTCGTGCTCCGAGGACTTCAACCCACACTCCTGGCATGCTCCCTGACACGTTTTCCGGAGGTATAGGTCGGGAAGCGAGCTCGTTGGAGGGAGAACTGTGGTGCGACCCAAAACGGTCCAAAAGATGGCCGAAGCTTCCAACGAGTGGCGAACGCTCGTCCGGTGTCAGAAACCACTGGAAATGCACTTGCAGCGAAGGAAACGGGCTGAGCTCGAGGACTTCCGGTGCTCGTCCCAAGAAAACGCGAGCGGGAATGCCCCGGACTCAGTTTTCTCGTCCTGGGGTAAAAAGCGGTCCCCCGACGGTTTCTTCCCTTTGCTCCGTATTGGTCATAAGTCTTTCGATCTTCGGGTCTCGTGCTCCGAGGACTTCAACCCACACTCCTGGCATGCTCCCTGACACGTTTTCTGGAGGTATAGGTCGGGAAGCGAGCTCGTTGGAGGGAGAACTGTGGTGCGACCCAAAACGGTCCAGAAGATGGCCGAAGCTTCCAACGAGTGGCGAACGCTCGTCCGGTGTCAGAAACCACTGGAAATGCACTTGCAGCGAAGGAAACGGGCTGAGCTCGAGGACTTCCGGTGCTCGTCCCAAGAAAACGCGAGCGGGAATGCCCCGGACTCAGTTTTCTCGTCCTGGGGTAAAAAGCGGTCCCCCGACGGTTTCTTCCCTTTGCTCCGTATTGGTCATAAGTCTTTCGATCTTCGGGTCTCGTGCTCCGAGGACTTCAACCCACACTCCTGGCATGCTCCCTGACACGTTTTCCGGAGGTATAGGTCGGGAAGCGAGCTCGTTGGAGGGAGAACTGTGGTGCGACCCAAAACGGTCCAAAAGATGGCCGAAGCTTCCAACGAGTGGCGAACGCTCGTCCGGTGTCAGAAACCACTGGAAATGCACTTGCAGCGAAGGAAACGAGCTGAGCTCGAGGACTTCCGGTGCTCGTCCCAAGAAAACGGGAGCGGGAATGCCCCGGACTCAGTTTTCTCGTCCTGGGGTAAAAAGCGGTCCCCCGACGGTTTCTTCCCTTTGCTCCGTATTGGTCATAAGTCTTTCGATCTTCGGGTCTCGTGCTCCGAGGACTTCAACCCACACTCCTGGCATGCTCCCTGACACGTTTTCCGGAGGTATAGGTCGGGAAGCGAGCTCGTTGGAGGGAGAACTGTGGTGCGACCCAAAACGGTCCAAAAGATGGCCGAAGCTTCCAACGAGTGGCGAACGCTCGTCCGGTGTCAGAAACCACTGGAAATGCACTTGCAGCGAAGGAAACGGGCTGAGCTCGAGGACTTCCGGTGCTCGTCCCAAGAAAACGCGAGCGGGAATGCCCCGGACTCAGTTTTCTCGTCCTGGGGTAAAAAGCGGTCCCCCGACGGTTTCTTCCCTTTGCTCCGTATTGGTCATAAGTCTTTCGATCTTCGGGTCTCGTGCTCCGAGGACTTCAACCCACACTCCTGGCATGCTCCCTGACACGTTTTCCGGAGGTATAGGTCGGGAAGCGAGCTCGTTGGAGGGAGAACTGTGGTGCGACCCAAAACGGTCCAAAAGATGGCCGAAGCTTCCAACGAGTGGCGAACGCTCGTCCGGTGTCAGAAACCACTGGAAATGCACTTGCAGCGAAGGAAACGGGCTGAGCTCGAGGACTTCCGGTGCTCGTCCCAAGAAAACGCGAGCGGGAATGCCCCGGACTCAGTTTTCTCGTCCTGGGGTAAAAAGCGGTCCCCCGACGGTTTCTTCCCTTTGCTCCGTATTGGTCATAAGTCTTTCGATCTTCGGGTCTCGTGCTCCGAGGACTTCAACCCACACTCCTGGCATGCTCCCTGACACGTTTTCCGGAGGTATAGGTCGGGAAGCGAGCTCGTTGGAGGGAGAACTGTGGTGCGACCCAAAACGGTCCAAAAGATGGCCGAAGCTTCCAACGAGTGGCGAACGCTCGTCCGGTGTCAGAAACCACTGGAAATGCACTTGCAGCGAAGGAAACGGGCTGAGCTCGAGGACTTCCGGTGCTCGTCCCAAGAAAACGCGAGCGGGAATGCCCCGGACTCAGTTTTCTCGTCCTGGGGTAAAAAGCGGTCCCCCGACGGTTTCTTCCCTTTGCTCCGTATTGGTCATAAGTCTTTCGATCTTCGGGTCTCGTGCTCCGAGGACTTCAACCCACACTCCTGGCATGCTCCCTGACACGTTTTCCGGAGGTATAGGTCGGGAAGCGAGCTCGTTGGAGGGAGAACTGTGGTGCGACCCAAAACGGTCCAAAAGATGGCCGAAGCTTCCAACGAGTGGCGAACGCTCGTCCGGTGTCAGAAACCACTGGAAATGCACTTGCAGCGAAGGAAACGGGCTGAGCTCGAGGACTTCCGGTGCTCGTCCCAAGAAAACGCGAGCGGGAATGCCCCGGACTCAGTTTTCTCGTCCTGGGGTAAAAAGCGGTCCCCCGACGGTTTCTTCCCTTTGCTCCGTATTGGTCATAAGTCTTTCGATCTTCGGGTCTCGTGCTCCGAGGACTTCAACCCACACTCCTGGCATGCTCCCTGACACGTTTTCTGGAGGTATAGGTCGGGAAGCGAGCTCGTTGGAGGGAGAACTGTGGTGCGACCCAAAACGGTCCAGAAGATGGCCGAAGCTTCCAACGAGTGGCGAACGCTCGTCCGGTGTCAGAAACCACTGGAAATGCACTTGCAGCGAAGGAAACGGGCTGAGCTCGAGGACTTCCGGTGCTCGTCCCAAGAAAACGCGAGCGGGAATGCCCCGGACTCAGTTTTCTCGTCCTGGGGTAAAAAGCGGTCCCCCGACGGTTTCTTCCCTTTGCTCCGTATTGGTCATAAGTCTTTCGATCTTCGGGTCTCGTGCTCCGAGGACTTCAACCCACACTCCTGGCATGCTCCCTGACACGTTTTCCGGAGGTATAGGTCGGGAAGCGAGCTCGTTGGAGGGAGAACTGTGGTGCGACCCAAAACGGTCCAAAAGATGGCCGAAGCTTCCAACGAGTGGCGAACGCTCGTCCGGTGTCAGAAACCACTGGAAATGCACTTGCAGCGAAGGAAACGGGCTGAGCTCGAGGACTTCCGGTGCTCGTCCCAAGAAAACGCGAGCGGGAATGCCCCGGACTCAGTTTTCTCGTCCTGGGGTAAAAAGCGGTCCCCCGACGGTTTCTTCCCTTTGCTCCGTATTGGTCATAAGTCTTTCGATCTTCGGGTCTCGTGCTCCGAGGACTTCAACCCACACTCCTGGCATGCTCCCTGACACGTTTTCCGGAGGTATAGGTCGGGAAGCGAGCTCGTTGGAGGGAGAACTGTGGTGCGACCCAAAACGGTCCAAAAGATGGCCGAAGCTTCCAACGAGTGGCGAACGCTCGTCCGGTGTCAGAAACCACTGGAAATGCACTTGCAGCGAAGGAAACGGGCTGAGCTCGAGGACTTCCGGTGCTCGTCCCAAGAAAACGCGAGCGGGAATGCCCCGGACTCAGTTTTCTCGTCCTGGGGTAAAAAGCGGTCCCCCGACGGTTTCTTCCCTTTGCTCCGTATTGGTCATAAGTCTTTCGATCTTCGGGTCTCGTGCTCCGAGGACTTCAACCCACACTCCTGGCATGCTCCCTGACACGTTTTCCGGAGGTATAGGTCGGGAAGCGAGCTCGTTGGAGGGAGAACTGTGGTGCGACCCAAAACGGTCCAAAAGATGGCCGAAGCTTCCAACGAGTGGCGAACGCTCGTCCGGTGTCAGAAACCACTGGAAATGCACTTGCAGCGAAGGAAACGGGCTGAGCTCGAGGACTTCCGGTGCTCGTCCCAAGAAAACGCGAGCGGGAATGCCCCGGACTCAGTTTTCTCGTCCTGGGGTAAAAAGCGGTCCCCCGACGGTTTCTTCCCTTTGCTCCGTATTGGTCATAAGTCTTTCGATCTTCGGGTCTCGTGCTCCGAGGACTTCAACCCACACTCCTGGCATGCTCCCTGACACGTTTTCCGGAGGTATAGGTCGGGAAGCGAGCTCGTTGGAGGGAGAACTGTGGTGCGACCCAAAACGGTCCAAAAGATGGCCGAAGCTTCCAACGAGTGGCGAACGCTCGTCCGGTGTCAGAAACCACTGGAAATGCACTTGCAGCGAAGGAAACGGGCTGAGCTCGAGGACTTCCGGTGCTCGTCCCAAGAAAACGCGAGCGGGAATGCCCCGGACTCAGTTTTCTCGTCCTGGGGTAAAAAGCGGTCCCCCGACGGTTTCTTCCCTTTGCTCCGTATTGGTCATAAGTCTTTCGATCTTCGGGTCTCGTGCTCCGAGGACTTCAACCCACACTCCTGGCATGCTCCCTGACACGTTTTCCGGAGGTATAGGTCGGGAAGCGAGCTCGTTGGAGGGAGAACTGTGGTGCGACCCAAAACGGTCCAAAAGATGGCCGAAGCTTCCAACGAGTGGCGAACGCTCGTCCGGTGTCAGAAACCACTGGAAATGCACTTGCAGCGAAGGAAACGGGCTGAGCTCGAGGACTTCCGGTGCTCGTCCCAAGAAAACGCGAGCGGGAATGCCCCGGACTCAGTTTTCTCGTCCTGGGGTAAAAAGCGGTCCCCCGACGGTTTCTTCCCTTTGCTCCGTATTGGTCATAAGTCTTTCGATCTTCGGGTCTCGTGCTCCGAGGACTTCAACCCACACTCCTGGCATGCTCCCTGACACGTTTTCCGGAGGTATAGGTCGGGAAGCGAGCTCGTTGGAGGGAGAACTGTGGTGCGACCCAAAACGGTCCAAAAGATGGCCGAAGCTTCCAACGAGTGGCGAACGCTCGTCCGGTGTCAGAAACCACTGGAAATGCACTTGCAGCGAAGGAAACGGGCTGAGCTCGAGGACTTCCGGTGCTCGTCCCAAGAAAACGCGAGCGGGAATGCCCCGGACTCAGTTTTCTCGTCCTGGGGTAAAAAGCGGTCCCCCGACGGTTTCTTCCCTTTGCTCCGTATTGGTCATAAGTCTTTCGATCTTCGGGTCTCGTGCTCCGAGGACTTCAACCCACACTCCTGGCATGCTCCCTGACACGTTTTCCGGAGGTATAGGTCGGGAAGCGAGCTCGTTGGAGGGAGAACTGTGGTGCGACCCAAAACGGTCCAGAAGATGGCCGAAGCTTCCAACGAGTGGCGAACGCTCGTCCGGTGTCAGAAACCACTGGAAATGCACTTGCAGCGAAGGAAACGGGCTGAGCTCGAGGACTTCCGGTGCTCGTCCCAAGAAAACGCGAGCGGGAATGCCCCGGACTCAGTTTTCTCGTCCTGGGGTAAAAAGCGGTCCCCCGACGGTTTCTTCCCTTTGCTCCGTATTGGTCATAAGTCTTTCGATCTTCGGGTCTCGTGCTCCGAGGACTTCAACCCACACTCCTGGCATGCTCCCTGACACGTTTTCTGGAGGTATAGGTCGGGAAGCGAGCTCGTTGGAGGGAGAACTGTGGTGCGACCCAAAACGGTCCAGAAGATGGCCGAAGCTTCCAACGAGTGGCGAACGCTCGTCCGGTGTCAGAAACCACTGGAAATGCACTTGCAGCGAAGGAAACGGGCTGATCTCGAGGACTTCCGGTGCTCGTCCCAAGAAAACGCGAGCGGGAATGCCCCGGACTCAGTTTTCTCGTCCTGGGGTAAAAAGCGGTCCCCCGACGGTTTCTTCCCTTTGCTCCGTATTGGTCATAAGTCTTTCGATCTTCGGGTCTCGTGCTCCGAGGACTTCAACCCACACTCCTGGCATGCTCCCTGACACGTTTTCCGGAGGTATAGGTCGGGAAACGAGCTCGTTGGAGGGAGAACTGTGGTGCGACCCAAAACGGTCCAAAAGATGGCCGAAGCTTCCAACGAGTGGCGAACGCTCGTCCGGTGTCAGAAACCACTGGAAATGCACTTGCAGCGAAGGAAACGGGCTGAGCTCGAGGACTTCCGGTGCTCGTCCCAAGAAAACGCGAGCGGGAATGCCCCGGACTCAGTTTTCTCGTTCTGGGGTAAAAAGCGGTCCCCCGACGGTTTCTTCCCTTTGCTCCGTATTGGTCATAAGTCTTTCGATCTTCGGGTCTCGTGCTCCGAGGACTTCAACCCACACTCCTGGCATGCTCCCTGACACGTTTTCCGGAGGTATAGGTCGGGAAGCGAGCTCGTTGGAGGGAGAACTGTGGTGCGACCCAAAACGGTCCAAAAGATGGCCGAAGCTTCCAACGAGTGGCGAACGCTCGTCCGGTGTCAGAAACCACTGGAAATGCACTTGCAGCGAAGGAAACGGGCTGAGCTCGAGGACTTCCGGTGCTCGTCCCAAGAAAACGGGAGCGGGAATGCCCCGGACTCAGTTTTCTCGTCCTGGGGTAAAAAGCGGTCCCCCGACGGTTTCTTCCCTTTGCTCCGTATTGGTCATAAGTCTTTCGATCTTCGGGTCTCGTGCTCCGAGGACTTCAACCCACACTCCTGGCATGCTCCCTGACACGTTTTCCGGAGGTATAGGTCGGGAAGCGAGCTCGTTGGAGGGAGAACTGTGGTGCGACCCAAAACGGTCCAAAAGATGGCCGAAGCTTCCAACGAGTGGCGAACGCTCGTCCGGTGTCAGAAACCACTGGAAATGCACTTGCAGCGAAGGAAACGGGCTGAGCTCGAGGACTTCCGGTGCTCGTCCCAAGAAAACGCGAGCGGGAATGCCCCGGACTCAGTTTTCTCGTCCTGGGGTAAAAAGCGGTCCCCCGACGGTTTCTTCCCTTTGCTCCGTATTGGTCATAAGTCTTTCGATCTTCGGGTCTCGTGCTCCGAGGACTTCAACCCACACTCCTGGCATGCTCCCTGACACGTTTTCCGGAGGTATAGGTTGGGAAGCGAGCTCGTTGGAGGGAGAACTGTGGTGCGACCCAAAACGGTCCAAAAGATGGCCGAAGCTTCCAACGAGTGGCGAACGCTCGTCCGGTGTCAGAAACCACTGGAAATGAACTTGCAGCGAAGGAAACGGGCTGAGCTCGAGGACTTCCGGTGCTCGTCCCAAGAAAACGCGAGCGGGAATGCCCCGGACTCAGTTTTCTCGTCCTGGGGTAAAAAGCGGTCCCCCGACGGTTTCTTCCCTTTGCTCCGTATTGGTCATAAGTCTTTCGATCTTCGGGTCTCGTGCTCCGAGGACTTCAACCCACACTCCTGGCATGCTCCCTGACACGTTTGCCGGAGGTATAGGTCGGGAAGCGAGCTCGTTGGAGGGAGAACTGTGGTGCGACCCAAAACGGTCCAAAAGATGGCCGAAGCTTCCAACGAGTGGCGAACGCTCGTCCGGTGTCAGAAACCACTGGAAATGCACTTGCAGCGAAGGAAACGGGCTGAGCTCGAGGACTTCCGGTGCTCGTCCCAAGAAAACGCGAGCGGGAATGCACCGGACTCAGTTTTCTCGTCCTGGGGTAAAAAGCGGTCCCCCGACGGTTTCTTCCCTTTGCTCCGTATTGGTCATAAGTCTTTCGATCTTCGGGTCTCGTGCTCCGAGGACTTGAACCCACACTCCTGGCATGCTCCCTGACACGTTTGCCGGAGGTATAGGTCGGGAAGCGAGCTCGTTGGAGGGAGAACTGTGGTGCGACCCAAAACGGTCCAAAAGATGGCCGAAGCTTCCAACGAGTGGCGAACGCTCGTCCGGTGTCAGAAACCACTGGAAATGCACTTGCAGCGAAGGAAACGGGCTGAGCTCGAGGACTTCCGGTGCTCGTCCCAAGAAAACGCGAGCGGGAATGCACCGGACTCAGTTTTCTCGTCCTGGGGTAAAAAGCGGTCCCCCGACGGTTTCTTCCCTTTGCTCCGTATTGGTCATAAGTCTTTCGATCTTCGGGTCTCGTGCTCCGAGGACTTCAACCCACACTCCTGGCATGCTCCCTGACACGTTTTCCGGAGGTATAGGTCGGGAAGCGAGCTCGTTGGAGGGAGAACTGTGGTGCGACCCAAAACGGTCCAAAAGATGGCCGAAGCTTCCAACGAGTGGCGAACGCTCGTCCGGTGTCAGAAACCACTGGAAATGCACTTGCAGCGAAGGAAACGGGCTGAGCTCGAGGACTTCCGGAGCTCGTCCCAAGAAAACGCGAGCGGGAATGCCCCGGACTCAGTTTTCTCGTCCTGGGGTAAAAAGCGGTCCCCCGACGGTTTCTTCCCTTTGCTCCGTATTGGTCATAAGTCTTTCGATCTTCGGGTCTCGTGCTCCGAGGACTTCAACCCACACTCCTGGCATGCTCCCTGACACGTTTTCCGGAGGTATAGGTCGGGAAGCGAGCTCGTTGGAGGGAGAACTGTGGTGCGACCCAAAACGGTCCAAAAGATGGCCGAAGCTTCCAACGAGTGGCGAACGCTCGTCCGGTGTCAGAAACCACTGGAAATGCACTTGCAGCGAAGGAAACGGGCTGAGCTCGAGGACTTCCGGTGCTCGTCCCAAGAAAACGCGAGCGGGAATGCACCGGACTCAGTTTTCTCGTCCTGGGGTAAAAAGCGGTCCCCCGACGGTTTCTTCCCTTTGCTCCGTATTGGTCATAAGTCTTTCGATCTTCGGGTCTCGTGCTCCGAGGACTTCAACCCACACTCCTGGCATGCTCCCTGACACGTTTTCCGGAGGTATAGGTTGGGAAGCGAGCTCGTTGGAGGGAGAACTGTGGTGCGACCCAAAACGGTCCAAAAGATGGCCGAAGCTTCCAACGAGTGGCGAACGCTCGTCCGGTGTCAGAAACCACTGGAAATGCACTTGCAGCGAAGGAAACGGGCTGAGCTCGAGGACTTCCGGTGCTCGTCCCAAGAAAACGCGAGCGGGAATGCCCCGGACTCAGTTTTCTCGTCCTGGGGTAAAAAGCGGTCCCCCGACGGTTTCTTCCCTTTGCTCCGTATTGGTCATAAGTCTTTCGATCTTCGGGTCTCGTGCTCCGAGGACTTCAACCCACACTCCTGGCATGCTCCCTGACACGTTTTCCGGAGGTATAGGTCGGGAAGCGAGCTCGTTGGAGGGAGAACTGTGGTGCGACCCAAAACGGTCCAAAAGATGGCCGAAGCTTCCAACGAGTGGCGAACGCTCGTCCGGTGTCAGAAACCACTGGAAATGCACTTGCAGCGAAGGAAACGGGCTGAGCTCGAGCACTTCCGGTGCTCGTCCCAAGAAAACGCGAGCGGGAATGCCCCGGACTCAGTTTTCTCGTCCTGGGGTAAAAAGCGGTCCCCCGACGGTTTCTTCCCTTTGCTCCGTATTGGTCATAAGTCTTTCGATCTTCGGGTCTCGTGCTCCGAGGACTTCAACCCACACTCCTGGCATGCTCCCTGACACGTTTTCCGGAGGTATAGGTCGGGAAGCGAGCTCGTTGGAGGGAGAACTGTGGTGCGACCCAAAACGGTCCAAAAGATGGCCGAAGCTTCCAACGAGTGGCGAACGCTCGTCCGGTGTCAGAAACCACTGGAAATGCACTTGCAGCGAAGGAAACGGGCTGAGCTCGAGGACTTCCGGTGCTCGTCCCAAGAAAACGCGAGCGGGAATGCCCCGGACTCAGTTTTCTCGTCCTGGGGTAAAAAGCGGTCCCCCGACGGTTTCTTCCCTTTGCTCCGTATTGGTCATAAGTCTTTCGATCTTCGGGTCTCGTGCTCCGAGGACTTCAACCCACACTCCTGGCATGCTCCCTGACACGTTTTCCGGAGGTATAGGTCGGGAAGCGAGCTCGTTGGAGGGAGAACTGTGGTGCGACCCAAAACGGTCCAAAAGATGGCCGAAGCTTCCAACGAGTGGCGAACGCTCGTCCGGTGTCAGAAACCACTGGAAATGCACTTGCAGCGAAGGAAACGGGCTGAGCTCGAGGACTTCCGGTGCTCGTCCCGAGAAAACGCGAGCGGGAATGCCCCGGACTCAGTTTTCTCGTCCTGGGGTAAAAAGCGGTCCCCCGACGGTTTCTTCCCTTTGCTCCGTATTGGTCATAAGTCTTTCGATCTTCGGGTCTCGTGCTCCGAGGACTTCAACCCACACTCCTGGCATGCTCCCTGACACGTTTTCCGGAGGTATAGGTCGGGAAGCGAGCTCGTTGGAGGGAGAACTGTGGTGCGACCCAAAACGGTCCAAAAGATGGCCGAAGCTTCCAACGAGTGGCGAACGCTCGTCCGGTGTCAGAAACCACTGGAAATGCACTTGCAGCGAAGGAAACGGGCTGAGCTCGAGGACTTCCGGTGCTCGTCCCAAGAAAACGGGAGCGGGAATGTCCCGGACTCAGTTTTCTCGTCCTGGGGTAAAAAGCGGTCCCCCGACGGTTTCTTCCCTTTGCTCCGTATTGGTCATAAGTCTTTCGATCTTCGGGTCTCGTGCTCCGAGGACTTCAACCCACACTCCTGGCATGCTCCCTGACACGTTTTCCGGAGGTATAGGTCGGGAAGCGAGCTCGTTGGAGGGAGAACTGTGGTGCGACCCAAAACGGTCCAAAAGATGGCCGAAGCTTCCAACGAGTGGCGAACGCTCGTCCGGTGTCAGAAACCACTGGAAATGCACTTGCAGCGAAGGAAACGGGCTGAGCTCGAGGACTTCCGGTGCTCGTCCCAAGAAAACGCGAGCGGGAATGCCCCGGACTCAGTTTTCTCGTCCTGGGGTAAAAAGCGGTCCCCCGACGGTTTCTTCCCTTTGCTCCGTATTGGTCATAAGTCTTTCGATCTTCGGGTCTCGTGCTCCGAGGACTTCAACCCACACTCCTGGCATGCTCCCTGACACGTTTTCCGGAGGTATAGGTCGGGAAGCGAGCTCGTTGGAGGGAGAACTGTGGTGCGACCCAAAACGGTCCAAAAGATGGCCGAAGCTTCCAACGAGTGGCGAACGCTCGTCCGGTGTCAGAAACCACTGGAAATGAACTTGCAGCGAAGGAAACGGGCTGAGCTCGAGGACTTCCGGTGCTCGTCCCAAGAAAACGCGAGCGGGAATGCCCCGGACTCAGTTTTCTCGTCCTGGGGTAAAAAGCGGTCCCCCGACGGTTTCTTCCCTTTGCTCCGTATTGGTCATAAGTCTTTCGATCTTCGGGTCTCGTGCTCCGAGGACTTCAACCCACACTCCTGGCATGCTCCCTGACACGTTTGCCGGAGGTATAGGTCGGGAAGCGAGCTCGTTGGAGGGAGAACTGTGGTGCGACCCAAAACGGTCCAAAAGATGGCCGAAGCTTCCAACGAGTGGCGAACGCTCGTCCGGTGTCAGAAACCACTGGAAATGCACTTGCAGCGAAGGAAACGGGCTGAGCTCGAGGACTTCCGGTGCTCGTCCCAAGAAAACGCGAGCGGGAATGCACCGGACTCAGTTTTCTCGTCCTGGGGTAAAAAGCGGTCCCCCGACGGTTTCTTCCCTTTGCTCCGTATTGGTCATAAGTCTTTCGATCTTCGGGTCTCGTGCTCCGAGGACTTCAACCCACACTCCTGGCATGCTCCCTGACACGTTTGCCGGAGGTATAGGTCGGGAAGCGAGCTCGTTGGAGGGAGAACTGTGGTGCGACCCAAAACGGTCCAAAAGATGGCCGAAGCTTCCAACGAGTGGCGAACGCTCGTCCGGTGTCAGAAACCACTGGAAATGCACTTGCAGCGAAGGAAACGGGCTGAGCTCGAGGACTTCCGGTGCTCGTCCCAAGAAAACGCGAGCGGGAATGCACCGGACTCAGTTTTCTCGTCCTGGGGTAAAAAGCGGTCCCCCGACGGTTTCTTCCCTTTGCTCCGTATTGGTCATAAGTCTTTCGATCTTCGGGTCTCGTGCTCCGAGGACTTCAACCCACACTCCTGGCATGCTCCCTGACACGTTTTCCGGAGGTATAGGTCGGGAAGCGAGCTCGTTGGAGGGAGAACTGTGGTGCGACCCAAAACGGTCCAAAAGATGGCCGAAGCTTCCAACGAGTGGCGAACGCTCGTCCGGTGTCAGAAACCACTGGAAATGCACTTGCAGCGAAGGAAACGGGCTGAGCTCGAGGACTTCCGGAGCTCGTCCCAAGAAAACGCGAGCGGGAATGCCCCGGACTCAGTTTTCTCGTCCTGGGGTAAAAAGCGGTCCCCCGACGGTTTCTTCCCTTTGCTCCGTATTGGTCATAAGTCTTTCGATCTTCGGGTCTCGTGCTCCGAGGACTTCAACCCACACTCCTGGCATGCTCCCTGACACGTTTTCCGGAGGTATAGGTCGGGAAGCGAGCTCGTTGGAGGGAGAACTGTGGTGCGACCCAAAACGGTCCAAAAGATGGCCGAAGCTTCCAACGAGTGGCGAACGCTCGTCCGGTGTCAGAAACCACTGGAAATGCACTTGCAGCGAAGGAAACGGGCTGAGCTCGAGGACTTCCGGTGCTCGTCCCAAGAAAACGCGAGCGGGAATGCACCGGACTCAGTTTTCTCGTCCTGGGGTAAAAAGCGGTCCCCCGACGGTTTCTTCCCTTTGCTCCGTATTGGTCATAAGTCTTTCGATCTTCGGGTCTCGTGCTCCGAGGACTTCAACCCACACTCCTGGCATGCTCCCTGACACGTTTTCCGGAGGTATAGGTCGGGAAGCGAGCTCGTTGGAGGGAGAACTGTGGTGCGACCCAAAACGGTCCAAAAGATGGCCGAAGCTTCCAACGAGTGGCGAACGCTCGTCCGGTGTCAGAAACCACTGGAAATGCACTTGCAGCGAAGGAAACGGGCTGAGCTCGAGGACTTCCGGTGCTCGTCCCAAGAAAACGCGAGCGGGAATGCCCCGGACTCAGTTTTCTCGTCCTGGGGTAAAAAGCGGTCCCCCGACGGTTTCTTCCCTTTGCTCCGTATTGGTCATAAGTCTTTCGATCTTCGGGTCTCGTGCTCCGAGGACTTCAACCCACACTCCTGGCATGCTCCCTGACACGTTTTCCGGAGGTATAGGTCGGGAAGCGAGCTCGTTGGAGGGAGAACTGTGGTGCGACCCAAAACGGTCCAAAAGATGGCCGAAGCTTCCAACGAGTGGCGAACGCTCGTCCGGTGTCAGAAACCACTGGAAATGCACTTGCAGCGAAGGAAACGGGCTGAGCTCGAGCACTTCCGGTGCTCGTCCCAAGAAAACGCGAGCGGGAATGCCCCGGACTCAGTTTTCTCGTCCTGGGGTAAAAAGCGGTCCCCCGACGGTTTCTTCCCTTTGCTCCGTATTGGTCATAAGTCTTTCGATCTTCGGGTCTCGTGCTCCGAGGACTTCAACCCACACTCCTGGCATGCTCCCTGACACGTTTTCCGGAGGTATAGGTCGGGAAGCGAGCTCGTTGGAGGGAGAACTGTGGTGCGACCCAAAACGGTCCAAAAGATGGCCGAAGCTTCCAACGAGTGGCGAACGCTCGTCCGGTGTCAGAAACCACTGGAAATGCACTTGCAGCGAAGGAAACGGGCTGAGCTCGAGGACTTCCGGTGCTCGTCCCAAGAAAACGCGAGCGGGAATGCCCCGGACTCAGTTTTCTCGTCCTGGGGTAAAAAGCGGTCCCCCGACGGTTTCTTCCCTTTGCTCCGTATTGGTCATAAGTCTTTCGATCTTCGGGTCTCGTGCTCCGAGGACTTCAACCCACACTCCTGGCATGCTCCCTGACACGTTTTCCAGAGGTATAGGTCGGGAAGCGAGCTCGTTGGAGGGAGAACTGTGGTGCGACCCAAAACGGTCCAAAAGATGGCCGAAGCTTCCAACGAGTGGCGAACGCTCGTCCGGTGTCAGAAACCACTGGAAATGCACTTGCAGCGAAGGAAACGGGCTGAGCTCGAGGACTTCCGGTGCTCGTCCCAAGAAAACGCGAGCGGGAATGCCCCGGACTCAGTTTTCTCGTCCTGGGGTAAAAAGCGGTCCCCCGACGGTTTCTTCCCTTTGCTCCGTATTGGTCATAAGTCTTTCGATCTTCGGGTCTCGTGCTCCGAGGACTTCAACCCACACTCCTGGCATGCTCCCTGACACGTTTTCCGGAGGTATAGGTGGGGAAGCGAGCTCGTTGGAGGGAGAACTGTGGTGCGACCCAAAACGGTCCAAAAGATGGCCGAAGCTTCCAACGAGTGGCGAACGCTCGTCCGGTGTCAGAAACCACTGGAAATGCACTTGCAGCGAAGGAAACGGGCTGAGCTCGAGGACTTCCGGTGCTCGTCCCAAGAAAACGGGAGCGGGAATGTCCCGGACTCAGTTTTCTCGTCCTGGGGTAAAAAGCGGTCCCCCGACGGTTTCTTCCCTTTGCTCCGTATTGGTCATAAGTCTTTCGATCTTCGGGTCTCGTGCTCCGAGGACTTCAACCCACACTCCTGGCATGCTCCCTGACACGTTTTCCGGAGGTATAGGTCGGGAAGCGAGCTCGTTGGAGGGAGAACTGTGGTGCGACCCAAAACGGTCCAAAAGATGGCCGAAGCTTCCAACGAGTGGCGAACGCTCGTCCGGTGTCAGAAACCACTGGAAATGCACTTGCAGCGAAGGAAACGGGCTGAGCTCGAGCACTTCCGGTGCTCGTCCCAAGAAAACGCGAGCGGGAATGCCCCGGACTCAGTTTTCTCGTCCTGGGGTAAAAAGCGGTCCCCCGACGGTTTCTTCCCTTTGCTCCGTATTGGTCATAAGTCTTTCGATCTTCGGGTCTCGTGCTCCGAGGACTTCAACCCACACTCCTGGCATGCTCCCTGACACGTTTTCCGGAGGTATAGGTCGGGAAGCGAGCTCGTTGGAGGGAGAACTGTGGTGCGACCCAAAACGGTCCAAAAGATGGCCGAAGCTTCCAACGAGTGGCGAACGCTCGTCCGGTGTCAGAAACCACTGGAAATGCACTTGCAGCGAAGGAAACGGGCTGAGCTCAAGGACTTCCGGTGCTCGTCCCAAGAAAACGCGAGCGGGAATGCCCCGGACTCAGTTTTCTCGTCCTGGGGTAAAAAGCGGTCCCCCGACGGTTTCTTCCCTTTGCTCCGTATTGGTCATAAGTCTTTCGATCTTCGGGTCTCGTGCTCCGAGGACTTCAACCCACACTCCTGGCATGCTCCCTGACACGTTTTCCGGAGGTATAGGTCGGGAAGCGAGCTCGTTGGAGGGAGAACTGTGGTGCGACCCAAAACGGTCCAAAAGATGGCCGAAGCTTCCAACGAGTGGCGAACGCTCGTCCGGTGTCAGAAACCACTGGAAATGCACTTGCAGCGAAGGAAACGGGCTGAGCTCGAGGACTTCCGGTGCTCGTCCCAAGAAAACGCGAGCGGGAATGCCCCGGACTCAGTTTTCTCGTCCTGGGGTAAAAAGCGGTCCCCCGACGGTTTCTTCCCTTTGCTCCGTATTGGTCATAAGTCTTTCGATCTTCGGGTCTCGTGCTCCGAGGACTTCAACCCACACTCCTGGCATGCTCCCTGACACGTTTTCCGGAGGTATAGGTCGGGAAGCGAGCTCGTTGGAGGGAGAACTGTTGTGCGACCCAAAACGGTCCAAAAGATGGCCGAAGCTTCCAACGAGTGGCGAACGCTCGTCCGGTGTCAGAAACCACTGGAAATGCACTTGCAGCGAAGGAAACGGGCTGAGCTCGAGGACTTCCGGTGCTCGTCCCAAGAAAACGGGAGCGGGAATGTCCCGGACTCAGTTTTCTCGTCCTGGGGTAAAAAGCGGTCCCCCGACGGTTTCTTCCCTTTGCTCCGTATTGGTCATAAGTCTTTCGATCTTCGGGTCTCGTGCTCCGAGGACTTCAACCCACACTCCTGGCATGCTCCCTGACACGTTTTCCGGAGGTATAGGTCGGGAAGCGAGCTCGTTGGAGGGAGAACTGTGGTGCGACCCAAAACGGTCCAAAAGATGGCCGAAGCTTCCAACGAGTGGCGAACGCTCGTCCGGTGTCAGAAACCACTGGAAATGCACTTGCAGCGAAGGAAACGGGCTGAGCTCGAGGACTTCCGGTGCTCGTCCCAAGAAAACGCGAGCGGGAATGCCCCGGACTCAGTTTTCTCGTCCTGGGGTAAAAAGCGGTCCCCCGACGGTTTCTTCCCTTTGCTCCGTATTGGTCATAAGTCTTTCGATCTTCGGGTCTCGTGCTCCGAGGACTTCAACCCACACTCCTGGCATGCTCCCTGACACGTTTTCCGGAGGTATAGGTCGGGAAGCGAGCTCGTTGGAGGGAGAACTGTGGTGCGACCCAAAACGGTCCAAAAGATGGCCGAAGCTTCCAACGAGTGGCGAACGCTCGTCCGGTGTCAGAAACCACTGGAAATGCACTTGCAGCGAAGGAAACGGGCTGAGCTCGAGGACTTCCGGTGCTCGTCCCAAGAAAACGCGAGCGGGAATGCCCCGGACTCAGTTTTCTCGTCCTGGGGTAAAAAGCGGTCCCCCGACGGTTTCTTCCCTTTGCTCCGTATTGGTCATAAGTCTTTCGATCTTCGGGTCTCGTGCTCCGAGGACTTCAACCCACACTCCTGGCATGCTCCCTGACACGTTTTCCGGAGGTATAGGTCGGGAAGCGAGCTCGTTGGAGGGAGAACTGTGGTGCGACCCAAAACGGTCCAAAAGATGGCCGAAGCTTCCAACGAGTGGCGAACGCTCGTCCGGTGTCAGAAACCACTGGAAATGCACTTGCAGCGAAGGAAACGGGCTGAGCTCGAGGACTTCCGGTGCTCGTCCCAAGAAAACGCGAGCGGGAATGCCCCGGACTCAGTTTTCTCGTCCTGGGGTAAAAAGCGGTCCCCCGACGGTTTCTTCCCTTTGCTCCGTATTGGTCATAAGTCTTTCGATCTTCGGGTCTCGTGCTCCGAGGACTTCAACCCACACTCCTGGCATGCTCCCTGACACGTTTTCCGGAGGTATAGGTCGGGAAGCGAGCTCGTTGGAGGGAGAACTGTGGTGCGACCCAAAACGGTCCAAAAGATGGCCGAAGCTTCCAACGAGTGGCGAACGCTCGTCCGGTGTCAGAAACCACTGGAAATGCACTTGCAGCGAAGGAAACGGGCTGAGCTCGAGGACTTCCGGTGCTCGTCCCAAGAAAACGCGAGCGGGAATGCCCCGGACTCAGTTTTCTCGTCCTGGGGTAAAAAGCGGTCCCCCGACGGTTTCTTCCCTTTGCTCCGTATTGGTCATAAGTCTTTCGATCTTCGGGTCTCGTGCTCCGAGGACTTCAACCCACACTCCTGGCATGCTCCCTGACACGTTTTCCGGAGGTATAGGTCGGGAAGCGAGCTCGTTGGAGGGAGAACTGTGGTGCGACCCAAAACGGTCCAAAAGATGGCCGAAGCTTCCAACGAGTGGCGAACGCTCGTCCGGTGTCAGAAACCACTGGAAATGCACTTGCAGCGAAGGAAACGGGCTGAGCTCGAGGACTTCCGGTGCTCGTCCCAAGAAAACGCGAGCGGGAATGCCCCGGACTCAGTTTTCTCGTCCTGGGGTAAAAAGCGGTCCCCCGACGGTTTCTTCCCTTTGCTCCGTATTGGTCATAAGTCTTTCGATCTTCGGGTCTCGTGCTCCGAGGACTTCAACCCACACTCCTGGCATGCTCCCTGACACGTTTTCCGGAGGTATAGGTCGGGAAGCGAGCTCGTTGGAGGGAGAACTGTGGTGCGACCCAAAACGGTCCAAAAGATGGCCGAAGCTTCCAACGAGTGGCGAACGCTCGTCCGGTGTCAGAAACCACTGGAAATGCACTTGCAGCGAAGGAAACGGGCTGAGCTCGAGGACTTCCGGTGCTCGTCCCAAGAAAACGCGAGCGGGAATGCCCCGGACTCAGTTTTCTCGTCCTGGGGTAAAAAGCGGTCCCCCGACGGTTTCTTCCCTTTGCTCCGTATTGGTCATAAGTCTTTCGATCTTCGGGTCTCGTGCTCCGAGGACTTCAACCCACACTCCTGGCATGCTCCCTGACACGTTTTCCGGAGGTATAGGTCGGGAAGCGAGCTCGTTGGAGGGAGAACTGTGGTGCGACCCAAAACGGTCCAAAAGATGGCCGAAGCTTCCAACGAGTGGCGAACGCTCGTCCGGTGTCAGAAACCACTGGAAATGCACTTGCAGCGAAGGAAACGGGCTGAGCTCGAGGACTTCCGGTGCTCGTCCCAAGAAAACGCGAGCGGGAATGCCCCGGACTCAGGTTTCTCGTCCTGGGGTAAAAAGCGGTCCCCCGACGGTTTCTTCCCTTTGCTCCGTATTGGTCATAAGTCTTTCGATCTTCGGGTCTCGTGCTCCGAGGACTTCAACCCACACTCCTGGCATGCTCCCTGACACGTTTTCCGGAGGTATAGGTGGGGAAGCGAGCTCGTTGGTGGGAGAACTGTGGTGCGACCCAAAACGGTCCAAAAGATGGCCGAAGCTTCCAACGAGTGGCGAACGCTCGTCCGGTGTCAGAAACCACTGGAAATGCCCTTGCAGCGAAGGAAACGGGCTGAGCTCGAGGACTTCCGGTGCTCGTCCCAAGAAAACGCGAGCGGGAATGCCCCGGACTCAGTTTTCTCGTCCTGGGGTAAAAAGCGGTCCCCCG
Source organism: Cucumis melo (assembly GCF_025177605.1). Lineage (NCBI taxonomy): Eukaryota > Viridiplantae > Streptophyta > Magnoliopsida > Cucurbitales > Cucurbitaceae > Cucumis > Cucumis melo. Next base: position 20,119,416 of record NC_066863.1, on the reverse strand, counting down.
ACGGTTTCTTCCCTTTGCTCCGTATTGGTCATAAGTCTTTCGATCTTCGGGTCTCGTGCTCCGAGGACTTCAACCCACACTCCTGGCATGCTCCCTGACACGTTTTCCGGAGGTATAGGTCGGGAAGCGAGCTCGTTGGAGGGAGAACTGTGGTGCGACCCAAAACGGTCCAAAAGATGGCCGAAGCTTCCAACGAGTGGCGAACGCTCGTCCGGTGTCAGAAACCACTGGAAATGCCCTTGCAGCGAAGGAAACGGGCTGAGCTCGAGGACTTCCGGTGCTCGTCCCAAGAAAACGCGAGCGGGAATGCCCCGGACTCAGTTTTCTCGTCCTGGGGTAAAAAGCGGTCCCCCGACGGTTTCTTCCCTTTGCTCCGTATTGGTCATAAGTCTTTCGATCTTCGGGTCTCGTGCTCCGAGGACTTCAACCCACACTCCTGGCATGCTCCCTGACACGTTTTCCGGAGGTATAGGTCGGGAAGCGAGCTCGTTGGAGGGAGAACTGTGGTGCGACCCAAAACGGTCCAAAAGATGGCCGAAGCTTCCAACGAGTGGCGAACGCTCGTCCGGTGTCAGAAACCACTGGAAATGCACTTGCAGCGAAGGAAACGGGCTGAGCTCGAGGACTTCCGGTGCTCGTCCCAAGAAAACGCGAGCGGGAATGCCCCGGACTCAGTTTTCTCGTCCTGGGGTAAAAAGCGGTCCCCCGACGGTTTCTTCCCTTTGCTCCGTATTGGTCATAAGTCTTTCGATCTTCGGGTCTCGTGCTCCGAGGACTTCAACCCACACTCCTGGCATGCTCCCTGACACGTTTTCCGGAGGTATAGGTCGGGAAGCGAGCTCGTTGGAGGGAGAACTGTGGTGCGACCCAAAACGGTCCAAAAGATGGCCGAAGCTTCCAACGAGTGGCGAACGCTCGTCCGGTGTCAGAAACCACTGGAAATGCACTTGCAGCGAAGGAAACGGGCTGAGCTCGAGGACTTCCGGTGCTCGTCCCAAGAAAACGCGAGCGGGAATGCCCCGGACTCAGTTTTCTCGTCCTGGGGTAAAAAGCGGTCCCCCGACGGTTTCTTCCCTTTGCTCCGTATTGGTCATAAGTCTTTCGATCTTCGGGTCTCGTGCTCCGAGGACTTCAACCCACACTCCTGGCATGCTCCCTGACACGTTTTCCGGAGGTATAGGTCGGGAAGCGAGCTCGTTGGAGGGAGAACTGTGGTGCGACCCAAAACGGTCCAAAAGATGGCCGAAGCTTCCAACGAGTGGCGAACGCTCGTCCGGTGTCAGAAACCACTGGAAATGCACTTGCAGCGAAGGAAACGGGCTGAGCTCGAGGACTTCCGGTGCTCGTCCCAAGAAAACGCGAGCGGGAATGCCCCGGACTCAGTTTTCTCGTCCTGGGGTAAAAAGCGGTCCCCCGACGGTTTCTTCCCTTTGCTCCGTATTGGTCATAAGTCTTTCGATCTTCGGGTCTCGTGCTCCGAGGACTTCAACCCACACTCCTGGCATGCTCCCTGACACGTTTTCCGGAGGTATAGGTCGGGAAGCGAGCTCGTTGGAGGGAGAACTGTGGTGCGACCCAAAACGGTCCAAAAGATGGCCGAAGCTTCCAACGAGTGGCGAACGCTCGTCCGGTGTCAGAAACCACTGGAAATGCACTTGCAGCGAAGGAAACGGGCTGAGCTCGAGGACTTCCGGTGCTCGTCCCAAGAAAACGCGAGCGGGAATGCCCCGGACTCAGTTTTCTCGTCCTGGGGTAAAAAGCGGTCCCCCGACGGTTTCTTCCCTTTGCTCCGTATTGGTCATAAGTCTTTCGATCTTCGGGTCTCGTGCTCTGAGGACTTCAACCCACACTCCTGGCATGCTCCCTGACACGTTTTCCGGAGGTATAGGTGGGGAAGCGAGCTCGTTGGAGGGAGAACTGTGGTGCGACCCAAAACGGTCCAAAAGATGGCCGAAGCTTCCAACGAGTGGCGAACGCTCGTCCGGTGTCAGAAACCACTGGAAATGCACTTGCAGCGAAGGAAACGGGCTGAGCTCGAGGACTTCCGGTGCTCGTCCCAAGAAAACGCGAGCGGGAATGCCCCGGACTCAGTTTTCTCGTCCTGGGGTAAAAAGCGGTCCCCCGACGGTTTCTTCCCTTTGCTCCGTATTGGTCATAAGTCTTTCGATCTTCGGGTCTCGTGCTCCGAGGACTTCAACCCACACTCCTGGCATGCTCCCTGACACGTTTTCCGGAGGTATAGGTGGGGAAGCGAGCTCGTTGGTGGGAGAACTGTGGTGCGACCCAAAACGGTCCAAAAGATGGCCGAAGCTTCCAACGAGTGGCGAACGCTCGTCCGGTGTCAGAAACCACTGGAAATGCACTTGCAGCGAAGGAAACGGGCTGAGCTCGAGGACTTCCGGTGCTCGTCCCAAGAAAACGCGAGCGGGAATGCCCCGGACTCAGTTTTCTCGTCCTGGGGTAAAAAGCGGTCCCCCGACGGTTTCTTCCCTTTGCTCCGTATTGGTCATAAGTCTTTCGATCTTCGGGTCTCGTGCTCCGAGGACTTCAACCCACACTCCTGGCATGCTCCCTGACACGTTTTCCGGAGGTATAGGTCGGGAAGCGAGCTCGTTGGAGGGAGAACTGTGGTGCGACCCAAAACGGTCCAAAAGATGGCCGAAGCTTCCAACGAGTGGCGAACGCTCGTCCGGTGTCAGAAACCACTGGAAATGCACTTGCAGCGAAGGAAACGGGCTGAGCTCGAGGACTTCCGGTGCTCGTCCCAAGAAAACGCGAGCGGGAATGCCCCGGACTCAGTTTTCTCGTCCTGGGGTAAAAAGCGGTCCCCCGACGGTTTCTTCCCTTTGCTCCGTATTGGTCATAAGTCTTTCGATCTTCGGGTCTCGTGCTCCGAGGACTTCAACCCACACTCCTGGCATGCTCCCTGACACGTTTTCCGGAGGTATAGGTCGGGAAGCGAGCTCGTTGGAGGGAGAACTGTGGTGCGACCCAAAACGGTCCAAAAGATGGCCGAAGCTTCCAACGAGTGGCGAACGCTCGTCCGGTGTCAGAAACCACTGGAAATGCACTTGCAGCGAAGGAAACGGGCTGAGCTCGAGGACTTCCGGTGCTCGTCCCAAGAAAACGCGAGCGGGAATGCCCCGGACTCAGTTTTCTCGTCCTGGGGTAAAAAGCGGTCCCCCGACGGTTTCTTCCCTTTGCTCCGTATTGGTCATAAGTCTTTCGATCTTCGGGTCTCGTGCTCCGAGGACTTCAACCCACACTCCTGGCATGCTCCCTGACACGTTTTCCGGAGGTATAGGTCGGGAAGCGAGCTCGTTGGAGGGAGAACTGTGGTGCGACCCAAAACGGTCCAAAAGATGGCCGAAGCTTCCAACGAGTGGCGAACGCTCGTCCGGTGTCAGAAACCACTGGAAATGCACTTGCAGCGAAGGAAACGGGCTGAGCTCGAGGACTTCCGGTGCTCGTCCCAAGAAAACGCGAGCGGGAATGCCCCGGACTCAGTTTTCTCGTCCTGGGGTAAAAAGCGGTCCCCCGACGGTTTCTTCCCTTTGCTCCGTATTGGTCATAAGTCTTTCGATCTTCGGGTCTCGTGCTCCGAGGACTTCAACCCACACTCCTGGCATGCTCCCTGACACGTTTTCCGGAGGTATAGGTCGGGAAGCGAGCTCGTTGGAGGGAGAACTGTGGTGCGACCCAAAACGGTCCAAAAGATGGCCGAAGCTTCCAACGAGTGGCGAACGCTCGTCCGGTGTCAGAAACCACTGGAAATGCACTTGCAGCGAAGGAAACAGGCTGAGCTCGAGGACTTCCGGTGCTCGTCCCAAGAAAACGCGAGCGGGAATGCCCCGGACTCAGTTTTCTCGTCCTGGGGTAAAAAGCGGTCCCCCGACGGTTTCTTCCCTTTGCTCCGTATTGGTCATAAGTCTTTCGATCTTCGGGTCTCGTGCTCCGAGGACTTCAACCCACACTCCTGGCATGCTCCCTGACACGTTTTCCGGAGGTATAGGTCGGGAAGCGAGCTCGTTGGAGGGAGAACTGTGGTGCGACCCAAAACGATCCAAAAGATGGCCGAAGCTTCCAACGAGTGGCGAACGTTCGTCCGGTGTCAGAAACCACTGGAAATGCACTTGCAGCGAAGGAAACGGGCTGAGCTCGAGGACTTCCGGTGCTCGTCCCATGAAAACGCGAGCGGGAATGCCCCGGACTCAGTTTTCTCGTCCTGGGGTAAAAAGCGGTCCCCCGACGGTTTCTTCCCTTTGCTCCGTATTGGTCATAAGTCTTTCGATCTTCGGGTCTCGTGCTCCGAGGACTTCAACCCACACTCCTGGCATGATCCCTGACACGTTTTCCGGAGGTATAGGTCGGGAAGCGAGCTCGTTGGAGGGAGAACTGTGGTGCGACCCAAAACGGTCCAAAAGATGGCCGAAGCTTCCAACGAGTGGCGAACGCTCGTCCGGTGTCAGAAACCACTGGAAATGCACTTGCAGCGAAGGAAACGGGCTGAGCTCGAGGACTTCCGGTGCTCGTCCCAAGAAAACGCGAGCGGGAATGCCCCGGACTCAGTTTTCTCGTCCTGGGGTAAAAAGCGGTCCCCCGACGGTTTCTTCCCTTTGCTCCGTATTGGTCATAAGTCTTTCGATCTTCGGGTCTCGTGCTCCGAGGACTTCAACCCACACTCCTGGCATGCTCCCTGACACGTTTTCCGGAGGTATAGGTCGGGAAGCGAGCTCGTTGGAGGGAGAACTGTGGTGCGACCCAAAACGATCCAAAAGATGGCCGAAGCTTCCAACGAGTGGCGAACGTTCGTCCGGTGTCAGAAACCACTGGAAATGCACTTGCAGCGAAGGAAACGGGCTGAGCTCGAGGACTTCCGGTGCTCGTCCCAAGAAAACGCGAGCGGGAATGCCCCGGACTCAGTTTTCTCGTCCTGGGGTAAAAAGCGGTCCCCCGACGGTTTCTTCCCTTTGCTCCGTATTGGTCATAAGTCTTTCGATCTTCGGGTCTCGTGCTCCGAGGACTTCAACCCACACTCCTGGCATGCTCCCTAACACGTTTTCCGGAGGTATAGGTCGGGAAGCGAGCTCGTTGGAAAGAGAACTGTGGTGCGACCCAAAACGGTCCAAAAGATGGCCGAAGCTTCCAACGAGTGGCGAACGCTCGTCCGGTGTCAGAAACCACTGGAAATGCACTTGGAGCGAAGGAAACGGGCTGAGCTCGAGGACTTCCGGTGCTCGTCCCGAGAAAACGCGAGCGGGAATGCCCCGGACTCAGTTTTCTCGTCCTGGGGTAAAAAGCGGTCCCCCCGACGGTTTCTTCCCTTTGCTCCGTATTGGTCATAAGTCTTTCGATCTTCGGGTCTCGTGCTCCGAGGACTTCAACCCACACTCCTGGCATGCTCCCTGACACGTTTTCCGGAGGTATGGGTCGGGAAGCGAGCTCGTTGGAAAGAGAACTGTGGTGCGACCCAAAACGGTCCAAAAGATGGCCGAAGCTTCCAACGAGTGGCGAACGTTCGTCCGGTGTCAGAAACCACTGGAAATGCACTTGCAGCGAAGGAAACGGGCTGAGCTCGAGGACTTCCGGTGCTCGTCCCAAGAAAACGCGAGCGGGAATGCCCCGGACTCAGTTTTCTCGTCCTGGGGTAAAAAGCGGTCCCCCGACGGTTTCTTCCCTTTGCTCCGTATTGGTCATAAGTCTTTCGATCTTCGGGTCTCGTGCTCCGAGGACTTCAACCCACACTCCTGGCATGCTCCCTGACACGTTTTCCGGAGGTATAGGTCGGGAAGCGAGCTCGTTGGAAGGAGAACTGTGGTGCGACCCAAAACGGTCCAAAAGATGGCCGAAGCTTCCAACGAGTGGCGAACGCTCGTCCGGTGTCAGAAACCACTGAAAATGCACTTGGAGCGAAGGAAACGGGCTGAGCTCGAGGACTTCCGGTGCTCGTCCCGAGAAAACGCGAGCGGGAATGCCCCGGACTCAGTTTTCTCGTCCTAGGGTAAAAAGCGGTCCCCCGACGGTTTCTTCCCTTTGCTCCGTATTGGTCATAAGTCTTTCGATCTTCGGGTCTCGTGCTCTGAGGACTTCAACCCACACTCCTGGCATGATCCCTGACACGTTTTCCGGAGGTATAGGTCGGGAAGCGAGCTCGTTGGAGGGAGAACTGTGGTGCGACCCAAAACGGTCCAAAAGATGGCCGAAGCTTCCAACGAGTGGCGAACGTTCGTCCGGTGTCAGAAACCACTGGAAATGCACTTGCAGCGAAGGAAACGGGCTGAGCTCGAGGACTTCCGGTGCTCGTCCCATGAAAACGCGAGCGGGAATGCCCCGGACTCAGTTTTCTCGTCCTGGGGTAAAAAGCGGTCCCCCGACGGTTTCTTCCCTTTGCTCCGTATTGGTCATAAGTCTTTCGATCTTCGGGTCTCGTGCTCCGAGGACTTCAACCCACACTCCTGGCATGATCCCTGACACGTTTTCCGGAGGTATAGGTCGGGAAGCGAGCTCGTTGGAGGGAGAACTGTGGTGCGACCCAAAACGGTCCAAAAGATGGCCGAAGCTTCCAACGAGTGGCGAACGTTCGTCCGGTGTCAGAAACCACTGGAAATGCACTTGCAGCGAAGGAAACGGGCTGAGCTCGAGGACTTCCGGTGCTCGTCCCAAGAAAACGCGAGCGGGAATGCCCCGGACTCAGTTTTCTCGTCCTGGGGTAAAAAGCGGTCCCCCGACGGTTTCTTCCCTTTGCTCCGTATTGGTCATAAGTCTTTCGATCTTCGGGTCTCGTGCTCCGAGGACTTCAACCCACACTCCTGGCATGCTCCCTGACACGTTTTCCGGAGGTATAGGTCGGGAAGCGAGCTCGTTGGAGGGAGAACTGTGGTGCGACCCAAAACGATCCAAAAGATGGCCGAAGCTTCCAACGAGTGGCGAACGTTCGTCCGGTGTCAGAAACCACTGGAAATGCACTTGCAGCGAAGGAAACGGGCTGAGCTCGAGGACTTCCGGTGCTCGTCCCATGAAAACGCGAGCGGGAATGCCCCGGACTCAGTTTTCTCGTCCTGGGGTAAAAAGCGGTCCCCCGACGGTTTCTTCCCTTTGCTCCGTATTGGTCATAAGTCTTTCGATCTTCGGGTCTCGTGCTCCGAGGACTTCAACCCACACTCCTGGCATGATCCCTGACACGTTTTCCGGAGGTATAGGTCGGGAAGCGAGCTCGTTGGAGGGAGAACTGTGGTGCGACCCAAAACGGTCCAAAAGATGGCCGAAGCTTCCAACGAGTGGCGAACGCTCGTCCGGTGTCAGAAACCACTGGAAATGCACTTGCAGCGAAGGAAACAGGCTGAGCTCGAGGACTTCCGGTGCTCGTCCCAAGAAAACGCGAGCGGGAATGCCCCGGACTCAGTTTTCTCGTCCTGGGGTAAAAAGCGGTCCCCCGACGGTTTCTTCCCTTTGCTCCGTATTGGTCATAAGTCTTTCGATCTTCGGGTCTCGTGCTCCGAGGACTTCAACCCACACTCCTGGCATGCTCCCTGACACGTTTTCCGGAGGTATAGGTCGGGAAGCGAGCTCGTTGGAGGGAGAACTGTGGTGCGACCCAAAACGATCCAAAAGATGGCCGAAGCTTCCAACGAGTGGCGAACGTTCGTCCGGTGTCAGAAACCACTGGAAATGCACTTGCAGCGAAGGAAACGGGCTGAGCTCGAGGACTTCCGGTGCTCGTCCCATGAAAACGCGAGCGGGAATGCCCCGGACTCAGTTTTCTCGTCCTGGGGTAAAAAGCGGTCCCCCGACGGTTTCTTCCCTTTGCTCCGTATTGGTCATAAGTCTTTCGATCTTCGGGTCTCGTGCTCCGAGGACTTCAACCCACACTCCTGGCATGATCCCTGACACGTTTTCCGGAGGTATAGGTCGGGAAGCGAGCTCGTTGGAGGGAGAACTGTGGTGCGACCCAAAACGGTCCAAAAGATGGCCGAAGCTTCCAACGAGTGGCGAACGCTCGTCCGGTGTCAGAAACCACTGGAAATGCACTTGCAGCGAAGGAAACGGGCTGAGCTCGAGGACTTCCGGTGCTCGTCCCAAGAAAACGCGAGCGGGAATGCCCCGGACTCAGTTTTCTCGTCCTGGGGTAAAAAGCGGTCCCCCGACGGTTTCTTCCCTTTGCTCCGTATTGGTCATAAGTCTTTCGATCTTCGGGTCTCGTGCTCCGAGGACTTCAACCCACACTCCTGGCATGCTCCCTGACACGTTTTCCGGAGGTATAGGTCGGGAAGCGAGCTCGTTGGAGGGAGAACTGTGGTGCGACCCAAAACGATCCAAAAGATGGCCGAAGCTTCCAACGAGTGGCGAACGTTCGTCCGGTGTCAGAAACCACTGGAAATGCACTTGCAGCGAAGGAAACGGGCTGAGCTCGAGGACTTCCGGTGCTCGTCCCAAGAAAACGCGAGCGGGAATGCCCCGGACTCAGTTTTCTCGTCCTGGGGTAAAAAGCGGTCCCCCGACGGTTTCTTCCCTTTGCTCCGTATTGGTCATAAGTCTTTCGATCTTCGGGTCTCGTGCTCCGAGGACTTCAACCCACACTCCTGGCATGCTCCCTAACACGTTTTCCGGAGGTATAGGTCGGGAAGCGAGCTCGTTGGAAAGAGAACTGTGGTGCGACCCAAAACGGTCCAAAAGATGGCCGAAGCTTCCAACGAGTGGCGAACGCTCGTCCGGTGTCAGAAACCACTGGAAATGCACTTGGAGCGAAGGAAACGGGCTGAGCTCGAGGACTTCCGGTGCTCGTCCCGAGAAAACGCGAGCGGGAATGCCCCGGACTCAGTTTTCTCGTCCTGGGGTAAAAAGCGGTCCCCCGACGGTTTCTTCCCTTTGCTCCGTATTGGTCATAAGTCTTTCGATCTTCGGGTCTCGTGCTCCGAGGACTTCAACCCACACTCCTGGCATGCTCCCTGACACGTTTTCCGGAGGTATGGGTCGGGAAGCGAGCTCGTTGGAAAGAGAACTGTGGTGCGACCCAAAACGGTCCAAAAGATGGCCGAAGCTTCCAACGAGTGGCGAACGTTCGTCCGGTGTCAGAAACCACTGGAAATGCACTTGCAGCGAAGGAAACGGGCTGAGCTCGAGGACTTCCGGTGCTCGTCCCAAGAAAACGCGAGCGGGAATGCCCCGGACTCAGTTTTCTCGTCCTGGGGTAAAAAGCGGTCCCCCGACGGTTTCTTCCCTTTGCTCCGTATTGGTCATAAGTCTTTCGATCTTCGGGTCTCGTGCTCCGAGGACTTCAACCCACACTCCTGGCATGCTCCCTGACACGTTTTCCGGAGGTATAGGTCGGGAAGCGAGCTCGTTGGAAGGAGAACTGTGGTGCGACCCAAAACGGTCCAAAAGATGGCCGAAGCTTCCAACGAGTGGCGAACGCTCGTCCGGTGTCAGAAACCACTGAAAATGCACTTGGAGCGAAGGAAACGGGCTGAGCTCGAGGACTTCCGGTGCTCGTCCCGAGAAAACGCGAGCGGGAATGCCCCGGACTCAGTTTTCTCGTCCTAGGGTAAAAAGCGGTCCCCCGACGGTTTCTTCCCTTTGCTCCGTATTGGTCATAAGTCTTTCGATCTTCGGGTCTCGTGCTCTGAGGACTTCAACCCACACTCCTGGCATGATCCCTGACACGTTTTCCGGAGGTATAGGTCGGGAAGCGAGCTCGTTGGAGGGAGAACTGTGGTGCGACCCAAAACGGTCCAAAAGATGGCCGAAGCTTCCAACGAGTGGCGAACGTTCGTCCGGTGTCAGAAACCACTGGAAATGCACTTGCAGCGAAGGAAACGGGCTGAGCTCGAGGACTTCCGGTGCTCGTCCCAAGAAAACGCGAGCGGGAATGCCCCGGACTCAGTTTTCTCGTCCTGGGGTAAAAAGCGGTCCCCCGACGGTTTCTTCCCTTTGCTCCGTATTGGTCATAAGTCTTTCGATCTTCGGGTCTCGTGCTCCGAGGACTTCAACCCACACTCCTGGCATGCTCCCTGACACGTTTTCCGAAGGTATAGGTCGGGAAGCGAGCTCGTTGGAAGGAGAACTGTGGTGCGACCCAAAACGGTCCAAAAGATGGCCGAAGCTTCCAACGAGTGGCGAACGCTCGTCCGGTGTCAGAAACCACTGGAAATGCACTTGGAGCGAAGGAAACGGGCTGAGCTCGAGGACTTCCGGTGCTCGTCCCGAGAAAACGCGAGCGGGAATGCCCCGGACTCAGTTTTCTCGTCCTGGGGTAAAAAGCGGTCCCCCGACGGTTTCTTCCCTTTGCTCCGTATTGGTCATAAGTCTTTCGATCTTCGGGTCTCGTGCTCCGAGGACTTCAACCCACACTCCTGGCATGCTCCCTGACACGTTTTCCGGAGGTATAGGTCGGGAAGCGAGCTCGTTGGAGGGAGAACTGTGGTGCGACCCAAAACGGTCCAAAAGATGGCCGAAGCTTCCAACGAGTGGCGAACGTTCGTCCGGTGTCAGAAACCACTGGAAATGCACTTGCAGCGAAGGAAACGGGCTGAGCTCGAGGACTTCCGGTGCTCGTCCCAAGAAAACGCGAGCGGGAATGCCCCGGACTCAGTTTTCTCGTCCTGGGGTAAAAAGCGGTCCCCCGACGGTTTCTTCCCTTTGCTCCGTATTGGTCATAAGTCTTTCGATCTTCGGGTCTCGTGCTCCGAGGACTTCAACCCACACTCCTGGCATGCTCCCTGACACGTTTTCCGGAGGTATAGGTCGGGAAGCGAGCTCGTTGGAGGGAGAACTGTGGTGCGACCCAAAACGGTCCAAAAGATGGCCGAAGCTTCCAACGAGTGGCGAACGTTCGTCCGGTGTCAGAAACCACTGGAAATGCACTTGCAGCGAAGGAAACGGGCTGAGCTCGAGGACTTCCGGTGCTCGTCCCAAGAAAACGCGAGCGGGAATGCCCCGGACTCAGTTTTCTCGTCCTGGGGTAAAAAGCGGTCCCCCGACGGTTTCTTCCCTTTGCTCCGTATTGGTCATAAGTCTTTCGATCTTCGGGTCTCGTGCTCCGAGGACTTCAACCCACACTCCTGGCATGCTCCCTAACACGTTTTCCGGAGGTATAGGTCGGGAAGCGAGCTCGTTGGAAAGAGAACTGTGGTGCGACCCAAAACGGTCCAAAAGATGGCCGAAGCTTCCAACGAGTGGCGAACGCTCGTCCGGTGTCAGAAACCACTGGAAATGCACTTGGAGCGAAGGAAACGGGCTGAGCTCGAGGACTTCCGGTGCTCGTCCCGAGAAAACGCGAGCGGGAATGCCCCGGACTCAGTTTTCTCGTCCTGGGGTAAAAAGCGGTCCCCCGACGGTTTCTTCCCTTTGCTCCGTATTGGTCATAAGTCTTTCGATCTTCGGGTCTCGTGCTCCGAGGACTTCAACCCACACTCCTGGCATGCTCCCTGACACGTTTTCCGGAGGTATGGGTCGGGAAGCGAGCTCGTTGGAAAGAGAACTGTGGTGCGACCCAAAACGGTCCAAAAGATGGCCGAAGCTTCCAACGAGTGGCGAACGTTCGTCCGGTGTCAGAAACCACTGGAAATGCACTTGCAGCGAAGGAAACGGGCTGAGCTCGAGGACTTCCGGTGCTCGTCCCAAGAAAACGCGAGCGGGAATGCCCCGGACTCAGTTTTCTCGTCCTGGGGTAAAAAGCGGTCCCTCGACGGTTTCTTCCCTTTGCTCCGTATTGGTCATAAGTCTTTCGATCTTCGGGTCTCGTGCTCCGAGGACTTCAACCCACACTCCTGGCATGCTCCCTGACACGTTTTCCGGAGGTATAGGTCGGGAAGCGAGCTCGTTGGAAGGAGAACTGTGGTGCGACCCAAAACGGTCCAAAAGATGGCCGAAGCTTCCAACGAGTGGCGAACGCTCGTCCGGTGTCAGAAACCACTGAAAATGCACTTGGAGCGAAGGAAACGGGCTGAGCTCGAGGACTTCCGGTGCTCGTCCCGAGAAAACGCGAGCGGGAATGCCCCGGACTCCGTTTTCTCGTCCTAGGGTAAAAAGCGGTCCCCCGACGGTTTCTTCCCTTTGCTCCGTATTGGTCATAAGTCTTTCGATCTTCGCGTCTCGTGCTCTGAGGACTTCAACCCACACTCCTGGCATGATCCCTGACACGTTTTCCGGAGGTATAGGTCGGGAAGCGAGCTCGTTGGAGGGAGAACTGTGGTGCGACCCAAAACGGTCCAAAAGATGGCCGAAGCTTCCAACGAGTGGCGAACGCTCGTCCGGTGTCAGAAACCACTGGAAATGCACTTGCAGCGAAGGAAACGGGCTGAGCTCGAGGACTTCCGGTGCTCGTCCCAAGAAAACGCGAGCGGGAATGCCCCGGACTCAGTTTTCTCGTCCTGGGGTAAAAAGCGGTCCCCCGACGGTTTCTTCCCTTTGCTCCGTATTGGTCATAAGTCTTTCGATCTTCGGGTCTCGTGCTCTGAGGACTTCAACCCACACTCCTGGCATGCTCCCTGACACGTTTTCCGGAGGTATAGGTCGGGAAGCGAGCTCGTTGGAGGGAGAACTGTGGTGCGACCCAAAACGGTCCAAAAGATGGCCGAAGCTTCCAACGAGTGGCGAACGCTCGTCCGGTGTCAGAAACCACTGGAAATGCACTTGCAGCGAAGGAAACGGGCTGAGCTCGAGGACTTCTGGTGCTCGTCCCAAGAAAACGCGAGCGGGAATGCCCCGGACTCAGTTTTCTCGTCCTGGGGTAAAAAGCGGTCCCCCGACGGTTTCTTCCCTTTGCTCCGTATTGGTCATAAGTCTTTCGATCTTCGGGTCTCGTGCTCCGAGGACTTCAACCCACACTCCTGGCATGCTCCCTGACACGTTTTCCGGAGGTATAGGTCGGGAAGCGAGCTCGTTGGAGGGAGAACTGTGGTGCGACCCAAAACGGTCCAAAAGATGGCCGAAGCTTCCAACGAGTGGCGAACGTTCGTCCGGTGTCAGAAACCACTGGAAATGCACTTGCAGCGAAGGAAACGGGCTGAGCTCGAGGACTTCCGGTGCTCGTCCCAAGAAAACGCGAGCGGGAATGCCCCGGACTCAGTTTTCTCGTCCTGGGGTAAAAAGCGGTCCCCCGACGGTTTCTTCCCTTTGCTCCGTATTGGTCATAAGTCTTTCGATCTTCGGGTCTCGTGCTCCGAGGACTTCAACCCACACTCCTGGCATGCTCCCTGACACGTTTTCCGGAGGTATAGGTCGGGAAGCGAGCTCGTTGGAAAGAGAACTGTGGTGCGACCCAAAACGGTCCAAAAGATGGCCGAAGCTTCCAACGAGTGGCGAACGCTCGTCCGGTGTCAGAAACCACTGGAAATGCACTTGGAGCGAAGGAAACGGGCTGAGCTCGAGGACTTCCGGTGCTCGTCCCGAGAAAACGCGAGCGGGAATGCCCCGGACTCAGTTTTCTCGTCCTGGGGTAAAAAGCGGTCCCCCGACGGTTTCTTCCCTTTGCTCCGTATTGGTCATAAGTCTTTCGATCTTCGGGTCTCGTGCTCCGAGGACTTCAACCCACACTCCTGGCATGATCCCTGACACGTTTTCCGGAGGTATAGGTCGGGAAGCGAGCTCGTTGGAGGGAGAACTTTGGTGCGACCCAAAACGGTCCAAAAGATGGCCGAAGCTTCCAACGAGTGGCGAACGTTCGTCCGGTGTCAGAAACCACTGGAAATGCACTTGCAGCGAAGGAAACGGGCTGAGCTCGAGGACTTCCGGTGCTCGTCCCAAGAAAACGCGAGCGGGAATGCCCCGGACTCAGTTTTCTCGTCCTGGGGTAAAAAGCGGTCCCCCGACGGTTTCTTCCCTTTGCTCCGTATTGGTCATAAGTCTTTCGATCTTCGGGTCTCGTGCTCCGAGGACTTCAACCCACACTCCTGGCATGCTCCCTGACACGTTTTCCGGAGGTATAGGTCGGGAAGCGAGCTCGTTGGAAAGAGAACTGTGGTGCGACCCAAAACGGTCCAAAAGATGGCCGAAGCTTCCAACGAGTGGCGAACGTTCGTCCGGTGTCAGAAACCACTGGAAATGCACTTGCAGCGAAGGAAACGGGCTGAGCTCGAGGACTTCCGGTGCTGGTCCCAAGAAAACGCGAGCGGGAATGCCCCGGACTCAGTTTTCTCGTCCTGGGGTAAAAAGCGGTCCCCCCACGGTTTCTTCCCTTTGCTCCGTATTGGTCATATGTCTTTCGATCTTCGGGTCTCGTGCTCCGAGGACTTCAACCCACACTCCTGGCATGCTCCCTGACACGTTTTCCGGAGGTATAGGTCGGGAAGCGAGCTCGTTGGAGGGAGAACTGTGGCGCGACCCAAAACGGTCCAAAAGATGGCCGAAGCTTCCAACGAGTGGCGAACGCTCGTCCGGTGTCAGAAACCACTGGAAATGCACTTGCAGCGAAGGAAACGGGCTGAGCTCGAGGACTTCCGGTGCTCGTCCCAAGAAAACGCGAGCGGGAATGCCCCGGACTCAGTTTTCTCGTCCTGGGGTAAAAAGCGGTCCCCCGACGGTTTCTTCCCTTTGCTCCGTATTGGTCATAAGTCTTTCGATCTTCGGGTCTCGTGCTCCGAGGACTTCAACCCACACTCCTGGCATGCTCCCTGACACGTTTTCCGGAGGTATAGGTCGGGAAGCGAGCTCGTTGGAGGGAGAACTGTGGTGCGACCCAAAACGGTCCAAAAGATGGCCGAAGCTTCCAACGAGTGGCGAACGCTCGTCCGGTGTCAGAAACCACTGGAAATGCACTTGCAGCGAAGGAAACGGGCGGAGCTCGAGGACTTCCGGTGCTCGTCCCAAGAAAACGCGAGCGGGAATGCCCCGGACTCAGTTTTCTCGTCCTGGGGTAAAAAGCGGTCCCCCGACGGTTTCTTCCCTTTGCTCCGTATTGGTCATAAGTCTTTCGATCTTCGGGTCTCGTGCTCCGAGGACTTCAACCCACACTCCTGGCATGCTCCCTGACACGTTTTCCGGAGGTATAGGTCGGGAAGCGAGCTCGTTGGAGGGAGAACTGTGGCGCGACCCAAAACAGTCCAAAAGATGGCCGAAGCTTCCAACGAGTGGCGAACGCTCGTCCGGTGTCAGAAACCACTGGAAATGCACTTGCAGCGAAGGAAACGGGCTGAGCTCGAGGACTTCCGGTGCTCGTCCCAAGAAAACGCGAGATGGAATGTCCCGGACTCAGTTTTCTCGTCCTGGGGTAAAAAGCGGTCCCCCGACGGTTTCTTCCCTTTGCTCCGTATTGGTCATAAGTCTTTCGATCTTCGGGTCTCGTGCTCCGAGGACTTCAACCCACACTCCTGGCATGCTCCCTGACACGTTTTCCGGAGGTATAGGTCGGGAAGCGAGCTCGTTGGAGGGAGAACTGTGGTGCGACCCAAAACGGTCCAAAAGATGGCCGAAGCTTCCAACGAGTGGCGAACGCTCGTCCAGTGTCAGAAACCACTGCAAATGCACTTGCAGCGAAGGAAACGGGCTGAGCTCGAGGACTTCCGGTGCTCGTCCCAAGAAAACGCGAGCGGGAATGCCCCGGACTCAGTTTTCTCGTCCTGGGGTAAAAAGCGGTCCCCCGACGGTTTCTTCCCTTTGCTCCGTATTGGTCATAAGTCTTTCGATCTTCGGGTCTCGTGCTCCGAGGACTTCAACCCACACTCCTCGCATGCTCCCTGACACGTTTTCCGGAGGTATAGGTCGGGAAGCGAGCTCGTTGGAGGGAGAACTGTGGTGCGACCCAAAACGGTCCAAAAGATGGCCGAAGCTTCCAACGAGTGGCGAACGCTCGTCCGGTGTCAGAAACCACTGGAAATGCACTTGCAGCGAAGGAAACGGGCTGAGCTCGAGGACTTCCGGTGCTCGTCCCAAGAAAACGCGAGCGGGAATGCCCCGGACTCAGTTTTCTCGTCCTGGGGTAAAAAGCGGTCCCCCGACGGTTTCTTCCCTTTGCTCCGTATTGGTCATAAGTCTTTCGATCTTCGGGTCTCGTGCTCCGAGGACTTCAACCCACACTCCTGGCATGCTCCCTGACACGTTTTCCGGAGGTATAGGTCGGGAAGCGAGCTCGTTGGAGGGAGAACTGTGGTGCGACCCAAAACGGTCCAAAAGATGGCCGAAGCTTCCAACGAGTGGCGAACGCTCGTCCGGTGTCAGAAACCACTGGAAATGCACTTGCAGCGAAGGAAACGGGCTGAGCTCGAGGACTTCCGGTGCTCGTCCCAAGAAAACGCGAGCGGGAATGCCCCGGACTCAGTTTTCTCGTCCTGGGGTAAAAAGCGGTCCCCCGACGGTTTCTTCCCTTTGCTCCGTATTGGTCATAAGTCTTTCGATCTTCGGGTCTCGTGCTCCGAGGACTTCCACCCACACTCCTGGCATGCTCCCTGACACGTTTTCCGGAGGTATAGGTCGGGAAGCGAGCTCGTTGGAGGGAGAACTGTGGTGCGACCCAAAACGGTCCAAAAGATGGCTGAAGCTTCCAACGAGTGGCGAACGCTCGTCCGGTGTCAGAAACCACTGGAAATGCACTTGCAGCGAAGGAAACGGGCTGAGCTCGAGGACTTCCGGTGCTCGTCCCAAGAAAACGCGAGCGGGAATGCCCCGGACTCAGTTTTCTCGTCCTGGGGTAAAAAGCGGTCCCCCGACGGTTTCTTCCCTTTGCTCCGTATTGGTCATAAGTCTTTCGATCTTCGGGTCTCGTGCTCCGAGGACTTCAACCCACACTCCTGGCATGCTCCCTGACACGTTTTCCGGAGGTATAGGTCGGGAAGCGAGCTCGTTGGAGGGAGAACTGTGGTGCGACCCAAAACGGTCCAAAAGATGGCCGAAGCTTCCCACGAGTGGCGAACGCTCGTCTGGTGTCAGAAACCACTGGAAATGCACTTGCAGCGAAGGAAACGGGCTGAGCTCGAGGACTTCCGGTGCTCGTCCCAAGAAAACGCGAGCGGGAATGCCCCGGACTCAGTTTTCTCGTCCTGGGGTAAAAAGCGGTCCCCCGACGGTTTCTTCCCTTTGCTCCGTATTGGTCATAAGTCTTTCGATCTTCGGGTCTCGCGCTCCGAGGACTTCAACCCACACTCCTGGCATGCTCCCTGACACGTTTTCCGGAGGTATAGGTCGAGAAGCGAGCTCGTTGGAGGGAGAACTGTGGTGCGACCCAAAACGGTCCAAAAGATGGCCGAAGCTTCCAACGAGTGGCGAACGCTCGTCCGGTGTCAGAAACCACTGGAAATGCACTTGCAGCGAAGGAAACGGGCTGAGCTCGAGGACTTCCGGTGCTCGTCCCAAGAAAACGCGAGCGGGAATGCCCCGGACTCAGTTTTCTCGTCCTGGGGTAAAAAGCGGTCCCCCGACGGTTTCTTCCCTTTGCTCCGTATTGGTCATAAGTCTTTCGATCTTCGGGTCTCGTGCTCCGAGGACTTCAACCCACACTCCTGGCATGCTCCCTGACACGTTTTCCGGAGGTATAGGTCGGGAAGCGAGCTCGTTGGAGGGAGAACTGTGGTGCGACCCAAAACGGTCCAAAAGATGGCCGAAGCTTCCCACGAGTGGCGAACGCTCGTCTGGTGTCAGAAACCACTGGAAATGCACTTGCAGCGAAGGAAACGGGCTGAGCTCGAGGACTTCCGGTGCTCGTCCCAAGAAAACGCGAGCGGGAATGCCCCGGAGTCAGTTTTCTCGTCCTGGGGTAAAAAGCGGTCCCCCGACGGTTTCTTCCCTTTGCTCCTTATTGGTCTTAAGTCTTTCGATCTTCGGGTCTCGTGCTCCGAGGACTTCAACCCACACTCCTGGCATGCTCCCTGACACGTTTTCCGGAAGTATAGGTCGGGAAGCGAGCTCGTTGGAGGGAGAACTGTGGTGCGACCCAAAACGGTCCAAAAGATGGCCGAAGCTTCCAACGAGTGGCGAACGCTCGTCCGGTGTCAGAAACCATTGGAAATGCACTTGCAGCGAAGGAAACGGGCTGAGCTCGAGGACTTCCGGTGCTCGTCCCAAGAAAACGGGAGCGGGAATGCCCCGGACTCAGTTTTCTCGTCCTGGGGTAAAAAGCGGTCCCCCGACGGTTTCTTCCCTCTGCTCCGTATTGGTCATAAGTCTTTCGATCTTCGGGTCTCGTGCTTCGAGGACTTCAACCCACACTCCTGGCATGCTCCCTGACACGTTTTCCGGAGGTATAGGTCGGGAAGCGAGCTCGTTGGAGGGAGAACTGTGGTGCGACCCAAAACGGTCCAAAAGATGGCCGAAGCTTCCAACGAGTGGCGAACGCTCGTCCGGTGTCAGAAACCACTGGAAATGCACTTGCAGCGAAGGAAACGGGCTGAGCTCGAGGACTTCCGGTGCTCGTCCCAAGAAAACGCGAGCGGGAATGCCCCGGACTCAGTTTTCTCGTCCTGGGGTAAAAAGCGGTCCCCCGACGGTTTCTTCCCTTTGCTCCGTATTGGTCATAAGTCTTTCGATCTTCGGGTCTCGTGCTCCGAGGACTTCAACCCACACTCCTGGCATTCTCCCTGACACGTTTTCCGGAGGTATAGGTCGGGAAGCGAGCTCGTTGGAGGGAGAACTGTGGTGCGACCCAAAACGGTCCAAAAGATGGCCGAAGCTTCCAACGAGTGGCGAACGCTCGTCCGGTGTCAGAAACCATTGGAAATGCACTTGCAGCGAAGGAAACGGGCTGAGCTCGAGGACTTCCGGTGCTCGTCCCAAGAAAACGCGAGCGGGAATGCCCCGGACTCAGTTTTCTCGTCCTGGGGTAAAAAGCGGTCCCCCGACGGTTTCTTCCCTCTGCTCCGTATTGGTCATAAGTCTTTCGATCTTCGGGTCTCGTGCTCCGAGGACTTCAACCCACACTCCTGGCATGCTCCCTGACACGTTTTCCGGAGGTATAGGTCGGGAAGCGAGCTCGTTGGAGGGAGAACTGTGGTGCGACCCAAAACGGTCCAAAAGATGGCCGAAGCTTCCAACGAGTGGCGAACGCTCGTCCGGTGTCAGAAACCACTGGAAATGCACTTGCAGCGAAGGAAACGGGCTGAGCTCGAGGACTTCCGGTGCTCGTCCCAAGAAAACGCGAGCGGGAATGCCCCGGACTCAGTTTTCTCGTCCTGGGGTAAAAAGCGGTCCCCCGACGGTTTCTTCCCTTTGCTCCGTATTGGTCATAAGTCTTTCGATCTTCGGGTCTCGTGCTCCGAGGACTTCAACCCACACTCCTGGCATTCTCCCTGACACGTTTTCCGGAGGTATAGGTCGGGAAGCGAGCTCGTTGGAGGGAGAACTGTGGTGCGACCCAAAACGGTCCAAAAGATGGCCGAAGCTTCCAACGAGTGGCGAACGCTCGTCCGGTGTCAGAAACCACTGGAAATGCATTGCAGCGAAGTAAACAGGCTGAGCTCGAGGACTTCCGGTGCTCGTCCCAAGAAAACGCGAGCGGGAATGCCCCGGAGTCAGTTTTCTCGTCCTGGGGTAAAAAGCGGTCCCCCGACGGTTTCTTCCCTTTGCTCCGTATTGGTCTTAAGTCTTTCGATCTTCGGGTCTCGTGCTCCGAGGACTTCAACCCACACTCCTGGCATGCTCCCTGACACGTTTTCCGGAAGTATAGGTCGGGAAGCGAGCTCGTTGGAGGGAGAACTGTGGTGCGACCCAAAACGGTCCAAAAGATGGCCGAAGCTTCCAACGAGTGGCGAACGCTCGTCCGGTGTCAGAAACCATTGGAAATGCACTTGCAGCGAAGGAAACGGGCTGAGCTCGAGGACTTCCGGTGCTCGTCCCAAGAAAACGCGACCGGGAATGCCCCGGACTCAGTTTTCTCGTCCTGGGGTAAAAAGCGGTCCCCCGACGGTTTCTTCCCTTTGCTCCGTATTGGTCATAAGTCTTTCGATCTTCGGGTCTCGTGCTCCGAGGACTTCAACCCACACTCCTTGCATGCTCCCTGACACGTTTTCCGGAGGTATAGGTCGGGAAGCGAGCTCGTTGGAGGGAGAACTGTGGTGCGACCCAAAACGGTCCAAAAGATGGCCGAAGCTTCCAACGAGTGGCGAACGCTCGTCCGGTGTCAGAAACCACTGGAAATGCACTTGCAGCGAAGGAAACGGGCTGAGCTCGAGGACTTCCGGTGCTCGTCCCAAGAAAACGCGAGCGGGAATGCCCCGGACTCAGTTTTCTCGTCCTGGGGTAAAAAGCGGTCCCCCGACGGTTTCTTCCCTTTGCTCCGTATTGGTCATAAGTCTTTCGATCTTCGGGTCTCGTGCTCCGAGGACTTCAACCCACACTCCTGGCATGCTCCCTGACACGTTTTCCGGAGGTATAGGTCGGGAAGCGAGCTCGTTGGAGGGAGAACTGTGGTGCGACCCAAAACGGTCCAAAAGAAGGCCGAAGCTTCCAACGAGTGGCGAACGCTCGTCCAGTGTCAGAAACCACTGGAAATGCACTTGCAGCGAAGGAAACGGGCTGAGCTCGAGGACTTCCGGTGCTCGTCCCAAGAAAACGTGAGCGGGAATGCCCCGGACTCAGTTTTCTCGTCCTGGGGTAAAAAGCGGTCCCCCGACGGTTTCTTCCCTTTGCTCCGTATTGGTCATAAGTCTTTCGATCTTCGGGTCTCGTGCTCCGAGGACTTCAACCCACACTCCTGGCATTCTCCCTGACACGTTTTCCGGAGGTATAGGTCGGGAAGCGAGCTCGTTGGAGGGAGAACTGTGGTGCGACCCAAAACGGTCCAAAAGATGGCCGAAGCTTCCAACGAGTGGCGAACGCTCGTCCGGTGTCAGAAACCACTGAAAATGCATTGCAGCAAAGTAAACAGGCTGAGCTCGAGGACTTCCAGTGCTCGTCCCAAGAAAACGCGAGCGGGAATGCCCCGGATTCAGTTTTCTCGTCCTGGGGTAAAAAGCGGTCCCCCGACGGTTTCTTCCCTTTGCTCCGTATTGGTTTTAAGTCTTTCGATCTTCGGGTCTCGTGCTCCGAGGACTTCAACCCACACTCCTGGCATGCTCCCTGACACGTTTTCCGGAAGTATAGGTCGGGAAACGAGCTCGTTGGAGGGAGAACTGTGGTGCGACCCAAAACGGTCCAAAAGATGGCCGAAGCTTCCAACGAGTGGCGAACGCTCGTCCGGTGTCAGAAACCATTGGAAATGCACTTGCAACGAAGGAAACGGGCTGAGCTCGAGGACTTCCGGTGCTCGTCCCAAGAAAACGCGAGCGGGAATGCCCCGGACTCAGTTTTCTCGTCCTGGGGTAAAAAGCGGTCCCCCGACGGTTTCTTCCCTCTGCTCCGTATTGGTCATAAGTCTTTCGATCTTCGGGTCTCGTGCTCCGAGGACTTCAACCCACACTCCTGGCATGCTCCCTGACACGTTTTCCGGAGGTATAGGTCGGGAAGCGAGCTCGTTGGAGGGAGAACTGTGGTGCGACCCAAAACGGTCCAAAAGATGGCCGAAGCTTCCAACGAGTGGCGAACGCTCGTCCGGTGTCAGAAACCACTGGAAATGCACTTGCAGCGAAGGAAACGGGCTGAGCTCGAGGACTTCCGGTGCTCGTCCCAAGAAAACGCGAGCGGGAATGCCCCGGACTCAGTTTTCTCGTCCTGGGGTAAAAAGCGGTCCCCCGACGGTTTCTTCCCTTTGCTCCGTATTGGTCATAAGTCTTTCGATCTTCGGGTCTCGTGCTCCGAGGACTTCAACCCACACTCCTGGCATTCTCCCTGACACGTTTTCCGGAGGTATAGGTCGGGAACCGAGCTCGTTGGAGGGAGAACTGTGGTGCGACCCAAAACGGTCCAAAAGATGGCCGAAGCTTCCAACGAGTGGCGAACGCTCGTCCGGTGTCAGAAACCACTGGAAATGCATTGCAGCGAAGTAAACAGGCTGAGCTCGAGGACTTCCGGTGCTCGTCCCAAGAAAACGCGAGCGGGAATGCCCCGGAGTCAGTTTTCTCGTCCTGGGGTAAAAAGCGGTCCCCCGACGGTTTCTTCCCTTTGCTCCGTATTGGTCTTAAGTCTTTCGATCTTCGGGTCTCGTGCTCCGAGGACTTCAACCCACACTCCTGGCATGCTCCCTGACACGTTTTCCGGAAGTATAGGTCGGGAAGCGAGCTCGTTGGAGGGAGAACTGTGGTGCGACCCAAAACGGTCCAAAAGATGGCCGAAGCTTCCAACGAGTGGCGAACGCTCGTCCGGTGTCAGAAACCATTGGAAATGCACTTGCAGCGAAGGAAACGGGCTGAGCTCGAGGACTTCCGGTGCTCGTCCCAAGAAAACGCGAGCGGGAATGCCCCGGACTCAGTTTTCTCGTCCTGGGGTAAAAAGCGGTCCCCCGACGGTTTCTTCCCTCTGCTCCGTATTGGTCATAAGTCTTTCGATCTTCGGGTCTCGTGCTCCGAGGACTTCAACCCACACTCCTGGCATGCTCCCTGACACGTTTTCCGGAGGTATAGGTCGGGAAGCGAGCTCGTTGGAGGGAGAACTGTGGTGCGACCCAAAACGGTCCAAAAGATGGCCGAAGCTTCCAACGAGTGGCGAACGCTCGTCCGGTGTCAGAAACCACTGGAAATGCACTTGCAGCGAAGGAAACGGGCTGAGCTCGAGGACTTCCGGTGCTCGTCCCAAGAAAACGCGAGCGGGAATGCCCCGGACTCAGTTTTCTCGTCCTGGGGTAAAAAGCGGTCCCCCGACTGTTTCTTCCCTTTGCTCCGTATTGGTCATAAGTCTTTCGATCTTCGGGTCTCGTGCTCCGAGGACTTCAACCCACACTCCTGGCATGCTCCCTGACACGTTTTCCGGAGGTATAGGTCGGGAAGCGAGCTCGTTGGAGGGAGAACTGTGGTGCGACCCAAAACGGTCCAAAAGATGGCCGAAGCTTCCAACGAGTGGCGAACGCTCGTCCGGTGTCAGAAACCACTGAAAATGCATTGCAGCAAAGTAAACAGGCTGAGCTCGAGGACTTCCGGTGCTCGTCCCAAGAAAACGCGAGCGGGAATGCCCCGGATTCAGTTTTCTCGTCCTGGGGTAAAAAGCGGTCCCCCGACGGTTTCTTCCCTTTGCTCCGTATTGGTTTTAAGTCTTTCGATCTTCGGGTCTCGTGCTCCGAGGACTTCAACCCACACTCCTGGCATGCTCCCTGACACGTTTTCCGGAAGTATAGGTCGGGAAACGAGCTCGTTGGAGGGAGAACTGTGGTGCGACCCAAAACGGTCCAAAAGATGGCCGAAGCTTCCAACGAGTGGCGAACGCTCGTCCGGTGTCAGAAACCATTGGAAATGCACTTGCAGCGAAGGAAACGGGCTGAGCTCGAGGACTTCCGGTGCTCGTCCCAAGAAAACGCGAGCGGGAATGCCCCGGACTCAGTTTTCTCGTCCTGGGGTAAAAAGCGGTCCCCCGACGGTTTCTTCCCTCTGCTCCGTATTGGTCATAAGTCTTTCGATCTTCGGGTCTCGTGCTCCGAGGACTTCAACCCACACTCCTGGCATGCTCCCTGACACGTTTTCCGGAGGTATAGGTCGGGAAGCGAGCTCGTTGGAGGGAGAACTGTGGTGCGACCCAAAACGGTCCAAAAGATGGCCGAAGCTTCCAACGAGTGGCGAACGCTCGTCCGGTGTCAGAAACCACTGGAAATGCACTTGCAGCGAAGGAAACGGGCTGAGCTCGAGGACTTCCGGTGCTCGTCCCAAGAAAACGCGAGCGGGAATGCCCCGGACTCAGTTTTCTCGTCCTGGGGTAAAAAGCGGTCCCCCGACGGTTTCTTCCCTTTGCTCCGTATTGGTCATAAGTCTTTCGATCTTCGGGTCTCGTGCTCCGAGGACTTCAACCCACACTCCTGGCATTCTCCCTGACACGTTTTCCGGAGGTATAGGTCGGGAACCGAGCTCGTTGGAGGGAGAACTGTGGTGCGACCCAAAACGGTCCAAAAGATGGCCGAAGCTTCCAACGAGTGGCGAACGCTCGTCCGGTGTCAGAAACCACTGGAAATGCATTGCAGCGAAGTAAACAGGCTGAGCTCGAGGACTTCCGGTGCTCGTCCCAAGAAAACGCGAGCGGGAATGCCCCGGAGTCAGTTTTCTCGTCCTGGGGTAAAAAGCGGTCCCCCGACGGTTTCTTCCCTTTGCTCCGTATTGGTCTTAAGTCTTTCGATCTTCGGGTCTCGTGCTCCGAGGACTTCAACCCACACTCCTGGCATGCTCCCTGACACGTTTTCCGGAAGTATAGGTCGGGAAGCGAGCTCGTTGGAGGGAGAACTGTGGTGCGACCCAAAACGGTCCAAAAGATGGCCGAAGCTTCCAACGAGTGGCGAACGCTCGTCCGGTGTCAGAAACCATTGGAAATGCACTTGCAGCGAAGGAAACGGGCTGAGCTCGAGGACTTCCGGTGCTCGTCCCAAGAAAACGCGAGCGGGAATGCCCCGGACTCAGTTTTCTCGTCCTGGGGTAAAAAGCGGTCCCCCGACGGTTTCTTCCCTCTGCTCCGTATTGGTCATAAGTCTTTCGATCTTCGGGTCTCGTGCTCCGAGGACTTCAACCCACACTCCTGGCATGCTCCCTGACACGTTTTCCGGAGGTATAGGTCGGGAAGCGAGCTCGTTGGAGGGAGAACTGTGGTGCGACCCAAAACGGTCCAAAAGATGGCCGAAGCTTCCAACGAGTGGCGAACGCTCGTCCGGTGTCAGAAACCACTGGAAATGCACTTGCAGCGAAGGAAACGGGCTGAGCTCGAGGACTTCCGGTGCTCGTCCCAAGAAAACGCGAGCGGGAATGCCCCGGACTCAGTTTTCTCGTCCTGGGGTAAAAAGCGGTCCCCCGACTGTTTCTTCCCTTTGCTCCGTATTGGTCATAAGTCTTTCGATCTTCGGGTCTCGTGCTCCGAGGACTTCAACCCACACTCCTGGCATGCTCCCTGACACGTTTTCCGGAGGTATAGGTCGGGAAGCGAGCTCGTTGGAGGGAGAACTGTGGTGCGACCCAAAACGGTCCAAAAGATGGCCGAAGCTTCCAACGAGTGGCGAACGCTCGTCTAGTGTCAGAAACCACTGGAAATGCACTTGCAGCGAAGGAAACGGGCTGAGCTCGAGGACTTCCGGTGCTCGTCCCAAGAAAACGCGAGCGGGAATGCCCCGGACTCAGTTTTCTCGTCCTGGGGTAAAAAGCGGTCCCCCGACGGTTTCTTCCCTTTGCTCCGTATTGGTCATAAGTCTTTCGATCTTCGGGTCTCGTGCTCCGAGGACTTCAACCCACACTCCTGGCATTCTCCCTGACACGTTTTCCGGAGGTATAGGTCGGGAAGCGAGCTCGTTGGAGGGAGAACTGTGGTGCGACCCAAATCGGTCCAAAAGATGGCCGAAGCTTCCAACGAGTGGCGAACGCTCGTCCGGTGTCAGAAACCACTGGAAATGCATTGCAGCAAAGTAAACAGGCTGAGCTCGAGGACTTCCGGTGCTCGTCCCAAGAAAACGCGAGCGGGAATGCCCCGGATTCAGTTTTCTCGTCCTGGGGTAAAAAGCGGTCCCCCGACGGTTTCTTCCCTTTGCTCCGTATTGGTCTTAAGTCTTTCGATCTTCGGGTCTCGTGCTCCGAGGACTTCAACCCACACTCCTGGCATGCTCCCTGACACGTTTTCCGGAAGTATAGGTCGGGAAGCGAGCTCGTTGGAGGGAGAACTGTGGTGCGACCCAAAACGGTCCAAAAGATGGCCGAAGCTTCCAACGAGTGGCGAACGCTCGTCCGGTGTCAGAAACCATTGGAAATGCACTTGCAGCGAAGGAAACGGGCTGAGCTCGAGGACTTCCGGTGCTCGTCCCAAGAAAACGCGAGCGGGAATGCCCCGGACTCAGTTTTCTCGTCCTGGGGTAAAAAGCGGCCCCCGACGGTTTCTTCCCTCTGCTCCGTATTGGTCATAAGTCTTTCGATCTTCGGGTCTCGTGCTCCGAGGACTTCAACCCACACTCCTGGCATGCTCCCTGACACGTTTTCCGGAGGTATAGGTCGGGAAGCGAGATCGTTGGAGGGAGAACTGTGGTGCGACCCAGAACGGTCCAAAAGATGGCCGAAGCTTCCAACGAGTGGCGAACGCTCGTCCGGTGTCAGAAACCACTGGAAATGCACTTGCAGCAAAGGAAACGGGCTGAGCTCGAGGACTTCCGGTGCTCGTCCCAAGAAAACGCGAGCGGGAATGCCCCGGACTCAGTTTTCTCGTCCTTGGGTAAAAAGCGGTCCCCCGACGGTTTCTTCCCTTTGCTCCGTATTGGTCATAAGTCTTTCGATCTTCGGGTCTCGTGCTTCGAGGACTTCAACCCACACTCCTGGCATACTCCCTGACACGTTTTGCGGAGGTATAGGTCGGGAAGCGAGCTCGTTGGAGGGAGAACTGTGGTGCGACCCAAAACGGTCCAAAAGATGGCCGAAGCTTCCAACGAGTGGCGAACGCTCGTCCGGTGTCAGAAACCACTGGAAATGCACTTGCAGCGAAGGAAACGGGCTGAGCTCGAGGACTTCCGGTGCTCGTCCCAAGAAAACGCGAGCGAGAATGCCCCGGACTCAGTTTTCTCGTCCTGGGGTAAAAAGCGGTCCCCCGACGGTTTCTTCCCTTTGCTCCGTATTGGTCATAAGTCTTTCGATCTTCGGGTCTCGTGCTTCGAGGACTTCAACCCACACTCCTGGCATGCTCCCTGACACGTTTTCCGGAGGTATAGGTCGGGAAGCAAGCTCGTTGGAGGGAGAACTGTGGTGCGACCCAGAACGGTCCAAAAGATGGCCGAAGCTTCCAACGAGTGGCGAACGCTCGTCCGGTGTCAGAAACCACTGGAAATGCACTTGCAGCGAAGGAAACAGGCTGAGCTCGAGGACTTCCGGTGCTCGTCCCAAGAAAACGCGAGCGGGAATGCCCCGGACTCAGTTTTCTCGTCCTGGGGTAAAAAGCGGTCCCCCGACGGTTTCTTCCCTTTACTCCGTATTGGTCATAAGTCTTTCGATCTTCGGGTCTCGTGCTCCGAGGACTTCAACCCACACTCCTGGCATGCTCCCTGACACGTTTTCCGGAGGTATAGGTCGGGAAGCGAGCTCGTTGGAGGGAGAACTGTGGTGCGACCCAGAACGGTCCAAAAGATGGCCGAAGCTTCCAACGAGTGGCGAACGCTCGTCCGGTGTCAGAAACCACTGGAAATGCACTTGCAGCGAAGGAAACGGGCTGAGCTTGAGGACTTCCGGTGCTCGTCCCAAGAAAACGCGAGCGGGAATGCCCCGGACTCAGTTTTCTCGTCCTTGGGTAAAAAGCGGTCCCCCGACGGTTTCTTCCCTTTGCTCCGTATTGGTCATAAGTCTTTCGATCTTCGGGTCTCGTGCTCCGAGGACTTCAACCCACACTCCTGGCATGCTCCCTGACACGTTTTCCGGAGGTATAGGTCGTGAAGCGAGCTCGTTGGAGGGAGAACTATGGTGCGACCCAAAACGGTCCAAAAGATGGCCGAAGCTTCCAACGAGTGGCGAACACTCGTCCGGTGTCAGAAACCACTGGAAATGCACTTGCACCGAAGGAAACGGGCTGAGCTCGAGGACTTCCGGTGCTCGTCCCAAGAAAACGCGAGCGGGAATGCCCCGGACTCAGTTTTCTCGTCCTGGGGTAAAAAGCGGTCCCCCGACGGTTTCTTCCCTTTGCTCCGTATTGGTCATAAGTCTTTCGATCTTCGGGTCTCGTGCTCCGAGGACTTCAACCCACACTCCTGGCATTCTCCCTGACACGTTTTCCGGAGGTATAGGTCGGGAAGCGAGCTCGTTGGAGGGAGAACTGTGGTGCGACCCAAATCGGTCCAAAAGATGGCCGAAGCTTCCAACGAGTGGCGAACGCTCGTCCGGTGTCAGAAACCACTGGAAATGCACTTGCAGCGAAGGAAACGGGCTGAGCTCGAGGACTTCCGGTGCTCGTCCCAAGAAAACGCGAGCGAGAATGCCCCGGACTCAGTTTTCTCGTCCTGGGGTAAAAAGCGGTCCCCCGACGGTTTCTTCCCTTTGCTCCGTATTGGTCATAAGTCTTTCGATCTTCGGGTCTCGTGCTCCGAGGACTTCAACCCACACTCCTGGCATGCTCCCTGACACGTTTTCCGGAGGTATAGGTCGTGAAGCGAGCTCGTTGGAGGGAGAACTATGGTGCGACCCAAAACGGTCCAAAAGATGGCCGAAGCTTCCAACGAGTGGCGAACACTCGTCCGGTGTCAGAAACCACTGGAAATGCACTTGCACCGAAGGAAACGGGCTGAGCTCGAGGACTTCCGGTGCTCGTCCCAAGAAAACGCGAGCGGGAATGCCCCGGACTCAGTTTTCTCGTCCTGGGGTAAAAAGCGGTCCCCCGACGGTTTCTTCCCTTTGCTCCGTATTGGTCATAAGTCTTTCGATCTTCGGGTCTCGTGCTCCGAGGTCTTCAACCCACACTCCTGGCATGCTCCCTGACACGTTTTCCGGAGGTATAGGTCGGGAAGCGAGCTCGTTGGAGGGAGAACTGTGGTGCGACCCAAAACGGTCCAAAAGATGGCCGAAGCTTCCAACGAGTGGCGAACGCTCGTCCGGTGTCAGAAACCACTGGAAATGCACTTGCAGCGAAGGAAACGGGCTGAGCTCGAGGACTTCCGGTGCTCGTCCCAAGAAAACGCGAGCGGGAATGCCCCGGACTCAGTTTTCTCGTCTTGGGGTAAAAAGCGGTCCCCCGACGGTTTCTTCCCTTTGCTCCGTATTGGTCATAAGTCTTTCGATCTTCGGGTCTCGTGCTCCGAGGACTTCAACCCACACTCCTGGCATGCTCCCTGACACGTTTTCCGGAGGTATAGGTCGGGAAGCGAGCTCGTTGGAGGGAGAACTGTGGTGCGACCCAAAACGGTCCAAAAGATGGCCGAAGCTTCCAACGAGTGGCGAACGCTCGTCCGGTGTCAGAAACCACTGGAAATGCACTTGCAGCGAAGGAAACGGGCTGAGCTCGAGGACTTCCGGTGCTCGTCCCAAGAAAACGCGAGCGGGAATGCCCCGGACTCAGTTTTCTCGTCCTGGGGTAAAAAGCGGTCCCCCGACTGTTTCTTCCCTTTGCTCCGTATTGGTCATAAGTCTTTCGATCTTCGGGTCTCGTGCTCCGAGGACTTCAACCCACACTCCTGGCATGCTCCCTGACACGTTTTCCGGAGGTATAGGTCGGGAAGCGAGCTCGTTGGAGGGAGAACTGTGGTGCGACCCAAAACGGTCCAAAAGATGGCCGAAGCTTCCAACGAGTGGCGAACGCTCGTCTAGTGTCAGAAACCACTGGAAATGCACTTGCAGCGAAGGAAACGGGCTGAGCTCGAGGACTTCCGGTGCTCGTCCCAAGAAAACGCGAGCGGGAATGCCCCGGACTCAGTTTTCTCGTCCTGGGGTAAAAAGCGGTCCCCCGACGGTTTCTTCCCTTTGCTCCGTATTGGTCATAAGTCTTTCGATCTTCGGGTCTCGTGCTCCGAGGACTTCAACCCACACTCCTGGCATTCTCCCTGACACGTTTTCCGGAGGTATAGGTCGGGAAGCGAGCTCGTTGGAGGGAGAACTGTGGTGCGACCCAAATCGGTCCAAAAGATGGCCGAAGCTTCCAACGAGTGGCGAACGCTCGTCCGGTGTCAGAAACCACTGGAAATGCATTGCAGCAAAGTAAACAGGCTGAGCTCGAGGACTTCCGGTGCTCGTCCCAAGAAAACGCGAGCGGGAATGCCCCGGATTCAGTTTTCTCGTCCTGGGGTAAAAAGCGGTCCCCCGACGGTTTCTTCCCTTTGCTCCGTATTGGTCTTAAGTCTTTCGATCTTCGGGTCTCGTGCTCCGAGGACTTCAACCCACACTCCTGGCATGCTCCCTGACACGTTTTCCGGAAGTATAGGTCGGGAAGCGAGCTCGTTGGAGGGAGAACTGTGGTGCGACCCAAAACGGTCCAAAAGATGGCCGAAGCTTCCAACGAGTGGCGAACGCTCGTCCGGTGTCAGAAACCATTGGAAATGCACTTGCAGCGAAGGAAACGGGCTGAGCTCGAGGACTTCCGGTGCTCGTCCCAAGAAAACGCGAGCGGGAATGCCCCGGACTCAGTTTTCTCGTCCTGGGGTAAAAAGCGGCCCCCGACGGTTTCTTCCCTCTGCTCCGTATTGGTCATAAGTCTTTCGATCTTCGGGTCTCGTGCTCCGAGGACTTCAACCCACACTCCTGGCATGCTCCCTGACACGTTTTCCGGAGGTATAGGTCGGGAAGCGAGATCGTTGGAGGGAGAACTGTGGTGCGACCCAGAACGGTCCAAAAGATGGCCGAAGCTTCCAACGAGTGGCGAACGCTCGTCCGGTGTCAGAAACCACTGGAAATGCACTTGCAGCAAAGGAAACGGGCTGAGCTCGAGGACTTCCGGTGCTCGTCCCAAGAAAACGCGAGCGGGAATGCCCCGGACTCAGTTTTCTCGTCCTTGGGTAAAAAGCGGTCCCCCAACGGTTTCTTCCCTTTGCTCCGTATTGGTCATAAGTCTTTCGATCTTCGGGTCTCGTGCTTCGAGGACTTCAACCCACACTCCTGGCATACTCCCTGACACGTTTTGCGGAGGTATAGGTCGGGAAGCGAGCTCGTTGGAGGGAGAACTGTGGTGCGACCCAAAACGGTCCAAAAGATGGCCGAAGCTTCCAACGAGTGGCGAACGCTCGTCCGGTGTCAGAAACCACTGGAAATGCACTTGCAGCGAAGGAAACGGGCTGAGCTCGAGGACTTCCGGTGCTCGTCCCAAGAAAACGCGAGCGAGAATGCCCCGGACTCAGTTTTCTCGTCCTGGGGTAAAAAGCGGTCCCCCGACGGTTTCTTCCCTTTGCTCCGTATTGGTCATAAGTCTTTCGATCTTCGGGTCTCGTGCTTCGAGGACTTCAACCCACACTCCTGGCATGCTCCCTGACACGTTTTCCGGAGGTATAGGTCGGGAAGCAAGCTCGTTGGAGGGAGAACTGTGGTGCGACCCAGAACGGTCCAAAAGATGGCCGAAGCTTCCAACGAGTGGCGAACGCTCGTCCGGTGTCAGAAACCACTGGAAATGCACTTGCAGCGAAGGAAACAGGCTGAGCTCGAGGACTTCCGGTGCTCGTCCCAAGAAAACGCGAGCGGGAATGCCCCGGACTCAGTTTTCTCGTCCTGGGGTAAAAAGCGGTCCCCCGACGGTTTCTTCCCTTTACTCCGTATTGGTCATAAGTCTTTCGATCTTCGGGTCTCGTGCTCCGAGGACTTCAACCCACACTCCTGGCATGCTCCCTGACACGTTTTCCGGAGGTATAGGTCGGGAAGCGAGCTCGTTGGAGGGAGAACTGTGGTGCGACCCAGAACGGTCCAAAAGATGGCCGAAGCTTCCAACGAGTGGCGAACGCTCGTCCGGTGTCAGAAACCACTGGAAATGCACTTGCAGCGAAGGAAACGGGCTGAGCTTGAGGACTTTCGGTGCTCGTCCCAAGAAAACGCGAGCGGGAATGCCCCGGACTCAGTTTTCTCGTCCTTGGGTAAAAAGCGGTCCCCCGACGGTTTCTTCCCTTTGCTCCGTATTGGTCATAAGTCTTTCGATCTTCGGGTCTCGTGCTCCGAGGACTTCAACCCACACTCCTGGCATGCTCCCTGACACGTTTTCCGGAGGTATAGGTCGTGAAGCGAGCTCGTTGGAGGGAGAACTATGGTGCGACCCAAAACGGTCCAAAAGATGGCCGAAGCTTCCAACGAGTGGCGAACACTCGTCCGGTGTCAGAAACCACTGGAAATGCACTTGCACCGAAGGAAACGGGCTGAGCTCGAGGACTTCCGGTGCTCGTCCCAAGAAAACGCGAGCGGGAATGCCCCGGACTCAGTTTTCTCGTCCTGGGGTAAAAAGCGGTCCCCCGACGGTTTCTTCCCTTTGCTCCGTATTGGTCATAAGTCTTTCGATCTTCGGGTCTCGTGCTCCGAGGTCTTCAACCCACACTCCTGGCATGCTCCCTGACACGTTTTCCGGAGGTATAGGTCGGGAAGCGAGCTCGTTGGAGGGAGAACTGTGGTGCGACCCAAAACGGTCCAAAAGATGGCCGAAGCTTCCAACGAGTGGCGAACGCTCGTCCGGTGTCAGAAACCACTGGAAATGCACTTGCAGCGAAGGAAACGGGCTGAGTTCGAGGACTTCCGGTGCTCGTCCCAAGAAAACGCGAGCGGGAATGCCCCGGACTCAGTTTTCTCGTCTTGGGGTAAAAAGCGGTCCCCCGACGGTTTCTTCCCTTTGCTCCGTATTGGTCATAAGTCTTTCGATCTTCGGGTCTCGTGCTCCGAGGACTTCAACCCACACTCCTGGCATGCTCCCTGACACGTTTTCCGGAGGTATAGGTCGGGAAGCGAGCTCGTTGGAGGGAGAACTGTGGTGCGACCCAAAACGGTCCAAAAGATGGCCGAAGCTTCCAACGAGTGGCGAACGCTCGTCCGGTGTCAGAAACCACTGGAAATGCACTTGCACCGAAGGAAACGGGCTGAGCTCGAGGACTTCCGGTGCTCGTCCCAAGAAAACGCGAGCGGGAATGCCCCGGACTCAGTTTTCTCGTCCTGGGGTAAAAAGCGGTCCCCCGACGGTTTCTTCCCTTTGCTCCGTATTGGTCATAAGTCTTTCGATCTTCGGGTCTCGTGCTCCGAGGTCTTCAATCCACACTCCTGGCATGCTCCCTGACACGTTTTCCGGAGGTATAGGTCGGGAAGCGAGCTCGTTGGAGGGAGAACTGTGGTGCGACCCAAAACGGTCCAAAAGATGGCCGAAGCTTCCAACGAGTGGCGAACGCTCGTCCGGTGTCAGAAACCACTGGAAATGCACTTGCAGCGAAGGAAACGGGCTGAGCTCGAGGACTTCCGGTGCTCGTCCCAAGAAAACGCGAGCGGGAATGCCCCGGACTCAGTTTTCTCGTCCTGGGGTAAAAAGCGGTCCCCCGACGGTTTCTTCCCTTTGCTCCGTATTGGTCATAAGTCTTTCGATCTTCGGGTCTCGTGCTCCGAGGACTTCAACCCACACTCCTGGCATGCTCCCTGACACGTTTTCCGGAGGTATAGGTCGGGAAGCGAGCTCGTTGGAGGGAGAACTGTGGTGCGACCCAAAACGGTCCAAAAGATGGCCGAAGCTTCCAACGAGTGGCGAACGCTCGTCAGGTGTCAGAAACCACTGGAAATGCACTTGCAGCGAAGGAAACGGGCTGAGCTCGAGGAATTCCGTTGCTCGTCTCAAGAAAACGCGAGCAGGAATGCCCCGGACTCAGTTTTCTCGTCCTGGGGTAAAAAGCGGTCCCCCGACGGTTTCTTCCCTTTGCTCCGTATTGGTCATAAGTCTTTCGATCTTCGGGTCTCGTGCTCCGAGGACTTCAACCCACACTCCTGGCATGCTCCCTGACACGTTTTCCGGAGGTATAGGTCGGGAAGCGAGCTCGTTGGAGGGAGAACTGTGGTGCGACCCAAAACGGTCCAAAAGATGGCCGAAGCTTCCAACGAGTGGCGAACGCTCGTCCGGTGTCAGAAACCACTGGAAATGCACTTGCAGCGAAGGAAACGGGCTGAGCTCGAGGACTTCCGGTGCTCGTCCCAAGAAAACGCGAGCGGGAATGCCCCGGACTCAGTTTTCTCGTCCTGGGGTAAAAAGCGGTCCCCCGACGGTTTCTTCCCTTTGCTCCGTATTGGTCATAAGTCTTTCGCTCTTCGGGTCTCGTGCTCCGAGGACTTCAACCCACACTCCTGGCATGCTCCCTGACATGTTTTCCGGAGGTATAGGTCGGGAAGCGAGCTCGTTGGAGGGAGAACTGTGGTGCGACCCAAAACGGTCCAAAAGATGGCCGAAGCTTCCAACGAGTGGCGAACGCTCGTCCGGTGTCAGAAACCACTGGAAATGCACTTGCAGCGAAGGAAACGGGCTGAGCTCGAGGACTTCGGGTGCTCGTCCCAAGAAAACGCGAGCGGGAATGCCCCGGACTCAGTTTTCTCGTTCTGGGGTAAAAAGCGGTCCCCCGACGGTTTCTTCCCTTTGCTCCGTATTGGTCATAAGTCTTTCGATCTTCGGGTCTCGTGCTCCGAGGACTTCAACCCACACTCCTGGCATGCTCCCTGACACGTTTTCCGGAGGTATAGGTGGGGAAGCGAGCTCGTTGGAGGGAGAACTGTGGTGCGACCCAAAACGGTCCAAAAGATGGCCGAAGCTTCCAACGAGTGGCGAACGCTCGTCCGGTGTCAGAAACCACTGGAAATGCACTTGCAGCGAAGGAAACGGGCTGAGCTCGAGGACTTCGGGTGCTCGTCCCAAGAAAACGCGAGCGGGAATGCCCCGGACTCAGTTTTCTCGTCCTGGGGTAAAAAGCGGTCCCCCGACGGTTTCTTCCCTTTGCTCCGTATTGGTCATAAGTCTTTCGATCTTCGGGTCTCGTGCTCCAGGACTTCAACCCACACTCCTGGCATGCTCCCTGACACGTTTTCCGGAGGTATAGGTGGGGAAGCGAGCTCGTTGGAGGGAGAACTGTGGTGCGACCCAAAACGGTCCAAAAGATGGCCGAAGCTTCCAACGAGTGGCGAACGCTCGTCCGGTGTCAGAAACCACTGGAAATGCACTTGCAGCGAAGGAAACGGGCTGAGCTCGAGGACTTCCGGTGCTCGTCCCAAGAAAACGCGAGCGGGAATGCCCCGGACTTAGTTTTCTCGTCCTGGGGTAAAAAGCGGTCCCCCGACGGTTTCTTCCCTTTGCTCCGTATTGGTCATAAGTCTTTCGATCTTCGGGTCTCGTGCTCCGAGGACTTCAACCCACACTCCTGGCATGCTCCCTGACACGTTTTCCGGAGGTATAGGTCGGGAAGCGAGCTCGTTGGAGGGAGAACTGTGGTGCGACCCAAAACGGTCCAAAAGATGGCCGAAGCTTCCAACGAGTGGCGAACGCTCGTCCGGTGTCAGAAACCACTGGAAATGCACTTGCAGCAAAGGAAACGGGCTGAGCTCGAGGACTTCCGGTGCTCGTCCCAAGAAAACGCGAGCGGGAATGCCCCAGACTCAGTTTTCTCGTCCTGGGGTAAAAAGCGGTCCCCCGACGGTTTCTTCCCTTTGCTCCGTATTGGTCATAAGTCTTTCGATCTTCGCGTCTCGTGCTCCGAGGACTTCAACCCACACTCCTGGCATGCTCCCGGACATGTTTTCCGGAGGTATAGGTGGGGAAGCGAGCTCGTTGGAGGGAGAACTGTGGTGCGACCCAAAACGGTCCAAAAGATGGCCGAAGCTTCCAACGAGTGGCGAACGCTCGTCCGGTGTCAGAAACCACTGGAAATGCACTTGCAGCGAAGGAAACGGGCTGAGCTTGAGGACTTCCGGTGCTCGTCCCAAGAAAACGCGAGCGGGAATGCCCCGGACTCAGTTTTCTCGTCCTTGGGTAAAAAGCGGTCCCCCGACGGTTTCTTCCCTTTGCTCCGTATTTGTCATAAGTCTTTCGATCTTCGGGTCTCGTGCTCCGAGGACTTCAACCCACACTCCTGGCATGCTCCCTGACACGTTTTCCGGAGGTATAGGTCGTGAAGCGAGCTCGTTGGAGGGAGAACTATGGTGCGACCCAAAACGGTCCA
This sequence comes from Cucumis melo, assembly GCF_025177605.1. NCBI lineage: Eukaryota > Viridiplantae > Streptophyta > Magnoliopsida > Cucurbitales > Cucurbitaceae > Cucumis > Cucumis melo. Next base: position 20,083,853 of record NC_066863.1, on the reverse strand, counting down.
AAAGATGGCCGAAGCTTCCAACGAGTGGCGAACGCTCGTCCGGTGTCAGAAACCACTGGAAATGCACTTGCACCGAAGGAACCGGGCTGAGCTCGAGGACTTCCGGTGCTCGTCCCAAGAAAACGCGAGCGGGAATGCCCCGGACTCAGTTTTCTCGTCCTGGGGTAAAAAGCGGTCCCCCGACGGTTTCTTCCCTTTGCTCCGTATTGGTCATAAGTCTTTCGATCTTCGGGTCTCGTGCTCCGAGGTCTTCAACCCACACTCCTGGCATGCTCCCTGACACGTTTTCCGGAGGTATAGGTCGGGAAGCGAGCTCGTTGGAGGGAGAACTGTGGTGCGACCCAAAACGGTCCAAAAGATGGCCGAAGCTTCCAACGAGTGGCGAACGCTCGTCCGGTGTCAGAAACCACTGGAAATGCACTTGCAGCGAAGGAAACGGGCTGAGCTCGAGGACTTCCGGTGCTCGTCCCAAGAAAACGCGAGCGGGAATGCCCCGGACTCAGTTTTCTCGTCCTGGGGTAAAAAGCGGTCCCCCGACGGTTTCTTCCCTTTGCTCCGTATTGGTCATAAGTCTTTCGATCTTCGGGTCTCGTGCTCCGAGGACTTCAACCCACACTCCTGGCATCCTCCCTGACACGTTTTCCGGAGGTATAGGTCGGGAAGCGAGCTCGTTGGAGGGAGAACTGTGGTGCGACCCAAAACGGTCCAAAAGATGGCCGAAGCTTCCAACGAGTGGCGAACGCTCGTCAGGTGTCAGAAACCACTGGAAATGCACTTGCAGCGAAGGAAACGGGCTGAGCTCGAGGAATTCCGGTGCTCGTCCCAAGAAAACGCGAGCGGGAATGCCCCGGACTCAGTTTTCTCGTCCTGGGGTAAAAAGCGGTCCCCCGACGGTTTCTTCCCTTTGCTCCGTATTGGTCATAAGTCTTTCGATCTTCGGGTCTCGTGCTCCGAGGACTTCAACCCACACTCCTGGCATGCTCCCTGACACGTTTTCCGGAGGTATAGGTCGGGAAGCGAGCTCGTTGGAGGGAGAACTGTGGTGCGACCCAAAACGGTCCAAAAGATGGCCGAAGCTTCCAACGAGTGGCGAACGCTCGTCCGGTGTCAGAAACCACTGGAAATGCACTTGCTGCGAAGGAAACGGGCTGAGCTCGAGGACTTCCGGTGCTCGTCCCAAGAAAACGCGAGCGGGAATGCCCCGGACTCAGTTTTCTCGTCCTGGGGTAAAAAGCGGTCCCCCGACGGTTTCTTCCCTTTGCTCCGTATTGGTCATAAGTCTTTCGATCTTCGGGTCTCGTGCTCCGAGGACTTCAACCCACACTCCTGGCATGCTCCGTGACACGTTTTCCGGAGGTATAGGTCGGGAAGCGAGCTCGTTGGAGGGAGAACTGTGGTGCGACCCAAAACGGTCCAAAAGATGGCCGAAGCTTCCAACGAGTGGCGAACGCTCGTCCGGTGTCAGAAACCACTGGAAATGCACTTGCAGCGAAGGAAACGGGCTGAGCTCGAGGACTTCCGGTGCTCGTCCCAAGAAAACGCGAGCGGGAATGCCCCGGACTCAGTTTTCTCGTCCTGGGGTAAAAAGCGGTCCTCCGACGGTTTCTTCCCTTTGCTCCGTATTGGTCATAAGTCTTTCGATCTTCGGGTCTCGTGCTCCGAGGACTTCAACCCACACTCCTGGCATGCTCCCTGACACGTTTTCCGGAGGTATAGGTCGGGAAGCGAGCTCGTTGGAGGGAGAACTGTGGTGCGACCCAAAACGGTCCAAAAGATGGCCGAAGCTTCCAACGAGTGGCGAACGCTCGTCCGGTGTCAGAAACCACTGGAAATGCACTTGCAGCGAAGGAAACGGGCTGAGCTCGAGGACTTCCGGTGCTCGTCCCAAGAAAACGCGAGCGGGAATGCCCCGGACTCAGTTTTCTCGTCCTGGGGTAAAAAGCGGTCCCCCGACGGTTTCTTCCCTTTGCTCCGTATTGGTCATAAGTCTTTCGATCTTCGGGTCTCGTGCTCCGAGGACTTCAACCCACACTCCTGGCATGCTCCCTGACACGTTTTCCGGAGGTATAGGTCGGGAAGCGAGCTCGTTGGAGGGAGAACTGTGGTGCGACCCAAAACGGTCCAAAAGATGGCCGAAGCTTCCAACGAGTGGCGAACGCTCGTCAGGTGTTAGAAACCACTGGAAATGCACTTGCAGCGAAGGAAACAGGCTGAGCTCGAGGACTTCCGGTGCTCGTCCCAAGAAAACGCGAGCGGGAATGCCCCGGACTCAGTTTTCTCGTCCTGGGGTAAAAAGCGGTCCCCCGACGGTTTCTTCCCTTTGCTCCGTATTGGTCATAAGTCTTTCGATCTTCGGGTCTCGTGCTCCGAGGACTTCAACCCACACTCCTGGCATGCTCCCTGACACGTTTTCCGGAGGTATAGGTCGGGAAGCGAGCTCGTTGGAGGGAGAACTGTGGTGCGACCCAAAACGGTCCAAAAGATGGCCGAAGCTTCCAACGAGTGGCGAACGCTCGTCCGGTGTCAGAAACCACTGGAAATGCACTTGCAGCGAAGGAAACGGGCTGAGCTCGAGGACTTCCGGTGCTCGTCCCAAGAAAACGCGAGCGGGAATGCCCCGGACTCAGTTTTCTCGTCCTGGGGTAAAAAGCGGTCCCCCGACGGTTTCTTCCCTTTGCTCCGTATTGGTCATAAGTCTTTCGATCTTCGGGTCTCGTGCTCCGACGACTTCAACCCACACTCCTGGCATGCTCCCTGACACGTTTTCCGGAGGTATAGGTCGGGAAGCGAGCTCGTTGGAGGGAGAACTGTGGTGCGACCCAAAACGGTCCAAAAGATGGCCGAAGCTTCCAACGAGTGGCGAACGCTCGTCAGGTGTCAGAAACCACTGGAAATGCACTTGCAGCGAAGGAAACGGGCTGAGCTCGAGGACTTCCGGTGCTCGTCCCAAGAAAACGCGAGCGGGAATGCCCCGGACTCAGTTTTCTCGTCCTGGGGTAAAAAGCGGTCCCCCGACGGTTTCTTCCCTTTGCTCCGTATTGGTCATAAGTCTTTCGATCTTCGGGTCTCGTGCTCCGAGGACTTCAACCCACACTCCTGGCATGCTCCCTGACACGTTTTCCGGAGGTATAGGTCGGGAAGCGAGCTCGTTGGAGGGAGAACTGTGGTGCGACCCAAAACGGTCCAAAAGATGGCCGAAGCTTCCAACGAGTGGCGAACGCTCGTCTGGTGTCAGAAACCACTGGAAATGCACTTGCAGCGAAGGAAACGGGCTGAGCTCGAGGACTTCCGGTGCTCGTCCCAAGAAAACGCGAGCGGGAATGCCCCGGACTCAGTTTTCTCGTCCTGGGGTAAAAAGCGGTCCCCCGACGGTTTCTTCCCTTTGCTCCGTATTGGTCATAAGTCTTTCGATCTTCGGGTCTCGTGCTCCGAGGACTTCAACCCACACTCCTGGCATGCTCCCTGACACGTTTTCCGGAGGTATAGGTCGGGAAGCGAGCTCGTTGGAGGGAGAACTGTGGTGCGACCCAAAACGGTCCAAAAGATGGCTGAAGCTTCCAACGAGTGGCGAACGCTCGTCAGGTGTCAGAAACCACTGGAAATGCACTTGCAGCGAAGGAAACGGGCTGAGCTCGAGGACTTCCGGTGCTCGTCCCAAGAAAACGCGAGCGGGAATGCCCCGGACTCAGTTTTCTCGTCCTGGGGTAAAAAGCGGTCCCCCGACGGTTTCTTCCCTTTGCTCCGTATTGGTCATAAGTCTTTCGATCTTCGGGTCTCGTGCTCCGAGGACTTCAACCCACACTCCTGGCATGCTCCCTGACACGTTTTCCGGAGGTATAGGTCGGGAAGCGAGCTCGTTGGAGGGAGAACTGTGGTGCGACCCAAAACGGTCCAAAAGATGGCCGAAGCTTCCAACGAGTGGCGAACGCTCGTCCGGTGTCAGAAACCACTGGAAATGCACTTGCAGCGAAGGAAACGGGCTGAGCTCGAGGACTTCCGGTGCTCGTCCCAAGAAAACGCGAGCGGGAATGCCCCGGACTCAGTTTTCTCGTCCTGGGGTAAAAAGCGGTCCCCCGACGGTTTCTTCCCTTTGCTCCGTATTGGTCATAAGTCTTTCGATCTTCGGGTCTCGTGCTCCGAGGACTTCAACCCACACTCCTGGCATGCTCCCTGACACGTTTTCCGGAGGTATAGGTCGGGAAGCGAGCTCGTTGGAGGGAGAACTGTGGTGCGACCCAAAACGGTCCAAAAGATGGCCGAAGCTTCCAACGAGTGGCGAACGCTCGTCAGGTGTCAGAAACCACTGGAAATGCACTTGCAGCGAAGGAAACGGGCTGAGCTCGAGGACTTCCGGTGCTCGTCCCAAGAAAACGCGAGCGGGAATGCCCCGGACTCAGTTTTCTCGTCCTGGGGTAAAAAGCGGTCCCCCGACGGTTTCTTCCCTTTGCTCCGTATTGGTCATAAGTCTTTCGATCTTCGGGTCTCGTGCTCCGAGGACTTCAACCCACACTCCTGGCATGCTCCCTGACACGTTTTCCGGAGGTATAGGTCGGGAAGCGAGCTCGTTGGAGGGAGAACTGTGGTGCGACCCAAAACGGTCCAAAAGATGGCCGAAGCTTCCAACGAGTGGCGAACGCTCGTCCGGTGTCAGAAACCACTGGAAATGCACTTGCAGCGAAGGAAACGGGCTGAGCTCGAGGACTTCCGGTGCTCGTCCCAAGAAAACGCGAGCGGGAATGCCCCGGACTCAGTTTTCTCGTCCTGGGGTAAGAAGCGGTCCCCCGACGGTTTCTTCCCTTTGCTCCGTATTGGTCATAAGTCTTTCGATCTTCGGGTCTCGTGCTCCGAGGACTTCAACCCACACTCCTGGCATGCTCCCTGACACGTTTTCCGGAGGTATAGGTCGAGAAGCGAGCTCGTTGGAGGGAGAACTGTGGTGCGACCCAAAACGGTCCAAAAGATGGCCGAAGCTTCCAACGAGTGGCGAACGCTCGTCCGGTGTCAGAAACCAATGGAAATGCACTTGCAGCGAAGGAAACGGGCTGAGCTCGAGGACTTCCGGTGCTCGTCCCAAGAAAACGCGAGCGGGAATGCCCCGGACTCAGTTTTCTCGTCCTGGGGTAAAAAGCGGTCCCCCGACGGTTTCTTCCCTTTGCTCCGTATTGGTCATAAGTCTTTCGATCTTCGGGTCTCATGCTCCGAGGACTTCAACCCACACTCCTGGCATGCTCCCTGACACGTTTTCCGGAGGTATAGGTCGGGAAACGAGCTCGTTGGAGGGAGAACTGTGGTGCGACCCAAAACGGTCCAAAAGATGGCCGAAGCTTCCAACGAGTGGCGAACGCTCGTCCGGTGTCAGAAACCACTGGAAATGCACTTGCAGCGAAGGAAACGGGCTGAGCTCGAGGACTTCCGGTGCTCGTCCCAAGAAAACGCGAGCGGGAATGCCGCGGACTCAGTTTTCTCGTCCTGGGGTAAAAAGCGGTCCCCCGACGGTTTCTTCCCTTTGCTCCGTATTGGTCATAAGTCTTTCGATCTTCGGGTCTCGTGCTCCGAGGACTTCAACCCACACTCCTGGCATGCTCCCTGACACGTTTTCCGGAGGTATAGGTCGGGAAGCGAGCTCGTTGGAGGGAGAACTGTGGTGCGACCCAAAACGGTCCAAAAGATGGCCGAAGCTTCCAACGAGTGGCGAACGCTCGTCTGGTGTCAGAAACCACTGAAAATGCACTTGCAGCGAAGGAAACGGGCTGAGCTCGAGGACTTCCGGTGCTCGTCCCACGAAAACGCGAGCGGGAATGCCCCGGACTCAGTTTTCTCGTCCTGGGGTAACAAGCGGTCCTTCGACGGTTTCTTCCCTTTGCTCCGTATTGGTCATAAGTCTTTCGATCTTCGGGTCTCGTGCTCCGAGGACTTCAACCCACACTCCTGGCATGCTCCCTGACACGTTTTCCGGAGGTATAGGTCGAGAAGCGAGCTCGTTGGAGGGAGAACTGTGGTGCGACCCAAAACGGTCCAAAAGATGGCCGAAGCTTCCAACGAGTGGCGAACGCTCGTCCGGTGTCAGAAACCAATGGAAATGCACTTGCAGCGAAGGAAACGGGCTGAGCTCGAGGACTTCCGGTGCTCGTCCCAAGAAAACGCGAGCGGGAATGCCCCGGACTCAGTTTTCTCGTCCTGGGGTAAGAAGCGGTCCCCCGACGGTTTCTTCCCTTTGCTCCGTATTGGTCATAAGTCTTTCGATCTTCGGGTCTCGTGCTCCGAGGACTTCAACCCAAACTCCTGGCATGCTCCCTGACACGTTTTCCGGAGGTATAGGTCGGGAAGCGAGCTCGTTGGAGGGAGAACTGTGGTGCGACCCAAAACGGTCCAAAAGATGGCCGAAGCTTCCAACGAGTGGCGAACGCTCGTCCGGTGTCAGAAACCACTGGAAATGCACTTGCAGCGAAGGAAACGGGCTGAGCGCGAGGACTTCCGGTGCTCGTCCCAAGAAAACGCGAGCGGGAATGCCCCGGCCTCAGTTTTCTCTTCCTGGGGTAAGAAGCGGTCCCCCGACGGTTTCTTCCCTTTGCTCCGTATTGGTCATAAGTCTTTCGATCTTCGGGTCTCGTGCTCCGAGGACTTCAACCCACACTCCTGGCATGCTCCCTGACACGTTTTCCGGAGGTATAGGTCGGGAAGCGAGCTCGTTGGAGGGAGAACTGTGGTGCGACCCAAAACGGACCAAAAGATGGCCGAAGCTTCCAACGAGTGGCGAACGCTCGTCCGGTGTCAGAAACCACTGGAAATGCACTTGCAGCGAAGGAAACGGGCTGAGCTCGAGGACTTCCGGTGCTCGTCCCAAGAAAACGCGAGCGGGAATGCCCCGGACTCAGTTTTCTCGTCCTGGGGTAAAAAGCGGTCCCCCGACGGTTTCTTCCCTTTGCTCCGTATTGGTCATAAGTCTTTCGATCTTCGGGTCTCGTGCTCCGAGGACTTCAACCCACACTCCTGGCATGCTCCCTGACACGTTTTCCGGAGGTATAGGTCGGGAAGCGAGCTCGTTGGAGCGAGAACTGTGGTGCGACCCAAAACGGTCCAAAAGATGGCCGAAGCTTCCAACGAGTGGCGAACGCTCGTCCGGTGTCAGAAACCACTGGAAATGCACTTGCAGCGAAGGAAACGGGCTGAGCTCGAGGACTTCCGGTGCTCGTCCCAAGAAAACGCGAGCGGGAATGCCCCGGACTCAGTTTTCTCGTCCTGGGGTAAAAAGCGGTCCCCCGACGGTTTCTTTCCTTTGCTCCGTATTGGTCATAAGTCTTTCGATCTTCGGGTCTCGTGCTCCGAGGACTTCAACCCACACTCCTGGCATGCTCCCTGACACGTTTTCCGGAGGTATAGGTCGGGAAGCGAGCTCGTTGGAGGGAGAACTGTGGTGCGACCCAAAACGGTCCAAAAGATGGCCGAAGCTTCCAACGAGTGGCGAACGCTCGTCCGGTGTCAGAAACCACTGGAAATGCACTTGCAGCGAAGGAAACGGGCTGAGCTCGAGGACTTCCGGTGCTCGTCCCAAGAAAACGCGAGCGGGAATGCCCCGGACTCAGTTTTCTCGTCCTGGGGTAAAAAGCGGTCCCCCGACGGTTTCTTCCCTTTGCTCCGTATTGGTCATAAGTCTTTCGATCTTCGGGTCTCGTGCTCCGAGGACTTCAACCCACACTCCTGGCATGCTCCCTGACACGTTTTCCGGAGGTATAGGTCGGGAAGCGAGCTCGTTGGAGGGAGAACTGTGGTGCGACCCAAAACGGTCCAAAAGATGGCCGAAGCTTCCAACGAGTGGCGAACGCTCGTCCGGTGTCAGAAACCACTGGAAATGCACTTGCAGCGAAGGAAACGGGCTGAGCTCGAGGACTTCCGGTGCTCGTCCCAAGAAAACGCGAGCGGGAATGCCCCGGACTCAGTTTTCTCGTCCTGGGGTAAAAAGCGGTCCCCCGACGGTTTCTTCCCTTTGCTCCGTATTGGTCATAAGTCTTTCGATCTTCGGGTCTCGTGCTCCGAGGACTTCAACCCACACTCCTGGCATGCTCCCTGACACGTTTTCTGGAGGTATAGGTCGGGAAGCGAGCTCGTTGGAGGGAGAACTTTGGTGCGACCCAAAACGGTCCAAAAGATGGCCGAAGCTTCCAACGAGTGGCGAACGCTCGTCCGGTGTTAGAAACCACTGGAAATGCACTTGCAGCGAAGGAAACGGGCTGAGCTCGAGGACTTCCGGTGCTCGTCCCAAGAAAACGCGAGCGGGAATGCCCCGGACTCAGTTTTCTCGTCCTGGGGTAAAAAGCGGTCCCCCGACGGTTTCTTCCCTTTGCTCCGTATTGGTCATAAGTCTTTCGATCTTCGGGTCTCGTGCTCCGAGGACTTCAACCCACACTCCTGGCATGCTCCCTGACACGTTTTCCGGAGGTATAGGTCGGGAAGCGAGCTCGTTGGAGGGAGAACTGTGGTGCGACCCAAAACGGTCCAAAAGATGGCCGAAGCTTCCAACGAGTGGCGAACGCTCGTCCGGTGTCAGAAACCACTGGAAATGCACTTGCAGCGAAGGAAACGGGCTGAGCTCGAGGACTTCCGGTGCTCGTCCCAAGAAAACGCGAGCGGGAATGCCCCGGACTCAGTTTTCTCGTCCTGGGGTAAAAAGCGGTCCCCCGACGGTTTCTTCCCTTTGCTCCGTATTGGTCATAAGTCTTTCGATCTTCGGGTCTCGTGCTCCGAGGACTTCAACCCACACTCCTGGCATGCTCCCTGACACGTTTTCCGGAGGTATAGGTCGGGAAGCGAGCTCGTTGGAGGGAGAACTTTGGTGCGACCCAAAACGGTCCAAAAGATGGCCGAAGCTTCCAACGAGTGGCGAACGCTCGTCCGGTGTCAGAAACCACTGGAAATGCACTTGCAGCGAAGGAAACGGGCTGAGCTCGAGGACTTCCGGTGCTCGTCCCAAGAAAACGCGAGCGGGAATGCCCCGGACTCAGTTTTCTCGTCCTGGGGTAAAAAGCGGTCCCCCGACGGTTTCTTCCCTTTGCTCCGTATTGGTCATAAGTCTTTCGATCTTCGGGTCTCGTGCTCCGAGGACTTCAACCCACACTCCTGGCATGCTCCCTGACACGTTTTCCGGAGGTATAGGTCGGGAAGCGAGCTCGTTGGAGGGAGAACTGTGGTGCGACCCAAAACGGTCCAAAAGATGGCCGAAGCTTCCAACGAGTGGCGAACGCTCGTCCGGTGTCAGAAACCACTGGAAATGCACTTGCAGCGAAGGAAACGGGCTGAGCTCGAGGACTTCCGGTGCTCGTCCCAAGAAAACGCGAGCGGGAATGCCCCGGACTCAGTTTTCTCGTCCTGGGGTAAAAAGCGGTCCCCCGACGGTTTCTTCCCTTTGCTCCGTATTGGTCATAAGTCTTTCGATCTTCGGGTCTCGTGCTCCGAGGACTTCAACCCACACTCCTGGCATGCTCCGTGACACGTTTTCCGGAGGTATAGGTCGGGAAGCGAGCTCGTTGGAGGGAGAACTGTGGTGCGACCCAAAACGGTCCAAAAGATGGCCGAAGCTTCCAACGAGTGGCGAACGCTCGTCCGGTGTCAGAAACCACTGGAAATGCACTTGCAGCGAAGGAAACGGGCTGAGCTCGAGGACTTCCGGTGCTCGTCCCAAGAAAACGCGAGCGGGAATGCCCCGGACTCAGTTTTCTCGTCCTGGGGTAAAAAGCGGTCCTCCGACGGTTTCTTCCCTTTGCTCCGTATTGGTCATAAGTCTTTCGATCTTCGGGTCTCGTGCTCCGAGGACTTCAACCCACACTCCTGGCATGCTCCCTGATACGTTTTCCGGAGGTATAGGTCGGGAAGCGAGCTCGTTGGAGGGAGAACTGTGGTGCGACCCAAAACGGTCCAAAAGATGGCCGAAGCTTCCAACGAGTGGCGAACGCTCGTCCGGTGTCAGAAACCACTGGAAATGCACTTGCAGCGAAGGAAACGGGCTGAGCTCGAGGACTTCCGGTGCTCGTCCCAAGAAAACGCGAGCGGGAATGCCCCGGACTCAGTTTTCTCGTCCTGGGGTAAAAAGCGGTCCCCCGACGGTTTCTTCCCTTTGCTCCGTATTGGTCACAAGTCTTTCGATCTTCGGGTCTCGTGCTCCGAGGACTTCAACCCACACTCCTGGCATGCTCCATGACACGTTTTCCGGAGGTATAGGTCGGGAAGCGAGCTGGTTGGAGGGAGAACTGTGGTGCGACCCAAAACGGTCCAAAAGATGGCCGAAGCTTCCAACGAGTGGCGAACGCTCGTCCGGTGTCAGAAACCACTGGAAATGCACTTGCAGCGAAGGAAACGGGCTGAGCTCGAGGACTTCCGGTGCTCGTCCCAAGAAAACGCGAGCGGGAATGCCCCGGACTCAGTTTTCTCGTCCTGGGGTAAGAAGCGGTCCCCCGACGGTTTCTTCCCTTTGCTCCGTATTGGTCATAAGTCTTTCGATCTTCGGGTCTCGTGCTCCGAGGACTTCAACCCACACTCCTGGCATGCTCCCTGACACGTTTTCCGGAGGTATAGGTCGGGAAGCGAGCTCGTTGGAGGGAGAACTGTGGTGCGACCCAAAACGGTCCAAAAGATGGCCGAAGCTTCCAACGAGTGGCGAACGCTCGTCCGGTGTCAGAAACCACTGGAAATGCACTTGCAGCGAAGGAAACGGGCGGAGCTCGAGGACTTCCGGTGCTCGTCCCAAGAAAACGCGAGCGGGAATGCCCCGGACTCAGTTTTCTCGTCCTGGGGTAAAAAGCGGTCCCCCGACGGTTTCTTCCCTTTGCTCCGTATTGGTCATAAGTCTTTCGATCTTCGGGTCTCGTGCTCCGAGGACTTCAACCCACACTCCTGGCATGCTCCCTGACACGTTTTCCGGAGGTATAGGTCGGGAAGCGAGCTCGTTGGAGGGAGAACTGTGGTGCGACCCAAAACGGTCCAAAAGATGGCCGAAGCTTCCAACGAGTGGCGAACGCTCGTCCGGTGTCAGAAACCACTGGAAATGCACTTGCAGCGAAGGAAACGGGCTGAGCTCGAGGACTTCCGGTGCTCGTCCCAAGAAAACGCGAGCGGGAAGGCCCCGGACTCAGTTTTCTCGTCCTGGGGTAAAAAGCGGTCCCCCGACGGTTTCTTCCCTTTGCTCCGTATTGGTCATAAGTCTTTCGATCTTCGGGTCTCGTGCTCCGAGGACTTCAACCCACACTCCTGGCATGCTCCCTGACACGTTTTTCGGAGGTATAGGTCGGGAAGCGAGCTCGTTGGAGGGAGAACTGTGGTGCGACCCAAAACGGTCCAAAAGATGGCCGAAGCTTCCAACGAGTGGCGAACGCTCGTCCGGTGTCAGAAACCACTGGAAATGCACTTGCAGCGAAGGAAACGGGCTGAGCTCGAGGACTCCCGGTGCTCGTCCCAAGAAAACGCGAGCGGGAATGCCCCGGACTCAGTTTTCTCGTCCTGGGGTAAAAAGCGGTCCCCCGACGGTTTCTTCCCTTTGCTCCGTATTGGTCATAAGTCTTTCGATCTTCGGGTCTCGTGCTCCGAGGACTTCAACCCACACTCCTGGCATGCTCCCTGACACGTTTTCCGGAGGTATAGGTCGGGAAGCGAGCTCGTTGGAGGGAGAACTGTGGTGCGACCCAAAACGGTCCAAAAGATGGCCGAAGCTTCCAACGAGTGGCGAACGCTCGTCCGGTGTCAGAAACCACTTGAAATGCACTCGCAGCGAAGGAAACGGGCTGAGCTCGAGGACTTCCGGTGCTCGTCCCAAGAAAACGCGAGCGGGAATGCCCCGGACTCAGTTTTCTCGTCCTGGGGTAAAAAGCGGTCCCCCGACGGTTTCTTCCCTTTGCTCCGTATTGGTCATAAGTCTTTCGATCTTCAGGTCTCGTGCTCCGAGGACTTCAACCCACACTCCTGGCATGCTCCGTGACACGTTTTCCGGAGGTATAGGTCGGGAAGCAAGCTCGTTGGAGGGAGCACTGTGGTGCGACCCAAAACGGTCCAAAAGATGGCCGAAGCTTCCAACGAGTGGCGAACGCTCGTCCGGTGTCAGAAACCACTGGAAATGCACTTGCAGCGAAGGAAACGGGCTGAGCTCGAGGACTTCCGGTGCTCGTCCCAAGAAAACGCGAGCGTGAATGCCCCGGACTCAGTTTTCTCGTCCTGGGGTAAAAAGCGGTCCCCCCGACGGTTTCTTCCCTTTGCTCCGTATTGGTCATAAGTCTTTCGATCTTCGGGTCTCGTGCTCCGAGGACTTCAACCCACACTCCTGGCATGCTCCCTGACACGTTTTCCGGAGGTATAGGTCGGGAAGCGAGCTCGTTGGAGGGAGAACTGTGGTGCGACCCAAAACGGTCCAAAAGATGGCCGAAGCTTCCAACGAGTGGCGAACGCTCGTCCGGTGTCAGAAACCACTGGAAATGCACTTGCAGCGAAGGAAACGGGCTGAGCTCGAGGACTTCCGGTGCTCGTCCCAAGAAAACGCGAGCGGGAATGCCCCGGACTCAGTTTTCTCGTCCTGGGGTAAAAAGCGGTCCCCCGACGGTTTCTTCCCTTTGCTCCGTATTGGTCATAAGTCTTTCGATCTTCGGGTCTCGTGCTCCGAGGACTTCAACCCACACTCCTGGGATGCTCCCTGACACGTTTTCCGGAGGTATAGGTCGGGAAGCGAGCTCGTTGGAGGGAGAACTGTGGTGCGACCCAAAACGGTCCAAAAGATGGCCGAAGCTTCCAACGAGTGGCGAACGCTCGTCCGGTGTCAGAAACCACTGGAAATGCACTTGCAGCGAAGGAAACGGGCTGAGCTCGAGGACTTCCGGTGCTCGTCCCAAGAAAACGCGAGCGGGAATGCCCCGGACTCAGTTTTCTCGTCCTGGGGTAAAAAGCGGTCCCCCGACGGTTTCTTCCCTTTGCTCCGTATTGGTCATAAGTCTTTCGATCTTCGGGTCTCGTGCTCCGAGGACTTCAACCCACACTCCTGGCATGCTCCCTGACACGTTTTCCGGAGGTATAGGTCGGGAAGCGAGCTCGTTGGAGGGAGAACTGTGGTGCGACCCAAAACGGTCCAAATGATGGCCGAAGCTTCCAACGAGTGGCGAACGCTCGTCCGGTGTCAGAAACCACTCGAAATGCACTTGCAGCAAAGGAAACGGGCTGAGCTCGAGGACTTCCGGTGCTCGTCCCCAGAAAACGCGAGCGGGAATGCCCCGGACTCAGTTTTCTCGTCCTGGGGTAAAAAGCGGTCCCCCGACGGTTTCTTCCCTTTGCTCCGTATTGGTCATAAGTCTTTCGATCTTCGGGTCTCGTGCTCCGAGGACTTCAACCCACACTCCTGGGATGCTCCCTGACACGTTTTCCGGAGGTATAGGTCGGGAAGCGAGCTCGTTGGAGGGAGAACTGTGGTGCGACCCAAAACGGTCCAAAAGATGGCCGAAGCTTCCAACGAGTGGCGAACGCTCGTCCGGTGTCAGAAACCACTGAAAATGCACTTGCAGCGAAGGAAACGGGCTGAGCTCGAGGACTTCCGGTGCTCGTCCCAAGAAAACGCGAGCGGGAATGCCCCGGACTCAGTTTTCTCGTCCTGGGGTAAAAAGCGGTCCCCCGACGGTTTCTTCCCTTTGCTCCGTATTGGTCATAAGTCTTTCGATCTTCGGGTCTCGTTCTCCGAGGACTTCAACCCACACTCCTGGCATGCTCCCTGACACGTTTTCCGGAGGTATAGGTCGGGAAGCGAGCTCGTTGGAGGGAGAACTGTGGTGCGACCCAAAACGGTCCAAATGATGGCCGAAGCTTCCAACGAGTGGCGAACGCTCGTCCGGTGTCAGAAACCACTGGAAATGCACTTGCAGCGAAGGAAACGGGCTGAGCTCGAGGACTTCCGGTGCTCGTCCCAAGAAAACGCGAGCGGGAATGCCCCGGACTCAGTTTTCTCGTCCTGGGGTAAAAAGCGGTCCCCCGACGGTTTCTTCCCTTTGCTCCGTATTGGTCATAAGTCTTTCGATCTTCGGGTCTCGTGCTCCGAGGACTTCAACCCACACTCCTGGCATGCTCCCTGACACGTTTTCCGGAGGTATAGGTCGGGAAGCGAGCTCGTTGGAGGGAGAACTGTGGTGCGACCCAAAACGGTCCAAAAGATGGCCGAAGCTTCCAACGAGTGGCGAACGCTCGTCCGGTGTCAGAAACCACTGGAAATGCACTTGCAGCGAAGGAAACGGGCTGAGCTCGAGGACTTCCGGTGCTCGTCCCAAGAAAACGCGAGCGGGAATGCCCCGGACTCAGTTTTCTCGTCCTGGGGTACAAAGCGGTCCCCCGACGGTTTCTTCCCTTTGCTCCGTATTGGTCATAAGTCTTTCGATCTTTGGGTCTCGTGCTCCGAGGACTTCAACCCACACTCCTGGCATGCTCCCTGACACGTTTTCGGGAGGTATAGGTCGGGAAGCGAGCTCGTTGGAGGGAGAACTGTGGTGCGACCCAAAACGGTCCAAAAGATGGCCGAAGCTTCCAGCGAGTGGCGAACGCTCGTCCGATGTCAGAAACCACTGGAAATGCACTTGCAGCGAAGGAAACGGGCTGAGCTCGAGGACTTCCGGTGCTCGTCCCAAGAAAACGCGAGCGGGAATGCCCCGGACTCAGTTTTCTCGTCCTGGGGTAAAAAGCGGTCCCCCGACGGTTTCTTCCCTTTGCTCCGTATTGGTCATAAGTCTTTCGATCTTCGGGTCTCGTGCTCCGAGGACTTCAACCCACACTCCTGGCATGCTCCCTGACACGTTTTCCGGAGGTATAGGTCGGGAAGCGAGCTCGTTGGAGGGAGAACTGTGGTGCGACCCAAAACGGTCCAAAAGATGGCCGAAGCTTCCAACGAGTGGCGAACGCTCGTCCAGTGTCAGAAACCACTGGAAATGCACTTGCAGCGAAGGAAACAGGCTGAGCTCGAGGACTTCCGGTGCTCGTCCCAAGAAAACGCGAGCGGGAATGCCCCGGACTCAGTTTTCTCGTCCTAGGGTAAAAAGCGGTCCCTCGACGGTTTCTTCCCTTTGCTCCGTATTGGTCATAAGTCTTTCGATCTTCGGGTCTCGTGCTCCGAGGACTTCAACCCACACTCCTGGCATGCTCCCTGACACGTTTTCCGGAGGTATAGGTCGGGAAGCGAGCTCGTTGGAGGGAGAACTGTGGTGCGACCCAAAACGGTCCAAAAGATGGCCGAAGCTTCCAACGAGTGGCGAACGCTCGTCCGGTGTCAGAAACCACTGGAAATGCACTTGCAGCGAAGGAAACGGGCTGAGCTCGAGGACTTCCGGTGCTCGTCCCAAGAAAACGCGAGCGGGAATGCCCCGGACTCAGTTTTCTCGTCCTGGGGTAAAAAGCGGTCCCCCGACGGTTTCTTCCCTTTGCTCCGTATTGGTCATAAGTCTTTCGATCTTCGGGTCTCGTGCTCCGAGGACTTCAACCCACACTCCTGGCATGCTCCCTGACACGTTTTCGGGAGGTATAGGTCGGGAAGCGAGCTCGTTGGAGGGAGAACTGTGGTGCGACCCAAAACGGTCCAAAAGATGGCCGAAGCTTCCAACGAGTGGCGAACGCTCGTCCGGTGTCAGAAACCACTGGAAATGCACTTGCAGCGAAGGAAACGGGCTGAGCTCGAGGACTTCCGGTGCTCGTCCCAAGAAAACGCGAGCGGGAATGCCCCGGACTCAGTTTTCTCGTCCTGGGGTAAAAAGCGGTCCCCCGACGGTTTCTTCCCTTTGCTCCGTATTGGTCATAAGTCGTTCGATCTTCGGGTCTCGTGCTCCGAGGACTTCAACCCACACTCCTGGCATGCTCCCTGACACGTTTTCCGGAGGTATAGGTCGGGAATCGAGCTCGTTGGAGGGAGAACTGTGGTGCGACCCAAAACGGTCCAAAAGATGGCTGAAGCTTCCAACGAGTGGCGAACGCTCGTCCGGTGTCAGAAACCACTGGAAATGCACTTGCAGCGAAGGAAACGGGCTGAGCTCGAGGACTTCCGGTGCTCGTCCCAAGAAAACGCGAGCGGGAATGCCCCGGACTCAGTTTTCTCGTCCTGGGGTAAAAAGCGGTCCCCCGACGGTTTCTTCCCTTTGCTCCGTATTGGTCATAAGTCTTTCGATCTTCGGGTCTCGTGCTCCGAGGACTTCAACCCACACTCCTGGCATGCTCCCTGACACGTTTTCGGGAGGTATAGGTCGGGAAGCGAGCTCGTTGGAGGGAGAACTGTGGTGCGACCCAAAACGGTCCAAAAGATGGCCGAAGCTTCCAACGAGTGGCGAATGCTCGTCCAGTGTCAGAAACCACTGGAAATGCACTTGCAGCGAAGGAAACGGGCTGAGCTCGAGGACTTCCGGTGCTCGTCCCAAGAAAACGCGAGCGGGAATGCCCCGGACTCAGTTTTCTCGTCCTGGGGTAAAAAGCGGTCCCCCGACGGTTTCTTCCCTTTGCTCCGTATTGGTCATAAGTCGTTCGATCTTCGGGTCTCGTGCTCCGAGGACTTCAACCCACACTCCTGGCATGCTCCCTGACACGTTTTCCGGAGGTATAGGTCGGGAAGCGAGCTCGTTGGAGGGAGAACTGTGGTGCGACCCAAAACGGTCCAAAAGATGGCTGAAGCTTCCAACGAGTGGCGAACGCTCGTCCGGTGTCAGAAACCACTGGAAATGCACTTGCAGCGAAGGAAACGGGCTGAGCTCGAGGACTTCCGGTGCTCGTCCCAAGAAAACGCGAGCGGGAATGCCCCGGACTCAGTTTTCTCGTCCTGGGGTAAAAAGCGGTCCCCCGACGGTTTCTTCCCTTTGCTCCGTATTGGTCATAAGTCTTTTGATCTTCGGGTCTCGTGCTCCGAGGACTTCAACCCACACTCCTGGCATGCTCCCTGACACGTTTTCGGGAGGTATAGGTCGGGAAGCGAGCTCGTTGGAGGGAGAACTGTGGTGCGACCCAAAACGGTCCAAAAGATGGCCGAAGCTTCCAACGAGTGGCGAACGCTCGTCCAGTGTCAGAAACCACTGGAAATGCACTTGCAGCGAAGGAAACGGGCTGAGTTCGAGGACTTCCGGTGCTCGTCCCAAGAAAACGCGAGTGGGAATGCCCCGGACTCAGTTTTCTCGTCCTGGGGTAAAAAGCGGTCCCCCGACGGTTTCTTCCCTTTGCTCCGTATTGGTCATAAGTCGTTCGATCTTCGGGTCTCGTGCTCCGAGGACTTCAACCCACACTCCTGGCATGCTCCCTGACACGTTTTCCGGAGGTATAGGTCGGGAAGCGAGCTCGTTGGAGGGAGAACTGTGGTGCGACCCAAAACGGTCCAAAAGATGGCCGAAGCTTCCAACGAGTGGCGAACGCTCGTCCGGTGTCAGAAACCACTGGAAATGCACTTGCAGCGAAGGAAACGGGCTGAGCTCGAGGACTTCCGGTGCTCGTCCCAAGAAAACGCGAGCGGGAATGCCCCGGACTCAGTTTTCTCGTCCTGGGGTAAAAAGCGGTCCCCCGACGGTTTCTTCCCTTTGCTCCGTATTGGTCATAAGTCTTTCGATCTTCGGGTCTCGTGCTCCGAGGACTTCAACCCACACTCCTGGCATGCTCCCTGACACGTTTTCCGGAGGTATAGGTCGGGAAGCGAGCTCGTTGGAGGGAGAACTGTGGTGCGACCCAAAACGGTCCAAAAGATGGCCGAAGCTTCCAACGAGTGGCGAACGCTCGTCCAGTGTCAGAAACCACTGGAAATGCACTTGCAGCGAAGGAAACGGGCTGAGCTCGAGGACTTCCGGTGCTCGTCCCAAGAAAACGCGAGCGGGAATGCCCCGGACTCAGTTTTCTCGTCCTGGGGTAAAAAGCGGTCCCCCGACGGTTTCTTCCCTTTGCTCCGTATTGGTCATAAGTCTTTCGATCTTCGGGTCTCGTGCTCCGAGGACTTCAACCCACACTCCTGGCATGCTCCCTGACACGTTTTCCGGAGGTATAGGTCGGGAAGCGAGCTCGTTGGAGGGAGAACTGTGGTGCGACCCAAAACGGTCCAAAAGATGGCCGAAGCTTCCAACGAGTGGCGAACGCTCGTCCGGTGTCAGAAACCACTGGAAATGCACTTGCAGCGAAGGAAACGGGCTGAGCTCGAGGACTTCCGGTGCTCGTCCCAAGAAAACGCGAGCGGGAATGCCCCGGACTCAGTTTTCTCGTCCTGGGGTAAAAAGCGGTCCCCCGACGGTTTCTTACCTTTGCTCCGTATTGGTCATAAGTCTTTCGATCTTCGGGTCTCGTGCTCCGAGAACTTCAACCCACACTCCTGGCATGCTCCCTGACACGTTTTCCGGAGGTATAGGTCGGGAAGCGAGCTCGTTGGAGGGAGAACTGTGGTGCGACCCAAAACGGTCCAAAAGATGGCCGAAGCTTCCAACGAGTGGCGAACGCTCGTCCGGTGTCAGAAACCACTGGAAATGCACTTGCAGCGAAGGAAACGGGCCGAGCTCGAGGACTTCCGGTGCTCGTCTCAAGAAAACGCGAGCGGGAATGCCCCGGACTCAGTTTTCTCGTCCTGGGGTAAAAAGCGGTCCCCCGACGGTTTCTTCCCTTTGCTCCGTATTGGTCATAAGTCTTTCGATCTTCGGGTCTCGTGCTCCGAGGACTTCAACCCACACTCCTGGCATGCTCCCTGACACGTTTTCCGGAGGTATAGGTCGGGAAGCGAGCTCGTTGGAGGGAGAACTGTGGTGCGACCCAAAACGGTCCAAAAGATGGCCGAAGCTTCCAACGAGTGGCGAACGCTCGTCCGGTGTCAGAAACCACTGGAAATGCACTTGCAGCGAAGGAAACGGGCTGAGCTCGAGGACTTCCGGTGCTCGTCCCAAGAAAACGCGAGCGGGAATGCCCCGGACTCAGTTTTCTCGTCCTGGGGTAAAAAGCGGTCCCCCGACGGTTTCTTCCCTTTGCTCCGTATTGGTCATAAGTCTTTCGATCTTCGGGTCTCGTGCTCCGAGGACTTCAACCCACACTCCTGGCATGCTCCCTGACACGTTTTCCGGAGGTATAGGTCGGGAAGCGAGCTCGTTGGAGGGAGAACTGTGGTGCGACCCAAAACGGTCCAAAAGATGGCCGAAGCTTCCAACGAGTGGCGAACGCTCGTCCGGTGTCAGAAACCACTGGAAATGCACTTGCAGCGAAGGAAACGGGCCGAGCTCGAGGACTTCCGGTGCTCGTCCCAAGAAAACGCGAGCGGGAATGCCCCGGACTCAGTTTTCTCGTCCTGGGGTAAAAAGCGGTCCCCCGACGGTTTCTTCCCTTTGCTCCGTATTGGTCATAAGTCTTTCGATCTTCGGGTCTCGTGCTCCGAGGATTTCAACCCACACTCCTGGCATGCTCCCTGACACGTTTTCCGGAGGTATAGGTCGGGAAGCGAGCTCGTTGGAGGGAGAACTGTGGTGCGACCCAAAACGGTCCAAAAGATGGCCGAAGCTTCCAACGAGTGGCGAACGCTCGTCCGGTGTCAGAAACCACTGGAAATGCACTTGCAGCGAAGGAAACGGGCTGAGCTCGAGGACTTCCGGTGCTCGTCCCAAGAAAACGCGAGCGGGAATGCCCCGGACTCAGTTTTCTCGTCCTGGGGTAAAAAGCGGTCCCCCGACGGTTTCTTACCTTTGCTCCGTATTGGTCATAAGTCTTTCGATCTTCGGGTCTCGTGCTCCGAGGACTTCAACCCACACTCCTGGCATGCTCCCTGACACGTTTTCCGGAGGTATAGGTCGGGAAGCGAGCTCGTTGGAGGGAGAACTGTGGTGCGACCCAAAACGGTCCAAAAGATGGCCGAAGCTTCCAACGAGTGGCGAACGCTCGTCCGGTGTCAGAAACCACTGGAAATGCACTTGCAGCGAAGGAAACAGGCCGAGCTCGAGGACTTCCGGTGCTCGTCTCAAGAAAACGCGAGCGGGAATGCCCCGGACTCAGTTTTCTCGTCCTGGGGTAAAAAGCGGTCCCCCGACGGTTTCTTCCCTTTGCTCCGTATTGGTCATAAGTCTTTCGATCTTCGGGTCTCGTGCTCCGAGGACTTCAACCCACACTCCTGGCATGCTCCCTGACACGTTTTCCGGAGGTATAGGTCGGGAAGCGAGCTCGTTGGAGGGAGAACTGTGGTGCGACCCAAAACGGTCCAAAAGATGGCCGAAGCTTCCAACGAGTGGCGAACGCTCGTCCGGTGTCAGAAACCACTGGAAATGCACTTGCAGCGAAGGAAACGGGCTGAGCTCGAGGACTTCCGGTGCTCGTCCCAAGAAAACGCGAGCGGGAATGCCCCGGACTCAGTTTTCTCGTCCTGGGGTAAAAAGCGGTCCCCCGACGGTTTCTTCCCTTTGCTCCGTATTGGTCATAAGTCTTTCGATCTTCGGGTCTCGTGCTCCGAGGACTTCAACCCACACTCCTGGCATGCTCCCTGACACGTTTTCCGGAGGTATAGGTCGGGAAGCGAGCTCGTTGGAGGGAGAACTGTGGTGCGACCCAAAACGGTCCAAAAGATGGCCGAAGCTTCCAACGAGTGGCGAACGCTCGTCCGGTGTCAGAAACCACTGGAAATGCACTTGCAGCGAAGGAAACGGGCCGAGCTCGAGGACTTCCGGTGCTCGTCCCAAGAAAACGCGAGCGGGAATGCCCCGGACTCAGTTTTCTCGTCCTGGGGTAAAAAGCGGTCCCCCGACGGTTTCTTCCCTTTGCTCCGTATTGGTCATAAGTCTTTCGATCTTCGGGTCTCGTGCTCCGAGGACTTCAACCCACACTCCTGGCATGCTCCCTGACACGTTTTCCGGAGGTATAGGTCGGGAAGCGAGCTCGTTGGAGGGAGAACTGTGGTGCGACCCAAAACGGTCCAAAAGATGGCCGAAGCTTCCAACGAGTGGCGAACGCTCGTCCGGTGTCAGAAACCACTGGAAATGCACTTGCAGCGAAGGAAACGGGCTGAGCTCGAGGACTTCCGGTGCTCGTCCCAAGAAAACGCGAGCGGGAATGCCCCGGACTCAGTTTTCTCGTCCTGGGGTAAAAAGCGGTCCCCCGACGGTTTCTTCCCTTTGCTCCGTATTGGTCATAAGTCTTTCGATCTTCGGGTCTCGTGCTCCGAGGACTTCAACCCACACTCCTGGCATGCTCCCTGACACGTTTTCCGGAGGTATAGGTCGGGAAGCGAGCTCGTTGGAGGGAGAACTGTGGTGCGACCCAAAACGGTCCAAAAGATGGCCGAAGCTTCCAACGAGTGGCGAACGCTCGTCCAGTGTCAGAAACCACTGGAAATGCACTTGCAGCGAAGGAAACGGGCTGAGCTCGAGGACTTCCGGTGCTCGTCCCAAGAAAACGCGAGCGGGAATGCCCCGGACTCAGTTTTCTCGTCCTGGGGTAAAAAGCGGTCCCCCGACGGTTTCTTCCCTTTGCTCCGTATTGGTCATAAGTCTTTCGATCTTCGGGTCTCGTGCTCCGAGGACTTCAACCCACACTCCTGGCATGCTCCCTGACACGTTTTCCGGAGGTATAGGTCGGGAAGCGAGCTCGTTGGAGGGAGAACTGTGGTGCGACCCAAAACGGTCCAAAAGATGGCCGAAGCTTCCAACGAGTGGCGAACGCTCGTCCGGTGTCAGAAACCACTGGAAATGCACTTGCAGCGAAGGAAACGGGCTGAGCTCGAGGACTTCCGGTGCTCGTCCCAAGAAAACGCGAGCGGGAATGCCCCGGACTCAGTTTTCTCGTCCTGGGGTAAAAAGCGGTCCCCCGACGGTTTCTTCCCTTTGCTCCGTATTGGTCATAAGTCTTTCGATCTTCGGGTCTCGTGCTCCGAGGACTTCAACCCACACTCCTGGCATGCTCCCTGACACGTTTTCCGGAGGTATAGGTCGGGAAGCGAGCTCGTTGGAGGGAGAACTGTGGTGCGACCCAAAACGGTCCAAAAGATGGCCGAAGCTTCCAACGAGTGGCGAACGCTCGTCCGGTGTCAGAAACCACTGGAAATGAACTTGCAGCGAAGGAAACGGGCTGAGCTCGAGGACTTCCGGTGCTCGTCCCAAGAAAACGCGAGCGGGAATGCCCCGGACTCAGTTTTCTCGTCCTGGGGTAAAAAGCGGTCCCCCGACGGTTTCTTACCTTTGCTCCGTATTGGTCATAAGTCTTTCGATCTTCGGGTCTCGTGCTCCGAGGACATCAACCCACACTCCTGGCATGCTCCCTAACACGTTTTCCGGAGGTATAGGTCGGGAAGCGAGCTCGTTGGAGGGAGAACTGTGGTGCGACCCAAAACGGTCCAAAAGATGGCCGAAGCTTCCAACGAGTGGCGAACGCTCGTCCGGTGTCAGAAACCACTGGAAATGCACTTGCAGCGAAGGAAACGGGCCGAGCTCGAGGACTTCCGGTGCTCGTCCCAAGAAAACGCGAGCGGGAATGCCCCGGACTCAGTTTTCTCGTCCTGGGGTAAAAAGCGGTCCCCCGACGGTTTCTTCCCTTTGCTCCGTATTGGTCATAAGTCTTTCGATCTTCGGGTCTCGTGCTCCGAGGACTTCAACCCACACTCCTGGCATGCTCCCTGACACGTTTTCCGGAGGTATAGGTCGGGAAGCGAGCTCCTTGGAGGGAGAACTGTGGTGCGACCCAAAACGGTCCAAAAGATGGCCGAAGCTTCCAACGAGTGGCGAACGCTCGTCCGGTGTCAGAAACCACTGGAAATGCACTTGCAGCGAAGGAAACGGGCTGAGCTCGAGGACTTCCGGTGCTCGTCCCAAGAAAACGCGAGCGGGAATGCCCCGGACTCAGTTTTCTCGTCCTGGGGTAAAAAGCGGTCCCCCGACGGTTTCTTCCCTTTGCTCCGTATTGGTCATAAGTCTTTCGATCTTCGGGTCTCGTGCTCCGAGGACTTCAACCCACACTCCTGGCATGCTCCCTGACACGTTTTCCGGAGGTATAGGTCGGGAAGCGAGCTCGTTGGAGGGAGAACTGTGGTGCGACCCAAAACGGTCCAAAAGATGGCCGAAGCTTCCAACGAGTGGCGAACGCTCGTCCGGTGTCAGAAACCACTGGAAATGCACTTGCAGCGAAGGAAACGGGCTGAGCTCGAGGACTTCCGGTGCTCGTCCCAAGAAAACGCGAGCGGGAATGCCCCGGACTCAGTTTTCTCGTCCTGGGGTAAAAAGCGGTCCCCCGACGGTTTCTTCCCTTTGCTCCGTATTGGTCATAAGTCTTTCGATCTTCGGGTCTCGTGCTCCGAGGACTTCAACCCACACTCCTGGCATGCTCCCTGACACGTTTTCCGGAGGTATAGGTCGGGAAGCGAGCTCGTTGGAGGGAGAACTGTGGTGCGACCCAAAACGGTCCAAAAGATGGCCGAAGCTTCCAACGAGTGGCGAACGCTCGTCCGGTGTCAGAAACCACTGGAAATGCACTTGCAGCGAAGGAAACGGGCTGAGCTCGAGGACTTCCGGTGCTCGTCCCAAGAAAACGCGAGCGGGAATGCCCCGGACTCAGTTTTCTCGTCCTGGGGTAAAAAGCGGTCCCCCGACGGTTTCTTACCTTTGCTCCGTATTGGTAATAAGTCTTTCGATCTTCGGGTCTCGTGCTCCGAGGACTTCAACCCACACTCCTGGCATGCTCCCTGACACGTTTTCCGGAGGTATAGGTCGGGAAGCGAGCTCGTTGGAGGGAGAACTGTGGTGCGACCCAAAACGGTCCAAAAGATGGCCGAAGCTTCCAACGAGTGGCGAACGCTCGTCCGGTGTCAGAAACCACTGGAAATGCACTTGCAGCGAAGGAAACGGGCTGAGCTCGAGGACTTCCGGTGCTCGTCCCAAGAAAACGCGAGCGGGAATGCCCCGGACTCAGTTTTCTCGTCCTGGGGTAAAAAGCGGTCCCCCGACGGTTTCTTACCTTTGCTCCGTATTGGTCATAAGTCTTTCGATCTTCGGGTCTCGTGCTCCGAGGACATCAACCCACACTCCTGGCATGCTCCCTGACACGTTTTCCGGAGGTATAGGTCGGGAAGCGAGCTCGTTGGAGGGAGAACTGTGGTGCGACCCAAAACGGTCCAAAAGATGGCCGAAGCTTCCAACGAGTGGCGAACGCTCGTCCGGTGTCAGAAACTACTGGAAATGCACTTGCAGCGAAGGAAACGGGCCGAGCTCGAGGACTTCCGGTGCTCGTCCCAAGAAAACGCGAGCGGGAATGCCCCGGACTCAGTTTTCTCGTCCTGGGGTAAAAAGCGGTCCCCCGACGGTTTCTTCCCTTTGCTCCGTATTGGTCATAAGTCTTTCGATCTTCGGGTCTCGTGCTCCGAGGACTTCAACCCACACTCCTGGCATGCTCCCTGACACGTTTTCCGGAGGTATAGGTCGGGAAGCGAGCTCGTTGGAGGGAGAACTGTGGTGCGACCCAAAACGGTCCAAAAGATGGCCGAAGCTTCCAACGAGTGGCGAACGCTCGTCCGGTGTCAGAAACCACTGGAAATGCACTTGCAGCGAAGGAAACGGGCTGAGCTCGAGGACTTCCGGTGCTCGTCCCAAGAAAACGCGAGCGGGAATGCCCCGGACTCAGTTTTCTCGTCCTGGGGTAAAAAGCGGTCCCCCGACGGTTTCTTCCCTTTGCTCCGTATTGGTCATAAGTCTTTCGATCTTCGGGTCTCGTGCTCCGAGGACTTCAACCCACACTCCTGGCATGCTCCCTGACACGTTTTCCGGAGGTATAGGTCGGGAAGCGAGCTCGTTGGAGGGAGAACTGTGGTGCGACCCAAAACGGTCCAAAAGATGGCCGAAGCTTCCAACGAGTGGCGAACGCTCGTCCGGTGTCAGAAACCACTGGAAATGCACTTGCAGCGAAGGAAACGGGCTGAGCTCGAGGACTTCCGGTGCTCGTCCCAAGAAAACGCGAGCGGGAATGCCCCGGACTCAGTTTTCTCGTCCTGGGGTAAAAAGCGGTCCCCCGACGGTTTCTTCCCTTTGCTCCGTATTGGTCATAAGTCTTTCGATCTTCGGGTCTCGTGCTCCGAGGACTTCAACCCACACTCCTGGCATGCTCCCTGACACGTTTTCCGGAGGTATAGGTCGGGAAGCGAGCTCGTTGGAGGGAGAACTGTGGTGCGACCCAAAACGGTCCAAAAGATGGCCGAAGCTTCCAACGAGTGGCGAACGCTCGTCCGGTGTCAGAAACCACTGGAAATGCACTTGCAGCGAAGGAAACGGGCTGAGCTCGAGGACTTCCGGTGCTCGTCCCAAGAAAACGCGAGCGGGAATGCCCCGGACTCAGTTTTCTCGTCCTGGGGTAAAAAGCGGTCCCCCGACGGTTTCTTCCCTTTGCTCCGTATTGGTCATAAGTCTTTCGATCTTCGGGTCTCGTGCTCCGAGGACTTCAACCCACACTCCTGGCATGCTCCCTGACACATTTTCCGGAGGTATAGGTCGGGAAGCGAGCTCGTTGGAGGGAGAACAGTGGTGCGACCCAAAACGGTCCAAAAGATGGCCGAAGCTTCCAACGAGTGGCGAACGCTCGTCCGGTGTCAGAAACCACTGGAAATGCACTTGCAGCGAAGGAAACGGGCCGAGCTCGAGGACTTCCGGTGCTCGTCCCGAGAAAACGCGAGCGGGAATACCCCGGACTCAGTTTTCTCGTCCTGGGGTAAAAAGCGGTCCCCCGACGGTTTCTTCCCTTTGCTCCGTATTGGTCATAAGTCTTTCGATCTTCGGGTCTCGTGCTCCGAGGACTTCAACCCACACTCCTGGCATGCTCCCTGACACGTTTTCCGGAGGTATAGGTCGGGAAGCGAGCTCGTTGGAGGGAGAACTGTGGTGCGACCCAAAACGGTCCAAAAGATGGCCGAAGCTTCCAACGAGTGGCGAACGCTCGTCCGGTGTCAGAAACCACTGGAAATGCACTTGCAGCGAAGGAAACGGGCTGAGCTCGAGGACTTCCGGTGCTCGTCCCAAGAAAACGCGAGCGGGAATGCCCCGGACTCAGTTTTCTCGTCCTGGGGTAAAAAGCGGTCCCCCGACGGTTTCTTCCCTTTGCTCCGTATTGGTCATAAGTCTTTCGATCTTCGGGTCTCGTGCTCCGAGGACTTCAACCCACACTCCTGGCATGCTCCCTGACACGTTTTCCGGAGGTATAGGTCGGGAAGCGAGCTCGTTGGAGGGAGAACTGTGGTGCGACCCAAAACGGTCCAAAAGATGGCCGAAGCTTCCAACGAGTGGCGAACGCTCGTCCGGTGTCAGAAACCACTGGAAATGCACTTGCAGCGAAGGAAACGGGCTGAGCTCGAGGACTTCCGGTGCTCGTCCCAAGAAAACGCGAGCGGGAATGCCCCGGACTCAGTTTTCTCGTCCTGGGGTAAAAAGCGGTCCCCCGACGGTTTCTTCCCTTTGCTCCGTATTGGTCATAAGTCTTTCGATCTTCGGGTCTCGTGCTCCGAGGACTTCAACCCACACTCCTGGCATGCTCCCTGACACGTTTTCCGGAGGTATAGGTCGGGAAGCGAGCTCGTTGGAGGGAGAACTGTGGTGCGACCCAAAACGGTCCAAAAGATGGCCGAAGCTTCCAACGAGTGGCGAACGCTCGTCCGGTGTCAGAAACCACTGGAAATGCACTTGCAGCGAAGGAAACGGGCTGAGCTCGAGGACTTCCGGTGCTCGTCCCAAGAAAACGCGAGCGGGAATGCCCCGGACTCAGTTTTCTCGTCCTGGGGTAAAAAGCGGTCCCCCGACGGTTTCTTCCCTTTGCTCCGTATTGGTCATAAGTCTTTCGATCTTCGGGTCTCGTGCTCCGAGGACTTCAACCCACACTCCTGGCATGCTCCCTGACACGTTTTCCGGAGGTATAGGTCGGGAAGCGAGCTCGTTGGAGGGAGAACAGTGGTGCGACCCAAAACGGTCCAAAAGATGGCCGAAGCTTCCAACGAGTGGCGAACGCTCGTCCGGTGTCAGAAACCACTGGAAATGCACTTGCAGCGAAGGAAACGGGCCGAGCTCGAGGACTTCCGGTGCTCGTCCCGAGAAAACGCGAGCGGGAATACCCCGGACTCAGTTTTCTCGTCCTGGGGTAAAAAGCGGTCCCCCGACGGTTTCTTCCCTTTGCTCCGTATTGGTCATAAGTCTTTCGATCTTCGGGTCTCGTGCTCCGAGGACTTCAACCCACACTCCTGGCATGCTCCCTGACACGTTTTCCGGAGGTATAGGTCGGGAAGCGAGCTCGTTGGAGGGAGAACTGTGGTGCGACCCAAAACGGTCCAAAAGATGGCCGAAGCTTCCAACGAGTGGCGAACGCTCGTCCGGTGTCAGAAACCACTGGAAATGCACTTGCAGCGAAGGAAACGGGCTGAGCTCGAGGACTTCCGGTGCTCGTCCCAAGAAAACGCGAGCGGGAATGCCCCGGACTCAGTTTTCTCGTCCTGGGGTAAAAAGCGGTCCCCCGACGGTTTCTTCCCTTTGCTCCGTATTGGTCATAAGTCTTTCGATCTTCGGGTCTCGTGCTCCGAGGACTTCAACCCACACTCCTGGCATGCTCCCTGACACGTTTTCCGGAGGTATAGGTCGGGAAGCGAGCTCGTTGGAGGGAGAACAGTGGTGCGACCCAAAACGGTCCAAAAGATGGCCGAAGCTTCCAACGAGTGGCGAACGCTCGTCCGGTGTCAGAAACCACTGGAAATGCACTTGCAGCGAAGGAAACGGGCCGAGCTCGAGGACTTCCGGTGCTCGTCCCGAGAAAACGCGAGCGGGAATACCCCGGACTCAGTTTTCTCGTCCTGGGGTAAAAAGCGGTCCCCCGACGGTTTCTTCCCTTTGCTCCGTATTGGTCATAAGTCTTTCGATCTTCGGGTCTCGTGCTCCGAGGACTTCAACCCACACTCCTGGCATGCTCCCGGACACGTTTTCCGGAGGTATAGGTCGGGAAGCGAGCTCGTTGGAGGGAGAACTGTGGTGCGACCCAAAACGGTCCAAAAGATGGCCGAAGCTTCCAACGAGTGGCGAACGCTCGTCCGGTGTCAGAAACCACTGGAAATGCACTTGCAGCGAAGGAAACGGGCCGAGCTCGAGGACTTCCGGTGCTCGTCCCGAGAAAACGCGAGCGGGAATACCCCGGACTCAGTTTTCTCGTCCTGGGGTAAAAAGCGGTCCCCCGACGGTTTCTTCCCTTTGCTCCGTATTGGTCATAAGTCTTTCGATCTTCGGGTCTCGTGCTCCGAGGACTTCAACCCACACTCCTGGCATGCTCCTTGACACGTTTTCCGGAGGTATAGGTCGGGAAGCGAGCTCGTTGGAGGGAGAACTGTGGTGCGACCCAAAACGGTCCAAAAGATGGCCGAAGCTTCCAACGAGTGGCGAACGCTCGTCCGGTGTCAGAAACCACTGGAAATGCACTTGCAGCGAAGGAAACGGGCTGAGCTCGAGGACTTCCGGTGCTCGTCCCAAGAAAACGCGAGCGGGAATGCCCCGGACTCAGTTTTCTCGTCCTGGGGTAAAAAGCGGTCCCCCGACGGTTTCTTCCCTTTGCTCCGTATTGGTCATAAGTCTTTCGATCTTCGGGTCTCGTGCTCCGAGGACTTCAACCCACACTCCTGGCATGCTCCCTGACACGTTTTCCGGAGGTATAGGTCGGGAAGCGAGCTCGTTGGAGGGAGAACAGTGGTGCGACCCAAAACGGTCCAAAAGATGGCCGAAGCTTCCAACGAGTGGCGAACGCTCGTCCGGTGTCAGAAACCACTGGAAATGCACTTGCAGCGAAGGAAACGGGCCGAGCTCGAGGACTTCCGGTGCTCGTCCCAAGAAAACGCGAGCGGGAATGCCCCGGACTCAGTTTTCTCGTCCTGGGGTAAAAAGCGGTCCCCCGACGGTTTCTTCCCTTTTCTCCGTATTGGTCATAAGTCTTTCGATCTTCGGGTCTCGTGCTCCGAGGACTTCAACCCACACTCCTGGCATGCTCCCTGACACGTTTTCCGGAGGTATAGGTCGGGAAGCGAGCTCGTTGGAGGGAGAACTGTGGTGCGACCCAAAACGGTCCAAAAGATGGCCGAAGATTCCAACGAGTGGCGAACGCTCGTCCGGTGTCAGAAACCACTGGAAATGCACTTGCAGCGAAGGAAACGGGCTGAGCTCGAGGACTTCCGGTGCTCGTCCCAAGAAAACGCGAGCGGGAATGCCCCGGACTCAGTTTTCTCGTCCTGGGGTAAAAAGCGGTCCCCCGACGGTTTCTTCCCCTTGCTCCGTATTGGTCATAAGTCTTTCGATCTTCGGGTCTCGTGCTCCGAGGACTTCAACCCACACTCCTGGCATGCTCCCTGACACGTTTTCCGGAGGTATAGGTCGGGAAGCGAGCTCGTTGGAGGGAGAACTGTGGTGGGACCCAAAACGGTCCAAAAGATGGCCGAAGCTTCCAACGAGTGGCGAACGCTCGTCCGGTGTCAGAAACCACTGGAAATGCACTTGCAGCGAAGGAAACGGGCTGAGCTCGAGGACTTCCGGTGCTCGTCCCAAGAAAACGCGAGCGGGAATGCCCCGGACTCAGTTTTCTCGTCCTGGGGTAAAAAGCGGTCCCCCGACGGTTTCTTCCCTTTGCTCCGTATTGGTCATAAGTCTTTCGATCTTCGGGTCTCGTGCTCCGAGGACTTCAACCCACACTCCTGGCATGCTCCCTGACACGTTTTCCGGAGGTATAGGTCGGGAAGCGAGCTCGTTGGAGGGAGAACTGTGGTGCGACCCAAAACGGTCCAAAAGATGGCCGAAGCTTCCAACGAGTGGCGAACGCTCGTCCGGTGTCAGAAACCACTGGAAATGCACTTGCAGCGAAGGAAACGGGCTGAGCTCGAGGACTTCCGGTGCTCGTCCCAAGAAAACGCGAGCGGGAATGCCCCGGACTCAGTTTTCTCGTCCTGGGGTAAAAAGCGGTCCCCCGACGGTTTCTTCCCTTTGCTCCGTATTGGTCATAAGTCTTTCGATCTTCGGGTCTCGTGCTCCGAGGACTTCAACCCACACTCCTGGCATGCTCCCTGACACGTTTTCCGGAGGTATAGGTCGGGAAGCGAGCTCGTTGGAGGGAGAACAGTGGTGCGACCCAAAACGGTCCAAAAGATGGCCGAAGCTTCCAACGAGTGGCGAACGCTCGTCCGGTGTCAGAAACCACTGGAAATGCACTTGCAGCGAAGGAAACGGGCCGAGCTCGAGGACTTCCGGTGCTCGTCCCGAGAAAACGCGAGCGGGAATACCCCGGACTCAGTTTTCTCGTCCTGGGGTAAAAAGCGGTCCCCCGACGGTTTCTTCCCTTTGCTCCGTATTGGTCATAAGTCTTTCGATCTTCGGGTCTCGTGCTCCGAGGACTTCAACCCACACTCCTGGCATGCTCCTTGACACGTTTTCCGGAGGTATAGGTCGGGAAGCGAGCTCGTTGGAGGGAGAACTGTGGTGCGACCCAAAACGGTCCAAAAGATGGCCGAAGCTTCCAACGAGTGGCGAACGCTCGTCCGGTGTCAGAAACCACTGGAAATGCACTTGCAGCGAAGGAAACGGGCTGAGCTCGAGGACTTCCGGTGCTCGTCCCAAGAAAACGCGAGCGGGAATGCCCCGGACTCAGTTTTCTCGTCCTGGGGTAAAAAGCGGTCCCCCGACGGTTTCTTCCCTTTGCTCCGTATTGGTCATAAGTCTTTCGATCTTCGGGTCTCGTGCTCCGAGGACTTCAACCCACACTCCTGGCATGCTCCCTGACACGTTTTCCGGAGGTATAGGTCGGGAAGCGAGCTCGTTGGAGGGAGAACAGTGGTGCGACCCAAAACGGTCCAAAAGATGGCCGAAGCTTCCAACGAGTGGCGAACGCTCGTCCGGTGTCAGAAACCACTGGAAATGCACTTGCAGCGAAGGAAACGGGCCGAGCTCGAGGACTTCCGGTGCTCGTCCCAAGAAAACGCGAGCGGGAATGCCCCGGACTCAGTTTTCTCGTCCTGGGGTAAAAAGCGGTCCCCCGACGGTTTCTTCCCTTTGCTCCGTATTGGTCATAAGTCTTTCGATCTTCGGGTCTCGTGCTCCGAGGACTTCAACCCACACTCCTGGCATGCTCCCTGACACGTTTTCCGGAGGTATAGGTCGGGAAGCGAGCTCGTTGGAGGGAGAACTGTGGTGCGACCCAAAACGGTCCAAAAGATGGCCGAAGATTCCAACGAGTGGCGAACGCTCGTCCGGTGTCAGAAACCACTGGAAATGCACTTGCAGCGAAGGAAACGGGCTGAGCTCGAGGACTTCCGGTGCTCGTCCCAAGAAAACGCGAGCGGGAATGCCCCGGACTCAGTTTTCTCGTCCTGGGGTAAAAAGCGGTCCCCCGACGGTTTCTTCCCCTTGCTCCGTATTGGTCATAAGTCTTTCGATCTTCGGGTCTCGTGCTCCGAGGACTTCAACCCACACTCCTGGCATGCTCCCTGACACGTTTTCCGGAGGTATAGGTCGGGAAGCGAGCTCGTTGGAGGGAGAACTGTGGTGGGACCCAAAACGGTCCAAAAGATGGCCGAAGCTTCCAACGAGTGGCGAACGCTCGTCCGGTGTCAGAAACCACTGGAAATGCACTTGCAGCGAAGGAAACGGGCTGAGCTCGAGGACTTCCGGTGCTCGTCCCAAGAAAACGCGAGCGGGAATGCCCCGGACTCAGTTTTCTCGTCCTGGGGTAAAAAGCGGTCCCCCGACGGTTTCTTCCCTTTGCTCCGTATTGGTCATAAGTCTTTCGATCTTCGGGTCTCGTGCTCCGAGGACTTCAACCCACACTCCTGGCATGCTCCCTGACACGTTTTCCGGAGGTATAGGTCGGGAAGCGAGCTCGTTGGAGGGAGAACTGTGGTGCGACCCAAAACGGTCCAAAAGATGGCCGAAGCTTCCAACGAGTGGCGAACGCTCGTCCGGTGTCAGAAACCACTGGAAATGCACTTGCAGCGAAGGAAACGGGCTGAGCTCGAGGACTTCCGGTGCTTGTCCCAAGAAAACGCGAGCGGGAATGCCCCGGACTCAGTTTTCTCGTCCTGGGGTAAAAAGCGGTCCCCCGACGGTTTCTTCCCTTTGCTCCGTATTGGTCATAAGTCTTTCGATCTTCGGGTCTCGTGCTCCGAGGACTTCAACCCACACTCCTGGCATGCTCCCTGACACGTTTTCCGGAGGTATAGGTCGGGAAGCGAGCTCGTTGGAGGGAGAACTGTGGTGCGACCCAAAACGGTCCAAAAGATGGCCGAAGCTTCCAACGAGTGGCGAACGCTCGTCCGGTGTCAGAAACCACTGGAAATGCACTTGCAGCGAAGGAAACGGGCTGAGCTCGAGGACTTCCGGTGCTCGTCCCAAGAAAACGCGAGCGGGAATGCCCCGGACTCAGTTTTCTCGTCCTGGGGTAAAAAGCGGTCCCCCGACGGTTTCTTCCCTTTGCTCCGTATTGGTCATAAGTCTTTCGATCTTCGGGTCTCGTGCTCCGAGGACTTCAACCCACACTCCTGGCATGCTCCCTGACACGTTTTCCGGAGGTATAGGTCGGGAAGCGAGCTCGTTGGAGGGAGAACTGTGGTGCGACCCAAAACGGTCCAAAAGATGGCCGAAGCTTCCAACGAGTGGCGAACGCTCGTCCGGTGTCAGAAACCACTGGAAATGCACTTGCAGCGAAGGAAACGGGCCGAGCTCGAGGACTTCCGGTGCTCGTCCCAAGAAAACGCGAGCGGGAATGCCTCGGACTCAGTTTTCTCGTCCTGGGGTAAAAAGCGGTCCCCCGACGGTTTCTTCCCTTTGCTCCGTATTGGTCATAAGTCTTTC
Organism: Cucumis melo; assembly: GCF_025177605.1. Classification (NCBI taxonomy): domain Eukaryota; kingdom Viridiplantae; phylum Streptophyta; class Magnoliopsida; order Cucurbitales; family Cucurbitaceae; genus Cucumis; species Cucumis melo. The sequence goes on along the minus strand of NC_066863.1, from coordinate 20,051,061 downwards.
GATCTTCGGGTCTCGTGCTCCGAGGACTTCAACCCACACTCCTGGCATGCTCCCTGACACGTTTTCCGGAGGTATAGGTCGGGAAGCGAGCTCGTTGGAGGGAGAACTGTGGTGCGACCCAAAACGGTCCAAAAGATGGCCGAAGCTTCCAACGAGTGGCGAACGCTCGTCCGGTGTCAGAAACCACTGGAAATGCACTTGCAGCGAAGGAAACGGGCTGAGCTCGAGGACTTCCGGTGCTCGTCCCAAGAAAACGCGAGCGGGAATGCCCCGGACTTTGTTTTCTCGTCCTGGGGTAAAAAGCGGTCCCCCGACGGTTTCTTCCCTTTGCTCCGTATTGGTCATAAGTCTTTCGATCTTCGGGTCTCGTGCTCCGAGGACTTCAACCCACACTCCTGGCATGCTCCCTGACACGTTTTCCGGAGGTATAGGTCGGGAAGCGAGCTCGTTGGAGGGAGAACTGTGGTGCGACCCAAAACGGTCCAAAAGATGGCCGAAGCTTCCAACGAGTGGCGAACGCTCGTCCGGTGTCAGAAACCACTGGAAATGCACTTGCAGCGAAGGAAAAGGGCCGAGCTCGAGGACGTCCGGTGCTCGTCCCAAGAAAACGCGAGCGGGAATGCCCCGGACTCAGTTTTCTCTCCTGGGGTAAAAAGCGGTCCCCTGACGGTTTCTTCCCTTTGCTCCGTATTGGTCATAAGTCTTTCGATCTTCGGGTCTCGTGCTCCGAGGACTTCAACCCACACTCCTGGCATGCTCCCTGACACGTTTTCCGGAGGTATAGGTCGGGAAGCGAGCTCGTTGGAGGGAGAACTGTGGTGCGACCCAAAACGGTCCAAAAGATGGCCGAAGCTTCCAACGAGTGGCGAACGCTCGTCCGGTGTCAGAAACCACTGGAAATGCACTTGCAGCGAAGGAAACGGGCTGAGCTCGAGGACTTCCGGTGCTCGTCCCAAGAAAACGCGAGCGGGAATGCCCCGGACTCAGTTTTCTCGTCCTGGGGTAAAAAGCGGTCCCCCGACGGTTTCTTCCCTTTGCTCCGTATTGGTCATAAGTCTTTCGATCTTCGGGTCTCGTGCTCCGAGGACTTCAACCCACACTCCTGGCATGCTCCCTGACACGTTTTCCGGAGGTATAGGTCGGGAAGCGAGCTCGTTGGAGGGAGAACTGTGGTGCGACCCAAAACGGTCCAAAAGATGGCCGAAGCTTCCAACGAGTGGCGAACGCTCGTCCGGTGTCAGAAACCACTGGAAATGCACTTGCAGCGAAGGAAACGGGCTGAGCTCGAGGACTTCCGGTGCTCGTCCCAAGAAAACGCGAGCGGGAATGCCCCGGACTCAGTTTTCTCGTCCTGGGGTAAAAAGCGGTCCCTCGACGGTTTCTTCCCTTTGCTCCGTATTGGTCATAAGTCTTTCGATCTTCGGGTCTCGTGCTCCGAGGACTTCAACCCACACTCCTGGCATGCTCCCTGACACGTTTTCCGGAGGTATAGGTCGGGAAGCGAGCTCGTTGGAGGGAGAACTGTGGTGCGACCCAAAACGGTCCAAAAGATGGCCGAAGCTTCCAACGAGTGGCGAACGCTCGTCCGGTGTCAGAAACCACTGGAAATGCACTTGCAGCGAAGGAAACGGGCCGAGCTCGAGGACTTCCGGTGCTCGTCCCAAGAAAACGCGAGCGGGAATGCCCCGGACTCAGTTTTCTCGTCCTGGGGTAAAAAGCGGTCCCCCGACGGTTTCTTCCCTTTGCTTCGTATTGGTCATAAGTCTTTCGATCTTCGGGTCTCGTGCTCCGAGGACTTCAACCCACACTCCTGGCATGCTCCCTGACACGTTTTCCGGAGGTATAGGTCGGGAAGCGAGCTCGTTGGAGGGAGAACTGTGGTGCGACCCAAAACGGTCCAAAAGATGGCCGAAGCTTCCAACGAGTGGCGAACGCTCGTCCGGTGTCAGAAACCACTGGAAATGCACTTGCAGCGAAGGAAACGGGCTGAGCTCGAGGACTTCCGGTGCTCGTCCCAAGAAAACGCGAGCGGGAATGCCCCGGACTCAGTTTTCTCGTCCTGGGGTAAAAAGCGGTCCCCCGACGGTTTCTTCCCTTTGCTCCGTATTGGTCATAAGTCTTTCGATCTTCGGGTCTCGTGCTCCGAGGACTTCAACCCACACTCCTGGCATGCTCCCTGACACGTTTTCCGGAGGTATAGGTCGGGAAGCGAGCTCGTTGGAGGGAGAACTGTGGTGCGACCCAAAACGGTCCAAAAGATGGCCGAAGCTTCCAACGAGTGGCGAACGCTCGTCCGGTGTCAGAAACCACTGGAAATGCACTTGCAGCGAAGGAAAAGGGCCGAGCTCGAGGACGTCCGGTGCTCGTCCCAAGAAAACGCGAGCGGGAATGCCCCGGACTCAGTTTTCTCGTCCTGGGGTAAAAAGCGGTCCCCCGACGGTTTCTTCCCTTTGCTCCGTATTGGTCATAAGTCTTTCGATCTTCGGGCTCGTGCTCCGAGGACTTCAACCCACACTCCTGGCATGCTCCCTGACACGTTTTCCGGAGGTATAGGTCGGGAAGCGAGCTCGTTGGAGGGAGAACTGTGGTGCGACCCAAAACGGTCCAAAAGATGGCCGAAGCTTCCAACGAGTGGCGAACGCTCGTCCGGTGTCAGAAACCACTGGAAATGCACTTGCAGCGAAGGAAACGGGCCGAGCTCGAGGACTTCCGGTGCTCGTCCCAAGAAAACGCGAGCGGGAATGCCCCGGACTCAGTTTTCTCGTCCTGGGGTAAAAAGCGGTCCCCCGACGTTTCTTCCCTTTGCTCCGTATTGGTCATAAGTCTTTCGATCTTCGGGTCTCGTGCTCCGAGGACTTCAACCCACACTCCTGGCATGCTCCCTGACACGTTTTCCGGAGGTATAGGTCGGGAAGCGAGCTCGTTGGAGGGAGAACTGTGGTGCGACCCAAAACGGTCCAAAAGATGGCCGAAGCTTCCAACGAGTGGCGAACGCTCGTCCGGTGTCAGAAACCACTGGAAATGCACTTGCAGCGAAGGAAACGGGCTGAGCTCGAGGACTTCCGGTGCTCGTCCCAAGAAAACGCGAGCGGGAATGCCCCGGACTCAGTTTTCTCGTCCTGGGGTAAAAAGCGGTCCCCCGACGGTTTCTTCCCTTTGCTCCGTATTGGTCATAAGTCTTTCGATCTTCGGGTCTCGTGCTCCGAGGACTTCAACCCACACTCCTGGCATGCTCCCTGACACGTTTTCCGGAGGTATAGGTCGGGAAGCGAGCTCGTTGGAGGGAGAACTGTGGTGCGACCCAAAACGGTCCAAAAGATGGCCGAAGCTTCCAACGAGTGGCGAACGCTCGTCCGGTGTCAGAAACCACTGGAAATGCACTTGCAGCGAAGGAAACGGGCTGAGCTCGAGGACTTCCGGTGCTCGTTTCAAGAAAACGCGAGCGGGAATGCCCCGGACTCAGTTTTCTCGTCCTGGGGTAAAAAGCGGTCCCCCGACGTTTCTTCCCTTTGCTCCGTATTGGTCATAAGTCTTTCGATCTTCGGGTCTCGTGCTCCGAGGACTTCAACCCACACTCCTGGCATGCTCCCTGACACGTTTTCCGGAGGTATAGGTCGGGAAGCGAGCTCGTTGGAGGGAGAACTGTGGTGCGACCCAAAACGGTCCAAAAGATGGCCGAAGCTTCCAACGAGTGGCGAACGCTCGTCCGGTGTCAGAAACCACTGGAAATGCACTTGCAGCGAAGAAAACGGGCTGAGCTCGAGGACTTCCGGTGCTCGTCCCAAGAAAACGCGAGCGGGAATGCCCCGGACTCAGTTTTCTCGTCCTGGGGTAAAAATCGGTCCCCCGACGGTTTCTTCCCTTTGCTCCGTATTGGTCATAAGTCTTTCGATCTTCGGGTCTCGTGCTCCGAGGACTTCAACCCACACTCCTGGCATGCTCCCTGACACGTTTTCCGGAGGTATAGGTCGGGAAGCGAGCTCGTTGGAGGGAGAACTGTGGTGCGACCCAAAACGGTCCAAAAGATGGCCGAAGCTTCCAACGAGTGGCGAACGCTCGTCCGGTGTCAGAAACCACTGGAAATGCACTTGCAGCGAAGGAAACGGGCTGAGCTCGAGGACTTCCGGTGCTCGTCCCAAGAAAACGCGAGCGGGAATGCCCCGGACTCAGTTTTCTCGTCCTGGGGTAAAAAGCGGTCCCCCGACGGTTTCTTCCCTTTGCTCCGTATTGGTCATAAGTCTTTCGATCTTCGGGTCTCGTGCTCCGAGGACTTCAACCCACACTCCTGGCATGCTCCCTGACACGTTTTCCGGAGGTATAGGTCGGGAAGCGAGCTCGTTGGAGGGAGAACTGTGGTGCGACCCAAAACGGTCCAAAAGATGGCCGAAGCTTCCAATGAGTGGCGAACGCTCGTCCGGTGTCAGAAACCACTGGAAATGCACTTGCAGCGAAGGAAACGGGCAGAGCTCGAGGACTTCCGGTGCTCGTCCCAAGAAAACGCGAGCGGGAATGCCCCGGACTCAGTTTTCTCGTCCTGGGGTAAAAAGCGGTCCCCCGACGGTTTCTTCCCTTTGCTCCGTATTGGTCATAAGTCTTTCGATCTTCGGGTCTCGTGCTCCGAGGACTTCAACCCACACTCCTGGCATGCTCCCTGACACGTTTTCCGGAGGTATAGGTCGGGAAGCGAGCTCGTTGGAGGGAGAACTGTGGTGCGACCCAAAACGGTCCAAAAGATGGCCGAAGCTTCCAACGAGTGGCGAACGCTCGTCCGGTGTCAGAAACCACTGGAAATGCACTTGTAGCGAAGGAAACGGGCTGAGCTCGAGGACTTCCGGTGCTCGTCCCAAGAAAACGCGAGCGGGAATGCCCCGGACTCAGTTTTCTCGTCCTGGGGTAAAAAGCGGTCCCCCGACGGTTTCTTCCCTTTGCTCCGTATTGGTCATAAGTCTTTCGATCTTCGGGTCTCGTGCTCCGAGGACTTCAACCCACACTCCTGGCATGCTCCCTGACACGTTTTCCGGAGGTATAGGTCGGGAAGCGAGCTCGTTGGAGGGAGAACTGTGGTGCGACCCAAAACGGTCCAAAAGATGGCCGAAGCTTCCAACGAGTGGCGAACGCTCGTCCGGTGTCAGAAACCACTGGAAATGCACTTGCAGCGAAGGAAACGGGCTGAGCTCGAGGACTTCCGGTGCTCGTCCCAAGAAAACGCGAGCGGGAATGCCCCGGACTCAGTTTTCTCGTCCTGGGGTAAAAAGCGGTCCCCCGACGGTTTCTTCCCTTTGCACCGTATTGGTCATAAGTCTTTCGATCTTCGGGTCTCGTGCTCCGAGGACTTCAACCCACACTCCTGGCATGCTCCCTGACACGTTTTCCGGAGGTATAGGTCGGGAAGCGAGCTCGTTGGAGGGAGAACTGTGGTGCGACCCAAAACGGTCCAAAAGATGGCCGAAGCTTCCAACGAGTGGCGAACGCTCGTCCGGTGTCAGAAACCACTGGAAATGCACTTGCAGCGAAGGAAACGGGCTGAGCTCGAGGACTTCCGGTGCTCGTCCCAAGAAAACGCGAGCGGGAATGCCCCGGACTCAGTTTTCTCGTCCTGGGGTAAAAAGCGGTCCCCCGACGGTTTCTTCCCTTTGCTCCGTATTGGTCATAAGTCTTTCGATCTTCGGGTCTCGTGCTCCGAGGACTTCAACCCACACTCCTGGCATGCTCCCTGACACGTTTTCCGAAGGTATAGGTCGAGAAGCGAGCTCGTTGGAGGGAGAACTGTGGTGCGACCCAAAACGGTCCAAAAGATGGCCGAAGCTTCCAACGAGTGGCGAACGCTCGTCCGGTGTCAGAAACCACTGGAAATGCACTTGCAGCGAAGGAAACGGGCTGAGCTCGAGGACTTCCGGTGCTCGTCCCAAGAAAACGCGAGCGGGAATGCCCCGGACTCAGTTTTCTCGTCCTGGGGTAAAAAGCGGTCCCCCGACGGTTTCTTCCCTTTGCACCGTATTGGTCATAAGTCTTTCGATCTTCGGGTCTCGTGCTCCGAGGACTTCAACCCACACTCCTGGCATGCTCCCTGACACGTTTTCCGGAGGTATAGGTCGGGAAGCGAGCTCGTTGGAGGGAGAACTGTGGTGCGACCCAAAACGGTCCAAAAGATGGCCGAAGCTTCCAACGAGTGGCGAACGCTCGTCCGGTGTCAGAAACCACTGGAAATGCACTTGCAGCGAAGGAAACGGGCTGAGCTCGAGGACTTCCGGTGCTCGTCCCAAGAAAACGCGAGCGGGAATGCCCCGGACTCAGTTTTCTCGTCCTGGGGTAAAAAGCGGTCCCCCGACGGTTTCTTCCCTTTGCTCCGTATTGGTCATAAGTCTTTCGATCTTCGGGTCTCGTGCTCCGAGGACTTCAACCCACACTCCTGGCATGCTCCCTGACACGTTTTCCGAAGGTATAGGTCGAGAAGCGAGCTCGTTGGAGGGAGAACTGTGGTGCGACCCAAAACGGTCCAAAAGATGGCCGAAGCTTCCAACGAGTGGCGAACGCTCGTCCGGTGTCAGAAACCACTGGAAATGCACTTGCAGCGAAGGAAACGGGCTGAGCTCGAGGACTTCCGGTGCTCGTCCCAAGAAAACGCGAGCGGGAATGCCCCGGACTCCGTTTTCTCGTCCTGGGGTAAAAAGCGGTCCCCCGACGGTTTCTTCCCTTTGCCCCGTATTGGTCATAAGTCTTTCGATCTTCGGGTCTCGTGCTCCGAGGACTTCAACCCACACTCCTGGCATGCTCCCTGACACGTTTTCCGGATGTATAGGTCGGGAAGCGAGCTCGTTGGAGGGAGAACTGTGGTGCGACCCAAAACGGTCCAAAAGATGGCCGAAGCTTCCAACGAGTGGCGAACGCTCGTCCGGTGTCAGAAACCACTGGAAATGCACTTGCAGCGAAGGAAACGGGCTGAGCTCGAGGACTTCCGGTGCTCGTCCCAAGAAAACGCGAGCGGGAATGCCCCGGACTCAGTTTTCTCGTCCTGGGGTAAAAAGCGGTCCCCCGACGGTTTCTTCCCTTTGCTCCGTATTGGTCATAAGTCTTTCGATCTTCGGGTCTCGTGCTCCGAGGACTTCAACCCACACTCCTGGCATGCTCCCTGACACGTTTTCCGGAGGTATAGGTCGGGAAGCGAGCTCGTTGGAGGGAGAACTGTGGTGCGACCCAAAACGGTCCAAAAGATGGCCGAAGCTTCCAACGAGTGGCGAACGCTCGTCCGGTGTCAGAAACCACTGGAAATGCACTTGCAGCGAAGGAAACGGGCTGAGCTCGAGGACTTCTGGTGCTCGTCCCAAGAAAACGCGAGCGGGAATGCCCCGGACTCAGTTTTCTCGTCCTGGGGTAAAAAGCGGTCCCCCGACGGTTTCTTCCCTTTGCTCCGTATTGGTCATAAGTCTTTCGATCTTCGGGTCTCGTGCTCCGAGGACTTCAACCCACACTCCTGGCATGCTCTCTGACACGTTTTCCGGGGTATAGGTCGGGAAGCGAGCTCGTTGGAGGGAGAACTGTGGTGCGACCCAAAACGGTCCAAAAGATGGCCGAAGCTTCCAACGAGTGGCGAACGCTCGTCCGGTGTCAGAAACCACTGGAAATGCACTTGCAGCGAAGGAAATGGGCTGAGCTCGAGGACTTCCGGTGCTCGTCCCAAGAAAACGCGAGCGGGAATGCCCCGGACTCAGTTTTCTCGTCCTGGGGTAAAAAGCGGTCCCCCGACGGTTTCTTCCCTTTGCTCCGTATTGGTCATAAGTCTTTCGATCTTCGGGTCTCGTGCTCCGAGGACTTCAACCCACACTCCTGGCATGCTCCCTGACACGTTTTCCGGAGGTATAGGTTGGGAAGCGAGCTCGTTGGAGGGAGAACTGTGGTGCGACCCAAAACGGTCCAAAAGATGGCCGAAGCTTCCAACGAGTGGCGAACGCTCGTCCGGTGTCAGAAACCACTGGAAATGCACTTGCAGCGAAGGAAACGGGCTGAGCTCGAGGACTTCCGGTGCTCGTCCCAAGAAAACGCGAGCGGGAATGCCCCGGATTCAGTTTTCTCGTCCTGGGGTAAAAAGCGGTCCCCCGACGGTTTCTTCCCTTTGCTCCGTATTGGTCATAAGTCTTTCGATCTTCGGGTCTCGTGCTCCGAGGACTTCAACCCACACTCCTGGCATGCTCCCTGACACGTTTTCCGGAGGTATAGGTCGGGAAGCGAGCTCGTTGGAGGGAGAACTGTGGTGCGACCCAAAACGGTCCAAAAGATGGCCGAAGCTTCCAACGAGTGGCGAACGCTCGTCCGGTGTCAGAAACCACTGGAAATGCACTTGCAGCGAAGGAAACGGGCTGAGCTCGAGGACTTCCGGTGCTCGTCCCAAGAAAACGCGAGCGGGAATGCCCCGGACTCAGTTTTCTCGTCCTGGGGTAAAAAGCGGTCCCCCGACGGTTTCTTCCCTTTGCTCCGTGTTGGTCATAAGTCTTTCGATCTTCGGGTCTCGTGCTCCGAGGACTTCAACCCACACTCCTGGCATGCTCCCTGACACGTTTTCCGGAGGTATAGGTCGGGAAGCGAGCTCGTTGGAGGGAGAACTGTGGTGCGACCCAAAACGGTCCAAAAGATGGCCGAAGCTTCCAACGAGTGGCGAACGCTCGTCCGGTGTCAGAAACCACTGGAAATGCACTTGCAGCGAAGGAAACGGGCTGAGCTCGAGGACTTCCGGTGCTCGTCCCAAGAAAACGCGAGCGGGAATGCCCCGGACTCAGTTTTCTCGTCCTGGGGTAAAAAGCGGTCCCCCGACGGTTTCTTCCCTTTGCTCCGTATTGGTCATAAGTCTTTCGATCTTCGGGTCTCGTGCTCCGAGGACTTCAACCCACACTCCTGGCATGCTCCCTGACACGTTTTCCGGAGGTATAGGTCGGGAAGCGAGCTCGTTGGAGGGAGAACTGTGGTGCGACCCAAAACGGTCCAAAAGATGGCCGAAGCTTCCAACGAGTGGCGAACGCTCGTCCGGTGTCAGAAACCACTGGAAATGCACTTGCAGCGAAGGAAACGGGCTGAGCTCGAGGACTTCCGGTGCTCGTCCCAAGAAAACGCGAGCGGGAATGCCCCGGACTCAGTTTTCTCGTCCTGGGGTAAAAAGCGGTCCCCCCGACGGTTTCTTCCCTTTGCTCCGTGTTGGTCATAAGTCTTTCGATCTTCGGGTCTCGTGCTCCGAGGACTTCAACCCACACTCCTGGCATGCTCCCTGACACGTTTTCCGGAGGTATAGGTCGGGAAGCGAGCTCGTTGGAGGGAGAACTGTGGTGCGACCCAAAACGGTCCAAAAGATGGCCGAAGCTTCCAACGAGTGGCGAACGCTCGTCCGGTGTCAGAAACCACTGGAAATGCACTTGCAGCGAAGGAAACGGGCTGAGCTCGAGGACTTCCGGTGCTCGTCCCAAGAAAACGCGAGCGGGAATGCCCCGGACTCAGTTTTCTCGTCCTGGGGTAAAAAGCGGTCCCCCGACGGTTTCTTCCCTTTGCTCCGTATTGGTCATAAGTCTTTCGATCTTCGGGTCTCGTGCTCCGAGGACTTCAACCCACACTCCTGGCATGCTCCCTGACACGTTTTCCGGAGGTATAGGTCGGGAAGCGAGCTCGTTGGAGGGAGAACTGTGTTGCGACCCAAAACGGTCCAAAAGATGGCCGAAGCTTCCAACGAGTGGCGAACGCTCGTCCGGTGTCAGAAACCACTGGAAATGCACTTGCAGCGAAGGAAACGGGCTGAGCTCGAGGACTTCCGGTGCTCGTCCCAAGAAAACGCGAGCGGGAATGCCCCGGATTCAGTTTTCTCGTCCTGGGGTAAAAAGCGGTCCCCCGACGGTTTCTTCCCTTTGCTCCGTATTGGTCATAAGTCTTTCGATCTTCGGGTCTCGTGCTCCGAGGACTTCAACCCACACTCCTGGCATGCTCCCTGACACGTTTTCCGGAGGTATAGGTCGGGAAGCGAGCTCGTTGGAGGGAGAACTGTGGTGCGACCCAAAACGGTCCAAAAGATGGCCGAAGCTTCCAACGAGTGGCGAACGCTCGTCCGGTGTCAGAAACCACTGGAAATGCACTTGCAGCGAAGGAAACGGGCTGAGCTCGAGGACTTCCGGTGCTCGTCCCAAGAAAACGCGAGCGGGAATGCCCCGGACTCAGTTTTCTCGTCCTGGGGTAAAAAGCGGTCCCCCGACGGTTTCTTCCCTTTGCTCCGTGTTGGTCATAAGTCTTTCGATCTTCGGGTCTCGTGCTCCGAGGACTTCAACCCACACTCCTGGCATGCTCCCTGACACGTTTTCCGGAGGTATAGGTCGGGAAGCGAGCTCGTTGGAGGGAGAACTGTGGTGCGACCCAAAACGGTCCAAAAGATGGCCGAAGCTTCCAACGAGTGGCGAACGCTCGTCCGGTGTCAGAAACCACTGGAAATGCACTTGCAGCGAAGGAAACGGGCTGAGCTCGAGGACTTCCGGTGCTCGTCCCAAGAAAACGCGAGCGGGAATGCCCCGGACTCAGTTTTCTCGTCCTGGGGTAAAAAGCGGTCCCCCGACGGTTTCTTCCCTTTGCTCCGTATTGGTCATAAGTCTTTCGATCTTCGGGTCTCGTGCTCCGAGGACTTCAACCCACACTCCTGGCATGCTCCCTGACACGTTTTCCGGAGGTATAGGTCGGGAAGCGAGCTCGTTGGAGGGAGAACTGTGGTGCGACCCAAAACGGTCCAAAAGATGGCCGAAGCTTCCAACGAGTGGCGAACGCTCGTCCGGTGTCAGAAACCACTGGAAATGCACTTGCAGCGAAGGAAACGGGCTGAGCTCGAGGACTTCCGGTGCTCGTCCCAAGAAAACGCGAGCGGGAATGCCCCGGACTCAGTTTTCTCGTCCTGGGGTAAAAAGCGGTCCCCCGACGGTTTCTTCCCTTTGCTCCGTATTGGTCATAAGTCTTTCGATCTTCGGGTCTCGTGCTCCGAGGACTTCAACCCACACTCCTGGCATGCTCCCTGACACGTTTTCCGGAGGTATAGGTCGGGAAGCGAGCTCGTTGGAGGGAGAACTGTGGTGCGACCCAAAACGGTCCAAAAGATGGCCGAAGCTTCCAACGAGTGGCGAACGCTCGTCCGGTGTCAGAAACCACTGGAAATGCACTTGCAGCGAAGGAAACGGGCTGAGCTCGAGGACTTCCGGTGCTCGTCCCAAGAAAACGCGAGCGGGAATGCCCCGGACTCAGTTTTCTCGTCCTGGGGTAAAAAGCGGTCCCCCGACGGTTTCTTCCCTTTGCTCCGTGTTGGTCATAAGTCTTTCGATCTTCGGGTCTCGTGCTCCGAGGACTTCAACCCACACTCCTGGCATGCTCCCTGACACGTTTTCCGGAGGTATAGGTCGGGAAGCGAGCTCGTTGGAGGGAGAACTGTGGTGCGACCCAAAACGGTCCAAAAGATGGCCGAAGCTTCCAACGAGTGGCGAACGCTCGTCCGGTGTCAGAAACCACTGGAAATGCACTTGCAGCGAAGGAAACGGGCTGAGCTCGAGGACTTCCGGTGCTCGTCCCAAGAAAACGCGAGCGGGAATGCCCCGGACTCAGTTTTCTCGTCCTGGGGTAAAAAGCGGTCCCCCGACGGTTTCTTCCCTTTGCTCCGTATTGGTCATAAGTCTTTCGATCTTCGGGTCTCGTGCTCCGAGGACTTCAACCCACACTCCTGGCATGCTCCCTGACACGTTTTCCGGAGGTATAGGTCGGGAAGCGAGCTCGTTGGAGGGAGAACTGTGGTGCGACCCAAAACGGTCCAAAAGATGGCCGAAGCTTCCAACGAGTGGCGAACGCTCGTCCGGTGTCAGAAACCACTGGAAATGCACTTGCAGCGAAGGAAACGGGCTGAGCTCGAGGACTTCCGGTGCTCGTCCCAAGAAAACGCGAGCGGGAATGCCCCGGATTCAGTTTTCTCGTCCTGGGGTAAAAAGCGGTCCCCCGACGGTTTCTTCCCTTTGCTCCGTATTGGTCATAAGTCTTTCGATCTTCGGGTCTCGTGCTCCGAGGACTTCAACCCACACTCCTGGCATGCTCCCTGACACGTTTTCCGGAGGTATAGGTCGGGAAGCGAGCTCGTTGGAGGGAGAACTGTGGTGCGACCCAAAACGGTCCAAAAGATGGCCGAAGCTTCCAACGAGTGGCGAACGCTCGTCCGGTGTCAGAAACCACTGGAAATGCACTTGCAGCGAAGGAAACGGGCTGAGCTCGAGGACTTCCGGTGCTCGTCCCAAGAAAACGCGAGCGGGAATGCCCCGGACTCAGTTTTCTCGTCCTGGGGTAAAAAGCGGTCCCCCGACGGTTTCTTCCCTTTGCTCCGTATTGGTCATAAGTCTTTCGATCTTCGGGTCTCGTGCTCCGAGGACTTCAACCCACACTCCTGGCATGCTCCCTGACACGTTTTCCGGAGGTATAGGTCGGGAAGCGAGCTCGTTGGAGGGAGAACTGTGGTGCGACCCAAAACGGTCCAAAAGATGGCCGAAGCTTCCAACGAGTGGCGAACGCTCGTCCGGTGTCAGAAACCACTGGAAATGCACTTGCAGCGAAGGAAACGGGCTGAGCTCGAGGACTTCCGGTGCTCGTCCCAAGAAAACGTGAGCGGGAATGCCCCGGACTCAGTTTTCTCGTCCTGGGGTAAAAAGCGGTCCCCCGACGGTTTCTTCCCTTTGCTCCGTATTGGTCATAAGTCTTTCGATCTTCGGGTCTCGTGCTCCGAGGACTTCAACCCACACTCCTGGCATGCTCCCTGACACGTTTTCCGGAGGTATAGGTCGGGAAGCGAGCTCGTTGGAGGGAGAACTGTGGTGCGACCCAAAACGGTCCAAAAGATGGCCGAAGCTTCCAACGAGTGGCGAACGCTCGTCCGGTGTCAGAAACCACTGGAAATGCACTTGCAGCGAAGGAAACGGGCTGAGCTCGAGGACTTCCGGTGCTCGTCCCAAGAAAACGCGAGCGGGAATGCCCCGGATTCAGTTTTCTCGTCCTGGGGTAAAAAGCGGTCCCCCGACGGTTTCTTCCCTTTGCTCCGTATTGGTCATAAGTCTTTCGATCTTCGGGTCTCGTGCTCCGAGGACTTCAACCCACACTCCTGGCATGCTCCCTGACACGTTTTCCGGAGGTATAGGTCGGGAAGCGAGCTCGTTGGAGGGAGAACTGTGGTGCGACCCAAAACGGTCCAAAAGATGGCCGAAGCTTCCAACGAGTGGCGAACGCTCGTCCGGTGTCAGAAACCACTGGAAATGCACTTGCAGCGAAGGAAACGGGCTGAGCTCGAGGACTTCCGGTGCTCGTCCCAAGAAAACGCGAGCGGGAATGCCCCGGACTCAGTTTTCTCGTCCTGGGGTAAAAAGCGGTCCCCCGACGGTTTCTTCCCTTTGCTCCGTATTGGTCATAAGTCTTTCGATCTTCGGGTCTCGTGCTCCGAGGACTTCAACCCACACTCCTGGCATGCTCCCTGACACGTTTTCCGGAGGTATAGGTCGGGAAGCGAGCTCGTTGGAGGGAGAACTGTGGTGCGACCCAAAACGGTCCAAAAGATGGCCGAAGCTTCCAACGAGTGGCGAACGCTCGTCCGGTGTCAGAAACCACTGGAAATGCACTTGCAGCGAAGGAAACGGGCTGAGCTCGAGGACTTCCGGTGCTCGTCCCAAGAAAACGCGAGCGGGAATGCCCCGGACTCAGTTTTCTCGTCCTGGGGTAAAAAGCGGTCCCCCGACGGTTTCTTCCCTTTGCTCCGTATTGGTCATAAGTCTTTCGATCTTCGGGTCTCGTGCTCCGAGGACTTCAACCCACACTCCTGGCATGCTCCCTGACACGTTTTCCGGAGGTATAGGTCGGGAAGCGAGCTCGTTGGAGGGAGAACTGTGGTGCGACCCAAAACGGTCCAAAAGATGGCCGAAGCTTCCAACGAGTGGCGAACGCTCGTCCGGTGTCAGAAACCACTGGAAATGCACTTGCAGCGAAGGAAACGGGCTGAGCTCGAGGACTTCCGGTGCTCGTCCCAAGAAAACGCGAGCGGGAATGCCCCGGACTCAGTTTTCTCGTCCTGGGGTAAAAAGCGGTCCCCCGACGGTTTCTTCCCTTTGCTCCGTATTGGTCATAAGTCTTTCGATCTTCGGGTCTCGTGCTCCGAGGACTTCAACCCACACTCCTGGCATGCTCCCTGACACGTTTTCCGGAGGTATAGGTCGGGAAGCGAGCTCGTTGGAGGGAGAACTGTGGTGCGACCCAAAACGGTCCAAAAGATGGCCGAAGCTTCCAACGAGTGGCGAACGCTCGTCCGGTGTCAGAAACCACTGGAAATGCACTTGCAGCGAAGGAAACGGGCTGAGCTCGAGGACTTCCGGTGCTCGTCCCAAGAAAACGCGAGCGGGAATGCCCCGGACTCAGTTTTCTCGTCCTGGGGTAAAAAGCGGTCCCCCGACGGTTTCTTCCCTTTGCTCCGTGTTGGTCATAAGTCTTTCGATCTTCGGGTCTCGTGCTCCGAGGACTTCAACCCACACTCCTGGCATGCTCCCTGACACGTTTTCCGGAGGTATAGGTCGGGAAGCGAGCTCGTTGGAGGGAGAACTGTGGTGCGACCCAAAACGGTCCAAAAGATGGCCGAAGCTTCCAACGAGTGGCGAACGCTCGTCCGGTGTCAGAAACCACTGGAAATGCACTTGCAGCGAAGGAAACGGGCTGAGCTCGAGGACTTCCGGTGCTCGTCCCAAGAAAACGCGAGCGGGAATGCCCCGGACTCAGTTTTCTCGTCCTGGGGTAAAAAGCGGTCCCCCGACGGTTTCTTCCCTTTGCTCCGTATTGGTCATAAGTCTTTCGATCTTCGGGTCTCGTGCTCCGAGGACTTCAACCCACACTCCTGGCATGCTCCCTGACACGTTTTCCGGAGGTATAGGTCGGGAAGCGAGCTCGTTGGAGGGAGAACTGTGGTGCGACCCAAAACGGTCCAAAAGATGGCCGAAGCTTCCAACGAGTGGCGAACGCTCGTCCGGTGTCAGAAACCACTGGAAATGCACTTGCAGCGAAGGAAACGGGCTGAGCTCGAGGACTTCCGGTGCTCGTCCCAAGAAAACGCGAGCGGGAATGCCCCGGATTCAGTTTTCTCGTCCTGGGGTAAAAAGCGGTCCCCCGACGGTTTCTTCCCTTTGCTCCGTATTGGTCATAAGTCTTTCGATCTTCGGGTCTCGTGCTCCGAGGACTTCAACCCACACTCCTGGCATGCTCCCTGACACGTTTTCCGGAGGTATAGGTCGGGAAGCGAGCTCGTTGGAGGGAGAACTGTGGTGCGACCCAAAACGGTCCAAAAGATGGCCGAAGCTTCCAACGAGTGGCGAACGCTCGTCCGGTGTCAGAAACCACTGGAAATGCACTTGCAGCGAAGGAAACGGGCTGAGCTCGAGGACTTCCGGTGCTCGTCCCAAGAAAACGCGAGCGGGAATGCCCCGGACTCAGTTTTCTCGTCCTGGGGTAAAAAGCGGTCCCCCGACGGTTTCTTCCCTTTGCTCCGTATTGGTCATAAGTCTTTCGATCTTCGGGTCTCGTGCTCCGAGGACTTCAACCCACACTCCTGGCATGCTCCCTGACACGTTTTCCGGAGGTATAGGTCGGGAAGCGAGCTCGTTGGAGGGAGAACTGTGGTGCGACCCAAAACGGTCCAAAAGATGGCCGAAGCTTCCAACGAGTGGCGAACGCTCGTTCGGTGTCAGAAACCACTGGAAATGCACTTGCAGCGAAGGAAACGGGCTGAGCTCGAGGACTTCCGGTGCTCGTCCCAAGAAAACGTGAGCGGGAATGCCCCGGACTCAGTTTTCTCGTCCTGGGGTAAAAAGCGGTCCCCCGACGGTTTCTTCCCTTTGCTCCGTATTGGTCATAAGTCTTTCGATCTTCGGGTCTCGTGCTCCGAGGACTTCAACCCACACTCCTGGCATGCTCCCTGACACGTTTTCCGGAGGTATAGGTCGGGAAGCGAGCTCGTTGGAGGGAGAACTGTGGTGCGACCCAAAACGGTCCAAAAGATGGCCGAAGCTTCCAACGAGTGGCGAACGCTCGTCCGGTGTCAGAAACCACTGGAAATGCACTTGCAGCGAAGGAAACGGGCTGAGCTCGAGGACTTCCGGTGCTCGTCCCAAGAAAACGCGAGCGGGAATGCCCCGGACTCATTTTTCTCGTCCTGGGGTAAAAAGCGGTCCCCCGACGGTTTCTTCCCTTTGCTCCGTATTGGTCATAAGTCTTTCGATCTTCGGGTCTCGTGCTCCGAGGACTTCAACCCACACTCCTGGCATGCTCCCTGACACGTTTTCCGGAGGTATAGGTCGGGAAGCGAGCTCGTTGGAGGGAGAACTTTGGTGCGACCCAGAACGGTCCAAAAGATGGCCGAAGCTTCCAACGAGTGGCGAACGCTCGTCCGGTGTCAGAAACCACTGGAAATGCACTTGCAGCGAAGGAAACGGGCTGAGCTCGAGGACTTCCGGTGCTCGTCCCAAGAAAACGCGAGCGGGAATGCCCCGGACTCAGTTTTCTCGTCCTGGGGTAAAAAGCGGTCCCCCGACGGTTTCTTCCCTTTGCTCCGTATTGGTCATAAGTCTTTAGATCTTCGGGTCTCGTGCTCCGAGGACTTCAACGCACACTCCTGGCATGCTCCCTGACACGTTTTCCGGAGGTATAGGTCGGGAAGCGAGCTCGTTGGAGGGAGAACTGTGGTGCGACCCAAAACGGTCCAAAAGATGGCCGAAGCTTCCAACGAGTGGCGAACGCTCGTCCGGTGTCAGAAACCACTGGAAATGCACTTGCAGCGAAGGAAACGGGCTGAGCTCGAGGACTTCCGGTGCTCGTCCCAAGAAAACGCGAGCGGGAATGCCCCGGACTCAGTTTTCTCGTCCTGGGGTAAGAAGCGGTCCCCCGACGGTTTCTTCCCTTTGCTCCGTATTGGTCATAAGTCTTTCGATCTTCGGGTCTCGTGCTCCGAGGACTTCAACCCACACTCCTGGCATGCTCCCTGACACGTTTTCCGGAGGTATAGGTCGGGAAGCGAGCTCGTTGGAGGGAGAACTGTGGTGCGACCCAAAACGGTCCAAAAGATGGCCGAAGCTTCCAACGAGTGGCGAACGCTCGTCCGGTGTCAGAAACCACTGGAAATGCACTTGCAGCGAAGGAAACGAACTGAGCTCGAGGACTTCCGGTGCTCGTCCCAAGAAAACGCGAGCGGGAATGCCCCGGACTCAGTTTTCTCGTCCTGGGGTAAAAAGCGGTCCCCCGACGGTTTCTTCCCTTTGCTCCGTATTGGTCATAAGTCTTTCGATCTTCGGGTCTCGTGCTCCGAGGACTTCAACCCACACTCCTGGCATGCTCCCTGACACGTTTTCCGGAGGTATAGGTCGGGAAGCGAGCTCGTTGGAGGGAGAACTGTGGTGCGACCCAAAACGGTCCAAAAGATGGCCGAAGCTTCCAACGAGTGGCGAACGCTCGTCCGGTGTCAGAAACCACTGGAAATGCACTTGCAGCGAAGGAAACGGGCTGAGCTCGAGGACTTCCGGTGCTCGTCCCAAGAAAACGCGAGCGGGAATGCCCCGGACTCCGTTTTCTCGTCCTGGGGTAAAAAGCGGTCCCCCGACGGTTTCTTCCCTTTGCCCCGTATTGGTCATAAGTCTTTCGATCTTCGGGTCTCGTGCTCCGAGGACTTCAACCCACACTCCTGGCATGCTCCCTGACACGTTTTCCGGAGGTATAGGTCGGGAAGCGAGCTCGTTGGAGGGAGAACTGTGGTGCGACCCAAAACGGTCCAAAAGATGGCCGAAGCTTCCAACGAGTGGCGAACGCTCGTCCGGTGTCAGAAACCACTGGAAATGCACTTGCAGCGAAGGAAACGGGCTGAGCTCGAGGACTTCCGGTGCTCGTCCCAAGAAAACGCGAGCGGGAATGCCCCGGACTCAGTTTTCTCGTCCTGGGGTAAAAAGCGGTCCCCCGACGGTTTCTTCCCTTTGCTCCGTATTGGTCATAAGTCTTTCGATCTTCGGGTCTCGTGCTCCGAGGACTTCAACCCACACTCCTGGCATGCTCCTTGACACGTTTTCCGGAGGTATAGGTCGGGAAGCGAGCTCGTTGGAGGGAGAACTGTGGTGCGACCCAAAACGGTCCAAAAGATGGCCGAAGCTTCCAACGAGTGGCGAACGCTCGTCCGGTGTCAGAAACCACTGGAAATGCACTTGCAGCGAAGGAAACGGGCTGAGCTCGAGGACTTCCGGTGCTCGTCCCAAGAAAACGCGAGCGGGAATGCCCCGGACTCAGTTTTCTCGTCCTGGGGTAAAAAGCGGTCCCCCGACGGTTTCTTCCCTTTGCTCCGTATTGGTCATAAGTCTTTCGATCTTCGGGTCTCGTGCTCCGAGGACTTCAACCCACACTCCTGGCATGCTCCCTGACACGTTTTCCGGAGGTATAGGTCGGGAAGCGAGCTCGTTGGAGGGAGAACTGTGGTGCGACCCAAAACGGTCCAAAAGATGGCCGAAGCTTCCAACGAGTGGCGAACGCTCGTCCGGTGTCAGAAACCACTGGAAATGCACTTGCAGCGAAGGAAACGGGCTGAGCTCGAGGACTTCCGGTGCTCGTCCCAAGAAAACGCGAGCGGGAATGCCCCGGACTCCGTTTTCTCGTCCTGGGGTAAAAAGCGGTCCCCCGACGGTTTCTTCCCTTTGCTCCGTATTGGTCATAAGTCTTTCGATCTTCGGGTCTCGTGCTCCGAGGACTTCAACCCACACTCCTGGCATGCTCCCTGACACGTTTTCCGTAGGTGTAGGTCGGGAAGCGAGCTCGTTGGAGGGAGAACTGTGGTGCGACCCAAAACGGTCTAAAAGATGGCCGAAGCTTCCAACGAGTGGCGAACGCTCGTCCGGTGTCAGAAACCACTGGAAATGCACTTGCAGCGAAGGAAACGGGCTGAGCTCGAGGACTTCCGGTGCTCGTCCCAAGAAAAGGCGAGCGGGAATGCCCCGGACTCAGTTTTCTCGTTCTGGGGTAAAAAGCGGTCCCCCGACGGTTTCTTCCCTTTGCTCCGTATTGGTCATAAGTCTTTCGATCTTCGGGTCTCGTGCTCCGAGGACTTCAATCCACACTCCTGGCATGCTCCCTGACACGTTTTCCGGAGGTATAGGTCGGGAAGCGAGCTCGTTGGAGGGAGAACTGTGGTGCGACCCAAAACGGTCCAAAAGATGGCCGAAGCTTCCAACGAGTGGCGAACGCTCGTCCGGTGTCAGAAACCACTGGAAATGCACTTGTAGCGAAGGAAACGGGCTGAGCTCGAGGACTTCCGGTGCTCGTCCCAAGAAAACGCGAGCGGGAATGCCCCGGACTCATTTTTCTCGTCCTGGGGTAAAAAGCGGTCCCCCGACGGTTTCTTCCCTTTGCTCCGTATTGGTCATAAGTCTTTCGATCTTCGGGTCTCGTGCTCCGAGGACTTCAACCCACACTCCTGGCATGCTCCCTGACACGTTTTCCGGAGGTATAGGTCGAGAAGCGAGCTCGTTGGAGGGAGAACTTTGGTGCGACCCAAAACGGTCCAAAAGATGGCCGAAGCTTCCAACGAGTGGCGAACGCTCGTCCGGTGTCAGAAACCACTGGAAATGCACTTGCAGCGAAGGAAACGGGCTGAGCTCGAGGACTTCCGGTGCTCGTCCCAAGAAAACGCGAGCGGGAATGCCCCGGACTCATTTTTCTCGTCCTGGGGTAAAAAGCGGTCCCCCGACGGTTTCTTCCCTTTGCTCCGTATTGGTCATAAGTCTTTCGATCTTCGGGTCTTGTGCTCCGAGGACTTCAACCCACACTCCTGGCATGCTCCCTGACACGTTTTCCGGAGGTATAGGTCGGGAAGCGAGCTCGTTGGAGGGAGAACTGTGGTGCGACCCAAAACGGTCCAAAAGATGGCCGAAGCTTCCAACGAGTGGCGAACGCTCGTCCGGTGTCAGAAACCAATGGAAATGCACTTGCAGCGAAGGAAACGGGCTGAGCTCGAGGACTTCCGGTGCTC
The DNA here is from genome assembly GCF_025177605.1 of Cucumis melo. Taxonomy (NCBI): domain Eukaryota; kingdom Viridiplantae; phylum Streptophyta; class Magnoliopsida; order Cucurbitales; family Cucurbitaceae; genus Cucumis; species Cucumis melo. The sequence continues at coordinate 20,030,999 of NC_066863.1, read as the reverse complement.
GTCCCAAGAAAACGCGAGCGGGAATGCCCCGGACTCAGTTTTCTCGTCCTGGGGTAAGAAGCGGTCCCCCGACGGTTTCTTCCCTTTGCTCCGTATTGGTCATAAGTCTTTCGATCTTCGGGTCTCGTGCTCCGAGGACTTCAACGCACACTCCTGGCATGCTCCCTGACACGTTTTACGGAGGTATAGGTCGGGAAGCGAGGTCGTTGGAGGGAGAACTGTGGTGCGACCCAAAACGGTCCAAAAGATGGCCGAAGCTTCCAACGAGTGGCGAACGCTCGTCCGGTGTCAGAAACCACTGGAAATGCACTTGCAGCGAAGGAAACGGGCTGAGCTCGAGGACTTCCGGTGCTCGTCCCAAGAAAACGCGAGCGGGAATGCCCCGGACTCAGTTTTCTCGTCCTGGGGTAAAAAGCGGTCCCCCGACGGTTTCTTCCCTTTGCTCCGTATTGGTCATAAGTCTTTCGATCTTCGGGTCTCGTGCTCCGAGGACTTCAACCCACACTCCTGGCATGCTCCCTGACACGTTTTCCGGAGGTATAGGTCGGGAAGCGAGCTCGTTGGAGGGAGAACTGTGGTGCGACCCAAAACGGTCCAAAAGATGGCCGAAGCTTCCAACGAGTGGCGAACGCTCGTCCGGTGTCAGAAACCACTGGAAATGCACTTGCAGCGAAGGAAACGGGCTGAGCTCGAGGACTTCCGGTGCTCGTCCCAAGAAAACGCGAGCGGGAATGCCCCGGACTCAGTTTTCTCGTCCTGGGGTAAAAAGCGGTCCCCCGACGGTTTCTTCCCTTTGCTCCGTATTGGTCATAAGTCTTTTGATCTTCGGGTCTCGTGCTCCGAGGACTTCAACCCACACTCCTGGCATGCTCCCTGACACGTTTTCCGGAGGTATAGGTCGGGAAGCGAGCTCGTTGGAGGGAGAACTGTGGTGCGACCCAAAACGGTCCAAAAGATGGCCGAAGCTTCCAACGAGTGGCGAACGCTCGTCCGGTGTCAGAAACCACTGGAAATGCACTTGCAGCGAAGGAAACGGGCTGAGCTCGAGGACTTCCGGTGCTCGTCCCAAGAAAACGCGAGCGGGAATGCCCCGGACTCAGTTTTCTCGTCCTGGGGTAAAAAGCGGTCCCCCGACGGTTTCTTCCCTTTGCTCCGTATTGGTCATAAGTCTTTCGATCTTCGGGTCTCGTGCTCCGAGGACTTCAACCCACACTCCTGGCATGCTCCCTGACACGTTTTCCGGAGGTATAGGTCGGGAAGCGAGCTCGTTGGAGGGAGAACTTTGGTGCGACCCAGAACGGTCCAAAAGATGGCCGAAGCTTCCAACGAGTGGCGAACGCTCGTCCGGTGTCAGAAACCACTGGAAATGCACTTGCAGCGAAGGAAACGGGCTGAGCTCGAGGACTTCCGGTGCTCGTCCCAAGAAAACGCGAGCGGGAATGCCCCGGACTCAGTTTTCTCGTCCTGGGGTAAAAAGCGGTCCCCCGACGGTTTCTTCCCTTTGCTCCGTATTGGTCATAAGTCTTTCGATCTTCGGGTCTCGTGCTCCGAGGACTTCAACGCACACTCCTGGCATGCTCCCTGACACGTTTTCCGGAGGTATAGGTCGGGAAGCGAGCTCGTTGGAGGGAGAACTGTGGTGCGACCCAAAACGGTCCAAAAGATGGCCGAAGCTTCCAACGAGTGGCGAACGCTCGTCCGGTGTCAGAAACCACTGGAAATGCACTTGCAGCGAAGGAAACGGGCTGAGCTCGAGGACTTCCGGTGCTCGTCCCAAGAAAACGCGAGCGGGAATGCCCCGGACTCAGTTTTCTCGTCCTGGGGTAAAAAGCGGTCCCCCGACGGTTTCTTCCCTTTGCTCCGTATTGGTCATAAGTCTTTCGATCTTCGGGTCTCGTGCTCCGAGGACTTCAACCCACACTCCTGGCATGCTCCCTGACACGTTTTCCGGAGGTATAGGTCGGGAAGCGAGCTCGTTGGAGGGAGAACTGTGGTGCGACCCAAAACGGTCCAAAAGATGGCCGAAGCTTCCAACGAGTGGCGAACGCTCGTCCGGTGTCAGAAACCACTGGAAATGCACTTGCAGCGAAGGAAACGAACTGAGCTCGAGGACTTCCGGTGCTCGTCCCAAGAAAACGCGAGCGGGAATGCCCCGGACTCAGTTTTCTCGTCCTGGGGTAAAAAGCGGTCCCCCGACGGTTTCTTCCCTTTGCTCCGTATTGGTCATAAGTCTTTCGATCTTCGGGTCTCGTGCTCCGAGGACTTCAACCCACACTCCTGGCATGCTCCCTGACACGTTTTCCGGAGGTATAGGTCGGGAAGCGAGCTCGTTGGAGGGAGAACTGTGGTGCGACCCAAAACGGTCCAAAAGATGGCCGAAGCTTCCAACGAGTGGCGAACGCTCGTCCGGTGTCAGAAACCACTGGAAATGCACTTGCAGCGAAGGAAACGGGCTGAGCTCGAGGACTTCCGGTGCTCGTCCCAAGAAAACGCGAGCGGGAATGCCCCGGACTCCGTTTTCTCGTCCTGGGGTAAAAAGCGGTCCCCCGACGGTTTCTTCCCTTTGCCCCGTATTGGTCATAAGTCTTTCGATCTTCGGGTCTCGTGCTCCGAGGACTTCAACCCACACTCCTGGCATGCTCCCTGACACGTTTTCCGGAGGTATAGGTCGGGAAGCGAGCTCGTTGGAGGGAGAACTGTGGTGCGACCCAAAACGGTCCAAAAGATGGCCGAAGCTTCCAACGAGTGGCGAACGCTCGTCCGGTGTCAGAAACCACTGGAAATGCACTTGCAGCGAAGGAAACGGGCTGAGCTCGAGGACTTCCGGTGCTCGTCCCAAGAAAACGCGAGCGGGAATGCCCCGGACTCAGTTTTCTCGTCCTGGGGTAAAAAGCGGTCCCCCGACGGTTTCTTCCCTTTGCTCCGTATTGGTCATAAGTCTTTCGATCTTCGGGTCTCGTGCTCCGAGGACTTCAACCCACACTCCTGGCATGCTCCTTGACACGTTTTCCGGAGGTATAGGTCGGGAAGCGAGCTCGTTGGAGGGAGAACTGTGGTGCGACCCAAAACGGTCCAAAAGATGGCCGAAGCTTCCAACGAGTGGCGAACGCTCGTCCGGTGTCAGAAACCACTGGAAATGCACTTGCAGCGAAGGAAACGGGCTGAGCTCGAGGACTTCCGGTGCTCGTCCCAAGAAAACGCGAGCGGGAATGCCCCGGACTCAGTTTTCTCGTCCTGGGGTAAAAAGCGGTCCCCCGACGGTTTCTTCCCTTTGCTCCGTATTGGTCATAAGTCTTTCGATCTTCGGGTCTCGTGCTCCGAGGACTTCAACCCACACTCCTGGCATGCTCCCTGACACGTTTTCCGGAGGTATAGGTCGGGAAGCGAGCTCGTTGGAGGGAGAACTGTGGTGCGACCCAAAACGGTCCAAAAGATGGCCGAAGCTTCCAACGAGTGGCGAACGCTCGTCCGGTGTCAGAAACCACTGGAAATGCACTTGCAGCGAAGGAAACGGGCTGAGCTCGAGGACTTCCGGTGCTCGTCCCAAGAAAACGCGAGCGGGAATGCCCCGGACTCCGTTTTCTCGTCCTGGGGTAAAAAGCGGTCCCCCGACGGTTTCTTCCCTTTGCTCCGTATTGGTCATAAGTCTTTCGATCTTCGGGTCTCGTGCTCCGAGGACTTCAACCCACACTCCTGGCATGCTCCCTGACACGTTTTCCGTAGGTGTAGGTCGGGAAGCGAGCTCGTTGGAGGGAGAACTGTGGTGCGACCCAAAACGGTCTAAAAGATGGCCGAAGCTTCCAACGAGTGGCGAACGCTCGTCCGGTGTCAGAAACCACTGGAAATGCACTTGCAGCGAAGGAAACGGGCTGAGCTCGAGGACTTCCGGTGCTCGTCCCAAGAAAAGGCGAGCGGGAATGCCCCGGACTCAGTTTTCTCGTTCTGGGGTAAAAAGCGGTCCCCCGACGGTTTCTTCCCTTTGCTCCGTATTGGTCATAAGTCTTTCGATCTTCGGGTCTCGTGCTCCGAGGACTTCAACCCACACTCCTGGCATGCTCCCTGACACGTTTTCCGGAGGTATAGGTCGGGAAGCGAGCTCGTTGGAGGGAGAACTGTGGTGCGACCCAAAACGGTCCAAAAGATGGCCGAAGCTTCCAACGAGTGGCGAACGCTCGTCCGGTGTCAGAAACCACTGGAAATGCACTTGTAGCGAAGGAAACGGGCTGAGCTCGAGGACTTCCGGTGCTCGTCCCAAGAAAACGCGAGCGGGAATGCCCCGGACTCATTTTTCTCGTCCTGGGGTAAAAAGCGGTCCCCCGACGGTTTCTTCCCTTTGCTCCGTATTGGTCATAAGTCTTTCGATCTTCGGGTCTCGTGCTCCGAGGACTTCAACCCACACTCCTGGCATGCTCCCTGACACGTTTTCCGGAGGTATAGGTCGAGAAGCGAGCTCGTTGGAGGGAGAACTGTGGTGCGACCCAAAACGGTCCAAAAGATGGCCGAAGCTTCCAACGAGTGGCGAACGCTCGTCCGGTGTCAGAAACCACTGGAAATGCACTTGCAGCGAAGGAAACGGGCTGAGCTCGAGGACTTCCGGTGCTCGTCCCAAGAAAACGCGAGCGGGAATGCCCCGGACTCATTTTTCTCGTCCTGGGGTAAAAAGCGGTCCCCCGACGGTTTCTTCCCTTTGCTCCGTATTGGTCATAAGTCTTTCGATCTTCGGGTCTTGTGCTCCGAGGACTTCAACCCACACTCCTGGCATGCTCCCTGACACGTTTTCCGGAGGTATAGGTCGGGAAGCGAGCTCGTTGGAGGGAGAACTGTGGTGCGACCCAAAACGGTCCAAAAGATGGCCGAAGCTTCCAACGAGTGGCGAACGCTCGTCCGGTGTCAGAAACCAATGGAAATGCACTTGCAGCGAAGGAAACGGGCTGAGCTCGAGGACTTCCGGTGCTCGTCCCAAGAAAACGCGAGCGGGAATGCCCCGGACTCAGTTTTCTCGTCCTGGGGTAAGAAGCGGTCCCCCGACGGTTTCTTCCCTTTGCTCCGTATTGGTCATAAGTCTTTCGATCTTCGGGTCTCGTGCTCCGAGGACTTCAACGCACACTCCTGGCATGCTCCCTGACACGTTTTACGGAGGTATAGGTCGGGAAGCGAGGTCGTTGGAGGGAGAACTGTGGTGCGACCCAAAACGGTCCAAAAGATGGCCGAAGCTTCCAACGAGTGGCGAACGCTCGTCCGGTGTCAGAAACCACTGGAAATGCACTTGCAGCGAAGGAAACGGGCTGAGCTCGAGGACTTCCGGTGCTCGTCCCAAGAAAACGCGAGCGGGAATGCCCCGGACTCAGTTTTCTCGTCCTGGGGTAAAAAGCGGTCCCCCGACGGTTTCTTCCCTTTGCTCCGTATTGGTCATAAGTCTTTCGATCTTCGGGTCTCGTGCTCCGAGGACTTCAACCCACACTCCTGGCATGCTCCCTGACACGTTTTCCGGAGGTATAGGTCGGGAAGCGAGCTCGTTGGAGGGAGAACTGTGGTGCGACCCAAAACGGTCCAAAAGATGGCCGAAGCTTCCAACGAGTGGCGAACGCTCGTCCGGTGTCAGAAACCACTGGAAATGCACTTGCAGCGAAGGAAACGGGCTGAGCTCGAGGACTTCCGGTGCTCGTCCCAAGAAAACGCGAGCGGGAATGCCCCGGACTCAGTTTTCTCGTCCTGGGGTAAAAAGCGGTCCCCCGACGGTTTCTTCCCTTTGCTCCGTATTGGTCATAAGTCTTTCGATCTTCGGGTCTCGTGCTCCGAGGACTTCAACCCACACTCCTGGCATGCTCCCTGACACGTTTTCCGGAGGTATAGGTCGGGAAGCGAGCTCGTTGGAGGGAGAACTGTGGTGCGACCCAAAACGGTCCAAAAGATGGCCGAAGCTTCCAACGAGTGGCGAACGCTCGTCCGGTGTCAGAAACCACTGGAAATGCACTTGCAGCGAAGGAAACGGGCTGAGCTCGAGGACTTCCGGTGCTCGTCCCAAGAAAACGCGAGCGGGAATGCCCCGGACTCAGTTTTCTCGTCCTGGGGTAAAAAGCGGTCCCCCGACGGTTTCTTCCCTTTGCTCCGTATTGGTCATAAGTCTTTTGATCTTCGGGTCTCGTGCTCCGAGGACTTCAACCCACACTCCTGGCATGCTCCCTGACACGTTTTCCGGAGGTATAGGTCGGGAAGCGAGCTCGTTGGAGGGAGAACTGTGGTGCGACCCAAAACGGTCCAAAAGATGGCCGAAGCTTCCAACGAGTGGCGAACGCTCGTCCGGTGTCAGAAACCACTGGAAATGCACTTGCAGCGAAGGAAACGGGCTGAGCTCGAGGACTTCCGGTGCTCGTCCCAAGAAAACGCGAGCGGGAATGCCCCGGACTCAGTTTTCTCGTCCTGGGGTAAAAAGCGGTCCCCCGACGGTTTCTTCCCTTTGCTCCGTATTGGTCATAAGTCTTTCGATCTTCGGGTCTCGTGCTCCGAGGACTTCAACCCACACTCCTGGCATGCTCCCTGGCACGTTTTCCGGAGGTATAGGTCGGGAAGCGAGCTCGTTGGAGGGAGAACTTTGGTGCGACCCAGAACGGTCCAAAAGATGGCCGAAGCTTCCAACGAGTGGCGAACGCTCGTCCGGTGTCAGAAACCACTGGAAATGCACTTGCAGCGAAGGAAACGGGCTGAGCTCGAGGACTTCCGGTGCTCGTCCCAAGAAAACGCGAGCGGGAATGCCCCGGACTCAGTTTTCTCGTCCTGGGGTAAAAAGCGGTCCCCCGACGGTTTCTTCCCTTTGCTCCGTATTGGTCATAAGTCTTTCGATCTTCGGGTCTCGTGCTCCGAGGACTTCAACGCACACTCCTGGCATGCTCCCTGACACGTTTTCCGGAGGTATAGGTCGGGAAGCGAGCTCGTTGGAGGGAGAACTGTGGTGCGACCCAAAACGGTCCAAAAGATGGCCGAAGCTTCCAACGAGTGGCGAACGCTCGTCCGGTGTCAGAAACCACTGGAAATGCACTTGCAGCGAAGGAAACGGGCTGAGCTCGAGGACTTCCGGTGCTCGTCCCAAGAAAACGCGAGCGGGAATGCCCCGGACTCAGTTTTCTCGTCCTGGGGTAAAAAGCGGTCCCCCGACGGTTTCTTCCCTTTGCTCCGTATTGGTCATAAGTCTTTCGATCTTCGGGTCTCGTGCTCCGAGGACTTCAACCCACACTCCTGGCATGCTCCCTGACACGTTTTCCGGAGGTATAGGTCGGGAAGCGAGCTCGTTGGAGGGAGAACTGTGGTGCGACCCAAAACGGTCCAAAAGATGGCCGAAGCTTCCAACGAGTGGCGAACGCTCGTCCGGTGTCAGAAACCACTGGAAATGCACTTGCAGCGAAGGAAACGAACTGAGCTCGAGGACTTCCGGTGCTCGTCCCAAGAAAACGCGAGCGGGAATGCCCCGGACTCAGTTTTCTCGTCCTGGGGTAAAAAGCGGTCCCCCGACGGTTTCTTCCCTTTGCTCCGTATTGGTCATAAGTCTTTCGATCTTCGGGTCTCGTGCTCCGAGGACTTCAACCCACACTCCTGGCATGCTCGCTGACACGTTTTCCGGAGGTATAGGTCGGGAAGCGAGCTCGTTGGAGGGAGAACTGTGGTGCGACCCAAAACGGTCCAAAAGATGGCCGAAGCTTCCAACGAGTGGCGAACGCTCGTCCGGTGTCAGAAACCACTGGAAATGCACTTGCAGCGAAGGAAACGGGCTGAGCTCGAGGACTTCCGGTGCTCGTCCCAAGAAAACGCGAGCGGGAATGCCCCGGACTCAGTTTTCTCGTCCTGGGGTAAGAAGCGGTCCCCCGACGGTTTCTTCCCTTTGCTCCGTATTGGTCATAAGTCTTTCGATCTTCGGGTCTCGTGCTCCGAGGACTTCAACCCACACTCCTGGCATGCTCCCTGACACGTTTTCCGGAGGTATAGGTCGGGAAGCGAGCTCGTTGGAGGGAGAACTTTGGTGCGACCCAGAACGGTCCAAAAGATGGCCGAAGCTTCCAACGAGTGGCGAACGCTCGTCCGGTGTCAGAAACCACTGGAAATGCACTTGCAGCGAAGGAAACGGGCTGAGCTCGAGGACTTCCGGTGCTCGTCCCAAGAAAACGCGAGCGGGAATGCCCCGGACTCAGTTTTCTCGTCCTGGGGTAAAAAGCGGTCCCCCGACGGTTTCTTCCCTTTGCTCCGTATTGGTCATAAGTCTTTCGATCTTCGGGTCTCGTGCTCCGAGGACTTCAACCCACACTCCTGGCATGCTCCCTGACACGTTTTCCGGAGGTATAGGTCGGGAAGCGAGCTCGTTGGAGGGAGAACTTTGGTGCGACCCAGAACGGTCCAAAAGATGGCCGAAGCTTCCAACGAGTGGCGAACGCTCGTCCGGTGTCAGAAACCACTGGAAATGCACTTGCAGCGAAGGAAACGGGCTGAGCTCGAGGACTTCTGGTGCTCGTCCCAAGAAAACGCGAGCGGGAATGCCCCGGACTCAGTTTTCTCGTCCTGGGGTAAAAAGCGGTCCCCCGACGGTTTCTTCCCTTTGCTCCGTATTGGTCATAAGTCTTTCGATCTTCGGGTCTCGTGCTCCGAGGACTTCAACGCACACTCCTGGCATGCTCCCTGACACGTTTTCCGGAGGTATAGGTCGGGAAGCGAGCTCGTTGGAGGGAGAACTGTGGTGCGACCCAAAACGGTCCAAAAGATGGCCGAAGCTTCCAACGAGTGGCGAACGCTCGTCCGGTGTCAGAAACCACTGGAAATGCACTTGCAGCGAAGGAAACGGGCTGAGCTCGAGGACTTCCGGTGCTCGTCCCAAGAAAACGCGAGCGGGAATGCCCCGGACTCAGTTTTCTCGTCCTGGGGTAAAAAGCGGTCCCCCCGACGGTTTCTTCCCTTTGCTCCGTATTGGTCATAAGTCTTTCGATCTTCGGGTCTCGTGCTCCGAGGACTTCAACCCACACTCCTGGCATGCTCCCTGACACGTTTTCCGGAGGTATAGGTCGGGAAGCGAGCTCGTTGGAGGGAGAACTGTGGTGCGACCCAAAACGGTCCAAAAGATGGCCGAAGCTTCCAACGAGTGGCGAACGCTCGTCCGGTGTCAGAAACCACTGGAAATGCACTTGCAGCGAAGGAAACGAACTGAGCTCGAGGACTTCCGGTGCTCGTCCCAAGAAAACGCGAGCGGGAATGCCCCGGACTCAGTTTTCTCGTCCTGGGGTAAAAAGCGGTCCCCCGACGGTTTCTTCCCTTTGCTCCGTATTGGTCATAAGTCTTTCGATCTTCGGGTCTCGTGCTCCGAGGACTTCAACCCACACTCCTGGCATGCTCCCTGACACGTTTTCCGGAGGTATAGGTCGGGAAGCGAGCTCGTTGGAGGGAGAACTGTGGTGCGACCCAAAACGGTCCAAAAGATGGCCGAAGCTTCCAACGAGTGGCGAACGCTCGTCCGGTGTCAGAAACCACTGGAAATGCACTTGCAGCGAAGGAAACGGGCTGAGCTCGAGGACTTCCGGTGCTCGTCCCAAGAAAACGCGAGCGGGAATGCCCCGGACTCAGTTTTCTCGTCCTGGGGTAAAAAGCGGTCCCCCGACGGTTTCTTCCCTTTGCTCCGTATTGGTCATAAGTCTTTCGATCTTCGGGTCTCGTGCTCCGAGGACTTCAACCCACACTCCTGGCATGCTCCCTGACACGTTTTCCGGAGGTATAGGTCGGGAAGCGAGCTCGTTGGAGGGAGAACTGTGGTGCGACCCAAAACGGTCCAAAAGATGGCCGAAGCTTCCAACGAGTGGCGAACGCTCGTCCGGTGTCAGAAACCACTGGAAATGCACTTGCAGCGAAGGAAACGAACTGAGCTCGAGGACTTCCGGTGCTCGTCCCAAGAAAACGCGAGCGGGAATGCCCCGGACTCAGTTTTCTCGTCCTGGGGTAAAAAGCGGTCCCCCGACGGTTTCTTCCCTTTGCTCCGTATTGGTCATAAGTCTTTCGATCTTCGGGTCTCGTGCTCCGAGGACTTCAACCCACACTCCTGGCATGCTCCCTGACACGTTTTCCGGAGGTATAGGTCGGGAAGCGAGCTCGTTGGAGGGAGAACTGTGGTGCGACCCAAAACGGTCCAAAAGATGGCCGAAGCTTCCAACGAGTGGCGAACGCTCGTCCGGTGTCAGAAACGACTGGAAATGCACTTGCAGCGAAGGAAACGGGCTGAGCTCGAGGACTTCCGGTGCTCGTCCCAAGAAAACGCGAGCGGGAATGCCCCGGACTCAGTTTTCTCGTCCTGGGGTAAAAAGCGGTCCCCCGACGGTTTCTTCCCTTTGCTCCGTATTGGTCATAAGTCTTTCGATCTTCGGGTCTCGTGCTCCGAGGACTTCAACCCACACTCCTGGCATGCTCCCTGACACGTTTTCCGGAGGTATAGGTCGGGAAGCGAGCTCGTTGGAGGGAGAACTGTGGTGCGACCCAAAACGGTCCAAAAGATGGCCGAAACTTCCAACGAGTGGCGAACGCTCGTCCGGTGTCAGAAACCACTGGAAATGCACTTGCAGCGAAGGAAACGGGCTGAGCTCGAGGACTTCCGGTGCTCGTCCCAAGAAAACGCGAGCGGGAATGCCCCGGACTCAGTTTTCTCGTCCTGGGGTAAAAAGCGGTCCCCCGACGGTTTCTTCCCTTTGCTCCGTATTGGTCATAAGTCTTTCGATCTTCGGGTCTCGTGCTCCGAGGACTTCAACCCACACTTCTGGCATGCTCCCTGACACGTTTTCCGGAGGTATAGGTCGGGAAGCGAGCTCGTTGGAGGGAGAACTTTGGTGCGACCCAGAACGGTCCAAAAGATGGCCGAAGCTTCCAACGAGTGGCGAACGCTCGTCCGGTGTCAGAAACCACTGGAAATGCACTTGCAGCGAAGGAAACGGGCTGAGCTCGAGGACTTCCGGTGCTCGTCCCAAGAAAACGCGAGCGGGAATGCCCCGGACTCAGTTTTCTCGTCCTGGGGTAAAAAGCGGTCCCCCGACGGTTTCTTCCCTTTGCTCCGTATTGGTCATAAGTCTTTCGATCTTCGGGTCTCGTGCTCCGAGGACTTCAACCCACACTCCTGGCATGCTCCCTGACACGTTTTCCGGAGGTATAGGTCGGGAAGCGAGCTCGTTGGAGGGAGAACTGTGGTGCGACCCAAAACGGTCCAAAAGATGGTCGAAGCTTCCAACGAGTGGCGAACGCTCGTCCGGTGTCAGAAACCACTGGAAATGCACTTGCAGCGAAGGAAACGGGCTGAGCTCGAGGACTTCCGGTGCTCGTCCCAAGAAAACGCGAGCGGGAATGCCTCGGACTCAGTTTTCTCGTCCTGGGGTAAGAAGCGGTCCCCCGACGGTTTCTTCCCTTTGCTCCGTATTGGTCATAAGTCTTTCGATCTTCGGGTCTCGTGCTTCGAGGACTTCAACCCAAACTCCTGGCATGCTCCCTGACACGTTTTCCGGAGGTATAAGTCGGGAAGCGAGCTCGTTGGAGGGAGAACTGTGGTGCGACCCAAAACGGTCCAAAAGATGGCCGAAGCTTCCAACGAGTGGCGAACGCTCGTCCGGTGTCAGAAACCACTGGAAATGCACTTGCGGCGAAGGAAGCGGGCTGAGCTCGAGGACTTCCGGTGCTCGTCCCAAGAAAACGCGAGCGGGAATGCCCCGGACTCAGTTTTCTCGTCCTGGGGTAAAAAGCGATCCCCCGACGGTTTCTTCCCTTTGCTCCGTATTGGTCATAAGTCTTTCGATCTTCGGGTCTCGTGCTCCGAGGACTTCAACCCACACTCCTGGCATGCTCCCTGACACGTTTTCCGGAGGTATAGGTCGGGAAGCGAGCTCGTTGGAGGGAGAACTGTGGTGCGACCCAAAACGGTCCAAAAGATGGCCGAAGCTTCCAACGAGTGGCGAACGCTCGTCCGGTGTCAGAAACCACTGGAAATGCACTTGCAGCGAAGGAAACGGGCTGAGCTCGAGGACTTCCGGTGCTCGTCCCAAGAAAACGCGAGCGGGAATGCCCCGGACTCAGTTTTCTCGTCCTGGGGTAAAAAGCGGTCCCCCGACGGTTTCTTCCCTTTGCTCCGTATTGGTCATAAGTCTTTCGATCTTCGGGTCTCGTGCTCCGAGGACTTCCACCCACACTCCTGGCATGCTCCCTGACACGTTTTCCGTAGGTATAGGTCGGGAAGCGAGCTCGTTGGAGGGAGAACTGTGGTGCGACCCAAAACGGTCCAAAAGATGGCCGAAGCTTCCAACGAGTGGCGAACGCTCGTCCGGTGTCAGAAACCACTGGAAATGCACTTGCGGCGAAGGAAACGGGCTGAGCTCGAGGACTTCCGGTGCTCGTCCCAAGAAAACGAGAGCGGGAATGCCCCGGACTCAGTTTTCTCGTCCTGGGGTAAAAAGCGGTCCCCGACGGTTTCTTCCCTTTGCTCCGTATTGGTCATAAGTCTTTCGATCTTCGGGTCTCGTGCTCCGAGGACTTCCACCCACACTCCTGGCATGCTCCCTGACACGTTTTCCGTAGGTATAGGTCGGGAAGCGAGCTCGTTGGAGGGAGAACTGTGGTGCGACCCAAAACGGTCCAAAAGATGGCCGAAGCTTCCAACGAGTGGCGAACGCTCGTCCGGTGTCAGAAACCACTGGAAATGCACTTGCGGCGAAGGAAGCGGGCTGAGCTCGAGGACTTCCGGTGCTCGTCCCAAGAAAACGCGAGCGGGAATGCCCCGGACTCAGTTTTCTCGTCCTGGGGTAAAAAGCGATCCCCCGACGGTTTCTTCCCTTTGCTCCGTATTGGTCATAAGTCTTTCGATCTTCGGGTCTCGTGCTCCGAGGACTTCAACCCACACTCCTGGCATGCTCCCTGACACGTTTTCCGGAGGTATAGGTCGGGAAGCGAGCTCGTTGGAGGGAGAACTGTGGTGCGACCCAAAACGGTCCAAAAGATGGCCGAAGCTTCCAACGAGTGGCGAACGCTCGTCCGGTGTCAGAAACCACTGGAAATGCACTTGCAGCGAAGGAAACGGGCTGAGCTCGAGGACTTCCGGTGCTCGTCCCAAGAAAACGCGAGCGGGAATGCCCCGGACTCAGTTTTCTCGTCCTTGGGTAAAAAGCGGTCCCCCGACGGTTTCTTCCCTTTGCTCCGTATTGGTCATAAGTCTTTCGATCTTCGGGTCTCGTGCTCCGAGGACTTCAACCCACACTCCTCGCATGCTCCCTGACACGTTTTCCGGAGGTATAGGTCGGGAAGCGAGCTCGTTGGAGGGAGAACTGTGGTGCGACCCAAAACGGTCCAAAAGATGGCCGAAGCTTCCAACGAGTGGCGAACGCTCGTCCGGTGTCAGAAACCACTGGAAATGCACTTGCAGCGAAGGAAACGGGCTGAGCTCGAGGACTTCCGGTGCTCGTCCCAAGAAAACGCGAGCGGGAATGCCCCGGACTCAGTTTTCTCGTCCTGGGGTAAAAAGCGGTCCCCCGACGGTTTCTTCCCTTTGCTCCGTATTGGTCATAAGTCTTTCGATCTTCGGGTCTCGTGCTCCGAGGACTTCCACCCACACTCCTGGCATGCTCCCTGACACGTTTTCCGGAGGTATAGGTCGGGAAGCGAGCTCGTTGGAGGGAGAACTGTGGTGCGACCCAAAACGGTCCAAAAGATGGCTGAAGCTTCCAACGAGTGGCGAACGCTCGTCCGGTGTCAGAAACCACTGGAAATGCACTTGCAGCGAAGGAAACGGGCTGAGCTCGAGGACTTCCGGTGCTCGTCCCAAGAAAACGCGAGCGGGAATGCCCCGGACTCAGTTTTCTCGTCCTGGGGTAAAAAGCGGTCCCCCGACGGTTTCTTCCCTTTGCTCCGTATTGGTCATAAGTCTTTCGATCTTCGGGTCTCGTGCTCCGAGGACTTCAACCCACACTCCTGGCATGCTCCCTGACACGTTTTCCGGAGGTATAGGTCGGGAAGCGAGCTCGTTGGAGGGAGAACTGTGGTGCGACCCAAAACGGTCCAAAAGATGGCCGAAGCTTCCAACGAGTGGCGAACGCTCGTCCGGTGTCAGAAACCACTGGAAATGCACTTGCAGCGAAGGAAACGGGCTGAGCTCGAGGACTTCCGGTGCTCGTCCCAAGAAAACGCGAGCGGGAATGCCCCGGACTCAGTTTTCTCGTCCTGAGGTAAAAAGCGGTCCCCCGACGGTTTCTTCCCTTTGCTCCGTATTGGTCATAAGTCTTTCGATCTTCGGGTCTCGTGCTCCGAGGACTTCAACCCACACTCCTGGCATGCTCCCTGACACGTTTTCCGGAGGTATAGGTTGGGAAGCGAGCTCGTTGGAGGGAGAACTGTGGTGCGACCCAAAACGGTCCAAAAGATGGCCGAAGCTTCCAACGAGTGGCGAACGCTCGTCCGGTGTCAGAAACCACTGGAAATGCACTTGCAGCGAAGGAAACGGGCTGAGCTCGAGGACTTCCGGTGCTCGTCCCAAGAAAACGCGAGCGGGAATGCCCCGGACTCAGTTTTCTCGTCCTGGGGTAAAAAGCGGTCCCCCGACGGTTTCTTCCCTTTGCTCCGTATTGGTCATAAGTCTTTCGATCTTCGGGTCTCGTGCTCCGAGGACTTCCACCCACACTCCTGGCATGCTCCCTGACACGTTTTCCGGAGGTATAGGTCGGGAAGCGAGCTCGTTGGAGGGAGAACTGTGGTGCGACCCAAAACGGTCCAAAAGATGGCTGAATCTTCCAACGAGTGGCGAACGCTCGTCCGGTGTCAGAAACCACTGGAAATGCACTTGCAGCGAAGGAAACGGGCTGAGCTCGAGGACTTCCGGTGCTCGTCCCAAGAAAACGCGAGCGGGAATGCCCCGGACTCAGTTTTCTCGTCCTGGGGTAAAAAGCGGTCCCCCGACGGTTTCTTCCCTTTGCTCCGTATTGGTCATAAGTCTTTCGATCTTCGGGTCTCGTGCTCCGAGGACTTCAACCCACACTCCTGGCATTCTCCCTGACACGTTTTCCGGAGGTATAGGTCGGGAAGCGAGCTCGTTGGAGCGAGAACTGTGGTGCGACCCAAAACGGTCCAAAAGATGGCCGAAGCTTCCAACGAGTGGCGAACGCTCGTCCGGTGTCAGAAACCACTGGAAATGCACTTGCAGCGAAGGAAACGGGCTGAGCTCGAGGACTTCCGGTGCTCGTCCCAAGAAAACGCGAGCGGGAATGCCCCGGACTCAGTTTTCTCGTCCTGAGGTAAAAAGCGGTCCCCCGACGGTTTCTTCCCTTTGCTCCGTATTGGTCATAAGTCTTTCGCTCTTCGGGTCTCGTGCTCCGAGGACTTCCACCCACACTCCTGGCATGCTTCCTGACACGTTTTCCAGAGGTATAGGTCGGGAAGCGAGCTCGTTGGAGGGAGAACTGTGGTGCGACCCAAAACGGTCCAAAAGATGGCTGAATCTTCCAACGAGTGGCGAACGCTCGTCCGGTGTCAGAAACCACTGGAAATGCACTTGCAGCGAAGGAAACGGGCTGAGCTCGAGGACTTCCGGTGCTCGTCCCAAGAAAACGCGAGCGGGAATGCCCCGGACTCAGTTTTCTCGTCCTGGGGTAAAAAGCGGTCCCCCGACGGTTTCTTCCCTTTGCTCCGTATTGGTCATAAGTCTTTCGATCTTCGGGTGTCGTGCTCCGAGGACTTCAACCCACACTCCTGGCATTCTCCCTGACACGTTTTCCGGAGGTATAGGTCGGGAAGCGAGCTCGTTGGAGGGAGAACTGTGGTGCGACCCAAAACGGTCCAAAAGATGGCCGAAGCTTCCAACGAGTGGCGAACGCTCGTCCGGTGTCAGAAACCACTGGAAATGCACTTGCAGCGAAGGAAACGGGCTGAGCTCGAGGACTTCCGGTGCTCGTCCCAAGAAAACGCGAGCGGGAATGCCCCGGACTCAGTTTTCTCGTCCTGAGGTAAAAAGCGGTCCCCCGACGGTTTCTTCCCTTTGCTCCGTATTGGTCATAAGTCTTTCGATCTTCGGGTCTCGTGCTCCGAGGACTTCAACCCACACTCCTGGCATGCTCCCTGACACGTTTTCCGGAGGTATAGGTTGGGAAGCGAGCTCGTTGGAGGGAGAACTGTGGTGCGACCCAAAACGGTCCAAAAGATGGCCGAAGCTTCCAACGAGTGGCGAACGCTCGTCCGGTGTCAGAAACCACTGGAAATGCACTTGCACGAAGGAAACGGGCTGAGCTCGAGGACTTCCGGTGCTCGTCCCAAGAAAACGCGAGCGGGAATGCCCCGGACTCAGTTTTCTCGTCCTGGGGTAAAAAGCGGTCCCCCGACGGTTTCTTCCCTTTGCTCCGTATTGGTCATAAGTCTTTCGATCTTCGGGTCTCGTGCTCCGAGGACTTCAACCCACACTCCTGGCATGCTCCCTGACACGTTTTCCGGAGGTATAGGTCGAGAAGCGAGCTCGTTGGAGGGAGAACTGTGGTGCGACCCAAAACGGTCCAAAAGATGGCCGAAGCTTCCAACGAGTGGCGAACGCTCGTCCGGTGTCAGAAACCACTGGAAATGCACTTGCAGCGAAGGAAACGGGCTGAGCTCGAGGACTTCCGGTGCTCGTCCCAAGAAAACGCGAGCGGGAATGCCCTGGACTCAGTTTTCTCGTCCTGGGGTAAAAAGCGGTCCCCCGACGGTTTCTTCCCTTTGCTCCGTATTGGTCATAAGTCTTTCGATCTTCGGGTCTCGTGCTCCGAGGACTTCCACCCACACTCCTGGCATGCTCCCTGACACGTTTTCCGGAGGTATAGGTCGGGAAGCGAGCTCGTTGGAGGGAGAACTGTGGTGCGACCCAAAACGGTCCAAAAGATGGCTGAAGCTTCCAACGAGTGGCGAACGCTCGTCCGATGTCAGAAACCACTGGAAATGCACTTGCAGCGAAGGAAACGGGTTGAGCTCGAGGACTTCCGGTGCTCGTCCCAAGAAAACGCGAGCGGGAATGCCCCGGACTCAGTTTTCTCGTCCTGGGGTAAAAAGCGGTCCCCCGACGGTTTCTTCCCTTTGCTCCGTATTGGTCATAAGTCTTTCGATCTTCGGGTCTCGTGCTCCGAGGACTTCAACCCACACTCCTGGCATGCTCCCTGACACGTTTTCCGGAGGTATAGGTCGGGAAGCGAGCTCGTTGGAGGGAGAACTGTGGTGCGACCCAAAACGGTCCAAAAGATGGCCGAAGCTTCCCACGAGTGGCGAACGCTCGTCTGGTGTCAGAAACCACTGGAAATGCACTTGCAGCGAAGGAAACGGGCTGAGCTCGAGGACTTCCGGTGCTCGTCCCAAGAAAACGCGAGCGGGAATGCCCCGGACTCAGTTTTCTCGTCCTGGGGTAAAAAGCGGTCCCCCGACGGTTTGTTCCCTTTGCTCCGTATTGGTCATAAGTCTTTCGATCTTCGGGTCTCGTGCTCTGAGGACTTCAACCCACACTCCTGGCATGCTCCCTGACACGTTTTCCGGAGGTATAGGTCGAGAAGCGAGCTCGTTGGAGGGAGAACTGTGGTGCGACCCAAAACGGTCCAAAAGATGGCCGAAGCTTCCAACGAGTGTCGAACGCTCGTCCGGTGTCAGAAACCACTGGAAATGCACTTGCAGCGAAGGAAACGGGCTGAGCTCGAGGACTTCCGGTGCTCGTCCCAAGAAAACGCGAGCGGGAATGCCCCGGACTCAGTTTTCTCGTCCTGGGGTAAAAAGCGGTCCCCCGACGGTTTCTTCCCTTTGCTCCGTATTGGTCATAAGTCTTTCGATCTTCGGGTCTCGTGCTCCGAGGACTTCAACCCACACTCCTGGCATTCTCCCTGACACGTTTTCCGGAGGTATAGGTCGGGAAGCGAGCTCGTTGGAGGGAGAACTGTGGTGCGACCCAAAACGGTCCAAAAGATGGCCGAAGCTTCCAACGAGTGGCGAACGCTCGTCCGGTGTCAGAAACCACTGGAAATGCACTTGCAGCGAAGGAAACGGGCTGAGCTCGAGGACTTCCGGTGCTCGTCCCAAGAAAACGCGAGCGGGAATGCCCCGGACTCAGTTTTCTCGTCCTGGGGTAAAAAGCGGTCCCCCGACGGTTTCTTCCCTTTGCTCCGTATTGGTCATAAGTCTTTCGATCTTCGGGTCTCGTGCTCCGAGGACTTCCACCCACACTCCTGGCATGCTCCCTGACACGTTTTCCGGAGGTATAGGTCGGGAAGCGAGCTCGTTGGAGGGAGAACTGTGGTGCGACCCAAAACGGTCCAAAAGATGGCTGAATCTTCCAACGAGTGGCGAACGCTCGTCCGGTGTCAGAAACCACTGGAAATGCACTGCAGCGAAGGAAACGGGCTGAGCTCGAGGACTTCCGGTGCTCGTCCCAAGAAAACGCGAGCGGGAATGCCCCGGACTCAGTTTTCTCGTCCTGGGGTAAAAAGCGGTCCCCCGACGGTTTCTTCCCTTTGCTCCGTATTGGTCATAAGTCTTTCGATCTTCGGGTCTCGTGCTCCGAGGACTTCAACCCACACTCCTGGCATTCTCCCTGACACGTTTTCCGGAGGTATAGGTCGGGAAGCGAGCTCGTTGGAGGGAGAACTGTGGTGCGACCCAAAACGGTCCAAAAGATGGCCGAAGCTTCCAACGAGTGGCGAACGCTCGTCCGGTGTCAGAAACCACTGGAAATGCACTTGCAGCGAAGGAAACGGGCTGAGCTCGAGGACTTCCGGTGCTCGTCCCAAGAAAACGCGAGCGGGAATGCCCCGGACTCAGTTTTCTCGTCCTGAGGTAAAAAGCGGTCCCCCGACGGTTTCTTCCCTTTGCTCCGTATTGGTCATAAGTCTTTCGATCTTCGGGTCTCGTGCTCCGAGGACTTCCACCCACACTCCTGGCATGCTCCCTGACACGTTTTCCGGAGGTATAGGTCGGGAAGCGAGCTCGTTGGAGGGAGAACTGTGGTGCGACCCAAAACGGTCCAAAAGATGGCTGAATCTTCCAACGAGTGGCGAACGCTCGTCCGGTGTCAGAAACCACTGGAAATGCACTTGCAGCGAAGGAAACGGGCTGAGCTCGAGGACTTCCGGTGCTCGTCCCAAGAAAACGCGAGCGGGAATGCCCCGGACTCAGTTTTCTCGTCCTGGGGTAAAAAGCGGTCCCCCGACGGTTTCTTCCCTTTGCTCCGTATTGGTCATAAGTCTTTCGATCTTCGGGTCTCGTGCTCCGAGGACTTCAACCCACACTCCTGGCATTCTCCCTGACACGTTTTCCGGAGGTATAGGTCGGGAAGCGAGCTCGTTGGAGGGAGAACTGTGGTGCGACCCAAAACGGTCCAAAAGATGGCCGAAGCTTCCAACGAGTGGCGAACGCTCGTCCGGTGTCAGAAACCACTGGAAATGCACTTGCAGCGAAGGAAACGGGCTGAGCTCGAGGACTTCCGGTGCTCGTCCCAAGAAAACGCGAGCGGGAATGCCCCGGACTCAGTTTTCTCGTCCTGAGGTAAAAAGCGGTCCCCCGACGGTTTCTTCCCTTTGCTCCGTATTGGTCATAAGTCTTTCGATCTTCGGGTCTCGTGCTCCGAGGACTTCAACCCACACTCCTGGCATGCTCCCTGACACGTTTTCCGGAGGTATAGGTTGGGAAGCGAGCTCGTTGGAGGGAGAACTGTGGTGCGACCCAAAACGGTCCAAAAGATGGCCGAAGCTTCCAACGAGTGGCGAACGCTCGTCCGGTGTCAGAAACCACTGGAAATGCACTTGCAGCGAAGGAAACGGGCTGAGCTCGAGGACTTCCGGTGCTCGTCCCAAGAAAACGCGAGCGGGAATGCCCCGGACTCAGTTTTCTCGTCCTGGGGTAAAAAGCGGTCCCCCGACGGTTTCTTCCCTTTGCTCCGTATTGGTCATAAGTCTTTCGATCTTCGGGTCTCGTGCTCCGAGGACTTCAACCCACACTCCTGGCATGCTCCCTGACACGTTTTCCGGAGGTATAGGTCGAGAAGCGAGCTCGTTGGAGGGAGAACTGTGGTGCGACCCAAAACGGTCCAAAAGATGGCCGAAGCTTCCAACGAGTGGCGAACGCTCGTCCGGTGTCAGAAACCACTGGAAATGCACTTGCAGCGAAGGAAACGGGCTGAGCTCGAGGACTTCCGGTGCTCGTCCCAAGAAAACGCGAGCGGGAATGCCCTGGACTCAGTTTTCTCGTCCTGGGGTAAAAAGCGGTCCCCCGACGGTTTCTTCCCTTTGCTCCGTATTGGTCATAAGTCTTTCGATCTTCGGGTCTCGTGCTCCGAGGACTTCCACCCACACTCCTGGCATGCTCCCTGACACGTTTTCCGGAGGTATAGGTCGGGAAGCGAGCTCGTTGGAGGGAGAACTGTGGTGCGACCCAAAACGGTCCAAAAGATGGCTGAAGCTTCCAACGAGTGGCGAACGCTCGTCCGATGTCAGAAACCACTGGAAATGCACTTGCAGCGAAGGAAACGGGCTGAGCTCGAGGACTTCCGGTGCTCGTCCCAAGAAAACGCGAGCGGGAATGCCCCGGACTCAGTTTTCTCGTCCTGGGGTAAAAAGCGGTCCCCCGACGGTTTCTTCCCTTTGCTCCGTATTGGTCATAAGTCTTTCGATCTTCGGGTCTCGTGCTCCGAGGACTTCAACCCACACTCCTGGCATGCTCCCTGACACGTTTTCCGGAGGTATAGGTCGGGAAGCGAGCTCGTTGGAGGGAGAACTGTGGTGCGACCCAAAACGGTCCAAAAGATGGCCGAAGCTTCCCACGAGTGGCGAACGCTCGTCTGGTGTCAGAAACCACTGGAAATGCACTTGCAGCGAAGGAAACGGGCTGAGCTCGAGGACTTCCGGTGCTCGTCCCAAGAAAACGCGAGCGGGAATGCCCCGGACTCAGTTTTCTCGTCCTGGGGTAAAAAGCGGTCCCCCGACGGTTTGTTCCCTTTGCTCCGTATTGGTCATAAGTCTTTCGATCTTCGGGTCTCGTGCTCTGAGGACTTCAACCCACACTCCTGGCATGCTCCCTGACACGTTTTCCGGAGGTATAGGTCGAGAAGCGAGCTCGTTGGAGGGAGAACTGTGGTGCGACCCAAAACGGTCCAAAAGATGGCCGAAGCTTCCAACGAGTGTCGAACGCTCGTCCGGTGTCAGAAACCACTGGAAATGCACTTGCAGCGAAGGAAACGGGCTGAGCTCGAGGACTTCCGGTGCTCGTCCCAAGAAAACGCGAGCGGGAATGCCCCGGACTCAGTTTTCTCGTCCTGGGGTAAAAAGCGGTCCCCCGACGGTTTCTTCCCTTTGCTCCGTATTGGTCATAAGTCTTTCGATCTTCGGGTCTCGTGCTCCGAGGACTTCAACCCACACTCCTGGCATTCTCCCTGACACGTTTTCCGGAGGTATAGGTCGGGAAGCGAGCTCGTTGGAGGGAGAACTGTGGTGCGACCCAAAACGGTCCAAAAGATGGCCGAAGCTTCCAACGAGTGGCGAACGCTCGTCCGGTGTCAGAAACCACTGGAAATGCACTTGCAGCGAAGGAAACGGGCTGAGCTCGAGGACTTCCGGTGCTCGTCCCAAGAAAACGCGAGCGGGAATGCCCCGGACTCAGTTTTCTCGTCCTGAGGTAAAAAGCGGTCCCCCGACGGTTTCTTCCCTTTGCTCCGTATTGGTCATAAGTCTTTCGATCTTCGGGTCTCGTGCTCCGAGGACTTCAACCCACACTCCTGGCATGCTCCCTGACTCGTTTTCCGGAGGTATAGGTCGGGAAGCGAGCTCGTTGGAGGGAGAACTGTGGTGCGACCCAAAACGGTCCAAAAGATGGCCGAAGCTTCCAACGAGTGGCGAACGCTCGTCCGGTGTCAGAAACCACTGGAAATGCACTTGCAGCGAAGGAAACGAGCTGAGCTCGAGGACTTCCGGTGCTCGTCCCAAGAAAACGCGAGCGGGAATGCCCCATACTCAGTTTTCTCGTCCTGGGGTAAAAAGCGGTCCCCCGACGGTTTCTTCCCTTTGCTCCGTATTGGTCATAAGTCTTTCGATCTTCGGGTCTCGTGCTCCGAGGACTTCAACCCACACTCCTGGCATGCTCCCTGACACGTTTTCCGGAGGTATAGGTCGGGAAGCGAGCTCGTTGGAGGGAGAACTGTGGTGCGACCCAAAACGGTCCAAAAGATGGCCGAAGCTTCCAACGAGTGGCGAACTCTCGTCCGGTGTCAGAAACCACTGGAAATGCACTTGCAGCGAAGGAAACGGACTGAGCTCGAGGACTTCCGGTGCTCGTCCCAAGAAAACGCGAGCGGGAATGCCCCGGACTCAGTTTTCTCGTCCTGGGGTAAAAAGCGGTCCCCCGACGGTTTCTTCCCTTTGCTCCGTATTGGTCATAAGTCTTTCGATCTTCGGGTCTCGTGCTCCGAGGACTTCAACCCACACTCCTGGCATGCTCCCTGACACGTTTTCCGGAGGTATAGGTCGGGAAGCGAGCTCGTTGGAGGGAGAACTGTGGTGCGACCCAAAACGGTCCAAAAGATGGCCGAAGCTTCCAACGAGTGGCGAACGCTCGTCCGGTGTCAGAAACCACTGGAAAAAGCTTGCAGCGAAGGAAACGGGCTGAGCTCGAGGACTTCCGGTGCTCGTCCCAAGAAAACGCGAGCGGGAATGCTTCGGACTCAGTTTTCTCGTCCTGGGGTAAAAAGCGGTCCCCCGACGGTTTCTTCCCTTTGCTCCGTTTTGGTCATAAGTCTTTCGATCTTCGGGTCTTTTGCTCCGAGGACTTCAACCCACACTTCTGGCATTCTCCCTGACACGTTTTCCGGAGGTATAGGTCTGGAAGCGAGCTCGTTGGAGGGAGAACTGTGGTGCGACCCAAAATGGTCCAAAAGATGGCCGAAGCTTCCAACGAGTGGCGAACGCTCGTCCGGTGTCAGAAACCACTGGAAATGCACTTGCAGCGAAGGAAACGGGCTGAGCTCGAGGACTTCCGGTGCTCGTCCCAAGAAAACGCGAGCGGGAATGCCCCGGACTCAGTTTTCTCGTCCTGGGGTAAAAAGCGGTCCCCCGACGGTTTCTTCCCTTTGCTCCGTAATTGTCATAAGTCTTTCGATCTTCGGGTCTCGTGCTCCGAGGACTTCAACCCACACTCCTGGCATGCTCCCTGACACGTTTTCCGGAGGTATAGGTCGGGAAGCGAGCTCGTTGGAGGGAGAACTGTGGTGCGACCCAAAACGGTCCAAAAGATGGCCGAAGCTTCCAACGAGTGGCGAACGCTCGTCCGGTGTCAGAAACCACTGGAAATGCACTTGCAGCGAAGGAAACGGGCTGAGCTCGAGGACTTCCGGTGCTCGTCCCAAGAAAACGCGAGCGGGAATGCCCCGGACTCAGTTTTCTCGTCCTGGGGTAAAAAGCGGTCCCCGACGGTTTCTTCCCTTTGCTCCGTATTGGTCATAAGTCTTTCGATCTTCGGGTCTCGTGCTCCGAGGACTTCAACCCACACTCCTGGCATGCTCCCTGACACGTTTTCCGGAGGTATAGGTCGGGAAGCGAGCTCGTTGGAGGGAGAACTGTGGTGCGACCCAAAACGGTCCAAAAGATGGCCGAAGCTTCCAACGAGTGGCGAACGCTCGTCCGGTGTCAGAAACCACTGGAAATGCACTTGCAGCGAAGGAAACGGGCTGAGCTCGAGGACTTCCGGTGCTCGTCCCAAGAAAACGCGAGCGGGAATGCCCCGGACTCAGTTTTCTCGTCCTGGGGTAAAAAGCGGTCCCCCGACGGTTTCTTCCCTTTGCTCCGTATTGGTCATAAGTCTTTCGATCTTCGGGTCTCGTGCTCCGAGGACTTCAACCCACACTCCTGGCATGCTCCCTGACACGTTTTCCGGAGGTATAGGTCGGGAAGCGAGCTCGTTGGAGGGAGAACTGTGGTGCGACCCAAAACGGTCCAAAAGATGGCCGAAGCTTCCAACGAGTGGCGAACGCTCGTCCGGTGTCAGAAACCACTGGAAATGCACTTGCAGCGAAGGAAACGGGCTGAGCTCGAGGACTTCCGGTGCTCGTCCCAAGAAAACGCGAGCGGGAATGCCCCGGACTCAGTTTTCTCGTCCTGGGGTAAAAAGCGGTCCCCCGACGGTTTCTTCCCTTTGCTTCGTATTGGTCATAAGTCTTTCGATCTTCGGGTCTCGTGCTCCGAGGACTTCAACCCACACTCCTGGCATGCTCCCTGACACGTTTTCCGAAGGTATAGGTCGGGAAGCGAGCTCGTTGGAGGGAGAACTGTGGTGCGACCCAAAACGGTCCAAAAGATGGCCGAAGCTTCCAACGAGTGGCGAACGCTCGTCCGGTGTCAGAAACCACTGGAAATGCACTTGCAGCGAAGGAAACGGGCTGAGCTCGAGGACTTCCGGTGCTCGTCCCAAGAAAACGCGAGCGGGAATGCCCCGGACTCAGTTTTCTCGTCCTGGGGTAAAAAGCGGTCCCCCGACGGTTTCTTCCCTTTGCTCCGTATTGGTCATAAGTCTTTCGATCTTCGGGTCTCGTGCTCCGAGGACTTCAACCCACACTCCTGGCATGCTCCCTGACACGTTTTCCGGAGGTATAGGTCGGGAAGCGAGCTCGTTGGAGGGAGAACTGTGGTGCGACCCAAAACGGTCCAAAAGATGGCCGAAGCTTCCAACGAGTGGCGAACGCTCGTCCGGTGTCAGAAACCACTGGAAATGCACTTGCAGCGAAGGAAACGGGCTGAGCTCGAGGACTTCTGGTGCTCGTCCCAAGAAAACGCGAGCGGGAATGCCCCGGACTCAGTTTTCTCGTCCTGGGGTAAAAAGCGGTCCCCCGACGGTTTCTTCCCTTTGCTCCGTATTGGTCATAAGTCTTTCGATCTTCGGGTCTCGTGCTCCGAGGACTTCAACCCACACTCCTGGCATGCTCCCTGACACGTTTTCCGGAGGTATAGGTCGGGAAGCGAGCTCGTTGGAGGGAGAACTGTGGTGCGACCCAAAACGGTCCAAAAGATGGCCGAAGCTTCCAACGAGTGGCGAACGCTCGTCCGGTGTCAGAAACCACTGGAAATGCACTTGCAGCGAAGGAAACGGGCTGAGCTCGAGGACTTCCGGTGCTCGTCCCAAGAAAACGCGAGCGGGAATGCCCCGGACTCAGTTTTCTCGTCCTGGGGTAAAAAGCGGTCCCCCGACGGTTTCTTCCCTTTGCTCCGTATTGGTCATAAGTCTTTCGATCTTCGGGTCTCGTGCTCCGAGGACTTCAACCCACACTCCTGGCATGCTCCCTGACACGTTTTCCGGAGGTATAGGTCGGGAAGCGAGCTCGTTGGAGGGAGAACTGTGGTGCGACCCAAAACGGTCCAAAAGATGGCCGAAGCTTCCAACGAGTGGCGAACTCTCGTCCGGTGTCAGAAACCACTGGAAATGCACTTGCAGCGAAGGAAACGGACTGAGCTCGAGGACTTCCGGTGCTCGTCCCAAGAAAACGCGAGCGGGAATGCCCCGGACTCAGTTTTCTCGTCCTGGGGTAAAAAGCGGTCCCCCGACGGTTTCTTCCCTTTGCTCCGTATTGGTCATAAGTCTTTCGATCTTCGGGTCTCGTGCTCCGAGGACTTCAACCCACACTCCTGGCATGCTCCCTGACACGTTTTCCGGAGGTATAGGTCGGGAAGCGAGCTCGTTGGAGGGAGAACTGTGGTGCGACCCAAAACGGTCCAAAAGATGGCCGAAGCTTCCAACGAGTGGCGAACGCTCGTCCGGTGTCAGAAACCACTGGAAAAAGCTTGCAGCGAAGGAAACGGGCTGAGCTCGAGGACTTCCGGTGCTCGTCCCAAGAAAACGCGAGCGGGAATGCTTCGGACTCAGTTTTCTCGTCCTGGGGTAAAAAGCGGTCCCCCGACGGTTTCTTCCCTTTGCTCCGTTTTGGTCATAAGTCTTTCGATCTTCGGGTCTTTTGCTCCGAGGACTTCAACCCACACTCCTGACATTCTCCCTGACACGTTTTCCGGAGGTATAGGTCTGGAAGCGAGCTCGTTGGAGGGAGAACTGTGGTGCGACCCAAAATGGTCCAAAAGATGGCCGAAGCTTCCAACGAGTGGCGAACGCTCGTCCGGTGTCAGAAACCACTGGAAATGCACTTGCAGCGAAGGAAACGGGCTGAGCTCGAGGACTTCCGGTGCTCGTCCCAAGAAAACGCGAGCGGGAATGCCCCGGACTCAGTTTTCTCGTCCTGGGGTAAAAAGCGGTCCCCCGACGGTTTCTTCCCTTTGCTCCGTAATTGTCATAAGTCTTTCGATCTTCGGGTCTCGTGCTCCGAGGACTTCAACCCACACTCCTGGCATGCTCCCTGACACGTTTTCCGGAGGTATAGGTCGGGAAGCGAGCTCGTTGGAGGGAGAACTGTGGTGCGACCCAAAACGGTCCAAAAGATGGCCGAAGCTTCCAACGAGTGGCGAACGCTCGTCCGGTGTCAGAAACCACTGGAAATGCACTTGCAGCGAAGGAAACGGGCTGAGCTCGAGGACTTCCGGTGCTCGTCCCAAGAAAACGCGAGCGGGAATGCCCCGGACTCAGTTTTCTCGTCCTGGGGTAAAAAGCGGTCCCCGACGGTTTCTTCCCTTTGCTCCGTATTCGTCATAAGTCTTTCGATCTTCGGGTCTCGTGCTCCGAGGACTTCAACCCACACTCCTGGCATGCTCCCTGACACGTTTTCCGGAGGTATAGGTCGGGAAGCGAGCTCGTTGGAGGGAGAACTGTGGTGCGACCCAAAACGGTCCAAAAGATGGCCGAAGCTTCCAACGAGTGGCGAACGCTCGTCCGGTGTCAGAAACCACTGGAAATGCACTTGCAGCGAAGGAAACGGGCTGAGCTCGAGGACTTCCGGTGCTCGTCCCAAGAAAACGCGAGCGGGAATGCCCCGGACTCAGTTTTCTCGTCCTGGGGTAAAAAGCGGTCCCCCGACGGTTTCTTCCCTTTGCTCCGTATTGGTCATAAGTCTTTCGATCTTCGGGTCTCGTGCTCCGAGGACTTCAACCCACACTCCTGGCATGCTCCCTGACACGTTTTCCGGAGGTATAGGTCGGGAAGCGAGCTCGTTGGAGGGAGAACTGTGGTGCGACCCAAAACGGTCCAAAAGATGGCCGAAGCTTCCAACGAGTGGCGAACGCTCGTCCGGTGTCAGAAACCACTGGAAATGCACTTGCAGCGAAGGAAACGGGCTGAGCTCGAGGACTTCCGGTGCTCGTCCCAAGAAAACGCGAGCGGGAATGCCCCGGACTCAGTTTTCTCGTCCTGGGGTAAAAAGCGGTCCCCCGACGGTTTCTTCCCTTTGCTTCGTATTGGTCATAAGTCTTTCGATCTTCGGGTCTCGTGCTCCGAGGACTTCAACCCACACTCCTGGCATGCTCCCTGACACGTTTTCCGAAGGTATAGGTCGGGAAGCGAGCTCGTTGGAGGGAGAACTGTGGTGCGACCCAAAACGGTCCAAAAGATGGCCGAAGCTTCCAACGAGTGGCGAACGCTCGTCCGGTGTCAGAAACCACTGGAAATGCACTTGCAGCGAAGGAAACGGGCTGAGCTCGAGGACTTCCGGTGCTCGTCCCAAGAAAACGCGAGCGGGAATGCCCCGGACTCAGTTTTCTCGTCCTGGGGTAAAAAGCGGTCCCCCGACGGTTTCTTCCCTTTGCTCCGTATTGGTCATAAGTCTTTCGATCTTCGGGTCTCGTGCTCTGAGGACTTCAACCCACACTCCTGGCATGCTCCCTGACACGTTTTCCGGAGGTATAGGTCGGGAAGCGAGCTCGTTGGAGGGAGAACTGTGGTGCGACCCAAAACGGTCCAAAAGATGGCCGAAGCTTCCAACGAGTGGCGAACGCTCGTCCGGTGTCAGAAACCACTGGAAATGCACTTGCAGCGAAGGAAACGGGCTGAGCTCGAGGACTTCTGGTGCTCGTCCCAAGAAAACGCGAGCGGGAATGCCCCGGACTCAGTTTTCTCGTCCTGGGGTAAAAAGCGGTCCCCCGACGGTTTCTTCCCTTTGCTCCGTATTGGTCATAAGTCTTTCGATCTTCGGGTCTCGTGCTCCGAGGACTTCAACCCACACTCCTGGCATGCTCCCTGACACGTTTTCCGGAGGTATAGGTCGGGAAGCGAGCTCGTTGGAGGGAGAACTGTGGTGCGACCCAAAACGGTCCAAAAGATGGCCGAAGCTTCCAACGAGTGGCGAACGCTCGTCCGGTGTCAGAAACCACTGGAAATGCACTTGCAGCGAAGGAAACGGGCTGAGCTCGAGGACTTCCGGTGCTCGTCCCAAGAAAACGCGAGCGGGAATGCCCCGGACTCAGTTTTCTCGTCCTGGGGTAAAAAGCGGTCCCCCGACGGTTTCTTCCCTTTGCTCCGTATTGGTCATAAGTCTTTCGATCTTCGGGTCTCGTGCTCCGAGGACTTCAACCCACACTCCTGGCATGCTCCCTGACACGTTTTCCGGAGGTATAGGTCGGGAAGCGAGCTCGTTGGAGGGAGAACTGTGGTGCGACCCAAAATGGTCCAAAAGATGGCCGAAGCTTCCAACGAGTGGCGAACGCTCGTCCGGTGTCAGAAACCACTGGAAATGCACTTGCAACGAAGGAAATGGGCTGAGCTCGAGGACTTCTGGTGCTCGTCCCAAGAAAACGCGAGCGGGAATGCCCCGGACTCAGTTTTCTCGTCCTGGGGTAAAAAGCGGTCCCCCGACAGTTTCTTCCCTTTGCTCCGTATTGGTCATAAGTCTTTCGATCTTCGGGTCTCGTGCTCCGAGGACTTCAACCCACACTCCTGGCATGCTCCCTGACACGTTTTCCGAAGGTATAGGTCGGGAAGCGAGCTCGTTGGAGGGAGAACTGTGGTGCGACCCAAAACGGTCCAAAAGATGGCCGAAGCTTCCAACGAGTGGCGAACGCTCGTCCGGTGTC
This sequence comes from Cucumis melo, assembly GCF_025177605.1. Classification (NCBI taxonomy): domain Eukaryota; kingdom Viridiplantae; phylum Streptophyta; class Magnoliopsida; order Cucurbitales; family Cucurbitaceae; genus Cucumis; species Cucumis melo. The sequence continues at coordinate 20,002,041 of NC_066863.1, read as the reverse complement.
AGAAACCACTGGAAATGCACTTGCAGCGAAGGAAACGGGCTGAGCTCGAGGACTTCCGGTGCTCGTCCCAAGAAAACGCGAGCGGGAATGCCCCGGACTCAGTTTTCTCGTCCTGGGGTAAAAAGCGGTCCCCCGACGGTTTCTTCCCTTTGCTCCGTATTGGTCATAAGTCTTTCGATCTTCGGGTCTCGTGCTCCGAGGACTTCAACCCACACTCCTGGCATGCTCCCTGACACGTTTTCCGGAGGTATAGGTCGGGAAGCGAGCTCGTTGGAGGGAGAACTGTGGTGCGACCCAAAACGGTCCAAAAGATGGCCGAAGCTTCCAACGAGTGGCGAACGCTCGTCCGGTGTCAGAAACCACTGGAAATGCACTTGCAGCGAAGGAAACGGGCTGAGCTCGAGGACTTCCGGTGCTCGTCCCAAGAAAATGCGAGCGGGAATGCCCCGGACTCAGTTTTCTCGTCCTGGGGTAAAAAGCGGTCCCCCGACGGTTTCTTCCCTTTGCTCCGTATTGGTCATAAGTCTTTCGATCTTCGGGTCTCGTGCTCCGAGGCCTTCAGCCCACACTCCTGGCATGCTCCCTGACACGTTTTCCGGAGGTATAGGTCGGGAAGCGAGCTCGTTGGAGGGAGAACTGTGGTGCGACCCAAAACGGTCCAAAAGATGGCCGAAGCTTCCAACGAGTGGCGAACGCTCGTCCGGTGTCAGAAACCACTGGAAATGCAATTGCAGCGAAGGAAACGGGCGGAGCTCGAGGACTTCCGGTGCTCGTCCCAAGAAAACGCGAGCGGGAATGCCCCGGACTCAGTTTTCTCGTCCTGGGGTAAAAAGCGGTCCCCCGACGGTTTCTTCCCTTTGCTCCGTATTGGTCATAAGTCTTTCGATCTTCGGGTCTCGTGCTCCGAGGACTTCAACCCACACTCCTGGCATGCTCCCTGACACGTTTTCCGGAGGTATAGGTCGGGAAGCGAGCTCGTTGGAGGGAGAACTGTGGTGCGACCCAAAACGGTCCAAAAGATGGCCGAAGCTTTTAACGAGTGGCGAACGCTCGTCCGGTGTCAGAAACCACTGGAAATGCACTTGCAGCGAAGGAAACGGGCTGAGCTCGAGGACTTCCGGTGCTCGTCCCAAGAAAATGCGAGCGGGAATGCCCCGGACTCAGTTTTCTCGTCCTGGGGTAAAAAGCGGTCCCCCGACGGTTTCTTCCCTTTGCTCCGTATTGGTCATAAGTCTTTCGATCTTCGGGTCTCGTGCTCCGAGGACTTCAACCCACACTCCTGGCATGCTCCCTGACACGTTTTCCGGAGGTATAGGTCGGGAAGCGAGCTCGTTGGAGGGAGAACTGTGGTGCGACCCAAAACGGTCCAAAAGATGGCCGAAGCTTCCAACGAGTGGCGAACGCTCGTCCGGTGTCAGAAACCACTGGAAATGCAATTGCAGCGAAGGAAACGGGCGGAGCTCGAGGACTTCCGGTGCTCGTCCCAAGAAAACGCGAGCGGGAATGCCCCGGACTCAGTTTTCTCGTCCTGGGGTAAAAAGCGGTCCCCCGACGGTTTCTTCCCTTTGCTCCGTATTGGTCATAAGTCTTTCGATCTTCGGGTCTCGTGCTCCGAGGACTTCAACCCACACTCCTGGCATGCTCCCTGACACGTTTTCCGGAGGTATAGGTCGGGAAGCGAGCTCGTTGGAGGGAGAACTGTGGTGCGACCCAAAACGGTCCAAAAGATGGCCGAAGCTTCCAACGAGTGGCGAACGCTCGTCCGGTGTCAGAAACCACTGGAAATGCACTTGCAGCGAAGGAAACGGGCTGAGCTCGAGGACTTCCGGTGCTCGTCTCAAGAAAACGCGAGCGGGAATGCCCCGGACTCAGTTTTCTCGTCCTGGGGTAAAAAGCGGTCCCCCGACGGTTTCTTCCCTTTGCTCCGTATTGGTCATAAGTCTTTCGATCTTCGGGTCTCGTGCTCCGAGGACTTCAACCCACACTCCTGGCATGCTCCCTGACACGTTTTCCGGAGGTATAGGTCGGGAAGCGAGCTCGTTGGAGGGAGAACTGTGGTGCGACCCAAAACGGTCCAAAAGATGGCCGAAGCTTCCAACGAGTGGCGAACGCTCGTCCGGTGTCAGAAACCACTGGAAATGCACTTGCAGCGAAGGAAACGGGCTGAGCTCGAGGACTTCCGGTGCTCGTCCCAAGAAAACGCGAGCGGGAATGCCCCGGACTCAGTTTTCTCGTCCTGGGGTAAAAAGCGGTCCCCCGACGGTTTCTTCCCTTTGCTCCGTATTGGTCATAAGTCTTTCGATCTTCGGGTCTCGTGCTCCGAGGACTTCAACCCACACTCCTGGCATGCTCCCTGACACGTTTTCCGGAGGTATAGGTCGGGAAGCGAGCTCGTTGGAGGGAGAACTGTGGTGCGACCCAAAACGGTCCAAAAGATGGCCGAAGCTTCCAACGAGTGGCGAACGCTCGTCCGGTGTCAGAAACCACTGGAAATGCACTTGCAGCGAAGGAAACGGGCTGAGCTCGAGGACTTCCGGTGCTCGTCCCATGAAAACGCGAGCGGGAATGCCCCGGACTCAGTTTTCTCGTCCTGGGGTAAAAAGCGGTCCCCCGACGGTTTCTTCCCTTTGCTCCGTATTGGTCATAAGTCTTTCGATCTTCGGGTCTCGTGCTCCGAGGACTTCAACCCACACTCCTGGCATGCTCCCTGACACGTTTTCCGGAGGTATAGGTCGGGAAGCGAGCTCGTTGGAGGGAGAACTGTGGTGCGACCCAAAACGGTCCAAAAGATGGCCGAAGCTTCCAACGAGTGGCGAACGCTCGTCCGGTGTCAGAAACCACTGGAAATGCACTTGCAGCGAAGGAAACGGGCTGAGCTCGAGGACTTCCGGTGCTCGTCCCAAGAAAATGCGAGCGGGAATGCCCCGGACTCAGTTTTCTCGTCCTGGGGTAAAAAGCGGTCCCCCGACGGTTTCTTCCCTTTGCTCCGTATTGGTCATAAGTCTTTCGATCTTCGGGTCTCGTGCTCCGAGGACTTCAACCCACACTCCTGGCATGCTCCCTGACACGTTTTCCGGAGGTATAGGTCGGGAAGCGAGCTCGTTGGAGGGAGAACTTTGGTGCGACCCAAAACGGTCCAAAAGATGGCCGAAGCTTCCAACGAGTGGCGAACGCTCGTCCGGTGTCAGAAACCACTGGAAATGCACTTGCAGCGAAGGAAACGGGCGGAGCTCGAGGACTTCCGGTGCTCGTCCCAAGAAAACGCGAGCGGGAATGCCCCGGACTCAGTTTTCTCGTCCTGGGGTAAAAAGCGGTCCCCCGACGGTTTCTTCCCTTTGCTCCGTATTGGTCATAAGTCTTTCGATCTTCGGGTCTCGTGCTCCGAGGACTTCAACCCACACTCCTGGCATGCTCCCTGACACGTTTTCCGGAGGTATAGGTCGGGAAGCGAGCTCGTTGGAGGGAGAACTGTGGTGCGACCCAAAACGGTCCAAAAGATGGCCGAAGCTTCCAACTAGTGGCGAACGCTCGTCCGGTGTCAGAAACCACTGGAAATGCACTTGCAGCGAAGGAAACGGGCTGAGCTCGAGGACTTCCGGTGCTCGTCCCAAGAAAACGCGAGCGGGAATGCCCCGGACTCAGTTTTCTCGTCCTGGGGTAAAAAGCGGTCCCCCGACGGTTTCTTCCCTTTGCTCCGTATTGGTCATAAGTCTTTCGATCTTCGGGTCTCGTGCTCCGAGGACTTCAACCCACACTCCTGGCATGCTCCCTGACACGTTTTCCGGAGGTATAGGTCGGGAAGCGAGCTCGTTGGAGGGAGAACTGTGGTGCGACCCAAAACGGTCCAAAAGATGGCCGAAGCTTCCAACGAGTGGCGAACGCTCGTCCGGTGTCAGAAACCACTGGAAATGCAATTGCAGCGAAGGAAACGGGCGGAGCTCGAGGACTTCCGGTGCTCGTCCCAAGAAAACGCGAGCGGGAATGCCCCGGACTCAGTTTTCTCGTCCTGGGGTAAAAAGCGGTCCCCCGACGGTTTCTTCCCTTTGCTCCGTATTGGTCATAAGTCTTTCGATCTTCGGGTCTCGTGCTCCGAGGACTTCAACCCACACTCCTGGCATGCTCCCTGACACGTTTTCCGGAGGTATAGGTCGGGAAGCGAGCTCGTTGGAGGGAGAACTGTGGTGCGACCCAAAACGGTCCAAAAGATGGCCGAAGCTTCCAACGAGTGGCGAACGCTCGTCCGGTGTCAGAAACCACTGGAAATGCACTTGCAGCGAAGGAAACGGGCTGAGCTCGAGGACTTCCGGTGCTCGTCTCAAGAAAACGCGAGCGGGAATGCCCCGGACTCAGTTTTCTCGTCCTGGGGTAAAAAGCGGTCCCCCGACGGTTTCTTCCCTTTGCTCCGTATTGGTCATAAGTCTTTCGATCTTCGGGTCTCGTGCTCCGAGGACTTCAACCCACACTCCTGGCATGCTCCCTGACACGTTTTCCGGAGGTATAGGTCGGGAAGCGAGCTCGTTGGAGGGAGAACTGTGGTGCGACCCAAAACGGTCCAAAAGATGGCCGAAGCTTCCAACGAGTGGCGAACGCTCGTCCGGTGTCAGAAACCACTGGAAATGCACTTGCAGCGAAGGAAACGGGCTGAGCTCGAGGACTTCCGGTGCTCGTCCCAAGAAAACGCGAGCGGGAATGCCCCGGACTCAGTTTTCTCGTCCTGGGGTAAAAAGCGGTCCCCCGACGGTTTCTTCCCTTTGCTCCGTATTGGTCATAAGTCTTTCGATCTTCGGGTCTCGTGCTCCGAGGACTTCAACCCACACTCCTGGCATGCTCCCTGACACGTTTTCCGGAGGTATAGGTCGGGAAGCGAGCTCGTTGGAGGGAGAACTGTGGTGCGACCCAAAACGGTCCAAAAGATGGCCGAAGCTTCCAACGAGTGGCGAACGCTCGTCCGGTGTCAGAAACCACTGGAAATGCACTTGCAGCGAAGGAAACGGGCTGAGCTCGAGGACTTCTGGTGCTCGTCCCATGAAAACGCGAGCGGGAATGCCCCGGACTCAGTTTTCTCGTCCTGGGGTAAAAAGCGGTCCCCCGACGGTTTCTTCCCTTTGCTCCGTATTGGTCATAAGTCTTTCGATCTTCGGGTCTCGTGCTCCGAGGACTTCAACCCACACTCCTGGCATGCTCCCTGACACGTTTTCCGGAGGTATAGGTCGGGCAGCGAGCTCGTTGGAGGGAGAACTGTGGTGCGACCCAAAACGGTCCAAAAGATGGCCGAAGCTTCCAACGAGTGGCGAACGCTCGTCCGGTGTCAGAAACCACTGGAAATGCACTTGCAGCGAAGGAAACGGGCTGAGCTCGAGGACTTCCGGTGCTCGTCCCAAGAAAATGCGAGCGGGAATGCCCCGGACTCAGTTTTCTCGTCCTGGGGTAAAAAGCGGTCCCCCGACGGTTTCTTCCCTTTGCTCCGTATTGGTCATAAGTCTTTCGATCTTCGGGTCTCGTGCTCCGAGGACTTCAACCCACACTCCTGGCATGCTCCCTGACACGTTTTCCGGAGGTATAGGTCGGGAAGCGAGCTCGTTGGAGGGAGAACTGTGGTGCGACCCAAAACGGTCCAAAAGATGGCCGAAGCTTCCAACGAGTGGCGAACGCTCGTCCGGTGTCAGAAACCACTGGAAATGCACTTGCAGCGAAGGAAACGGGCGGAGCTCGAGGACTTCCGGTGCTCGTCCCAAGAAAACGCGAGCGGGAATGCCCCGGACTCAGTTTTCTCGTCCTGGGGTAAAAAGCGGTCCCCCGACGGTTTCTTCCCTTTGCTCCGTATTGGTCATAAGTCTTTCGATCTTCGGGTCTCGTGCTCCGAGGACTTCAACCCACACTCCTGGCATGCTCCCTGACACGTTTTCCGGAGGTATAGGTCGGGAAGCGAGCTCGTTGGAGGGAGAACTGTGGTGCGACCCAAAACGGTCCAAAAGATGGCCGAAGCTTCCAACTAGTGGCGAACGCTCGTCCGGTGTCAGAAACCACTGGAAATGCACTTGCAGCGAAGGAAACGGGCTGAGCTCGAGGACTTCCGGTGCTCGTCCCAAGAAAACGCGAGCGGGAATGCCCCGGACTCAGTTTTCTCGTCCTGGGGTAAAAAGCGGTCCCCCGACGGTTTCTTCCCTTTGCTCCGTATTGGTCATAAGTCTTTCGATCTTCGGGTCTCGTGCTCCGAGGACTTCAACCCACACTCCTGGCATGCTCCCTGACACGTTTTCCGGAGGTATAGGTCGGGAAGCGAGCTCGTTGGAGGGAGAACTGTGGTGCGACCCAAAACGGTCCAAAAGATGGCCGAAGCTTCCAACGAGTGGCGAACGCTCGTCCGGTGTCAGAAACCACTGGAAATGAACTTGCAGCGAAGGAAACGGGCTGAGCTCGAGGACTTCCGGTGCTCGTCCCAAGAAAACGCGAGCGGGAATGCCCCGGACTCAGTTTTCTCGTCCTGGGGTAAAAAGCGGTCCCCCGACGGTTTCTTCCCTTTGCTCCGTATTGGTCATAAGTCTTTCGATCTTCGGGTCTCGTGCTCCGAGGACTTCAACCCACACTCCTGGCATGCTCCCTGACACGTTTTCCGGAGGTATAGGTCGGGAAGCGAGCTCGTTGGAGGGAGAACTGTGGTGCGACCCAAAACGGTCCAAAAGATGGCCGAAGCTTCCAACGAGTGGCGAACGCTCGTCCGGTGTCAGAAACCACTGGAAATGCACTTGCAGCGAAGGAAACGGGCTGAGCTCGAGGACTTCCGGTGCTCGTCCCATGAAAACGCGAGCGGGAATGCCCCGGACTCAGTTTTCTCGTCCTGGGGTAAAAAGCGGTCCCCCGACGGTTTCTTCCCTTTGCTCCGTATTGGTCATAAGTCTTTCGATCTTCGGGTCTCGTGCTCCGAGGACTTCAACCCACACTCCTGGCATGCTCCCTGACACGTTTTCCGGAGGTATAGGTCGGGCAGCGAGCTCGTTGGAGGGAGAACTGTGGTGCGACCCAAAACGGTCCAAAAGATGGCCGAAGCTTCCAACGAGTGGCGAACGCTCGTCCGGTGTCAGAAACCACTGGAAATGCACTTGCAGCGAAGGAAACGGGCTGAGCTCGAGGACTTCCGGTGCTCGTCCCAAGAAAATGCGAGCGGGAATGCCCCGGACTCAGTTTTCTCGTCCTGGGGTAAAAAGCGGTCCCCCGACGGTTTCTTCCCTTTGCTCCGTATTGGTCATAAGTCTTTCGATCTTCGGGTCTCGTGCTCCGAGGACTTCAACCCACACTCCTGGCATGCTCCCTGACACGTTTTCCGGAGGTATAGGTCGGGAAGCGAGCTCGTTGGAGGGAGAACTGTGGTGCGACCCAAAACGGTCCAAAAGATGGCCGAAGCTTCCAACGAGTGGCGAACGCTCGTCCGGTGTCAGAAACCACTGGAAATGCACTTGCAGCGAAGGAAACGGGCGGAGCTCGAGGACTTCCGGTGCTCGTCCCAAGAAAACGCGAGCGGGAATGCCCCGGACTCAGTTTTCTCGTCCTGGGGTAAAAAGCGGTCCCCCGACGGTTTCTTCCCTTTGCTCCGTATTGGTCATAAGTCTTTCGATCTTCGGGTCTCGTGCTCCGAGGACTTCAACCCACACTCCTGGCATGCTCCCTGACACGTTTTCCGGAGGTATAGGTCGGGAAGCGAGCTCGTTGGAGGGAGAACTGTGGTGCGACCCAAAACGGTCCAAAAGATGGCCGAAGCTTCCAACTAGTGGCGAACGCTCGTCCGGTGTCAGAAACCACTGGAAATGCACTTGCAGCGAAGGAAACGGGCTGAGCTCGAGGACTTCCGGTGCTCGTCCCAAGAAAACGCGAGCGGGAATGCCCCGGACTCAGTTTTCTCGTCCTGGGGTAAAAAGCGGTCCCCCGACGGTTTCTTCCCTTTGCTCCGTATTGGTCATAAGTCTTTCGATCTTCGGGTCTCGTGCTCCGAGGACTTCAACCCACACTCCTGGCATGCTCCCTGACACGTTTTCCGGAGGTATAGGTCGGGAAGCGAGCTCGTTGGAGGGAGAACTGTGGTGCGACCCAAAACGGTCCAAAAGATGGCCGAAGCTTCCAACGAGTGGCGAACGCTCGTCCGGTGTCAGAAACCACTGGAAATGAACTTGCAGCGAAGGAAACGGGCTGAGCTCGAGGACTTCCGGTGCTCGTCCCAAGAAAACGCGAGCGGGAATGCCCCGGACTCAGTTTTCTCGTCCTGGGGTAAAAAGCGGTCCCCCGACGGTTTCTTCCCTTTGCTCCGTATTGGTCATAAGTCTTTCGATCTTCGGGTCTCGTGCTCCGAGGACTTCAACCCACACTCCTGGCATGCTCCCTGACACGTTTTCCGGAGGTATAGGTCGGGAAGCGAGCTCGTTGGAGGGAGAAGTGTGGTGCGACCCAAAACGGTCCAAAAGATGGCCGAAGCTTCCAACGACTGGCGAACGCTCGTCCGGTGTCAGAAACCACTGGAAATGCACTTGCAGCGAAGGAAACGGGCTGAGCTCGAGGACTTCCGGTTCTCGTCCCAAGAAAACGCGAGCGGGAATGCCCCGGACTCAGTTTTCTCGTCCTGGGGTAAAAAGCGGTCCCCCGACGGTTTCTTCCCTTTGCCCCGTATTGGTCATAAGTCTTTCGATCTTCGGGTCTCGTGCTCCGAGGACTTCAACCCACACTCCTGGCATGCTCCCTGACACGTTTTCCGGAGGTATAGGTCGGGAAGCGAGCTCGTTGGAGGGAGAACTGTGGTGCGACCCAAAACGGTCCAAAAGATGGCCGAAGCTTCCAACGAGTGGCGAACGCTCGTCCGGTGTCAGAAACCACTGGAAATGCACTTGCAGCGAAGGAAACGGGCTGAGCTCGAGGACTTCCGGTGCTCGTCCCAAGAAAACGCGAGCGGGAATGCCCCGGACTCAGTTTTCTCGTCCTGGGGTAAAAAGCGGTCCCCCGACGGTTTCTTCCCTTTGCTCCGTATTGGTCGTGAGTCTTTCGATCTTCGGGTCTCGTGCTCCGAGGACTTCAACCCACACTCCTGGCATGCTCCCTGACACGTTTTCCGGAGGTATAGGTCGGGAAGCGAGCTCATTGGAGGGAGAACTGTGGTGCGACCCAAAACGGTCCAAAAGATGGCCGAAGCTTACAACGAGTGGCGAACGCTCGTCCGGTGTCAGAAACCACTGGAAATGCACTTGGGGCGAAGGAAACGGGCTGAGCTCGAGGACTTCCGGTGCTCGTCCCAAGAAAACTTGAGCGGGAATGCCCCGGACTCAGTTTTCTCGTCCTGGGGTAAAAAGCGGTCCCCCGACGGTTTCTTCCCTTTGCTCCGTATTGGTCATAAGTCTTTCGATCTTCGGGTCTCGTGCTCCGAGGACTTCAACCCACACTCCTGGCATGCTCCCTGACACGTTTTCCGGAGGTATAGGTCGGGAAGCGAGCTCGTTGGAGGGAGAACTGTGGTGCGACCCAAAACGGTCCAAAAGATGGCCGAAGCTTCCAACGAGTGGCGAACGCTCGTCCGGTGTCAGAAACCACTGGAAATGCACTTGCAGCGAAGGAAACGGGCTGAGCTCGAGGACTTCCGGTGCTCGTCCCATGAAAACGCGAGCGGGAATGCCCCGGACTCAGTTTTCTCGTCCTGGGGTAAAAAGCGGTCCCCCGACGGTTTCTTCCCTTTGCTCCGTATTGGTCATAAGTCTTTCGATCTTCGGGTCTCGTGCTCCGAGGACTTCAACCCACACTCCTGGCATGCTCCCTGACACGTTTTCCGGAGGTATAGGTCGGGAAGCGAGCTCGTTGGAGGGAGAACTGTGGTGCGACCCAAAACGGTCCAAAAGATGGCCGAAGCTTCCAACGAGTGGCGAACGCTCGTCCGGTGTCAGAAACCACTGGAAATGCACTTGCAGCGAAGGAAACGGGCTGAGCTCGAGGACTTCCGGTGCTCGTCCCAAGAAAATGCGAGCGGGAATGCCCCGGACTCAGTTTTCTCGTCCTGGGGTAAAAAGCGGTCCCCCGACGGTTTCTTCCCTTTGCTCCGTATTGGTCATAAGTCTTTCGATCTTCGGGTCTCGTGCTCCGAGGACTTCAACCCACACTCCTGGCATGCTCCCTGACACGTTTTCCGGAGGTATAGGTCGGGAAGCGAGCTCGTTGGAGGGAGAACTGTGGTGCGACCCAAAACGGTCCAAAAGATGGCCGAAGCTTCCAACGAGTGGCGAACGCTCGTCCGGTGTCAGAAACCACTGGAAATGCACTTGCAGCGAAGGAAACGGGCGGAGCTCGAGGACTTCCGGTGCTCGTCCCAAGAAAACGCGAGCGGGAATGCCCCGGACTCAGTTTTCTCGTCCTGGGGTAAAAAGCGGTCCCCCGACGGTTTCTTCCCTTTGCTCCGTATTGGTCATAAGTCTTTCGATCTTCGGGTCTCGTGCTCCGAGGACTTCAACCCACACTCCTGGCATGCTCCCTGACACGTTTTCCGGAGGTATAGGTCGGGAAGCGAGCTCGTTGGAGGGAGAACTGTGGTGCGACCCAAAACGGTCCAAAAGATGGCCGAAGCTTCCAACTAGTGGCGAACGCTCGTCCGGTGTCAGAAACCACTGGAAATGCACTTGCAGCGAAGGAAACGGGCTGAGCTCGAGGACTTCCGGTGCTCGTCCCAAGAAAACGCGAGCGGGAATGCCCCGGACTCAGTTTTCTCGTCCTGGGGTAAAAAGCGGTCCCCCGACGGTTTCTTCCCTTTGCTCCGTATTGGTCATAAGTCTTTCGATCTTCGGGTCTCGTGCTCCGAGGACTTCAACCCACACTCCTGGCATGCTCCCTGACACGTTTTCCGGAGGTATAGGTCGGGAAGCGAGCTCGTTGGAGGGAGAACTGTGGTGCGACCCAAAACGGTCCAAAAGATGGCCGAAGCTTCCAACGAGTGGCGAACGCTCGTCCGGTGTCAGAAACCACTGGAAATGAACTTGCAGCGAAGGAAACGGGCTGAGCTCGAGGACTTCCGGTGCTCGTCCCAAGAAAACGCGAGCGGGAATGCCCCGGACTCAGTTTTCTCGTCCTGGGGTAAAAAGCGGTCCCCCGACGGTTTCTTCCCTTTGCTCCGTATTGGTCATAAGTCTTTCGATCTTCGGGTCTCGTGCTCCGAAGACTTCAACCCACACTCCTGGCATGCTCCCTGACACGTTTTCCGGAGGTATAGGTCGGGAAGCGAGCTCGTTGGAGGGAGAACTGTGGTGCGACCCAAAACGGTCCAAAAGATGGCCGAAGCTTCCAACGAGTGGCGAACGCTCGTCCGGTGTCAGAAACCACTGGAAATGCACTTGCAGCGAAGGAAACGGGCTGAGCTCGAGGACTTCCGGTTCTCGTCCCAAGAAAACGCGAGCGGGAATGCCCCGGACTCAGTTTTCTCGTCCTGGGGTAAAAAGCGGTCCCCCGACGGTTTCTTCCCTTTGCCCCGTATTGGTCATAAGTCTTTCGATCTTCGGGTCTCGTGCTCCGAGGACTTCAACCCACACTCCTGGCATGCTCCCTGACACGTTTTCCGGAGGTATAGGTCGGGAAGCGAGCTCGTTGGAGGGAGAACTGTGGTGCGACCCAAAACGGTCCAAAAGATGGCCGAAGCTTCCAACGAGTGGCGAACGCTCGTCCGGTGTCAGAAACCACTGGAAATGCACTTGCAGCGAAGGAAACGGGCTGAGCTCGAGGACTTCCGGTGCTCGTCCCAAGAAAACGCGAGCGGGAATGCCCCGGACTCAGTTTTCTCGTCCTGGGGTAAAAAGCGGTCCCCCGACGGTTTCTTCCCTTTGCTCCGTATTGGTCGTGAGTCTTTCGATCTTCGGGTCTCGTGCTCCGAGGACTTCAACCCACACTCCTGGCATGCTCCCTGACACGTTTTCCGGAGGTATAGGTCGGGAAGCGAGCTCATTGGAGGGAGAACTGTGGTGCGACCCAAAACGGTCCAAAAGATGGCCGAAGCTTACAACGAGTGGCGAACGCTCGTCCGGTGTCAGAAACCACTGGAAATGCACTTGGGGCGAAGGAAACGGGCTGAGCTCGAGGACTTCCGGTGCTCGTCCCAAGAAAACTTGAGCGGGAATGCCCCGGACTCAGTTTTCTCGTCCTGGGGTAAAAAGCGGTCCCCCGACGGTTTCTTCCCTTTGCTCCGTATTGGTCATAAGTCTTTCGATCTTCGGGTCTCGTGCTCCGAGGACTTCAACCCACACTCCTGGCATGCTCCCTGACACGTTTTCCGGAGGTATAGGTCGGGAAGCGAGCTCGTTGGAGGGAGAACTGTGGTGCGACCCAAAACGGTCCAAAAGATGGCCGAAGCTTCCAACGAGTGGCGAACGCTCGTCCGGTGTCAGAAACCACTGGAAATGCACTTGCAGCGAAGGAAACGGGCTGAGCTCGAGGACTTCCGGTGCTCGTCCCAAGAAAACTTGAGCGGGAATGCCCCGGACTCAGTTTTCTCGTCCTGGGGTAAAAAGCGGTCCCCCGACGGTTTCTTCCCTTTGCTCCGTATTGGTCATAAGTCTTTCGATCTTCGGGTCTCGTGCTCCGAGGACTTCAACCCACACTCCTGGCATGCTCCCTGACACGTTTTCCGGAGGTATAGGTCGGGAAGCGAGCTCGTTGGAGGGAGAACTGTGGTGCGACCCAAAACGGTCCAAAAGATGGCCGAAGCTTCCAACGAGTAGCGAACGCTCGTCCGGTGTCAGAAACCACTGGAAATGCACTTGCAGCGAAGGAAACGGGCTGAGCTCGAGGACTTCCGGTGCTCGTCCCAAGAAAACGCGAGCGGGAATGCCCCGGACTCAGTTTTCTCGTCCTGGGGTAAAAAGCGGTCCACCGACGGTTTCTTCCCTTTGCTCCGTATTGGTCATAAGTCTTTCGATCTTCGGGTCTCGTGCTCCGAGGACTTCAACACACACTCCTGGCATGCTCCCTGACACGTTTTCCGGAGGTATAGGTCGGGAAGCGAGCTCGTTGGAGGGAGAACTGTGGTGCGACCCAAAACGGTCCAAAAGATGGCCGAAGCTTCCAACGAGTGGCGAACGCTCGTCCGGTGTCAGAAACCACTGGAAATGCACTTGCAGCGAAGGAAACGGGCTGAGCTCGAGGACTTCCGGTGCTCGTCCCAAGAAAACGCGAGCGGGAATGCCCTGGACTCAGTTTTCTCGTCCTGGGGTAAAAAGCGGTCCCCCGACGGTTTCTTCCCTTTGCTCCGTATTGGTCATAAGTCTTTCGATCTTCGGGTCTCGTGCTCCGAGGACTTCAACCCACACTCCTGGCATGCTCCCTGACACGTTTTCCGGAGGTATAGGTCGGGAAGCGAGCTCGTTGGAGGGAGAACTGTGGTGCGACCCAAAACGGTCCAAAAGATGGCCGAAGCTTCCAACGAGTGGCGAACGCTCGTCCGGTGTCAGAAACCACTGGAAATGCACTTGCAGCGAAGGAAATGGGCTAAGCTCGAGGACTTCCGGTGCTCGTCCCAAGAAAACGCGAGCGGGAATGCCCCGGACTCATTTTTCTCGTCCTGGGGTAAAAAGCGGTCCCCCGACGGTTTCTTCCCTTTGCTCCGTATTGGTGATAAGTCTTTCGATCTTCGGGTCTCGTGCTCCGAGGACTTCAACCAACACTCCTGGCATGCTCCCTGACACGTTTTCCGGAGGTATAGGTCGGGAAGCGAGCTCGTTGGAGGGAGAACTGTGGTGCGACCCAAAACGGTCCAAAAGATGGCCGAAGCTTCCAACGAGTGGCGAACGCTCGTCCGGTGTCAGAAACCACTGGAAATGCAGTTGCAGCGAAGGAAACGGGCTGAGCTCGAGGACTTCCGGTGCTCGTCCCAAGAAAACGCGAGCGGGAATGCCCCGGACTCAGTTATCTCGTCCTGGGGTAAAAAGCGGTCCCCCGACGGTTTCTTCCCTTTGCTCCGTATTGGTCATAAGTCTTTCGATCTTCGGGTCTCGTGCTCCGAGCACTCAACCCACACTCCTGGCATGCTCCCTGACACGTTTTCCGGAGGTATAGGTCGGGAAGCGAGCTCGTTGGAGGGAGAACTGTGGTGCGACCCAAAACGGTAAAAAAGATGGCCGAAGCTTCCAACGAGTGGCGAACGCTCGTCCGGTGTCAGAAACCACTGGAAATGCACTTGCAGCGAAGGTAACGGGCTGAGCTCGAGGACTTCCGGTGTTCGTCCCAAGAAAACGCGAGCGGGAATGCCCCGGACTCAGTTTTCTCGTCTTGGGGTAAAAAGCGGTCCACCGACGGTTTCTTCCCTTTGCTCCGTATTGGTCATAAGTCTTTCGATCTTCGGGTCTCGTGCTCCGAGGACTTCAACACACACTCCTGGCATGCTCCCTGACACGTTTTCCGGAGGTATAGGTCGGGAAGCGAGCTCGTTGGAGGGAGAACTGTGGTGCGACCCAAAACGGTCCAAAAGATGGCCGAAGCTTCCAACGAGTGGCGAACGCTCGTCCGGTGTCAGAAACCACTGGAAATGCACTTGCAGCGAAGGAAACGGGCTGAGCTCGAGGACTTCCGGTGCTCGTCCCAAGAAAACGCGAGCGGGAATTCCCCGGACTCAGTTTTCTCGTCCTGGGGTAAAAAGCGGTCCCCCGACGGTTTCTTCCCTTTGCTCCGTATTGGTCATAAGTCTTTCGATCTTCGGGTCTCGTGCTCCGAGGACTTCAACCCACACTCCTGGCATGCTCCCTGACACGTTTTCCGGAGGTATAGGTCGGGAAGCGAGCTCGTTGGAGGGAGAACTGTGGTGCGACCCAAAACGGTCCAAAAGATGGCCGAAGCTTCCAACGAGTGGCGAACGCTCGTCTGGTGTCAGAAACCACTGGAAATGCATTTGCAGCGAAGGAAACGGGCTGAGCTCGAGGACTTCCGGTGCTCGTTCCAAGAAAACGCGAGCGGGAATGCCCCGGACTCAGTTTTCTCGTCCTGGGGTAAAAAGCGGTCCCCCGACGGTTTCTTCCCTTTGCTCCGTATTGGTCATAAGTCTTTCGATCTTCGGGTCTCGTGCTCCGAGGACTTCAACCCACACTCCTGGCATGCTCCCTGACACGTTTTCCGGAGGTATAGGTCGGGAAGCGAGCTCGTTGGAGGGAGAACTGTGGTGCGACCCAAAACGGTCCAAAAGATGGCCGAAGCTTTTAACGAGTGGCGAACGCTCGTCCGGTGTCAGAAACCACTGGAAATGCACTTGCAGCGAAGGAAACGGGCTGAGCTCGAGGACTTCCGGTGCTCGTCCCAAGAAAATGCGAGCGGGAATGCCCCGGACTCAGTTTTCTCGTCCTGGGGTAAAAAGCGGTCCCCCGACGGTTTCTTCCCTTTGCTCCGTATTGGTCATAAGTCTTTCGATCTTCGGGTCTCGTGCTCCGAGGACTTCAACCCACACTCCTGGCATGCTCCCTGACACGTTTTCCGGAGGTATAGGTCGGGAAGCGAGCTCGTTGGAGGGAGAACTGTGGTGCGACCCAAAACGGTAAAAAAGATGGCCGAAGCTTCCAACGAGTGGCGAACGCTCGTCCGGTGTCAGAAACCACTGGAAATGCACTTGCAGCGAAGGAAACGGGCTGAGCTCGAGGACTTCCGGTGCTCGTCCCAAGAAAACGCGAGCGGGAATGCCCCGGACTCAGTTTTCTCGTCCTGGGGTAAAAAGCGGTCCACCGACGGTTTCTTCCCTTTGCTCCGTATTGGTCATAAGTCTTTCGATCTTCGGGTCTCGTGCTCCGAGGACTTCAACACACACTCCTGGCATGCTCCCTGACACGTTTTCCGGAGGTATAGGTCGGGAAGCGAGCTCGTTGGAGGGAGAACTGTGGTGCGACCCAAAACGGTCCAAAAGATGGCCGAAGCTTCCAACGAGTGGCGAACGCTCGTCCGGTGTCAGAAACCACTGGAAATGCACTTGCAGCGAAGGAAACGGGCTGAGCTCGAGGACTTCCGGTGCTCGTCCCAAGAAAACGCGAGCGGGAATGCCCTGGACTCAGTTTTCTCGTCCTGGGGTAAAAAGCGGTCCCCCGACGGTTTCTTCCCTTTGCTCCGTATTGGTCATAAGTCTTTCGATCTTCGGGTCTCGTGCTCCGAGGACTTCAACCCACACTCCTGGCATGCTCCCTGACACGTTTTCCGGAGGTATAGGTCGGGAAGCGAGCTCGTTGGAGGGAGAACTGTGGTGCGACCCAAAACGGTCCAAAAGATGGCCGAAGCTTCCAACGAGTGGCGAACGCTCGTCCGGTGTCAGAAACCACTGGAAATGCACTTGCAGCGAAGGAAATGGGCTAAGCTCGAGGACTTCCGGTGCTCGTCCCAAGAAAACGCGAGCGGGAATGCCCCGGACTCATTTTTCTCGTCCTGGGGTAAAAAGCGGTCCCCCGACGGTTTCTTCCCTTTGCTCCGTATTGGTGATAAGTCTTTCGATCTTCGGGTCTCGTGCTCCGAGGACTTCAACCAACACTCCTGGCATGCTCCCTGACACGTTTTCCGGAGGTATAGGTCGGGAAGCGAGCTCGTTGGAGGGAGAACTGTGGTGCGACCCAAAACGGTCCAAAAGATGGCCGAAGCTTCCAACGAGTGGCGAACGCTCGTCCGGTGTCAGAAACCACTGGAAATGCAGTTGCAGCGAAGGAAACGGGCTGAGCTCGAGGACTTCCGGTGCTCGTCCCAAGAAAACGCGAGCGGGAATGCCCCGGACTCAGTTATCTCGTCCTGGGGTAAAAAGCGGTCCCCCGACGGTTTCTTCCCTTTGCTCCGTATTGGTCATAAGTCTTTCGATCTTCGGGTCTCGTGCTCCGAGCACTCAACCCACACTCCTGGCATGCTCCCTGACACGTTTTCCGGAGGTATAGGTCGGGAAGCGAGCTCGTTGGAGGGAGAACTGTGGTGCGACCCAAAACGGTAAAAAAGATGGCCGAAGCTTCCAACGAGTGGCGAACGCTCGTCCGGTGTCAGAAACCACTGGAAATGCACTTGCAGCGAAGGTAACGGGCTGAGCTCGAGGACTTCCGGTGTTCGTCCCAAGAAAACGCGAGCGGGAATGCCCCGGACTCAGTTTTCTCGTCTTGGGGTAAAAAGCGGTCCACCGACGGTTTCTTCCCTTTGCTCCGTATTGGTCATAAGTCTTTCGATCTTCGGGTCTCGTGCTCCGAGGACTTCAACACACACTCCTGGCATGCTCCCTGACACGTTTTCCGGAGGTATAGGTCGGGAAGCGAGCTCGTTGGAGGGAGAACTGTGGTGCGACCCAAAACGGTCCAAAAGATGGCCGAAGCTTCCAACGAGTGGCGAACGCTCGTCCGGTGTCAGAAACCACTGGAAATGCACTTGCAGCGAAGGAAACGGGCTGAGCTCGAGGACTTCCGGTGCTCGTCCCAAGAAAACGCGAGCGGGAATTCCCCGGACTCAGTTTTCTCGTCCTGGGGTAAAAAGCGGTCCCCCGACGGTTTCTTCCCTTTGCTCCGTATTGGTCATAAGTCTTTCGATCTTCGGGTCTCGTGCTCCGAGGACTTCAACCCACACTCCTGGCATGCTCCCTGACACGTTTTCCGGAGGTATAGGTCGGGAAGCGAGCTCGTTGGAGGGAGAACTGTGGTGCGACCCAAAACGGTCCAAAAGATGGCCGAAGCTTCCAACGAGTGGCGAACGCTCGTCTGGTGTCAGAAACCACTGGAAATGCATTTGCAGCGAAGGAAACGGGCTGAGCTCGAGGACTTCCGGTGCTCGTTCCAAGAAAACGCGAGCGGGAATGCCCCGGACTCAGTTTTCTCGTCCTGGGGTAAAAAGCGGTCCCCCGACGGTTTCTTCCCTTTGCTCCGTATTGGTCATAAGTCTTTCGATCTTCGGGTCTCGTGCTCCGAGGACTTCAACCCACACTCCTGGCATGCTCCCTGACACGTTTTCCGGAGGTATAGGTCGGGAAGCGAGCTCGTTGGAGGGAGAACTGTGGTGCGACCCAAAACGGTCCAAAAGATGGCCGAAGCTTTTAACGAGTGGCGAACGCTCGTCCGGTGTCAGAAACCACTGGAAATGCACTTGCAGCGAAGGAAACGGGCTGAGCTCGAGGACTTCCGGTGCTCGTCCCAAGAAAATGCGAGCGGGAATGCCCCGGACTCAGTTTTCTCGTCCTGGGGTAAAAAGCGGTCCCCCGACGGTTTCTTCCCTTTGCTCCGTATTGGTCATAAGTCTTTCGATCTTCGGGTCTCGTGCTCCGAGGACTTCAACCCACACTCCTGGCATGCTCCCTGACACGTTTTCCGGAGGTATAGGTCGGGAAGCGAGCTCGTTGGAGGGAGAACTGTGGTGCGACCCAAAACGGTCCAAAAGATGGCCGAAGCTTCCAACGAGTGGCGAACGCTCGTCTGGTGTCAGAAACCACTGGAAATGCATTTGCAGCGAAGGAAACGGGCTGAGCTCGAGGACTTCCGGTGCTCGTTCCAAGAAAACGCGAGCGGGAATGCCCCGGACTCAGTTTTCTCGTCCTGGGGTAAAAAGCGGTCCCCCGACGGTTTCTTCCCTTTGCTCCGTATTGGTCATAAGTCTTTCGATCTTCGGGTCTCGTGCTCCGAGGACTTCAACCCACACTCCTGGCATGCTCCCTGACACGTTTTCCGGAGGTATAGGTCGGGAAGCGAGCTCGTTGGAGGGAGAACTGTGGTGCGACCCAAAACGGTCCAAAAGATGGCCGAAGCTTCCAACGAGTGGCGAACGCTCGTCCGGTGTCAGAAACCACTGGAAATGCACTTGCAGCGAAGGAAACGCGCTGAGCTCGAGGACTTCCGGTGCTCGTCCCAAGAAAACGCGAGCGGGAATGCCCCGGACTCAGTTTTCTCGTCCTGGGGTAAAAAGCGGTCCCCCGACGGTTTCTTCCCTTTGCTCCGTATTGGTCATAAGTCTTTCGATCTTCGGGTCTCGTGCTCCGAGGACTTCAACCCACACTCCTGGCATGCTCCCTGACACGTTTTCCGGAGGTATAGGTCGGGAAGCGAGCTCGTTGGAGGGAGAACTGTGGTGCGACCCAAAACGGTCCAAAAGATGGCCGAAGCTTCCAACGAGTGGCGAACGCTCGTCCGGTGTCAGAAACCACTGGAAATGCACTTGCAGCGAAGGAAACGGGCTGAGCTCGAGGAGTTCCGGTGCTCGTCCCAAGAAAACGCGAGCGGGAATGCCCCGGACTCAGTTTTCTCGTCCTGGGGTAAAAAGCGGTCCCCCGACGGTTTCTTCCCTTTGCTCCGTATTGGTCATAAGTCTTTCGATCTTCGGGTCTCGTGCTCCGAGGACTTCAACCCACACTCCTGGCATGCTCCCTGACACGTTTTCCGGAGGTATAGGTCGGGAAGCGAGCTCGTTGGAGGGAGAACTGTGGTGCGACCCAAAACGGTCCAAAAGATGGCCGAAGCTTCCAACGAGTGGCGAACGCTCGTCCGGTGTCAGAAACCACTGGAAATGCACTTGCAGCGAAGGAAACGGGCTAAGCTCGAGGACTTCCGGTGCTCGTCCCAAGAAAACGCGAGCAGGAATGCCCCGGACTCATTTTTCTCGTCCTGGGGTAAAAAGCGGTCCCCCGACGGTTTCTTCCCTTTGCTCCGTATTGGTCATAAGTCTTTCGATCTTCGGGTCTCGTGCTCCGAGGACTTCAACCCACACTCCTGGCATGCTCCCTGACACGTTTTCCGGAGGTATAGGTCGGGAAGCGAGCTCGTTGGAGGGAGAACTGTGGTGCGACCCAAAACGGTCCAAAAGATGGCCGAAGCTTCCAACGAGTGGCGAACGCTCGTCCGGTGTCAGAAACCACTGGAAATGCACTTGCAGCGAAGGAAACGGGCTGAGCTCGAGGACTTCCGGTCCTCGTCCCAAGAAAACGCGAGCGGGAATGCCCCGGACTCAGTTTTCTCGTCCTGGGGTAAAAAGCGGTCCCCCGACGGTTTCTTCCCTTTGCTCCGTATTGGTCATAAGTCTTTCGATCTTCGGGTCTCGTGCTCCGAGGACTTCAACCCACACTCCTGGCATGCTCCCTGACACGTTTTCCGGAGGTATAGGTCGGGAAGCGAACTCGTTGGAGGGAGAACTGTGGTGCGACCCAAAACGGTCCAAAAGATGGCCGAAGCTTCCAACGAGTGGCGAACGCTCGTCTGGTGTCAGAAACCACTGGAAATGCACTTGCAGCGAAGGAAACGGGCTGAGCTCGAGGACTTCCGGTGCTCGTCCCAAGAAAACGCGAGCGGGAATGCCCCGGACTCAGTTTTCTCGTCCTAGGGTAAAAAGCGGTCCCCCGACGGTTTCTTCCCTTTGCTCCGTATTTGTCATAAGTCTTTCGATCTTCGGGTCTCGTGCTCCGAGGACTTCAACCCACACTCCTGGCATGCTCCCTGACACGTTTTCCGGAGGTATAGGTCGGGAAGCGAGCTCGTTGGAGGGAGAACTGTGGTGCGACCCAAAACGGTCCAAAAGATGGCCGAAGCTTCCAACGAGTGGCGAACGCTCGTCCGGTGTCAGAAACCACTGGAAATGCACTTGCAGCGAAGGAAACGGGCTGAGCTCGAGGACTTCCGGTGCTCGTCCCAAGAAAACGCGAGCGGGAATGCCCCGGACTCAGTTTTCTCGTCCTGGGGTAAAAAGCGGTCCCCCGACGGTTTCTTCCCTTTGCTCCGTATTGGTCATAAGTCTTTCGATCTTCGGGTCTCGTGCTCCGAGGACTTCAACCCACACTCCTGGCATGCTCCCTGACACGTTTTCCGGAGGTATAGGTCGGGAAGCGAGCTCGTTGGAGGGAGAACTGTGGTGCGACCCAAAACGGTCCAAAAGATGGCCGAAGCTTCCAACGAGTGGCGAACGCTCGTCCGGTGTCAGAAACCACTGGATATGCACTTGCAGCGAAGGAAACGGGCTGAGCTCGAGGACTTCCGGTGCTCGTCCCAAGAAAACGCAAGCGGGAATGCCCCGGACTCAGTTTTCTCGTCCTGGGGTAAAAAGCGGTCCCCCGACGGTTTCTTCCCTTTGCTCCGTATTGGTCATAAGTCTTTCGATCTTCGGGCCTCGTGCTCCGAGGACTTCAACCCACACTCCTGGCATGCTCCCTGACACGTTTTCCGGAGGTATAGGTCGGGAAGCGAGCTCGTTGGAGGGAGAACTGTGGTGCGACCCAAAACGGTCCAAAAGATGGCCGAAGCTTCCAACGAGTGGCGAACGCTCGTCCGGTGTCAGAAACCACTGGAAATGCACTTGCAGCGAAGGAAACGGGCTGAGCTCGAGGACTTCCGGTGCTCGTCCCAAGAAAACGCGAGCGGGAATGCCCCGGACTCAGTTTTCTCGTCCTGGGGTAAAAAGCGGTCCCCCGACGGTTTCTTCCCTTTGCTCCGTATTGGTCATAAGTCTTTCGATCTTCGGGTCTCGTGCTCCGAGGACTTCAACCGACACTCCTGGCATGCTCCCTGACACGTTTTCCGGAGGTATAGGTCGGGAAGCGAGATCGTTGGAGGGAGAACTGTGGTGCGACCCAAAACGGTCCAAAAGATGGCCGAAGCTTCCAACGAGTGGCGAACGCTCGTCCGGTGTCAGAAACCACTGGAAATGCACTTGCAGCGAAGGAAAGGGGCTGAGCTCGAGGACTTCTGGTGCTCGTCCCAAGAAAACGCGAGCGGGAATGCCCCGGACTCAGTTTTCTCGTCCTGGGGTAAAAAGCGGTCCCCCGACGGTTTCTTCCCTTTGCTCCGTATTGGTCATAAGTCTTTCGATCTTCGGGTCTCGTGCTCCGAGGACTTCAACCGACACTCCTGGCATGCTCCCTGACACGTTTTCCGGAGGTATAGGTCGGGAAGCGAGCTCGTTGGAGGGAGAACTGTGGTGCGACCCAAAACGGTCCAAAAGATGGCCGAAGCTTCCAACGAGTGGCGAACGCTCGTCCGGTGTCAGAAACCACTGGAAATGCACTTGCAGCGAAGGAAACGGGCTGAGCTCGAGGACTTCCGGTGCTCGTTCCAAGAAAACGCGAGCGGGAATGCCCCGGACTCAGTTTTCTCGTCCTGGGGTAAAAAGCGGTCCCCCGACGGTTTCTTCCCTTTGCTCCGTATTGGTCATAAGTCTTTCGATCTTCGGGTCTCGTGCTCCGAGGACTTCAACCCACACTCCTGGCATGCTCCCTGACACGTTTTCCGGAGGTATAGGTCGGGAAGCGAGCTCGTTGGAGGGAGAACTGTGGTGCGACCCAAAACGGTCCAAAAGATGGCCGAAGCTTCCAACGAGTGGCGAACGCTCGTCCGGTGTCAGAAACCACTGGAACTGCACTTGCAGTGAAGGAAACGGGCTAAGCTCGAGGACTTCCGGTGCTCGTCCCAAGAAAACGCGAGCGGGAATGCCGCGGACTCATTTTTCTCGTCCTGGGGTAAAAAGCGGTCCCCCGACGGTTTCTTCCCTTTGCTCCGTATTGGTCATAAGTCTTTCGATCTTCGGGTCTCGTGCTCCGAGGACTTCAACCAACACTCCTGGCATGCTCCCTGACACGTTTTCCGGAGGTATAGGTCGGGAAGCGAGCTCGTTGGAGGGAGAACTGTGGTGCGACCCAAAACGGTCCAAAAGATGGCCGAAGCTTCCAACGAGTGGCGAACGCTCGTCCGGTGTCAGAAACCACTGGAAATGCACTTGCAGCGAAGGAAACGGGCTGAGCTCGAGGACTTCCGGTGCTCGTCCCAAGAAAACGCGAGCGGGAATGCCCCGGACTCAGTTTTCTCGTCCTGGGGTAAAAAGCGGTCCCCCGACGGTTTCTTCCCTTTGCTCCGTATTGGTCATAAGTCTTTCGATCTTCGGGTCTCGTGCTCCGAGGACTTCAACCCACACTCCTGGCATGCTCCCTGACACGTTTTCCGGAGGTATAGGTCGGGAAGCGAGCTCGTTGGAGGGAGAACTGTGGTGCGACCCAAAACGGTCCAAAAGATGGCCGAAGCTTCCAACAAGTGGCGAACGCTCGTCCGGTGTCAGAAACCACTGGAAATGCACTTGCAGCGAAGGAAACGGGCTGAGCTCGAGGACTTCCGGTGCTAGTCCCAAGAAAACGCAAGCGGGAATGCCCCGGACTCAGTTTTCTCGTCCTGGGGTAAAAAGCGGTCCCCCGACGGTTTCTTCCCTTTGCTCCGTATTGGTCATAAGTCTTTCGATCTTCGGGCCTCGTGCTCCGAGGACTTCAACCCACACTCCTGGCATGCTCCCTGACACGTTTTCCGGAGGTATAGGTCGGGAAGCGAGCTCGTTGGAGGGAGAACTGTGGTGCGACCCAAAACGGTCCAAAAGATGGCCGAAGCTTCCAACGAGTGGCGAACGCTCGTCCGGTGTCAGAAACCACTGGAAATGCACTTGCAGCGAAGGAAACGGGCTGAGCTCGAGGACTTCCGGTGCTCGTCCCAAGAAAACGCGAGCGGGAATGCCCCGGACTCAGTTTTCTCGTCCTGGGGTAAAAAGCGGTCCCCCGACGGTTTCTTCCCTTTGCTCCGTATTGGTCATAAGTCTTTCGATCTTCGGGTCTCGTGCTCCGAGGACTTCAACCGACACTCCTGGCATGCTCCCTGACACGTTTTCCGGAGGTATAGGTCGGGAAGCGAGCTCGTTGGAGGGAGAACTGTGGTGCGACCCAAAACGGTCCAAAAGATGGCCGAAGCTTCCAACGAGTGGCGAACGCTCGTCCGGTGTCAGAAACCACTGGAAATGCACTTGCAGCGAAGGAAACGGGCTGAGCTCGAGGACTTCCGGTGCTCGTCCCAAGAAAACGCGAGCGGGAATGCCCCGGACTCAGTTTTCTCGTCCTGGGGTAAAAAGCGGTCCCCCGACGGTTTCTTCCCTTTGCTCCGTATTGGTCATAAGTCTTTCGATCTTCGGGTCTCGTGCTCCGAGGACTTCAACCGACACTCCTGGCATGCTCCCTGACACGTTTTCCGGAGGTATAGGTCGGGAAGCGAGCTCGTTGGAGGGAGAACTGTGGTGCGACCCAAAACGGTCCAAAAGATGGCCGAAGCTTCCAACGAGTGGCGAACGCTCGTCCGGTGTCAGAAACCACTGGAAATGCACTTGCAGCGAAGGAAACGGGCTGAGCTCGAGGACTTCCGGTGCTCGTCCCAAGAAAACGCGAGCGGGTCTGCCCCGGACTCAGTTTTCTCGTCCTGGGGTAAAAAGCGGTCCCCCGACGGTTTCTTCCCTTTGCTCCGTATTGGTCATAAGTCTTTCGATCTTCGGGTCTCGTGCTCCGAGGACTTCAACCGACACTCCTGGCATGCTCCCTGACACGTTTTCCGGAGGTATAGGTCGGGAAGCGAGATCGTTGGAGGGAGAACTGTGGTGCGACCCAAAACGGTCCAAAAGATGGCCGAAGCTTCCAACGAGTGGCGAACGCTCGTCCGGTGTCAGAAACCACTGGAAATGCACTTGCAGCGAAGGAAACGGGCTGAGCTCGAGGACTTCCGGTGCTCGTCCCAAGAAAACGCAAGCGGGAATGCCCCGGACTCAGTTTTCTCGTCCTGGGGTAAAAAGCGGTCCCCCGACGGTTTCTTCCCTTTGCTCCGTATAGGTCATAAGTCTTTCGATCTTCGGGCCTCGTGCTCCGAGGACTTCAACCCACACTCCTGGCATGCTCCCTGACACGTTTTCCGGAGGTATAGGTCGGGAAGCGAGCTCGTTGGAGGGAGAACTGTGGTGCGACCCAAAACGGTCCAAAAGATGGCCGAAGCTTCCAACGAGTGGCGAACGCTCGTCCGGTGTCAGAAACCACTGGAAATGCACTTGCAGCGAAGGAAATGGGCTGAGCTCGAGGACTTCCGGTGCTCGTCCCAAGAAAACGCGAGCGGGAATGCCCCGGACTCAGTTTTCTCGTCCTGGGGTAAAAAGCGGTCCCCCGACGGTTTCTTCCCTTTGCTCCGTATTGGTCATAAGTCTTTCGATCTTCGGGTCTCGTGCTCCGAGGACTTCAACCCACACTCCTGGCATGCTCCCTGACACGTTTTCCGGAGGTATAGGTCGGGAAGCGAGCTCGTTGGAGGGAGAACTGTGGTGCGACCCAAAACGGTCCAAAAGATGGCCGAAGCTTCCAACGAGTGGCGAACGCTCGTCCGGTGTCAGAAACCACTGGAAATGCACTTGCAGCGAAGGAAACGGGCTGAGCTCGAGGACTTCCGGTGCTCGTCCCAAGAAAACGCGAGCGGGAATGCCCCGGACTCAGTTTTCTCGTCCTGGGGTAAAAAGCGGTCCCCCGACGGTTTCTTCCCTTTGCTCCGTATTGGTCATAAGTCTTTCGATCTTCGGGTCTCGTGCTCCGAGGACTTCAACCCACACTCCTGGCATGCTCCCTGACACGTTTTCCGGAGGTATAGGTCGGGAAGCGAGCTCGTTGGAGGGAGAACTGTGGTGCGACCCAAAACGGTCCAAAAGATGGCCGAAGCTTCCAACGAGTGGCGAACGCTCGTCCGGTGTCAGAAACCACTGGAACTGCACATGCAGCGAAGGAAACGGGCTAAGCTCGAGGACTTCCGGTGCTCGTCCCAAGAAAACGCGAGCGGGAATGCCGCGGACTCATTTTTCTCGTCCTGGGGTAAAAAGCGGTCCCCCGACGGTTTCTTCCCTTTGCTCCGTATTGGTCATAAGTCTTTCGATCTTCGGGCCTCGTGCTCCGAGGACTTCAACCAACACTCCTGGCATGCTCCCTGACACGTTTTCCGGAGGTATAGGTCGGGAAGCGAGCTCGTTGGAGGGAGAACTGTGGTGCGACCCAAAACGGTCCAAAAGATGGCCGAAGCTTCCAACGAGTGGCGAACGCTCGTCCGGTGTCAGAAACCACTGGAAATGCACTTGCAGCGAAGGAAACGGGCTGAGCTCGAGGACTTCCGGTGCTCGTCCCAAGAAAACGCGAGCGGGAATGCCCCGGACTCAGTTTTCTCGTCCTGGGGTAAAAAGCGGTCCCCCGACGGTTTCTTCCCTTTGCTCCGTATTGGTCATAAGTCTTTCGATCTTCGGGTCTCGTGCTCCGAGGACTTCAACCCACACTCCTGGCATGCTCCCTGACACGTTTTCCGGAGGTATAGGTCGGGAAGCGAGCTCGTTGGAGGGAGAACTGTGGTGCGACCCAAAACGGTCCAAAAGATGGCCGAAGCTTCCAACAAGTGGCGAACGCTCGTCCGGTGTCAGAAACCACTGGAAATGCACTTGCAGCGAAGGAAACGGGCTGAGCTCGAGGACTTCCGGTGCTAGTCCCAAGAAAACGCAAGCGGGAATGCCCCGGACTCAGTTTTCTCGTCCTGGGGTAAAAAGCGGTCCCCCGACGGTTTCTTCCCTTTGCTCCGTATTGGTCATAAGTCTTTCGATCTTCGGGCCTCGTGCTCCGAGGACTTCAACCCACACTCCTGGCATGCTCCCTGACACGTTTTCCGGAGGTATAGGTCGGGAAGCGAGCTCGTTGGAGGGAGAACTGTGGTGCGACCCAAAACGGTCCAAAAGATGGCCGAAGCTTCCAACGAGTGGCGAACGCTCGTCCGGTGTCAGAAACCACTGGAAATGCACTTGCAGCGAAGGAAACGGGCTGAGCTCGAGGACTTCCGGTGCTCGTCCCAAGAAAACGCGAGCGGGAATGCCCCGGACTCAGTTTTCTCGTCCTGGGGTAAAAAGCGGTCCCCCGACGGTTTCTTCCCTTTGCTCCGTATTGGTCATAAGTCTTTCGATCTTCGGGTCTCGTGCTCCGAGGACTTCAACCCACACTCCTGGCATGCTCCCTGACACGTTTTCCGGAGGTATAGGTCGGGAAGCGAGCTCGTTGGAGGGAGAACTGTGGTGCGACCCAAAACGGTCCAAAAGATGGCCGAAGCTTCCAACGAGTGGCGAACGCTCGTCCGGTGTCAGAAACCACTGGAAATGCACTTGCAGCGAAGGAAACGGGCTGAGCTCGAGGACTTCCGGTGCTCGTCCCAAGAAAACGCGAGCGGGAATGCCCCGGACTCAGTTTTCTCGTCCTGGGGTAAAAAGCGGTCCCCCGACGGTTTCTTCCCTTTGCTCCGTATTGGTCATAAGTCTTTCGATCTTCGGGTCTCGTGCTCCGAGGACTTCAACCCACACTCCTGGCATGCTCCCTGACACGTTTTCCGGAGGTATAGGTCGGGAAGCGAGCTCGTTGGAGGGAGAACTGTGGTGCGACCCAAAACGGTCCAAAAGATGGCCGAAGCTTCCAACGAGTGGCGAACGCTCGTCCGGTGTCAGAAACCACTGGAAATGCACTTGCAGCGAAGGAAACGGGCTGAGCTCGAGGACTTCCGGTGCTCGTCCCAAGAAAACGCGAGCGGGTCTGCCCCGGACTCAGTTTTCTCGTCCTGGGGTAAAAAGCGGTCCCCCGACGGTTTCTTCCCTTTGCTCCGTATTGGTCATAAGTCTTTCGATCTTCGGGTCTCGTGCTCCGAGGACTTCAACCCACACTCCTGGCATGCTCCCTGACACGTTTTCCGGAGGTATAGGTCGGGAAGCGAGCTCGTTGGAGGGAGAACTGTGGTGCGACCCAAAACGGTCCAAAAGATGGCCGAAGCTTCCAACGAGTGGCGAACGCTCGTCCGGTGTCAGAAACCACTGGAAATGCACTTGCAGCGAAGGAAACGGGCTGAGCTCGAGGACTTCCGGTGCTCGTCCCAAGAAAACGCGAGCGGGTCTGCCCCGGACTCAGTTTTCTCGTCCTGGGGTAAAAAGCGGTCCCCCGACGGTTTCTTCCCTTTGCTCCGTATTGGTCATAAGTCTTTCGATCTTCGGGTCTCGTGCTCCGAGGACTTCAACCCACACTCCTGGCATGCTCCCTGACACGTTTTCCGGAGGTATAGGTCGGGAAGCGAGCTCGTTGGAGGGAGAACTGTGGTGCGACCCAAAACGGTCCAAAAGATGGCCGAAGCTTCCAACAAGTGGCGAACGCTCGTCCGGTGTCAGAAACCACTGGAAATGCACTTGCAGCGAAGGAAACGGGCTGAGCTCGAGGACTTCCGGTGCTCGTCCCAAGAAAACGCAAGCGGGAATGCCCCGGACTCAGTTTTCTCGTCCTGGGGTAAAAAGCGGTCCCCCGACGGTTTCTTCCCTTTGCTCCGTATAGGTCATAAGTCTTTCGATCTTCGGGCCTCGTGCTCCGAGGACTTCAACCCACACTCCTGGCATGCTCCCTGACACGTTTTCCGGAGGTATAGGTCGGGAAGCGAGCTCGTTGGAGGGAGAACTGTGGTGCGACCCAAAACGGTCCAAAAGATGGCCGAAGCTTCCAACGAGTGGCGAACGCTCGTCCGGTGTCAGAAACCACTGGAAATGCACTTGCAGCGAAGGAAACGGGCTGAGCTCGAGGACTTCCGGTGCTCGTCCCAAGAAAACGCGAGCGGGAATGCCCCGGACTCAGTTTTCTCGTCCTGGGGTAAAAAGCGGTCCCCCGACGGTTTCTTCCCTTTGCTCCGTATTGGTCATAAGTCTTTCGATCTTCGGGTCTCGTGCTCCGAGGACTTCAACCCACACTCCTGGCATGCTCCCTGACACGTTTTCCGGAGGTATAGGTCGGGAAGCGAGCTCGTTGGAGGGAGAACTGTGGTGCGACCCAAAACGGTCCAAAAGATGGCCGAAGCTTCCAACGAGTGGCGAACGCTCGTCCGGTGTCAGAAACCACTGGAAATGCACTTGCAGCGAAGGAAACGGGCTGAGCTCGAGGACTTCCGGTGCTCGTCCCAAGAAAACGCGAGCGGGAATGCCCCGGACTCAGTTTTCTCGTCCTGGGGTAAAAAGCGGTCCCCCGACGGTTTCTTCCCTTTGCTCCGTATTGGTCATAAGTCTTTCGATCTTCGGGTCTCGTGCTCCGAGGACTTCAACCCACACTCCTGGCATGCTCCCTGACACGTTTTCCGGAGGTATAGGTCGGGAAGCGAGCTCGTTGGAGGGAGAACTGTGGTGCGACCCAAAACGGTCCAAAAGATGGCCGAAGCTTCCAACGAGTGGCGAACGCTCGTCCGGTGTCAGAAACCACTGGAAATGCACTTGCAGCGAAGGAAACGGGCTGAGCTCGAGGACTTCCGGTGCTCGTCCCAAGAAAACGCGAGCGGGTCTGCCCCGGACTCAGTTTTCTCGTCCTGGGGTAAAAAGCGGTCCCCCGACGGTTTCTTCCCTTTGCTCCGTATTGGTCATAAGTCTTTCGATCTTCGGGTCTCGTGCTCCGAGGACTTCAACCCACACTCCTGGCATGCTCCCTGACACGTTTTCCGGAGGTATAGGTCGGGAAGCGAGCTCGTTGGAGGGAGAACTGTGGTGCGACCCAAAACGGTCCAAAAGATGGCCGAAGCTTCCAACGAGTGGCGAACGCTCGTCCGGTGTCAGAAACCACTGGAAATGCACTTGCAGCAATGGAAACGGGCGGAGCTCGAGGACTTCCGGTGCTCGTCCCAAGAAAACGCGAGCGGGTCTGCCCCGGACTCAGTTTTCTCGTCCTGGGGTAAAAAGCGGTCCCCCGACGGTTTCTTCCCTTTGCTCCGTATTGGTCATAAGTCTTTCGATCTTCGGGTCTCGTGCTCCGAGGACTTCAACCCACACTCCTGGCATGCTCCCTGACACGTTTTCCGGAGGTATAGGTCGGGAAGCGAGCTCGTTGGAGGGAGAACTGTGGTGCGACCCAAAACGGTCCAAAAGATGGCCGAAGCTTCCAACAAGTGGCGAACGCTCGTCCGGTGTCAGAAACCACTGGAAATGCACTTGCAGCGAAGGAAACGGGCTGAGCTCGAGGACTTCTGGTGCTCGTCCCAAGAAAACGCAAGCGGGAATGCCCCGGACTCAGTTTTCTCGTCCTGGGGTAAAAAGCGGTCCCCCGACGGTTTCTTCCCTTTGCTCCGTATTGGTCATAAGTCTTTCGATCTTCGGGCCTCGTGCTCCGAGGACTTCAACCCACACTCCTGGCATGCTCCCTGACACGTTTTCCGGAGGTATAGGTCGGGAAGCGAGCTCGTTGGAGGGAGAACTGTGGTGCGACCCAAAACGGTCCAAAAGATGGCCGAAGCTTCCAACGAGTGGCGAACGCTCGTCCGGTGTCAGAAACCACTGGAAATGCACTTGCAGCGAAGGAAACGGGCTGAGCTCGAGGACTTCCGGTGCTCGTCCCAAGAAAACGCGAGCGGGAATGCCCCGGACTCAGTTTTCTCGTCCTGGGGTAAAAAGCGGTCCCCCGACGGTTTCTTCCCTTTGCTCCGTATTGGTCATAAGTCTTTCGATCTTCGGGTCTCGTGCTCCGAGGACTTCAACCCACACTCCTGGCATGCTCCCTGACACGTTTTCCGGAGGTATAGGTCGGGAAGCGAGCTCGTTGGAGGGAGAACTGTGGTGCGACCCAAAACGGTCCAAAAGATGGCCGAAGCTTCCAACGAGTGGCGAACGCTCGTCCGGTGTCAGAAACCACTGGAAATGCACTTGCAGCGAAGGAAACGGGCTGAGCTCGAGGACTTCCGGTGCTCGTCCCAAGAAAACGCGAGCGGGAATGCCCCGGACTCAGTTTTCTCGTCCTGGGGTAAAAAGCGGTCCCCCGACGGTTTCTTCCCTTTGCTCCGTATTGGTCATAAGTCTTTCGATCTTCGGGTCTCGTGCTCCGAGGACTTCAACCGACACTCCTGGCATGCTCCCTGACACGTTTTCCGGAGGTATAGGTCGGGAAGCGAGCTCGTTGGAGGGAGAACTGTGGTGCGACCCAAAACGGTCCAAAAGATGGCCGAAGCTTCCAACGAGTGGCGAACGCTCGTCCGGTGTCAGAAACCACTGGAAATGCACTTGCAGCGAAGGAAACGGGCTGAGCTCGAGGACTTCCGGTGCTCGTCCCAAGAAAACGCGAGCGGGAATGCCCCGGACTCAGTTTTCTTGTCCTGGGGTAAAAAGCGGTCCCCCGACGGTTCCTTCCCTTTGCTCCGTATTGGTCATAAGTCTTTCGATCTTCGGGTCTCGTGCTCCGAGGACTTCAACCCACACTCCTGGCATGCTCCCTGACACGTTTTCCGGAGGTATAGGTCGGGAAGCGAGCTCGTTGGAGGGAGAACTGTGGTGCGACCCAAAACGGTCCAAAAGATGGCCGAAGCTTCCAACGAGTGGCGAACGCTCGTCCGGTGTCAGAAACCACTGGAAATGCACTTGCAGCGAAAGAAACGGGCTGAGCTCGAGGACTTCCGGTGCTCGTCCCAAGAAAACGCGAGCGGGAATGCCCCGGACTCAGTTTTCTCGTCCTGGGGTAAAAAGCGGTCCCCCGACGGTTTCTTCCCTTTGCTCCGTATTGGTCATAAGTCTTTCGATCTTCGGGTCTCGTGCTCCGAGGACTTCAACCCACACTCCTGGCATGCTCCCTGACACGTTTTCCGGAGGTATAGGTCGGGAAGCGAGCTCGTTGGAGGGAGAACTGTGGTGCGACGCAAAACGGTCCAAAAGATGGCCGAAGCTTCCAACGAGTGGCGAACGCTTGTCCGGTGTCAGAAACCACTGGAAATGCACTTGCAGCGAAGGAAACGGGCTGAGCTCGAGGACTTCCGGTGCTCGTCCCAAGAAAACGCGAGCGGGAATGCCCCGGACTCAGTTTTCTCGTCCTGGGGTAAAAAGCGGTCCCCCGACGGTTTCTTCCCTTTGCTCCGTATTGGTCATAAGTCTTTCGATCTTCGGGTCTCGTGCTCCGAGGACTCAACCCACACTCCTGGCATGCTCCCTGACACGTTTTCCGGAGGTATAGGTCGGGAAGCGAGCTCGTTGGAGGGAGAACTGTGGTGCGACCCAAAACGGTCCAAAAGATGGCCGAAGCTTCCAACGAGTGGCGAACGCTCGTCCGGTGTCAGAAACCACTGGAAATGCACTTGCAGCGAAGGAAACGGGCTGAGCTCGAGGACTTCCGGTGCTCGTCCCAAGAAAACGCGAGCGGGAATGCCCCGGACTCAGTTTTCTCGTCCTGGGGTAAAAAGCGGTCCCCCGACGGTTTCTTCCCTTTGCTCCGTATTGGTCATAAGTCTTTCGATCTTCGGGTCTCGTGCTCCGAGGACTTCAACCCACACTCCTGGCATGCTCCCTGACACGTTTTCCGGAGGTATAGGTCGGGAAGCGAGCTCGTTGGAGGGAGAACTGTGGTGCGACCCAAAACGGTCCAAAAGATGGCCGAAGCTTCCAACGAGTGGCGAACGCTCGTCTGGTGTCAGAAACCACTGGAAATGCACTTGCAGCGAAGGAAACGGGCTGAGCTCGAGGCTTCCGGTGCTCGTCCCAAGAAAACGCGAGCGGGAATGCCCCGGACTCAGTTTTCTCGTCCTGGGGTAAAAAGCGGTCCCCCGACGGTTTCTTCCCTTTGCTCCGTATTGGTCATAAGTCTTTCGATCTTCGGGTCTCGTGCTCCGAGGACTTCAACCCACACTCCTGGCATGCTCCCTGACACGTTTTCCGGAGGTATAGGTCGGGAAGCGAGCTCGTTGGAGGGAGAACTGTGGTGCGACCCAAAACGGTCCAAAAGATGGCCGAAGCTTCCAACGAGTGGCGAACGCTCGTCCGGTGTCAGAAACCACTGGAAATGCACTTGCAGCGAAGGAAACGGGCTGAGCTCGAGGACTTCCGGTGCTCGTCCCAAGAAAACGCAAGCGGGAATGCCCCGGACTCAGTTTTCTCGTCCTGGGGTAAAAAGCGGTCCCCCGACGGTTTCTTCCCTTTGCTCCGTACTGGTCATAAGTCTTTCGATCTTCGGGTCTCGTGCTCCGAGGACTTCAACCGACACTCCTGGCATGCTCCCTGACACGTTTTCCGGAGGTATAGGTCGGGAAGCGAGCTCGTTGGAGGGAGAACTGTGGTGCGACCCAAAACGGTCCAAAAGATGGCCGAAGCTTCCAACGAGTGGCGAACGCTCGTCCGGTGTCAGAAACCACTGGAAATGCACTTGCAGCGAAGGAAACGGGCTGAGCTCGAGGACTTCCGGTGCTCGTCCCAAGAAAACGCGAGCGGGAATGCCCCGGACTCAGTTTTCTCGTCCTGGGGTAAAAAGCGGTCCCCCGACGGTTTCTTCCCTTTGCTCCGTATTGGTCATAAGTCTTTCGATCTTCGGGCCTCGTGCTCCGAGGACTTCAACCGACACTCCTGGCATGCTCCCTGACACGTTTTCCGGAGGTATAGGTCGGGAAGCGAGCTCGTTGGAGGGAGAACTGTGGTGCGACCCAAAACGGTCCAAAAGATGGCCGAAGCTTCCAACGAGTGGCGAACGCTCGTCCGGTGTCAGAAACCACTGGAAATGCATTTGCAGCGAAGGAAACGGGCTGAGCTCGAGGACTTCCGGTGCTCGTCCCAAGAAAACGCGAGCGGGAATGCCCCGGACTCAGTTTTCTCGTCCTGGGGTAAAAAGCGGTCCCCCGACGGTTTCTTCCCTTTGCTCCGTATTGGTCATAAGTCTTTCGATCTTCGGGTCTCGTGCTCCGAGGACTTCAACCCACACTCCTGGCATGCTCCCTGACACGTTTTCCGGAGGTATAGGTCGGGAAGCGAGCTCGTTGGAGGGAGAACTGTGGTGCGACGCAAAACGGTCCAAAAGATGGCCGAAGCTTCCAACGAGTGGCGAACGCTTGTCCGGTGTCAGAAACCACTGGAAATGCACTTGCAGCGAAGGAAACGGGCTGAGCTCGAGGACTTCCGGTGCTCGTCCCAAGAAAACGCGAGCGGGAATGCCCCGGACTCAGTTTTCTCGTCCTGGGGTAAAAAGCGGTCCCCCGACGGTTTCTTCCCTTTGCTCCGTATTGGTCATAAGTCTTTCGATCTTCGGGTCTCGTGCTCCGAGGACTCAACCCACACTCCTGGCATGCTCCCTGACACGTTTTCCGGAGGTATAGGTCGGGAAGCGAGCTCGTTGGAGGGAGAACTGTGGTGCGACCCAAAACGGTCCAAAAGATGGCCGAAGCTTCCAACGAGTGGCGAACGCTCGTCCGGTGTCAGAAACCACTGGAAATGCACTTGCAGCGAAGGAAACGGGCTGAGCTCGAGGACTTCCGGTGCTCGTCCCAAGAAAACGCGAGCGGGAATGCCCCGGACTCAGTTTTCTCGTCCTGGGGTAAAAAGCGGTCCCCCGACGGTTTCTTCCCTTTGCTCCGTATTGGTCATAAGTCTTTCGATCTTCGGGTCTCGTGCTCCGAGGACTTCAACCCACACTCCTGGCATGCTCCCTGACACGTTTTCCGGAGGTATAGGTCGGGAAGCGAGCTCGTTGGAGGGAGAACTGTGGTGCGACCCAAAACGGTCCAAAAGATGGCCGAAGCTTCCAACGAGTGGCGAACGCTCGTCTGGTGTCAGAAACCACTGGAAATGCACTTGCAGCGAAGGAAACGGGCTGAGCTCGAGGCTTCCGGTGCTCGTCCCAAGAAAACGCGAGCGGGAATGCCCCGGACTCAGTTTTCTCGTCCTGGGGTAAAAAGCGGTCCCCCGACGGTTTCTTCCCTTTGCTCCGTATTGGTCATAAGTCTTTCGATCTTCGGGTCTCGTGCTCCGAGGACTTCAACCCACACTCCTGGCATGCTCCCTGACACGTTTTCCGGAGGTATAGGTCGGGAAGCGAGCTCGTTGGAGGGAGAACTGTGGTGCGACCCAAAACGGTCCAAAAGATGGCCGAAGCTTCCAACGAGTGGCGAACGCTCGTCCGGTGTCAGAAACCACTGGAAATGCACTTGCAGCGAAGGAAACGGGCTGAACTCGAGGACTTCCGGTGCTCGTCCCAAGAAAACGCAAGCGGGAATGCCCCGGACTCAGTTTTCTCGTCCTGGGGTAAAAAGCGGTCCCCCGACGGTTTCTTCCCTTTGCTCCGTACTGGTCATAAGTCTTTCGATCTTCGGGTCTCGTGCTCCGAGGACTTCAACCGACACTCCTGGCATGCTCCCTGACACGTTTTCCGGAGGTATAGGTCGGGAAGCGAGCTCGTTGGAGGGAGAACTGTGGTGCGACCCAAAACGGTCCAAAAGATGGCCGAAGCTTCCAACGAGTGGCGAACGCTCGTCCGGTGTCAGAAACCACTGGAAATGCACTTGCAGCGAAGGAAACGGGCTGAGCTCGAGGACTTCCGGTGCTCGTCCCAAGAAAACGCGAGCGGGAATGCCCCGGACTCAGTTTTCTCGTCCTGGGGTAAAAAGCGGTCCCCCGACGGTTTCTTCCCTTTGCTCCGTATTGGTCATAAGTCTTTCGATCTTCGGGCCTCGTGCTCCGAGGACTTCAACCGACACTCCTGGCATGCTCCCTGACACGTTTTCCGGAGGTATAGGTCGGGAAGCGAGCTCGTTGGAGGGAGAACTGTGGTGCGACCCAAAACGGTCCAAAAGATGGCCGAAGCTTCCAACGAGTGGCGAACGCTCGTCCGGTGTCAGAAACCACTGGAAATGCATTTGCAGCGAAGGAAACGGGCTGAGCTCGAGGACTTCCGGTGCTCGTCCCAAGAAAACGCGAGCGGGAATGCCCCGGACTCAGTTTTCTCGTCCTGGGGTAAAAAGCGGTCCCCCGACGGTTTCTTCCCTTTGCTCCGTATTGGTCATAAGTCTTTCGATCTTCGGGTCTCGTGCTCCGAGGACTTCAACCCACACTCCTGGCATGCTCCCTGACACGTTTTCCGGAGGTATAGGTCGGGAAGCGAGCTCGTTGGAGGGAGAACTGTGGTGCGACCCAAAACGGTCCAAAAGATGGCCGAAGCTTCCAACGAGTGGCGAACGCTCGTCCGGTGTCAGAAACCACTGGAAATGCACTTGCAGCGAAGGACAAGGGCTGAGCTCGAGGACTTCCGGTGCTCGTCCCAAGAAAACGCGAGCGGGTCTGCCCCGGACTCAGTTTTCTCGTCCTGGGGTAAAAAGCGGTCCCCCGACGGTTTCTTCCCTTTGCTCCGTATTGGTCATAAGTCTTTCGATCTTCGGGTCTCGTGCTCCGAGGACTTCAACCCACACTCCTGGCATGCTCCCTGACACGTTTTCCGGAGGTATAGGTCGGGAAGCGAGCTCGTTGGAGGGAGAACTGTGGTGCGACCCAAAACGGTCCAAAAGATGGCCGAAGCTTCCAACGAGTGGCGAACGCTCGTCCGGTGTCAGAAACCACTGGAAATGCACTTGCAGCGAAGGAAACGGGCTGAGCTCGAGGACTTCCGGTGCTCGTCCCAAGAAAACGCGAGCGGGAATGCCCCGGACTCAGTTTTCTCGTCCTGGGGTAAAAAGCGGTCCCCCGACGGTTTCTTCCCTTTGCTCCGTATTGGTCATAAGTCTTTCGATCTTCGGGTCTCGTGCTCCGAGGACTTCATCCCACACTCCTGGCATGCTCCCTGACACGTTTTCCGGAGGTATAGGTCGGGAAGCGAGCTCGTTGGAGGGAGAACTGTGGTGCGACTCAAAACGGTCCAAAAGATGGCCGAAGCTTCCAACGAGTGGCGAACGCTCGTCCGGTGTCAGAAACCACTGGAAATGCACTTGCAGCGAAGGAAACGGGCTGAGCTCGAGGACTTCCGGTGCTCGTCTCAAGAAAACGCGAGCGGGAATGCCCCGGACTCAGTTTTCTCGTCCTGGGGTAAAAAGCGGTCCCCCGACGGTTTCTTCCCTTTGCTCCGTATTGGTCATAAGTCTTTCGATCTTCGGGTCTCGTGCTCCGAGGACTCAACCCACACTCCTGGCATGCTCCCTGACACGTTTTCCGGAGGTATAGGTCGGGAAGCGAGCTCGTTGGAGGGAGAACTGTGGTGCGACCCAAAACGGTCCAAAAGATGGCCGAAGCTTCCAACGAGTGGCGAACGCTCGTCCGGTGTCAGAAACCACTGGAAATGCACTTGCAGCGAAGGAAACGGGCTGAGCTCGAGGACTTCCGGTGCTCGTCCCAAGAAAACGCGAGCGGGAATGCCCCGGACTCAGTTTTCTCGTCCTGGGGTAAAAAGCGGTCCCCCGACGGTTTCTTCCCTTTGCTCCGTATTGGTCATAAGTCTTTCGATCTTCGGGTCTCGTGCTCCGAGGACTTCAACCCACACTCCTGGCATGCTCCCTGACACGTTTTCCGGAGGTATAGGTCGGGAAGCGAGCTCGTTGGAGGGAGAACTGTGGTGCGACTCAAAACGGTCCAAAAGATGGCCGAAGCTTCCAACGAGTGGCGAACGCTCGTCCGGTGTCAGAAACCACTGGAAATGCACTTGCAGCGAAGGAAACGGGCTGAGCTCGAGGACTTCCGGTGCTCGTCTCAAGAAAACGCGAGCGGGAATGCCCCGGACTCAGTTTTCTCGTCCTGGGGTAAAAAGCGGTCCCCCGACGGTTTCTTCCCTTTGCTCCGTATTGGTCATAAGTCTTTCGATCTTCGGGTCTCGTGCTCCGAGGACTCAACCCACACTCCTGGCATGCTCCCTGACACGTTTTCCGGAGGTATAGGTCGGGAAGCGAGCTCGTTGGAGGGAGAACTGTGGTGCGACCCAAAACGGTCCAAAAGATGGCCGAAGCTTCCAACGAGTGGCGAACGCTCGTCCGGTGTCAGAAACCACTGGAAATGCACTTGCAGCGAAGGAAACGGGCTGAGCTCGAGGACTTCCGGTGCTCGTCCCAAGAAAACGCGAGCGGGAATGCCCCGGACTCAGTTTTCTCGTCCTGGGGTAAAAAGCGGTCCCCCGACGGTTTCTTCCCTTTGCTCCGTATTGGTCATAAGTCTTTCGATCTTCGGGTCTCGTGCTCCGAGGACTTCAACCCACACTCCTGGCATGCTCCCTGACACGTTTTCCGGAGGTATAGGTCGGGAAGCGAGCTCGTTGGAGGGAGAACTGTGGTGCGACCCAAAACGGTCCAAAAGATGGCCGAAGCTTCCAACGAGTGGCGAACGCTCGTCCGGTGTCAGAAACCACTGGAAATGCATTTGCAGCGAAGGAAACGGGCTGAGCTCGAGGACTTCCGGTGCTCGTCCCAAGAAAACGCGAGCGGGAATGCCCCGGACTCAGTTTTCTCGTCCTGGGGTAAAAAGCGGTCCCCCGACGGTTTCTTCCCTTTGCTCCGTATTGGTCATAAGTCTTTCGATCTTCGGGTCTCGTGCTCCGAGGACTTCAACCCACACTCCTGGCATGCTCCCTGACACGTTTTCCGGAGGTATAGGTCGGGAAGCGAGCTCGTTGGAGGGAGAACTGTGGTGCGACCCAAAACGGTCCAAAAGATGGCCGAAGCTTCCAACGAGTGGCGAACGCTCGTCCGGTGTCAGAAACCACTGGAAATGCACTTGCAGCGAAGGAAACGAGCTGAGCTCGAGGACTTCCGGTGCTCGTCCCAAGAAAACGCGAGCGGGAATGCCCCGGACTCAGTTTTCTCGTCCTGGGGTAAAAAGCGGTCCCCCGACGGTTTCTTCCCTTTGCTCCGTATTGGTCATAAGTCTTTCGATCTTCGGGTCTCGTGCTCCGAGGACTTCAACCCACACTCCTGGCATGCTC
This sequence comes from Cucumis melo, assembly GCF_025177605.1. NCBI lineage: Eukaryota > Viridiplantae > Streptophyta > Magnoliopsida > Cucurbitales > Cucurbitaceae > Cucumis > Cucumis melo. Next base: position 19,963,589 of record NC_066863.1, on the reverse strand, counting down.
CCTGACACGTTTTCCGGAGGTATAGGTCGGGAAGCGAGCTCGTTGGAAAGAGAACTGTGGTGCGACCCAAAACGGTCCAAAAGATGGCCGAAGCTTCCAACGAGTGGCGAACGTTCGTCCGGTGTCAGAAACCACTGGAAATGCACTTGCAGCGAAGGAAACGGGCTGAGCTCGAGGACTTCCGGTGCTCGTCCCAAGAAAACGCGAGCGGGAATGCCCCGGACTCAGTTTTCTCGTCCTGGGGTAAAAAGCGGTCCCCCGACGGTTTCTTCCCTTTGCTCCGTATTGGTCATAAGTCTTTCGATCTTCGGGTCTCGTGCTCCGAGGACTTCAACCCACACTCCTGGCATGCTCCCTGACACGTTTTCCGGAGGTATAGGTCGGGAAGCGAGCTCGTTGGAGGGAGAACTGTGGTGCGACCCAAAACGGTCCAAAAGATGGCCGAAGCTTCCAACGAGTGGCGAACGCTTGTCCGGTGTCAGAAACCACTGGAAATGCATTTGCAGCGAAGGAAACGGGCTGAGCTCGAGGACTTCCGGTGCTCGTCCCAAGAAAACGCGAGCGGGAATGCCCCGGACTCAGTTTTCTCGTCCTAGGGTAAAAAGCGGTCCCCCGACGGTTTCTTCCCTTTGCTCCGTATTGGTCATAAGTCTTTCGATCTTCGGGTCTCGTGCTCCGAGGACTTCAACCCACACTCCTGGCATGCTCCCTGACACGTTTTCCGGAGGTATAGGTCGGGAAGCGAGCTCGTTGGAGGGAGAACTGTGGTGCGACCCAAAACGGTCCAAAAGATGGCCGAAGCTTCCAACGAGTGGCGAACGCTCGTCCGGTGTCAGAAACCACTGGAAATGCACTTGCAGCGAAGGAAACGGGCTGAGCTCGAGGACTTCCGGTGCTCGTCCCAAGAAAACGCGAGCGGGAATGCCCCGAACTCAGTTTTCTCGTCCTGGGGTAAAAAGCGGTCCCCCGACGGTTTCTTCCCTTTGCTCCGTATTGGTCATAAGTCTTTCGATCTTCGGGTCTCGTGCTCCGAGGACTTCAACCCACACTCCTGGCATGCTCCCTGACACGTTTTCCGGAGGTATAGGTCGGGAAGCGAGCTCGTTGGCGGGAGAACTGTGGTGCGACCCAAAACGGTCCAAAAGATGGCCGAAGCTTCCAACGAGTGGCGAACGCTCGTCCGGTGTCAGAAACCACTGGAAATGCACTTGCAGCGAAGGAAACGGGCTGAGCTCGAGGACTCTCGGTGCTCGTCCCAAGAAAACGCGAGCGGGAATGCCCCGGACTCAGTTTTCTCGTCCTGGGGTAAAAAGCGGTCCCCCGACGGTTTCTTCCCTTTGCTCCGTATTGGTCATAAGTCTTTCGATCTTCGGGGCTCGTGCTCCGAGGACTTCAACCCACACTCCTGGCATGCTCCCTGACACGTTTTCCGGAGGTATAGGTCGGGAAGCGAGCTCGTTGGAGGGAGAACTGTGGTGCGACCCAAAACGGTCCAAAAGATGGCCGAAGCTTCCAACGAGTGGCGAACGCTCGTCCGGTGTCAGAAACCACTGGAAATGCACTTGCAGCGAAGGAAACGGGCTGAGCTCGAGGACTTCCGGTGCTCGTCCCAAGAAAACGCGAGCGGGTCTGCCCCGGACTCAGTTTTCTCGTCCTGGGGTAAAAAGCGGTCCCCCGACGGTTTCTTCCCTTTGCTCCGTACTGGTCATAAGTCTTTCGATCTTCGGGTCTCGTGCTCCGAGGACTTCAACCCACACTCCTGGCATGCTCCCTGACACGTTTTCCGGAGGTATAGGTCGGGAAGCGAGCTCGTTGGAGGGAGAACTGTGCTGCGACCCAAAACGATCCAAAAGATGGCCGAAGCTTCCAACGAGTGGCGAACGCTCGTCCGGTGTCAGAAACCACTGGAAATGCACTTGCAGCGAAGGAAACGGGCTGAGCTCGAGGACTTCCGGTGCTCGTCCCAAGAAAACGCAAGCGGGAATGCCCCGGACTCAGTTTTCTCGTCCTGGGGTAAAAAGCGGTCCCCCGACGGTTTCTTCCCTTTGCTCCGTATTGGTCATCAGTCTTTCGATCTTCGGGCCTCGTGCTCCGAGGACTTCAACCCACACTCCTGGCATGCTCCCTGACACGTTTTCCGGAGGTATAGGTCGGGAAGCGAGCTCGTTGGAGGGAGAACTGTGGTGCGACCCAAAACGGTCCAAAAGATGGCCGAAGCTTCCAACGAGTGGCGAACGCTCGTCCGGTGTCAGAAACCACTGGAAATGCACTTGCAGCGAAGGAAACGGGCTGAGCTCGAGGACTTCCGGTGCTCGTCCCAAGAAAACGCGAGCGGGAATGCCCCGGACTCAGTTTTCTCGTCCTGGGGTAAAAAGCGGTCCCCCGACGGTTTCTTCCCTTTGCTCCGTATTGGTCATAAGTCTTTCGATCTTCGGGTCTCGTGCTCCGAGGACTTCAACCGACACTCCTGGCATGCTCCCTGACACGTTTTCCGGAGGTATAGGTCGGGAAGCGAGCTCGTTGGAGGGAGAACTGTGGTGCGACCCAAAACGGTCCAAAAGATGGCCGAAGCTTCCAACGAGTGGCGAACGCTCGTCCGGTGTCAGAAACCACTGGAAATGCACTTGCAGCGAAGGAAACGGGCTGAGCTCGAGGACTTCCGGTGCTCGTCCCAAGAAAACGCGAGCGGGTCTGCCCCGGACTCAGTTTTCTCGTCCTGGGGTAAAAAGCGGTCCCCCGACGGTTTCTTCCCTTTGCTCCGTACTGGTCATAAGTCTTTCGATCTTCGGGTCTCGTGCTCCGAGGACTTCAACCCACACTCCTGGCATGCTCCCTGACACGTTTTCCGGAGGTATAGGTCGGGAAGCGAGCTCGTTGGAGGGAGAACTGTGGTGCGACCCAAAACGGTCCAAAAGATGGCCGAAGCTTCCAACGAGTGGCGAACGCTCGTCCGGTGTCAGAAACCACTGGAAATGCACTTGCAGCGAAGGAAACGGGCTGAGCTCGAGGACTTCTGGTGCTCGTCCCAAGAAAACGCGAGCGGGAATGCCCCGGACTCAGTTTTCTCGTCCTGGGGTAAAAAGCGGTCCCCCGACGGTTTCTTCCCTTTGCTCCGTATTGGTCATAAGTCTTTCGATCTTCGGGTCTCGTGCTCCGAGGACTTCAACCCACACTCCTGGCATGCTCCCCGACACGTTTTCCGGAGGTATAGGTCGGGAAGCGAGCTCGTTGGAGGGAGAACTGTGGTGCGACCCAAAACGGTCCAAAAGATGGCCGAAGCTTCCAACGAGTGGCGAACGCTCGTCCGGTGTCAGAAACCACTGGAAATGCACTTGCAGCGAAGGAAACGGGCTGAGCTCGAGGACTTCCGGTGCTCGTCCCAAGAAAACGCGAGCGGGAATGCCCCGGACTCAGTTTTCTCGTCCTGGGGTAAAAAGCAGTCCCCCGACGGTTTCTTCCCTTTGCTCCGTATTGGTCATAAGTCTTTCGATCTTTGGGTCTCGTGCTCCGAGGACTTCAACCCACACTCCTGGCATGCTCCCTGACACGTTTTCCGGAGGTATAGGTCGGGAAGCGAGCTCGTTGGAGGGAGAACTGTGGTGCGACCCAAAACGGTCCAAAAGATGGCCGAAGCTTCCAACGAGTGGCGAACGCTCGTCCGGTGTCAGAAACCACTGGAAATGCACTTGCAGCGAAGGAAACGGGCTGAGCTCGAGGACTTCCGGTGCTCGTCCCAAGAAAACGCGAGCGGGAATGCCCCGGACTCAGTTTTCTCGTCCTGGGGTAAAAAGCGGTCCCCCGACGGTTTCTTCTCTTTGCTCCGTATTGGTCATAAGTCTTTCGATCTTCGGGTCTCGTGCTCCGAGGACTTCAACCCACACTCCTGGCATGCTCCCTGACACGTTTTCCGGAGGTATAGGTCGGGAAGCGAGCTCGTTGGAGGGAGAACTGTGGTGCGACCCAAAACGGTCCAAAAGATGGCCGAAGCTTCCAACGAGTGGCGAACGCTCGTCCGGTGTCAGAAACCACTGGAAATGCACTTGCAGCGAAGGAAACGGGCTGAGCTCGAGGACTTCCGGTGCTCGTCCCAAGAAAACGCGAGCGGGAATGCCCCGGACTCAGTTTTCTCGTCCTGGGGTAAAAAGCGGTCCCCCGACGGTTTCTTCCCTTTGCTCCGTATTGGTCATAAGTCTTTCGATCTTCGGATCTCGTGCTCCGAGGACTTCAACCCACACTCCTGGCATGCTCCCTGACACGTTTTCCGGAGGTATAGGTCGGGAAGCGAGCTCGTTGGAGGGAGAACTGTGGTGCGACCCAAAACGGTCCAAAAGATGGCCGAAGCTTCCAACGAGTGGCGAACGCTCGTCCGGTGTCAGAAAGCACTGGAAATGCACTTGCAGCGAAGGAAACGGGCTGAGCTCAAGGACTTCCGGTGCTCGTCCCAAGAAAACGCGAGCGGGAATGCCCCGGACTCAGTTTTCTCGTCCTGGGGTAAAAAGCGGTCCCCCGACGGTTTCTTCCCTTTGCTCCGTATTGGTCATAAGTCTTTCGATCTTCGGGTCTCGTGCTCCGAGGACTTCAACCCACACTCCTGGCATGTTCCCTGACACGTTTTCCGGAGGTATAGGTCGGGAAGCGAGCTCGTTGGAGGGAGAACTGTGGTGCGACCCAAAACGGTCCAAAAGATGGCCGAAGCTTCCAACGAGTGGCGAACGCTCGTCCGGTGTCAGAAACCACTGGAAATGCACTTGCAGCGAAGGAAACGGGCTGAGCTCGAGGACTTCCGGTGCTCGTCCCAAGAAAACGCGAGCGGGAATGCCCCGGACTCCGTTTTCTCGTCCTGGGGTAAAAAGCGGTCCCCCGACGGTTTCTTCCCTTTGCTCCGTATTGGTCATAAGTCTTTCGATCTTCGGGTCTCGTGCTCCGAGGACTTCAACCCACACTCCTGGCATGCTCCCTGACACGTTTTCCGGAGGTATAGGTCGGGAAGCGAGCTCGTTGGAGGGAGAACTGTGGTGCGACCCAAAACGGTCCAAAAGATGGCCGAAGCTTCCAACGAGTGGCGAACGCTCGTCCGGTGTCAGAAACCACTGGAAATGCACTTGCAGCGAAGGAAACGGGCTGAGCTCGAGGACTTCCGGTGCTCGTCCCAAGAAAACGCGAGCGGGAATGCCCCGGACTCAGTTTTCTCGTCCTGGGGTAAAAAGCGGTCCCCCGACGGTTTCTTCCCTTTGCTCCGTATTGGTCATAAGTCTTTCGATCTTCGGGTCTCGTGCTCCGAGGACTCAACCCACACTCCTGGCATGCTCCCTGACACGTTTTCCGGAGGTATAGGTCGGGAAGCGAGCTCGTTGGAGGGAGAACTGTGGTGCGACCCAAAACGGTAAAAAAGATGGCCGAAGCTTCCAACGAGTGGCGAACGCTCGTCCGGTGTCAGAAACCACTGGAAATGCACTTGCAGCGAAGGAAACGGGCTGAGCTCGAGGACTTCCGGTGCTCGTCCCAAGAAAACGCGAGCGGGAATGCCCCGGACTCAGTTTTCTCGTCCTGGGGTAAAAAGCGGTCCCCCGACGGTTTCTTCCCTTTGCTCCGTATTGGTCATAAGTCTTTCGATCTTCGGGTCTCGTGCTCCGAGGACTTCAACCCACACTCCTGGCATGCTCCCTGACACGTTTTCCGGAGGTATAGGTCGGGAAGCGAGCTCGTTGGAGGGAGAACTGTGGTGCGACCCAAAACGGTCCAAAAGATGGCCGAAGCTTCCAACGAGTGGCGAACGCTCGTCCGGAGTCAGAAACCACTGGAAATGCACTTGCAGCGAAGGAAACGGGCTGAGCTCGAGGACTTCCGGTGCTCGTCCCAAGAAAACGCGAGCGGGAATGCCCCGGACTCAGTTTTCTCGTCCTGGGGTAAAAAGCGGTCCCCCGACGGTTTCTTCCCTTTGCTCCGTATTGGTCATAAGTCTTTCGATCTTCGGGTCTCGTGCTCCGAGGACTTCAACCCACACTCCTGGCATGCTCCTCGACACGTTTTCCGGAGGTATAGGTCGGGAAGCGAGCTCGTTGGAGGGAGAACTGTGGTGCGACCCAAAACGATCCAAAAGATGGCCGAAGCTTCCAACGAGTGGCGAACGCTCGTCCGGTGTCAGAAACCACTGGAAATGCACTTGCAGCGAAGGAAACGGGCTGAGCTCGAGGACTTCCGGTGCTCGTCCCAAGAAAACGCGAGCGGGAATGCCCCGGACTCAGTTTTCTCGTCCTGGGGTAAAAAGCGGTCCCCCGACGGTTTCTTCCCTTTGCTCCGTATTGGTCATAAGTCTTTCGATCTTCGGGTCTCGTGCTCCGAGGACTTCAACCCACACTCCTGGCATGCTCCCTGACACGTTTTCCGGAGGTATAGGTCGGGAAGCGAGCTCGTTGGAGGGAGAACTGTGGTGCGACTCAAAACGGTCCAAAAGATGGCCGAAGCTTCCAACGAGTGGCGAACGCTCGTCCGGTGTCAGAAACCACTGGAAATGCACTTGCAGCGAAGGAAACGGGCTGAGCTCAAGGACTTCCGGTGCTCGTCCCAAGAAAACGCGAGCGGGAATGCCCCGGACTCAGTTTTCTCGTCCTGGGGTAAAAAGCGGTCCCCCGACGGTTTCTTCCCTTTGCTCCGTATTGGTCATAAGTCTTTCGATTTTCGGGTCTCGTGCTCCGAGGACTCAACCCACACTCCTGGCATGCTCCCTGACACGTTTTCCGGAGGTATAGGTCGGGAAGCGAGCTCGTTGGAGGGAGAACTGTGGTGCGACCCAAAACGGTCCAAAAGATGGCCGAAGCTTCCAACGAGTGGCGAACGCTCGTTCGGTGTCAGAAACCACTGGAAATGCACTTGCAGCGAAGGAAACGGGCTGAGCTCGAGGACTTCCGGTGCTCGTCCCAAGAAAACGCGAGCGGGTCTGCCCCGGACTCAGTTTTCTCGTCCTGGGGTAAAAAGCGGTCCCCCGACGGTTTCTTCCCTTTGCTCCGTATTGGTCATAAGTCTTTCGATCTTCGGGTCTCGTGCTCCGAGGACTTCAACCCACACTCCTGGCATGCTCCCTGACACGTTTTCCGGAGGTATAGGTCGGGAAGCGAGCTCGTTGGAGGGAGAACTGTGGTGCGACCCAAAACGGTCCAAAAGATGGCCGAAGCTTCCAACGAGTGGCGAACGCTCATCCGGTGTCAGAAACCACTGGAAATGCACTTGCAGCGAAGGAAACGGGCTGAGCTCGAGGACTTCCGGTGCTCGTCCCAAGAAAACGCGAGCGGGAATGCCCCGGACTCAGTTTTCTCGTCCTGGGGTAAAAAGCGGTCCCCCGACGGTTTCTTCCCTTTGCTCCGTATTGGTCATAAGTCTTTCGATCTTCGGGTCTCGTGCTCCGAGGACTTCAACCCACACTCCTGGCATGCTCCCTGACACGTTTTCCGGAGGTATAGGTCGGGAAGCGAGCTCATTGGAGGGAGAACTGTGGTGCGACTCATAACGGTCCAAAAGATGGCCGAAGCTTCCAACGAGTGGCGAACGCTCGTCCGGTGTCAGAAACCACTGGAAATGCACTTGCAGCGAAGGAAACGGGCTGAGCTCGAGGACTTCCGGTGCTCGTCCCAAGAAAACGCGAGCGGGAATGCCCCGGACTCAGTTTTCTCGTCCTGGGGTAAAAAGCGGTCCCCCGACGGTTTCTTCCCTTTGCTCCGTATTGGTCATAAGTCTTTCGATCTTCGGGTCTCGTGCTCCGAGGACTCAACCCACACTCCTGGCATGCTCCCTGACACGTTTTCCGGAGGTATAGGTCGGGAAGCGAGCTCGTTGGAGGGAGAACTGTGGTGCGACCCAAAACGGTAAAAAAGATGGCCGAAGCTTCCAACGAGTGGCGAACGCTCGTCCGGTGTCAGAAACCACTGGAAATGCACTTGCAGCGAAGGAAACGGGCTGAGCTCGAGGACTTCCGGTGCTCGTCCCAAGAAAACGCGAGCGGGAATGCCCCGGACTCAGTTTTCTCGTCCTGGGGTAAAAAGCGGTCCCCCGACGGTTTCTTCCCTTTGCTCCGTATTGGTCATAAGTCTTTCGATCTTCGGGTCTCGTGCTCCGAGGACTTTAACCCACACTCCTGGCATGCTCCCTGACACGTTTTCCGGAGGTATAGGTCGGGAAGCGAGCTCGTTGGAGGGAGAACTGTGGTGCGACCCAAAACGGTCCAAAAGATGGCCGAAGCTTCCAACGAGTGGCGAACGCTCGTCCGGTGTCAGAAACCATTGGAAATGCACTTGCAGCGAAGGAAACGGGCTGAGCTCGAGGACTTCCGGTGCTCGTCCCAAGAAAACGCGAGCGGGAATGCCCCGGACTCAGTTTTCTCGTCCTGGGGTAAAAAGCGGTCCCCCGACGGTTTCTTCCCTTTGCTCCGTATTGGTCATAAGTCTTTCGATCTTCGGGTCTCGTGCTCCGAGGACTTCAACCCACACTCCTGGCATGCTCCCCGACACGTTTTCCGGAGGTATAGGTCGGGAAGCGAGCTCATTGGAGGGAGAACTGTGGTGCGACCCAAAACGGTCCAAAAGATGGCCGAAGCTTCCAACGAGTGGCGAACGCTCGTCCGGTGTCAGAAACCACTGGAAATGCACTTGCAGCGAAGGAAACGGGCTGAGCTCGAGGACTTCCGGTGCTCATCCCAAGAAAACGCGAGCGGGAATGCCCCGGACTCAGTTTTCTCGTCCTGGGGTAAAAAGCGGTCCCCCGACGGTTTCTTCCCTTTGCTCCGTATTGGTCATAAGTCTTTCGATCTTCGGGTCTCGTGCTCCGAGGACTTCAACCCACACTCCTGGCATGCTCCTCGACACGTTTTCCAGAGGTATAGGTCGGGAAGCGAGCTCGTTGGAGGGAGAACTGTGGTGCGACCCAAAACGATCCAAAAGATGGCCGAAGCTTCCAACGAGTGGCGAACGCTCGTCCGGTGTCAGAAACCACTGGAAATGCACTTGCAGCGAAGGAAACGGGCTGAGCTCGAGGACTTCCGGTGCTCGTCCCAAGAAAACGCGAGCCGGAATGCCCCGGAATCAGTTTTCTCGTCCTGGGGTAAAAAGCGGTCCCCCGACGGTTTCTTCCCTTTGCTCCGTATTGGTCATAAGTCTTTCGATCTTCGGGTCTCGTGCTCCGAGGACTTCAACCCACACTCCTGGCATGCTCCTCGACACATTTTCCGGAGGTATAGGTCGGGAAGCGAGCTCGTTGGAGGGAGAACTGTGGTGCGACCCAAAACGGTCCAAAAGATGGCCGAAGCTTCCAACGAGTGGCGAACGCTCGTCCGGTGTCAGAAGCCACTGGAAATGCACTTGCAGCGAAGGAAACGGGCTGAGCTCGAGGACTTCCGGTGCTCGTCCCAAGAAAACGCGAGCGGGAATGCCCCGAACTCAGTTTTCTCGTCCTGGGGTAAAAAGCGGTCCCCCGACGGTTTCTTCCCTTTGCTCCGTATTGGTCATAAGTCTTTCGATCTTCGGGTCTCGTGCTCCGAGGACTTCAACCCACACTCCTGGCATGCTCCTCGACACGTTTTCCGGAGGTATAGGTCGGGAAGCGAGCTCGTTGGAGGTAGAACTGTGGTGCGACCCAAAACGGTCCAAAAGATGGCCGAAGCTTCCAACGAGTGGCGAACGCTCGTCCGATGTCAGAAACCACTGGAAATGCACTTGCAGCGAAGGAAACGGGCTGAGCTCGAGGACTTCCGGTGCTCGTCCCAAGAAAACGCGAGCGGGAATGCCCCGGACTCAGTTTTCTCGTCCTGGGGTAAAAAGCGGTCCCCCGACGGTTTCTTCCCTTTGCTCCGTATTGGTCATAAGTCTTTCGATCTTCGGGTCTCGTGCTCCGAGGACTTCAACCCACACTCCTGGCATGCTCCCCGACACGTTTTCCGGAGGTATAGGTCGGGAAGCGAGCTCGTTGGAGGGAGAACTGTGGTGCGACCAAAACGGTCCAAAACATGGCCGAAGCTTCCAACGAGTGGCGAACGCTCGTCCGGTGTCAGAAACCACTGGAAATGCACTTGCAGCGAAGGAAACGGGCTGAGCTCGAGGACTTCCGGTGCTCGTCCCAAGAAAACGCGAGCGGGAATGCCCCGGACTCAGTTTTCTCGTCCTGGGGTAAAAAGCGGTCCCCCGACGGTTTCTTCCCTTTGCTCCGTATTGGTCATAAGTCTTTCGATCTTCGGGTCTCGTGCTCCGAGGACTTCAACCCACACTCCTGGCATGCTCCCCGACACGTTTTCCGGAGGTATAGGTCGGGAAGCGAGCTCGTTGGAGGGAGAACTGTGGTGCGACCCAAAACGGTCCAAAAGATGGCCGAAGCTTCCAACGAGTGGCGAACGCTCGTTCGGTGTCAGAAACCACTGGAAATGCACTTGCAGCGAAGGAAACGGGCTGAGCTCGAGGACTTCCGGTGCTCGTCCCAAGAAAACGCGAGCGGGAATGCCCCGAACTCAGTTTTTTCGTCCTGGGGTAAAAAGCGGTCCCCCGACGGTTTCTTCCCTTTGCTCCGTATTGGTCATAAGTCTTTCGATCTTCGGGTCTCGTACTCCGAGGACTTCAACCCAAACTCCTGGCATGCTCCCCGACACGTTTTCTGGAGGTATAGGTCGGGAAGCGAGCTCGTTGGAGGGAGAACTGTGGTGCGACCCAAAACGGTCCAAAAGATGGCCGAAGCTTCCAACGAGTGGCGAACGCTCGTCCGGTGTCAGAAACCACTGGAAATGCACTTGCAGCGAAGGAAACGGGCGGAGCTCGAGGACTTCCGGTGCTCGTCCCAAGAAAACGCTAGCGGGAATGCCCCGGACTCAGGTTTCTCGTCCTAGGGTAAAAAGCGGTCCCCCGACGGTTTCTAACCTTTGCTCCGTATTGGTCATAAGTCTTTCGATCTTCGGGTCTCGTGCTCCGAGGACTTCAACCCACACTCATGGCATGCTCCCTGACACGTTTTCCGGAGGTATAGGTCGGGAAGCGAGCTCGTTGGAGGGAGAACTGTGGTGCGACCCAAAACGGTCCAAAAGATGGCCGAAGCTTCCAACGAGTGGCGAACGCTCGTCCGGTGTCAGAAACCACTGGAAATGCACTTGCAGCGAAGGAAACGGGCTGAGCTCGAGGACTTCCGGTGCTCGTCCCAAGAAAACGCGAGCGGGAATGCCCCGGACTCAGTTTTCTCGTCCTGGGGTAAAAAGCGGTCCCCCGACGGTTTCTTCCCTTTGCTCCGTATTGGTCATAAGTCTTTCGATCTTCGGGTCTCGTGCTCCGAGGACTTCAACCCACACTCCTGGCATGCTCCTTGACACGTTTTCCGGAGCTATAGGTCGGGAAGCGAGCTCGTTGGAGGAAGAACTGTGGTGCGACCCAAAACGGTCCAAAAGATGGCCGAAGCTTCCAACGAGTGGCGAACGCTCGTCCGGTGTCAGAAACCACTGGAAATGCACTTGCAGCGAAGGAAACGGGCTGAGCTCGAGGACTTCCGGTCCTCGTCCCAAGAAAACGCGAGCGGGAATGCCCCGGACTCAGTTTTCTCGTCCTGGGGTAAAAAGCGGTCCCCCGACGGTTTCTTCCCTTTGCTCCGTATTATTCATAAGTCTTTCGATCTTCGGGAATCGTGCTCCGAGGACTCCAACCCACACTCGTGCAATGCTCCCTGACACGTTTTCCGGAGGTATAGGTCGGGAAGCGAGCTCGTTGGAGGGAGAACTGTGGTGCAACCCAAAACGGTCCAAAAGATGGCCGAAGCTTCCAACGAGTGGCGAACGCTCGTCCGGTGTCAGAAACCACTGGAAATGCACTTGCAGCGAAGAAAACGGGCTGAGCTCGAGGACTTCCGGTGCTCGTCCCAAGAAAACGCGAGCGGGAATGCCCCGGACTCAGTTTTCTCGTCCTGGGGTAAAACGCGGTCCCCCGACGGTTTCTTCCCTTTGCTCCGTATTGGTCATAAGTCTTTCGATCTTCGGGTCTCGTGCTCCGAGGACTTCAACCCACACTCCTGGCATGCTCCCTGACACGTTTTCCGGAGGTATAGGTCGGGAAGCGAGCTCGTTGGAGGGAGAACTGTGGTGCGACCCAAAACGGTCCAAAAGATGGCCGAAGCTTCCAACGAGTGGCGAACGCTCGTCCGGTGTCAGAAACCACTGGAAATGCACTTGCAGCGAAGGAAACGGGCTGAGCTCGAGGACTTCCGGTCCTCGTCCCAAGAAAACGCGAGCGGGAATGCCCCGGACTCAGTTTTCTCGTCCTGGGGTAAAAAGCGGTCCCCCGACGGTTTCTTCCCTTTGCTCCGTATTATTCATAAGTCTTTCGATCTTCGGGAATCGTGCTCCGAGGACTCCAACCCACACTCGTGCAATGCTCCCTGACACGTTTTCCGGAGGTATAGGTCGGGAAGCGAGCTCGTTGGAGGGAGAACTGTGGTGCAACCCAAAACGGTCCAAAAGATGGCCGAAGCTTCCAACGAGTGGCGAACGCTCGTCCGGTGTCAGAAACCACTGGAAATGCACTTGCAGCGAAGAAAACGGGCTGAGCTCGAGGACTTCCGGTGCTCGTCCCAAGAAAACGCGAGCGGGAATGCCCCGGACTCAGTTTTCTCGTCCTGGGGTAAAACGCGGTCCCCCGACGGTTTCTTCCCTTTGCTCCGTATTGGTCATAAGTCTTTCGATCTTCGGGTCTCGTGCTCCGAGGACTTCAACCCACACTCCTGGCATGCTCCCTGACACGTTTTCCGGAGGTATAGGTCGGGAAGCGAGCTCGTTGGAGGGAGAACTGTGGTGCGACCCAAAACGGTCCAAAAGATGGCCGAAGCTTCCAACGAGTGGCGAACGCTCGTCCGGTGTCAGAAACCACTGGAAATGCACTTGCAGCGAAGGAAACGGGCTGAGCTCGAGGACTTCCGGTGCTCGTCCCAAGAAAACGCGAGCGGGAATGCCCCGGACTCAGTTTTCTCGTCCTGGGGTAAAAAGCGGTCCCCCGACGGTTTCTTCTCTTTGCTCCGTATTGGTCATAAGTCTTTCGATCTTCGGGTCTCGTGCTACGAGGATTTCAACCCACACTCCTGGCATGCTCCCTGACACGTTTTCCGGAGGTATAGGTCGGGAAGCTAGCTCGTTGGAGGGAGAACTGTGGTGCGACCCAAAACGGTCCAAAAGATGGCCGAAGCTTCCAACGAGTGGCGAACGCTCGTCCGGTGTCAGAAACCACTGGAAATGCACTTGCAGCGAAGGAAACGGGCTGAGCTCGAGGACTTCCGGTGCTCGTCCCAAGAAAACGCGAGCGGGAATGCCCCGGACTCAGTTTTCTCGTACTGGGGTAAAAAGCGGTCCCCCGACGGTTTTTTCCCTTTGCTCCGTATTGGTCATAAGTCTTTCGATCTTCGGGTCTCGTGCTCCGAGGACTTCAATCCACACTCCTGGCATGCTCCCTGACACGTTTTTCGGAGGTATAGGTCGGGAAGCGAGCTCGTTGGAGGGAGAACTGTGGCGCGACCCAAAACGGTCCAAAAGATGGCCGAAGCTTCCAACGAGTGGCGAACGCTCGTCCGGTGTCAGAAACCACTGGAAATGCACTTGCAGCGAAGGAAACGGGCTGAGCTCGAGGACTTCCGGTGCTCGTCCCAAGAAAACGCGAGCGGGAATGCCCCGGACTCAGTTTTCTCGTCCTGGGGTAAAAAGCGGTCCCCCGACGGTTTCTTCCCTTTGCTCCGTATTGGTCATAAGTCTTTCGATCTTCGGGTCTCGTGCTCTGAGGACTTCAACCCACACTCCTGGCATGCTCCCTGACACGTTTTCCGGAGGTATAGGTCGGGAAGCTAGCTCGTTGGAGGGAGAACTGTAGTGCGACCCAAAACGGTCCAAAAGATGGCCGAAGCTTCCAATGAGTGGCGAACGCTCGTCCGGTGTCAGAAACCACTGGAAATGCACTTGCAGCGAAGGAAACGGGCTGAGCTCGAGGACTTCCGGTGCTCGTCCCGAGAAAACGCGAGCGGGAATGCCCCGGACTCAGTTTTCTCGTCCTGGGGTAAAAAGCGGTCCCCCGACGGTTTCTTCCCTTTGCTCCGTATTGGTCATAAGTCTTTCGATCTTCGGGTGTCGTGCTCCGAGGACTTCAACCCACACTCCTGGCATGCTCCCTGACACGTTTTCCGGAGGTATAGGTCGGGAAGCGAGCTCGTTGGAGGGAGAACTGTGGTGCGACCAAAAACGGTCCAAAAGATGGCCGAAGCTTCCAACGAGTGGCGAACGCTCGTCCGGTGTCAGAAACCACTGGAAATGCACTTGCAGCGAAGGAAACGGCCTGAGCTCGAGGACTTCCGGTGCTCGTCCCATGAAAACGCGAGCGGGAATGCCCCGGACTCAGTTTTCTCGTCCTGGGGTAAAAAGCGGTCCCCCGACGGTTTATTCCCTTTGCTCCGTATTGGTCATAAGTCTTTCAATCTTCGGGTCTCGTGCTCCGAGGACTTCAACCCACACTCCTGGCATGCTCCCTGACACATTTTCCGGAGGTATAGGTCGGGAAGCGAGCTCGTTGGAGGGAGAACTGTGGTGCGACCCAAAACGGTCCAAAAGATGGCCGAAGCTTCCAACGAGTGGCGAACGCTCGTCCGGTGTCAGAAACCACTGGAAATGCACTTGCAGCGAAGGAAACGGGCTGAGCTCGAGGACTTCCGGTGCTCGTCCCAAGAAAACGCGAGCGGGAATGTCCCGGACTCAGTTTTCTCGTCCTGGGGTAAAAAGCGGTCCCCCGACGGTTTCTTCCCTTTGCTCCGTATTGGTCATAAGTCTTTCGATCTTCGGGTCTCGTGCTCCGAGGACTTCAACCCACACTCCTGGCATGCTCCCTGACACGTTTTCCGGAGGTATAGGTCGGGAAGCGAGCTCGTTGGAGGGAGAACTGTGGTGCGACCGAAAACGGTCCAAAAGATGGCCGAAGCTTCCAACGAGTGGCGAACGCTCGTCCGGTGTCAGAAACCACTGGAACTGCACTTGCAGCGAAGGAAACGAGCTGAGCTCGAGGACTTCCGGTGCTCGTCCCAAGAAAACGCGAGCGGGAATGCCCCGGACTCAGTTTTCTCGTCCTGGGGTAAAAAGCGGTCCCCCGACGGTTTCTTCCCTTTGCTCCGTATTGGTCATAAGTCTTTCGATCTTCGGGTCTCGTTCTCTGAGGACTTCAACCCACACTCCTGGCATGCTCCCTGACACGTTTTCCGGAGGTATAGGTCGGGAAGCTAGCTCGTTGGAGGGAGAACTTTAGTGCGACCCAAAACGGTCCAAAAGATGGCCGAAGCTTCCAATGAGTGGCGAACGCTCGTCCGGTGTCAGAAACCACTGGAAATGCACTTGCAGCGAAGGAAACGGGCTGAGCTCGAGGACTTCCGGTGCTCGTATCGAGAAAACGCGAGCGGGAATGCCCCGGACTCAGTTTTCTCGTCCTGGGGTAAAAAGCGGTCCCCCGACGGTTTCTTCCCTTTGCTCCGTATTGGTCATAAGTCTTTCGATCTTCGGGTGTCGTGCTCCGAGGACTTCAACCCACACTCCTGGAATGCTCCCTGACACGTTTTCCGGAGGTATAGGTCGGGAAGCGAGCTCGTTGGAGGGAGAACTGTGGTGCGACCCAAAACGGTCCAAAAGATGGCCGAAGCTTCCAACGAGTGGCGAACGCTCGTCCGGTGTCAGAAACCACTGGAAATGCACTTGCAGCGAAGGAAACGGCCTGAGCTCGAGGACTTCCGGTGCTCGTCCCATGAAAACGCGAGCGGGAATGCTCCGGACTCAGTTTTCTCGTCCTGGGGTAAAAAGCGGTCTCCCGACGGTTTATTCCCTTTGCTCCGTATTGGTCATAAGTCTTTCGATCTTCGGGTCTCGTGCTCCGAGGACTTCAACCCACACTCCTGGCATGCTCCCTGACACGTTTTCCGGAGGTATAGGTCGGGAAGCGAGCTCGTTGGAGGGAGAACTGTGGTGCGACCCAAAACGGTCCAAAAGATGGCCGAAGCTTCCAACGAGTGGCGAACGCTCGTCCGGTGTCAGAAACCACTGGAAATGCACTTGCAGCGAAGGAAACGGGCTGAGCTCGAGGACTTCCGGTGCTCGTCCCAAGAAAACGCGAGCGGGAATGCCCCGGACTCAGTTTTCTCGTCCTGGGGTAAAAAGCGGTCCCCCGACGGTTTCTTCCCTTTGCTCCGTATTGGTCATAAGTCTTTCGATCTTCGGGTCTCGTGCTCCGAGGACTTCAACCCACACTCCTGGCATGCTCCCTGACACGTTTTCCGGAGGTATAGGTCGGGAAGCGAGCTCGTTGGAGGGAGAACTGTGGTGCGACCCAAAACGGTCCAAAAGATGGCCGAAGCTTCCAACGAGTGGCGAACGCTCGTCCGGTGTCAGAAACCACTGGAAATGCACTTGCAGCGAAGGAAACGGGCTGAGCTCGAGGACTTCCGGTGCTCGTCCCAAGAAAACGCGAGCGGGAATGCCCCGGACTCAGTTTTCTCGTCCTGGGGTAAAAAGCGGTCCCCCGACGGTTTCTTCCCTTTGCTCCGTATTGGTCATAAGTCTTTCGATCTTCGGGTCTCGTGCTCCGAGGACTTCAACCCACACTCCTGGCATGCTCCCTGACACGTTTTCCGGAGGTATAGGTCGGGAAGCGAGCTCGTTGGAGGGAGAACTCTGGTGCGACCCAAAACGGTCCAAAAGATGGCCGAAGCTTCCAACGAGTGGCGAACGCTCGTCCGGTGTCAGAAACCACTGGAAATGCACTTGCAGCGAAGGAAACGGGCTGAGCTCGAGGACTTCCGGTGCTCGTCCCAAGAAAACGCGAGCGGGAATGCCCCGGACTCAGTTTTCTCGTCCTGGGGTAAAAGGCAGTCCCCCGACGGTTTATTCCCTTTGCTCCGTATTGGTCATAAGTCTTTCGATCTTCGGGAATCGTGCTCCGAGGACTCCAACCCACACTCGTGCAATGCTCCCTGACACGTTTTCCGGAGGTATAGGTCGGGAAGCGAGCTCGTTGGAGGGAGAACTGTGGTGCAACCCAAAACGGTCCAAAAGATGGCCGAAGCTTCCAACGAGTGGCGAACGCTCGTCCGGTGTCAGAAACCACTGGAAATGCACTTGCAGCGAAGAAAACGGGCTGAGCTCGAGGACTTCCGGTGCTCGTCCCAAGAAAACGCGAGCGGGAATGCCCCGGACTCAGTTTTCTCGTCCTGGGGTAAAACGCGGTCCCCCGACGGTTTCTTCCCTTTGCTCCGTATTGGTCATAAGTCTTTCGAACTTCGGGTCTCGTGCTCCGAGGACTTCAACCCACACTCCTGGCATGCTCCCTGACACGTTTTCCGGAGGTATAGGTCGGGAAGCGAGCTCGTTGGAGGGAGAACTGTGGTGCGACCCAAAACGGTCCAAAAGATGGCCGAAGCTTCCAACGAGTGGCGAACGCTCGTCCGGTGTCAGAAACCACTGGAAATGCACTTGCAGCGAAGGAAACGGGCTGAGCTCGAGGACTTCCGGTGCTCGTCCCAAGAAAACGCGAGCGGGAATGCCCCGGACTCAGTTTTCTCGTCCTGGGGTAAAAAGCGGTCCCCCGACGGTTTCTTCCCTTTGCTCCGTATTGGTCATAAGTCTTTCGATCTTCGGGTCTCGTGCTCCGAGGACTTCAACCCACACTCCTGGCATGCTCCTTGACACGTTTTCCGGAGCTATAGGTCGGGAAGCGAGCTCGTTGGAGGAAGAACTGTGGTGCGACCCAAAACGGTCCAAAAGATGGCCGAAGCTTCCAACGAGTGGCGAACGCTCGTCCGGTGTCAGAAACCACTGGAAATGCACTTGCAGCGAAGGAAACGGCCTGAGCTCGAGGACTTCCGGTGCTCGTCCCATGAAAACGCGAGCGGGAATGCTCCGGACTCAGTTTTCTCGTCCTGGGGTAAAAAGCGGTCTCCCGACGGTTTATTCCCTTTGCTCCGTATTGGTCATAAGTCTTTCGATCTTCGGGTCTCGTGCTCCGAGGACTTCAACCCACACTCCTGGCATGCTCCCTGACACGTTTTCCGGAGGTATAGGTCGGGAAGCGAGCTCGTTGGAGGGAGAACTGTGGTGCGACCCAAAACGGTCCAAAAGATGGCCGAAGCTTCCAACGAGTGGCGAACGCTCGTCCGGTGTCAGAAACCACTGGAAATGCACTTGCAGCGAAGGAAACGGGCTGAGCTCGAGGACTTCCGGTGCTCGTCCCAAGAAAACGCGAGCGGGAATGCCCCGGACTCAGTTTTCTCGTCCTGGGGTAAAAAGCGGTCCCCCGACGGTTTCTTCCCTTTGCTCCGTATTGGTCATAAGTCTTTCGATCTTCGGGTCTCGTGCTCCGAGGACTTCAACCCACACTCCTGGCATGCTCCCTGACACGTTTTCCGGAGGTATAGGTCGGGAAGCGAGCTCGTTGGAGGGAGAACTGTGGTGCGACCCAAAACGGTCCAAAAGATGGCCGAAGCTTCCAACGAGTGGCGAACGCTCGTCCGGTGTCAGAAACCACTGGAAATGCACTTGCAGCGAAGGAAACGGGCTGAGCTCGAGGACTTCCGGTGCTCGTCCCAAGAAAACGCGAGCGGGAATGCCCCGGACTCAGTTTTCTCGTCCTGGGGTAAAAAGCGGTCCCCCGACGGTTTCTTCCCTTTGCTCCGTATTGGTCATAAGTCTTTCGATCTTCGGGTCTCGTGCTCCGAGGACTTCAACCCACACTCCTGGCATGCTCCCTGACACGTTTTCCGGAGGTATAGGTCGGGAAGCGAGCTCGTTGGAGGGAGAACTCTGGTGCGACCCAAAACGGTCCAAAAGATGGCCGAAGCTTCCAACGAGTGGCGAACGCTCGTCCGGTGTCAGAAACCACTGGAAATGCACTTGCAGCGAAGGAAACGGGCTGAGCTCGAGGACTTCCGGTGCTCGTCCCAAGAAAACGCGAGCGGGAATGCCCCGGACTCAGTTTTCTCGTCCTGGGGTAAAAGGCAGTCCCCCGACGGTTTATTCCCTTTGCTCCGTATTGGTCATAAGTCTTTCGATCTTCGGGTCTCGTGCTCCGAGGACTTCAACCCACACTCCTGGCATGCTCCCTGACACGTTTTCCGGAGGTATAGGTCGGGAAGCGAGCTCGTTGGAGGGAGAACTGTGGTGCGACCCAAAACGGTCCAAAAGATGGCCGAAGCTTCCAACGAGTGGCGAACGCTCGTCCGGTGTCAGAAACCACTGGAAATGCACTTGCAGCGAAGGAAACGGGCTGAGCTCGAGGACTTTCGGTGCTCGTCCCAAGAAAACGCGAGCGGGAATGCCCCGGACTCAGTTTTCTCGTCCTGGGGTAAAAGGCGGTCCCCCGACGGTTTCTTCCCTTTGCTCCGTATTGGTCATAAGTCTTTCGATCTTCGGGTCTCGTGCTCCGAGGACTTCAACCCACACTCCTGGCATGCTCCCTGACACGTTTTCCGGAGGTATAGGTCGGGAAGCGAGCTCGTTGGAGGGAGAACTGTGGTGCGACCCAAAACGGTCCAAAAGATGGCCGAAGCTTCCAACGAGTGGCGAACGCTCGTCCGGTGTCAGAAACCACTGGAAATGCACTTGCAGCGAAGGAAACGGGCTGAGCTCGAGGACTTCCGGTGCTCGTCCCAAGAAAACGCGAGCGGGAATGCCCCGGACTCAGTTTTCTCGTCCTGGGGTAAAAAGCGGTCCCCCGACGGTTTCTTCCCTTTGCTCCGTATTGGTCATAAGTCTTTCGATCTTCGGGTCTCGTGCTCCGAGGACTTCAACCCACACTCCTGGCATGCTCCTTGACACGTTTTCCGGAGCTATAGGTCGGGAAGCGAGCTCGTTGGAGGAAGAACTGTGGTGCGACCCAAAACGGTCCAAAAGATGGCCGAAGCTTCCAACGAGTGGCGAACGCTCGTCCGGTGTCAGAAACCACTGGAAATGCACTTGCAACGAAGGAAACGGGCTGAGCTCGAGGACTTCCGGTGCTCGTCCCAAGAAAACGCGAGCGGGAATGCCCCGGACTCAGTTTTCTCGTCCTGGGGTAAAAAGCGGTCCCCCGACGGTTTCTTCCCTTTGCTCCGTATTATTCATAAGTCTTTCGATCTTCGGGAATCGTGCTCCGAGGACTCCAACCCACACTCTTGGCATGCTCCCTGACACGTTTTCCGGAGGTATAGGTCGGGAATCGAGCTCGTTGGAGGGAGAACTGTGGTGCGACCCAAAACGATCCAAAAGATGGCCGAAGCTTCCAACGAGTGGCGAACGCTCGTCCGGTGTCAGAAACCACTGGAAATGCACTTGCAGCGAAGAAAACGGGCTGAGCTCGAGGACTTCCGGTGCTCGTCTCGAGAAAACGCGAGCGGGAATGCCCCGGACTCAGTTTTCTCGTCCTGGGGTAAAAAGCGGTCCCCCGACGGTTTCTTCCCTTTGCTCCGTATTGGTCATAAGTCTTTCGATCTTCGGGTCTCGTGCTCCGAGGACTTCAATCCACACTCCTGGCATGCTCCCTGACACGTTTTCCGGAGGTATAGGTCGGGAAGCGAGCTCGTTGGAGGGAGAACTGTGGCGCGACCCAAAACGGTCCAAAAGAGGGCCGAAGCTTCCAACGAGTGGCGAACGCTCGTCCGGTGTCAGAAACCACTGGAAATGCACTTGCAGCGAAGGAAACATGCTGAGCTCGAGGACTTCCGGTGCTCGTCCCGAGAAAACGCGAGCGGGAATGCCCCGGACTCAGTTTTCTCGTCCTGGGGTAAAAAGCGGTCCCCCGACGGTTTCTTCCCTTTGCTCCGTATTGGTCATAAGTCTTTCGATCTTCGGGTCTCGTGCTCCGAGGACTTCAACCCACACTCCTGGCATGCTCCCTGACACGTTTTCCGGAGGTATAGGTCGGGAAGCTAGCTCGTTGGAGGGAGAACTGTGGTGCGACCCAAAACGGTCCAAAAGATGGCCGAAGCTTCCAACGAGTGGCGAACGCTCGTCCCGTGTCAGAAACCACTGGAAATGCACTTGCAGCGAAGGAAACGGGCTGAACTCGAGGACTTCCGGTGCTCGTCCCAAGAAAACGCGAGCGGGAATGCCCCGGACTCAGTTTTCTCGTCCTGGGGTAAAAAGCGGTCCCCCGACGGTTTCTTCCCTTTGCTCCGTATTGGTCATAAGTCTTTCGATCTTCGGGTCTCATGCTCCGAGGACTTCAATCCACACTCCTGGCATGCTCCCTGACACGGTTTCCGGAGGTATAGGTCGGGAAGCGAGCTCGTTGGAGGGAGAACTGTGGCGCGACCCAAAACGGTCCAAAAGATGGCCGAAGCTTCCAACGAGTGGCGAACGCTCGTCCGGTGTAAGAAACCACTGGAACTGCACTTGCAGCGAAGGAAACGGGCTGAGCTCGAGGACTTCGGGTGCTCGTCCCAAGAAAACGCGAGCGGGAATGCCCCGGACTCAGTTTTCTCGTCCTGGGGTAAAAAGCGGTCCCCCGACGGTTTCTTCCCTTTGCTCCGTATTGGTCATAAGTCTTTCGATCTTCGGGTCTCGTGCTCCGAGGACTTCAACCCACACTCCTGGCATGCTCCCTGACACGTTTTCCGGAGGTATAGGTCGGGAAGCGAGCTCGTTGGAGGGAGAACTGTGGCGCGACCCAAAACGGTCCAAAAGATGGCCGAAGCTTCCAACGAGTGGCGAACGCTCGTCCGGTGTCAGAAACCACTGGAAATGCACTTGCAGCGAAGGAAACGGGCTGAGCTCGACGACTTCCGGTGCTCGTCTCGAGAAAACGCGAGCGGGAATGCCCCGGACTCAGTTTTCTCGTCCTGGGGTAAAAAGCGGTCCCCCGACGGTTTCTTCCCTTTGCTCCGTATTGGTCATAAGTCTTTCGATCTTCGGGTCTCGTGCTCCGAGGACTTCAACCCACACTCCTGGCATGCTCCCTGACACGTTTTCCGGAGGTATAGGTCGGGAAGCGAGCTCGTTGGAGGGAGAACTGTGGCGCGACCCAAAACGGTCCAAAAGATGGCCGAAGCTTCCAACGAGTGGCGAACGCTCGTCCGGTGTCAGAAACCACTGGAAATGCACTTGCAGCGAAGGAAACGGGCTGAGCTCGAGGACTTCCGGTGCTCGTCCCGAGAAAACGCGAGCGGGAATGCCCCGGACTCAGTTTTCTCGTCCTGGGGTAAAAAGCGGTCCCCCGACGGTTTCTTCCCTTTGCTCCGTATTGGTCATAAGTCTTTCGATCTTCCGGTCTCGTGCTCCGAGGACTTCAACCCACACTCCTGGCATGCTCCCTGACACGTTTTCCGGAGGTATAGGTCGGGAAGCGAGCTCGTTGGAGGGAGAACTGTGGTGCGACCCAAAACGGTCCAAAAGATGGCCGAAGCTTCCAACGAGTGGCGAACGCTCGTCCGGTGTCAGAAACAACTGGAAATGCACTTGCAGCGAAGGAAACGGGCTGAGCTCGAGGACTTCCGGTGCTCGTCTCGAGAAAACGCGAGCGGGAATGCCCCGGACTCAGTTTTCTCGTCCTGGGGTAAAAAGCGGTCCCCCGACGGTTTCTTCCCTTTGCTCCGTATTGGTCATATGTCTTTCGATCTTCGGGTCTCGTGCTCCGAGGACTTCAACCCACACTCCTGGCATGCTCCCTGACACGTTTTCCGGAGGTATAGGTCGGGAAGCGAGCTCGTTGGAGGGAGAACTGTGGTGCGACCCAAAACGGTCCAAAAGATGGCCGAAGCTTCCAACGAGTGGCGAACGCTCGTCCGGTGTCAGAAACCACTGGAAATGCACTTGCAGCGAAGGAAACGGGCTGAGCTCGAGGACTTCCGGTTTTCGTCCCGAGAAAACGCGAGCGGGAATGCCCCGGACTCAGTTTTCTCGTCCTGGGGTAAAAAGCGGTCCCCCGACGGTTTCTTCCCTTTGCTCCGTATTGGTCATAAGTCTTTCGATCTTCGGGTCTCGTGCTCCGAGGACTTCAACCCACACTCCTGGCATGCTCCCTGACACGTTTTCCGGAGGTATAGGTCGGGAAGCGAGCTCGTTGGAGGGAGAACTGTGGTGCGACCCAAAACGGTCCAAAAGATGGCCGAAGCTTCCAACGAGTGGCGAACGCTCGTCCGGTGTCAGAAACAACTGGAAATGCACTTGGAGCGAAGGAAACGGGCTGAGCTCGAGGACTTCCGGTGCTCGTCCCAAGAAAACGCGAGCGGGAATGCCCCGGACTCAGTTTTCTCGTCCTTGGGTAAAAAGCGGTCCCCCGACGGTTTCTTCCCTTTGCTCCGTATTGGTCATAAGTCTTTCGATCTTCGGGTCTCGTGCTACGAGGACTTCAACCCACACTCCTGGCATGCTCCCTGACACGTTTTCCGGAGGTATAGGTCGGGAAGCGAGCTCGTTGGAGGGAGAACTGTGGTGCGACCCAAAACGGTCCAAAAGATGGCCGAAGCTTCCAACGAGTGGCGAACGCTCGTTCGGTGTCAGAAACCACTGGAAATGCACTTGCAGCGAAGGAAACGGGCTGAGCTCGAGGACTTCCGCTGCTCGTCCCAAGAAAACGCGAGCGGGAATGCCCCGGACTCAGTTTTCTCGTCCTGGGGTAAAAAGCGGTCCCCCGACGGTTTCTTCCCTTTGCTCCGTATTGGTCATAAGTCTTTCGATCTTCGGGTCTCGTGCTCCGAGGACTTCAACCCACACTCCTGGCATGCTCCCTGACACGTTTTCCGGAGGTATAGGTCGGGAAGCGAGCTCGTTGGAGGGAGAACTGTGGCGCGACCCAAAACGGTCCAAAAGATGGCCGAAGCTTCCAACGAGTGGCGAACGCTCGTCCGGTGTCAGAAACCACTGGAAATGCACTTGCAGCGAAGGAAACGGGCTGAGCTCGAGGACTTCCGGTGCTCGTCCCAAGAAAACGCGAGCGGGAATGCCCCGGACTCAGTTTTCTCGTCCTGGGGTAAAAAGCGGTCCCCCGACGGTTTCTTCCCTTTGCTCCGTATTGGTCATAAGTCTTTCGATCTTCGGGTCTCGTGCTCCGAGGACTTCAACCCACTCTCCTGGAATGCTCCGTGACACGTTTTCCGGAGGTATAGGTCGGGAAGCGAGCTCGTTGGAGGGAGAACTGTGGTGCGACCCAAAACGGTCCAAAAGATAGCCGAAGCTTTCAACGAGTGGCGAACGCTCGTCCGGTGTCAGAAACCACTGGAAATGCATTTGGAGCGAAGGAAACGGGCCGAGCTCGAGGACTTCCGGTGCTCGTCCCAAGAAAACGCGAGCGGGAATGCCCCGGACTCAGTTTACTCGTCCTGGGGTAAAAAGCGGTCCCCCGACGGTTTCTTCCCTTTGCTCCGTATTGGTCATAAGTCTTTCGATCTTCGGGTGTCGTGCTCCGAGGACTTCAACCCACACTCCTGGCATGCTCCCTGACACGTTTTCTGGAGGTATAGGTCGGGAAGCGAGCTCGTTGGAGGGATAACTGTGGTGCGACCCAAAACGGTCCAAAAGATGGCCGAAGCTTCCAACGAGTGGCGAACGCTCGTCCGGTGTCAGAAACCACTGGAAATGCACTTGGGGCGAAGGAAACGGGCTGAGCTCGAGGACTTCCGGTGCTCGTCCCAAGAAAACGCGAGCGGGAATGCCCCGGACTCAGTTTACTCGTCCTGGGGTAAAAAGCGGTCCCCCGACGGTTTCTTCCCTTTGCTCCGTATTTGTCATAAGTCTTTCAATCTTCGGGTCTCGTGCTCCGAGGACTTCAACCCACACTCCTGGCATGCTCCTTGACACGTTTTCCGGAGGTATAGGTCGGGAAGCGAGCTCGTTGGAGGGAGAACTGTGGCGCGACCCAAAACGGTCCAAAAGATGGCCGAAGCTTCCAACGAGTGGCGAACGCTCGTCCGGTGTCAGAAACCACTGGAAATGCACTTGCAGCGAAGGAAACGGGCTAAGCTCGAGGACTTCCGGTGCTTGTCCCAAGAAAACGCGAGCGGGAATGCCCCGGACTCAGTTTTCTCGTCCTGGGGTAAAAAGCGGTCCCCCGACGGTTTCTTCCCTTTGCTCCGTATTGGTCATAAGTCTTTCGATCTTCGGGTCTCGTGCTCCGAGGACTTCAATCCACACTCCTGGCATGCTCCCTGACACGTTTTCCGGAGGTATAGGTCGGGAAGCGAGCTCGTTGGAGGGAGAATTGTGGCGCGACCCAAAACGGTCCAAAAGATGGCTGAAGCTTCCAACGAGTGGCGAACGCTCGTCCGGTGTCAGAAACCACTGGAAATGCACTTGCAGCGAAGGAAACGGGCTGAGCTCGAGGACTTCCGGTGCTCGTCCCAAGAAAACGCGAGCGGGAATGCCCCGGACTCAGTTTTCTCGTCCTGGGGTAAAAAGCGGTCCCCTGACGGTTTCTTCCCTTTGCTCCGTATTGGTCATAAGTCTTTCGATCTTCGGGTCTCGTGCTCCGAGGACTTCAACCCACACTCCTGGCATGCTCCCTGACACTATTTCCGGAGGTATAGGTCGGGAAGCGAGCTCGTTGGAGGGAGAACTGTGGTGCGACCCAAAACGGTCCAAAAGATGGCCGAAGCTTCCAACGAGTGGCGAACGCTCGTCCGGTGTCAGAAACAACTGGAAATGCACTTGGAGCGAAGGAAACGGGCTGAGCTCGAGGACTTCCGGTGCTCGTCCCAAGAAAACGCGAGCAGGAATGCCCCGGACTCAGTTTTCTCGTCCTGGGGTAAAAAGCGGTCCCCCGACGGTTTCTTCCCTTTGCTCCGTATTGGTCATAAGTCTTTCGATCTTCGGGTCTCGTGCTACGAGGACTTCAACCCACACTCCTGGCATGCTCCCTGACACGTTTTCCGGAGGTATAGGTCGGGAAGCGAGCTCGTTGGAGGGAGAACTGTGGTGCGACCCAAAACGGTCCAAAAGATGGCCGAAGCTTCCAACGAGTGGCGAACGCTCGTTCGGTGTCAGAAACCACTGGAAATGCACTTGCAGCGAAGGAAACGGGCTGAGCTCGAGGACTTCCGCTGCTCGTCCCAAGAAAACGCGAGCGGGAATGCCCCGGACTCAGTTTTCTCGTCCTGGGGTAAAAAGCGGTCCCCCGACGGTTTCTTCCCTTTGCTCCGTATTGGTCATAAGTCTTTCGATCTTCGGGTCTCGTGCTCCGAGGACTTCAACCCACACTCCTGGCATGCTCCCTGACACGTTTTCCGGAGGTATAGGTCGGGAAGCGAGCTCGTTGGAGGGAGAACTGTGGCGCGACCCAAAACGGTCCAAAAGATGGCCGAAGCTTCCAACGAGTGGCGAACGCTCGACCGGTGTCAGAAACCACTGAAAATGCACTTGCAGCGAAGGAAACGGGCTGAGCTCGAGGACTTCCGGTGCTCGTCCCAAGAAAACGCGAGCGGGAATGCCCCGGACTCAGTTTTCTCGTCCTGGGGTAAAAAGCGGTCCCCCGACGGTTTCTTCCCTTTGCTCCGTATTGGTCATAAGTCTTTCGATCTTCGGGTCTCGTGCTCCGAGGACTTCAACCCACACTCCTGGCATGCTCCCTGACACGTTTTCCGGAGGTATAGGTCGGGAAGCGAGCTCGTTGGAGGGAGAACTGTGGCGCGACCCAAAACGGTCCAAAAGATGGCCGAAGCTTCCAACGAGTGGCGAACGCTCGTCCGGTGTCAGAAACCACTGGAAATGCACTTGCAGCGAAGGAAACGGGCTAAGCTCGAGGACTTCCGGTGCTTGTCCCAAGAAAACGCGAGCGGGAATGCCCCGGACTCAGTTTTCTCGTCCTGGGGTAAAAAGCGGTCCCCCGACGGTTTCTTCCCTTTGCACCGTATTGGTCATAAGTCTTTCGATCTTCGGGTCTCGTGCTCCGAGGACTTCAATCCACACTCCTGGCATGCTCCCTGACACGTTTTCCGGAGGTATAGGTGGGGAAGCGAGCTCGTTGGAGGGAGAATTGTGGCGCGACCCAAAACGGTCCAAAAGATGGCCGAAGCTTCCAACGAGTGGCGAACGCTCGTCCGGTGTCAGAAACCACTGGAAATGCACTTGCAGCGAAGGAAACGGGCTGAGCTCGAGGACTTCCGGTGCTCGTCCCAAGAAAACGCGAGCGGGAATGCCCCGGACTCAGTTTTCTCGTCCTGGGGTAAAAAGCGGTCCCCTGACGGTTTCTTCCCTTTGCTCCGTATTGGTCATAAGTCTTTCGATCTTCGGGTCTCGTGCTCCGAGGACTTCAACCCACACTCCTGGCATGCTCCCTGACACGTTTTCCGGAGGTATAGGTCGGGAAGCGAGCTCGTTGGAGGGAGAACTGTGGTGCGACCCAAAACGGTCCAAAAGATGGCCGAAGCTTCCAACGAGTGGCGAACGCTCGTCCGGTGTCAGAAACCACTGGAAATGAACTTGGAGCGAAGGAAACGGGCTGAGCTCGAGGACTTCCGGTGCTCGTCCCAAGAAAACGCGAGAGGGAATTCCCCGGATTCAATTTTCTCGTCCTGGGGTAAAAAGCGGTCCCTCGACGGTTTCTTCCCTTTGCTCCGTATTGGTCATAAGTCTTTCGATCTTCGGGTCTCGTGCTCGAGGACTTCAACCCACACTCCTGGCATGCTCCCTGACACGTTTTCCGGAGGTATAGGTCGGGAAGCGAGCTCGTTGGAGGGAGAACTGTGGTGCGACCCAAAACGGTCCAAAAGATGGCCGAAGCTTCCAACGAGTGGCGAACGCTCGTCCGGTGTCAGAAACCACTGGAAATGCACTTGCAGCGAAGGAAACGGGCTGAGCTCGAGGACTTCCGGTGCTCGTCCCAAGAAAACGCGAGCGGGAATGCCCTGAACTCCGTTTTCTCATCCTGGGGTAAAAAGCGGTCCCCCGACGGTTTCTTCCCTTTGCTTCGTATTGGTCATAAGTCTTTCGATCTTCGGGTCTCGTGCTCCGAGGACTTCAACCCACACTCCTGGCATGCTCCCTGACACGTTTTCCGGAGGTATAGGTCGGGAAGCGAGCTCGTTGGAGGGAGAACTGTGGTGCGACCCAAAACGGTCCAAAAGATGGCCGAAGCTTCCAACGAGTGGCGAACGCTCGTCCGGTGTCAGAAACCACTGAAAATGCACTTGGAGCGAAGGAAACGGGTTGAGCTCGAGGACTTCCGGTGCTCGTCCCAAGAAAACGCGAGCGGGAATTCCCCGGACTCAGTTTTCTCGTCCTGGGGTAAAAAGCGGTCCCCCGACGGTTTCTTCCCTTTGCTCCGTATTGGTCATAAGTCTTTCGATCTTCGGGTCTCGTGCTCCGAGGAGTTCAACCCACACTCCTGGCATGCTCCCTGTCACGTTTTCCGGAGGTATAGGTCGGGAAGCGAGCTCGTTGGAGGGAGAACTGTGGCGCGACCCAAAACGGTCCAAAAGATGGCCGAAGCTTCCAACGAGTGGCGAACGCTCGTCCGGTGTCAGAAACCACTGGAAATGCACTTGCAGCGAAGGAAACGGGCTGAGCTCGAGGACTTCCGGTGCTCGTCTCGAGAAAACGCGAGCGGGAATGCCCCGGACTCAGTTTTCTCGTCCTGGGGTAAAAAGCGGTCCCCCGACGGTTTCTTCCCTTTGCTCCGTATTGGTCATAAGTCTTTCGATCTTCGGGTCTCGTGCTCCGAGGAGTTCAACCCACACTCTTGGCATGCTCCCTGACACGTTTTCCGGAGGTATAGGTCGGGAAGCGAGCTCGTTGGAGGGAGAACTGTGGTGCGACCCAAAACGGTCCAAAAGATGGCCGAAGCTTCCAACGAGTGGCGAACGCTCGTCCGGTGTCAGAAACCACTGGAAATGCACTTGCAGCGAAGGAAACGGGCTGAGCTCAAAGACTTCCGGTGCTCGTCCCAAGAAAACGCGAGCGGGAATGCCCCGGACTCAGTTTTCTCGTCCTGGGGTAAAAACCGGTCCCCCGACGGTTTCTTCCCTTTGCTCCGTATTGGTCATAAGTCTTTCGATCTTCGGGTCTCGTGCTCCGAGGACTTCAACCCACACTCCTGGCATGCTCACTGACATGTTTTCCGGAGGTATAGGTCGGGAAGCGAGCTCGGTTGAGGGAGAACTGTGGTGCGACCCAAAACGGTCCAAAAGATGGCAGAAGCTTCCAACGAGTGGCGAACGCTCGTCCGGTGTCAGAAACCACTGGAAATGCACTTGCAGCGAAGGAAACGAGCTGAGCTCGAGGACTTCCGGTGCTCGTCCCAAGAAAACGCGAGCGGGAATGCCCCGGACTCAGTTTTCTCGTCCTGGGGTAAAAAGCGGTCCCCCGACGGTTTCTTCCCTTTGCTCCGTATTGGTCATAAGTCTTTCGATCTTCGGGTCTCGTGCTCCGAGGACTTCAACCCACACTCCCGGCATGCTCCCTGACACGTTTTCCGGAGGTATAGGTCGGGAAGCGAGCTCGTTGGAGGGAGAACTGTGGTGCGACCCAAAACGATCCAAAAGATGGCCGAAGCTTCCAACGAGTGGCGAACGCTCGTCCGGTGTCAGAAACCACTGGAAATGCACTTGGAGCGAAGGAAACGGGCTGAGCTCGAGGACTTCCGGTGCTCGTCCCAAGAAAACGCGAGCGGGAATTCCCCGGACTCAGTTTTCTCGTCCTGGGGTAAAAAGCGGTCCCCCGACGGTTTCTTCCCTTTGCTCCGTATTGGTCATAAGTCTTTCGATCTTCGGGTCTCGTGCTCCGAGGACTTCAACCCACACTCCTGGCATGCTCCCTGACACGTTTTCCGGAGGTATAGGTCGGGAAGCGAGCTCGTTGGAGGGAGAACTGTGGCGCGACCCAAAACGTTCCAAAAGATGGCCGAAGCTTCCAACGAGTGGCGAACGCTCGTCCGGTGTCAGAAACCACTGGAAATGCACTTGCAGCGAAGGAAACGGGCTGAGCTCGAGGACTTCCGGTGCTCGTCCCAAGAAAACGCGAGATTGAATGCCCCGGACTCAGTTTTCTCGTCCTGGGGTGAAGAGCGGTCCCCCAACGGTTTCTTCCCTTTGCTCCGTATTGGTCATAAGTCTTTCGATCTTCGGGTCTCGTGCTCCAAGGACTTCAACCCACACTCCTGGCATGCTCCCTGACACGTTTTCCGGAGGTATAGGTTGGGAAGCGAGCTCGTTGGAGGGAGAACTGTGGCGCGACCCAAAACGGTCCAAAAGATGGCCGAAGCTTCCAACGAGTGGCGAACGCTCGTCCGGTGTCAGAAACCACTGGAAATGCACTTGCAGCGAAGGAAAGGGGCTGAGCTCGAGGACTTCCGGTGCTCGTCTCGAGAAAACGCGAGCGGGAATGCCCCGGACTCAGTTTTCTCGTCCTGGGGTAAAAAGCGGTCCCCCGACGGTTTCTTCCCTTTGCTCCGTATTGGTCATAAGTCTTTCGATCTTCGGGTCTCGTGCTCCGAGGACTTCAACCCCCACCCCTGGCATGCTCCCTGACACGTTTTCCGGAGGTATAGGTCGGGAAGCGAGCTCGTTGGATGGAGAACTGTGGTGCGACCCAAAACGGTCCAAAAGATGGCCGAAGCTTCCAACGAGTGGCGAACGCTCGTCCGGTGTCAGAAACCACTGGAAATGCACTTGCAGCGAAGGAAACGGGCTGAGCTCGAGGACTTCCGGTGCTCGTCCCAAGAAAACGCGAGCGGGAATGCCTCGGACTCAGTTTTCTCGTCCTGGGGTAAAAAGCGGTCCCCCGACGGTTTCTTCCCTTTGCTCCGTATTGGTCATAAGTCTTTCGATCTTCGAGGACTTCAACCCACACTCCTGGCATGCTCCCTGACACGTTTTCCGGAGGTATAGGTCGGGAAGCGAGCTCGTTGGAGGGAGAACTGTGGTAGGACCCAAAACGGTCCGAAAGATGGCCGAAGCTTCCAACGAGTGGCGAACGCTCGTCCGGTGTCAGTAACCACTGGAAATGCACTTGCAGCGAAGGAAACGGGCTGAGCTCGAGGACTTCCGGTGCTCGTCCCAAGAAAACGCGAGCGGGAATGCCCCGGACTCAGTTTTCTCGTCCTGGGGTAAAAAGCGGTCCCCCGACGGTTTCTTCCCTTTGCTCCGTATTGGTCATAAGTCTTTCGATCTTCGGGTCTCGTGCTCCGAGGACTTCAACCCACACTCCCGGCATGCTCCCTGACACGTTTTCCGGAGGTATAGGTCGGGAAGCGAGCTCGTTGGAGGGAGAACTGTGGTGCGACCCAAAACGATCCAAAAGATGGCCGAAGCTTCCAACGAGTGGCGAACGCTCGTCCGGTGTCAGAAACCACTGGAAATGCACTTGGAGCGAAGGAAACGGGCTGAGCTCGAGGACTTCCGGTGCTCGTCCCAAGAAAACGCGAGCGGGAATTCCCCGGACTCAGTTTTCTCGTCCTGGGGTAAAAAGCGGTCCCCCGACGGTTTCTTCCCTTTGCTCCGTATTGGTCATAAGTCTTTCGATCTTCGGGTCTCGTGCTCCGAGGACTTCAACCCACACTCCTGGCATGCTCCCTGACACGTTTTCCGGAGGTATAGGTCGGGAAGCGAGCTCGTTGGAGGGAGAACTGTGGCGCGACCCAAAACGTTCCAAAAGATGGCCGAAGCTTCCAACGAGTGGCGAACGCTCGTCCGGTGTCAGAAACCACTGGAAATGCACTTGCAGCGAAGGAAACGGGCTGAGCTCGAGGACTTCCGGTGCTCGTCCCAAGAAAACGCGAGATTGAATGCCCCGGACTCAGTTTTCTCGTCCTGGGGTGAAGAGCGGTCCCCAAACGGTTTCTTCCCTTTGCTCCGTATTGGTCATAAGTCTTTCGATCTTCGGGTCTCGTGCTCCAAGGACTTCAACCCACACTCCTGGCATGCTCCCTGACACGTTTTCCGGAGGTATAGGTTGGGAAGCGAGCTCGTTGGAGGGAGAACTGTGGCGCGACCCAAAACGGTCCAAAAGAT
The DNA here is from genome assembly GCF_025177605.1 of Cucumis melo. Lineage (NCBI taxonomy): Eukaryota > Viridiplantae > Streptophyta > Magnoliopsida > Cucurbitales > Cucurbitaceae > Cucumis > Cucumis melo. The sequence goes on along the minus strand of NC_066863.1, from coordinate 19,931,663 downwards.
GGCCGAAGCTTCCAACGAGTGGCGAACGCTCGTCCGGTGTCAGAAACCACTGGAAATGCACTTGCAGCGAAGGAAAGGGGCTGAGCTCGAGGACTTCCGGTGCTCGTCTCGAGAAAACGCGAGCGGGAATGCCCCGGACTCAGTTTTCTCGTCCTGGGGTAAAAAGCGGTCCCCCGACGGTTTCTTCCCTTTGCTCCGTATTGGTCATAAGTCTTTCAATCTTCGGGTCTCGTGCTCCGAGGACTTCAACCCACACTCCTGGCATGCTCCCTGACACGTTTTCCGGAGGTATAGGTCGGGAAGCGAGCTCGTTGGAGGGAGAACTGTGGTGCGACCCAAAACGGTCCAAAAGATGGCCGAAGCTTCCAACGAGTGGCGAACGCTCGTCCGGTGTCAGAAACCACTGGAAATGCACTTGCAGCGAAGGAAACGGGCTGAGCTCGAGGACTTCCGGTGCTCGTCCCAAGAAAACGCGAGCGGGAATGCCCCGGACTCAGTTTTCTCGTCCTGGGGTAAAAAGCGGTCCCCCGACATTTTCTTCCCTTTGCTCCGTATTGGTCATAAGTCTTTCGATCTTCGGGTCTCGTGCTCCGAGGACTTCAACCCACACTCCCGGCATGCTCCCTGACACGTTTTCCGGAGGTATAGGTCGGGAAGCGAGCTCGTTGGAGGGAGAACTGTGGTGCGACCCAAAACGGTCCAAAAGATGGCCGAAGCTTCCAACGAGTGGCGAACGCTCGTCCGGTGTCAGAAACCACTAGAAATGCACTTGCAGCGAAGGAAACGGGCTGAGCTCGAGGATTTCCGGTGCTCGTCCCAAGAAAACGCGAGCGGGAATGCCCCGGACTCAGTTTTCTCGTCCTTGGGTAAAAAGCGGTCCCCCGACGGTTTCTTCCCTTTGCTCCGTATTGGTCATAAGTCTTTCGATCTTCGGGTCTCGTGCTCCGAGGACTTCAACCCCCACCCCTGGCATGCTCCCTGACACGTTTTCCGGAGGTATAGGTCGGGAAGCGAGCTCGTTGGATGGAGAACTGTGGTGCGACCCAAAACGTTCCAAAAGATGGCCGAAGCTTCCAACGAGTGGCGAACGCTCGTCCGGTGTCAGAAACCACTAGAAATGCACTTGCAGCGAAGGAAACGGGCTGAGCTCGAGGACTTCCGGTGCTCGTCCCGAGAAAACGCGAGCGGGAATGCCCCGGACTCAGTTTTCTCGTCCTGGGGTAAAAAGCGGTCCCCCGACGGTTTCTTCCCTTTGCTCCGTATTGGTCATAAGTCTTTCGATCTTCGGGTCTCGTGCTCCGAGGACTTCAACCCACACTCCTGGCATGCTCCCTGACACGTTTTCCGGAGGTATAGGTCGGGAAGCGAGCTCGTTGGAGGGAGAACTGTGGTGCGACCCAAAACGGTCCAAAAGATGGCCGAAGCTTCCAACGAGTGGCGAACGCTCGTCCGGTGTCAGAAACCACTGGAAATGCACTTGCAGCGAAGGAAACGGGCTGAGCTCGAGGACTTCCGGTGCTCGTCCCAAGAAAACGCGAGCGGGAATGCCCCGGACTCAGTTTTCTCGTCCTGGGGTAAAAAGCGGTCCCCCGACGGTTTCTTCCCTTTGCTCCGTATTGGTCATAAGTCTTTCGATCTTCCGGTCTCGTGCTCCGAGGACTTCAACCCACACTCCTGGCATGCTCCCTGACACGTTTTCCGGAGGTATAGGTCGGGAAGCGAGCTCGTTGGAGGGAGAACTGTGGTGCGATCCAAAACGGTCCAAAAGATGGCCGAAGCTTCCAACGAGTGGCGAACGCTCGTCCGGTGTCAGAAACCACTGGAAATGCACTTGCAGCGAAGGAAACGGGCTGAGCTCGAGGACTTCCGGTGCTCGTCCCGAGAAAACGCGAGCGGGAATGCCCCGGACTCAGTTTTCTCGTCCTGGGGTAAAAAGCGGTCCCCCGACGGTTTCTTCCCTTTGCTCCGTATTGGTCATAAGTCTTTCGATCTTCGGGTCTCGTGCTCCGAGGACTTCAACCCACACTCCTGGCATGCTCCCTGACACGTTTTCCGGAGGTATAGGTCGGGAAGCGAGCTCGTTGGAGGGAGAACTGTGGTGCGACCCAAAACGGTCCAAAAGATGGCCGAAGCTTCCAACGAGTGGCGAACGCTCGTCCGGTGTCAGAAACCACTGGAAATGCACTTGCAGCGAAGGAAACGGGCTGAGCTCGAGGACTTCCGGTGCTCGTCCCAAGAAAACGCGAGATTGAATGCCCCGGACTCAGTTTTCTCGTCCTGGGGTGAAGAGCGGTCCCCCAACGGTTTCTTCCCTTTGCTCCGTATTGGTCATAAGTCTTTCGATCTTCGGGTCTCGTGCTCCAAGGACTTCAACCCACACTCCTGGCATGCTCCCTGACACGTTTTCCGGAGGTATAGGTTGGGAAGCGAGCTCGTTGGAGGGAGAACTGTGGCGCGACCCAAAACGGTCCAAAAGATGGCCGAAGCTTCCAACGAGTGGCGAACGCTCGTCCGGTGTCAGAAACCACTGGAAATGCACTTGCAGCGAAGGAAACGGGCTGAGCTCGAGGTCTTCCGGTGCTCGTCCCATGAAAACGCGAGCGGGAATTCCCCGGACTCAGTTTTCTCGTCCTGGGGTAAAAAGCGGTCCCCCGACGGTTTCTTCCCTTTGCTCCGTATTGGTCATAAGTCTTTCGATCTTCGGGTCTCGTGCTCCGAGGACTTCAACCCACACTCCATGCATGCTCCCTGACACGTTTTCCGGAGGTATAGGTCGGGAAGCGAGCTCGTTGGAGGGAGAACTGTGGTGCGACCCAAAACGGTCAAAAAGATGGCCGAAGCTTCCAACGAGTGGCGAACGCTCGTCCGGTGTCAGAAACCACTGGAAATACACTTGCAGCGAAGGAAACGGGCTGAGCTCGAGGACTTCCGGTGCTCGTCCCGAGGAAACGCGAGCGGGAATGCCCCGGACTCAGTTTTCTCGTCCTGGGGTAAAAAGCGGTCCCCCGACGGTTTCTTCCCTTTGCTCCGTATTGGTCATAAGTCTTTCGATCTTCGGGTCTCGTGCTCCGAGGACTTCAACCCACACTCCTGGCATGCTCCCTGACACGATTTCCGGAGGTATAGGTCGGGAAGCGAGCTCGTTGGAGGCAGAACTGTGGCGCGACCCAAAACGGTCCAAAAGATGGCCGAAGCTTCCAACGAGTGGCGAACGCTCGTCCGGTGTCAGAAACCACTGGAAATGCACTTGCAGCGAAGGAAACGGGCTGAGCTCGAGGACTTCCGGTGCTCGTCCCGAGAAAACGCGAGCGGGAATGCCCCGGACTCAGTTTTCTCGTCCTGGGGTAAAAAGCGGTCCCCCGACGGTTTCTTCCCTTTGCTCCGTATTGGTCATAAGTCTTTCGATCTTCGGGTCTCGTGCTCCGAGGACTTCAACCCACACTCCTGGCATGCTCCCTGACACGATTTCTGGAGGTATAGGTCGGGAAGCGAGCTCGTTGGAGGGAGAACTGTGGCGCGACCCAAAACGGTTCAAAAGATGGCCGAAGCTTCCAACGAGTGGCGAACGCTCGTCCGGTGTCAGAAACCACTGGAAATGCACTTGCAGCGAAGGAAACGGGCTGAGCTCGAGGACTTCCGGTGCTCGTCCCGAGAAAACGCGAGCGGGAATGCCCCGGACTCAGTTTTCTCGTCCTGGGGTAAAAAGCGGTCCCCCGACGGTTTCTTCCCTTTGCTCCGTATTGGTCATAAGTCTTTCGATCTTCGGGTCTCGTGCTCCGAGGACTTCAACCCACACTCCTGGCATGCTCCCTGACACGTTTTCCGGAGGTATAGGTCGGGAAGCGAGCTCGTTGGAGGGAGAACTGTGGTGCGACCCAAAACGGTCCAAAAGATGGCCGAAGCTTCCAACGAGTGGCGAACGCTCGTCCGGTGTCAGAAACCACTGGAAATGCACTTGGAGCGAAGGAAACGGGCCGAGCTCGAGGACTTCCGGTGCTCGTCCCAAGAAAACGCGAGCGGGAATGCCCCGGACTCAGTTTACTCGTCCTGGGGTAAAAAGCGGTCCCCCGACGGTTTCTTCCCTTTGCTCCGTATTGGTCATAAGTCTTTCGATCTTCGGGTCTCGTGCTCCGAGGACTTCAACCCACACTCCTGGCATGCTCCCTGACACGTTTTCCGGAGGTATAGGTCGGGAAGCGAGCTCGTTGGAGGGAGAACTGTGGTGCGACCCAAAACGGTCCAAAAGATGGCCGAAGCTTCCAACGAGTGGCGAACGCTCGTCCGGTGTCAGAAACCACTGGAAATGCACTTGCAGCGAAGGAAACGGGCAGAGCTCGAGGACTTCCGGTGCTCGTCCCAAGAAAACGCGAGCGGGAATGCCCCGGACTCAGTTTTCTTGTCCTGGGGTAAAAAGCGGTCCCCCGACGGTTTCTTCCCTTTGCTCCGTATTGGTCATAAGTCTTTCGATCTTCGGGTCTCGTGCTCCGAGGACTTCAACCCTCACTCCTGGCATGCTCCCTGACACGTTTTCCGGAGGTATAGGTCGGGAAGCGAGCTCGTTGGAGGGAGAACTGTGGTGCGACCCAAAACGGTCCAAAAGAAGGCCGAAGCTTCCAACGAGTGGCGAACGCTCGTCCGGTGTCAGAAACCACTGGAAATGCACTTGCAGCGAAGGAAACGGGCTGAGCTCGAGGACTTCCGGTGCTCGTCCCGAGAAAACGCGAGCGGGAATGCCCCGGACTCAGTTTTCTCGTCCTGGGGTAAAAAGCGGTCCCCCGACGGTTTCTTCCCTTTGCTCCGTATTGGTCATAAGTCTTTCGATCTTCGGGTCTCGTGCTCCGAGGACTTCAACCCACACTCCTTGCATGCTCCCTGACACGTTTTCCGGAGGTATAGGTCGGGAAGCGAGCTCGTTGGAGGGAGAACTGTGGTGCGACCCAAAACGGTCCAAAAGATGGCCGAAGCTTCCAACGAGTGGCGAACGCTCGTCCCGTGTCAGAAACCACTGGAAATGCACTTGCAGCGAAGGAAACGGGCTGAGCTCGAGGACTTCCGGTGCTCATCCCAAGAAAACGCGAGTGGGAATGCCCCGGACTCAGTTTTCTCGTCCTGGGGTAAAAAGCGGTCCCCCGACGGTTTCTTCCCTTTGCTCCGTATTGGTCATAAGTCTTTCGATCTTCGGGTCTCGTGCTCCAAGGACTTCAACCCACACTCCTGGCATGCTCCCTGACACGTTTTCCGGAGGTATAGGTCGGGAAGCGAGCTCGTTGGAGGGAGAACTGTGGTGCGACCCAAAACGGTCCAAAAGATGGCCGAAGCTTCCAACGAGTGGCGAACGCTCGTCCGGTGTCAGAAACCACTGGAAATGCACTTGCAGCGAAGGAAACGGGCTGAGCTCGAGGACTTCCGGTGCTCGTCCCAAGAAAACGCGAGCGGGAATGCCCCGGACTCAGTTTTCTCGTCCTGGGGTAAAAAGCGGTCCCCCGACGGTTTCTTCCCTTTGCTCCGTATTGGTCATAAGTCTTTCGATCTTCGGGTCTCGTGCTCCGAGGACTTCAACCCACACTCCTGGCATGCTCCCTGACACGTTTTCCGGAGGTATAGGTCGGGAAGCGAACTCGTTGGAGGGAGAACTGTGGCGCGACCTAAAACGGTCCAAAAGATGGCCGAAGCTTCCAACGAGTGGCGAACGCTCGTCCGGTGTCAGAAACCACTGGAAATGCACTTGCAGCGAAGGAAACGGGCTGAGCTCGAGGACTTCCGGTGCTCGTCCCGAGAAAACGCGAGCGGGAATGCCCCGGACTCAGTTTTCTCGTCCTGGGGTAAAAAGCGGTCCCCCGACGGTTTCTTCCCTTTGCTCCGTATTGGTCATAAGTCTTTCGATCTTCGGGTCTCGTGCTCCGAGGACTTCAACCCACACTCCTGGCATGCTCCCTGACACGTTTTCCGGAGGTATAGGTCGGGAAGCTAGCTCGTTGGAGGGAGAACTGTGGTGCGACCCAAAACGGTCCAAAAGATGGCCGAAGCTTCCAACGAGTGGCGAACGCTCGTCCGGTGTCAGAAACCACTGGAAATGCACTTGCAGCGAAGGAAACGGGCTGAACTCGAGGACTTCCGGTGCTCGTCCCAAGAAAACGCGAGCGGGAATGCCCCGGACTCAGTTTTCTCGTCCTGGGGTAAAAAGCGGTCCCCCGACGGTTTCTTCCCTTTGCTCCGTATTGGTCATAAGTCTTTCGATCTTCGGGTCTCATGCTCCGAGGACTTCAATCCACACTCCTGGCATGCTCCCTGACACGTTTTCCGGAGGTATAGGTCGGGAAGCGAGCTCGTTGGAGGGAGAACTGTGGCGCGACCCGAAACGGTCTAAAAGATGGCCGAAGCTTCCAACGAGTGGCGAACGCTCGTCCGGTGTCAGAAACCACTCGAAATGCACTTGCAGCGAAGGAAACGGGCTGAGCTCGAGGACTTCCGGTGCTCGTCCCAAGAAAACGCGAGCGGGAATGCCCCGGACTCAGTTTTCTCGTCCTTGGGTAAAAAGCGGTCCCCCGACGGTTTCTTCCCTTTGCTCCGTATTGGTCATAAGTCTTTCGATCTTCCGGTCTCGTGCTCCGAGGACTTCAACCCACACTCCTGGCATGCTCCCTGACACGTTTTCCGGAGGTATAGGTCGGGAAGCGAGCTCGTTGGAGGGAGAACTGTAGTGCAATCCAAAACGGTCCAAAAGATGGCCGAAGCTTCCAACGAGTGGCGAACGCTCGTCCGGTGTCAGAAACCACTGGAAATGCACTTGCAGCGAAGGAAATGGGCTGAGCTCGAGGACTTCCGGTGCTCGTCCCGAGAAAACGCGAGCGGGAATGCCCCGGACTCAGTTTTCTCGTCCTGGGGTAAAAAGCGGTCCCCCGACGGTTTCTTCCCTTTGCTCCGTATTGGTCATAAGTCTTTCGATCTTCGGGTCTCGTGCTCCGAGGACTTCAACCCACACTCCTGGCATGCTCCCTGACACGTTTTCCGGAGGTATAGGTCGGGAAGCGAGCTCGTTGGAGGGAGAACTGTGGTGCGACCCAAAACGGTCCAAAAGATGGCCGAAGCTTCCAACGAGTGGCGAACGCTCGTCCGGTGTCAGAAACCACTGGAAATGCACTTGCAGCGAAGGAAACGGGCTGAGCTCGAGGACTTCCGGTGCTCGTCCCAAGAAAACGCGAGCGGGAATGCCCCGGACTCAGTTTTCTCGTCCTGGGGTAAAAAGCGGTCCCCCGACGGTTTCTTCCCTTTGCTCCGTATTGGTCATAAGTCTTTCGATCTTCGGGTCTCGTGCTCCGAGGACTTCAACCCACACTCCTGGCATGCTCCCTGACACGTTTTCCGGAGGTATAGGTCGGGAAGCGAGCTCGTTGGAGGGAGAACTGTGGTGCGACCCAAAACGGTCCAAAAGATGGCCGAAGCTTCCAACGAGTGGCGAACGCTCGTCCGGTGTCAGAAACCACTGGAAATGCACTTGGGGAGAAGGAAACGGGCTGAGCTCGAGGACTTCCTGTGCTCGTCCCAAGAAAACGCGAGCGGGAATGCCCCGGACTCAGTTTTCTCGTCCTGGGGTAAAAAGCGGTCCCCCGACGGTTTCTTCCCTTTGCTCCGTATTGGTCATAAGTCTTTCGATCTTCGGGTCTCGTGCTCCGAGGACTTCAACCCACACTCCTGGCATGCTCCCTGACACGTTTTCCGGAGGTATAGGTCGGGAAGCGAGCTCGTTGGAGGGAGAACTGTGGCGCGACCCAAAACGGTCCAAAAGATGGCCGAAGCTTCCAACGAGTGGCGAACGCTCGTCCGGTGTCAGAAACCACTGGAAATGCACTTGCAGCGAAGGAAACGGGCTGAGCTCGAGGACTTCCGGTGCTCGTCCCAAGAAAACGCGAGCGGGAATGCCCCAGACTCAGTTTTCTCGTCCTGGGGTAAAAAGCTGTCCCCAGACGGTTTCTTCCCTTTGCTCCGTATTGGTCATAAGTCTTTCGATCTTCGGGTCTCGTGCTCCGAGGACTTCAACCCACACTCCTGGCATGCTCCCTGACACGTTTTCCGGAGGTATAGGTCGGGAAGCGAGCTCGTTGGAGGGAGAACTGTGGTGCGACCCAAAACGGTCCAAAAGATGGCCGAAGCTTCCAACGAGTGGCGAACGCTCGTCCGGTGTCAGAAACCACTGGAAATGCACTTGCAGCGAAGGAAACGGGCGGAGCTCGAGGACTTCAGGTGCTCGTCCCCAGAAAACGCGAGCGGGAATGCCCCGGACTCAATTTTCTCGTCCTGGGGTGAAAAGCGGTCCCCCGACGGTTTTTTCCCTTTGCTCCGTATTGGTCATAAGTCTTTCGATCTTCGGGTCTCGTGCTCCGAGGACTTCAACCCACACTCCTGGCATGCTCCCTGACACGTTTTCTGGAGATATAGGTCGGGAAGCAAGCTCGTTGGAGGGAGAACTGTGGCGCGACCCAAAACGGTCCAGAAGATGGCCGAAGCTTCCAACGAGTGGCGAACGCTCGTCCGGTGTCAGAAACCACTGGAAATGCACTTGCAGCGAAGGAAACGGGCTTAGCTCGAGGACTTCCGGTGCTCGTCTCGAGAAAACGCGAGCGGGAATGCCCCGGACTCAGTTTTCTCGTCCTGGGGTAAAAAGCGGTCCCCCGACGGTTTCTTCCCTTTGCTCCGTATTGGTCATAAGTCTTTCGATCTTCGGGTCTCGTGCTCCGAGGACTTCAACCCACACTCCTGGCATGCTCCCTGACACGTTTTCCGGAGGTATAGGTCGGGAAGCGAGCTCGTTGGAGGGAGAACTGTGGCGCGACCCAAAACGGTCCAAAAGATGGCCGAAGCTTCCAACGAGTGGCGAACGCTCGTCCGGTGTCAGAAACCACTGGAAATGCACTTGCAGCGAAGGAAACGGGCTGAGCTCGAGGACTTCCGGTGCTCGTCCCAAGAAAACGCGAGCGGGAATGCCCCAGACTCAGTTTTCTCGTCCTGGGGTAAAAAGCTGTCCCCAGACGGTTTCTTCCCTTTGCTCCGTATTGGTCATAAGTCTTTCGATCTTCGGGTCTCGTGCTCCGAGGACTTCAACCCACACTCCTGGCATGCTCCCTGACACGTTTTCCGGAGGTATAGGTCGGGAAGCGAGCTCGTTGGAGGGAGAACTGTGGTGCGACCCAAAACGGTCTAAAAGATGGCCGAAGCTTCCAACGAGTGGCGAACGCTCGTCCGGTGTCAGAAACCACTGGAAATGCACTTGCAGCGAAGGAAACGGGCGGAGCTCGAGGACTTCAGGTGCTCGTCCCCAGAAAACGCGAGCGGGAATGCCCCGGACTCAGTTTTCTCGTCCTGGGGTGAAAAGCGGTCCCCCGACGGTTTTTTCCCTTTGCTCCGTATTGGTCATAAGTCTTTCGATCTTCGGGTCTCGTGCTCCGAGGACTTCAACCCACACTCCTGGCATGCTCCCTGACACGTTTTCTGGAGATATAGGTCGGGAAGCAAGCTCGTTGGAGGGAGAACTGTGGCGCGACCCAAAACGGTCCAGAAGATGGCCGAAGCTTCCAACGAGTGGCGAACGCTCGTCCGGTGTCAGAAACCACTGGAAATGCACTTGCAGCGAAGGAAACGGGCTTAGCTCGAGGACTTCCGGTGCTCGTCTCGAGAAAACGCGAGCGGGAATGCCCCGGACTCAGTTTTCTCGTCCTGGGGTAAAAAGCGGTCCCCCGACGGTTTCTTCCCTTTGCTCCGTATTGGTCATAAGTCTTTCGATCTTCGGGTCTCGTGCTCCGAGGACTTCAACCCACACTCCTGGCATGCTCCCTGACACGTTTTCCGGAGGTATAGGTCGGGAAGCGAGCTCGTTGGAGGGAGAACTGTGGTGCGACCCAAAACGGTCCAAAAGATGGCCGAAGCTTCCAACGAGTGGCGAACGCTCGTCCGGTGTCAGAAACCACTGGAAATGCACTTGCAGCGAAGGAAACGGGCTGAGCTCGAGGACTTCCGGTGCTCGTCCCAAGAAAACGCGAGTGGGAATGCCCCGGACTCAGTTTTCTCGTCCTGGGGTAAAAAGCGGTCCCCCGACGGTTTCTTCCCTTTGCTCCGTATTGGTCATAAGTCTTTCGATCTTCGGGTCTCGTGCTCCAAGGACTTCAACCCACACTCCTGGCATGCTCCCTGACACGTTTTCCGGAGGTATAGGTCGGGAAGCGAGCTCGTTGGAGGGAGAACTGTGGCGCGACCCAAAACGGTCCAAAAGATGGCCGAAGCTTCCAACGAGTGGCGAACGCTCGTCCGATGTCAGAAACCACTTAAAATGCACTTGCAGCGAAGGAAACGGGCTGAGCTCGAGGACTTCCGGTGCTCGTCCCAAGAAAACGCGAGCGGGAATGCCCCCGACTCAGTTTTCTCGTCCTGGGGTAAAAAGCGGTCCCCCGACGGTTTCTTCCCTTTGCTCCGTATTGGTCATAAGTCTTTCGATCTTCGGGTCTCGTGCTCCAAGGACTTCAACCCACACTCCTGGCATGCTCTCTGAAATGTTTTCCGGAGGTATAGGTCGGGAAGCGAGCTCGTTGGAGGGAGAACTGTGGCGCGACCCAAAACGGTCCAAAAGATGGCCGAAGCTTCCAACGAGTGGCGAACGCTTGTCCGGTGTCAGAAACCACTGGAAATGCACTTGCAGCGAAGGAAACGGGCTGAGCTCGAGGTCTTCCGGTGCTCGTCCCAAGAAAACGCGAGCGGGAATGCCCCGGACTCAGTTTTCTCGTCCTGGGGTAAAAAGCGGTCCCCCGACGGTTTCTTCCCTTTGCTCCGTATTGGTCATAAGTCTTTCGATCTTCGGGTCTCGTGCTTCGAGGACTTCAACCCACACTCCTGGCATGCTCCCTGACACGTTTTCCGGAGGTATAGGTCGGTAAGCGAGCTCGTTGGAGGGAGAACTGTGGTGCGACCCAAAACGGTCCAAAAGATGGCCGAAGCTTCCAACGAGTGGCGAACGCTCGTCCGGTGTCAGAAACCACTGGAAATGCACTTGCAGCGAAGGAAACGGGCTGATCTCGAGGACTTCGGGTGCTCGTCCCAAGAAAACGCGAGCGGGAATGCCCCGGACTCAGTTTTCTCGTCCTGGGGTGAAAAGCGGTCCCCCGACGGTTTTTTCCCTTTGCTCCGTATTGGTCATAAGTCTTTCGATCTTCGGGTCTCGTGCTCCGAGGACTTCAACCCACACTCCTGGCATGCTCCCTGACACGTTTTCCGGAGATATAGGTCGGAAGCGAGCTCGTTGGAGGGAGAACTGTGGCGCGACCCAAAACGGTCCAAAAGATGGCCGAAGCTTCCAACGAGTGGCGAACGCTCGTCCGGTGTCAGAAACCACTGGAAATGCACTTGCAGCGAAGGAAACGGGCTTAGCTCGAGGACTTCCGGTGCTCGTCCTGAGAAAACGCGAGCGGGAATGCCCCGGACTCAGTTTTCTCGTCCTGGGGTAAAAAGCGGTCCCCCGACGGTTTCTTCCCTTTGCTCCGTATTGGTCATAAGTCTTTCGAACTTCGGGTCTCGTGCTCCGAGGACTTCAACCCACACTCCTGGCATGCTCCCTGAAATGTTTTCCGGAGGTATAGGTCGGGAAGCGAGCTCGTTGGAGGGAGAACTGTGGCGCGACCCAAAACGGTCCAAAAGATGGCCGAAGCTTCCAACGAGTGGCGAACGCTCGTCCGGTGTCAGAAACCACTGGAAATGCACTTGCAGCGAAGGACACGGGCTGAGCTCGAGGACTTCGGGTGCTCGTCCCAAGAAAACGCGAGCGGGAATGCCCCGGACTCAGATTTCTCGTCCTGGGGTAAAAAGCGGTCCCCCGACGGTTTCTTCCCTTTGCTCCGTATTGGTCATAAGTCTTTCGATCTTCGGGTCTCGTGCTTCGAGGACTTCAACCCACACTCCTGGCATGCTCCCTGACACGTTTTCCGGAGGTATAGGTCGGGAAGCGAGCTCGTTGGAGGGAGAACTGTGGTGCGACCCAAAACGGTCCAAAAGATGGCCGAAGCTTCCTACGAGTGGCGAACGCTCGTCCGGTGTCAGAAACCACTGGAAATGCACTTGCAGCGAAGGAAATGGGCTGAGCTCGAGGACTTCGGGTGCTCGTCCCAAGAAAACGCGAGCGGGAATGCCCCGGACTCAGTTTTCTCGTCCTGGGGTGAAAAGCGGTCCCCCGACGGTTTTTTCCCTTTGCTCCGTATTGGTCATAAGTCTTTCGATCTTCGGGTCTCGTGCTCCGAGGACTTCAACCCACACTCCTGGCATGCTCCCTGACACGTTTTCCGGAGATATAGGTCGGGAAGCAAGCTCGTTGGAGGGAGAACTGTGGCGCGACCCAAAACGGTCCAAAAGATGGCCGAAGCTTCCAACGAGTGGCGAACGCTCGTCCGGTGTCAGAAACCACTGGAAATGCACTTGCAGTGAAGGAAACGGGCTGAGCTCGAGGACTTCCGGTGCTCGTCCCAAGAAAACGCGAGCGGGAATGCCCCGAACTCAGTTTTCTCGTCCTGGGGTAAAAAGCGGTCCTCCGACGGTTTCTTCCCTTTGCTCCGTATTGGTCATAAGTCTTTCGATCTTCGGGTCTCGTGCTCCGAGGACTTCAACCCACACTCCTGGCATGCTCCCTGACACGTTTTCCGGAGGTATAGGTCGGGAAGCGAGCTCGTTGGAGGGAGACCTGTGGTGCGACCCAAAACGGTCAAAAAGATGGCCGAAGCTTCCAACGAGTGGCGAACGCTCGTCCGGTGTCAGAAACCACTGGAAATGCACTTGCAGCGAAGGAAACGGGCTGAGCTCGAGGACTTCCGGTGCTCGTCCCAAGAAAACGCGAGCAGCAATGCCCCGGACTCGGTTTTCTCGTCCTGGGGTAAAAAGCGGTCCCCCGACGGTTTCTTCCCTTTGCTCCGTATTGGTCATAAGTCTTTCGATCTTCGGGTCTCGTGCTCCGAGGACTTCAACCCACACTCCTGGCATGCTCCCTGACACGTTTTCCGGAGGTATAGGTCGGGAAGCGAGCTCGTTGGAGGGAGAACTGTGGTGCGACCCAAAACGGTCCAAAAGATGGCCGAAGCTTCCAACGAGTGGCGAACGCTCGTCCGGTGTCAGAAACCACTGGAAATGCACTTGCAGCGAAGGAAACGGGCTGAGCTCGAGGACTTCCGGTGCTGGTCCCAAGAAAACGCGAGCGGGAATGCCCCGGACTCAGTTTTCTCGTCCTGGGGTAAAAAGCGGTCCCCCGACGGTTTCTTCCCTTTGCTCCGTATTGGTCATAAGTCTTTCGATCTTCGGGTCTCGTGCTCCGAGGACTTCAACCCACACTCCTGGCATGCTCCCTGACACGTTTTCCGGAGGTATAGGTCGGGAAGCGAGCTCGTTGGAGGGAGAACTGTGGTGCGACCCAAAACGGTCCAAAAGATGGCCGAAGCTTCCAACGAGTGGCGAACGCTCGTCCGGTGTCAGAAACCACTGGAAATGCACTTGCAGCGAAGGAAACGGGCTGAGCTCGAGGACTTCCGGTGCTCGTCCCAAGAAAACGCGAGCGGGAATGCCCCGGACTCAGTTTTCTCGTCCTGGGGTAAAAAGCGGTCCCCCGACGGTTTCTTCCCTTTGCTCCGTATTGGTCATAAGTCTTTCGATCTTCGGGTCTCGTGCTCCGAGGACTTCAACCCACACTCCTGGCATGCTCCCTGACACGTTTTCCGGAGGTATAGGTCGGGAAGCGAGCTCGTTGGAGGGAGAACTGTGGTGCGAGCCAAAACGGTCCAAAAGATGGCCGAAGCTTCCAACGAGTGGCGAACGCTCGTCCGGTGTCAGAAACCACTGGAAATGCACTTGCAGCGAAGGAAACGGGCTGAGCTCGAGGACTTCCGGTGCTCGTCCCAAGAAAACGCGAGCGGGAATGCCCCGGACTCAGTTTTCTCGTCCTGGGGTAAAAAGCGGTCCCCCGACGGTTTCTTCCCTTTGCTCCGTATTGGTCATAAGTCTTTCGATCTTCGGGTCTCGTGCTCCGAGGACTTCAACCCACACTCATGGCATGCTCCCTGACACGTTTTCCGGAGGTATAGGTCGGGAAGCGAGCTCGTTGGAGGGAGAACTGTGGTGCGACCCAAAACGGTCCAAAAGATGGCCGAAGCTTCCAACGAGTGGCGAACGCTCGTCCGGTGTCAGAAAACCCTGGAAATGCACTTGCAGCGAAGGAAACGGGCTGAGCTCGAGGACTTCCGGTGCTCGTCCCAAGAAAACGCGAGCGGGAATGCCCCGGACTCAGTTTTCTCGTCCTGGGGTAAAAAGCGGTCCCCCGACGGTTTCTTCCCTTTGCTCCGTATTGGTCATAAGTCTTTCGATCTCGAGCACCGGAAGTCCTCGAGCTCAGCCCGTTTCCTTCGCTGCAAGTGCATTTCCAGTGGTTTCTGACACCGGACGAGCGTTCGCCACTCGTTGGAAGCTTCGGCCATCTTTTGGACCGTTTTGGGTCGCACCACAGTTCTCCCTCCAACAAGCTCGCTTCCCGACCTATACCTCCGGAAAACGTGTCAGGGAGCATGCCAGGAGTGTGGGTTGAAGTCCTCGGAGCACGAGACCCGAAGATCGAAAGACTTATGACCAATACGGAGCAAAGGGAAGAAACCGTCGGGGGACCGCTTTTTACCCCCGGACGAGAAAACTGAGTCCGGGGCATTCCCGCTCGCGTTTTCTTGGGACGAGCACCGGAAGTCCTCGAGCTCAGCCCGTTTCCTTCGCTGCAAGTGCATTTCCAGTGGTTTCTGACACCGGACGAGCGTTCGCCACTCGTTGGAAGCTTCGGCCATCTTTTGGACCGTTTTGGGTCGCACCACAGTTCTCCCTCCAACGAGCTCGCTTCCCGACCTATACCTCCGGAAAACGTGTCAGGGAGCATGCCAGGAGTGTGGGTTGAAGTCCTCGGAGCACGAGACCCGAAGATCGAAAGACTTATGACCAATACGGAGCAAAGGGAAGAAACCGTCATGGGACCGCTTTTTACCCCAGGACGAGGAAACTGAGTCCGGGGCATTCCCGCTCGCGTTTTCTTGGGACGAGCACCGGAAGTCCTCGAGCTCAGCCCGTTTCCTTCGCTGCAAGTGCATTTCCAGTGGTTTCTGACACCGGACGAGCGTTCGCCACTCGTTGGAAGCTTCGGCCATCTTTTGGACCGTTTTGGGTCGCACCACAGTTCTCCCTCCAACGAGCTCGCTTCCCGACCTATACCTCCGGAAAACGTGTCAGGGAGCATGCCAGGAGTGTGGGTTGAAGTCCTCGGAGCACGAGACCCGAAGATCGAAAGACTTATGACCAATACGGAGCAAAGGGAAGAAACCGTCGGGGGACCGCGTTTTACCCCAGGACGAGGAAACTGAGTCCGGGGCATTCCCGCTCGCGTTTTCTTGGGACGAGCACCGGAAGTCCTCGAGCTCAGCCCGTTTCCTTCGCTGCAAGTCCATTTCCAGTGGTTTCTGACACCGGACGAGCGTTCGCCACTCGTTGGAAGCTTCGGCCATCTTTTGGACCGTTTTGGGTCGCACCACAGTTCTCCCTCCAACGAGCTCGCTTCCCGACCTATACCTCCGGAAAACGTGTCAGGGAGCATGCCAGGAGTGTGGGTTGAAGTCCTCGAAGCACGAGACCCGAAGATCGAAAGACTTATGACCAATACGGAGCAAAGGGAAGAAACCGTCGGGGGACCGCTTTTTACCCCAGGACGAGGAAACTGAGTCCGGGGCATTCCCGCTCGCGTTTTCTTGGGACGAGCACCCGAAGTCCTCGAGCTCAGCCCGTTTCCTTCGCTGCAAGTCCATTTCCAGTGGTTTCTGACACCGGACGAGCGTTCGCCACTCGTTGGAAGCTTCGGCCATCTTTTGGACCGTTTTGGGTCGCACCACAGTTCTCCCTCCAACGAGCTCGCTTCCCGACCTATACCTCCAGAAAACGTGTCAGGGAGCATGCCAGGAGTGTGGGTTGAAGTCCTCGGAGCACGAAACCCGAAGATCGAAAGACTTATGACCAATACGGAGCAAAGGGAAGAAACCGTCGGGGGACCGCTTTTTACCCCAGGACGAGAAAACTGAGTCCGGGGCATTCCCGCTCGCGTTTTCTTGGGACGAGCACCGGAAGTCCTCGAGCTCAGCCCGTTTCCTTCGCTGCAAGTGCATTTCCAGTGGTTTCTGACACCGGACGAGCGTTCGCCACTCGTTGGAAGCTTCGGCCATCTTTTGGACCGTTTTGGGTCGCACCACAGTTCTCCCTCCAACGAGCTCGCTTCCCGACCTATACCTCCGGAAAACGTGTCAGGGAGCATGCCAGGAGTGTGGGTTGAAGTCCTCGGAGCACGAGACCCGAAGATCGAAAGACTTATGACCAATACAGAGCAAAGGGAAGAAACCGTCGGGGGATCGCTTTTTACCCCAGGACGAGAAAACTGAGTCCGGGGCATTCCCGCTCGCGTTTTCTTGGGACGAGCACCGGAAGTCCTCGAGCTCAGCCCGTTTCCTTCGCTGCAAGTGCATTTCCAGTGGTTTCTGACACCGGACGAGCGTTCGCCACTCGTTGGAAGCTTCGGCCATCTTTTGGACCGTTTTGGGTCGCACCACAGTTCTCCCTCCAACGAGCTCGCTTCCCGACCTATACCTCCGGAAAACGTGTCAGGGAGCATGCCAGAAGTGTGGGTTGAAGTCCTCGGAGCACGAGACCCGAAGATCGAAAGACTTATGACCAATACGGAGCAAAGGGAAGAAACCGTCGGGGGACCGCTTTTTACCCCAGGACGAGAAAACTGAGTCCGGGGCATTCCCGCTCGCGTTTTCTTGGGACGAGCACCGGAAGTCCTCGAGCTGAGCCCGTTTCCTTCGCTGCAAGTGCATTTCCAGTGGTTTCTGACACCGGACGAGCGTTCGCCACTCGTTGGAAGCTTCGGCCATCTTTTGGACCGTTTTGGGTCGCACCACAGTTCTCCCTCCAACGAGCTCGCTTCCCGACCTGTACCTCCGGAAAACGTGTCAGGGAGCATGCCAGGAGTGTGGGTTGAAGTCCTCGGAGCACGAGACCCGAAGATCGAAAGACTTATGACCAATACGGAGCAAAGGGAAGAAACCGTCGGGGGACCGCTTTTTATCCCAGGACGAGAAAACTGAGTCCGGGGCATTCCCGCTCGCGTTTTCTTGGGACGAGCACCGGAAGTCCTCGAGCTCAGCCCGTTTCCTTCGCTGCAAGTGCATTTCCAGTGGTTTCTGACACCGGACGAGCGTTCGCCACTCGTTGGAAGCTTCGGCCATCTTTTGGACCGTTTTGGGTCGCACCACAGTTCTCCCTCCAACGAGCTCGCTTCCCGACCTATACCTCCGGAAAACGTGTCAGGGAGCATGCCACGAGTGTGGGTTGAAGTCCTCGGAGCACGATACCCGAAGATCGAAAGACTTATGACTAATACGGAGCAAAGGGAAGAAACCGTCGGGGGACCGCTTTTTACCCCAGGACGAGGAAACTCAGTCCGGGGCATTCCCGCTCGCGTTTTCTTGGGACGAGCAACGGAAGTCCTCGAGCTCAGCCCGTTTCCTTCGCTGCAAGTGCATTTCCAGTGGTTTCTGACACCGGACGAGCGTTCGCCACTCGTTGGAAGCATCGGCCATCTTTTGGACCGTTTTGGGTCGCACCACAATTCTCCCTCCAACGAGCTCGCTTCCCGACCTATACCTCCGGAAAACGTGTCAGGGAGCATGCCAGGAGTGTGGGTTGAAGTCCTCGGAGCACGAGACCCGAAGATCGAAAGACTTATGACCAATACGGAGCAAAGGGAAGAAACCGTCGGGGGACCGCTTTTTACCCCAGGACGAGAAAACTGAGTCCGGGGCATTCCCGCTCGCGTTTTCTTGGGACGAGCACCGGAAGTCCTCGAGCTCAGCCCTTTTCCTTCGCTGCAAGTGCATTTCCAATGGTTTCTGACACCGGACGAGCGTTCGCCACTCGTTGGAAGCTTCGGCCATCTTTTGGACCGTTTTGGGTCGCACCACGGTTCTCCCTCCAACGAGCTCGCTTCCCGACCTATACCTCCGGAAAACGTGTCAGGGAGCATGCCAGGAGTGTGGGTTGAGGTCCTCGGAGCACGAGACCCGAAGATCGAAAGACTAATGATCAATACGGAGCAAAGGGAAGAAACCGTCGGGGGACCGCTTTTTACCCCAGGACGAGGAAACTGAGTCCGAGGCATTCCCGCTCGCGTTTTCTTGGGACGAGCACCGGAAGTCCTCGAGCTCAGCCCGTTTCCTTCGCTGCAAGTGCATTTCCAGTGGTTTCTGACACCCGACGAGCGTTCGCCACTCGTTGGAAGCTTCGGCCATCTTTTGGACCGTTTTGGGTCGCACCACAGTTCTCCCTCCAACGAGCTCGCTTCCCGACCTATACCTCCGGAAAACGTGTCAGGGAGCATGCCAGGAGTGTGGGTTGAAGTCCTCGGAGCACGAGACCCGAAGATCGAAAGACTTATGACCAATACGGAGCAAAGGGAAGAAACCGTCGGGGGACCGCTTTTTATCCCAGGACGAGAAAACTGAGTTCGGGGCATTCCCGCTCGCGTTTTCTTGGGACGAGCACCGGAAGTCCTCGAGCTCAGCCCGTTTCCTTCGCTGCAAGTGCATTTCCAGTGGTTTCTGACACCGGACGAGCGTTCGCCACTCGTTGGAAGCTTCGGCCATCTTTTGGACCGTTTTGGGTCGCACCACAGTTCTCCCTCCAACGAGCTCGCTTCCCGACCTATACCTCCGGAAAACGTGTCAGGGAGCATGCCACGAGTGTGGGTTGAAGTCCTCGGAGCACGAGACCCGAAGATCGAAAGACTTATGACTAATACGGAGCAAAGGGAAGAAACCGTCGGGGGACCGCTTTTTACCCCAGGACGAGGAAACTCAGTCCGGGGCATTCCCGCTCGCGTTTTCTTGGGACGAGCAACGGAAGTCCTCGAGCTCAGCCCGTTTCCTTCGCTGCAAGTGCATTTCCAGTGGTTTCTGACACCGGACGAGCGTTCGCCACTCGTTGGAAGCATCGGCCATCTTTTGGACCGTTTTGGGTCGCACCACAATTCTCCTTCCAACGAGCTCGCTTCCCGACCTATACCTCCGGAAAACGTGTCAGGGAGCATGCCAGGAGTGTGGGTTGAAGTCCTCGGAGCACGAGACCCGAAGATCGAAAGACTTATGACCAATACGGAGCAAAGGGAAGAAACCGTCGGGGGACCGCTTTTTACCCCAGGACGAGAAAACTGAGTCCGGGGCATTCCCGCTCGCGTTTTCTTGGGACGAGCACCGGAAGTCCTCGAGCTCAGCCCTTTTCCTTCGCTGCAAGTGCATTTCCAATGGTTTCTGACACCGGACGAGCGTTCGCCACTCGTTGGAAGCTTCGGCCATCTTTTGGACCGTTTTGGGTCGCACCACGGTTCTCCCTCCAACGAGCTCGCTTCCCGACCTATACCTCCGGAAAACGTGTCAGGGAGCATGCCAGGAGTGTGGGTTGAGGTCCTCGGAGCACGAGACCCGAAGATCGAAAGACTTATGATCAATACGGAGCAAAGGGAAGAAACCGTCGGGGGACCGCTTTTTACCCCAGGACGAGGAAACTGAGTCCGGGGCATTCCCGCTCGCGTTTTCTTGGGACGAGCACCGGAAGTCCTCGAGCTCAGCCCTTTTCCTTCGCTGCAAGTGCATTTCCAATGGTTTCTGACACCGGACGAGCGTTCGCCACTCGTTGGAAGCTTCGGCCATCTTTTGGACCGTTTTGGGTCGCACCACAGTTCTCCCTCCAACGAGCTCGCTTCCCGACCTATACCTCCGGAAAACGTGTCAGGGAGCATGCCAGGAGTGTGGGTTGAAGTCCTCGGAGCACGAGACCCGAAGATCGAAAGACTTATGACCAATACGGAGCAAAGGGAAGAAACCGTCGGGGGACCGCCTTTTACCCCAGGACGAGAAAACTGAGTCCGGGGCATTCCCGCTCGCGTTTTCTTGGGACGAGCACCGGAAGTCCTCGAGCTGAGCCCGTTTCCTTCGCTGCAAGTGCATTTCCAGTGGTTTCTGACACCGAACGAGCGTTCGCCACTCGTTGGAAGCTTCGGCCATCTTTTGGACCGTTTTGGGTCGCACCACAGTTCTCCCTCCAACGAGCTCGCTTCCCGACCTATACCTTCGGAAAACGTGTCAGGGAGCATGCCAGGAGTGTGGGTTGAAGTCGTCGGAGCACGAGACCCGAAGATCGAAAGACTTATGACCAATACGGAGCAAAGGGAAGAAACCGTCGGGGGACCGCTTTTTACCCCACGACGAGAAAACTGAGTCCGGGGCATTCCCGCTCGCGTTTTCTTGGGACGAGCACCGGAAGTCCTCGAGCTCAGCCCGTTTCCTTCACTGCAAGTGCATTTCCAGTGGTTTCTGACACCGGACGAGCGTTCGCCACTCGTTGGAAGCTTCGGCCATCTTTTGGACCGTTTTGGGTCGCACCACAGTTCTCCCTCCAACGAGCTCGCTTCCCGACCTATACCTCCGGAAAACGTGTCAGGGAGCATGCCAGGAGTGTGGGTTGAAGTCCTCGGAGCACGAGACCCGAAGATCGAAAGACTTATGACCAATACGGAGCAAAGGGAAGAAACCGTCGGGGGACCGCTTTTTACCCCAGGACGAGAAAACTGAGTCCGGGGCATTCCCGCTCGCGTTTTCTTGGGACGAGCACCGGAAGTCCTCGAGCTCAGCCCGTTTCCTTCGCTGCAAGTGCATTTCCAGTGGTTTCTGACACCGGACGAGCGTTCGCCACTCGTTGGAAGCTTCGGCCATCTTTTGGACCGTTTTGGGTCGCACCACAGTTCTCCCTCCAACGAGCTCGCTTCCCGACCTATACCTCCGGAAAACGTGTCAAGGAGCATGCCAGGAGTGTGGGTTGAAGTCCTCGGAGCACGAGACCCGAAGATCGAAAGACTTATGACCAATACGGAGCAAAGGGAAGAAACCGTCGGGGGACCGCTTTTTACCCCAGGACGAGAAAACTGAGTCCGGGGCATTCCCGCTCGCGTTTTCTTGGGACGAGCACTGGAAGTCCTCGAGCTCAGCCCGTTTCCTTCGCTGCAAGTGCATTTCCAGTGGTTTCTGACACCGGACGAGCGTTCGCCACTCGTTGGAAGCTTCGGCCATCTTTTGGACCGTTTTGGGTCGCACCACAGTTCTCCCTCCAACGAGCTCGCTTCTCGACCTATACCTCCGGAAAACGTGTCAGGGAGCATGCCAGGAGTGTGGGTTGAAGTCCTCGGAGCACGAGACCCGAAGATCGAAAGACTTATGACCAATACGGAGCAAAGGGAAGAAACCGTCGGGGGACCGCTTTTTACCCCAGGACAAGAAAACTGAGTCCGGGGCATTCCCGCTCGCGTTTTCTTGGGACGAGCACCGGAAGTCCTCGAGCTCAGCCCGTTTCCTTCGCTGCAAGTGCATTTCCAGTGGTTTCTGACACCGGACGAGCGTTCGCCACTCGTTGGAAGCTTCGGCCATCTTTTGGACCGTTTTGGGTCGCACCACAGTTCTCCCTCCAACGAGCTCGCTTCCCGACCTATACCTCCGGAAAACGTGTCAGGGAGCATGCCAGGAGTGTGGGTTGAAGTCTTCGGAGCACGAGACCCGAAGATCGAAAGACTTATGACCAATACGGAGCAAAGGGAAGAAACCGTCGGGGGACCGCTTTTTACCCCAGGACGAGAAAACTGAGTCCGGGGCATTCCCGCTCGCGTTTTCTTGGGACGAGCACCGGAAGTCCTCGAGCTCAGCCCGTTTCCTTCGCTGCAAGTGCATTTCCAGTGGTTTCTGACACCGGACGAGCGTTCGCCACTCATTGGAAGCTTCGGCCATCTTTTGGACCGTTTTGGGTCGCACCACAGTTCTCCCTCCAACGAGCTCGCTTCCCGACCTATACCACCGGAAAACGTGTCAGGGAGCATGCCAGGAGTGTGGGTTGAAGTCCTCGGAGCACGAGACCCGAAGATCGAAAGACTTATGACCAATACGGAGCAAAGGGAAGAAACCGTCGGGGGACCGCTTTTTACTCCAGGACGAGAAAACTGAGTCCGGGGCATTCCCGCTCGCGTTTTCTTGGGACGAGCACCGGAAGTCCTCGAGCTCAGCCCGTTTCCTTCGCTGCAAGTGCATTTCCAGTGGTTTCTGACACCGGACGAGCGTTCGCCACTCGTTGGAAGCTTCGGCCATCTTTTGGACCGTTTTGGGTCGCACCACAGTTCTCCCTCCAACGAGCTCGCTTCCCGACCTATACCTCCGGAAAACGTGTCAGGGAGCATGCCAGGAGTGTGGGTTGAAGTCCTCGGAGCACGAGACCCGAAGATCGAAAGACTTATGACCAATACGGAGCAAAGGGAAGAAACCGTCGGGGGACCGCTTTTTACCCCAGGACGAGAAAACTGAGTCCGGGGCATTCCCGCTCGCGTTTTCTTGGGACGAGCACCGGAAGTCCTCGAGCTCAGCCCGTTTCCTTCGCTGCAAGTGCATTTCCAATTGTTTCTGACACCGGACGAGCGTTTGCCACTCGTTGGAAGCTTCGGCCATCTTTTGGACCGTTTTGGGTCGCACCACAGTTCTCCCTCCAACGAGCTCGCTTCCCGACCTATACCTCCGGAAAACGTGTCAGGGAGCATGCCAGGAGTGTGGGTTGAAGTCCTCGGAGCACGAGACCCGAAGATCAAAAGACTTATGACCAATACGGAGCAAAGGGAAGAAACCGTCGGGGGACCGCTTTTTACCCCAGGACGAGAAAACTGAGTCCGGGGCATTCCCGCTCGCGTTTTCTTGGGACGAGCACCAGAAGTCCTCGAGCTCAGCCCGTTTCCTTCGCTGCAAGTGCATTTCCAGTGGTTGCTAACACCGGACGAGCGTTCGCCACTCGTTGGAAGCTTCGGCCATCTTTTGGACCGTTTTGGGTCGCACCACAGTTCTCCCTCCAACGAGCTCGCTTCCCGACCTATACCTCTGGAAAACGTGTCCGGGAGCATGCCAGGAGTGTGGGTTGAAGTCCTCGGAGCACGAGACCCGAAGATCGAAAGACTTATGACCAATACGGAGCAAAGGGAAGAAACCGTCGGGGGACCGCTTTTTACCCCAGGACGAGAAAACTGAGTCCGGGGCATTCCCGCTCGCGTTTTCTTGGGACGAGCACCGGAAGTCCTCGAGCTCAGCCCGTTTCCTTCGCTGCAAGTGCATTTCCAGTGGTTGCTGACACCGGACGAGCGTTCGCCACTCGTTGGAAGCTTCGGCCATCTTTTGGACCGTTTTGGGTCGCACCACAGTTCTCCCTCCAACGACCTCGCTTCCCGACCTATACCTCCGGAAAACGTGTCAGGGAGCATGCCAGGAGTGTGGGTTGAAGTCCTCGGAGCACGAGACCCGAAGATCGAAAGACTTATGACCAATACGGAGCAAAGGGAAGAAACCGTCGGGGGACCGCTTTTTACCCCAGGACGAGAAAACTGAGTCCGGGGCATTCCCGCTCGCGTTTTCTTGGGACGAGCACCGGAAGTCCTCGAGCTCAGCCCGTTTCCTTCGCTGCAAGTGCATTTCCAATGGTTTCTGACACCGGACGAGCGTTCGCCACTCGTTGGAAGCTTCGGCCATCTTTTGGACCGTTTTGGGTCGCACCACAGTTCTCCCTCCAACGAGCTCGCTTCCCGACCTATACCTCCGGAAAACGTGTCAGGGAGCATGCCAGGAGTGTGGGTTGAAGTCCTCGGAGCACGAGACCCGAAGATCGAAAGACTTATGACCAATACGGAGCAAAGGGAAGAAACCGTCGGAGGACCGCTTTTTACCCCAGGACGAGAAAACTGAGTCTGGGGCATTCCCGCTCGCGTTTTCTTGGGACGAGCACCGGAAGTCCTCGAGCTCAGCCCGTTTCCTTCGCTGCAAGTGCATTTCCAGTGGTTTCGGACACCGGACGAGCGTTCGCCACTCGTTGGAAGCTTCGGCCATCTTTTGGACCGTTTTGGGTCGCACCACAGTTCTCCCTCCAACGAGCTCGCTTCCCGACCTATACCTCCGGAAAACGTGTCAGGGAGCATGCCAGGAGTGTGGGTTGAAGTCCTCGGAGCACGAGACCCGAAGATCGAAAGACTTATGACCAATACGGAGCAAAGGGAAGAAACCGTCGGGGGACCGCTTTTTACCCCAGGACGAGAAAACTGAGTCCGGGGCATTCCCGCTCGCGTTTTCTTGGGACGAGCACTAGAAGTCCTCGAGCTCAGCCCGTTTCCTTCGCTGCAAGTGCATTTCCAGTGGTTGCTAACACCGGACGAGCGTTCGCCACTCGTTGGAAGCTTCGGCCATCTTTTGGACCGTTTTGGGTCGCACCACAGTTCTCCCTCCAACGAGCTCGCTTCCCGACCTATACCTCTGGAAAACGTGTCCGGGAGCATGCCAGGAGTGTGGGTTGAAGTCCTCGGAGCACGAGACCCGAAGATCGAAAGACTTATGACCAATACGGAGCAAAGGGAAGAAACCGTCGGGGGACCGCTTTTTACCCCAGGACGAGAAAACTGAGTCCGGGGCATTCCCGCTCGCGTTTTCTTGGGACGAGCACCGGAAGTCCTCGAGCTCAGCCCGTTTCCTTCGCTGCAAGTGCATTTCCAGTGGTTGCTGACACCGGACGAGCGTTCGCCACTCGTTGGAAGCTTCGGCCATCTTTTGGACCGTTTTGGGTCGCACCACAGTTCTCCCTCCAACGACCTCGCTTCCCGACCTATACCTCCGGAAAACGTGTCAGGGAGCATGCCAGGAGTGTGGGTTGAAGTCCTCGGAGCACGAGACCCGAAGATCGAAAGACTTATGACCAATACGGAGCAAAGGGAAGAAACCGTCGGGGGACCGCTTTTTACCCCAGGACGAGAAAACTGAGTCCGGGGCATTCCCGCTCGCGTTTTCTTGGGACGAGCACCGGAAGTCCTCGAGCTCAGCCCGTTTCCTTCGCTGCAAGTGCATTTCCAATGGTTTCTGACACCGGACGAGCGTTCGCCACTCGTTGGAAGCTTCGGCCATCTTTTGGACCGTTTTGGGTCGCACCACAGTTCTCCCTCCAACGAGCTCGCTTCCCGACCTATACCTCCGGAAAACGTGTCAGGGAGCATGCCAGGAGTGTGGGTTGAAGTCCTCGGAGCACGAGACCCGAAGATCGAAAGACTTATGACCAATACGGAGCAAAGGGAAGAAACCGTCGGAGGACCGCTTTTTACCCCAGGACGAGAAAACTGAGTCCGGGGCATTCCCGCTCGCGTTTTCTTGGGACGAGCACCGGAAGTCCTCGAGCTCAGCCCGTTTCCTTCGCTGCAAGTGCATTTCCAGTGGTTTCGGACACCGGACGAGCGTTCGCCACTCGTTGGAAGCTTCGGCCATCTTTTGGACCGTTTTGGGTCGCACCACAGTTCTCCCTCCAACGAGCTCGCTTCCCGACCTATACCTCCGGAAAACGTGTCAGGGAGCATGCCAGGAGTGTGGGTTGAAGTCCTCGGAGCACGAGACCCGAAGATCGAAAGACTTATGACCAATACGGAGCAAAGGGAAGAAACCGTCGGGGGACCGCTTTTTACCCCAGGACGAGAAAACTGAGTCCGGGGCATTCCCGCTCGCGTTTTCTTGGGACGAGCACCGGAAGTCCTCGAGCTCAGCCCGTTTCCTTCGCTGCAAGTGCATTTCCAGTGGTTTCTGACACCGGACGAGCGTTCGCCACTCGTTGGAAGCTTCGGACATCTTTTGGACCGTTTTGGGTCGCACCACAGTTCTCCCTCCAACGAGCTCGCTTCCCGACCTATACCTCCGGAAAACGTGTCAGGGAGCATGCCAGGAGTGTGGGTTGAAGTCCTCGGAGCACGAGACCCGAAGATCGAAAGACTTATGACCAATACGGAGCAAAGGGAAGAAACCGTCGGGGGACCGCTTTTTACCCCAGGACGAGGAAACTGAGTCCGGGGCATTCCCGCTCGCGTTTTCTTGGGACGAGCACCGGAAGTCCTCGAGCTCAGCCCGTTTCCTTCGCTGCAAGTGCATTTCCAGTGGTTTCTGACACCGGACGAGCGTTCGCCACTCGTTGGAAGCTTCGGCCATCTTTTGGACCGTTTTGGGTCGCACCACAGTTCTCCCTCCAACGAGCTCGCTTCCCGACCTATACCTCCGGAAAACGTGTCAGGGAGCATGCCAGGAGTGTGGGTTGAAGTCCTCGGAGCACGAGACCCGAAGATCGAAAGACTTATGACCAATACGGAGCAAAGGGAAGAAACCGTCGGGGGACCGCTTTTTACCCCAGGACGAGAAAACTGAGTCCGGGGCATTCCCGCTCGCGTTTTCTTGGGACGAGCACCGGAAGTCCTCGAGCTCAGCCCGTTTCCTTCGCTGCAAGTGCATTTCCAGTGGTTTCTGACACCGGACGAGCGTTCGCCACTCGTTGGAAGCTTCGGCCATCTTTTGGACCGTTTTGGGTCGCACCACAGTTCTCCCTCCAACGAGCTCGCTTCCCGACCTATACCTCCGGAAAACGTGTCAGGGAGCATGCCAGGAGTGTGGGTTGAAGTCCTCGGAGCACGAGACCCGAAGATCGAAAGACTTATGACCAATACGGAGCAAAGGGAAGAAACCGTCGGGGGACCGCTTTTTACCCCAGGACGAGAAAACTGTGTCCGGGGCATTCCCGCTCGCGTTTTCTTGGGACGAGCACCGGAAGTCCTCGAGCTCAGCCCGTTTCCTTCGCTGCAAGTGCATTTTCAGTGGTTTCTGACACCGGACGAGCGTTCGCCACTCGTTGGAAGCTTCGGACATCTTTTGGACCGTTTTGGGTCGCACCACAGTTCTCCCTCCAACGAGCTCGCTTCCCGACCTATACCTCCGGAAAACGTGTCAGGGAGCATGCCAGGAGTGTGGGTTGAAGTCCTCGGAGCACGAGACCCGAAGATCGAAAGACTTATGACCAATACGGAGCAAAGGGAAGAAACCGTCGGGGGACCGCTTTTTACCCCAGGACGAGAAAACTGAGTCCGGGGCATTCCCGCTCGCGTTTTCTTGGGACGAGCACCGGAAGTCCTCGAGCTCAGCCCGTTTCCTTCGCTGCAAGTGCATTTCCAGTGGTTTCTGACACCGGACGAGCGTTCGCCACTCGTTGGAAGCTTCGGCCATCTTTTGGACCGTTTTGGGTCGCACCACAGTTCTCCCTCCAACGAGCTCGCTTCCCGACCTATACCTCCGGAAAACGTGTCAGGGAGCATGCCAGGAGTGTGGGTTGAAGCCCTCGGAGCACGAGACCCGAAGATCGAAAGACTTATGACCAATACGGAGCAAAGGGAAGAAACCGTCGGGGGACCGCTTTTTACCCCAGGACAAGAAAACTGAGTCCGGGGCATTCCCGCTCGCGTTTTCTTGGGACGAGCACCGGAAGTCCTCGAGCTCAGCCCGTTTCCTTCGCTGCAAGTGCATTTCCAGTGGTTTCTGACACCGGACGAGCGTTCGCCACTCGTTGGAAGCTTCGGCCATCTTTTGGACCGTTTTGGGTCGCACCACAGTTCTCCCTCCAACGAGCTCGCTTCCCGACCTATACCTCCGGAAAACGTGTCAGGGAGCATGCCAGGAGTGTGGGTTGAAGTCCTCGGAGCACGAGACCCGAAGATCGAAAGACTTATGACCAATACGGAGCAAAGGGAAGAAACCGTCGGGGGACCGCTTTTTACCCCAGGACGAGAAAACTGAGTCCGGGGCATTCCCGCTCGCGTTTTCTTGGGACGAGCACCGGAAGTCCTCGAGCTCAGCCCGTTTTCTTCGCTGCAAGTGCATTTCCAGTGGTTTCTGACACCGGACGAGCGTTCGCCACTCGTTGGAAGCTTCGGCCATCTTTTGGACCGTTTTGGGTCGCACCACAGTTCTCCCTCCAACGAGCTCGCTTCCCGACCTATACCTCCGGAAAACGTGTCAGGGGGCATGCCAGGAGTGTGGGTTGAAGTCCTTGGAGCACGAGACCCGAAGATCGAAAGACTTATGACCAATACAGAGCAAAGGGAAGAAACCGTCGGGGGACCGCTTTTTACCCCAGGACGAGAAAACTGAGTCCGGGGCATTCCCGCTCGCGTTTTCTTGGGACGAGCACCGGAAGTCCTCGAGCTCAGCCCGTTTCCTTCGCTGCAGGTGCATTTCCAATGGTTTCTGACACCGGACGAGCGTTCGCCACTCGTTGGAAGCTTCGGCCATCTTTTGGACCGTTTTGGGTCGCACCACAGTTCTCCCTCCAACGAGCTCGCTTCCCGACCTATACCTCCGGAAAACGTGTCAGGGAGCATGCTAGGAGTGTGGGTTGAAGTCCTCGGAGCACGGGACCCGAAGATCGAAAGACTTATGACCAATACGGAGCAAAGGGAAGAAACCGTCGGGGGACCGCTTTTTACCCCAGGACGAGAAAACTGTGTCCGGGGCATTCCCGCTCGCGTTTTCTTGGGACGAGCACCGGATGTCCTCGAGCTCAGCCCGTTTCCTTCGCTGCAAGTGCATTTCAAGTGGTTTCTGACACCGGACGAGCGTTCGCCACTCGTTGGAAGCTTCAGCCATCTTTTGGACCGTTTTGGGTCGCACCACAGTTCTCCCTCCAACGAGCTCGCTTCCCGACCTATACCTTCGGAAAACGTATCAGGGAGCATGCCAGGAGTGTGGGTTGAAGTCCTCGGAGCACGAGACCCGAAGATCGAAAGACTTATGACCAATACGGAGCAAAGGGAAGAAACCGTCGGGGGACCGCTTTTTACCCCAGGACGAGAAAACTGAGTCCGGGGCATTCCCGCTCGCGTTTTCTTGGGACGAGCACCGGAAGTCCTCGAGCTCAGCCCGTTTCCTTCGCTGCAAGTGCATTTCCAGTGGTTTCTGACACCGGACGAGCGTTCGCCACTCGTTGGAAGCTTCGGCCATCTTTTGGACCGTTTTGGGTCGCACCACAGTTCTCCCTCCAACGAGCTCGCTTCCCGACCTATACCTCCGGAAAACGTGTCAGGGAGCATGCCAGGAGTGTGGGTTGAAGTCCTCGGAGCACGAGACCCGAAGATCGAAAGACTTATGACCAATACGGAGCAAAGGGAAGAAACCGTCGGGGGACCGCTTTTTACCCCAGGACGAGAAAACTGAGTCCGGGGCATTCCCGCTCGCGTTTTCTTGGGATGAGCACCGGAAGTCCTCGAGCTCAGCCCGTTTCCTTCGCTGCAAGTGCATTTCCAGTGGTTTCTGACACCGGACGAGCGTTCGCCACTCGTTGGAAGCTTCGGCCATCTTTTGGACCGTTTTGGGTCGCACCAAAGTTCTCCCTCCAACGAGCTCGCTTCCCGACC
Source organism: Cucumis melo (assembly GCF_025177605.1). Taxonomy (NCBI): domain Eukaryota; kingdom Viridiplantae; phylum Streptophyta; class Magnoliopsida; order Cucurbitales; family Cucurbitaceae; genus Cucumis; species Cucumis melo. The sequence goes on along the minus strand of NC_066863.1, from coordinate 19,902,247 downwards.
TATACCTCCGGAAAACGTGTCAGGGAGCATGCCAGGAGTGTGGGTTGAAGTCCTCGGAGCACGAGACCCGAAGATCGAAAGACTTATGACCAATACGGAGCAAAGGGAAGAAACCGTCGGGGGACCGCTTTTTACCCCAGGACGAGAAAACTGAGTCCGGGGCATTCCCGCTCGCGTTTTCTTGGGACGAGCACCGGAAGTCCTCGAGCTCAGCCCGTTTCCTTCGCTGCAAGTGCATTTCCAGTGGTTTCTGACACCGGACGAGCGTTCGCCACTCGTTTGAAGCTTCGGCCATCTTTTGGACCGTTTTGGGTCGCACCACAGTTCTCCCTCCAACGAGCTCGCTTCCCGACCTATACCTCCGGAAAACGTGTCAGGGAGCATGCCAGGAGTGTGGGTTGAAGTCCTCGGAGCACGAGACCCGAAGATCGAAAGACTTATGACCAATACGGAGCAAAGGGAAGAAACCGTCGGGGGACCGCTTTTTACCCCAGGACGAGAAAACTGAGTCCGGGGCAATCCCGCTCGCGTTTTCTTGGGACGAGCACCGGAAGTCCTCGAGCTCCGCCCGTTTCCTTCGCTGCAAGTGCATTTCCAGTGGTTTCTGACACCGGACGAGCGTTCGCCACTCGTTGGAAGCTTCGGCCATCTTTTGGACCGTTTTGGGTCGCACCAAAGTTCTCCCTCCAACGAGCTCGCTTCCCGACCTATACCTCCGGAAAACGTGTCAGGGAGCATGCCAGGAGTGTGGGTTGAAGTCCTCGGAGCACGAGACCCGAAGATCGAAAGACTTATGACCAATACGGAGCAAAGGGAAGAAACCGTCGGGGGACCGCTTTTTACCCCAGGACGAGAAAACTGAGTCCGGGGCATTCCCGCTCGCGTTTTCTTGGGACGAGCACCGGAAGTCCTCGAGCTCAGCCCGTTTCCTTCGCTGCAAGTGCATTTCCAGTGGTTTCTGACACCGGACGAGCGTTCGCCACTCGTTGGAAGCTTCGGCCATCTTTTGGACCGTTTTGGGTCGCACCACAGTTCTCCCTTCAACGAGCTCGCTTCCCGACCTATACCTCCGGAAAACGTGTCAGGGAGCATGCCAGGAGTGTGGGTTGAAGTCCTCGGAGCACGAGACCCGAAGATCGAAAGACTTATGACCAATACGGAGCAAAGGGAAGAAACCGTCGGGGGACCGCTTTTTACCCCAGGACGAGAAAACTGAGTCCGGGGCATTCCCGCTCGCGTTTTCTTGGGACGAGCACCGGAAGTCCTCGAGCTCAGCCCGTTTCCTTCGCTGCAAGTGCATTTCCAGTGGTTTCTGACACCGGACGAGCGTTCGCCACTCGTTGGAAGCTTCGGCCATCTTTTGGACCGTTTTGGGTCGCACCAAAGTTCTCCCTCCAACGAGTTCGCTTCCCGACCTATACCTCCGGAAAACGTGTCAGGGAGCATGCCAGGAGTGTGGGTTGAAGTCCTCGGAGCACGAGACCCGAAGATCGAAAGACTTATGACCAATACGGAGCAAAGGGAAGAAACCGTCGGGGGACCGCTTTTTACCCCAGGACGAGAAAACTGAGTCCGGGGCATTCCCGCTCGCGTTTTCTTGGGACGAGCACCGGAAGTCCTCGAGCTCAGCCCGTTTCCTTCGCTGCAAGTGCATTTCCAGTGGTTTCTGACACCGGACGAGCGTTCGCCACTCGTTTGAAGCTTCGGCCATCTTTTGGACCGTTTTGGGTCGCACCACAGTTCTCCCTCCAACGAGCTCGCTTCCCGACCTATACCTCCGGAAAACGTGTCAGGGAGCATGCCAGGAGTGTGGGTTGAAGTCCTCGGAGCACGAGACCCGAAGATCGAAAGACTTATGACCAATACGGAGCAAAGGGAAGAAACCGTCGGGGGACCGCTTTTTACCCCAGGACGAGAAAACTGAGTCCGGGGCAATCCCGCTCGCGTTTTCTTGGGACGAGCACCGGAAGTCCTCGAGCTCCGCCCGTTTCCTTCGCTGCAAGTGCATTTCCAGTGGTTTCTGACACCGGACGAGCGTTCGCCACTCGTTGGAAGCTTCGGCCATCTTTTGGACCGTTTTGGGTCGCACCAAAGTTCTCCCTCCAACGAGCTCGCTTCCCGACCTATACCTCCGGAAAACGTGTCAGGGAGCATGCCAGGAGTGTGGGTTGAAGTCCTCGGAGCACGAGACCCGAAGATCGAAAGACTTATGACCAATACGGAGCAAAGGGAAGAAACCGTCGGGGGACCGCTTTTTACCCCAGGACGAGAAAACTGAGTCCGGGGCATTCCCGCTCGCGTTTTCTTGGGACGAGCACCGGAAGTCCTCGAGCTCAGCCCGTTTCCTTCGCTGCAAGTGCATTTCCAGTGGTTTCTGACACCGGACGAGCGTTCGCCACTCGTTGGAAGCTTCGGCCATCTTTTGGACCGTTTTGGGTCGCACCACAGTTCTCCCTTCAACGAGCTCGCTTCCCGACCTATACCTCCGGAAAACGTGTCAGGGAGCATGCCAGGAGTGTGGGTTGAAGTCCTCGGAGCACGAGACCCGAAGATCGAAAGACTTATGACCAATACGGAGCAAAGGGAAGAAACCGTCGGGGGACCGCTTTTTACCCCAGGACGAGAAAACTGAGTCCGGGGCATTCCCGCTCGCGTTTTCTTGGGACGAGCACCGGAAGTCCTCGAGCTCAGCCCGTTTCCTTCGCTGCAAGTGCATTTCCAGTGGTTTCTGACACCGGACGAGCGTTCGCCACTCGTTGGAAGCTTCGGCCATCTTTTGGACCGTTTTGGGTCGCACCACAGTTCTCCCTCCAACGAGCTCGCTTCCCGACCTATACCTCCGGAAAACGTGTCAGGGAGCATGCCAGGAGTGTGGGTTGAAGTCCTCGGAGCACGAGACCCGAAGATCGAAAGACTTATGACCAATACGGAGCAAAGGGAAGAAACCGTCGTTGGACCGCTTTTTACCCCAGGACGAGAAAACTGAGTCCGGGGCATTCCCGCTCGCGTTTTCTTGGGACGAGCACCGGAAGTCCTCGAGCTCAGCCCGTGTCCTTCGCTGCAAGTGCATTTCCAGTGGTTTCTGACACCGGACGAGCGTTCCCCACTCGTTGGAAGCTTCGGCCATCTTTTGGACCGTTTTGGGTCGCACCACAGTTCTCCCTCCAACGAGCTCGCTTCCCGACCTATACCTCCAGAAAACGTGTCAGGGAGCATGCCAGGAGTGTGGGTTGAAGTCCTCGGAGCACGAGACCCGAAGATCGAAAGACTTATGACCAATACGGAGCAAAGGGAAGAAACCGTCGGGGGACCGCTTTTTACCCCAGGACGAGAAAACTGAGTCCGGGGCATTCCCGCTCGCGTTTTCTTGCGACGAGCACCGGAAGTCCTCGAGCTCAGCCCGTTTCCTTCGCTGCAAGTGCATTTCCAGTGGTTTCTGACACCGGACGAGCGTTCGCCACTCGTTGGAAGCTTCGGCCATCTTCTGGACCGTTTTGGGTCGCACCACAGTTCTCCCTCCAACGAGCTCGCTTCCCGACCTATACCTCCGGAAAACGTGTCAGGGAGCATGCCAGGAGTGTGGGTTGAAGTCCTCGGAGCACGAGACCCGAAGATCGAAAGACTTATGACCAATACGGAGCAAAGGGAAGAAACCGTCGGGGGACCGCTTTTTACCCCAGGACGAGAAAACTGAGTCCGGGGCATTCCCGCTCTCGTTTTCTTGGGACGAGCACCGGAAGTCCTCGAGCTCAGCCCGTTTCCTTCGCTGCATGTGCATTTCCAGTGGTTTCTGACACCGGACGAGCGTTCGCCACTCGTTGGAAGCTTCGGCCATCTTTTGGACCGTTTTGGGTCGCACCACAGTTCTCCCTCCAACGAGCTCGCTTCCCGACCTATACCTCCGGAAAACGTGTCAGGGAGCATGCCAGGAGTGTGGGTGGAAGTCCTCGGAGCACGAGACCCAAAGATCGAAAGACTTATGACCAATACGGAGCAAAGGGAAGAAACCGTCGGGGGACCGCTTTTTACCCCAGGACGAGAAAACTGAGTCCGGGGCATTCCCGCTCGCGTTTTCTTGGGACGAGCACCGGAAGTCCTCGAGCTCAGCCCGTTTCCTTCGCTGCAAGTGCATTTCCAGTGGTTTCTGACACCGGACGAGCGTTCGCCACTCGTTGGAAGCTTCGGCCATCTTTTGGACCGTTTTGGGTCGCACCACAGTTCTCCCTCCAACGAGCTCGCTTCCCGACCTATACCTCCGGAAAACGTGTCAGGGAGCATGCCAGGAGTGTGGGTTGAAGTCCTCGGAGCACGAGACCCGAAGATCGAAAGACTTATGACCAATACGGAGCAAAGGGAAGAAACCGTCGTTGGAACGCTTTTTACCCCAGGACGAGAAAACTGAGTCCGGGGCATTCCCGCTCGCGTTTTCTTGGGACGAGCACCGGAAGTCCTCGAGCTCAGCCCGTGTCCTTCGCTGCAAGTGCATTTCCAGTGGTTTCTGACACCGGACGAGCGTTCCCCACTCGTTGGAAGCTTCGGCCATCTTTTGGACCGTTTTGGATCGCACCACAGTTCTCCCTCCAACGAGCTCGCTTCCCGACCTATACCTCCAGAAAACGTGTCAGGGAGCATGCCAGGAGTGTGGGTTGAAGTCCTCGGAGCACGAGACCCGAAGATCGAAAGACTTATGACCAATACGGAGCAAAGGGAAGAAACCGTCGGGGGACCGCTTTTTACCCCAGGACGAGAAAACTGAGTCCGGGGCATTCCCGCTCGCGTTTTCTTGGGACGAGCACCGGAAGTCCTCGAGCTCAGCCCGTTTCCTTCGCTGCAAGTGCATTTCCAGTGGTTTCTGACACCGGACGAGCGTTCGCCACTCGTTGGAAGCTTCGGCCATCTTCTGGACCGTTTTGGGTCGCACCACAGTTCTCCCTCCAACGAGCTCGCTTCCCGACCTATACCTCCGGAAAACATGTCAGGGAGCATGCCAGGAGTGTGGGTTGAAGTCCTCGGAGCACGAGACCCGAAGATCGAAAGACTTATGACCAATACGGAGCAAAGGGAAGAAACCGTCGGGGGACCGCTTTTTACCCCAGGACGAGAAAACTGAGTCCGGGGCATTCCCGCTCTCGTTTTCTTGGGACGAGCACCGGAAGTCCTCGAGCTCAGCCCGTTTCCTTCGCTGCAAGTGCATTTCCAGTGGTTTCTGACACCGGACGAGCGTTCGCCACTCGTTGGAAGCTTCGGCCATCTTTTGGACCGTTTTGGGTCGCACCACAGTTCTCCCTCCAACGAGCTCGCTTCCCGACCTATACCTCCGGAAAACGTGTCAGGGAGCATGCCAGGAGTGTGGGTGGAAGTCCTCGGAGCACGAGACCCGAAGATCGAAAGACTTATGACCAATACGGAGCAAAGGGAAGAAACCGTCGGGGGACCGCTTTTTACCCCAGGACGAGAAAACTGAGTCCGGGGCATTCCCGCTCGCGTTTTCTTGGGACGAGCACCGGAAGTCCTGGAGCTCAGCCCGTTTCCTTCGCTGCAAGTGCATTTCCAGTGGTTTCTGACACCGGACGAGCGTTCGCCACTCGTTTGAAGCTTCGGCCATCTTTTGGACCGTTTTGGGTCGCACCACAGTTCTCCCTCCAACGAGCTCGCTTCCCGACCTATACCTCCGGAAAACGTGTCAGGGAGCATGCCAGGAGTGTGGGTTGAAGACCCGGAGCACGAGACCCGAAGATCGAAAGACTTATGACCAATACGGAGCAAAGGGAAGAAACCGTCGGGGACCGCTTTTTACCCCAGGACGAGAAAACTGAGTCCGGGGCATTCCCGCTCTCGTTTTCTTGGGACGAGCACCAGAAGTCCTCGAGCTCAGCCCGTTTCCTTCGCTGCAAGTGCATTTCCAGTGGTTTCTGACACCGGACGAGCGTTCGCCACTCGTTGGAAGCTTCGGCCATCTTTTGGACCGTTTTGGGTCGCACCACAGTTCTCCCTCCAACGAGCTCGCTTCCCGACCTATACCTCCGGAAAACGTGTCAGGGAGCATGCCAGGAGTGTGGGTTGAAGTCCTCGGAGCACGAGACCCGAAGATCGAAAGACTTATGACCAATACGGAGCAAAGGGAAGAAACCGTCGGGGGACCGCTTTTTACCCCAGGACAAGAAAACTGAGTCCGGGGCATTCCCGCTCGCGTTTTCTTGGGACGAGCACCGGAAGTCCTCAAGCTCAGCCCGTTTCCTTCGCTGCAAGTGCATTTCCAGTGGTTTCTGACACCGGACGAGCGTTCGCCACTCGTTGGAAGCTTCGGCCATCTTTTGGACCGTTTTGGGTCGCACCAAAGTTCTCCCTCCAACGAGCTCGCTTCCCGACCTATACCTCCGGAAAACGTGTCAGGGAGCATGCCAGGAGTGTGGGTTGAAGTCCTCGGAGCACGAGACCCGAAGATCGAAAGACTTATGACCAATACGGAGCAAAGGGAAGAAACCGTCGGGGGACCGCTTTTTACCCCAGGACGAGAAAACTGAGTCCGGGGCATTCCCGCTCGCGTTTTCTTGGGACGAGCACCGGAAGTCCTCGAGCTCAGCCCGTTTCCTTCGCTGCAAGTGCATTTCCAGTGGTTTCTGACACCGGACGAGCGTTCGCCACTCGTTGGAAGCTTCGGCCATCTTTTGGACCGTTTTGGGTCGCACCACAGTTCTCCCTCCAACGAGCTCGCTTCCCGACCTATACCTCCGGAAAACGTGTCAGGGAGCATGCCAGGAGTGTGGGTTGAAGTCCTCGGAGCACGAGACCCGAAGATCGAAAGACTTATGACCAATACGGAGCAAAGGGAAGAAACCGTCGGGGGACCGCTTTTTACCCCAGGACGAGAAAACTGAGTCCGGGGCATTCCCGCTCGCGTTTTCTTGGGACGAGCACCGGAAGTCCTCGAGCTCAGCCCGTTTCCTTCGCTGCAAGTGCATTTCCAGTGGTTTCTGACACCGGACGAGCGTTCGCCACTCGTTGGAAGCTTCGGCCATCTTTTGGACCGTTTTGGGTCGCACCACAGTTCTCCCTCCAACGAGCTCGCTTCCCGACCTATACCTCCGGAAAACGTGTCAGGGAGCATGCCAGGAGTGTGGGTTGAACTCCTCGGAGCACGAGACCCGAAGATCGAAAGACTTATGACCAATACGGAGCAAAGGGAAGAAACCGTCGGGGGACCGCTTTTTACCCCAGGACGAGAAAACTGAGTCCGGGGCATTCCCGCTCGCGTTTTCTTGGGACGAGCACCGGAAGTCCTCGAGCTCAGCCCGTTTCCTTCGCTGCAAGTGCATTTCCAGTGGTTTCTGACACCGGACGAGCGTTCGCCACTCGTTGGAAGCTTCGGCCATCTTTTGGACCGTTTTGGGTCGCACCACAGTTCTCCCTCCAACGAGCTCGCTTCCCGACCTATACCTCCGGAAAACGTGTCAGGGAGCATGCCAGGAGTGTGGGTTGAACTCCTCGGAGCACGAGACCCGAAGATCGAAAGACTTATGACCAATACGGAGCAAAGGGAAGAAACCGTCGGGGGACCGCTTTTTACCCCAGGACGAGAAAACTGAGTCCGGGGCATTCCCGCTCGCGTTTTCTTGGGACGAGCACCGGAAGTCCTCGAGCTCAGCCCGTTTCCTTCGCTGCAAGTGCATTTCCAGTGGTTTCTGACACCGGACGAGCGTTCGCCACTCGTTGGAAGCTTCGGCCATCTTTTGGACCGTTTTGGGTCGCACCACAGTTCTCCCTCCAACGAGCTCGCTTCCCGACCTATACCTCCGGAAAACGTGTCAGGGAGCATGCCAGGAGTGTGGGTTGAAGTCCTCGGAGCACGAGACCCGAAGATCGAAAGACTTATGACCAATACGGAGCAAAGGGAAGAAACCGTCGGGGGACCGCTTTTTACCCCAGGACGAGAAAACTGAGTCCGGGGCATTCCCGCTCGCGTTTTCTTGGGACGAGCACCGGAAGTCCTCGAGCTCAGCCCGTTTCCTTCGCTGCAAGTGCATTTCCAGTGGTTTCTGACACCGGACGAGCGTTCGCCACTCGTTGGAAGCTTCGGCCATCTTTTGGACCGTTTTGGGTCGCACCACAGTTCTCCCTCCAACGAGCTCGCTTCCCGACCTATACCTCCGGAAAACGTGTCAGGGAGCATGCCAGGAGTGTGGGTTGAAGTCCTCGGAGCACGAGACCCGAAGATCGAAAGACTTATGACCAATACGGAGCAAAGGGAAGAAACCGTCGGGGGACCGCTTTTTACCCCAGGACGAGAAAACTGAGTCCGGGGCATTCCCGCTCGCGTTTTCTTGGGACGAGCACCGGAAGTCCTCGAGCTCAGCCCGTTTCCTTCGCTGCAAGTGCATTTCCAGTGGTTTCTGACACCGGACGAGCGTTCGCCACTCGTTGGAAGCTTCGGCCATCTTTTGGACCGTTTTGGGTCGCACCACAGTTCTCCCTCCAACGAGCTCGCTTCCCGACCTATACCTCCGGAAAACGTGTCAGGGAGCATGCCAGGAGTGTGGGTTGAAGTCCTCGGAGCACGAGACCCGAAGATCGAAAGACTTATGACTAATACGGAGCAAAGGGAAGAAACCGTCGGGGGACCGCTTTTTACCCCAGGACGAGAAAACTGAGTCTGGGGCATTCCCGCTCGCGTTTTCTTGGGACGAGCACCGGAAGTCCTCGAGCTCAGCCCGTTTTCCTTCGCTGCAAGTGCATTTCCAGTGGTTTCTGACACCGGACGAGCGTTCGCCACTCGTTGGAAGCTTCGGCCATCTTTTGGACCGTTTTGGGTCGCACCACAGTTCTCCCTCCAACGAGCTCGCTTCCCGACCTATACCTCCGGAAAACGTGTCAGGGAGCATGCCAGGAGTGTGGGTTGAAGTCCTCGGAGCACGAGACCCGAAGATCGAAAGACTTATGACCAATACGGAGCAAAGGGAAGAAACCGTCGGGGGACCGCTTTTTACCCCAGGACGAGAAAACTGAGTCCGGGGCATTCCCGCTCGCGTTTTCTTGGGACGAGCACCGGAAGTCCTCGAGCTCAGCCCGTTTCCTTCGCTGCAAGTGCATTTCCAGTGGTTTCTGACACCGGACGAGCGTTCGCCACTCGTTGGAAGCTTCGGCCATCTTTTGGACCGTTTTGGGTCGCACCACAGTTCTCCCTCCAACGAGCTCGCTTCCCGACCTATACCTCCGGAAAACGTGTCAGGGAGCATGCCAGGAGTGTGGGTTGAACTCCTCGGAGATCGAGACCCGAAGATCGAAAGACTTATGACCAATACGGAGCAAAGGGAAGAAACCGTCGGGGGACCGCTTTTTACCCCAGGACGAGAAAACTGAGTCCGGGGCATTCCCGCTCGCGTTTTCTTGGGACGAGCACCGGAAGTCCTCGAGCTCAGCCCGTTTCCTTCGCTGCAAGTGCATTTCCAGTGGTTTCTGACACCGGACGAGCGTTCGCCACTCGTTGGAAGCTTCGGCCATCTTTTGGACCGTTTTGGGTCGCACCACAGTTCTCCCTCCAACGAGCTCGCTTCCCGACCTATATCTCCGGAAAACGTGTCAGGGAGCATGCTAGGAGTGTGGGTTGAAGTCCTCGGAGCACGAGACCCGAAGATCGAAAGACTTATGACCAATACGGAGCAAAGGGAAGAAACCGTCGGGGGACCGCTTTTTACCCCAGGACGAGAAAACTGAGTCCGGGGCATTCCCGCTCGCGTTTTCTTGGGACGAGCACCGGAAGTCCTCGAGCTCAGCCCGTTTCCTTCGCTGCAAGTGCATTTCCAGTGGTTTCTGACACCGGACGAGCGTTCGCCACTCGTTGGAAGCTTCGGCCATCTTTTGGACCGTTTTGGGTCGCACCACAGTTCTCCCTCCAACGAGCTCGCTTCCCGACCTATACCTCCGGAAAACGTGTCAGGGAGCATGCCAGGAGTGTGGGTTGAAGTCCTCGGAGCACGAGACCCGAAGATCGAAAGACTTATGACCAATACGGAGCAAAGGGAAGAAACCGTCGGGGGACCGCTTTTTACCCCAGGACGAGAAAACTGAGTCCGGGGCATTCCCGCTCGCGTTTTCTTGGGACGAGCACCGGAAGTCCTCGAGCTCAGCCCGTTTCCTTCGCTGCAAGTGCATTTCCAGTGGTTTCTGACACCGGACGAGCGTTCGCCACTCGTTGGAAGCTTCGGCCATCTTTTGGACCGTTTTGGGTCGCACCACAGTTCTCCCTCCAACGAGCTCGCTTCCCGACCTATACCTCCGGAAAACGTGTCAGGGAGCATGCCAGGAGTGTGGGTTGAAGTCCTCGGAGCACGAGACCCGAAGATCGAAAGACTTATGACCAATACGGAGCAAAGGGAAGAAACCGTCGGGGGACCGCTTTTTACCCCAGGACGAGAAAACTGAGTCCGGGGCATTCCCGCTCGCGTTTTCTTGGGACGAGCACCGGAAGTCCTCGAGCTCAGCCCGTTTCCTTCGCTGCAAGTGCATTTCCAGTGGTTTCTGACACCGGACGAGCGTTCGCCACTCGTTGGAAGCTTCGGCCATCTTTTGGACCGTTTTGGGTCGCACCACAGTTCTCCCTCCAACGAGCTCGCTTCCCGACCTATACCTCCGGAAAACGTGTCAGGGAGCATGCCAGGAGTGTGGGTTGAAGTCCTCGGAGCACGAGACCCGAAGATCGAAAGACTTATGACTAATACGGAGCAAAGGGAAGAAACCGTCGGGGGACCGCTTTTTACCCCAGGACGAGAAAACTGAGTCTGGGGCATTCCCGCTCGCGTTTTCTTGGGACGAGCACCGGAAGTCCTCGAGCTCAGCCCGTTTTCCTTCGCTGCAAGTGCATTTCCAGTGGTTTCTGACACCGGACGAGCGTTCGCCACTCGTTGGAAGCTTCGGCCATCTTTTGGACCGTTTTGGGTCGCACCACAGTTCTCCCTCCAACGAGCTCGCTTCCCGACCTATACCTCCGGAAAACGTGTCAGGGAGCATGCCAGGAGTGTGGGTTGAACTCCTCGGAGCACGAGACCCGAAGATCGAAAGACTTATGACCAATACGGAGCAAAGGGAAGAAACCGTCGGGGGACCGCTTTTTACCCCAGGACGAGAAAACTGAGTCCGGGGCATTCCCGCTCGCGTTTTCTTGGGACGAGCACCGGAAGTCCTCGAGCTCAGCCCGTTTCCTTCGCTGCAAGTGCATTTCCAGTGGTTTCTGACACCGGACGAGCGTTCGCCACTCGTTGGAAGCTTCGGCCATCTTTTGGACCGTTTTGGGTCGCACCACAGTTCTCCCTCCAACGAGCTCGCTTCCCGACCTATACCTCCGGAAAACGTGTCAGGGAGCATGCCAGGAGTTTGGGTTGAAGTCCTCGGAGCACGAGACCCGAAGATCGAAAGACTTATGACCAATACGGAGCAAAGGGAAGAAACCGTCGGGGGACCGCTTCTTACCCCAGGACGAGAAAACTGAGTCCGGGGCATTCCCGCTCGCGTTTTCTTGGGACGAGCACCGGAAGTCCTCGAGCTCAGCCCGTTTCCTTCGCTGCAAGTGCATTTCCAGTGGTTTCTGACACCGGACGAGCGTTCGCCACTCGTTGGAAGCTTCGGCCATCTTTTGGACCGTTTTGGGTCGCACCACAGTTCTCCCTCCAACGAGCTCGCTTCCCGACCTATACCTCCGGAAAACGTGTCAGGGAGCATGCCAGGAGTGTGGGTAGAAGTCCTCGGAGCACGAGACCCGAAGATCGAAAGACTTATGACCAATACGGAGCAAAGGGAAGAAACCGTCGGGGGACCGCTTTTTACCCCAGGACGAGAAAACTGAGTCCGGGGCATTCCCGCTCGCGTTTTCTTGGGACGAGCACCGGAAGTCCTCGAGCTCAGCCCGTTTCCTTCGCTGCAAGTGCATTTCCAGTGGTTTCTGACACCGGACGAGCGTTCGCCACTCGTTGGAAGCTTCGGCCATCTTTTGGACCGTTTTGGGTCGCACCACAGTTCTCCCTCCAACGAGCTCGCTTCCCGACCTATACCTCCGGAAAACGTGTCAGGGAGCATGCCAGGAGTTTGGGTTGAAGTCCTCGGAGCACGAGACCCGAAGATCGAAAGACTTATCACCAATACGGAGCAAAGGGAAGAAACCGTCGGGGGACCGCTTCTTACCCCAGGACGAGAAAACTGAGTCCGGGGCATTCCCGCTCGCGTTTTCTTGGGACGAGCACCGGAAGTCCTCGAGCTCAGCCCGTTTCCTTCGCTGCAAGTGCATTTCCATTGGTTTCTGACACCGGACGAGCGTTCGCCACTCGTTGGAAGCTTCGGCCATCTTTTGGACCGTTTTGGGTCGCACCACAGTTCTCCCTCCAACGAGCTCGCTTCCCGACCTATACCTCCGGAAAACGTGTCAGGGAGCATGCCAGGAGTGTGGGTTGAAGTCCTCGGAGCACGAGACCCGAAGATCGAAAGACTTATGACCAATACGGAGCAAAGGGAAGAAACCGTCGGGGGACCGCTTCTTACCCCAGGACGAGAAAACTGAGTCCGGGGCATTCCCGCTCGCGTTTTCTTGGGACGAGCACCGGAAGTCCTCGAGCTCAGCCCGTTTCCTTCGCTGCAAGTGCATTTCCAGTGGTTTCTGACACCGGACGAGCGTTCGCCACTCGTTGGAAGCTTCGGCCATCTTTTGGACCGTTTTGGGTCGCACCACAGTTCTCCCTCCAACGAGCTCGCTTCCCGACCTATACCTCCGGAAAACGTGTCAGGGAGCATGCCAGGAGTGTGGGTTGAAGTCCTCGGAGCACGAGACCCGAAGATCGAAAGACTTATGACCAATACGGAGCAAAGGGAAGAAACCGTCGGGGGACCGCTTTTTACCCCAGGACGAGAAAACTGAGTCTGGGGCATTCCCGCTCGCGTTTTCTTGGGACGAGCACTGGAAGTCCTCGAGCTCAGCCCGTTTCCTTCGCTGCAAGTGCATTTCCAGTGGTTTCTGACACCGGACGAGCGTTCGCCACTCGTTGGAAGCTTCGGCCATCTTTTGGACCGTTTTGGGTCGCACAAGAGTTCTCCCTCCAACGAGCTCGCTTCCCGACCTATACCTCCGGAAAACGTGTCAGGGAGCATGCCAGGAGTGTGGGTTGAAGTCCTCGTAGAACGAGACCCGAAGATCGAAAGACTTATGACCAATACGGAGCAAAGGGAAGAAACCGTCGGGGGACCGCTTTTTACCCCAGGACGAGAAAACTGAGTCCGGGGCATTCCCGCTCGCGTTTTCTTGGGACGAGCACCGGAAGTCCTCGAGCTCAGCCCGTTTCCTTCGCTGCAAGTGCATTTCCAGTGGTTTCTGACACCGGACGAGCGTTCGCCACTCGTTGGAAGCTTCGGCCATCTTCTGGACCGTTTTGGGTCGCACCACAGTTCTCCCTCCAACGAGCTCGCTTCCCGACCTATACCTCCGGAAAACGTGTCAGGGAGCATGCCAGGAGTTTGGGTTGAAGTCCTCGGAGCACGAGACCCGAAGATCGAAAGACTTATAACCAATACGGAGCAAAGGGAAGAAACCGTCGGGGGACCGCTTCTTACCCCAGGACGAGAAAACTGAGTCCGGGGCATTCCCGCTCGCGTTTTCTTGGGACGAGCACCGGAAGTCCTCGAGCTCAGCCCGTTTCCTTCGCTGCAAGTGCATTTCCAGTGGTTTCTGACACCGGACGAGCGTTCGCCACTCGTTGGAAGCTTCGGCCATCTTTTGGACCGTTTTGGGTCGCACCACAGTTCTCCCTCCAACGAGCTCGCTTCCCGACCTATACCTCCGGAAAACGTGTCAGGGAGCATGCCAGGAGTGTGGGTTGAAGTCCTCGGAGCACGAGACCCGAAGATCGAAAGACTTATGACCAATACGGAGCAAAGGGAAGAAACCGTCGGGGGACCGCTTTTTACCCCAGGACGAGAAAACTGAGTCCGGGGCATTCCCGCTCGCGTTTTCTTGGGACGAGCACCGGAAGTCCTCGAGCTCAGCCCGTTTCCTTCGCTGCAAGTGCATTTCCAGTGGTTTCTGACACCGGACGAGCGTTCGCCACTCGTTGGAAGCTTCGGCCATCTTTTGGACCGTTTTGGGTCGCACCACAGTTCTCCCTCCAACGAGCTCGCTTCCCGACCTATACCTCCGGAAAACGTGTCAGGGAGCATGCCAGGAGTTTGGGTTGAAGTCCTCGGAGCACGAGACCCGAAGATCGAAAGACTTATAACCAATACGGAGCAAAGGGAAGAAACCGTCGGGGGACCGCTTCTTACCCCAGGACGAGAAAACTGAGTCCGGGGCATTCCCGCTCGCGTTTTCTTGGGACGAGCACCGGAAGTCCTCGAGCTCAGCCCGTTTCCTTCGCTGCAAGTGCATTTCCATTGGTTTCTGACACCGGACGAGCGTTCGCCACTCGTTGGAAGCTTCGGCCATCTTTTGGACCGTTTTGGGTCGCACCACAGTTCTCCCTCCAACGAGCTCGCTTCCCGACCTATACCTCCGGAAAACGTGTCAGGGAGCATGCCAGGAGTGTGGGTTGAAGTCCTCGGAGCACGAGACCCGAATATCGAAAGACTTATGACCAATACGGAGCAAAGGGAAGAAACCGTCGGGGGACCGCTTTTTACCCCAGGACGAGAAAACTGAGTCTGGGGCATTCCCGCTCGCGTTTTCTTGGGACGAGCACTGGAAGTCCTCGAGCTCAGCCCGTTTCCTTCGCTGCAAGTGCATTTCCAGTGGTTTCTGACACCGGACGAGCGTTCGCCACTCGTTGGAAGCTTCGGCCATCTTTTGGACCGTTTTGGGTCGCACCACAGTTCTCCCTCCAACGAGCTCGCTTCCCGACCTATACCTCCGGAAAACGTGTCAGGGAGCATGCCAGGAGTGTGGGTTGAACTCCTCGGAGCACGAGACCCGAAGATCGAAAGACTTATGACCAATACGGAGCAAAGGGAAGAAACCGTCGGGGGACCGCTTTTTACCCCAGGACGAGAAAACTGAGTCCGGGGCATTCCCGCTCGCGTTTTCTTGGGACGAGCACCGGAAGTCCTCGAGCTCAGCCCGTTTCCTTCGCTGCAAGTGCATTTCCAGTGGTTTCTGACACCGGACGAGCGTTCGCCACTCGTTGGAAGTTTCGGCCATCTTTTGGACCGTTTTGGGTCGCACCACAGTTCTCCCTCCAACGAGCTCGCTTCCCGACCTATACCTCCGGAAAACGTGTCAGGGAGCATGCCAGGAGTGTGGGTTGAACTCCTCGGAGCACGAGACCCGAAGATTGAAAGACTTATGACCAATACGGAGCAAAGGGAAGAAACCGTCGGGGGACCGCTTCTTACCCCAGGACGAGAAAACTGAGTCCGGGGCATTCCCGCTCGCGTTTTCTTGGGACGAGCACTGGAAGTCCTCGAGCTCAGCCCGTTTCCTTCGCTGCAAGTGCATTTCCAGTGGTTTCTGACACCGGACGAGCGTTCGCCACTCGTTGGAAGCTTCGGCCATCTTTTGGACCGTTTTGGGTCGCACCACAGTTCTCCCTCCAACGAGCTCGCTTCCCGACCTATACCTCCGGAAAACGTGTCAGGGAGCATGCCAGGAGTGTGGGTTGAAGTCCTCGGAGCACGAGACCCGAAGATCGAAAGACTTATGACCAATACGGAGCAAAGGGAAGAAACCGTCGGGGGACCGCTTTTTACCCCAGGACGAGAAAACTGAGTCCGGGGCATTCCCGCTCGCGTTTTCTTGGGACGAGCACCGGAAGTCCTCGAGCTCGGCCCGTTTCCTTCGCTGCAAGTGCATTTCCAGTGGTTTCTGACACCGGACGAGCGTTCGCCACTCGTTGGAAGCTTCGGCCATCTTTTGGACCGTTTTGGGTCGCACCACAGTTCTCCCTCCAACGAGCTCGCTTCCCAACCTATACCTCCGGAAAACGTGTCAGGGAGCATGCCAGGAGTTTGGGTTGAAGTCCTCGGAGCACGAGACCGAAGATCGAAAGACTTATAACCAATACGGAGCAAAGGGAAGAAACCGTCGGGGGACCGCTTCTTACCCCAGGACGAGAAAACTGAGTCCGGGGCATTCCCGCTCGCGTTTTCTTGGGACGAGCACCGGAAGTCCTCGAGCTCAGCCCGTTTCCTTCGCTGCAAGTGCATTTCCATTGGTTTCTGACACCGGACGAGCGTTCGCAACTCGTTGGAAGCTTCGGCCATCTTTTGGACCGTTTTGGGTCGCACCACAGTTCTCCCTCCAACGAGCTCGCTTCCCGACCTATACCTCCGGAAAACGTGTCAGGGAGCATGCCAGGAGTGTGGGTTGAAGTCCTCGGAGCACGAGACCCGAAGATCGAAAGACTTATGACCAATACGGAGCAAAGGGAAGAAACCGTCGGGGGACCGCTTCTTACCCCAGGACGAGAAAACTGAGTCCGGGGCATTCCCGCTCGCGTTTTCTTGGGACGAGCACCGGAAGTCCTCGAGCTCAGCCCGTTTCCTTCGCTGCAAGTGCATTTCCAGTGGTTTCTGACACCGGACGAGCGTTCGCCACTCGTTGGAAGCTTCGGCCATCTTTTGGACCGTTTTGGGTCGCACCACAGTTCTCCCTCCAACGAGCTCGCTTCCCGACCTATACCTCCGGAAAACGTGTCAGGGAGCATGCCAGGAGTGTGGGTTGAAGTCCTCGGAGCACGAGACCCGAAGATCGAAAGACTTATGACCAATACGGAGCAAAGGGAAGAAACCGTCGGGGGACCGCTTTTTACCCCAGGACGAGAAAACTGAGTCCGGGGCATTCCCGCTCGCGTTTTCTTGGGACGAGCACTGGAAGTCCTCGAGCTCAGCCCGTTTCCTTCGCTGCAAGTGCATTTCCAGTGGTTTCTGACACCGGACGAGCGTTCGCCACTCGTTGGAAGCTTCGGCCATCTTTTGGACCGTTTTGGGTCGCACCACAGTTCTCCCTCCAACGAGCTCGCTTCCCGACCTATACCTCCGGAAAACGTGTCAGGGAGCATGCCAGGAGTGTGGGTTGAAGTCCTCGGAGCACGAGACCCGAAGATCGAAAGACTTATGACCAATACGGAGCAAAGGGAAGAAACCGTCGGGGGACCGCTTTTTACCCCAGGACGAGAAAACTGAGTCCGGGGCATTCCCGCTCGCGTTTTCTTGGGACGAGCACCGGAAGTCCTCGAGCTCAGCCCGTTTCCTTCGCTCAAGTGCATTTCCAGTGGTTTCTGACACCGGACGAGCGTTCGCCACTCGTTGGAAGCCTCGGCCATCTTTTGGACCGTTTTGGGTCGCACCACAGTTCTCCCTCCAACGAGCTCGCTTCCCGACCTATACCTCCGGAAAACGTGTCAGGGAGCATGCCAGGAGTGTGGGTTGAACTCCTCGGAGCACGAGACCCGAAGATCGAAAGACTTATGACCAATACGGAGCAAAGGGAAGAAACCGTCGGGGGACCGCTTTTTACCCCAGGACGAGAAAACTGAGTCCGGGGCATTCCCGCTCGCGTTTTCTTGGGACGAGCACCGGAAGTCCTCGAGCTCAGCCCGTTTCCTTCGCTGCAAGTGCATTTCCAGTGGTTTCTGACACCGGACGAGCGTTCGCCACTCGTTGGAAGCTTCGGCCATCTTTTGGACCGTTTTGGGTCGCACCACAGTTCTCCCTCCAACGAGCTCGCTTCCCGACCTATACCTCCGGAAAACGTGTCAGGGAGCATGCCAGGAGTTTGGGTTGAAGTCCTCGGAGCACGAGACCCGAAGATCGAAAGACTTATGACCAATACGGAGCAAAGGGAAGAAACCGTCGGGGGACCGCTTCTTACCCCAGGACGAGAAAACTGAGTCCGGGGCATTCCCGCTCGCGTTTTCTTGGGACGAGCACCGGAAGTCCTCGAGCTCAGCCCGTTTCCTTCGCTGCAAGTGCATTTCCAGTGGTTTCTGACACCGGACGAGCGTTCGCCACTCGTTGGAAGCTTCGGCCATCTTTTGGACCGTTTTGGGTCGCACCACAGTTCTCCCTCCAACGAGCTCGCTTCCCGACCTATACCTCCGGAAAACGTGTCAGGGAGCATGCCAGGAGTGTGGGTTGAAGTCCTCGGAGCACGAGACCCGAAGATCGAAAGACTTATGACCAATACGGAGCAAAGGGAAGAAACCGTCGGGGGACCGCTTTTTACCCCAGGACGAGAAAACTGAGTCCGGGGCATTCCCGCTCGCGTTTTCTTGGGACGAGCACTGGAAGTCCTCGAGCTCAGCCCGTTTCCTTCGCTGCAAGTGCATTTCCAGTGGTTTCTGACACCGGACGAGCGTTCGCCACTCGTTGGAAGCTTCGGCCATCTTTTGGACCGTTTTGGGTCGCACCACAGTTCTCCCTCCAACGAGCTCGCTTCCCGACCTATACCTCCGGAAAACGTGTCAGGGAGCATGCCAGGAGTGTGGGTTGAAGTCCTCGAAGCACGAGACCCGAAGATCGAAAGACTTATGACCAATACGGAGCAAAGGGAAGAAACCGTCGGGGGACAGCTTTTTACCCCAGGACGAGAAAACTGAGTCCGGGGCATTCCCGCTCGCGTTTTCTTGGGACGAGCACCGGAAGTCCTCGAGCTCAGCCCGTTTCCTTCGCTGCAAGTGGATTTCCAGTGGTTTCTGACACCGGACGAGCGTTCGCCACTCGTTGGAAGCTTCGGCCATCTTTTGGACCGTTTTGGGTCGCACCACAGTTCTCCCTCCAACGAGCTCGCTTCCCGACCTATACCTCCGGAAAACGTGTCAGGGAGCATGCCAGGAGTGTGGGTTGAAGTCCTCGGAGCACGAGACCCGAAGATCGAAAGACTTATGACCAATACGGAGCAAAGGGAAGAAACCGTCGGGGGACCGCTTTTTACCCCAGGACGAGAAAACTGAGTCCGGGGCATTCCCGCTCGCGTTTTCTTGGGACGAGCAAAGGAAGTCCTCGAGCTCAGCCCGTTTCCTTCGCTGCAAGTGCATTTCCAGTGGTTTCTGACACCGGACGAGCGTTCGCCACTCGTTGGAAGCTTCGGCCATCTTTTGGACCGTTTTGGGTCGCACCACAGTTCTCCCTCCAACGAGCTCGCTTCCCGACCTATACCTCCGGAAAACGTGTCAGGGAGCATGCCAGGAGTGTGGGTAGAAGTCCTCGGAGCACGAGACCCGAAGATCGAAAGACTTATGACCAATACGGAGCAAAGGGAAGAAACCGTCGGGGGACCGCTTCTTACCCCAGGACGAGAAAACTGAGTCCGGGGCATTCCCGCTCGCGTTTTCTTGGGACGAGCACCGGAAGTCCTCGAGCTCAGCCCGTTTCCTTCGCTGCAAGTGCATTTCCAGTGGTTTCTGACACCGGACGAGCGTTCGCCACTCGTTGGAAGCTTCGGCCATCTTTTGGACCGTTTTGGGTCGCACCACAGTTCTCCCTCCAACGAGCTCGCTTCCCGACCTATACCTCCGGAAAACGTGTCAGGGAGCATGCCAGGAGTGTGGGTTGAAGTCCTCGGAGCACGAGACCCGAAGATCGAAAGACTTATGACCAATACGGAGCAAAGGGAAGAAACCGTCGGGGGACCGCTTGTTACCCCAGGACGAGAAAACTGAGTCCGGGGCATTCCCGCTCGCGTTTTCTTGGGACGAGCACCGGAAGTCCTCGAGCTCCGCCCGTTTCCTTCGCTGCAAGTGCATTTCCAGTGGTTTCTGACACCGGACGAGCGTTCGCCACTCGTTGGAAGCCTCGGCCATCTTTTGGACCGTTTTGGGTCGCACCACAGTTCTCCCTCCAACGAGCTCGCTTCCCGACCTATACCTCCGGAAAACGTGTCAGGGAGCATGCCAGGAGTGTGGGTTGAACTCCTCGGAGCACGAGACCCGAAGATCGAAAGACTTATGACCAATACGGAGCAAAGGGAAGAAACCGTCGGGGGACCGCTTCTTACCCCAGGACGAGAAAACTGAGTCCGGGGCATTCCCGCTCGCGTTTTCTTGGGACGAGCACCGGAAGTCCTCGAGCTCAGCCCGTTTCCTTCGCTGCAAGTGCATTTCCATTGGTTTCTGACACCGGACGAGCGTTCGCAACTCGTTGGAAGCTTCGGCCATCTTTTGGACCGTTTTGGGTCGCACCACAGTTCTCCCTCCAACGAGCTCGCTTCCCGACCTATACCTCCGGAAAACGTGTCAGGGAGCATGCCAGGAGTGTGGGTTGAAGTCCTCGGAGCACGAGACCCGAAGATCGAAAGACTTATGACCAATACGGAGCAAAGGGAAGAAACCGTCGGGGGACCGCTTCTTACCCCAGGACGAGAAAACTGAGTCCGGGGCATTCCCGCTCGCGTTTTCTTGGGACGAGCACCGGAAGTCCTCGAGCTCAGCCCGTTTCCTTCGCTGCAAGTGCATTTCCAGTGGTTTCTGACACCGGACGAGCGTTCGCCACTCGTTGGAAGCTTCGGCCATCTTTTGGACCGTTTTGGGTCGCACCACAGTTCTCCCTCCAACGAGCTCGCTTCCCGACCTATACCTCCGGAAAACGTGTCAGGGAGCATGCCAGGAGTGTGGGTTGAAGTCCTCGGAGCACGAGACCCGAAGATCGAAAGACTTATGACCAATACGGAGCAAAGGGAAGAAACCGTCGGGGGACCGCTTTTTACCCCAGGACGAGAAAACTGAGTCCGGGGCATTCCCGCTCGCGTTTTCTTGGGACGAGCACTGGAAGTCCTCGAGCTCAGCCCGTTTCCTTCGCTGCAAGTGCATTTCCAGTGGTTTCTGACACCGGACGAGCGTTCGCCACTCGTTGGAAGCTTCGGCCATCTTTTGGACCGTTTTGGGTCGCACCACAGTTCTCCCTCCAACGAGCTCGCTTCCCGACCTATACCTCCGGAAAACGTGTCAGGGAGCATGCCAGGAGTGTGGGTTGAAGTCCTCGGAGCACGAGACCCGAAGATCGAAAGACTTATGACCAATACGGAGCAAAGGGAAGAAACCGTCGGGGGACCGCTTTTTACCCCAGGACGAGAAAACTGAGTCCGGGGCATTCCCGCTCGCGTTTTCTTGGGACGAGCACCGGAAGTCCTCGAGCTCAGCCCGTTTCCTTCGCTCAAGTGCATTTCCAGTGGTTTCTGACACCGGACGAGCGTTCGCCACTCGTTGGAAGCCTCGGCCATCTTTTGGACCGTTTTGGGTCGCACCACAGTTCTCCCTCCAACGAGCTCGCTTCCCGACCTATACCTCCGGAAAACGTGTCAGGGAGCATGCCAGGAGTGTGGGTTGAACTCCTCGGAGCACGAGACCCGAAGATCGAAAGACTTATGACCAATACGGAGCAAAGGGAAGAAACCGTCGGGGGACCGCTTTTTACCCCAGGACGAGAAAACTGAGTCCGGGGCATTCCCGCTCGCGTTTTCTTGGGACGAGCACCGGAAGTCCTCGAGCTCAGCCCGTTTCCTTCGCTGCAAGTGCATTTCCAGTGGTTTCTGACACCGGACGAGCGTTCGCCACTCGTTGGAAGCTTCGGCCATCTTTTGGACCGTTTTGGGTCGCACCACAGTTCTCCCTCCAACGAGCTCGCTTCCCGACCTATACCTCCGGAAAACGTGTCAGGGAGCATGCCAGGAGTTTGGGTTGAAGTCCTCGGAGCACGAGACCCGAAGATCGAAAGACTTATGACCAATACGGAGCAAAGGGAAGAAACCGTCGGGGGACCGCTTCTTACCCCAGGACGAGAAAACTGAGTCCGGGGCATTCCCGCTCGCGTTTTCTTGGGACGAGCACCGGAAGTCCTCGAGCTCAGCCCGTTTCCTTCGCTGCAAGTGCATTTCCAGTGGTTTCTGACACCGGACGAGCGTTCGCCACTCGTTGGAAGCTTCGGCCATCTTTTGGACCGTTTTGGGTCGCACCACAGTTCTCCCTCCAACGAGCTCGCTTCCCGACCTATACCTCCGGAAAACGTGTCAGGGAGCATGCCAGGAGTGTGGGTTGAAGTCCTCGGAGCACGAGACCCGAAGATCGAAAGACTTATGACCAATACGGAGCAAAGGGAAGAAACCGTCGGGGGACCGCTTTTTACCCCAGGACGAGAAAACTGAGTCCGGGGCATTCCCGCTCGCGTTTTCTTGGGACGAGCACTGGAAGTCCTCGAGCTCAGCCCGTTTCCTTCGCTGCAAGTGCATTTCCAGTGGTTTCTGACACCGGACGAGCGTTCGCCACTCGTTGGAAGCTTCGGCCATCTTTTGGACCGTTTTGGGTCGCACCACAGTTCTCCCTCCAACGAGCTCGCTTCCCGACCTATACCTCCGGAAAACGTGTCAGGGAGCATGCCAGGAGTGTGGGTTGAAGTCCTCGAAGCACGAGACCCGAAGATCGAAAGACTTATGACCAATACGGAGCAAAGGGAAGAAACCGTCTGGGGACAGCTTTTTACCCCAGGACGAGAAAACTGAGTCCGGGGCATTCCCGCTCGCGTTTTCTTGGGACGAGCACCGGAAGTCCTCGAGCTCAGCCCGTTTCCTTCGCTGCAAGTGGATTTCCAGTGGTTTCTGACACCGGACGAGCGTTCGCCACTCGTTGGAAGCTTCGGCCATCTTTTGGACCGTTTTGGGTCGCACCACAGTTCTCCCTCCAACGAGCTCGCTTCCCGACCTATACCTCCGGAAAACGTGTCAGGGAGCATGCCAGGAGTGTGGGTTGAAGTCCTCGGAGCACGAGACCCGAAGATCGAAAGACTTATGACCAATACGGAGCAAAGGGAAGAAACCGTCGGGGGACCGCTTTTTACCCCAGGACGAGAAAACTGAGTCCGGGGCATTCCCGCTCGCGTTTTCTTGGGACGAGCACCGGAAGTCCTCGAGCTCAGCCCGTTTCCTTCGCTGCAAGTGCATTTCCAGTGGTTTCTGACACCGGACGAGCGTTCGCCACTCGTTGGAAGCTTCGGCCATCTTTTGGACCGTTTTGGGTCGCACCACAGTTCTCCCTCCAACGAGCTCGCTTCCCGACCTATACCTCCGGAAAACGTGTCAGGGAGCATGCCAGGAGTGTGGGTAGAAGTCCTCGGAGCACGAGACCCGAAGATCGAAAGACTTATGACCAATACGGAGCAAAGGGAAGAAACCGTCGGGGGACCGCTTCTTACCCCAGGACGAGAAAACTGAGTCCGGGGCATTCCCGCTCGCGTTTTCTTGGGACGAGCACCGGAAGTCCTCGAGCTCAGCCCGTTTCCTTCGCTGCAAGTGCATTTCCAGTGGTTTCTGACACCGGACGAGCGTTCGCCACTCGTTGGAAGCTTCGGCCATCTTTTGGACCGTTTTGGGTCGCACCACAGTTCTCCCTCCAACGAGCTCGCTTCCCGACCTATACCTCCGGAAAACGTGTCAGGGAGCATGCCAGGAGTGTGGGTTGAAGTCCTCGGAGCACGAGACCCGAAGATCGAAAGACTTATGACCAATACGGAGCAAAGGGAAGAAACCGTCGGGGGACCGCTTGTTACCCCAGGACGAGAAAACTGAGTCCGGGGCATTCCCGCTCGCGTTTTCTTGGGACGAGCACCGGAAGTCCTCGAGCTCCGCCCGTTTCCTTCGCTGCAAGTGCATTTCCAGTGGTTTCTGACACCGGACGAGCGTTCGCCACTCGTTGGAAGCTTCGGCCATCTTTTGGACCGTTTCGGGTCGCACCACAGTTCTCCCTCCAACGAGCTCGCTTCCCGACCTATACCTCCGAAAAATGTGTCAGGGAGCATGCCAGGAGTGTGGGTTGAAGTCC
Organism: Cucumis melo; assembly: GCF_025177605.1. Classification (NCBI taxonomy): domain Eukaryota; kingdom Viridiplantae; phylum Streptophyta; class Magnoliopsida; order Cucurbitales; family Cucurbitaceae; genus Cucumis; species Cucumis melo. Next base: position 19,878,479 of record NC_066863.1, on the reverse strand, counting down.
TCGGAGCACGAGACCCGAAGATCGAAAGACTTATGACCAATACGGAGCAAAGGGAAGAAACCGTCGGGGGACCGCTTTTTACCCCAGGACGAGAAAACTGAGTCCGGGGCATTCCCGCTCGCGTTTTCTTGGGACGAGCACCGGAAGTCCTCGAGCTCAGCCCGTTTCCTTCGCTGCAAGTGCATTTCCAGTGGTTTCTGACACCGGACGAGCGTTCGCCACTCGTTGGAAGCTTCGGCCATCTTTTGGACCGTTTTGGGTCGCACCACAGTTCTCCCTCCAACGAGCTCGCTTCCCGACCTATACCTCCGGAAAACGTGTCAGGGAGCATGCCAGGAGTTTGGGTTGAAGTCCTCGGAGCACGAGACCCGAAGATCGAAAGACTTATGACCAATACGGAGCAAAGGGAAGAAACCGTCGGGGGACCGCTTCTTACCCCAGGACGAGAAAACTGAGTCCGGGGCATTCCCGCTCGCGTTTTCTTGGGACGAGCACCGGAAGTCCTCGAGCTCAGCCCGTTTCCTTCGCTGCAAGTGCATTTCCAGTGGTTTCTGACACCGGACGAGCGTTCGCCACTCGTTGGAAGCTTCGGCCATCTTTTGGACCGTTTTGGGTCGCACCACAGTTCTCCCTCCAACGAGCTCGCTTCCCGACCTATACCTCCGGAAAACGTGTCAGGGAGCATGCCAGGAGTGTGGGTTGAAGTCCTCGGAGCACGAGACCCGAAGATCGAAAGACTTATGACCAATACGGAGCAAAGGGAAGAAACCGTCGGGGGACCGCTTTTTACCCCAGGACGAGAAAACTGAGTCCGGGGCATTCCCGCTCGCGTTTTCTTGGGACGAGCACCGGAAGTCCTCGAGCTCAGCCCGTTTCCTTCGCTCAAGTGCATTTCTAGTGGTTTTTGACACCGGACGAGCGTTCGCCACTCGTTGGAAGCCTCGGCCATCTTTTGGACCGTTTTGGGTCGCACCACAGTTCTCCCTCCAACGAGCTCGCTTCCCGACCTATACCTCCGGAAAACGTGTCAGGGAGCATGCCAGGAGTGTGGGTTGAACTCCTCGGAGCACGAGACCCGAAGATCGAAAGACTTATGACCAATACGGAGCAAAGGGAAGAAACCGTCGGGGGACCGCTTTTTACCCCAGGACGAGAAAACTGAGTCCGGGGCATTCCCGCTCGCGTTTTCTTGGGACGAGCACCGGAAGTCCTCGAGCTCAGCCCGTTTCCTTCGCTGCAAGTGCATTTCCAGTGGTTTCTGACACCGGACGAGCGTTCGCCACTCGTTGGAAGCTTCGGCCATCTTTTGGACCGTTTTGGGTCGCACCACAGTTCTCCCTCCAACGAGCTCGCTTCCCGACCTATACCTCCGGAAAACGTGTCAGGGAGCATGCCAGGAGTTTGGGTTGAAGTCCTCGGAGCACGAGACCCGAAGATCGAAAGACTTATGACCAATACGGAGCAAAGGGAAGAAACCGTCGGGGGACCGCTTCTTACCCCAGGACGAGAAAACTGAGTCCGGGGCATTCCCGCTCGCGTTTTCTTGGGACGAGCACCGGAAGTCCTCGAGCTCAGCCCGTTTCCTTCGCTGCAAGTGCATTTCCAGTGGTTTCTGACACCGGACGAGCGTTCGCCACTCGTTGGAAGCTTCGGCCATCTTTTGGACCGTTTTGGGTCGCACCACAGTTCTCCCTCCAACGAGCTCGCTTCCCGACCTATACCTCCGGAAAACGTGTCAGGGAGCATGCCAGGAGTGTGGGTTGAAGTCCTCGGAGCACGAGACCCGAAGATCGAAAGACTTATGACCAATACGGAGCAAAGGGAAGAAACCGTCGGGGGACCGCTTTTTACCCCAGGACGAGAAAACTGAGTCCGGGGCATTCCCGCTCGCGTTTTCTTGGGACGAGCACTGGAAGTTCTCGAGCTCAGCCCGTTTCCTTCGCTGCAAGTGCATTTCCAGTGGTTTCTGACACCGGACGAGCGTTCGCCACTCGTTGGAAGCTTCGGCCATCTTTTGGACCGTTTTGGGTCGCACCACAGTTCTCCCTCCAACGAGCTCGCTTCCCGACCTATACCTCCGGAAAACGTGTCAGGGAGCATGCCAGGAGTGTGGGTTGAAGTCCTCGAAGCACGAGACCCGAAGATCGAAAGACTTATGACCAATACGGAGCAAAGGGAAGAAACCGTCGGGGGACAGCTTTTTACCCCAGGACGAGAAAACTGAGTCCGGGGCATTCCCGCTCGCGTTTTCTTGGGACGAGCACCGGAAGTCCTCGAGCTCAGCCCGTTTCCTTCGCTGCAAGTGGATTTCCAGTGGTTTCTGACACCGGACGAGCGTTCGCCACTCGTTCGAAGCTTCGGCCATCTTTTGGACCGTTTTGGGTCGCACCACAGTTCTCCCTCCAACGAGCTCGCTTCCCGACCTATACCTCCGGAAAACGTGTCAGGGAGCATGCCAGGAGTGTGGGTTGAAGTCCTCGGAGCACGAGACCCGAAGATCGAAAGACTTATGACCAATACGGAGCAAAGGGAAGAAACCGTCGGGGGACCGCTTTTTACCCCAGGACGAGAAAACTGAGTCCGGGGCATTCCCGCTCGCGTTTTCTTGGGACGAGCACCGGAAGTCCTCGAGCTCCGCCCGTTTCCTTCGCTGCAAGTGCATTTCCAGTGGTTTCTGACACCGGACGAGCGTTCGCCACTCGTTGGAAGCTTCGGCCATCTTTTGGACCGTTTTGGGTCGCACCACAGTTCTCCCTCCAACGAGCTCGCTTCCCGACCTATACCTCCGGAAAACGTGTCAGGGAGCATGCCAGGAGTTTGGGTTGAAGTCCTCGGAGCACGAGACCCGAAGATCGAAAGACTTATGACCAATACGGAGCAAAGGGAAGAAACCGTCGGGGGACCGCTTCTTACCCCAGGACGAGAAAACTGAGTCCGGGGCATTCCCGCTCGCGTTTTCTTGGGACGAGCACCGGAAGTCCTCGAGCTCAGCCCGTTTCCTTCGCTGCAAGTGCATTTCCAGTGGTTTCTGACACCGGACGAGCGTTCGCCACTCGTTGGAAGCTTCGGCCATCTTTTGGACCGTTTTGGGTCGCACCACAGTTCTCCCTCCAACGAGCTCGCTTCCCGACCTATACCTCCGGAAAACGTGTCAGGGAGCATGCCAGGAGTGTGGGTTGAAGTCCTCGGAGCACGAGACCCGAAGATCGAAAGACTTATGACCAATACGGAGCAAAGGGAAGAAACCGTCGGGGGACCGCTTGTTACCCCAGGACGAGAAAACTGAGTCCGGGGCATTCCCGCTCGCGTTTTCTTGGGACGAGCACCGGAAGTCCTCGAGCTCCGCCCGTTTCCTTCGCTGCAAGTGCATTTCCAGTGGTTTCTGACACCGGACGAGCGTTCGCCACTCGTTGGAAGCTTCGGCCATCTTTTGGACCGTTTCGGGTCGCACCACAGTTCTCCCTCCAACGAGCTCGCTTCCCGACCTATACCTCCGAAAAATGTGTCAGGGAGCATGCCAGGAGTGTGGGTTGAAGTCCTCGGAGCACGAGACCCGAAGATCGAAAGACTTATGACCAATACGGAGCAAAGGGAAGAAACCGTCGGGGGACCGCTTTTTACCCCAGGACGAGAAAACTGAGTCCGGGGCATTCCCGCTCGCGTTTTCTTGGGACGAGCACCGGAAGTCCTCGAGCTCAGCCCGTTTCCTTCGCTGCAAGTGCATTTCCAGTGGTTTCTGACACCGGACGAGCGTTCGCCACTCGTTGGAAGCTTCGGCCATCTTTTGGACCGTTTTGGGTCGCACCACAGTTCTCCCTCCAACGAGCTCGCTTCCCGACCTATACCTCCGGAAAACGTGTCAGGGAGCATGCCAGGAGTTTGGGTTGAAGTCCTCGGAGCACGAGACCCGAAGATCGAAAGACTTATGACCAATACGGAGCAAAGGGAAGAAACCGTCGGGGGGACCGCTTCTTACCCCAGGACGAGAAAACTGAGTCCGGGGCATTTCCGCTCGCGTTTTCTTGGGACGAGCACCGGAAGTCCTCGAGCTCAGCCCGTTTCCTTTGCTGCAAGTGCATTTCCATTGGTTTCTGACACCGGACGAGCGTTCGCCACTCGTTGGAAGCTTCGGCCATCTTTTGGACCGTTTTGGGTCGCACCACAGTTCTCCCTCCAACGAGCTCGCTTCCCGACCTATACCTCCGGAAAACGTGTCAGGGAGCATGCCAGGAGTGTGGGTTGAAGTCCTCGGAGCACGAGACCCGAAGATCGAAAGACTTATGACCAATACGGAGCAAAGGGAAGAAACCGTCGGGGGACCGCTTGTTACCCCAGGACGAGAAAACTGAGTCCGGGGCATTCCCGCTCGCGTTTTCTTGGGACGAGCACCGGAAGTCCTCGAGCTCAGCCCGTTTCCTTCGCTGCAAGTGCATTTCTAGTGGTTTCTGACACCGGACGAGCGTTCGCCACTCGTTGGAAGCTTCGGCCATCTTTTGGACCGTTTTGGGTCGCACCACAGTTCTCCCTCCAACGAGCTCGCTTCCCGACCTATACCTCCGGAAAACGTGTCAGGGAGCATGCCAGGAGTGTGGGTTGAAGTCCTCGGAGCACGAGACCCGAAGATCGAAAGACTTATGACCAATACGGAGCAAAGGGAAGAAACCGTCGGGGGACCGCTTTTTACCCCAGGACGAGAAAACTGAGTCCGGGGCATTCCCGCTCGCGTTTTCTTGGGACGAGCACCGGAAGTCCTCGAGCTCAGCCCGTTTCCTTCGCTGCAAGTGCATTTCCAGTGGTTTCTGACACCGGACGAGCGTTCGCCACTCGTTGGAAGCTTCGGCCATCTTTTGGACCGTTTTGGGTCGCACCACAGTTCTCCCTCCAACGAGCTCGCTTCCCGACCTATACCTCCGGAAAACGTGTCAGGGAGCATGCCAGGAGTGTGGGTTGAAGTCCTCGGAGCACGAGACCCGAAGATCGAAAGACTTATGACCAATACGGAGCAAAGGGAAGAAACCGTCGGGGGACCGCTTTTTACCCCAGGACGAGAAAACTGAGTCCGGGGCATTCCCGCTCGCGTTTTCTTGGGACGAGCACCGGAAGTCCTCGAGCTCAGCCCGTTTCCTTCGCTCAAGTGCATTTCTAGTGGTTTCTGACACCGGACGAGCGTTCGCCACTCGTTGGAAGCCTCGGCCATCTTTTGGACCGTTTTGGGTCGCACCACAGTTCTCCCTCCAACGAGCTCGCTTCCCGACCTATACCTCCGAAAAACGTGTCAGGGAGCATGCCAGGAGTTTGGGTTGAAGTCCTCGGAGCACGAGACCCGAAGATCGAAAGACTTATGACCAATACGGAGCAAAGGGAAGAAACCGTCGGGGGACCGCTTGTTACCCCAGGACGAGAAAACTGAGTCCGGGGCATTCCCGCTCGCGTTTTCTTGGGACGAGCACCGGAAGTCCTCGAGCTCCGCCCGTTTCCTTCGCTGCAAGTGCATTTCCAGTGGTTTCTGACACCGGACGAGCGTTCGCCACTCGTTGGAAGCTTCGGCCATCTTTTGGACCGTTTCGGGTCGCACCACAGTTCTCCCTCCAACGAGCTCGCTTCCCGACCTATACCTCCGGAAAACGTGTCAGGGAGCATGCCAGGAGTGTGGGTTGAAGTCCTCGGAGCACGAGACCCGAAGATCGAAAGACTTATGACCAATACGGAGCAAAGGGAAGAAACCGTCGGGGGACCGCTTTTTACCCCAGGACGAGAAAACTGAGTCCGGGGCATTCCCGCTCGCGTTTTCTTGGGACGAGCACCGGAAGTCCTCGAGCTCAGCCCGTTTCCTTCGCTGCAAGTGCATTTCCAGTGGTTTCTGACACCGGACGAGCGTTCGCCACTCGTTGGAAGCTTCGGCCATCTTTTGGACCGTTTTGGGTCGCACCACAGTTCTCCCTCCAACGAGCTCGCTTCCCGACCTATACCTCCGGAAAACGTGTCAGGGAGCATGCCAGGAGTTTGGGTTGAAGTCCTCGGAGCACGAGACCCGAAGATCGAAAGACTTATGACCAATACGGAGCAAAGGGAAGAAACCGTCGGGGGACCGCTTGTTACCCCAGGACGAGAAAACTGAGTCCGGGGCATTTCCGCTCGCGTTTTCTTGGGACGAGCACCGGAAGTCCTCGAGCTCAGCCCGTTTCCTTCGCTGCAAGTGCATTTCTAGTGGTCTCTGACACCGGACGAGCGTTCGCCACTCGTTGGAAGCTTCGACCATCTTTTGGACCGTTTTGGGTCGCACCACAGTTCTCCCTCCAACGAGCTCGCTTCCCGACCTATACCTCCGGAAAACGTGTCAGGGAGCATGCCAGGAGTGTGGGTTGAAGTCCTCGGAGCACGAGACCCGAAGATCGAAAGACTTATGACCAATACGGAGCAAAGGGAAGAAACCGTCGGGGGACCGCTTTTTACCCCAGGACGAGAAAACTGAGTCCGGGGCATTCCCGCTCGCGTTTTCTTGGGACGAGCACCGGAAGTCCTCGAGCTCAGCCCGTTTCCTTCGCTGCAAGTGCATTTCCAGTGGTTTCTGACACCGGACGAGCGTTCGCCACTCGTTGGAAGCTGCGGCCATCTTTTGGACCGTTTTGGGTCGCACCACAGTTCTCCCTCCAACGAGCTCGCTTCCCGACCTATACCTCCGGAAAACGTGTCAGGGAGCATGCCAGGAGTGTGGGTTGAAGTCCTCGGAGCACGAGACCCGAAGATCGAAAGACTTATGACCAATACGGAGCAAAGGGAAGAAACCGTCGGGGGACCGCTTGTTACCCCAGGACGAGAAAACTGAGTCCGGGGCATTCCCGCTCGCGTTTTCTTGGGACGAGCACCGGAAGTCCTCGAGCTCCGCCCGTTTCCTTCGCTGCAAGTGCATTTCCAGTGGTTTCTGACACCGGACGAGCGTTCGCCACTCGTTGGAAGCTTCGGCCATCTTTTGGACCGTTTCGGGTCGCACCACAGTTCTCCCTCCAACGAGCTCGCTTCCCGACCTATACCTCCGAAAAACGTGTCAAGGAGCATGCCAGGAGTGTGGGTTGAAGTCCTCGGAGCACGAGACCCGAAGATCGAAAGACTTATGACCAATACGGAGCAAAGGGAAGAAACCGTCGGGGGACCGCTTTTTACCCCAGGACGAGAAAACTGAGTCCGGGGCATTCCCGCTCGCGTTTTCTTGGGACGAGCACCGGAAGTCCTCGAGCTCAGCCCGTTTCCTTCGCTGCAAGTGCATTTCCAGTGGTTTCTGACACCGGACGAGCGTTCGCCACTCGTTGGAAGCTTCGGCCATCTTTTGGACCGTTTTGGGTCGCACCACAGTTCTCCCTCCAACGAGCTCGCTTCCCGACCTATACCTCCGGAAAACGTGTCAGGGAGCATGCCAGGAGTTTGGGTTGAAGTCCTCGGAGCACGAGACCCGAAGATCGAAAGACTTATGACCAATACGGAGCAAAGGGAAGAAACCGTCGGGGGACCGCTTCTTACCCCAGGATGAGAAAACTGAGTCCGGGGCATTTCCGCTCGCGTTTTCTTGGGACGAGCACCGGAAGTCCTCGAGCTCAGCCCGTTTCCTTTGCTGCAAGTGCATTTCCATTGGTTTCTGACACCGGACGAGCGTTCGCCACTCGTTGGAAGCTTCGGCCATCTTTTGGACCGTTTTGGGTCGCACCACAGTTCTCCCTCCAACGAGCTCGCTTCCCGACCTATACCTCCGGAAAACGTGTCAGGGAGCATGCCAGGAGTGTGGGTTGAAGTCCTCGGAGCACGAGACCCGAAGATCGAAAGACTTATGACCAATACGGAGCAAAGGGAAGAAACCGTCGGGGGACCGCTTGTTACCCCAGGACGAGAAAACTGAGTCCGGGGCATTCCCGCTCGCGTTTTCTTGGGACGAGCACCGGAAGTCCTCGAGCTCAGCCCGTTTCCTTCGCTGCAAGTGCATTTCTAGTGGTTTCTGACACCGGACGAGCGTTCGCCACTCGTTGGAAGCTTCGGCCATCTTTTGGACCGTTTTGGGTCGCACCACAGTTCTCCCTCCAACGAGCTCGCTTCCCGACCTATACCTCCGGAAAACGTGTCAGGGAGCATGCCAGGAGTGTGGGTTGAAGTCCTCGGAGCACGAGACCCGAAGATCGAAAGACTTATGACCAATACGGAGCAAAGGGAAGAAACCGTCGGGGGACCGCTTTTTACCCCAGGACGAGAAAACTGAGTCCGGGGCATTCCCGCTCGCGTTTTCTTGGGACGAGCACCGGAAGTCCTCGAGCTCAGCCCGTTTCCTTCGCTGCAAGTGCATTTCCAGTGGTTTCTGACACCGGACGAGCGTTCGCCACTCGTTGGAAGCTTCGGCCATCTTTTGGACCGTTTTGGGTCGCACCACAGTTCTCCCTCCAACGAGCTCGCTTCCCGACCTATACCTCCGGAAAACGTGTCAGGGAGCATGCCAGGAGTTTGGGTTGAAGTCCTCGGAGCACGAGACCCGAAGATCGAAAGACTTATGACCAATACGGAGCAAAGGGAAGAAACCGTCAGGGGACCGCTTTTTACCCCAGGACGAGAAAACTGAGTCCGGGGCATTCCCGCTCGCGTTTTCTTGGGACGAGCACCGAAAGTCCTCGAGCTCAGCCCGTTTCCTTCGCTGCAAGTGCATTTCCAGTGGTTTCTGACACCGGACGAGCGTTCGCCACTCGTTGGAAGCTTCGGCCATCTTTTGGACCGTTTTGGGTCGCACCACAGTTCTCCCTCCAACGAGCTCGCTTCCCGACCTATACCTCCGGAAAACGTGTCAGGGAGCATGCCAGGAGTGTGGGTTGAAGTCCTCGGAGCACGAGACCCGAAGATCGAAAGACTTATGACCAATACGGAGCAAAGGGAAGAAACCGTCGGGGGACCGCTTTTTACCCCAGGACGAGAAAACTGAGTCCGGGGCATTCCCGCTCGCGTTTTCTTGGGACGAGCACCGGAAGTCCTCGAGCTCAGCCCGTTTTCCTTCGCTGCAAGTGCATTTCCAGTGGTTTCTGACACCGGACGAGCGTTCGCCACTCGTTGGAAGCTTCGGCCATCTTTTGGACCGTTTTGGGTCGCACCACAGTTCTCCCTCCAACGAGCTCGCTTCCCGACCTATACCTCCGGAAAACGTGTCAGGGAGCATGCCAGGAGTGTGGGTTGAAGTCCTCGGAGCACGAGACCCGAAGATCGAAAGACTTATGACCAATACGGAGCAAAGGGAAGAAACCGTCGGGGGACCGCTTTTTACCCCAGGACGAGAAAACTGAGTCCGGGGCATTCCCGCTCGCGTTTTCTTGGGACGAGCACTGGAAGTCCTCGAGCTCAGCCCGTTTCCTTCGCTGCAAGTGCATTTCCAGTGGTTTCTGACACCGGACGAGCGTTCGCCACTCTTTGGAAGCTTCGGCCATCTTTTGGACCGTTTTGGGTCGCACCACAGTTCTCCCTCCAACGAGCTCGCTTCCCGACCTATACCTCCGGAAAACGTGTCAGGGAGCATGCCAGGAGTGTGGGTTGAAGTCCTCGGAGATCGAGACCCGAAGATCGAAAGACTTATGACCAATACGGAGCAAAGGGAAGAAACCGTCGGGGGAACGCTTTTTACCCCAGGACGAGAAAACTGAGTCCGGGGCATTCCCGCTCGCATTTTCTTGGGACGAGCACCGGAAGTCCTCGAGCTCAGCCCGTTTCCTTCGCTGCAAGTGCATTTCCAGTGGTTTCTGACACCGGACGAGCGTTCGCCACTCGTTGGAAGCTTCGGCCATCTTTTGAACCGTTTTGGGTCGCACCTCAGTTCTCCCTCCAACGAGCTCGCTTCCCGACCTATACCTCCGGAAAACGTGTCAGGTAGCATGCCAGGAGTGTGGGTTGAAGTCCTCGGAGCACGAGACCCGAAGATCGAAAGACTTATGACCAATACGGAGCAAAGGGAAGAAACCGTCGGGGGACCGCTTTTTACCCCAGGACGAGAAAACTGAGTCCGGGGCATCCCCGCTAGCGTTTTCTTGGGACGAGCACCGGAAGTCCTCGAGCTCAGCCCGTTTCCTTCGCTGCAAGTGCATTTCCAGTGGTTTCTGACACCGGACGAGCGTTCGCCACTCGTTGGAAGCTTCGGCCATCTTTTGGACCGTTTTGGGTCGCACCACAGTTCTCCCTCCAACGAGCTCGCTTCCCGACCTATACCTCCGGAAAACGTGTCAGGGAGCATGCCAGGAGTGTGGGTTGAAGTCCTCGGAGCACGAGACCCGAAGATCGAAAGACTTATGACCAATACGGAGCAAAGGGAAGAAACCGTCGGGGGACCGCTTTTTACCCCAGGACGAGAAAAACTGAGTCCGGGGCATTCCCGCTCGCGTTTTCTTGGGACGAGCACCGGAAGTCCTCGAGCTCAGCCCGTTTCCTTCGCTGCAAGTGCATTTCCAGTGGTTTCTGACACCGGACGAGCGTTCGCCACTCGTTGGAAGCTTCGGCCATCTTTTGGACCGTTTTGGGTCGCACCACAGTTCTCCCTCCAACGAGCTCGCTTCCCAACCTATACCTCCGGAAAACGTGTCAGGGAGCATGCCAGGAGTTTGGGTTGAAGTCCTCGGAGCACGAGACCCGAAGATCGAAAGACTTATGACCAATACGGAGCAAAGGGAAGAAACCGTCGGGGGACCGCTTTTTACCCCAGGACGAGAAAACTGAGTCCGAGGCATTCCCGCTCGCGTTTTCTTGGGACGAGCACCGGAAGTCCTCGAGCCCAGCCCGTTTCCTTCGCTGCAAGTGCATTTCCAGTGGTTTCTGACACCGGACGAGCGTTCGCCACTCGTTGGAAGCTTCGGCCATCTTTTGGACCGTTTTGGGTCGCACCACAGTTCTCCCTCCAACGAGCTCGCTTCCCGACCTATACCTCCGGAAAACGTGTCAGGGAGCATGCCAGGAGTGTGGGTTGAAGTCCTCGGAGCACGAGACCCGAAGATCGAAAGACTTATGACCAATACGGAGCAAAGGGAAGAAACCGTCGGGGGACCGCTTTTTACCCCAGGACGAGAAAACTGAGTCCGGGGCATTCCCGCTCCCGTTTTCTTGGGACGAGCACCGGAAGTCCTCGAGCTCAGCCCGTTTCCTTCGCTGCAAGTGCATTTCCAGTGGTTTCTGACACCGGACGAGCGTTCGCCACTCGTTGGAAGCTTCGGCCATCTTTTGGACCGTTTTGGGTCGCACCAAAGTTCTCCCTCCAACGAGCTCGCTTCCCGACCTATACCTCCGGAAAACGTGTCAGGGAGCATGCCAGGAGTGTGGGTTGAAGTCCTCGGAGCACGAGACCCGAAGATCGAAAGACTTATGACCAATACGGAGCAAAGGGAAGAAACCGTCGGGGGACCGCTTTTTACCCCAGGACGAGGAAACTGAGTCCGGGGCATTCCTGCTCGCGTTTTCTTGGGACGAGCACCGGAAGTCCTCGAGCTCAGCCCGTTTCCTTCGCTGCAAGTGCATTTCCAGTGGTTTCTGACACCGGACGAGCGTTCGCCACTCGTTGGAAGCTTCGGCCATCTTTTGGACCGTTTTGGGTTGCACCACAGTTCTCCCTCCAACGAGCTCGCTTCCCGACCTATACCTCCGGAAAACGTGTCAGGGAGCATGCCAGGAGTGTGGGTTGAAGTCCTCGGAGCACGAGACCCGAAGATCGAAAGACTTATGACCAATACGGAGCAAAGGGAAGAAACCGTCGGGGGACCGCTTTTTACCCCAGGACGAGAAAACTGAGTCCGGGGCATTCCCGCTCGCGTTTTCTTGGGACGAGCACCGGAAGTCCTCGAGCTCAGCCCGTTTCCTTCGCTGCAAGTACATTTCGAGTGGTTTCTGACACCGGACGAGCGTTCGCCACTCGTTGGAAGCTTCGGCCATCTTTTGGACCGTTTTGGGTCGCACCACAGTTCTCCCTCCAACGAGCTCGCTTCCCGACCTATACCTCCGGAAAACGTGTCAGGGAGCATGCCAGGAGTGTGGGTTGAAGTCCTCGGAGCACGAGACCCGAAGATCGAAAGACTTATGACCAATACGGAGCAAAGGGAAGAAACCGTCGGGGGACCGCTTTTTACCCCAGGACGAGAAAACTGAGTCCGGGGCATTCCCGCTCGCGTTTTCTTGGGACGAGCACCGGAAGTCCTCGAGCTCAGCCCGTTTCCTTCGCTGCAAGTGCATTTCCAGTGGTTTCTGACACCGGACGAGCGTTCGCCACTCGTTGGAAGCTTCGACCATCTTTTGGACCGTTTTGGGTCGCACCACAGTTCTCCCTCCAACGAGCTCGCTTCCCGACCTATACCTCCGGAAAACGTGTCAGGGAGCATGCCAGGAGTGTGGGTTGAAGTCCTCGGAGCATGAGACCCGAAGATCGAAAGACTTATGACCAATACGGAGCAAAGGGAAGAAACCGTCGGGGGACCGCTTTTTACCCCAGGACGAGAAACCTGAGTCCGGGGCATTCCCGCTCGCGTTTTCTTGGGACGAGCACCGGAAGTCCTCGAGCTCAGCCCGTTTCCTTCGCTGCAAGTGCATTTCCAGTGGTTTCTGACACCGGACGAGCGTTCGCCACTCGTTGGAAGCTTCGGCCATCTTTTGGACCGTTTTGGGTCGCACCAAAGTTCTCCCTCCAACGAGCTCGCTTCCCGACCTATACCTCCGGAAAACGTGTCAGGGAGCATGCCAGGAGTGTGGGTTGAAGTCCTCGGAGCACGAGACCCGAAGATCGAAAGACTTATGACCAATACGGAGCAAAGGGAAGAAACCGTCGGGGGACCGCTTTTTACCCCAGGACGAGAAAACTGAGTCCGGGGCATTCCCGCTCGCGTTTTCTTGGGACGAGCACCGGAAGTCCTCGAGCTCAGCCCGTTTCCTTCGCTGCAAGTGCATTTCCAGTGGTTTCTGACACCGGACGAGCGTTCGCCACTCGTTGGAAGCTTCGGCCATCTTTTGGACCGTTTTGGGTCGCACCACAGTTCTCCCTCCAACGAGCTCGCTTCCCGACCTATACCTCCGGAAAACGTGTCAGGGAGCATGCCAGGAGTGTGGGTTGAAGTCCTCGGAGCACGAGACCCGAAGATCGAAAGACTTATGACCAATACGGAGCAAAGGGAAGAAACCGTCGGGGGACCGCTTTTTACCCCAGGACGAGAAAACTGAGTCCGGGGCATTCCTGCTCGCGTTTTCTTGGGACGAGCACCGGAAGTCCTCGAGCTCAGCCCGTTTCCTTCGCTGCAAGTGCATTTCCAGTGGTTTCTGACACCGGACGAGCGTTCGCCACTCGTTGGAAGCTTCGGCCATCTTTTGGACCGTTTTGGGTCGCACCACAGTTCTCCCTCCAACGAGCTCGCTTCCCGACCTATACCTCCGGAAAACGTGTCAGGGAGCATGCCAGGAGTTTGGGTTGAAGTCCTCGGAGCACGAGACCCGAAGATCGAAAGACTTATGACCAATACGGAGCAAAGGGAAGAAACCGTCGGGGGACCGCTTTTTACCCCAGGACGAGAAAACTGAGTCCGAGGCATTCCCGCTCGCGTTTTCTTGGGACGAGCACCGGAAGTCCTCGAGCCCAGCCCGTTTCCTTCGCTGCAAGTGCAATTCCAGTGGTTTCTGACACCGGACGAGCGTTCGCCACTCGTTGGAAGCTTCGGCCATCTTTTGGACCGTTTTGGGTCGCACCACAGTTCTCCCTCCAACGAGCTCGCTTCCCGACCTATACCTCCGGAAAACGTGTCAGGGAGCATGCCAGGAGTGTGGGTTGAAGTCCTCGGAGCACGAGACCCGAAGATCGAAAGACTTATGACCAATACGGAGCAAAGGGAAGAAACCGTCGGGGGACCGCTTTTTACCCCAGGACGAGAAAACTGAGTCCGGGGCATTCCCGCTCGCGTTTTCTTGGGACGAGCACCGGAAGTCCTCGAGCTCAGCCCGTTTCCTTCGCTGCAAGTGCATTTCCAGTGGTTTCTGACACCGGACGAGCGTTCGCCACTCGTTGGAAGCTTCGGCCATCTTTTGGACCGTTTTGGGTCGCACCAAAGTTCTCCCTCCAACGAGCTCGCTTCCCGACCTATACCTTCGGAAAACGTGTCAGGGAGCATGCCAGGAGTGTGGGTTGAAGTCCTCGGAGCACGAGACCCGAAGATCGAAAGACTTATGACCAATACGGAGCAAAGGGAAGAAACCGTCGGGGGACCGCTTTTTACCCCAGGACGAGAAAACTGAGTCCGGGGCATTCCCGCTTGCGTTTTCTTGGGACGAGCACCGGAAGTCCTCGAGCTCAGCCCGTTTCCTTCGCTGCAAGTGCATTTCCAGTGGTTTCTGACACCGGACGAGCGTTCGCCACTCGTTGGAAGCTTCGGCCATCTTTTGGACCGTTTTGGGTTGCACCACAGTTCTCCCTCCAACGAGCTCGCTTCCCGACCTATACCTCCGGAAAACGTGTCAGGGAGCATGCCAGGAGTGTGGGTTGAAGTTCTCGGAGCACGAGACCCGAAGATCGAAAGACTTATGACCAATACGGAGCAAAGGGAAGAAACCGTCGGGGGACCGCTTTTTACCCCAGGACGAGAAAACTGAGTCCGGGGCATTCCCGCTCGCGTTTTCTTGGGACGAGCACCGGAAGTCCTCGAGCTCAGCCCGTTTCCTTCGCTGCAAGTACATTTCGAGTGGTTTCTGACACCGGACGAGCGTTCGCCACTCGTTGGAAGCTTCGGCCATCTTTTGGACCGTTTTGGGTCGCACCACAGTTCTCCCTCCAACGAGCTCGCTTCCCGACCTATACCTCCAGAAAACGTGTCAGGGAGCATGCCAGGAGTGTGGGTTGAAGTCCTCGGAGCACGAGACCCGAAGATCGAAAGACTTATGACCAATACGGAGCAAAGGGAAGAAACCGTCGGGGGACCGCTTTTTACCCCAGGACGAGAAAACTGAGTCCGGGGCATTCCCGCTCGCGTTTTCTTGGGACGAGCACCGGAAGTCCTCGAGCTCAGCCCGTTTCCTTCGCTGCAAGTGCATTTCCAGTGGTTTCTGACACCGGACGAGCGTTCGCCACTCGTTGGAAGCTTCGGCCATCTTTTGGACCGTTTTGGGTCGCACCACAGTTCTCCCTCCAACGAGCTCGCTTCCCGACCTATACCTCCGGAAAACGTGTCAGGGAGCATGCCAGGAGTGTGGGTTGAAGTCCTCGGAGCACGAGACCCGAAGATCGAAAGACTTATGACCAATACGGAGCAAAGGGAAGAAACCGTCGGGGGACCGCTTTTTACCCCAGGATGAGAAAACTGAGTCCGGGGCATTCCCGCTCGCGTTTTCTTGGGACGAGCACCGGAAGTCCTCGAGCTCAGCCCGTTTCCTTCGCTGCAAGTGCATTTCCAGTGGTTTCTGACACCGGACGAGCGTTCGCCACTCGTTGGAAGCTTCGGCCATCTTTTGGACCGTTTTGGGTCGCACCAAAGTTCTCCCTCCAACGAGCTCGCTTCCCGACCTATACCTCCGGAAAACGTGTCAGGGAGCATGCCAGGAGTGTGGGTTGAAGTCCTCGGAGCACGAGACCCGAAGATCGAAAGACTTATGACCAATACGGAGCAAAGGGAAGAAACCGTCGGGGGACCGCTTTTTACCCCAGGACGAGAAAACTGAGTCCGGGGCATTCCCGCTCGCGTTTTCTTGGGACGAGCACCGGAAGTCCTCGAGCTCAGCCCGTTTCCTTCGCTGCAAGTGCATTTCCAGTGGTTTCTGACACCGGACGAGCGTTCGCCACTCGTTGGAAGCTTCGGCCATCTTTTGGACCGTTTTGGGTCGCACCACAGTTCTCCCTCCAACGAGCTCGCTTCCCGACCTATACCTCCGAAAAACGTGTCAGGGAGCATGCCAGGAGTGTGGGTTGAAGTCCTCGGAGCACGAGACCCAAAGATCGAAAGACTTATGACCAATACGGAGCAAAGGGAAGAAACCGTCGGGGGACCGCTTTTTACCCCAGGACGAGAAAACTGAGTCCGGGGCATTCCCGCTCGCGTTTTCTTGGGACGAGCACCGGAAGTCCTCGAGCTCAGCCCGTTTCCTTCGCTGCAAGTGCATTTCCAGTGGTTTCTGACACCGGACGAGCGTTCGCCACTCGTTGGAAGCTTCGGCCATCTTTTGGACCGTTTTGGGTCGCACCACATTTCTCCCTCCAACGAGCTCGCTTCCCGACCTATACCTCCGGAAAACGTGTCAGGGAGCATGCCAGGAGTGTGGGTTGAAGTCCTCGGAGCACGAGACCCGAAGATCGAAAGACTTATGACCAATACGGAGCAAAGGGAAGAAACCGTCGGGGGACCGCTTTTTACCCCAGGACGAGAAAACTGAGTCCGGGGCATTCCCGCTCGCGTTTTCTTGGGACGAGCACCGGAAGTCCTCGAGCTCAGCCCGTTTCCTTCGCTGCAAGTGCATTTCCAGTGGTTTCTGACACCGGACGAGCGTTCGCCACTCGTTGGAAGCTTCGGCCATCTTTTGGACCGTTTTGGGTCGCACCAAAGTTCTCCCTCCAACGAGCTCGCTTCCCGACCTATACCTCCGGAAAACGTGTCAGGGAGCATGCCAGGAGTGTGGGTTGAAGTCCTCGGAGCACGAGACCCGAAGATCGAAAGACTTATGACCAATACGGAGCAAAGGGAAGAAACCGTCGGGGGACCGCTTTTTACCCCAGGACGAGAAAACTGAGTCCGGGGCATTCCCGCTCGCGTTTTCTTGGGACGAGCACCGGAAGTCCTCGAGCTCAGCCCGTTTCCTTCGCTGCAAGTGCATTTCCAGTGGTTTCTGACACCGGACGAGCGTTCGCCACTCGTTGGAAGCTTCGGCCATCTTTTGGACCGTTTTGGGTCGCACCACAGTTCTCCCTCCAACGAGCTTGCTTCCCGACCTATACCTCCGGAAAACGTGTCAGGGAGCATGCCAGGAGTGTGGGTTGAAGTCCTCGGAGCACGAGACCCGAAGATCGAAAGACTTATGACCAATACGGAGCAAAGGGAAGAAACCGTCGGGGGACCGCTTTTTACCCCAGGACGAGAAAACTGAGTCCGGGGCATTCCCGCTCGCGTTTTCTTGGGACGAGCACCGAAAGTCCTCGAGCTCAGCCCGTTTCCTTCGCTGCAAGTGCATTTCCAGTGGTTTCTGACATCGGACGAGCGTTCGCCACTCGTTGGAAGCTTCGGCCATCTTTTGGACCGTTTTGGGTCGCACCAAAGTTCTCCCTCCAACGAGCTCGCTTCCCGACCTATACCTCCGGAAAACGTGTCAAGGAGCATGCCAGGAGTGTGGGTTGAAGTCCTCGGAGCACGAGACCTGAAGATCGAAAGACTTATGACCAATACGGAGCAAAGGGAAGAAACCGTCGGGGGACCGCTTTTTACCCCAGGACGAGAAAACTGAGTCCGGGGCATTCCCGCTCGCGTATTCTTGGGACGAGCACCGGAAGTCCTCGAGCTCAGCCCGTTTCCTTCGCTGCAAGTGCATTTCCAGTGGTTTCTGACACCGGACGAGCGTTCGCCACTCGTTGGAAGCTTCGGCCATCTTTTGGACCGTTCTGGGTCGCACCAAAGTTCTCCCTCCAACGAGCTCGCTTCCCGACCTATACCTCCGGAAAACGTGTCAGGGAGCATGCCAGGAGTGTGGGTTGAAGTCCTCGGAGCACGAGACCCGAAGATCGAAAGACTTATGACCAATACGGAGCAAAGGGAAGAAACCGTCGGGGGACCGCTTTTTACCCCAGGACGAGAAAACTGAGTCCGGGGCATTCCCGCTCGCGTTTTCTTGGGACGAGCACCGGAAGTCCTCGAGCTCAGCCCGTTTCCTTCGCTGCAAGTGCATTTCCAGTGGTTTCTGACACCGGACGAGCGTTCGCCACTCGTTGGAAGCTTCGGCCATCTTTTAGACCGTTTTGGGTCGCACCAAAGTTCTCCCTCCAACGAGCTCGCTTCCCGACCTATACCTCCGGAAAACGTGTCAGGGAGCATGCCAGGAGTGTGGGTTGAAGTCCTCGGAGCACGAGACCCGAAGATCGAAAGACTTATGACCAATACGGAGCAAAGGGAAGAAACCGTCGGGGGACCGCTTTTTACCCCAGGACGAGAAAACTGAGTCCGGGGCATTCCCGCTCGCGTTTTCTTGGGACGAGCACCGGAAGTCCTCGAGCTCAGCCCGCTTCCTTCGCCGCAAGTGCATTTCCAGTGGTTTCTGACACCGGACGAGCGTTCGCCACTCGTTGGAAGCTTCGGCCATCTTTTGGACCGTTTTGGGTCGCACCACAGTTCTCCCTCCAACGAGCTCGCTTCCCGACCTATACCTCCGGAAAACGTGTCAGGGAGCATGCCAGGAGTGTGGGTTGAAGTCCTCGGAGCACGAGACCCGAAGATCGAAAGACTTATGACCAATACGGAGCAAAGGGAAGAAACCGTCGGGGGACCGCTTTTTACCCCAGGACGAGAAAACTGAGTCCGGGGCATTCCCGCTCGCGTTTTCTTGGGACGAGCACCGGAAGTCCTCGAGCTCAGCCCGTTTCCTTCGCTGCAAGTGCATTTCCAGTGGTTTCTGACACCGGACGAGCGTTCGCCACTCGTTGGAAGCTTCGGCCATCTTTTGGACCGTTTTGGGTCGCACCAAAGTTCTCCCTCCAACGAGCTCGCTTCCCGACCTATACCTCCGGAAAACGTGTCAGGGAGCATGCCAGGAGTGTGGGTTGAAGTCCTCGGAGCACGAGACCCGAAGATCGAAAGACTTATGACCAATACGGAGCAAAGGGAAGAAACCGTCGGGGGACCGCTTTTTACCCCAGGACGAGAAAACTGAGTCCGGGGCATTCCCGCTTGCGTTTTCTTGGGACGAGCACCGGAAGTCCTCGAGCTCAGCCCGTTTCCTTCGCTGCAAGTGCATTTCCAGTGGTTTCTGACACCGGACGAGCGTTCGCCACTCGTTGGAAGCTTCGGCCATCTTTTGGACCGTTTTGGGTTGCACCACAGTTCTCCCTCCAACGAGCTCGCTTCCCGACCTATACCTCCGGAAAACATGTCAGGGAGCATGCCAGGAGTGTGGGTTGAAGTTCTCGGAGCACGAGACCCGAAGATCGAAAGACTTATGACCAATACGGAGCAAAGGGAAGAAACCGTCGGGGGACCGCTTTTTACCCCAGGACGAGAAAACTGAGTCCGGGGCATTCCCGCTCGCGTTTTCTTGGGACGAGCACCGGAAGTCCTCGAGCTCAGCCCGTTTCCTTCGCTACAAGTACATTTCGAGTGGTTTCTGACACCGGACGAGCGTTCGCCACTCGTTGGAAGCTTCGGCCATCTTTTGGACCGTTTTGGGTCGCACCACAGTTCTCCCTCCAACGAGCTCGCTTCCCGACCTATACCTCCAGAAAACGTGTCAGGGAGCATGCCAGGAGTGTGGGTTGAAGTCCTCGGAGCACGAGACCCGAAGATCGAAAGACTTATGACCAATACGGAGCAAAGGGAAGAAACCGTCGGGGGACCGCTTTTTACCCCAGGACGAGAAAACTGAGTCCGGGGCATTCCCGCTCGCGTTTTCTTGGGACGAGCACCGGAAGTCCTCGAGCTCAGCCCGTTTCCTTCGCTGCAAGTGCATTTCCAGTGGTTTCTGACACCGGACGAGCGTTCGCCACTCGTTGGAAGCTTCGGCCATCTTTTGGACCGTTTTGGGTCGCACCACAGTTCTCCCTCCAACGAGCTCGCTTCCCGACCTATACCTCCGGAAAACGTGTCAGGGAGCATGCCAGGAGTGTGGGTTGAAGTCCTCGGAGCACGAGACCCGAAGATCGAAAGACTTATGACCAATACGGAGCAAAGGGAAGAAACCGTCGGGGGACCGCTTTTTACCCCAGGACGAGAAAACTGAGTCCGGGGCATTCCCGCTCGCGTTTTCTTGGGACGAGCACCGGAAGTCCTCGAGCTCAGCCCGTTTCCTTCGCTGCAAGTGCATTTCCAGTGGTTTCTGACACCGGACGAGCGTTCGCCACTCGTTGGAAGCTTCGGCCATCTTTTGGACCGTTTTGGGTCGCACCAAAGTTCTCCCTCCAACGAGCTCGCTTCCCGACCTATACCTCCGGAAAACGTGTCAGGGAGCATGCCAGGAGTGTGGGTTGAAGTCCTCGGAGCACGAGACCCGAAGATCGAAAGACTTATGACCAATACGGAGCAAAGGGAAGAAACCGTCGGGGGACCGCTTTTTACCCCATGACGAGAAAACTGAGTCCGGGGCATTCCCGCTCGCGTTTTCTTGGGACGAGCACCGGAAGTCCTCGAGCTCAGCCCGTTTCCTTCGCTGCAAGTGCATTTCCAGTGGTTTCTGACACCGGACGAGCGTTCGCCACTCGTTGGAAGCTTCGGCCATCTTTTGGACCGTTTTGGGTCGCACCACAGTTCTCCCTCCAACGAGCTCGCTTCCCGACCTATACCTCCGAAAAACGTGTCAGGGAGCATGCCAGGAGTGTGGGTTGAAGTCCTCGGAGCACGAGACCCAAAGATCGAAAGACTTATGACCAATACGGAGCAAAGGGAAGAAACCGTCGGGGGACCGCTTTTTACCCCAGGACGAGAAAACTGAGTCCGGGGCATTCCCGCTCGCGTTTTCTTGGGACGAGCACCGGAAGTCCTCGAGCTCAGCCCGTTTCCTTCGCTGCAAGTGCATTTCCAGTGGTTTCTGACACCGGACGAGCGTTCGCCACTCGTTGGAAGCTTCGGCCATCTTTTGGACCGTTTTGGGTCGCACCACATTTCTCCCTCCAACGAGCTCGCTTCCCGACCTATACCTCCGGAAAACGTGTCAGGGAGCATGCCAGGAGTGTGGGTTGAAGTCCTCGGAGCACGAGACCCGAAGATCGAAAGACTTATGACCAATACGGAGCAAAGGGAAGAAACCGTCGGGGGACCGCTTTTTACCCCAGGACGAGAAAACTGAGTCCGGGGCATTCCCGCTCGCGTTTTCTTGGGACGAGCACCGGAAGTCCTCGAGCTCAGCCCGTTTCCTTCGCTGCAAGTGCATTTCCAGTGGTTTCTGACACCGGACGAGCGTTCGCCACTCGTTGGAAGCTTCGGCCATCTTTTGGACCGTTTTGGGTCGCACCAAAGTTCTCCCTCCAACGAGCTCGCTTCCCGACCTATACCTCCGGAAAACGTGTCAGGGAGCATGCCAGGAGTGTGGGTTGAAGTCCTCGGAGCACGAGACCCGAAGATCGAAAGACTTATGACCAATACGGAGCAAAGGGAAGAAACCGTCGGGGGACCGCTTTTTACCCCAGGACGAGAAAACTGAGTCCGGGGCATTCCCGCTCGCGTTTTCTTGGGACGAGCACCGGAAGTCCTCGAGCTCAGCCCGTTTCCTTCGCTGCAAGTGCATTTCCAGTGGTTTCTGACACCGGACGAGCGTTCGCCACTCGTTGGAAGCTTCGGCCATCTTTTGGACCGTTTTGGGTCGCACCACAGTTCTCCCTCCAACGAGCTTGCTTCCCGACCTATACCTCCGGAAAACGTGTCAGGGAGCATGCCAGGAGTGTGGGTTGAAGTCCTCGGAGCACGAGACCCGAAGATCGAAAGACTTATGACCAATACGGAGCAAAGGGAAGAAACCGTCGGGGGACCGCTTTTTACCCCAGGACGAGAAAACTGAGTCCGGGGCATTCCCGCTCGCGTTTTCTTGGGACGAGCACCGAAAGTCCTCGAGCTCAGCCCGTTTCCTTCGCTGCAAGTGCATTTCCAGTGGTTTCTGACACCGGACGAGCGTTCGCCACTCGTTGGAAGCTTCGGCCATCTTTTGGACCGTTTTGGGTCGCACCAAAGTTCTCCCTCCAACGAGCTCGCTTCCCGACCTATACCTCCGGAAAACGTGTCAAGGAGCATGCCAGGAGTGTGGGTTGAAGTCCTCGGAGCACGAGACCTGAAGATCGAAAGACTTATGACCAATACGGAGCAAAGGGAAGAAACCGTCGGGGGACCGCTTTTTACCCCAGGACGAGAAAACTGAGTCCGGGGCATTCCCGCTCGCGTATTCTTGGGACGAGCACCGGAAGTCCTCGAGCTCAGCCCGTTTCCTTCGCTGCAAGTGCATTTCCAGTGGTTTCTGACACCGGACGAGCGTTCGCCACTCGTTGGAAGCTTCGGCCATCTTTTGGACCGTTCTGGGTCGCACCAAAGTTCTCCCTCCAACGAGCTCGCTTCCCGACCTATACCTCCGGAAAACGTGTCAGGGAGCATGCCAGGAGTGTGGGTTGAAGTCCTCGGAGCACGAGACCCGAAGATCGAAAGACTTATGACCAATACGGAGCAAAGGGAAGAAATCGTCGGGGGACCGCTTTTTACCCCAGGACGAGAAAACTGAGTCCGGGGCATTCCCGCTCGCGTTTTCTTGGGACGAGCACCGGAAGTCCTCGAGCTCAGCCCGTTTCCTTCGCTGCAAGTGCACTTCCAGTGGTTTCAGACACCGGACGAGCGTTCGCCACTCGTTGGAAGCTTCGGCCATCTTTTAGACCGTTTTGGGTCGCACCAAAGTTCTCCCTCCAACGAGCTCGCTTCCCGACCTATACCTCCGGAAAACGTGTCAGGGAGCATGCCAGGAGTGTGGGTTGAAGTCCTCGGAGCACGAGACCCGAAGATCGAAAGACTTATGACCAATACGGAGCAAAGGGAAGAAACCGTCGGGGGACCGCTTTTTACCCCAGGACGAGAAAACTGAGTCCGGGGCATTCCCGCTCGCGTTTTCTTGGGACGAGCACCGGAAGTCCTCGAGCTCAGCCCGCTTCCTTCGCCGCAAGTGCATTTCCAGTGGTTTCTGACACCGGACGAGCGTTCGCCACTCGTTGGAAGCTTCGGCCATCTTTTGGACCGTTTTGGGTCGCACCAAAGTTCTCCCTCCAACGAGCTCGCTTCCCGACCTATACCTCCGGAAAACGTGTCAGGGAGCATGCCAGGATTGTGGGTTGAAGTCCTCGGAGCACGAGACCCGAAGATCGAAAGACTTATGACCAATACGGAGCAAAGGGAAGAAACCGTCGGGGGACCGCTTTTTACCCCAGGACGAGAAAACTGAGTCCGGGGCATTCCCGCTCGCGTTTTCTTGGGACGAGCACCGGAAGTCCTCGAGCTCAGCCCGTTTCCTTCGCTGCAAGTGCATTTCCAGTGGTTTCTGACACCGGACGAGCGTTCGCCACTCGTTGGAAGTTTCGGCCATCTTTTGGACCGTTTTGGGTCGCACCACAGTTCTCCCTCCAACGAGCTCGCTTCCCGACCTATACCTCCGGAAAACGTGTCAGGGAGCATGCCAGGAGTGTGGGTTGAAGTCCTCGGAGCACGAGACCCGAAGATCGAAAGACTTATGACCAATACGGAGCAAAGGGAAGAAACCGTCGGGGGACCGCTTTTTACCCCAGGACGAGAAAACTGAGTCCGGGGCATTCCCGCTCGCGTTTTCTTGGGACGAGCACCGGATGTCCTCGAGCTCAGCCCGTTTCCTTCGCTGCAAGTGCATTTCCAGTAGTTTCTGACACCGGACGAGCGTTCGCCACTCGTTGGAAGCTTCGGCCATCTTTTGGACCGTTTTGGGTCGCACCACAGTTCTCCCTCCAACGAGCTCGCTTCCCGACCTATACCTCCGGAAAACGTGTCAGGGAGCATGCCAGGAGTGTGGGTTGAAGTCCTCGGAGCACGAGACCCGAAGATCGAAAGACTTATGACCAATACGGAGCAAAGGGAAGAAACCGTCGGGGGACCGCTTTTTACCCCAGGACGAGAAAACTGAGTCCGGGGCATTCCCGCTCGCGTTTTCTTGGGACGAGCACCGGAAGTCCTCGAGCTCAGTTCGTTTCCTTCGCTGCAAGTGCATTACCAGTGGTTTCTGACACCGGACGAGCGTTCGCCACTCGTTGGAAGTTTCGGCCATCTTTTGGACCGTTTTGGGTCGCACCACAGTTCTCCCTCCAACGAGCTCGCTTCCCGACCTATACCTCCGGAAAACGTGTCAGGGAGCATGCCAGGAGTGTGGGTTGAAGTCCTCGGAGCACGAGACCCGAAGATCGAAAGACTTATGACCAATACGGAGCAAAGGGAAGAAACCGTCGGGGGACCGCTTTTTACCCCAGGACGAGAAAACTGAGTCCGGGGCATTCCCGCTCGCGTTTTCTTGGGACGAGCACCGGAAGTCCTCGAGCTCAGCCCGTTTCCTTCGCTGCAAGTGCATTTCCAGTGGTTTCTGACACCGGACGAGCGTTCGCCACTCGTTGGAAGCTTCGGCCATCTTTTGGACCGTTTTGGGTCGCACCACAGTTCTCCCTCCAACGAGCTCGCTTCCCGACCTATACCTCCGGAAAACGTGTCAGGGAGCATGCCAGGAGTGTGCGTTGAAGTCCTCGGAGCACGAGACCCGAAGATCGAAAGACTTATGACCAATACGGAGCAAAGGCAAGAAACCGTCGGGGGACCGCTTTTTACCCCAGGACGAGAAAACTGAGTCCGGGGCATTCCCGCTCGCGTTTTCTTGGGACGAGCACCGGAAGTCCTCGAGCTCAGCCCGTTTCCTTCGCTGCAAGTGCATTTCCAGTGGTTTCTGACACCGGACGAGCGTTCGCCACTCGTTGGAAGCTTCGGCCATCTTTTGGACCGTTCTGGGTCGCACCAAAGTTCTCCCTCCAACGAGCTCGCTTCCCGACCTATACCTCCGGAAAACGTGTCAGGGAGCATGCCAGGAGTGTGGGTTGAGGTCCTCGGAGCACGAGACCCGAAGATCGAAAGACTTATGACCAATACGGAGCAAAGGGAAGAAACCGTCGGGGGACCGCTTTTTACCCCAGGACGAGAAAACTGAGTCCGGGGCATTCCCGCTCGCGTTTTCTTGGGACGAGCACCGGAAGTCCTCGAGCTCAGCCCGTTTCCTTCGCTGCAAGTGCATTTCCAGTGGTTTCTGACACCGGACGAGCGTTCGCCACTCGTTGGAAGCTTCGGCCATCTTTTGGACCGTTTTGGGTCGCACCAAAGTTCTCCCTCCAACGAGCTCGCTTCCCGACCTATACCTCCGGAAAACGTGTCAGGGAGCATGCCAGGAGTGTGGGTTGAAGTCCTCGGAGCACGAGACCCGAAGATCGAAAGACTTATGACCAATACGGAGCAAAGGGAAGAAACCGTCGGGGGACCGCTTTTTACCCCAGGACGAGAAAACTGAGTCCGGGGCATTCCCGCTCGCGTTTTCTTGGGACGAGCACCGGAAGTCCTCGAGCTCAGCCCGTTTCCTTCGCCGCAAGTGCATTTCCAGTGGTTTCTGACACCGGACGAGCGTTCGCCACTCGTTGGAAGCTTCGGCCATCTTTTGGACCGTTCTGGGTCGCACCACAGTTCTCCCTCCAACGAGCTCGCTTCCCGACCTATACCTCCGGAAAACGTGTCAGGGTGCATGCCAGGAGTGTGGGTTGAAGTCCTCGGAGCACGAGACTCGAAGATCGAAAGACTTATGACCAATACGGAGCAAAGGGAAGAAACCGTCGGGGGACCGCTTTTTACCCCAGGACGAGAAAACTGAGTCCGGGGCATTCCCGCTCGCGTTTTCTTGGGACGAGCACCGGAAGTCCTCGAGCTCAGCCCGCTTCCTTCGCCGCAAGTGCATTTCCAGTGGTTTCTGACACCGGACGAGCGTTCGCCACTCCTTGGAAGCTTCGGCCATCTTTTGGACCGTTTTGGGTCGCACCAAAGTTCTCCCTCCAACGAGCTCGCTTCCCGACCTATACCTTCGGAAAACGTGTCAGGGAGCATGCCAGGAGTGTGGGTTGAAGTCCTCGGAGCACGAGACCCGAAGATCGAAAGACTTATGACCAATACGGAGCAAAGGGAAGAAACCGTCGGGGGACCGCTTTTTACCCCAGGACGAGAAAATTGAGTCCGGGGCATTCCCGCTCGCGTTTTCTTGGGACGAGCACCGGAAGTCCTCGAGCTCAGCCCGCTTCCTTCGCCGCAAGTGCATTTCCAGTGGTTTTTGACACCGGACGAGCGTTCGCCACTCGTTGGAAGCTTCGGCCATCTTTTGGACCGTTTTGGGTCGCACCAAAGTTCTCCCTCCAACGAGCTCGCTTCCCGACCTATACCTCCGGAAAACGTGTCAGGGAGCATGCCAGGAGTGTGGGTTGAAGTCCTCGGAGCACGAGACCCGAAGATCGAAAGACTTATGACCAATACGGAGCAAAGGGAAGAAACCGTCGGGGGACCGCTTTTTACCCCAGGACGAGAAAACTGAGTCCGGGGCATTCCCGCTCGCGTTTTCTTGGGACGAGCACCGGAAGTCCTCGAGCTCAGCCCGTTTCCTTCGCTGCAAGTGCATTTCCAGTGGTTTCTGACACCGGACGAGCGTTCGCCACTCGTTGGAAGTTTCGGCCATCTTTTGGACCGTTTTGGGTCGCACCACAGTTCTCCCTCCAACGAGCTCGCTTCCCGACCTATACCTCCGGAAAACGTGTCAGGGAGCATGCCAGGAGTGTGGGTTGAAGTCCTCGGAGCACGAGACCCGAAGATCGAAAGACTTATGACCAATACGGAGCAAAGGGAAGAAACCGTCGGGGGACCGCTTTTTACCCCAGGACGAGAAAACTGAGTCCGGGGCATTCCCGCTCGCGTTTTCTTGGGACGAGCACCGGAAGTCCTCGAGCTCAGCCCGCTTCCTTCGCCGCAAGTGCATTTCCAGTGGTTTCTGACACCGGACGAGCGTTCGCCACTCCTTGGAAGCTTCGGCCATGTTTTGGACCGTTTTGGGTCGCACCAAAGTTCTCCCTCCAACGAGCTCGCTTCCCGACCTATACCTCCGGAAAACGTGTCAGGGAGCATGCCAGGAGTGTGGGTTGAAGTCCTCGGAGCACGAGACCCGAAGATCGAAAGACTTATGACCAATACGGAGCAAAGGGAAGAAACCGTCGGGGGACCGCTTTTTACCCCAGGACGAGAAAATTGAGTCCGGGGCATTCCCGCTCGCGTTTTCTTGGGACGAGCACCGGAAGTCCTCGAGCTCAGCCCGCTTCCTTCGCCGCAAGTGCATTTCCAGTGGTTTCTGACACCGGACGAGCGTTCGCCACTCGTTGGAAGCTTCGGCCATCTTTTGGACCGTTTTGGGTCGCACCAAAGTTCTCCCTCCAACGAGCTCGCTTCCCGACCTATACCTCCGGAAAACGTGTCAGGGAGCATGCCAGGAGTGTGGGTTGAAGTCCTCGGAGCATGAGACCCGAAGATCGAAAGACTTATGACCAATACGGAGCAAAGGGAAGAAACCGTCGGGGGACCGCTTTTTACCCCAGGACGAGAAAACTGAGTCCGGGGCATTCCCGCTCGCGTTTTCTTGGGACGAGCACCGGAAGTCCTCGAGCTCAGCCCGTTTCCTTCGCTGCAAGTGCATTTCCAGTGGTTTCTGACACCGGACGAGCGTTCGCCACTCGTTGGAAGTTTCGGCCATCTTTTGGACCGTTTTGGGTCGCACCACAGTTCTCCCTCCAACGAGCTCGCTTCCCGACCTATACCTCCGGAAAACGTGTCAGGGAGCATGCCAGGAGTGTGGGTTGAAGTCCTCGGAGCACGAGACCCGAAGATCGAAAGACTTATGACCAATACGGAGCAAAGGGAAGAAACCGTCGGGGGACCGCTTTTTACCCCAGGACGAGAAAACTGAGTCCGGGGCATTCCCGCTCGCGTTTTCTTGGGACGAGCACCGGAAGTCCTCGAGCTCAGCCCGTTTCCTTCGCTGCAAGTGCATTTCCAGTGGTTTCTGACACCGGACGAGCGTTCGCCACTCGTTGGAAGCTTCGGCCATCTTTTGGACCGTTTTGAGTCGCACCACAGTTCTCCCTCCAACGAGCTCGCTTCCCGACCTATACCTCCGGAAAACGTGTCAGGGAGCATGCCAGGAGTGTGGGTTGAAGTCCTCGGAGCACGAGACCCGAAGATCGAAAGACTTATGACCAATACGGAGCAAAGGGAAGAAACCGTCGGGGGACCGCTTTTTACCCCAGGACGAGAAAACTGAGTCCGGGGCATTCCCGCTCGCGTTTTCTTGGGACGAGCACCGGAAGTCCTCGAGCTCAGCCCGTTTCCTTCGCTGCAAGTGCATTTCCAGTGGTTTCTGACACCGGACGAGCGTTCGCCACTCGTTGGAAGCTTCGGCCATCTTTTGGACCGTTTTGGGTAGCACCACAGTTCTCCCTCCAACGAGCTCGCTTCCCGACCTATACCTCCGGAAAACGTGTCAGGGAGCATGCCAGGAGTGTGCGTTGAAGTCCTCGGAGCACGAGACCCGAAGATCGAAAGACTTATGACCAATACGGAGCAAAGGGAAGAAACCGTCGGGGGACCGCTTTTTACCCCAGGACGAGAAAACTGAGTCCGGGGCATTCCCGCTCGCGTTTTCTTGGGACGAGCACCGGAAGTCCTCGAGCTCAGCCCGTTTCCTTCGCTGCAAGTGCATTTCCAGTGGTTTCTGACACCGGACGAGCGTTCGCCACTCGTTGGAAGCTTCGGCCATCTTTTGGACCGTTTTGGGTCGCACCACAGTTCTCCCTCCAACGACCTCGCTTCCCGACCTATACCTCCGGAAAACGTGTCAGGGAGCATGCCAGGAGTTTGGGTTGAAGTCCTCGGAGCACGAGACCCGAAGATCGAAAGACTTATGACCAATACGGAGCAAAGGGAAGAAACCGTCGGGGGACCGCTTCTTACCCCAGGACGAGAAAACTGAGTCCGGGGCATTCCCGCTCGCGTTTTCTTGGGACGAGCACCGGAAGTCCTCGAGCTCAGCCCGTTTCCTTCGCTGCAAGTGCATTTCCAGTGGTTTCTGACACCGGACGAGCGTTCGCCACTCGTTGGAAGCTTCGGCCATCTTTTAGACCGTTTTGGGTCGCACCAAAGTTCTCCCTCCAACGAGCTCGCTTCCCGACCTATACCTCCGGAAAACGTGTCAGGGAGCATGCCAGGAGTGTGGGTTGAAGTCCTCGGAGCACGAGACCCGAAGATCGAAAGACTTATGACCAATACGGAGCAAAGGGAAGAAACCGTCGGGGGACCGCTTTTTACCCCAGGACGAGAAAACTGAGTCCGGGGCATTCCCGCTCCCGTTTTCTTGGGACGAGCACCGGAAGTCCTCGAGCTCAGCCCGTTTCCTTCGCCGCAAGTGCATTTCCATTGGTTTCTGACACCGGACGAGCGTTCGACACTCGTTGGAAGCTTCGGCCATCTTTTGGACCGTTCTGGGTCGCACCACAGTTCTCCCTCCAACGAGCTCGCTTCCCGACCTATACCTCCGGAAAACGTGTCAGGGTGCATGCCAGGAGTGTGGGTTGAAGTCCTCGGAGCACGAGACTCGAAGATCGAAAGACTTATGACCAATACGGAGCAAAGGGAAGAAACCGTCGGGGGACCGCTTTTTACCCCAGGACGAGAAAACTGAGTCCGGGGCATTCCCGCTCGCGTTTTCTTGGGACGAGCACCGGAAGTCCTCGAGCTCAGCCCGTTTCCTTCGCTGCAAGTGCATTTCCAGTGGTTTCTGACACCGGACGAGCGTTCGCCACTCGTTGGAAGCTTCGGCCATCTTTTGGACCGTTTTGGGTCGCACCACATTTCTCCCTCCAACGAGCTCGCTTCCCGACCTATACCTCCGGAAAACGTGTCAGGGAGCATGCCAGGAGTGTGGGTTGAAGTCCTCGGAGCACGAGACCCGAAGATCGAAAGACTTATGACCAATACGGAGCAAAGGGAAGAAACCGTCGGGGGACCGCTTTTTACCCCAGGACGAGAAAACTGAGTCCGGGGCATTCCCGCTCGCGTTTTCTTGGGACGAGCACCGGAAGTCCTCGAGCTCAGCCCGTTTCCTTCGCTGCAAGTGCATTTCCAGTGGTTTCTGACACCGGACGAGCGTTCGCCACTCGTTGGAAGCTTCGGCCATCTTTTGGACCGTTTTGGGTAGCACCACAGTTCTCCCTCCAACGAGCTCGCTTCCCGACCTATACCTCCGGAAAACGTGTCAGGGAGCATGCCAGGAGTGTGCGTTGAAGTCCTCGGAGCACGAGACCCGAAGATCGAAAGACTTATGACCAATACGGAGCAAAGGGAAGAAACCGTCGGGGGACCGCTTTTTACCCCAGGACGAGAAAACTGAGTCCGGGGCATTCCCGCTCGCGTTTTCTTGGGACGAGCACCGGAAGTCCTCGAGCTCAGCCCGTTTCCTTCGCTGCAAGTGCATTTCCAGTGGTTTCTGACACCGGACGAGCGTTCGCCACTCGTTGGAAGCTTCGGCCATCTTTTGGACCGTTTTGGGTCGCACCACAGTTCTCCCTCCAACGACCTCGCTTCCCGACCTATACCTCCGGAAAACGTGTCAGGGAGCATGCCAGGAGTTTGGGTTGAAGTCCTCGGAGCACGAGACCCGAAGATCGAAAGACTTATGACCAATACGGAGCAAAGGGAAGAAACCGTCGGGGGACCGCTTCTTACCCCAGGACGAGAAAACTGAGTCCGGGGCATTCCCGCTCGCGTTTTCTTGGGACGAGCACCGGAAGTCCTCGAGCTCAGCCCGTTTCCTTCGCTGCAAGTGCATTTCCAGTGGTTTCTGACACCGGACGAGCGTTCGCCACTCGTTGGAAGCTTCGGCCATCTTTTAGACCGTTTTGGGTCGCACCAAAGTTCTCCCTCCAACGAGCTCGCTTCCCGACCTATACCTCCGGAAAACGTGTCAGGGAGCATGCCAGGAGTGTGGGTTGAAGTCCTCGGAGCACGAGACCCGAAGATCGAAAGACTTATGACCAATACGGAGCAAAGGGAAGAAACCGTCGGGGGACCGCTTTTTACCCCAGGACGAGAAAACTGAGTCCGGGGCATTCCCGCTCCCGTTTTCTTGGGACGAGCACCGGAAGTCCTCGAGCTCAGCCCGTTTCCTTCGCCGCAAGTGCATTTCCAGTGGTTTCTGACACCGGACGAGCGTTCGCCACTCGTTGGAAGCTTCGGCCATCTTTTGGACCGTTCTGGGTCGCACCACAGTTCTCCCTCCAACGAGCTCGCTTCCCGACCTATACCTCCGGAAAACGTGTCAGGGTGCATGCCAGGAGTGTGGGTTGAAGTCCTCGGAGCACGAGACTCGAAGATCGAAAGACTTATGACCAATACGGAGCAAAGGGAAGAAACCGTCGGGGGACCGCTTTTTACCCCAGGACGAGAAAACTGAGTCCGGGGCATTCCCGCTCGCATTTTCTTGGGACGAGCACCGGAAGTCCTCGAGCTCAGCCCGTTTCCTTCGCTGCAAGTGCATTTCCAGTGGTTTCTGACACCGGACGAGCGTTCGCCACTCGTTGGAAGCTTCGGCCATCTTTTGGACCGTTTTGGGTCGCACCACATTTCTCCCTCCAACGAGCTCGCTTCCCGACCTATACCTCCGGAAAACGTGTCAGGGAGCATGCCAGGAGTGTGGGTTGAAGTCCTCGGAGCACGAGACCCGAAGATCGAAAGACTTATGACCAATACGGAGCAAAGGGAAGAAACCGTCGGGGGACCGCTTTTTACCCCAGGACGAGAAAACTGAGTCCGGGGCATTCCCGCTCGCGTTTTCTTGGGACGAGCACCGGAAGTCCTCGAGCTCAGCCCGTTTCCTTCGCTGCAAGTGCATTTCCAGTGGTTTCTGACACCGGACGAGCGTTCGCCACTCGTTGGAAGCTTCGGCCATCTTTTGGACCGTTTTGGGTCGCACCAAAGTTCTCCCTCCAACGAGCTCGCTTCCCGACCTATACCTCCGGAAAACGTGTCAGGGAGCATGCCAGGAGTGTGGGTTGAAGTCCTCGGAGCACGAGACCCGAAGATCGAAAGACTTATGACCAATACGGAGCAAAGGGAAGAAACCGTCGGGGGACCGCTTTTTACCCCAGGACGAGAAAACTGAGTCCGGGGCATTCCCGCTCGCGTTTTCTTGGGACGAGCACCGGAAGTCCTCGAGCTCAGCCCGCTTCCTTCGCCGCAAGTGCATTTCCAGTGGTTTCTGACACCGGACGAGCGTTCGCCACTCCTTGGAAGCTTCGGCCATCTTTTGGACCGTTTTGGGTCGCACCAAAGTTCTCCCTCCAACGAGCTCGCTTCCCGACCTATACCTCCGGAAAACGTGTCAGGGAGCATGCCAGGAGTGTGGGTTGAAGTCCTCGGAGCACGAGACCCGAAGATCGAAAGACTTATGACCAATACGGAGCAAAGGGAAGAAACCGTCGGGGGACCGCTTTTTACCCCAGGACGAGAAAACTGAGTCCGGGGCATTCCCGCTCGCGTTTTCTTGGGACGAGCACCGGAAGTCCTCGAGCTCAGCCCGCTTCCTTCGCCGCAAGTGCATTTCCAGTGGTTTCTGACACCGGACGAGCGTTCGCCACTCGTTGGAAGCTTCGGCCATCTTTTGGACCGTTTTGGGTCGCACCAAAGTTCTCCCTCCAAC
The DNA here is from genome assembly GCF_025177605.1 of Cucumis melo. Classification (NCBI taxonomy): domain Eukaryota; kingdom Viridiplantae; phylum Streptophyta; class Magnoliopsida; order Cucurbitales; family Cucurbitaceae; genus Cucumis; species Cucumis melo. Next base: position 19,845,980 of record NC_066863.1, on the reverse strand, counting down.
GAGCTCGCTTCCCGACCTATACCTCCGGAAAACGTGTCAGGGAGCATGCCAGGAGTGTGGGTTGAAGTCCTCGGAGCACGAGACCCGAAGATCGAAAGACTTATGACCAATACGGAGCAAAGGGAAGAAACCGTCGTGGGACCGCTTTTTACCCCAGGACGAGAAAACTGAGTCCGGGGCATTCCCGCTCGCGTTTTCTTGGGACGAGCACCGGAAGTCCTCGAGCTCAGCCCGTTTCCTTCGCTGCAAGTGCATTTCCAGTGGTTTCTGACACCGAACGAGCGTTCGCCACTCGTTGGAAGTTTCGGCCATCTTTTGGACCGTTTTGGGTCGCACCACAGTTCTCCCTCCAACGAGCTCGCTTCCCGACCTATACCTCCGGAAAACGTGTCAGGGAGCATGCCAGGAGTGTGGGTTGAATTCCTCGGAGCACGAGACCCGAAGATCGAAAGACTTATGACCAATACGGAGCAAAGGGAAGAAACCGTCGGGGGACCGCTTTTTACCCCAGGACGAGAAAACTGAGTCCGGGGCATTCCCGCTCGCGTTTTCTTGGGACGAGCACCGGAAGTCCTCGAGCTCAGCCCGTTTCCTTCGCTGCAAGTGCATTTCCAGTGGTTTCTGACACCGGACGAGCGTTCGCCACTCGTTGGAAGCTTCGGCCATCTTTTGGACCGTTTTGGGTCGCACCACAGTTCTCCCTCCAACGAGCTCGCTTCCCGACCTATACCTCCGGAAAACGTGTCCGGGAGCATGCCAGGAGTGTGGGTTGAAGTCCTCGGAGCACGAGACCCGAAGATCGAAAGACTTATGACCAATACGGAGCAAAGGGAAGAAACCGTCGGGGGACCGCTTTTTACCCCAGGACGAGAAAACTGAGTCCGGGGCATTCCCGCTCGCGTTTTCTTGGGACGAGCACCGGAAGTCCTCGAGCTCAGCCCGTTTCCTTCGCTGCAAGTGCATTTCCAGTGGTTTCTGACACCGGACGAGCGTTCGCCACTCGTTGGAAGCTTCGGCCATCTTTTGGACCGTTTTGGGTCGCACCACAGTTCTCCCTCCAACGAGCTCGCTTCCCGACCTATACCTCCGGAAAACGTGTCAGGGAGCATGCCAGGAGTGTGCGTTGAAGTCCTCGGAGCACGAGACCCGAAGATCGAAAGACTTATGACCAATACGGAGCAAAGGGAAGAAACCGTCGGGGGACCGCTTTTTACCCCAGGACGAGAAAACTGAGTCCGGGGCATTCCCGCTCGCGTTTTCTTGGGACGAGCACCGGAAGTCCTCGAGCTCAGCCCGTTTCCTTCGCTGCAAGTGCATTTCCAGTGGTTTCTGACACCGGACGAGCGTTCGCCACTCGTTGGAAGCTTCGGCCATCTTTTGGACCGTTTTGGGTCGCACCACAGTTCTCCCTCCAACGACCTCGCTTCCCGACCTATACCTCCGGAAAACGTGTCAGGGAGCATGCCAGGAGTTTGGGTTGAAGTCCTCGGAGCACGAGACCCGAAGATCGAAAGACTTATGACCAATACGGAGCAAAGGGAAGAAACCGTCGGGGGACCGCTTCTTACCCCAGGACGAGAAAACTGAGTCCGGGGCATTCCCGCTCGCGTTTTCTTGGGACGAGCACCGGAAGTCCTCGAGCTCAGCCCGTTTCCTTCGCTGCAAGTGCATTTCCAGTGGTTTCTGACACCGGACGAGCGTTCGCCACTCGTTGGAAGCTTCGGCCATCTTTTAGACCGTTTTGGGTCGCACCAAAGTTCTCCCTCCAACGAGCTCGCTTCCCGACCTATACCTCCGGAAAACGTGTCAGGGAGCATGCCAGGAGTGTGGGTTGAAGTCCTCGGAGCACGAGACCCGAAGATCGAAAGACTTATGACCAATACGGAGCAAAGGGAAGAAACCGTCGGGGGACCGCTTTTTACCCCAGGACGAGAAAACTGAGTCCGGGGCATTCCCGCTCGCGTTTTCTTGGGACGAGCACCGGAAGTCCTCGAGCTCAGCCCGTTTCCTTCGCTGCAAGTGCATTTCCAGTGGTTTCTGACACCGGACGAGCGTTCGCCACTCGTTGGAAGCTTCGGCCATCTTTTGGACCGTTTTGGGTCGCACCACAGTTCTCCCTCCAACGAGCTCGCTTCCCGACCTATACCTCCGGAAAACGTGTCAGGGAGCATGCCAGGAGTGTGGGTTGAAGTCCTCGGAGCACGAGACCCGAAGATCGAAAGACTTATGACCAATACGGAGCAAAGGGAAGAAACCGTCGGGGGACCGCTTTTTACCCCAGGACGAGAAAACTGAGTCCGGGGCATTCCCGCTCGCGTTTTCTTGGGACGAGCACCGGAAGTCCTCGAGCTCAGCCCGTTTCCTTCGCTGCAAGTGCATTTTCAGTGGTTTCTGACACCGGACGAGCGTTCGCCACTCGTTGGAAGCTTCGGCCATCTTTTGGACCGTTTTGGGTCGCACCACAGTTCTCCCTCCAACGAGCTCGCTTCCCGACCTATACCTCCGGAAAACGTGTCAGGGAGCATGCCAGGAGTGTGGGTTGAAGTCCTCGGAGCACGAGACCCGAAGATCGAAAGACTTATGACCAATACGGAGCAAAGGGAAGAAACCGTCGGGGGACCGCTTTTTACCCCAGGACGAGAAAACTGAGTCCGGGGCATTCCCGCTCGCGTTTTCTTGGGACGAGCACCGGAAGTCCTCGAGCTCAGCCCGTTTCCTTCGCTGCAAGTGCATTTCCAGTGGTTTCTGACACCGGACGAGCGTTCGCCACTCGTTGGAAGCTTCGGCCATCTTTTGGACAGTTTTGGGTCGCACCACAGTTCTCCCTCCAACGAGCTCGCTTCCCGACCTATACCTCCGGAAAACGTGTCAGGGAGCATGCCAGGAGTGTGGGTTGAAGTCCTCGGAGCACGAGACCCGAAGATCGAAAGACTTATGACCAATACGGAGCAAAGGGAAGAAACCGTCGGGGGACCGCTTTTTACCCCAGGACGAGAAAATTGAGTCCGGGGCATTCCTGCTCGCGTTTTCTTGGGACGAGCACCGGAAGTCCTCGAGCTTAGCCCGTTTCCTTCGCTGCAAGTGCATTTCCAGTGGTTTCTGACACCGGACGAGCGTTCGCCACTCGTTGGAAGCTTCGGCCATCTTTTGGACCGTTTTGGGTCGCACCACAGTTCTCCCTCCAACGAGCTCGCTTCCCGACCTATACCTCCGGAAAACGTGTCAGGGAGCATGCCAGGAGTGTGGGTTGAAGTCCTCGGAGCACGAGACCCGAAGATCGAAAGACTTATGACCAATACGGAGCAAAGGGAAGAAACCGTCGGGGGACCGCTTTTTACCCCAGGACGAGAAAACTGAGTCCGGGGCATTCCCGCTCGCGTTTTCTTGGGACGAGCACCGGAAGTCCTCGAGCTCAGCCCGTTTCCTTCGCTGCAAGTGCATTTCTAGTGGTTTCTGACACCGGACGAGCGTTCGCCACTCGTTGGAAGCTTCGGCCATCTTTTGGACCGTTTTGGGTCGCACCACAGTTCTCCCTCCAACGAGCTCGCTTCCCGACCTATACCTCCGGAAAACGTGTCAGGGAGCATGCCAGGAGTGTGGGTTGAAGTCCTCGGAGCACGAGACCCGAAGATCGAAAGACTTATGACCAATACGGAGCAAAGGGAAGAAACCGTCGGGGGACCGCTTTTTACCCCAGGACGAGAAAACTGAGTCCGGGGCATTCCCGCTCGCGTTTTCTTGGGACGAGCACCGGAAGTCCTCGAGCTCAGCCCGTTTCCTTCGCTGCAAGTGCATTTCCAGTGGTTTCTGACACCGGACGAGCGTTCGCCACTCGTTGGAAGCTTCGGCCATCTTTTGGACCGTTTTGGGTCGCACCACAGTTCTCCCTCAAACGAGCTCGCTTACCGACCTATACCTCCGGAAAACGTGTCAGGGAGCATGCCAGGAGTGTGGGTTGAAGTCCTCGGAGCACGAGACCCGAAGATCGAAAGACTTATGACCAATACGGAGCAAAGGGAAGAAACCGTCGGGGGACCGCTTTTTACCCCAGGACGAGAAAACTGAGTCCGGGGCATTCCCGCTCGCGTTTTCTTGGGACGAGCACCGGAAGTCCTCGAGCTCAGCCCGTTTCCTTCGCTGCAAGTGCATTTCCAGTGGTTTCTGACACCGGACGAGCGTTCGCCACTCGTTGGAAGCTTCGGCCATCTTTTGGACCGTTTTGGGTCGCACCACAGTTCTCCCTCCAACGAGCTCGCTTCCCGACCTATACCTCCGGAAAACGTGTCAGGGAGCATGCCAGGAGTGTGGGTTGAAGTCCTCGGAGCACGAGACCCGAAGATCGAAAGACTTATGACCAATACGGAGCAAAGGGAAGAAACCGTCGGGGGACCGCTTTTTACCCCAGGACGAGAAAACTGAGTCCGGGGCATTCCCGCTCGCGTTTTCTTGGGACGAGCACCGGAAGTCCTCGAGCTCAGCCCGTTTCCTTCGCTGCAAGTGCATTTCCAGTGGTTTCTGACACCGGACGAGCGTTCGCCACTCGTTGGAAGCTTCGGCCATCTTTTGGACCGTTTTGGGTCGCACCACAGTTCTCCCTCCAACGAGCTCGCTTCCCGACCTATACCTCCGGAAAACGTGTCAGGGAGCATGCCAGGAGTGTGGGTTGAAGTCCTCGGAGCACGAGACCCGAAGATCGAAAGACTTATGACCAATACGGAGCAAAGGGAAGAAACCGTCGGGGGACCGCTTTTTACCCCAGGACGAGAAAACTGAGTCCGGGGCATTACTGCTCGCGTTTTCTTGGGACGAGCACCGGAAGTCCTCGAGCTCAGCCCGTTTCCTTCGCTGCAAGTGCATTTCCAGTGGTTTCTGACACCGGACGAGCGTTCGCCACTCGTTGGAAGCTTCGGCCATCTTTTGGACCGTTTTGGGTCGCACCACAGTTCTCCCTCCAACGAGCTCGCTTCCCGACCTATACCTCCGGAAAACGTGTCAGGGAGCATGCCAGGAGTGTGGGTTGAAGTCCTCGGAGCACGAGACCCGAATATCGAAAGACTTATGACCAATACGGAGCAAAGGGAAGAAACCGTCGGGGGACCGCTTTTTACCCCAGGACGAGAAAACTGAGTCCGGGGCATTCCCGCTCGCGTTTTCTTGGGACGAGCACCGGAAGTCCTCGAGCTCAGCCCGTTTCCTTCGCTGCAAGTGCATTTCCAGTGGTTTCTGACACCGGACGAGCGTTCGCCACTCGATGGAAGCTTCGGCCATCTTTTGGACCGTTTTGGGTCGCACCACAATTCTCCCTCCAACGAGCTCGCTTCCCGACCTATACCTCCGGAAAACGGGTCAGGGAGCATGCCAGGAGTGTGGGTTGAAGTCCTCGGAGCACGAGACCCGAAGATCGAAAGACTTATGACCAATACGGAGCAAAGGGAAGAAACCGTCGGGGGACCGCTTTTTACCCCAGGACGAGAAAACTGAGTCCGGGGCATTCCCGCTCGCGTTTTCTTGGGACGAGCACCGAAAGTCCTCGAGCTCAGCCCGTTTCCTTCGCTGCAAGTGCATTTCCAGTGGTTTCTGACACCGGACGAGCGTTCGCCACTCGTTGGAAGCTTCGGCCATCTTTTGGACCGTTTTGGGTCGCACCACAGTTCTCCCTCCAACGAGCTCGCTTCCCGACCTATACCTCCGGAAAACGTGTCAGGGAGCATGCCAGGAGTGTGGGTTGAAGTCCTCGGAGCACGAGACCCGAATATCGAAAGACTTATGACCAATACGGAGCAAAGGGAAGAAACCGTCGGGGGACCGCTTTTTACCCCAGGACGAGAAAACTGAGTCCGGGGCATTCCCGCTCGCGTTTTCTTGGGACGAGCACCGGAAGTCCTCGAGCTCAGCCCGTTTCCTTCGCTGCAAGTGCATTTCCAGTGGTTTCTGACACCGGACGAGCGTTCGCCACTCGTTGGAAGCTTCGGCCATCTTTTGGACCGTTTTGGGTCGCACCACAGTTCTCCCTCCAACGAGCTCGCTCCCCGACCTATACCTCCGGAAAACGTGTCAGGGAGCATGTCAGGAGTGTGGGTTGAAGTCCTCGGAGCACGAGACTCGAAGATCGAAAGACTTATGACCAATACGGAGCAAAGGGAAGAAACCGTCGGGGGACCGCTTTTTACCCCAGGACGAGAAAACTGAGTCCGGGGCATTCTCCCTCGCGTTTTCTTGGGACGAGCACCGGAAGTCCTCGAGCTCAGCCCGTTTTCTTCGCTGCAAGTGCATTTCCAGTGGTTTCTGACACCGGACGAGCGTTCGCCACTCGTTGGAAGCTTCGGCCATCTTTTGGACCGTTTTGGGTCGCACCACAGTTCTCCCTCCAACGAGCTCGCTTCCCGACCTATACCTCCGGAAAACGTGTCAGGGAGCATGCCAGGAGTGTGGGTTGAAGTCCTCGGAGCACGAGACCCGAAGATCGAAAGACTTATGACCAATACGGAGCAAAGGGAAGAAACCGTCGGGGGACCGCTTTTTACCCCAGGACGAGAAAACTGAGTCCGGGGCATTCCCGCTCGCGTTTTCTTGGGACGAGCACCGGAAGTCCTCGAGCTCAGCCCGTTTCCTTCGCTGGAAGTGCATTTCCAGTGGTTTCTGACACCGGACGAGCGTTCGCCACTCGTTGGAAGCTTCGGCCATCTTTTGGACCGTTTTGGGTCGCACCACAGTTCTCCCTCCAACGAGCTCGCTTCCCGACCTATACCTCCGGAAAACGTGTCAGGGAGCATGCCAGGAGTGTGGGTTGAAGTCCTCGGAGCACGAGACCCGAAGATCGAAAGACTTATGACCAATACGGAGCAAAGGGAAGAAACCGTCGGGGGACCGCTTTTTACCCCAGGACGAGAAAACTGAGTCCGGGGCATTCCCGCTCGCGTTTTCTTGGGACGAGCACCGGAAGTCCTCGAGCTCAGCTCGTTTCCTTCGCTGCAAGTGCATTTCCAGTGGTTTCTGACACCGGACGAGCGTTCGCCACTCGTTGGAAGCTTCGGCCATCTTTTGGACCGTTTTGGGTCGCACCACAGTTCTCCCTCCAACGAGCTCGCTCCCCGACCTATACCTCCGGAAAACGTGTCAGGGAGCATGTCAGGAGTGTGGGTTGAAGTCCTCGGAGCACGAGACTCGAAGATCGAAAGACTTATGACCAATACGGAGCAAAGGGAAGAAACCGTCGGGGGACCGCTTTTTACCCCAGGACGAGAAAACTGAGTCCGGGGCATTCTCCCTCGCGTTTTCTTGGGACGAGCACCGGAAGTCCTCGAGCTCAGCCCGTTTCATTCGCTGCAAGTGCATTTCCAGTGGTTTCTGACACCGGACGAGCGTTCGCCACTCGTTGGAAGCTTCGGCCATCTTTTGGACCGTTTTGGGTCGCACCACAGTTCTCCCTCCAACGAGCTCGCTTCCCGACCTATACCTCCGGAAAACGTGTCAGGGAGCATGCCAGGAGTGTGGGTTGAAGTCCTCGGAGCACGAGACCCGAAGATCGAAAGACTTATGACCAATACGGAGCAAAGGGAAGAAACCGTCTGGGGACCGCTTTTTACCCCAGGACGAGAAAACTGAGTCCGGGGCATTCCCGCTCGCGTTTTCTTGGGACGAGCACTGGAAGTCCTCGAGCTCAGCCCGTTTCCTTCGCTGCAAGTGCATTTCCAGTGGTTTCTGACACCGGACGAGCGTTCGCCACTCGTTGGAATCTTCGGCCATCTTTTGGACCGTTTTGGGTCGCACCACAGTTCTCCCTCCAACGAGCTCGCTTCCCGACCTATACCTCCGGAAAACGTGTCAGGGAGCATGCCAGGAGTGTGGGTTGAAGTCCTCGGAGCACGAGACCCGAAGATCGATAGACTTATGACCAATACGGAGCAAAGGGAAGAAACCGTCGGGGGACCGCTTTTTACCCCAGGACGAGAAAACTGAGTCCGGGGCATTCCCGCTCGCGTTTTCTTCGGACGAGCACCGGAAGTCCTCGAGCTCAGCCCGTTTCCTTCGCTGCAAGTGCATTTCCAGTGGTTTCTGACACCGGACGAGCGTTCGCCACTCGTTGGAAGCTTCGGCCATCTTTTGGACCGTTTTGGGTCGCACCACAGTTCTCCCTCCAACGAGCTCGCTTCCCGACCTATACCTCCGGAAAACGTGTCAGGGAGGGAGCATGCCAGGAGTGTGGGTTGAAGTCCTCGGAGCACGAGACCCGAAGATCGAAAGACTTATGACCAATACGGAGCAAAGGGAAGAAACCGTCGGGGGACCGCTTTTTACCCCAGGACGAGAAAACTGAGTCCGGGGCATTCCCGCTCGCGTTTTCTTGGGACGAGCACCGGAAGTCCTCGAGCTCACCCCGTTTCCTTTGCTGCAAGTGCATTTCCAGTGGTTTCTGACACCGGACGAGCGTTCGCCACTCGTTGGAAGCTTCGGCCATCTTTTGGACCGTTTTGGGTCGCACCACAGTTCTCCCTCCAACGAGCTCGCTTCCCGACCTATACCTCCGGAAAACGTGTCAGGGAGCATGCCAGGAGTGTGGGTTGAAGTCCTCGGAGCACGAGACCCGAAGATCGAAAGACTTATGACCAATACGGAGCAAAGGGAAGAAACCGTCGGGGGACCGCTTTTTACCCCAGGACGAGAAAACTGAGTCCGGGGCATTCCCGCTCGCGTTTTCTTGGGACGAGCACCGAAAGTCCTTGAGCTCAGCCCGTTTCCTTCGCTGCAAGTGCATTTCCAGTTGTTTCTGACACCGGACGAGCGTTCGCCACTCGTTGGAAGCTTCGGCCATCTTTTGGACCGTTTTGGGTCGCACCACAGTTCTCGCTCCAACGAGCTCGCTTCCCGACCTATACCTCCGGAAAACGTGTCAGGCAGCATGCCAGGAGTGTGGGTTGAAGTCCTCGGAGCACGAGACCCGAAGATCGAAAGACTTATGACCAATACGGAGCAAAGGGAAGAATTCGTCGGGGGACCGCTTTTTACCCCAGGACGAGAAAACTGAGTCCGGAACATTCCCGCTCGCGTTTTCTTGGGACGAGCACCGAAAGTCCTCGAGCTCAGCCCGTTTCCTTCGCTGCAAGTGCATTTCCAGTGGTTTCTGACACCGGACGAGCGTTCGCCACTCGTTGGAAGCTTCGGCCATCTTTTGGACCGTTTTGGGTCGCACCACAGTTCTCCCTCCAACGAGCTCGCTCCCCGACCTATACCTCCGGAAAACGTGTCAGGGAGCATGTCAGGAGTGTGGGTTGAAGTCCTCGGAGCACGAGACCCGAAGATCGAAAGACTTATGACCAATACGGAGCAAAGGGAAGAAACCGTCGGGGGACCGCTTTTTACCCCAGGACGAGAAAACTGAGTCCGGGGCATTCTCCCTCGCGTTTTCTTGGGACGAGCACCGGAAGTCCTCGAGCTCAGCCCGTTTCCTTCGCTGCAAGTGCATTTCCAGTGGTTTCTGACACCGGACGAGCGTTTGCCACTCGTTGGAAGCTTCGGCCATCTTTTGGACCGTTTTGGGTCGCACCACAGTTCTCCCTCCAACGAGCTCGCTTCCCGACCTATACCTCCGGAAAACGTGTCAGGGAGCATGCCAGGAGTGTGGGTTGAAGTCCTCGGAGCACGAGACCCGAAGATCGAAAGACTTATGACCAATACGGAGCAAAGGGAAGAAACCGTCGGGGGACCGCTTTTTACCCCAGGACGAGAAAACTGAGTCCGGGGCATTCCCGCTCTTCTTGGGACGAGCACCGGAAGTCCTCGAGCTCAGCCCGTTTCCTTCGCTGCAAGTGGATTTCCAGTGGTTTCTAACACCGGACGAGCGTTCGCCACTCGTTGGAATCTTCGGCCATCTTTTGGACCGTTTTGGGTCGCACCACAGTTCTCCCTCCAACGAGCTCGCTTCCCGACCTATACCTCCGGAAAACGTGTCAGGGAGCATGCCAGGAGTGTGGGTTGAAGTCCTCGGAGCACGAGACCCGAAGATCGATAGACTTATGACCAATACGGAGCAAAGGGAAGAAACCGTCGGGGGACCGCTTTTTACCCCAGGATGTGAAAACTGAGTCCGGGGCATTCCCGCTCGCGTTTTCTTAGGACGAGCACCGGAAGTCCTCGAGCTCCGCCCATTTCCTTCGCTGCAAGTGCATTTCCAGTGGTTTCTGACACCGGACGAGCGTTCGCCACTCGTTCGAAGCTTCGGCCATCTTTTGGACCGTTTTGGGTCGCACCACAGTTCTCCCTCCAACGAGCTCGCTTCCCGACCTATACCTCCGGAAAACGTGTCAGGGAGCATGCCAGGAGTGTGGGTTGAAGTCCTCGGAGCACGAGACCCGAAGATCGAAAGACTTATGACCAATACGGAGCAAAGGGAAGAAACCGTCGGGGGACCGCTTTTTACCCCAGGACGAGAAAACTGAGTCCGGGGCATTCCCGCTCGCGTTTTCTTGGGACGAGCACCGGAAGTCCTCGAGCTCAGCCCGTTTCTTTCGCTGCAAGTGCATTTCCAGTGGTTTCTGACACCGGACGAGCGTTCGCCACTCGTTGGAAGCTTCGGCCATCTTTTGGACCGTTTTGGGTCGCACCACAGTTCTCCCTCCAACGAGCTCGCTTCCCGACCTATACCTCCGGAAAACGTGTCAGGGAGCATGCCAGGAGTGTGGGTTGAAGTCCTCGAAGCACGAGACCCGAAGATCGAAAGACTTATGACCAATACGGAGCAAAGGGAAGAAACCGTCGGGGGACCGCTTTTTACCCCAGGACGAGAAAACTGAGTCCGGGGCATTCCCGCTCGCGTTTTCTTGGGACGAGCACCGGAAGTCCTCGAGCTCAGCCCGTTTCTTTCGCTGCAAGTGCATTTCCAGTGGTTTCTGACACCGGACGAGCGTTCGCCACTCGTTGGAAGCTTCGGCCATCTTTTGGACCGTTTTGGGTCGCACCACAGTTCTCCCTCCAACGAGCTCGCTTCCCGACCTATACCTCCGGAAAACGTGTCAGGGAGCATGCCAGGAGTGTGGGTTGAAGTCCTCGGAGCACGAGACCCGAAGATCGAAAGACTTATGACCAATACGGAGCAAAGGGAAGAAACGTCGGGGGACCGCTTTTTACCCCAGGACGAGAAAACTGAGTCCGGGGCATTCCCGCTCGCGTTTTCTTGGGACGAGCACCGGAAGTCCTCGAGCTCAGCCCGTTTCCTTCGCTGCAAGTGCATTTCCAGTGGTTTCTGACACCGGACGAGCGTTCGCCACTCGTTGGAAGCTTCGGCCATCTTTTGGACCGTTTTGGGTCGCACCACAGTTCACCCTCCAACGAGCTCGCTTCCCGACCTATACCTCCGGAAAACGTGTCAGGGAGCATGCCAGGAGTGTGGGTTGAAGTCCTCGGAGCACGAGACCCGAAGATCGAAAGACTTATGACCAATACGGAGCAAAGGGAAGAAACCGTCGGGGGACCGCTTTTTACCCCAGGACGAGAAAACTGAGTCCGGGGCATTCCCGCTCGCGTTTTCTTGGGACGAGCACCAGACGTCCTCGAGCTCGGCCCTTTTCCTTCGCTGCAAGTGCATTTCCAGTGGTTTCTGACACCGGACGAGCGTTCGGCACTCGTTGGAAGCTTCGGCCATCTTTTGGACCGTTTTGGGTCGCACCACAGTTCTCCCTCCAACGAGCTCGCTTCCCGACCTATACCTCCGGAAAACGTGTCAGGGAGCATGCCAGGAGTGTGGGTTGAAGTCCTCGGAGCACGAGACCCGAAGATCGAAAGACTTATGACCAATACGGAGCAAAGGGAAGAAACCGTCGGGGGACCGCTTTTTACCCCAGGACGAGAAAACTGAGTCCGGGGCATTCCCGCTCGCGTTTTCTTGGGACGAGCACCGCAAGTCCTCGAGCTCAGCCCGTTTCCTTCGCTGCAAGTGCATTTCCAGTTGTTTCTGACACCGGACGAGCGTTCGCCACTCGTTGGAAGCTTCGGCCATCTTTTGGACCGTTTTGGGTCGCACCACAGTTCTCGCTCCAACGAGCTCGCTTCCCGACCTATACCTCCGGAAAACGTGTCAGGGAGCATGCCAGGAGTGTGGTTTGAAGTCCTCGGAGCACGAGACCCGAAGATCGATAGACTTATGACCAATACGGAGCAAAGGGAAGAATTCGTCGGGGGACCGCTTTTTACCCCAGGACGAGAAAACTGAGTCCGGGGCATTCCCGCTCGCGTTTTCTTGGGACGAGCACCGAAAGTCCTCGAGCTCAGCCCGTTTCCTTCGCTGCAAGTGCATTTCCAGTGGTTTCTGACACCGGACGAGCGTTCGCCACTCGTTGGAAGCTTCGGCCATCTTTTGGACCGTTTTGGGTCGCACCACAGTTCTCCCTCCAACGAGCTCGCTTCCCGACCTATACCTCCGGAAAACGTGTCAGGGAGCATGCCAGGAGTGTGGGTTGAAGTCCTCGGAGCACGAGACCCGAAGATCGAAAGACTTATGACCAATACGGAGCAAAGGGAAGAAACCGTCGGGGGACCGCTTTTTACCCCAGGACGAGAAAACTGAGTCCGGGGAATTCCCGCTCGCGTTTTCTTGGGACGAGCACTGGAAGTCCTCGAGCTCAGCCCGTTTCCTTCGCTGCAAGTGCATTTCCAGTGGTTTCTGACACCGGACGAGCGTTCGCCACTCGTTGGAAGCTTCGGCCATCTTTTGGACCGTTTTGGGTCGCACCACAGTTCTCGCTCCAACGAGCTCGCTTCCCGACCTATACCTCCGGAAAACGTGTCAGGCAGCATGCCAGGAGTGTGGGTTGAAGTCCTCGGAGCACGAGACCCGAAGATCGAAAGACTTATGACCAATACGGAGCAAAGGGAAGAATTCGTCGGGGGACCGCTTTTTACCCCAGGACGAGAAAACTGAGTCCGGGGCATTCCCGCTCGCGTTTTCTTGGGACGAGCACCGAAAGTCCTCGAGCTCAGCCCGTTTCCTTCGCTGCAAGTGCATTTCCAGTGGTTTCTGACACCGGACGAGCGTTCGCCACTCGTTGGAAGCTTCGGCCATCTTTTGGACCGTTTTGGGTCGCACCACAGTTCTCCCTCCAACGAGCTCGCTCCCCGACCTATACCTCCGGAAAACGTGTCAGGGAGCATGTCAGGAGTGTGGGTTGAAGTCCTCGGAGCACGAGACCCGAAGATCGAAAGACTTATGACCAATACGGAGCAAAGGGAAGAAACCGTCGGGGGACCTCTTTTTACCCCAGGACGAGAAAACTGAGTCCGGGGCATTCTCCCTCGCGTTTTCTTGGGACGAGCACCGGAAGTCCTCGAGCTCAGCCCGTTTCCTTCGCTGCAAGTGCATTTCCAGTGGTTTCTGACACCGGACGAGCGTTTGCCACTCGTTGGAAGCTTCGGCCATCTTTTGGACCGTTTTGGGTCGCACCACAGTTCTCCCTCCAACGAGCTCGCTTCCCGACCTATACCTCCGGAAAACGTGTCAGGGAGCATGCCAGGAGTGTGGGTTGAAGTCCTCGGAGCACGAGACCCGAAGATCGAAAGACTTATGACCAATACGGAGCAAAGGGAAGAAACCGTCGGGGGACCGCTTTTTACCCCAGGACGAGAAAACTGAGTCCGGGGCATTCCCGCTCTTCTTGGGACGAGCACCGGAAGTCCTCGAGCTCAGCCCGTTTCCTTCGCTGCAAGTGGATTTCCAGTGGTTTCTAACACCGGACGAGCGTTCGCCACTCGTTGGAATCTTCGGCCATCTTTTGGACCGTTTTGGGTCGCACCACAGTTCTCCCTCCAACGAGCTCGCTTCCCGACCTATACCTCCGGAAAACGTGTCAGGGAGCATGCCAGGAGTGTGGGTTGAAGTCCTCGGAGCACGAGACCCGAAGATCGATAGACTTATGACCAATACGGAGCAAAGGGAAGAAACCGTCGGGGGACCGCTTTTTACCCCAGGATGTGAAAACTGAGTCCGGGGCATTCCCGCTCGCGTTTTCTTGGGACGAGCACCGGAAGTCCTCGAGCTCCGCCCGTTTCCTTCGCTGCAAGTGCATTTCCAGTGGTTTCTGACACCGGACGAGCGTTCGCCACTCGTTCGAAGCTTCGGCCATCTTTTGGACCGTTTTGGGTCGCACCACAGTTCTCCCTCCAACGAGCTCGCTTCCCGACCTATACCTCCGGAAAACGTGTCAGGGAGCATGCCAGGAGTGTGGGTTGAAGTCCTCGGAGCACGAGACCCGAAGATCGAAAGACTTATGACCAATACGGAGCAAAGGGAAGAAACCGTCGGGGGACCGCTTTTTACCCCAGGACGAGAAAACTGAGTCCGGGGCATTCCCGCTCGCGTTTTCTTGGGACGAGCACCGGAAGTCCTCGAGCTCAGCCCGTTTCTTTCGCTGCAAGTGCATTTCCAGTGGTTTCTGACACCGGACGAGCGTTCGCCACTCGTTGGAAGCTTCGGCCATCTTTTGGACCGTTTTGGGTCGCACCACAGTTCTCCCTCCAACGAGCTCGCTTCCCGACCTATACCTCCGGAAAACGTGTCAGGGAGCATGCCAGGAGTGTGGGTTGAAGTCCTCGAAGCACGAGACCCGAAGATCGAAAGACTTATGACCAATACGGAGCAAAGGGAAGAAACCGTCGGGGGACCGCTTTTTACCCCAGGACGAGAAAACTGAGTCCGGGGCATTCCCGCTCTTCTTGGGACGAGCACCGGAAGTCCTCGAGCTCAGCCCGTTTCCTTCGCTGCAAGTGGATTTCCAGTGGTTTCTAACACCGGACGAGCGTTCGCCACTCGTTGGAATCTTCGGCCATCTTTTGGACCGTTTTGGGTCGCACCACAGTTCTCCCTCCAACGAGCTCGCTCCCCGACCTATACCTCCGGAAAACGTGTCAGGGAGCATGTCAGGAGTGTGGGTTGAAGTCCTCGGAGCACGAGACCCGAAGATCGAAAGACTTATGACCAATACGGAGCAAAGGGAAGAAACCGTCGGGGGACCTCTTTTTACCCCAGGACGAGAAAACTGAGTCCGGGGCATTCTCCCTCGCGTTTTCTTGGGACGAGCACCGGAAGTCCTCGAGCTCAGCCCGTTTCCTTCGCTGCAAGTGCATTTCCAGTGGTTTCTGACACCGGACGAGCGTTTGCCACTCGTTGGAAGCTTCGGCCATCTTTTGGACCGTTTTGGGTCGCACCACAGTTCTCCCTCCAACGAGCTCGCTTCCCGACCTATACCTCCGGAAAACGTGTCAGGGAGCATGCCAGGAGTGTGGGTTGAAGTCCTCGGAGCACGAGACCCGAAGATCGAAAGACTTATGACCAATACGGAGCAAAGGGAAGAAACCGTCGGGGGACCGCTTTTTACCCCAGGACGAGAAAACTGAGTCCGGGGCATTCCCGCTCTTCTTGGGACGAGCACCGGAAGTCCTCGAGCTCAGCCCGTTTCCTTCGCTGCAAGTGGATTTCCAGTGGTTTCTAACACCGGACGAGCGTTCGCCACTCGTTGGAATCTTCGGCCATCTTTTGGACCGTTTTGGGTCGCACCACAGTTCTCCCTCCAACGAGCTCGCTTCCCGACCTATACCTCCGGAAAACGTGTCAGGGAGCATGCCAGGAGTGTGGGTTGAAGTCCTCGGAGCACGAGACCCGAAGATCGATAGACTTATGACCAATACGGAGCAAAGGGAAGAAACCGTCGGGGGACCGCTTTTTACCCCAGGATGTGAAAACTGAGTCCGGGGCATTCCCGCTCGCGTTTTCTTGGGACGAGCACCGGAAGTCCTCGAGCTCCGCCCGTTTCCTTCGCTGCAAGTGCATTTCCAGTGGTTTCTGACACCGGACGAGCGTTCGCCACTCGTTCGAAGCTTCGGCCATCTTTTGGACCGTTTTGGGTCGCACCACAGTTCTCCCTCCAACGAGCTCGCTTCCCGACCTATACCTCCGGAAAACGTGTCAGGGAGCATGCCAGGAGTGTGGGTTGAAGTCCTCGGAGCACGAGACCCGAAGATCGAAAGACTTATGACCAATACGGAGCAAAGGGAAGAAACCGTCGGGGGACCGCTTTTTACCCCAGGACGAGAAAACTGAGTCCGGGGCATTCCCGCTCGCGTTTTCTTGGGACGAGCACCGGAAGTCCTCGAGCTCAGCCCGTTTCTTTCGCTGCAAGTGCATTTCCAGTGGTTTCTGACACCGGACGAGCGTTCGCCACTCGTTGGAAGCTTCGGCCATCTTTTGGACCGTTTTGGGTCGCACCACAGTTCTCCCTCCAACGAGCTCGCTTCCCGACCTATACCTCCGGAAAACGTGTCAGGGAGCATGCCAGGAGTGTGGGTTGAAGTCCTCGAAGCACGAGACCCGAAGATCGAAAGACTTATGACCAATACGGAGCAAAGGGAAGAAACCGTCGGGGGACCGCTTTTTACCCCAGGACGAGAAAACTGAGTCCGGGGCATTCCCGCTCGCGTTTTCTTGGGACGAGCACCGGAAGTCCTCGAGCTCAGCCCGTTTCTTTCGCTGCAAGTGCATTTCCAGTGGTTTCTGACACCGGACGAGCGTTCGCCACTCGTTGGAAGCTTCGGCCATCTTTTGGACCGTTTTGGGTCGCACCACAGTTCTCCCTCCAACGAGCTCGCTTCCCGACCTATACCTCCGGAAAACGTGTCAGGGAGCATGCCAGGAGTGTGGGTTGAAGTCCTCGGAGCACGAGACCCGAAGATCGAAAGACTTATGACCAATACGGAGCAAAGGGAAGAAACGTCGGGGGACCGCTTTTTACCCCAGGACGAGAAAACTGAGTCCGGGGCATTCCCGCTCGCGTTTTCTTGGGACGAGCACCGGAAGTCCTCGAGCTCAGCCCGTTTCCTTCGCTGCAAGTGCATTTCCAGTGGTTTCTGACACCGGACGAGCGTTCGCCACTCGTTGGAAGCTTCGGCCATCTTTTGGACCGTTTTGGGTCGCACCACAGTTCACCCTCCAACGAGCTCGCTTCCCGACCTATACCTCCGGAAAACGTGTCAGGGAGCATGCCAGGAGTGTGGGTTGAAGTCCTCGGAGCACGAGACCCGAAGATCGAAAGACTTATGACCAATACGGAGCAAAGGGAAGAAACCGTCGGGGGACCGCTTTTTACCCCAGGACGAGAAAACTGAGTCCGGGGCATTCCCGCTCGCGTTTTCTTGGGACGAGCACCGGACGTCCTCGAGCTCGGCCCTTTTCCTTCGCTGCAAGTGGATTTCCAGTGGTTTCTGACACCGGACGAGCGTTCGGCACTCGTTGGAAGCTTCGGCCATCTTTTGGACCGTTTTGGGTCGCACCACAGTTCTCCCTCCAACGAGCTCGCTTCCCGACCTATACCTCCGGAAAACGTGTCAGGGAGCATGCCAGGAGTGTGGGTTGAAGTCCTCGGAGCACGAGACCCGAAGATCGAAAGACTTATGACCAATACGGAGCAAAGGGAAGAAACCGTCGGGGGACCGCTTTTTACCCCAGGACGAGAAAACTGAGTCCGGGGCATTCCCGCTCGCGTTTTCTTGGGACGAGCACCGGAAGTCCTCGAGCTCAGCCCGTTTCCTTCGCTGCAAATGCATTTCCAGTGGTTTCTGACACCGGACGAGCGTTCGCCACTCGTTGGAAGCTTCGGCCATCTTTTGGACCGTTTTGGGTCGCACCACAGTTCTCCCTCCAACGAGCTCGCTTCCCGACCTATACCTCCGGAAAACGTGTCAGGGAGCATGCCAGGAGTGTGGGTTGAAGTCCTCGGAGCACGAGACCCGAAGATCGAAAGACTTATGACCAATACGGAGCAAAGGGAAGAAACCGTCGGGGGACCGCTTTTTACCCCAGGACGAGAAAACTGAGTCCGGGGCATTCCCGCTCGCGTTTTCTTGGGACGAGCACCGGAAGTACTCGAGCTCGGCCCGTTTCCTTCGCTGCAAGTGCATTTCCAGTGGTTTCTGACACCGGACGAGCGTTCGCCACTCGTTGGAAGCTTCGGCCATCTTTTGGACCGTTTTGGGTCGCACCACAGTTCTCCCTCCAACGAGCTCGCTTCCCGACCTATACCTCCGGAAAACGTGTCAGGGAGCATGCCAGGAGTGTGGGTTGAAGTCCTCGGAGCACGAGACTCGAAGATCGAAAGACTTATGACCAATACGGAGCAAAGGGAAGAAACCGTCGGGGGACCGCTTTTTACCCCAGGACGAGAAAACTGAGTCCGGGGCATTCCCGCTCGCGTTTTCTTGGGACGAGCACCGGAAGTCCTCGAGCTCAGCCCGTTTCCTTCGCTGCAAGTGCATTTCCAGAGGTTTCTGACACCGGACGAGCGTTCGCCACTCGTTGGAAGCTTCGGCCATCTTTTGGACCGTTTTGGGTCGCACCACAGTTCTCCCTCCAACGAGCTCGCTTCCCGACCTATACCTCCGGAAAACGTGTCAGGGAGCATGCCAGGAGTGTGGGTTGAAGTCCTCGGAGCACGAGACCCGAAGATCGAAAGACTTATGACCAATACGGAGCAAAGGGAAGAAACCGTCGGGGGACCGCTTTTTACCCCAGGACGAGAAAACTGAGTCCGGGGCATTCCCGCTCGCGTTTTCTTGGGACGAGCACCGGAAGTCCTCGAGCTCAGCCCGTTTCCTTCGCTGCAAGTGCATTTCCAGTGGTTTCTGACACCGGACGAGCGTTCGCCACTCGTTGGAAGCTTCGGCCATCTTTTGGACCGTTTTGGGTTGCACCACAGTTCTCCCTCCAACGAGCTCGCTTCCCGACCTATACCTCCGGAAAACGTGTCAGGGAGCATGCCAGGAGTGTGGGTTGAAGTCCTCGGAGCACGAGACCCGAAGATCGAAAGACTTATGACCAATACGGAGCAAAGGGAAGAAACGTCGGGGGACCGCTTTTTACCCCAGGACGAGAAAACTGAGTCCGGGGCATTCCCGCTCGCGTTTTCTTGGGACGAGCACCGGAAGTCCTCGAGCTCAGCCCGTTTCCTTCGCTGCAAGTGCATTTCCAGTGGTTTCTGACACCGGACGAGCGTTCGCCACTCGTTGGAAGCTTCGGCCATCTTTTGGACCGTTTTGGGTCGCACCACAGTTCTCCCTCCAACGAGCTCGCTTCCCGACCTATACCTCCGGAAAACGTGTCAGGGAGCATGCCAGGAGTGTGGGTTGAAGTCCTCGGAGCACGAGACCCGAAGATCGAAAGACTTATGACCAATACGGAGCAAAGGGAAGAAACCGTCGGGGGACCGCTTTTTACCCCAGGACGAGAAAACTGAGTCCGAGGCATTCCCGCTCGCGTTTTCTTGGGACGAGCACCGGAAGTCCTCGAGCTCGGCCCGTTTCCTTCGCTGCAAGTGCATTTCCAGTGGTTTCTGACACCGGACGAGCGTTCGCCACTCGTTGGAAGCTTCGGCCATCTTTTGGACCGTTTTGGGTCGCACCACAGTTCTCCCTCCAACGAGCTCGCTTCCCGACCTATACCTCCGGAAAACGTGTCAGGGAGCATGCCAGGAGTGTGGGTTGAAGTCCTCGGAGCACGAGACCCGAAGATCGAAAGACTTATGACCAATACGGAGCAAAGGGAAGAAACCGTCGGGGGACCGCTTTTTACCCCAGGACGAGAAAACTGAGTCCGGGGCATTCCCGCTCGCGTTTTCTTGGGACGAGCACCGGAAGTCCTTGAGCTCAGCCCGTTTCCTTCGCTGCAAGTGCATTTCCAGTGGTTTCTGACACCGGACGAGCGTTCGCCACTCGTTGGAAGCTTCGGCCATCTTTTGACCGTTTTGGGTCGCACCACAGTTCTCCCTCCAACGAGCTCGCTTCCCGACCTATACCTCCGGAAAACGTGTCAGGGAGCATGCCAGGAGTGTGGGTTGAAGTCCTCGGAGCACGAGACCCGAAGATCGAAAGACTTATGACCAATACGGAGCAAAGGGAAGAAACCGTCGGGGGACCGCTTTTTACCCCAGGACGAGAAAACTGAGTCCGGGGCATTCCCGCTCGCGTTTTATCGGGACGAGCACCGGAAGTCCTCGAGCTCGGCCCGTTTCCTTCGCTGCAAGTGCATTTCCAGTGGTTTCTGACACCGGACGAGCGTTCGCCACTCGTTGGAAGCTTCGGCCATCTTTTGGACCGTTTTGGGTCGCACAACTGTTCTCCCTCCAACGAGCTCGCTTCCCGACCTATACCTCCGGAAAACGTGTCAGGGAGCATGCCAGGAGTGTGGGTTGAAGTCCTCGGAGCACGAGACCCGAAGATCGAAAGACTTATGACCAATACGGAGCAAAGGGAAGAAACCGTCGGGGGACCGCTTTTTACCCCAGGACGAGAAAACTGAGTCCGGGGCATTCCCGCTCGCGTTTTCTTGGGACGAGCACCGGAAGTCCTCGAGCTCAGCCCGTTTCCTTCGCTGCAAGTGCATTTCCAGTGGTTTCTGACACCGGACGAGCGTTCGCCACTCGTTGGAAGCTTCGGCCATCTTTTGGACCGTTTTGGGTCGCACCACAGTTCTCCCTCCAACGAGCTCGCTTCCCGACCTATACCTCCGGAAAACGTGTCAGGGAGCATGCCAGGAGTGTGGGTTGAAGTCCTCGGAGCACGAGACCCGAAGATCGAAAGACTTATGACCAATACGGAGCAAAGAGAAGAAACCGTCGGGGGACCGCTTTTTACCCCAGGACGAGAAAACTGAGTCCGGGTCATTCCCGCTCGCGTTTTCTCGCGACGAGCACCGGAAGTCCTCGAGCTCGGCCCGTTTCCTTCGCTGCAAGTGCATTTCCAGTGGTTTCTGACACCGGACGAGCGTTCGCCACTCGTTGGAAGCTTCGGCCATCTTTTGGACCGTTTTGGGTCGCACCACTGTTCTCCCTCCAACGAGCTCGCTTCCCGACCTATACCTCCGGAAAACGTGTCAGGGAGCATGCCAGGAGTGTGGGTTGAAGTCCTCGGAGCACGAGACCCGAAGATCGAAAGACTTATGACCAATACGGAGCAAAGGGAAGAAACCGTCGGGGGACCGCTTTTTACCTCAGGACGAGAAAACTGAGTCCGGGGCATTCCCGCTCGCGTTTTCTCGGGACGAGCACCGGAAGTCCTCGAGCTCGGCCCGTTTCCTTCGCTGCAAGTGCATTTCCAGTGGTTTCTGACACCGGACGAGCGTTCGCCACTCGTTGGAAGCTTCGGCCATCTTTTGGACCGTTTTGGGTCGCACAACTGTTCTCCCTCCAACGAGCTCGCTTCCCGACCTATACCTCCGGAAAACGTGTCAGGGAGCATGCCAGGAGTGTGGGTTGAAGTCCTCGGAGCACGAGACCCGAAGATCGAAAGACTTATGACCAATACGGAGCAAAGGGAAGAAACCGTCGGGGGACCGCTTTTTACCCCAGGACGAGAAAACTGAGTCCGGGGCATTCCCGCTCGCGTTTTCTTGGGACGAGCACCGGAAGTCCTCGAGCTCAGCCCGTTTCCTTCGCTGCAAGTGCATTTCCAGTGGTTTCTGACACCGGACGAGCGTTCGCCACTCGTTGGAAGCTTCGGCCATCTTTTGGACCGTTTTGGGTCGCACCACTGTTCTCCCTCCAACGAGCTCGCTTCCCGACCTATACCTCCGGAAAACGTGTCAGGGAGCATGCCAGGAGTGTGGGTTGAAGTCCTCGGAGCACGAGACCCGAAGATCGAAAGACTTATGACCAATACGGAGCAAAGAGAAGAAACCGTCGGGGGACCGCTTTTTACCCCAGGACGAGAAAACTGAGTCCGGGGCATTCCCGCTCGCGTTTTCTCGGGACGAGCACCGGAAGTCCTCGAGCTCGGCCCGTTTCCTTCGCTGCAAGTGCATTTCCAGTGGTTTCTGACACCGGACGAGCGTTCGCCACTCGTTGGAAGCTTCGGCCATCTTTTGGACCGTTTTGGGTCGCACCACTGTTCTCCCTCCAACGAGCTCGCTTCCCGACCTATACCTCCGGAAAACGTGTCAGGGAGCATGCCAGGAGTGTGGGTTGAAGTCCTCGGAGCACGAGACCCGAAGATCGAAAGACTTATGACCAATACGGAGCAAAGGGAAGAAACCGTCGGGGGACCGCTTTTTACCCCAGGACGAGAAAACTGAGTCCGGGGCATTCCCGCTCGCGTTTTCTTGGGACGAGCACCGGAAGTCCTCGAGCTCAGCCCGTTTCCTTCGCTGCAAGTGCATTTCCAGTGGTTTCTGACACCGGACGAGCGTTCGCCACTCGTTGGAAGCTTCGGCCATCTTTTGGACCGTTTTGGGTCGCACCACAGTTCTCCCTCCAACGAGCTCGCTTCCCGACCTATACCTCCGGAAAACGTGTCAGGGAGCATGCCAGGAGTGTGGGTTGAAGTCCTCGGAGCACGAGACCCGAAGATCGAAAGACTTATGACCAATACGGAGCAAAGGGAAGAAACCGTCGGGGGACCGCTTTTTACCCCAGGACGAGAAAACTGAGTCCGGGCCATTCCCGCTCGCGTTTTCTTGGGACGAGCACCGGAAGTCCTCGAGCTCGGCCCGTTTCCTTCGCTGCAAGTGCATTTCCAGTGGTTTCTGACACCGGACGAGCGTTCGCCACTCGTTGGAAGCTTCGGCCATCTTTTGGACCGTTTTGGGTCGCACCACTGTTCTCCCTCCAACGAGCTCGCTTCCCGACCTATACCTCCGGAAAACGTGTCAGGGAGCATGCCAGGAGTGTGGGTTGAAGTCCTCGGAGCACGAGACCCGAAGATCGAAAGACTTATGACCAATACGGAGCAAAGGGAAGAAACCGTCGGGGGACCGCTTTTTACCCCAGGACGAGAAAACTGAGTCCGGGGCATTCCCGCTCGCGTTTTCTTGGGACGAGCACCGGAAGTCCTCGAGCTCAGCCCGTTTCCTTCGCTGCAAGTGCATTTCCAGTGGTTTCTGACACCGGACGAGCGTTCGCCACTCGTTGGAAGCTTCGGCCATCTTTTGGACCGTTTTGGGTCGCACCACAGTTCTCCCTCCAACGAGCTCGCTTCCCGACCTATACCTCCGGAAAACGTGTCAGGGAGCATGCCAGGAGTGTGGGTTGAAGTCCTCGGAGCACGAGACCCGAAGATCGAAAGACTTATGACCAATACAGAGCAAAGGGAAGAAACCGTCGGGGGACCGCTTTTTACCCCAGGACGAGAAAACTGAGTCCGGGGCATTCCCGCTCGCGTTTTCTTGGGACGAGCACCGGAAGTCCTCGAGCTCAGCCCGTTTCCTTCGCTGCAAGTGCATTTCCAGTGGTTTCTGACACCGGACGAGCGTTCGCCACTCGTTGGAAGCTTCGGCCATCTTTTGGACCGTTTTGGGTCGCACCACAGTTCTCCCTCCAACGAGCTCGCTTCCCGACCTATACCTCCGGAAAACGTGTCAGGGAGCATGCCAGGAGTGTGGGTTGAAGTCCTCGGAGCACGAGACCCGAAGATCGAAAGACTTATGACCAATACGGAGCAAAGGGAAGAAACCGTCGGGGGACCGCTTTTTACCCCAGGACGAGAAAACTGAGTCCGGGGCATTCCCGCTCGCGTTTTCTCGGGACGAGCACCGGAAGTCCTCGAGCTCGGCCCGTTTCCTTCGCTGCAAGTGCATTTCCAGTGGTTTCTGACACCGGACGAGCGTTCGCCACTCGTTGGAAGCTTCGGCCATCTTTTGGACCGTTTTGGGTCGCACCACTGTTCTCCCTCCAACGAGCTCGCTTCCCGACCTATACCTCCGGAAAACGTGTCAGGGAGCATGCCAGGAGTGTGGGTTGAAGTCCTCGGAGCACGAGACCCGAAGATCGAAAGACTTATGACCAATACGGAGCAAAGGGAAGAAACCGTCGGGGGACCGCTTTTTACCCCAGGACGAGAAAACTGAGTCCGGGGCATTCCCGCTCGCGTTTTCTTGGGACGAGCACCGGAAGTCCTCGAGCTCAGCCCGTTTCCTTCGCTGCAAGTGCATTTCCAGTGGTTTCTGACACCGGACGAGCGTTCGCCACTCGTTGGAAGCTTCGGCCATCTTTTGGACCGTTTTGGGTCGCACCACAGTTCTCCCTCCAACGAGCTCGCTTCCCGACCTATACCTCCGGAAAACGTGTCAGGGAGCATGCCAGGAGTGTGGGTTGAAGTCCTCGGAGCACGAGACCCGAAGATCGAAAGACTTATGACCAATACGGAGCAAAGGGAAGAAACCGTCGGGGGACCGCTTTTTACCCCAGGACGAGAAAACTGAGTCCGGGGCATTCCCGCTCGCGTTTTCTTGGGACGAGCACCGGAAGTCCTCGAGCTCAGCCCGTTTCCTTCGCTGCAAGTGCATTTCCAGTGGTTTCTGACACCGGACGAGCGTTCGCCACTCGTTGGAAGCTTCGGCCATCTTTTGGACCGTTTTGGGTCGCACCACAGTTCTCCCTCCAACGAGCTCGCTTCCCGACCTATACCTCCGGAAAACGTGTCAGGGAGCATGCCAGGAGTGTGGGTTGAAGTCCTCGGAGCACGAGACCCGAAGATCGAAAGACTTATGACCAATACGGAGCAAAGGGAAGAAACCGTCGGGGGACCGCTTTTTACCCCAGGACGAGAAAACTGAGTCCGGGGCATTCCCGCTCGCGTTTTCTTGGGACGAGCACCGGAAGTCCTCGAGCTCGGCCCGTTTCCTTCGCTGCAAGTGCATTTCCAGTGGTTTCTGACACCGGACGAGCGTTCGCCACTCGTTGGAAGCTTCGGCCATCTTTTGGACCGTTTTGGGTCGCACCACAGTTCTCCCTCCAACGAGCTCGCTTCCCGACCTATACCTCCGGAAAACGTGTCAAGGAGCATGCCAGGAGTGTGGGTTGAAGTCCTCGGAGCACGAGACCCGAAGATCGAAAGACTTATGACCAATACGGAGCAAAGGGAAGAAACCGTCGGGGGACCGCTTTTTACCCCAGGACGAGAAAACTGAGTCCGGGGCATTCCCGCTCGCGTTTTCTTGGGACGAGCACCGGAAGTCCTCGAGCTCAGCCCGTTTCCTTCGCTGCAAGTGCATTTCCAGTGGTTTCTGACACCGGACGAGCGTTCGCCACTCGTTGGAAGCTTCGGCCATCTTTTGGACCGTTTTGGGTCGCACCACAGTTCTCCCTCCAACGAGCTCGCTTCCCGACCTATACCTCCGGAAAACGTGTCAGGGAGCATGCCAGGAGTGTGGGTTGAAGTCCTCGGAGCACGAGACCCGAAGATCGAAAGACTTATGACCAATACGGAGCAAAGGGAAGAAACCGTCGGGGAACCGCTTTTTACCCCAGGACGAGAAAACTGAGTCTGGGGCATTCCCGCTCGCGTTTTCTTGGGACGAGCACCGGAAGTCCTCGAGCTCAGCCCGTTTCCTTCGCTGCAAGTGCATTTCCAGTGGTTTCTGACACCGGACGAGCGTTCGCCACTCGTTGGAAGCTTCGGCCATCTTTTGGACCGTTTTGGGTCGCACCACAGTTCTCCCTCCAACGAGCTCGCTTCCCGACCTATACCTCCGGAAAACGTGTCAGGGAGCATGCCAGCAGTGTGGGTTGAAGTCCTCGGAGCACGAGACCCGAAGATCGAAAGACTTATGACCAATACGGAGCAAAGGGAAGAAACCGTCGGGGGACCGCTTTTTACCCCAGGACGAGAAAACTGAGTCCGGGGCATTCCCGCTCGCGTTTTCTTGGGACGAGCACCGGAAGTCCTCGAGCTCAGCCCGTTTCCTTCGCTGCAAGTGCATTTCCAGTGGTTTCTGACACCGGACGAGCGTTCGCCACTCGTTGGAAGCTTCGGCCATCTTTTGGACCGTTTTGGGTCGCACCACAGTTCTCCCTCCAACGAGCTCGCTTCCCGACCTATACCTCCGGAAAACGTGTCAGGGAGCATGCCAGGAGTGTGGGTTGAAGTCCTCGGAGCACGAGACCCGAAGATCGAAAGACTTATGACCAATACGGAGCAAAGGGAAGAAACCGTCGGGGGACCGCTTTTTACCCCAGGACGAGAAAACTGAGTCCGGGGCATTCCCGCTCGCGTTTTCTTGGGACGAGCACCGGAAGTCCTCGAGCTCAGCCCGTTTCCTTCGCTGCAAGTGCATTTCCAGTGGTTTCTGACACCGGACGAGCGTTCGCCACTCGTTGGAAGCTTCGGCCATCTTTTGGACCGTTTTGGGTCGCACCACAGTTCTCCCTCCAACGAGCTCGCTTCCCGACCTATACCTCCGGAAAACGTGTCAGGGAGCATGCCAGGAGTGTGGGTTGAAGTCCTCGGAGCACGAGACCCGAAGATCGAAAGACTTATGACCAATACGGAGCAAAGGTAAGAAACCGTCGGGGGACCGCTTTTTACCCCAGGACGAGAAAACTGAGTCCGGGGCATTCCCGCTCGCGTTTTCTTGGGACGAGCACCGGAAGTCCTCGAGCTCAGCCCGTTTCCTTCGCTGCAAGTGCATTTCCAGTGGTTTCTGACACCGGACGAGCGTTCGCCACTCGTTGGAAGCTTCGGCCATCTTTTGGACCGTTTTGGGTCGCACCACAGTTCTCCCTCCAACGAGCTCGCTTCCCGACCTATACCTCCGGAAAACGTGTCAGGGAGCATGCCAGGAGTGTGGGTTGAAGTCCTCGGAGCACGAGACCCGAAGATCGAAAGACTTATGACCAATACGGAGCAAAGGGAAGAAACCGTCGGGGGACCGCTTTTTACCCTAGGACGAGAAAACTGAGTCCGGGGCATTCCCGCTCGCGTTTTCTTGGGACGAGCACCGGAAGTCCTCGAGCTCAGCCCGTTTCCTTCACTGCAAGTGCATTTCCAGTGGTTTCTGACACCGGACGAGCGTTCGCCACTCGTTGGAAGCTTCGGCCATCTTTTGGACCGTTTTGGGTCGCACCACAGTTCTCCCTCCAACGAGCTCGCTTCCCGACCTATACCTCCGGAAAACGTGTCAGGGAGCATGCCAGGAGTGTGGGTTGAAGTCCTCGGAGCACGAGACCCGAAGATCGAAAGACTTATGACCAATACGGAGCAAAGGGAAGAAACCGTCGGGGGACCGCTTTTTACCCCAGGACGAGAAAACTGAGTCCGGGGCATTCCCGCTCGCGTTTTCTTGGGACGAGCACCGGAAGTCCTCGAGCTCAGCCCGTTTCCTTCGCTGCAAGTGCATTTCCAGTGGTTTCTGACACCGGACGAGCGTTCGCCACTCGTTGGAAGCTTCGGCCATCTTTTGGACCGTTTTGGGTCGCACCACAGTTCTCCCTCCAACGAGCTCGCTTCCCGACCTATACCTCCGGAAAACGTGTCAGGGAGCATGCCAGGAGTGTGGGTTGAAGTCCTCGGAGCACGAGACCCGAAGATCGAAAGACTTATGACCAATACGGAGCAAAGGGAAGAAACCGTCGGGGGACCGCTTTTTACCCCAGGACGAGAAAACTGAGTCCGGGGCATTCCCGCTCGCGTTTTCTTGGGACGAGCACCGGAAGTCCTCGAGCTCAGCCCGTTTCCTTCGCTGCAAGTGCATTTCCAGTGGTTTCTGACACCGGACGAGCGTTCGCCACTCGTTGGAAGCTTCGGCCATCTTTTGGACCGTTTTGGGTCGCACCACAGTTCTCCCTCCAACGAGCTCGCTTCCCGACCTATACCTCCGGAAAACGTGTCAGGGAGCATGCCAGGAGTGTGGGTTGAAGTCCTCGGAGCACGAGACCCGAAGATCGAAAGACTTATGACCAATACGGAGCAAAGGGAAGAAACCGTCGGGGGACCGCTTTTTACCCCAGGACGAGAAAACTGAGTCCGGGGCATTCCCGCTCGCGTTTTCTTGGGACGAGCACCGGAAGTCCTCGAGCTCAGCCCGTTTCCTTCGCTGCAAGTGCATTTCCAGTGGTTTCTGACACCGGACGAGCGTTCGCCACTCGTTGGAAGCTTCGGCCATCTTTTGGACCGTTTTGGGTCGCACCACAGTTCTCCCTCCAACGAGCTCGCTTCCCGACCTATACCTCCGGAAAACGTGTCAGGGAGCATGCCAGGAGTGTGGGTTGAAGTCCTCGGAGCACGAGACCCGAAGATCGAAAGACTTATGACCAATACGGAGCAAAGGGAAGAAACCGTCGGGGGACCGCTTTTTACCCCAGGACGAGAAAACTGAGTCCGGGGCATTCCCGCTCGCGTTTTCTTGGGACGAGCACCGGAAGTCCTCGAGCTCGGCCCGTTTCCTTCGCTGCAAGTGCATTTCCAGTGGTTTCTGACACCGGACGAGCGTTCGCCACTCGTTGGAAGCTTCGGCCATCTTTTGGACCGTTTTGGGTCGCACCACAGTTCTCCCTCCAACGAGCTCGCTTCCCGACCTATACCTCCGGAAAACGTGTCAGGGAGCATGCCAGGAGTGTGGGTTGAAGTCCTCGGAGCACGAGACCCGAAGATCGAAAGACTTATGACCAATACGGAGCAAAGGGAAGAAACCGTCGGGGGACCGCTTTTTACCCCAGGACGAGAAAACTGAGTCCGGGGCATTCCCGCTCGCGTTTTCTTGGGACGAGCACCGGAAGTCCTCGAGCTCAGCCCGTTTCCTTCGCTGCAAGTGCATTTCCAGTGGTTTCTGACACCGGACGAGCGTTCGCCACTCGTTGGAAGCTTCGGCCATCTTTTGGACCGTTTTGGGTCGCACCACAGTTCTCCCTCCAACGAGCTCGCTTCCCGACCTATACCTCCGGAAAACGTGTCAGGGAGCATGCCAGGAGTGTGGGTTGAAGTCCTCGGAGCACGAGACCCGAAGATCGAAAGACTTATGACCAATACGGAGCAAAGGGAAGAAACCGTCGGGGGACCGCTTTTTACCCCAGGACGAGAAAACTGAGTCCGGGGCATTCCCGCTCGCGTTTTCTTGGGACGAGCACCGGAAGTCCTCGAGCTCGGCCCGTTTCCTTCGCTGCAAGTGCATTTCCAGTGGTTTCTGACACCGGACGAGCGTTCGCCACTCGTTGGAAGCTTCGGCCATCTTTTGGACCGTTTTGGGTCGCACCACAGTTCTCCCTCCAACGAGCTCGCTTCCCGACCTATACCTCCGGAAAACGTGTCAGGGAGCATGCCAGGAGTGTGGGTTGAAGTCCTCGGAGCACGAGACCCGAAGATCGAAAGACTTATGACCAATACGGAGCAAAGGGAAGAAACCGTCGGGGGACCGCTTTTTACCCCAGGACGAGAAAACTGAGTCCGGGGCATTCCCGCTCGCGTTTTCTTGGGACGAGCACCGGAAGTCCTCGAGCTCAGCCCGTTTCCTTCGCTGCAAGTGCATTTCCAGTGGTTTCTGACACCGGACGAGCGTTCGCCACTCGTTGGAAGCTTCGGCCATCTTTTGGACCGTTTTGGGTCGCACCACAGTTCTCCCTCCAACGAGCTCGCTTCCCGACCTATACCTCCGGAAAACGTGTCAGGGAGCATGCCAGGAGTGTGGGTTGAAGTCCTCGGAGCACGAGACCCGAAGATCGAAAGACTTATGACCAATACGGAGCAAAGGGAAGAAACCGTCGGGGGACCGCTTTTTACCCCAGGACGAGAAAACTGAGTCCGGGGCATTCCCGCTCGCGTTTTCTTGGGACGAGCACCGGAAGTCCTCGAGCTCAGCCCGTTTCCTTCGCTGCAAGTGCATTTCCAGTGGTTTCTGACACCGGACGAGCGTTCGCCACTCGTTGGAAGCTTCGGCCATCTTTTGGACCGTTTTGGGTCGCACCACAGTTCTCCCTCCAACGAGCTCGCTTCCCGACCTATACCTCCGGAAAACGTGTCAGGGAGCATGCCAGGAGTGTGGGTTGAAGTCCTCGGAGCACGAGACCCGAAGATCGAAAGACTTATGACCAATACGGAGCAAAGGGAAGAAACCGTCGGGGGACCGCTTTTTACCCCAGGACGAGAAAACTGAGTCCGGGGCATTCCCGCTCGCGTTTTCTTGGGACGAGCACCGGAAGTCCTCGAGCTCGGCCCGTTTCCTTCGCTGCAAGTGCATTTCCAGTGGTTTCTGACACCGGACGAGCGTTCGCCACTCGTTGGAAGCTTCGGCCATCTTTTGGACCGTTTTGGGTCGCACCACAGTTCTCCCTCCAACGAGCTCGCTTCCCAACCTATACCTCCGGAAAACGTGTCAGGGAGCATGCCAGGAGTGTGGGTTGAAGTCCTCGGAGCACGAGACCCGAAGATCGAAAGACTTATGACCAATACGGAGCAAAGGGAAGAAACCGTCGGGGGACCGCTTTTTACCCCAGGAAGAGAAAACTGAGTCCGGGGCATTCCCGCTCGCGTTTTCTTGGGACGAGCACCGGAAGTCCTCGAGCTCAGCCCGTTTCCTTCGCTGCAAGTGCATTTCCAGTGGTTTCTGACACCGGACGAGCGTTCGCCACTCGTTGGAAGCTTCGGCCATCTTTTGGACCGTTTTGGGTCGCACCACAGTTCTCCCTCCAACGAGCTCGCTTCCCGACCTATACCTCCGGAAAACGTGTCAGGGAGCATGCCAGGAGTGTGGGTTGAAGTCCTCGGAGCACGAGACCCGAAGATCGAAAGACTTATGACCAATACGGAGCAAAGGGAAGAAACCGTCGGGGGACCGCTTTTTACCCCAGGACGAGAAAACTGAGTCCGGGGCATTCCCGCTCGCGTTTTCTTGGGACGAGCACCGGAAGTCCTCGAGCTCGGCCCGTTTCCTTCGCTGCAAGTGCATTTCCAGTGGTTTCTGACACCGGACGAGCGTTCGCCACTCGTTGGAAGCTTCGGCCATCTTTTGGACCGTTTTGGGTCGCACCACAGTTCTCCCTCCAACGAGCTCGTTTCCCGACCTATACCTCCGGAAAACGTGTCAGGGAGCATGCCAGGAGTGTGGGTTGAAGTCCTCGGAGCACGAGACCCGAAGATCGAAAGACTTATGACCAATACGGAGCAAAGGTAAGAAACCGTCGGGGGACCGCTTTTTACCCCAGGACGAGAAAACTGAGTCCGGGGCATTCCCGCTCGCGTTTTCTTGGGACGAGCACCGGAAGTCCTCGAGCTCAGCCCGTTTCCTTCGCTGCAAGTGCATTTCCAGTGGTTTCTGACACCGGACGAGCGTTCGCCACTCGTTGGAAGCTTCGGCCATCTTTTGGACCGTTTTGGGTCGCACCACAGTTCTCCCTCCAACGAGCTCGCTTCCCGACCTATACCTCCGGAAAACGTGTCAGGGAGCATGCCAGGAGTGTGGGTTGAAGTCCTCGGAGCACGAGACCCGAAGATCGAAAGACTTATGACCAATACGGACCAAAGGGAAGAAACCGTCGGGGGACCGCTTTTTACCCCAGGACGAGAAAACTGAGTCCGGGGCATTCCCGCTCGCGTTTTCTTGGGACGAGCACCGGAAGTCCTCGAGCTCAGCCCGTTTCCTTCGCTGCAAGTGCATTTCCAGTGGTTTCTGACACTGGACGAGCGTTCGCCACTCGTTGGAAGCTTCGGCCATCTTTTGGACCGTTTTGGGTCGCACCACAGTTCTCCCTCCAACGAGCTCGCTTCCCGACCTATACCTCCGGAAAACGTGTCAGGGAGCATGCCAGGAGTGTGAGTTGAAGTCCTCGGAGCACGAGACCCGAAGATCGAAAGACTTATGACCAATACGGAGCTTAGGGAAGAAACCGTCGGGGGACCGCTTTTTACCCCAGGACGAGAAAACTGAGTCCGGGGCATTCCCGCTCGCGTTTTCTTGGGACGAGCACCGGAAGTCCTCGAGCTCAGCCCGTTTCCTTCGCTGCAAGTGCATTTCCAGTGGTTTCTGACACCGGACGAGCGTTCGCCACTCGTTGGAAGCTTCGGCCATCTTTTGGACCGTTTTGGGTCGCACCACAGTTCTCCCTCCAACGAGCTCGCTTCCCGACCTATACCTCCGGAAAACGTGTCAGGGAGCATGCCAGGAGTGTGGGTTGAAGTCCTCGGAGCACGAGACCCGAAGATCGAATGACTTATGACCAATACGGAGCAAAGGGAAGAAACCGTCGGGGGACCGCTTTTTACCCCAGGACGAGAAAACTGAGTCCGGGGCATTCCCGCTCGCGTTTTCTTGGGACGAGCACCGGAAGTCCTCGAGCTCAGCCCGTTTCCTTCGCTGCAAGTGCATTTCCAGTGGTTTCTGACACCGGACGAGCGTTCGCCACTCGTTGGAAGCTTCGGCCATCTTTTGGACCGTTTTGGGTCGCACCACAGTTCTCCCTCCAACGAGCTCGCTTCCCGACCTATACCTCCGGAAAACGTGTCAGGGAGCATCCCAGGAGTGTGGGTTGAAGTCCTCGGAGCACGAGACCCGAAGATCGAAAGACTTATGACCAATACGGAGCAAAGGGAAGAAACCGTCGGGGGACCGCTTTTTACCCCAGGACGAGAAAACTGAGTCCGGGGCATTCCCGCTCGCGTTTTCTTGGGACGAGCACCGGAAGTCCTCGAGCTCAGCCCGTTTCCTTTGCTGCAAGTGCATTTCGAGTGGTTTCTGACACCGGACGAGCGTTCGCCACTCGTTGGAAGCTTCGGCCATCATTTGGACCGTTTTGGGTCGCACCACAGTTCTCCCTCCAACGAGCTCGCTTCCCGACCTATACCTCCGGAAAACGTGTCAGGGAGCATGCCAGGAGTGTGGGTTGAAGTCCTCGGAGCACGAGACCCGAAGATCGAAAGACTTATGACCAACACGGAGCAAAGGGAAGAAACCGTCGGGGGACCGCTTTTTACCCCAGGACGAGAAAACTGAGTCCGGGGCATTCCCGCTCGCGTTTTCTTGGGACGAGCACCGGAAGTCCTCGAGCTCAGCCCGTTTCCTTCACTGCAAGTGCATTTCCAGTGGTTTCTGACACCGGACGAGCGTTCGCCACTCGTTGGAAGCTTCGGCCATCTTTTGGACCGTTTTGGGTCGCACCACAGTTCTCCCTCCAACGAGCTCGCTTCCCGACCTATACCTCCGGAAAACGTGTCAGGGAGCATGCCAGGAGTGTGGGTTGAAGTCCTCGGAGCACGAGACCCGAAGATCGAAAGACTTATGACAAATACGGAGCAAAGGGAAGAAACCGTCGGGGGACCGCTTTTTACCCCAGGACGAGAAAACTGAGTCCGGGGCATTCACGCTCGCGTTTTCTTGGGACGAGCACCGGAAGTCCTCGAGCTCAGCCCGTTTCCTTCGCTGCAAGTGCATTTCCAGTGGTTTCTGACATCGGACGAGCGTTCGCCACTCGTTGGAAGCTTCGGCCATCTTTTGGACCGTTTTGGGTCGCACCACAGTTCTCCCTCCAACGAGCTCGCTTCCCGACCTATACCTCTGGAAAACGTGTCAGGGAGCATGCCAGAAGTGTGGGTTGAAGTCCTCGGAGCACGAGACCCGAAGATCGAAAGACTTATGACCAATACGGAGCAAAGGGAAGAAACCGTCGGGGGACCGCTTTTTACCCCAGGACGAGAAAACTGAGTCCGGGGCATTCCCGCTCTCATTTTCTTGGGACGAGCACCGGAAGTCCTCGAGCTCAGCCCGTTTCCTTCGCTGCAAGTGCATTTCCAGTGGTTTCTGACACCGGACGAGCGTTCGCCACTCGTTGGAAGCTTCGGCCATCTTTTGGACCGTTTTGGGTCGCACCACAGTTCTCCCTCCAACGAGCTCGCTTCCCGACCTATACCTCCGGAAAACGTGTCAGGGAGCATGCCAGGAGTGTGGGTTGAAGTCCTCGGAGCACGAGACCCGAAGATCGAAAGACTTA
Organism: Cucumis melo; assembly: GCF_025177605.1. Lineage (NCBI taxonomy): Eukaryota > Viridiplantae > Streptophyta > Magnoliopsida > Cucurbitales > Cucurbitaceae > Cucumis > Cucumis melo. Next base: position 19,812,267 of record NC_066863.1, on the reverse strand, counting down.
TGACCAACACGGAGCAAAGGGAAGAAACCGTCGGGGGACCGCTTTTTACCCCAGGACGAGAAAACTGAGTCCGGGGCATTCCCGCTCGCGTTTTCTTGGGACGAGCACCGGAAGTCCTCGAGCTCAGCCCGTTTCCTTCGCTGCAAGTGCATTTCCAGTGGTTTCTGACACCGGACGAGCGTTCGCCACTCGTTGGAAGCTTCGGCCATCTTTTGGACCGTTTTGGGTCGCACCACAGTTCTCCCTCCAACGAGCTCGCTTCCCGACCTATACCTCCGGAAAACGTGTCAGGAAGCATGCCAGGAGTGTGGGTTGAAGTCCTCGGAGCACGAGACCCGAAGATCGAAAGACTTATGACCAATACGGAGCAAAGGGAAGAAACCGTCGGGGGACCGCTTTTTACCCCAGGACGAGAAAACTGAGTCCGGGGCATTCCCGCTAGCGTTTTCTAGGGACGAGCACCGAAAGTCCTCGAGCTCAGCCCGTTTCCTTCGCTGCAAGTGCATTTCCAGTGGTTTCTGACACCGGACGAGCGTTCGCCACTCGTTGGAAGCTTCGGCCATCTTTTGGACCGTTTTGGGTCGCACCAAAGTTCTCCCTCCAACGAGCTCGCTTCCCGACCTATACCTCCGGAAAACGTGTCAGGGAGCATGCCAGGAGTGTGGGTTGAAGTCCTCGGAGCACGAGACCCGAAGATCGAAAGACTTATGACCAATACGGAGCAAAGGGAAGAAACCGTCGGGGGACCGCTTTTTACCCCAGGACGAGAAAACTGAGTCCGGGGCATTCCCGCTCGCGTTTTCTTGGGACGAGCACCGGAAGTCCTCGAGCTCAGCCCGTTTCCTTCGCTGCAAGTGCATTTCCAGTGGTTTCTGACACCGGACGAGCGTTCGCCACTCGTTGGAAGCTTCGGCCATCTTTTGGACCGTTTTGGGTCGCACCACAGTTCTCCCTCCAACGAGCTCGCTTCCCGACCTATACCTCCGGAAAACGTGTCACGGAGCATGCCAGGAGTGTGGGTTGAAGTCCTCGGAGCACGAGACCCGAAGATCGAAAGACTTATGACCAATACGGAGCAAAGGGAAGAAACCGTCGGGGGACCGCTTTTTACCCCAGGACGAGAAAACTGAGTCCGGGGCATTCCCGCTCGCGTTTTCTTGGGACGAGCACCGGAAGTCCTCGAGCTCAGCCCGTTTCCTTCGCTGCAAGTGCATTTCCAGTGGTTTCTGACACCGGACGAGCGTTCGCCACTCGTTGGAAGCTTCGGCCATCTTTTGGACCGTTTTGGGTCGCACCACAGTTCTCCCTCCAACGAGCTCGCTTCCCGACCTATACCTCCGGAAAACGTGTCAGGGAGCATGCCAGGAGTGTGGGTTGAAGTCCTCGGAGCACGAGACCCGAAGATCGAAAGACTTATGACCAATACGGAGCAAAGGGAAGAAACCGTCGGGGGACCGCTTTTTATCCCAGGACGAGAAAACTGAGTCCGGGGCATTCCCGCTCGCGTTTTCTTGGGACGAGCACCGGAAGTCCTCGAGCTCAGCCCGTTTCCTTCGCTGCAAGTGCATTTCCGGTGGTTTCTGACACCGGACGAGCGTTCGCCACTCGTTGGAAGCTTCGGCCATCTTTTGGACCGTTTTGGGTCGCACCACAGTTCTCCCTCCAACGAGCTCGCTTCCCGACCTATACCTCCGGAAAACGTGTCAGGGAGCATGCCAGGAGTGTGGGTTGAAGTCCTCGGAGCACGAGACCCGAAGATCGAAAGACTTATGACCAATACGGAGCAAAGGGAAGAAACCGTCGGGGGACCGCTTTTTACCCCAGGACGAGAAAACTGAGTCCGGGGCATTCCCGCTCGCGTTTTCTTGGGACGAGCACTGGAAGTCCTCGAGCTCAGCCCGTTTCCTTCGCTGCAAGTGCATTTCCAGTGGTTTCTGACACCGGACGAGCGTTCGCCACTCGTTGGAAGCTTCGGCCATCTTTTGGACCGTTTTGGGTCGCACCACAGTTCTCCCTCCAACGAGCTCGCTTCCCGACCTATACCTCCGGAAAACGTGTCAGGGAGCATGCCAGGAGTGTGGGTTGAAGTCCTCGGAGCACGAGACCCGAAGATCGAAAGACTTATGACCAATACGGAGCAAAGGGAAGAAACCGTCGGGGGACCGCTTTTTACCCCAGGACGAGAAAACTGAGTCCGGGGCATTCCCGCTCGCGTTTTCTTGGGACGAGCACCGGAAGTCCTCGAGCTCAGCCCGTTTCCTTCGCTGCAAGTGCATTTCCAGTGGTTTCTGACACCGGACGAGCGTTCGCCACTCGTTGGAAGCTTCGGCCATCTTTTGGACCGTTTTGGGTCGCACCACAGTTCTCCCTCCAACGAGCTCGCTTCCCGACCTATACCTCCGGAAAACGTGTCAGGGAGCATGCCAGGAGTGTGGGTTGAAGTCCTCGGAGCACGAGACCCGAAGATCGAAAGACTTATGACCAATACGGAGCAAAGGGAAGAAACCGTCGGGGGACCGCTTGTTACCCCAGGACGAGAAAACTGAGTCCGGGGCATTCCCGCTCGCGTTTTCTTGGGACGAGCACCGGAAGTCCTCGAGCTCAGCCCGTTTCCTTCGCTGCAAGTGCATTTCCAGTGGTTTCTGACACCGGACGAGCGTTCGCCACTCGTTGGAAGCTTCGGCCATCTTTTGGACCGTTTTGGGTCGCACCACAGTTCTCCCTCCAACGAGCTCGCTTCCCGACCTATACCTCCGGAAAACGTGTCAGGGAGCATGCCAGGAGTGTGGGTTGAAGTCCTCGGAGCACGAGACCCGAAGATCGAAAGACTTATGACCAATACGGAGCAAAGGGAAGAAACCGTCGGGGGACCGCTTTTTACCCCAGGACGAGAAAACTGAGTCCGGGGCATTCCCGCTCGCGTTTTCTTGGGACGAGCACCGGAAGTCCTCGAGCTCAGCCCGTTTCCTTCGCTGCAAGTGCATTTCCAGTGGTTTCTGACACCGGACGAGCGTTCGCCACTCGTTGGAAGCTTCGGCCATCTTTTGGACCGTTTTGGGTCGCACCAAAGTTCTCCCTCCAACGAGCTCGCTTCCCGACCTATACCTCCGGAAAACGTGTCAGGGAGCATGCCAGGAGTGTGGGTTGAAGTCCTCGGAGCACGAGACCCGAAGATCGAAAGACTTATGACCAATACGGAGCAAAGGGAAGAAACCGTCGGGGGACCGCTTTTTACCCCAGGACGAGAAAACTGAGTCCGGGGCATTCTCGCTCGCGTTTTCTTGGGACGAGCACCGGAAGTCCTCGAGCTCAGCCCGTTTCCTTCGCTGCAAGTGCATTTCCAGTGGTTTCTGACACCGGACGAGCGTTCGCCACTCGTTGGAAGCTTCGGCCATCTTTTGGACCGTTTTGGGTCGCACCAAAGTTCTCCCTCCAACGAGCTCGCTTCCCGACCTATACCTCCGGAAAACTTGTCACGGAGCATGCCAGGAGTGTGGGTTGAAGTCCTCGGAGCACGAGACCCGAAGATCGAAAGACTTATGACCAATATAGAGCAAAGGGAAGAAACCGTCGGGGGACCGCTTTTTACCCCAGGACGAGAAAACTGAGTCCGGGGCATTCCCGCTCGCGTTTTCTTGGGACGAGCACCGGAAGTCCTCGAGCTCAGCCCGTTTCCTTCGCTGCAAGTGCATTTCAAGTGGTTTCTGACACCGGACGAGCGTTCGCCACTCGTTGGAAGCTTCGGCCATCTTTTGGACCGTTTTGGGTCGCACCACAGTGCTCCCTCCAACGAGCTTGCTTCCCGACCTATACCTCCAGAAAACGTGCCATGGAGCATGCCAGGAGTGTGGGTTGAAGTCCTCGGAGCACGAGACTTGAAGATCGAAAGACTTATGACCAATACGGAGCAAAGGGAAGAAAACCGTCGGGGGACCGCTTTTTACCCCAGGACGAGAAAACTGAGTCCGGGGCATTCCCGCTCGCGTTTTCTTGGGACGAGCACCGGAAGTCCTCGAGCTCAGCCTGTTTCCTTCGCTGCGAGTGCATTTCAAGTGGTTTCTGACACCGGACGAGCGTTCGCCACTCGTTGGAAGCTTCGGCCATCTTTTGGACCGTTTTGGGTCGCACCACAGTTCTCCCTCCAACGAGCTCGCTTCCCGACCTATACCTCCGGAAAACGTGTCAGGGAGCATGCCAGGAGTGTGGGTTGAAGTCCTCGGAGCACGAGACCCGAAGATCGAAAGACTTATGACCAATACGGAGCAAAGGGAAGAAACCGTCGGGGGACCGCTTTTTACCCCAGGACGAGAAAACTGAGTCCGGGGCATTCCCGCTCGCGTTTTCTTGGGACGAGCACCGGAAGTCCTCGAGCTCAGCCCGTTTCCTTCGCTGCAAGTGCATTTCCAGTGGTTTGTGACACCGGACGAGCGTTCGCCACTCGTTGGAAGCTTCGGCCATCTTTTGGACCGTTTTGGGTCGCACCACAGTTCTCCCTCCAACGAGCTCGCTTCCCGACCTATACCTCCGGAAAACGTGTCAGGGAGCATGCCAGGAGTGTGGGTTGAAGTCCTCGGAGCACGAGACCCGAAGATCGAAAGACTTATGACCAATACGGAGCAAAGGGAAGAAACCGTCGGGGGACCGCTTTTTACCCCAGGACGAGAAAACTGAGTCCGGGGCCTTCCCGCTCGCGTTTTCTTGGGACGAGCACCGGAAGTCCTCGAGCTCAGCCCGTTTCCTTCGCTGCAAGTGCATTTCCAGTGGTTTCTGACACCGGACGAGCGTTCGCCACTCGTTGGAAGCTTCGGCCATCTTTTGGACCGTTTTGGGTCGCACCACAGTTCTCCCTCCAACGAGCTCGCTTCCCGACCTATACCTCCGGAAAACGTGTCAGGGAGCATGCCAGGAGTGTGGGTTGAAGTCCTCGGAGCACGAGACCCGAAGATCGAAAGACTTATGACCAATACGGAGCAAAGGGAAGAAACCGTCGGGGGACCGCTTTTTACCCCAGGACGAGAAAACTGAGTCCGGGGCATTCTCGCTCGCGTTTTCTTGGGACGAGCACCGGAAGTCCTCGAGCTCAGCCCGTTTCCTTCGCTGCAAGTGCATTTCCAGTGGTTTCTGACACCGGACGAGCGTTCGCCACTCGTTGGAAGCTTCGGCCATCTTTTGGACCGTTTTGGGTCGCACCACAGTTCTCCCTCCAACGAGCTCGCTTCCCGACCTATACCTCCGGAAAACGTGTCAGGGAGCATGCCAGGAGTGTGGGTTGAAGTCCTCGGAGCACGAGACCCGAAGATCGAAAGACTTATGACCAATACGGAGCAAAGGGAAGAAACCGTCGGGGGACCGCTTTTTACCCCAGGACGAGAAAACTGAGTCCGGGGCATTCTCGCTCGCGTTTTCTTGGGACGAGCACCGGAAGTCCTCGAGCTCAGCCCGTTTCCTTCGCTGCAAGTGCATTTCCAGTGGTTTCTGACACCGGACGAGCGTTCGCCACTCGTTGGAAGCTTCGGCCATCTTTTGGACCGTTTTGGGTCGCACCACAGTTCTCCCTCCAACGAGCTCGCTTCCCGACCTATACCTCCGGAAAACGTGTCAGGGAGCATGCCAGGAGTGTGGGTTGAAGTCCTCGGAGCACGAGACCCGAAGATCGAAAGACTTATGACCAATACGGAGCAAAGGGAAGAAACCGTCGGGGGACCGCTTTTTACCCCAGGACGAGAAAACTGAGTCCGGGGCATTCCCGCTCGCGTTTTCTTGGGACGAGCACCGGAAGTCCTCGAGCTCAGCCCGTTTCCTTCGCTGCAAGTGCATTTCCAGTGGTTTCTGACACCGGACGAGCGTTCGCCACTCGTTGGAAGCTTCGGCCATCTTTTGGACCGTTTTGGGTCGCACCACAGTTCTCCCTCCAACGAGCTCGCTTCCCGACCTATACCTCCGGAAAACGTGTCAGGGAGCATGCCAGGAGTGTGGGTTGAAGTCCTCGGAGCACGAGACCCGAAGATCGAAAGACTTATGACCAATACGGAGCAAAGGGAAGAAACCGTCGGGGGACCGCTTGTTACCCCAGGACGAGAAAACTGAGTCCGGGGCATTCCCGCTCGCGTTTTCTTGGGACGAGCACCGGAAGTCCTCGAGCTCAGCCCGTTTCCTTCGCTGCAAGTGCATTTCCAGTGGTTTCTGACACCGGACGAGCGTTCGCCACTCGTTGGAAGCTTCGGCCATCTTTTGGACCGTTTTGGGTCGCACCACAGTTCTCCCTCCAACGAGCTCGCTTCCCGACCTATAGCTCCGGAAAACGTGTCAGGGAGCATGCCAGGAGTGTGGGTTGAAGTCCTCGGAGCACGAGACCCGAAGATCGAAAGACTTATGACCAATACGGAGCAAAGGGAAGAAACCGTCGGGGGACCGCTTTTTACCCCAGGACGAGAAAACTGAGTCCGGGGCCTTCCCGCTCGCGTTTTCTTGGGACGAGCACCGAAAGTCCTCGAGCTCAGCCCGTTTCCTTCGCTGCAAGTGCATTTCCAGTGGTTTCTGACATCGGACGAGCGTTCGCCACTCGTTGGAAGCTTCGGCCATCTTTTGGACCGTTTTGGGTCGCACCACAGTTCTCCCTCCAACGAGCTCGCTTCCCGACCTATACCTCCGGAAAACGTGTCAGGGAGCATGCCAGGAGTGTGGGTTGAAGTCCTCGGAGCACGAGACCCGAAGATCGAAAGACTTATGACCAATACGGAGCAAAGGGAAGAAACCGTCGGGGGACCGCTTTTTACCCCAGGACGAGAAAACTGAGTCCGGGGCATTCCCGCTCGCGTTTTCTTGGGACGAGCACCGGAAGTCCTCGAGCTCAGCCCGTTTCCTTCGCTGCAAGTGCATTTCCAGTGGTTTGTGACACCGGACGAGCGTTCGCCACTCGTTGGAAGCTTCGGCCATCTTTTGGACCGTTTTGGGTCGCACCACAGTTCTCCCTCCAACGAGCTCGCTTCCCGACCTATACCTCCGGAAAACGTGTCAGGGAGCATGCCAGGAGTGTGGGTTGAAGTCCTCGGAGCACGAGACCCGAAGATCGAAAGACTTATGACCAATACGGAGCAAAGGGAAGAAACCGTCGGGGGACCGCTTTTTACCCCAGGACGAGAAAACTGAGTCCGGGGCATTCCCGCTCGCGTTTTCTTGGGACGAGCACCGGAAGTCCTCGAGCTCAGCCCGTTTCCTTCGCTGCAAGTGCATTTCCAGTGGTTTTTGACACCGGACGAGCGTTCGCCACTCGTTGGAAGCTTCGGCCATCTTTTGGACCGTTTTGGGTCGCACCACAGTTCTCCCTCCAACGAGCTCGCTTCCCGACCTATACCTCCGGAAAACGTGTCAGGGAGCATGCCAGGAGTGTGGGTTGAAGTCCTCGGAGCACGAGACCCGAAGATCGAAAGACTTATGACCAATACGGAGCAAAGGGAAGAAACCGTCGGGGGACCGCTTTTTACCCCAGGACGAGAAAACTGAGTCCGGGGCCTTCCCGCTCGCGTTTTCTTGGGACGAGCACCGGAAGTCCTCGAGCTCAGCCCGTTTCCTTCGCTGCAAGTGCATTTCCAGTGGTTTCTGACACCGGACGAGCGTTCGCCACTCGTTGGAAGCTTCGGCCATCTTTTGGACCGTTTTGGGTCGCACCACAGTTCTCCCTCCAACGAGCTCGCTTCCCGACCTATACCTCCGGAAAACGTGTCAGGGAGCATGCCAGGAGTGTGGGTTGAAGTCCTCGGAGCACGAGACCCGAAGATCGAAAGACTTATGACCAATACGGAGCAAAGGGAAGAAACCGTCGGGGGACCGCTTTTTACCCCAGGACGAGAAAACTGAGTCCGGGGCATTCCCGCTCGCGTTTTCTTGGGACGAGCACCGGAAGTCCTCGAGCTCAGCCCGTTTCCTTCGCTGCAAGTGCATTTCCAGTGGTTTCTGACACCGGACGAGCGTTCGCCACTCGTTGGAAGCTTCGGCCATCTTTTGGACCGTTTTGGGTCGCACCACAGTTCTCCCTCCAACGAGCTCGCTTCCCGACCTATACCTCCGGAAAACGTGTCAGGGAGCATGCCAGGAGTGTGGGTTGAAGTCCTCGGAGCACGAGACCCGAAGATCGAAAGACTTATGACCAATACGGAGCAAAGGGAAGAAACCGTCGGGGGACCGCTTTTTACCCCAGGACGAGAAAACTGAGTCCGGGGCATTCCCGCTCGCGTTTTCTTGGGACGAGCACCGGAAGTCCTCGAGCTCAGCCCGTTTCCTTCGCTGCAAGTGCATTTCCAGTGGTTTCTGACACCGGACGAGCGTTCGCCACTCGTTGGAAGCTTCGGCCATCTTTTGGACCGTTTTGGGTCGCACCACAGTTCTCCCTCCAACGAGCTCGCTTCCCGACCTATACCTCCGGAAAACGTGTCAGGGAGCATGCCAGGAGTGTGGGTTGAAGTCCTCGGAGCACGAGACCCGAAGATCGAAAGACTTATGACCAATACGGAGCAAAGGGAAGAAACCGTCGGGGGACCGCTTTTTACCCCAGGACGAGAAAACTGAGTCCGGGGCCTTCCCGCTCGCGTTTTCTTGGGACGAGCACCGGAAGTCCTCGAGCTCAGCCCGTTTCCTTCGCTGCAAGTGCATTTCCAGTGGTTTCTGACACCGGACGAGCGTTCGCCACTCGTTGGAAGCTTCGGCCATCTTTTGGACCGTTTTGGGTCGCACCACAGTTCTCCCTCCAACGAGCTCGCTTCCCGACCTATACCTCCGGAAAACGTGTCAGGGAGCATGCCAGGAGTGTGGGTTGAAGTCCTCGGAGCACGAGACCCGAAGATCGAAAGACTTATGACCAATACGGAGCAAAGGGAAGAAACCGTCGGGGGACCGCTTTTTACCCCAGGACGAGAAAACTGAGTCCGGGGCATTCCCGCTCGCGTTTTCTTGGGACGAGCACCGGAAGTCCTCGAGCTCAGCCCGTTTCCTTCGCTGCAAGTGCATTTCCAGTGGTTTCTGACACCGGACGAGCGTTCGCCACTCGTTGGAAGCTTCGGCCATCTTTTGGACCGTTTTGGGTCGCACCACAGTTCTCCCTCCAACGAGCTCGCTTCCCGACCTATACCTCCGGAAATCGTGTCAGGGAGCATGCCAGGAGTGTGGGTTGAAGTCCTCGGAGCACGAGACCCGAAGATCGAAAGACTTATGACCAATACGGAGCAAAGGGAAGAAACCGTCGGGGGACCGCTTTTTACCCCAGGACGAGAAAACTGAGTCCGGGGCCTTCCCGCTCGCGTTTTCTTGGGACGAGCACCGGAAGTCCTCGAGCTCAGCCCGTTTCCTTCGCTGCAAGTGCATTTCCAGTGGTTTCTGACACCGGACGAGCGTTCGCCACTCGTTGGAAGCTTCGGCCATCTTTTGGACCGTTTTGGGTCGCACCACAGTTCTCCCTCCAACGAGCTCGCTTCCCGACCTATACCTCCGGAAAACGTGTCAGGGAGCATGCCAGGAGTGTGGGTTGAAGTCCTCGGAGCACGAGACCCGAAGATCGAAAGACTTATGACCAATACGGAGCAAAGGGAAGAAACCGTCGGGGGACCGCTTTTTACCCCAGGACGAGAAAACTGAGTCCGGGGCATTCCCGCTCGCGTTTTCTTGGGACGAGCACCGGAAGTCCTCGAGCTCAGCCCGTTTCCTTCGCTGCAAGTGCATTTCCAGTGGTTTCTGACACCGGACGAGCGTTCGCCACTCGTTGGAAGCTTCGGCCATCTTTTGGACCGTTTTGGGTCGCACCACAGTTCTCCCTCCAACGAGCTCGCTTCCCGACCTATACCTCCGGAAAACGTGTCAGGGAGCATGCCAGGAGAGTGGGTTGAAGTCCTCGGAGCACGAGACCCGAAGATCGAAAGACTTATGACCAATACGGAGCAAAGGGAAGAAACCGTCGGGGGACCGCTTTTTACCCCAGGACGAGAAAACTGAGTCCGGGGCATTCCCGCTCGCGTTTTCTTGGGACGAGCACCGGAAGTCCTCGAGCTCAGCCCGTTTCCTTCGCTGCAAGTGCATTTCCAGTGGTTTTTGACACCGGACGAGCGTTCGCCACTCGTTGGAAGCTTCGGCCATCTTTTGGACCGTTTTGGGTCGCACCACAGTTCTCCCTCCAACGAGCTCGCTTCCCGACCTATACCTCCGGAAAACGTGTCAGGGAGCATGCCAGGAGTGTGGGTTGAAGTCCTCGGAGCACGAGACCCGAAGATCGAAAGACTTATGACCAATACGGAGCAAAGGGAAGAAACCGTCGGGGGACCGCTTTTTACCCCAGGACGAGAAAACTGAGTCCGGGGCATTCCCGCTCGCGTTTTCTTGGGACGAGCACCGGAAGTCCTCGAGCTCAGCCCGTTTCCTTCGCTGCAAGTGCATTTCCAGTGGTTTCTGACACCGGACGAGCGTTCGCCACTCGTTGGAAGCTTCGGCCATCTTTTGGACCGTTTTGGGTCGCACCACAGTTCTCCCTCCAACGAGCTCGCTTCCCGACCTATACCTCCGGAAAACGTGTCAGGGAGCATGCCAGGAGTGTGGGTTGAAGTCCTCGGAGCACGAGACCCGAAGATCGAAAGACTTATGACCAATACGGAGCAAAGGGAAGAAACCGTCGGGGGACCGCTTTTTACCCCAGGACGAGAAAACTGAGTCCGGGGCATTCCCGCTCGCGTTTTCTTGGGACGAGCACCGGAAGTCCTCGAGCTCAGCCCGTTTCCTTCGCTGCAAGTGCATTTCCAGTGGTTTCTGACACCGGACGAGCGTTCGCCACTCGTTGGAAGCTTCGGCCATCTTTTGGACCGTTTTGGGTCGCACCACAGTTCTCCCTCCAACGAGCTCGCTTCCCGACCTATACCTCCGGAAAACGTGTCAGGGAGCATGCCAGGAGTGTGGGTTGAAGTCCTCGGAGCACGAGACCCGAAGATCGAAAGACTTATGACCAATACGGAGCAAAGGGAAGAAACCGTCGGGGGACCGCTTTTTACCCCAGGACGAGAAAACTGAGTCCGGGGCATTCCCGCTCGCGTTTTCTTGGGACGAGCACCGGAAGTCCTCGAGCTCAGGCCGTTTCCTTCGCTGCAAGTGCATTTCCAGTGGTTTCTGACACCGGACGAGCGTTCGCCACTCGTTGGAAGCTTCGGCCATCTTTTGGACCGTTTTGGGTCGCACCACAGTTCTCCCTCCACAAGCTCGCTTCCCGACCTATACCTCCGGAAAACGTGTCAGGGAGCATGCCAGGAGTGTGGGTTGAAGTCCTCGGAGCACGAGACCCGAAGATCGAAAGACTTATGACCAATACGGAGCAAAGGGAAGAAACCGTCGGGGGACCGCTTTTTACCCCAGGACGAGAAAACTGAGTCCGGGGCCTTCCCGCTCGCGTTTTCTTGGGACGAACACCGGAAGTCCTCGAGCTCAGCCCGTTTCCTTCGCTGCAAGTGCATTTGCAGTGGTTTCTGACACCGGACGAGCGTTCGCCACTCGTTGGAAGCTTCGGCCATCTTTTGGACCGTTTTGGGTCGCACCACAGTTCTCCCTCCAACGAGCTCGCTTCCCGACCTATACCTCCGGAAAACGTGTCAGGGAGCATGCCAGGAGTGTGGGTTGAAGTCCTCGGAGCACGAGACCCGAAGATCGAAAGACTTATGACCAATACGGAGCAAAGGGAAGAAACCGTCGGAGGACCGCTTTTTACCCCAGGACGAGAAAACTGAGTCCGGGGCATTCCCGCTCGCGTTTTCTTGGGACGAGCACCGGAAGTCCTCGAGCTCAGCCCGTTTCCTTCGCTGCAAGTGCATTTCCAGTGGTTTCTGACACCGGACGAGCGTTCGCCACTCGTTGGAAGCTTCGGCCATCTTTTGGACCGTTTTGGGTCGCACCACAGTTCTCCCTCCAACGAGCTCACTTCCCGACCTATACCTCCGGAAAACGTGTCAGGGAGCATGCCAGGAGTGTGGGTTGAAGTCCTCGGAGCACGAGACCCGAAGATCGAAAGACTTATGACCAATACGGAGCAAAGGGAAGAAACCGTCGGGGGACCGCTTTTTACCCCAGGACGAGAAAACTGAGTCCGGGGCATTCCCGCTCGCGTTTTCTTGGGACGAGCACCGGAAGTCCTCGAGCTCAGCCCGTTTCCTTCGCTGCAAGTGCATTTCCAGTGGTTTCTGACACCGGACGAGCGTTCGCCACTCGTTGGAAGCTTCGGCCATCTTTTGGACCGTTTTGGGTCGCACCACAGTTCTCCCTCCAACGAGCTCGCTTCCCGACCTATACCTCCGGAAAACGTGTCAGGGAGCATGCCAGGAGTGTGGGTTGAAGTCCTCGGAGCACGAGACCCGAAGATCGAAAGACTTATGACCAATACGGAGCAAAGGGAAGAAACCGTCGGGGGACCGCTTTTTACCCCAGGACGAGAAAACTGAGTCCGGGGCATTCCCGCTCGCGTTTTCTTGGGACGAGCACCGGAAGTCCTCGAGCTCAGCCCGTTTCCTTCGCTGCAAGTGCATTTCCAGTGGTTTCTGACACCGGACGAGCGTTCGCCACTCGTTGGAAGCTTCGGCCATCTTTTGGACCGTTTTGGGTCGCACCACAGTTCTCCCTCCAACGAGCTCGCTTCCCGACCTATACCTCCGGAAAACGTGTCAGGGAGCATGCCAGGAGTGTGGGTTGAAGTCCTCGGAGCACGAGACCCGAAGATCGAAAGACTTATGACCAATACGGAGCAAAGGGAAGAAACCGTCGGGGGACCGCTTCTTACCCCAGGACGAGAAAACTGAGTCCGGGGCATTCCCGCTCGCGTTTTCTTGGGACGAGCACCGGAAGTCCTCGAGCTCAGCCCGTTTCCTTCGCTGCAAGTGCATTTCCAGTGGTTTCTGACACCGGACGAGCGTTCGCCACTCGTTGGAAGCTTCGGCCATCTTTTGGACCGTTTTGGGTCGCACCACAGTTCTCCCTCCAACGAGCTCGCTTCCCGACCTATACCTCCGGAAAACGTGTCAGGGAGCATGCCAGGAGTGTGAGTTGAAGTCCTCGGAGCACGAGACCCGAAGATCGAAAGACTTATGACCAATACGGAGCAGAGGGAAGAAACCGTCGGGGGACCGCTTTTTACCCCAGGACGAGAAAACTGAATCCGGGGCATTCCCGCTCGCGTTTTCTTGGGACGAGCACCGGAAGTCCTCGAGCTCAGCCTGTTTACTTTGCTGCAATGCATTTCCAGTGGTTTCTGACACCGGACGAGCGTTCGCCACTCGTTGGAAGCTTCGGCCATCTTTTGGACCGTTTTGGGTCGCACCACAGTTCTCCCTCCAACGAGCTCGCTTCCCGACCTATACCTCCGGAAAACGTGTCAGGGAGAATGCCAGGAGTGTGGGTTGAAGTCCTCGGAGCACGAGACCCGAAGATCGAAAGACTTATGACCAATACGGAGCAAAGGGAAGAAACCGTCGGGGGACCGCTTTTTACCCCAGGACGAGAAAACTGAGTCCGGGGCATTCCCGCTCGCGTTTTCTTGGGACGAGCACCGGAAGTCCTCGAGCTCAGCCCGTTTCCTTCGCTGCAAGTGCATTTCCAGTGGTTTCTGACACTGGACGAGCGTTCGCCACTCGTTGGAAGCTTCGGCCATCTTTTGGACCGTTTTGGGTCGCACCACAGTTCTCCCTCCAACGAGCTCGCTTCCCGACCTATACCTCCGGAAAACGTGTCAGGGAGCATGCCAGGAGTGTGGGTTGAAGTCCTCGGAGCACGAGACCCGAAGATCGAAAGACTTATGACCAATACGGAGCAAAGGGAAGAAACCGTCGGGGGACCGCTTTTTACCCCAGGACGAGAAAACTGAGTCCGGGGCATTCCCGCTCGCGTTTTCTTGGGACGAGCACCGGAAGTCCTCGAGCTCAGCCCGTTTCCTTCGCTGCAAGTGCATTTCCAGTGGTTTCTGACACCGGACGAGCGTTCGCCACTCGTTGGAAGCTTCGGCCATCTTTTGGACCGTTTTGGGTCGCACCACAGTTCTCCCTCCAACGAGCTCGCTTCCCGACCTATACCTCCGCAAAACGTGTCAGGGAGCATGCCAGGAGTGTGGGTTGAAGTCCTCGAAGCACGAGACCCGAAGATCGAAAGACTTATGACCAATACGGAGCAAAGGGAAGAAACCGTCGGGGGACCGCTTTTTACCCAAGGACGAGAAAACTGAGTCCGGGGCATTCCCGCTCGCGTTTTCTTGGGACGAGCACCGGAAGTCCTCGAGCTCAGCCCGTTTCCTTTGCTGCAAGTGCATTTCCAGTGGTTTCTGACACCGGACGAGCGTTCGCCACTCGTTGGAAGCTTCGGCCATCTTTTGGACCGTTCTGGGTCGCACCACAGTTCTCCCTCCAACGAGCTCGCTTCCCGACCTATACCTCCGGAAAACGTGTCAGGGAGCATGCCAGGAGTGTGGGTTGAAGTCCTCGGAGCACGAGACCCGAAGATCGAAAGACTTATGACCAATACGGAGCAAAGGGAAGAAACCGTCGGGGGACCGCTTTTTACCCCAGGACGAGAAAACTGAGTCCGGGGCATTCCCGCTCGCGTTTTCTTGGGACGAGCACCGGAAGTCCTCGAGCTCAGCCCGTTTCCTTCGCTGCAAGTGCATTTCCAGTGGTTTCTGACACCGGACGAGCGTTCGCCACTCGTTGGAAGCTTCGGCCATCTTTTGGACCGTTTTGGGTCGCACCACAGTTCTCCCTCCAACGAGCTCGCTTCCCGACCTATACCTCCGGAAAACGTGTCAGGGAGCATGCCAGGAGTGTGGGTTGAAGTCCTCGGAGCACGAGACCCGAAGATCGAAAGACTTATGACCAATACGGAGCAGAGGGAAGAAACCGTCGGGGGACCGCTTTTTACCCCAGGACGAGAAAACTGAGTCCGGGGCATTCCCGCTCGCGTTTTCTTGGGACGAGCACCGGAAGTCCTCGAGCTCAGCCCGTTTCCTTCGCTGCAAGTGCATTTCCAATGGTTTCTGACACCGGACGAGCGTTCGCCACTCGTTGGAAGCTTCGGCCATCTTTTGGACCGTTTTGGGTCGCACCACAGTTCTCCCTCCAACGAGCTCGCTTCCCGACCTATACTTCCGGAAAACGTGTCAGGGAGCATGCCAGGAGTGTGGGTTGAAGTCCTCGGAGCACGAGACCCGAAGATCGAAAGACTTAAGACCAATACGGAGCAAAGGGAAGAAACCGTCGGGGGACCACTTTTTACCCCAGGACGAGAAAACTGAATCCGGGGCATTCCCGCTCGCGTTTTCTTGGGACGAGCACCGGAAGTCCTCGAGCTCAGCCTGTTTACTTTGCTGCAATGCATTTCCAGTGGTTTCTGACACCGGACGAGCGTTCGCCACTCGTTGGAAGCTTCGGCCATCTTTTGGACCGTTTTGGGTCGCACCACAGTTCTCCCTCCAACGAGCTCGCTTCCCGACCTATACCTCCGGAAAACGTGTCAGGGAGAATGCCAGGAGTGTGGGTTGAAGTCCTCGGAGCACGAGACCCGAAGATCGAAAGACTTATGACCAATACGGAGCAAAGGGAAGAAACCGTCGGGGGACCGCTTTTTACCCCAGGACGAGAAAACTGAGTCCGGGGCATTCCCGCTCGCGTTTTCTTGGGACGAGCACCGGAAGTCCTCGAGCTCAGCCCGTTTCCTTCGCTGCAAGTGCATTTCCAGTGGTTTCTGACACTGGACGAGCGTTCGCCACTCGTTGGAAGCTTCGGCCATCTTTTGGACCGTTTTGGGTCGCACCACAGTTCTCCCTCCAACGAGCTCGCTTCCCGACCTATACCTCCGGAAAACGTGTCAGGGAGCATGCCAGGAGTGTGGGTTGAAGTCCTCGGAGCACGAGACCCGAAGATCGAAAGACTTATGACCAATACGGAGCAAAGGGAAGAAACCGTCGGGGGACCGCTTTTTACCCCAGGACGAGAAAACTGAGTCCGGGGCATTCCCGCTCGCGTTTTCTTGGGACGAGCACCAAAAGTCCTCGAGCTCAGCCCGTTTCCTTCGCTGCAAGTGCATTTCCAGTGGTTTCTGACACCGGACGAGCGTTCGCCACTCGTTGGAAGCTTCGGCCATCTTTTGGACCGTTTTGGGTCGCACCACAGTTCTCCATCCAACGAGCTCGCTTCCCGACCTATACCTCCGGAAAACGTGTCAGGGAGCATGCCAGGAGTGTGGGTTGAAGTCCTCGGAGCACGAGACCCGAAGATCGAAAGACTTATGACCAATACGGAGCAGAGGGAAGAAACCGTCGGGGGACCGCTTTTTACCCCAGGACGAGAAAACTGAGTCCGGGGCATTCCCGCTCGCGTTTTCTTGGGACGAGCACCGGAAGTCCTCGAGCTCAGCCCGTTTCCTTCGCTGCAAGTGCATTTCCAATGGTTTCTGACACCGGACGAGCGTTCGCCACTCGTTGGAAGCTTCGGCCATCTTTTGGACCGTTTTGGGTCGCACCACAGTTCTCCCTCCAACGAGTTCGCTTCCCGACCTATACTTCCGGAAAACGTGTCAGGGAGCATGCCAGGAGTGTGGGTTGAAGTCCTCGGAGCACGAGACCCGAAGATCGAAAGACTTAAGACCAATACGGAGCAAAGGGAAGAAACCGTCGGGGGACCGCTTTTTACCCCAGGACGAGAAAACTGAATCCGGGGCATTCCCGCTCGCGTTTTCTTGGGACGAGCACCGGAAGTCCTCGAGCTCAGCCTGTTTACTTCGCTGCAATGCATTTCCAGTGGTTTCTGACACCGGACGAGCGTTCGCCACTCGTTGGAAGCTTCGGCCATCTTTTGGACCGTTTTGGGTCGCACCACAGTTCTCCCTCCAACGAGCTCGCTTCCCGACCTATACCTCCGGAAAACGTGTCAGGGAGAATGCCAGGAGTGTGGGTTGAAGTCCTCGGAGCACGAGACCCGAAGATCGAAAGACTTATGACCAATACGGAGCAAAGGGAAGAAACCGTCGGGGGACCGCTTTTTACCCCAGGACGAGAAAACTGAGTCCGGGGCATTCCCGCTCGCGTTTTCTTGGGACGAGCACCGGAAGTCCTCGAGCTCAGCCCGTTTCCTTCGCTGCAAGTGCATTTCCAGTGGTTTCTGACACCGGACGAGCGTTCGCCACTCGTTGGAAGCTTCGGCCATCTTTTGGACCGTTTTGGGTCGCACCACAGTTCTCCCTCCAACGAGCTCGCTTCCCGACCTATACCTCCGGAAAACGTGTCAGGGAGCATGCCAAGAGTGTGGGTTGAAGTCCTCGGAGCACGAGACCCGAAGATCGAAAGACTTATGACCAATACGGAGCAAAGGGAAGAAACCGTCGGGGGACCGCTTTTTACCCCAGGACGAGAAAACTGAGTCCGGGGCATTCCCGCTCGCGTTTTCTTGGGACGAGCACCGGAAGTCCTCGAGCTCAGCCCGTTTCCTTCGCTGCAAGTGCATTTCCAGTGGTTTCTGACACCGGACGAGCGTTCGCCACTCGTTGGAAGCTTCGGCCATCTTTTGGACCGTTTTGGGTCGCACCACAGTTCTCCCTCCAACGAGCTCGCTTCCCGACCTATACCTCCGGAAAACGTGTCAGGGAGCATGCCAGGAGTGAGGGTTGAAGTCCTCGGAGCACGAGACCCGAAGATCGAAAGACTTATGACCAATACGGAGCAAAGGGAAGAAACCGTCGGGGGACCGCTTTTTACCCCAGGACGAGAAAACTGAGTCCGGGGCATTCCCGCTCGCGTTTTCTCGGGACGAGCACCGGAAGTCCTCGAGCTCAGCCCGTTTCCTTCGCTGCAAGTGCATTTCCAGTGGTTTCTGACACCGGACGAGCGTTCGCCACTCGTTGGAAGCTTCGGCCATCTTTTGGACCGTTTTGGGTCGCACCACAGTTCTCCCTCCAACGAGCTCGCTTCCCGACCTATACCTCCAGAAAACGTGTCAGAGAGCATGCCAGGAGTGTGGGTTGAAGTCCTCGGAGCACGAGACCCGAAGATCGAAAGACTTATGACCAATACGGAGCAAAGGGAAGAAACCGTCGGGGGACCGCTTTTTACCCCAGGACGAGAAAACTGAGTCCGGGGCATTCCCGCTCGCGTTTTCTTGGGACGAGCACCGGAAGTCCTCGAGCTCAGCCCGTTTCCTTCGCCCCAAGTGCATTTCCAGTGGTTTCTGACACCGGACGAGCGTTCGCCACTCGTTGGAAGCTTCGGCCATCTTTTGGACCGTTTTGGGTCGCGCCACAGTTCTCCCTCCAACGAGCTCGCTTCCCGACCTATACCTCCGGAAAACGTGTCAGGGAGCATGCCAGGAGTGTGGGTTGAAGTCCTCGGAGCACGAGACCCGAAGATCGAAAGACTTATGACCAATACGGAGCAAAGGGAAGAAACCGTCGGGGGACCGCTTTTTACCCCAGGACGAGGAAACTGAGTCCGGGGCATTCCCGCTCGCGTTTTCTTGGGACGAGCACCGGAAGTCCTCGAGCTCAGCCCGTTTCCTTCGCTGCAAGTGCATTTCCAGTGGTTTCTGACACCGGACGAGCGTTCGCCACTCGTTGGAAGCTTCGGCCATCTTTTGGACCGTTTTGGGTCGCACCAAAGTTCTCCCTCCAACGAGCTCGCTTCCCGACCTATACCTCCGGAAAACGTGTCAGGGAGCATGCCAGGAGTGTGGGTTGAAGTCCTCGGAGCACGAGACCCGAAGATCGAAAGACTTATGACCAATACGGAGCAAAGGGAAGAAACCGTCGGGGGACCGCTTTTTACCCCAGGACGAGAAAACTGAGTCCGGGGCATTCCCGCTCGCGTTTTCTTGGGACGAGCACCGGAAGTCCTCGAGCTCAGCCCGTTTCCTTCGCTGCAAGTGCATTTCCAGTGGTTTCTGACACCGGACGAGCGTTCGCCACTCGTTGGAAGCTTCGGCCATCTTTTGGACCGTTTTGGGTCGCGCCACAGTTCTCCCTCCAACGAGCTCGCTTCCCGACCTATACCTCCGGAAAACGTGTCAGGGAGCATGCCAGGAGTGTGGGTTGAAGTCCTCGGAGCACGAGACCCGAAGATCGAAAGACTTATGACCAATACGGAGCAAAGGGAAGAAACCGTCGGGGGACCGCTTTTTACCCCAGGACGAGGAAACTGAGTCCGGGGCATTCCCGCTCGCGTTTTCTTGGGACGAGCACCGGAAGTCCTCGAGCTCAGCCCGTTTCCTTCGCTGCAAGTGCATTTCCAGTGGTTTCTGACACCGGACGAGCGTTCGCCACTCGTTGGAAGCTTCGGCCATCTTTTGGACCGTTTTTGGTCGCACCAAAGTTCTCCCTCCAACGAGCTCGCTTCCCGACCTATACCTCCGGAAAACGTGTCAGGGAGCATGCCAGGAGTGTGGGTTGAAGTCCTCGGAGCACGAGACCCGAAGATCGAAAGACTTATGACCAATACGGAGCAAAGGGAAGAAACCGTCGGGGGACCGCTTTTTACCCCAGGACGAGAAAACTGAGTCCGGGGCATTCCCGCTCGCGTTTTCTTGGGACGAGCACCGGAAGTCCTCGAGCTCAGCCCGTTTCCTTCGCTGCAAGTGCATTTCCAGTGGTTTCTGACACCGGACGAGCGTTCGCCACTCGTTGGAAGCTTCGGCCATCTTTTGGACCGTTTTGGGTCGCACCACAGTTCTCCCTCCAACGAGCTCGCTTCTCGACCTATACCTCCGGAAAACGTGTCAGGGAGCATGCCAGGAGTGTGGGTTGAAGTCCTCGGAGCACGAGACCCGAAGATCGAAAGACTTATGACCAATACGGAGCAAAGGGAAGAAACCGTCGGGGGACCGCTTTTTACCCCAGGACGAGAAAACTGAGTCCGGGGCATTCCCGCTCGCGTTTTCTTGGGACGAGCACCGGAAGTCCTCGAGCTCAGCCCGTTTCCTTCGCTGCAAGTGCATTTCCAGTGGTTTCTGACACCGGACGAGCGTTCGCCACTCGTTGGAAGCTTCGGCCATCTTTTGGACCGTTTTGGGTCGCGCCACAGTTCTCCCTCCAACGAGCTCGCTTCCCGACCTATACCTCCGGAAAACGTGTCAGGGAGCATGCCAGGAGTGTGGGTTGAAGTCCTCGGAGCACGAGACCCGAAGATCGAAAGACTTATGACCAATACGGAGCAAAGGGAAGAAACCGTCGGGGGACCGCTTTTTACCCCAGGACGAGGAAACTGAGTCCGGGGCATTCCCGCTCGCGTTTTCTTGGGACGAGCACCGGAAGTCCTCGAGCTCAGCCCGTTTCCTTCGCTGCAAGTGCATTTCCAGTGGTTTCTGACACCGGACGAGCGTTCGCCACTCGTTGGAAGCTTCGGCCATCTTTTGGACCGTTTTGGGTCGCACCAAAGTTCTCCCTCCAACGAGCTCGCTTCCCGACCTATACCTCCGGAAAACGTGTCAGGGAGCATGCCAGGAGTGTGGGTTGAAGTCCTCGGAGCACGAGACCCGAAGATCGAAAGACTTATGACCAATACGGAGCAAAGGGAAGAAACCGTCGGGGGACCGCTTTTTACCCCAGGACGAGAAAACTGAGTCCGGGGCATTCCCGCTCGCGTTTTCTTGGGACGAGCACCGGAAGTCCTCGAGCTCAGCCCGTTTCCTTCGCTGCAAGTGCATTTCCAGTGGTTTCTGACACCGGACGAGCGTTCGCCACTCGTTGGAAGCTTCGGCCATCTTTTGGACCGTTTTGGGTCGCGCCACAGTTCTCCCTCCAACGAGCTCGCTTCCCGACCTATACCTCCGGAAAACGTGTCAGGGAGCATGTCAGGAGTGTGGGTTGAAGTCCTCGGAGCACGAGACCCGAAGATCGAAAGACTTATGACCAATACGGAGCAAAGGGAAGAAACCGTCGGGGGACCGCTTTTTACCCCAGGACGAGGAAACTGAGTCCGGGGCATTCCCGCTCGCGTTTTCTTGGGACGAGCACCGGAAGTCCTCGAGCTCAGCCCGTTTCCTTCGCTGCAAGTGCATTTCCAGTGGTTTCTGACACCGGACGAGCGTTCGCCACTCGTTGGAAGCTTCGGCCATCTTTTGGACCGTTTTGGGTCGCACCAAAGTTCTCCCTCCAACGAGCTCGCTTCCCGACCTATACCTCCGGAAAACGTGTCAGGGAGCATGCCAGGAGTGTGGGTTGAAGTCCTCGGAGCACGAGACCCGAAGATCGAAAGACTTATGACCAATACGGAGCAAAGGGAAGAAACCGTCGGGGGACCGCTTTTTACCCCAGGACGAGAAAACTGAGTCCGGGGCATTCCCGCTCGCGTTTTCTTGGGACGAGCACCGGAAGTCCTCGAGCTCAGCCCGTTTCCTTCGCTGCAAGTGCATTTCCAGTGGTTTCTGACACCGGACGAGCGTTCGCCACTCGTTGGAAGCTTCGGCCATCTTTTGGACCGTTTTGGGTCGCACCACAGTTCTCCCTCCAACGAGCTCGCTTCTCGACCTATACCTCCGGAAAACGTGTCAGGGAGCATGCCAGGAGTGTGGGTTGAAGTCCTCGGAGCACGAGACCCGAAGATCGAAAGACTTATGACCAATACGGAGCAAAGGGAAGAAACCGTCGGGGGACCGCTTTTTACCCCAGGACGAGAAAACTGAGTCCGGGGCATTCCCGCTCGCGTTTTCTTGGGACGAGCACCGGAAGTCCTCGAGCTCAGCCCGTTTCCTTCGCTGCAAGTGCATTTCCAGTGGTTTCTGACACCGGACGAGCGTTCGCCACTCGTTGGAAGCTTCGGCCATCTTTTGGACCGTTTTGGGTCGCGCCACAGTTCTCCCTCCAACGAGCTCGCTTCCCGACCTATACCTCCGGAAAACGTGTCAGGGAGCATGCCAGGAGTGTGGGTTGAAGTCCTCGGAGCACGAGACCCGAAGATCGAAAGACTTATGACCAATACGGAGCAAAGGGAAGAAACCGTCGGGGGACCGCTTTTTACCCCAGGACGAGGAAACTGAGTCCGGGGCATTCCCGCTCGCGTTTTCTTGGGACGAGCACCGGAAGTCCTCGAGCTCAGCCCGTTTCCTTCGCTGCAAGTGCATTTCCAGTGGTTTCTGACACCGGACGAGCGTTCGCCACTCGTTGGAAGCTTCGGCCATCTTTTGGACCGTTTTGGGTCGCACCACAGTTCTCCCTCCAACGAGCTCGCTTCTCGACCTATACCTCCGGAAAACGTGTCAGGGAGCATGCCAGGAGTGTGGGTTGAAGTCCTCGGAGCACGAGACCCGAAGATCGAAAGACTTATGACCAATACGGAGCAAAGGGAAGAAACCGTCGGGGGACCGCTTTTTACCCCAGGACGAGAAAACTGAGTCCGGGGCATTCCCGCTCGCGTTTTCTTGGGACGAGCACCGGAAGTCCTCGAGCTCAGCCCGTTTCCTTCGCTGCAAGTGCATTTCCAGTGGTTTCTGACACCGGACGAGCGTTCGCCACTCGTTGGAAGCTTCGGCCATCTTTTGGACCGTTTTGGGTCGCGCCACAGTTCTCCCTCCAACGAGCTCGCTTCCCGACCTATACCTCCGGAAAACGTGTCAGGGAGCATGCCAGGAGTGTGGGTTGAAGTCCTCGGAGCACGAGACCCGAAGATCGAAAGACTTATGACCAATACGGAGCAAAGGGAAGAAACCGTCGGGGGACCGCTTTTTACCCCAGGACGAGAAAACTGAGTCCGGGGCATTCCCGCTCGCGTTTTCTTGGGACGAGCACCGGAAGTCCTCGAGCTCAGCCCGTTTCCTTCGCTGCAAGTGCATTTCCAGTGGTTTCTGACACCGGACGAGCGTTCGCCACTCGTTGGAAGCTTCGGCCATCTTTTGGACCGTTTTGGGTCGCCCCACAGTTCTCCCTCCAACGAGCTCGCTTCCCGACCTATACCTCCAGAAAACGTGTCAGGGAGCATGCCAGGAGTGTGGGTTTAAGTCCTCGGAGCACGAGACCCGAAGATCAAAAGACTTATGACCAATACGGAGCAAAGGGAAGAAACCGTCGGGGGACCGCTTTTTACTCCAGGACGAGAAAACTGAGTCCGGGGCATTCCCGCTCGCGTTTTCTTGGGACGAGCACCGGAAGTCCTCGAGCTCAGCCCGTTTCCTTCGCTGCAAGTGCATTTCCAGTGGTTTCTGACACCGGACGAGCGTTCGCCACTCGTTGGAAGCTTCGGCCATCTTTTGGACCGTTTTGGGTCGCACCACAGTTCTCCCTCCAACGAGCTCGCTTCCCGACCTATACCTCCGGAAAACGTGTCAGGGAGCATGCCAGGAGTGTGGGTTGAAGTCCTCGGAGCACGAGACCCGAAGATCGAAAGACTTATGACCAATACGGAGCAAAGGGAAGAAACCGTCGGGGGACCGCTTTTTACCCCAGGACGAGAAAACTGAGTCCGGGGCATTCCCGCTCGCGTTTTCTCGGGACGAGCACCGGAAGTCCTCGAGCTCAGCCCGTTTCCTTCGCTGCAAGTGCATTTCCAGTGGTTTCTGACACCGGACGAGCGTTCGCCACTCGTTGGAAGCTTCGGCCATCTTTTGGACCGTTTTGGGTCGCACCACAGTTCTCCCTCGAACGAGCTCGCTTCCCGACCTATACCTCCGGAAAACGTGTCAGGGAGCATACCAGGAGTGTGGGTTGAAGTCCTCGGAGCACGAGACCCGAAGATCGAAAGACTTATGACCAATACGGAGCAAAGGGAAGAAACCGTCGGGGGACCGCTTTTTACCCCAGGACGAGAAAACTGAGTCCGGGGCATTCCCGCTCACGTTTTCTCGAGACGAGCACCGGAAGTCCTCGAGCTCCGCCCGTTTCCTTCGCTGCAAGTGCATTTCCAGTGGTTTCTGACACCGGACGAGCGTTCGCCACTCGTTGGAAGCTTCGGCCATCTTTTGGACCGTTTTGGGTCGCACCACAGTTCTCCCTCCAACGAGCTCGCTTCCCGACCTATACCTCCGGAAAACGTGTCAGGGAGCATGCCAGGAGTGTGGGTTGAAGTCCTCGGAGCACGAGACCCGAAGATCGAAAGACTTATGACCAATACGGAGCAAATGGAAGAAACCGTCGGGGGACCGCTTTTTACCCCAGGACGAGAAAACTGAGTCCGGGGCATTCCCGCTCGCGTTTTCTCGGGACGAGCACCGGAAGTCCTCGAGCTCAGCCCGTTTCCTTCGCTGCAAATGCATTTCCAGTGGTTTCTGACACCGAACGAGCGTTCGCCACTCGTTGGAAGCTTCGGCCATCTTTTGGACCGTTTTGGGTCGCGCCACAGTTCTCCCTCCAACGAGCTCGCTTCCCGACCTATACCTCCGGAAAACGTGTCAGGGAGCATGCCAGGAGTGTGGGTTGAAGTCATCGGAGCACGAGACCCGAAGATCGAAAGACTTATGACCAATACGGAGCAAAGGGAAGAAACCGTCGGGGGACCGCTTTTTACCCCAGGACGAGAAAACTGAGTCCGGGGCATTTCCGCTAGCGTTTTCTCGGGACGAGCACCGGAAGTCCTCGAGCTCAGCCCGTTTCCTTCGCTGCAAGTGCATTTCCAGTGGTTTCTGACACCGGACGAGCGTTCGCCACTCGTTGGAAGCTTCGGCCATCTTTTGGACCGTTTTAGGTCGCGCCACAGTTCTCCCTCCAACGAGCTCGCTTCCCGACCTATACCTCCGGAAAACGTGTCAGGTAGCATGCCAGGAGTGTGGGTTGAAGTCCTCGGAGCACGAGACCCGAAGATCGAAAGACTTATGACCAATACGGAGCAAAGGGAAGAAACCGTCGGGGGACCGCTTTTTACCCCAGGACGAGAAAACTGAGTCCGGGGCATTCCCGCTCGCGTTTTCTCGGGACGAGCACCGGAAGTCCTCGAGCTCAGCCCGTTTCCTTCGCTGCAAGTGCATTTCCAGTGGTTTCTGACACCGGACGAGCGTTCGCCACTCATTGGAAGCTTCGGCCATCTTTTGGACCGTTTTGGGTCGCACTACAGTTCTCCCTCCAACGAGCTAGCTTCCCGACTTATACCTCCAGAAAACGTGTCAGGGAGCATGCCAGGAGTGTGGGTTGAAGTCCTCGGAGCACGAGACCCGAAGATCGAAAGACTTATGACCAATACGGAGCAAAGGGAAGAAACCGTCGGGGGACCGCTTTTTACCCCAGGACGAGAAAACTGAGTCCGGGGCATTCCCGCTCGCGTTTTCTTGGGACGAGCACCGGAAGTCGTCGAGCTCAGCCTGTTTCCTTCGCTGCAAGTGCAGTTCCAGTGGTTTCTGACACCGGACGAGCGTTCGCCACTCGTTGGAAGCTTCGGCCATCTTTTGGACCGTTTTGGGTCGCGCCAAAGTTCTCCCTCCAACGAGCTCGCTTCCCGACCTATACCTCCGAAAAACGTGTCAGGGAGCATGCCAGGAGTGTGGATTGAAGTCCTCGGAGCACGAGACCCGAAGATCGAAAGACTTATGACCAATACGGAGGAAAGGGAAAAAACCGTCGGGGGACCGCTTTTTACCCCAGGACGAGAAAACTGAGTCCGGGGCATTCCCGCTCGCGTTTTCTTGGGACGAGCACTGGAAGTCCTCGAGCTCAGCCCGTTTCCTTCGCTGCAAGTGCATTTCCAGTGGTTTCTGACACCGGACGAGCGTTCGCCACTCGTTGGAAGCTTCGGCCATCTTTTGGACCGTTTTGGGTCGCACCACAGTTCTCCCTCCAACGAGCTAGCTTCCCGACCTATACCTCCGGAAAACGTGTCAGGGAGCATGCCAGGAGGGTGGGTTGAAGTCCTCGGAGCACGAGACCCGAAGATCGAAAGACTTATGACCAATACGGAGCAAAGAGAAGAAACCCTCGGGGGACCGCTTTTTACCCCAGGACGAGAAAACTGAGTCCGGGGCATTCCCGCTCGCGTTTTCTTGGGACGAGCACCGGAAGTCCTCGAGCTCAGCCCGTTTCCTTCGCTGCAAGTGCATTTCCAGTGGTTTCTGACACCGGACGAGCGTTCGCCACTTGTTGGAAGCTTCGGCCATCTTTTGGACCGTTTTGGGTCGCACCACAGTTCTCCCTCCAACGAGTTCGCTTCCCGACCTATACCTCCGGAAAACGTGTCAGGGAGCATGCCAGGAGTGTGGGTTGAAGTCCTCGGAGCACGAGACCCGAAGATCGAAAGACTTATGACCAATACGGAGCAAAGGGAAGAAACCGTCGGGGGACCGCTTTTTACCCCAGGACGAGAAAACTGAGTCCGGGGCATTCCCGCTCGCGTTTTCTTGGGACGAGCACCGGACGTCCTCGAGCTCAGCCCGTTTCCTTCGCTGCAAGTGCATTTCCAGTGGTTTCTGACACCGGACGAGCGTTCGCCACTCGTTGGAAGCTTCGGCCATCTTTTGGACCGTTTTGGGTCGCACCACAGTTCTCCCTCCAACGAGCTCGCTTCCCGACCTATACCTCCGGAAAACGTGTCAGGGAGCATGCCATAAGTGTGGGTTGAAGTCCTCGGAGCACGAGACCCGAAGATCGAAAGACTTATGACCAATACGGAGCAAAGGGAAGAAACCGTCGGGGGACCGCTTTTTACCCCAGGACGAGAAAACTGAGTCCGGGGCATTCCCGCTCGCGTTTTCTTGGGACGAGCACCGGAAGTCCTCGAGCTCAGCCCGTTTCCTTCGCTGCAAGTGCATTTCCAGTGGTTTCTGACACCGGACGAGCGTTCGCCACTCGTTGGAAGCTTCGGCCATCTTTTGGACCGTTTTGGGCTGCACCACAGTTCTCCCTCCAACGAGCTCGCTTCCCGACCTATACCTCCGGAAAACGTGTCAGGGAGCATGCCAGGAGTGTGGGTTGAAGTCCTCGGAGCACGAGACCCGAAGATCGAAAGACTTATGACCAATACGGAGCAAAGGGAAGAAACCGTCGGGGGACCGCTTTTTACCCCAGGACGAGAAAACTGAGTCCGGGGCATTCCCGCTCGCGTTTTCTTGGGACGAGCACTGGAAGTCGTCGAGCTCAGCCCGTTTCCTTCGCTGCAAGTGCAGTTCCAGTGGTTTCTGACACCGGACGAGCGTTCGCCACTCGTTGGAAGCTTCGGCCATCTTTTGGACCGTTTTGGGTCGCGCCAAAGTTCTCCCTCCAACGAGCTCGCTTCCCGACCTATATCTCCGAAAAACGTGTCAGGGAGCATGCCAGGAGTGTGGATTGAAGTCGTCGGAGCACGAGACCCGAAGATCGAAAGACTTATGACCAATACGGAGCAAAGGGAAGAAACCGTCGGGGGACCGCTTTTTACCCCAGGACGAGAAAACTGAGTCCGGGGCATTTCCGCTAGCGTTTTCTCGGGACGAGCACCGGAAGTCCTCGAGCTCAGCCCGTTTCCTTCGCTGCAAGTGCATTTCCAGTGGTTTCTGACACCGGACGAGCGTTCGCCACTCGTTGGAAGCTTCGGCCATCTTTTGGACCGTTTTAGGTCGCGCCACAGTTCTCCCTCCAACGAGCTCGCTTCCCGACCTATACCTCCGGAAAACGTGTCAGGGAGCATGCCAGGAGTGTGGGTTGAAGTCCTCGGAGCACGAGACCCGAAGATCGAAAGACTTATGACCAATACGGAGCAAAGGGAAGAAACCGTCGGGGGACCGCTTTTTACCCCAGGACGAGAAAACTGAGTCCGGGGCATTCCCGCTCGCGTTTTCTTGGGACGAGCACCGGAAGTCCTCGAGCTCAGCCCGTTTCCTTCGCTGCAAGTGCATTTCCAGTGGTTTCTGACACCGGACGAGCGTTCGCCACTCATTGGAAGCTTCGGCCATCTTTTGGACCGTTTTGGGTCGCACTACAGTTCTCCCTCCAACGAGCTAGCTTCCCGACCTATACCTCCAGAAAACGTGTCAGGGAGCATGCCAGGAGTGTGGGTTGAAGTCCTCGGAGCACGAGACCCGAAGATCGAAAGACTTATGACCAATACGGAGCAAAGGGAAGAAACCGTCGGGGGACCGCTTTTTACCCCAGGACGAGAAAACTGAGTCCGGGGCATTCCCGCTCGCGTTTTCTTGGGACGAGCACCGGAAGTCGTCGAGCTCAGCCTGTTTCCTTCGCTGCAAGTGCAGTTCCAGTGGTTTCTGACACCGGACGAGCGTTCGCCACTCGTTGGAAGCTTCGGCCATCTTTTGGACCGTTTTGGGTCGCGCCAAAGTTCTCCCTCCAACGAGCTCGCTTCCCGACCTATACCTCCGAAAAACGTGTCAGGGAGCATGCCAGGAGTGTGGATTGAAGTCGTCGGAGCACGAGACCCGAAGATCGAAAGACTTATGACCAATACGGAGCAAAGGGAAGAAACCGTCGGGGGACCGCTTTTTACCCCAGGACGAGAAAACTGAGTCCGGGGCATTCCCGCTCGCGTTTTCTTGGGACGAGCACTGGAAGTCCTCGAGCTCAGCCCGTTTCCTTCGCTGCAAGTGCATTTCCAGTGGTTTCTGACACCGGACGAGCGTTCGCCACTCGTTGGAAGCTTCGGCCATCTTTTGGACCGTTTTGGGTCGCACCCAGTTCTCCCTCCAACGAGTTCGCTTCCCGACCTATACCTCCGGAAAACGTGTCAGGGAGCATGCCAGGAGTGTGGGTTGAAGTCCTCGGAGCACGAGACCCGAAGATCGAAAGACTTATGACCAATACGGAGCAAAGGGAAGAAACCGTCGGGGGACCGCTTTTTACCCCAGGACGAGAAAACTGAGTCCGGGACATTCCCGCTCGTGTTTTCTTGGGACGAGCACCGGAAGTCCTCGAGCTCAGCCCGTTTCCTTCGCCGCAAGTGCATTTCCAGTGGTTTCTGACACCGGACGAGCGTTCGCCACTCGTTGGAAGCTTCGGCCATCTTTTGGACCGTTTTGGGCTGCACCACAGTTCTCCCTCCAACGAGCTCGCTTCCCGACCTATACCTCCGGAAAACGTGTCAGGGAGCATGCCAGGAGTGTGGGTTGAAGTCCTCGGAGCACGAGACCCGAAGATCGAAAGACTTATGACCAATACGGAGCAAAGGGAAGAAACCGTCGGGGGACCGCTTTTTACCCCAGGACGAGAAAACTGAGTCCGGGGCATTTCCGCTCGCGTTTTCTTGGGACGAGCACCGGAAGTCCTCGAGCTCAGCCCGTTTCCTTCGCTGCAAGTGCATTTCCAGTGGTTTCTGACACCGGACGAGCGTTCGCCACTCGTTGGAAGCTTCGGCCATCTTTTGGACCGTTTTGGGTCGCACCACAGTTCTCCCTCCAATGAGCTCGCTTCCCGACCTATACCTCCGGAAAACGTGTCAGGGAGCATGCCAGGAGTGTGGGTTGAAGTCCTCGGAGCACGAGACCCGAAGATCGAAAGACTTATGACCAATACGGAGCAAAGGGAAGAAACCGTCGGGGGACCGCTTTTTACCCCAGGACGAGAAAACTGAGTCCGGGGCATTCCCGCTCGCGTTTTCTTGGGACGAGCACCGGAAGTCCTCGAGCTCAGCCCGTTTCCTTCGCTGCAAGTGCATTTCCAGTGGTTTCTGACACCGGACGAGCGTTCGCCACTCGTTGGAAGCTTCGGCCATCTTTTGGACCGTTTTGGGTCGCACCACAGTTCTCCCTCCAACGAGCTCGCTTCCCGACCTATACCTCCGGAAAACGTGTCAGGGAGCATGCCAGGAGTGTGGGTTGAAGTCCTCGGAGCACGAGGCCCGAAGATCGAAAGACTTATGACCAATACGGAGCAAAGGGAAGAAACCGTCGGGGGACCGCTTTTTACCCCAGGACGAGAAAACTGAGTCCGGGGCATTTCCACTCGCGTTTTCTTGGGACGAGCACCGGAAGTCCTCGAGCTCAGCCCGTTTCCTTCGCTGCAAGTGCATTTCCAGTGGTTTCTGACACCGGACGAGCGTTCGCCACTCGTTGGAAGCTTCGGCCATCTTTTGGACCGTTTTGGGTCGCACCACAGTTCTCCCTCCAACGAGCTCGCTTCCCGACCTATACCTCCCGAAAACGTGTCAGGGAGCATGCCAGGAGTGTGGGTTGAAGTCCTCGGAGCACGAGACCCGAAGATCGAAAGACTTATGACCAATACGGAGCAAAGGGAAGAAACCGTCGGGGGACCGCTTTTTACCCCAGGACGAGAAAACTGAGTCCGGGGCATTCCCGCTCGCGTTTTCTTGGGACGAGCACCGGAAGTCCTCGAGCTCAGCCCGTTTCCTTCGCTGCAAGTGCATTTCCAGTGGTTTCTGACACCGGACGAGCGTTCGCCACTCGTTGGAAGCTTCGGCCATCTTTTGGACCGTTTTGGGTCGCACCACAGTTCTCCCTCCAACGAGCTCGCTTCCCGACCTATACCTCCGGAAAACGTGTCAGGGAGCATGCCAGGAGTGTGGGTTGAAGTCCTCGGAGCACGAGACCCGAAGATCGAAAGACTTATGACCAATACAGAGCAAAGGGAAGAAACCGTCGGGGGACCGCTTTTTACCCCAGGACGAGAAAACTGAGTCCGGGGCATTCCCGCTCGCGTTTTCTTGGGACGAGCACCGGAAGTCCTCGAGCTCAGCCCGTTTCCTTCGCCCCAAGTGCATTTCCAGTGGTTTCTGACACCGGATGAGCGTTCGCCACTCGTTGGAAGCTTCGGCCATCTTTTGGACCGTTTTGGGTCGCACCACAGTTCTCCCTCCAACGAGCTCGCTTCCCGACCTATACCTCCGGAAAACGTGTCAGGGAGCATGCCAGGAGTGTGGGTTGAAGTCCTCGGAGCACGAGACCCGAAGATCGAAAGACTTATGACCAATACGGAGCAAAGGGAAGAAACTGTCGGGGGACCGCTTTTTACCCCAGGACGAGAAAACTGAGTCTGGGGCATTCCCGCTCGCGTTTTCTTGGGACGAGCACCGGAAGTCCTCGAGCTCAGCCCGTTTCCTTCGCTCCAAGTGCATCTCCCTCCAACGAGCTCGCTCCCCGACCTATACCTCCGGAAAACGTGTCAGGGAGCATGTCAGGAGTGTGGGTTGAAGTCCTCGGAGCACGAGACCCGAAGATCGAAAGACTTATGACCAATACAGAGCAAAGGGAAGAAACCGTCGGGGGACCGCTTTTTACCCCAGGACGAGAAAACTGAGTCCGGGGCATTCCCGCTCGCGTTTTCTTGGGACGAGCACCGGAAGTCCTCGAGCTCAGCCCGTTTCCTTCGCCCCAAGTGCATTTCCAGTGGTTTCTGACACCGGACGAGCGTTCGCCACTCGTTGGAAGCTTCGGCCATCTTTTGGACCGTTTTGGGTCGCACCACAGTTCTCCCTCCAACGAGCTCGCTTCCCGACCTATACCTCCGGAAAACGTGTCAGGGAGCATGCCAGGAGTGTGGGTTGAAGTCCTCGGAGCACGAGACCCGAAGATCGAAAGACTTATGACCAATACGGGGCAAAGGGAAGAAACCGTCGGGGGACCGCTTTTTACCCCAGGACGAGAAATATGAATCCGGGGCATTCCCGCTCGCGTTTTCTTGGGACGAGCACCGGAAGTCCTCGAGCTCAGCCCGTTTCCTTCGCTGCAAGTGCATTTCCAGTGGTTTCTGACACCGGACGAGCAATTGTTGGAAGCTTCGGCCATCTTTTGGACCGTTTTGGGTCGCACCACAGTTCTCCCTCCAACGAGCTCGCTTCCCGACCTATACCTCCGGAAAACGTGTCAGGGAGCATGCCAGGAGTGTGGGTTGAAGTCCTCGGAGCACGAGACCCGAAGATCGAAAGACTTATGACCAATACGGAGCAAAGGGAAGAAACCGTCGGGGGACCGCTTTTTACCCCAGGACGAGAAAACTGAGTCCGGGGCATTCCCGCTCGCGTTTTCTTGGGACGAGCACCGGAAGTCCTCGAGCTCAGCCCGTCTCCTTCGCTGCAAGTGCATTTCCAGTGGTTTCTGACACCGGACGAGCGTTCGCCACTCGTTGGAAGCTTCGGCCATCTTTTGGACCGTTTTGGGTCGCACCACAGTTCTCCCTCCAACGAGCTCGCTTCCCGACCTATACCTCCGGAAAACGTGTCAGGGAGCATGCCAGGAGTGTGGGTTTAAGTCCTCGGAGCACGAGACCCGAAGATCGAAAGACTTATGACCAATACGGAGCAAAGGGAAGAAACCGTCGGGGGACCGCTTTTTACCCCAGGACGAGAAAACTGAGTCCGGGGCATTCCCGCTCGCGTTTTCTTGGGACGAGCACCGGAAGTCCTCGAGCTCAGCCCGTTTCCTTCGCTGCAAGTGCATTTCCAGTGGTTTCTGACACCGGACGAGCGTTCGCCACTCGTTGGAAGCTTCGGCCATCTTTTGGACCGTTTTAGGTCGCACCACAGTTCTCCCTCCAACGAGCTCGCTTCCCGACCTATACCTCCGGAAAACGTGTCAGGGAGCATGCCAGGAGTGTGGGTTGAACTCCTCGGAGCACGAGACCCGAAGATCGAAAGACTTATGACCAATACGGAGCAAAGGGAAGAAACCGTCGGGGGACCGCTTTTTACCCCAGGACGAGAAAACTGAGTCCGGGGCATTCCCGCTCGCGTTTTCTTGGGACGAGCACCGGAAGTCCTCGAGCTCAGCCCGTTTCCTTCGCTGCAAGTGCATTTCCAGTGGTTTCTGACACCGGACGAGCGTTCGCCACTCGTTGGAAGCTTCGGCCATCTTTTGGACCGTTTTGGGTCGCACCACAGTTCTCCCTCCAACGAGCTCGCTTCCCGACCTATACCTCCGGAAAACGTGTCAGGGAGCATGCCAGGAGTGTGGGTTGAAGTCCTCGGAGCACGAGACCCGAAGATCGAAAGACTTATGACCAATACGGAGCAAAGGGAAGAAACCGTCGGGGGACCGCTTTTTACCCCAGGACGAGAAAACTGAGTCCGGGGCATTCCCGCTCGCGTTTTCTTGGGACGAGCACCGGAAGTCCTCGAGCTCAGCCCGTTTCCTTCGCTGCAAGTGCATTTCCAGTGGTTTCTGACACCGGACGAGCGTTCGCCACTCGTTGGAAGCTTCGGCCATCTTTTGGACCGTTTTGGGTCGCACCACAGTTCTCCCTCCAACGAGCTCGCTTCCCGACCTATACCTCCGGAAAACGTGTCAGGGAGCATGCCAGGAGTGTGGGTTGAAGTCCTCGGAGCACGAGACCCGAAGATCGAAAGACTTATGACCAATACAGAGCAAAGGGAAGAAACCGTCGGGGGAATGCTTTTTACCCCAGGACGAGAAAACTGAGTCCGGGGCATTCCCGCTCGCGTTTTCTTGGGACGAGCACCGGAAGTCCTCGAGCTCAGCCCGTTTCCTTCGCCCCAAGTGCATTTCCAGTGGTTTCTGACACCGGACGAGCGTTCGCCACTCGTTGGAAGCTTCGGCCATCTTTTGGACCGTTTTGGGTCGCACCACAGTTCTCCCTCCAACGAGCTCGCTTCCCGACCTATACCTCCGGAAAACGTGTCAGGGAGCATGCCAGGAGTGTGGGTTGAAGTCCTCGGAGCACGAGACCCGAAGATCGAAAGACTTATGACCAATACGGAGCAAAGGGAAGAAACTGTCGGGGGACCGCTTTTTACCCCAGGACGAGAAAACTGAGTCTGGGGCATTCCCGCTCGCGTTTTCTTGGGACGAGCACCGGAAGTCCTCGAGCTCAGCCCGTTTCCTTCGCTCCAAGTGCATCTCCCTCCAACGAGCTCGCTCCCCGACCTATACCTCCGGAAAACGTGTCAGGGAGCATGTCAGGAGTGTGGGTTGAAGTCCTCGGAGCACGAGACCCGAAGATCGAAAGACTTATGACCAATACAGAGCAAAGGGAAGAAACCGTCGGGGGACCGCTTTTTACCCCAGGACGAGAAAACTGAGTCCGGGGCATTCCCGCTCGCGTTTTCTTGGGACGAGCACCGGAAGTCCTCGAGCTCAGCCCGTTTCCTTCGCCCCAAGTGCATTTCCAGTGGTTTCTGACACCGGACGAGCGTTCGCCACTCGTTGGAAGCTTCGGCCATCTTTTGGACCGTTTTGGGTCGCACCACAGTTCTCCCTCCAACGAGCTCGCTTCCCGACCTATACCTCCGGAAAACGTGTCAGGGAGCATGCCAGGAGTGTGGGTTGAAGTCCTCGGAGCACGAGACCCGAAGATCGAAAGACTTATGACCAATACGGGGCAAAGGGAAGAAACCGTCGAGGGACCGCTTTTTACCCCAGGACGAGAAAACTGAATCCGGGGCATTCTCGCTCGCGTTTTCTTGGGACGAGCACCGGAAGTCCTCGAGCTCAGCCCGTTTCCTTCGCTGCAAGTGCATTTCCAGTGGTTTCTGACACCGGACGAGCAATTGTTGGAAGCTTCGGCCATCTTTTGGACCGTTTTGGGTCGCACCACAGTTCTCCCTCCAACGAGCTCGCTTCCCGACCTATACCTCCGGAAAACGTGTCAGGGAGCATGCCAGGAGTGTGGGTTGAAGTCCTCGGAGCACGAGACCCGAAGATCGAAAGACTTATGACCAATACGGAGCAAAGGGAAGAAACCGTCGGGGGACCGCTTTTTACCCCAGGACGAGAAAACTGAGTCCGGGGCATTCCCGCTCGCGTTTTCTTGGGACGAGCACCGGAAGTCCTCGAGCTCAGCCCGTTTCCTTCGCTGCAAGTGCATTTCCAGTGGTTTCTGACACCGGACGAGCAATTGTTGGAAGCTTCGGCCATCTTTTGGACCGTTTTGGGTCGCACCACAGTTCTCCCTCCAACGAGCTCGCTTCCCGACCTATACCTCCGGAAAACGTGTCAGGGAGCATGCCAGGAGTGTGGGTTGAAGTCCTCGGAGCACGAGACCCGAAGATCGAAAGACTTATGACCAATACGGAGCAAAGGGAAGAAACCGTCGGGGGACCGCTTTTTACCCCAGGACGAGAAAACTGAGTCCGGGGCATTCCCGCTCGCGTTTTCTTGGGACGAGCACCGGAAGTCCTCGAGCTCAGCCCGTTTCCTTCGCTGCAAGTGCATTTCCAGTGGTTTCTGACACCGGACGAGCGTTCGCCACTCGTTGGAAGCTTCGGCCATCTTTTGGACCGTTTTGGGTCGCACCACAGTTCTCCCTCCAACGAGCTCGCTTCCCGACCTATACCTCCGGAAAACGTGTCAGGGAGCATGCCAGGAGTGTGGGTTTAAGTCCTCGGAGCACGAGACCCGAAGATCGAAAGACTTATGACCAATACGGAGCAAAGGGAAGAAACCGTCGGGGGACCGCTTTTTACCCCAGGACGAGAAAACTGAGTCCGGGGCATTCCCGCTCGCGTTTTCTTGGGACGAGCACCGGAAGTCCTCGAGCTCAGCCCGTTTCCTTCGGCAAGTGCATTTCCAGTGGTTTCTGACACCGGACGAGCGTTCGCCACTCGTTGGAAGCTTCGGCCATCTTTTGGACCGTTTTGGGTCGCACCACAGTTCTCCCTCCAACGAGCTCGCTTCCCGACCTATACCTCCGGAAAACGTGTCAGGGAGCATGCCAGGAGTTTGGGTTGAACTCCTCGGAGCACGAGACCCGAAGATCGAAAGACTTATGACCAATACGGAGCAAAGGGAAGAAACCGTCGGGGGACCGCTTTTTACCCCAGGACGAGAAAACTGAGTCCGGGGCATTCCCGCTCGCGTTTTCTTGGGACGAGCACCGGAAGTCCTCGAGCTCAGCCCGTTTCCTTCGCTGCAAGTGCATTTCCAGTGGTTTCTGACACCGGACGAGCGTTCGCCACTCGTTGGAAGCTTCGGCCATCTTTTGGACCGTTTTGGGTCGCACCACAGTTCTCCCTCCAACGAGCTCGCTTCCCGACCTATACCTCCGGAAAACGTGTCAGGGAGCATGCCAGGAGTGTGGGTTGAAGTCCTCGGAGCACGAGACCCGAAGATCGAAAGACTTATGACCAATACGGAGCAAAGGGAAGAAACCGTCGGGGGACCGCTTTTTACCCCAGGACGAGAAAACTGAGTCCGGGGCATTCCCGCTCGCGTTTTCTTGGGACGAGCACCGGAAGTCCTCGAGCTCAGCCCGTTTCCTTCGCTGCAAGTGCATTTCCAGTGGTTTCTGACACCGGACGAGCGTTCGCCACTCGTTGGAAGCTTCGGCCATCTTTTGGACCGTTTTGGGTCGCACCACAGTTCTCCCTCCAACGAGCTCGCTTCCCGACCTATACCTCCGGAAAACGTGTCAGGGAGCATGCCAGGAGTGTGGGTTGAAGTCCTCGGAGCACGAGACCCGAAGATCGAAAGACTTATGACCAATACAGAGCAAAGGGAAGAAACCGTCGGGGGAATGCTTTTTACCCCAGGACGAGAAAACTGAGTCCGGGGCATTCCCGCTCGCGTTTTCTTGGGACGAGCACCGGAAGTCCTCGAGCTCAGCCCGTTTCCTTCGCCCCAAGTGCATTTCCAGTGGTTTCTGACACCGGACGAGCGTTCGCCACTCGTTGGAAGCTTCGGCCATCTTTTGGACCGTTTTGGGTCGCACCACAGTTCTCCCTCCAACGAGCTCGCTTCCCGACCTATACCTCCGGAAAACGTGTCAGGGAGCATGCCAGGAGTGTGGGTTGAAGTCCTCGGAGCACGAGACCCGAAGATCGAAAGACTTATGACCAATACGGAGCAAAGGGAAGAAACTGTCGGGGGACCGCTTTTTACCCCAGGACGAGAAAACTGAGTCTGGGGCATTCCCGCTCGCGTTTTCTTGGGACGAGCACCGGAAGTCCTCGAGCTCAGCCCGTTTCCTTCGCTCCAAGTGCATCTCCCTCCAACGAGCTCGCTCTTCGACCTATACCTCCGGAAAACGTGTCAGGGAGCATGTCAGGAGTGTGGGTTGAAGTCCTCGGAGCACGAGACCCGAAGATCGAAAGACTTATGACCAATACAGAGCAAAGGGAAGAAACCGTCGGGGGACCGCTTTTTACCCCAGGACGAGAAAACTGAGTCCGGGGCATTCCCGCTCGCGTTTTCTTGGGACGAGCACCGGAAGTCCTCGAGCTCAGCCCGTTTCCTTCGCCCCAAGTGCATTTCCAGTGGTTTCTGACACCGGACGAGCGTTCGCCACTCGTTGGAAGCTTCGGCCATCTTTTGGACCGTTTTGGGTCGCACCACAGTTCTCCCTCCAACGAGCTCGCTTCCCGACCTATACCTCCGGAAAACGTGTCAGGGAGCATGCCAGGAGTGTGGGTTGAAGTCCTCGGAGCACGAGACCCGAAGATCGAAAGACTTATGACCAATACGGGGCAAAGGGAAGAAACCGTCGGGGGACCGCTTTTTACCCCAGGACGAGAAAACTGAATCCGGGGCATTCCCGCTCGCGTTTTCTTGGGACGAGCACCGGAAGTCCTCGAGCTCAGCCCGTTTCCTTCGCTGCAAGTGCATTTCCAGTGGTTTCTGACACCGGACGAGCAATTGTTGGAAGCTTCGGCCATCTTTTGGACCGTTTTGGGTCGCACCACAGTTCTCCCTCCAACGAGCTCGCTTCCCGACCTATACCTCCGGAAAACGTGTCAGGGAGCATGCCAGGAGTGTGGGTTGAAGTCCTCGGAGCACGAGACCCGAAGATCGAAAGACTTATGACCAATACAGAGCAAAGGGAAGAAACCGTCGGGGGACCGCTTTTTACCCCAGGACGAGAAAACTGAGTCCGGGGCATTCCCGCTCGCGTTTTCTTGGGACGAGCACCGGAAGTCCTCGAGCTCAGCCCGTTTCCTTCGCCCCAAGTGCATTTCCAGTGGTTTCTGACACCGGACGAGCGTTCGCCACTCGTTGGAAGCTTCGGCCATCTTTTGGACCGTTTTGGGTCGCACCACAGTTCTCCCTCCAACGAGCTCGCTTCCCGACCTATACCTCCGGAAAACGTGTCAGGGAGCATGCCAGGAGTGTGGGTTGAAGTCCTCGGAGCACGAGACCCGAAGATCGAAAGACTTATGACCAATACGGAGCAAAGGGAAGAAACTGTCGGGGGACCGCTTTTTACCCCAGGACGAGAAAACTGAGTCTGGGGCATTCCCGCTCGCGTTTTCTTGGGACGAGCACCGGAAGTCCTCGAGCTCAGCCCGTTTCCTTCGCTCCAAGTGCATCTCCCTCCAACGAGCTCGCTCCCCGACCTATACGTCCGGAAAACGTGTCAGGGAGCATGTCAGGAGTGTGGGTTGAAGTCCTCGGAGCACGAGACCCGAAGATCGAAAGACTTATGACCAATACAGAGCAAAGGGAAGAAACCGTCGGGGGACCGCTTTTTACCCCAGGACGAGAAAACTGAGTCCGGGGCATTCCCGCTCGCGTTTTCTTGGGACGAGCACCGGAAGTCCTCGAGCTCAGCCCGTTTCCTTCGCCCCAAGTGCATTTCCAGTGGTTTCTGACACCGGACGAGCGTTCGCCACTCGTTGGAAGCTTCGGCCATCTTTTGGACCGTTTTGGGTCGCACCACAGTTCTCCCTCCAACGAGCTCGCTTCCCGACCTATACCTCCGGAAAACGTGTCAGGGAGCATGCCAGGAGTGTGGGTTGAAGTCCTCGGAGCACGAGACCCGAAGATCGAAAGACTTATGACCAATACGGGGCAAAGGGAAGAAACCGTCGAGGGACCGCTTTTTACCCCAGGACGAGAAAACTGAATCCGGGGCATTCCCGCTCGCGTTTTCTTGGGACGAGCACCGGAAGTCCTCGAGCTCAGCCCGTTTCCTTCGCTGCAAGTGCATTTCCAGTGGTTTCTGACACCGGACGAGCAATTGTTGGAAGCTTCGGCCATCTTTTGGACCGTTTTGGGTCGCACCACAGTTCTCCCTCCAACGAGCTCGCTTCCCGACCTATACCTCCGGAAAACGTGTCAGGGAGCATGCCAGGAGTGTGGGTTGAAGTCCTCGGAGCACGAGACCCGAAGATCGAAAGACTTATGACCAATACGGAGCAAAGGGAAGAAACCGTCGGGGGACCGCTTTTTACCCCAAGACGAGAAAACTGAGTCCGGGGCATTCCCGCTCGCGTTTTCTTGGGACGAGCACCGGAAGTCCTCGAGCTCAGCCCGTTTCCTTCGCTGCAAGTGCATTTCCAGTGGTTTCTGACACCGGACGAGCGTTCGCCACTCGTTGGAAGCTTCGGCCATCTTTTGGACCGTTTTGGGTCGCACCACAGTTCTCCCTCCAACGAGCTCGCTTCCCGACCTATACCTCCGGAAAACGTGTCAGGGAGCATGCCAGGAGTGTGGGTTTAAGTCCTCGGAGCACGAGACCCGAAGATCGAAAGACTTATGACCAATACGGAGCAAAGGGAAGAAACCGTCGGGGGACCGCTTTTTACCCCAGGACGAGAAAACTGAGTCCGGGGCATTCCCGCTCGCGTTTTCTTGGGACGAGCACCGGAAGTCCTCGAGCTCAGCCCGTTTCCTTCGCTGCAAGTGCATTTCCAGTGGTTTCTGACACCGGACGAGCGTTCGCCACTCGTTGGAAGCTTCGGCCATCTTTTGGACCGTTTTGGGTCGCACCACAGTTCTCCCTCCAACGAGCTCGCTTCCCGACCTATACCTCCGGAAAACGTGTCAGGGAGCATGCCAGGAGTGTGGGTTGAACTCCTCGGAGCACGAGACCCGAAGATCGAAAGACTTATGACCAATACGGAGCAAAGGGAAGAAACCGTCGGGGGACCGCTTTTTACCCCAGGACGAGAAAACTGAGTCCGGGGCATTCCCGCTCGCGTTTTCTTGGGACGAGCACCGGAAGTCCTCGAGCTCAGCCCGTTTCCTTCGCTGCAAGTGCATTTCCAGTGGTTTCTGACACCGGACGAGCGTTCGCCACTCGTTGGAAGCTTCGGCCATCTTTTGGACCGTTTTGGGTCGCACCACAGTTCTCCCTCCAACGAGCTCGCTTCCCGACCTATACCTCCGGAAAACGTGTCAGGGAGCATGCCAGGAGTGTGGGTTGAAGTCCTCGGAGCACGAGACCCGAAGATCGAAAGACTTATGACCAATACGGAGCAAAGGGAAGAAACCGTCGGGGGACCGCTTTTTACCCCAGGACGAAAAAACTGAGTCCGGGGCATTCCCGCTCGCGTTTTCTTGGGACGAGCACCGGAAGTCCTCGAGCTCAGCCCGTTTCCTTCGCCCCAAGTGCATTTCCAGTGGTTTCTGACACCGGACGAGCGTTCGCCACTCGTTGGAAGCTTCGGCCATCTTTTGGACCGTTTTGGGTCGCACCACAGTTCTCCCTCCAACGAGCTCGCTTCCCGACCTATACCTCCGGAAAACGTGTCAGGG
Source organism: Cucumis melo (assembly GCF_025177605.1). Classification (NCBI taxonomy): domain Eukaryota; kingdom Viridiplantae; phylum Streptophyta; class Magnoliopsida; order Cucurbitales; family Cucurbitaceae; genus Cucumis; species Cucumis melo. The sequence continues at coordinate 19,772,011 of NC_066863.1, read as the reverse complement.
AGCATTCCAGGAGTGTGGGTTGAAGTCCTCGGAGCACGAGACCCGAAGATCGAAAGACTTATGAGCAATACGGGGCAAAGGGAAGAAACCGTCGGGGGACCGCTTTTTACCCCAGGACGAGAAAACTGAGTCCGGGGCATTCCCGCTCGCGTTTTCTTGGGACGGGCACCGGAAGTCCTCGAGCTCAGCCCGTTTCCTTCGCTGCAAGTGCATTTCCAGTGGTTTCTGACACCGGACGAGCGTTCGCCACTCGTTGGAAGCTTCGGCCATCTTTTGGACCGTTTTGGGTCGCACCACAGTTCTCCCTCCAACGAGCTCGCTTCCCGACCTATACCTCCGGAAAACGTGTCAGGGAGCATGCCAGGAGTGTGGGTTGAAGTCCTCGGAGCACGAGACCCGAAGATCGAAAGACTTATGACCAATACGGAGCAAAGGGAAGAAACCGTCGGGGGACCGCTTTTTACCCCAGGACGAGAAAACTGAGTCCGGGGCATTCCCGCTCGCGTTTTCTTGGGACGAGCACCGGAAGTCCTCGAGCTCAGCCCGTTTCCTTCGCTGCAAGTGCATTTCCAGTGGTTTCTGACACCGGACGAGCGTTCGCCACTCGTTGGAAGCTTCGGCCATCTTTTGGACCATTTTGGGTCGCACCACAGTTCTCCCTCCAACGAGCTCGCTTCCCGACCTATACCTCCGGAAAACGTGTCAGGGAGCATGCCAGGAGTGTGGGTTGAAGTCCTCGGAGCACGAGACCCGAAGATCGAAAGACTTATGACCAATACGGAGCAAAGGGAAGAAACCGTCGGGGGACCGCTTTTTACCCCAGGACGAGAAAACTGAGTCCGGGGCATTCCCGCTCGCGTTTTCTTGGGACGAGCACCGGAAGTCCTCGAGCTCAGCCCGTTTCCTTCGCCCCAAGTGCATTTCCAGTGGTTTCTGACACCGGACGAGCGTTCGCCACTCGTTGGAAGCTTCGGCCATCTTTTGGACCGTTTTGGGTCGCACCACAGTTCTCCCTCCAACGAGCTCGCTTCCCGACCTATACCTCCGGAAAACGTGTCAGGGAGCATGCCAGGAGTGTGGGTTGAAGTCCTCGGAGCACGAGACCCGAAGATCGAAAGACTTATGACCAATACGAAGCAAAGGGAAGAAACCGTCGGGGGACCGCTTTTTACCCCAGGACGAGAAAACTGAGTCCGGGGCATTCCCGCTCGCGTTTTCTTGGGACGAGCACCGGAAGTCCTCGAGCTCGGCCCGTTTCCTTCGCTCCTAGTGCATTTCCAGTGGTTTCTGACACCGGACGAGCGTTCGCCACTCGTTGGAAGCTTCGGCCATCTTTTGGACCGTTTTGGGTCGCACCACAGTTCTCCCTCCAACGAGCTCGCTTCCCGACCTATACCTCCGGAAAACGTGTCAGGGAGCATGCCAGGAGTGTGGGTTGAAGTCCTCGGAGCACGAGACCCGAAGATCGAAAGACTTATGACCAATATGGAGCAAAGGGAAGAAACCGTCGGGGGACCGCTTTTTACCCCAGGACGAGAAAACTGAGTCCGGGGCATTCCCGCTCGCGTTTTCTTGGGACGAGCACCGGAAGACCTCGAGCTCAGCCCGATTCCTTCGCTGCAAGTGCATTTCCAGTGGTTTCTGACACCGGACGAGCGTTCGCCACTCGTTGGAAGCTTCGGCCATCTTTTGGACCGTTTTGGGTCGCACCACAGTTCTCCTTCCAACCAGCTCGCTTCCCGACCTATACCTCCAGAAAACGTGTCAGGGAGCATGCCAGGAGTGTGGGTTGAAGTCCTCGGAGCACGAGACCCGAAGATCGAAAGACTTATGACCAATACGGAGCAAAGGGAAGAAACCGTCGGGGGACCGCTTTTTACCCCAGGACGAGAAAACTGAGTCCGGGGCATTCCCGCTCGCGTTTTCTTGGGACGAGCACCGGAAGTCCTCGAGCTCAGCCCGTTTCCTTCGCCCCAAGTGCATTTCCAGTGGTTTCTGACACCGGACGAGCGTTCGCCACTCGTTGGAAGCTTCGGCCATCTTTTGGACCGTTTTGGGTCGCACCACAGTTCTCCCTCCAACGAGCTCGCTTCCCGACCTATACCTCCGGAAAACGTGTCAGGGAGCATGCCAGGAGTGTGGGTTGAAGTCCTCGGAGCACGAGACCCGAAGATCGAAAGACTTATGACCAATACGGAGCAAAGGGAAGAAACCGTCGGGGGACCGCTTTTTACCCCAGGACGAGAAAACTGAGTCCGGGGCATTCCCGCTCGCGTTTTCTTGGGACGAGCACCGGAAGTCCTCGAGCTCAGCCCGTTTCCTTCGCCCCAAGTGCATTTCCAGTGGTTTCTGACACCGGACGAGCGTTCGCCACTCGTTGGAAGCTTCGGCCATCTTTTGGACCGTTTTGGGTCGCACCACAGTTCTCCCTCCAACGAGCTCGCTTCCCGACCTATACCTCCGGAAAACGTGTCAGGGAGCATGCCAGGAGTGTGGGTTGAAGTCCTCGGAGCACGAGACCCGAAGATCGAAAGACTTATGACCAATACGGAGCAAAGGGAAGAAACCGTCGGGGGACCGCTTTTTACCCCAGGACGAGAAAACTGAGTCCGGGGCATTCCCGCTCGCGTTTTCTTGGGACGAGCACCGGAAGTCCTCGAGCTCAGCCCGTTTCCTTCGCTGCAAGTGCATTTCCAGTGGTTTCTGACACCGGACGAGCGTTCGCCACTCGTTGGAAGCTTCGGCCATCTTTTGGACCGTTTTGGGTCGCACCACAGTTCTCCCTCCAACGAGCTCGCTTCCCGACCTATACCTCCGGATAACGTGTCAGGGAGCATGCCAGGAGTGTGGGTTGAAGTCCTCGGAGCACGAGACCCGAAGATCGAAAGACTTATGACCAATACGAAGCAAAGGGAAGAAACCGTCGGGGGACCGCTTTTTACCCCAGGACGAGAAAACTGAGTCCGGGGCATTCCCGCTCGCGTTTTCTTGGGACGAGCACCGGAAGTCCTCGAGCTCGGCCCGTTTCCTTCGCTCCTAGTGCATTTCCAGTGGTTTCTGACACCGGACGAGCGTTCGCCACTCGTTGGAAGCTTCGGCCATCTTTTGGACCGTTTTGGGTCGCACCACAGTTCTCCCTCCAACGAGCTCGCTTCCCGACCTATACCTCCGGAAAACGTGTCAGGGAGCATTCCAGGAGTGTGGGTTGAAGTCCTCGGAGCACGAGACCCGAAGATCGAAAGACTTATGAGCAATACGGAGCAAAGGGAAGAAACCGTCGGGGGACCGCTTTTTACCCCAGGACGAGAAAACTGAGTCCGGGGCATTCCCGCTCGCGTTTTCTTGGGACGGGCACCGGAAGTCCTCGAGCTCAGCCCGTTTCCTTCGCTGCAAGTGCATTTCCAGTGGTTTCTGACACCGGACGAGCGTTCGCCACTCGTTGGAAGCTTCGGCCATCTTTTGGACCGTTTTGGGTTGCACCACAGTTCTCCCTCCAACGAGCTCGCTTCCCGACCTATACCTCCGGAAAACGTGTCAGGGAGCATGCCAGGAGTGTGGGTTGAAGTCCTCGGAGCACGAGACCCGAAGATCGAAAGACTTATGACCAATACGGAGCAAAGGGAAGAAACCGTCGGGGGACCGCTTTTTACCCCAGAACGAGAAAACTGAGTCCGGGGCATTCCCGCTCACGTTTTCTTGGGACGAGCACCGGAAGTCCTCGAGCTCAGCCCGTTTCCTTCGCTGCAAGTGCATTTCCAGTGGTTTCTGACACCGGACGAGCGTTCGCCACTCGTTGGAAGCTTCGGCCATCTTTTGGACCGTTTTGGGTCGCACCACAGTTCTCCCTCCAACGAGCTCGCTTCCCGACCTATACCTCCGGAAAACGTGTCAGGGAGCATGCCAGGAGTGTGGGTTGAAGTCCTCGGAGCACGAGACCCGAAGATCGAAAGACTTATGACCAATACGGAGCAAAGGGAAGAAACCGTCGGGGGACCGCTTTTTACCCCAGGACGAGAAAACTGAGTCCGGGGCATTCCCGCTCGCGTTTTCTTGGGACGAGCACCGGAAGTCCTCGAGCTCAGCCCGTTTCCTTCGCCCCAAGTGCATTTCCAGTGGTTTCTGACACCGGACGAGCGTTCGCCACTCGTTGGAAGCTTCGGCCATCTTTTGGACCGTTTTGGGTCGCACCACAGTTCTCCCTCCAACGAGCTCGCTTCCCGACCTATACCTCCGGAAAACGTGTCAGGGAGCATGCCAGGAGTGTGGGTTGAAGTCCTCGGAGCACGAGACCCGAAGATCGAAAGACTTATGACCAATACGGAGCAAAGGGAAGAAACCGTCGGGGGACCGCTTTTTACCCCAGGACGAGAAAACTGAGTCCGGGGCATTCCCGCTCGCGTTTTCTTGGGACGAGCACCGGAAGTCCTCGAGCTCAGCCCGTTTCCTTCGCCCCAAGTGCATTTCCAGTGGTTTCTGACACCGGATGAGCGTTCGCCACTCGTTGGAAGCTTCGGCCATCTTTTGGACCGTTTTGGGTCGCACCACAGTTCTCCCTCCAACGAGCTCGCTTCCCGACCTATACCTCCGGAAAACGTGTCAGGGAGCATGCCAGGAGTGTGGGTTGAAGTCCTCGGAGCACGAGACCCGAAGATCGAAAGACTTATGACCAATACGGAGCAAAGGGAAGAAACCGTCGGGGGACCGCTTTTTACCCCAGGACGAGAAAACTGAGTCCGGGGCATTCCCGCTCGCGTTTTCTTGGGACGAGCACCGGAAGTCCTCGAGCTCAGCCCGTTTCCTTCGCCCCAAGTGCATTTCCAGTGGTTTCTGACACCGGACGAGCGTTCGCCACTCGTTGGAAGCTTCGGCCATCTTTTGGACCGTTTTGGGTCGCACCACAGTTCTCCCTCCAACGAGCTCGCTTCCCGACCTATACCTCCGGAAAACGTGTCAGGGAGCATGCCAGGAGTGTGGGTTGAAGTCCTCGGAGCACGAGACCCGAAGATCGAAAGACTTATGACCAATACGGAGCAAAGGGAAGAAACCGTCGGGGGACCGCTTTTTACCCCAGGACGAGAAAACTGAGTCCGGGGCATTCCCGCTCGCGTTTTCTTGGGACGAGCACCGGAAGTCCTCGAGCTCAGCCCGTTTCCTTCGCTGCAAGTGCATTTCCAGTGGTTTCTGACACCGGACGAGCGTTCGCCACTCGTTGGAAGCTTCGGCCATCTTTTGGACCGTTTTGGGTCGCACCACAGTTCTCCCTCCAACGAGCTCGCTTCCCGACCTATACCTCCGGAAAACGTGTCAGGGAGCATGCCAGGAGTGTGGGTTGAAGTCCTCGGAGCACGAGACCCGAAGATCGAAATACTTATGACCAATACGGAGCAAAGGGAAGAAACCGTCGGGGGACCGCTTTTTACCCCAGGACGAGAAAACTGAGTCCGGGGCATTCCCGCTCGCGTTTTCTTGGGACGAGCACCGGAAGTCCTCGAGCTCAGCCCGTTTCCTTCGCCCCAAGTGCATTTCCAGTGGTTTCTGACACCGGACGAGCGTTCGCCACTCGTTGGAAGCTTCGGCCATCTTTTGGACCGTTTTGGGTCGCACCACAGTTCTCCCTCCAACGAGCTCGCTTCCCGACCTATACCTCCGGAAAACGTGTCAGGGAGCATGCCAGGAGTGTGGGTTGAAGTCCTCGGAGCACGAGACCCGAAGATCGAAAGACTTATGACCAATACGGAGCAAAGGGAAGAAACCGTCGGGGGACCGCTTTTTACCCCAGGACGAGAAAACTGAGTCCGGGGCATTCCCGCTCGCGTTTTCTTGGGACGAGCACCGGAAGTCCTCGAGCTCAGCCCGTTTCCTTCGCCCCAAGTGCATTTCCAGTGGTTTCTGACACCGGACGAGCGTTCGCCACTCGTTGGAAGCTTCGGCCATCTTTTGGACCGTTTTGGGACGCACCACATTTCTCCCTCCAACGAGCTCGCTTCCCGACCTATACCTCCGGAAAACGTGTCAGGGAGCATGCCAGGAGTGTGGGTTGAAGTCCTCGGAGCACGAGACCCGAAGATCGAAAGACTTATGACCAATACGGAGCAAAGGGAAGAAACCGTCGGGGGACCGCTTTTTACCCCAGGACGAGAAAACTGAGTCCGGGGCATTCCCGCTCGCGTTTTCTTGGGACGAGCACCGGAAGTCCTCGAGCTCAGCCCGTTTCCTTCGCTGCAAGTGCATTTCCAGTGGTTTCTGACACTGGACGAGCGTTCGCCACTCGTTGGAAGCTTCGGCCATCTTTTGGACCGTTTTGGGTCGCACCACAGTTCTCCCTCCAACGAGCTCGCTTCCCGACCTATACCTCCGGAAAACGTGTCAGGGAGCATGCCAGGAGTGTGGGTTGAAGTCCTCGGAGCACGAGACCCGAAGATCGAAAGACTTATGACCAATACGGAGCAAAGGGAAGAAACCGTTGGGGGACCGCTTTTTACCCCAGGACGAGAAAACTGAGTCCGGGGCATTCCCGCTCGCGTTTTCTCGGGACGAGCACCGGAAGTCCTCGAGCTCAGCCCGTTTCCTTCGCTCCAAGTGCATTTCCAGTGGTTTCTGACACCGGACGAGCGTTCGCCACTCGTTGGAAGCTTCGGCCATCTTTTGGACCGTTTTGGGTCGCACCACAGTTCTCCTTCCAACGAGCTCGCTTCCCGACCTATACCTCCATAAAACGTGTCAGGGAGCATGCCAGGAGTGTGGGTTGAAGTCCTCGGAGCACGAGACCCGAAGATCGAAAGACTTATGACCAATACGGAGCAAAGGGAAGAAACCGTCGGGGGACCGCTTTTTACCCCAGGACGAGAAAACTGAGTCCGGGGCATTCCTGCTCGCGTTTTCTTGGGACGAGCACCGGAAGTCCTCGAGCTCAGCCCGTTTCCTTCGCTGCAAGTGCATTTCCAGTGGTTTCTGACACCGGACGAGCGTTCGCCACTCGTTGGAAGCTTCGGCCATCTTTTGGACCGTTTTGGGTCGCACCACAATTCTCCCTCCAACGAGCTCGCTTCCCGACCTATACCTCCGGAAAACGTGTCAGGGAGCATGCCAGGAGTGTGGGTTGAAGTCCTCGGAGCACGAGACCCGAAGATCGAAAGACTTATGACCAATACGGAGCAAAGGGAAGAAACCGTCGGGGGACCGCTTTTTACCCCAAGACGAGAAAACTGAGTCCGGGGCATTCCCGCTCGCGTTTTCTTGGGACGAGCACCGGAAGTCCTCGAGCTCAGCCCGTTTCCTTCGCTGCAAGTGCATTTCCAGTGGTTTCTGACACCGGACGAGCGTTCGCCACTCGTTCGAAGCTTCGGCCATCTTTTGGACCGTTTTGGGTCGCACCACAGTTCTCCCTCCAACGAGCTCGCTTCCCGACCTATACCTCCGGAAAACGTGTCAGGGAGCATGCCAGGAGTGTGGGTTGAAGTCCTCGGAGCACGAGACCCGAAGATCGAAAGACTTATGACCAATACGGAGCAAAGGGAAGAAACCGTCGGGGGACCGCTTTTTACCCCAGGACGAGAAAACTGAGTCCGGGGCATTCCCGCTCGCGTTTTCTTGGGACGAGCACCGGAAGTCCTCGAGCTCAGCCCGTTTCCTTCGCCCCAAGTGCATTTCCAGTGGTTTCTGACACCGGACGAGCGTTCGCCACTCGTTGGAAGCTTCGGCCATCTTTTGGACCGTTTTGGGTCGCACCACAGTTCTCCCTCCAACGAGCTCGCTTCCCGACCTATACCTCCGGAAAACGTGTCAGGGAGCATGCCAGGAGTGTGGGTTGAAGTCCTCGGAGCACGAGACCCGAAGATCGAAAGACTTATGACCAATACGGAGCAAAGGGAAGAAACCGTCGGGGGACCGCTTTTTACCCCAGGACGAGAAAACTGAGTCCGGGGCATTCCCGCTCGCGTTTTCTTGGGACGAGCACCGGAAGTCCTCGAGCTCAGCCCGTTTCCTTCGCCCCAAGTGCATTTCCAGTGGTTTCTGACACCGGACGAGCGTTCGCCACTCGTTGGAAGCTTCGGCCATCTTTTGGACCGTTTTGGGTCGCACCACAGTTCTCCCTCCAACGAGCTCGCTTCCCGACCTATACCTCCGGAAAACGTGTCAGGGAGCATGCCAGGAGTGTGGGTTGAAGTCCTCGGAGCACGAGACCCGAAGATCGAAAGACTTATGACCAATACGGAGCAAAGGGAAGAAACCGTCGGGGGACCGCTTTTTACCCCAGGACGAGAAAACTGAGTCCGGGGCATTCCCGCTCGCGTTTTCTTGGGACGAGCACCGGAAGTCCTCGAGCTCAGCCCGTTTCCTTCGCTGCAAGTGCATTTCCAGTGGTTTCTGACACCGGACGAGCGTTCGCCACTCGTTGGAAGCTTCGGCCATCTTTTGGACCGTTTTGGGTCGCACCACAGTTCTCCCTCCAACGAGCTCGCTTCCCGACCTATACCTCCGGAAAACGTGTCAGGGAGCATGCCAGGAGTGTGGGTTGAAGTCCTCGGAGCACGAGACCCGAAGATCGAAATACTTATGACCAATACGGAGCAAAGGGAAGAAACCGTCGGGGGACCGCTTTTTACCCCAGGACGAGAAAACTGAGTCCGGGGCATTCCCGCTCGCGTTTTCTTGGGACGAGCACCGGAAGTCCTCGAGCTCAGCCCGTTTCCTTCGCCCCAAGTGCATTTCCAGTGGTTTCTGACACCGGACGAGCGTTCGCCACTCGTTGGAAGCTTCGGCCATCTTTTGGACCGTTTTGGGTCGCACCACAGTTCTCCCTCCAACGAGCTCGCTTCCCGACCTATACCTCCGGAAAACGTGTCAGGGAGCATGCCAGGAGTGTGGGTTGAAGTCCTCGGAGCACGAGACCCGAAGATCGAAAGACTTATGACCAATACGGAGCAAAGGGAAGAAACCGTCGGGGGACCGCTTTTTACCCCAGGACGAGAAAACTGAGTCCGGGGCATTCCCGCTCGCGTTTTCTTGGGACGAGCACCGGAAGTCCTCGAGCTCAGCCCGTTTCCTTCGCCCCAAGTGCATTTCCAGTGGTTTCTGACACCGGACGAGCGTTCGCCACTCGTTGGAAGCTTCGGCCATCTTTTGGACCGTTTTGGGTCGCACCACATTTCTCCCTCCAACGAGCTCGCTTCCCGACCTATACCTCCGGAAAACGTGTCAGGGAGCATGCCAGGAGTGTGGGTTGAAGTCCTCGGAGCACGAGACCCGAAGATCGAAAGACTTATGACCAATACGGAGCAAAGGGAAGAAACCGTCGGGGGACCGCTTTTTACCCCAGGACGAGAAAACTGAGTCCGGGGCATTCCCGCTCGCGTTTTCTTGGGACGAGCACCGGAAGTCCTCGAGCTCAGCCCGTTTCCTTCGCTGCAAGTGCATTTCCAGTGGTTTCTGACACTGGACGAGCGTTCGCCACTCGTTGGAAGCTTCGGCCATCTTTTGGACCGTTTTGGGTCGCACCACAGTTCTCCCTCCAACGAGCTCGCTTCCCGACCTATACCTCCGGAAAACGTGTCAGGGAGCATGCCAGGAGTGTGGGTTGAAGTCCTCGGAGCACGAGACCCGAAGATCGAAAGACTTATGACCAATACGGAGCAAAGGGAAGAAACCGTTGGGGGACCGCTTTTTACCCCAGGACGAGAAAACTGAGTCCGGGGCATTCCCGCTCGCGTTTTCTCGGGACGAGCACCGGAAGTCCTCGAGCTCAGCCCGTTTCCTTCGCTCCAAGTGCATTTCCAGTGGTTTCTGACACCGGACGAGCGTTCGCCACTCGTTGGAAGCTTCGGCCATCTTTTGGACCGTTTTGGGTCGCACCACAGTTCTCCTTCCAACGAGCTCGCTTCCCGACCTATACCTCCATAAAACGTGTCAGGGAGCATGCCAGGAGTGTGGGTTGAAGTCCTCGGAGCACGAGACCCGAAGATCGAAAGACTTATGACCAATACGGAGCAAAGGGAAGAAACCGTCGGGGGACCGCTTTTTACCCCAGGACGAGAAAACTGAGTCCGGGGCATTCCTGCTCGCGTTTTCTTGGGACGAGCACCGGAAGTCCTCGAGCTCAGCCCGTTTCCTTCGCTGCAAGTGCATTTCCAGTGGTTTCTGACACCGGACGAGCGTTCGCCACTCGTTGGAAGCTTCGGCCATCTTTTGGACCGTTTTGGGTCGCACCACAATTCTCCCTCCAACGAGCTCGCTTCCCGACCTATACCTCCGGAAAACGTGTCAGGGAGCATGCCAGGAGTGTGGGTTGAAGTCCTCGGAGCACGAGACCCGAAGATCGAAAGACTTATGACCAATACGGAGCAAAGGGAAGAAACCGTCGGGGGACCGCTTTTTACCCCAAGACGAGAAAACTGAGTCCGGGGCATTCCCGCTCGCGTTTTCTTGGGACGAGCACCGGAAGTCCTCGAGCTCAGCCCGTTTCCTTCGCTGCAAGTGCATTTCCAGTGGTTTCTGACACCGGACGAGCGTTCGCCACTCGTTCGAAGCTTCGGCCATCTTTTGGACCGTTTTGGGTCGCACCACAGTTCTCCCTCCAACGAGCTCGCTTCCCGACCTATACCTCCGGAAAACGTGTTAGGGAGCATGCCAGGAGTGTGGGTTGAAGTCCTCGGAGCACGAGACCCGAAGATCGAAAGACTTATGACCAATACGGAGCAAAGGGAAGAAACCGTCGGGGGACCGCTTTTTACCCCAGGACGAGAAAACTGAGTCCGGGGCATTCCCGCTCGCGTTTTCTTGGGACGAGCACCGGAAGTCCTCGAGCTCAGCCCGTTTCCTTCGCCCCAAGTGCATTTCCAGTGGTTTCTGACACCGGACGAGCGTTCGCCACTCGTTGGAAGCTTCGGCCATCTTTTGGACCGTTTTGGGTCGCACCACAGTTCTCCCTCCAACGAGCTCGCTTCCCGACCTATACCTCCGGAAAACGTGTCAGGGAGCATGCCAGGAGTGTGGGTTGAAGTCCTCGGAGCACGAGACCCGAAGATCGAAAGACTTATGACCAATACGGAGCAAAGGGAAGAAACCGTCGGGGGACCGCTTTTTACCCCAGGACGAGAAAACTGAGTCCGGGGCATTCCCGCTCGCGTTTTCTTTGGACGAGCACCGGAAGACCTCGAGCTCAGCCCGATTCCTTCGCTGCAAGTGCATTTCCAGTGGTTTCTGACACCGGACGAGCGTTCGCCACTCGTTGGAAGCTTCGGCCATCTTTTGGACCGTTTTGGGTCGCACCACAGTTCTCCTTCCAACGAGCTCGCTTCCCGACCTATACCTCCAGAAAACGTGTCAGGGAGCATGCCAGGAGTGTGGGTTGAAGTCCTCGGAGCACGAGACCCGAAGATCGAAAGACTTATGACCAATACGGAGCAAAGGGAAGAAACCGTCGGGGGACCGCTTTTTACCCCAGGACGAGAAAACTGAGTCCGGGGCATTCCCGCTCGCGTTTTCTTGGGACGAGCACCAGAAGTCCTCGAGCTCAGCCCGTTTCCTTCGCTGCAAGTGCATTTCCAGTGGTTTCTGACACCGGACGAGCGTTCGCCACTCGTTGGAAGCTTCGGCCATCTTTTGGACCGTTTTTGGTCGCACCACAGTTCTCCCTCCAACGAGCTCGCTTCCCGACCTATACCTCCGGAAAACGTGTCAGGGAGCATGCCAGGAGTGTGGGTTGAAGTCCTCGGAGCACGAGACCCGAAGATCGAAAGACTTATGACCAATACGGAGCAAAGGGAAGAAACCGTCGGGGACCGCTTTTTACCCCAGGACGAGAAAACTGAGTCCGGGGCATTCCCGCTCGCGTTTTCTCGGGACGAGCACCGGAAGTCCTCGAGCTCAGCCCGTTTCCTTCGCTCCAAGTGCATTTCCAGTGGTTTCTGACACCGGACGAGCGTTCGCCACTCGTTGGAAGCTTCGGCCATCTTTTGGACCGTTTTGGGTCGCACCACAGTTCTCCTTCCAACGAGCTCGCTTCCCGACCTATACCTCCAGAAAACGTGTCAGGGAGCATGCCAGGAGTGTGGGTTGAAGTCCTCGGAGCACGAGACCCGAAGATCGAAAGACTTATGACCAATACGGAGCAAAGGGAAGAAACCGTCGGGGGACCGCTTTTTACCCCAGGACGAGAAAACTGAGTCCGGGGCATTCCCGCTCGCGTTTTCTTGGGACGAGCACCGGAAGTCCTCGAGCTCAGCCCGTTTCCTTTGCTGCAAGTGCATTTCCAGTGGTTTCTGACACCGGACGAGCGTTCGCCACTCGTTGGAAGCTTCGGCCATCTTTTGGACCGTTTTGGGTCGCACCACAGTTCTCCCTCCAACGAGCTCGCTTCCCGACCTATACCTCCGGAAAACGTGTCAGGGAGCATGCTAGGAGTGTGGGTTGAAGTCCTCGGAGCACGAGACCCGAAGATCGAAAGACTTATGACCAATACGGAGCAAAGGGAAGAAACCGTCGGGGGACCGCTTTTTACCCCAGGACGAGAAAACTGAGTCCGGGGCATTCCCGCTCGCGTTTTCTTGGGACGAGCACCGGAAGTCCTCGAGCTCAGCCCGTTTCCTTCGCTGCAAGTGCATTTCCAGTGGTTTCTGACACCGGACGAGCGTTCGCCACTCGTTCGAAGCTTCGGCCATCTTTTGGACCGTTTTGGGTCGCACCACAGTTCTCCCTCCAACGAGCTCGCTTCCCGACCTATACCTCCGGAAAACGTGTCAGGGAGCATGCCAGGAGTGTGGGTTGAAGTCCTCGGAGCACGAGACCCGAAGATCGAAAGACTTATGACCAATACGGAGCAAAGGGAAGAAACCGTCGGGGGACCGCTTTTTACCCCAGGACGAGAAAACTGAGTCCGGGGCATTCCCGCTCGCGTTTTCTTGGGACGAGCACCGGAAGTCCTCGAGCTCAGCCCGTTTCCTTCGCTGCAAGTGCATTTCCAGTGGTTTCTGACACCGGACGAGCGTTCGCCACTCGTTGGAAGCTTCGGCCATCTTTTGGACCGTTTTGGGTCGCACCACAGTTCTCCCTCCAACGAGCTCGCTTCCCGACCTATACCTCCGGAAAACGTGTCAGGGAGCATGCCAGGAGTGTGGGTTGAAGTCCTCGGAGCACGAGACCCGAAGATCGAAAGACTTATGACCAATACGGAGCAAAGGGAAGAAACCGTCGGGGGACCGCTTTTTACCCCAGGTCGAGAAAACTGAGTCCGGGGCATTCCCGCTCGCGTTTTCTTGGGACGAGCACCGGAAGTCCTCGAGCTCAGCCCGTTTCCTTCGCTGCAAGTGCATTTCCAGTGGTTTCTGACACCGGACGAGCGTTCGCCACTCGTTCGAAGCTTCGGCCATCTTTTGGACCGTTTTGGGTCGCACCACAGTTCTCCCTCCAACGAGCTCGCTTCCCGACCTATACCTCCGGAAAACGTGTCAGGGAGCATGCCAGGAGTGTGGGTTGAAGTCCTCGGAGCACGAGACCCGAAGATCGAAAGACTTATGACCAATACGGAGCAAAGGGAAGAAACCGTCGGGGGACCGCTTTTTACCCCAGGACGAGAAAACTGAGTCCGGGGCATTCCCGCTCGCGTTTTCTTGGGACGAGCACCGGAAGTCCTCGAGCTCAGCCCGTTTCCTTCGCTGCAAGTGCATTTCCAGTGGTTTCTGACACCGGACGAGCGTTCGCCACTCGTTGGAAGCTTCGGCCATCTTTTGGACCGTTTTGGGTCGCACCACAGTTCTCCCTCCAACGAGCTCGCTTCCCGACCTATACCTCCGGAAAACGTGTCAGGGAGCATGCCAGGAGTGTGGGTTGAAGTCCTCGGAGCACGAGACCCGAAGATCGAAAGACTTATGACCAATACGGAGCAAAGGGAAGAAACCGTCGGGGGACCGCTTTTTACCCCAGGTCGAGAAAACTGAGTCCGGGGCATTCCCGCTCGCGTTTTCTTGGGACGAGCACCAGAAGTCCTCGAGCTCAGCCCGTTTCCTTCGCTGCAAGTGCATTTCCAGTGGTTTCTGACACCGGACGAGCGTTCGCCACTCGTTGGAAGCTTCGGCCATCTTTTGGACCGTTTTGGGTCGCGCCACAGTTCTCCCTCCAACGAGCTCGCTTCCCGACCTATACCTCCGGAAAACGTGTCAGGGAGCATGCCAGGAGTGTGGGTTGAAGTCCTCGGAGCACGAGACCCGAAGATCGAAAGACTTATGACCAATACGGAGCAAAGGGAAGAAACCGTCGGGGGACCGCTTTTTACCCCAGGACGAGAAAACTGAGTCCGGTGCATTCCCGCTCGCGTTTTCTTGGGACGAGCACCAGAAGACCTGGAGCTCAGCCCGTTTCCTTCGCTGCAAGTGCATTTCCAGTGGTTTCTGACACCGGACGAGCGTTCGCCACTCGTTGGAAGCTTCGGCCATCTTTTGGACCGTTTTGGGTCGCGCCACAGTTCTCCCTCCAACGAGCTCGCTTCCCGACCTATACCTCCGGAAAACGTGTCAGGGAGCATGCCAGGAGTGTGGGTTGAAGTCCTCGGAGCACGAGACCCGAAGATCGAAAGACTTATGACCAATACGGAGCAAAGGGAAGAAACCGTCGGGGGACCGCTTTTTACCCCAGGACGAGAAAACTGAGTCCGGGGCATTCCCGCTCGCGTTTTCTTGGGACGAGCACCGGAAGTCCTCGAGCTCAGCCCGTTTCCTTCGCTGCAAGTGCATTTCCAGTGGTTTCTGACACCGGACGAGCGTTCGCCACTCGTTCGAAGCTTCGGCCATCTTTTGGACCGTTTTGGGTCGCACCACAGTTCTCCCTCCAACGAGCTAGCTTCCCGACCTATACCTCCGGAAAACGTGTCAGGGAGCATGCCAGGAGTGTGGGTTGAAGTCCTCGGAGCACGAGACCCGAAGATCGAAAGACTTATGACCAATACGGAGCAAAGGGAAGAAACCGTCGGGGGACCGCTTTTTAACCCAGGACGAGAAAACTGAGTCCGGGGCATTCCCGCTCGCGTTTTCTTGGGACGAGCACCGGAAGTCCTCGAGCTCAGCCCGTTTCCGTCGCTCCAAATGCATTTCCAGTGGTTTCTGACACCGGACGAGCGTTCGCCACTAGTTCGAAGCTTCGGCCATCTTTTGGACCGTTTTGGTTCGCACCACAGTTCTCCCTCCAACGAGCTCGCTTCCCGACCTATACCTCCGGAAAACGTGTCAGGGAGCATGCCAGGAGTGTGGGTTGAAGTCCTCGGAGCACGAGACCCGAAGATCGAAAGACTTATGACCAATACGGAGCAAAGGGAAGAAACCGTCGGGGGACCGCTTTTTACCCCAGGACGAGAAAACTGAGTTCGGGGCATTCCCGCTCGCATTTTCTTGGGACGAGCACCGGAAGTCCTCGAGCTCAGCCCGTTTCCTTCGCTGCAAGTGCATTTCCAGTGGTTTCTGACACCGGACGAGCGTTCGCCACTCGTTGGAAGCTTCGGCCATCTTTTGGACCGTTTTGGGTCGCACTACAGTTCTCCCTCCAACGAGCTAGCTTCCCGACCTATACCTCCGGAAAACGTGTCAGGGAGCATGCCAGGAGTGTGGGTTGAAGTCCTCGGAGCACGAGACCCGAAGATCGAAAGACTTATGACCAATACGGAGCAAAGGGAAGAAACCGTCGGGGGACCGCTTTTTACCCCAGGACGAGAAAACTGAGTCCGGGGCATTCCCGCTCGCGTTTTCTTGGGACGAGCACCGGAAGTCCTCGAGCTCAGCCCGTTTCCTTCGCTGCAAGTGCATTTCCAGTGGTTTCTGACACCGGACGAGCGTTCGCCACTAGTTCGAAGCTTCGGCCATCTTTTGGACCGTTTTGGGTCGCACCACAGTTCTCCCTCCAACGAGCTCGCTTCCCGACCTATACCTCCGGAAAACGTGTCAGGGAGCATGCCAGGAGTGTGGGTTGAAGTCCTCGGAGCACGAGACCCGAAGATCGAAAGACTTATGACCAATACGGAGCAAAGGGAAGAAACCGTCGGGGGACCGCTTTTTACCCCAGGACGAGAAAACTGAGTCTGGGGCATTCCCGCTCGCGTTTTCTTGGGACGAGCACCGGAAGTCCTCGAGCTCAGCCCGTTTCCTTCGGCCCAAGTGCATTTCCAGTGGTTTCTGACACCGGACGAGCGTTCGCCACTCGTTGGAAGCTTCGGCCATCTTTTGGACCGTTTTGGGTCGCACCACAGTTCTCCCTCCAACGAGCTCGCTTCCCGACCTATACCTCCGGAAAACGTGTCAGGGAGCATGCCAGGAGTGTGGGTTGAAGTCCTCGGAGCACGAGACCCGAAGATCGAAAGACTTATGACCAATACGGAGCAAAGGGAAGAAACCGTCGGGGGACCGCTTTTTACCCCAGGACGAGAAAACTGAGTCCGGGGCATTCCCGCTCGCGTTTTCTTGGGACGAGCACCGGAAGTCCTCGAGCTCAACCCGTTTCCTTCGCCCCAAGTGCATTTCCAGTGGTTTCTGACACCGGACGAGCGTTCGCCACTCGTTGGAAGCTTCGGCCATCTTTTGGACCGTTTTGGGTCGCACCACAGTTCTCCCTCCAACGAGCTCGCTTCCCGACCTATACCTCCGGAAAACGTGTCAGGGAGCATGCCAGGAGTGTGGGTTGAAGTCCTCGGAGCACGAGACCCGAAGATCGAAAGACTTATGACCAATACGGAGCAAAGGGAAGAAACCGTCGGGGGACCGCTTTTTACCCCAGGACGAGAAAACTGAGTCCGGGGCATTCCCGCTCGCGTTTTCTTGGGACGAGCACCGGAAGTCCTCGAGCTCAGCCCGTTTCCTTCGCTGCAAGTGCATTTCCAGTGGTTTCTGACACCGGACGAGCGTTCGCCACTAGTTCGAAGCTTCGGCCATCTTTTGGACCGTTTTGGGTCGCACCACAGTTCTCCCTCCAACGAGCTCGCTTCCCGACCTATACCTCCGGAAAACGTGTCAGGGAGCATGCCAGGAGTGTGGGTTGAAGTCCTCGGAGCACGAGACCCGAAGATCGAAAGACTTATGACCAATACGGAGCAAAGGGAAGAAACCGTCGGGGGACCGCTTTTTACCCCAGGACGAGAAAACTGAGTCCGGGGCATTCCCGCTCGCGTTTTCTTGGGACGAGCACCGGAAGTCCTCGAGCTCAGCCCGTTTCCTTCGCCCCAAGTGCATTTCCAGTGGTTTCTGACACCGGACGAGCGTTCGCCACTCGTTGGAAGCTTCGGCCATCTTTTGGACCGTTTTGGGTCGCACCACAGTTCTCCCTCCAACGAGCTCGCTTCCCGACCTATACCTCCGGAAAACGTGTCAGGGAGCATGCCAGGAGTGTGGGTTGAAGTCCTCGGAGCACGAGACCCGAAGATCGAAAGACTTATGACCAATACGGAGCAAAGGGAAGAAACCGTCGGGGGACCGCTTTTTACCCCAGGACGAGAAAACTGAGTCCGGGGCATTCTCGCTCGCGTTTTCTTGGGACGAGCACCGGAAGTCCTCGAGCTCAGCCCGTTTCCTTCGCTGCAAGTGCATTTCCAGTGGTTTCTGACACCGGACGAGCGTTCGCCACTCGTTGGAAGCTTCGGCCATCTTTTGGACCGTTTTGGGTCGCACCACAGTTCTCCCTCCAACGAGCTCGCTTCCCGACCTATACCTCCGGAAAACGTGTCAGGGAGCATGCCAGGAGTGTGGGTTGAAGTCCTCGGAGCACGAGACCCGAAGATCGAAAGACTTATGACCAATACGGAGCAAAGGGAAGAAACCGTCGGGGGACCGCTTTTTACCCCAGGACGAGAAAACTGAGTCCGGGGCATTCCCGCTCGCGTTTTCTTGGGACGAGCACCAGAAGACCTGGAGCTCAGCCCGTTTCCTTCGCTGCAAGTGCATTTCCAGTGGTTTCTGACACCGGACGAGCGTTCGCCACTCGTTGGAAGCTTCGGCCATCTTTTGGACCGTTTTGGGTCGCGCCACAGTTCTCCCTCCAACGAGCTCGCTTCCCGATCTATACCTCCGGAAAACGTGTCAGGGAGCATGCCAGGAGTGTGGGTTGAAGTCCTCGGAGCACGAGACCCGAAGATCGAAAGACTTATGACCAATACGGAGCAAAGGGAAGAAACCGTCGGGGGACCGCTTTTTACCCCAGGACGAGAAAACTGAGTTCGGGGCATTCCCGCTCGCGTTTTCTTGGGACGAGCACCGGAAGACCTCGAGCTCAGCCCGATTCCTTCGCTGCAAGTGCATTTCCAGTGGTTTCTGACACCGGACGAGCGTTCGCCACTCGTTGGAAGCTTCGGCCATCTTTTGGACCGTTTTGGGTCGCGCCACAGTTCTCCCTCCAACGAGCTCGCTTCCCGACCTATACCTCCGGAAAACGTGTCAGGGAGCATGCCAGGAGTGTGGGTTGAAGTCCTCGGAGCACGAGACCCGAAGATCGAAAGACTTATGACCAATACGGAGCAAAGGGAAGAAACCGTCGGGGGACCGCTTTTTACCCCAGGACGAGAAAACTGAGTTCGGGGCATTCCCGCTCGCGTTTTCTTGGGACGAGCACCGGAAGACCTCGAGCTCAGCCCGATTCCTTCGCTGCAAGTGCATTTCCAGTGGTTTCTGACACCGGACGAGCGTTCGCCACTCGTTGGAAGCTTCGGCCATCTATTGGACCGTTTTGGGTTGCGCCACAGTTCTCCCTCCAACGAGCTCGCTTCCCGACCTATACCTCCGGAAAACGTGTCAGGGAGCATGCCAGGAGTGTGGGTTGAAGTCCTCGGAGCACGAGACCCGAAGATCGAAAGACTTATGACCAATACGGAGCAAAGGGAAGAAACCGTCGGGGGACCGCTTTTTACCCCAGGACGAGAAAACTGAGTCCGGGGCATTCCCGCTCGCGTTTTCTTGGGACGAGCACCGGAAGTCCTCGAGCTCAGCCCGTTTCCTTCGCCCCAAGTGCATTTCCAGTGGTTTCTGACACCGGACGAGCGTTCGCCACTCGTTGGAAGCTTCGGCCATCTTTTGGACCGTTTTGGGTCGCACCACAGTTCTCCCTCCAACGAGCTCGCTTCCCGACCTATACCTCCGGAAAACGTGTCAGGGAGCATGCCAGGAGTGTGGGTTGAAGTCCTCGGAGCACGAGACCCGAAGATCGAAAGACTTATGACCAATACGGAGCAAAGGGAAGAAACCGTCGGGGGACCGCTTTTTACCCCAGGACGAGAAAACTGAGTCCGGGGCATTCCCGCTCGCGTTTTCTTGGGACGAGCACCGGAAGACCTCGAGCTCAGCCCGATTCCTTCGCTGCAAGTGCATTTCCAGTGGTTTCTGACACCGGACGAGCGTTCGCCACTCGTTGGAAGCTTCGGCCATCTTTTGGACCGTTTTGGGTCGCGCCACAGTTCTCCCTCCAACGAGCTCGCTTCCCGACCTATACCTCCGGAAAACGTGTCAGGGAGCATGCCAGGAGTGTGGGTTGAAGTCCTCGGAGCACGAGACCCGAAGATCGAAAGACTTATGACCAATACGGAGCAAAGGGAAGAAACCGTCGGGGGACCGCTTTTTACCCCAGGACGAGAAAACTGAGTCCGGGGCATTCCCGCTCGCGTTTTCTTGGGACGAGCACCGGAAGTCCTCGAGCTCAGCCCGTTTCCTTCGCTGCAAGTGCATTTCCAGTGGTTTCTGACACCGGACGAGCGTTCGCCACTCGTTGGAAGCTTCAGCCATCTTTTGGACCGTTTTGGGTCGCACTACAGTTCTCCCTCCAACGAGCTAGGTTCCCGACCTATACCTCCAGAAAACGTGTCAGGGAGCATGCCAGGAGTGTGGGTTGAAGTCCTCGGAGCACGAGACCCGAAGATCGAAAGACTTATGACCAATACGGAGCAAAGGGAAGAAACCGTCGGGGGACCGCTTTTTACCCCAGGACGAGAAAACTGAGTCCGGGGCATTCCCGCTCGCGTTTTCTTGGGACGAGCACCCGAAGTCGTCGAGCTCAGCCCGTTTCCTTCGCTGCAAGTGCAGTTCCAGTGGTTTCTGACACTGGACGAGCGTTCGCAACTCGTTGGAAGCTTCGGCCATCTTTTGGACCGTTTTGGGTCGAGCCACAGTTCTCCCTCCAACGAGCTCGCTTCCCGACCTATACCTCCGGAAAACGTGTCAGGGAGCATGCCAGGAGTGTGGGTTGAAGTCCTCGGAGCACAAGACCCGAAGATCGAAAGACTTATGACCAATACGGAGCAAAGGGAAGAAACCGTCGGGGGACCGCTTTTTACCCCAGGACGAGAAAACTGAGTCCGGGGCATTCCCGCTCGCGTTTTCTTGGGACGAGCACCGGAAGTCCTCGAGCTCAGCCCGTTTCCTTCGCTGCAAGTGCATTTCCAGTGGTTTCTGACACCGGACGAGCGTTCGCCACTCGTTGGAAGCTTCGGCCATCTTTTGGACCATTTTGGGTCGCACCACAGTTCTCCCTCCAATGAGCTAGCTTCCCGACCTATACCTCCTGAAAACGTGTCAGGGAGCATGCCAGGAGTGTGGGTTGAAGTCCTCGGAGCACGAGATCCGAAGATCGAAAGACTTATGACCAATACGGAGCAAAGGGAAGAAACCGTCGGGGGACCGCTTTTTACCCCAGGACGAGAAAACTGAGTCCGGGGCATTCCCGCTCGCGTTTTCTTGGGACGAGCACCGAAAGTCCTCGAGCTCAGCCCGTTTCCTTCGCTGCAAGTGCATTTCCAGTGGTTTCTGACACCGGACGAGCGTTCGCCACTCGTTGGAAGCTTCGGCCATCTTTTGGACCGTTTTGGGTCGCACCACAGTTCTCCCTCCAACGAGCTCGCTTCCCGACCTATACCTCCGGAAAACGTGTCAGGGAGCATGCCAGGAGTGTGGGTTGAAGTCCTCGGAGCACGAGACCCGAAGATCGAAAGACTTATGACCAATACGGAGCAAAGGGAAGAAACCGTCGGGGGACCGCTTTTTACCCCAGAACGAGAAAACTGAGTCCGGGGCATTCCCGCTCGCGTTTTCTTGGGACGAGCACCGGAAGTCCTCGAGCTCAGCCCGTTTCCTTCGCTGCAAGTGCATTTCCAGTGGTTTCTGACACCGGATGAACGTTCGCCACTCGTTGGAAGCTTCGGCCATCTTTTGGACCGTTTTGGCTCGCACCACAGTTCTCCCTCCAACGAGCTCGCTTCCCGACCTATACCTCCGGAAAACGTGTCAGGGAGCATGCCAGGAGTGTGGGTTGAAGTCCTCGGAGCACGAGACCCGAAGATCGAAAGACTTATGACCAATACGGAGCAAAGGGAAGAAACCGTCGGGGGACCGCTTTTTACCCCAGGACGAGAAAACTGAGTCCGGGGCATTCCCGCTCGCGTTTTCTCGGGACGAGCACCGGAAGTCCTCGAGCTCAGCCCGTTTCCTTCGCTCCAAGTGCATTTCCAGTGGTTTCTGACACCGGACGAGCGTTCGCCACTCGTTGGAAGCTTCGGCCATCTTTTGGACCGTTTTGGGTCGCACCACAGTTCTCCTTCCAACGAGCTCGCTTCCCGACCTATACCTCCGGAAAACGTGTCAGGGAGCATGCCAGGAGTGTGGGTTGAAGTCCTCGGAGCACGAGACCCGAAGATCGAAAGACTTATGACCAATACGGAGCAAAGGGAAGAAACCGTCGGGGGACCGCTTTTTACCCCAGGACGAGAAAACTGAGTCCGGGGCATTCCCGCTCGCGTTTTCTTGGGACGAGCACCGGAAGTCCTCGAGCTCAGCCCGTTTCCTTCGCTGCAAGTGCATTTCCAGTGGTTTCTGACACCGGACGAACGTTCGCCACTCGTTGGAAGCTTCGGCCATCTTTTGGACCGTTTTGGGTCGCACCACAGTTCTCCCTCCAACGAGCTCGCTTCCCGACCTATACCTCCGGAAAACGTGTCAGGGAGCATGCCAGGAGTGTGGGTTGAAGTCCTCGGAGCACGAGACCCGAAGATCGAAAGACTTATGACCAATACGGAGCAAAGGGAAGAAACCGTCGGGGGACCGCTTTTTACCCCAGGACGAGAAAACTGAGTCCGGGGCATTCCCGCTCGCGTTTTCTCGGGACGAGCACCGGAAGTCCTCGAGCTCAGCCCGTTTCCTTCGCTCCAAGTGCATTTCCAGTGGTTTCTGACACCGGACGAGCGTTCGCCACTCGTTGGAAGCTTCGGCCATCTTTTGGACCGTTTTGGGTCGCACCACAGTTCTCCTTCCAACGAGCTCGCTTCCCGACCTATACCTCCGGAAAACGTGTCAGGGAGCATGCCAGGAGTGTGGGTTGAAGTCCTCGGAGCACGAGACCCGAAGATCGAAAGACTTATGACCAATACGGAGCAAAGGGAAGAAACCGTCGGGGGACCGCTTTTTACCCCAGGACGAGAAAACTGAGTCCGGGGCATTCCCGCTCGCGTTTTCTTGGGACGAGCACCGGAAGTCCTCGAGCTCAGCCCGTTTCCTTCGCTGCAAGTGCATTTCCAGTGGTTTCTGACACCGGACGAGCGTTCGCCACTCGTTGGAAGCTTCGGCCATCTTTTGGACCGTTTTGGGTCGCACCACAGTTCTCCCTCCAACGAGCTCGCTTCCCGACCTATACCTCCGGAAAACGTGTCAGGGAGCATGCCAGGAGTGTGGGTTGAAGTCCTCGGAGCACGAGACCCGAAGATCGAAAGACTTATGACCAATACGGAGCAAAGGGAAGAAACCGTCGGGGGACCGCTTTTTACCCCAGAACGAGAAAACTGAGTCCGGGGCATTCCCGCTCGCGTTTTCTTGGGACGAGCACCGGAAGTCCTCGAGCTCAGCCCGTTTCCTTCGCTGCAAGTGCATTTCCAGTGGTTTCTGACACCGGACGAGCGTTCGCCACTCGTTGGAAGCTTCGGCCATCTTTTGGACCGTTTTGGGTCGCGCCACAGTTCTCCCTCCAACGAGCTCGCTTCCCGACCTATACCTCCGGAAAACGTGTCAGGGAGCATGCCAGGAGTGTGGGTTGAAGTCCTCGGAGCACGAGACCCGAAGATCGAAAGACTTATGACCAATACGGAGCAAAGGGAAGAAACCGTCGGGGGACCGCTTTTTACCCCAGGACGAGAAAACTGAGTTCGGGGCATTCCCGCTCGCGTTTTCTTGGGACGAGCACCGGAAGACCTCGAGCTCAGCCCGATTCCTTCGCTGCAAGTGCATTTCCAGTGGTTTCTGACACCGGACGAGCGTTCGCCACTCGTTGGAAGCTTCGGCCATCTATTGGACCGTTTTGGGTTGCGCCACAGTTCTCCCTCCAACGAGCTCGCTTCCCGACCTATACCTCCGGAAAACGTGTCAGGGAGCATGCCAGGAGTGTGGGTTGAAGTCCTCGGAGCACGAGACCCGAAGATCGAAAGACTTATGACCAATACGG
This sequence comes from Cucumis melo, assembly GCF_025177605.1. Lineage (NCBI taxonomy): Eukaryota > Viridiplantae > Streptophyta > Magnoliopsida > Cucurbitales > Cucurbitaceae > Cucumis > Cucumis melo. The sequence continues at coordinate 19,748,575 of NC_066863.1, read as the reverse complement.
AGCAAAGGGAAGAAACCGTCGGGGGACCGCTTTTTACCCCAGGACGAGAAAACTGAGTCCGGGGCATTCCCGCTCGCGTTTTCTTGGGACGAGCACCGGAAGTCCTCGAGCTCAGCCCGTTTCCTTCGCCCCAAGTGCATTTCCAGTGGTTTCTGACACCGGACGAGCGTTCGCCACTCGTTGGAAGCTTCGGCCATCTTTTGGACCGTTTTGGGTCGCACCACAGTTCTCCCTCCAACGAGCTCGCTTCCCGACCTATACCTCCGGAAAACGTGTCAGGGAGCATGCCAGGAGTGTGGGTTGAAGTCCTCGGAGCACGAGACCCGAAGATCGAAAGACTTATGACCAATACGGAGCAAAGGGAAGAAACCGTCGGGGGACCGCTTTTTACCCCAGGACGAGAAAACTGAGTCCGGGGCATTCCCGCTCGCGTTTTCTTGGGACGAGCACCGGAAGACCTCGAGCTCAGCCCGATTCCTTCGCTGCAAGTGCATTTCCAGTGGTTTCTGACACCGGACGAGCGTTCGCCACTCGTTGGAAGCTTCGGCCATCTTTTGGACCGTTTTGGGTCGCGCCACAGTTCTCCCTCCAACGAGCTCGCTTCCCGACCTATACCTCCGGAAAACGTGTCAGGGAGCATGCCAGGAGTGTGGGTTGAAGTCCTCGGAGCACGAGACCCGAAGATCGAAAGACTTATGACCAATACGGAGCAAAGGGAAGAAACCGTCGGGGGACCGCTTTTTACCCCAGGACGAGAAAACTGAGTCCGGGGCATTCCCGCTCGCGTTTTCTTGGGACGAGCACCGGAAGTCCTCGAGCTCAGCCCGTTTCCTTCGCTGCAAGTGCATTTCCAGTGGTTTCTGACACCGGACGAGCGTTCGCCACTCGTTGGAAGCTTCAGCCATCTTTTGGACCGTTTTGGGTCGCACTACAGTTCTCCCTCCAACGAGCTAGGTTCCCGACCTATACCTCCAGAAAACGTGTCAGGGAGCATGCCAGGAGTGTGGGTTGAAGTCCTCGGAGCACGAGACCCGAAGATCGAAAGACTTATGACCAATACGGAGCAAAGGGAAGAAACCGTCGGGGGACCGCTTTTTACCCCAGGACGAGAAAACTGAGTCCGGGGCATTCCCGCTCGCGTTTTCTTGGGACGAGCACCCGAAGTCGTCGAGCTCAGCCCGTTTCCTTCGCTGCAAGTGCAGTTCCAGTGGTTTCTGACACTGGACGAGCGTTCGCAACTCGTTGGAAGCTTCGGCCATCTTTTGGACCGTTTTGGGTCGAGCCACAGTTCTCCCTCCAACGAGCTCGCTTCCCGACCTATACCTCCGGAAAACGTGTCAGGGAGCATGCCAGGAGTGTGGGTTGAAGTCCTCGGAGCACAAGACCCGAAGATCGAAAGACTTATGACCAATACGGAGCAAAGGGAAGAAACCGTCGGGGGACCGCTTTTTACCCCAGGACGAGAAAACTGAGTCCGGGGCATTCCCGCTCGCGTTTTCTTGGGACGAGCACCGGAAGTCCTCGAGCTCAGCCCGTTTCCTTCGCTGCAAGTGCATTTCCAGTGGTTTCTGACACCGGACGAGCGTTCGCCACTCGTTGGAAGCTTCGGCCATCTTTTGGACCATTTTGGGTCGCACCACAGTTCTCCCTCCAAGGAGCTAGCTTCCCGACCTATACCTCCTGAAAACGTGTCAGGGAGCATGCCAGGAGTGTGGGTTGAAGTCCTCGGAGCACGAGATCCGAAGATCGAAAGACTTATGACCAATACGGAGCAAAGGGAAGAAACCGTCGGGGGACCGCTTTTTACCCCAGGACGAGAAAACTGAGTCCGGGGCATTCCCGCTCGCGTTTTCTTGGGACGAGCACCGAAAGTCCTCGAGCTCAGCCCGTTTCCTTCGCTGCAAGTGCATTTCCAGTGGTTTCTGACACCGGACGAGCGTTCGCCACTCGTTGGAAGCTTCGGCCATCTTTTGGACCGTTTTGGGTCGCACCACAGTTCTCCCTCCAACGAGCTCGCTTCCCGACCTATACCTCCGGAAAACGTGTCAGGGAGCATGCCAGGAGTGTGGGTTGAAGTCCTCGGAGCACGAGACCCGAAGATCGAAAGACTTATGACCAATACGGAGCAAAGGGAAGAAACCGTCGGGGGACCGCTTTTTACCCCAGAACGAGAAAACTGAGTCCGGGGCATTCCCGCTCGCGTTTTCTTGGGACGAGCACCGGAAGTCCTCGAGCTCAGCCCGTTTCCTTCGCTGCAAGTGCATTTCCAGTGGTTTCTGACACCGGATGAACGTTCGCCACTCGTTGGAAGCTTCGGCCATCTTTTGGACCGTTTTGGCTCGCACCACAGTTCTCCCTCCAACGAGCTCGCTTCCCGACCTATACCTCCGGAAAACGTGTCAGGGAGCATGCCAGGAGTGTGGGTTGAAGTCCTCGGAGCACGAGACCCGAAGATCGAAAGACTTATGACCAATACGGAGCAAAGGGAAGAAACCGTCGGGGGACCGCTTTTTACCCCAGGACGAGAAAACTGAGTCCGGGGCATTCCCGCTCGCGTTTTCTCGGGACGAGCACCGGAAGTCCTCGAGCTCAGCCCGTTTCCTTCGCTCCAAGTGCATTTCCAGTGGTTTCTGACACCGGACGAGCGTTCGCCACTCGTTGGAAGCTTCGGCCATCTTTTGGACCGTTTTGGGTCGCACCACAGTTCTCCTTCCAACGAGCTCGCTTCCCGACCTATACCTCCGGAAAACGTGTCAGGGAGCATGCCAGGAGTGTGGGTTGAAGTCCTCGGAGCACGAGACCCGAAGATCGAAAGACTTATGACCAATACGGAGCAAAGGGAAGAAACCGTCGGGGGACCGCTTTTTACCCCAGGACGAGAAAACTGAGTCCGGGGCATTCCCGCTCGCGTTTTCTTGGGACGAGCACCGGAAGTCCTCGAGCTCAGCCCGTTTCCTTCGCTGCAAGTGCATTTCCAGTGGTTTCTGACACCGGACGAACGTTCGCCACTCGTTGGAAGCTTCGGCCATCTTTTGGACCGTTTTGGGTCGCACCACAGTTCTCCCTCCAACGAGCTCGCTTCCCGACCTATACCTCCGGAAAACGTGTCAGGGAGCATGCCAGGAGTGTGGGTTGAAGTCCTCGGAGCACGAGACCCGAAGATCGAAAGACTTATGACCAATACGGAGCAAAGGGAAGAAACCGTCGGGGGACCGCTTTTTACCCCAGGACGAGAAAACTGAGTCCGGGGCATTCCCGCTCGCGTTTTCTCGGGACGAGCACCGGAAGTCCTCGAGCTCAGCCCGTTTCCTTCGCTCCAAGTGCATTTCCAGTGGTTTCTGACACCGGACGAGCGTTCGCCACTCGTTGGAAGCTTCGGCCATCTTTTGGACCGTTTTGGGTCGCACCACAGTTCTTCTTCCAACGAGCTCGCTTCCCGACCTATACCTCCGGAAAACGTGTCAGGGAGCATGCCAGGAGTGTGGGTTGAAGTCCTCGGAGCACGAGACCCGAAGATCGAAAGACTTATGACCAATACGGAGCAAAGGGAAGAAACCGTCGGGGGACCGCTTTTTACCCCAGGACGAGAAATTTGAGTCCGGGGCATTCCCGCTCGCGTTTTCTTGGGACGAGCACCGGAAGTCCTCGAGCTCAGCCCGTTTCCTTCGCTGCAAGTGCATTTCCAGTGGTTTCTGACACCGGACGAGCGTTCGCCACTCGTTGGAAGCTTCGGCCATCTTTTGGACCGTTTTGGGTCGCACCACATTTCTCCCTCCAACGAGCTCGCTTCCCGACCTATACCTCCGGAAAACGTGTCAGGGAGCATGCCAGGAGTGTGGGTTGAAGTCCTCGGAGCACGAGACCCGAAGATCGAAAGACTTATGACCAATACGGAGCAAAGGGAAGAAACCGTCGGGGGACCGCTTTTTACCCCAGAACGAGAAAACTGAGTCCGGGGCATTCCCGCTCGCGTTTTCTTGGGACGAGCACCGGAAGTCCTCGAGCTCAGCCCGTTTCCTTCGCTGCAAGTGCATTTCCAGTGGTTTCTGACACCGGATGAACGTTCGCCACTCGTTGGAAGATTCGGCCATCTTTTGGACCGTTTTGGCTCGCACCACAGTTCTCCCTCCAACGAGCTCGCTTCCCGACCTATACCTCCGGAAAACGTGTCAGGGAGCATGCCAGGAGTGTGGGTTGAAGTCCTCGGAGCACGAGACCCGAAGATCGAAAGACTTATGACCAATACGGAGCAAAGGGAAGAAACCGTCGGGGGACCGCTTTTTACCCCAGGACGAGAAAACTGAGTCCGGGGCATTCCCGCTCGCGTTTTCTCGGGACGACCACCGGAAGTCCTCGAGCTCAGCCCGTTTCCTTCGCTCCAAGTGCATTTCCAGTGGTTTCTGACACCGGACGAGCGTTCGCCACTCGTTGGAAGCTTCGGCCATCTTTTGGACCGTTTTGGGTCGCACCACAGTTCTCCTTCCAACGAGCTCGCTTCCCGACCTATACCTCCGGAAAACGTGTCAGGGAGCATGCCAGGAGTGTGGGTTGAAGTCCTCGGAGCACGAGACCCGAAGATCGAAAGACTTATGACCAATACGGAGCAAAGGGAAGAAACCGTCGGGGGACCGCTTTTTACCCCAGGACGAGAAAACTGAGTCCGTGGCATTCCCGCTCGCGTTTTCTTGGGACGAGCACCGGAAGTCCTCGAGCTCAGCCCGTTTCCTTCGCTGCAGTGCATTTCCAGTGGTTTCTGACACCGGACGAACGTTCGCCACTCGTTGGAAGCTTCGGCCATCTTTTGGACCGTTTTGGGTCGCACCACAGTTCTCCCTCCAACGAGCTCGCTTCCCGACCTATACCTCCGGAAAACGTGTCAGGGAGCATGCCAGGAGTGTGGGTTGAAGTCCTCGGAGCACGAGACCCGAAGATCGAAAGACTTATGACCAATACGGAGCAAAGGGAAGAAACCGTCGGGGGACCGCTTTTTACCCCAGAACGAGAAAACTGAGTCCGGGGCATTCCCGCTCGCGTTTTCTTGGGACGAGCACGGGAAGTCCTCGAGCTCAGCCCGTTTCCTTCGCTGCAAGTGCATTTCCAGTGGTTTCTGACACCGGATGAACGTTCGCCACTCGTTGGAAGCTTCGGCCATCTTTTGGACCGTTTTGGCTCGCACCACAGTTCTCCCTCCAACGAGCTCGCTTCCCGACCTATACCTCCGGAAAACGTGTCAGGGAGCATGCCAGGAGTGTGGGTTGAAGTCCTCGGAGCACGAGACCCGAAGATCGAAAGACTTATGACCAATACGGAGCAAAGGGAAGAAACCGTCGGGGGACCGCTTTTTACCCCAGGACGAGAAAACTGAGTCCGGGGCATTCCCGCTCGCGTTTTCTTGGGACGAGCACCGGAAGTCCTCGAGCTCAGCCCGTTTCCTTCGCCCTAAGTGCATTTTCAGTGGTTTCTGACACCGGACGAGCGTTCGCCACTCGTTGGAAGCTTCGGCCATCTTTTGGACCGTTTTGGGTCGCACCACAGTTCTCCCTCCAACGAGCTCGCTTCCCCACCTATACCTCCGGAAAACGTGTCAGGGAGCATGCCAGGAGTGTGGGTTGAAGTCCTCGGAGCACGAGACCCGAAGATCGAAAGACTTATGACCAATACGGAGCAAAGGGAAGAAACCGTCGGGGGACCGCTTTTTACCCCAGGACGAGAAAACTGAGTCCGGGGCATTCCCGCTCGCGTTTTCTTGGGACGAGCACCGGAAGTCCTCGAGCTCAGCCCGTTTCCTTCGCCCCAAGTGCATTTCCAGTGGTTTCTGACACCGGACGAGCGTTCGCCACTCGTTGGAAGCTTCGGCCATCTTTTGGACCGTTTTGGGTCGCACCACAGTTCTCCCTCCAACGAGCTCGCTTCCCGACCTATACCTCCGGAAAACGTGTCAGGGAGCATGCCAGGAGTGTGGGTTGAAGTCCTCGGAGCACGAGACCCGAAGATCGAAAGACTTATGACCAATACGGAGCAAAGGGAAGAAACCGTCGGGGGACCGCTTTTTACCCCAGGACGAGAAAACTGAGTCCGGGGCATTTCCGCTCGCGTTTTCTTGGGACGAGCACCAGAAGACCTCGAGCTCAGCCCGTTTCCTTCGCTGCAAGTGCATTTCCAGTGGTTTCTGACACCGGACGAGCGTTCGCCACTCGTTGGAAGCTTCGGCCATCTTTTGGACCGTTTTGGGTCGCGCCACAGTTCTCCCTCCAACGAGCTCGCTTCCCGACCTATACCTCCGGAAAACGTGTCAGGGAGCATGCCAGGAGTGTGGGTTGAAGTCCTCGGAGCACGAGACCCGAAGATCGAAAGACTTATGACCAATACGGAGCAAAGGGAAGAAACCGTCGGGGGACCGCTTTTTACCCCAGGACGAGAAAACGGAGTCCGGGGCATTCCCGCTCGCGTTTTCTTGGGACGAGCACCAGAAGACCTCGAGCTAAGCCTGATTCCTTCGCTGCAAGTGCATTTCCAGTGGTTTCTGACACCGGACGAGCGTTCGCCACTCGTTGGAAGCTTCGGCCATCTTTTGGACCGTTTTGGGTCGCGCCACAGTTCTCCCTCCAACGAGCTCGCTTCCCGACCTATACTTCCGGAAAACGTGTCAGGGAGCATGCCAGGAGTGTGGGTTGAAGTCCTCGGAGCACGAGACCCGAAGATCGAAAGACTTATGACCAATACGGAGCAAAGGGAAGAAACCGTCGGGGGACCGCTTTTTACCCCAGGACGAGAAAACTGAGTCCGGGGCATTCCCGCTCGCGTTTTCTTGGGACGAGCACCGGAAGTCCTCGAGCTCAGCCCGTTTCCTTCGCTGCAAGTGCATTTCCAGTGGTTTCTGACACCGGACGAGCGTTCGCCACTCGTTGGAAGCTTCGGCCATCTTTTGGACCGTTTTGGGTCGCACCACAGTTCTCCCTCCAACGAGCTCGCTTCCCGACCTATACCTCCGGAAAACGTGTCAGGGAGCATGCCAGGAGTGTGGGTTGAAGTCCTCGGAGCACGAGACCCGAAGATCGAAAGACTTATGACCAATACGGAGCAAAGGGAAGAAACCGTCGGGGGTTCGCTTTTTACCCCAGGACAAGAAAACTGAGTCCGGGGCATTCCCGCTCGCGTTTTCTTGGGACGAGCACCAGAAGACCTCGAGCTCAGCCCGTTTCCTTCGCTGCAAGTGCATTTCCAGTGGTTTCTGACACCGGACGAGCGTTCGCCACTCGTTGGAAGCTTCGGCCATCTTTTGGACCGTTTTGGGTCGCGCCACAGTTCTCCCTCCAACGAGCTCGCTTCCCGACCTATACCTCCGGAAAACGTGTCAGGGAGCATGCCAGGAGTGTGGGTTGAAGTCCTCGGAGCACGAGACCCGAAGATCGAAAGACTTATGACCAATACGGAGCAAAGGGAAGAAACCGTCGGGGGACCGCTTTTTACCCCAGGACGAGAAAACTGAGTCCGGGGCATTCCCGCTCGCGTTTTCTTGGGACGAGCACCAGAAGACCTCGAGCTAAGCCTGATTCCTTCGCTGCAAGTGCATTTCCAGTGGTTTCTGACACCGGACGAGCGTTCGCCACTCGTTGGAAGCTTCGGCCATCTTTTGGACCGTTTTGGGTCGCGCCACAGTTCTCCCTCCAACGAGCTCGCTTCCCGACCTATACCTCCGGAAAAAGTGTTAGGGAGCATGCCAGGAGTGTGGGTTGAAGTCCTCGGAGCACGAGACCCGAAGATCGAAAGACTTATGACCAATACGGAGCAAAGGGAAGAAACCGTCGGGGGACCGCTTTTTACCCCAGGACGAGAAAACTGAGTCCGGGGCATTCCCGCTCGCGTTTTCTTGGGACGAGCACCGGAAGTCCTCGAGTTCAGCCCGTTTCCTTCGCTGCAAGTGCATTTCCAGTGGTTTCTGACACCGGACGAGCGTTCGCCACTCGTTGGAAGCTTCGACCATCTTTTGGACTGTTTTGGGTCGCACTACAGTTCTCCCTCCAACGAGCTAGCTTCCCGACCTATACCTCCGGAAAACGTGTCAGGGAGCATGCCAGGAGTGTGGGTTGAAGTCCTCGGAGCACGAGACCCGAAGATCGAAAGACTTATGACCAATACGGAGTAAAGGGAAGAAACCGTCGGGGGACCGCTTTTTACCCCAGGACGAGAAAACTGAGTCCGGGGCATTGCCGCTCGCGTTTTCTTGGGACGAGCACCCGAAGTCCTCGAGCTCAGCCCGTTACCTTCGCTGCAAGTGCAGTTCCAGTGGTTTCTGACACCGGACGAGCGTTCGCCACTTGTTGGAAGCTTCGGCCATCTTTTGGACCGTTTTGGGTCGCGCCACAGTTCTCCCTCCAACGAGCTCGCTTCCCGACCTATACCTCCGGAAAACGTGTCAGGGAGCATGCCAGGAGTGTGGATTGAAGTCCTCGGAGCACGAGACCCGAAGATCGAAAGACTTATGACCAATACGGAGCAAAGGGAAGAAACCGTCGGGGGACCGCTTTTTACCCCAGGACGAGAAAACTGAGTCCGGGGCATTCCCGCTCGCGTTTTCTTGGGACGAGCACCGGAAGTCCTCGAGTTCAGCCCGTTTCCTTCTCTGCAAGTGCATTTCCAGTGGTTTCTGACACCGGACGAGCGTTCGCCATTCGTTGGAAGCTTCGGCCATCTTTTGGACCGTTTTGGGTCGCACCACAGTTCTCCCTCCAACGAGCTAGCTTCCCGACCTATACCTCCGGAAAACGTGTCAGGGAGCATGCCAGGAGTGTGGGTTGAGGTCCTCGGAGCACGAGACCCGAAGATCGAAACACTTATGACCAATACGGAGCAAAGGGAAGAAACCGTCGGGGGACCGCTTTTTACCCCAGGACGAGAAAACTGAGTCCGGGGCATTCCCGCTCGCGTTTTCTTGGGACGAGCACCGGAAGTCCTCGAGTTCAGCCCGTTTCCTTCGCTGCAAGTGCATTTCCAGTGGTTTCTGACACCGGACGAGCGTTCGCCACTCGTTGGAAGCTTCGGCCATCTTTTGGACCGTTTTGGGTCGCACCACAGTTCTCCCTCCAACGAGCTAGCTTCCCAACCTATACCTCCGGAAAACGTGTCAGGGAGCATGCAGGGAGTGTGGGTTGAAGTCCTCGGAGCACGAGACCCGAAGATCGAAAGACTTATGACCAATACGGAGCAAAGGGAAGAAACCGTCGGGGGACCGCTTTTTACCCCAGGACGAGAAAACTGAGTCCGGGGCATTCCCGCTCGCGTTTTCTTGGGACGAGCACCGGAAGTCCTCGAGTTCAGCCCGTTTCCTTCGCTGCAAGTGCATTTCCAGTGGTTTCTGACACCGGACGAGCGTTCGCCACTCGTTGGAAGCTTCGGCCATCTTTTGGACCGTTTTGGGTCGCACCACAGTTCTCCCTCCAACGAGCTCGCTTCCCGACCTATACCTCCGGAAAACGTGTCAGGGAGCATGCCAGGAGTGTGGGTTGAAGTCCTCGGAGCACGAGACCCGAAGATCGAAAGACTTATGACCAATACGGAGCAAAGGGAAGAAACCGTCGGGGGACCGCTTTTTACCCCAGGACGAGAAAACTGAGTCCGGGGCATTCCCGCTCTCGTTTTCTCGGGACGAGCACCGGAAGTCCTCGAGCTCAGCCCGTTTCCTTCGCTGCAAGTGCATTTCCAGTGGTTTCTGACACCGGACGAGCGTTCGCCACTCGTTGGAAGCTTCGGCCATCTTTTGGACCGTTTTGGGTCGCGCCACAGTTCTCCCTCCAACGAGCTCGCTTCCCGACCTATACCTCTGCAAAACGTGTCAGTCAGCATGCCAGGAGTGTGGGTTGAAGTCCTCGGAGCACGAGACCCGAAGATCGAAAGACTTATGACTAATACGGAGCAAAGGGAAGAAACCGTCGGGGGACCGCTTTTTACCCCAGGACGAGAAAACTGAGTCCGGGGCATTCCCGCTCGCGTTTTCTTGGGACGAGCACCGGAAGTCCTCGAGCTCAGCCCGTTTCCTTCGCTGCAAGTGCATTTCCAGTGGTTTCTGACACCGGACGAGCGTTCGCCACTCGTTGGAAGCTTCGGCCATCTTTTGGACCGTTTTGGGTCGCACTACAGTTCTCCCTCCAACGAGCTAGCTTCCCGACCTATACCTCCGGAAAACGTGTCAGGGAGCATGCCAGGAGTGTGGGTTGAAGTCCTCGGAGCACGAGACCCGAAGATCGAAAGACTTATGACCAATACGGAGCAAAGGGAAGAAACCGTCGGGGGACCGCTTTTTACCCCAGGACGAGAAAACTGAGTCCGGGGCATTCCCGCTCGCGTTTTCTTGGGACGAGCACTGGAAGTCCTCGAGTTCAGCCCGTTTCCTTCGCTGCAAGTGCATTTCCAGTGGTTTCTGACACCGGACGAGCGTTCGCCACTCGTTGGAAGCTTCGGCCATCTTTTGGACCGTTTTGGGTCGCACCACAGTTCTCCCTCCAACGAGCTAGCTTCCCGACCTATACCTCCGGAAAACGTGTCAGGGAGCATGCCAAGAGTGTGGGTTGAAGTCCTCGGAGCACGAGACCCGAAGATCGAAAGACTTATGACCAATACGGAGCAAAGGGAAGAAACCGTCGGGGGACCGCTTTTTACCCCAGGACGAGAAAACTGAGTCCGGGGCATTCCCGCTCGCGTTTTCTTGGGACGAGCACCGGAAGTCCTCGAGTTCAGCCCGTTTCCTTCGCTGCAAGTGCATTTCCAGTGGTTTCTGACACCGGACGAGCGTTCGCCACTCGTTGGAAGCTTCGGCCATCTTTTGGACCGTTTTGGGTCGCACCACAGTTCTCCCTCCAACGAGCTAGCTTCCCAACCTATACCTCCGGAAAACGTGTCAGGGAGCATGCAGGGAGTGTGGGTTGAAGTCCTCGGAGCACGAGACCCGAAGATCGAAAGACTTATGACCAATACGGAGCAAAGGGAAGAAACCGTCGGGGGACCGCTTTTTACCCCAGGACGAGAAAACTGAGTCCGGGGCATTCCCGCTCGCGTTTTCTTGGGACGAGCACCGGAAGTCCTCGAGTTCAGCCCGTTTCCTTCGCTGCAAGTGCATTTCCAGTGGTTTCTGACACCGGACGAGCGTTCGCCACTCGTTGGAAGCTTCGGCCATCTTTTGGACCGTTTTGGGTCGCACCACAGTTCTCCCTCCAACGAGCTCGCTTCCCGACCTATACCTCCGGAAAACGTGTCAGGGAGCATGCCAGGAGTGTGGGTTGAAGTCCTCGGAGCACGAGACCCGAAGATCGAAAGACTTATGACCAATACGGAGCAAAGGGAAGAAACCGTCGGGGGACCGCTTTTTACCCCAGGACGAGAAAACTGAGTCCGGGGCATTCCCGCTCGCGTTTTCTTGGGACGAGCACCGAAAGTCCTCGAGTTCAGCCCGTTTCCTTCGCTGCAAGTGCATTTCCAGTGGTTTCTGACACCGGACGAGCGTTCGCCACTCGTTGGAAGCTTCGGCCATCTTTTGGACCGTTTTGGGTCGCCCCACAGTTCTCCCTCCAACGAGCTCGCTTCCCGACCTATACCTCCGGAAAACGTGTCAGGGAGCATGCCACGAGTGTGGGTTGAAGTCCTCGGAGCACGAGACCCGAAGATCGAAAGACTTATGACCAATACGGAGCAAAGGGAAGAAACCGTCGGGGGACCGCTTTTTACCCCAGGACGAGAAAACTGAGTCCGGGGCATTCCCGCTCGCGTTTTCTTGGGACGAGCACCGGAAGTCCTCGAGCTCAGCCTGTTTCCTTCGCTGCAAGTGCATTTCCTGTGGTTTCTGACACCGGACGAGCGTTCGCCACTCGTTGGAAGCTTCGGCCATCTTTTGGACCGTTTTGGGTCGCACCACAGTTCTCCCTCCAACGAGCTCGATTCCCGACCTATACCTCCGGAAAACGTGTCAGGGAGCATGCCAGGAGTGTGGGTTGAAGTCCTCGGAGCACGAGACCCGAAGATCGAAAGACTTATGACCAATACGGAGCAAAGGGAAGAAACCGTCGGGGGACAGCTTTTTACCCCAGGACGAGAAAACTGAGTCCGGGGCATTCCCGCTCGCGTTTTCTTGGGACGAGCACCGGAAGTCCTCGAGCTCAGCCCGTTTCCTTCGCTGCAAGTGCATTTCCAGTGGTTTCTGACCCCGGACGAGCGTTCGCCACTCGTTGGAAGCTTCGGCCATCTTTTGGACCGTTTTGGGTCGCACCACAGTTCTCCCTCCAACGAGCTCGCTTCCCGATCTATACCTCCGGAAAACGTGTCAGGGAGCATGCCAGGAGTGTGGGTTGAAGTCCTCGGAGCACGAGACCCGAAGATCGAAAGACTTATGACCAATACGGAGCAAAGGGAAGAAACCGTCGGGGGACCGCTTTTTACCCCAGGACGAGAAAACTGAGTCCGGAGCATTCCCGCTCGCGTTTTCTTGTGACGAGCACCGGAAGTCCTCGAGCTCAGCCCGTTTCCTTTGCTGCAAGTGCATTTCCAGTGGTTTCTGACCCCGGACAAGCGTTCGCCACTCGTTGGAAGCTTCGGCCATCTTTTGGACCGTTTTGGGTCGCACCACAGTTCTCCCTCCAACGAGCTCGCTTCCCGACCTATACCTCCGGAAAACGTGTCAGGGAGCATGCCAGGAGTGTGGGTTGAAGTCCTCGGAGCACGAGACCCGAAGATCGAAAGACTTATGACCAATACGGAGCAAAGGGAAGAAACCGTCGGGGGACCGCTTTTTACCCCAGGACGAGAAAACTGAGTCCGGGGCATTCCCGCTCGCGTTTTCTTGGGACGAGCACCGGAAGTCCTCGAGCTCAGCCCGTTTCCTTCGCTGCAAGTGCATTTCCAGTGGTTTCTGACACCGGACGAGCGTTCGCCACTCGTTGGAAGCTTCGGCCATCTTTTGGACCGTTTTGGGTCGCACCACAGTTCTCCCTCCAACGAGCTCGCTTCCCGACCTATACCTCCGGAAAACGTGTCAGGGAGCATGCCAGGAGTGTGGGTTGAAGTCCTCGGAGCACGAGACCCGAAGATCGAAAGACTTATGACCAATACGGAGCAAAGGGAAGAAACCGTCGGGGGACCGCTTTTTACCCCAGGACGAGAAAACTGAGTCCGGGGCATTCCCGCTCGCGTTTTCTTGGGACGAGCACCGGAAGTCCTCGAGCTCAGCCCGTTTCCTTCGCTGCAAGTGCATTTCCAGTGGTTTCTGACACCGGACGAGCGTTCGCCACTCGTTGGAAGCTTCGGCCATCTTTTGGACCGTTTTGGGTCGCACCACAGTTCTCCCTCCAAGGAGCTCGCTTCCCGACCTATACCTCCGGAAAACGTGTCAGGGAGCATGCCAGGAGTGTGGGTTGAAGTCCTCGGAGCACGAGACCCGAAGATCGAAAGACTTATGACCAATACGGAGCAAAGGGAAGAAACCGTCGGGGGACCGCTTTTTAACCAAGGACGAGAAAACTGAGTCCGGAGCATTCCCGCTCGCGTTTTCTTGTGACGAGCACCGGAAATCCTCGAGCTCAGCCCGTTTCCTTCGCTGCAAGTGCATTTCCAGTGGTTTCTGACCCCGGACAAGCGTTCGCCACTCGTTGGAAGCTTCGGCCATCTTTTGGACCGTTTTGGGTCGCACCACAGTTCTCCCTCCAACGAGCTCGCTTCCCGACCTATACCTCCGGAAAACGTGTCAGGGAGCATGCCAGGAGTGTGGGTTGAAGTCCTCGGAGCACGAGACCCGAAGATCGAAAGACTTATGACCAATACGGAGCAAAGGGAAGAAACCGTCGGGGGACCGCTTTTTACCCCAGGACGAGAAAACTGAGTCCGGGGCATTCCCGCTCGCGTTTTCTTGGGACGAGCACCGGAAGTCCTCGAGCTCAGCCCGTTTCCTTCGCTGCAAGTGCATTTCCAGTGGTTTCTGACACCGGACGAGCGTTCGCCACTCGTTGGAAGCTTCGGCCATCTTTTGGACCGTTTTGGGTCGCACCACAGTTCTCCCTCCAACGAGCTCGCTTCCCGACCTATACCTCCGGAAAACGTGTCAGGGAGCATGCCAGGAGTGTGGGTTGAAGTCCTCGGAGGACGAGACCCGAAGATCGAAAGACTTATGACCAATACGGAGCAAAGGGAAGAAACCGTCGGGGGACCGCTTTTTACCCCAGGACGAGAAAACTGAGTCCGGGGCATTCCCGCTCGCGTTTTCTCGGGACGAGCACCGGAAGTCCTCGAGCTCAGCCCGTTTCCTTCGCTGCAAGTGCATTTCCAGTGGTTTCTGACACCGGACGAGCGTTCGCCACTCGTTGGAAGCTTCGGCCATCTTTTGGACCGTTTTGGGTCGCACCACAGTTCTCCCTCCAACGAGCTCGCTTCCCGACCTATACCTCCGAAAAACGTGTCAGGGAGCATGCCAGGAGTGTTGGTTGAAGTTCTCGGAGCACGAGACCCGAAGATCGAAAGACTTATGACCAATACGGAGCAAAGGGAAGAAACCGTCGGGGGACCGCTTTTTACCCCAGGACGAGAAAACTGAGTCCGGGGCATTGCCGCTCGCGTTTTCTCGGGACGAGCACCGGAAGTCCTCGAGCTCAGCCCGTTTCCTTCGCTGCAAGTGCATTTCCAGTGGTTTCTGACACCGGACGAGCGTTCGCCACTCGTTGGAAGCTTCGGCCATCTTTTGGACCGTTTTGGGTCGCACCACAGTTCTCCCTCCAACGAGCTCGCTTCCCGACCTATACCTCCGGAAAACGTGTCAGGGAGCATGCCAGGAGTGTGGGTTGAAGTCCTCGGAGCACGAGACCCGAAGATCGAAAGACTTATGACCAATACGGAGCAAAGAGAAGAAACCGTCGGGGGACCGCTTTTTACCCCAGGACGAGAAAACTGTGTCCGGGGCATTCCCGCTCGCGTTTTCTCGAGACGAGCACCGGAAGTCCTCGAGCTCAGCCCGTTTCCTTCGCTGCAAGTGCATTTCCAGTGGTTTCTGACACCGGACGAGCGTTCGCCACTCGTTGGAAGCTTCGGCCATCTTTTGGACCGTTTTGGGTCGCGCCACAGTTCTCCCTCCAACGAGCTCGCTTCCCGACCTATACCTCCGGAAAACGTGTCAGGGAGCATGCCAGGAGTGTGGGTTGAAGTCCTCGGAGCACGAGACCCGAAGATCGAAAGACTTATGACCAATACGGAGCAAAGGGAAGAAACCGTCAGGGGACCGCTTTTTACCCCAGGACGAGAAACCTGAGTCCGGGGCATTCCCGCTCGCGTTTTCTTGGGACGAGCCCCGGAAGTCCTCGAGCTCAGCCCGTTTCCTTCGCTGCAAGTGCATTTCCAGTGGTTTCTGACACCGGACGAGCGTTCGCCACTCGTTGGAAGCTTCGGCCATCTTTTGGACCGTTTTGGGTCGCGCCACAGTTCTCCCTCCAACGAGCTCGCTTCCCGACCTATACCTCCGGAAAACGTGTCAGGGAGCATGCCAGGAGTGTGGGTTGAAGTCCTCGGAGAACGAGACCCGAAGATCGAAAGACTTATGACCAATACGGAGCAAAGGGAAGAAACCGTCGGGGGACCGCTTTTTACCCCAGGACGAGAAAACTGAGTCCGGGGCATTCCCGCTCGCGTTTTTTCTCGGGACGAGCACCGGAAGTCCTCGAGCTCAGCCCGTTTCCTTCGCTGCAAGTGCATTTCCAGTGGTTTCTGACACCGGACGAGCGTTCGCCACTCGTTGGAAGCTTCGGCCATCTTTTGGACCGTTTTAGGTCGCGCCACAGTTCTCCCTCCAACGAGCTCGCTTCCCGACCTATACCTCCGGAAAACGTGTCAGGGAGCATGCCAGGAGTGTGGGTTGAAGTTCTCGGAGCCCGAGACCCGAAGATCGAAAGACTTATGACCAATACGGAGCAAAGGGAAGAAACCGTCGGGGGACCGCTTTTTACCCCAGGACGAGAAAACTGAGTACGGGGCATTCCCGCTCGCGTTTTCTTGGGACGAGCACCGGAAGTCCTCGAGCTCAGCCCGTTTCCTTCGCTGCAAGTGCATTTCCAGTGGTTTCTGACACCGGACGAGCGTTCGCCACTCGTTGGAAGCTTCGGCCATCTTTTGGACCGTTTTGGGTCGCACCACAGTTCTCCCTCCAACGAGCTCGCTTCCCGACCTATACCTCCGGAAAACGTGTCAGGGAGCATGCCAGGAGTGTGGGTTGAAGTCCTCGGAGCACGAGACCCGAAGATCGAAAGACTTATGACCAATACGGAGCAAAGGGAAGAAACTGTCGGGGGACCGCTTTTTACCCCAGGACGAGAAAACTGAGTCCGGGGCATTCCCGCTCCCGTTTTCTTGGGACGAGCACCGGAAGTCCTCGAGCTCAGCCCGTTTCCTTCGCTCCAAGTGCATTTCCAGTGGTTTCTGACACCGGACGAGCGTTCGCCACTCGTTGGAAGCTTCGGCCATCTTTTGGACCGTTTTGGGTCGCACCACAGTTCTCCCTCCAACGAGCTCGCTTCCCGACCTATACCTCCGGAAAACGTGTCAGGGAGCATGCCAGGAGTGTGGGTTGAAGTCCTCGGAGCACGAGACCCGAAGATCGAAAGACTTATGACCAATACGGAGCAAAGGGAAGAAACCGTCGGGGGACCGCTTTTTACCCCAGGACGAGAAAACTGAGTCCGGGGCATTCCCGCTCGCGTTTTCTTGGGACGAGCACCGGAAGTCCTCGAGCTCCGCCCGTTTCCTTCGCTGCAAGTGCATTTCCAGTGGTTTCTGACACCGGACGAGCGTTCGCCACTCGTTGGAAGCTTCGGCCATCTTTTGGACCGTTTTGGGTCGCACCACAATTCTCCCTCCAACGAGCTCGCTTCCCGACCTATACCTCCGGAAAACGTGTCAGGGAGCATGCCAGGAGTGTGTGTTGAAGTCCTCGGAGCACGAGACCCGAAGATCGAAAGACTTATGACCAATACGGAGCAAAGGGAAGAAACCGTCGGGGGACCGCTTTTTACCCCAGGACGAGAAAACTGAGTCCGGGGCATTCCCGCTCGCGTTTTCTCGGGACGAGCACCGGAAGTCCTCGAGCTCAGCCCGTTTCCTTCACTGCAAGTGCATTTCCAGTGGTTTCTGACACCGGACGAGCGTTCGCCACTCATTGGAAGCTTCGGCCATCTTTTGGACCGTTTTGGGTCGCACTACAGTTCTCCCTCCAACGAGCTAGCTTCCCGACCTATACCTCCGGAAAACGTGTCAGGGAGCATGCCAGGAGTGTGGGTTGAAGTCCTCGGAGCACGAGACCCGAAGATCGAAAGACTTATGACCAATACGGAGCAAAGGGAAGAAACCGTCGGGGGACCGCTTTTTACCCCAGGACGAGAAAACTTAGTCCGGGGCATTCCCGCTCGCGTTTTCTTGGGACGTGCACCGGAAGTCGTCGAGCTCAGCCCGTTTCCTTCGCTGCAAGTGCAGTTCCAGTGGTTTCTGACACCGGACGAGCGTTCGCCACTCGTTGGAAGCTTCGGCCATCTTTTGGACCGTTTTGGGTCGCGCCACAGTTCTCCCTCCAACGAGCTCGCTTCCCGACCTATACCTCCGAAAAACGTGTCAGCGAGCATGCCAGGAGTGTGGATTGAAGTCCTCGGAGCACGAGACCCGAAGATCGAAAGACTTATGACCAATACGGAGCAAAGGGAAAAAACCGTCGGGGGACCGCTTTTTACCCCAGGACGAGAAAACTGAGTCCGGGGCATTCCCGCTCGCGTTTTCTTGGGACGAGCACCGGAAGTCCTCGAGCTTAGCCCGTTTCCTTCCCTGCAAGTGCATTTCCAGTGGTTTCTGACACCGGACGAGCGTTCGCCACTCGTTGGAAGCTTCGGCCATCTTTTGGACCGTTTTGGGTCGCACCACAGTTCTCCCTCCAACGAGCTCGCTTCCCGACCTATACCTCCAGAAAACGTGTCAGGGAGCATGCCAGGAGTGTGGGTTGAAGTCCTCGGAGCACGAGACCCGAAGATCGAAAGACTTATGACCAATACGGAGCAAAGGGAAGAAACCGTCGGGGGACCGCTTTTTACCCCAGGACGAGAAAACTGAGTCCGGGGCATTCCCGCTCGCGTTTTCTTGGGACGAGCACCGGAAGTCCTCGAGCTCAGCCCGTTTCCTTCGCTGCAAGTGCATTTCTAGTGGTTTCTGACACCGGACGAGCGTTCGCCACTGGTTGGAAGCTTCGGCCATCTTTTGGACCGTTTTGGGTCGCACCACAGTTCTCCCTCCAACGAGCTCGCTTCCCGACCTATACCTCCGGAAAACGTGTCAGGGAGCATGCCAGGAGTGTGGGTTGAAGTCCTCGGAGCACGAGACCCGAAGATCGAAAGACTTATGACCAATACGGAGCAAAGGGAATAAACCGTCGGGGGACCGCTTTTTACCCCAGGACGAGAAAACTGAGTCCGGGGCATTCCCGCTCGCGTTTTCTTGGGACGAGCATCGGAAGTCCTCGAGCTCAGCCCGTATCCTTCGCTGCAAGTGCATTTCCAGTGGTTTCTGACACCGGACGAGCGTTCGCCACTCGTTGGAAGCTTCGGCCATCTTTTGGACCGTTTTGGGTCGCACCACAGTTCTCCCTCCAACGAGCTCGCTTCCCGACCTATACCTCCGGAAAACGTGTCAGGGAGCATGCCAGGAGTGTGGGTTGAAGTCCTCGGAGCACGAGACCCGAAGATCGAAAGACTTATGACCAATACGGAGCAAAGGGAAGAAACCGTCGGGGGACCGCCTTTTACCCCAGGACGAGAAAACTGAGTCCGGGGCATTCCCGCTCGCGTTTTCTTGGGACGAGCACCGGAAGTCCTCGAGCTCAGCCCGTTTCCTTTGCTGCAAGTGCATTTCCAGTTGTTTCTGACACCGGACGAGCGTCGCCACTCTTTGGAAGCTTCGGCCATCTTTTGGACCGTTTTGGGTCGCACCACAGTTCTCCCTCCAACGAGCTCGCTTCCCGACCTATACCTCCGGAAAACGTGTCAGGGAGCATGCCAGGAGTGTGGGTTGAAGTCCTCGGAGCACGAGACCCGAAGATCGAAAGACTTATGACCAATACGGAGCAAAGGGAAGAAACCGTCGGGGGACCGCCTTTTACCCCAGAACGAGAAAACTGAGTCCGGGGCATTCCCGCTCGCGTTTTCTTGGGACGAGCACCGGAAGTCCTCGAGCTCAGCCCGTTTCCTTCGCTGCAAGTGCATTTCCATTGGTTTCTGACACCGGACGAGCGTTCGCCACTCGTTGGAAGCTTCGGCCATCTTTTGGACCGTTTTGGGTCGCACCACAGTTCTCCCTCCAACGAGCTCGCTTCCCGACCTATACCTCCGGAAAACGTGTCAGGGAGCATGCCATAAGTGTGGGTTGAAGTCCTCGGAGCACGAGACCCGAAGATCGAAAGACTAATGACCAATACGGAGCAAAGGGAAGAAACCGTCGGGGGACCGCTTTTTACCCCAGGACGAGAAAACTGAGTCCGGGGCATTCCCGCTCGCGTTTTCTTGGGACGAGCACCGGAAGTCCTCGAGCTCAGCCTGTTTCCTTCGCTGCCAGTGCATTTCCAGTGGTTTCTGACACCGGACGAGCGTTCGCCACTCGTTGGAAGCTTCGGCCATCTTTTGGACCGTTTTGGGTCGCGCCACAGTTCTCCCTCCAACGAGCTCGCTTCTCGACCTATACCTCCGGAAAACGTGTCAGGGAGCATGCCAGGAGTGTGGGTTGAAGTCCTTGGAGCACGAGACCCGAAGATCGAAAGACTTATGACCAATACGGAGCAAAGGGAAGAAACCGTCGGGGGACCGCTTTTTACCCCAGGACGATAAAACTGAGTCCGGGGCATTCCCGCTCGCGTTTTCTTGGGACGAGCACCGGAAGTCCTCGAGCTCAGCCCGTTTCCTTCGCTGCAAGTGCATTTCTAGTGGTTTCTGACACCGGACGAGCGTTCGCCACTGGTTGGAAGCTTCGGCCATCTTTTGGACCGTTTTGGGTCGCACCACAGTTCTCCCTCCAACGAGTTCGTTTCCCGACCTATACCTCCGGAAAACGTGTCAGGGAGCATGCCAGGAGTGTGGGTTGAAGTCCTCGGAGCACGAGACCCGAAGATCGAAAGACTTATGACCAATACGGAGCAAAGGGAAGAAACCGTCGGGGGACCGCTTTTTACCCCAGGACGAGAAAACTGAGTCCGGGGCATTCCCGCTCGCGTTTTCTTGGGACGAGCACTGGAAGTCCTCGAGCTCAGCCCGTTTCCTTCGCTGCAAGTGCATTTCCAGTGGTTTCTGACACCGGACGAGCGTTCGCCACTCGTTGGAAGCTTCGGCCATCTTTTGGACCGTTTTGGGTCGCACCACAGTTCTCCCTCCAACGAGCTCGCTTCCCGACCTATACCTCCGGAAAACGTGTCAGGGAGCATGCCAGGAGTGTGGGTTGAAGTCCTCGGAGCACGAGACCCGAAGATCGAAAGACTTATGACCAATACGGAGCAAAGGGAAGAAACCGTCGGGGGACCGCTTTTTACCCCAGGACGAGAAAACTGAGTCCGGGGCATTCCCGCTCGCGTTTTCTCGGGACGAGCACCGGAAGTTCTCGAGCTCAGCCCGTTTCCTTCGCTGCAAGTGCATTTCCAGAGGTTTCTGACACCGGACGAGCGTTCGCCACTCGTTGGAAGCTTCGGCCATCTTTTGGACCGTTTTGGGTCGCACCACAGTTCTCCCTCCAACGAGCTCGCTTCCCGACCTATACCTCCGGAAAACGTGTCAGGGAGCTTGCCAGGAGTGTGGGTTGAAGTCCTCGGAGCACGAGACCCGAAGATCGAAAGACTTATGACCAATACGGAGCAAAGGGAAGAAACCGTCGGGGGACCGCTTTTTACCCCAGGACGAGAAAACTGAGTCCGGGGCATTCCCGCTCGCGTTTTCTTGGGACGAGCACCGGAAGTCCTCGAGCTCAGCCCGTTTCCTTCGCTGCAAGTGCATTTCCAGTGGTGTCTGACACCGGACGAGCGTTCGCCACTCGTTGGAAGCTTCGGCCATCTTTTGGACCGTTTTGGGTCGCACCACAGTTCTCCCTCCAACGAGCTCGCTTCCCGACCTATACCTCCGGAAAACGTGTCAAGGAGCATTCCAGGAGTGTGGGTTGAAGTCCTCGGAGCACGAGACCCGAAGATCGAAAGACTTATGACCAATACGGAGCAAAGGGAAGAAACCGTCGGGGGACCGCTTTTTACCCCAGGACGAGAAAACTGAGTCCGGGGCATTCCCGCTCGCGTTTTCTTGGGACGAGCACCGGAAATCCTCGAGCTCAGCCCGTTTCCTTCGCTGCAAGTGCATTTCCAGTGGATTCTGACACCGGACGAGCGTTCGCCACTCGTTGGAAGCTTCGGCCATCTTTTGGACCGTTTTGGGTCGCACCAGAGTTCTCCCTCCAACGAGCTCGCTTCCCGACCTATACCTCCGGAAAACGTGTCAGGGAGCATGCCAGGAGTGTGGGTTGAAGTCCTCAGAGCACGAGACCCGAAGATCGAAAGACTTATGACCAATACGGAGCAAAGGGAAGAAACCGTCGGGGGACCGCTTTTTACCCCAGGACGAGAAAACTGAGTCCGGGGCATTCCCGCTCGCGTTTTCTTGGGACGAGCACCGGAAGTCCTCGAGCTCAGCCCGTTTCCTTCGCCCCAAGTGCATTTCCAGTGGTTTCTGACACCGGACGAGCGTTCGCCACTCGTTGGAAGCTTCGGCCATCTTTTGGACCGTTTTGGGTCGCACCACAGTTCTCCCTCCAACGAGCTCGCTTCCCGACCTATACCTCCGGAAAACGTGTCAGGGAGCATGCCAGGAGTGTGGGTTGAAGTCCTCGGAGCACGATTCCCGAAGATCGAAAGACTTATGAATAATACGGAGCAAAGGGAAGAAACCGTCGGGGGACCGCTTTTTACCCCAGGACGAGAAAACTGAGTCCGGGGCATTCCCGCTCGCGTTTTCTTGGGACGAGCACCGGAAGTCCTCGAGCTCAGCCCGTTTCCTTCGCTGCAAGTGCATTTCCAGTAGTTTCTGACACCGGACGAGCGTTTGCCACTCGTTGGAAGCTTCGGCCATCTTTTGGACCGTTTTGGGTCGCACCACAGTTCTCCCTCCAACGAGCTCGCTTCCCGACCTATAGCTCCGGAAAACGTGTCAGGGAGCATGCCAGGAGTGTGGGTTGAAGTCCTCGGAGCACGAGACCCGAAGATCGAAAGACTTATGACCAATACGGAGCAAAGGGAAGAAACCGTCGGGGGACCGCTTTTTACCCCAGGACGAGAAAACTGAGTCCGGGGCATTCCCGCTCGCGTTTTCTTGGGACGAGCACCGGAAGTCCTCGAGCTCAGCCCGTTTCCTTCGCTGCAAGTGCATTTCCAGTGGTTTCTGACACCGGACGAGCGTTCGCCACTCGTTGGAAGCTTCAGCCATCTTTTGGACCGTTTTGGGTCGCACCACAGTTCTCCCTCCAACGAGCTCGCTTCCCGACCTATACCTCCGGAAAACGTGTCAGGGAGCATGCCAGGAGTGTGGGTTGAAGTCCTCGGAGCACGAGACCCGAAGATCGAAAGACTTATAACCAATACGGAGCAAAGGGAAGAAACCGTCGGGGGACCGCCTTTTACCCCAGGACGAGAAAACTGAGTCCGGGGCATTCCCGCTCGCGTTTTCTTGGGACGAGCACCGAAAGTCCTCGAGCTCAGCCCGTTTCCTTCGCTGCAAGTGCATTTCCAGTGGTTTCTGACACCGGACGAGCGTTCGCCACTCGTTGGAAGCTTCGGCCATCTTTTGGACCGTTTTGGGTCGCACCACAGTTCTCCCTCCAACGAGCTCGCTTCCCGACCTATACCTCCGGAAAACGTGTCAGGGAGCATGCCAGGAGTGTGGGTTGAAGTCCTCGGAGCACGAGACCCGAAGATCGAAAGACTTATGACCAATACGGAGCAAAGGGAAGAAACCGTCGGGGGACCGCCTTTTACCCCAGGACGAGAAAACTGAGTCCGGGGCATTCCCGCTCGCGTTTTCTTGGGACGAGCACCGGAAGTCCTCGAGCTCAGCCCGTTTCCTTTGCTGCAAGTGCATTTCCAGTTGTTTCTGACACCGGACGAGCGTCGCCACTCTTTGGAAGCTTCGGCCATCTTTTGGACCGTTTTGGGTCGCACCACAGTTCTCCCTCCAACGAGCTCGCTTCCCGACCTATACCTCCGGAAAACGTGTCAGGGAGCATGCCAGGAGTGTGGGTTGAAGTCCTCGGAGCACGAGACCCGAAGATCGAAAGACTTATGACCAATACGGAGCAAAGGGAAGAAACCGTCGGGGGACCGCCTTTGACCCCAGGACGAGAAAACTGAGTCCGGGGCATTCCCGCTCGCGTTTTCTTGGGACGAGCACCGGAAGTCCTCGAGCTCAGCCCGTTTCCTTCGCTGCAAGTGCATTTCCATTGGTTTCTGACACCGGACGAGCGTTCGCCACTCGTTGGAAGCTTCGGCCATCTTTTGGACCGTTTTGGGTCGCACCACAGTTCTCCCTCCAACGAGCTCGCTTCCCGACCTATACCTCCGGAAAACGTGTCAGGGAGCATGCCATAAGTGTGGGTTGAAGTCCTCGGAGAACGAGACCCGAAGATCGAAAGACTTATGACCAATACGGAGCAAAGGGAAGAAACCGTCGGGGGACCGCTTTTTACCCCAGGACGAGAAAACTGAGTCCGGGGCATTCCCGCTCGCGTTTTCTTGGGACGAGCACCGGAAGTCCTCGAGCTCAGCCCGTTTCCTTCGCTGCCAGTGCATTTCCAGTGGTTTCTGACACCGGACGAGCGTTCGCCAGTCGTTGGAAGCTTCGGCCATCTTTTGGACCGTTTTGGGTCGCGCCACAGTTCTCCCTCCAACGAGCTCGCTTCCCGACCTATACCTCCGGAAAACGTGTCAGGGAGCATGCCAGGAGTGTGGGTTGAAGTCCTCGGAGCACGAGACCCGAAGATCGAAAGACTTATGACCAATACGGAGCAAAGGGAAGAAACCGTCGGGGGACCGCTTTTTACCCCAGGACGAGAAAACTGAGTCCGGGGCATTCCCGCTCTCGTTTTCTTGGGACGAGCACCGGAAGTCCTCGAGCTCAGCCCGTTTCCTTCGCTGCAAGTGCATTTCCAGTGGTTTCTGACACCGGACGAGCGTTCGCCACTCGTTGGAAGCTTCGGCCATCTTTTGGACCGTTTTGGGTCGCACCACAGTTCTCCCTCCAACGAGCTCGCTTCCCGACCTATACCTCCGGAAAACGTGTCAGGGAGCATGCCAGGAGTGTGGGTTGAAGTCCTCGGAGCACGAGATCCAAAGATCGAAAGACTTATGACCAATACGGAGCAAAGGGAAGAAACCGTCGGGGGACCGCTTTTTACCCCAGGACGAGAAAACTGAGTCCGGGGCATTCCCGCTCGCGTTTTCTTGGGACGAGCACCGGAAGTCCTCGAGCTCAGCCCGTTTCCTTCGCTGCAAGTGCATTTCCAGTGGTTTCTGACACCGGACGAGCGTTCGCCACTCGTTGGAAGCTTCGGCCATCTTTTGGACCGTTTTGGGTCGCACCACAGTTCTCCCTCCAACGAGCTCGCTTCCCGACCTATACCTCCGGAAAACGTGTCAGGGAGCATGCCAGGAGTGTGGGTTGAAGTCCTCGGAGCACGAGACCCAAAGATCGAAAGACTTATGACCAATACGGAGCAAAGGGAAGAAACCGTCGGGGGACCGCTTTTTACCCCAGGACGAGAAAACTGAGTCCGGGGCATTCCCGCTCGCGTTTTCTTGGGACGAGCACCGGAAGTCCTCGAGCTCAGCCCGTTTCCTTCGCTGCAAGTGCATTTCCAGTGGTTTCTGACACCGGACGAGCGTTCGCCACTTGTTGGAAGCTTCGGCCATCTTTTGGACCGTTTTGGGTCGCACCACAGTTCTCCCTCCAACGAGCTCGCTTCCCGACCTATACCTCCGGAAAACGTGTCAGGGAGCATGCCAGGAGTGTGGGTTGAAGTCCTCGGAGCACGAGACCCGAAGATCGAAAGACTTATGACCAATACGGAGCAAAGGGAAGAAACCGTCGGGGGACCGCTTTTTACCCCAGGACGAGAAAACTGAGTCCGGGACATTCCCGCTCGCGTTTTCTTGGGACGAGCACCGGAAGTCCTCGAGCTCAGCCCGTTTCCTTCGCCGCAAGTGCATTTCCAGTGGTTTCTGACACCGGACGAGCGTTCGCCACTCGTTGGAAGCTTCGGCCATCTTTTGGACCGTTTTGGGTCGCACCACAGTTCTCCCTCCAACGAGCTCGCTTCCCGACCTATACCTCCAGAAAACGTGTCAGGGAGCATGCCAGGAGTGTGGGTTGAAGTCCTCGGAGCACGAGACCCGAAGATCGAAAGACTTATGACCAATACGGAGCAAAGGGAAGAAACCGTCGGGGGACCGCTTTTTACCCCAGGACGAGAAAACTGAGTCCGGGGCATTCCCGCTCGCGTTTTCTTGGGACGAGCACCGGAAGTCCTCGAGCTCAGCCCGTTTCCTTCGCTGCAAGTGCATTTCCAGTGGTTTCTGACACCGGACGAGCGTTCGCCACTCGTTGGAAGCTTCGGCCATCTTTTGGACCGTTTTGGGTCGCACCACAGTTCTCCCTCCAACGAGCTCGCTTCCCGACCTATACCTCCGGAAAACGTGTCAGGGAGCATGCCAGGAGTGTGGGTTGAAGTCCTCGGAGCACGAGACCCGAAGATCGAAAGACTTATGACCAATACGGAGCAAAGGGAAGAAACCGTCGGAAGACCGCTTTTTACCCCAGGACGAGAAAACTGAGTCCGGGACATTCCCGCTCGCGTTTTCTTGGGACGAGCACCGGAAGTCCTCGAGCTCAGCCCGTTTCCTTCGCTGCAAGTGCATTTCCAGTGGTTTCTGACACCGGACGAGCGTTCGCCACTCGTTGCAAGCTTCGGCCATCTTTTGGACCGTTTTGGGTCGCACCACAGTTCTCCCTCCAACGAGCTCGCTTCCCGACCTATACCTCCGGAAAACGTGTCAGGGAGCATGCCAGGAGTGTGGGTTGAAGTCCTCGGAGCACGAGACCCGAAGATCGAAAGACTTATGACCAATACGGAGCAAAGGGAAGAAATCGTCGGGGGACCGCTTTTTACCCCAGGACGAGAAAACTGAGTCCGGGGCATTCCCGCTCGCGTTTTCTTGGGACGAGCACCGGAAGTCCTCGAGCTCAGCCCGTTTTCTTCGCTGCAAGTGCATTTCCAGTGGTTTCTGACACCGGACGAGCGTTCGCCACTCGTTGCAAGCTTCGGCCATCTTTTGGACCGTTTTGGGTCGCACCACAGTTCTCCCTCCAACGAGCTCGCTTCCCGACCTATACCTCCGGAAAACGTGTCAGGGAGCATGCCAGGAGTGTGGGTTGAAGTCCTCGGAGCACGAGACCCGAAGATCGAAAGACTTATGACCAATACGGAGCAAAGGGAAGAAACCGTCGGGGGACCGCTTTTTACCCAAGGACGAGAAAAATGAGTCCGGGGCATTCCCGCTCGCGTTTTCTTGGGACGAGCACCGGAAGTCCTCGAGCTCAGCCCGTTTCATTCGCTGCAAGTGCATTTCCAGTGGTTTCTGACACCGGACGAGCGTTCGCCACTCGTTGGAAGCTTCGGCCATCTTTTGGACCGTTTTGGGTCGCACCACAGTTCTCCCTCCAACGAGCTCGCTTCCCGACCTATACCTCCGGAAAACGTGTCAGGGAGCATGCCAGGAGTGTGGGTTGAAGTCCTCGGAGCACGAGACCCGAAGATCGAAAGACTTATGACCAATACGGAGCAAAGGGAAGAAACCGTCGGGGGACCGCTTTTTACCCCAGGACGAGAAAACTGAGTCCGGGGCATTCCCGCTCGCGTTTTCTTGGGACGAGCACCGGAAGTCCTCGAGCTCAGCCCGATTCCTTCGCTGCAAGTGCATTTCCAGTGGTTTCTGACACCGGACGAGCGTTCGCCACTCGTTGGAAGCTTCGGCCATCTTTTGGACCGTTTTGGGTCGCACCACAGTTCTCCCTCCAACGAGCTCGCTTCCCGACCTATACCTCCGGAAAACGTGTCAGGGAGCATGCCAGGAGTGTGGGTTGAAGTCCTCGGAGCACGAGACCCGAAGATCGAAAGACTTATGACCAATACGGAGCAAAGGGAAGAAACCGTCGGGGGACCGCTTTTTACCCCAGGACGAGAAAACTGAGTCCGGGGCATTCCCGCTCGCGTTTTCTTGGGACGAGCACCGGAAGTCCTCGAGCTCAGCCCGTTTCCTTCGCTGCAAGAGCATTTCCAGTGGTTTCTGACACCGGACGAGCGTTCGCCACTCGTTGGAAGCTTCGGCCATCTTTTGGACCGTTTTGGGTCGCACCACAGTTCTCCCTCCAACGAGCTCGCTTCCCGACCTATACCTCCGGAAAACGTGTCAGGGAGCATGCCAGGAGTGTGGGTTGAAGTCCTCGGAGCACGAGACCCGAAGATCGAAAGACTTATGACCAATACGGAGCAAAGGGAAGAAACCGTCGGAAGACCGCTTTTTACCCCAGGACGAGAAAACTGAGTCCGGGACATTCCCGCTCGCGTTTTCTTGGGACGAGCACCGGAAGTCCTCGAGCTCAGCCCGTTTCCTTCGCTGCAAGTGCATTTCCAGTGGTTTCTGACACCGGACGAGCGTTCGCCACTCGTTGCAAGCTTCGGCCATCTTTTGGACCGTTTTGGGTCGCACCACAGTTCTCCCTCCAACGAGCTCGCTTCCCGACCTATACCTCCGGAAAACGTGTCAGGGAGCATGCCAGGAGTGTGGGTTGAAGTCCTCGGAGCACAAGACCCGAAGATCGAAAGACTTATGACCAATACGGAGCAAAGGGAAGAAACCGTCGGGGGACCGCTTTTTACCCCAGGACGAGAAAACTGAGTCCGGGGCATTCCCGCTCGCGTTTTCTTGGGACGAGCACCGGAAGTCCTCGAGCTCAGCCCGTTTCCTTCGCTGCAAGTGCATTTCCAGTGGTTTCTGACACCGGACGAGCGTTCGCCACTCGTTGGAAGCTTCGGCCATCTTTTGGACCGTTTTGGGTCGCACCACAGTTCTCCCTCCAACGAGCTCGCTTCCCGACCTATACCTCCGGAAAACGTGTCAGGGAGCATGCGAGGAGTGTGGGTTGAAGTCCTCGGAGCACGAGACCCGAAGATCGAAAGACTTATGACCAATACGGAGCAAAGGGAAGAAACCGTCGGGGGACCGCTTTTTACCCCAGGACGAGAAAACTGAGTCCGGGGCATTCCCGCTCGCGTTTTCTTGGGACGAGCACCGGAAGTCCTCGAGCTCAGCCCGTTTCCTTCGCTGCAAGTGCATTTCCAGTGGTTTCTGACACCGGACGAGCGTTCGCCAATCGTTGGAAGCTTCGGCCATCTTTTGGACCGTTTTGGGTCGCATCACAGTTCTCCCTCCAACGAGCTCGCTTCCCGACCTATACCTCCGGAAAACGTGTCAGGGAGCATGCCAGGAGTGTGGGTTGAAGTCCTCGGAGCACGAGACCCGAAGATCGAAAGACTTATGACCAATACGGAGCAAAGGGAAGAAACCGTCGGGGGACCGCTTTTTACCCCAGGACGAGAAAACTGAGTCCGGGGCATTCCCGCTCGCGTTTTCTTGGGACGAGCACCGGAAGTCCTCGAGCTCAGCCCGTTTCCTTCGCTGCAAGTGCATTTCCAGTGGTTTCTGACACCGGACGAGCGTTCGCCACTCGTTGGAAGCTTCGGCCATCTTTTGGACCGTTTTGGGTCGCACCACAGTTCTCCCTCCAACGAGCTCGCTTCCCGACCTATACCTCCGGAAAACGTGTCAGGGAGCATGCCAGGAGTGTGGGTTGAAGTCCTCGGAGCACGAGACCCGAAGATCGAAAGACTTATGACCAATACGGAGCAAAGGGAAGAAACCGTCGGGGGACCGCTTTTTACCCCAGGACGAGAAAACTGAGTCCGGGGCATTCCCGCTCGCGTTTTCTTGGGACGAGCACCGGAAGTCCTCGAGCTCAGCCCGTTTCCTTCGCTGCAAGTGCATTTCCAGTGGTTTCTGACACCGGACGAGCGTTCGCCACTCGTTGCAAGCTTCGGCCATCTTTTGGACCGTTTTGGGTCGCACCACAGTTCTCCCTCCAACGAGCTCGCTTCCCGACCTATACCTCCGGAAAACGTGTCAGGGAGCATGCCAGGAGTGTGGGTTGAAGTCCTCGGAGCACGAGACCCGAAGATCGAAAGACTTATGACCAATACGGAGCAAAGGGAAGAAACCGTCGGGGGACCGCTTTTTACCCCAGGACGAGAAAACTGAGTCCGGGGCAGACCCGCTCGCGTTTTCTTGGGACGAGCACCGAAAGTCCTCGAGCTCAGCCCGTTTCCTTCGCTGCAAGTGCATTTCCAGTGGTTTCTGACACCGGACGAGCGTTCGCCACTCGTTGGAAGCTTCGGCCATCTTTTGGACCGTTTTGGGTCGCACCACAGTTCTCCCTCCAACGAGCTCGCTTCCCGACCTATACCTCCGGAAAACGTGTCAGGGAGCATGCCAGGAGTGTGGGTTGAAGTCCTCGGAGCACGAGACCCGAAGATCGAAAGACTTATGACCAATACGGAGCAAAGGGAAGAAACCGTCGGGGGACCGCTTTTTACCCCAGGACGAGAAATCTGAGTCCGGGGCATTCCCGCTCGCGTTTTCTTGGGACGAGCACCGGAAGTCCTCGAGCTCAGCCCGTTTCCTTCGCTGCAAGTGCATTTCCAGTGGTTTCTGACACCGGACGAGCGTTCGCCACTCGTTGGAAGCTTCGGCCATCTTTTGGACCGTTTTGGGTCGCACCACAGTTCTCCCTCCAACGAGCTCGCTTCCCGACCTATACCTCCGGAAAACGTGTCAGGGAGCATGCCAAGAGTGTGGGTTGAAGTCCTCGGAGCACGAGACCCGAAGATCGAAAGACTTATGACCAATACGGAGCAAAGGGAAGAAACCGTCGGGGGACCGCTTTTTACCCCAGGACGAGAAAACTGAGTCCGGGGCATTCCCGCTCGCGTTTTCTTGGGACGAGCACCGGAAGTCCTCGAGCTCAGCCCGTTTCCTTCGCTGCAAGTGCATTTCCAGTGGTTTCTGACACCGGACGAGCGTTCGCCACTCGTTGGAAGCTTCGGCCATCTTTTGGACCGTTTTGGGTCGCACCACAGTTCTCCCTCCAACGAGCTCGCTTCCCGACCTATACCTCCGGAAAACGTGTCAGGGAGCATGCCAGGAGTGTGGGTTGAAGTCCTCGGAGCACGAGACCCGAAGATCGAAAGACTTATGACCAATACGGAGCAAAGGGAAGAAACCGTCGGGGGACCGCTTTTTACCCCAGGACGAGAAAACTGAGTCCGGGGCATTCCCGCTCGCGTTTTCTTGGGACGAGCACCGGAAGTCCTCGAGCTCAGCCCGTTTCCTTCGCTGCAAGTGCATTTCCATTGGTTTCTGACACCGGACGAGCGTTCGCCACTCGTTGGAAGCTTCGGCCATCTTTTGGACCGTTTTGGGTCGCACCACAGTTCTCCCTCCAACGAGCTCGCTTCCCGACCTATACCTCCGGAAAACGTGTCAGGGAGCATGCCAGGAGTGTGGGTTGAAGTCCTCGGAGCACGAGACCCGAAGATCGAAAGACTTATGACCAATACGGAGCAAAGGGAAGAAACCGTCGGGGGACCGCTTTTTACCCCAGGACGAGAAAACTGAGTCCGGGGCATTCCCGCTCGCGTTTTCTTGGGACGAGCACCGGAAGTCCTCGAGCTCAGCCCGTTTCCTTCGCTGCAAGTGCATTTCCAGTGGTTTCTGACACCGGACGAGCGTTCGCCACTCGTTGCAAGCTTCGGCCATCTTTTGGACCGTTTTGGGTCGCACCACAGTTCTCCCTCCAACGAGCTCGCTTCCCGACCTATACCTCCGGAAAACGTGTCAGGGAGCATGCCAGGAGTGTGGGTTGAAGTCCTCGGAGCACGAGACCCGAAGATCGAAAGACTTATGACCAATACGGAGCAAAGGGAAGAAACCGTCGGGGGACCGCTTTTTACCCCAGGACGAGAAAACTGAGTCCGGGGCAGACCCGCTCGCGTTTTCTTGGGACGAGCACCGAAAGTCCTCGAGCTCAGCCCGTTTCCTTCGCTGCAAGTGCATTTCCAGTGGTTTCTGACACCGGACGAGCGTTCGCCACTCGTTGGAAGCTTCGGCCATCTTTTGGACCGTTTTGGGTCGCACCACAGTTCTCCCTCCAACGAGCTCGCTTCCCGACCTATACCTCCGGAAAACGTGTCAGGGAGCATGCCAGGAGTGTGGGTTGAAGTCCTCGGAGCACGAGACCCGAAGATCGAAAGACTTATGACCAATACGGAGCAAAGGGAAGAAACCGTCGGGGGACCGCTTTTTACCCCAGGACGAGAAAACTGAGTCCGGGGCATTCCCGCTCGCGTTTTCTTGGGACGAGCACCGGAAGTCCTCGAGCTCAGCCCGTTTCCTTCGCTGCAAGTGCATTTCCAGTGGTTTCTGACACCGGACGAGCGTTCGCCACTCGTTGGAAGCTTCGGCCATCTTTTGGACCGTTTTGGGTCGCACCACAGTTCTCCCTCCAACGAGCTCGCTTCCCGACCTATACCTCCGGAAAACGTGTCAGGGAGCATGCCAAGAGTGTGGGTTGAAGTCCTCGGAGCACGAGACCCGAAGATCGAAAGACTTATGACCAATACGGAGCAAAGGGAAGAAACCGTCGGGGGACCGCTTTTTACCCCAGGACGAGAAAACTGAGTCCGGGGCATTCCCGCTCGCGTTTTCTTGGGACGAGCACCGGAAGTCCTCGAGCTCAGCCCGTTTCCTTCGCTGCAAGTGCATTTCCAGTGGTTTCTGACACCGGACGAGCGTTCGCCACTCGTTGGAAGCTTCGGCCATCTTTTGGACCGTTTTGGGTCGCACCACAGTTCTCCCTCCAACGAGCTCGCTTCCCGACCTATACCTCCGGAAAACGTGTCAGGGAGCATGCCAGGAGTGTGGGTTGAAGTCCTCGGAGCACGAGACCCGAAGATCGAAAGACTTATGACCAATACGGAGCAAAGGGAAGAAACCGTCGGGGGACCGCTTTTTACCCCAGGACGAGAAAACTGAGTCCGGGGCATTCCCGCTCGCGTTTTCTTGGGACGAGCACCGGAAGTCCTCGAGCTCAGCCCGTTTCCTTCGCTGCAAGTGCATTTCCAGTGGTTTCTGACACCGGACGAGCGTTCGCCACTCGTTGGAAGCTTCGGCCATCTTTTGGACCGTTTTGGGTCGCACCACAGTTCTCCCTCCAACGAGCTCGCTTCCCGACCTATACCTCCGGAAAACGTGTCAGGGAGCATGCCAGGAGTGTGGGTTGAAGTCCTCGGAGCACGAGACCCGAAGATCGAAAGACTTATGACCAATACGGAGCAAAGGGAAGAAACCGTCGGGGGACCGCTTTTTACCCCAGGACGAGAAAACTGAGTCCGGGGCATTCCCGCTCGCGTTTTCTTGGGACGAGCACCGGAAGTCCTCGAGCTCAGCCCGTTTCCTTCGCTGCAAGTGCATTTCCAGTGGTTTCTGACACCGGACGAGCGTTCGCCACTCGTTGGAAGCTTCGGCCATCTTTTGGACCGTTTTGGGTCGCACCACAGTTCTCCCTCCAACGAGCTCGCTTCCCGACCTATACCTCCGGAAAACGTGTGAGGGAGCATGCCAGGAGTGTGGGTTGAAGTCCTCGGAGCACGAGACCCGAAGATCGAAAGACTTATGACCAATACGGAGCAAAGGGAAGAAACCGTCGGGGGACCGCGTTTTACCCCAGGACGAGAAAACTGAGTCCGGGGCATTCCCGCTCGCGTTTTCTTGGGACGAGCACCGGAAGTCCTCGAGCTCAGCCCGTTTCCTTCGCTGCAAGTGCATTTCCAGTGGTTTCTGACACCGGACGAGCGTTCGCCACTCGTTGGAAGCTTCGGCCATCTTTTGGACCGTTTTGGGTCGCACCACAGTAATCCCTCCAACGAGCTCGCTTCCCGACCTATACCTCCGGAAAACGTGTCAGGGAGCATGCCAGGAGTGTGGGTTGTAGTCCTCGGAGCACGAGACCCGAAGATCGAAAGACTTATGACCAATACAGAGCAAAGGGAAGAAACCGTCGGGGGACCGCTTTTTACCCCAGGACGAGAAAACTGAGTCCGGGGCATTCCCGCTCGCGTTTTCTTGGGACGAGCACCGGAAGTCCTCGAGCTCAGCCTGTTTCCTTCGCTGCAAGTGCATTTCCAGTGGTTTCTGACACCGGACGAGCGTTCGCCACTCGTTGGAAGCTTCGGCCATCTTTTGGACCGTTTTGGGTCGCACCACAGTTCTCCCTCCAACGAGCTCGCTTCCCGACCTATACCTCCGGAAAACGTGTCAGGGAGCATGCCAGGAGTGTGGGTTGAAGTCTCTCGGAGCACGAGACCCGAAGATCGAAAGACTTATGACCAATACGGAGCAAAGGGAAGAAACCGTCGGGGGACCGCTTTTTACCCCAGGACGAGAAAACTGAGTCCGGGGCATTCCCGCTCGCGTTTTCTTAGGACGAGCACCGGAAGTCCTCGAGCTCAGCCCGTTCCCTTCGCTGCAAGTGCATTTCCAGTGGTTTCTGACACCGGACGAGCGTTCGCCACTCGTTGGAAGCTTCGGCCATCTTTTGGACCGTTTTGGGTCGCACCACAGTTCTCCCTCCAACGAGCTCGCTTCCCGACCTATACCTCCGGAAAACGTGTCAGGGAGCATGCCAGGAGTGTGGGTTGAAGTCCTCGGAGCACGAGACCCGAAGATCGAAAGACTTATGACCAATACGGAGCAAAGGGAAGAAACCGTCGGGGGACCGCTTTTTACCCCCAGGACGAGAAAACTGAGTCCGGGGCATTCCCGCTCGCGTTTTCTTGGGACGAGCACCGGAAGTCCTCGAGCTCAGCCCGTTTCCTTCGCTGCAAGTGCATTTCCAGTGGTTTCTGACACCGGACGAGCGTTCGCCACTCGTTGGAAGCTTCGGCCATCTTTTGGACCGTTTTGGGTCGCACCACAGTTCTCCCTCCAACGAGCTCGCTTCCCGACCTATACCTCCGGAAAACGTGTCATGGAGCATGCCAGGAGTGTGGGTTGAAGTCCTCGGAGCACGAGACCCGAAGATCGAAAGACTTATGACCAATACGGAGCAAAGGAAAGAAACCGTCGGGGGACCGCTTTTTACCCCAGGACGAGAAAACTGAGTCCGGGGCATTCCCGCTCGCGTTTTCTTGGGACGAGCACCGGAAGTCCTCGAGCTCAGCCCGTTTCCTTCGCTGCAAGTGCATTTCCAGTGGTTTCTGACACCGGACGAGCGTTCGCCACTCGTTGGAAGCTTCGGCCATCTTTTGGACCGTTTTGGGTCGCACCACAGTTCTCCCTCCAACGAGCTCGCTTCCCGACCTATACCTCCGGAAAACGTGTCAGGGAGCATGCCAGGAGTGTGGGTTGAAGTCCTCGGAGCACGAGACCCGAAAATCGAAAGACTTATGACCAATACGGAGCAAAGGGAAGAAACCGTCGGGGGACCGCTTTTTACCCCAGGACGAGAAAACTGAGTCCGGGGCATTCCCGCTCGCGTTTTCTTGGGACGAGCACCGGAAGTCCTCGAGCTCAGCCCGTTTCCTTCGCTGCAAGTGCATTTCCAGTGGTTTCTGACACCGGACGAGCGTTCGCCACTCGTTGCAAGCTTCGGCCATCTTTTGGACCGTTTTGGGTCGCACCACAGTTCTCCCTCCAACGAGCTCGCTTCCCGACCTATTCCTCCGGAAAACGTGTCAGGGAGCATGCCAGGAGTGTGGGTTGAAGTCCTCGGAGCACGAGACCCGAAGATCGAAAGACTTATGACCAATACGGAGCAAAGGGAAGAAACCGTCAGGGGACCGCTTTTTACCCCCAGGACGAGAAAACTGAGTCCGGGGCATTCCCGCTCACGTTTTCTTGGGACGAGCACCGGAAGTCCTCGAGCTCAGCCCGTTTCCTTCGCTGCAAGTGCATTTCCAGTGGTTTCTGACACCGGACGAGCGTTCGCCACTCGTTGGAAGCTTCGGCCATCTTTTGGACCGTTTTGGGTCGCACCACAGTTCTCCCTCCAACGAGCTCGCTTCCCGACCTATACCTCCGGAAAACGTGTCAGGGAGCATGCCAGGAGTGTGGGTTGAAGTCCTCGGAGCACGAGACCCGAAGATCGAAAGACTTACGACCAATACGGAGCAAAGGGAAGAAACCGTCGGGGGACCGCTTTTTACCCCAGGACGAGAAAACTGAGTCCGGGGCATTCCCGCTCGCGTTTTCTTGGGACGAGCACCGAAAGTCCTCGAGCTCGGCCCGTTTCCTTCGCTCCTAGTGCATTTCCAGTGGTTTCTGACACCGGACGAGCGTTCGCCACTCGTTGGAAGCTTCGGCCATCTTTTGGACCGTTTTGGGTTGCACCACAGTTCTCCCTCCAACGAGCTCGCTTCCCGACCTATACCTCCGGAAAACGTGTCAGGGAGCATGCCAGGAGTGTGGGTTGAAGTCCTCGGAGCACGAGACCCGAAGATCGAAAGACTTATGACCAATACGGAGCAAAGGGAAGAAACCGTCAGGGGACCGCTTTTTACCCCCAGGACGAGAAAACTGAGTCCGGGGCATTCCCGCTCACGTTTTCTTGGGACGAGCACCGGAAGTCCTCGAGCTCAGCCCGTTTCCTTCGCTGCAAGTGCATTTCCAGTGGTTTCTGACACCGGACGAGCGTTCGCCACTCGTTGGAAGCTTCGGCCATCTTTTGGACCGTTTTGGGTCGCACCACAGTTCTCCCTCCAACGAGCTCGCTTCCCGACCTATACCTCCGGAAAACGTGTCAGGGAGCATGCCAGGAGTGTGGGTTGAAGTCCTCGGAGCACGAGACCCGAAGATCGAAAGACTTATGACCAATACGGAGCAAAGGGAAGAAACCGTCGGGGGACCGCTTTTTACCCCAGGACGAGAAAACTGAGTCCGGGGCATTCCCGCTCGCGTTTTCTTGGGACGAGCACCGGAAGTCCTCGAGCTCAGCCCGTTTCCTTCGCTGCAAGTGCATTTCCAGTGGTTTCTGACACCGGACGAGCGTTCGCCACTCGTTGGAAGCTTCGGCCATCTTTTGGACCGTTTTGGGTCGCACCACAGTTCTCCCTCCAACGAGCTCGCTTCCCGACCTATACCTCCGGAAAACGTGTCAGGGAGCATGCCAGGAGTGTGGGTTGAAGTCCTCGGAGCACGAGACCCGAAGATCGAAAGACTTACGACCAATACGGAGCAAAGGGAAGAAACCGTCGGGGGACCGCTTTTTACCCCAGGACGAGAAAACTGAGTCCGGGGCATTCCCGCTCGCGTTTTCTTGGGACGAGCACCGGAAGTCCTCGAGCTCAGCCCGTTTCCTTCGCTCCAAGTGCATTTCCAGTGGTTTCTGACACCGGACGAGCGTTCGCCACTCGTTGGAAGCTTCGGCCATCTTTTGGACCGTTTTGGGTCGCACCACAGTTCTCCCCCCAACGAGCTCGCTTCCCGACCTATACCTCCGGAAAACGTGTCAGGGAGCATGCCAGGAGTGTGGGTTGAAGTCCTCGGAGCACGAGACCCGAAGATCGAAAGACTTATGACCAATACGGAGCAAAGGGAAGAAACCGTCGGGGGACCGCTTTTTACCCCAGGACGAGAAAACTGAGTCCGGGGCATTCCCGCTCGCGTTTTCTTTGGACGAGCACCGGAAGTCCTCGAGCTCAGCCCGTTTCCTTCGCTGCAAGTGCATTTCCAGTGGTTTCTGACACCGGACGAGCGTTCGCCACTCGTTGGAAGCTTCGGCCATCTTTTGGACCGTTTTGGGTCGCACCACAGTTCTCCCCCCAACGAGCTCGCTTCCCGACCTATACCTCCGGAAAACGTGTCAGGGAGCATGCCAGGAGTGTGGGTTGAAGTCCTCGGAGCACGAGACCCGAAGATCGAAAGACTTACGACCAATACGGAGCAAAGGGAAGAAACCGTCGGGGGACCGCTTTTTACCCCAGGACGAGAAAACTGAGTCCGGGGCATTCCCGCTCGCGTTTTCTTGGGACGAGCACCGGAAGTCCTCGAGCTCAGCCCGTTTCCTTCGCTCCAAGTGCATTTCCAGTGGTTTCTGACACCGGACGAGCGTTCGCCACTCGTTGGAAGCTTCGGCCATCTTTTGGACCGTTTTGGGTCGCACCACAGTTCTCCCTCCAACGAGCTCGCTTCCCGACCTATACCTCCGGAAAACGTGTCAGGGAGCATGCCAGGAGTGTGGGTTGAAGTCCTCGGAGCACGAGACCCGAAGATCGAAAGACTTATGACCAATATGGAGCAAAGGGAAGAAACCGTCAGGGGACCGCTTTTTACCCCAGGACGAGAAAACTGAGTCCGGGGCATTCCCGCTCGCGTTTTCTTGGGACGAGCACCGAAAGTCCTCGAGCTCGGCCCGTTTCCTTCGCTCCTAGTGCATTTCCAGTGGTTTCTGACACCGGACGAGCGTTCGCCACTCGTTGGAAGCTTCGGCCATCTTTTGGACCGTTTTGGGTCGCACCACAGTTCTCCCTCCAACGAGCTCGCTTCCCGACCTATACCTCCGGAAAACGTGTCAGGGAGCATTCCAGGAGTGTGGGTTGAAGTCCTCGGAGCACGAGACCCGAAGATCGAAAGACTTATGACCAATACGGAGCAAAGGGAAGAAACCGTCGGGGGACCGCTTTTTACCCCAGGACGAGAAAACTGAGTCCGGAGCATTCCCGCTCACGTTTTCTTGGGACGGGCACCGGAAGTCCTCGAGCTCAGCCCGTTTCCTTCACTGCAAGTGCATTTCCAGTGGTTTCTGACACCGGACGAGCGTTCGCCACTCGTTGGAAGCTTCGGCCATCTTTTGGACCGTTTTGGGTCGCACCACAGTTCTCCCTCCAACGAGCTCGCTTCCCGACCTATACCTCCGGAAAACGTGTCAGGGAGCATGCCAGGAGTGTGGGTTGAAGTCCTCGGAGCACGAGACCCGAAGATCGAAAGACTTATGACCAATACGGAGCAAAGGGAAGAAACCGTCGGGGGACCGCTTTTTACCCCAGGACGAGAAAACTGAGTCCGGGGCATTCCCGCTCGCGTTTTCTTGGGACGAGCACCGGAAGTCCTCGAGCTCAGCCCGTTTCCGTCGCTGCAAGTGCATTTCCAGTGGTTTCTGACACCGGACGAGCGTTCGCCACTCGTTGGAAGCTTCGGCCATC
The DNA here is from genome assembly GCF_025177605.1 of Cucumis melo. Lineage (NCBI taxonomy): Eukaryota > Viridiplantae > Streptophyta > Magnoliopsida > Cucurbitales > Cucurbitaceae > Cucumis > Cucumis melo. The sequence continues at coordinate 19,710,142 of NC_066863.1, read as the reverse complement.
TTTTGGACCGTTTTGGGTCGCACCACAGTTCTCCCTCCAACGAGCTCGCTTCCCGACCTATACCTCCGGAAAACGTGTCAGGGAGCATGCCAGGAGTGTGGGTTGAAGTCCTCGGAGCACGAGACCCGAAGATCGAAAGACTTATGACCAATACGGAGCAAAGGGAAGAAACCGTCGGGGGACCGCCTTTTACCCCAGGACGAGAAAACTGAGTCCGGGGCATTCCCGCTCGCGTTTTCTTTGGACGAGCACCGGAAGTCCTCGAGCTCAGCCCGTTTCCTTCGCTGCAAGTGCATTTCCAGTGGTTTCTGACACCGGACGAGCGTTCGCCACTCGTTGGAAGCTTCGGCCATCTTTTGGACCGTTTTGGGTCGCACCACAGTTCTCCCCCCAACGAGCTCGCTTCCCGACCTATACCTCCGGAAAACGTGTCAGGGAGCATGCCAGGAGTGTGGGTTGAAGTCCTCGGAGCACGAGACCCGAAGATCGAAAGACTTACGACCAATACGGAGCAAAGGGAAGAAACCGTCGGGGGACCGCTTTTTACCCCAGGACGAGAAAACTGAGTCCGGGGCATTCCCGCTCGCGTTTTCTTGGGACGAGCACCGGAAGTCCTCGAGCTCAGCCCGTTTCCTTCGCTCCAAGTGCATTTCCAGTGGTTTCTGACACCGGACGAGCGTTCGCCACTCGTTGGAAGCTTCGGCCATCTTTTGGACCGTTTTGGGTCGCACCACAGTTCTCCCTCCAACGAGCTCGCTTCCCGACCTATACCTCCGGAAAACGTGTCAGGGAGCATGCCAGGAGTGTGGGTTGAAGTCCTCGGAGCACGAGACCCGAAGATCGAAAGACTTATGACCAATATGGAGCAAAGGGAAGAAACCGTCAGGGGACCGCTTTTTACCCCAGGACGAGAAAACTGAGTCCGGGGCATTCCCGCTCGCGTTTTCTTGGGACGAGCACCGAAAGTCCTCGAGCTCGGCCCGTTTCCTTCGCTCCTAGTGCATTTCCAGTGGTTTCTGACACCGGACGAGCGTTCGCCACTCGTTGGAAGCTTCGGCCATCTTTTGGACCGTTTTGGGTCGCACCACAGTTCTCCCTCCAACGAGCTCGCTTCCCGACCTATACCTCCGGAAAACGTGTCAGGGAGCATTCCAGGAGTGTGGGTTGAAGTCCTCGGAGCACGAGACCCGAAGATCGAAAGACTTATGACCAATACGGAGCAAAGGGAAGAAACCGTCGGGGGACCGCTTTTTACCCCAGGACGAGAAAACTGAGTCCGGAGCATTCCCGCTCACGTTTTCTTGGGACGGGCACCGGAAGTCCTCGAGCTCAGCCCGTTTCCTTCACTGCAAGTGCATTTCCAGTGGTTTCTGACACCGGACGAGCGTTCGCCACTCGTTGGAAGCTTCGGCCATCTTTTGGACCGTTTTGGGTCGCACCACAGTTCTCCCTCCAACGAGCTCGCTTCCCGACCTATACCTCCGGAAAACGTGTCAGGGAGCATGCCAGGAGTGTGGGTTGAAGTCCTCGGAGCACGAGACCCGAAGATCGAAAGACTTATGACCAATACGGAGCAAAGGGAAGAAACCGTCGGGGGACCGCTTTTTACCCCAGGACGAGAAAACTGAGTCCGGGGCATTCCCGCTCGCGTTTTCTTGGGACGAGCACCGGAAGTCCTCGAGCTCAGCCCGTTTCCGTCGCTGCAAGTGCATTTCCAGTGGTTTCTGACACCGGACGAGCGTTCGCCACTCGTTGGAAGCTTCGGCCATCTTTTGGACCGTTTTGGGTCGCACCACAGTTCTCCCTCCAACGAGCTCGCTTCCCGACCTATACCTCCGGAAAACGTGTCAGGGAGCATGCCAGGAGTGTGGGTTGAAGTCCTCGGAGCACGAGACCCGAAGATCGAAAGACTTATGACCAATACGGAGCAAAGGGAAGAAACCGTCGGGGGACCGCCTTTTACCCCAGGACGAGAAAACTGAGTCCGGGGCATTCCCGCTCGCGTTTTCTTGGGACGAGCACCGGAAGTCCTCGAGCTCAGCCCGTTTCCTTCGCCCCAAGTGCATTTCCAGTGGTTTCTGACACCGGACGAGCGTTCGCCACTCGTTGGAAGCTTCGGCCATCTTTTGGACCGTTTTGGGTCGCACCACAGTTCTCCCTCCAACGAGCTCGCTTCCCGACCTATACCTCCGGAAAACGTGTCAGGGAGCATGCCAGAAGTGTGGGTTGAAGTCCTCGGAGCACGAGACCCGAAGATCGAAAGACTTATGACCAATACGGAGCAAAGGGAAGAAACCGTCGGGGGACCGCTTTTTACCCCAGGACGAGAAAACTGAGTCCGGGGCATTCCCGCTCGCGTTTTCTTGGGACGAGCACCGGAAGTCCTCGAGCTCAGCCCGTTTCCTTCGCCCCAAGTGCATTTCCAGTGGTTTCTGACACCGGACGAGCGTTCGCCACTCGTTGGAAGCTTCGGCCATCTTTTGGACCGTTTTGGGTCGCACCACAGTTCTCCCTCCATCGAGCTCGCTTCCCGACCTATACCTCCGGAAAACGTGTCAGGGAGCATGCCAGGAGTGTGGGTTGAAGTCCTCGGAGCACGAGACCCGAAGATCGAAAGACTTATGACCAATACGGAGCAAAGGGAAGAAACCGTCGGGGGACCGCTTTTTACCCCAGGACGAGAAAACTGAGTCCGGGGCATTCCCGCTCGCGTTTTCTTGGGACGAGCACCGGAAGTCCTCGAGCTCAGCCCGTTTCCTTCGCTGCAAGTGCATTTCCAGTGGTTTCTGACACCGGACGAGCGTTCGCCACTCGTTGGAAGCTTCGGCCATCTTTTGGACCGTTTTGGGTCGCACCACAGTTCTCCCTCCAACGAGCTCGCTTCCCGACCTATACCTCCGGAAAACGTGTCAGGGAGCATGCCAGGAGTGTGGGTTGAAGTCCTCGGAGCACGAGACCCGAAGATCGAAAGACTTATGACCAATACGGAGCAAAGGGAAGAAACCGTCGGGGGACCGCTTTTTACCCCAGGACGAGAAAACTGAGTCCGGGGCATTCCCGCTCGCGTTTTCTTGGGACGAGCACCGGAAGTCCTCGAGCTCAGCCCGTTTCCTTCGCCCCAAGTGCATTTCCAGTGGTTTCTGACACCGGACGAGCGTTCGCCACTCGTTGGAAGCTTCGGCCATCTTTTGGACCGTTTTGGGTCGCACCACAGTTCTCCCTCCAACGAGCTCGCTTCCCGACCTATACCTCCGGAAAACGTGTCAGGGAGCATGCCAGAAGTGTGGGTTGAAGTCGTCGGAGCACGAGACCCGAAGATCGAAAGACTTATGACCAATACGGAGCAAAGGGAAGAAACCGTCGGGGGACCGCTTTTTACCCCAGGACGAGAAAACTGAGTCCGGGGCATTCCCGCTCGCGTTTTCTTGGGACGAGCACCGGAAGTCCTCGAGCTCAGCCCGTTTCCTTCGCCCCAAGTGCATTTCCAGTGGTTTCTGACACCGGACGAGCGTTCGCCACTCGTTGGAAGCTTCGGCCATCTTTTGGACCGTTTTGGGTCGCACCACAGTTCTCCCTCCATCGAGCTCGCTTCCCGACCTATACCTCCGGAAAACGTGTCAGGGAGCATGCCAGGAGTGTGGGTTGAAGTCCTCGGAGCACGAGACCCGAAGATCGAAAGACTTATGACCAATACGGAGCAAAGGGAAGAAACCGTCGGGGGACCGCTTTTTACCCCAGGACGAGAAAACTGAGTCCGGGGCATTCCCGCTCGCGTTTTCTTGGGACGAGCACCGGAAGTCCTCGAGCTCAGCCCGTTTCCTTCGCTGCAAGTGCATTTCCAGTGGTTTCTGACACCGGACGAGCGTTCGCCACTCGTTGGAAGCTTCGGCCATCTTTTGGACCGTTTTGGGTCGCACCACAGTTCTCCCTCCAACGAGCTCGCTTCCCGACCTATACCTCCGGAAAACGTGTCAGGGAGCATGCCAGGAGTGTGGGTTGAAGTCCTCGGAGCACGAGACCCGAAGATCGAAAGACTTATGACCAATACGGAGCAAAGGGAAGAAACCGTCGGGGGACCGCTTTTTACCCCAGGACGAGAAAACTGAGTCCGGGGCATTCCCGCTCGCGTTTTCTTGGGACGAGCACCGGAAGTCCTCGAGCTCAGCCCGTTTCCTTCGCCCCAAGTGCATTTCCAGTGGTTTCTGACACCGGACGAGCGTTCGCCACTCGTTGGAAGCTTCGGCCATCTTTTGGACCGTTTTGGGTCGCACCACAGTTCTCCCTCCAACGAGCTCGCTTCCCGACCTATACCTCCGGAAAACGTGTCAGGGAGCATGCCAGAAGTGTGGGTTGAAGTCCTCGGAGCACGAGACCCGAAGATCGAAAGACTTATGACCAATACGGAGCAAAGGGAAGAAACCGTCGGGGGACCGCTTTTTACCCCAGGACGAGAAAACTGAGTCCGGGGCATTCCCGCTCGCGTTTTCTTGCGACGAGCACCGGAAGTCCTCGAGCTCAGCCCGTTTCCTTCGCCCCAAGTGCATTTCCAGTGGTTTCTGACACCGGACGAGCGTTCGCCACTCGTTGGAAGCTTCGGCCATCTTTTGGACCGTTTTGGGTCGCACCACAGTTCTCCCTCCAACGAGCTCGCTTCCCGACCTATACCTCCGGAAAACGTGTCAGGGAGCATGCCAGGAGTGTGGGTTGAAGTCCTCGGAGCACGAGACCCGAAGATCGAAAGACTTATGACCAATACGGAGCAAAGGGAAGAAACCGTCGGGGGACCGCTTTTTACCCCAGGACGAGAAAACTGAGTCCGGGGCATTCCCGCTCGCGTTTTCTTGGGACGAGCACCGGAAGTCCTCGAGCTCAGCCCGTTTCCTTCGCTGCAAGTGCATTTCCAGTGGTTTCTGACACCGGACGAGCGTTCGCCACTCGTTGGAAGCTTCGGCCATCTTTTGGACCGTTTTGGGTCGCACCACAGTTCTCCCTCCAACGAGCTCGCTTCCCGACCTATACCTCCGGAAAACGTGTCAGGGAGCATGCCAGGAGTGTGGGTTGAAGTCCTCGGAGCACGAGACCCGAAGATCGAAAGACTTATGACCAATACGGAGCAAAGGGAAGAAACCGTCGGGGGACCGCTTTTTACCCCAGGACGAGAAAACTGAGTCCGGGGCATTCCCGCTCGCGTTTTCTTGGGACGAGCACCGGAAGTCCTCGAGCTCAGCCCGTTTCCTTCGCCCCAAGTGCATTTCCAGTGGTTTCTGACACCGGACGAGCGTTCGCCACTCGTTGGAAGCTTCGGCCATCTTTTGGACCGTTTTGGGTCGCACCACAGTTCTCCCTCCAACGAGCTCGCTTCCCGACCTATACCTCCGGAAAACGTGTCAGGGAGCATGCCAGAAGTGTGGGTTGAAGTCCTCGGAGCACGAGACCCGAAGATCGAAAGACTTATGACCAATACGGAGCAAAGGGAAGAAACCGTCGGGGGACCGCTTTTTACCCCAGGACGAGAAAACTGAGTCCGGGGCATTCCCGCTCGCGTTTTCTTGGGACGAGCACCGGAAGTCCTCGAGCTCAGCCCGTTTCCTTCGCTGCAAGTGCATTTCCAGTGGTTTCTGACACCGGACGAGCGTTCGCCACTCGTTGGAAGCTTCGGCCATCTTTTGGACCGTTTTGGGTCGCACCACAGTTCTCCCTCCAACGAGCTCGCTTCCCGACCTATACCTCCGGAAAACGTGTCAGGGAGCATGCCAGGAGTGTGGGTTGAAGTCCTCGGAGCACGAGACCCGAAGATCGAAAGACTTATGACCAATACGGAGCAAAGGGAAGAAACCGTCGGGGGACCGCTTTTTACCCCAGGACGAGAAAACTGAGTCCGGGGCATTCCCGCTCGCGTTTTCTTGGGACGAGCACCGGAAGTCCTCGAGCTCAGCCCGTTTCCTTCGCCCCAAATGCATTTCCAGTGGTTTCTGACACCGGACGAGCGTTCGCCACTCGTTGGAAGCTTCGGCCATCTTTTGGACCGTTTTGGGTCGCACCACAGTTCTCCCTCCAACGAGCTCGCTTCCCGACCTATACCTCCGGAAAACGTGTCAGGGAGCATGCCAGAAGTGTGGGTTGAAGTCCTCGGAGCACGAGACCCGAAGATCGAAAGACTTATGACCAATACGGAGCAAAGGGAAGAAACCGTCGGGGGACCGCTTTTTACCCCAGGACGAGAAAACTGAGTCCGGGGCATTCCCGCTCGCGTTTTCTTGGGACGAGCACCGGAAGTCCTCGAGCTCAGCCCGTTTCCTTCGCCCCAAGTGCATTTCCAGTGGTTTCTGACACCGGACGAGCGTTCGCCACTCGTTGGAAGCTTCGGCCATCTTTTGGACCGTTTTGGGTCGCACCACAGTTCTCCCTCCAACGAGCTCGCTTCCCGACCTATACCTCCGGAAAACGTGTCAGGGAGCATGCCAGGAGTGTGGTTGAAGTCCTCGGAGCACGAGACCCGAAGATCGAAAGACTTATGACCAATACGGAGCAAAGGGAAGAAACCGTCGGGGGACCGCTTTTTACCCCAGGACGAGAAAACTGAGTCTGGGGCATTCCCGCTCGCGTTTTCTTGGGACGAGCACCGGAAGTCCTCGAGCTCAGCCCGTTTCCTTCGCTGCAAGTGCATTTCCAGTGGTTTCTGACACCGGACGAGCGTTCGCCACTCGTTGGAAGCTTCGGCCATCTTTTGGACCGTTTTGGGTCGCACCACAGTTCTCCCTCCAACGAGCTCGCTTCCCGACCTATACCTCCGGAAAACGTGTCAGGGAGCATGCCAGGAGTGTGGGTTGAAGTCCTCGGAGCACGAGACCCGAAGATCGAAAGACTTATGACCAATACGGAGCAAAGGGAAGAAACCGTCGGGGGACCGCTTTTTACCCCAGGACGAGAAAACTGAGTCCGGGGCATTCCCGCTCGCGTTTTCTTGGGACGAGCACCGGAAGTCCTCGAGCTCAGCCCGTTTCCTTCGCCCCAAGTGCATTTCCAGTGGTTTCTGACACCGGACGAGCGTTCGCCACTCGTTGGAAGCTTCGGCCATCTTTTGGACCGTTTTGGGTCGCACCACAGTTCTCCCTCCAACGAGCTCGCTTCCCGACCTATACCTCCGGAAAACGTGTCAGGGAGCATGCCAGAAGTGTGGGTTGAAGTCCTCGGAGCACGAGACCCGAAGATCGAAAGACTTATGACCAATACGGAGCAAAGGGAAGAAACCGTCGGGGGACCGCTTTTTACTCCAGGACGAGAAAACTGAGTCCGGGGCATTCCCGCTCGCGTTTTCTTGGGACGAGCACCGGAAGTCCTCGAGCTCAGCCCGTTTCCTTCGCTGCAAGTGCATTTCCAGTGGTTTCTGACACCGGACGAGCGTTCGCCACTCGTTGGAAGCTTCGGCCATCTTTTGGACCGTTTTGGGTCGCACCACAGTTCTCCCTCCAACGAGCTCGCTTCCCGACCTATACCTCCGGAAAACGTGTCAGGGAGCATGCCAGGAGTGTGGGTTGAAGTCCTCGGAGCACGAGACCCGAAGATCGAAAGACTTATGACCAATACGGAGCAAAGGGAAGAAACCGTCGGGGGACCGCTTTTTACCCCAGGACGAGAAAACTGAGTCCGGGGCATTCCCGCTCGCGTTTTCTTGGGACGAGCACCGGAAGTCCTCGAGCTCAGCCCGTTTCCTTCGCCCCAAGTGCATTTCCAGTGGTTTCTGACACCGGACGAGCGTTCGCCACTCGTTGGAAGCTTCGGCCATCTTTTGGACCGTTTTGGGTCGCACCACAGTTCTCCCTCCAACGAGCTCGCTTCCCGACCTATACCTCCGGAAAACGTGTCAGGGAGCATGCCAGAAGTGTGGGTTGAAGTCCTCGGAGCACGAGACCCGAAGATCGAAAGACTTATGACCAATACGGAGCAAAGGGAAGAAACCGTCGGGGGACCGCTTTTTACCCCAGGACGAGAAAACTGAGTCCGGGGCATTCCCGCTCGCGTTTTCTTGGGACGAGCACCGGAAGTCCTCGAGCTCAGCCCGTTTCCTTCGCCCCAAGTGCATTTCCAGTGGTTTCTGACACCGGACGAGCGTTCGCCACTCGTTGGAAGCTTCGGCCATCTTTTGGACCGTTTTGGGTCGCACCACAGTTCTCCCTCCAACGAGCTCGCTTCCCGACCTATACCTCCGGAAAACGTGTCAGGGAGCATGACAGGAGTGTGGGTTGAAGTCCTCGGAGCACGAGACCCGAAGATCGAAAGACTTATGACCAATACGGAGCAAAGGGAAGAAACCGTCGGGGGACCGCTTTTTACCCCAGGACGAGAAAACTGAGTCCGGGGCATTCCCGCTCGCGTTTTCTTGGGACGAGCACCGGAAGTCCTCGAGCTCAGCCCGTTTCCTTCGCCCCAAGTGCATTTCCAGTGGTTTCTGACACCGGACGAGCGTTCGCCACTCGTTGGAAGCTTCGGCCATCTTTTGGACCGTTTTGGGTCGCACCACAGTTCTCCCTCCAACGAGCTCGCTTCCCGACCTATACCTCCGGAAAACGTGTCAGGGAGCATGCCAGGAGTGTGGGTTGAAGTCCTCGGAGCACGAGACCCGAAGATCGAAAGACTTATGACCAATACGGAGCAAAGGGAAGAAACCGTCGGGGGACCGCTTTTTACCCCAGGACGAGAAAACTGAGTCCGGGGCATTCCCGCTCGCGTTTTCTTGGGACGAGCACCGGAAGTCCTCGAGCTCAGCCCGTTTCCTTCGCTGCAAGTGCATTTCCAGTGGTTTCTGACACCGGACGAGCGTTCGCCACTCGTTGGAAGCTTCGGCCATCTTTTGGACCGTTTTGGGTCGCACCACAGTTCTCCCTCCAACGAGCTCGCTTCCCGACCTATACCTCCGGAAAACGTGTCAGGGAGCATGCCAGAAGTGTGGGTTGAAGTCCTCGGAGCACGAGACCCGAAGATCGAAAGACTTATGACCAATACGGAGCAAAGGGAAGAAACCGTCGGGGGACCGCTTTTTACCCCAGGACGAGAAAACTGAGTCCGGGGCATTCCCGCTCGCGTTTTCTTGGGACGAGCACCGGAAGTCCTCGAGCTCAGCCCGTTTCCTTCGCCCCAAGTGCATTTCCAGTGCTTTCTGACACCGGACGAGCGTTCGCCACTCGTTGGAAGCTTCGGCCATCTTTTGGACCGTTTTGGGTCGCACCACAGTTCTCCCTCCAACGAGCTCGCTTCCCGACCTATACCTCCGGAAAACGTGTCAGGGAGCATGACAGGAGTGTGGGTTGAAGTCCTCGGAGCACGAGACCCGAAGATCGAAAGACTTATGACCAATACGGAGCAAAGGGAAGAAACCGTCGGGGGACCGCTTTTTACCCCAGGACGAGAAAACTGAGTCCGGGGCATTCCCGCTCGCGTTTTCTTGGGACGAGCACCGGAAGTCCTCGAGCTCAGCCCGTTTCCTTCGCCCCAAGTGCATTTCCAGTGGTTTCTGACACCGGACGAGCGTTCGCCACTCGTTGGAAGCTTCGGCCATCTTTTGGACCGTTTTGGGTCGCACCACAGTTCTCCTTCCAACGAGCTCGCTTCCCGACCTATACCTCCAGAAAACGTGTCAGGGAGCATGCCAGGAGTGTGGGTTGAAGTCCTCGGAGCACGAGACCCGAAGATCGAAAGACTTATGACCAATACGGAGCAAAGGGAAAAAACCGTCGGGGACCGCTTTTTACCCCAGGACGAGAAAACTGAGTCCGGGGCATTCCCGCTCGCGTTTTCTTGGGACGAGCACCGGAAGTCCTCGAGCTCAGCCCGTTTCCTTCGCTGCAAGTGCATTTCCAGTGGTTTCTGACACCGGACGAGCGTTCGCCACTCGTTGGAAGCTTCGGCCATCTTTTGGACCGTTTTGGGTCGCACCACAGTTCTCCCTCCAACGAGCTCGCTTCCCGACCTATACCTCCGGAAAACGTGTCAGGGAGCATGCCAGGAGTGTGGGTTGAAGTCCTCGGAGCACGAGACCCGAAGATCGAAAGACTTACGACCAATACGGAGCAAAGGGAAGAAACCGTCGGGGGACCGCTTTTTACCCCAGGACGAGAAAACTGAGTCCGGGGCATTCCCGCTCGCGTTTTCTTGGGACGAGCACCGGAAGTCCTCGAGCTCAGCCCGTTTCCTTCGCTCCAAGTGCATTTCCAGTGGTTTCTGACACCGGACGAGCGTTCGCCACTCGTTGGAAGCTTCGGCCATCTTTTGGACCGTTTTGGGTCGCACCACAGTTCTCCCTCCAACGAGCTGGCTTCCCGACCTATACCTCCGGAAAACGTGTCAGGGAGCATGCCAGGAGTGTGGGTTGAAGTCCTCGGAGCACGAGACCCGAAGATCGAAAGACTTATGACCAATACGGAGCAAAGGGAAGAAACCGTCAGGGGACCGCTTTTTACCCCAGGACGAGAAAACTGAGTCCGGGGCATTCCCGCTCGCGTTTTCTTGGGACGAGCACCGAAAGTCCTCGAGCTCGGCCCGTTTCCTTCGCTCCTAGTGCATTTCCAGTGGTTTCTGACACCGGACTAGCGTTCGCCACTCGTTGGAAGCTTCGGCCATCTTTTGGACCGTTTTGGGTCGCACCACAGTTCTCCCTCCAACGAGCTCGCTTCCCGACCTATACCTCCGGAAAACGTGTCAGGGAGCATTCCAGGAGTGTGGGTTGAAGTCCTCGGAGCACGAGACCCGAAGATCGAAAGACTTATGACCAATACGGAGCAAAGGGAAGAAACCGTCGGGGGACCGCTTTTTACCCCAGGACGAGAAAACTGAGTCCGGGGCATTCCCGCTCGCGTTTTCTTGGGACGGGCACCGGAAGTCCTCGAGCTCAGCCCGTTTCCTTCGCTGCAAGTGCATTTCCAGTGGTTTCTGACACCGGACGAGCGTTCGCCACTCGTTGGAAGCTTCGGCCATCTTTTGGACCGTTTTGGGTCGCACCACAGTTCTCCCTCCAACGAGCTCGCTTCCCGACCTATACCTCCGGAAAACGTGTCAGGGAGCATGCCAGGAGTGTGGGTTGAAGTCCTCGGAGCACGAGACCCGAAGATCGAAAGACTTATGACCAATACGGAGCAAAGGGAAGAAACCGTCGGGGGACCGCTTTTTACCCCAGGACGAGAAAACTGAGTCCGGGGCATTCCCGCTCGCGTTTTCTTGGGACGAGCACCGGAAGTCCTCGAGCTCAGCCCGTTTCCTTCGCTGCAAGTGCATTTCCAGTGGTTTCTGACACCGGACGAGCGTTCGCCACTCGTTGGAAGCTTCGGCCATCTTTTGGACCGTTTTGGGTCGCACCACAGTTCTCCCTCCAACGAGCTCGCTTCCCGACCTATACCTCCGGAAAACGTGTCAGGGAGCATGCCAGGAGTGTGGGTTGAAGTCCTCGGAGCACGAGACCCGAAGATCGAAAGACTTATGACCAATACGGAGCAAAGGGAAGAAACCGTCGGGGGACCGCTTTTTACCCCAGGACGAGAAAACTGAGTCCGGGGCATTCCCGCTCGCGTTTTCTTGGGACGAGCACCGGAAGTCCTCGAGCTCAGCCCGTTTCCTTCGCCCCAAGTGCATTTCCAGTGGTTTCTGACACCGGACGAGCGTTCGCCACTCGTTGGAAGCTTCGGCCATCTTTTGGACCGTTTTGGGTCGCACCACAGTTCTCCCTCCAACGAGCTCGCTTCCCGACCTATACCTCCGGAAAACGTGTCAGGGAGCATGCCAGAAGTGTGGGTTGAAGTCCTCGGAGCACGAGACCCGAAGATCGAAAGACTTATGACCAATACGGAGCAAAGGGAAGAAACCGTCGGGGGACCGCTTTTTACACCAGGACGAGAAAACTGAGTCCGGGGCATTCCCGCTCGCGTTTTCTTGGGACGAGCACCGGAAGTCCTCGAGCTCAGCCCGTTTCCTTCGCCCCAAGTGCATTTCCAGTGGTTTCTGACACCGGACGAGCGTTCGCCACTCGTTGGAAGCTTCGACCATCTTTTGGACCGTTTTGGGTCGCACCACAGTTCTCCCTCCAACGAGCTCGCTTCCCGACCTATACCTCCGGAAAACGTGTCAGGGAGCATGCCAGGAGTGTGGGTTGAAGTCCTCGGAGCACGAGACCCGAAGATCGAAAGACTTATGACCAATACGGAGCAAAGGGAAGAAACCGTCGGGGGACCGCTTTTTACCCCAGGACGAGAAAACTGAGTCCGGGGCATTCCCGCTCGCGTTTTCTTGGGACGAGCACCGGAAGTCCTCGAGCCCAGCCCGTTTCCTTCGCTGGAAGTGCATTTCCAGTGGTTTCTGACACCGGACGAGCGTTCGCCACTCGTTGGAAGCTTCGGCCATCTTTTGGACCGTTTTGGGTCGCACCACAGTTCTCCCTCCAACGAGCTCGCTTCCCGACCTATACCTCCGGAAAACGTGTCAGGGAGCATGCCAGGAGTGTGGGTTGAAGTCCTCGGAGCACGAGACCCGAAGATCGAAAGACTTATGACCAATACGGAGCAAAGGGAAGAAACCGTCGGGGGACCGCTTTTTACCCCAGGACGAGAAAACTGAGTCCGGGGCATTCCCGCTCGCGTTTTCTCGGGACGAGCACCGGAAGTCCTCGAGCTCAGCCCGTTTCCTTCGCTCCAAGTGCATTTCCAGTGGTTTCTGACACCGGACGAGCGTTCGCCACTCGTTGGAAGCTTCGGCCATCTTTTGGACCGTTTTGGGTCGCACCACAGTTCTCCTTCCAACGAGCTCGCTTCCCGACCTATACCTCCAGAAAACGTGTCAGGGAGCATGCCAGGAGTGTGGGTTGAAGTCCTCGGAGCACGAGACCCGAAGATCGAAAGACTTATGACCAATACGGAGCAAAGGGAAGAAACCGTCGGGGGACCGCTTTTTACCCCAGGACGAGAAAACTGAGTCCGGGGCATTCCCGCTCGCGTTTTCTTGGGACGAGCACCGGAAGTCCTCGAGCTCAGCCCGTTTCCTTCGCCCCAAGTGCATTTCCAGTGGTTTCTGACACCGGACGAGCGTTCGCCACTCGTTGGAAGCTTCGGCCATCTTTTGGACCGTTTTGGGTCGCACCACAGTTCTCCCTCCAACGAGCTCGCTTCCCGACCTATACCTCCGGAAAACGTGTCAGGGAGCATGCCAGGAGTGTGGGTTGAAGTCCTCGGAGCACGAGACCCGAAGATCGAAAGACTTATGACCAATACGGAGCAAAGGGAAGAAACCGTCGGGGGACCGCTTTTTACCCCAGGACGAGAAAACTGAGTCCGGGGCATTCCCGCTCGCGTTTTCTTGGGACGAGCACCGGAAGTCCTCGAGCTCAGCCCGTTTCCTTCGCTGCAAGTGCATTTCCAGTGGTTTCTGACACCGGACGAGCGTTCGCCACTCGTTGGAAGCTTCGGCCATCTTTTGGACCGTTTTGGGTCGCACCACAGTTCTCCCTCCAACGAGCTCGCTTCCCGACCTATACCTCCGGAAAACGTGTCAGGGAGCATGCCAGGAGTGTGGGTTGAAGTCCTCGGAGCACGAGACCCGAAGATCGAAAGACTTATGACCAATACGGAGCAAAGGGAAGAAACCGTCGGGGGACCGCTTTTTACCCCAGGACGAGAAAACTGAGTCCGGGGCATTCCCGCTCGCGTTTTCTTGGGACGAGCACCGGAAGTCCTCGAGCTCAGCCCGTTTCCTTCGCCCCAAGTGCATTTCCAGTGGTTTCTGACACCGGACGAGCGTTCGCCACTCGTTGGAAGCTTCGGCCATCTTTTGGACCGTTTTGGGTCGCACCACAGTTCTCCCTCCAACGAGCTCGCTTCCCGACCTATACCTCCGGAAAACGTGTCAGGGAGCATGCCAGAAGTGTGGGTTGAAGTCCTCGGAGCACGAGACCCGAAGATCGAAAGACTTATGACCAATACGGAGCAAAGGGAAGAAACCGTCGGGGGACCGCTTTTTACCCCAGGACGAGAAAACTGAGTCCGGGGCATTCCCGCTCGCGTTTTCTTGGGACGAGCACCGGAAGTCCTCGAGCTCAGCCCGTTTCCTTCGCCCCAAGTGCATTTCCAGTGGTTTCTGACACCGGACGAGCGTTCGCCACTCGTTGGAAGCTTCGGCCATCTTTTGGACCGTTTTGGGTCGCACCACAGTTCTCCCTCCAACGAGCTCGCTTCCCGACCTATACCTCCGGAAAACGTGTCAGGGAGCATGCCAGGAGTGTGGGTTGAAGTCCTCGGAGCACGAGACCCGAAGATCGAAAGACTTATGACCAATACGGAGCAAAGGGAAGAAACCGTCGGGGGACCGCTTTTTACCCCAGGACGAGAAAACTGAGTCCGGGGCATTCCCGCTCGCGTTTTCTTGGGACGAGCACCGGATGTCCTCGAGCTCAGCCCGTTTCATTCGCCCCAAGTGCATTTCCAGTGGTTTCTGACACCGGACGAGCGTTCGCCACTCGTTGGAAGCTTCGGCCATCTTTTGGACCGTTTTGGGTCGCACCACAGTTCTCCCTCCAACGAGCTCGCTTCCCGACCTATACCTCCGGAAAACGTGTCAGGGAGCATGCCAGGAGTGTGGGTTGAAGTCCTCGGAGCACGAGACCCGAAGATCGAAAGACTTATGACCAATACGGAGCAAAGGGAAGAAAACGTCGGGGGACCGCTTTTTAACCCAGGACGAGAAAACTGAGTCCGGGGCATTCCCGCTCGCGTTTTCTTGGGACGAGCACCGGAAGTCCTCGAGCTCAGCCCGTTTCCGTCGCTCCAAATGCATTTCCAGTGGTTTCTGACACCGGACGAGCGTTCGCCACTCGTTGGAAGCTTCGGCCATCTTTTGGACCGTTTTGGTTCGCACCACAGTTCTCCCTCCAACGAGCTCGCTTCCCGACCTATACCTCCGGAAAACGTGTCAGGGAGCATGCCAGGAGTGTGGGTTGAAGTCCTCGGAGCACGAGACCCGAAGATCGAAAGACTTATGACCAATACGGAGCAAAGGGAAGAAACCGTCGGGGGACCGCTTTTACCCCAGGACGAGAAAACTGAGTCCGGGGCATTCCCGCTCGCGTTTTCTTGGGACGAGCACCGGAAGTCCTCGAGCTCAGCCCGTTTCCGTCGCTCCAAATGCATTTCCAGTGGTTTCTGACACCGGACGAGCGTTCGCCACTCGTTGGAAGCTTCGGCCATCTTTTGGACCGTTTTGGTTCGCACCACAGTTCTCCCTCCAACGAGCTCGCTTCCCGACCTATACCTCCGGAAAACGTGTCAGGGAGCATGCCAGGAGTGTGGGTTGAAGTCCTCGGAGCACGAGACCCGAAGATCGAAAGACTTATGACCAATACGGAGCAAAGGGAAGAAAACGTCGGGGGACCGCTTTTTAACCCAGGACGAGAAAACTGAGTCCGGGGCATTCCCGCTCGCGTTTTCTTGGGACGAGCACCGGAAGTCCTCGAGCTCAGCCCGTTTCCGTCGCTCCAAATGCATTTCCAGTGGTTTCTGACACCGGACGAGCGTTCGCCACTCGTTGGAAGCTTCGGCCATCTTTTGGACCGTTTTGGTTCGCACCACAGTTCTCCCTCCAACGAGCTCGCTTCCCGACCTATACCTCCGGAAAACGTGTCAGGGAGCATGCCAGGAGTGTGGGTTGAAGTCCTCGGAGCACGAGACCCGAAGATCGAAAGACTTATGACCAATACGGAGCAAAGGGAAGAAACCGTCGGGGGACCGCTTTTACCCCAGGACGAGAAAACTGAGTTCGGGGCATTCCCGCTCGCGTTTTCTTGGGACGAGCACCGGAAGTCCTCGAGCTCAGCCCGTTTCCTTCGCTGCAAGTGCATTTCCAGTGGTTTCGGACACCGGACGAGCGTTCGCCACTCGTTGGAAGCTTCAGCCATCTTTTGGACTGTTTTGGGTCGCACTACAGTTCTCCCTCCAACGAGCTAGCTTCCCGACCTATACCTCCAGAAAACGTGTCAGGGAGCATGCCAGGAGTGTGGGTTGAAGTCCTCGGAGCACGAGACCCGAAGATCGAAAGACTTATGACCAATACGGAGCAAAGGGAAGAAACCGTCGGGGGACCGCTTTTTACCCCAGGACGAGAAAACTGAGTCCGGGGCATTCCCGCTCGCGTTTTCTTGGGACGAGCACCGGAAGTCCTCGAGCTCAGCCCGTTTCCTTCGCTGCAAGTGCATTTCCAGTGGTTTCTGATACCGGACGAGCGTTCGCCACTCGTTGGAAGCTTCGGCCATCTTTTGGACCGTTTTGGGTCGCACCACAGTTCTCCCTCCAACGAGCTCGCTTCCCGACCTATACCTCCGGAAAACGTGTCAGGGAGCATGCCAGGAGTGTGGGTTGAAGTCCTCGGAGCACGAGACCCGAAGATCGAAAGACTTATGACCAATACGGAGCAAAGGGAAGAAAACGTCGGGGGACCGCTTTTTAACCCAGGACGAGAAAACTGAGTCCGGGGTATTCCCGCTCGCGTTTTCTTGGGACGAGCACCGGAAGTCCTCGAGCTCAGCCCGTTTCCGTCGCTCCAAATGCATTTCCAGTGGTTTCTGACACCGGACGAGCGTTCGCCACTCGTTGGAAGCTTCGGCCATCTTTTGGACCGTTTTGGGTCGCACCACAGTTCTCCCTCCAACGAGCTCGCTTCTCGACCTATACCTCCGGAAAACGTGTCAGGGAGCATGCCAGGAGTGTGGGTTGAAGTCCTTGGAGCACGAGACCCGAAGATCGAAAGACTTATGACCAATACGGAGCAAAGGGAAGAAACCGTCGGGGGACCGCTTTTTACCCCAGGACGAGAAAACTGAGTCCGGGGCATTCCCGCTCGCGTTTTCTTGGGACGAGCACCGGAAGTCCTCGAGCTCAGCCCGTTTCCTTCGCCCCAAGTGCATTTCCAGTGGTTTCTGACACCGGACGAGCGTTCGCCACTCGTTGGAAGCTTCGGCCATCTTTTGGACCGTTTTGGGTCGCACCACAGTTCTCCCTCCAACGAGCTCGCTTCCCGACCTATACCTCCAGAAAACGTGTCAGGGAGCATGCCAGGAGTGTGGGTTGAAGTCCTCGGAGCACGAGACCCGAAGATCGAAAGACTTATGACCAATACGGAGCAAAGGGAAGAAACCGTCGGGGGACCGCTTTTTACCCCAGGACGAGAAAACTGAGTCCGGGGCATTCTCGCTCGCGTTTTCTTGGGACGAGCACCCGAAGTCCTCGAGCTCAGCCCGTTTCCTTCGCTGCAAGTGCAGTTCCAGTGGTTTCTGACACCGGACGAGCGTTCGCCACTCGTTGGAAGCTTCGGCCATCTTTTGGAGCGTTTTGGGTCGCGCCACAGTTCTCCCTCCAACGAGCTCGCTTCCCGACCTATACCTCCGGAAAACGTGTCAGGGAGCATGCCAGGAGTGTGGGTTGAAGTCCTCGGAGCACGATACCCGAAGATCGAAAGACTTATGACCAATACGGAGCAAAGGGAAGAAAACGTCGGGGGACCGCTTTTTAACCCAGGACGAGAAAACTGAGTCCGGGGCATTCCCGCTCGCGTTTTCTTGGGACGAGCACCGGAAGTCCTCGAGCTCAGCCCGTTTCCGTCGCTCCAAATGCATTTCCAGTGGTTTCTGACACCGGACGAGCGTTCGCCACTCGTTGGAAGCTTCGGCCATCTTTTGGACCGTTTTGGTTCGCACCACAGTTCTCCCTCCAACGAGCTCGCTTCCCGACCTATACCTCCGGAAAACGTGTCAGGGAGCATGCCAGGAGTGTGGGTTGAAGTCCTCGGAGCACGAGACCCGAAGATCGAAAGACTTATGACCAATACGGAGCAAAGGGAAGAAACCGTCGGGGGACCGCTTTTACCCCAGGACGAGAAAACTGAGTCCGGGGCATTCCCGCTCGCGTTTTCTTGGGACGAGCACCGGAAGTCCTCGAGCTCAGCCCGTTTCCTTCGCTGCAAGTGCATTTCCAGTGGTTTCGGACACCGGACGAGCGTTCGCCACTCGTTGGAAGCTTCAGCCATCTTTTGGACTGTTTTGGGTCGCACTACAGTTCTCCCTCCAACGAGCTAGCTTCCCGACCTATACCTCCAGAAAACGTGTCAGGGAGCATGCCAGGAGTGTGGGTTGAAGTCCTCGGAGCACGAGACCCGAAGATCGAAAGACTTATGACCAATACGGAGCAAAGGGAAGAAACCGTCGGGGGACCGCTTTTTACCCCAGGACGAGAAAACTGAGTCCGGGGCATTCCCGCTCGCGTTTTCTTGGGACGAGCACCGGAAGTCCTCGAGCTCAGCCCGTTTCCTTCGCTGCAAGTGCATTTCCAGTGGTTTCTGATACCGGACGAGCGTTCGCCACTCGTTGGAAGCTTCGGCCATCTTTTGGACCGTTTTGGGTCGCACCACAGTTCTCCCTCCAACGAGCTCGCTTCCCGACCTATACCTCCGGAAAACGTGTCAGGGAGCATGCCAGGAGTGTGGGTTGAAGTCCTCGGAGCACGAGACCCGAAGATCGAAAGACTTATGACCAATACGGAGCAAAGGGAAGAAAACGTCGGGGGACCGCTTTTTAACCCAGGACGAGAAAACTGAGTCCGGGGCATTCCCGCTCGCGTTTTCTTGGGACGAGCACCGGAAGTCCTCGAGCTCAGCCCGTTTCCGTCGCTCCAAATGCATTTCCAGTGGTTTCTGACACCGGACGAGCGTTCGCCACTCGTTGGAAGCTTCGGCCATCTTTTGGACCGTTTTGGGTCGCACCACAGTTCTCCCTCCAACGAGCTCGCTTCCCGACCTATACCTCCGGAAAACGTGTCAGGGAGCATGCCAGGAGTGTGGGTTGAAGTCCTCGGAGCACGAGACCCGAAGATCGAAAGACTTATGACCAATACGGAGCAAAGGGAAGAAACCATCGGGGGACCGCTTTTACCCCAGGACGAGAAAACTGAGTCCGGGGCATTCCCGCTCGCGTTTTCTTGGGACGAGCACCGGAAGTCCTCGAGCTCAGCCCGTTTCCTTCGCTGCAAGTGCATTTCCAGTGGTTTCTGACACCGGACGAGCGTTCGCCACTCGTTGGAAGCTTCAGCCATCTTTTGGACCGTTTTGGGTCGCACTACAGTTCTCCCTCCAACGAGCTAGCTTCCCGACCTATACCTCCAGAAAACGTGTCAGGGAGCATGCCAGGAGTGTGGGTTGAAGTCCTCGGAGCACGAGACCCGAAGATCGAAAGACTTATGACCAATACGGAGCAAAGGGAAGAAACCGTCGGGGGACCGCTTTTTACCCCAGGACGAGAAAACTGAGTCCGGGGCATTCCCGCTCGCGTTTTCTTGGGACGAGCACCCGAAGTCCTCGAGCTCAGCCCGTTTCCTTCGCTGCAAGTGCAGTTCCAGTGGTTTCTGACACCGGACGAGCGTTCGCCACTCGTTGGAAGCTTCGGCCATCTTTTGGAGCGTTTTGGGTCGCGCCACAGTTCTCCCTCCAACGAGCTCGCTTCCCGACCTATACCTCCGGAAAACGTGTCAGGGAGCATGCCAGGAGTGTGGGTTGAAGTCCTCGGAGCACGAGACCCGAAGATCGAAAGACTTATGACCAATAAGGAGCAAAGGGAAGAAACCGTCGGGGGACCGCTTTTTACCCCAGGACGAGAAAACTGAGTCCGGGGCATTCCCGCTCGCGTTTTCTTGGGACGAGCACCGGAAGACCTCGAGCTCAGCCCGATTCCTTCGCTGCAAGTGCATTTCCAGTGGTTTCTGACACCGGATGAGCGTTCGCCACTCGTTGGAAGCTTCGGCCATCTTTTGGACCGTTTTGGGTTGCGCCACAGTTCTCCCTCCAACGAGCTCGCTTCCCGACCTATACCTCCGGAAAACGTGTCAGGGAGCATGCCAGGAGTGTGGGTTGAAGTCCTCGGAGCACGAGACCCGAAGATCGAAAGACTTATGACCAATACGGAGCAAAGGGAAGAAACCGTCGGGGGACCGCTTTTTACCCCAGGACGAGAAAACTGAGTCCGGGGCATTCCCGCTCGCGTTTTCTTGGGACGAGCACTGGAAGTCCTCGAGCTCAGCCCGTTTCCTTCGCTGCAAGTGCATTTCCAGTGGTTTCTGACACCGGACGTGCGTTCGCCACTCGTTGGAAGCTTCGGCCATCTTTTGGACCGTTTTGGGTCGCACCACAGTTCTCCCTCCAACGAGCTCGCTTCCCGACCTATACCTCCGGAAAACGTGTCAGGGAGCATGCCAGGAGTGTGGGTTGAAGTCCCTGGAGCACGAGACCCGAAGATCGAAAGACTTATGACCAATACGGAGCAAAGGGAAGAAACCGTCGGGGGACCGCTTTTTACCCCAGGACGAGAAAACTGAGTCCGGGGCATTCCCGCTCGCGTTTTCTTGGGACGAGCACCGGAAGTCCTCGAGCTCAGCCCGTTTCCTTCGCCCCAAGTGCATTTCCAGTGGTTTCTGACACCGGACGAGCGTTCGCCACTCGTTGGAAGCTTCGGCCATCTTTTGGACCGTTTTGGGTCGCATCACAGTTCTCCCTCCAACGAGCTCGCTTCCCGACCTATACCTCCGGAAAACGTGTCAGGGAGCATGCCAGGAGTGTGGGTTGAAGTCCTCGGAGCACGAGACCCGAAGATCGAAAGACTTATGACCAATACGGAGCAAAGGGAAGAAACCGTCGGGGGACCGCTTTTTAACCCAGGACGAGAAAACTGAGTCTGGGGCATTCCCGCTCGCGTTTTCTTGGGACGAGCACCGGAAGTCCTCGAGCTCAGCCCGTTTCCGTCGCTCCAAATGCATTTCCAGTGGTTTCTGACACCGGACGAGCGTTCGCCACTCGTTGGAAGCTTCGGCCATCTTTTGGACCGTTTTGGGTCGCACCACAGTTCTCCCTCCAACGAGCTCGCTTCCCGACCTATACCTCCGGAAAACGTGTCAGGGAGCATGCCAGGAGTGTGGGTTGAAGTCCTCGGAGCACGAGACCCGAAGATCGAAATACTTATGACCAATACGGAGCAAAGGGAAGAAACCGTCGGGGGACCGCTTTTTACCCCAGGACGAGAAAACTGAGTCCGGGGCATTCCCGCTCGCGTTTTCTTGGGACGAGCACTGGAAGTCCTCGAGCTCAGCCCGTTTCCTTCGCTGCAAGTGCATTTCCAGTGGTTTCTGACACCGGACGAGCGTTCGCCACTCGTTGGAAGCTTCGGCCATCTTTTGGACCGTTTTGGGTCGCACCACAGTTCTCCCTCCAACGAGCTCGCTTCCCGACCTATACCTCCGGAAAACGTGTCAGGGAGCATGCCAGGAGTGTGGGTTGAAGTCCCTGGAGCACGAGACCCGAAGATCGAAAGACTTATGACCAATACGGAGCAAAGGGAAGAAACCGTCGGGGGACCGCTTTTTACCCCAGGACGAGAAAACTGAGTCCGGGGCATTCCCGCTCGCGTTTTCTTGGGACGAGCACCGGAAGTCCTCGAGCTCAGCCCGTTTCCTTCGCCCCAAGTGCATTTCCAGTGGTTTCTGACACCGGACGAGCGTTCGCCACTCGTTGGAAGCTTCGGCCATCTTTTGGACCGTTTTGGGTCGCATCAGAGTTCTCCCTCCAACGAGCTCGCTTCCCGACCTATACCTCCGGAAAACGTGTCAGGGAGCATGCCAGGAGTGTGGGTTGAAGTCCTCGGAGCACGAGACCCGAAGATCGAAAGACTTATGACCAATACGGAGCAAAGGGAAGAAACCGTCGGGGGACCGCTTTTTAACCCAGGACGAGAAAACTGAGTCTGGGGCATTCCCGCTCGCGTTTTCTTGGGACGAGCACCGGAAGTCCTCGAGCTCAGCCCGTTTCCGTCGCTCCAAATGCATTTCCAGTGGTTTCTGACACCGGACGAGCGTTCGCCACTCGTTGGAAGCTTCGGCCATCTTTTGGACCGTTTTGGGTCGCACCACAGTTCTCCCTCCAACGAGCTCGCTTCCCGACCTATACCTCCGGAAAACGTGTCAGGGAGCATGCCAGGAGTGTGGGTTGAAGTCCTCGGAGCACGAGACCCGAAGATCGAAAGACTTATGACCAATACGGAGCAAAGGGAAGAAACCGTTGGGGGACCGCTTTTTACCCCAGGACGAGAAAACTGAGTCCGGGGCATTCCCGCTCGCGTTTTCTTGGGACGAGCACCCGAAGTCCTCGAGCTCAGCCCGTTTCCTTCGCTGCAAGTGCATTTCCAGTGGTTTCTGACACCGGACGAGCGTTCGCCACTCGTTGGACGCTTCAGCCCTCTTTTGGACCGTTTTGGGTCGCACTACAGTTCTCCCTCCAACGAGCTAGCTTCCCGACCTATACCTCCAGAAAACGTGTCAGGGAGCATGCCAGGAGTGTGGGTTGAAGTCCTCGAAGCACGAGACCCGAAGATCGAAAGACTTATGACCAATACGGAGCAAAGGGAAGAAACCGTCGGGGGACCGCTTTTTACCCCAGGACGAGAAAACTGAGTCCGGGGCATTCCCGCTCGCGTTTTCTTGGGACGAGCACCCGAAGTCCTCGAGCTCAGCCCGTTTCCTTCGCTGCAAGTGCAGTTCCAGTGGTTTCTGACACCGGACGAGCGTTCGCCACTCGTTGGAAGCTTCGGCCATCTTTTGGACCGTTTTGGGTCGCGCCACAGTTCTCCCTCCAACGAGCTCGCTTCCCGACCTATACCTCCGGAAAACGTGTCAGGGAGCATGCCGTGAGTGTGGATTGAAGTCCTCGGAGCACGAGACCCGAAGATCGAAAGACTTATGACCAATACGGAGCAAAGGGAAGAAACCGTCGGGGGACCGCTTTTTACCCCAGGACGAGAAAACTGAGTCCGGGGCATTCTCGCTCGCGTTTTCTTGGGACGAGCACCGGAAGTCCTCGAGCTCAGCCCGTTTCCTTCGCTGCAAGTGCATTTCCAGTTTCTGACACCGGACGAGCGTTCGCCACTCGTTGGAAGCTTCGGCCATCTTTTGGACCGTTTTGGGTCGCACCACAGTTCTCCCTCCAACGAGCTAGCTTCCCGACCTATACCTCCTGAAAACGTGTCAGGGAGCATGCCAGGAGTGTGGGTTGAAGTCCTCGGAGCACGAGACCCGAAGATCGAAAGACTTATGACCAATACGGAGCAAAGGGAAGAAACCGTCGGGGGACCGCTTTTTACCCCAGGACGAGAAAACTGAGTCCGGGGCATTCTCGCTCGCGTTTTCTTGGGACGAGCACCGGAAGTCCTCGAGCTCAGCCCGTTTCCTTCGCCCCAAGTGCATTTCCAGTGGTTTCTGACACCGGACGAGCGTTCGCCACTCGTTGGAAGCTTCGGCCATCTTTTGGACCGTTTTGGGTCGCATCACAGTTCTCCCTCCAACGAGCTCGCTTCCCGACCTATACCTCCGGAAAACGTGTCAGGGAGCATGCCAGGAGTGTGGGTTGAAGTCCTCGGAGCACGAGACCCGAAGATCGAAAGACTTATGACCAATACGGAGCAAAGGGAAGAAACCGTCGGGGGACCGCTTTTTAACCCAGGACGAGAAAACTGAGTCTGGGGCATTCCCGCTCGCGTTTTCTTGGGACGAGCACCGGAAGTCCTCGAGCTCAGCCCGTTTCCGTTGCTCCAAGTGCATTTCCAGTGGTTTCTGACACCGGACGAGCGTTCGCCACTCGTTGGAAGCTTCGGCCATCTTTTGGACCGTTTTGGGTCGCACCACAGTTCTCCCTCCAACGAGCTCGCTTCCCGACCTATACCTCCGGAAAACGTGTCAGGGAGCATGCCAGAAGTGTGGGTTGAAGTCCTCGGAGCACGAGACCCGAAGATCGAAAGACTTATGACCAATACGGAGCAAAGGGAAGAAACCGTTGGGGGACCGCTTTTTACCCCAGGACGAGAAAACTGAGTCCGATGCATTCCCGCTCGCGTTTTCTTGGGACGAGCACCCGAAGTCCTCGAGCTCAGCCCGTTTCCTTCGCTGCAAGTGCATTTCCAGTGGTTTCTGACACCGGACGAGCGTTCGCCACTCGTTGGACGCTTCAGCCCTCTTTTGGACCGTTTTGGGTCGCACTACAGTTCTCCCTCCAACGAGCTAGCTTCCCGACCTATACCTCCAGAAAACGTGTCAGGGAGCATGCCAGGAGTGTGGGTTGAAGTCCTCGAAGCACGAGACCCGAAGATCGAAAGACTTATGACCAATACGGAGCAAAGGGAAGAAACCGTCGGGGGACCGCTTTTTACCCCAGGACGAGAAAACTGAGTCCGGGGCATTCCCGCTCGCGTTTTCTTGGGACGAGCACCCGAAGTCCTCGAGCTCAGCCCGTTTCCTTCGCTGCAAGTGCAGTTCCAGTGGTTTCTGACACCGGACGAGCGTTCGCCACTCGTTGGAAGCTTCGGCCATCTTTTGGACCGTTTTGGGTCGCGCCACAGTTCTCCCTCCAACGAGCTCGCTTCCCGACCTATACCTCCGGAAAACGTGTCAGGGAGCATGCCAGGAGTGTGGATTGAAGTCCTCGGAGCACGAGACCCGAAGATCGAAAGACTTATGACCAATACGGAGCAAAGGGAAGAAACCGTCGGGGGACCGCTTTTTACCCCAGGACGAGAAAACTGAGTCCGGGGCATTCTCGCTCGCGTTTTCTTGGGACGAGCACCGGAAGTCCTCGAGCTCAGCCCGTTTCCTTCACTGCAAGTGCATTTCCAGTTTCTGACACCGGACGAGCGTTCGCCACTCGTTGGAAGCTTCGGCCATCTTTTGGACCGTTTTGGGTCGCACCACAGTTCTCCCTCCAACGAGCTAGCTTCCCGACCTATACCTCCTGAAAACGTGTCAGGGAGCATGCCAGGAGTGTGGGTTGAAGTCCTCGGAGCACGAGACCCGAAGATCGAAAGACTTATGACCAATACGGAGCAAAGGGAAGAAACCGTCGGGGGACCGCTTTTTACCCCAGGACGAGAAAACTGAGTCCGGGGCATTCTTGCTCGCGTTTTCTTGGGACGAGCACCGGAAGTCCTCGAGCTCAGCCCGTTTCCTTCGCCCCAAGTGCATTTCCAGTGGTTTCTGACACCGGACGAGCGTTCGCCACTCGTTGGAAGCTTCGGCCATCTTTTGGACCGTTTTGGGTCGCATCACAGTTTTCCCTCCAACGAGCTCGCTTCCCGACCTATACCTCCGGAAAACGTGTCAGGGAGCATGCCAGGAGTGTGGGTTGAAGTCCTCGGAGCACGAGACCCGAAGATCGAAAGACTTATGACCAATACGGAGCAAAGGGAAGAAACCGTCGGGGGACCGCTTTTTAACCCAGGACGAGAAAACTGAGTCTGGGGCATTCCCGCTCGCGTTTTCTTGGGACGAGCACCGGAAGTCCTCGAGCTCAGCCCGTTTCCGTCGCTCCAAGTGCATTTCCAGTGGTTTCTGACACCGGACGAGCGTTCGCCACTCGTTGGAAGCTTCGGCCATCTTTTGGACCGTTTTGGGTCGCACCACAGTTCTCCCTCCAACGAGCTCGCTTCCCGACCTATACCTCCGGAAAACGTGTCAGGGAGCATGCCAGGAGTGTGGGTTGAAGTCCTCGGAGCACGAGACCCGAAGATCGAAAGACTTATGACCAATACGGAGCAAAGGGAAGAAACCGTTGGGGGACCGCTTTTTACCCTAGGACGAGAAAACTGAGTCCGATGCATTCCCGCTCGCGTTTTCTTGGGACGAGCACCCGAAGTCCTCGAGCTCAGCCCGTTTCCTTCGCTGCAAGTGCATTTCCAGTGGTTTCTGACACCGGACGAGCGTTCGCCACTCGTTGGACGCTTCAGCCCTCTTTTGGACCGTTTTGGGTCGCACTACAGTTCTCCCTCCAACGAGCTAGCTTCCCGACCTATACCTCCAGAAAACGTGTCAGGGAGCATGCCAGGAGTGTGGGTTGAAGTCCTCGAAGCACGAGACCCGAAGATCGAAAGACTTATGACCAATACGGAGCAAAGGGAAGAAACCGTCGGGGGACCGCTTTTTACCCCAGGACGAGAAAACTGAGTCCGGGGCATTCCCGCTCGCGTTTTCTTGGGACGAGCACCCGAAGTCCTCGAGCTCAGCCCGTTTCCTTCGCTGCAAGTGCAGTTCCAGTGGTTTCTGACACCGGACGAGCGTTCGCCACTCGTTGGAAGCTTCGGCCATCTTTTGGACCGTTTTGGGTCGCGCCACAGTTCTCCCTCCAACGAGCTCGCTTCCCGACCTATACCTCCGGAAAACGTGTCAGGGAGCATGCCAGGAGTGTGGATTGAAGTCCTCGGAGCACGAGACCCGAAGATCGAAAGACTTATGACCAATACGGAGCAAAGGGAAGAAACCGTCGGGGGACCGCTTTTTACCCCAGGACGAGAAAACTGAGTCCGGGGCATTCTCGCTCGCGTTTTCTTGGGACGAGCACCGGAAGTCCTCGAGCTCAGCCCGTTTCCTTCGCTGCAAGTGCATTTCCAGTTTCTGACACCGGACGAGCGTTCGCCACTCGTTGGAAGCTTCGGCCATCTTTTGGACCGTTTTGGGTCGCACCACAGTTCTCCCTCCAACGAGCTAGCTTCCCGACCTATACCTCCTGAAAACGTGTCAGGGAGCATGCCATTAGTGTGGGTTGAAGTCCTCGGAGCACGAGACCCGAAGATCGAAAGACTTATGACCAATACGGAGCAAAGGGAAGAAACCGTCGGGGGACCGCTTTTTACCCCAGGACGAGAAAACTGAGTCCGGGGCATTCTCGCTCGCGTTTTCTTGGGACGAGCACCGGAAGTCCTCGAGCTCAGCCCGTTTCCTTCGCCCCAAGTGCATTTCCAGTGGTTTCTGACACCGGACGAGCGTTCGCCACTCGTTGGAAGCTTCGGCCATCTTTTGGACCGTTTTGGGTCGCACCACAGTTCTCCCTCCAACGAGCTCGCTTCCCGACCTATACCTCCGGAAAACGTGTCAGGGAGCATGCCAGGAGTGTGGGTTGAAGTCCTCGGAGCACGAGACCCGAAGATCGAAAGACTTATGACCAATACGGAGCAAAGGGAAGAAACCGTCGGGGGACCGCTTTTTACCCCAGGACGAGAAAACTGAGTCCGGGGCATTCCCGCTCGCGTTTTCTTGGGACGAGCACCGGAAGTCCTCGAGCTCAGCCCGTTTCCTTCGCTGCAAGTGCATTTCCAGTGGTTTCTGACACTGAACGAGCGTTCGCCACTCGTTGGAAGCTTCGGCCATCTTTTGGACCGTTTTGGGTCGCACCACAGTTCTCCCTCCAACGAGCTCGCTTCCCGACCTATACCTCCGGAAAACGTGTCAGGGAGCATGCCAGGAGTGTGGGTTGAAGTCCTCGGAGCACGAGACCCGAAGATCGAAAGACTTATGACCAATACGGAGCAAAGGGAAGAAACCGTCGAGGGACCGCTTTTTACCCCAGGACGAGAAAATTGAGTCCGGGGCATTCCCGCTCGCGTTTTCTTGGGACGAGCATCGGAAGTCCTCGAGCTCAGCCCGTTTCCTTCGCTCCAAGTGCATTTCCAGTAGTTTCTGACACCGGACGAGCGTTCGCCACTCGTTGGAAGCTTCGGCCATCTTTTGGACCGTTTTGGGTCGCACCACAGTTCTCCCTCCAACGAGCTCGCTTCCCGACCTATACCTCCGGAAAACGTGTCAGGGAGCATGCCAGGAGTGTGGGTTGAAGTCCTCGGAGCACGAGACCCGAAGATCGAAAGACTTATGCCAATACGAAGCAAAGGGAAGAAACCGTCGGGGGACCGCTTTTTACCCCAGGACGAGAAAACTGAGTCCGGGGCATTCCCGCTCGCGTTTTCTTGGGACGAGCACCGGAAGTCCTCAAGCTCAGCCGGTTTCCTTCGCTGCAAGTGCATTTCCAGTGGTTTCTGACACCGGACGAGCGTTCGCCACTCGTTGGAAGCTTCGGCCATCTTTTGGACCGTTTTGGGTCGCACCACAGTTCTCCCTCCAACGAGCTCGCTTCCCGACCTATACCTCCGGAAAACGTGTCAGGGAGCATGCCAGGAGTGTGGGTTGAAGTCCTCGGAGCACGAGACCCGAAGATCGAAAGACTTATGACCAATACGGAGCAAAGGGAAGAAACCGTCGGGGGACCGCTTTTTACCCCAGGACGAGAAAACTGAGTCCGGGGCATTCTCGCTCGCGTTTTCTTGGGACGAGCACCGGAAGTCCTCGAGCTCAGCCCGTTTCCTTCGCCCCAAGTGCATTTCCAGTGGTTTCTGACACCGGACGAGCGTTCGCCACTCGTTGGAAGCTTCGGCCATCTTTTGGACCGTTTTGGGTCGCACCACAGTTCTCCCTCCAACGAGCTCGCTTCCCGACCTATACCTCCGGAAAACGTGTCAGGGAGCATGCCAGGAGTGTGGGTTGAAGTCCTCGGAGCACGAGACCCGAAGATCGAAAGACTTATGACCAATACGGAGCAAAGGGAAGAAACCGTCGGGGGACCGCTTTTTACCCCAGGACGAGAAAACTGAGTCCGGGGCATTCCCGCTCGCGTTTTCTTGGGACGAGCACCGGAAGTCCTCGAGCTCAGCCCGTTTCCTTCGCTGCAAGTGCATTTCCAGTGGTTTCTGACACCGAACGAGCGTTCGCCACTCGTTGGAAGCTTCGGCCATCTTTTGGACCGTTTTGGGTCGCACCACAGTTCTCCCTCCAACGAGCTCGCTTCCCGACCTATACCTCCGGAAAACGTGTCAGGGAGCATGCCAGGAGTGTGGGTTGAAGTCCTCGGAGCACGAGACCCGAAGATCGAAAGACTTATGACCAATACGGAGCAAAGGGAAGAAACCGTCGGGGGACCGCTTTTTACCCCAGGAGGAGAAAACTGAGTCCGGGGCATTCCCGCTCGCGTTTTCTTGGGACGAGCACCGGAAGTCCTCGAGCTCAGCCCGTTTCCTTCGCTGCAAGTGCATTTCCAGTGGTTTCTGACACCGGACGAGCGTTCGCCACTCGTTGGAAGCTTCGGCCATCTTTTGGACCGTTTTGGGTCGCACCACAGTTCTCCCTCCAACGAGCTCGATTCCCGACCTATACCTCCGGAAAACGTGTCAGGGAGCATGCCAGAAGTGTGGGTTGAAGTCCTCGGAGCACGAGACCCGAAGATCGAAAGACTTATGACCAATACGGAGCAAAGGGAAGAAACCGTCGGGGGACCGCTTTTTACCCCAGGACGAGAAAACTGAGTCCGGGGCATTCCCGCTCGCGTTTTCTCGAGACGAGCACCGGAAGTCCTCGAGCTCAGCCCGTTTCCTTCGCTGCAAGTGCAGTTCCAGTGGTTTCTAACACCGGACGAGCGTTCGCCACTCGTTGGAAGCTTCGGCCATCTTTTGGACCGTTTTGGGTCGCGCCACAGTTCTCCCTCCAACGAGCTCGCTTCCCGACCTATACCTCCGGAAAACGTGTCAGGGAGCATGCCAGGAGTGTGGATTGAAGTCCTCGGAGCACGAGACCCGAAGATCGAAAGACTTATGACCAATACGGAGCAAAGGGAAGAATTCGTCGGGGGACCGCTTTTTACCCCAGGACGAGAAAACGGAGTCCGGGGCATTCCCGCTCGCGTTTTCTCGGGACGAGCACCGGAAGTCCTCGAGCTCAGCCCGTTTCCATCGCTGCAAGTGCATTTCCAGTGGTTTCTGACACCGGACGAGCGTTCGCCACTCGTTGGAATCTTCGGCCATCTTTTGGACCGTTTTGGGTCGCGCCACAGTTCTCCCTCCAACGAGCTCGCTTCCCGACCTATACCTCCGGAAAACGTGTCAGGGAGCATGCCAGGAGTGTGGGTTGAAGTCCTCGGAGCACGAGACCCGAAGATCGAAAGACTTATGACCAATACGGAGCAAAGGGAAGAAACCGTCGGGGGACCGCTTTTTACCCCAGGACGAGAAAACTGAGTCCGGGGCATTCCCGCTTGCGTTTTCTCGAGACGAGCACCGGAAGTCCTCGAGCTCAGCCCGTTTCCTTCGCTGCAAGTGCATTTCCAGTGGTTTCTGACACCGGACGAGCGTTCGCCACTCGTTGGAAGCTTCGGCCATCTTTTGGATCGTTTTGAGTCGCGCCACAGTTCTCCCTCCAACGAGCTCGCTTCCCGACCTATACCTCCGGAAAACGTGTCAGGGAGCATGCCAGGAGTGTGGGTTGAAGTCCTCGGAGCACGAGACCCGAAGATCGAAAGACTTATGACCAATACGGAGCAAAGGGAAGAAACCATCGGGGGACCGCTTTTTACCCCAGGACGAGAAAACTGAGTCCGGGGCATTCCCGCTCGCGTTTTCTTGGGACGAGCACCGGAAGTCCTCGAGCTCAGCCCGTTTCCTTCGCTGCAAGTGCATTTCCAGTGGTTTCTGACACCGGACGAGCGTTCGCCACTCGTTGGAAGCTTCGGCCATCTTTTGGACCGTTTTGGGTCGCGCCACAGTTCTCCCTCCAACGAGCTCGCTTCCCGACCTATACCTCCGGAAAACGTGTCAGGGAGCATGCCAGGAGTGTGGGTTGAAGTCCTCGGAGCACGAGACCCGAAGATCGAAAGACTTATGACCAATACGGAGCAAAGGGAAGAAACCGTCGGGGGACCGCTTTTTACCGCAGGACGAGAAAACTGAGTCCGGGGCATTCCCGCTCGCGTTTTCTCGGGACGAGCACCGGAAGTCCTCGAGGTCAGCCCGTTTCCTTCGCTGCAAGTGCATTTCCAGTGGTTTCTGACACCGGACGAGCGTTCGCCACTCGTTGGAAGCTTCGGCCATCTTTTGGACCGTTTTGGGTCGCGCCACAGTTCTCCCTCCAACGAGCTAGCTTCCCGACCTATACCTCCGGAAAACGTGTCAGGGAGCATGCCAGGAGTGTGGGTTGAAGTCCTCGGAGCACGAGACCCGAAGATCGAAAGACTTATGACCAATACGGAGCAAAGGGAAGAAACCGTCGGGGGACCGCTTTTTACCCCAGGACGAGAAAACTGAGTCCGGGGCATTCCCGCTCGCGTTTTCTTGGGACGAGCACCGGAAGTCCTCGAGCTCAGCCCGTTTCCTTCGCTGCAAGTGCATTTCCAGTGGTTTCTGACACCGGACGAGCGTTCGCCACTCGTTGGAAGCTTCGGCCATCTTTTGGACCGTTTTGAGTCGCACCACAGTTCTCCCTCCAACGAGCTCGCTTCCCGACCTATACCTCCGGAAAACGTGTCAGGGAGCATGCCAGGAGTGTGGGTTGAAGTCCTCGGAGCACGAGACCCGAAGATCGAAAGACTTATGACCAATACGGAGCAAAGGGAAGAAACCGTCGGGGGACCGCTTTTTACCCCAGGACGAGAAAACTGAGTCCGGGGCATTCCCGCTCGCGTTTTCTTGGGACGAGCACTGGAAGTCCTCGAGCTCAGCCCGTTTCCTTCGCTGCAAGTGCATTTCCAGTGGTTTCTGACACCGGACGAGCGTTCGCCACTCGTTGGAAGCTTCGGCCATCTTTTGGACCGTTTTGGGTCGCACCACAGTTCTCCCTCCAATGAGCTCGCTTCCCGACCTATACCTCCGGAAAACGTGTCAGGGAGCATGCCAGGAGTGTGGGTTGAAGTCCTCGGAGCACGAGACCCGAAGATCGAAAGACTTATGACCAATACGGAGCAAAGGGAAGAAACCGTCGGGGGACCGCTTTTTACCCCAGGACGAGAAAACTGAGTCCGGGGCATTCCCGCTCGCGTTTTCTCGGGACGAGCACCGGAAGTCCTCGAGCTCAGCCCGTTTCCTTCGCTGCAAGTGCATTTCCAGTGGTTTCTGACACCGGACGAGCGTTCGCCACTCGTTGGAAGCTTCGGCCATCTTTTGGACCGTTTTGGGTCGCGCCACAGTTCTCCCTCCAACGAGCTAGC
Source organism: Cucumis melo (assembly GCF_025177605.1). NCBI lineage: Eukaryota > Viridiplantae > Streptophyta > Magnoliopsida > Cucurbitales > Cucurbitaceae > Cucumis > Cucumis melo. Next base: position 19,678,249 of record NC_066863.1, on the reverse strand, counting down.
TTCCCGACCTATACCTCCGGAAAACGTGTCAGGGAGCATGCCAGGAGTGTGGGTTGAAGTCCTCGGAGCACGAGACCCGAAGATCGAAAGACTTATGACCAATACGGAGCAAAGGGAAGAAACCGTCGGGGGACCGCTTTTTACCCCAGGACGAGAAAACTGAGTCCGGGGCATTCCCGCTCGCGTTTTCTCGGGACGAGCACCGAAAGTCCTCGAGCTCAGCCCGTTTCCTTCGCTGCAAGTGCATTTCCAGTGGTTTCTGACACCGGACGAGCGTTCGCCACTCGTTGGAAGCTTCGGCCATCTTTTGGACCGTTTTGGGTCGCGCCACAGTTCTCCCTCCAACGAGCTAGCTTCCCGACCTATACCTCCGGAAAACGTGTCAGGGAGCATGCCAGGAGTGTGGGTTGAAGTCCTCGGAGCACGAGACCCGAAGATCGAAAGACTTATGACCAATACGGAGCAAAGGGAAGAAACCGTCGGGGGACCGCTTTTTACCCCAGGACGAGAAAACTGAGTCCGGGGCATTCCCGCTCGCGTTTTCTTGGGACGAGCCCCGGAAGTCCTCGAGCTCAGCCCGTTTCCTTTGCTGCAAGTGCATTTCCAGTGGTTTCTGACACCGGACGAGCGTTCGCCACTCGTTGGAAGCTTCGGCCATCTTTTGGACCGTTTTGGGTCGCGCCACAGTTCTCCCTCCAACGAGCTCGCTTCCCGACCTATACCTACGGAAAACGTGTCAGGGAGCATGCCAGGAGTGTGGGTTGAAGTCCTCGGAGCACGAGACCCGAAGATCGAAAGACTTATGACCAATACGGAGCAAAGGGAAGAAACCGTCGGGGGACCGCTTTTTACCCCAGGACGAGAAAACTGAGTCCGGGGCATTCCCGCTCGCGTTTTCTTGGGACGAGCACCGGAAGTCCTCGAGCTCAGCCCGTTTCCTTCGCTGCAAGTGCATTTCCAGTGGTTTCTGACACCGGACGAGCGTTCGCCACTCGTTGGAAGCTTCGGCCATCTTTTGGACCGTTTTGGGTCGCACCACAGTTCTCCCTCCAACGAGCTCGCTTCCCGACCTATACCTCCGGAAAACGTGTCAGGGAGCATGCCAGGAGTGTGGGTTGAAGTCCTCGGAGCACGAGACCCGAAGATCGAAAGACTTATGACCAATACGGAGCAAAGGGAAGAAACCGTCGGGGGACTGCTTTTTACCCCAGGACGAGAAAACTGAGTCCGGGGCATTCCCGCTCGCGTTTTCTTGGGACGAGCACCGGAAGTCCTCGAGCTCAGCCCGTTTCCTTCGCTGCAAGTGCATTTCCAGTGGTTTCTGACACCGGACGAGCGTTCGCCACTCGTTGGAAGCTTCGGCCATCTTTTGGACCGTTTTGGGTCGCGCCACAGTTCTCCCTCCAACGAGCTCGCTTCCCGACCTATACCTCCGGAAAACGTGTCAGGGAGCATGCCAGGAGTGTGGGTTGAAGTCCTCGGAGCACGAGACCCGAAGATCGAAAGACTTATGACCAATACGGAGCAAAGGGAAGAAACCGTCGGGGGACCGCTTTTTACCCCAGGACGAGAAAACTGAGTCCGGGGCATTCCCGCTCGCGTTTTCTTGGGACGAGCACCGGAAGTCCTCGAGCTCAGCCCGTTTCCTTCGCTGCAAGTGCATTTCCAGTGGTTTCTGACACCGGACGAGCGTTCGCCACTCGTTGGAAGCTTCGGCCATCTTTTGGACCGTTTTGGGTCGCACCACAGTTCTCCCTCCAACGAGCTCGCTTCCCGACCTATACCTCCGGAAAACGTGTCAGGGAGCATGCCAGGAGTGTGGGTTGAAGTCCTCGGAGCACGAGACCCGAAGATCGAAAGACTTATGACCAATACGGAGCAAAGGGAAGAAACCGTCGGGGGACCGCTTTTTACCCCAGGACGAGAAAACTGAGTCCGGGGCATTCCCGCTCGCGTTTTCTTGGGACGAGCACCGGAAGTCCTCGAGCTCAGCCCGTTTCCTTCGCTGCAAGTGCATTTCAAGTGGTTTCTGACACCGGACGAGCGTTCGCCACTCGTTGGAAGCTTCGGCCATCTTTTGGACCGTTTTGGGTCGCACTACAGTTCTCCCTCCAACGAGCTAGTTTCCCGACCTATACCTCCGGAAAACGTGTCAGGGAGCATGCCAGGAGTGTGGGTTGAAGTCCTCGGAGCACGAGACCCGAAGATCGAAAGACTTATGACCAATACGGAGCAAAGGGAAGAAACCGTCGGGGGACCGCTTTTTACCCCAGGACGAGAAAACTGAGTCCGGGGCATTCCCGCTCGCGTTTTCTTGGGACGAGCACCCGAAGTCCTCGAGCTCAGCCCGTTTCCTTCGCTGCAAGTGCAAATCCAGTGGTTTCTGACACCGGACGAGCGTTCGCCACTTGTTGGAAGCTTCGGCCATCTTTTGGATCGTTTTGGGTCGCGCCACAGTTCTCCCTCCAACGAGCTCGCTTCCCGACCTATACCTCCGGAAAACGTGTCAGGGAGCATGCCAGGAGTGTGGGTTGAGGTCCTCGGAGCACGAGACCCGAAGATCGAAAGACTTATGACCAATATGGAGCAAAGGGAAAAACCGTCGGGGGACCGCTTTTTACCCCAGGACGAGAAAACTGAGTCCGGGGCATTCCCGCTCGCGTTTTCTTGGGACGAGCACCGGAAGTCCTCGAGTTCAGCCCGTTTCCTTCGCTGCAAGTGCATTTCCAATGGTTTCTGACACCGGACGAGCGTTCGCCACTCGTTGGAAGCTTCGGCCATCTTTTGGACCGTTTTGGGTCGCACCACAGTTCTCCCTCCAACGAGCTCGCTTCCCGACCTATACCTCCGGAAAACGTGTCAGGGAGCATGCTAGGAGTGTGGGTTGAAGTCCTCGGAGCACGAGACCCGAAGATCGAAAGACTTATGACCAATACGGAGCAAAGGGAAGAAACCGTCGGGGGACCGCTTTTTACCCCAGGACGAGAAAACTGAGTCCGGGGCATTCCCGCTCTCGTTTTCTCGGGACGAGCACCGGAAGTCCTCGAGCTCAGCCCGTTTCCTTCGCTGCAAGTGCATTTCCAGTGGTTTCTGACACCGGACGAGCGTTCTATACTCGTTGGAAGCTTCGGCCATCTTTTGGACCGTTTTGGGTCGCGCCACAGTTCTCTCTCCAACGAGCTCGCTTCCCGACCTATACCTCCGGAAAACGTGTCAGGGAGCATGCCAGGAGTGTGGGTTGAAGTCCTCGGAGCACGAGACCCGAAGATCGAAAGACTTATGACCAATACGGAGCAAAGGGAAGAAACCGTCGGGGGACCGCTTTTTACCCCAGGACGAGAAAACTGAGTGTGGGGCATTCCCGCTCTCGTTTTCTCGGGACGAGCACCGGAAGTCCTCGAGCTTAGCCCGTTTCCTTCGCTGCAAGTGCATTTCCAGTGGTTTCTGACACCGGACGAGCGTTCGCCACTCGTTGGAAGCTTCGGCCATCTTTTGGACCGTTTTGGGTCGCACCACAGTTCTCCCTCCAACGAGCTAGCTTCCCGACCTATACCTCCGGAAAACGTGTCAGGGAGCATGCCAGGAGTGTGGGTTGAAGTCCTCGGAGCACGAGACCCGAAGATCGAAAGACTTATGACCAATACGGAGCAAAGGGAAGAAACCGTCGGGGGACCGCTTTTTACCCCAGGACGAGAAAACTGAGTCCGGGGCATTCCCGCTCGCGTTTTCTTGGGACGAGCACCCGAAGTCCTCGAGCTCAGCCCGTTTCCTTCGCTGCAAGTGCAAATCCAGTGGTTTCTGACACCGGACGAGCGTTCGCCACTTGTTGGAAGCTTCGGCCATCTTTTGGATCGTTTTGGGTCGCGCCACAGTTCTCCCTCCAACGAGCTCGCTTCCCGACCTATACCTCCGGAAAACGTGTCAGGGAGCATGCCAAGAGTGTGGGTTGAGGTCCTCGGAGCACGAGACCCGAAGATCGAAAGACTTATGACCAATATGGAGCAAAGGGAAAAACCGTCGGGGGACCGCTTTTTACCCCAGGACGAGAAAACTGAGTCCGGGGCATTCCCGCTCGCGTTTTCTTGGGACGAGCACCGGAAGTCCTCGAGTTCAGCCCGTTTCCTTCGCTGCAAGTGCATTTCCAATGGTTTCTGACACCGGACGAGCGTTCGCCACTCGTTGGAAGCTTCGGCCATCTTTTGGACCGTTTTGGGTCGCACCACAGTTCTCCCTCCAACGAGCTCGCTTCCCGACCTATACCTCCGGAAAACGTGTCAGGGAGCATGCTAGGAGTGTGGGTTGAAGTCCTCGGAGCACGAGACCCGAAGATCGAAAGACTTATGACCAATACGGAGCAAAGGGAAGAAACCGTCGGGGGACCGCTTTTTACCCCAGGACGAGAAAACTGAGTCCGGGGCATTCCCGCTCTCGTTTTCTCGGGACGAGCACCGGAAGTCCTCGAGCTCAGCCCGTTTCCTTCGCTGCAAGTGCATTTCCAGTGGTTTCTGACACCGGACGAGCGTTCTATACTCGTTGGAAGCTTCGGCCATCTTTTGGACCGTTTTGGGTCGCGCCACAGTTCTCTCTCCAACGAGCTCGCTTCCCGACCTATACCTCCGGAAAACGTGTCAGGGAGCATGCCAGGAGTGTGGGTTGAAGTCCTCGGAGCACGAGACCCGAAGATCGAAAGACTTATGACCAATACGGAGCAAAGGGAAGAAACCGTCGGGGGACCGCTTTTTACCCCAGGACGAGAAAACTGAGTGTGGGGCATTCCCGCTCTCGTTTTCTCGGGACGAGCACCGGAAGTCCTCGAGCTTAGCCCGTTTCCTTCGCTGCAAGTGCATTTCCAGTGGTTTCTGACACCGGACGAGCGTTCGCCACTCGTTGGAAGCTTCGGCCATCTTTTGGACCGTTTTGGGTCGCACCACAGTTCTCCCTCCAACGAGCTAGCTTCCCGACCTATACCTCCGGAAAACGTGTCAGGGAGCATGCCAGGAGTGTGGGTTGAAGTCCTCGGAGCACGAGACCCGAAGATCGAAAGACTTATGACCAATACGGAGCAAAGGGAAGAAACCGTCGGGGGACCGCTTTTTACCCCAGGACGAGAAAACTGAGTCCGGGGCATTCCCGCTCGCGTTTTCTTGGGACGAGCACCGGAAGTCCTCGAGTTCAGCCCGTTTCCTTCGCTGCAAGTGCATTTCCAGTGGTTTCTGACACCGGACGAGCGTTCGCCACTCGTTGGAAGCTTCGGCCATCTTTTGGACCGTTTTTGGTCGCACCACAGTTCTCCCTCCAACGAGCTAGCTTCCCGACCTATACCTCCGGAAAACGTGTCAGGGAGCATGCCAGGAGTGTGGGTTGAAGTTCTCGGAGCACGAGACCCGAAGATCGAAAGACTTATGACCAATACGGAGCAAAGGGAAGAAACCGTCGGGGGACCGCTTTTTACCCCAGGACGAGAAAACTGAGTCCGGGGCATTCCCGCTCGCGTTTTCTTGGGACGAGCACCGGAAGTCCTCGAGTTCAGCCCATTTCCTTCGCTGCAAGTGCATTTCCAGTGGTTTCTGACACAGGACGAGCGTTCGCCACTCGTTGGAAGCTTCGGCCATCTTTTGGACCGTTTTGGGTCGCCCCACAGTTCTCCCTCCAACGAGCTCGCTTCCCGACCTATACCTCCGAAAAACGTGTCAGGGAGCATGCCAGGAGTGTGGGTTGAAGTCCTCGGAGCACGAGACCCGAAGATCGAAAGACTTATGACCAATACGGAGCAAAGGGTAGAAACCGTCGGGGGACCGCTTTTTACCCCAGGACGAGAAAACTGAGTCCGGGGCATTCCCGCTCGCGTTTTCTCGGGACGAGCACCGGAAGTCCTCGAGCTCAGCCCGTTTCCTTCGCTGCAAGTGCATTTCCAGTGGTTTCTGACACCGAACGAGCGTTCGCCACTCGTTGGAAGCTTCGGCCATCTTTTGGACCGTTTTGGGTCGCGCCACAGTTCTCCCTTCAACGAGCTCGCTTCCCGACCTATACCTCCGGAAAACGTGTCAGGGAGCATGCCAGGAGTGTGGGTTGAAGTCCTCGGAGCACGAGACCCGAAGATCGAAAGACTTATGACCAATACGGAGCAAAGGGAAGAAACCGTCGGGGGACCGCTTTTTACCCCAGGACGAGAAAACTGAGTCCGGGGCATTCCCGCTCGCGTTTTCTTGGGACGAGCACCAGAAGACCTCGAGCTCAGCCCGTTTCCTTCGCTGCAAGTGCATTTCCAGTGGTTTCTGACACCGGACGAGCGTTCGCCACTCGTTGGAAGCTTCGGCCATCTTTTGGACCGTTTTGGGTCGCGCCACAGTTCTCCCTCCAACGAGCTCGCTTCCCGACCTATACCTCCGGAAAACGTGTCAGGGAGCATGCCAGGAGTGTGGGTTGAAGTCCTCGGCGCACGAGACCCGAAGATCGAAAGACTTATGACCAATACGGAGCAAAGGGAAGAAACCGTCGGGGGACCGCTTTTTACCCCAGGACGAGAAAACTGAGTCCGGGGCATTCCCGCTCGCGTTTTCTTGGGACGAGCCCCGGAAGTCCTCGAGCTCAGCCCGTTTCCTTTGCTGCAAGTGCATTTCCAGTGGTTTCTGACACCGGACGAGCGTTCGCCACTCGTTGGAAGCTTCGGCCATCTTTCGGACCGTTTTGGGTCGCGCCACAGTTCTCCCTGCAACGAGCTCGCTTCCCGACCTATACCTACGGAAAACGTGTCAGGGTGCATGCCAGGAGTGTGGGTTGAAGTCCTCAGAGCAGGAGACCCGAAGATCGAAAGACTTATGACCAATACGGAGCAAAGGGAAGAAACCGTCGGGGGACCGCTTTTTACCCCAGGACGAGAAAACTGAGTCCGGGGCATTCCCGCTCGCGTTTTCTTGGGACGAGCACCGGAAGTCCTCGAGCTCAGCCCGTTTCCTTCGCTGCAAGTGCATTTCCAGTGGTTTCTGACACCGGACGAGCGTTCGCCACTCGTTGGAAGCTTCGGCCATCTTTTGGACCGTTTTGGGTCGCACCACAGTTCTCCCTCCAACGAGCTCGCTTCCCGACCTATACCTCCGGAAAACGTGTCAGGGAGCATGCCAGGAGTGTGGGTTGAAGTCCTCGGAGCACGAGACCCGAAGATCGAAAGACTTATGACCAATACGGAGCAAAGGGAAGAAACCGTCGGGGGACCGCTTTTTACCCCAGGACGAGAAAACTGAGTCCGGGGCATTCCCGCTCGCGTTTTCTTGGGACGAGCACCGGAAGTCCTCGAGCTCAGCCCGTTTCCTTCGCTGCAAGTGCATTTCAAGTGGTTTCTGACACCGGACGAGCGTTCGCCACTCGTTGGAAGCTTCGGCCATCTTTTGGACCGTTTTGGGTCGCACTACAGTTCTCCCTCCAACGAGCTAGCTTCCCGACCTATACCTCCGGAAAACGTGTCAGGGAGCATGCCAGGAGTGTGGGTTGAAGTCCTCGGAGCACGAGACCCGAAGATCGAAAGACTTATGACCAATACGGAGCAAAGGGAAGAAACCGTCGGGGGACCGCTTTTTACCCCAGGACGAGAAAACTGAGTCCGGGGCATTCCCGCTCGCGTTTTCTTGGGACGAGCACCCGAAGTCCTCGAGCTCAGCCCGTTTCCTTCGCTGCAAGTGCAAATCCAGTGGTTTCTGACACCGGACGAGCGTTCGCCACTTGTTGGAAGCTTCGGCCATCTTTTGGATCGTTTTGGGTCGCGCCACAGTTCTCCCTCCAACGAGCTCGCTTCCCGACCTATACCTCCGGAAAACGTGTCAGGGAGCATGCCAGGAGTGTGGATTGAAGTCCTCGGAGTACGAGACCCGAAGATCGAAAGACTTATGACCAATACGGAGCAAAGGGAAGAAACCGTCGGGGGACCGCTTTTTACCCCAGGACGAGAAAACTGAGTCCGGGGCATTCCCGCTCGCGTTTTCTTGGGACGAGCACCGGAAGTCCTCGAGTTCAGCCCGTTTCCTTCGCTGCAAGTGCATTTCCAGTGGTTTCTGACACCGGACGAGCGTTCGCCATTCGTTGGAAGCTTCGGCCATCTTTTGGACCGTTTTGGGTCGCACCACAGTTCTCCCTCCAACGAGCTAGCTTCCCGACCTATACCTCCGGAAAACGTGTCAGGGAGCATGCCAGGAGTGTGGGTTGAGGTCCTCGGAGCACGAGACCCGAAGATCGAAAGACTTATGACCAATATGGAGCAAAGGGAAGAAACCGTCGGGGGACCGCTTTTTACCCCAGGACGAGAAAACTGAGTCCGGGGCATTCCCGCTCGCGTTTTCTTGGGACGAGCACCGGAAGTCCTCGAGTTCAGCCCGTTTCCTTCGCTGCAAGTGCATTTCCAATGGTTTCTGACACCGGACGAGCGTTCGCCACTCGTTGGAAGCTTCGGCCATCTTTTGGACCGTTTTGGGTCGCACCACAGTTCTCCCTCCAACGAGCTCGCTTCCCGACCTATACCTCCGGAAAACGTGTCAGGGAGCATGCTAGGAGTGTGGGTTGAACTCCTCGGAGCACGAGACCCGAAGATCGAAAGACTTATGACCAATACGGAGCAAAGGGAAGAAACCGTCGGGGGACCGCTTTTTACCCCAGGACGAGAAAACTGAGTCCGGGGCATTCCCGCTCTCGTTTTCTCGGGACGAGCACCGGAAGTCCTCGAGCTCAGCCCGTTTCCTTCGCTGCAAGTGCATTTCCAGTGGTTTCTGACACCGGACGAGCGTTCGCCACTCGTTGGAAGCTTCGGCCATCTTTTGGACCGTTTTGGGTCGCGCCACAGTTCTCTCTCCAACGAGCTCGCTTCCCGACCTATACCTCCGGAAAACGTGTCAGGGAGCATGCCAGGAGTGTGGGTTGAAGTCCTCGGAGCACGAGACCCGAAGATCGAAAGACTTATGACTAATACGGAGCAAAGGGAAGAAACCGTCGGGGGACCGCTTTTTACCCCAGGACGAGAAAACTGAGTCCGGGGCATTCCCGCTCTCGTTTTCTCGGGACGAGCACCGGAAGTCCTCGAGCTCAGCCCGTTTCCTTCGCTGCAAGTGCATTTCCAGTGGTTTCTGACACCGGACGAGCGTTCGCCACTCGTTGGAAGCTTCGGCCATCTTTTGGACAGTTTTGGGTTGCACCACAGTTCTCCCTCCAACGAGCTAGCTTCCCGACCTATACCTTCGGAAAACGTGTCAGGGAGCATGCCAGGAGTGTGGGTTGAAGTCCTCGGAGCACGAGACCTGAAGATCGAAAGACTTATGACCAATACGGAGCAAAGGGAAGAAACCGTCGGGGGACCGCTTTTTACCCCAGGACGAGAAAACTGAGTCCGGGGCATTCCCGCTCGCGTTTTCTTGGGACGAGCACCGGAAGTCCTCGAGTTCAGCCCGTTTCCTTCGCTGCAAGTGCATTTCCAGTGGTTTCTGACACCGGACGAGCGTTCGCCACTCGTTGGAAGCTTCGGCCATCTTTTGGACCGTTTTTGGTCGCACCACAGTTCTCCCTCCAACGAGCTAGCTTCCCGACCTATACCTCCGGAAAACGTGTCAGGGAGCATGCCAGGAGTGTGGGTTGAAGTTCTCGGAGCACGAGACCCGAAGATCGAAAGACTTATGACCAATACGGAGCAAAGGGAAGAAACCGTCGGGGGACCGCTTTTTACCCCAGGACGAGAAAACTGAGTCCGGGGCATTCCCGCTCGCGTTTTCTTGGGACGAGCACCGGAAGTCCTCGAGTTCAGCCCATTTCCTTCGCTGCAAGTGCATTTCCAGTGGTTTCTGACACAGGACGAGCGTTCGCCACTCGTTGGAAGCTTCGGCCATCTTTTGGACCGTTTTGGGTCGCCCCACAGTTCTCCCTCCAACGAGCTCGCTTCCCGACCTATACCTCCGGAAAACATGTCAGGGAGCATGCCAGGAGTGTGGGTTGAAGTCCTCGGAGCACGAGACCCGAAGATCGAAAGACTTATGACAAATACGGAGCAAAGGGAAGAAACCGTCGGGGGACCGCTTTTTACCCCAGGACGAGAAAACTGAGTCCGGGGCATTCCCGCTCGCGTTTCTTGTGACGAGCACCGGAAGTCCTCGAGCTCAGCCCGTTTCCTTCGCTGCAAGTGCATTTTTAGTGGTTTCTGACCCCGGACGAGCGTTCGCCACTCGTTGGAAGCTTCGGCCATCTTTTGGACCGTTTTGGGTCGCACCACAGTTCTCCCTCCAACGAGCTCGCTTCCCGACCTATACCTCCGGAAAACGTGTCAGGGAGCATGCCAGGAGTGTGGGTTGAAGTCCTCGGAGCACGAGACCCGAAGATCGAAAGACTTATGACCAATACGGAGCAAAGGGAAGAAACCGTCGGGGGACCGCTTTTTACCCCAGGACGAGAAAACTGAGTCCGGGGCATTCCCGCTCGCGTTTTCTTGGGACGAGCACCGGAAGTCCTCGAGTTCAGCCCGTTTCCTTCGCTGCAAGTGCATTTCCAGTGGTTTCTGACACCGGACGAGCGTTCGCCACTCGTTGGAAGCTTCGGCCATCTTTTGGACCGTTTTGGGTCGCCCCACAGTTCTCCCTCCAACGAGCTCGCTTCCCGACCTATACCTCCGGAAAACGTGTCAGGGAGCATGCCAGGAGTGTGGGTTGAAGTCCTCGGAGCACGAGACCCGAAGATCGAAAGACTTATGACCAATACGGAGCAAGGGAAGAAACCGTCGGGGGACCGCTTTTTACCCCAGGACGAGAAAACTGAGTCCGGGGCATTCCCGCTCGCGTTTTCTTGTGACGAGCACCGGAAGTCCTCGAGCTAAGCCCGTTTCCTTCGCTGCAAGTGCATTTCCAGTGGTTTCTGACCCCGGACGAGCGTTCGCCACTCGTTGGAAGCTTCGGCCATCTTTTGGACCGTTTTGGGTCGCACCACAGTTCTCCCTCCAACGAGCTCGCTTCCCGACCTATACCTCCGGAAAACGTGTCAGGGAGCATGCCAGGAGTGTGGGTTGAAGTCCTCGGAGCACGAGACCCGAAGATCGAAAGACTTATGACCAATACGGAGCAAAGGGAAGAAACCGTCGGGGGACCGCTTTTTACCCCAGGACGAGAAAACTGAGTCCGGGGCATTCCCGCTCGCGTTTTCTTGGGACGAGCACCGGAAGTCCTCGAGCTCAGCCCGTTTCCTTCGCCCCAAGTGCATTTCCAGTGGTTTCTGACACCGGACGAGCGTTCGCCACTCGTTGGAAGCTTCGGCCATCTTTTGGACCGTTTTGGGTCGCACCACAGTTCTCCCTCCAACGAGCTCGCTTCCCGACCTATACCTCCGGAAAACGTGTCAGGGAGCATGCAAGGAGTGTGGGTTGAAGTCCTCGGAGCACGAGACCCGAAGATCGAAAGACTTATGACCAATACAGAGCAAAGGGAAGAAACCGTCGGGTGACCGCTTTTTACCCCAGGACGAGAAAACTGAGTCCGGGGCATTCCCGCTCGCGTTTTCTCGGGACGAGCACCGGAAGTCCTCGAGCTCAGCCCGTTTCCTTCGCTGCAAGTGCATTTCCAGTGGTTTCTGACACCGGACGAGCGTTCGCCACTCGTTGGAAGCTTCGGCCATCTTTTGGACCGTTTTGGGTCGCACCACAGTTCTCCCTCCAACGAGCTCGCTTCCCGACCTATACCTCCGGAAAACGTGTCAGGGAGCATGCCAGGAGTGTGGGTTGAAGTCCTCGGAGCACGAGACCCGAAGATCGAAAGACTTATGACCAATACGGAGCAAAGGGAAGAAACCGTCGGGGGACCGCTTTTTACCCCAGGACGAGAAAACTGAGTCCGGGGCATTCCCGCTCGCGTTTTCTCGAGACGAGCACCGGAAGTCCTCGAGCTCAGCCCGTTTCCTTCGCTGCAAGTGCATTTCCAGTGGTTTCTGACACCGGACGAGCGTTCGCCACTCGTTGGAAGCTTCGGCCATCTTTTGGACCGTTTTGGGTCGCACCACAGTTCTCCCTCCAACGAGCTCGCTTCCCGACCTATACCTCCGGAAAACATGTCAGGGGGCATGCCAGGAGTGTGGGTTGAAGTCCTCGGAGCACGAGACCCGAAGATCGAAAGACTTATGACCAATACGGAGCAAAGGGAAGAAACCGTCGGGGGACCGCTTTTTACCCCAGGACGAGAAAACTGAGTCCGGGGCATTGCCGCTCGCGTTTTCTCGGGACGAGCACCGGAAGTCCTCGAGCTCAGCCCGTTTCCTTCGCTGCAAGTGCATTTCCAGTGGTTTCTGACACCGGACGAGCGTTCGCCACTCGTTGGAAGCTTCGGCCATCTTTTGGACCGTTGTGGGTCGCGCCACAGTTCTCCCTCCAACGAGCTCGCTTCCCGACCTATACCTCCGGAAAACGTGTCACGGAGCATGCCAGGAGTGTGGGTTGAAGTCCTCGGAGCACGAGACCCGAAGATCGAAAGACTTATGACCAATACGGAGCAAAGGGAAGAAACCGTCGGGGGACCGCTTTTTACCCCAGGACGAGAAAACTGTGTCCGGGGCATTCCCGCTCGCGTTTTCTCGAGACGAGCACCGGAAGTCCTCGAGCTCAGCCCGTTTCCTTCGCTGCAAGTGCATTTCCAGTGGTTTCTGACACCGGACGAGCGTTCGCCACTCGTTGGAAGCTTCGGCCATCTTTTGGACCGTTTTGGGTCGCGCCACAGTTCTCCCTCCAACGAGCTCGCTTCCCGACCTATACCTCCGGAAAACGTGTCAGGGCGCATGCCAGGAGTGTGGGTTGAAGTCCTCGGAGCACGAGACCCGAAGATCGAAAGACTTATGACCAATACGGAGCAAAGGGAAGAAACCGTCGGGGGACCGCTTTTTACCCCAGGACGAGAAAACTGAGTCCGGGGCATTCCCGCTCGCGTTTTCTTGGGACGAGCCCCGGAAGTCCTCGAGCTCAGCCCGTTTCCTTCGCTGCAAGTGCATTTCCAGTGGTTTCTGACACCGGACGAGCGTTCGCCACTCGTTGGAAGCTTCGGCCATCTTTTGGACCGTTTGGGTCGCACCACAGTTCTCCCTCCAACGAGCTCGCTTCCCGACCTATACCTCCGGAAAACGTGTCAGGGAGCATGCCAGGAGTGTGGGTTGAAGTCCTCGGAGCACGAGACCCGAAGATCGAAAGACTTATGAATAATACGGAGCAAAGGGAAGAAACCGTCGGGGGACCGCTTTTTACCCCAGGACGAGAAAACTGAGTCCGGGGCATTCCCGCTCGCGTTTTCTTGGGACGAGCACCGGAAGTCCTCGAGCTCAGCCCGTTTCCTTCGCTGCAAGTGCATTTCCAGTGGTTTCTGACACCGGACGAGCGTTCGCCACTCGTTGGAAGCTTCGGCCATCTTTTGGACCGTTTTGGGTCGCACCACAGTTCTCCCTCCAACGAGCTCGCTTCCCGACCTATACCTCCGGAAAACGTGTCAGGGAGCATGCCGGGAGTGTGGGTTGAAGTCCTCGGAGCACGAGACCCGAAGATCGAAAGACTTATGACCAATACGGAGCAAAGGGAAGAAACCGTCGGGGGACCGCTTTTTACCCCAGGACGAGAAAACTGAGTCCGGGGCATTCCCGCTCGCGTTTTCTCGAGACGAGCACCGGAAGTCCTCGAGCTCAGCCCGTTTCCTTCGCTGCAAGTGCATTTCCAGTGGTTTCTGACACCGGACGAGCGTTCGCCACTCGTTGGAAGCTTCGGCCATCTTTTGGACCGTTTTCGGTCGCACCACAGTTCTCCCTCCAACGAGCTCGCTTCCCGACCTATACCTCCGGAAAACGTGTCAGGGAGCATGCCAGGAGTGTGGGTTGAAGTCCTCGGAGCACGAGACCCGAAGATCGAAAGACTTATGACCAATACGGAGCAAAGGGAAGAAACCGTCGGGGGACCGCTTTTTACCCCAGGACGAGAAAACGGAGTCCGGGGCATTCCCGCTCGCGTTTTCTCGGGACGAGCACCGGAAGTCCTCGAGCTCAGCCCGTTTCCTTCGCTGCAAGTGCATTTCCAGTGGTTTCTGACACCGGACGAGCGTTCGCCACTCGTTGGAAGCTTCGGCCATCTTTTGGACCGTTTTGGGTCGCGCCACAGTTCTCCCTCCAAAGAGCTCGCTTCCCGACCTATACCTCCGGAAAACGTGTCAGGGAGCATGCCAGGAGCGTGGGTTGAAGTCCTCGGAGCACGAGACCCGAAGATCGAAAGACTTATGACCAATACGGAGCAAAGGGAAGAAACCGTCGGGGGACCGCTTTTTACCCCAGGACGAGAAAACTGAGTCCGGGGCATTCCCGCTCGCGTTTTCTCGAGACGAGCACCGGAAGTCCTCGAGCTCAGCCCGTTTCCTTCGCTGCAAGTGCATTTCCAGTGGTTTCTGACACCGGACGAGCGTTCGCCACTCGTTGGAAGCTTCGGCCATCTTTTGGACCGTTTTGGGTCGCACCACAGTTCTCCCTCCAACGAGCTCGCTTCCCGACCTATACCTCCGGAAAACGTGTCAGGGAGCATGCCAGGAGTGTGGGTTGAAGTCCTCGGAGCACGAGACCCGAAGATCGAAAGACTTATGACCAATACGGAGCAAAGGGAAGAAACCGTCGGGGGACCGCTTTTTACCCCAGGACGAGAAAACTGAGTCCGGGGCATTCCCGCTCGCGTTTTCTCGAGACGAGCACCGGAAGTCCTCGAGCTCAGCCCGTTTCCTTCGCTGCAAGTGCATTTCCAGTGGTTTCTGACACCGGACGAGCGTTCGCCACTCGTTGGAAGCTTCGGCCATCTTTTGGACCGTTTTGGGTCGCACCACAGTTCTGACACCAACGAGCTCGCTTCCCGACCTATACCTCCGGAAAACGTGTCAGGGAGCATGCCAGGAGTGTGGGTTGAAGTCCTCGGAGCACGAGACCCGAAGATCGAAAGACTTATGACCAATACGGAGCAAAGGGAAGAAACCGTCGGGGGACCGCTTTTTACCCCAGGACGAGAAAACTGAGTCCGGGGCATTCCCGCTCGCGTTTTCTCGGGACGAGCACCGGAAGTCCTCGAGCTCAGCCCGTTTTCTTCGCTGCAAGTGCATTTCCAGTGGTTTCTGACACCGGACGAGCGTTCGCCACTCGTTGGAAGCTTCGGCCATCTTTTGGACCGTTTTGGGTCGCGCCACAGTTCTCCCTCCAAAGAGCTCGCTTCCCGACCTATACCTCCGGAAAACGTGTCAGGGAGCATGCCAGGAGCGTGGGTTGAAGTCCTCGGAGCACGAGACCCGAAGATCGAAAGACTTATGACCAATACGGAGCAAAGGGAAGAAACCGTCGGGGGACCGCTTTTTACCCCAGGACGAGAAAACTGAGTCCGGGGCATTCCCGCTCGCGTTTTCTCGAGACGAGCACCGGAAGTCCTCGAGCTCAGCCCGTTTCCTTCGCTGCAAGTGCATTTCCAGTGGTTTCTGACACCGGACGAGCGTTCGCCACTCGTTGGAAGCTTCGGCCATCTTTTGGACCGTTTTGGGTCGCCCCAGAGTTCTCCCTCCAACGAGCTCGCTTCCCGACCTATACCTCCGGAAAACGTGTCAGGGAGCATGCCAGGAGTGTGGGTTGAAGTCCTCGGAGCACGAGACCCGAAGATCGAAAGACTTATGACCAATACGGAGCAAAGGGAAGAAACCGTCGGGGGACCGCTTTTTACCCCAGGACGAGAAAACTGAGTCCGGGGCATTCCCGCTCGCGTTTTCTTGGGACGAGCACCTGAAGACCTCGAGCTCAGCCCGATTCCTTCGCTGCAAGTGCATTTCCAGTGGTTTCTCACACCGGACGAGCGTTCGCCACTCTTTGGAAGCTTCGGCCATCTTTTGGACCGTTTTGGGTCGCGCCACAGTTCTCCCTCAAACGAGCTCGCTTCCCGACCTATACCTCCGGAAAACGTGTCAGGGAGCATGCCAGGAGTGTGGGTTGAAGTCCTCGGAGCACGAGACCCGAAGATCGAAAGACTTATGACCAATACGGAGCAAAGGGAAGAAACCGTCGGGGGACCGCTTTTTACCCCAGGACGAGAAAACTGAGTCCGGGGCATTCCCGCTCGCGTTTTCTCGAGACGAGCACCGGAAGTCCTCGAGCTCAGCCCGTTTCCTTCGCTGCAAGTGCATTTCCAGTGGTTTCTGACACCGGACGAGCGTTCGCCACTCGTTGGAAGCTTCGGCCATCTTTTGGATCGTTTTGGGTCGCGCCACAGTTCTCCCTCCAACGAGCTCGCTTCCCGACCTATACCTCCGGAAAACGTGTCAGGGACCGCTTTTTACCCCAGGACGAGAAAACTGAGTTCGGGGCATTCCCGCTCGCGTTTTCTTGGGACGAGCACCGGAAGTCCTCGAGCTCAGCCCGTTTCCTTCGCTGCAAGTGCATTCCAGTGGTTTCTGACACCGGACGAGCGTTCGCCACTCGTTGGAAGCTTCGGCCATATTTTGGACCGTTTTGGGTCGCACCACAGTTCTCCCTCCAACGAGCTTGCTTCCCGACCTATACCTCCGGAAAACGTGTCAGGGAGCATGCCAGGAGTGTGGGTTGAAGTCCTCGGAGCACGAGACCCGAAGATCGAAAGACTTATGACCAATACGGAGCAAAGGGAAGAAACCGTCGGGGGACCGCCTTTTACCCCAAGACGAGAAAACTGAGTCCGGGGCATTCCCGCTCGCGTTTTCTTGGGACGAGCACCGGAAGTCCTCGAGCTCAGCCCGTTTCCTTCGTTGCAAGTGCATTCCAGTGGTTTCTGACACCGGACGAGCGTTCGCCACTCGTTTGAAGCTTCGGCCATATTTTGGACCGTTTTGGGTCGCACCACAGTTCTCCCTCCAACGAGCTCGCTTCCCGACCTATACCTCCGGAAAACGTGTCAGGGAGCATGCCAGGAGTGTGGGTTGAAGTCCTCGGAGCACGAGACCCGAAGATCGAAAGACTTATGACCAATACGGAGCAAAGGGAATAAACCGTCGGGGGACCGCTTTTTACCCCAGGACGAGAAAACTGAGTCCGGGGCATTCCCGCTCGCGTTTTCTTGGGACGAGCACCGGAAGTCCTCGAGCTCAGCCCGTTTCTTTCGCTGCAAGTGCATTTCCAGTGGTTTCTGACACCGGACGAGCGTTCGCCACTCGTTGGAAGCTTCGGCCATCTTTTGGACCGTTTTGGGTCGCACCACAGTTCTCCCTCCAACGAGCTCGCTTCCCGACCTATACCTCCGGAAAACGTGTCAGGGAGCATGCCAGGAGTGTGGGTTGAAGTCCTCGGAGCACGAGACCCGAAGATCGAAAGACTTATGACCAATACGGAGCAAAGGGAAGAAACCGTCGGGGGACCGCTTTTTACCCCAGGACGAGAAAACTGAGTCCGGGGCATTCCCGCTCGCGTTTTCTTGGGACGAGCACCGGAAGTCCTCGAGCTCAGCCCGTTTCCTTCGCTGCAAGTGCATTTCCAGTGGTTTCTGACACCGGACGAGCGTTCGCCACTCGTTGCAAGCTTCGGCCATCTTTTGGACCGTTTTGGGTCGCACCACAGTTCTCCCTCCAACGAGCTCGCTTCCCGACCTATACCTCCGGAAAATGTGTCAGGGAGCATGCCAGGAGTGTGGGTTGAAGTCCTCGGAGCACGAGACCCGAAGATCGAAAGACTTATGACCAATACGGAGCAAAGGGAAGAAACCGTCGGGGGACCGCCTTTTACCCCAGGACGAGAAAACTGTGTCCGGGGCATTCCCGCTCGCGTTTTCTTGGGACGAGCACCGGAAGTCCTCGAGCTCAGCCCGTTTCCTTTGCTGCAAGTGCATTTCCAAATGTTTCTGACACCGGACGAGCGTTCGCCACTTTTTGGAAGCTTCGGCCATCTTTTGGACCGTTTTGGGTCGCACCACAGTTCTCCCTCCAACGAGCTCGCTTCCCGGCCTATACCTCCGGAAAACGTGTCAGGGAGCATGCCAGGAGTGTGGGTTGAAGTCCTCGGAGCACGAGACCCGAAGATCGAAAGACTTATGACAAATACGGAGCAAAGGGAAGAAACCGTCGGGGGACCGCCTTTTACCCCAAGACGAGAAAACTGAGTCCGGGGCATTCCCGCTCGCGTTTTCTTGGGACGAGCACCGGAAGTCCTCGAGCTCAGCCCGTTTCCTTCGTTGCAAGTGCATTTCCAGTGGTTTCTGACACCGGACGAGCGTTCGCCACTCGTTGGAAGCTTCGGCCATCTTTTGGACCGTTTTGGGTCGCACCACAGTTCTCCCTCCAACGAGCTCGCTTCCCGACCTATACCTCCGGAAAACGTGTCAGGGAGCATGCCAGGAGTGTGGGTTGAAGTCCTCGGAGCACGAGACCCGAAGATCGAAAGACTTATGACCAATACGGAGCAAAGGGAAGAAACCGTCGGGGGACCGCCGTTTACCCCAGGACGAGAAAACTGAGTCCGGGGCATTCCCGCTCGCGTTTTCTTGGGACGAGCACCGGAAGTCCTCGAGCTCAGCCCGTTTCCTTCGCTGCAAGTGCATTTCCAGTGGTTTCTGACACCGGACGAGCGTTCGCCACTCGTTGGAAGCTTCGGCCATCTTTTGGACCGTTTTGGGTCGCACCACAGTTCTCCCTCCAACGAGCTCGCTTCCCGACCTATACCTCCGGAAAACGTGTCAGGGAGCATGCCAGGAGTGTGGGTTGAAGTCCTCGGAGCACGAGACCCGAAGATCGAAAGACTTATGACCAATACGGAGCAAAGGGAAGAAACCGTCGGGGGACCGCCTTTTACCCCAGGACGAGAAAACTGAGTCCGGGGCATTCCCGCTCGCGTTTTCTTGGGACGAGCACCGGAAGTCCTCGAGCTCAGCCCGTTTCCTTCGCTGCAAGTGCATTTCCAGTGGTTTCTGACACCGGACGAGCGTTCGCCACTCGTTGGAAGCTTCGGCCATCTTTTGGACCGTTTTGGGTCGCACCACAGTTCTCCCTCCAACGAGCTCGCTTCCCGACCTATACCTTCGGAAAACGTGTCAGGGAGCATGCCAGGAGTGTGGGTTGAAGTCCTCGGAGCACGAGACCCGAAGATCGAAAGACTTATGACCAATACGGAGCAAAGGGAATAAACCGTCGGGGGACCGCTTTTTACCCCAGCACGAGAAAACTGAGTCCGGGGCATTCCCGCTCGCGTTTTCTTGGGACGAGCACCGGAAGTCCTCGAGCTCAGCCCGTTTCCTTCGCTGCAAGTGCATTTCCAGTGGTTTCTGACACCGGACGAGCGTTCGCCACTCGTTGCAAGCTTCGGCCATCTTTTGGACCGTTTTGGGTCGCACCACAGTTCTCCCTCCAACGAGCTCGCTTCCCGACCTATACCTCCGGAAAACGTGTCAGGGAGCATGCCAGGAGTGTGGGTTGAAGTCCTCGGAGCACGAGACCCGAAGATCGAAAGACTTATGACCAATACGGAGCAAAGGGAAGAAACCGTCGGGGGACCGCCTTTTACCCCAGGACGAGAAAACTGAGTCCGGGGCATTCCCGCTCGCGTTTTCTTGGGACGAGCACCGGAAGTCCTCGAGCTCAGCCCGTTTCCTTTGCTGCAAGTGCATTTCCAGTTGTTTCTGACACCGGACGAGCGTTCGCCACTTTTTGGAAGCTTCGGCCATCTTTTGGACCGTTTTGGGTCGCACCACAGTTCTCCCTCCAACGAGCTCGCTTCCCGGCCTATACCTCCGGAAAACGTGTCAGGGAGCATGCCAGGAGTGTGGGTTGAAGTCCTCGGAGCACGAGACCCGAAGATCGAAAGACTTATGACAAATACGGAGCAAAGGGAAGAAACCGTCGGGGGACCGCCTTTTACCCCAAGACGAGAAAACTGAGTCCGGGG
Organism: Cucumis melo; assembly: GCF_025177605.1. Classification (NCBI taxonomy): domain Eukaryota; kingdom Viridiplantae; phylum Streptophyta; class Magnoliopsida; order Cucurbitales; family Cucurbitaceae; genus Cucumis; species Cucumis melo. The sequence goes on along the minus strand of NC_066863.1, from coordinate 19,658,359 downwards.
CATTCCCGCTCGCGTTTTCTTGGGACGAGCACCCGAAGTCCTCGAGCTCAGCCCGTTTCCTTCGTTGCAAGTGCATTTCTAGTGGTTTCTGACACCTGACGAGCGTTCGCCACTCGTTGGAAGCTTCGGCCATCTTTTGGACCGTTTTGGGTCGCACCACAGTTCTCCCTCCAACGAGCTCGCTTCCCGACCTATACCTCCGGAAAACGTGTCAGGGAGCATGCCAGGAGTGTGGGTTGAAGTCCTCGGAGCACGAGACCCGAAGATCGAAAGACTTATGACCAATACGGAGCAAAGGGAAGAAACCGTCGGGGGACCGCCGTTTACCCCAGGACGAGAAAACTGAGTCCGGGGCATTCCCGCTCGCGTTTTCTTGGGACGAGCACCGGAAGTCCTCGAGCTCAGCCCGTTTCCTTCGCTGCAAGTGCATTTCCAGTGGTTTCTGACACCGGACGAGCGTTCGCCACTCGTTGGAAGCTTCGGCCATCTTTTGGACCGTTTTGGGTCGCACCACAGTTCTCCCTCCAACGAGCTCGCTTCCCGACCTATACCTCCGGAAAACGTGTCAGGGAGCATGCCAGGAGTGTGGGTTGAAGTCCTCGGAGCACGAGACCCGAAGATCGAAAGACTTATGACCAATACGGAGCAAAGGGAAGAAACCGTCGGGGGACCGCCTTTTACCCCAGGACGAGAAAACTGAGTCCGGGGCATTCCCGCTCGCGTTTTCTTGGGACGAGCACCGGAAGTCCTCGAGCTCAGCCCGTTTCCTTCGCTGCAAGTGCATTTCCAGTGGTTTCTGACACCGGACGAGCGTTCGCCACTCGTTGGAAGCTTCGGCCATCTTTTGGACCGTTTTGGGTCGCACCACAGTTCTCCCTCCAACGAGCTCGCTTCCCGACCTATACCTCCGGAAAACGTGTCAGGGAGCATGCCAGGAGTGTGGGTTGAAGTCCTCGGAGCACGAGACCCGAAGATCGAAAGACTTATGACCAATACGGAGCAAAGGGAATAAACCGTCGGGGGACCGCTTTTTACCCCAGCACGAGAAAACTGAGTCCGGGGCATTCCCGCTCGCGTTTTCTTGGGACGAGCACCGGAAGTCCTCGAGCTCAGCCCGTTTCCTTCGCTGCAAGTGCATTTCCAGTGGTTTCTGACACCGGACGAGCGTTCGCCACTCGTTGGAAGCTTCGGCCATCTTTTGGACCGTTTTGGGTCGCACCACAGTTCTCCCTCCAACGAGCTCGCTTCCCGACCTATACCTCCGGAAAACGTGTCAGGGAGCATGCCAGGAGTGTGGGTTGAAGTCCTCGGAGCACGAGACCCGAAGATCGAAAGACTTATGACCAATACGGAGCAAAGGGAAGAAACCGTCGGGGGACCGCTTTTTACCCCAGGACGAGAAAACTGAGTCCGGGGCATTCCCGCTCGCGTTTTCTTGGGACGAGCACCGGAAGTCCTCGAGCTCAGCCCGTTTCCTTCGCTGCAAGTGCATTTCCAGTGGTTTCTGACACCGGACGAGCGTTCGCCACTCGTTGGAAGCTTCGGCCATCTTTTGGACCGTTTTGCGTCGCACCACAGTTCTCCCTCCAACGAGCTCGCTTCCCGACCTATACCTCCGGAAAACGTGTCAGGGAGCATGCCAGGAGTGTGGGTTGAAGTCCTCGGAGCACGAGACCCGAAGATCGAAAGACTTATGACCAATACGGAGCAAAGGGAAGAAACCGTCGGGGGACCGCCTTTTACCCCAGGACGAGAAAACTGAGTCCGGGGCATTCCCGCTCGCGTTTTCTTGGGACGAGCACCGGAAGTCCTCGAGCTCAGCCCGTTTCCTTTGCTGCAAGTGCATTTCCAGTTGTTTCTGACACCGGACGAGCGTTCGCCACTTTTTGGAAGCTTCGGCCATCTTTTGGACCGTTTTGGGTCGCACCACAGTTCTCCCTCCAACGAGCTCGCTTCCCGACCTATACCTCCGGAAAACGTGTCAGGGAGCATGCCAGGAGTGTGGGTTGAAGTCCTCGGAGCACGAGACCCGAAGATCGAAAGACTTATGACAAATACGGAGCAAAGGGAAGAAACCGTCGGGGGACCGCCTTTTACCCCAAGACGAGAAAACTGAGTCCGGGGCATTCCCGCTCGCGTTTTCTTGGGACGAGCACCGGAAGTCCTCGAGCTCAGCCCGTTTCCTTCGCTGCAAGTGCATTTCCAGTGGTTTCTGACACCGGACGAGCGTTCGCCACTCGTTGGAAGCTTCGGCCATATTTTGGACCGTTTTGGGTCGCACCACAGTTCTCCCTCCAACGAGCTCGCTTCCCGACCTATACCTCCGGAAAACGTGTCAGGGAGCATGCCAGGAGTGTGGGTTGAAGTCCTCGGAGCACGAGACCCGAAGATCGAAAGACTTATGACCAATACGGAGCAAAGGGAAGAAACCGTCGGGGGACCGCCGTTTACCCCAGGACGAGAAAACTGAGTCCGGGGCATTCCCGCTCGCGTTTTCTTGGGACGAGCACCGGAAGTCCTCGAGCTCAGCCCGTTTCCTTCACTGCAAGTGCATTTCCAGTGGTTTCTGACACCGGACGAGCGTTCGCCACTCGTTGGAAGCTTCGGCCATCTTTTGGACCGTTTTGGGTCGCACCACAGTTCTCCCTCCAACGAGCTCGCTTCCCGACCTATACCTCCGGAAAACGTGTCAGGGAGCATGCCAGGAGTGTGGGTTGAAGTCCTCAGAGCACGAGACCTGAAGATCGAAAGACTTATGACCAATACGGAGCAAAGGGAAGAAACCGTCGGGGGACCGCTTTTTACCCCAGGACGAGAAAACTGAGTCCGGGGCATTCCCGCTCGCGTTTTCTTGGGACGAGCACCGGAAGTCCTCGAGCTCAGCCCGTTTCCTTCGCTGCAAGTGCATTTCCAGTGGTTTCTGACACCGGACGAGCGTTCGCCACTCGTTGGAAGCTTCGGCCATCTTTTGGACCGTTTTGGGTCGCACCACAGTTCTCCCTCCAACGAGCTCGCTTCCCGACCTATACCTCCGGAAAACGTGTCAGGGAGCATGCCAGGAGTGTGGGTTGAAGTCCTCGGAGCACGAGACCCGAAGATCGAAAGACTTATGACCAATACGGAGCAAAGGGAAGAAACCGTCGGGGGACCGCCGTTTACCCCAGGACGAGAAAACTGAGTCCGGGGCATTCCCGCTCGCGTTTTCTTGGGACGAGCACCGGAAGTCCTCGAGCTCAGCCCGTTTCCTTCGCTGCAAGTGCATTTCCAGTGGTTTCTGACACCGGACGAGCGTTCGCCACTCGTTGGAAGCTTCGGCCATCTTTTGGACCGTTTTGGGTCGCACCACAGTTCTCCCTCCAACGAGCTCGCTTCCCGACCTATACCTCCGGAAAACGTGTCAGGGAGCATGCCAGGAGTGTGGGTTGAAGTCCTCGGAGCACGAGACCCGAAGATCGAAAGACTTATGACCAATACGGAGCAAAGGGAAGAAACCGTCGGGGGACCGCTTTTTACCCCAGGACGAGAAAACTGAGTCCGGGGCATTCCCGCTCGCGTTTTCTTGAGACGAGCACCGGAAGTCCTCGAGCTCAGCCCGTTTCCTTCGCTGCAAGTGCATTTCCAGTGGTTTCTGACACCGGACGAGCGTTCGCCACTCGTTGGAAGCTTCGGCCATCTTTTGGACCGTTTTGGGTCGCACCACAGTTCTCCCTCCAACGAGCTCGCTTCCCGACCTATACCTCCGGAAAACGTGTCAGGGAGCATGCCAGGAGTGTGGGTTGAAGTCCTCGGAGCACGAGACCCGAAGATCGAAAGACTTATGACCAATACGGAGCAAAGGGAAGAAACCGTCGGGGGACCGCTTTTTACCCCAGGACGAGAAAACTGAGTCCGGGGCATTCCCGCTCGCGTTTTCTTGGGACGAGCACCGGAAGTCCTCGAGCTCAGCCCGTTTCCTTCGCTGCAAGTGCATTTCCAGTGGTTTCTGACACCGGACGAGCGTTCGCCACTCGTTGGAAGCTTCGGCCATCTTTTGGACCGTTTTGGGTCGCACCACAGTTCTCCCTCCAACGAGCTCGCTTCCCGACCTATACCTCCGGAAAACGTGTCAGGGAGCATGCCAGGAGTGTGGGTTGAAGTCCTCGAAGCACGAGACCCGAAGATCGAAAGACTTATGACCAATACGGAGCAAAGGGAAGAAACCGTCGGGGGACCGCCTTTTACCCCAGGACGAGAAAACTGAGTCCGGGGCATTCCCGCTCGCGTTTTCTTGGGACGAGCACCGGAAGTCCTCGAGCTCAGCCCGTTTCCTTCGCTGCAAGTGCATTTCCAGTGGTTTCTGACACCGGACGAGCGTTCGCCACTCGTTCGAAGCTTCGGCCATCTTTTGGACCGTTTTGGGTCGCACCACAGTTCTCCCTCCAACGAGCTCGCTTCCCGACCTATACCTCCGGAAAACGTGTCAGGGAGCATGCCAGGAGTGTGGGTTGAAGTCCTCGGAGCACGAGACCCGAAGATCGAAAGACTTATGACCAATACGGAGCAAAGGGAAGAAACCGTCGGGGGACCTCTTTTTACCCCAGGACGAGAAAACTGAGTCCGGGGCGTCCCGCTCGCGTTTTCTTGGGACGAGCACCGGAAGTCCTCGAGCTCAGCCCGTTTCCTTCGCTGCAAGTGCATTTCCAGTTGTTTCTGACACCGGACGAGCGTTCGCCACTCGTTGGAAGCTTCGGCCATCTTTTGGACCGTTTTGGGTCGCACCACAGTTCTCCCTCCAACGAGCTCGCTTCCCGACCTATACCTCCGGAAAACGTGTCAGGGAGCATGCCAGGAGTGTGGGTTGAAGTCCTCGGAGCACGAGACCCGAAGATCGAAAGACTTATGACCAATACGGAGCAAAGGGAAGAAACCGTCGGGGGACCGCTTTTTACCCCAGGACGAGAAAACTGAGTCCGGGGCAGACCCGCTCGCGTTTTCTTGGGACGAGCACCGGAAGTCCTCGAGCTCAGCCCGTTTCCTTCGCTGCAAGTGCATTTCCAGTGGTTTCTGACACCGGACGAGCGTTCGCCACTCGTTGGAAGCTTCGGCCATCTTTTGGACCGTTTTGGGTCGCACCACAGTTCTCCCTCCAACGAGCTCGCTTCCCGACCTATACCTCCGGAAAATGTGTCAGGGAGTATGCCAGGAGTGTGGGTTGAAGTCCTCGGAGCACGAGACCCGAAGATCGAAAGACTTGTGACCAATACAGAGCAAAGGGAAGAAACCGTCGGGGGACCGCTTTTTACCCCAGGACGAGAAAACTGAGTCCGGGGCATTCCCGCTCGCGTTTTCTTGGGACGAGCACCGGAAGTCCTCGAGCTCAGCCCGTTTCCTTCGCTGCAAGTGCATTTCCAGTGGTTTCTGACACCGGACGAGCGTTCGCCACTCGTTGGAAGCTTCGGCCATCTTTTGGACCGTTTTGGGTCGCACCACAGTTCTCCCTCCAACGAGCTCGCTTCCCGACCTATACCTCCGGAAAACGTGTCAGGGAGCATGCCAGGAGTGTGGGTTGAAGTCCTCGGAGCACGAGACCCGAAGATCGAAAGACTTATGACCAATACGGAGCAAAGGGAAGAAACCGTCGGGGGACCGCTTTTTACCCCAGGACGAGAAAACTGAGTCCGGGGCATTCCCGCTCGCGTTTTCTTGGGACGAGCACCGGAAGTCCTCGAGCTCAGCCCGTTTCCTTCGCTGCAAGTGCATTTCCAGTGGTTTCTGACACCGGACGAGCGTTCGCCACTCGTTGCAAGCTTCGGCCATCTTTTGGACCGTTTTGGGTCGCACCACAGTTCTCCCTCCAACGAGCTCGCTTCCCGACCTATACCTCCGGAAAACGTGTCATGGAGCATGCCAGGAGTGTGGGTTGAAGTCCTCGGAGCACGAGACCCGAAGATCGATAGACTTATGACCAATACGGAGCAAAGGGAAGAAACCGTCGGGGGACCGCTTTTTACCCCAGGACGAGAAAAATGAGTCCGGGGCATTCCCGCTCGCGTTTTCTTGGGACGAGCACCGGAAGTCCTCGAGCTCAGCCCGTTTCCTTCGCTGCAAGTGCATTTCCAGTGGTTTCTGACACCGGACGAGCGTTCGCCACTCGTTGGAAGCTTCGGCCATCTTTTGGACCGTTTTGGGTCGCACCACAGTTCTCCCTCCAACGAGCTCGCTTCCCGACCTATACCTCCGGAAAACGTGTCAGGGAGCATGCCAGGAGTGTGGGTTGAAGTCCTCGGAGCACGAGACCCGAAGATCGAAAGACTTATGACCAATACGGAGCAAAGGGAAGAAACCGTCGGGGGACCGCTTTTTACCCCAGGACGAGAAAACTGAGTCCGGGGCATTCCCGCTCGCGTTTTCTTGGGACGAGCACCGGAAGTCCTCGAGCTCAGCCCGTTTCCTTCGCTGCAAGTGCATTTCCAGTGGTTTCTGACACCGGACGAGCGTTCGCCACTCGTTCGAAGCTTCGGCCATCTTTTGGACCGTTTTGGGTCGCACCACAGTTCTCCCTCCAACGAGCTCGCTTCCCGACCTATACCTCCGGAAAACGTGTCAGGGAGCATGCCAGGAGTGTGGGTTGAAGTCCTCGGAGCACGAGACCCAAAGATCGAAAGACTTATGACCAATACGGAGCAAAGGGAAGAAACCGTCGGGGGACCTCTTTTTACCCCAGGACGAGAAAACTGAGTCCGGGGCATTCCCGCTCGCGTTTTCTTGGGACGAGCACCGGAAGTCCTCGAGCTCAGCCCGTTTCCTTCGCTGCAAGTGCATTTCCAGTGGTTTCTGAAACCGGACGAGCGTTCGCCACTCGTTGGAAGCTTCGGCCATCTTTTGGACCGTTTTGGGTCGCACCACAGTTCTCCCTCCAACGAGCTCGCTTCCCGACCTATACCTCCGGAAAACGTGTCAGGGAGCATGCCAGGAGTGTGGGTTGAAGTCCTCGGAGCACGAGACCCGAAGATCGAAAGACTTATGACCAATACGGAGCAAAGGGAAGAAACCGTCGGGGGACCGCTTTTTACCCCAGGACGAGAAAACTGAGTCCGGGGCATTCCCGCTCGCGTTTTCTTGGGACGAGCACCGGAAGTCCTCGAGCTCAGCCCGTTTCCTTCGCTGCAAGTGCATTTCCAGTGGTTTCTGACACCGGACGAGCGTTCGCCACTCGTTCGAAGCTTCGGCCATCTTTTGGACCGTTTTGGGTCGCACCACAGTTCTCCCTCCAACGAGCTCGCTTCCCGACCTATACCTCCGGAAAACGTGTCAGGGAGCATGCCAGGAGTGTGGGTTGAAGTCCTCGGAGCACGAGACCCAAAGATCGAAAGACTTATGACCAATACGGAGCAAAGGGAAGAAACCGTCGGGGGACCTCTTTTTACCCCAGGACGAGAAAACTGAGTCCGGGGCATTCCCGCTCGCGTTTTCTTGGGACGAGCACCGGAAGTCCTCGAGCTCAGCCCGTTTCCTTCGCTGCAAGTGCATTTCCAGTGGTTTCTGACACCGGACGAGCGTTCGCCACTCGTTGGAAGCTTCGGCCATCTTTTGGACCGTTTTGGGTCGCACCACAGTTCTCCCTCCAACGAGCTCGCTTCCCGACCTATACCTCCGGAAAACGTGTCAGGGAGCATGCCAGGAGTGTGGGTTGAAGTCCTCGGAGCACGAGACCCGAAGATCGAAAGACTTATGACCAATACGGAGCAAAGGGAAGAAACCGTCGGGGGACCGCTTTTTACCCCAGGACGAGAAAACTGAGTCCGGGGCAGACCCGCTCGCGTTTTCTTGGGACGAGCACCGGAAGTCCTCGAGCTCAGCCCGTTTCCTTCGCTGCAAGTGCATTTCCAGTGGTTTCTGACACCGGACGAGCGTTCGCCACTCGTTGGAAGCTTCGGCCATCTTTTGGACCGTTTTGGGTCGCACCACAGTTCTCCCTCCAACGAGCTCGCTTCCCGACCTATACCTCCGGAAAACGTGTCAGGGAGTATGCCAGGAGTGTGGGTTGAAGTCCTCGGAGCACGAGACCCGAAGATCGAAAGACTTGTGACCAATACAGAGCAAAGGGAAGAAACCGTCGGGGGACCGCTTTTTACCCCAGGACGAGAAAACTGAGTCCGGGGCATTCCCGCTCGCGTTTTCTTGGGACGAGCACCGGAAGTCCTCGAGCTCAGCCCGTTTCCTTCGCTGCAAGTGCATTTCCAGTGGTTTCTGACACCGGACGAGCGTTCGCCACTCGTTGGAAGCTTCGGCCATCTTTTGGACCGTTTTGGGTCGCACCACAGTTCTCCCTCCAACGAGCTCGCTTCCCGACCTATACCTCCGGAAAACGTGTCAGGGATCATGCCAGGAGTGTGGGTTGAAGTCCTCGGAGCACGAGACCCGAAGATCGAAAGACTTATGACCAATACGGAGCAAAGGGAAGAAACCGTCGGGGGACCGCTTTTTACCCCAGGACGAGAAAACTGAGTCCGGGGCATTCCCGCTCGCGTTTTCTTGGGACGAGCACCGGAAGTCCTCGAGCTCAGCCCGTTTCCTTCGCTGCAAGTGCATTTCCAGTGGTTTCTGACACCGGACGAGCGTTCGCCACTCGTTGCAAGCTTCGGCCATCTTTTGGACCGTTTTGGGTCGCACCACAGTTCTCCCTCCAACGAGCTCGCTTCCCGACCTATACCTCCGGAAAACGTGTCAGGGAGCATACCAGGAGTGTGGGTTGAAGTCCTCGGAGCACGAGACCCGAAGATCGATAGACTTATGACCAATACGGAGCAAAGGGAAGAAACCGTCGGGGGACCGCTTTTTACCCCAGGACGAGAAAAATGAGTCCGGGGCATTCCCGCTCGCGTTTTCTTGGGACGAGCACCGGAAGTCCTCGAGCTCAGCCCGTTTCCTTTGCTGCAAGTGCATTTCCAGTGGTTTCTGACACCGGACGAGCGTTCGCCACTCGTTGGAAGCTTCGGCCATCTTTTGGACCGTTTTGGGTCGCACCACAGTTCTCCCTCCAACGAGCTCGCTTCCCGACCTATACCTCCGGAAAACGTGTCAGGGAGCATGCCAGGAGTGTGGGTTGAAGTCCTCGGAGCACGAGACCCGAAGATCGAAAGACTTATGACCAATACGGAGCAAAGGGAAGAAACCGTCGGGGGACCGCTTTTTACCCCAGGACGAGAAAACTGAGTCCGGGGCATTCCCGCTCGCGTTTTCTTGGGACGAGCACCGGAAGTCCTCGAGCTCAGCCCGTTTCCTTCGCTGCAAGTGCATTTCCAGTGGTTTCTGACACCGGACGAGCGTTCGCCACTCGTTGGAAGCTTCGGCCATCTTTTGGACCGTTTTGGGTCGCACCACAGTTCTCCCTCCAACGAGCTCGCTTCCCGACCTATACCTCCGGAAAACGTGTCAGGGATCATGCCAGGAGTGTGGGTTGAAGTCCTCGGAGCACGAGACCCGAAGATCGAAAGACTTATGACCAATACGGAGCAAAGGGAAGAAACCGTCGGGGGACCGCTTTTTACCCCAGGACGAGAAAACTGAGTCCGGGGCATTCCCGCTCGCGTTTTCTTGGGACGAGCACCGGAAGTCCTCGAGCTCAGCCCGTTTCCTTCGCTGCAAGTGCATTTCCAGTGGTTTCTGACACCGGACGAGCGTTCGCCACTCGTTGGAAGCTTCGGCCATCTTTTGGACCGTTTTGGGTCGCACCACAGTTCTCCCTCCAACGAGCTCGCTTCCCGACCTATACCTCCGGAAAACGTGTCAGGGAGCATGCCAGGAGTGTGGGTTGAAGTCCTCGGAGCACGAGACCCGAAGATCGAAAGACTTATGACCAATACGGGGCAAAGGGAAGAAACCGTCGGGGGACCGCTTTTTACCCCAGGACGAGAAAACTGAGTCCGGGGCATTCCCGCTCGCGTTTTCTTGGGACGAGCACCGGAAGTCCTCGAGCTCAGCCCGTTTCCTTCGCTGCAAGTGCATTTCCAGTGGTTTCTGACACCGGACGAGCGTTCGCCACTCGTTGGAAGCTTCGGCCATCTTTTGGACCGTTTTGGGTCGCACCACAGTTCTCCCTCCAACGAGCTCGCTTCCCGACCTATACCTCCGGAAAACGTGTCAGGGAGCATGCCAGGAGTGTGGGTTGAAGTCCTCGGAGCACGAGACCCGAAGATCGAAAGACTTATGACCAATACGGAGCAAAGGGAAGAAACCGTCGGGGGACCGCTTTTTACCCCAGGACGAGAAAACTGAGTCCGGGGCATTCCCGCTCGCGTTTTCTTGGGACGAGCACCGGAAGTCCTCGAGCTCAGCCCGTTTCCTTCGCTGCAAGTGCATTTCCAGTGGTTTCTGACACCGGACGAGCGTTCGCCACTCGTTGGAAGCTTCGGCCATCTTTTGGACCGTTTTGGGTCGCACCACAGTTCTCCCTCCAACGAGCTCGCTTCCCGACCTATACCTCCGGAAAACGTGTCAGGGAGCATGCCAGGAGTGTGGGTTGAAGTCCTCGGAGCACGAGACCCGAAGATCGAAAGACTTATGACCAATACGGAGCAAAGGGAAGAAACCGTCGGGGGACCGCTTTTTACCCCAGGACGAGAAAACTGAGTCCGGGGCATTCCCGCTCGCGTTTTCTTGGGACGAGCACCGGAAGTCCTCGAGCTCAGCCCGTTTCCTTCGCTGCAAGTGCATTTCCAGTGGTTTCTGACACCGGACCAGCGTTCGCCACTCGTTGGAAGCTTCGGCCATCTTTTGGACCGTTTTGGGTCGCACCACAGTTCTCCCTCCAACGAGCTCGCTTCCCGACCTATACCTCCGGAAAACGTGTCCGGAAGCATGCCAGGAGTGTGGGTTGAAGTCCTCGGAGCACGAGACCCGAAGATCGAAAGACTTATGACCAATACGGGGCAAAGGGAAGAAACCGTCGGGGACCGCTTTTTACCCCAGGACGAGAAAACTGAGTCCGGGGCATTCCCGCTCGCGTTTTCTTGGGACGAGCACCGGAAGTCCTCGAGCTCAGCCCGTTTCCTTCGCTGCAAGTGCATTTCCAGTGGTTTCTGACACCGGACGAGCGTTCGCCACTCGTTGGAAGCTTCGGCCATCTTTTGGACCGTTTTGGGTCGCACCACAGTTCTCCCTCCAACGAGCTCGCTTCCCGACCTATACCTCCGGAAAACGTGTCAGGGAGCATGCCAGGAGTGTGGGTTGAAGTCCTCGGAGCACGAGACCCGAAGATCGAAAGACTTATGACCAATACGGAGCAAAGGGAAGAAACCGTCGGGGGACCGCTTTTTACCCCAGGACGAGAAAACTGAGTCCGGGGCATTCCCGCTCGCGTTTTCTTGGGACGAGCACCGGAAGTCCTCGAGCTCAGCCCGTTTCCTTCGCTGCAAGTGCATTTCCAGTGGTTTCTGACACCGGACGAGCGTTCGCCACTCGTTGGAAGCTTCGGCCATCTTTTGGACCGTTTTGGGTCGCACCACAGTTCTCCCTCCAACGAGCTCGCTTCCCGACCTATACCTCCGGAAAACGTGTCAGGGAGCATGCCAGGAGTGTGGGTTGAAGTCCTCGGAGCACGAGACCCGAAGATCGAAAGACTTATGACCAATACGGAGCAAAGGGAAGAAACCGTCGGGGGACCGCTTTTTACCCCAGGACGAGAAAACTGAGTCCGGGGCATTCCCGCTCGCGTTTTCTTGGGACGAGCACCGGAAGTCCTCGAGCTCAGCCCGTTTCCTTCGCTGCAAGTGCATTTCCAGTGGTTTCTGACACCGGACGAGCGTTCGCCACTCGTTGGAAGCTTCGGCCATCTTTTGGACCGTTTTGGGTCGCACCACAGTTCTCCCTCCAACGAGCTCGCTTCCCGACCTATACCTCCGGAAAACGTGTCAGGGAGCATGCCAGGAGTGTGGGTTGAAGTCCTCGGAGCACGAGACCCGAAGATCGAAAGACTTATGACCAATACGGGGCAAAGGGAAGAAACCGTCGGGGGACCGCTTTTTACCCCAGGACGAGAAAACTGAGTCCGGGGCATTCCCGCTCGCGTTTTCTTGGGACGAGCACCGGAAGTCCTCGAGCTCAGCCCGTTTCCTTCGCTGCAAGTGCATTTCCAGTGGTTTCTGACACCGGACGAGCGTTCGCCACTCGTTGGAAGCTTCGGCCATCTTTTGGACCGTTTTGGGTCGCACCACAGTTCTCCCTCCAACGAGCTCGCTTCCCGACCTATACCTCCGGAAAACGTGTCAGGGAGCATGCCAGGAGTGTGGGTTGAAGTCCTCGGAGCACGAGACCCGAAGATCGAAAGACTTATGACCAATACGGGGCAAAGGGAAGAAACCGTCGGGGGACCGCTTTTTACCCCAGGACGAGAAAACTGAGTCCGGGGCATTCCCGCTCGCGTTTTCTTGGGACGAGCACCGGAAGTCCTCGAGCTCAGCCCGTTTCCTTCGCTGCAAGTGCATTTCCAGTGGTTTCTGACACCGGACGAGCGTTCGCCACTCGTTGGAAGCTTCGGCCATCTTTTGGACCGTTTTGGGTCGCACCACAGTTCTCCCTCCAACGAGCTCGCTTCCCGACCTATACCTCCGGAAAACGTGTCAGGGAGCATGCCAGGAGTGTGGGTTGAAGTCCTCGGAGCACGAGACCCGAAGATCGAAAGACTTATGACCAATACGGAGCAAAGGGAAGAAACCGTCGGGGGACCGCTTTTTACCCCAGGACGAGAAAACTGAGTCCGGGGCATTCCCGCTCGCGTTTTCTTGGGACGAGCACCGGAAGTCCTCGAGCTCAGCCCGTTTCCTTCGCTGCAAGTGCATTTCCAGTGGTTTCTGACACCGGACGAGCGTTCGCCACTCGTTGGAAGCTTCGGCCATCTTTTGGACCGTTTTGGGTCGCACCACAGTTCTCCCTCCAACGAGCTCGCTTCCCGACCTATACCTCCGGAAAACGTGTCAGGGAGCATGCCAGGAGTGTGGGTTGAAGTCCTCGGAGCACGAGACCCGAAGATCGAAAGACTTATGACCAATACGGAGCAAAGGGAAGAAACCGTCGGGGGACCGCTTTTTACACCAGGACGAGAAAACTGAGTCCGGGGCATTCCCGCTCGCGTTTTCTTGGGACGAGCACCGGAAGTCCTCGAGCTCAGCCCGTTTCCTTCGCTGCAAGTGCATTTCCAGTGGTTTTTGACACCGGACGAGCGTTCGCCACTCGTTGGAAGCTTCGGCCATCTTTTGGACCGTTTTGGGTCGCACCACAGTTCTCCCTCCAACGAGCTCGCTTCCCGACCTATACCTCCGGAAAACGTGTCAGGGAGCATGCCAGGAGTGTGGGTTGAAGTCCTCGGAGCACGAGACCCGAAGATCGAAAGACTTATGACCAATACGGGGCAAAGGGAAGAAACCGTCGGGGACCGCTTTTTACCCCAGGACGAGAAAACTGAGTCCGGGGCATTCCCGCTCGCGTTTTCTTGGGACGAGCACCGGAAGTCCTCGAGCTCAGCCCGTTTCCTTCGCTGCAAGTGCATTTCCAGTGGTTTCTGACACCGGACGAGCGTTCGCCACTCGTTGGAAGCTTCGGCCATCTTTTGGACCGTTTTGGGTCGCACCACAGTTCTCCCTCCAACGAGCTCGCTTCCCGACCTATACCTCCGGAAAACGTGTCAGGGAGCATGCCAGGAGTGTGGGTTGAAGTCCTCGGAGCACGAGACCCGAAGATCGAAAGACTTATGACCAATACGGAGCAAAGGGAAGAAACCGTCGGGGGACCGCTTTTTACCCCAGGACGAGAAAACTGAGTCCGGGGCATTCCCGCTCGCGTTTTCTTGGGACGAGCACCGGAAGTCCTCGAGCTCAGCCCGTTTCCTTCGCTGCAAGTGCATTTCCAGTGGTTTCTGACACTGGACGAGCGTTCGCCACTCGTTGGAAGCTTCGGCCATCTTTTGGACCGTTTTGGGTCGCACCACAGTTCTCCCTCCAACGAGCTCGCTTCCCGACCTATACCTCCGGAAAACGTGTCAGGGAGCATGCCAGGAGTGTGGGTTGAAGTCCTCGGAGCACGAGACCCGAAGATCGAAAGACTTATGACCAATACGGGGCAAAGGGAAGAAACCGTCGGGGACCGCTTTTTACCCCAGGACGAGAAAACTGAGTCCGGGGCATTCCCCGCTCGCGTTTTCTTGGGACGAGCACCGGAAGTCCTCGAGCTCAGCCCGTTTCCTTCGCTGCAAGTGCATTTCCAGTGGTTTCTGACACCGGACGAGCGTTCGCCACTCGTTGGAAGCTTCGGCCATCTTTTGGACCGTTTTGGGTCGCACCACAGTTCTCCCTCCAACGAGCTCGCTTCCCGACCTATACCTCCGGAAAACGTGTCAGGGAGCATGCCAGGAGTGTGGGTTGAAGTCCTCGGAGCACGAGACCCGAAGATCGAAAGACTTATGACCAATACGGAGCAAAGGGAAGAAACCGTCGGGGGACCGCTTTTTACCCCAGGACGAGAAAACTGAGTCCGGGGCATTCCCGCTCGCGTTTTCTTGGGACGAGCACCGGAAGTCCTCGAGCTCAGCCCGTTTCCTTCGCTGCAAGTGCATTTCCAGTGGTTTCTGACACCGGACGAGCGTTCGCCACTCGTTGGAAGCTTCGGCCATCTTTTGGACCGTTTTGGGTCGCACCACAGTTCTCCCTCCAACGAGCTCGCTTCCCGACCTATACCTCCGGAAAACGTGTCAGGGAGCATGCCAGGAGTGTGGGTTGAAGTCCTCGGTGCACGAGACCCGAAGATCGAAAGACTTATGACCAATACGGAGCAAAGGGAAGAAACCGTCGGGGGACCGCTTTTTACCCCAGGACGAGAAAACTGAGTCCGGGGCATTCCCGCTCGCGTTTTCTTGGGACGAGCACCGGAAGTCCTCGAGCTCAGCCCGTTTCCTTCGCTGCAAGTGCATTTCCAGTGGTTTCTGACACCGGACGAGCGTTCGCCACTCGTTGGAAGCTTCGGCCATCTTTTGGACCGTTTTGGGTCGCACCACAGTTCTCCCTCCAACGAGCTCGCTTCCCGACCTATACCTCCGGAAAACGTGTCAGGGAGCATGCCAGGAGTGTGGGTTGAAGTCCTCGGAGCACGAGACCCGAAGATCGAAAGACTTATGACCAATACGGGGCAAAGGGAAGAAACCGTCGGGGACCGCTTTTTACCCCAGGACGAGAAAACTGAGTCCGGGGCATTCCCGCTCGCGTTTTCTTGGGACGAGCACCGGAAGTCCTCGAGCTCAGCCTGTTTCCTTCGCTGCAAGTGCATTTCCAGTGGTTTCTGACACCGGACGAGCGTTCGCCACTCGTTGGAAGCTTCGGCCATCTTTTGGACCGTTTTGGGTCGCACCACAGTTCTCCCTCCAACGAGCTCGCTTCCCGACCTATACCTCCGGAAAACGTGTCAGGGAGCATGCCAGGAGTGTGGGTTGAAGTCCTCGGAGCACGAGACCCGAAGATCGAAAGACTTATGACCAATACGGGGCAAAGGGAAGAAACCGTCGGGGGACCGCTTTTTACCCCAGGACGAGAAAACTGAGTCCGGGGCATTCCCGCTCGCGTTTTCTTGGGACGAGCACCGGAAGTCCTCGAGCTCAGCCCGTTTCCTTCTCCTCAAGTGCATTTCCAGTGGTTTCTGACACCGGACGAGCGTTCGCCACTCGTTGGAAGCTTCGGCCATCTTTTGGACCGTTTTGGGTCGCACCACAGTTCTCCCTCCAACGAGCTCGCTTCCCGACCTATACCTCCGGAAAACGTGTCAGGGAGCATGCCAGGAGTGTGGGTTGAAGTCCTCGGAGCACGAGACCCGAAGATCGAAAGACTTATGACCAATACGGGGCAAAGGGAAGAAACCGTCGGGGGACCGCTTTTTACCCCAGGACGAGAAAACTGAGTCCGGGGCATTCCCGCTCGCGTTTTCTTGGGACGAGCACCGGAAGTCCTCGAGCTCAGCCCGTTTCCTTCGCTGCAAGTGCATTTCCAGTGGTTTCTGACACCGGACGAGCGTTCGCCACTCGTTGGAAGCTTCGGCCATCTTTTGGACCGTTTTGGGTCGCACCACAGTTCTCCCTCCAACGAGCTCGCTTCCCGACCTATACCTCCGGAAAACGTGTCAGGGAGCATGCCAGGAGTGTGGGTTGAAGTCCTCGGAGCACGAGACCCGAAGATCGAAAGACTTATGACCAATACGGAGCAAAGGGAAGAAACCGTCGGGGGACCGCTTTTTACCCCAGGACGAGAAAACTGAGTCCGGGGCATTCCCGCTCGCGTTTTCTTGGGACGAGCACCGGAAGTCCTCGAGCTCAGCCCGTTTCCTTCGCTGCAAGTGCATTTCCAGTGGTTTCTGACACCGGACGAGCGTTCGCCACTCGTTGGAAGCTTCGGCCATCTTTTGGACCGTTTTGGGTCGCACCACAGTTCTCCCTCCAACGAGCTCGCTTCCCGACCTATACCTCCGGAAAACGTGTCAGGGAGCATGCCAGGAGTGTGGGTTGAAGTCCTCGGAGCACGAGACCCGAAGATCGAAAGACTTATGACCAATACGGGGCAAAGGGAAGAAACCGTCGGGGACCGCTTTTTCCCCCAGGACGAGAAAACTGAGTCCGGGGCATTCCCGCTCGCGTTTTCTTGGGACGAGCACCGGAAGTCCTCGAGCTCAGCCCGTTTCCTTCGCTGCAAGTGCATTTCCAGTGGTTTCTGACACCGGACGAGCGTTCGCAACTCGTTGGAAGCTTCGGCCATCTTTTGGACCGTTTTGGGTCGCACCACAGTTCTCCCTCCAACGAGCTCGCTTCCCGACCTATACCTCCGGAAAACGTGTCAGGGAGCATGCCAGGAGTGTGGGTTGAAGTCCTCGGAGCACGAGACCCGAAGATCGAAAGACTTATGACCAATACGGAGCAAAGGGAAGAAACCGTCGGGGGACCGCTTTTTACCCCAGGACGAGAAAACTGAGTCCGGGGCATTCCCGCTCGCGTTTTCTTGGGACGAGCACCGGAAGTCCTCGAGCTCAGCCCGTTTCCTTCGCTGCAAGTGCATTTCCAGTGGTTTCTGACACCGGACGAGCGTTCGCCACTCGTTGGAAGCTTCGGCCATCTTTTGGACCGTTTTGGGTCGCACCACAGTTCTCCCTCCAACGAGCTCGCTTCCCGACCTATACCTCCGGAAAACGTGTCAGGGAGCATGCCAGGAGTGTGGGTTGAAGTCCTCGGAGCACGAGACCCGAAGATCGAAAGACTTATGACCAATACGGAGCAAAGGGAAGAAACCGTCGGGGGACCGCTTTTTACCCCAGGACGAGAAAACTGAGTCCGGGGCATTCCCGCTCGCGTTTTCTTGGGACGAGCACCGGAAGTCCTCGAGCTCAGCCCGTTTCCTTCGCTGCAAGTGCATTTCCAGTGGTTTCTGACACCGGACGAGCGTTCGCCACTCGTTGGAAGCTTCGGCCATCTTTTGGACCGTTTTGGGTCGCACCACAGTTCTCCCTCCAACGAGCTCGCTTCCCGACCTATACCTCCGGAAAACGTGTCAGGGAGCATGCCAGGAGTGTGGGTTGAAGTCCTCGGAGCACGAGACCCGAAGATCGAAAGACTTATGACCAATACGGAGCAAAGGGAAGAAACCGTCGGGGGACCGCTTTTTACCCCAGGACGAGAAAACTGAGTCCGGGGCATTCCCGCTCGCGTTTTCTTGGGACGAGCACCGGAAGTCCTCGAGCTCAGCCCGTTTCCTTCGCTGCAAGTGCATTTCCAGTGGTTTCTGACACCGGACGAGCGTTCGCCACTCGTTGGAAGCTTCGGCCATCTTTTGGACCGTTTTGGGTCGCACCACAGTTCTCCCTCCAACGAGCTCGCTTCCCGACCTATACCTCCGGAAAACGTGTCAGGGAGCATGCCAGGAGTGTGGGTTGAAGTCCTCGGTGCACGAGACCCGAAGATCGAAAGACTTATGACCAATACGGAGCAAAGGGAAGAAACCGTCGGGGGACCGCTTTTTACCCCAGGACGAGAAAACTGAGTCCGGGGCATTCCCGCTCGCGTTTTCTTGGGACGAGCACCGGAAATCCTCGAGCTCAGCCCGTTTCCTTCGCTGCAAGTGCATTTCCAGTGGTTTCTGACACCGGACGAGCGTTCGCCACTCGTTGGAAGCTTCGGCCATCTTTTGGACCGTTTTGGGTCGCACCACAGTTCTCCCTCCAACGAGCTCGCTTCCCGACCTATACCTCCGGAAAACGTGTCAGGGAGCATGCCAGGAGTGTGGGTTGAAGTCCTCGGAGCACGAGACCCGAAGATCGAAAGACTTATGACCAATACGGGGCAAAGGGAAGAAACCGTCGGGGACCGCTTTTTACCCCAGGACGAGAAAACTGAGTCCGGGGCATTCCCGCTCGCGTTTTCTTGGGACGAGCACCGGAAGTCCTCGAGCTCAGCCTGTTTCCTTCGCTGCAAGTGCATTTCCAGTGGTTTCTGACACCGGACGAGCGTTCGCCACTCGTTGGAAGCTTCGGCCATCTTTTGGACCGTTTTGGGTCGCACCACAGTTCTCCCTCCAACGAGCTCGCTTCCCGACCTATACCTCCGGAAAACGTGTCAGGGAGCATGCCAGGAGTGTGGGTTGAAGTCCTCGGAGCACGAGACCCGAAGATCGAAAGACTTATGACCAATACGGGGCAAAGGGAAGAAACCGTCGGGGGACCGCTTTTTACCCCAGGACGAGAAAACTGAGTCCGGGGCATTCCCCGCTCGCGTTTTCTTGGGACGAGCACCGGAAGTCCTCGAGCTCAGCCCGTTTCCTTCTCCTCAAGTGCATTTCCAGTGGTTTCTGACACCGGACGAGCGTTCGCCACTCGTTGGAAGCTTCGGCCATCTTTTGGACCGTTTTGGGTCGCACCACAGTTCTCCCTCCAACGAGCTCGCTTCCCGACCTATACCTCCGGAAAACGTGTCAGGGAGCATGCCAGGAGTGTGGGTTGAAGTCCTCGGAGCACGAGACCCGAAGATCGAAAGACTTATGACCAATACGGGGCAAAGGGAAGAAACCGTCGGGGGACCGCTTTTTACCCCAGGACGAGAAAACTGAGTCCGGGGCATTCCCGCTCGCGTTTTCTTGGGACGAGCACCGGAAGTCCTCGAGCTCAGCCCGTTTCCTTCGCTGCAAGTGCATTTCCAGTGGTTTCTGACACCGGACGAGCGTTCGCCACTCGTTGGAAGCTTCGGCCATCTTTTGGACCGTTTTGGGTCGCACCACAGTTCTCCCTCCAACGAGCTCGCTTCCCGACCTATACCTCCGGAAAACGTGTCAGGGAGCATGCCAGGAGTGTGGGTTGAAGTCCTCGGAGCACGAGACCCGAAGATCGAAAGACTTATGACCAATACGGAGCAAAGGGAAGAAACCGTCGGGGGACCGCTTTTTACCCCAGGACGAGAAAACTGAGTCCGGGGCATTCCCGCTCGCGTTTTCTTGGGACGAGCACCGGAAGTCCTCGAGCTCAGCCCGTTTCCTTCGCTGCAAGTGCATTTCCAGTGGTTTCTGACACCGGACGAGCGTTCGCCACTCGTTGGAAGCTTCGGCCATCTTTTGGACCGTTTTGGGTCGCACCACAGTTCTCCCTCCAACGAGCTCGCTTCCCGACCTATACCTCCGGAAAACGTGTCAGGGAGCATGCCAGGAGTGTGGGTTGAAGTCCTCGGAGCACGAGACCCGAAGATCGAAAGACTTATGACCAATACGGGGCAAAGGGAAGAAACCGTCGGGGACCGCTTTTTACCCCAGGACGAGAAAACTGAGTCCGGGGCATTCCCGCTCGCGTTTTCTTGGGACGAGCACCGGAAGTCCTCGAGCTCAGCCCGTTTCCTTCGCTGCAAGTGCATTTCCAGTGGTTTCTGACACCGGACGAGCGTTCGCAACTCGTTGGAAGCTTCGGCCATCTTTTGGACCGTTTTGGGTCGCACCACAGTTCTCCCTCCAACGAGCTCGCTTCCCGACCTATACCTCCGGAAAACGTGTCAGGGAGCATGCCAGGAGTGTGGGTTGAAGTCCTCGGAGCACGAGACCCGAAGATCGAAAGACTTATGACCAATACGGAGCAAAGGGAAGAAACCGTCGGGGGACCGCTTTTTACCCCAGGACGAGAAAACTGAGTCCGGGGCATTCCCGCTCGCGTTTTCTTGGGACGAGCACCGGAAATCCTCGAGCTCAGCCCGTTTCCTTCGCTGCAAGTGCATTTCCAGTGGTTTCTGACACCGGACGAGCGTTCGCCACTCGTTGGAAGCTTCGGCCATCTTTTGGACCGTTTTGGGTCGCACCACAGTTCTCCCTCCAACGAGCTCGCTTCCCGACCTATACCTCCGGAAAACGTGTCAGGGAGCATGCCAGGAGTGTGGGTTGAAGTCCTCGGAGCACGAGACCCGAAGATCGAAAGACTTATGACCAATACGGAGCAAAGGGAAGAAACCGTCGGGGGACCGCTTTTTACCCCAGGACGAGAAAACTGAGTCCGGGGCATTCCCGCTCGCGTTTTCTTGGGACGAGCACCGGAAGTCCTCGAGCTCAGCCCGTTTCCTTCGCTGCAAGTGCATTTCCAGTGGTTTCTGACACCGGACGAGCGTTCGCCACTCGTTGGAAGCTTCGGCCATCTTTTGGACCGTTTTGGGTCGCACCACAGTTCTCCCTCCAACGAGCTCGCTTCCCGACCTATACCTCCGGAAAACGTGTCAGGGAGCATGCCAGGAGTGTGGGTTGAAGTCCTCGGAGCACGAGACCCGAAGATCGAAAGACTTATGACCAATACGGGGCAAAGGGAAGAAACCGTCGGGGACCGCTTTTTACCCCAGGACGAGAAAACTGAGTCCGGGGCATTCCCGCTCGCGTTTTCTTGGGACGAGCACCGGAAGTCCTCGAGCTCAGCCTGTTTCCTTCGCTGCAAGTGCATTTCCAGTGGTTTCTGACACCGGACGAGCGTTCGCCACTCGTTGGAAGCTTCGGCCATCTTTTGGACCGTTTTGGGTCGCACCACAGTTCTCCCTCCAACGAGCTCGCTTCCCGACCTATACCTCCGGAAAACGTGTCAGGGAGCATGCCAGGAGTGTGGGTTGAAGTCCTCGGAGCACGAGACCCGAAGATCGAAAGACTTATGACCAATACGGGGCAAAGGGAAGAAACCGTCGGGGGACCGCTTTTTACCCCAGGACGAGAAAACTGAGTCCGGGGCATTCCCGCTCGCGTTTTCTTGGGACGAGCACCGGAAGTCCTCGAGCTCAGCCCGTTTCCTTCGCTGCAAGTGCATTTCCAGTGGTTTCTGACACCGGACGAGCGTTCGCCACTCGTTGGAAGCTTCGGCCATCTTTTGGACCGTTTTGGGTCGCACCACAGTTCTCCCTCCAACGAGCTCGCTTCCCGACCTATACCTAAGGAAAACGTGTCAGGGAGCATGCCAGGAGTGTGGGTTGAAGTCCTCGGAGCACGAGACCCGAAGATTGAAAGACTTCTGACCAATACGGAGCAAAGGGAAGAAATCGTCGGGGGACCGCTTTTTACCCCAGGACGAGAAAACTGAGTCCGGGGCATTCCCGCTCGCGTTTTCTTGGGACGAGCACCGGAAGTCCTCGAGCTCAGCCCGTTTCCTTCGCTGCAAGTGCATTTCCAGTGGTTTCTGACACCGGACGAGCGTTCGCCACTCGTTGGAAGCTTCGGCCATCTTTTGGACCGTTTTGGGTCGCACCACAGTTCTCCCTCCAACGAGTTCGCTTCCCGACCTATACCTCCGGAAAACGTGTCAGGGAGCATGCCAGGAGTGTGGGTTGAAGTCCTCGGAGCACGAGACCCGAAGATCGAAAGACTTATGACCAATACGGAGCAAAGGGAAGAAACCGTCGGGGGACCGCTTTTTACCTTAGGACGAGAAAACTGAGTCCGGGGCATTCCCGCTCGCGTTTTCTTGGGACGAGCACCGGAAGTCCTCGAGCTCAGCCCGTTTCCTTCGCTGCAAGTGCATTTCCAGTGGTTTCTGACACCGGACGAGCGTTCGCCACTCGTTGGAAGCTTCGGCCATCTTTTGGACCGTTTTGGGTCGCACCACAGTTCTCCCTCCAACGAGCTCGCTTCCCGACCTATACCTCCGGAAAACGTGTCAGGGAGCATGCCAGGAGTGTGGGTTGAAGTCCTCGGAGCACGAGACCCGAAGATTGAAAGACTTATGACCAATACGGAGCAAAGGGAAGAAATCGTCGGGGGACCGCTTTTTACCCCAGGACGAGAAAACATAGTCCGGGGCATTCCCAATCGTGTTTTCTTGGGACGAGCACCGGAAGTCCTCGAGCTCAGCCCGTTTCCTTCGCTGCAAGTGCATTTCCAGTGGTTTCTGACACCGGACGAGCGTTCGCCACTCGTTGGAAGCTTCGGCCATCTTTTGGACCGTTTTGGGTCGCACCACAGTTCTCCCTCCAACGAGCTCGCTTCCCGACCTATACCTCCGGAAAACGTGTCAGGGAGCATGCCAGGAGTGTGGGTTGAAGTCCTCGGAGCACGAGACCCGAAGATCGAAAGACTTATGACCAATACGGAGCAAAGGGAAGAAACCGTCGGGGGACCGCTTTTCACCCCAGGACGAGAAAACTGAGTCCGGGGCATTCCCGCTCGCGTTTTCTTGGGACGAGCACCGGAAGTCCTCGAGCTCAGCCCGTTTCCTTCGCTGCAAGTGCATTTCCAGTGGTTTCTGACACCGGACGAGCGTTCGCCACTCGTTGGAAGCTTCGGCCATCTTTTGGACCGTTTTGGGTCGCACCACAGTTCTCCCTCCAACGAGCTCGCTTCCCGACCTATACCTCCGGAAAACGTGTCATGGAGCATGCCAGGAGTGTGGGTTGAAGTCCTCGGAGCACGAGACCCGAAGATCGAAAGACTTGTGACCAATACGGAGCAAAGGGAAGAAACCGTCGGGGGACCGCTTTTTACCCCAGGACGAGAAAACTGAGTCCGGGGCATTCCCGCTCGCGTTTTCATGGGACGAGCACCGGAAGTCCTCGAGCTCAGCCCGTTTCCTTCGCTGCAAGTGCATTTCCAGTGGTTTCTGACACCGGACGAGCGTTCGCCACTCGTTGGAAGCTTCGGCCATCTTTTGGACCGTTTTGGGTCGCACCACAGTTCTCCCTCCAACGAGCTCGCTTCCCGACCTATACCTCCGGAAAACGTGTCAGGGAGCATGCCAGGAGTGTGGGTTGAAGTCCTCGGAGCACGAGACCCGAAGATCGAAAGACTTGTGACCAATACGGAGCAAAGGGAAGAAACCGTCGGGGGACCGCTTTTTACCCCAGGACGAGAAAACTAAGTCCGGGGCATTCCCGCTCGCGTTTTCTTGGGACGAGCACCGGAAGTCCTCGAGCTCAGCCCGTTTCCTTCGCTGCAAGTGCATTTCCAGTGGTTTCTGACACCGGACGAGCGTTCGCCACTCGTTGGAAGCTTCGGCCATCTTTTGGACCGTTTTGGGTCGCACCACAGTTCTCCCTCCAACGAGCTCGCTTCCCGACCTATACCTCCGGAAAACGTGTCAGGGAGCATGCCAGGAGTGTGGGTTGAAGTCCTCGGAGCACGAGACCCGAAGATCGAAAGACTTATGACCAATACGGAGCAAAGGGAAGAAACCGTCGGGGGACCGCTTTTTACCCCAGGACGAGAAAACTGAGTCCGGGGCATTCCCGCTCGCGTTTTCTTGGGACGAGCACCGGAAGTCCTCGAGCTCAGCCCGTTTCCTTCGCTGCAAGTGCATTTCCAGTGGTTTCTGACACCGGACGAGCGTTCGCCACTCGTTGGAAGCTTCGGCCATCTTTTGGACCGTTTTGGGTCGCACCACAGTTCTCCCTCCAACGAGCTCGCTTCCCGACCTATACCTCCGGAAAACGTGTCATGGAGCATGCCAGGAGTGTGGGTTGAAGTCCTCGGAGCACGAGACCCGAAGATCGAAAGACTTGTGACCAATACGGAGCAAAGGGAAGAAACCGTCGGGGGACCGCTTTTTACCCCAGGACGAGAAAACTGAGTCCGGGGCATTCCCGCTCGCGTTTTCATGGGACGAGCACCGGAAGTCCTCGAGCTCAGCCCGTTTCCTTCGCTGCAAGTGCATTTCCAGTGGTTTCTGACACCGGACGAGCGTTCGCCACTCGTTGGAAGCTTCGGCCATCTTTTGGACCGTTTTGGGTCGCACCACAGTTCTCCCTCCAACGAGCTCGCTTCCCGACCTATACCTCCGGAAAACGTGTCAGGGAGCATGCCAGGAGTGTGGGTTGAAGTCCTCGGAGCACGAGACCCGAAGATCGAAAGACTTATGACCAATACGGAGCAAAGGGAAGAAACCGTCGGGGGACCGCTTTTTACCCCAGGACGAGAAAACTGAGTCCGGGGCATTCCCGCTCGCGTTTTCTTGGGACGAGCACCGGAAGTCCTCGAGCTCAGCCCGTTTCCTTCGCTGCAAGTGCATTTCCAGTGGTTTCTGACACCGGACGAGCGTTCGCCACTCGTTGGAAGCTTCGGCCATCTTTTGGACCGTTTTGGGTCGCACCACAGTTCTCCCTCCAACGAGCTCGCTTCCCGACCTATACCTCCGGAAAACGTGTCAGGGAGCATGCCAGGAGTGTGGGTTGAAGTCCTCGGAGCACGAGACCCGAAGATCGAAAGACTTATGACCAATACGGAGCAAAGGGAAGAAACCGTCGGGGGACCGCTTTTTACCCCAGGACGAGAAAACTGAGTCCGGGGCATTCCCGCTCGCGTTTTCTTGGGACGAGCACCGGAAGTCCTCGAGCTCAGCCCGTTTCCTTCGCTGCAAGTGCATTTCCAGTGGTTTCTGACACCGGACGAGCGTTCGCCACTCGTTGGAAGCTTCGGCCATCTTTTGGACCGTTTTGGGTCGCACCACAGTTCTCCCTCCAACGAGCTCGCTTCCCGACCTATACCTCCGGAAAACGTGTCAGGGAGCATGCCAGGAGTGTGGGTTGAAGTCCTCGGAGCACGAGACCCGAAGATCGAAAGACTTATGACCAATACGGGGCAAAGGGAAGAAACCGTCGGGGGACCGCTTTTCACCCCAGGACGAGAAAACTGAGTCCGGGGCATTCCCGCTCGCGTTTTCTTGGGACGAGCACCGGAAGTCCTCGAGCTCAGCCGTTTCCTTCGCTGCAAGTGCATTTCCAGTGGTTTCTGACACCGGACGAGCGTTCCCCACTCGTTGGAAGTTTCGGCCATCTTTTGGACCGTTTTGGGTCGCACCACAGTTCTCCCTCCAACGAGCTCGCTTCCCGACCTATACCTCTGGAAAACGTGTCAGGGAGCATGCCAGGAGTGTGGGTTGAAGTCCTCGGAGCACGAGACCCGAAGATCGAAAGACTTATGACCAATACGGAGCAAAGGGAAGAAACCGTCGGGGGACCGCTTTTTACCCCAGGACGAGAAAATTGAGTCCGGGGCATTCCCGCTCGCGTTTTCTTGGGACGAGCACCGGAAGTCCTCGAGCTCAGCCCGTTTCCTTCGCTGCAAGTGCATTTCCAGTGGTTTCTGACACCGGACGAGCGTTCGCCACTCGTTGGAAGCTTCGGCCATCTTTTGGACCGTTTTGGGTCGCACCACAGTTCTCCCTCCAACGAGCTCGCTTCCCGACCTATACCTCCGGAAAACGTGTCGGGGAGCATGCAAGGAGTGTGGGTTGAAGTCCTCGGAGCACGAGACCCGAAGATCGAAAGACTTATGACCAATACGGAGCAAAGGGAAGAAACCGTCGGGGGACCGCTTTTCACCCCAGGACGAGAAAACTGAGTCCGGGGCATTCCCGCTCGCGTTTTCTTGGGACGAGCACCGGAAGTCCTCGAGCTCAGCCCGTTTCCTTCGCTGCAAGTGCATTTCCAGTGGTTTCTGACACCGGACGAGCGTTCGCCACTCGTTGGAAGCTTCGGCCATCTTTTGGACCGTTTTGGGTCGCACCACAGTTCTCCCTCCAACGAGCTCGCTTCCCGACCTATACCTCCGGAAAACGTGTCGGGGAGCATGCCAGGAGTGTGGGTTGAAGTCCTCGGAGCACGAGACCCGAAGATCGAAAGACTTATGACCAATACGGAGCAAAGGGAAGAAACCGTCAGGGGACCGCTTTTTACCCCAGGACGAGAAAACTGAGTCCGGGGCATTCCCGCTCGCGTTTTCTTGGGACGAGCACCGAAAGTCCTCGAGCTCAGCCCGTTTCCTTCGCTGCAAGTGCATTTCCAGTGGTTTCTGACACCGGACGAGCGTTCGCCACTCGTTGGAAGTTTCGGCCATCTTTTGGACCGTTTTGGGTCGCACCACAGTTCTCCCTCCAACGAGCTCGCTTCCCGACCTATACCTCCGGAAAACGTGTCAGGGAGCATGCCAGGAGTGTGGGTTGAAGTCCTCGGAGCACGAGACCCGAAGATCGAAAGACTTATGACCAATACGGAGCAAAGGGAAGAAACCGTCGGGGGACCGCTTTTTACCCCAGGACGAGAAAACTGAGTCCGGGGCATTCCCGCTCGCGTTTTCTTGGGACGAGCACCGGAAGTCCTCGAGCTCAGCCCGTTTCCTTCGCTGCAAGTGCATTTCCAGTGGTTTCTGACACCGGACGAGCGTTCGCCACTCGTTGGAAGCTTCGGCCATCTTTTGGACCGTTTTGGGTCGCACCACAGTTCTCCCTCCAACGAGCTCGCTTCCCGACCTATACCTCCGGAAAACGTGTCCTGGAGCATGCCAGGAGTGTGGGTTGAAGTCCTCGGAGCACGAGACCCGAAGATCGAAAGACTTGTGACCAATACGGAGCAAAGGGAAGAAACCGTCGGGGGACCGCTTTTTACCCCAGGACGAGAAAACTGAGTCCGGGGCATTCCCGCTCGCGTTTTCATGGGACGAGCACCGGAAGTCCTCGAGCTCAGCCCGTTTCCTTCGCTGCAAGTGCATTTCCAGTGGTTTCTGACACCGGACGAGCGTTCGCCACTCGTTGGAAGCTTCGGCCATCTTTTGGACCGTTTTGGGTCGCACCACAGTTCTCCCTCCAACGAGCTCGCTTCCCGACCTATACCTCCGGAAAACGTGTCAGGGAGCATGCCAGGAGTGTGGGTTGAAGTCCTCGGAGCACGAGACCCGAAGATCGAAAGACTTATGACCAATACGGCGCAAAGGGAAGAAACCGTCGGGGGACCGCTTTTTACCCCAGGACGAGAAAACTGAGTCCGGGCATTCCCGCTCGCGTTTTCTTGGGACGAGCACCGGAAGTCCTCGAGCTCAGCCCGTTTCCTTCGCTGCACGTGCATTTCCAGTGGTTTCTGACACCGGACGAGCGTTCGCCACTCGTTGGAAGTTTCGGCCATCTTTTGGACCGTTTTGGGTCGCACCACAGTTCTCCCTCCAACGAGCTCGCTTCCCGACCTATACCTCCGGAAAACGTGTCAGGGAGCATGCCAGGAGTGTGGGTTGAAGTCCTCGGAGCACGAGACCCGAAGATCGAAAGACTTATGACCAATACGGAGCAAAGGGAAGAAACCGTCGGGGGACCGCTTTTTACCCCAAGACGAGAAAACTGAGTCCGGGGCATTCCCGCTCGCGTTTTCTTGGGACGAGCACCGGAAGTCCTCGAGCTCAGCCCGTTTCCTTCGCTGCAAGTGCATTTCCAGTGGTTTCTGACACCGGACGAGCGTTCGCCACTCGTTGGAAGCTTCGGCCATCTTTTGGACCGTTTTGGGTCGCACCACAGTTCTCCCTCCAACGAGCTCGCTTCCCGACCTATACCTCCGGAAAACGTGTCCTGGAGCATGCCAGGAGTGTGGGTTGAAGTCCTCGGAGCACGAGACCCGAAGATCGAAAGACTTGTGACCAATACGGAGCAAAGGGAAGAAACCGTCGGGGGACCGCTTTTTACCCCAGGACGAGAAAACTGAGTCCGGGGCATTCCCGCTCGCGTTTTCATGGGACGAGCACCGGAAGTCCTCGAGCTCAGCCCGTTTCCTTCGCTGCAAGTGCATTTCCAGTGGTTTCTGACACCGGACGAGCGTTCGCCACTCGTTGGAAGCTTCGGCCATCTTTTGGACCGTTTTGGGTCGCACCACAGTTCTCCCTCCAACGAGCTCGCTTCCCGACCTATACCTCCGGAAAACGTGTCAGGGAGCATGCCAGGAGTGTGGGTTGAAGTCCTCAGAGCACGAGACCCGAAGATCGAAAGACTTATGACCAATACGGAGCAAAGGGAAGAAACCGTCGGGGGACCGCTTTTTACCCCAGGACGAGAAAACTGAGTCCGGGGCATTCCCGCTCGCGTTTTCTTGGGACGAGCACCGGAAGTCCTCGAGCTCAGCCCGTTTCCTTCGCTGCACGTGCATTTCCAGTGGTTTCTGACATCGGACGAGCGTTCGCCACTCGTTGGAAGCTTCGGCCATCTTTTGGACCGTTTTGGGTCGCACCACAGTTCTCCCTCCAACGAGCTCGCTTCCCGACCTATACCTCTGGAAAACGTGTCAGGGAGCATGCCAGGAGTGTGGGTTGAAGTCCTCGGAGCACGAGACCCGAAGATCGAAAGACTTATGACCAATACGGAGCAAAGGGAAGAAACCGTCGGGGGACCGCTTTTCAGCCCAGGACGAGAAAACTGAGTCCGGGGCATTCCCGCTCGCGTTTTCTTGGGACGAGCACCGGAAGTCCTCGAGCTCAGCCCGTTTCCTTCGCTGCAAGTGCATTTCCAGTGGTTTCTGACACCGGACGAGCGTTCCCCACTCGTTGGAAGTTTCGGCCATCTTTTGGACCGTTTTGGGTCGCACCACAGTTCTCCCTCCAACGAGCTCGCTTCCCGACCTATACCTCTGGAAAACGTGTCAGGGAGCATGCCAGGAGTGTGGGTTGAAGTCCTCGGAGCACGAGACCCGAAGATCGAAAGACTTATGACCAATACGGAGCAAAGGGAAGAAACCGTCGGGGGACCGCTTTTTACCCCAGGACGAGAAAACTGAGTCCGGGGCATTCCCGCTCGCGTTTTCTTGGGACGAGCACCGGAAGTCCTCGAGCTCAGCCCGTTTCCTTCGCTGCAAGTGCATTTCCAGTGGTTTCTGACACCGGACGAGCGTTCGCCACTCGTTGGAAGCTTCGGCCATCTTTTGGACCGTTTTGGGTCGCACCACAGTTCTCCCTCCAACGAGCTCGCTTCCCGACCTATACCTCCGGAAAACGTGTCCTGGAGCATGCCAGGAGTGTGGGTTGAAGTCCTCGGAGCACGAGACCCGAAGATCGAAAGACTTGTGACCAATACGGAGCAAAGGGAAGAAACCGTCGGGGGACCGCTTTTTACCCCAGGACGAGAAAACTGAGTCCGGGGCATTCCCGCTCGCGTTTTCTTGGGACGAGCACCGGAAGTCCTCGAGCTCAGCCCGTTTCCTTCGCTGCAAGTGCATTTCCAGTGGTTTCTGACACCGGACGAGCGTTCGCCACTCGTTGGAAGCTTCGGCCATCTTTTGGACCGTTTTGGGTCGCACCACAGTTCTCCCTCCAACGAGCTCGCTTCCCGACCTATACCTCCGGAAAACGTGTCGGGGAGCATGCCAGGAGTGTGGGTTGAAGTCCTCGGAGCACGAGACCCGAAGATCGAAAGACTTATGACCAATACGGAGCAAAGGGAAGAAACCGTCGGGGGACCGCTTTTCACCCCAGGACGAGAAAACTGAGTCCGGGGCATTCCCGCTCGCGTTTTCTTGGGACGAGCACCGGAAGTCCTCGAGCTCAGCCCGTTTCCTTCGCTGCAAGTGCATTTCCAGTGGTTTCTGACACCGGACGAGCGTTCGCCACTCGTTGGAAGCTTCGGCCATCTTTTGGACCGTTTTGGGTCGCACCACAGTTCTCTTTCCAACGAGCTCGCTTCCCGACCTATACCTCCGGAAAACGTGTCGGGGAGCATGCCAGGAGTGTGGGTTGAAGTCCTCGGAGCACGAGACCCGAAGATCGAAAGACTTATGACCAATACGGAGCAAAGGGAAGAAACCGTCAGGGGACCGCTTTTTACCCCAGGACGAGAAAACTGAGTCCGGGGCATTCCCGCTCGCGTTTTCTTGGGACGAGCACCGAAAGTCCTCGAGCTCAGCCCGTTTCCTTCGCTGCAAGTGCATTTCCAGTGGTTTCTGACACCGGACGAGCGTTCGCCACTCGTTGGAAGTTTCGGCCATCTTTTGGACCGTTTTGGGTCGCACCACAGTTCTCCCTCCAACGAGCTCGCTTCCCGACCTATACCTCCGGAAAACGTGTCAGGGAGCATGCCAGGAGTGTGGGTTGAAGTCCTCGGAGCACGAGACCCGAAGATCGAAAGACTTATGACCAATACGGAGCAAAGGGAAGAAACCGTCGGGGGACCGCTTTTTACCCCAGGACGAGAAAACTGAGTCCGGGGCATTCCCGCTCGCGTTTTCTTGGGACGAGCACCGGAAGTCCTCGAGCTCAGCCCGTTTCCTTCGCTGCAAGTGCATTTCCAGTGGTTTCTGACACCGGACGAGCGTTCGCCACTCGTTGGAAGCTTCGGCCATCTTTTGGACCGTTTTGGGTCGCACCACAGTTCTCCCTCCAACGAGCTCGCTTCCCGACCTATACCTCCGGAAAACGTGTCCTGGAGCATGCCAGGAGTGTGGGTTGAAGTCCTCGGAGCACGAGACCCGAAGATCGAAAGACTTGTGACCAATACGGAGCAAAGGGAAGAAACCGTCGGGGGACCGCTTTTTACCCCAGGACGAGAAAACTGAGTCCGGGGCATTCCCGCTCGCGTTTTCATGGGACGAGCACCGGAAGTCCTCGAGCTCAGCCCGTTTCCTTCGCTGCAAGTGCATTTCCAGTGGTTTCTGACACCGGACGAGCGTTCGCCACTCGTTGGAAGCTTCGGCCATCTTTTGGACCGTTTTGGGTCGCACCACAGTTCTCCCTCCAACGAGCTCGCTTCCCGACCTATACCTCCAGAAAACGTGTCAGGGAGCATGCCAGGAGTGTGGGTTGAAGTCCTCGGAGCACGAGACCCGAAGATCGAAAGACTTATGACCAATACGGCGCAAAGGGAAGAAACCGTCGGGGGACCGCTTTTTACCCCAGGACGAGAAAACTGAGTCCGGGCATTCCCGCTCGCGTTTTCTTGGGACGAGCACCGGAAGTCCTCGAGCTCAGCCCGTTTCCTTCGCTGCACGTGCATTTCCAGTGGTTTCTGACACCGGACGAGCGTTCGCCACTCGTTGGAAGTTTCGGCCATCTTTTGGACCGTTTTGGGTCGCACCACAGTTCTCCCTCCAACGAGCTCGCTTCCCGACCTATACCTCCGGAAAACGTGTCAGGGAGCATGCCA
This sequence comes from Cucumis melo, assembly GCF_025177605.1. NCBI lineage: Eukaryota > Viridiplantae > Streptophyta > Magnoliopsida > Cucurbitales > Cucurbitaceae > Cucumis > Cucumis melo. Next base: position 19,626,991 of record NC_066863.1, on the reverse strand, counting down.
GGAGTGTGGGTTGAAGTCCTCGGAGCACGAGACCCGAAGATCGAAAGACTTATGACCAATACGGAGCAAAGGGAAGAAACCGTCGGGGGACCGCTTTTTACCCCAAGACGAGAAAACTGAGTCCGGGGCATTCCCGCTCGCGTTTTCTTGGGACGAGCACCGGAAGTCCTCGAGCTCAGCCCGTTTCCTTCGCTGCAAGTGCATTTCCAGTGGTTTCTGACACCGGACGAGCGTTCGCCACTCGTTGGAAGCTTCGGCCATCTTTTGGACCGTTTTGGGTCGCACCACAGTTCTCCCTCCAACGAGCTCGCTTCCCGACCTATACCTCCGGAAAACGTGTCCTGGAGCATGCCAGGAGTGTGGGTTGAAGTCCTCGGAGCACGAGACCCGAAGATCGAAAGACTTGTGACCAATACGGAGCAAAGGGAAGAAACCGTCGGGGGACCGCTTTTTACCCCAGGACGAGAAAACTGAGTCCGGGGCATTCCCGCTCGCGTTTTCATGGGACGAGCACCGGAAGTCCTCGAGCTCAGCCCGTTTCCTTCGCTGCAAGTGCATTTCCAGTGGTTTCTGACACCGGACGAGCGTTCGCCACTCGTTGGAAGCTTCGGCCATCTTTTGGACCGTTTTGGGTCGCACCACAGTTCTCCCTCCAACGAGCTCGCTTCCCGACCTATACCTCCGGAAAACGTGTCAGGGAGCATGCCAGGAGTGTGGGTTGAAGTCCTCGGAGCACGAGACCCGAAGATCGAAAGACTTATGACCAATACGGAGCAAAGGGAAGAAACCGTCGGGGGACCGCTTTTTACCCCAGGACGAGAAAACTGAGTCCGGGGCATTCCCGCTCGCGTTTTCTTGGGACGAGCACCGGAAGTCCTCGAGCTCAGCCCGTTTCCTTCGCTGCACGTGCATTTCCAGTGGTTTCTGACATCGGACGAGCGTTCGCCACTCGTTGGAAGCTTCGGCCATCTTTTGGACCGTTTTGGGTCGCACCACAGTTCTCCCTCCAACGAGCTCGCTTCCCGACCTATACCTCTGGAAAACGTGTCAGGGAGCATGCCAGGAGTGTGGGTTGAAGTCCTCGGAGCACGAGACCCGAAGATCGAAAGACTTATGACCAATACGGAGCAAAGGGAAGAAACCGTCGGGGGACCGCTTTTCAGCCCAGGACGAGAAAACTGAGTCCGGGGCATTCCCGCTCGCGTTTTCTTGGGACGAGCACCGGAAGTCCTCGAGCTCAGCCCGTTTCCTTCGCTGCAAGTGCATTTCCAGTGGTTTCTGACACCGGACGAGCGTTCCCCACTCGTTGGAAGTTTCGGCCATCTTTTGGACCGTTTTGGGTCGCACCACAGTTCTCCCTCCAACGAGCTCGCTTCCCGACCTATACCTCTGGAAAACGTGTCAGGGAGCATGCCAGGAGTGTGGGTTGAAGTCCTCGGAGCACGAGACCCGAAGATCGAAAGACTTATGACCAATACGGAGCAAAGGGAAGAAACCGTCGGGGGACCGCTTTTTACCCCAGGACGAGAAAACTGAGTCCGGGGCATTCCCGCTCGCGTTTTCTTGGGACGAGCACCGGAAGTCCTCGAGCTCAGCCCGTTTCCTTCGCTGCAAGTGCATTTCCAGTGGTTTCTGACACCGGACGAGCGTTCGCCACTCGTTGGAAGCTTCGGCCATCTTTTGGACCGTTTTGGGTCGCACCACAGTTCTCCCTCCAACGAGCTCGCTTCCCGACCTATACCTCCGGAAAACGTGTCCTGGAGCATGCCAGGAGTGTGGGTTGAAGTCCTCGGAGCACGAGACCCGAAGATCGAAAGACTTGTGACCAATACGGAGCAAAGGGAAGAAACCGTCGGGGGACCGCTTTTTACCCCAGGACGAGAAAACTGAGTCCGGGGCATTCCCGCTCGCGTTTTCATGGGACGAGCACCGGAAGTCCTCGAGCTCAGCCCGTTTCCTTCGCTGCAAGTGCATTTCCAGTGGTTTCTGACACCGGACGAGCGTTCGCCACTCGTTGGAAGCTTCGGCCATCTTTTGGACCGTTTTGGGTCGCACCACAGTTCTCCCTCCAACGAGCTCGCTTCCCGACCTATACCTCCGGAAAACGTGTCAGGGAGCATGCCAGGAGTGTGGGTTGAAGTCCTCGGAGCACGAGACCCGAAGATCGAAAGACTTATGACCAATACGGAGCAAAGGGAAGAAACCGTCGGGGGACCGCTTTTTACCCCAGGACGAGAAAACTGAGTCCGGGGCATTCCCGCTCGCGTTTTCTTGGGACGAGCACCGGAAGTCCTCGAGCTCAGCCCGTTTCCTTCGCTGCACGTGCATTTCCAGTGGTTTCTGACACCGGACGAGCGTTCGCCACTCGTATGAAGCTTCGGCCATCTTTTGGACCGTTTTGGGTCGCACCACAGTTCTCCCTCCAACGAGCTCGCTTCCCGACCTATACCTCTGGAAAACGTGTCAGGGAGCATGCCAGGAGTGTGGGTTGAAGTCCTCGGAGCACGAGACCCGAAGATCGAAAGACTTATGACCAATACGGAGCAAAGGGAAGAAACCGTCGGGGGACCGCTTTTCAGCCCAGGACGAGAAAACTGAGTCCGGGGCATTCCCGCTCGCGTTTTCTTGGGACGAGCACCGGAAGTCCTCGAGCTCAGCCCGTTTCCTTCGCTGCAAGTGCATTTCCAGTGGTTTCTGACACCGGACGAGCGTTCCCCACTCGTTGGAAGTTTCGGCCATCTTTTGGACCGTTTTGGGTCGCACCACAGTTCTCCCTCCAACGAGCTCGCTTCCCGACCTATACCTCTGGAAAACGTGTCCTGGAGCATGCCAGGAGTGTGGGTTGAAGTCCTCGGAGCACGAGACCCGAAGATCGAAAGACTTATGACCAATACGGAGCAAAGGGAAGAAACCGTCGGGGGACCGCTTTTTACCCCAGGACGAGAAAACTGAGTCCGGGGCATTCCCGCTCGCGTTTTCTTGGGACGAGCACCGGAAGTCCTCGAGCTCAGCCCGTTTCCTTCGCTGCAAGTGCATTTCCAGTGGTTTCTGACACCGGACGAGCGTTCGCCACTCGTTGGAAGCTTCGGCCATCTTTTGGACCGTTTTGGGTCGCACCACAGTTCTCCCTCCAACGAGCTCGCTTCCCGACCTATACCTCCGGAAAACGTGTCGGGGAGCATGCCAGGAGTGTGGGTTGAAGTCCTCGGAGCACGAGACCCGAAGATCGAAAGACTTATGACCAATACGGAGCAAAGGGAAGAAACCGTCGGGGGACCGCTTTTTACCTCAGGACGAGAAAACTGAGTCCGGGGCATTCCCGCTCGCGTTTTCTTGGGACGAGCACCGAAAGTCCTCGAGCTCAGCCCGTTTCCTTCGCTGCAAGTGCATTTCCAGTGGTTTCTGACACCGGACGAGCGTTCGCCACTCGTTGGAAGTTTCGGCCATCTTTTGGACCGTTTTGGGTCGCACCACAGTTCTCCCTCCAACGAGCTCGCTTCTCGACCTATACCTCCGGAAAACGTGTCAGGGAGCATGCCAGGAGTGTGGGTTGAAGTCCTCGGAGCACGAGACCCGAAGATCGAAAGACTTATGACCAATACGGAGCAAAGGGAAGAAACCGTCGGGGGACCGCTTTTTACCCCAGGACGAGAAAACTGAGTCCGGGGCATTCCCGCTCGCGTTTTCTTGGGACGAGCACCGGAAGTGCTCGAGCTCAGCCCGTTTCCTTCGCTGCAAGTGCATTTCCAGTGGTTTCTGACACCGGACGAGCGTTCGCCACTCGTTGGAAGCTTCGGCCATCTTTTGGACCGTTTTGGGTCGCACCACAGTTCTCCCTCCAACGAGCTCGCTTCCCGACCTATACCTCCGGAAAACGTGTCGGGGAGCATGCCAGGAGTGTGGGTTGAAGTCCTCGGAGCACGAGACCCGAAGATCGAAAGACTTATGACCAATACGGAGCAAAGGGAAGAAACCGTCGGGGGACCGTTTTTCACCCCAGGACGAGAAAACTGAGTCCGGGGCATTCCCGCTCGCGTTTTCTTGGGACGAGCACCGGAAGTCCTCGAGCTCAGCCCGTTTCCTTCGCTGCAAGTGCATTTCCAGTGGTTTCTGACACCGGACGAGCGTTCGCCACTCGTTGGAAGCTTCGGCCATCTTTTGGACCGTTTTGGGTCGCACCACAGTTCTCCCTCCAACGAGCTCGCTTCCCGACCTATACCTCCGGAAAACGTGTCGGGGAGCATGCCAGGAGTGTGGGTTGAAGTCCTCGGAGCACGAGACCCGAAGATCGAAAGACTTATGACCAATACGGAGCAAAGGGAAGAAACCGTCGGGGGACCGCTTTTTACCCCAGGACGAGAAAACTGAGTCCGGGGCATTCCCGCTCGCGTTTTCTTGGGACGAGCACCGGAAGTCCTCGAGCTCAGCCCGTTTCCTTCGCTGCAAGTGCATTTCCAGTGGTTTCTGACACCGGACGAGCGTTCGCCACTCGTTGGAAGCTTCGGCCATCTTTTGGACCGTTTTGGGTCGCACCACAGTTCTCCCTCCAACGAGCTCGCTTCCCGACCTATACCTCCGGAAAACGTGTCAGGGAGCATGCCAGGAGTGTGGGTTGAAGTCCTCGGAGCACGAGACCCGAAGATCGAAAGACTTATGACCAATACGGAGCAAAGGGAAGAAACCGTCGGGGGACCGCTTTTTACCCCAGGACGAGAAAACTGAGTCCGGGGCATTCCCGCTCGCGTTTTCTTGGGACGAGCACCGGAAGTCCTCGAGCTCAGCCCGTTTCCTTCGCTGCAAGTGCATTTCCAGTGGTTTCTGACACCGGACGAGCGTTCGCCACTCGTTGGAAGCTTCGGCCATCTTTTGGACCGTTTTGGGTCGCACCACAGTTCTCCCTCCAACGAGCTCGCTTCCCGACCTATACCTTCGGAAAACGTGTCAGGGAGCATGCCAGGAGTGTGGGTTGAAGTCCTCGGAGCACGAGACCCGAAGATCGAAAGACTTATGACCAATACGGAGCAAAGGGAAGAAACCGTCGGGGGACCGCTTTTCACCCCAGGACGAGAAAACTGAGTCCGGGGCATTCCCGCTCGCGTTTTCTTGGGACGAGCACCGGAAGTCCTCGAGCTCAGCCCGTTTCCTTCGCTGCAAGTGCATTTCCAGTGGTTTCTGACACCGGACGAGCGTTCCCCACTCGTTGGAAGTTTCGGCCATCTTTTGGACCGTTTTGGGTCGCACCACAGTTCTCCCTCCAACGAGCTCGCTTCCCGACCTATACCTCTGGAAAACGTGTCAGGGAGCATTCCAGGAGTGTGGGTTGAAGTCCTCGGAGCACGAGACCCGAAGATCGAAAGACTTATGACCAATACGGAGCAAAGGGAAGAAACCGTCGGGGGACCGCTTTTTACCCCAGGACGAGAAAACTGAGTCCGGGGCATTCCCGCTCGCGTTTTCTTGGGACGAGCACCGGAAGTCCTCGAGCTCAGCCCGTTTCCTTCGCTGCAAGTGCATTTCCAGTGGTTTCTGACACCGGACGAGCGTTCGCCACTCGTTGGAAGCTTCGGCCATCTTTTGGACCGTTTTGGGTCGCACCACAGTTCTCCCTCCAACGAGCTCGCTTCCCGACCTATACCTCCGGAAAACGTGTCGGGGAGCATGCCAGGAGTGTGGGTTGAAGTCCTCGGAGCACGAGACCCGAAGATCGAAAGACTTATGACCAATACGGAGCAAAGGGAAGAAACCGTCGGGGGACCGCTTTTTACCTCAGGACGAGAAAACTGAGTCCGGGGCATTCCCGCTCGCGTTTTCTTGGGACGAGCACCGAAAGTCCTCGAGCTCAGCCCGTTTCCTTCGCTGCAAGTGCATTTCCAGTGGTGTCTGACACCGGACGAGCGTTCGCCACTCGTTGGAAGTTTCGGCCATCTTTTGGACCGTTTTGGGTCGCACCACAGTTCTCCCTCCAACGAGCTCGCTTCCCGACCTATACCTCCGGAAAACGTGTCAGGGAGCATGCCAGGAGTGTGGGTTGAAGTCCTCGGAGCACGAGACCCGAAGATCGAAAGACTTATGACCAATACGGAGCAAAGGGAAGAAACCGTCGGGGGACCGCTTTTTACCCCAGGACGAGAAAACTGAGTCCGGGGCATTCCCGCTCGCGTTTTCTTGGGACGAGCACCGGAAGTGCTCGAGCTCAGCCCGTTTCCTTCGCTGCAAGTGCATTTCCAGTGGTTTCTGACACCGGACGAGCGTTCGCCACTCGTTGGAAGCTTCGGCCATCTTTTGGACCGTTTTGGGTCGCACCACAGTTCTCCCTCCAACGAGCTCGCTTCCCGACCTATACCTCCGGAAAACGTGTCGGGGAGCATGCCAGGAGTGTGGGTTGAAGTCCTCGGAGCACGAGACCCGAAGATCGAAAGACTTATGACCAATACGGAGCAAAGGGAAGAAACCGTCGGGGGACCGCTTTTCACCCCAGGACGAGAAAACTGAGTCCGGGGCATTCCCGCTCGCGTTTTCTTGGGACGAGCACCGGAAGTCCTCGAGCTCAGCCCGTTTCCTTCGCTGCAAGTGCATTTCCAGTGGTTTCTGACACCGGACGAGCGTTCGCCACTCGTTGGAAGCTTCGGCCATCTTTTGGACCGTTTTGGGTCGCACCACAGTTCTCCCTCCAACGAGCTCGCTTCCCGACCTATACCTCCGGAAAACGTGTCAGGGAGCATGCCAGGAGTGTGGGTTGAAGTCCTCGGAGCACGAGACCCGAAGATCGAAAGACTTATGACCAATACGGAGCAAAGGGAAGAAACCGTCGGGGGACCGCTTTTTACCCCAGGACGAGAAAACTGAGTCCGGGGCATTCCCGCTCGCGTTTTCTTGGGACGAGCACCGGAAGTGCTCGAGCTCAGCCCGTTTCCTTCGCTGCAAGTGCATTTCCAGTGGTTTCTGACACCGGACGAGCGTTCGCCACTCGTTGGAAGCTTCGGCCATCTTTTGGACCGTTTTGGGTCGCACCACAGTTCTCCCTCCAACGAGCTCGCTTCCCGACCTATACCTCCGGAAAACGTGTCGGGGAGCATGCCAGGAGTGTGGGTTGAAGTCCTCGGAGCACGAGACCCGAAGATCGAAAGACTTATGACCAATACGGAGCAAAGGGAAGAAACCGTCGGGGGACCGCTTTTCACCCCAGGACGAGAAAACTGAGTCCGGGGCATTCCCGCTCGCGTTTTCTTGGGACGAGCACCGGAAGTCCTCGAGCTCAGCCCGTTTCCTTCGCTGCAAGTGCATTTCCAGTGGTTTCTGACACCGGACGAGCGTTCGCCACTCGTTGGAAGCTTCGGCCATCTTTTGGACCGTTTTGGGTCGCACCACAGTTCTCCCTCCAACGAGCTCGCTTCCCGACCTATACCTCCGGAAAACGTGTCAGGGAGCATGCCAGGAGTGTGGGTTGAAGTCCTCGGAGCACGAGACCCGAAGATCGAAAGACTTATGACCAATACGGAGCAAAGGGAAGAAACCGTCGGGGGACCGCTTTTTACCCCAGGACGAGAAAACTGAGTCCGGGGCATTCCCGCTCGCGTTTTCTTGGGACGAGCACCGGAAGTCCTCGAGCTCAGCCCGTTTCCTTCGCTGCAAGTGCATTTCCAGTGGTTTCTGACACCGGACGAGCGTTCGCCACTCGTTGGAAGCTTCGGCCATCTTTTGGACCGTTTTGGGTCGCACCACAGTTCTCCCTCCAACGAGCTCGCTTCCCGACCTATACCTCCGGAAAACGTGTCGGGGAGCATGCCAGGAGTGTGGGTTGAAGTCCTCGGAGCACGAGACCCGAAGATCGAAAGACTTATGACCAATACGGAGCAAAGGGAAGAAACCGTCGGGGGACCGCTTTTCACCCCAGGACGAGAAAACTGAGTCCGGGGCATTCCCGCTCGCGTTTTCTTGGGACGAGCACCGGAAGTCCTCGAGCTCAGCCCGTTTCCTTCGCTGCAAGTGCATTTCCAGTGGTTTCTGACACCGGACGAGCGTTCGCCACTCGTTGGAAGCTTCGGCCATCTTTTGGACCGTTTTGGGTCGCACCACAGTTCTCCCTCCAACGAGCTCGCTTCCCGACCTATACCTCCGGAAAACGTGTCGGGGAGCATGCCAGGAGTGTGGGTTGAAGTCCTCGGAGCACGAGACCCGAAGATCGAAAGACTTATGACCAATACGGAGCAAAGGGAAGAAACCGTCGGGGGACCGCTTTTTACCCCAGGACGAGAAAACTGAGTCCGGGGCATTCCCGCTCGCGTTTTCTTGGGACGAGCACCGAAAGTCCTCGAGCTCAGCCCGTTTCCTTCGCTGCAAGTGCATTTCCAGTGGTTTCTGACACCGGACGAGCGTTCGCCACTCGTTGGAAGTTTCGGCCATCTTTTGGACCGTTTTGGGTCGCACCACAGTTCTCCCTCCAACGAGCTCGCTTCCCGACCTATACCTCCGGAAAACGTGTCAGGGAGCATGCCAGGAGTGTGGGTTGAAGTCCTCGGAGCACGAGACCCGAAGATCGAAAGACTTATGACCAATACGGAGCAAAGGGAAGAAACCGTCGGGGGACCGCTTTTTACCCCAGGACGAGAAAACTGAGTCCGGGGCATTCCCGCTCGCGTTTTCTTGGGACGAGCACCGGAAGTTCTCGAGCTCAGCCCGTTTCCTTCGCTGCAAGTGCATTTCCAGTGGTTTCTGACACCGGACGAGCGTTCGCCACTCGTTGGAAGCTTCGGCCATCTTTTGGACCGTTTTGGGTCGCACCACAGTTCTCCCTCCAACGAGCTCGCTTCCCGACCTATACCTCCGGAAAACGTGTCATGGAGCATGCCAGGAGTGTGGGTTGAAGTCCTCGGAGCACGAGACCCGAAGATCGAAAGACTTGTGACCAATACGGAGCAAAGGGAAGAAACCGTCGGGGGACCGCTTTTTACCCCAGGACGAGAAAACTGAGTCCGGGGCATTCCCGCTCGCGTTTTCATGGGACGAGCACCGGAAGTCCTCAAGCTCAGCCCGTTTCCTTCGCTGCAAGTGCATTTCCAGTGGTTTCTGACACCGGACGAGCGTTCGCCACTCGTTGGAAGCTTCGGCCATCTTTTGGACCGTTTTGGGTCGCACCACAGTTCTCCCTCCAACGAGCTCGCTTCCCGACCTATACCTCCGGAAAACGTGTCAGGGAGCATGCCAGGAGTGTGGGTTGAAGTCCTCGGAGCACGAGACCCGAAGATCGAAAGACTTATGACCAATACGGAGCAAAGGGAAGAAACCGTCGGGGGACCGCTTTTTACCCCAGGACGAGAAAACTGAGTCCGGGGCATTCCCGCTCGCGTTTTCTTGGGACGAGCACCGGAAGTCCTCGAGCTCAGCCCGTTTCCTTCGCTGCAAGTGCATTTCCAGTGGTTTCTAACACCGGACGAGCGTTCGCCACTCGTTGGAAGCTTCGGCCATCTTTTGGACCGTTTTGGGTCGCACCACAGTTCTCCCTCCAACGAGCTCGCTTCCCGACCTATACCTCCGGAAAACGTGTCAGGGAGCATGCCAGGAGTGTGGGTTGAAGTCCTCGGAGCACGAGACCCGAAGATCGAAAGACTTATGACCAATACGGAGCAAAGGGAAGAAACCGTCGGGGGACCGCTTTTCACCCCAGGACGAGAAAACTGAGTCCGGGGCATTCCCGCTCGCGTTTTCTTGGGACGAGCACCGGAAGTCCTCGAGCTCAGCCCGTTTCCTTCGCTGCAAGTGCATTTCCAGTGGTTTCTGACACCGGACGAGCGTTCGCCACTCGTTGGAAGCTTCGGCCATCTTTTGGACCGTTTTGGGTCGCACCACAGTTCTCTCTCCAACGAGCTCGCTTCCCGACCTATACCTCCGGAAAACGTGTCATGGAGCATGCCAGGAGTGTGGGTTGAAGTCCTCGGAGCACGAGACCCGAAGATCGAAAGACTTGTGACCAATACGGAGCAAAGGGAAGAAACCGTCGGGGGACCGCTTTTTACCCCAGGACGAGAAAACTGAGTCCGGGGCATTCCCGCTCGCGTTTTCATGGGACGAGCACCGGAAGTCCTCGAGCTCAGCCCGTTTCCTTCGCTGCAAGTGCATTTCCAGTGGTTTCTGACACCGGACGAGCGTTCGCCACTCGTTGGAAGCTTCGGCCATCTTTTGGACCGTTTTGGGTCGCACCACAGTTCTCCCTCCAACGAGCTCGCTTCCCGACCTATACCTCCGGAAAACGTGTCAGGGAGCATGCCAGGAGTGTGGGTTGAAGTCCTCGGAGCACGAGACCCGAAGATCGAAAGACTTATGACCAATACGGAGCAAAGGGAAGAAACCGTCGGGGGACCGCTTTTTACCCCAGGACGAGAAAACTGAGTCCGGGGCATTCCCGCTCGCGTTTTCTTGGGACGAGCACCGGAAGTCCTCGAGCTCAGCCCGTTTCCTTCGCTGCAAGTGCATTTCCAGTGGTTTCTGACACCGGACGAGCGTTCGCCACTCGTTGGAAGCTTCGGCCATCTTTTGGACCGTTTTGGGTCGCACCACAGTTCTCCCTCCAACGAGCTCGCTTCCCGACCTATACCTCCGGAAAACGTGTCAGGGAGCATGCCAGGAGTGTGGGTTGAAGTCCTCGGAGCACGAGACCCGAAGATCGAAAGACTTATGACCAATACGGAGCAAAGGGAAGAAACCGTCGGGGGACCGCTTTTTACCCCAGGACGAGAAAACTGAGTCCGGGGCATTCCCGCTCGCGTTTTCTTGGGACGAGCACCGGAAGTCCTCGAGCTCAGCCCGTTTCCTTCGCTGCAAGTGCATTTCCAGTGGTTTCTGACACCGGACGAGCGTTCGCCACTCGTTGGAAGCTTCGGCCATCTTTTGGACCGTTTTGGGTCGCACCACAGTTCTCCCTCCAACGAGCTCGCTTCCCGACCTATACCTCCGGAAAACGTGTCAGGGAGCATGCCAGGAGTGTGGGTTGAAGTCCTCGGAGCACGAGACCCGAAGATCGAAAGACTTGTGACCAATACGGAGCAAAGGGAAGAAACCGTCGGGGGACCGCTTTTTACCCCAGGACGAGAAAACTGAGTCCGGGGCATTCCCGCTCGCGTTTTCATGGGACGAGCACCGGAAGTCCTCGAGCTCAGCCCGTTTCCTTCGCTGCAAGTGCATTTCCAGTGGTTTCTGACACCGGACGAGCGTTCGCCACTCGTTGGAAGCTTCGGCCATCTTTTGGACCGTTTTGGGTCGCACCACAGTTCTCCCTCCAACGAGCTCGCTTCCCGACCTATACCTCCGGAAAACGTGTCAGGGAGCATGCCAGGAGTGTGGGTTGAAGTCCTCGGAGCACGAGACCCGAAGATCGAAAGACTTATGACCAATACGGAGCAAAGGGAAGAAACCGTCGGGGGACCGCTTTTTACCCCAGGACGAGAAAACTGAGTCCGGGGCATTCCCGCTCGCGTTTTCTTGGGACGAGCACCGGAAGTCCTCGAGCTCAGCCCGTTTCCTTCGCTGCAAGTGCATTTCCAGTGGTTTCTGACACCGGACGAGCGTTCGCCACTCGTTGGAAGCTTCGGCCATCTTTTGGACCGTTTTGGGTCGCACCACAGTTCTCCCTCCAACGAGCTCGCTTCCCGACCTATACCTCCGGAAAACGTGTCGGGGAGCATGCCAGGAGTGTGGGTTGAAGTCCTCGGAGCACGAGACCCGAAGATCGAAAGACTTATGACCAATACGGAGCAAAGGGAAGAAACCGTCGGGGGACCGCTTTTCACCCCAGGACGAGAAAACTGAGTCCGGGGCATTCCCGCTCGCGTTTTCTTGGGACGAGCACCGGAAGTCCTCGAGCTCAGCCCGTTTCCTTCGCTGCAAGTGCATTTCCAGTGGTTTCTGACACCGGACGAGCGTTCGCCACTCGTTGGAAGCTTCGGCCATCTTTTGGACCGTTTTGGGTCGCACCACAGTTCTCCCTCCAACGAGCTCGCTTCCCGACCTATACCTCCGGAAAACGTGTCGGGGAGCATGCCAGGAGTGTGGGTTGAAGTCCTCGGAGCACGAGACCCGAAGATCGAAAGACTTATGACCAATACGGAGCAAAGGGAAGAAACCGTCGGGGGACCGCTTTTTACCCCAGGACGAGAAAACTGAGTCCGGGGCATTCCCGCTCGCGTTTTCTTGGGACGAGCACCGAAAGTCCTCGAGCTCAGCCCGTTTCCTTCGCTGCAAGTGCATTTCCAGTGGTTTCTGACACCGGACGAGCGTTCGCCACTCGTTGGAAGTTTCGGCCATCTTTTGGACCGTTTTGGGTCGCACCACAGTTCTCCCTCCAACGAGCTCGCTTCCCGACCTATACCTCCGGAAAACGTGTCAGGGAGCATGCCAGGAGTGTGGGTTGAAGTCCTCGGAGCACGAGACCCGAAGATCGAAAGACTTATGACCAATACGGAGCAAAGGGAAGAAACCGTCGGGGGACCGCTTTTTACCCCAGGACGAGAAAACTGAGTCCGGGGCATTCCCGCTCGCGTTTTCTTGGGACGAGCACCGGAAGTTCTCGAGCTCAGCCCGTTTCCTTCGCTGCAAGTGCATTTCCAGTGGTTTCTGACACCGGACGAGCGTTCGCCACTCGTTGGAAGCTTCGGCCATCTTTTGGACCGTTTTGGGTCGCACCACAGTTCTCCCTCCAACGAGCTCGCTTCCCGACCTATACCTCCGGAAAACGTGTCATGGAGCATGCCAGGAGTGTGGGTTGAAGTCCTCGGAGCACGAGACCCGAAGATCGAAAGACTTGTGACCAATACGGAGCAAAGGGAAGAAACCGTCGGGGGACCGCTTTTTACCCCAGGACGAGAAAACTGAGTCCGGGGCATTCCCGCTCGCGTTTTCATGGGACGAGCACCGGAAGTCCTCAAGCTCAGCCCGTTTCCTTCGCTGCAAGTGCATTTCCAGTGGTTTCTGACACCGGACGAGCGTTCGCCACTCGTTGGAAGCTTCGGCCATCTTTTGGACCGTTTTGGGTCGCACCACAGTTCTCCCTCCAACGAGCTCGCTTCCCGACCTATACCTCCGGAAAACGTGTCAGGGAGCATGCCAGGAGTGTGGGTTGAAGTCCTCGGAGCACGAGACCCGAAGATCGAAAGACTTATGACCAATACGGAGCAAAGGGAAGAAACCGTCGGGGGACCGCTTTTTACCCCAGGACGAGAAAACTGAGTCCGGGGCATTCCCGCTCGCGTTTTCTTGGGACGAGCACCGGAAGTCCTCGAGCTCAGCCCGTTTCCTTCGCTGCAAGTGCATTTCCAGTGGTTTCTGACACCGGACGAGCGTTCGCCACTCGTTGGAAGCTTCGGCCATCTTTTGGACCGTTTTGGGTCGCACCACAGTTCTCCCTCCAACGAGCTCGCTTCCCGACCTATACCTCCGGAAAACGTGTCAGGGAGCATGCCAGGAGTGTGGGTTGAAGTCCTCGGAGCACGAGACCCGAAGATCGAAAGACTTATGACCAATACGGAGCAAAGGGAAGAAACCGTCGGGGGACCGCTTTTCACCCCAGGACGAGAAAACTGAGTCCGGGGCATTCCCGCTCGCGTTTTCTTGGGACGAGCACCGGAAGTCCTCGAGCTCAGCCCGTTTCCTTCGCTGCAAGTGCATTTCCAGTGGTTTCTGACACCGGACGAGCGTTCGCCACTCGTTGGAAGCTTCGGCCATCTTTTGGACCGTTTTGGGTCGCACCACAGTTCTCCCTCCAACGAGCTCGCTTCCCGACCTATACCTCCGGAAAACGTGTCATGGAGCATGCCAGGAGTGTGGGTTGAAGTCCTCGGAGCACGAGACCCGAAGATCGAAAGACTTGTGACCAATACGGAGCAAAGGGAAGAAACCGTCGGGGGACCGCTTTTTACCCCAGGACGAGAAAACTGAGTCCGGGGCATTCCCGCTCGCGTTTTCATGGGACGAGCACCGGAAGTCCTCGAGCTCAGCCCGTTTCCTTCGCTGCAAGTGCATTTCCAGTGGTTTCTGACACCGGACGAGCGTTCGCCACTCGTTGGAAGCTTCGGCCATCTTTTGGACCGTTTTGGGTCGCACCACAGTTCTCCCTCCAACGAGCTCGCTTCCCGACCTATACCTCCGGAAAACGTGTCAGGGAGCATGCCAGGAGTGTGGGTTGAAGTCCTCGGAGCACGAGACCCGAAGATCGAAAGACTTATGACCAATACGGAGCAAAGGGAAGAAACCGTCGGGGGACCGCTTTTTACCCCAGGACGAGAAAACTGAGTCCGGGGCATTCCCGCTCGCGTTTTCTTGGGACGAGCACCGGAAGTCCTCGAGCTCAGCCCGTTTCCTTCGCTGCAAGTGCATTTCCAGTGGTTTCTGACACCGGACGAGCGTTCGCCACTCGTTGGAAGCTTCGGCCATCTTTTGGACCGTTTTGGGTCGCACCACAGTTCTCCCTCCAACGAGCTCGCTTCCCGACCTATACCTCCGGAAAACGTGTCAGGGAGCATGCCAGGAGTGTGGGTTGAAGTCCTCGGAGCACGAGACCCGAAGATCGAAAGACTTATGACCAATACGGAGCAAAGGGAAGAAACCGTCGGGGGACCGCTTTTCACCCCAGGACGAGAAAACTGAGTCCGGGGCATTCCCGCTCGCGTTTTCTTGGGACGAGCACCGGAAGTCCTCGAGCTCAGCCCGTTTCCTTCGCTGCAAGTGCATTTCCAGTGGTTTCTGACACCGGACGAGCGTTCGCCACTCGTTGGAAGCTTCGGCCATCTTTTGGACCGTTTTGGGTCGCACCACAGTTCTCCCTCCAACGAGCTCGCTTCCCGACCTATACCTCCGGAAAACGTGTCATGGAGCATGCCAGGAGTGTGGGTTGAAGTCCTCGGAGCACGAGACCCGAAGATCGAAAGACTTGTGACCAATACGGAGCAAAGGGAAGAAACCGTCGGGGGACCGCTTTTTACCCCAGGACGAGAAAACTGAGTCCGGGGCATTCCCGCTCGCGTTTTCATGGGACGAGCACCGGAAGTCCTCGAGCTCAGCCCGTTTCCTTCGCTGCAAGTGCATTTCCAGTGGTTTCTGACACCGGACGAGCGTTCGCCACTCGTTGGAAGCTTCGGCCATCTTTTGGACCGTTTTGGGTCGCACCACAGTTCTCCCTCCAACGAGCTCGCTTCCCGACCTATACCTCCGGAAAACGTGTCAGGGAGCATGCCAGGAGTGTGGGTTGAAGTCCTCGGAGCACGAGACCCGAAGATCGAAAGACTTATGACCAATACGGAGCAAAGGGAAGAAACCGTCGGGGGACCGCTTTTTACCCCAGGACGAGAAAACTGAGTCCGGGGCATTCCCGCTCGCGTTTTCTTGGGACGAGCACCAGAAGTCCTCGAGCTCAGCCCGTTTCCTTCGCTGCAAGTGCATTTCCAGTGGTTTCTGACACCGGACGAGCGTTCGCCACTCGTTGGAAGCTTCGGCCATCTTTTGGACCGTTTTGGGTCGCACCACAGTTCTCCCTCCAACGAGCTCGCTTCCCGACCTATACCTCCGGAAAACGTGTCAGGGAGCATGCCAGGAGTGTGGGTTGAAGTCCTCGGAGCACGAGACCCGAAGATCGAAAGACTTATGACCAATACGGAGCAAAGGGAAGAAACCGTCGGGGGACCGCTTTTTACCCCAGGACGAGAAAACTGAGTCCGGGGCATTCCCGCTCGCGTTTTCTTGGGACGAGCACCGGAAGTCCTCGAGCTCAGCCCGTTTCCTTCGCTGCAAGTGCATTTCCAGTGGTTTCTGACACCGGACGAGCGTTCGCCACTCGTTGGAAGCTTCGGCCATCTTTTGGACCGTTTTGGGTCGCACCACAGTTCTCCCTCCAACGAGCTCGCTTCCCGACCTATACCTCCGGAAAACGTGTCAGGGAGCATGCCAGGAGTGTGGGTTGAAGTCCTCGGAGCACGAGACCCGAAGATCGAAAGACTTGTGACCAATACGGAGCAAAGGGAAGAAACCGTCGGGGGACCGCTTTTTACCCCAGGACGAGAAAACTGAGTCCGGGGCATTCCCGCTCGCGTTTTCTTGGGACGAGCACCGGAAGTCCTCGAGCTCAGCCCGTTTCCTTCGCTGCAAGTGCATTTCCAGTGGTTTCTGACACCGGACGAGCGTTCGCCACTCGTTGGAAGCTTCGGCCATCTTTTGGACCGTTTTGGGTCGCACCACAGTTCTCACTCCAACGAGCTCGCTTCCCGACCTATACCTCCGGAAAACGTGTCAGGGAGCATGCCAGGAGTGTGGGTTGAAGTCCTCGGAGCACGAGACCCGAAGATCGAAAGACTTGTGACCAATACGGAGCAAAGGGAAGAAACCGTCGGGGGACCGCTTTTTACCCCAGGACGAGAAAACTGAGTCCGGGGCATTCCCGCTCGCGTTTTCATGGGACGAGCACCGGAAGTCCTCGAGCTCAGCCCGTTTCCTTCGCTGCAAGTGCATTTCCAGTGGTTTCTGACACCGGACGAGCGTTCGCCACTCGTTGGAAGCTTCGGCCATCTTTTGGACCGTTTTGGGTCGCACCACAGTTCTCCCTCCAACGAGCTCGCTTCCCGACCTATACCTCCGGAAAACGTGTCAGGGAGCATGCCAGGAGTGTGGGTTGAAGTCCTCGGAGCACGAGACCCGAAGATCGAAAGACTTATGACCAATACGGAGCAAAGGGAAGAAACCGTCGGGGGACCGCTTTTTACCCCAGGACGAGAAAACTGAGTCCGGGGCATTCCCGCTCGCGTTTTCTTGGGACGAGCACCGGAAGTCCTCGAGCTCAGCCCGTTTCCTTCGCTGCAAGTGCATTTCCAGTGGTTTCTGACACCGGACGAGCGTTCGCCACTCGTTGGAAGCTTCGGCCATCTTTTGGACCGTTTTGGGTCGCACCAAAGTTCTCCCTCCAACGAGCTCGCTTCCCGACCTATACCTCCGGAAAACGTGTCAGGGAGCATGCCAGGAGTGTGGGTTGAAGTCCTCGGAGCACGAGACCCGAAGATCGAAAGACTTATGACCAATACGGAGCAAAGGGAAGAAACCGTCGGGGGACCGCTTTTTACCCCAGGACGAGAAAACTGAGTCCGGGTTATTCCCGCTCGCGTTTTCTTGGGACGAGCACCGGAAGTCCTCGAGCTCAGCCCGTTTCCTTCGCTGCAAGTGCATTTCCAGTGGTTTCTGACACCGGACGAGCGTTCGCCACTCGTTGGAAGCTTCGGCCATCTTTTGGACCGTTTTGGGTCGCACCACAGTTCTCCCTCCAACGAGCTCGCTTCCCGACCTATACCTAAGGAAAACGTGTCAGGGAGCATGCCAGGAGTGTGGGTTGAAGTCCTCGGAGCACGAGACCCGAAGATCGAAAGACTTATGACCAATACGGAGCAAAGGGAAGAAACCGTCGGGGGACCGCTTTTCACCTCAGGACGAGAAAACTGAGTCCGGGGCATTCCCGCTCGCGTTTTCTTGGGACGAGCACCGGAAGTCCTCGAGCTCAGCCCGTTTCCTTCGCTGCAAGTGCATTTCCAGTGGTTTCTGACACCGGACGAGCGTTCCCCACTCGTTGGAAGTTTCGGCCATCTTTTGGACCGTTTTGGGTCGCACCACAGTTCTCCCTCCAACGAGCTCGCTTCCCGACCTATACCTCTGGAAAACGTGTCAGGGAGCATGCCAGGAGTGTGGGTTGAAGTCCTCGGAGCACGGGACCCGAAGATCGAAAGACTTATGACCAATACGGAGCAAAGGGAAGAAACCGTCGGGGGACCGCTTTTTACCCCAGGACGAGAAAACTGAGTCCGGGGCATTCCCGCTCGCGTTTTCTTGGGACGAGCACCGGAAGTCCTCGAGCTCAGCCCGTTTCCTTCGCTGCAAGTGCATTTCCAGTGGTTTCTGACACCGGACGAGCGTTCGCCACTCGTTGGAAGCTTCGGCCATCTTTTGGACCGTTTTGGGTCGCACCACAGTTCTCCCTCCAACGAGCTCGCTTCCCGACCTATACCTCCGGAAAACGTGTCGGGGAGCATGCCAGGAGTGTGGGTTGAAGTCCTCGGAGAACGAGACCCGAAGATCGAAAGACTTATGACCAATACGGAGCAAAGGGAAGAAACCGTCGGGGGACCGCTTTTTACCTCAGGACGAGAAAACTGAGTCCGGGGCATTCCCGCTCGCGTTTTCTTGGGACGAGCACCGAAAGTCCTCGAGCTCAGCCCGTTTCCTTCGCTGCAAGTGCATTTCCAGTGGTTTCTGACACCGGACGAGCGTTCGCCACTCGTTGGAAGTTTCGGCCATCTTTTGGACCGTTTTGGGTCGCACCACAGTTCTCCCTCCAACGAGCTCGCTTCCCGACCTATACCTCCGGAAAACGTGTCAGGGAGCATGCCAGGAGTGTGGGTTGAAGTCCTCGGAGCACGAGACCCGAAGATCGAAAGACTTATGACCAATACGGAGCAAAGGGAAGAAACCGTCGGGGGACCGCTTTTTACCCCAGGACGAGAAAACTGAGTCCGGGGCATTCCCGCTCGCGTTTTCTTGGGACGAGCACCGGAAGTCCTCGAGCTCAGCCCGTTTCCTTCGCTGCAAGTGCATTTCCAGTGGTTTCTGACACCGGACGAGCGTTCGCCACTCGTTGGAAGCTTCGGCCATCTTTTGGACCGTTTTGGGTCGCACCACAGTTCTCCCTCCAACGAGCTCGCTTCCCGACCTATACCTCCGGAAAACGTGTCAGGGAGCATGCCAGGAGTGTGGGTTGAAGTCCTCGGAGCACGAGACCCGAAGATCGAAAGACTTATGACCAATACGGAGCAAAGGGAAGAAACCGTCGGGGGACCGCTTTTCACCCCAGGACGAGAAAACTGAGTCCGGGGCATTCCCGCTCGCGTTTTCTTGGGACGAGCACCGGAAGTCCTCGAGCTCAGCCCGTTTCCTTCGCTGCAAGTGCATTTCCAGTGGTTTCTGACACCGGACGAGCGTTCGCCACTCGTTGGAAGCTTCGGCCATCTTTTGGACCGTTTTGGGTCGCACCACAGTTCTCCCTCCAACGAGCTCGCTTCCCGACCTATACCTCCGGAAAACGTGTCGGGGAGCATGCCAGGAGTGTGGGTTGAAGTCCTCGGAGCACGAGACCCGAAGATCGAAAGACTTATGACCAATACGGAGCAAAGGGAAGAAACCGTCGGGGGACCGCTTTTTACCCCAGGACGAGAAAACTGAGTCCGGGGCATTCCCGCTCGCGTTTTCTTGGGACGAGCACCGAAAGTCCTCGAGCTCAGCCCGTTTCCTTCGCTGCAAGTGCATTTCCAGTGGTTTCTGACACCGGACGAGCGTTCGCCACTCGTTGGAAGCTTCGGCCATCTTTTGGACCGTTTTGGGTCGCACCACAGTTCTCCCTCCAACGAGCTCGCTTCCCGACCTATACCTCCGGAAAACGTGTCATGGAGCATGCCAGGAGTGTGGGTTGAAGTCCTCGGAGCACGAGACCCGAAGATCGAAAGACTTGTGACCAATACGGAGCAAAGGGAAGAAACCGTCGGGGGACCGCTTTTTACCCCAGGACGAGAAAACTGAGTCCGGGGCATTCCCGCTCGCGTTTTCTTGGGACGAGCACCGAAAGTCCTCGAGCTCAGCCCGTTTCCTTTGCTGCAAGTGCATTTCCAGTGGTTTCTGACACCGGACGAGCGTTCGCCACTCGTTGGAAGCTTCGGCCATCTTTTGGACCGTTTTGGGTCGCACCACAGTTCTCCCTCCAACGAGCTCGCTTCCCGACCTATACCTCCGGAAAACGTGTCAGGGAGCATGCCAGGAGTGTGGGTTGAAGTCCTCGGAGCACGAGACCCGAAGATCGAAAGACTTATGACCAATACGGAGCAAAGGGAAGAAACCGTCGGGGGACCGCTTTTTACCCCAGGACGAGAAAACTGAGTCCGGGGCATTCCCGCTCGCGTTTTCTTGGGACGAGCACCGGAAGTCCTCGAGCTCAGCCCGTTTCCTTCGCTGCAAGTGCATTTCCAGTGGTTTCTGACACCGGACGAGCGTTCGCCACTCGTTGGAAGCTTCGGCCATCTTTTGGACCGTTTTGGGTCGCACCACAGTTCTCCCTCCAACGAGCTCGCTTCCCGACCTATACCTCCGGAAAACGTGTCAGGGAGCATGCCAGGAGTGTGGGTTGAAGTCCTCGGAGCACGAGACCCAAAGATCGAAAGACTTATGACCAATACGGAGCAAAGGGAAGAAACCGTCGGGGGACCGCTTTTCACCCCAGGACGAGAAAACTGAGTCCGGGGCATTCCCGCTCGCGTTTTCTTGGGACGAGCACCGGAAGTCCTCGAGCTCAGCCCGTTTCCTTCGCTGCAAGTGCATTTCCAGTGGTTTCTGACACCGGACGAGCGTTCCCCACTCGTTGGAAGTTTCGGCCATCTTTTGGACCGTTTTGGGTCGCACCACAGTTCTCCCTCCAACGAGCTCGCTTCCCGACCTATACCTCTGGAAAACGTGTCAGGGAGCATGCCAGGAGTGTGGGTTGAAGTCCTCGGAGCACGAGACCCGAAGATCGAAAGACTTATGACCAATACGGAGCAAAGGGAAGAAACCGTCGGGGGACCGCTTTTTACCCCAGGACGAGAAAACTGAGTCCGGGGCATTCCCGCTCGCGTTTTCTTGGGACGAGCACCGGAACTCCTCGAGCTCAGCCCGTTTCCTTCGCTGCAAGTGCATTTCCAGTGGTTTCTAACACCGGACGAGCGTTCGCCACTCGTTGGAAGCTTCGGCCATCTTTTGGACCGTTTTGGGTCGCACCACAGTTCTCCCTCCAACGAGCTCGCTTCCCGACCTATACCTCCGGAAAACGTGTCGGGGAGCATGCCAGGAGTGTGGGTTGAAGTCCTCGGAGCACGAGACCCGAAGATCGAAAGACTTATGACCAATACGGAGCAAAGGGAAGAAACCGTCGGGGGACCGCTTTTTACCTCAGGACGAGAAAACTGAGTCCGGGGCATTCCCGCTCGCGTTTTCTTGGGACGAGCACCGAAAGTCCTCGAGCTCAGCCCGTTTCCTTCGCTGCAAGTGCATTTCCAGTGGTTTCTGACACCGGACGAGCGTTCGCCACTCGTTGGAAGTTTCGGCCATCTTTTGGACCGTTTTGGGTCGCACCACAGTTCTCCCTCCAACGAGCTCGCTTCCCGACCTATACCTCCGGAAAACGTGTCAGGGAGCATGCCAGGAGTGTGGGTTGAAGTCCTCGGAGCACGAGACCCGAAGATCGAAAGACTTATGACCAATACGGAGCAAAGGGAAGAAACCGTCGGGGGACCGCTTTTTACCCCAGGACGAGAAAACTGAGTCCGGGGCATTCCCGCTCGCGTTTTCTTGGGACGAGCACCGGAAGTCCTCGAGCTCAGCCCGTTTCCTTCGCTGCAAGTGCATTTCCAGTGGTTTCTGACACCGGACGAGCGTTCGCCACTCGTTGGAAGCTTCGGCCATCTTTTGGACCGTTTTGGGTCGCACCACAGTTCTCCCTCCAACGAGCTCGCTTCCCGACCTATACCTCCGGAAAACGTGTCGGGGAGCATGCCAGGAGTGTGGGTTGAAGTCCTCGGAGCACGAGACCCGAAGATCGAAAGACTTATGACCAATACGAAGCAAAGGGAAGAAACCGTCGGGGGACCGCTTTTCACCCCAGGACGAGAAAACTGAGTCCGGGGCATTCCCGCTCGCGTTTTCTTGGGACGAGCACCGGAAGTCCTCGAGCTCAGCCCGTTTCCTTCGCTGCAAGTGCATTTCCAGTGGTTTCTGACACCGGACGAGCGTTCCCCACTCGTTGGAAGTTTCGGCCATCTTTTGGACCGTTTTGGGTCGCACCACAGTTCTCCCTCCAACGAGCTCGCTTCCCGACCTATACCTCTGGAAAACGTGTCCGGGAGCATGCCAGGAGTGTGGGTTGAAGTCCTCGGAGCACGAGACCCGAAGATCGAAAGACTTATGACCAATACGGAGCAAAGGGAAGAAACCGTCGGGGGACCGCTTTTTACCCCAGGACGAGAAAACTGAGTCCGGGGCATTCCCGCTCGCGTTTTCTTGGGACGAGCACCGGAAGTCCTCGAGCTCAGCCCATTTCCTTCGCTGCAAGTGCATTTCCAGTGGTTTCTAACACCGGACGAGCGTTCGCCACTCGTTGGAAGCTTCGGCCATCTTTTGGACCGTTTTGGGTCGCACCACAGTTCTCCCTCCAACGAGCTCGCTTCCCGACCTATACCTTCGGAAAACGTGTCGGGGAGCATGCCAGGAGTGTGGGTTGAAGTCCTCGGAGCACGAGACCCGAAGATCGAAAGACTTATGACCAATACGGAGCAAAGGGAAGAAACCGTCGGGGGACCGCTTTTTACCTCAGGACGAGAAAACTGAGTCCGGGGCATTCCCGCTCGCGTTTTCTTGGGACGAGCACCGAAAGTCCTCGAGCTCAGCCCGTTTCCTTCGCTGCAAGTGCATTTCCAGTGGTTTCTGACACCGGACGAGCGTTCGCCACTCGTTGGAAGCTTCGGCCATCTTTTGGACCGTTTTGGGTCGCACCACAGTTCTCCCTCCAACGAGCTCGCTTCCCGACCTATACCTCCGAAAAACGTGTCAGGGAGCATGCCAGGAGTGTGGGTTGACGTCCTCGGAGCACGAGACCCGAAGATCGAAAGACTTATGACCAATACGGAGCAAAGGGAAGAAACCGTCGGGAGACCGCTTTTTACCCCAGGACGAGAAAACTGAGTCCGGGGCATTCCCGCTCGCGTTTTCTTGGGACGAGCACCGGAAGTCCTCGAGCTCAGCCCGTTTCCTTCGCTGCAAGTGCATTTCCAGTGGTTTCTGACACCGGACGAGCGTTCGCCACTCGTTGGAAGCTTCGGCCATCTTTTGGACCGTTTTGGGTCGCACCACAGTTCTCCCTCCAACGAGCTCGCTTCCCGACCTATACCTCCGAAAAACGTGTCAGGGAGCATGCCAGGAGTGTGGGTTGAAGTCCTCGGAGCACGAGACCCGAAGATCGAAAGACTTATGACCAATACGGAGCAAAGGGAAGAAACCGTCGGGGGACCGCTTTTTACCCCAGGACGAGAAAACTGAGTCCGGGGCATTCCCGCTCGCGTTTTCTTGGGACGAGCACCGGAAGTCCTCGAGCTCAGCCCGTTTCCTTCGCTGCAAGTGCATTTCCAGTGGTTTCGGACACCGGACGAGCGTTCGCCACTCGTTGGAAGCTTCGGCCATCTTTTGGACCGTTTTGGGTCGCACCACAGTTCTCCCTCCAACGAGCTCGCTTCCCGACCTATACCTCCGGAAAACGTGTCAGGGAGCATGCCAGGAGTGTGGGTTGACGTCCTCGGAGCACGAGACCCGAAGATCGAAAGACTTATGACCAATATGGAGCAAAGGGAAGAAACCGTCGGGGGACCGCTTTTTACCCCAGAACGAGAAAACTGAGTCCGGGGCATTCCCGCTCGCGTTTTCTTGGGACGAGCACCGGAAATCCTCGAGCTCAGCCCGTTTCCTTTGCTGCAAGTGCATTTCCAGTGGTTTCTGACACCGGACGAGCGTTCGCCACTCGTTGGAAGCTTCGGCCATCTTTTGGACCGTTTTGGGTCGCACCACAGTTCTCCCTCCAACGAGCTCGCTTCCCGACCTATACCTCCGGAAAACGTGTCAGGGAGCATGCCAGGAGTGTGGGTTGAAGTCCTCGGAGCACGAGACCCGAAGATCGAAAGACTTATGACCAATACGGAGCAAAGGGAAGAAACCGTCGGGGGACCGCTTTTTACCCCAGGACGAGAAAACTGCGTCCGGGGCATTCCCGCTCGCGTTTTCTTGGGACGAGCACCGGAAGTCCTCGAGCTCAGCCCGTTTCCTTCGCTGCAAGTGCATTTCCAGTGGTTTCTGACACCGGACGAGCGTTCGCCACTCGTTGGAAGCTTCGGCCATCTTTTGGACCGTTTTGGGTCGCACCACAGTTCTCCCTCCAACGAGCTCGCTTCCCGACCTATACCTCTGGAAAACGTGTCAGGGAGCATGCCAGGAGTGTGGGTTGAAGTCCTCGGAGCACGAGACCCGAAGATCGAAAGACTTATGACCAATACGGAGCAAAGGGAAGAAACCGTCGGGGGACCGCTTTTTACCCCAGGACGAGAAAACTGAGTCCGGGGCATTCCCGCTCGCGTTTTCTTGGGACGAGCACCGGAAGTCCTCGAGCTCAGCCCGTTTCCTTCGCTGCAAGTGCATTTCCAGTGGTTTCTGACACCGGACGAGCGTTCGCCACTCGTTGGAAGCTTCGGCCATCTTTTGGACCGTTTTGGGTCGCACCACAGTTCTCCCTCCAACGAGCTCGCTTCCCGACCTATACCTCCGGAAAACGTGTCAGGGAGCATGCCAGGAGTGTGGGTTGAAGTCCTCGGAGCACGAGACCCGAAGATCGAAAGACTTATGACCAATACGGAGCAAAGGGAAGAAACCGTCGGGGGACCGCTTTTTACCCCAGGACGAGAAAACTGCGTCCGGGGCATTCCCGCTCGCGTTTTCTTGGGACGAGCACCGGAAGTCCTCGAGCTCAGCCCGTTTCCTTCGCTGCAAGTGCACTTCCAGTGGTTTCTGACATCGGACGAGCGTTCGCCACTCGTTGGAAGCTTCGGCCATCTTTTGGACCGTTTTGGGTCGCACCACAGTTCTCTCTCCAACGAGCTCGCTTCCCGACCTATACCTCCGGAAAACGTGTCGGGGAGCATGCCAGGAGTGTGGGTTGAAGTCCTCGGAGCACGAGACCCGAAGATCGAAAGACTTATGACCAATACGGAGCAAAGGGAAGAAACCGTCGGGGGACCGCTTTTTACCCCAGGACGAGAAAACTGAGTCCGGGGCATTCCCGCTCGCGTTTTCTTGGGACGAGCACCGGAAGTCCTCGAGCTCAGCCCGTTTCCTTCGCTGCAAGTGCATTTCCAGTGGTTTCTGACACCGGACGAGCGTTCGCCACTCGTTGGAAGCTTCGGCCATCTTTTGGACCGTTTTGGGTCGCACCACAGTTCTCCCTCCAACGAGCTCGCTTCCCGACCTATACCTCCGGAAAACGTGTCGGGGAGCATGCCAGGAGTGTGGGTTGAAGTCCTCGGAGCACGAGACCCGAAGATCGAAAGACTTATGACCAATACGGAGCAAAGGGAAGAAACCGTCGGGGGACCGCTTTTTACCCCAGGACGAGAAAACTGCGTCCGGGGCATTCCCGCTCGCGTTTTCTTGGGACGAGCACCAGAAGTCCTCGAGCTCAGCCCGTTTCCTTCGCTGCAAGTGCATTTCCAGTGGTTTCTGACACCGGACGAGCGTTCGCCACTCGTTGGAAGCTTCGGCCATCTTTTGGACCGTTTTGGGTCGCACCACAGTTCTCCCTCCAACGAGCTCGCTTCCCGACCTATACCTCCGGAAAACGTGTCGGGGAGCATGCCAGGAGTGTGGGTTGAAGTCCTCGGAGCACGAGACCTGAAGATCGAAAGACTTATGACCAATACGGAGCAAAGGGAAGAAACCGTCGGGGGACCGCTTTTTACCCCAGGACGAGAAAACTGAGTCCGGGGCATTCCCGCTCGCGTTTTCTTGGGACGAGCACCGGAAGTCCTCGAGCTCAGCCCGTTTCCTTCGCTGCAAGTGCATTTCCAGTGGTTTCGGACACCGGACGAGCGTTCGCCACTCGTTGGAAGCTTCGGCCATCTTTTGGACCGTTTTGGGTCGCACCACAGTTCTCCCTCCAACGAGCTCGCTTCCCGACCTATACCTCCGGAAAACGTGTCAGGGAGCATGCCAGGAGTGTGGGTTGACGTCCTCGGAGCACGAGACCCGAAGATCGAAAGACTTATGACCAATACGGAGCAAAGGGAAGAAACCGTCGGGGGACCGCTTTTTACCCCAGGACGAGAAAACTGAGTCCGGGGCATTCCCGCTCGCGTTTTCTTGGGACGAGCACCGGAAGTCCTCGAGCTCAGCCCGTTTCCTTTGCTGCAAGTGCATTTCCAGTGGTTTCTGACACCGGACGAGCGTTCGCCACTCGTTGGAAGCTTCGGCCATCTTTTGGACCGTTTTGGGTCGCACCACAGTTCTCCCTCCAACGAGCTCGCTTCCCGACCTATACCTCCGGAAAACGTGTCAGGGAGCATGCCAGGAGTGTGGGTTGAAGTCCTCGGAGCACGAGACCCGAAGATCGAAAGACTTATGACCAATACGGAGCAAAGGGAAGAAACCGTCGGGGGACCGCTTTTTACCCCAGGACGAGAAAACTGCGTCCGGGGCATTCCCGCTCGCGTTTTCTTGGGACGAGCACCGGAAGTCCTCGAGCTCAGCCCGTTTCCTTCGCTGCAAGTGCATTTCCAGTGGTTTCTGACACCGGACGAGCGTTCGCCACTCGTTGGAAGCTTCGGCCATCTTTTGGACCGTTTTGGGTCGCACCACAGTTCTCCCTCCAACGAGCTCGCTTCCCGACCTATACCTCTGGAAAACGTGTCAGGGAGCATGCCAGGAGTGTGGGTTGAAGTCCTCGGAGCACGAGACCCGAAGATCGAAAGACTTATGACCAATACGGAGCAAAGGGAAGAAACCGTCGGGGGACCGCTTTTTACCCCAGGACGAGAAAACTGAGTCCGGGGCATTCCCGCTCGCGTTTTCTTGGGACGAGCACCGGAAGTCCTCGAGCTCAGCCCGTTTCCTTCGCTGCAAGTGCATTTCCAGTGGTTTCTGACACCGGACGAGCGTTCGCGACTCGTTGGAAGCTTCGGCCATCTTTTGGACCGTTTTGGGTCGCACCACAGTTCTCCCTCCAACGAGCTCGCTTCCCGACCTATACCTCCGGAAAACGTGTCAGGGAGCATGCCAGGAGTGTGGGTTGAAGTCCTCGGAGCACGAGACCCGAAGATCGAAAGACTTATGACCAATACGGAGCAAAGGGAAGAAACCGTCGGGGGACCGCTTTTTACCCCAGGACGAGAAAACTGCGTCCGGGGCATTCCCGCTCGCGTTTTCTTGGGACGAGCACCGGAAGTCCTCGAGCTCAGCCCGTTTCCTTCGCTGCAAGTGCACTTCCAGTGGTTTCTGACATCGGACGAGCGTTCGCCACTCGTTGGAAGCTTCGGCCATCTTTTGGACCGTTTTGGGTCGCACCACAGTTCTCTCTCCAACGAGCTCGCTTCCCGACCTATGCCTCCAGAAAACGTGTCGGGGAGCATGCCAGGAGTGTGGGTTGAAGTCCTCGGAGCACGAGACCCGAAGATCGAAAGACTTATGACCAATACGGAGCAAAGGGAAGAAACCGTCGGGGGACCGCTTTTTACCCCAGGACGAGAAAACTGAGTCCGGGGCATTCCCGCTCGCGTTTTCTTGGGACGAGCACCGGAAGTCCTCGAGCTCAGCCCGTTTCCTTCGCTGCAAGTGCATTTCCAGTGGTTTCTGACACCGGACGAGCGTTCGCCACTCGTTGGAAGCTTCGGCCATCTTTTGGACCGTTTTGGGTCGCACCACAGTTCTCCCTCCAACGAGCTCGCTTCCCGACCTATACCTCCGGAAAACGTGTCGGGGAGCATGCCAGGAGTGTGGGTTGAAGTCCTCGGAGCACGAGACCCGAATATCGAAAGACTTATGACCAATACGGAGCAAAGGGAAGAAACCGTCGGGGGACCGCTTTTTACCCCAGGACGAGAAAACTGAGTCCGGGGCATTCCCGCTCGCGTTTTCTTGGGACGAGCACCGGAAGTCCTCGAGCTCAGCCCGTTTCCTTCGCTGCAAGTGCATTTCCAGTGGTTTCTGACACCGGACGAGCGTTCGCCACTCGTTGGAAGCTTCGGCCATCTTTTGGACCGTTTTGGGTCGCACCACAGTTCTCCCTCCAACGAGCTCGCTTCCCGACCTATACCTCCGGAAAACATGTCAGGGAGCATGCCAGGAGTGTGGGTTGAAGTCCTCGGAGCACGAGACCCGAAGATCGAAAGACTTATGACCAATACGGAGCAAAGGGAAGAAACCGTCGGGGGACCGCTTTTTACCCCAGGACGAGAAAACTGCGTCCGGGGCATTCCCGCTCGCGTTTTCTCTGGACGAGCACCGGAAGTCCTCGAGCTCAGCCCGTTTCCTTCGCTGCAAGTGCATTTCCAGTGTTTTCTGACACCGGACGAGCGTTCGCCACTCGTTGGAAGCTTCGGCCATCTTTTGGACCGTTTTGGGTCGCACCACAGTTCTCCCTCCAACGAGCTCGCTTCCCGACCTATACCTCTGGAAAACGTGTCAGGGAGCATGCCAGGAGTGTGGGTTGAAGTCCTCGGAGCACGAGACCCGAAGATCGAAAGACTTATGACCAATACGGAGCAAAGGGAAGAAACCGTCGGGGGACCGCTTTTTACCCCAGGACGAGAAAACTGAGTCCGGGGCATTCCCGCTCGCGTTTTCTTGGGACGAGCACCGGAAGTCCTCGAGCTCAGCCCGTTTCCTTCGCTGCAAGTGCATTTCCAGTGGTTTCTGACACCGGACGAGCGTTCGCCACTCGTTGGAAGCTTCGGCCATCTTTTGGACCGTTTTGGGTCGCACCACAGTTCTCCCTCCAACGAGCTCGCTTCCCGACCTATACCTCCGGAAAACGTGTCGGGGAGCATGCCAGGAGTGTGGGTTGAAGTCCTCGGAGCACGAGACCCGAAGATCAAAAGACTTATGACCAATACGGAGCAAAGGGAAGAAACCGTCGGGGGGACCGCTTTTTACCCCAGGACGAGAAAACTGAGTCCGGGGCATTCCCGCTCGTGTTTTCTTGGGACGAGCACCGGAAGTCCTCGAGCTCAGCCCGTTTCCTTCGCTGCAAGTGCATTTCCAGTGGTTTCTGACACCGGACGAGCGTTCGCCACTCGTTGGAAGCTTCGGCCATCTTTTGGACCGTTTTGGATCGCACCACAGTTCTCCCTCCAACGAGCTCGCTTCCCGACCTATACCTCCGGAAAACATGTCAGGGAGCATGCCAGGAGTGTGGGTTGAAGTCCTCGGAGCACGAGACCCGAAGATCGAAAGACTTATGACCAATACGGAGCAAAGGGAAGAAACCGTCGGGGGACCGCTTTTTACCCCAGGACGAGAAAACTGCGTCCGGGGCATTCCCGCTCGCGTTTTTTTGGGACGAGCACCGGAAGTCCTCGAGCTCAGCCCGTTTCCTTCGCTGCAAGTGCATTTCCAGTGGTTTCTGACACCGGACGAGCGTTCGCCACTCGTTGGAAGCTTCGGCCATCTTTTGGACCGTTTTGGGTCGCACCACAGTTCTCCCTCCAACGAGCTCGCTTCCCGACCTATACCTCTGGAAAACGTGTCAGGGAGCATGCCAGGAGTGTGGGTTGAAGTCCTCGGAGCACGAGACCCGAAGATCGAAAGACGTATGACCAATACGGAGCAAAGGGAAGAAACCGTCGGGGGACCGCTTTTTACCCCAGGACGAGAAAACTGAGTCCGGGGCATTCCCGCTCGCGTTTTCTTGGGACGAGCACCGGAAGTCCTCGAGCTCAGCCCGTTTCCTTCGCTGCAAGTGCATTTCCAGTTGTTTCTGACACCGGACGAGCGTTCGCCACTCGTTGGAAGCTTCGGCCATCTTTTGGACCGTTTTGGGTCGCACCACAGTTCTCCCTCCAACGAGCTCGCTTCCCGACCTATACCTCCGGAAAACGTGTCAGGGAGCATGCCAGGAGTGTGGGTTGAAGTCCTCGGAGCACGAGACCCGAAGATCGAAAGACTTATGACCAATACGGAGCAAAGGGAAGAAACCGTCGGGGGACCGCTTTTTACCCCAGGACGAGAAAACTGCGTCCGGGGCATTCCCGCTCGCGTTTTCTTGGGACGAGCACCGGAAGTCCTCGAGCTCAGCCCGTTTCCTTCGCTGCAAGTGCATTTCCAGTGGTTTCTGACATCGGACGAGCGTTCGCCACTCGTTGGAAGCTTCGGCCATCTTTTGGACCGTTTTGGGTCGCACCACAGTTCTCTCTCCAACGAGCTCGCTTCCCGACCTATACCTCCGGAAAACGTGTTGGGGAGCATGCCAGGAGTGTGGGTTGAAGTCCTCGGAGCACGAGACCCGAAGATCGAAAGACTTATGACCAATACGGAGCAAAGGGAAGAAACCGTCGGGGGACCGCTTTTTACCCCAGGACGAGAAAACTGAGTCCGGGGCATTCCCGCTCGCGTTTTCTTGGGACGAGCACCGGAAGTCCTCGAGCTCAGCCCGTTTCCTTCGCTGCAAGTGCATTTCCAGTGGTTTCTGACACCGGACGAGCGTTCGCCACTCGTTGGAAGCTTCGGCCATCTTTTGGACCGTTTTGGGTCGCACCACAGTTCTCCCTCCAACGAGCTCGCTTCCCGACCTATACCTCCGGAAAACGTGTCGGGGAGCATGCCAGGAGTGTGGGTTGAAGTCCTCGGAGCACGAGACCCGAATATCGAAAGACTTATGACCAATACGGAGCAAAGGGAAGAAACCGTCGGGGGACCGCTTTTTACCCCAGGACGAGAAAACTGAGTCCGGGGCATTCCCGCTCGCGTTTTCTTGGGACGAGCACCGGAAGTCCTCGAGCTCAGCCCGTTTCCTTCGCTGCAAGTGCATTTCCAGTGGTTTCTGACACCGGACGAGCGTTCGCCACTCGTTGGAAGCTTCGGCCATCTTTTGGACCGTTTTGGGTCGCACCACAGTTCTCCCTCCAACGAGCTCGCTTCCCGACCTATACCTCCGGAAAACGTGTCAGGGAGCATGCCAGGAGTGTGGGTTGAAGTCCTCGGAGCACGAGACCCGAAGATCGAAAGACTTATGACCAATACGGAGCAAAGGGAAGAAACCGTCGGGGGACCGCCGTTTACCCCAGGACGAGAAAACTGAGTCCGGGGCATTCCCGCTCGCGTTTTCTTGGGACGAGCACCGGAAGTCCTCGAGCTCAGCCCGTTTCCTTCGCTGCAAGTGCATTTCCAGTGGTTTCTGACACCGGACGAGCGTTCGCCACTCGTTGGAAGCTTCGGCCATCTTTTGGACCGTTTTGGGTCGCACCACAGTTCTCCCTCCAACGAGCTCGCTTCCCGACCTATACCTCCGGAAAACGTGTCAGGGAGCATGCCAGGAGTGTGGGTTGAAGTCCTCGGAGCACGAGACCCGAAGATCGAAAGACTTATGACCAATACGGAGCAAAGGGAAGAAACCGTCGGGGGACCGCCGTTTACCCCAGGACGAGAAAACTGCGTCCGGGGCATTCCCGCTCGCGTTTTCTTGGGACGAGCACTGGAAGTCCTCGAGCTCAGCCCGTTTCCTTCGCTGCAAGTGCATTTCCAATGGTTTCTGACACCGGACGAGCGTTCGCCACTCGTTGGAAGCTTCGGCCATCTTTTGGACCGTTTTGGGTCGCACCACAGTATCCTCCAACGAGCTCGCTTCCCGACCTATACCTCCGGAGAACGTGTGAGGGAGCATGCCAGGAGTGTGGGTTGAAGTCCTCGGAGCACGAGACCCGAAGATCAAAAGACTTATGACCAATACGGAGCAAAGGGAAGAAACCGTCGGGGGACCGCCTTTTACCCCAGGACGAGAAAACTGAGTCCGGGGCATTCCCGCTCGCGTTTTCATGGGACGAGCACCGGAAGTCCTCGAGCTCAGCCTGTTTCGTTCGCTGCAAGTGCATTTCCAGTGGTTTCTGACACCGGACGAGCGTTCGCCACTCGTTGGAAGCTTCGGCCATCTTTTGGACCGTTTTGGGTCGCACCACAGTTCTCCCTCCAACGAGCTCGCTTCCCGACCTATACCTCCGGAAAACGTGTCAGGGAGCATGCCAGGAGTGTGGGTTGAAGTCCTCAGAGCACGAGACCCGAAGATCGAAAGACTTATGACCAATACGGAGCAAAGGGAAGAAACCGTCGGGGGACCGCCTTTTACCCCAGGACGAGAAAACTGAGTCCGGGGCATTCCTGCTCGCGTTTTCTTGGGACGAGCACCGGAAGTCCTCGAGCTCAGCCCGTTTCCTTCGCTGCAAGTGCATTTCCAGTGGTTTCTGACACCGGACGAGCGTTCGCCACTCGTTGGAAGCTTCGGCCATCTTTTGGACCGTTTTGGGTCGCACCACAGTTCTCCCTCCAACGAGCTCGCTTCCCGACCTATACCTCCGGAGAACGTGTCAGGGAGCATGCCAGGAGTGTGGGTTGAAGTCCTCGGAGCACGAGACCCGAAGATCGAAAGACTTATGACCAATACGGAGCAAAGGGAAGAAACCGTCGGGGGACCGCCTTTTACCCCAGGACGAGAAAACTGAGTCCGGGGCATTCCTGCTCGCGTTTTCTTGGGACGAGCACCGGAAGTCCTCCAGCTCAGCCCGTTTCCTTCGCTGCAAGTGCATTTCCAGTGGTTTCTGACACCGGACGAGCGTTCGCCACTCGTTCGAAGCTTCGGCCATCTTTTGGACCGTTTTGGGTCGCACCACAGTTCTCCCTCCAACGAGCTCGCTTCCCGACCTATACCTCCGGAGAACGTGTCAGGGAGCATGCCAGGAGTGTGGGTTGAAGTCCTCGGAGCACGAGACCCGAAGATCGAAAGACTTATGACCAATACGGAGCAAAGGGAAGAAACCGTCGGGGGACCGCCTTTTACCCCAGGACGAGAAAACTGAGTCCGGGGCATTCCCGCTCGCGTTTTCTTGGGACGAGCACCGGAAGTCCTCGAGCTCAGCCCGTTTCCTTCGCTGCAAGTGCATTTCCAGTGGTTTCTGACACCGGACGAGCGTTCGCCACTCGTTGGAAGCTTCGGCCATCTTTTGGACCGTTTTGGGTCGCACCACAGTTCTCCCTCCAACGAGCTCGCTTCCCGACCTATACCTCCGGAAAACGTGTGAGGGAGCATGCCAGGAGTGTGGGTTGAAGTCCTCGGAGCACGAGACCCGAAGATCGAAAGACTTATGACCAATACGGAGCAAAGGGAAAAAACCGTCGGGGGACCGCCTTTTACCCCAGGACGAGAAAACTGAGTCCGGGGCATTCCCGCTCGCGTTTTCTTGGGACGAGCACTGGAAGTCCTCGAGCTCAGCCTGTTTCCTTCGCTGCAAGTGCATTTCCAGTGGTTTCTGACACCGGACGAGCGTTCGCCACTCGTTGGAAGCTTCGGCCATCTTTTGGACCGTTTTGGGTCGCACCACAGTTCTCCCTCCAACGAGCTCGCTTCCCGACCTATACCTCCGGAAAACGTGTCAGGGAGCATGCCAGGAGTGTGGGTTGAAGTCCTCGGAGCACGAGACCCGAAGATCGAAAGACTTATGACCAATACGGAGCAAAGGGAAGAAACCGTCGGGGGACC
Organism: Cucumis melo; assembly: GCF_025177605.1. Lineage (NCBI taxonomy): Eukaryota > Viridiplantae > Streptophyta > Magnoliopsida > Cucurbitales > Cucurbitaceae > Cucumis > Cucumis melo. The sequence continues at coordinate 19,593,624 of NC_066863.1, read as the reverse complement.
GCCTTTTACCCCAGGACGAGAAAACTGAGTCCGGGGCATTCCCGCTCGCGTTTTCTTGGGACGAGCACCGGAAGTCCTCGAGCTCAGCCCGTTTCCTTCGCTGCAAGTGCATTTCCAGTGGTTTCTGACACCGGACGAGCGTTCGCCACTCGTTGGAAGCTTCGGCCATCTTTTGGACCGTTTTGGGTCGCACCACAGTTCTCCCTCCAACGAGCTCGCTTCCCGACCTATACCTCCGGAGAACGTGTGAGGGAGCATGCCAGGAGTGTGGGTTGAAGTCCTCGGAGCACGAGACCCGAAGATCAAAAGACCTATGACCAATACGGAGCAAAGGGAAGAAACCGTCGGGGGATCGCCTTTTACCCCAGGACGAGAAAACTGAGTCCGGGGCATTCCCGCTCGCGTTTTCTTGGGACGAGCACCGGAAGTCCTCGAGCTCAGCCCGTTTCCTTCGCTGCAAGTGCATTTCCAGTGGTTTCTGACACCGGACGAGCGTTCGCCACTCGTTGGAAGCTTCGGCCATCTTTTGGACCGTTTTGGGTCGCACCACAGTTCTCCCTCCAACGAGCTCGCTTCCCGACCTATACCTCCGGAGAACGTGTCAGAGAGCATGCCAGGAGTGTGGGTTGAAGTCCTCGGAGCACGAGACCCGAAGATCAAAAGACTTATGACCAATACGGAGCAAAGGGAAGAAACCGTCGGGGGACCGCCTTTTACCCCAGGACGAGAAAACTGAGTCCGGGGCATTCCCGCTCGCGTTTTCTTGGGACGAGCACCGGAAGTCCTCGAGCTCAGCCCATTTCGTTCGCTGCAAGTGCATTTCCAGTGGTTTCTGACACCGGACGAGCGTTCGCCACTCGTTGGAAGCTTCGGCCATCTTTTGGACCGTTTTGGGTCGCACCACAGTTCTCCCTCCAACGAGCTCGCTTCCCGACCTATACCTCCGGACAACGTGTCAGGGAGCATGCCAGGAGTGTGGGTTGAAGTCCTCGGAGCACGAGACCCGAAGATCAAAAGACTTATGACCAATACGGAGCAAAGGGAAGAAACCGTCGGGGGATCGCCTTTTACCCCAGGACGAGAAAACTGAGTCCGGGGCATTCCCGCTCGCGTTTTCTTGGGACGAGCACCGGAAGTCCTCGAGCTCAGCCCGTTTCCTTCGCTGCAAGTGCATTTCCAGTGGTTTCTGACACCGGACGAGCGTTCGTCACTCGTTGGAAGCTTCGGCCATCTTTTGGACCGTTTTGGGTCGCACCACAGTTCTCCCTCCAACGAGCTCGCTTCCCGACCTATACCTCCGGAGAACGTGTCAGGGAGTATGCCAGGAGTGTGGGTTGAAGTCCTCGGAGCACGAGACCCGAAGATCGAAAGACTTATGACCAATACGGAGCAAAGGGAAGAAACCGTCGGGGGACCGCCTTTTACCCCAGGACGAGAAAACTGAGTCCGGGGCATTCCCACTCGCGTTTTCTTGGGACGAGCACCGGAAGTCCTCGAGCTCAGCCCGTTTCCTTCGCTGCAAGTGCATTTCCAGTGGTTTCTGACACCGGACGAGCGTTCGCCACTCGTTGGAAGCTTCGGCCATCTTTTGGACCGTTTTGGGTCGCACCACAGTTCTCCCTCCAACGAGCTCGTTTCCCGACCTATACCTCCGGAAAACGTGTCAGGGAGCATGCCAGGAGTGTGGGTTGAAGTCTTCGGAGCACGAGACCCGAAGATCGAAAGACTTATGACCAATACGGAGCAAAGGGAAGAAACCGTCGGGGGACCGCTTTTTACCCCAGGACGAGAAAACTGAGTCCGGGGCATTCCCGCTCGCGTTTTCTTGGGACGAGCACCGGAAGTCCTCGAGCTCAGCCCGTTTCCTTCGCTGCAAGTGCATTTCCAGTGGTTTCTGACACCGGACGAGCGTTCGCCACTCGTTGGAAGCTTCGGCCATCTTTTGGACCGTTTTGGGTCGCACCACAGTTCTCCCTCCAACGAGCTCGTTTCCCGACCTATACCTCCGAAAAACGTGTCAGGGAGCATGCCAGGAGTGTGGGTTGAAGTCCTCGGAGCACGAGACCCGAAGATCGAAAGACTTATGACCAATACGGAGCAAAGGGAAGAAACCGTCGGGGGACCGCTTTTTACCCCAGGACGAGAAAACTGAGTATGGGGCATTCCCGCTCGCGTTTTCTTGGGACGAGCACCGGAAGTCCTCGAGCTCAGCCCGTTTCCTTCGCTGCAAGTGCATTTCCAGTGGTTTCTGACACCGGACGAGCGTTCGCCACTCGTTGGAAGCTTCGGCCATCTTTTGGACCGTTTTGGGTCGCACCACAGTTCTCCCTCCAACGAGCTCGCTTCCCGACCTATACCTCCGAAAAACGTGTCAGGGAGCATGCCAGGAGTGTGGGTTGAAGTCCCCGGAGCACGAGACCCGAAGATCGAAAGACTTATGACCAATACGGAGCAAAGGGAAGAAACCGTCGGGGGACCGCTTTTTACCCCAGGACGAGAAAACTGAGTCCGGGGCATTCCCGCTCGCGTTTTCTTGGAACGAGCACCGCAAGTCCTCGAGCTCAGCCCGTTTCCTTCGCTGCAAGTGCATTTCCAGTGGTTTCTGACACCGGACGAGCGTTCGCCACTCGTTGGAAGCTTCGGCCATCTTTTGGACCGTTTTGGATCGCACCACAGTTCTCCCTCCAACGAGCTCGCTTCCCGACCTATACCTCCGGAAAACGTGTCAGGGAGCATGCCAGGAGTGTGGGTTGAAGTCCTCGGAGCACGAGACCCGAAGATCGAAAGACTTATGACCAATACGGAGCAAAGGGAAGAAACCGTCGGGGGACCGCTTTTTACCCCAGGACGAGAAAACTGAGTCCGAGGCATTCCCGCTCGCGTTTTCTTGGAACGAGCACCGGAAGTCCTCGAGCTCAGCCCGTTTCCTTCGCTGCAAGTGCATTTCCATTGGTTTCTGACACCGGACGAGCGTTCGCCACTCGTTGGAAGCTTCGGCCATCTTTTGGACCGTTTTGGATCGCACCACAGTTCTCCCTCCAACGAGCTCGCTTCCCGACCTATACCTCCGGAAAACGTGTCAGGGAGCATGCCAGGAGTGTGGGTTGAAGTCCTCGGAGCACGAGACCCGAAGATCGAAAGACTTATGACCAATACGGAGCAAAGGGAAGAAACCGTCGGGGGACCGCTTTTTACCCCAGGACGAGAAAACTGAGTCCGGGGCATTCCCGCTCGCGTTTTCTTGGGACGAGCAACGGAAGTCCTTGAGCTCAGCCCGTTTCCTTCGCTGCAAGTGCATTTCCAGTGGTTTCTGACACCGGACGAGCGTTCGCCACTCGTTGGAAGCTTCGGCCATCTTTTGGACCGTTTTGGGTCGCACCACAGTTCTCCCTCCAACGAGCTCGCTTCCCGACCTATACCTCCGGAAAACGTGTCAGGGAGCATGCCAGGAGTGTGGGTTGAAGTCCTCGGAGCACGAGACCCGAAGATCGAAAGACTTATGACCAATACGGAGCAAAGGGAAGAAACCGTCGGGGGACCGCTTTTTACCCCAGGACGAGAAAACTGAGTCCGGGGCATTCCCGCTCGCGTTTTCTTGGGACGAGCACCGGAAGTCCTCGAGCTCAGCCTGTTTCCTTCGCTGCAAGTGCATTTCCAGTGGTTTCTGACACCGGACGAGCGTTCGCCACTCGTTGGAAGCTTCGGCCATCTTTTGGACCGTTTTGGGTCGCACCACAGTTCTCCCTCCAACGAGCTCGCTTCCCGACCTATACCTCCGGAAAACGTGTCAGGGAGCATGCTAGGAGTGTGGGTTGAAGTCCTCGGAGCACGAGACCCGAAGATCGAAAGACTTATGACCAATACGGAGCAAAGGGAAGAAACCGTCGGGGGACCGCTTTTTACCCCAGGACGAGAAAACTGAGTCCGGGGCATTCCCGCTCGCGTTTTCTTGGGACGAGCACCGGAAGTCCTCGAGCTCAGCCCGTTTCCTTCGCTGCAAGTGCATTTCCAGTGGTTTCTGACACCGGACGAGCGTTCGCCACTCGTTGGAAGCTTCGGCCATCTTTTGGACCGTTTTGGGTCGCACCACAGTTCTCCCTCCAACGAGCTCGCTTCCCGACCTATACCTCCGGAAAACGTGTCAGGGAGCATGCCAGGAGTGTGGGTTGAAGTCCTCGGAGCACGAGACCCGAAGATCGAAAGACTTATGACCAATACGGAGCAAAGGGAAGAAACCGTCGGGGGACCGCTTTTTACCCCAGGACGAGAAAACTGAGTCCGGGGCATTCCCGCTCGCGTTTTCGTGGGACGGGCACCGGAAGTCCTCGAGCTCAGCCCGTTTCCTTCGCTGCAAGTGCATTTCCAGTGGTTTCTGACACCGGACGAGCGTTCGCCACTCGTTGGAAGCTTCGGCCATCTTTTGGACCGTTTTGGGTCGCACCACAGTTCTCCCTCCAACGAGCTCGCTTCCCGACCTATACCTCCGGAAAACGTGTCAGGGAGCATGCCAGGAGTGTGGGTTGAAGTCCTCGGAGCACGAGACCCGAAGATCGAAAGACTTATGACCAATACGGAGCAAAGGGAAGAAACCGTCGGGGGACCGCTTTTTACCCCAGGACGAGAAAACTGAGTCCGGGGCATTCCCGCTCGCGTTTTCTTGGGACGAGCACCGGAAGTCCTCGAGCTCAGCCCGTTTCCTTCGCTGCAAGTGCATTTCCAGTGGTTTCTGACACCGGACGAGCGTTCGCCACTCGTTGGAAGCTTCGGCCATCTTTTGGACCGTTTTGGGTCGCACCACAGTTCTCCCTCCAACGAGCTCGCTTCCCGACCTATACCTCCGGAAAACGTGTCAGGGAGCATGCCAGGAGTGTGGGTTGAAGTCCTCGGAGCACGAGACCCGAAGATCGAAAGACTTATGACCAATACGGAGCAAAGGGAAGAAACCGTCGGGGGACCGGTTTTTACCCCAGGACGAGAAAACTGAGTCCGGGGCATTCCCGCTCGCGTTTTCTTGGGACGAGCATCGGAAGTCCTCGAGCTCAGCCCGTTTCCTTCGCTGCAAGTGCATTTCCAGTGGTTTCTGACACCGGACGAGCGTTCGCCACTCGTTGGAAGCTTCGGCCATCTTTTGGACCGTTTTGGGTCGCACCACAGTTCTCCCTCCAACGAGCTCGCTTCCCGACCTATACCTCCGGAAAACGTGTCAGGGAGCATGCCAGGAGTGTGGGTTGAAGTCCTCGGAGCACGAGACCCGAAGATCGAAAGACTTATGACCAATACGGAGCAAAGGGAAGAAACCGTCGGGTGACCGCTTTTTACCCCCAGGACGAGAAAACTGAGTCCGGGGCATTCCCGCTCGCGTTTTCTTGGGACGAGCACCGGAAGTCCTCGAGCTCAGCCCGTTTCCTTCGCTGCAAGTGCATTTCTAGTGGTTTCTGACACCGGACGAGCGTTCGCCACTCGTTGGAAGCTTCGGCCATCTTTTGGACCGTTTTGGGTCGCACCACAGTTCTCCCTCCAACGAGCTCGCTTCCCGACCTATACCTCCGAAAAACGTGTCAGGGAGCATGCCAGGAGTGTGGGTTGAAGTCCTCGGAGCACGAGACCCGAAGATCGAAAGACTTATGACCAATACGGAGCAAAGGGAAGAAACCGTCGGGGGACCGCTTTTTACCCCAGGACGAGAAAACTGAGTCCGGGGCATTCCCGCTCGCGTTTTCTTGGGACGAGCACCGGAAGTCCTCGAGCTCAGCCCGTTTCATCCGCTGCAAGTGCATTTCCAGTGGTTTCTGACACCGGACGAGCGTTCGCCACTCGTTGGAAGCTTCGGCCATCTTTTGGATCGTTTTGGGTCGCACCACAGTTCTCCCTCCAACGAGCTCGCTTCCCGACCTATACCTCCGGAAAACGTGTCAGGGAGCATGCCAGGAGTGTGGGTTGAAGTCCTCGGAGCACGAGACCCGAAGATCGAAAGACTTATGACCAATACGGAGTAAAGGGAAGAAACCGTCGGGGGACCGCTTTTTACCCCAGGACGAGAAAACTGAGTCCGGGGCATTCCCGCTCGCGTTTTCTTGGGACGAGCACCGGAAGTCCTCGAGCTCAGCCCGTTTCCTTCGCTGCAAGTGCATTTCCAGTGGTTTCTGACACCGGACGAGCGTTCGCCACTCGTTGGAAGCTTCGGCCATCTTTTGGACCGTTTTGGGTCGCACCACAGTTCTCCCTCCAACGAGCTCGCTTCCCGACCTATACCTCCGGAAAACGTGTCAGGGAGCATGTCAGGAGTGTGGGTTGAAGTCCTCGGAGCACGAGACCCGAAGATCGAAAGACTTATGACCAATACGGAGCAAAGGGAAGAAACCGTCGGGGGACCGCTTTTTACCCCAAGACGAGAAAACTGTGTCCGGGGCATTCCCGCTCGCGTTTTCTTGGGACGAGCACCGGAAGTCCTCGAGCTCAGCCCGTTTCCTTCGCTGCAAGTGCATTTCCAGTGGTTTCTGACACCGGACGAGCGTTCGCCACTCGTTGGAAGCTTCGGCCATCTTTTGGACCGTTTTGGGTCGCACCACAGTTCTCCCTCCAACGAGCTCGCTTCCCGACCTATACCTCCGGAAAACGTGTCAGGGAGCATGCCAGGAGTGTGGGTTGAAGTCCTCGGAGCACGAGACCCGAAGATCGAAAGACTTATGACCAATACGGAGCAAAGGGAAGAAACCGTCGGGGGACCGCTTTTTACCCCAGGACGAGAAAACTGAGTCCGGGGCATTCCCGCTCGCGTTTTCTTGGGACGAGCACCGGAAGTCCTCGAGCTCAGCCCGTTTCCTTCACTGCAAGTGCATTTCCAGTGGTTTCTGACACCGGACGAGCGTTCGCCACTCGTTGGAAGCTTCGGCCATCTTTTGGACCGTTTTGGGTCGCACCACAGTTCTCCATCCAACGAGCTCGCTTCCCGACCTATACCTCCGGAAAACGTGTCAGGGAGCATGCCAGGAGTGTGGGTTGAAGTCCTCGGAGCACGAGACCCACAGATCGAAAGACTTATGACCAATACGGAGCAAAGGGAAGAAACCGTCGAAGGACCGCTTTTTACCCCAGGACGAGAAAACTGAGTCCGGGGCATTCCCGCTCGCGTTTTCTTGGGACGAGCACCGGAAGTCCTCGAGCTCAGCCCGTTTCATCCGCTGCAAGTGCATTTCCAGTGGTTTCTGACACCGGACGAGCGTTCGCCACTCGTTGGAAGCTTCGGCCATCTTTTGGATCGTTTTGGGTCGCACCACAGTTCTCCCTCCAACGAGCTCGCTTCCCGACCTATACCTCCGGAAAACGTGTCAGGGAGCATGCCAGGAGTGTGGGTTGAAGTCCTCGGAGCACGAGACCCGAAGATCGAAAGACTTATGACCAATACGGAGTAAAGGGAAGAAACCGTCGGGGGACCGCTTTTTACCCCAGGACGAGAAAACTGAGTCCGGGGCATTCCCGCTCGCGTTTTCTTGGGACGAGCACCGGAAGTCCTCGAGCTCAGCCCGTTTCCTTCGCTGCAAGTGCATTTCCAGTGGTTTCTGACACCGGACGAGCGTTCGCCACTCGTTGGAAGCTTCGGCCATCTTTTGGACCGTTTTGGATCGCACCACAGTTCTCCCTCCAACGAGCTCGCTTCCCGACCTATACCTCCGGAAAACGTGTCAGGGAGCATGCCAGGAGTGTGGGTTGAAGTCCTCGGAGCACGAGACCCGAAGATCGAAAGACTTATGACCAATACGGAGCAAAGGGAAGAAACCGTCGGGGGACCGCTTTTTACCCCAGGACGAGAAAACTGAGTCCGAGGCATTCCCGCTCGCGTTTTCTTGGAACGAGCACCGGAAGTCCTCGAGCTCAGCCCGTTTCCTTCGCTGCAAGTGCATTTCCATTGGTTTCTGACACCGGACGAGCGTTCGCCACTCGTTGGAAGCTTCGGCCATCTTTTGGACCGTTTTGGATCGCACCACAGTTCTCCCTCCAACGAGCTCGCTTCCCGACCTATACCTCCGGAAAACGTGTCAGGGAGCATGCCAGGAGTGTGGGTTGAAGTCCTCGGAGCACGAGACCCGAAGATCGAAAGACTTATGACCAATACGGAGCAAAGGGAAGAAACCGTCGGGGGACCGCTTTTTACCCCAGGACGAGAAAACTGAGTCCGGGGCATTCCCGCTCGCGTTTTCTTGGGACGAGCAACGGAAGTCCTTGAGCTCAGCCCGTTTCCTTCGCTGCAAGTGCATTTCCAGTGGTTTCTGACACCGGACGAGCGTTCGCCACTCGTTGGAAGCTTCGGCCATCTTTTGGACCGTTTTGGGTCGCACCACAGTTCTCCCTCCAACGAGCTCGCTTCCCGACCTATACCTCCGGAAAACGTGTCAGGGAGCATGCCAGGAGTGTGGGTTGAAGTCCTCGGAGCACGAGACCCGAAGATCGAAAGACTTATGACCAATACGGAGCAAAGGGAAGAAACCGTCGGGGGACCGCTTTTTACCCCAGGACGAGAAAACTGAGTCCGGGGCATTCCCGCTCGCGTTTTCTTGGGACGAGCACCGGAAGTCCTCGAGCTCAGCCTGTTTCCTTCGCTGCAAGTGCATTTCCAGTGGTTTCTGACACCGGACGAGCGTTCGCCACTCGTTGGAAGCTTCGGCCATCTTTTGGACCGTTTTGGGTCGCACCACAGTTCTCCCTCCAACGAGCTCGCTTCCCGACCTATACCTCCGGAAAACGTGTCAGGGAGCATGCTAGGAGTGTGGGTTGAAGTCCTCGGAGCACGAGACCCGAAGATCGAAAGACTTATGACCAATACGGAGCAAAGGGAAGAAACCGTCGGGGGACCGCTTTTTACCCCAGGACGAGAAAACTGAGTCCGGGGCATTCCCGCTCGCGTTTTCTTGGGACGAGCACCGGAAGTCCTCGAGCTCAGCCCGTTTCCTTCGCTGCAAGTGCATTTCCAGTGGTTTCTGACACCGGACGAGCGTTCGCCACTCGTTGGAAGCTTCGGCCATCTTTTGGACCGTTTTGGGTCGCACCACAGTTCTCCCTCCAACGAGCTCGCTTCCCGACCTATACCTCCGGAAAACGTGTCAGGGAGCATGCCAGGAGTGTGGGTTGAAGTCCTCGGAGCACGAGACCCGAAGATCGAAAGACTTATGACCAATACGGAGCAAAGGGAAGAAACCGTCGGGGGACCGCTTTTTACCCCAGGACGAGAAAACTGAGTCCGGGGCATTCCCGCTCGCGTTTTCGTGGGACGGGCACCGGAAGTCCTCGAGCTCAGCCCGTTTCCTTCGCTGCAAGTGCATTTCCAGTGGTTTCTGACACCGGACGAGCGTTCGCCACTCGTTGGAAGCTTCGGCCATCTTTTGGACCGTTTTGGGTCGCACCACAGTTCTCCCTCCAACGAGCTCGCTTCCCGACCTATACCTCCGGAAAACGTGTCAGGGAGCATGCCAGGAGTGTGGGTTGAAGTCCTCGGAGCACGAGACCCGAAGATCGAAAGACTTATGACCAATACGGAGCAAAGGGAAGAAACCGTCGGGGGACCGCTTTTTACCCCAGGACGAGAAAACTGAGTCCGGGGCATTCCCGCTCGCGTTTTCTTGGGACGAGCACCGGAAGTCCTCGAGCTCAGCCCGTTTCCTTCGCTGCAAGTGCATTTCCAGTGGTTTCTGACACCGGACGAGCGTTCGCCACTCGTTGGAAGCTTCGGCCATCTTTTGGACCGTTTTGGGTCGCACCACAGTTCTCCCTCCAACGAGCTCGCTTCCCGACCTATACCTCCGGAAAACGTGTCAGGGAGCATGCTAGGAGTGTGGGTTGAAGTCCTCGGAGCACGAGACCCGAAGATCGAAAGACTTATGACCAATACGGAGCAAAGGGAAGAAACCGTCGGGGGACCGCTTTTTACCCCAGGACGAGAAAACTGAGTCCGGGGCATTCCCGCTCGCGTTTTCTTGGGACGAGCACCGGAAGTCCTCGAGCTCAGCCCGTTTCCTTCGCTGCAAGTGCATTTCCAGTGGTTTCTGACACCGGACGAGCGTTCGCCACTCGTTGGAAGCTTCGGCCATCTTTTGGACCGTTTTGGGTCGCACCACAGTTCTCCCTCCAACGAGCTCGCTTCCCGACCTATACCTCCGGAAAACGTGTCAGGGAGCATGCCAGGAGTGTGGGTTGAAGTCCTCGGAGCACGAGACCCGAAGATCGAAAGACTTATGACCAATACGGAGCAAAGGGAAGAAACCGTCGGGGGACCGCTTTTTACCCCAGGACGAGAAAACTGAGTCCGGGGCATTCCCGCTCGCGTTTTCGTGGGACGGGCACCGGAAGTCCTCGAGCTCAGCCCGTTTCCTTCGCTGCAAGTGCATTTCCAGTGGTTTCTGACACCGGACGAGCGTTCGCCACTCGTTGGAAGCTTCGGCCATCTTTTGGACCGTTTTGGGTCGCACCACAGTTCTCCCTCCAACGAGCTCGCTTCCCGACCTATACCTCCGGAAAACGTGTCAGGGAGCATGCCAGGAGTGTGGGTTGAAGTCCTCGGAGCACGAGACCCGAAGATCGAAAGACTTATGACCAATACGGAGCAAAGGGAAGAAACCGTCGGGGGACCGCTTTTTACCCCAGGACGAGAAAACTGAGTCCGGGGCATTCCCGCTCGCGTTTTCTTGGGACGAGCACCGGAAGTCCTCGAGCTCAGCCCGTTTCCTTCGCTGCAAGTGCATTTCCAGTGGTTTCTGACACCGGACGAGCGTTCGCCACTCGTTGGAAGCTTCGGCCATCTTTTGGACCGTTTTGGGTCGCACCAGAGTTCTCCCTCCAACGAGCTCGCTTCCCGACCTATACCTCCGGAAAACGTGTCAGGGAGCATGCCAGGAGTGTGGGTTGAAGTCCTCGGAGCACGAGACCCGAAGATCGAAAGACTTATGACCAATACGGAGCAAAGGGAAGAAACCGTCGGGGGACCGGTTTTTACCCCAGGACGAGAAAACTGAGTCCGGGGCATTCCCGCTCGCGTTTTCTTGGGACGAGCATCGGAAGTCCTCGAGCTCAGCCCGTTTCCTTCGCTGCAAGTGCATTTCCAGTGGTTTCTGACACCGGACGAGCGTTCGCCACTCGTTGGAAGCTTCGGCCATCTTTTGGACCGTTTTGGGTCGCACCACAGTTCTCCCTCCAACGAGCTCGCTTCCCGACCTATACCTCCGGAAAACGTGTCAGGGAGCATGCCAGGAGTGTGGGTTGAAGTCCTCGGAGCACGAGACCCGAAGATCGAAAGACTTATGACCAATACGGAGCAAAGGGAAGAAACCGTCGGGTGACCGCTTTTTACCCCCAGGACGAGAAAACTGAGTCCGGGGCATTCCCGCTCGCGTTTTCTTGGGACGAGCACCGGAAGTCCTCGAGCTCAGCCCGTTTCCTTCGCTGCAAGTGCATTTCTAGTGGTTTCTGACACCGGACGAGCGTTCGCCACTCGTTGGAAGCTTCGGCCATCTTTTGGACCGTTTTGGGTCGCACCACAGTTCTCCCTCCAACGAGCTCGCTTCCCGACCTATACCTCCGAAAAACGTGTCAGGGAGCATGCCAGGAGTGTGGGTTGAAGTCCTCGGAGCACGAGACCCGAAGATCGAAAGACTTATGACCAATACGGAGCAAAGGGAAGAAACCGTCGGGGGACCGCTTTTTACCCCAGGACGAGAAAACTGAGTCCGGGGCATTCCCGCTCGCGTTTTCTTGGGACGAGCACCGGAAGTCCTCGAGCTCAGCCCGTTTCATCCGCTGCAAGTGCATTTCCAGTGGTTTCTGACACCGGACGAGCGTTCGCCACTCGTTGGAAGCTTCGGCCATCTTTTGGATCGTTTTGGGTCGCACCACAGTTCTCCCTCCAACGAGCTCGCTTCCCGACCTATACCTCCGGAAAACGTGTCAGGCAGCATGCCAGGAGTGTGGGTTGAAGTCCTCGGAGCACGAGACCCGAAGATCGAAAGACTTATGACCAATACGGAGTAAAGGGAAGAAACCGTCGGGGGACCGCTTTTTACCCCAGGACGAGAAAACTGAGTCCGGGGCATTCCCGCTCGCGTTTTCTTGGGACGAGCACCGGAAGTCCTCGAGCTCAGCCCGTTTCCTTCGCTGCAAGTGCATTTCCAGTGGTTTCTGACACCGGACGAGCGTTCGCCACTCGTTGGAAGCTTCGGCCATCTTTTGGACCGTTTTGGGTCGCACCACAGTTCTCCCTCCAACGAGCTCGCTTCCCGACCTATACCTCCGGAAAACGTGTCAGGGAGCATGTCAGGAGTGTGGGTTGAAGTCCTCGGAGCACGAGACCCGAAGATCGAAAGACTTATGACCAATACGGAGCAAAGGGAAGAAACCGTCGGGGGACCGCTTTTTACCCCAAGACGAGAAAACTGTGTCCGGGGCATTCCCGCTCGCGTTTTCTTGGGACGAGCACCGGAAGTCCTCGAGCTCAGCCCGTTTCCTTCGCTGCAAGTGCATTTCCAGTGGTTTCTGACACCGGACGAGCGTTCGCCACTCGTTGGAAGCTTCGGCCATCTTTTGGACCGTTTTGGGTCGCACCACAGTTCTCCCTCCAACGAGCTCGCTTCCCGACCTATACCTCCGGAAAACGTGTCAGGGAGCATGCCAGGAGTGTGGGTTGAAGTCCTCGGAGCACGAGACCCGAAGATCGAAAGACTTATGACCAATACGGAGCAAAGGGAAGAAACCGTCGGGGGACCGCTTTTTACCCCAGGACGAGAAAACTGAGTCCGGGGCATTCCCGCTCGCGTTTTCTTGGGACGAGCACCGGAAGTCCTCGAGCTCAGCCCGTTTCCTTCACTGCAAGTGCATTTCCAGTGGTTTCTGACACCGGACGAGCGTTCGCCACTCGTTGGAAGCTTCGGCCATCTTTTGGACCGTTTTGGGTCGCACCACAGTTCTCCCTCCAACGAGCTCGCTTCCCGACCTATACCTCCGGAAAACGTGTCAGGGAGCATGCCAGGAGTGTGGGTTGAAGTCCTCGGAGCACGAGACCCACAGATCGAAAGACTTATGACCAATACGGAGCAAAGGGAAGAAACCGTCGAAGGACCGCTTTTTACCCCAGGACGAGAAAACTGAGTCCGGGGCATTCCCGCTCGCGTTTTCTTGGGACGAGCACCGGAAGTCCTCGAGCTCAGCCCGTTTCCTTCGCTGCAAGTGCATTTCTAGTGGTTTCTGACACCGGACGAGCGTTCGCCACTCGTTGGAAGCTTCGGCCATCTTTTGGACCGTTTTGGGTCGCACCACAGTTCTCCCTCCAACGAGCTCGCTTCCCGACCTATACCTCCGGAAAACGTGTCAGGGAGCATGCCAGGAGTGTGGGTTGAAGTCCTCGGAGCACGAGACCCGAAGATCGAAAGACTTATGACCAATACGGAGCAAAGGGAAGAAACCGTCGGGGGACCGCTTTTTACCCCAGGACGAGAAAACTGAGTCCGGGGCATTCCCGCTCGCGTTTTCTTGGGACGAGCACCGGAAGTCCTCGAGCTCCGCCCGTTTCATCCGCTGCAAGTGCATTTCCAGTGGTTTCTGACACCGGACGAGCGTTCGCCACTCGTTGGAAGCTTCGGCCATCTTTTGGATCGTTTTGGGTCGCACCACAGTTCTCCCTCCAACGAGCTCGCTTCCCGACCTATACCTCCGGAAAACGTGTCAGGGAGCATGCCAGGAGTGTGGGTTGAAGTCCTCGGAGCACGAGACCCGAAGATCGAAAGACTTATGACCAATACGGAGCAAAGGGAAGAAACCGTCGGGGGACCGCTTTTTACCCCAAGACGAGAAAACTGTGTCCGGGGCATTCCCGCTCGCGTTTTCTTGGGACGAGCACCGGAAGTCCTCGAGCTCAGCCCGTTTCCTTCGCTGCAAGTGCATTTCCAGTGGTTTCTGACACCGGACGAGCGTTCGCCACTCGTTGGAAGCTTCGGCCATCTTTTGGACCGTTTTGGGTCGCACCACAGTTCTCCCTCCAACGAGCTCGCTTCCCGACCTATACCTCCGGAAAACGTGTCGAGGAGCATGCCAGGAGTGTGGGTTGAAGTCCTCGGAGCACGAGACCCGAAGATCGAAAGACTTATGACCAATACGGAGCAAAGGGAAGAAACCGTCGGGGGACCGCTTTTTACCCCAGGACGAGAAAACTGAGTCCGGGGCATTCCCGCTCGCGTTTTCTTGGGACGAGAACCGGAAGTCCTCGAGCTCAGCCCGTTTCCTTCGCTGCAAGTGCATTTCCAGTGGTTTCTGACACCGGACGAGCGTTCGCCACTCGTTGGAAGCTTCGGCCATCTTTTGGACCGTTTTGGGTCGCACCACAGTTCTCCCTCCAACGAGCTCGCTTCCCGACCTATACCTCCGGAAAACGTGTCAGGGAGCATGCCAAGAGTGTGGGTTGAAGTCCTCGGAGCACGAGACCCGAAGATCGAAAGACTTATGACCAATACGGAGCAAAGGGAAGAAACCGTCGGGGGACCGCTTTTTACCCCAGGACGAGAAAACTGAGTCCGGGGCATTCCCGCTCTCGTTTTCTTGGGACGAGCACCGGAAGTGCTCGAGCTCAGCCCGTTTCCTTCGCTGCAAGTGCATTTCCAGTGGTTTCTGACACCGGACGAGCGTTCGCCACTCGTTGGAAGCTTCGGCCATCTTTTGGACCGTTTTGGGTCGCACCACAGTTCTCCCTCCAACGAGCTCGCTTCCCGACCTATACCTCCGGAAAACGTGTCCGGGAGCATGCCAGGAGTGTGGGTTGAAGTCCTTGGAGCACGAGACCCGAAGATCGAAAGACTTATGACCAATACGGAGCAAAGGGAAGAAACCGTCGGGGGACCGCTTTTTACCCCAGGACGAGAAAACTGAGTCCGGGGCATTCCCGCTCGCGTTTTCTTGGGACGAGCACCGGAAGTCCTCGAGCTCAGCCCGTTTCCTTCGCTGCAAGTGCATTTCCAGTGGTTTCTGACACCGGACGAGCGTTCGCCACTCGTTGGAAGCTTCGGCCATCTTTTGGACCGTTTTGGGTCGCACCACAGTTCTCCCTCCAACGAGCTCGCTTCCCGACCTATACCTCCGGAAAACGTGTCAGGGAGCATGCCAGGAGTGTGGGTTGAAGTCCTCGGAGCACGAGACCCGAAGATCGAAAGACTTATGACCAATACGGAGCAAAGGGAAGAAACCGTCGGGGGACCGCTTTTTACCCCAGGACGAGAAAACTGAGTCCGGGGCATTCCCGCTCGCGTTTTCTTGGGACGAGCACCGGAAGTCCTCGAGCTCAGCCCGTTTCCTTCGCTGCAAGTGCATTTCCAGTGGTTTCTGACACCGGACGAGCGTTCGCCACTCGTTGGAAGCTTCGGCCATCTTTTGGACCGTTTTGGGTCGCACCACAGTTCTCCCTCCAACGAGCTCGCTTCCCGACCTATACCTCCGGAAAACGTGTCAGGGAGCATGCCAGGAGTGTGGGTTGAAGTCCTCGGAGCACGAGACCCGAAGATCGAAAGACTTATGACCAATACGGAGCAAAGGGAAGAAACCGTCGGGGGACCGCTTTTTACCCCAGGACGAGAAAACTGAGTCCGGGGCATTCCCGCTCGCGTTTTCTTGGGACGAGCACCGGAAGTCCTCGAGCTCAGCCCGTTTCCTTCGCTGCAAGTGCATTTCCAGTGGTTTCTGACACCGGACGAGCGTTCGCCACTCGTTGGAAGCTTCGGCCATCTTTTGGACCGTTTTGGATCGCACCACAGTTCTCCCTCCAACGAGCTCGCTTCCCGACCTATACCTCCGGAAAACGTGTCAGGGAGCATGCCAGGAGTGTGGGTTGAAGTCCTCGGAGCACGAGACCCGAAGATCGAAAGACTTATGACCAATACGGAGCAAAGGGAAGAAACCGTCGGGGGACCGCTTTTTACCCCAGGACGAGAAAACTGAGTCCGGGGCATTCCCGCTCGCGTTTTCTTGGGACGAGCACCGGAAGTCCTCGAGCTCAGCCCGTTTCCTTCGCTGCAAGTGCATTTCCAGTGGTTTCTGACACCGGACGAGCGTTCGCCACTCGTTGGAAGCTTCGGCCATCTTTTGGACTGTTTTGGGTCGCACCACAGTTCTCCCTCCAACGAGCTCGCTTCCCGACCTATACCTCCGGAAAACGTGTCAGGGAGCATGCCAGGAGTGTGGGTTGAAGTCCTTGGAGCACGAGACCCGAAGATCGAAAGAATTATGACCAATACGGAGCAAAGGGAAGAAACCGTCGGGGGACCGCTTTTTACCCCAGGACGAGAAAACTGAGTCCGGGGCATTCCCGCTCGCGTTTTCTTGGGACGAGCACCGGAAGTCCTCGAGCTCAGCCCGTTTCCTTCGCTGCAAGTGCATTTCCAGTGGTTTCTGACACCGGACGAGCGTTCGCCACTCGTTGGAAGCTTCGGCCATCTTTTGGACCGTTTTGGGTCGCACCACAGTTCTCCCTCCAACGAGCTCGCTTCCCGACCTATACCTCCGGAAAACGTGTCAGGGAGCATGCCAGGAGTGTGGGTTGAAGTCCTCGGAGCACGAGACCCGAAGATCGAAAGACTTATGACCAATACGGAGCAAAGGGAAGAAACCGTCGGGGGACCGCTTTTTACCCCAGGACGAGAAAACTGAGTCCGGGGCATTCCCGCTCGCGTTTTCTTGGGACGAGCACCGGAAGTCCTCGAGCTCAGCCCGTTTCCTTCGCTGCAAGTGCATTTCCAGTGGTTTCTGACACCGGACGAGCGTTCGCCACTCGTTGGAAGCTTCGGCCATCTTTTGGACCGTTTTGGGTCGCACCACAGTTCTCCCTCCAACGAGCTCGCTTCCCGACCTATACCTCCGGAAAACGTGTCAGGGAGCATGCCAGGAGTGTGGGTTGAAGTCCTCGGAGCACGAGACCCGAAGATCGAAAGACTTATGACCAATACGGAGCAAAGGGAAGAAACCGTCGGGGGACCGCTTTTTACCCCAGGACGAGAAAACTGAGTCCGGGGCATTCCCGCTCGCGTTTTCTTGGGACGAGCACCGGAAGTCCTCGAGCTCAGCCCGTTTCCTTCGCTGCAAGTGCATTTCCAGTGGTTTCTGACACCGGACGAGCGTTCGCCACTCGTTGGAAGCTTCGGCCATCTTTTGGACCGTTTTGGATCGCACCACAGTTCTCCCTCCAACGAGCTCGCTTCCCGACCTATACCTCCGGAAAACGTGTCAGGGAGCATGCCAGGAGTGTGGGTTGAAGTCCTCGGAGCACGAGACCCGAAGATCGAAAGACTTATGACCAATACGGAGCAAAGGGAAGAAACCGTCGGGGGACCGCTTTTTACCCCAGGACGAGAAAACTGAGTCCGGGGCATTCCCGCTCGCGTTTTCTTGGGACGAGCACCGGAAGTCCTCGAGCTCAGCCCGTTTCCTTCGCTGCAAGTGCATTTCCAGTGGTTTCTGACACCGGACGAGCGTTCGCCACTCGTTGGAAGCTTCGGCCATCTTTTGGACTGTTTTGGGTCGCACCACAGTTCTCCCTCCAACGAGCTCGCTTCCCGACCTATACCTCCGGAAAACGTGTCAGGGAGCATGCCAGGAGTGTGGGTTGAAGTCCTCGGAGCACGAGACCCGAAGATCGAAAGAATTATGACCAATACGGAGCAAAGGGAAGAAACCGTCGGGGGACCGCTTTTTACCCCAGGACGAGAAAACTGAGTCCGGGGCATTCCCGCTCGCGTTTTCTTGGGACGAGCACCGGAAGTCCTCGAGCTCAGCCCGTTTCCTTCGCTGCAAGTGCATTTCCAGTGGTTTCTGACACCGGACGAGCGTTCGCCACTCGTTGGAAGCTTCGGCCATCTTTTGGACCGTTTTGGGTCGCACCACAGTTCTCCCTCCAACGAGCTCGCTTCCCGACCTATACCTCCGGAAAACGTGTCAGGGAGCATGCCAGGAGTGTGGGTTGAAGTCCTCGGAGCACGAGACCCGAAGATCGAAAGACTTATGACCAATACGGAGCAAAGGGAAGAAACCGTCGGGGGACCGCTTTTTACCCCAGGACGAGAAAACTGAGTCCGGGGCATTCCCGCTCGCGTTTTCTTGGGACGAGCACCGGAAGTCCTCGAGCTCAGCCCGTTTCCTTCGCTGCAAGTGCATTTCCAGTGGTTTCTGACACCGGACGAGCGTTCGCCACTCGTTGGAAGCTTCGGCCATCTTTTGGACCGTTTTGGGTCGCACCACAGTTCTCCCTCCAACGAGCTCGCTTCCCGACCTATACCTCCGGAAAACGTGTCAGGGAGCATGCCAGGAGTGTGGGTTGAAGTCCTCGGAGCACGAGACCCGAAGATCGAAAGACTTATGACCAATACGGAGCAAAGGGAAGAAACCGTCGGGGGACCGCTTTTTACCCCAGGACGAGAAAACTGAGTCCGGGGCATTCCCGCTCGCGTTTTCTTGGGACGAGCACCGGAAGTCCTCGAGCTCAGCCCGTTTCCTTCGCTGCAAGTGCATTTCCAGTGGTTTCTGACACCGGACGAGCGTTCGCCACTCGTTGGAAGCTTCGGCCATCTTTTGGACCGTTTTGGGTCGCACCACAGTTCTCCCTCCAACGAGCTCGCTTCCCGACCTATACCTCCGGAAAACGTGTCAGGGAGCATGCCAGGAGTGTGGGTTGAAGTCCTCGGAGCACGAGAC
This sequence comes from Cucumis melo, assembly GCF_025177605.1. Classification (NCBI taxonomy): domain Eukaryota; kingdom Viridiplantae; phylum Streptophyta; class Magnoliopsida; order Cucurbitales; family Cucurbitaceae; genus Cucumis; species Cucumis melo. The sequence continues at coordinate 19,574,919 of NC_066863.1, read as the reverse complement.
CCGAAGATCGAAAGACTTATGACCAATACGGAGCAAAGGGAAGAAACCGTCGGGGGACCGCTTTTTACCCCAGGACGAGAAAACTGAGTCCGGGGCATTCCCGCTCGCGTTTTCTTGGGACGAGCACCGAAAGTCCTCGAGCTCAGCCCGTTTCCTTCGCTGCAAGTGCATTTCCAGTGGTTTCTGACACCGGACGAGCGTTCGCCACTCGTTGGAAGCTTCGGCCATCTTTTGGACCGTTTTGGATCGCACCACAGTTCTCCCTCCAACGAGCTCGCTTCCCGACCTATACCTCCGGAAAACGTGTCGGGGAGCATGCCAGGAGTGTGGGTTGAAGTCCTCGGAGCACGAGACCCGAAGATCGAAAGACTTATGACCAATACGGAGCAAAGGGAAGAAACCGTCGGGGGACCGCTTTTTACCCCAGGACGAGAAAACTGAGTCCGGGGCATTCCCGCTCGCGTTTTCTTGGGACGAGCACCGGAAGTCCTCGAGCTCAGCCCGTTTCCTTCGCTGCAAGTGCATTTCCAGTGGTTTCTGACACCGGACGAGCGTTCGCCACTCGTTGGAAGCTTCGGCCATCTTTTGGACTGTTTTGGGTCGCACCACAGTTCTCCCTCCAACGAGCTCGCTTCCCGACCTATACCTCCGGAAAACGTGTCAGGGAGCATGCCAGGAGTGTGGGTTGAAGTCCTCGGAGCACGAGACCCGAAGATCGAAAGACTTATGACCAATACGGAGCAAAGGGAAGAAACCGTCGGGGGACCGCTTTTTACCCCAGGACGAGAAAACTGAGTCCGGGGCATTCCCGCTCGCGTTTTCTTGGGACGAGCACCGGAAGTCCTCGAGCTCAGCCCGTTTCCTTCGCTGCAAGTGCATTTCCAGTGGTTTCTGACACCGGACGAGCGTTCGCCACTCGTTGGAAGCTTCGGCCATCTTTTGGACCGTTTTGGGTCGCACCACAGTTCTCCCTCCAACGAGCTCGCTTCCCGACCTATACCTCCGGAAAACGTGTCAGGGAGCATGCCAGGAGTGTGGGTTGAAGTCCTCGGAGCACGAGACCCGAAGATCGAAAGACTTATGACCAATACGGAGCAAAGGGAAGAAACCGTCGGGGGACCGCTTTTTACCCCAGGACGAGAAAACTGAGTCCGGGGCATTCCCGCTCGCGTTTTCTTGGGACGAGCACCGGAAGTCCTCGAGCTCAGCCCGTTTCCTTCGCTGCAAGTGCATTTCCAGTGGTTTCTGACACCGGACGAGCGTTCGCCACTCGTTCGAAGCTTCGGCCATCTTTTGGACCGTTTTGGGTCGCACCACAGTTCTCCCTCCAACGAGCTCGCTTCCCGACCTATACCTCCGGAAAACGTGTGAGGGAGCATGCCAGGAGTGTGGGTTGAAGTCCTCGGAGCACGAGACCCGAAGATCGAAAGACTTATGACCAATACGGAGCAAAGGGAAGAAACCGTCGGGGGACCGCTTTTTACCCCAGGACGAGAAAACTGAGTCCGGGGCATTCCCGCTCGCGTTTTCTTGGGACGAGCACCGGAAGTCCTCGAGCTCAGCCCGTTTCCTTCGCTGCAAGTGCATTTCCAGTGGTTTCTGACACCGGACGAGCGTTCGCCACTCGTTCGAAGCTTCGGCCATCTTTTGGACCGTTTTGGGTCGCACCACAGTTCTCCCTCCAACGAGCTCGCTTCCCGACCTATACCTCCGGAAAACGTGTGAGGGAGCATGCCAGGAGTGTGGGTTGAAGTCCTCGGAGCACGAGACCCGAAGATCGAAAGACTTATGACCAATACGGAGCAAAGGGAAGAAACCGTCGGGGGACCGCTTTTTACCCCAGGACGAGAAAACTGAGTCCGGGGCATTCCCGCTCGCGTTTTCTTGGGACGAGCACCGGAAGTCCTCGAGCTCAGCCCGTTTCCTTCGCTGCAAGTGCATTTCCAGTGGTTTCTGACACCGGACGAGCGTTCGCCACTCGTTGGAAGCTTCGGCCATCTTTTGGACCGTTTTGGGTCGCACCACAGTTCTCCCTCCAACGAGCTCGCTTCCCGACCTATACCTCCGGAAAACGTGTCAGGGAGCATGCCAGGAGTGTGGGTTGAAGTCCTCGGAGCACGAGACCCGAAGATCAAAAGACTTATGACCAATACGGAGCAAAGGGAAGAAACCGTCGGGGGACCGCTTTTTACCCCAGGACGAGAAAACTGAGTCAGGGGCATTCCCGCTCGCGTTTTCTTGGGACGAGCACCGGAAGTCCTCGAGCTCAGCCCGTTTCCTTCGCTGCAAGTGCATTTCCAGTGGTTTCTGACACCGGACGAGCGTTCGCCACTCGTTGGAAGCTTCGGCCATCTTTTGGACCGTTTTGGGTCGCACCACAGTTCTCCCTCCAACGAGCTCGCTTCCCGACCTATACCTCCGGAAAACGTGTCAGGGAGCATGCCAGGAGTGTGGGTTGAAGTCCTCGGAGCACGAGACCCGAAGATCGAAAGACTTATGACCAATACGGAGCAAAGGGAAGAAACCGTCGGGGGACCGCTTTTTACCCCAAGACGAGAAAACTGAGTCCGGGGCATTCCCGCTCGCGTTTTCTTGGGACGAGCACCGGAAGTCCTCGAGCTCAGCCCGTTTCCTTCGCTGCAAGTGCATTTCCAGTGGTTTCTGACACCGGACGAGCGTTCGCCACTCGTTGGAAGCTTCGGCCATCTTTTGGACCGTTTTGGGTCGCACCACAGTTCTCCCTCCAACGAGCTCGCTTCCCGACCTATACCTCCGGAAAACGTGTCAGGGAGCATGCCAGGAGTGTGGGTTGAAGTCCTCGGAGCACGAGACCCGAAGATCGAAAGACTTATGACCAATACGGAGCAAAGGGAAGAAACCGTCGGGGGACCGCTTTTTACCCCAAGACGAGAAAACTGAGTCCGGGGCATTCCCGCTCGCGTTTTCTTGGGACGAGCACCGGAAGTCCTCGAGCTCAGCCCGTTTCCTTCGCTGCAAGTGCATTTCCAGTGGTTTCTGACACCGGACGAGCGTTCGCCACTCGTTGGAAGCTTCGGCCATCTTTTGGACCGTTTTGGGTCGCACCACAGTTCTCCCTCCAACGAGCTCGCTTCCCGACCTATACCTCCGGAAAACGTGTCAGGGAGCATGCCAGGAGTGTGGGTTGAAGTCCTCGGAGCACGAGACCCGAAGATCGAAAGACTTATGACCAATACGGAGCAAAGGGAAGAAACCGTCGGGGGACCGCTTTTTACCCCAGGACGAGAAAACTGAGTCCGGGGCATTCCCGCTCGCGTTTTCTTGGGACGAGCACCGGAAGTCCTCGAGCTCAGCCCGTTTCCTTCGCTGCAAGTGCATTTCCAGTGGTTTCTGACACCGGACGAGCGTTCGCCACTCGTTGGAAGCTTCGGCCATCTTTTGGACCGTTTTGGGTCGCACCACAGTTCTCCCTCCAACGAGCTCGCTTCCCGACCTATACCTCCGGAAAACGTGTCAGGGAGCATGCCAGGAGTGTGGGTTGAAGTCCTCGGAGCACGAGACCCGAAGATCGAAAGACTTATGACCAATACGGAGCAAAGGGAAGAAACCGTCGGGGGACCGCTTTTTACCCCAGGACGAGAAAACTGAGTCCGGGGCATTCCCGCTCGCGTTTTCTTGGGACGAGCACCGGAAGTCCTCTAGGTCAGCCCGTTTCCTTCGCTGCAAGTGCATTTCCAGTGGTTTCTGACACCGGACGAGCGTTCGCTACTCGTTGAAAGCTTCGGCCATCTTTTGGACCGTTTTGGGTCGCACCACAGTTCTCCCTCCAACGAGCTCGCTTCCCGACCTATACCTCCGGAAAACGTGTCAGGGAGCATGCCAGGAGTGTGGGTTGAAGTCCTCGGAGCACGAGACCCGAAAATCGAAAGACTTATGACCAATACGGAGCAAAGGGAAGAAACCGTCGGGGGACCGCTTTTTACCCCAGGACGAGAAAACTGAGTCCGGGGCATTCCCGCTCGCGTTTTCTTGGGACGAGCACCGGAAGTCCTCGAGCTCAGCCCGTTTCCTTCGCTGCAAGTGCATTTCCAGTGGTTTCTGACACCGGACGAGCGTTCGCCACTCGTTGGAAGCTTCGGCCATCTTTTGGACCGTTTTGGGTCGCACCACAGTTCTCCCTCCAACGAGCTCGCTTCCCGACCTATACCTCCGGAAAACGTGTAAGGGAGCATGCCAGGAGTGTGGGTTGAAGTCCTCGGAGCACGAGACCCGAAGATCGAAAGACTTATGACCAATACGGAGCAAAGGGAAGAAACCGTCGGGGGACCGCTTTTTACCCCAGGACGAGAAAACTGAGTCCGGGGCATTCCCGCTCGCGTTTTCTTGGGACGAGCACCGGAAGTCCTCGAGCTCAGCCCGTTTCCTTCGCTGCAAGTGCATTTCCAGTGGTTTCTGACACCGGACGAGCGTTCGCCACTCGTTGGAAGCTTCGGCCATCTTTTGGACCGTTTTGGGTCGCACCACAGTTCTCCCTCCAACGAGCTCGCTTCCCGACCTATACCTCCGGAAAACGTGTCAGGGAGCATGCCAGGAGTGTGGATTGAAGTCCTCGGAGCACGAGACCCGAAGATCGAAAGACTTATGACCAATACGGAGCAAAGGGAAGAAACCGTCGGGGGACCGCTTTTTACCCCAGGACGAGAAAACTGAGTCCGGGGCATTCCCGCTCGCGTTTTCTTGGGACGAGCACCGGAAGTCCTCTAGGTCAGCCCGTTTCCTTCGCTGCAAGTGCATTTCCAGTGGTTTCTGACACCGGACGAGCGTTCGCTACTCGTTGAAAGCTTCGGCCATCTTTTGGACCGTTTTGGGTCGCACCACAGTTCTCCCTCCAACGAGCTCGCTTCCCGACCTATACCTCCGGAAAACGTGTCAGGGAGCATGCCAGGAGTGTGGGTTGAAGTCCTCGGGGCACGAGACCCGAAAATCGAAAGACTTATGACCAATACGGAGCAAAGGGAAGAAACCGTCGGGGGACCGCTTTTTACCCCAGGACGAGAAAACTGAGTCCGGGGCATTCCCGCTCGCGTTTTCTTGGGACGAGCACCGGAAGTCCTCGAGCTCAGCCCGTTTCCTTCGCTGCAAGTGCATTTCCAGTGGTTTCTGACACCGGACGAGCGTTCGCCACTCGTTGGAAGCTTCGGCCATCTTTTGGACCGTTTTGGGTCGTACCACAGTTCTCCCTCCAACGAGCTCGCTTCCCGACCTATACCTCCGGAAAACGTGTCAGGGAGCATGCCAGGAGTGTGGGTTGAAGTCCTCGGAGCACGAGACCCGAAGATCGAAAGACTTATGACCAATACGGAGCAAAGGGAAGAAACCGTCGGGGGACCGCTTTTTACCCCAGGACGAGAAAACTGAGTCCGGGGCATTCCCGCTCGCGTTTTCTTGGGACGAGCACCGGAAGTCCTCGAGCTCAGCCCGTTTCCTTCGCTGCAAGTGCATTTCCAGTGGTTTCTGACACCGGACGAGCGTTCGCCACTCGTTGGAAGCTTCGGCCATCTTTTGGACCGTTTTGGGTCGCACCACAGTTCTCCCTCCAACGAGCTCGCTTCCCGACCTATACCTCCGGAAAACGTGTCAGGGAGCATGCCAGGAGTGTGGGTTGAAGTCCTCGGAGCACGAGACCCGAAGATCGAAAGACTTATGACCAATACGGAGCAAAGGGAAGAAACCGTCGGGGGACCGCTTTTTACCCCAGGACGAGAAAACTGAGTCCGGGGCATTCCCGCTCGCGTTTTCTTGGGACGAGCACCGGAAGTCCTCGAGCTCAGCCCGTTTCCTTCGCTGCAAGTGCATTTCCAGTGGTTTCTGACACCGGACGAGCGTTCGCCACTCGTTCGAAGCTTCGGCCATCTTTTGGACCGTTTTGGGTCGCACCACAGTTCTCCCTCCAACGAGCTCGCTTCCCGACCTATACCTCCGGAAAACGTGTCAGGGAGCATGCCAGGAGTGTGGGTTGAAGTCCTCGGAGCACGAGACCCGAAGATCGAAAGACTTATGACCAATACGGAGCAAAGGGAAGAAACCGTCGGGGGACCGCTTTTTACCCCAGGACGAGAAAACTGAGTCCGGGGCATTCCCGCTCGCGTTTTCTTGGGACGAGCACCGGAAGTCCTCGAGCTCAGCCCGTTTCCTTCGCCCCAAGTGCATTTCCAGTGGTTTCTGACACCGGACGAGCGTTCGCCACTCGTTGGAAGCTTCGGCCATCTTTTGGACCGTTTTGGGTCGCACCACAGTTCTCCCTCCAACGAGCTCGCTTCCCGACCTATACCTCCGGAAAACGTGTCAGGGAGCATGCCAGGAGTGTGGGTTGAAGTCCTCGGAGCACGAGACCCGAAAATCGAAAGACTTATGACCAATACGGAGCAAAGGGAAGAAACCGTCGGGGGACCGCTTTTTACCCCAGGACGAGAAAACTGAGTCCGGGGCATTCCCGCTCGCGTTTTCTTGGGACGAGCACCGGAAGTCCTCGAGCTCAGCCCGTTTCCTTCGCCCCAAGTGCATTTCCAGTGGTTTCTGACACCGGACGAGCGTTCGCCACTCGTTGGAAGCTTCGGCCATCTTTTGGACCGTTTTGGGTCGCACCACAGTTCTCCCTCCAACGAGCTCGCTTCCCGACCTATACCTCCGGAAAACGTGTCAGGGAGCATGCCAGGAGTGTGGGTTGAAGTCCTCGGAGCACGAGACCCGAAGATCGAAAGACTTATGACCAATACGGAGCAAAGGGAAGAAACCGTCGGGGGACCGCTTTTTACCCCAGGACGAAAAAACTGAGTCCGGGGCATTCCCGCTCGCGTTTTCTTGGGACGAGCACCGGAAGTCCTCGAGCTCAGCCCGTTTCCTTCGCCCCAAGTGCATTTCCAGTGGTTTCTGACACCGGACGAGCGTTCGCCACTCGTTGGAAGCTTCGGCCATCTTTTGGACCGTTTTGGGTCGCACCACAGTTATCCCTCCAACGAGCTCGCTTCCCGACCTATACCTCCGGAAAACGTGTCAGGGAGCATGCCAGGAGTGTGGGTTGAACTCCTCGGAGCACGAGACCCGAAGATCGAAAGACTTATGACCAATACGGAGCAAAGGGAAGAAACCGTCGGGGGACCGCTTTTTACCCCAGGACGAGAAAACTGAGTCCGGGGCATTCCCGCTCGCGTTTTCTTGGGACGAGCACCAGAAGACCTCGAGCTCAGCCCGTTTTCTTCGCTGCAAGTGCATTTTCCAGTGGTTTCTGACACCGGACGAGCGTTAGCCACTCGTTGGAAGCTTCGACCATCTTTTGGACCGTTTTGGGTCGCGCCACAGTTCTCCCTCCAACGAGCTCGCTTCCCGACCTATACCTCCGGAAAACGTGTCAGGGAGCATGCCAGGAGTGTGGGTTGAAGTCCTCGGAGCACGAGACCCGAAGATCGAAAGACTTATGACCAATACGGAGCAAAGGGAAGAAACCGTCGGGGGACCGCTTTTTACCCCAGGACGAGAAAACTGAGTCCGGGGCATTCCCGCTCGCGTTTTCTTGGGACGAGCACCGGAAGACCTTGAACTCAGCCCGATTCCTTCGCTGCAAGTGCATTTCCTGTGGTTTCTGACACCGGACGAGCGTTCGCCACTCGTTGGAAGCTTCGGCCATCTTTTGGACCGTTTTGGGTTGCGCCACAGTTCTCCCTCCAACGAGCTCGCTTCCCGACCTATACCTCCGGAAAACGTGTCAGGGAGCATGCCAGGAGTGTGGGTTGAAGTCCTCGAAGCACGAGACCCGAAGATCGAAAGACTTATGACCAATACGGAGCAAAGGGAAGAAACCGTCGGGGGACCGCTTTTTACCCCAGGACGAGAAAACTGAGTCCGGGGCATTCCCGCTCGCGTTTTCTTGGGACGAGCACCGGAAGTCCTCTAGGTCAGCCCGTTTCCTTCGCTGCAAGTGCATTTCCAGTGGTTTCTGACACCGGACGAGTGTTCGCCACTCGTTGGAAGCTTCGGCCATCTTTTGGACCGTTTTGGGTCGCACCACAGTTCTCCCTCCAACGAGCTCGCTTCCCGACCTATACCTCCGGAAAACGTGTCAGGGAGCATGCCAGGAGTGTGGGTTGAAGTCCTCGGAGCACGAGACCCGAAGATCGAAAGACTTATGACCAATACGGGGCAAAGGGAAGAAACCGTCGGGGGACCGCTTTTTACCCCAGGACGAGAAAACTGAGTCCGGGGCATTCCCGCTCGCGTTTTCTTGGGACGAGCACCGGAAGTCCTCGAGCTCAGCCCGTTTCATTCGCCCCAAGTGCATTTCCAGTGGTTTCTGACACCGGACGAGCGTTCGCCACTCGTTGGAAGCTTCGGCCATCTTTTGGACCGTTTTGGGTCGCACCACAGTTCTCCCTCCAACGAGCTCGCTTCCCGACCTATACCTCCGGAAAACGTGTCAGGGAGCATGCCAGGAGTGTGGGTTGAAGTCCTCGGAGCACGAGACCCGAAGATCAAAAGACTTATGACCAATACGGAGCAAAGGGAAGAAACCGTCGGGGGACCGCTTTTTAACCCAGGACGAGAAAACTGAGTCCGGGGCATTCCCGCTCGCGTTTTCTTGGGACGAGCACCGGAAGTCCTCGAGCTCAGCCCGTTTCCGTCGCTCCAAATGCATTTCCAGTGGTTTCTGACACCGGACGAGCGTTCGCCACTCGTTGGAAGTTTCGGCCATCTTTTGGACCGTTTTGGTTCGCACCACAGTTCTCCCTCCAACGAGCTCGCTTCCCGACCTATACCTCCGGAAAACGTGTCAGGGAGCATGCCAGGAGTGTGGGTTGAAGTCCTCGGAGCACGAGACCCGAAGATCGAAAGACTTATGACCAATACGGAGCAAAGGGAAGAAACCGTCGGGGGACCGCTTTTTACCCCAGGACGAGAAAACTGAGTCCGGGGCATTCCCGCTCGCGTTTTCTTGGGACGAGCACCGGAAGTCCTCGAGCTCAGCCCGTTTCCTTCGCTGCAAGTGCATTTCCAGTGGTTTCTGACACCGGACGAGCGTTCGCCACTCGTTGGAAGCTTCAGCCATCTTTTGGACCGTTTTGGGTCGCACTACAGTTCTCCCTCCAACGAGCTAGCTTCCCGACCTATACCTCCGGAAAACGTGTCAGGGAGCATGCCAGGAGTGTGGGTTGAAGTCCTCGGAGCACGAGACCCGAAGATCGAAAGACTTATGACCAATACGGAGCAAAGGGAAGAAACCGTCGGGGGACCGCTTTTTACCCCAGGACGAGAAAACTGAGTCCGGGGCATTCCCGCTCGCGTTTTCTTGGGACGAGCACCGGAAGTCCTCGAGCTCAGCCCGTTTCGTTCGCCCCAAGTGCATTTCCAGTGGTTTCTGACACCGGACGAGCGTTCGCCACTCGTTGGAAGCTTCGGCCATCTTTTGGACCGTTTTGGGTCGCACCACAGTTCTCCCTCCAACGAGCTCGCTTCCCGACCTATACCTCCGGAAAACGTGTCAGGGAGCATGCCAGGAGTGTGGGTTGAAGTCCTCGGAGCACGAGACCCGAAGATCGAAAGACTTATGACCAATACGGAGCAAAGGGAAGAAACCGTCGGGGGACCGCTTTTTACCCAAGGACGAGAAAACTGAGTCCGGGGCATTCCCGCTCGCGTTTTCTTGGGACGAGCACCGGAAGTCCTCGAGCTCAGCCCGTTTCCTTCGCTCCAAGTGCATTTCCAGTGGTTTCTGACACCGGACGAGCGTTCGGCACTCGTTGGAAGCTTCGGCCATCTTTTGGACCGTTTTGGGTCGCACCACAGTTCTCCCTCCAACGAGCTCGCTTCCCGACCTATACCTCCGGAAAACGTGTCAGGGAGCATGCCAGGAGTGTGGGTTGAAGTCCTCGGAGCACGAGACCCGAAGATCGAAAGACTTATGACCAATACGGAGCAAAGGGAAGAAACCGTCGGGGGACCGCTTTTTACCCCAGGACGAGAAAACTGAGTCCGGGGCATTCCCGCTCGCGTTTTCTTGGGACGGGCACCGGAAGTCCTCGAGCTCAGCCCGTTTTCTTCGCTGCAGGTGCATTTCCAGTGGTTTCTGACACCGGACGAGCGTTCGCCACTCGTTGGAAGCTTCGGCCATCTTTTGGACCGTTTTGGGTCGCACCACAGTTCTCCCTCCAACGAGCTCGCTTCCCGACCTATACCTCCGGAAAACGTGTCAGGGAGCATGCCAGGAGTGTGGGTTGAAGTCCTCGGAGCACGAGACCAAAGATCGAAAGACTTATGACCAATACGGAGCAAAGGGAAGAAACCGTCGGGGGACCGCTTTTTACCCCAGGACGAGAAAACTGAGTCCGGGGCATTCCCGCTCGCGTTTTCTTGGGACGAGCACCGGAAGTCCTCGAGCTCAGCCCGTTTCCTTCGCTGCAAGTGCATTTCCAGTGGTTTCTGACACCGGACGAGCGTTCGCCACTCGTTGGAAGCTTCGGCCATCTTTTGGACCGTTTTGGGTCGCACCACAGTTCTCCCTCCAACGAGCTCGCTTCCCGACCTATACCTCCGGAAAACGTGTCAGGGAGCATGCCAGGAGTGTGGGTTGAAGTCCTCGGAGCACGAGACCCGAAGATCGAAAGACTTATGACCAATACGGAGCAAAGGGAAGAAACCGTCGGGGGACCGCTTTTTACCCCAGGACGAGAAAACTGAGTCCGGGGCATTCCCGCTCGCGTTTTCTTGGGACGAGCACCGGAAGTCCTCGAGCTCAGCCCGTTTCCTTCGCCCCAAGTGCATTTACAGTGGTTTCTGACACCGGACGAGCGTTCGCCACTCGTTGGAAGCTTCGGCCATCTTTTGGACCGTTTTGGGTCGCACCACAGTTCTCCCTCCAACGAGCTCGCTTCCCGACCTATACCTCCGGAAAACGTGTCAGGGAGCATGCCAGGAGTGTGGGTTGAAGTCCTCGGAGCACGAGACCCGAAGATCGAAAGACTTATGACCAATACGGAGCAAAGGGAAGAAACCGTCGGGGGACCGCTTTTTACCCCAGGACGAGAAAACTGAGTCCGGGGCATTCCCGCTCGCGTTTTCTTGGGACGAGCACCGGAAGTCCTCGAGCTCAGCCCGTTTCCTTCGCCCCAAGTGCATTTCCAGTGGTTTCTGACACCGGACGAGCGTTCGCCACTCGTTGGAAGCTTCGGCCATCTTTTGGACCGTTTTGGGTCGCACCACAGTTCTCCCTCCAACGAGCTCGCTTCCCGACCTATACCTCCGGAAAACGTGTCAGGGAGCATGCCAGGAGTGTGGGTTGAAGTCCTCGGAGCACGAGACCCGAAGATCGAAAGACTTATGACCAATACGGAGCAAAGGGAAGAAACCGTCGGGGGACCGCTTTTTACCCCAGGACGAGAAAACTGAGTCCGGGGCATTCCCGCTCGCGTTTTCTTGGGACGAGCACCGGAAGTCCTCGAGCTCAGCCCGTTTCCTTCGCCCCAAGTGCATTTCCAGTGGTTTCTGACACCGGACGAGCGTTCGCCACTCGTTGGAAGCTTCGGCAATCTTTTGGACCGTTTTGGGTCGCACCACAGTTCTCCCTCCAACGAGCTCGCTTCCCGACCTATACCTCCGGAAAACGTGTCAGGGAGCATGCCAGGAGTGTGGGTTGAAGTCCTCGGAGCACGAGACCCGAAGATCGAAAGACTTATGACCAATACGGAGCAAAGGGAAGAAACCGTCGGGGGACCGCTTTTTACCCCAGGACGAGAAAACTGAGTCCGGGGCATTCCCGCTCGCGTTTTCTAGGGACGAGCACCGGAAGTCCTCGAGCTCAGCCCGTTTCCTTCGCTGCAAGTGCATTTCCAGTGGTTTCTGACACCGGACGAGCGTTCGCCACTCGTTCGAAGCTTCGGCCATCTTTTGGACCGTTTTGGGTCGCACCACAGTTCTCCCTCCAACGAGCTCGCTTCCCGACCTATACCTCCGGAAAACGTGTCAGGGAGCATGCCAGGAGTGTGGGTTGAAGTCCTCGGAGCACGAGACCCGAAGATCGAAAGACTTATGACCAATACGGAGCAAAGGGAAGAAACCGTCGGGGGACCGCTTTTTACCCCAGGACGAGAAAACTGAGTCCGGGGCATTCCCGCTCGCGTTTTCTTGGGACGAGCACCGGAAGTCCTCGAGCTCAGCCCGTTTCCTTCGCTGCAAGTGCATTTCCAGTGGTTTCTGACACCGGACGAGCGTTCGCCACTCGTTGGAAGCTTCGGCCATCTTTTGGACCGTTTTGGGTCGCACCACAGTTCTCCCTCCAACGAGCTCGCTTCCCGACCTATACCTCCGGAAAACGTGTCAGGGAGCATGCCAGGAGTGTGGGTTGAAGTCCTCGGAGCACGAGACCCGAAGATCGAAAGACTTATGACCAATACGGAAAAAGGGAAGAAACCGTCGGGGGACCGCTTTTTACCCCAGGACGAGAAAACTGAGTCCGGGGCATTCCCGCTCGCGTTTTCTTGGGACGAGCACCGGAAGTCCTCGAGCTCAGCCCGTTTCCTTGGCTTCAAGTGCATTTCCAGTGGTTTCTGACACCGGACGAGCGTTCGCCACTCGTTGGAAGCTTCGGCCATCTTTTGGACCGTTTTGGGTCGGACTACAGTTCTCCCTCCAACGAGCTAGCTTCCCGACCTATACCTCCGGAAAACGTGTCAGGGAGCATGCCAGGAGTGTGGGTTGAAGTCCTCGGAGCACGAGACCCGAAGATCGAAAGACTTATGACCAATACGGAGCAAAGGGAAGAAACCGTCGGGGGACCGCTTTTTACCCCAGGACGAGAAAACTCAGTCCGGGGCATTCCCGCTCGCGTTTTCTTGGGACGAGCACCCGAAGTCCTCGAGCTCAGCCCGTTTCCTTCGCTGCAAGTGCAGTTCCAGTGGTTTCTGACACCGGACGAGCGTTCGCCACTCGTTGGAAGCTTCGGCCATCTTTTGGACCGTTTTGGGTCGCGCCACAGTTCTCCCTCCAACGAGCTCGCTTCCCGACCTATACCTCCGGAAAACGTGTCAGGGAGCATGCCAGGAGTGTGGATTGAAGTCCTCGGAGCACGAGACCCGAAGATCGAAAGACTTATGACCAATACGGAGCAAAGGGAAGAAACCGTCGGGGGACCGCTTTTTACCCCAGGACGAGAAAACGGAGTCCGGGGCATTCCCGCTCGCGTTTTCTTGGGACGAGCACCGGAAGTCCTCGAGTTCAGCCCGTTTCCTTCGCTGCAAGTGCATTTCCAGTGGTTTCTGACACCGGACGAGCGTTCGCCACTCGTTGGAAGCTTCGGCCATCTTTTGGACCGTTTTGGGTCGCACCACAGTTCTCCCTCCAACGAGCTCGCTTCCCGACCTATACCTCCGGAAAACGTGTCAGGGAGCATGCCAGGAGTGTGGGTTGAAGTCCTCGGAGCACGAGACCCGAAGATCGAAAGACTTATGACCAATACGGAGCAAAGGGAAGAAACCGTCGGGGGACCGCTTTTTACCCCAGGACGAGAAAACTGAGTCCGGGGCATTCCCGCTCTCGTTTTCTCGGGACGAGCACCGGAAGTCCTCGAGCTCAGCCCGTTTCCTTCGCTGCAAGTGCATTTCCAGTGGTTTCTGACACCGGACGAGCGTTCGCCACTCGTTGGAAGCTTCGGCCATCTTTTGGACCGTTTTGGGTCGCGCCACAGTTCTCCCTCCAACGAGCTCGCTTCCCGACCTATACCTCCGGAAAACGTGTCAGGGAGCATGCCAGGAGTGTGGGTTGAAGTCCTCAGAGCACGAGACCCGAAGATCGAAAGACTTATGACCAATACGGAGCAAAGGGAAGAAACCGTCGGGGGACCGCTTTTTACCCCAGGACGAGAAAACTGAGTCCGGGGCATTCCTGCTCGCGTTTTCTTGGGACGAGCACCGGAAGTCCTCGAGCTCAGCCCGTTTCCTTCGCTGCAAGTGCATTTCCAGTGGTTTCTGACACCGAACGAGCGTTCGCCACTCGTTGGAAGCTTCGGCCATCTTTTGGACCGATTTGGGTCGCACCACAGTTCTCCCTCCAACGAGCTCGCTTCCCGACCTATACCTCCGGAAAAAGTGTCAGGGAGCATGCCAGGAGTGTGGGTTGAAGTCCTCGGAGCACGAGACCCGAAGATCGAAAGACTTATGACCAATACGGAGCAAAGGGAAGAAACCGTCGAAGACCGCTTTTTACCCCAGGACGAGAAAACTGAGTCCGGGGCATTCCCGCTCGCGTTTTCTTGGGACGTGCACTGGAAGTCCTCGAGTTCAGCCCGTTTCCTTCGCTGCAAGTGCATTTCCAGTGGTTTCTGACACCGGACGAGCGTTCGCCACTCGTTGGAAGCTTCGGCCATCTTTTGGACCGTTTTGGGTCGCACCACAGCTCTCCCTCCAACGAGCTAGCTTCCCGACCTATACCTCCGGAAAACGTGTCAGGGAGCATGCCAGGAGTGTGGGTTGAAGTCCTCGGAGCACGAGACCCGAAGATCGAAAGACTTATGACCAATACGGAGCAAAGGGAAGAAACCGTCGGGGGACCGCTTTTTACCCCAGGATGAGAAAACTGAGTCCGGGGCATTCCCGCTCGCGTTTTCTTGGGACGAGCACCGGAAGTCCTCGAGTTCAGCCCGTTTCCTTCGCTGCAAGTGCATTTCCAGTGGTTTCTGACACCGGACGAGCGTTCGCCACTCGTTGGAAGCTTCGGCCATCTTTTGGACCGTTTTGGGTCGCACCACAGTTCTCCCTCCAACGAGCTAGCTTCCCGACCTATACCTCCGGAAAACGTGTCAGGGAGCATTCCAGGAGTGTGGGTTGAAGTCCTCGGAGCACGAGACCCGAAGATCGAAAGACTTATGACCAATACGGAGCAAAGGGAAGAAACCGTCGGGGGATCGCTTTTTACCCCAGGACGAGAAAACTGAGTCCGGGGCATTCCCGCTCGCGTTTTCTTGGGACGAGCACCGGAAGTCCTCGAGTTCAGCCCGTTTCCTTCGCTGCAAGTGCATTTCCAGTGGTTTCTGACACCGGACGAGCGTTCGCCACTCGTTGGAAGCTTCGGCCATCTTTTGGACCGTTTTGGGTCGCACCACAGTTCTCCCTCCAACGAGCTCGCTTCCCGACCTATACCTCCGGAAAACGTGTCAGGGAGCATGCCAGGAGTGTGGGTTGAAGTCCTCGGAGCACGAGACCCGAAGATCGAAAGACTTATGACCAATACGGAGCAAAGGGAAGAAACCGTCGGGGGACCGCTTTTTACCCCAGGACGAGAAAACTGAGTCCGGGGCATTCCCGCTCTAGTTTTCTCGGGACGAGCACCGGAAGTCCTCGAGCTCAGCCCGTTTCCTTCGCTGCAAGTGCATTTCCAGTGGTTTCTGACACCGGACGAGCGTTCGCCACTCGTTGGAAGCTTCGGCCATCTTTTGGACCGTTTTGGGTCGCGCCACAGTTCTCCCTCCAACGAGCTCGCTTCCCGACCTATACCTCCGAAAAACGTGTCAGGGAGCATGCCAGGAGTGTGGGTTGAAGTCCTCGGAGCACGAGACCCGAAGATCGAAAGACTTATGACCAATACGGAGCAAAGGGAAGAAACCGTCGGGGGACCGCTTTTTACCCCAGGACGAGAAAACTGAGTCCGGGGCATTCCCGCTCGCGTTTTCTTGGGACGAGCATCGGAAGTCCTCGAGCTCAGCCCGTTTCCTTCGCTGCAAGTGCATTTCCAGTGGTTTCTGACACCGAACGAGCGTTCGCCACTCGTTGGAAGCTTCGGCCATCTTTTGGACCGTTTTAGGTCGCACCACAGTTCTCCCTCCAACGAGCTCGCTTCCCGACCTATACCTCCGGAAAACGTGTCAGGGAGCATACCAGGAGTGTGGGTTGATGTCCTCGGAGCACGAGACCCGAAGATCGAAAGACTTATGACCAATACGGAGCAAAGGTAAGAAACCGTCGGGGGACCGCTTTTTACCCCAGGACGAGAAAACTGAGTCCGGGGCATTCCCGCTCGCGTTTTCTTGGGACGAGCACCGGAAGTCCTCGAGCTCAGCCCGTTTCCTTCGCTGCAAGTGCATTTCCAGTGGTTTCTGACACCGGACGAGCGTTCGCCACTCGTTGGAAGCTTCGGCCATCTTTTGGACCGTTTTGGGTCGCACCACAGTTCTCCCTCCAACGAGCTCGCTTCCCGACCTATACCTCCGGAAAACGTGTCAGGGAGCATGCCAGGAGTGTGGGTTGAAGTCCTCGGAGCACGAGACCCGAAGATCGAAAGACTTATGACCAATACGGAAAAAGGGAAGAAACCGTCGGGGGACCGCTTTTTACCCCAGGACGAGAAAACTGAGTCCGGGGCATTCCCGCTCGCGTTTTCTTGGGACGAGCACCGGAAGTCCTCGAGCTCAGCCCGTTTCCTTGGCTTCAAGTGCATTTCCAGTGGTTTCTGACACCGGACGAGCGTTCGCCACTCGTTGGAAGCTTCGGCCATCTTTTGGACCGTTTTGGGTCGGACTACAGTTCTCCCTCCAACGAGCTAGCTTCCCGACCTATACCTCCGGAAAACGTGTCAGGGAGCATGCCAGGAGTGTGGGTTGAAGTCCTCGGAGCACGAGACCCGAAGATCGAAAGACTTATGACCAATACGGAGCAAAGGGAAGAAACCGTCGGGGGACCGCTTTTTACCCCAGGACGAGAAAACTCAGTCCGGGGCATTCCCGCTCGCGTTTTCTTGGGACGAGCACCCGAAGTCCTCGAGCTCAGCCCGTTTCCTTCGCTGCAAGTGCAGTTCCAGTGGTTTCTGACACCGGACGAGCGTTCGCCACTCGTTGGAAGCTTCGGCCATCTTTTGGACCGTTTTGGGTCGCGCCACAGTTCTCCCTCCAACGAGCTCGCTTCCCGACCTATACCTCCGGAAAACGTGTCAGGGAGCATGCCAGGAGTGTGGATTGAAGTCCTCGGAGCACGAGACCCGAAGATCGAAAGACTTATGACCAATACGGAGCAAAGGGAAGAAACCGTCGGGGGACCGCTTTTTACCCCAGGACGAGAAAACGGAGTCCGGGGCATTCCCGCTCGCGTTTTCTTGGGACGAGCACCGGAAGTCCTCGAGTTCAGCCCGTTTCCTTCGCTGCAAGTGCATTTCCAGTGGTTTCTGACACCGGACGAGCGTTCGCCACTCGTTGGAAGCTTCGGCCATCTTTTGGACCGTTTTGGGTCGCACCACAGTTCTCCCTCCAACGAGCTCGCTTCCCGACCTATACCTCCGGAAAACGTGTCAGGGAGCATGCCAGGAGTGTGGGTTGAAGTCCTCGGAGCACGAGACCCGAAGATCGAAAGACTTATGACCAATACGGAGCAAAGGGAAGAAACCGTCGGGGGACCGCTTTTTACCCCAGGACGAGAAAACTGAGTCCGGGGCATTCCCGCTCTCGTTTTCTCGGGACGAGCACCGGAAGTCCTCGAGCTCAGCCCGTTTCCTTCGCTGCAAGTGCATTTCCAGTGGTTTCTGACACCGGACGAGCGTTCGCCACTCGTTGGAAGCTTCGGCCATCTTTTGGACCGTTTTGGGTCGCGCCACAGTTCTCCCTCCAACGAGCTCGCTTCCCGACCTATACCTCCGGAAAACGTGTCAGGGAGCATGCCAGGAGTGTGGGTTGAAGTCCTCAGAGCACGAGACCCGAAGATCGAAAGACTTATGACCAATACGGAGCAAAGGGAAGAAACCGTCGGGGGACCGCTTTTTACCCCAGGACGAGAAAACTGAGTCCGGGGCATTCCTGCTCGCGTTTTCTTGGGACGAGCACCGGAAGTCCTCGAGCTCAGCCCGTTTCCTTCGCTGCAAGTGCATTTCCAGTGGTTTCTGACACCGAACGAGCGTTCGCCACTCGTTGGAAGCTTCGGCCATCTTTTGGACCGATTTGGGTCGCACCACAGTTCTCCCTCCAACGAGCTCGCTTCCCGACCTATACCTCCGGAAAAAGTGTCAGGGAGCATGCCAGGAGTGTGGGTTGAAGTCCTCGGAGCACGAGACCCGAAGATCGAAAGACTTATGACCAATACGGAGCAAAGGGAAGAAACCGTCGAAGACCGCTTTTTACCCCAGGACGAGAAAACTGAGTCCGGGGCATTCCCGCTCGCGTTTTCTTGGGACGTGCACTGGAAGTCCTCGAGTTCAGCCCGTTTCCTTCGCTGCAAGTGCATTTCAAGTGGTTTCTGACACCGGACGAGCGTTCGCCACTCGTTGGAAGCTTCGGCCATCTTTTGGACCGTTTTGGGTCGCACCACAGCTCTCCCTCCAACGAGCTAGCTTCCCGACCTATACCTCCGGAAAACGTGTCAGGGAGCATGCCAGGAGTGTGGGTTGAAGTCCTCGGAGCACGAGACCCGAAGATCGAAAGACTTATGACCAATACGGAGCAAAGGGAAGAAACCGT
The DNA here is from genome assembly GCF_025177605.1 of Cucumis melo. NCBI lineage: Eukaryota > Viridiplantae > Streptophyta > Magnoliopsida > Cucurbitales > Cucurbitaceae > Cucumis > Cucumis melo. The sequence goes on along the minus strand of NC_066863.1, from coordinate 19,556,465 downwards.
CGGGGGACCGCTTTTTACCCCAGGATGAGAAAACTGAGTCCGGGGCATTCCCGCTCGCGTTTTCTTGGGACGAGCACCGGAAGTCCTCGAGTTCAGCCCGTTTCCTTCGCTGCAAGTGCATTTCCAGTGGTTTCTGACACCGGACGAGCGTTCGCCACTCGTTGGAAGCTTCGGCCATCTTTTGGACCGTTTTGGGTCGCACCACAGTTCTCCCTCCAACGAGCTAGCTTCCCGACCTATACCTCCGGAAAACGTGTCAGGGAGCATTCCAGGAGTGTGGGTTGAAGTCCTCGGAGCACGAGACCCGAAGATCGAAAGACTTATGACCAATACGGAGCAAAGGGAAGAAACCGTCGAGGGATCGCTTTTTACCCCAGGACGAGAAAACTGAGTCCGGGGCATTCCCGCTCGCGTTTTCTTGGGACGAGCACCGGAAGTCCTCGAGTTCAGCCCGTTTCCTTCGCTGCAAGTGCATTTCCAGTGGTTTCTGACACCGGACGAGCGTTCGCCACTCGTTGGAAGCTTCGGCCATCTTTTGGACCGTTTTGGGTCGCACCACAGTTCTCCCTCCAACGAGCTCGCTTCCCGACCTATACCTCCGGAAAACGTGTCAGGGAGCATGCCAGGAGTGTGGGTTGAAGTCCTCGGAGCACGAGACCCGAAGATCGAAAGACTTATGACCAATACGGAGCAAAGGGAAGAAACCGTCGGGGGACCGCTTTTTACCCCAGGACGAGAAAACTGAGTCCGGGGCATTCCCGCTCTCGTTTTCTCGGGACGAGCACCGGAAGTCCTCGAGCTCAGCCCGTTTCCTTCGCTGCAAGTGCATTTCCAGTGGTTTCTGACACCGGACGAGCGTTCGCCACTCGTTGGAAGCTTCGGCCATCTTTTGGACCGTTTTGGGTCGCGCCACAGTTCTCCCTCCAACGAGCTCGCTTCCCGACCTATACCTCCGAAAAACGTGTCAGGGAGCATGCCAGGAGTGTGGGTTGAAGTCCTCGGAGCACGAGACCCGAAGATCGAAAGACTTATGACCAATACGGAGCAAAGGGAAGAAACCGTCGGGGGACCGCTTTTTACCCCAGGACGAGAAAACTGAGTCCGGGGCATTCCCGCTCGCGTTTTCTTGGGACGAGCATCGGAAGTCCTCGAGCTCAGCCCGTTTCCTTCGCTGCAAGTGCATTTCCAGTGGTTTCTGACACCGAACGAGCGTTCGCCACTCGTTGGAAGCTTCGGCCATCTTTTGGACCGTTTTGGGTCGCACCACAGTTCTCCCTCCAACGAGCTCGCTTCCCGACCTATACCTCCGGAAAACGTGTCAGGGAGCATACCAGGAGTGTGGGTTGATGTCCTCGGAGCACGAGACCCGAAGATCGAAAGACTTATGACCAATACGGAGCAAAGGTAAGAAACCGTCGGGGGACCGCTTTTTACCCCAGGACGAGAAAACTGAGTCCGGGGCATTTCCGCTCGCGTTTTCTTGGGACGAGCACCGGAAGTCCTCGAGCTCAGCCCGTTTCCTTCGCTCCAAGTGCATTTCCAGTGGTTTCTGACACCGGACGAGCGTTCGCCACTCGTTGGAAGCTTCGGCCATCTTTTGGACCGTTTTGGGTCGCACCACAGTTCTCCCTCCAACGAGCTCGCTTCCCGACCTATACCTCCGGAAAACGTGTCAAGGAGCATGCCAGGAGTGTGGGTTGAAGTCCTCGGAGCACGAGACCCGAAGATCGAAAGACTTATGACCAATACGGAGCAAAGGGAAGAAACCGTCGGGGGACCGCTTTTTACCCCATAACGAGAAAACTGAGTTCGGGGCATTCCCGCTCGCGTTTTCTTGGGACGAGCACCGGAAGTCCTCGAGCTCAGCCCGTTTCCTTCGCTGCAAGTGCATTTCCAGTGGTTTCTGACACCGGACGAGCGTTCGCCACTCGTTGGAAGCTTCGGCCATCTTTTAGACCGTTTTGGGTCGCCCCACAGTTCTCCCTCCAACGAGCTCGCTTCCCGACCTATACCTCCGGAAAACGTGTCAGGGAGCATGCCACGAGTGTGGGTTGAAGTCCTCGGAGCACGAGACCCGAAGATCGAAAGACTTATGACCAATACGGAGCAAAGGGAAGAAACCGTCGGGGGACCGCTTTTTACCCCAGGACGAGAAAACTGAGTCCGGGGCATTCCCGCTCGCGTTTTCTTGGGACGAGCACCGGAAGTCCTCGAGCTCAGCCCGTTTCCTTCGCTGCAAGTGCATTTCCAGTGGTTTCTGACACCGGACGAGCGTTCGCCACTCGTTGGAAGCTTCGGCCATCTTTTGGACCGTTTTGGGTCGCACCACAGTTCTCCCTCCAACGAGCTCGCTTCCCGACCTATACCTCCGGAAAACGTGTCAGGGAGCATGCCAGGAGTGTGGGTTGAAGTCCTCGGAGCACGAGACCCGAAGATCGAAAGACTTATGACCAATACGGAGCAAAGGGAAGAAACCGTCGGGGGACCGCTTTTTACCCCAGGACGAGAAAACTGAGTCCGGGGCATTCCCGCTCTCGTTTTCTCGGGACGAGCACCGGAAGTCCTCGAGCTCAGCCCGTTTCCTTCGCTGCAAGTGCATTTCCAGTGGTTTCTGACACCGGACGAGCGTTCGCCACTCGTTGGAAGCTTCGGCCATCTTTTGGACCGTTTTGGGTCGCGCCACAGTTCTCCCTCCAACGAGCTCGCTTCCCGACCTATACCTCCGAAAAACGTGTCAGGGAGCATGCCAGGAGTGTGGGTTGAAGTCCTCGGAGCACGAGACCCGAAGATCGAAAGACTTATGACCAATACGGAGCAAAGGGAAGAAACCGTCGGGGGACCGCTTTTTACCCCAGGACGAGAAAACTGAGTCCGGGGCATTCCCGCTCGCGTTTTCTTGGGACGAGCATCGGAAGTCCTCGAGCTCAGCCCGTTTCCTTCGCTGCAAGTGCATTTCCAGTGGTTTCTGACACCGAACGAGCGTTCGCCACTCGTTGGAAGCTTCAGCCATCTTTTGGACCGTTTTGGGTCGCACCACAGTTCTCCCTCCAACGAGCTCGCTTCCCGACCTATACCTCCGGAAAACGTGTCAGGGAGCATACCAGGAGTGTGGGTTGATGTCCTCGGAGCACGAGACCCGAAGATCGAAAGACTTATGACCAATACGGAGCAAAGGTAAGAAACCGTCGGGGGACCGCTTTTTACCCCAGGACGAGAAAACTGAGTCCGGGGCATTCCCGCTCGCGTTTTCTTGGGACGAGCACCGGAAGTCCTCGAGCTCAGCCCGTTTCCTTCGCTGCAAGTGCATTTCCAGTGGTTTCTGACACCGGACGAGCGTTCGCCACTCGTTGGAAGCTTCGGCCATCTTTTGGACCGTTTTGGGTCGCACCACAGTTCTCCCTCCAACGAGCTCGCTTTTCGACCTATACCTCCGGAAAACGTGTCAGGGAGCATACCAGGAGTGTGGGTTGAAGTCCTCGGAGCACGAGACCCGAAGATCGAAAGACTTATGACCAATACGGAGTAAAGGTAAGAAACCGTCGGGGGACCGCTTTTTACCCCAGGACGAGAAAACTGAGTCCGGGGCATTCCCGCTCGCGTTTTCTTGTGACGAGCACCGGAAGTCCTCGAGCTCAGCCCGTTTCCTTCGCTGCAAGTGCATTTCCAGTGGTTTCTGACCACGGACGAGCGTTCGCCACTCGTTGGAAGCTTCGGCCATCTTTTGGACCGTTTTGCGTCGCACCACAGTTCTCCCTCCAACGAGCTCGCTTCCCGACCTATACCTCCGGAAAACGTGTCAAGGAGCATGCCAGGAGTGTGGGTTGAAGTCCTCGAAGCACGAGACCCGAAGATCGAAAGACTTATGACCAATACGGAGCAAAGGGAAGAAACCGTCGGGGGACTGCTTTTTACCCCAGGACGAGAAAACTGAGTCCGGGGCATTCCCGCTCGCGTTTTCTTGGGACGAGCACCGGAAGTCCTCGAGCTCAGCCCGTTTCCTTCGCTGCAAGTGCATTTCCAGTGGTTTCTGACACCGGACGAGCGTTCGCCACTCGTTGGAAGCTTCGGCCATCTTTTGGACCGTTTTGGGTCGCCCCACAGTTCTCCCTCCAACGAGCTCGCTTCCCGACCTATACCTCCGGAAAACGTGTCAGGGAGCATGCCACGAGTGTGGGTTGAAGTCCTCGGAGCACGAGACCCGAAGATCGAAAGACTTATGACCAATACGGAGCAAAGGGAAGAAACAATCGGGGGACCGCTTTTTACCCCAGGACGAGAAAACTGAGTCCGGGGCATTCCCGCTCGCGTTTTCTTGGGACGAGCACCGGAAGTCCTCGAGCTCAGCCCGTTTCCTTCGCTGCAAGTGCATTTCCAGTGGTTTCTGACACCGGACGAGCGTTCGCCACTCGTTGGAAGCTTCGGCCATCTTTTGGACCGTTTTGGGTCGCACCACAGTTCTCCCTCCAACGAGCTCGCTTCCCGACCTATACCTCCGGAAAACGTGTCAGGGAGCATACCAGGAGTGTGGGTTGAAGTCCTCGGAGCACGAGACCCGAAGATCGAAAGACTTATGACCAATACGGAGTAAAGGTAAGAAACCGTCGGGGGACCGCTTTTTACCCCAGGACGAGAAAACTGAGTCCGGGGCATTCCCGCTCGCGTTTTCTTGTGACGAGCACCGGAAGTCCTCGAGCTCAGCCCGTTTCCTTCGCTGCAAGTGCATTTCCAGTGGTTTCTGACCCCGGACGAGCGTTCGCCACTCGTTGGAAGCTTCGGCCATCTTTTGGACCGTTTTGGGTCGCACCACAGTTCTCCCTCCAACGAGCTCGCTTCCCGACCTATACCTCCGGAAAACGTGTCAGGGAGCATGCCACGAGTGTGGGTTGAAGTCCTCGGAGCACGAGACCCGAAGATCGAAAGACTTATGACCAATACGGAGCAAAGGGAAGAAACCGTCGGGGGACCGCTTTTTACCACAGGACGAGAAAACTGAGTCCGAGGCATTCCCGCTCGCGTTTTCTCGGGACGAGCACCGGAAGTCCTCGAGCTCAGCCCGTTTCCTTCGCTGCAAGTGCATTTCCAGTGGTTTCTGACACCGGACGAGCGTTCGCCACTCGTTGGAAGCTTCGGCCATCTTTTGGACCGTTTTGGGTCGCACCACAGTTCTCCCTCCAACGAGCTCGCTTCCCGACCTATACCTCCGGAAAACGTGTCAGGGAGCATGCCAGGAGTGTGGGTTGAAGTCCTCGGAGCACGAGACCCGAAGATCGAAAGACTTATGACCAATACGGAGCAAAGGGAAGAAACCGTCGGGGGACCGCTTTTTACCCCAGGACGAGAAAACTGAGTCCGGGGCATTCCCGCTCGCGTTTTCTCGGCACGAGCACCGGAAGTCCTCGAGCTCAGCCCGTTTCCTTCGCTGCAAGTGCATTTCCAGTGGTTTCTGACACCGGACGAGCGTTCGCCACTCGTTGGAAGCTTCGGCCATCTTTTGGACCGTTTTGGGTCGCGCCACAGTTCTCCCTCAAACGAGCTCGCTTCCCGACCTATACCTCCGGAAAACGTGTCAGGGAGCATGCCAGGAGTGTGGGTTGAAGTCCTCGGAGCACGAGACCCGAAGATCGAAAGAGTTATGACCAATACGGAGCAAAGGGAAGAAACCGTCGGGGGACCGCTTTTTACCCCAGGACGAGAAAACTGAGTCCGGGGCATTCCCGCTCGCGTTTTCTCGAGACGAGCACCGGAAGTCCTCGAGCTCAGCCCGTTTCCTTCGCTGCAAGTGCATTTCCAGTGGTTTCTGACACCGGACGAGCGTTCGCCACTCGTTGGAAGCTTCGGCCATCTTTTGGACCGTTTTGGGTCGCGCCACAGTTCTCCCTCCAACGAGCTCGCTTCCCGACCTATACCTCCGGAAAACGTGTCAGGGAGCATGCCAGGAGTGTGGGTTGAAATCATCGGAGCACGAGACCCGAAGATCGAAAGACTTATGACCAATACGGAGTAAAGGTAAGAAACCGTCGGGGGACCGCTTTTTACCCCAGGACGAGAAAACTGAGTCCGGGGCATTTCCGCTCGCGTTTTCTCGAGACGAGCATCGGAAGTCCTCGAGCTCAGCCCGTTTCCTTCGCTGCAAGTGCATTTCCAGTGGTTTCTGACACCGGACGAGCGTTCGCCACTCGTTGGAAGCTTCGGCCATCTTTTGGACCGTTTTGGGTCGCGCCACAGTTCTCCCTCCAACGAGCTCGCTTCCCGACCTATACCTCCGGAAAACGTGTCAGGGAGCATGCCAGGAGTGTGGGTTGAAGTCCTCGGAGCACGAGACCCGAAGATCGAAAGACTTATGACCAATACGGAGCAAAGGGAAGAAACCGTCGGGGGACCGCTTTTTACCCCAGGACGAGAAAACTGAGTCCGGGGCATTCCCGCTCTCGTTTTCTTGGGACGAGCACCGGAAGTCCTCGAGCTCAGCCCGTTTCCTTCGCTGCAAGTGCATTTCCAGTGGTTTCTGACACCGGACGAGCGTTCGCCACTCGTTGGAAGCTTCGACCATCTTTTGGACCGTTTTGGGTCGCACCACAGTTCTCCCTCCAACGAGCTCGCTTCCCGACCTATACCTCCGGAAAACGTGTCAGGGAGCATGCCAGGAGTGTGGGTTGAAGTCCTCAGAGCACGAGACCCGAAGATCGAAAGACTTATGACCAATACGGAGCAAAGGGAAGAAACCGTCGGGGGACCGCTTTTTACCCCAGGACGAGAAAACTGAGTCCGGGGCATTCCCGCTCGCGTTTTCTTGTGACGAGCACCGGAAGTCCTCGAGCTCAGCCCGTTTCCTTCGCTGCAAGTGCATTTCCAGTGGTTTCTGACACCGGACGAGCGTTCGCCACTCGTTGGAAGCTTCGGCCATCTTTTGGACCGTTTTGGGTCGCACCACAGTTCTCCCTCCAACGAGCTCGCTTCCCGACCTATAGCTCCGGAAAACGTGTCAGGGAGCATGCCAGGAGTGTGGGTTGAAGTCCTCGGAGCACGAGACCCGAAGATCGAAAGACTTATGACCAATACGGAGCAAAGGGAAGAAACCGTCGGGGGACCGCTTTTTACCCCAGGACGAGAAAACAGAGTCCGGGGCATTCCCGCTCGCGTTTTCTTGGGACGAGCACCGGAAGTCCTCGAGCTCAGCCCGTTTCCTTCGCTGCAAGTGCATTTCCAGTGGTTTCTGACACCGGACGAGCGTTCGCCACTCGTTGGAAGCTTCGGCCATCTTTTGGACCGTTTTGGGTCGCACCACAGTTCTCCCTCCAACGAGCTCGCTTCCCGACCTATACCTCCGGAAAACGTGTCAGGGAGCATGCCAGGAGTGTGGGTTGAAGTCCTCGGAGCACGAGACCCGAAGATCGAAAGACTTATGACCAATACGGAGCAAAGGGAAGAAACCGTCGGGGGACCGCCTTTTACCCCAGGACGAGAAAACTGAGTCCGGGGCATTCCCGCTCGCGTTTTCTTGGGACGAGCACCGGAAGTCCTCGAGCTCAGCCCGTTTCCTTCGCTGCAAGTGCATTTCCAGTGGTTTCTGACACCGGACGAGCGTTCGCCACTCGTTGGAAGCTTCGGCCATCTTTTGGACCGTTTTGGGTCGCACCACAGTTCTCCCTCCAACGAGCTCGCTTCCCGACCTATACCTCCGGAAAACGTGTCAGGGAGCATGCCAGGAGTGTGGGTAGAAGTCCTCGGAGCACGAGACCCGAAGATCGAAAGACTTATGACCAATACGGAGCAAAGGGAAGAAACCGTCGGGGGACCGCCGTTTACCCCAGGACGAGAAAACTGAGTCCGGGGCATTCCCGCTCGCGTTTTCTTGGGACGAGCACCGGAAGTCCTCGAGCTCAGCCCGTTTCCTTCGCTGCAAGTGCATTTCCAGTGGTTTCTGACACCGGACGAGCGTTCGCCACTCGTTGGAAGCTTCGGCCATCTTTTGGACCGTTTTGGGTCGCACCACAGTTCTCCCTCCAACGAGCTCGCTTCCCGACCTATACCTCCGGAAAACGTGTCAGGGAGCATGCCAGGAGTGTGGGTTGAAGTCCTCGGAGCACGAGACCCGAAGATCGAAAGACTTATGACCAATACGGAGCAAAGGGAAGAAACCGTCGGGGGACCGCTTTTTACCTAGGACGAGAAAACTGAGTCCGGGGCATTCCCGCTCGCGTTTTCTTGGGACGAGCACCGGAAGTCCTCGAGCTCAGCCCGTTTCCTTCGCTGCAAGTGCATTTCCAGTGGTTTCTGACACCGGACGAGCGTTCGCCACTCGTTGGAAGCTTCGGCCATCTTTTGGACCGTTTTGGGTCGCACCACAGTTCTCCCTCCAACGAGCTCGCTTCCCGACCTATACCTCCGGAAAACGTGTCAGGGAGCATGCCAGGAGTGTGGGTTGAAGTCCTCGGAGCACGAGACCCGAAGATCGAAAGACTTATGACCAATACGGAGCAAAGGGAAGAAACCGTCGGGGGACCGCCTTTTACCCCAGGACGAGAAAACTGAGTCCGGGGCATTCCCGCTCGCGTTTTCTTGGGACGAGCACCGGAAGTCCTCGAGCTCAGCCCGTTTCCTTCGCTGCAAGTGCATTTCCAGTGGTTTCTGACACCGGACGAGCGTTCGCCACTCGTTGGAAGCTTCGGCCATCTTTTGGACCGTTTTGGGTCGCACCACAGTTCTCCCTCCAACGAGCTCGCTTCCCGACCTATACCTCCGGAAAACGTGTCAGGGAGCATGCCAGGAGTGTGGGTAGAAGTCCTCGGAGCACGAGACCCGAAGATCGAAAGACTTATGACCAATACGGAGCAAAGGGAAGAAACCGTCGGGGGACCGCCGTTTACCCCAGGACGAGAAAACTGAGTCCGGGGCATTCCCGCTCGCGTTTTCTTGGGACGAGCACCGGAAGTCCTCGAGCTCAGCCCGTTTCCTTCGCTGCAAGTGCATTTCCAGTGGTTTCTGACACCGGACGAGCGTTCGCCACTCGTTGGAAGCTTCGGCCATCTTTTGGACCGTTTTGGGTCGCACCACAGTTCTCCCTCCAACGAGCTCGCTTCCCGACCTATACCTCCGGAAAACGTGTCAGGGAGCATGCCAGGAGTGTGGGTTGAAGTCCTCGGAGCACGAGACCCGAAGATCGAAAGACTTATGACCAATACGGAGCAAAGGGAAGAAACCGTCGGGGGACCGCTTTTTACCTAGGACGAGAAAACTGAGTCCGGGGCATTCCCGCTCGCGTTTTCTTGGGACGAGCACCGGAAGTCCTCGAGCTCAGCCCGTTTCCTTCGCTGCAAGTGCATTTCCAGTGGTTTCTGACACCGGACGAGCGTTCGCCACTCGTTGGAAGCTTCGGCCATCTTTTGGACCGTTTTGGGTCGCACCACAGTTCTCCCTCCAACGAGCTCGCTTCCCGACCTATACCTCCGGAAAACGTGTCAGGGAGCATGCCAGGAGTGTGGGTTGAAGTCCTCGGAGCACGAGACCCGAAGATCGAAAGACTTATGACCAATACGGAGCAAAGGGAAGAAACCGTCGGGGGACCGCTTTTTACCCCAGGACGAGAAAACTGAGTCCGGGGCATTCCCGCTCGCGTTTTCTTGGGACGAGCACCGGAAGTCCTCGAGCTCAGCCCGTTTCCTTCGCTGCAAGTGCATTTCCAGTGGTTTCTGACACCGGACGAGCGTTCGCCACTCGTTGGAAGCTTCGGCCATCTTTTGGACCGTTTTGGGTCGCACCACAGTTCTCCCTCCAACGAGCTCGCTTCCCGACCTATACCTCCGGAAAACGTGTCAGGGAGCATGCCAGGAGTGTGGGTTGAAGTCCTCGGAGCACGAGACCCGAAGATCGAAAGACTTATGACCAATACGGAGCAAAGGGAATAAACCGTCGGGGGACCGCTTTTTACCCCAGGACGAGAAAACTGAGTCCGGGGCATTCCCGCTCGCGTTTTCTTGGGACGAGCACCGGAAGTCCTCGAGCTCAGCCCGTTTCCTTCGCTGCAAGTGCATTTCCAGTGGTTTCTGACACCGGACGAGCGTTCGCCACTCGTTGGAAGCTTCGGCCATCTTTTGGACCGTTTTGGGTCGCACCACAGTTCTCCCTCCAACGAGCTCGCTTCCCGACCTATACCTCCGGAAAACGTGTCAGGGAGCATGCCAGGAGTGTGGGTTGAAGTCCTCGGAGCACGAGACCCGAAGATCGAAAGACTTATGACCAATACGGAGCAAAGGGAAGAAACCGTCGGGGGACCGCTTTTTACCCCAGGACGAGAAAACTGAGTCCGGGGCATTCCCGCTCGCGTTTTCTTGGGACGAGCACCGGAAGTCCTCGAGCTCAGCCCGTTTCCTTCGCTGCAAGTGCATTTCCAGTGGCTTCTGACACCGGACGAGCGTTCGCCACTCGTTGGAAGCTTCGGCCATCTTTTGGACCGTTTTGGGTCGCACCACAGTTCTCCCTCCAACGAGCTCGCTTCCCGACCTATACCTCCGGAAAACGTGTCAGGGAGCATGCCAGGAGTGTGGGTAGAAGTCCTCGGAGCACGAGACCCGAAGATCGAAAGACTTATGACCAATACGGAGCAAAGGGAAGAAACCGTCGGGGGACCGCCGTTTACCCCAGGACGAGAAAACTGAGTCCGGGGCATTCCCGCTCGCGTTTTCTTGGGACGAGCACCGGAAGTCCTCGAGCTCAGCCCGTTTCCTTCGCTGCAAGTGCATTTCCAGTGGTTTCTGACACCGGACGAGCGTTCGCCACTCGTTGGAAGCTTCGGCCATCTTTTGGACCGTTTTGGGTCGCACCACAGTTCTCCCTCCAACGAGCTCGCTTCCCGACCTATACCTCCGGAAAACGTGTCAGGGAGCATGCCAGGAGTGTGGGTTGAAGTCCTCGGAGCACGAGACCCGAAGATCGAAAGACTTATGACCAATACGGAGCAAAGGGAAGAAACCGTCGGGGGACCGCTTTTTACCCCAGGACGAGAAAACTGAGTCCGGGGCATTCCCGCTCGCGTTTTCTTGGGACGAGCACCGGAAGTCCTCGAGCTCAGCCCGTTTCCTTCGCTGCAAGTGCATTTCCAGTGGTTTCTGACACCGGACGAGCGTTCGCCACTCGTTGGAAGCTTCGGCCATCTTTTGGACCGTTTTGGGTCGCACCACAGTTCTCCCTCCAACGAGCTCGCTTCCCGACCTATACCTCCGGAAAACGTGTCAGGGAGCATGCCAGGAGTGTGGGTTGAAGTCCTCGGAGCACGAGACCCGAAGATCGAAAGACTTATGACCAATACGGAGCAAAGGGAATAAACCGTCGGGGGACCGCTTTTTACCCCAGGACGAGAAAACTGAGTCCGGGGCATTCCCGCTCGCGTTTTCTTGGGACGAGCACCGGAAGTCCTCGAGCTCAGCCCGTTTCCTTCGCTGCAAGTGCATTTCCAGTGGTTTCTGACACCGGACGAGCGTTCGCCACTCGTTGGAAGCTTCGGCCATCTTTTGGACCGTTTTGGGTCGCACCACAGTTCTCCCTCCAACGAGCTCGCTTCCCGACCTATACCTCCGGAAAACGTGTCAGGGAGCATGCCAGGAGTGTGGGTTGAAGTCCTCGGAGCACGAGACCCGAAGATCGAAAGACTTATGACCAATACGGAGCAAAGGGAAGAAACCGTCGGGGGACCGCCTTTTACCCCAGGACGAGAAAACTGAGTCCGGGGCATTCCCGCTCGCGTTTTCTTGGGACGAGCACCGGAAGTCCTCGAGCTCAGCCCGTTTCCTTTGCTGCAAGTGCATTTCCAATGGTTTCTGACACCGGACGAGCGTTCGCCACTTTTTGGAAGCTTCGGCCATCTTTTGGACCGTTTTGGGTCGCACCACAGTTCTCCCTCCAACGAGCTCGCTTCCCGACCTATACCTCCGGAAAACGTGTCAGGGAGCATGCCAGGAGTGTGGGTTGAAGTCCTCGGAGCACGAGACCCGAAGATCGAAAGACTTATGACAAATACGGAGCAAAGGGAAGAAACCGTCGGGGGACCGCCTTTTACCCAGGACGAGAAAACTGAGTCCGGGGCATTCCCGCTCGCGTTTTCTTGGGACGAGCACCGGAAGTCCTCGAGCTCAGCCCGTTTCCTTCGCTGCAAGTGCATTTCCAGTGGTTTCTGACACCGGACGAGCGTTCGCCACTCGTTGGAAGCTTCGGCCATCTTTTGGACCGTTTTGGGTCGCACCACAGTTCTCCCTCCAACGAGCTCGCTTCCCAACCTATACCTCCGGAAAACGTGTCAGGGAGCATGCCAGGAGTGTGGGTTGAAGTCCTCGGAGCACGAGACCCGAAGATCGAAAGACTTATGACCAATACGGAGCAAAGGGAAGAAACCGTCGGGGGACCGCCGTTTACCCCAGGACGAGAAAACTGAGTCCGGGGCATTCCCGCTCGCGTTTTCTTGGGACGAGCACCGGAAGTCCTCGAGCTCAGCCCGTTTCCTTCGCTGCAAGTGCATTTCCAGTGGTTTCTGACACCGGACGAGCGTTCGCCACTCGTTGGAAGCTTCGGCCATCTTTTGGACCGTTTTGGGTCGCACCACAGTTCTCCCTCCAACGAGCTCGCTTCCCGACCTATACCTCCGGAAAACGTGTCAGGGAGCATGCCAGGAGTGTGGGTTGAAGTCCTCGGAGCACGAGACCCGAAGATCGAAAGACTTATGACCAATACGGAGCAAAGGGAAGAAACCGTCGGGGGACCGCCGTTTACCCCAGGACGAGAAAACTGAGTCCGGGGCATTCCCGCTCGCGTTTTCTTGGGACGAGCACCGGAAGTCCTCGAGCTCAGCCCGTTTCCTTCGCTGCAAGTGCATTTCCAGTGGTTTCTGACACCGGACGAGCGTTCGCCACTCGTTGGAAGCTTCGGCCATCTTTTGGACCGTTTTGGGTCGCACCACAGTTCTCCCTCCAACGAGCTCGCTTCCCGACCTATACCTCCGGAAAACGTGTCAGGGAGCATGCCAGGAGTGTGGGTTGAAGTCCTCGGAGCACGAGACCCGAAGATCGAAAGACTTATGACCAATACGGAGCAAAGGGAAGAAACCGTCGGGGGACCGCTTTTTACCCCAGGACGAGAAAACTGAGTCCGGGGCATTCCCGCTCGCGTTTTCTTGGGACGAGCACCGGAAGTCCTCGAGCTCAGCCCGTTTCCTTCGCTGCAAGTGCATTTCCAGTGGTTTCTGACACCGGACGAGCGTTCGCCACTAGTTGGAAGCTTCGGCCATCTTTTGGACCGTTTTGGGTCGCACCACAGTTCTCCCTCCAACGAGCTCGCTTCCCGACCTATACCTCCGGAAAACGTGTCAGGGAGCATGCCAGGAGTGTGGGTTGAAGTCCTCGGAGCACGAGACCCGAAGATCGAAAGACTTATGACCAATACGGAGCAAAGGGAATAAACCGTCGGGGGACCGCTTTTTACCCCAGGACGAGAAAACTGAGTCCGGGGCATTCCCGCTCGCGTTTTCTTGGGACGAGCACCGGAAGTCCTCGAGCTCAGCCCGTTTCCTTCGCTGCAAGTGCATTTCCAGTGGTTTCTGACACCGGACGAGCGTTCGCCACTCGTTGGAAGCTTCGGCCATCTTTTGGACCGTTTTGGGTCGCACCACAGTTCTCCCTCCAACGAGCTCGCTTCCCGACCTATACCTCCGGAAAACGTGTCAGGGAGCATGCCAGGAGTGTGGGTTGAAGTCCTCGGAGCACGAGACCCGAAGATCGAAAGACTTATGACCAATACGGAGCAAAGGGAAGAAACCGTCGGGGGACCGCCTTTTACCCCAGGACGAGAAAACTGAGTCCGGGGCATTCCCGCTCGCGTTTTCTTGGGACGAGCACCGGAAGTCCTCGAGCTCAGCCCGTTTCCTTTGCTGCAAGTGCATTTCCAATGGTTTCTGACACCGGACGAGCGTTCGCCACTTTTTGGAAGCTTCGGCCATCTTTTGGACCGTTTTGGGTCGCACCACAGTTCTCCCTCCAACGAGCTCGCTTCCCGACCTATACCTCCAGAAAACGTGTCAGGGAGCATGCCAGGAGTGTGGGTTGAAGTCCTCGGAGCACGAGACCCGAAGATCGAAAGACTTATGACAAATACGGAGCAAAGGGAAGAAACCGTCGGGGGACCGCCTTTTACCCAGGACGAGAAAACTGAGTCCGGGGCATTCCCGCTCGCGTTTTCTTGGGACGAGCACCGGAAGTCCTCGAGCTCAGCCCGTTTCCTTCGCTGCAAGTGCATTTCCAGTGGTTTCTGACACCGGACGAGCGTTCGCCACTCGTTGGAAGCTTCGGCCATCTTTTGGACCGTTTTGGGTCGCACCACAGTTCTCCCTCCAACGAGCTCGCTTCCCAACCTATACCTCCGGAAAACGTGTCAGGGAGCATGCCAGGAGTGTGGGTTGAAGTCCTCGGAGCACGAGACCCGAAGATCGAAAGACTTATGACCAATACGGAGCAAAGGGAAGAAACCGTCGGGGGACCGCCGTTTACCCCAGGACGAGAAAACTGAGTCCGGGGCATTCCCGCTCGCGTTTTCTTGGGACGAGCACCGGAAGTCCTCGAGCTCAGCCCGTTTCCTTCGCTGCAAGTGCATTTCCAGTGGTTTCTGACACCGGACGAGCGTTCGCCACTCGTTGGAAGCTTCGGCCATCTTTTGGACCGTTTTGGGTCGCACCACAGTTCTCCCTCCAACGAGCTCGCTTCCCGACCTATACCTCCGGAAAACGTGTCAGGGAGCATGCCAGGAGTGTGGGTTGAAGTCCTCGGAGCACGAGACCCGAAGATCGAAAGACTTATGACCAATACGGAGCAAAGGGAAGAAACCGTCGGGGGACCGCCGTTTACCCCAGGACGAGAAAACTGAGTCCGGGGCATTCCCGCTCGCGTTTTCTTGGGACGAGCACCGGAAGTCCTCGAGCTCAGCCCGTTTCCTTCGCTGCAAGTGCATTTCCAGTGGTTTCTGACACCGGACGAGCGTTCGCCACTCGTTGGAAGCTTCGGCCATCTTTTGGACCGTTTTGGGTCGCACCACAGTTCTCCCTCCAACGAGCTCGCTTCCCGACCTATACCTCCGGAAAACGTGTCAGGGAGCATGCCAGGAGTGTGGGTAGAAGTCCTCGGAGCACGAGACCCGAAGATCGAAAGACTTATGACCAATACGGAGCAAAGGGAAGAAACCGTCGGGGGACCGCCGTTTACCCCAGGACGAGAAAACTGAGTCCGGGGCATTCCCGCTCGCGTTTTCTTGGGACGAGCACCGGAAGTCCTCGAGCTCAGCCCGTTTCCTTCGCTGCAAGTGCATTTCCAGTGGTTTCTGACACCGGACGAGCGTTCGCCACTCGTTGGAAGCTTCGGCCATCTTTTGGACCGTTTTGGGTCGCACCACAGTTCTCCCTCCAACGAGCTCGCTTCCCGACCTATACCTCCGGAAAACGTGTCAGGGAGCATGCCAGGAGTGTGGGTTGAAGTCCTCGGAGCACGAGACCCGAAGATCGAAAGACTTATGACCAATACGGAGCAAAGGGAAGAAACCGTCGGGGGACCGCTTTTTACCTAGGACGAGAAAACTGAGTCCGGGGCATTCCCGCTCGCGTTTTCTTGGGATGAGCACCGGAATTCCTCGAGCTCAGCCCGTTTCCTTCGCTGCAAGTGCATTTCCAGTGGTTTCTGACACCGGACGAACGTTCGCCACTCGTTGGAAGCTTCGGCCATCTTTTGGACCGTTTTGGGTCGCACCACAGTTCTCCCTCCAACGAGCTCGCTTCCCGACCTATACCTCCGGAAAACGTGTCAGGGAGCATGCCAGAAGTGTGGGTTGAAGTCCTCGGAGCACGAGACCCGAAGATCGAAAGACTTATGACCAATACGGAGCAAAGGGAAGAAACCGTCGGGGGACCGCTTTTTACCCCAGGACGAGAAAACTGAGTCCGGGGCATTCCCGCTCGCGTTTTCTTGGGACGAGCACCGGAAGTCCTCGAGCTCAGCCCGTTTCCTTCGCTGCAAGTGCATTTCCAGTGGTTTCTGACACCGGACGAGCGTTCGCCACTCGTTGGAAGCTTCGGCCATCTTTTGGACCGTTTTGGGTCGCACCACAGTTCTCCCTCCAACGAGCTCGCTTCCCGACCTATACCTCCGGAAAACGTGTCAGGGAGCATGCCAGGAGTGTGGGTTGAAGTCCTCGGAGCACGAGACCCGAAGATCGAAAGACTTATGACCAAACGGAGCAAAGGGAAGAAACCGTCGGGGGACCGCTTTTTACCCCAGGACGAGAAAACTGAGTCCGGGGCATTCCCGCTCGCGTTTTCTTGGGACGAGCACCGGAAGTCCTCGAGCTCAGCCCGTTTCCTTCGCTGCAAGTGCATTTCCAGTGGTTTCTGACACCGGACGAGCGTTCGCCACTCGTTGGAAGCTTCGGCCATCTTTTGGACCGTTTTGGGTCGCACCACAGTTCTCCCTCCAACGAGCTCGCTTCCCGACCTATACCTCCGGAAAACGTGTCAGGGAGCATGCCAGGAGTGTGGGTTGAAGTCCTCGGAGCACGAGACCCGAAGATCGAAAGACTTATGACCAATACGGAGCAAAGGGAAGAAACCGTCGGGGGACCGCTTTTTACCCCAGGACGAGAAAACTGAGTCCGGGGCATTCCCGCTCGCGTTTTCTTGGGACGAGCACCGAAAGTCCTCGAGCTCAGCCCGTTTCCTTCGCTGCAAGTGCATTTCCAGTGGTTTCTGACACCGGACGAGCGTTCGCCACTCGTTGGAAGCTTCGGCCATCTTTTGGACCGTTTTGGGTCGCACCATAGTTCTCCCTCCAACGAGCTCGCTTCCCGACCTATACCTCCGGAAAACGTGTCAGGGAGCATGCCAGGAGTGTGGGTTGAAGTCCTCGGAGCACGAGACCCGAAGATCGAAAGACTTATGACCAATACGGAGCAAAGGGAAGAAACCGTCGGGGGACCGCTTTTTACCCCAGGACGAGAAAACTGAGTCCGGGGCATTCCCGCTCGCGTTTTCTTGGGACGAGCACCGGAAGTCCTCGAGCTCAGCCCGTTTCCTTCGCTGCAAGTGCTTTTCCAGTGGTTTCTGACACCGGACGAGCGTTCGCCACTCGTTGGAAGCTTCGGCCATCTTTTGGACCGTTTTGGGTCGCACCACAGTTCTCCCTCCAACGAGCTCGCTTCCCGACCTATACCTCCGGAAAACGTGTCAGGGAGCATGCCAGGAGTGTGGGTTGAAGTCCTCGGAGCACGAGACCCGAAGATCGAAAGACTTATGACCAAACGGAGCAAAGGGAAGAAACCGTCGGGGGACCGCTTTTTACCCCAGGACGAGAAAACTGAGTCCGGGGCATTCCCGCTCGCGTTTTCTTGGGACGAGCACCGGAAGTCCTCGAGCTCAGCCCGTTTCCTTCGCTGCAAGTGCATTTCCAGTGGTTTCTGACACCGGACGAGCGTTCGCCACTCGTTGGAAGCTTCGGCCATCTTTTGGACCGTTTTGGGTCGCACCACAGTTCTCCCTCCAACGAGCTCGCTTCCCGACCTATACCTCCGGAAAACGTGTCAGGGAGCATGCCAGGAGTGTGGGTTGAAGTCCTCGGAGCACGAGACCCGAAGATCGAAAGACTTATGACCAATACGGAGCAAAGGGAAGAAACCGTCGGGGGACCGCTTTTTACCCCAGGACGAGAAAACTGAGTCCGGGGCATTCCCGCTCGCGTTTTCTTGGGACGAGCACCGGAAGTCCTCGAGCTCAGCCCGTTTCCTTCGCTGCAAGTGCATTTCCAGTGGTTTCTGACACCGGACGAGCGTTCGCCACTCGTTGGAAGCTTCGGCCATCTTTTGGACCGTTTTGGGTCGCACCACAGTTCTCCCTCCAACGAGCTCGCTTCCCGACCTATACCTCCGGAAAACGTGTCAGGGAGCATGCCAGGAGTGTGGGTTGAAGTCCTCGGAGCACGAGACCCGAAGATCGAAAGACTTATGACCAATACGGAGCAAAGGGAAGAAACCGTCGGGGGACCGCTTTTTACCTTGGACGAGAAAACTGAGTCCGGGGCATTCCCGCTCGCGTTTTCTTGGGACGAGCACCGGAAGTCCTCGAGCTCAGCCCGTTTCCTTCGCTGCAAGTGCATTTCCAGTGGTTTCTGACACCGGACGAGCGTTCGCCACTCGTTGGAAGCTTCGGCCATCTTTTGGACCGTTTTGGGTCGCACCACAGTTCTCCCTCCAACGAGCTCGCTTCCCGACCTATACCTCCGGAAAACGTGTCAGGGAGCATGCCAGGAGTGTGGGTTGAAGTCCTCGGAGCACGAGACCCGAAGATCGAAAGACTTATGACCAATACGGAGCAAAGGGAAGAAACCGTCGGGGGACCGCTTTTTACCCCAGGACGAGAAAACTGAGTCCGGGGCATTCCCGCTCGCGTTTTCTTGGGACGAGCACCGGAAGTCCTCGAGCTCAGCCCGTTTCCTTCGCTGCAAGTGCATTTCCAGTGGTTTCTGACACCGGACGAGCGTTCGCCACTCGTTGGAAGCTTCGGCCATCTTTTGGACCGTTTTGGGTCGCACCACAGTTCTCCCTCCAACGAGCTCGCTTCCCGACCTATACCTCCGGAAAACGTGTCAGGGAGCATGCCAGGAGTGTGGGTTAAAGTCCTCGGAGCACGAGACCCGAAGATCGAAAGACTTATGACCAATACGGAGCAAAGGGAAGAAACCGTCGGGGGACCGCTTTTTACCCCAGGACGAGAAAACTGAGTCCGGGGCATTCCCGCTCTCGTTTTCTTGGGACGAGCACCGGAAGTGCTCGAGCTCAGCCCGTTTCCTTCGCTGCAAGTGCATTTCCAGTGGTTTCTGACACCGGACGAGCGTTCGCCACTCGTTGGAAGCTTCGGCCATCTTTTGGACCGTTTTGGGTCGCACCACAGTTCTCCCTCCAACGAGCTCGCTTCCCGACCTATACCTCCGGAAAACGTGTCAGGGAGCATGCCAGGAGTGTGGGTTGAAGTCCTCGGAGCACGAGACCCGAAGATCGAAAGACTTATGACCAATACGGAGCAAAGGGAAGAAACCGTCGGGGGACCGCTTTTTACCCCAGGACGAGAAAACTGAGTCCGGGGCATTCCCGCTCGCGTTTTCTTGGGACGAGCACCGGAAGTCCTCGAGCTCAGCCCGTTTCCTTCGCTGCAAGTGCATTTCCAGTGGTTTCTGACACCGGACGAGCGTTCGCCACTCGTTGGAAGCTTCGGCCATCTTTTGGACCGTTTTGGGTCGCACCACAGTTCTCCCTCCAACGAGCTCGCTTCCCGACCTATAACTCCGGAAAACGTGTCAGGGAGCATGCCAGGAGTGTGGGTTGAAGTCCTCGGAGCACGAGACCCGAAGATCGAAAGACTTATGACCAATACGGAGCAAAGGGAAGAAACCGTCGGGGGACCGCTTTTTACCCCAGGACGAGAAAACTGAGTCCGGGGCATTCCCGCTCGCGTTTTCTTGGGACGAGCACCGGAAGTCCTCGAGCTCAGCCCGTTTCCTTCGCTGCAAGTGCATTTCCAGTGGTTTCTGACACCGGACGAGCGTTCGCCACTCGTTGGAAGCTTCGGCCATCTTTTGGACCGTTTTGGGTCGCCCCACAGTTCTCCCTCCAACGAGCTCGCTTCCCGACCTATACCTCCGGAAAACGTGTCAGGGAGCATGCCAGGAGTGTGGGTTGAAGTCCTCGGAGCACGAGACCCGAAGATCGAAAGACTTATGACCAATACGGAGCAAAGGGAAGAAACCGTCGGGGGACCGCTTTTTACCCCAGGACGAGAAAACTGAGTCCGGGGCATTCCCGCTCGCGTTTTCTTGGGACGAGGACCGGAAGTCCTCGAGCTCAGCCCGTTTCCTTCGCTGCAAGTGCATTTCCAGTGGTTTCTGACACCGGACGAGCGTTCGCCACTCGTTGGAAGCTTCGGCCATCTTTTGGACCGTTTTGGGTCGCACCACAGTTCTCCCTCCAACACGCTCGCTTCCCGACCTATACCTCCGGAAAACGTGTCAGGGAGCATGCCAGGAGTGTGGGTTGAAGTCCTCGGAGCACGAGACCCGAAGATCGAAAGACTTATGACCAATACGGAGCAAAGGGAAGAAACCGTCGGGGGACCGCTTTTTACCCCAGGACGAGAAAACTGAGTCCGGGGCATTCCCGCTCGCGTTTTCTTGGGACGAGCACCGGAAGTCCTCGAGCTCAGCCCGTTTCCTTCGCTGCAAGTGCATTTCCAGTGGTTTCTGACACCGGACGAGCGTTCGCCACTCGTTGGAAGCTTCGGCCATCTTTTGGACCGTTTTGGGTCGCACCACAGTTCTCCCTCCAACGAGCTCGCTTCCCGACCTATACCTCCGGAAAACGTGTCAGGGAGCATGCCAGGAGTGTGGGTTGAAGTCCTCGGAGCACGAGACCCGAAGATCGAAAGACTTATGACCAATACGGAGCAAAGGGAAGAAACCGTCGGGGGACCGCTTTTTACCCCAGGACGAGAAAACTGAGTCCGGGGCATTCCCGCTCGCGTTTTCTTGGGACGAGCACCGGAAGTCCTCGAGCTCAGCCCGTTTCCTTCGCTGCAAGTGCATTTCCAGTGGTTTCTGACACCGGACGAGCGTTCGCCACTCGTTGGAAGCTTCGGCCATCTTTTGGACCGTTTTGGGTCGCACCACAGTTCTCCCTCCAACGAGCTCGCTTCCCGACCTATACCTCCGGAAAACGTGTCAGGGAGCATGCCAGGAGTGTGGGTTGAAGTCCTCGGAGCACGAGACCCGAAGATCGAAAGACTTATGACCAATACGGAGCAAAGGGAAGAAACCGTCGGGGGACCGCTTTTTACCCCAGGACGAGAAAACTGAGTCCGGGGCATTCCCGCTCGCGTTTTCTTGGGACGAGCACCGGAAGTCCTCGAGCTCAGCCCGTTTCCTTCGCTGCAAGTGCATTTCCAGTGGTTTCTGACACCGGACGAGCGTTCGCCACTCGTTGGAAGCTTCGGCCATCTTTTGGACCGTTTTGGGTCGCCCCAAAGTTCTCCCTCCAACGAGCTCGCTTCCCGACCTATACCTCCGGAAAACGTGTCAGGGAGCATGCCAGGAGTGTGGGTTGAAGTCCTCGGAGCACGAGACCCGAAGATCGAAAGACTTATGACCAATACGGAGCAAAGGGAAGAAACCGTCGGGGGACCGCTTTTTACCCCAGGACGAGAAAACTGAGTCCGGGGCATTCCCGCTCGCGTTTTCTTGGGACGAGGACCGGAAGTCCTCGAGCTCAGCCCGTTTCCTTCGCTGCAAGTGCATTTCCAGTGGTTTCTGACACCGGACGAGCGTTCGCCACTCGTTGGAAGCTTCGGCCATCTTTTGGACCGTTTTGGGTCGCACCACAGTTCTCCCTCCAACGAGCTCGCTTCCCGACCTATACCTCCGGAAAACGTGTCAGGGAGCATGCCAGGAGTGTGGGTTGAAGTCCTCGGAGCACGAGACCCGAAGATCGAAAGACTTATGACCAATACGGAGCAAAGGGAAGAAACCGTCGGGGGACCGCTTTTTACCCCAGGACGAGAAAACTGAGTCCGGGGCATTCCCGCTCGCGTTTTCTTGGGACGAGCACCGGAAGTCCTCGAGCTCAGCCCGTTTCCTTCGCTGCAAGTGCATTTCCAGTGGTTTCTGACACCGGACGAGCGTTCGCCACTCGTTGGAAGCTTCGGCCATCTTTTGGACCGTTTTGGGTCGCACCACAGTTCTCCCTCCAACGAGCTCGCTTCCCGACCTATACCTCCGGAAAACGTGTCAGGGAGCATGCCAGGAGTGTGGGTTGAAGTCCTCGGAGCACGAGACCCGAAGATCGAAAGACTTATGACCAATACGGAGCAAAGGGAAGAAACCGTCGGGGGACCGCTTTTTACCCCAGGACGAGAAAACTGAGTCCGGGGCATTCCCGCTCGCGTTTTCTTGGGACGAGCACCGGAAGTCCTCGAGCTCAGCCCGTTTCCTTCGCTGCAAGTGCATTTCCAGTGGTTTCTGACACCGGACGAGCGTTCGCCACTCGTTGGAAGCTTCGGCCATCTTTTGGACCGTTTTGGGTCGCACCACAGTTCTCCCTCCAACGAGCTCGCTTCCCGACCTATACCTCCGGAAAACGTGTCAGGGAGCATGCCAGGAGTGTGGGTTGAAGTCCTCGGAGCACGAGACCCGAAGATCGAAAGACTTATGACCAATACGGAGCAAAGGGAAGAAACCGTCGGGGGACCGCTTTTTACCCCAGGACGAGAAAACTGAGTCCGGGGCATTCCCGCTCGCGTTTTCTTGGGACGAGCACCGAAAGTCCTCGAGCTCAGCCCGTTTCCTTCGCTGCAAGTGCATTTCCAGTGGTTTCTGACACCGGACGAGCGTTCGCCACTCGTTGGAAGCTTCGGCCATCTTTTGGACCGTTTTGGGTCGCCCCACAGTTCTCCCTCCAACGAGCTCGCTTCCCGACCTATACCTCCGGAAAACGTGTCAGGGAGCATGCCAGGAGTGTGGGTTGAAGTCCTCGGAGCACGAGACCCGAAGATCGAAAGACTTATGACCAATACGGAGCAAAGGGAAGAAACCGTCGGGGGACCGCTTTTTACCCCAGGACGAGAAAACTGAGTCCGGGGCATTCCCGCTCGCGTTTTCTTGGGACGAGCACTGGAAGTCCTCGAGCTCAGCCCGTTTCCTTCGCTGCAAGTGCATTTCCAGTGGTTTCTGACACCGGACGAGCGTTCGCCACTCGTTGGAAGCTTCGGCCATCTTTTGGACCGTTTTGGGTCGCACCACAGTTCTCCCTCCAACGAGCTCGCTTCCCGACCTATACCTCCGGAAAACGTGTCAGGGAGCATGCCAGGAGTGTGGGTTGAAGTCCTCGGAGCACGAGACCCGAAGATCGAAAGACTTATGACCAATACGGAGCAAAGGGAAGAAACCGTCGGGGGACCGCTTTTTACCCCAGGACGAGAAAACTGAGTCCGGGGCATTCCCGCTCGCGTTTTCTTGGGACGAGCACCGGAAGTCCTCGAGCTCAGCCCGTTTCCTTCGCTGCAAGTGCATTTCCAGTGGTTTCTGACACCGGACGAGCGTTCGCCACTCGTTGGAAGCTTCGGCCATCTTTTGGACCGTTTTGGGTCGCCCCACAGTTCTCCCTCCAACGAGCTCGCTTCCCGACCTATACCTCCGGAAAACGTGTCAGGGAGCATGCCAGGAGTGTGGGTTGAAGTCCTCGGAGCACGAGACCCGAAGATCGAAAGACTTATGACCAATACGGAGCAAAGGGAAGAAACCGTCGGGGGACCGCTTTTTACCCCAGGACGAGAAAACTGAGTCCGGGGCATTCCCGCTCGCGTTTTCTTGGGACGAGGACCGGAAGTCCTCGAGCTCAGCCCGTTTCCTTCGCTGCAAGTGCATTTCCAGTGGTTTCTGACACCGGACGAGCGTTCGCCACTCGTTGGAAGCTTCGGCCATCTTTTGGACCGTTTTGGGTCGCACCACAGTTCTCCCTCCAACGAGCTCGCTTCCCGACCTATACCTCCGGAAAACGTGTCAGGGAGCATGCCAGGAGTGTGGGTTGAAGTCCTCGGAGCACGAGACCCGAAGATCGAAAGACTTATGACCAATACGGAGCAAAGGGAAGAAACCGTCGGGGGACCGCTTTTTACCCCAGGACGAGAAAACTGAGTCCGGGGCATTCCCGCTCGCGTTTTCTTGGGACGAGCACCGGAAGTCCTCGAGCTCAGCCCGTTTCCTTCGCTGCAAGTGCATTTCCAGTGGTTTCTGACACCGGACGAGCGTTCGCCACTCGTTGGAAGCTTCGGCCATCTTTTGGACCGTTTTGGGTCGCACCACAGTTCTCCCTCCAACGAGCTCGCTTCCCGACCTATACCTCCGGAAAACGTGTCAGGGAGCATGCGAGGAGTGTGGGTTGAAGTCCTCGGAGCACGAGACCCGAAGATCGAAAGACTTATGACCAATACGGAGCAAAGGGAAGAAACCGTCGGGGGACCGCTTTTTACCCCAGGACGAGAAAACTGAGTCCGGGGCATTCCCGCTCGCGTTTTCTTGGGACGAGCACCGGAAGTCCTCGAGCTCAGCCCGTTTCCTTCGCTGCAAGTGCATTTCCAGTGGTTTCTGACACCGGACGAGCGTTCGCCACTCGTTGGAAGCTTCGGCCATCTTTTGGACCGTTTTGGGTCGCACCACAGTTCTCCCTCCAACGAGCTCGCTTCCCGACCTATACCTCCGGAAAACGTGTCAGGGAGCATGCCAGGAGTGTGGGTTGAAGTCCTCGGAGCACGAGACCCGAAGATCGAAAGACTTATGACCAATACGGAGCAAAGGGAAGAAACCGTCGGGGGACCGCTTTTTACCCCAGGACGAGAAAACTGAGTCCGGGGCATTCCCGCTCGCGTTTTCTTGGGACGAGCACCGGAAGTCCTCGAGCTCAGCCCGTTTCCTTCGCTGCAAGTGCATTTCCAGTGGTTTCTGACACCGGACGAGCGTTCGCCACTCGTTGGAAGCTTCGGCCATCTTTTGGACCGTTTTGGGTCGCCCCACAGTTCTCCCTCCAACGAGCTCGCTTCCCGACCTATACCTCCGGAAAACGTGTCAGGGAGCATGCCAGGAGTGTGGGTTGAAGTCCTCGGAGCACGAGACCCGAAGATCGAAAGACTTATGACCAATACGGAGCAAAGGGAAGAAACCGTCGGGGGACCGCTTTTTACCCCAGGACGAGAAAACTGAGTCCGGGGCATTCCCGCTCGCGTTTTCTTGGGACGAGGACCGGAAGTCCTCGAGCTCAGCCCGTTTCCTTCGCTGCAAGTGCATTTCCAGTGGTTTCTGACACCGGACGAGCGTTCGCCACTCGTTGGAAGCTTCGGCCATCTTTTGGACCGTTTTGGGTCGCACCACAGTTCTCCCTCCAACGAGCTCGCTTCCCGACCTATACCTCCGGAAAACGTGTCAGGGAGCATGCCAGGAGTGTGGGTTGAAGTCCTCGGAGCACGAGACCCGAAGATCGAAAGACTTATGACCAATACGGAGCAAAGGGAAGAAACCGTCGGGGGACCGCTTTTTACCCCAGGACGAGAAAACTGAGTCCGGGGCATTCCCGCTCGCGTTTTCTTGGGACGAGCACCGGAAGTCCTCGAGCTCAGCCCGTTTCCTTCGCTGCAAGTGCATTTCCAGTGGTTTCTGACACCGGACGAGCGTTCGCCACTCGTTGGAAGCTTCGGCCATCTTTTGGACCGTTTTGGGTCGCACCACAGTTCTCCCTCCAACGAGCTCGCTTCCCGACCTATACCTCCGGAAAACGTGTCAGGGAGCATGCCAGGAGTGTGGGTTAAAGTCCTCGGAGCACGAGACCCGAAGATCGAAAGACTTATGACCAATACGGAGCAAAGGGAAGAAACCGTCGGGGGACCGCTTTTTACCCCAGGACGAGAAAACTGAGTCCGGGGCATTCCCGCTCGCGTTTTCTTGGGACGAGCACCGGAAGTCCTCGAGCTCAGCCCGTTTCCTTCGCTGCAAGTGCATTTCCAGTGGTTTCTGACACCGGACGAGCGTTCGCCACTCGTTGGAAGCTTCGGCCATCTTTTGGACCGTTTTGGGTCGCACCACAGTTCTCCCTCCAACGAGCTCGCTTCCCGACCTATACCTCCGGAAAACGTGTCAGGGAGCATGCCAGGAGTGTGGGTTGAAGTCCTCGGAGCACGAGACCCGAAGATCGAAAGACTTATGACCAATACGGAGCAAAGGGAAGAAACCGTCGGGGGACCGCTTTTTACCCCAGGACGAGAAAACTGAGTCCGGGGCATTCCCGCTCGCGTTTTCTTGGGACGAGCACCGGAAGTCCTCGAGCTCAGCCCGTTTCCTTCGCTGCAAGTGCATTTCCAGTGGTTTCTGACACCGGACGAGCGTTCGCCACTCGTTGGAAGCTTCGGCCATCTTTTGGACCGTTTTGGGTCGCACCACAGTTCTCCCTCCAACGAGCTCGCTTCCCGACCTATACCTCCGGAAAACGTGTCAGGGAGCATGCCAGGAGTGTGGGTTGAAGTCCTCGGAGCACGAGACCCGAAGATCGAAAGACTTATGACCAATACGGAGCAAAGGGAAGAAACCGTCGGGGGACCGCTTTTTACCCCAGGACGAGAAAACTGAGTCCGGGGCATTCCCGCTCGCGTTTTCTTGGGACGAGCACCGGAAGTCCTCGAGCTCAGCCCGTTTCCTTCGCTGCAAGTGCATTTCCAGTGGTTTCTGACACCGGACGAGCGTTCGCCACTCGTTGGAAGCTTCGGCCATCTTTTGGACCGTTTTGGGTCGCACCACAGTTCTCCCTCCAACGAGCTCGCTTCCCGACCTATACCTCCGGAAAACGTGTCAGGGAGCATGCCAGGAGTGTGGGTTGAAGTCCTCGGAGCACGAGACCCGAAGATCGAAAGACTTATGACCAATACGGAGCAAAGGGAAGAAACCGTCGGGGGACCGCTTTTTACCCCAGGACGAGAAAACTGAGTCCGGGGCATTCCCGCTCGCGTTTTCTTGGGACGAGCACCGGAAGTCCTCGAGCTCAGCCCGTTTCCTTCGCTGCAAGTGCATTTCCAGTGGTTTCTGACACCGGACGAGCGTTCGCCACTCGTTGGAAGCTTCGGCCATCTTTTGGACCGTTTTGGGTCGCCCCACAGTTCTCCCTCCAACGAGCTCGCTTCCCGACCTATACCTCCGGAAAACGTGTCAGGGAGCATGCCAGGAGTGTGGGTTGAAGTCCTCGGAGCACGAGACCCGAAGATCGAAAGACTTATGACCAATACGGAGCAAAGGGAAGAAACCGTCGGGGGACCGCTTTTTACCCCAGGACGAGAAAACTGAGTCCGGGGCATTCCCGCTCGCGTTTTCTTGGGACGAGCACCGGAAGTCCTCGAGCTCAGCCCGTTTCCTTCGCTGCAAGTGCATTTCCAGTGGTTTCTGACACCGGACGAGCGTTCGCCACTCGTTGGAAGCTTCGGCCATCTTTTGGACCGTTTTGGGTCGCACCACAGTTCTCCCTCCAACGAGCTCGCTTCCCGACCTATACCTCCGGAAAACGTGTCAGGGAGCATGCCAGGAGTGTGGGTTGAAGTCCTCGGAGCACGAGACCCGAAGATCGAAAGACTTATGACCAATACGGAGCAAAGGGAAGAAACCGTCGGGGGACCGCTTTTTACCCCAGGACGAGAAAACTGAGTCCGGGGCATTCCCGCTCGCGTTTTCTTGGGACGAGCACCGGAAGTCCTCGAGCTCAGCCCGTTTCCTTCGCTGCAAGTGCATTTCCAGTGGTTTCTGACACGGGACGAGCGTTCGCCACTCGTTGGAAGCTTCGGCCATCTTTTGGACCGTTTTGGGTCGCACCACAGTTCTCCCTCCAACGAGCTCGCTTCCCGACCTATACCTCCGGAAAACGTGTCAGGGAGCA
The DNA here is from genome assembly GCF_025177605.1 of Cucumis melo. Classification (NCBI taxonomy): domain Eukaryota; kingdom Viridiplantae; phylum Streptophyta; class Magnoliopsida; order Cucurbitales; family Cucurbitaceae; genus Cucumis; species Cucumis melo. Next base: position 19,528,949 of record NC_066863.1, on the reverse strand, counting down.
TGCCAGGAGTGTGGGTTGAAGTCCTCGGAGCACGAGACCCGAAGATCGAAAGACTTATGACCAATACGGAGCAAAGGGAAGAAACCGTCGGGGGACCGCTTTTTACCCCAGGACGAGAAAACTGAGTCCGGGGCATTCCCGCTCGCGTTTTCTTGGGACGAGCACCGGAAGTCCTCGAGCTCAGCCCGTTTCCTTCGCTGCAAGTGCATTTCCAGTGGTTTCTGACACCGGACGAGCGTTCGCCACTCGTTGGAAGCTTCGGCCATCTTTTGGACCGTTTTGGGTCGCACCACAGTTCTCCCTCCAACGAGCTCGCTTCCCGACCTATACCTCCGGAAAACGTGTCAGGGAGCATGCCAGGAGTGTGGGTTGAAGTCCTCGGAGCACGAGACCCGAAGATCGAAAGACTTATGACCAATACGGAGCAAAGGGAAGAAACCGTCGGGGGACCGCTTTTTACCCCAGGACGAGAAAACTGAGTCCGGGGCATTCCCGCTCGCGTTTTCTTGGGACGAGCACCGGAAGTCCTCGAGCTCAGCCCGTTTCCTTCGCTGCAAGTGCATTTCCAGTGGTTTCTGACACCGGACGAGCGTTCGCCACTCGTTGGAAGCTTCGGCCATCTTTTGGACCGTTTTGGGTCGCACCACAGTTCTCCCTCCAACGAGCTCGCTTCCCGACCTATACCTCCGGAAAACGTGTCAGGGAGCATGCCAGGAGTGTGGGTTGAAGTCCTCGGAGCACGAGACCCGAAGATCGAAAGACTTATGACCAATACGGAGCAAAGGGAAGAAACCGTCGGGGGACCGCTTTTTACCCCAGGACGAGAAAACTGAGTCCGGGGCATTCCCGCTCGCGTTTTCTTGGGACGAGCACCGGAAGTCCTCGAGCTCAGCCCGTTTCCTTCGCTGCAAGTGCATTTCCAGTGGTTTCTGACACCGGACGAGCGTTCGCCACTCGTTGGAAGCTTCGGCCATCTTTTGGACCGTTTTGGGTCGCCCCACAGTTCTCCCTCCAACGAGCCCGCTTCCCGACCTATACCTCCGGAAAACGTGTCAGGGAGCATGCCAGGAGTGTGGGTTGAAGTCCTCGGAGCACGAGACCCGAAGATCGAAAGACTTATGACCAATACGGAGCAAAGGGAAGAAACCGTCGGGGGACCGCTTTTTACCCCAGGACGAGAAAACTGAGTCCGGGGCATTCCCGCTCGCGTTTTCTTGGGACGAGCACCGGAAGTCCTCGAGCTCAGCCCGTTTCCTTCGCTGCAAGTGCATTTCCAGTGGTTTCTGACACCGGACGAGCGTTCGCCACTCGTTGGAAGCTTCGGCCATCTTTTGGACCGTTTTGGGTCGCACCACAGTTCTCCCTCCAACGAGCTCGCTTCCCGACCTATACCTCCGGAAAACGTGTCAGGGAGCATGCCAGGAGTGTGGGTTGAAGTCCTCGGAGCACGAGACCCGAAGATCGAAAGACTTATGACCAATACGGAGCAAAGGGAAGAAACCGTCGGGGGACCGCTTTTTACCCCAGGACGAGAAAACTGAGTCCGGGGCATTCCCGCTCGCGTTTTCTTGGGACGAGCACCGGAAGTCCTCGAGCTCAGCCCGTTTCCTTCGCTGCAAGTGCATTTCCAGTGGTTTCTGACACCGGACGAGCGTTCGCCACTCGTTGGAAGCTTCGGCCATCTTTTGGACCGTTTTGGGTCGCACCACAGTTCTCCCTCCAACGAGCTCGCTTCCCGACCTATACCTCCGGAAAACGTGTCAGGGAGCATGCCAGGAGTGTGGGTTGAAGTCCTCGGAGCACGAGACCCGAAGATCGAAAGACTTATGACCAATACGGAGCAAAGGGAAGAAACCGTCGGGGGACCGCTTTTTACCCCAGGACGAGAAAACTGAGTCCGGGGCATTCCCGCTCGCGTTTTCTTGGGACGAGCACCGGAAGTCCTCGAGCTCAGCCCGTTTCCTTCGCTGCAAGTGCATTTCCAGTGGTTTCTGACACCGGACGAGCGTTCGCCACTCGTTGGAAGCTTCGGCCATCTTTTGGACCGTTTTGGGTCGCACCACAGTTCTCCCTCCAACGAGCTCGCTTCCCGACCTATACCTCCGGAAAACGTGTCAGGGAGCATGCCAGGAGTGTGGGTTGAAGTCCTCGGAGCACGAGACCCGAAGATCGAAAGACTTATGACCAATACGGAGCAAAGGGAAGAAACCGTCGGGGGACCGCTTTTTACCCCAGGACGAGAAAACTGAGTCCGGGGCATTCCCGCTCGCGTTTTCTTGGGACGAGCACCGGAAGTCCTCGAGCTCAGCCCGTTTCCTTCGCTGCAAGTGCATTTCCAGTGGTTTCTGACACCGGACGAGCGTTCGCCACTCGTTGGAAGCTTCGGCCATCTTTTGGACCGTTTTGGGTCGCCCCACAGTTCTCCCTCCAACGAGCTCGCTTCCCGACCTATACCTCCGGAAAACGTGTCAGGGAGCATGCCAGGAGTGTGGGTTGAAGTCCTCGGAGCACGAGACCCGAAGATCGAAAGACTTATGACCAATACGGAGCAAAGGGAAGAAACCGTCGGGGGACCGCTTTTTACCCCAGGACGAGAAAACTGAGTCCGGGGCATTCCCGCTCGCGTTTTCTTGGGACGAGCACCGGAAGTCCTCGAGCTCAGCCCGTTTCCTTCGCTGCAAGTGCATTTCCAGTGGTTTCTGACACCGGACGAGCGTTCGCCACTCGTTGGAAGCTTCGGCCATCTTTTGGACCGTTTTGGGTCGCACCACAGTTCTCCCTCCAACGAGCTCGCTTCCCGACCTATACCTCCGGAAAACGTGTCAGGGAGCATGCCAGGAGTGTGGGTTGAAGTCCTCGGAGCACGAGACCCGAAGATCGAAAGACTTATGACCAATACGGAGCAAAGGGAAGAAACCGTCGGGGGACCGCTTTTTACCCCAGGACGAGAAAACTGAGTCCGGGGCATTCCCGCTCGCGTTTTCTTGGGACGAGCACCGGAAGTCCTCGAGCTCAGCCCGTTTCCTTCGCTGCAAGTGCATTTCCAGTGGTTTCTGACACCGGACGAGCGTTCGCCACTCGTTGGAAGCTTCGGCCATCTTTTGGACCGTTTTGGGTCGCACCACAGTTCTCCCTCCAACGAGCTCGCTTCCCGACCTATACCTCCGGAAAACGTGTCAGGGAGCATGCCAGGAGTGTGGGTTGAAGTCCTCGGAGCACGAGACCCGAAGATCGAAAGACTTATGACCAATACGGAGCAAAGGGAAGAAACCGTCGGGGGACCGCTTTTTACCCCAGGACGAGAAAACTGAGTCCGGGGCATTCCCGCTCGCGTTTTCTTGGGACGAGCACCGGAAGTCCTCGAGCTCAGCCCGTTTCCTTCGCTGCAAGTGCATTTCCAGTGGTTTCTGACACCGGACGAGCGTTCGCCACTCGTTGGAAGCTTCGGCCATCTTTTGGACCGTTTTGGGTCGCACCACAGTTCTCCCTCCAACGAGCTCGCTTCCCGACCTATACCTCCGGAAAACGTGTCAGGGAGCATGCCAGGAGTGTGGGTTGAAGTCCTCGGAGCACGAGACCCGAAGATCGAAAGACTTATGACCAATACGGAGCAAAGGGAAGAAACCGTCGGGGGACCGCTTTTTACCCCAGGACGAGAAAACTGAGTCCGGGGCATTCCCGCTCGCGTTTTCTTGGGACGAGCACCGGAAGTCCTCGAGCTCAGCCCGTTTCCTTCGCTGCAAGTGCATTTCCAGTGGTTTCTGACACCGGACGAGCGTTCGCCACTCGTTGGAAGCTTCGGCCATCTTTTGGACCGTTTTGGGTCGCCCCACAGTTCTCCCTCCAACGAGCCCGCTTCCCGACCTATACCTCCGGAAAACGTGTCAGGGAGCATGCCAGGAGTGTGGGTTGAAGTCCTCGGAGCACGAGACCCGAAGATCGAAAGACTTATGACCAATACGGAGCAAAGGGAAGAAACCGTCGGGGGACCGCTTTTTACCCCAGGACGAGAAAACTGAGTCCGGGGCATTCCCGCTCGCGTTTTCTTGGGACGAGCACCGGAAGTCCTCGAGCTCAGCCCGTTTCCTTCGCTGCAAGTGCATTTCCAGTGGTTTCTGACACCGGACGAGCGTTCGCCACTCGTTGGAAGCTTCGGCCATCTTTTGGACCGTTTTGGGTCGCACCACAGTTCTCCCTCCAACGAGCTCGCTTCCCGACCTATACCTCCGGAAAACGTGTCAGGGAGCATGCCAGGAGTGTGGGTTGAAGTCCTCGGAGCACGAGACCCGAAGATCGAAAGACTTATGACCAATACGGAGCAAAGGGAAGAAACCGTCGGGGGACCGCTTTTTACCCCAGGACGAGAAAACTGAGTCCGGGGCATTCCCGCTCGCGTTTTCTTGGGACGAGCACCGGAAGTCCTCGAGCTCAGCCCGTTTCCTTCGCTGCAAGTGCATTTCCAGTGTTTTCTGACACCGGACGAGCGTTCGCCACTCGTTGGAAGCTTCGGCCATCTTTTGGACCGTTTTGGGTCGCACCACAGTTCTCCCTCCAACGAGCTCGCTTCCCGACCTATACCTCCGGAAAACGTGTCAGGGAGCATGCCAGGAGTGTGGGTTGAAGTCCTCGGAGCACGAGACCCGAAGATCGAAAGACTTATGACCAATACGGAGCAAAGGGAAGAAACCGTCGGGGGACCGCTTTTTACCCCAGGACGAGAAAACTGAGTCCGGGCATTCCCGCTCGCGTTTTCTTGGGACGAGCACCGGAAGTCCTCGAGCTCAGCCCGTTTCCTTCGCTGCAAGTGCATTTCCAGTGGTTTCTGACACCGGACGAGCGTTCGCCACTCGTTGGAAGCTTCGGCCATCTTTTGGACCGTTTTGGGTCGCACCACAGTTCTCCCTCCAACGAGCTCGCTTCCCGACCTATACCTCCGGAAAACGTGTCAGGGAGCATGCCAGGAGTGTGGGTTGAAGTCCTCGGAGCACGAGACCCGAAGATCGAAAGACTTATGACCAATACGGAGCAAAGGGAAGAAACCGTCGGGGGACCGCTTTTTACCCCAGGACGAGAAAACTGAGTCCGGGGCATTCCCGCTCGCGTTTTCTTGGGACGAGCACCGGAAGTCCTCGAGCTCAGCCCGTTTCCTTCGCTGCAAGTGCATTTCCAGTGGTTTCTGACACCGGACGAGCGTTCGCCACTCGTTGGAAGCTTCGGCCATCTTTTGGACCGTTTTGGGTCGCACCACAGTTCTCCCTCCAACGAGCTCGCTTCCCGACCTATACCTCCGGAAAACGTGTCGGGGAGCATGCCAGGAGTGTGGGTTGAAGTCCTCGGAGCACGAGACCCGAAGATCGAAAGACTTATGACCAATACGGAGCAAAGGGAAGAAACCGTCGGGGGACCGCTTTTTACCCCAGGACGAGAAAACTGAGTCCGGGGCATTCCCGCTCGCGTTTTCTTGGGACGAGCACCGGAAGTCCTCGAGCTCAGCCCGTTTCCTTCGCTGCAAGTGCATTTCCAGTGGTTTCTGACACCGGACGAGCGTTCGCCACTCGTTGGAAGCTTCGGCCATCTTTTGGACCGTTTTGGGTCGCACCACAGTTCTCCCTCCAACGAGCTCGCTTCCCGACCTATACCTCCGGAAAACGTGTCGGGGAGCATGCCAGGAGTGTGGGTTGAAGTCCTCGGAGCACGAGACCCGAAGATCGAAAGACTTATGACCAATACGGAGGAAAGGGAAGAAACCGGCGGGGGACCGCTTTTTACCCCAGGACGAGAAAACATAGTCCGGGGCATTCCCGCTCGCGTTTTCTTGGGACGAGCACCGGAAGTCCTCGAGCTCAGCCCGTTTCCTTCGCTGCAAGTGCATTTCCAGTGGTTTCTGACACCGGACGAGCGTTCGCCACTCGTTGGAAGCTTCGGCCATCTTTTGGACCGTTTTGGGTCGCACCACAGTTCTCCCTCCAACGAGCTCGCTTCCCGACCTATACCTCCGGAAAACGTGTCAGGGAGCATGCCAGGAGTGTGGGTTGAAGTCCTCGGAGCACGAGACCCGAAGATCGAAAGACTTATGACCAATACGGAGCAAAGGGAAGAAACCGTCGGGGGACCGCTTTTTACCCCAGGACGAGAAAACTGAGTCCGGGGCATTCCCGCTCGCGTTTTCTTGGGACGAGCACCGGAAGTCCTCGAGCTCAGCCCGTTTCCTTCGCTGCAAGTGCATTTCCAGTGGTTTCTGACACCGGACGAGCGTTCGCCACTCGTTGGAAGCTTCGGCCATCTTTTGGACCGTTTTGGGTCGCACCACAGTTCTCCCTCCAACGAGCTCGCTTCCCGACCTATACCTCCGGAAAACGTGTCAGGGAGCATGCCAGGAGTGTGGGTTGAAGTCCTCGGAGCACGAGACCCGAAGATCGAAAGACTTATGACCAATACGGAGCAAAGGGAAGAAACCGTCGGGGGACCGCTTTTTACCCCGGGACGAGAAAACTGAGTCCGGGGCATTCCCGCTCGCGTTTTCTTGGGGCGAGCACCGGAAGTCCTCGAGCTCAGCCCGTTTCCTTCGCTGCAAGTGCATTTCCAGTGGTTTCTGACACCGGACGAGCGTTCGCCACTCGTTGGAAGCTTCGGCCATCTTTTGGACCGTTTTGGGTCGCACCACAGTTCTCCCTCCAACGAGCTCGCTTCCCGACCTATACCTCCAGAAAACGTGTCAGGGAGCATGCCAGGAGTGTGGGTTGAAGTCCTCGGAGCACGAGACCCGAAGATCGAAAGACTTATGACCAATACGGAGCAAAGGGAAGAAACCGTCGGGGGACCGCTTTTTACCCCAGGACGAGAAAACTGAGTCCGGGGCATTCCCGCTCGCGTTTTCTTGGGACGAGCACCGGAAGTCCTCGAGCTCAGCCCGTTTCCTTCGCTGGAAGTGCATTTCCAGTGGTTTCTGACACCGGACGAGCGTTCGCCACTCGTTGGAAGCTTCGGCCATCTTTTGGACCGTTTTGGGTCGCACCACAGTTCTCCCTCCAACGAGCTCGCTTCCCGACCTATACCTCCGGAAAACGTGTCAGGGAGCATGCCAGGAGTGTGGGTTGAAGTCCTCGGAGCACGAGACCCGAAGATCGAAAGACTTATGACCAATACGGAGCAAAGGGAAGAAACCGTCGGGGGACCGCTTTTTACCCCAGGACGAGAAAACTGAGTCCGGGGCATTCCCGCTCGCGTTTTCTTGGGACGAGAACCGAAAGTCCTCGAGCTCAGCCCGTTTCCTTCGCTGCAAGTGCATTTCCAGTGGTTTCTGACACCGGACGAGCGTTCGCCACTCGTTGGAAGCTTCGGCCATCTTTTGGACCGTTTTGGGTCGCACCACAGTTCTCCCTCCAACGAGCTCGCTTCCCGACCTATACCTCCGGAAAACGTGTCAGGGAGCATGCCAGGAGTGTGGGTTGAAGTCCTCGGAGCACGAGACCCGAAGATCGAAAGACTTATGACCAATACGGAGCAAAGGGAAGAAACCGTCGGGGGACCGCTTTTTACCCCAGGACGAGAAAACTGAGTCCGGGGCATTCCCGCTCGCGTTTTCTTGGGACGAGCACCGGAAGTCCTCGAGCTCAGCCCGTTTCCTTCGCTGGAAGTGCATTTCCAGTGGTTTCTGACACCGGACGAGCGTTCGCCACTCGTTGGAAGCTTCGGCCATCTTTTGGACCGTTTTGGGTCGCACCACAGTTCTCCCTCCAACGAGCTCGCTTCCCGTCCTATACCTCCGGAAAACGTGTCAGGGAGCATGCCAGGAGTGTGGGTTGAAGTCCTCGGAGCACGAGACCCGAAGATCGAAAGACTTATGACCAATACGGAGCAAAGGGAAGAAACCGTCGGGGGACCGCTTTTTACCCCAGGACGAGAAAACTGAGTCCGGGGCATTCCCGCTCGCGTTTTCTTGGGACGAGCACCGGAAGTCCTCGAGCTCAGCCCGTTTCCTTCGCTTCAAGTGCATTTCCAGTGGTTTCTGACACCGGACGAGCGTTCGCCACTCGTTGGAAGCTTCGGCCATCTTTTGGACCGTTTTGGGTCGCACCACAGTTCTCCCTCCAACGAGCTCGCTTCCCGACCTATACCTCCGGAAAACGTGTCAGGGAGCATGCCAGGAGTGTGGGTTGAAGTCCTCGGAGCACGAGACCCGAAGATCGAAAGACTTATGACCAATACGGAGCAAAGGGAAGAAACCGTCGGGGGACCGCTTTTTACCCCAGGACGAGAAAACTGAGTCCGGGGCATTCCCGCTCGCGTTTTCTTGGGACGAGCACCGGAAGTCCTCGAGCTCAGCCCGTTTCCTTCGCTGCAAGTGCATTTCCAGTGGTTTCTGACACCGGACGAGCGTTCGCCACTCGTTGGAAGCTTCGGCCATCTTTTGGACCGTTTTGGGTCGCACCACAGTTCTCCCTCCAACGAGCTCGCTTCCCGACCTATACCTCCGGAAAACGTGTCAGGGAGCATGCCAGGAGTGTGGGTTGAAGTCCTCGGAGCACGAGACCCGAAGATCGAAAGACTTATGACCAATACGGAGCAAAGGGAAGAAACCGTCGGGGGACCGCTTTTTACCCCAGGACGAGAAAACTGAGTCCGGGGCATTCCCGCTCGCGTTTTCTTGGGACGAGAACCGAAAGTCCTCGAGCTCAGCCCGTTTCCTTCGCTGCAAGTGCATTTCCAGTGGTTTCTGACACCGGACGAGCGTTCGCCACTCGTTGGAAGCTTCGGCCATCTTTTGGACCGTTTTGGGTCGCACCACAGTTCTCCCTCCAACGAGCTCGCTTCCCGACCTATACCTCCGGAAAACGTGTCAGGGAGCATGCCAGGAGTGTGGGTTGAAGTCCTCGGAGCACGAGACCCGAAGATCGAAAGACTTATGACCAATACGGAGCAAAGGGAAGAAACCGTCGGGGGACCGCTTTTTACCCCAGGACGAGAAAACTGAGTCCGGGGCATTCCCGCTCGCGTTTTCTTGGGACGAGCACCGGAAGTCCTCGAGCTCAGCCCGTTTCCTTCGCTGCAAGTGCATTTCCAGTGGTTTCTGACACCGGACGAGCGTTCGCCACTCGTTGGAAGCTTCGGCCATCTTTTGGACCGTTTTGGGTCGCACCACAGTTCTCCCTCCAACGAGCTCGCTTCCCGACCTATACCTCCGGAAAACGTGTCAGGGAGCATGCTAGGAGTGTGGGTTGAAGTCCTCGGAGCACGAGACCCGAAGATCGAAAGACTTATGACCAATACGGAGCAAAGGGAAGAAACCGTCGGGGGACCGCTCGCGTTTTCTTGGGACGAGCACCGGAAGTCCTCGAGCTCAGCCCGTTTCCTTCGCTGCAAGTGCATTTCCAGTGGTTTCTGAGACCGGACGAGCGTTCGCCACTCGTTGGAAGCTTCGGCCATCTTTTGGACCGTTTTGGGTCGCACCACAGTTCTCCCTCCAACGAGCTCGCTTGCCGACCTATACCTCCGGAAAACGTGTCAGGGAGCATGCCAGGAGTGTGGGTTGAAGTCCTCGGAGCACGAGACCCGAAGATCGAAAGACTTATGACCAATACGGAGCAAAGGGAAGAAACCGTCGGGGGACCGCTTTTTACCCCAGGACGAGAAAACTGAGTCCGGGGCATTCCCGCTCGCGTTTTCTTGGGACGAGCACCGGAAGTCCTCGAGCTCAGCCCGTTTCCTTCGCTGCAAGTGCATTTCCAGTGGTTTCTGACACCGGACGAGCGTTCGCCACTCGTTGGAAGCTTCGGCCATCTTTTGGACCGTTTTGGGTCGCACCACAGTTCTCCCTCCAACGAGCTCGCTTCCCGACCTATACCTCCGGAAAACGTGTCAGGGAGCATGCCAGGAGTGTGGGTTGAAGTCCTCGGAGCACGAGACCCGAAGATCGAAAGACTTATGACCAATACGGAGCAAAGGGAAGAAACCGTCGGGGGACCGCTCGCGTTTTCTTGGGACGAGCACCGGAAGTCCTCGAGCTCAGCCCGTTTCCTTCGCTGCAAGTGCATTTCCAGTGGTTTCTGAGACCGGACGAGCGTTCGCCACTCGTTGGAAGCTTCGGCCATCTTTTGGACCGTTTTGGGTCGCACCACAGTTCTCCCTCCAACGAGCTCGCTTGCCGACCTATACCTCCGGAAAACGTGTCAGGGAGCATGCCAGGAGTGTGGGTTGAAGTCCTCGGAGCACGAGACCCGAAGATCGAAAGACTTATGACCAATACGGAGCAAAGGGAAGAAACCGTCGGGGGACCGCTTTTTACCCCAGGACGAGAAAACTGAGTCCGGGGCATTCCCGCTCGCGTTTTCTTGGGACGAGCACCGGAAGTCCTCGAGCTCAGCCCGTTTCCTTCGCTGCAAGTGCATTTCCAGTGGTTTCTGACACCGGACGAGCGTTCGCCACTCGTTGGAAGCTTCGGCCATCTTTTGGACCGTTTTGGGTCGCACCACAGTTCTCCCTCCAACGAGCTCGCTTCCCGACCTATACCTCCGGAAAACGTGTCAGGGAGCATGCCAGGAGTGTGGGTTGAAGTCCTCGGAGCACGAGACCCGAAGATCGAAAGACTTATGACCAATACGGAGCAAAGGGAAGAAACCGTCGGGGGACCGCTTTTTACCCCAGGACGAGAAAACTGAGTCCGGGGCATTCCCGCTCGCGTTTTCTTGGGACGAGCACCGGAAGTCCTCGAGCTCAGCCCGTTTCCTTCGCTGCAAGTGCATTTCCAGTGGTTTCTGACACCGGACGAGCGTTCGCCACTCGTTGGAAGCTTCGGCCATCTTTTGGACCGTTTTGGGTCGCACCACAGTTCTCCCTCCAACGAGCTCGCTTCCCGACCTATACCTCCAGAAAACGTGTCAGGGAGCATGTCAGGAGTGTGGGTTGAAGTCCTCGGAGCACGAGACCCGAAGATCGAAAGACTTATGACCAATACGGAGCAAAGGGAAGAAACCGTCGGGGGACCGCTTTTTACCCCAGGACGAGAAAACTGAGTCCGGGGCATTCCCGCTCGCGTTTTCTTGGGACGAGCACCGGAAGTCCTCGAGCTCAGCCCGTTTCCTTCGCTGCAAGTGCATTTCCAGTGGTTTCTGACACCGGACGAGCGTTCGCCACTCGTTGGAAGCTTCGGCCATCTTTTGTACCGTTTTGGGTCGCACCACAGTTCTCCCTCCAACGAGCTCGCTTCCCGACCTATACCTCCGGAAAACGTGTCAGGGAGCATGCCAGGAGTGTGGGTTGAAGTCCTCGGAGCACGAGACCCGAAGATCGAAAGACTTATGACCAATACGGAGCAAAGGGAAGAAACCGTCGGGGGACCGCTTTTTACCCCAGGACGAGAAAACTGAGTCCGGGGCATTCCCGCTCGCGTTTTCTTGGGACGAGCACCGGAAGTCCTCGAGCTCAGCCCGTTTCCTTCGCTGCAAGTGCATTTCCAGTGGTTTCTGACACCGGACGAGCGTTCGCCACTCGTTGGAAGCTTCGACCATCTTTTGGACCGTTTTGGGTCGCACCACAGTTCTCCCTCCAACGAGCTCGCTTCCCGACCTATACCTCCGGAAAACGTGTCAGGGAGCATGCCAGGAGTGTGGGTTGAAGTCCTCGGAGCACGAGACCCGAAGATCGAAAGACTTATGACCAATACGGAGCAAAGGGAAGAAACCGTCGGGGGACCGCTCGCGTTTTCTAGGGACGAGCACCGGAAGTCCTCGAGCTCAGCCCGTTTCCTTCGCTGCAAGTGCATTTCCAGTGGTTTCTGAGACCGGACGAGCGTTCGCCACTCGTTGGAAGCTTCGGCCATCTTTTGGACCGTTTTGGGTCGCACCACAGTTCTCCCTCCAACGAGCTCGCTTGCCGACCTATACCTCCGGAAAACGTGTCAGGGAGCATGCCAGGAGTGTGGGTTGAAGTCCTCGGAGCACGAGACCCGAAGATCGAAAGACTTATGACCAATACGGAGCAAAGGGAAGAAACCGTCGGGGGACCGCTTTTTACCCCAGGACGAGAAAACTGAGTCCGGGGCATTCCCGCTCGCGTTTTCTTGGGACGAGCACCGGAAGTCCTCGAGCTCAGCCCGTTTCCTTCGCTGCAAGTGCATTTCCAGTGGTTTCTGACACCGGACGAGCGTTCGCCACTCGTTGGAAGCTTCGGCCATCTTTTGGACCGTTTTGGGTCGCACCACAGTTCTCCCTCCAACGAGCTCGCTTCCCGACCTATACCTCCGGAAAACGTTTCAGGGAGCATGCCAGGAGTGTGGGTTGAAGTCCTCGGAGCACGAGACCCGAAGATCGAAAGACTTATGACCAATACGGAGCAAAGGGAAGAAACCGTCGGGGGACCGCTTTTTACCCCAGGACGAGAAAACTGAGTCCGGGGCATTCCCGCTCGCGTTTTCTTGGGACGAGCATCGGAAGTCCTCGAGCTCAGCCCGTTTCCTTCGCTGCAAGTGCATTTCCAGTTGTTTCTGACACCGGACGAGCGTTCGCCACTCGTTGGAAGCTTCGGCCATCTTTTGGACCGTTTTGGGTCGCACCACAGTTCTCCCTCCAACGAGCTCGCTTCCCGACCTATACCTCCAGAAAACGTGTCAGGGAGCATGCCAGGAGTGTGGGTTGAAGTCCTCGGAGCACGAGACCCGAAGATCGAAAGACTTATGACCAATACGGAGCAAAGGGAAGAAACCGTCGGGGGACCGCTTTTTACCCCAGGACGAGAAAACTGAGTCCGGGGCATTCCCGCTCGCGTTTTCTCGGGACGAGCACCGGAAGTCCTCGAGCTCAGCCCGTTTCCTTCGCTGCAAGTGCATTTCCAGTGGTTTCTGACACCGGACGAGCGTTCGCCACTCGTTGGAAGCTTCGGCCATCTTTTGGACCGTTTTGGGTCGCACCACAGTTCTCCCTCCAACGAGCTCGCTTCCCGACCTATACCTCCGGAAAACGTGTCAGGGAGCATGCCAGGAGTGTGGGTTGAAGTCCTCGGAGCACGAGACCCGAAGATCGAAAGACTTATGACCAATACGGAGCAAAGGGAAGAAACCGTCGGGGGACCGCTTTTTACCCCAGGACGAGAAAACTGAGTCCGTGGCATTCCCGCTCGCGTTTTCTTGGGACGAGCACCGGAAGTCCTCGAGCTCAGCCCGTTTCCTTCGCTGCAAGTGCCTTTCCAGTGGTTTCTGACACCGGACGAGCGTTCGCCACTCGTTGGAAGCTTCGGCCATCTTTTGGACCGTTTTGGGTCGCACCACAGTTCTCCCTCCAACGAGCTCGCTTCCCGACCTATACCTCCGGAAAACGTGTCAGGGAGCATGCCAGGAGTGTGGGTTGAAGTCCTCGGAGCACGAGACCCGAAGATCGAAAGACTTATGACCATACGGAGCAAAGGGAAGAAACCGTCGGGGGACCGCTTTTTACCCCAGGACGAGAAAACTGAGTCCGGGGCATTCCCGCTCGCGTTTTCTTGGGACGAGCACCGGAAGTCCTCGAGCTCAGCCCGTTTCCTTCGCTGCAAGTGCATTTCCAGTGGTTTCTGACACCGGACGAGCGTTCGCCACTCGTTGGAAGCTTCGGCCATCTTTTGGACCGTTTTGGGTCGCACCACAGTTCTCCCTCCAACGAGCTCGCTTCCCGACCTATACCTCCGGAAAACGTGTCAGGGAGCATGCCAAGAGTGTGGGTTGAAGTCCTCGGAGCACGAGACCCGAAGATCGAAAGACTTATGACCAATACGGAGCAAAGGGAAGAAACCGTCGGGGGACCGCTTTTTACCCCAGGACGAGAAAACTGAGTCCGGGGCATTCCCGCTCGCGTTTTCTTGGGACGAGCACCGGAAGTCCTCGAGCTCAGCCCGTTTCCTTCGCTGCAAGTGCATTTCCAGTGGTTTCTGACACCGGACGAGCGTTCGCCACTCGTTGGAAGCTTCGGCCATCTTTTGGACCGTTTTGGGTCGCACCACAGTTCTCCCTCCAACGAGCTTGCTTCCCGACCTATACCTCCAGAAAACGTGTCAGGGAGCATGCCAGGAGTGTGGGTTGAAGTCCTCGGAGCACGAGACCCGAAGATCGAAAGACTTATGACCAATACGGAGCAAAGGGAAGAAACCGTCGGGGGACCGCTTTTTACCCCAGGACGTGAAAACTGAGTCCGGGGCATTCCCGCTCGCGTTTTCTTGGGACGAGCACCGGAAGTCCTCGAGCTCAGCCCGTTTCCTTCGCCCCAAGTGCATTTCCAGTGGTTTCTGACACCGGACGAGCGTTCGCCACTCGTTGGAAGCTTCGGCCATCTTTTGGACCGTTTTGGGTCGCACCACAGTTCTCCCTCCAACGAGCTCGCTTCCCGACCTATACCTCCGGAAAACGTGTCAGGGAGCATGCCAGGAGTGTGGGTTGAAGTCCTCGGAGCACGAGACCCGAAGATCGAAAGACTTATGACCAATACGGAGCAAAGGGAAGAAACCGTCGGGGGACCGCTTTTTACCCCAGGACGAGAAAACTGAGTCCGGGGCATTCCCGCTCGCGTTTTCTTGGGACGAGCACCGGAAGTCCTCGAGCTCAGCCCGTTTCCTTCGCTGCAAGTGCATTTCCAGTGGTTTCTGACACCGGACGAGCGTTCGCCACTCGTTGGAAGCTTCGGCCATCTTTTGGACCGTTTGGGTCGCACCACAGTTCTCCCTCCAACGAGCTCGCTTCCCGACCTATACCTCCGGAAAACGTGTCAGGGAGCATGCCAGGAGTGTGGGTTGAAGTCCTCGGAGCACGAGACCCGAAGATCGAAAGACTTATGACCAATACGGAGCAAAGGGAAGAAACCGTCGGGGGACCGCTTTTTACCCCAGGACGAGAAAACTGAGTCAGGGGCATTCCCGCTCGCGTTTTCTCGAGACGAGCACCGGAAGTCCTCGAGCTCAGCCCGTTTCCTTCGCTGCAAGTGCATTTCCAGTGGTTTCTGACACCGGACGAGCGTTCGCCACTCGTTGGAAGCTTCGGCCATCTTTTGGACCGTTTTGGGTCGCGCCACAGTTCTCCCTCCAACGAGCTCGCTTCCCGACCTATACCTCCGGAAAACGTGTCAGGGAGCATGCCAGGAGTGTGGGTTGAAGTCCTCGGAGCACGAGACCCGAAGATCGAAAGACTTATGACCAATACGGAGCAAAGGGAAGAAACCGTCGGGGGACCGCTTTTCACCCCAAGACGAGAAAACTGAGTCCGGGGCATTCCCGCTCGCGTTTTCTCGAGACGAGCACCGGAAGTCCTCGAGCTCAGCCCGTTTCCTTCGCTGCAAGTGCATTTCCAGTGGTTTCTGACACCGGACGAGCGTTCGCCACTCGTTGGAAGCTTCGGCCATCTTTTGGACCGTTTTGGGTCGCGCCACAGTTCTCCCTCCAACGAGCTCGCTTCCCGACCTATACCTACGAAAAACGTGTCAGGGAGCATGCTAGGAGTGTGGCTTGAAGTCCTCGGAGCACGAGACCCGAAGATCGAAAGACTTATGACCAATACGGAGCAAAGGGAAGAAACCGTCGGGGGACCGCTTTTTACCCCAGGACGAGAAAACTGAGTCCGGGGCATTCCCGCTCGCGTTTTATTGGGACGAGCACCGGAAGACCTCGAGCTCAGCCCGTTTCCTTCGCTGCAAGTGCATTTCCAGTGGTTTCTGACACCGGACAAGCGTTCGCCACTCGTTGGAAGCTTCGGCCATCTTTTGGACCGTTTTGGGTCGCGCCACAGTTCTCCCTCCAACGAGCTCGCTTCCCGACCTATACCTCCGGAAAACGTTTCAGGGAGCATGCCAGGAGTGTGGGTTGAAGTCCTTGGAGCACGAGACCCGAAGATCGAAAGACTTATGACCAATACGGAGCAAAGGGAAGAAACCGTCGGGGGACCGCTTTTTACCCTTGGACGAGAAAACTGAGTCGGGGGCATTCCCGCTCGCGTTTTGTTGGGACGAGCACCGGAAGTCCTCGAGCTCAGCCCATTTCCTTCGCTGCAAGTGCATTTCAAGTGGTTTCTGACATCGGACGAGCGTTCGCCACTCGTTGGAAGTTTCGGCCATCTTTTGGACCGTTTTGGGTCGCGCCACAGTTCTCCCTCCAACGAGCTCGCTTCCCGACCTATACCTCCGGAAAACGTGTCAGGGAGCATGCCAGGAGTGTGGGTTGAAGTCCTCGGAGCACGAGACCCGAAGATCGAAAGACTTATGACCAATACGGAGCAAAGGGAACAAACCGTCGGGGGACCGCTTTTTACCCCAGGACGAGAAAACTGAGTCCGGGGAATTCCCACTCGCGTTTTCTTGGGACGAGCACCGGAAGTCCTCGAGCTCAGCCCGTTTCCTTCGCTGCAAGTGCATTTCCAGTGGTTTCTGACACCGGACGAGCGTTCGCCACTCGTTGGAAGCTTCGGCCATATTTTGGACCGTTTTGGGTCGCGCCACAGTTCTCCCTCCAACGAGCTCGCTTCCCGACCTATACCTCCGGAAAACGTGTCAGGGAGCATGCCAGGAGTGTGGGTTGAAGTCCTCGGAGCACGAGACCCGAAGATCGAAAGACTTATGACCAATACGGAGCAAAGGGAAGAAACCGTCGGGGGACCGCTTTTTACCCCAGGACGAGAAAACTGAGTCCGGGGCATTCCCGCTCGCGTTTTCTCGGGACAAGCACCGGAAGTCCTCGAGCTCCGCCCGTTTCCTTCGCTGCAAGTTCATTTCCAGTGGTTTCTGACACCGGACGAGCGTTCGCCACTCGTTGGAAGCTTCGGCCATCTTTTGGACCGTTTTGGGTCGCACCACAGTTCTCCCTCCAACGAGCTCGCTTCCCGACCTATACCTCCGGAAAACGTGTCAGGGAGCATGCCAGGAGTGTGGGTTGAAGTCCTCGGAGCACGAGACCCGAAGATCGAAAGACTTATGACCAATACGGAGCAAAGGGAAGAAACCGTCGGGGGACGGCTTTTTACCCCAGGACGAGAAAACTGAGTCCGGGGCATTCCCGCTCGCGTTTTCTTGGGACGAGCACCGGAAGTCCTCGAGCTCAGCCCGTTTCCTTCGCTGCAAGTGCATTTCCAGTGGTTTCTGACACCGGACGAGCGTTCGCCACTCGTTGGAAGCTTCGGCCATCTTTTGGACCGTTTTGGGTCGCGCCACAGTTCTCCCTCCAACGAGCTCGCTTCCCGACCTATACCTCCGGAAAACGTGTCAGGGAGCATGCCAGGAGTGTGGGTTGAAGTCCTCGGAGCACGAGACCCGAAGATCGAAAGACTTATGACCAATACGGAGCAAAGGGAAGAAACCGTCGGGGGACCGCTTTTTACCCCAGGACGAGAAAACTGAGTCCGGGGCATTCCCGCTCGCGTTTTCTTGGGACGAGCACCGGAAGTCCTCGAGCTCAGCCCGTTTCCTTCGCTGCAAGTGCATTTCCAGTGGTTTCTGACACCGGACGAGCGTTCGCCACTCGTTGGAAGCTTCGGCCATCTTTTGGACCGTTTTGGGTCGCACCACAGTTCTCCCTCCAACGAGCTCGCTTCCCGACCTATACCTCTGGAAAACGTGTCAGGGAGCATGCCAAGAGTGTGGGTTGAAGTCCTCGGAGCACGAGACCCGAAGATCGAAAGACTTATGACCAATACGGAGCAAAGGGAAGAAACCGTCGGATGACCGCTTTTTACCCCAAGACGAGAAAACTGAGTCCGGGGCATTCCCGCTCGCGTTTTCTTGGGACGAGCACCGGAAGTCCTCGAGCTCAGCCCGTTTCCTTCGCTGCAAGTGCATTTCCAGTGGTTTCTGACACCGGACGAGCGTTCGCCACTCGTTGGAAGCTTCGGCCATCTTTTGGACCGTTTTGGGACGCGCCACAGTTCTCCCTCCAACGAGCTCGCTTCCCGACCTATACCTCCGGAAAACGTGTCAGGGAGCATGCCAGGAGTGTGGGTTGAAGTCCTCGGAGCACGAGACCCGAAGATCGAAAGACTTATGACCAATACGGAGCAAAGGGAAGAAACCGTCGGGGGACCGCTTTTTACCCCAGGACGAGAAAACTGAGTCCGGGGCATTCCCGCTCGCGTTTTCTTGGGACGAGCACCGGAAGTCCTCGAGCTCAGCCCGTTTCCTTCGCTGCAAGTGCATTTCTAGTGGTTTCTGACACCGGACGAGCGTTCGCCACTCGTTGGAAGCTTCGGCCATCTTTTGGACAGTTTTGGGTCGCGCCACAGTTCTCCCTCCAACGAGCTCGCTTCCCGACATATACCTCCGGAAAACGTGTCAGGGAGCATGCCAGGAGTGTGGGTTGAAGTCCTCGGAGCACGAGACCCGAAGATCGAAAGACTTATGACCAATACGGAGCAAAGGGAAGAAACCGTCGGGGGACCGCTTTTTACCCCAGGAGGAGAAAACTGAGTCCGGGGCATTCCCGCTCGCGTTTTCTCGGGACAAGCACCGGATGTCCTCGAGCTCCGCCCGTTTCCTTCGCTGCAAGTGCATTTCCAGTGGTTTCTGACACCGGACGAGCGTTCGCCACTCGTTGGAAGCTTCGGCCATCTTTTGGACCGTTTTGGGTCGCACCACAGTTCTCCCTCCAACGAGCTCGCTTCCCGACCTATACCTCCGGAAAACGTGTCAGGGAGCATGCCAGGAGTGTGGGTTGAAGTCCTCGGAGCACGAGACCCGAAGATCGAAAGACTTATGACCAATACGGAGCAAAGGGAAGAAACCGTCGGGGGACCGCTTTTTACCCCAGGACGAGAAAACTGAGTCCGGGGCATTCCCGCTCGCGTTTTCTTGGGACGAGCACCGGAAGTCCTCGAGCTCAGCCCGTTTCCTTCGCTGCAAGTGCATTTCCAGTGGTTTCTGACACCGGACGAGCGTTCGCCGCTCGTTGGAAATTTCGGCCATCTTTTGGACCGTTTTGGGTCGCGCCACAGTTCTCCCTCCAACGAGCTCGCTTCCCGACCTATACCTCCGGAAAACGTGTCAGGGAGCATGCCAGGAGTGTGGGTTGAAGTCCTCGGAGCACGAGACCCGAAGATCGAAAGACTTATGACCAATACGGAGCAAAGGGAAGAAACCGTCGGGGGACCGCTTTTTACCCCAGGACGAGAAAACTGAGTCCGGGGCATTCCCGGTCGCGTTTTCTTGGGACGAGCACCGGAAGTCCTCGAGCTCAGCCCGTTTCCTTCTCTGCAAGTGCATTTCCAGTGGTTTCTGACACCGGACGAGCGTTCGCCACTCGTTGGAAGCTTCGGCCATCTTTTGGACCGTTTTGGGTCGCACCACAATTCTCCCTCCAACGAGCTCGCTTCCCGACCTATACCTCCGGAAAACGTGTCTGGGAGCATGCCAGGAGTGTGGGTTGAAGTCCTCGGAGCACGAGACCCGAAGATCCAAAGACTTATGACCAATACGGAGCAAAGGGAAGAAACCGTCGGGGGACCGCTTTTTACCCCAGGACGAGAAAACTGAGTCCGGGGCATTCCCGCTCGCGTTTTCTCTGGACGAGCACTGGAAGTCCTCGAGCTCAGCCCGTTTCCTTCGCTGCAAGTGCATTTCCAGTGGTTTCTGTCACCGGACGAGCGTTCGCCACTCGTTGGAAGCTTCGGCCATCTTTTGGACCGTTTTGGGTCGCGCCACAGTTCTCCCTCCAACGAGCTCGCTTCACGACCTATACCTCCGGAAATCGTGTCAGGGAGCATGCCAGGAGTGTGGGTTGAAGTCCTCGGAGCACGAGACCCGAAGATCGAAAGACTTATGACCAATACGGAGCAAAGGGAAGAAACCGTCGTGGGACCGCTTTTTACCCCAGGACGAGAAAACTGAGTCCGGGGCATTCCCGCTCGCGTTTTCTTGGGACGAGCACCAGAAGACCTCGAGCTCAGCCCGTTTCCTTCGCTGCAAGTGCATTTCCAGTGGTTTCTGACACCGGACGAGCGTTCGCCACTCGTTGGAAGCTTCGGCCATCTTTTGGACCGTTTTGGGTCGCACCACAGTTCTCCCTCCAACGAGCTCGCTTCCCGACCTATACCTCCGGAAAACGTGTCAGGGAGCATGCCAGGAGTGTGGGTTGAAGTCCTCGGAGCACGAGACCCGAAGATCGAAAGACTTATGACCAATACGGAGCAAAGGGAAGAAACCGTCGGGGGACCGCTTTTTACCCCAGGACGAGAAAACTGAGTCCGGGGCATTCCCGCTCGCGTTTTCTTGGGACGAGCACCGGAAGTCCTCGAGCTCAGCCCGTTTCCTTCGCTGCAAGTGCATTTCCAGTGGTTTCTGACACCGGACGAGCGTTCGCCGCTCGTTGGAAATTTCGGCCATCTTTTGGACCGTTTTGGGTCGCGCCACAGTTCTCCCTCCAACGAGCTCGCTTCCCGACCTATACCTCCGGAAAACGTGTCAGGGAGCATGCCAAGAGTGTGGGTTGAAGTCCTCGGAGCACGAGACCCGAAGATCGAAAGACTTATGACCAATACGGAGCAAAGGGAAGAAACCGTCGGGGGACCGCTTTTTACCCCAGGACGAGAAAACTGAGTCCGGGGCATTCCCGCTCGCGTTTTCATGGGACGAGCACCGGAAGTCCTCGAGCTCAGCCCGTTTCCTTCGCTGCAAGTGCATTTCCAGTGGTTTCTGACACCGGACGAGCGTTCGCCGCTCGTTGGAAATTTCGGCCATCTTTTGGACCGTTTTGGGTCGCGCCACAGTTCTCCCTCCAACGAGCTCGCTTCCCGACCTATACCTCCGGAAAACGTGTCAGGGAGCATGCCAGGAGTGTGGGTTGAAGTCCTCGGAGCACGAGACCCGAAGATCGAAAGACTTATGACCAATACGGAGCAAAGGGAAGAAACCGTCGGGGGACCGCTTTTTACCCCAGGACGAGAAAACTGAGTCCGGGGCATTCCCGCTCGCGTTTTCTTGGGACGAGCACCGGAAGTCCTCGAGCTCAGCCCGTTTCCTTCTCTGCAAGTGCATTTCCAGTGGTTTCTGACACCGGACGAGCGTTCGCCACTCGTTGGAAGCTTCGGCCATCTTTTGGACCGTTTTGGGTCGCACCACAATTCTCCCTCCAACGAGCTCGCTTCCCGACCTATACCTCCGGAAAACGTGTCTGGGAGCATGCCAGGAGTGTGGGTTGAAGTCCTCGGAGCACGAGACCCGAAGATCCAAAGACTTATGACCAATACGGAGCAAAGGGAAGAAACCGTCGGGGGACCGCTTTTTACCCCAGGACGAGAAAACTGAGTCCGGGGCATTCCCGCTCGCGTTTTCTCTGGACGAGCACTGGAAGTCCTCGAGCTCAGCCCGTTTCCTTCGCTGCAAGTGCATTTCCAGTGGTTTCTGTCACCGGACGAGCGTTCGCCACTCGTTGGAAGCTTCGGCCATCTTTTGGACCGTTTTGGGTCGCGCCACAGTTCTCCCTCCAACGAGCTCGCTTCACGACCTATACCTCCGGAAATCGTGTCAGGGAGCATGCCAGGAGTGTGGGTTGAAGTCCTCGGAGCACGAGACCCGAAGATCGAAAGACTTATGACCAATACGGAGCAAAGGGAAGAAACCGTCGGGGGACCGCTTTTTACCCCAGGACGAGAAAACTGAGTCCGGGGCATTCCCGCTCGCGTTTTCTTGGGACGAGCACCAGAAGACCTCGAGCTCAGCCCGTTTCCTTCGCTGCAAGTGCATTTCCAGTGGTTTCTGACACCGGACGAGCGTTCGCCACTCGTTGGAAGCTTCGGCCATCTTTTGGACCGTTTTGGGTCGCACCACAGTTCTCCCTCCAACGAGCTCGCTTCCCGACCTATACCTCCGGAAAACGTGTCAGGGAGCATGCCAGGAGTGTGGGTTGAAGTCCTCGGAGCACGAGACCCGAAGATCGAAAGACTTATGACCAATACGGAGCAAAGGGAAGAAACCGTCGGGGGACCGCTTTTTACCCCAGGACGAGAAAACTGAGTCCGGGGCATTCCCGCTCGCGTTTTCTTGGGACGAGCACCGGAAGTCCTCGAGCTCAGCCCGTTTCCTTCGCTGAAAGTGCATTTCCAGTGGTTTCTGACACCGGACGAGCGTTCGCCGCTCGTTGGAAATTTCGGCCATCTTTTGGACCGTTTTGGGTCGCGCCACAGTTCTCCCTCCAACGAGCTCGCTTCCCGACCTATACCTCCGGAAAACGTGTCAGGGAGCATGCCAGGAGTGTGGCTTGAAGTCCTCGGAGCACGAGACCCGAAGATCGAAAGACTTATGACCAATACGGAGCAAAGGGAAGAAACCGTCGGGGGACCGCTTTTTACCCCAGGACGAGAAAACTGAGTCCGGGGCATTCCCGCTCGCGTTTTCTTGGGACGAGCACCGGAAGTCCTCGAGCTCAGCCCGTTTCCTTCGCTGCAAGTGCATTTCCAGTGGTTTCTGACACCGGACGAGCGTTCGCCACTCGTTGGAAGCTTCGGCCATCTTTTGGACCGTTTTGGGTCGCACCACAGTTCTCCCTCCAACGAGCTCGCTTCCCGACCTATACCTCCGGAAAACGTGTCTGGGAGCATGCCAGGAGTGTGGGTTGAAGTCCTCGGAGCACGAGACCCGAAGATCCAAAGACTTATGACCAATACGGAGCAAAGGGAAGAAACCGTCGGGGGACCGCTTTTTACCCCAGGACGAGAAAACTGAGTCCGGGGCATTCCCGCTCGCGTTTTCTCGGGACGAGCACCGGAAGTCCTCGAGCTCAGCCCGTTTCCTTCGCTGCAAGTGCATTTCCAGTGGTTTCTGACACCGGACGAGCGTTCGCCACTCGTTGGAAGCTTCGGCCATCTTTTGGACCGTTTTGGGTCGCGCCACAGTTCTCCCTCCAACGAGCTCGCTTCCCGACCTATACCTCCGGAAATCGTGTCAGGGAGCATGCCAGGAGTGTGGGTTGAAGTCCTCGGAGCACGAGACCCGAAGATCGAAAGACTTATGACCAATACGGAGCAAAGGGAAGAAACCGTCGGGGGACCGCTTTTTACCCCCAGGACGAGAAAACTGAGTCCGGGGCATTCCCGCTCGCGTTTTCTTGGGACGAGCACCAGAAGACCTCGAGCTCAGCCCGTTTCCTTCGCTGCAAGTGCATTTCTAGTGGTTTCTGACACCGGACGAGCGTTCGCCACTCGTTGGAAGCTTCGGCCATCTTTTGGACCGTTTTGGGTCGCGCCACAGTTCTCCCTCCAACGAGCTCGCTTCCCGACATATACCTCCGGAAAACGTGTCAGGGAGCATGCCAGGAGTGTGGGTTGAAGTCCTCGGAGCACGAGACCCAAAGATCGAAAGACTTATGACCAATACGGAGCAAAGGGAAGAAACCGTCGGGGGACCGCTTTTTACCCCAGGATGAGAAAACTGAGTCCGGGGCATTCCCACTCGCGTTTTCTCGGGACGAGCACCGGAAGTCCTCGAGCTCCGCCCGTTTCCTTCGCTGCAAGTGCATTTCCAGTGGTTTCTGACACCGGACGAGCGTTCGCCACTCGTTGGAAGCTTCGGCCATCTTTTGGACCGTTTTGGGTCGCACCACAGTTCTCCCTCCAACGAGCTCGCTTCCCGACCTATACCTCCGGAAAACGTGTCAGGGAGCATGCCAGGAGTGTGGGTTGAAGTCCTCGGAGCACGAGACCCGAAGATCGAAAGACTTATGACCAATACGGAGCAAAGGGAAGAAACCGTCGGGGGACCGCTTTTTACCCCAGAACGAGAAAACTGAGTCCGGGGCATTCCCGCTCGCGTTTTCTTGGGACGAGCACCGGAAGTCCTCGAGCTCAGCCCGTTTCCTTCGCTGCAAGTGCATTTCCAGTGGTTTCTGACACCGGACGAGCGTTCGCCACTCGTTGGAAATTTCGGCCATCTTTTGGACCGTTTTGGGTCGCGCCACAGTTCTCCCTCCAACGAGCTCGCTTCCCGACCTATACCTCCGGAAATCGTGTCAGGGAGCATGCCAGGAGTGTGGGTTGAAGTCCTCGGAGCACGAGACCCGAAGATCGAAAGACTTATGACCAATACGGAGCAAAGGGAAGAAACCGTCGGGGGACCGCTTTTTACCCCAGGACGAGAAAACTGAGTCTGGGGCATTCCCGCTCGCGTTTTCTCATGACGAGCACCGGAAGTCCTCGAGCTCAGCCCGTTTCCTTCGCTGCAAGTGCATTTCCAGTGGTTTCTGACACCGGACGAGCGTTCGCCACTCGTTCGAAGCTTCGGCCATCTTTTGGACCGTTTTGGGTCGCACCACAGTTCTCCCTCCAACGAGCTCGCTTCCCGACCTATACCTCCGGAAAACGTGTCAGGGAGCATGCCAGGAGTGTGGGTTGAAGTCCTCGGAGCACGAGACCCGAAGATCGAAAGACTTATGACCAATACGGAGCAAAGGGAAGAAACCGTCGGGGGACCGCTTTTTACCCCAGGACGAGAAAACTGAGTCCGGGGCATTCCCGCTCGCGTTTTCTTGGGACGAGCACCGGAAGTCCTCGAGCTCAGCCCGTTTCCTTCGCTGCAAGTGCATTTCTAGTGGTTTCTGACACCGGACGAGCGTTCGCCACTCGTTGGAAGCTTCGGCCATCTTTTGGACCGTTTTGGGTCGCGCCACAGTTCTCCCTCCAACGAGCTCGCTTCCCGACCTATACCTCCGGAAAACGTGTCAGGGAGCATGCCAGGAGTGTGGGTTGAAGTCCTCGGAGCACGAGACCCGAAGATCGAAAGACTTATGACCAATACGGAGCAAAGGGAAGAAACCGTCGGGGGACCGCTTTTTACCCCAGGACGAGAAAACTGAGTCCGGGGCATTCCCGCTCGCGTTTTCTTGGGACGAGCACCGGAAGTCCTCGAGCTCAGCCCGTTTCCTTCGCTGCAAGTGCATTTCCAGTGGTTTCTGACACCGGACGAGCGTTCGCCACTCGTTCGAAGCTTCGGCCATCTTTTGGACCGTTTTGGGTCGCACCACAGTTCTCCCTCCAACGAGCTCGCTTCCCGACCTATACCTCCGGAAAACGTGTCAGGGAGCATGCGAGGAGTGTGGGTTGAAGTCCTCGGAGCACGAGACCCGAAGATCGAAAGACTTATGACCAATACGGAGCAAAGGGAAGAAACCGTCGGGGGACCGCTTTTTACCCCAGGACGAGAAAACTGAGTCCGGGGCATTCCCGCTAGCGTTTTCTTGGGACGAGCACCGGAAGTCCTCGAGCTCAGCCCGTTTCCTTCGCTGCAAGTGCATTTCTAGTGGTTTCTGACACCGGACGAGCGTTCGCCACTCGTTGGAAGCTTCGGCCATCTTTTGGACCGTTTTGGGTCGCGCCACAGTTCTCCCTCCAACGAGCTCGCTTCCCGACCTATACCTCCGGAAAACGTGTCAGGGAGCATGCCAGGAGTGTGGGTTGAAGTCCTCGGAGCACGAGACCCGAAGATCGAAAGACTTATGACCAATACGGAGCAAAGGGAAGAAACCGTCGGGGGACCGCTTTTTACCCCAGGACGAGAAAACTGAGTCCGGGGCATTCCCGCTCGCGTTTTCTTGGGACGAGCACCGGAAGTCCTCGAGCTCAGCCCGTTTCCTTCGCTGCAAGTGCATTTCCAGTGGTTTCTGACACCGGACGAGCGTTCGCCACTCGTTGGAAGCTTCGGCCATCTTTTGGACCGTTTTGGGTCGCGCCACAGTTCTCCCTCCAACGAGCTCGCTTCCCGACCTATACCTCCGGAAATCGTGTCAGGGAGCATGCCAGGAGTGTGGGTTGAAGTCCTCGGAGCACGAGACCCGAAGATCGAAAGACTTATGACCAATACGGAGCAAAGGGAAGAAACCGTCGGGGGACCGCTTTTTACCCCAGGACGAGAAAACTGAGTCCGGGGCATTCTCGCTCGCGTTTTCTCGGGACGAGCACCGGAAGTCCTCGAGCTCAGCCCGTTTCCTTCGCTGCAAGTGCATTTCCAGTGGTTTCTGACACCGGACGAGCGTTCGCCACTCGTTGGAAGCTTCGGCCATCTTTTGGACCGTTTTGGGTCGCGCCACAGTTCTCCCTCCAACGAGCTCGCTTCCCGACCTATACCTCCGGAAAACGTGTCAGGGAGCATGCCAGGAGTGTGGGTTGAAGTCCTCGGAGCACGAGACCCGAAGATCGAAAGACTTATGACCAATACGGAGCAAAGGGAAGAAACCGTCGGGGGACCGCTTTTTACCCCAGGACGAGAAAACTGAGTCCGGGGCATTCCCGCTCGCGTTTTCTTGGGACGAGCACCGGAAGTCCTCGAGCTCAGCCCGTTTCCTTCACTGCAAGTGCATTTCCAGTGGTTTCTGACACCGGACGAGCGTTCGCCACTCGTTCGAAGCTTCGGCCATCTTTTGGACCGTTTTGGGTCGCACCACAGTTCTCCCTCCAACGAGCTCGCTTCCCGACCTATACCTCCGGAAAACGTGTCAGGGAGCATGCGAGGAGTGTGGGTTGAAGTCCTCGGAGCACGAGACCCGAAGATCGAAAGACTTATGACCAATACGGAGCAAAGGGAAGAAACCGTCGGGGGACCGCTTTTTACCCCAGGACGAGAAAACTGAGTCCGGGGCATTCCCGCTCGCGTTTTCTTGGGACGAGCACCGGAAGTCCTGGAGCTCAGCCCGTTTCCTTCGCTGCAAGTGCATTTCCAGTGGTTTCTGACACCGGACGAGCGTTCGCCACTCGTTGGAAGCTTCGGCCATCTTTTGGACCGTTTTGGGTCGCGCCACAGTTCTCCCTCCAACGAGCTCGCTTCCCGACCTATACCTCCGGAAAACGTGTCAGGGAGCATGCCAGGAGTGTGGGTTGAAGTACTCGGAGCACGAGACCCGAAGATCGAAAGACTTATGACCAATACGGAGCAAAGGGAAGAAACCGTCGGGGGACCGCTTTTTACCCCAGGACGAGAAAACTGAGTCCGGGGCATTCCCGCTCGCGTTTTCTTGGGACGAGCACCGGAAGTCCTCGAGCTCAGCCCGTTTCCTTCGCTGCAAGTGCATTTCCAGTGGTTTCTGACACCGGACGAGCGTTCGCCACTCGTTGGAAGCTTCGGCCATCTTTTGGACCGTTTTGGGTCGCACCACAGTTCTCCCTCCAACGAGCTCGCTTCCCGACCTATACCTCCGGAAAACGTGTCAGGGAGCATGCGAGGAGTGTGGGTTGAAGTCCTCGGAGCACGAGACCCGAAGATCGAAAGACTTATGACCAATACGGAGCAAAGGGAAGAAACCGTCGGGGGACCGCTTTTTACCCCAGGACGAGAAAACTGAGTCCGGGGCATTCCCGCTCGCGTTTTCTTGTGACGAGCACCGGAAGTCCTGGAGCTCAGCCCGTTTCCTTCGCTGCAAGTGCATTTCCAGTGGTTTCTGACACCGGACGAGCGTTCGCCACTCGTTGGAAGCTTCGGCCATCTTTTGGACCGTTTTGGGTCGCGCCACAGTTCTCCCTCCAACGAGCTCGCTTCCCGACCTATACCTCCGGAAAACGTGTCAGGGAGCATGCCAGGAGTGTGGGTTGAAGTCCTCGGAGCACGAGACCCGAAGATCGAAAGACTTATGACCAATACGGAGCAAAGGGAAGAAACCGTCGGGGGACCGCTTTTTACCCCAGGACGAGAAAACTGAGTCCGGGGCATTCCCGCTCGCGTTTTCTTGGGACGAGCACCGGAAGTCCTCGAGCTCAGCCCGTTTCCTTCGCTGCAAGTGCATTTCCAGTGGTTTCTGACACCGGACGAGCGTTCGCCACTCGTTCGAAGCTTCGGCCATCTTTTGGACCGTTTTGGGTCGCACCACAGTTCTCCCTCCAACGAGCTCGCTTCCCGACCTATACCTCCGGAAAACGTGTCAGGGAGCATGCGAGGAGTGTGGGTTGAAGTCCTCGGAGCACGAGACCCGAAGATCGAAAGACTTATGACCAATACGGAGCAAAGGGAAGAAACCGTCGGGGGACCGCTTTTTACCCCAGGACGAGAAAACTGAGTCCGGGGCATTCCCGCTCGCGTTTTCTCGGGACGAGCACCGGAAGTCCTCGAGCTCAGCCCGTTTCCTTCGCTGCAAGTGTATTTCCAGTGGTTTCTGACACCGGACGAGCGTTCGCCACTCGTTGGAAGCTTCGGCCATCTTTTGGACCGTTTTGGGTCGCACCACAGTTCTCCCTCCAACGAGCTTGCTTCCCGACCTATACCTCCGGAAAACGTGTCAGGGAGCATGCCAGGAGTGTGGGTTGAAGTCCTCGGAGCACGAGACCCGAAGATCGAAAGACTTATGACCAATACGGAGCAAAGGGAAGAAACCGTCGGGGGACCGCTTTTTACCCCAGGACGAGAAAACTGAGTCCGGGGCATTCCCGCTCGCGTTTTCTCGGGACGAGCACCGGAAGTCCTCGAGCTCAGCCCGTTTCCTTTGCTGCAAGTGCATTTCCAGTGGTTTCTGACACCGGACGAGCGTTCGCCACTCGTTGGAAGCTTCGGCCATCTTTTGGACCGTTTTGGGTCGCACCACAGTTCTCCCTCCAAAGAGCTCGCTTCCCGACCTATACCTCCGGAAAACGTGTCAGGGAGCATGCCAGGAGTGTGGGTTGAAGTCCTCGGAGCACGAGACCCGAAGATCGAAAGACTTATGACCAATACGGAGCAAAGGGAAGAAACCGTCGGGGGACCGCTTTTTACCCCAGGACGAGAAAACTGAGTCCGGAGCATTCCCGCTCGCGTTTTCTTGGGACGAGCACCGGAAGTCCTCGAGCTCAGCCCGTTTCCTTCGCTGCAAGTGCATTTCCAGTGGTTTCTGACACCGGACGAGCGTTCGCCACTCGTTGGAAGCTTCGGCCATCTTTTGGACCGTTTTGGGTCGCACCACAGTTCTCCCTCCAACGAGCTCGCTTCCCGACCTATACCTCCGGAAAACGTGTCAGGGAGCATGCCAGGAGTGTGGGTTGAAGTCCTCGGAGCACGAGACTCGAAGATCGAAAGACTTATGACCAATACGGAGCAAAGGGAAGAAACCGTCGGGGGACCGCTTTTTACCCCAGGACGAGAAAACTGAGTCCGGGGCATTCCCGCTCGCGTTTTCTTGGGACGAGCACCGGAAGTCCTCGAGCTCAGCCCGTTTCCTTCGCTGCAAGTGCATTTCCAGTGGTTTCTGACACCGGACGAGCGTTCGCCACTCGTTGGAAGCTTCGGCCATCTTTTGGACCGTTTTAGGTCGCGCCACAGTTCTCCCTCCAACGAGCTCGCTTCCCGACCTATACCTCCGGAAAACGTGTCAGGGAGCATGCCAGGAGTGTGGGTTGAAGTCCTCGGAGCACGAGACCCGAAGATCGAAAGACTTATGACCAATACGGAGCAAAGGGAAGAAACCGTCGGGGGACCGCTTTTTACCCCAGGACGAGAAAACTGAGTCCGGGGCATTCCCGCTCGCGTTTTCTTGGGACGAGCACCGGAAGTCCTCGAGCTCAGCCCGTTTCCTTCGCTGCAAGTGCATTTCCAGTGGTTTCTGACACCGGACGAGCGTTCGCCACTCGTTCGAAGCTTCGGCCATCTTTTGGACCGTTTTGGGTCGCACCACAGTTCTCCCTCCAACGAGCTCGCTTCCCGACCTATACCTCCGGAAAACGTGTCAGGAGCATGCGAGGAGTGTGGGTTGAAGTCCTCGGAGCACGAGACCCGAAGATCGAAAGACTTATGACCAATACGGAGCAAAGGGAAGAAACCGTCGGGGGACCGCTTTTTACCCCAGGACGAGAAAACTGAGTCCGGGGCATTCCCGCTCGCGTTTTCTCGGGACGAGCACCGGAAGTCCTCGAGCTCAGCCCGTTTCCTTTGCTGCAAGTGTATTTCCAGTGGTTTCTGACACCGGACGAGCGTTCGCCACTCGTTGGAAGCTTCGGCCATCTTTTGGACCGTTTTGGGTCGCGCCACAGTTCTCCCTCCAACGAGCTTGCTTCCCGACCTATACCTCCGGAAATCGTGTCAGGGAGCATGCCAGGAGTGTGGGTTGAAGTCCTCGGAGCACGAGACCCGAAGATCGAAAGACTTATGACCAATACGGAGCAAAGGGAAGAAACCGTCGGGGGACCGCTTTTTACCCCAGGACGAGAAAACTGAGTCCGGGGCATTCTCGCTCGCATTTTCTCGGGACGAGCACCGGAAGTCCTCGAGCTCAGCCCGTTTCCTTCGCTGCAAGTGCATTTCCAGTGGTTTCTGACACCGGACGAGCGTTCGCCACTCGTTGGAAGCTTCGGCCATCTTTTGGACCGTTTTGGGTCGCACCACAGTTCTCCCTCCAACGAGCTCGCTTCCCGACCTATACCTCCGGAAAACGTGTCAGGGAGCATGCCAGGAGTGTGGGTTGAAGTCCTCGGAGCACGAGACCCGAAGATCGAAAGACTTATGACCAATACGGAGCAAAGGGAAGAAACCGTCGGGGGACCGCTTTTTACCCCAGGACGAGAAAACTGAGTCCGGGGCATTCCCGCTCGCGTTTTCTTGGGACGAGCACCGGAAGTCCTGGAGCTCAGCCCGTTTCCTTCGCTGCAAGTGCATTTCCAGTGGTTTCTGACACCGGACGAGCGTTCGCCACTCGTTGGAAGCTTCGGCCATCTTTTGGACCGTTTTGGGTCGCACCACAGTTCTCCCTCCAACGAGCTCGCTTCCCGACCTATACCTCCGGAAAACGTGTCAGGGAGCATGCCAGGAGTGTGGGTTGAAGTCCTCGGAGCACGAGACCCGAAGATCGAAAGACTTATGACCAATACGGAGCAAAGGGAAGAAACCGTCGGGGGACCGCTTTTTACCCCAGGACGAGAAAACTGAGTCCGGGGCATTCCCGCTCGCGTTTTCTTGGGACGAGCACCGGAAGTCCTGGAGCTCAGCCCGTTTCCTTCGCTGCAAGTGCATTTCCAGTGGTTTCTGACACCGGACGAGCGTTCGCCACTCGTTGGAAGCTTCGGCCATCTTTTGGACCGTTTTGGGTCGCACCACAGTTCTCCCTCCAACGAGCTCGCTTCCCGACCTATACCTCCGGAAAACGTGTCAGGGAGCATGCCAGGAGTGTGGGTTGAAGTCCTCGGAGCACGAGACCCGAAGATCGAAAGACTTATGACCAATACGGAGCAAAGGGAAGAAACCGTCGGGGGACCGCTTTTTACCCCAGGACGAGAAAACTGAGTCCGGGGCATTCCCGCTCGCGTTTTCTTGGGACGAGCACCGGAAGTCCTGGAGCTCAGCCCGTTTCCTTCGCTGCAAGTGCATTTCCAGTGGTTTCTGACACCGGACGAGCGTTCGCCACTCGTTGGAAGCTTCGGCCATCTTTTGGACCGTTTTGGGTCGCGCCACAGTTCTCCCTCCAACGAGCTCGCTTCCCGACCTATACCTCCGGAAAACGTGTCGGGGAGCATGCCAGGAGTGTGGGTTGAAGTCCTCGGAGCACGAGACCCGAAGATCGAAAGACTTATGACCAATACGGAGCAAAGGGAAGAAACCGTCGGGGGACCGCGTTTTACCCCAGGACGAGAAAACTGAGTCCGGGGCATTCCCGCTCGCGTTTTCTTGGGACGAGCACCGGAAGTCCTCGAGCTCAGCCCGTTTCCTTCGCTGCAAGTGCATTTCCAGTGGTTTCTGACACCGGACGAGCGTTCGCCACTCGTTGGAAGCTTCGGCCATCTTTTGGACCGTTTTGGGTCGCACCACAGTTCTCCCTCCAACGAGCTCGCTTCCCGACCTATACCTCCGGAAAACGTGTCAGGGAGCATGCGAGGAGTGTGGGTTGAAGTCCTCGGAGCACGAGACCCGAAGATCGAAAGACTTATGACCAATACGGAGCAAAGGGAAGAAACCGTCGGGGGACCGCTTTTTACCCCAGGACGAGAAAACTGAGTCCGGGGCATTCCCGCTCGCGTTTTCTTGGGACGAGCACCGGAAGTCCTGGAGCTCAGCCCGTTTCCTTCGCTGCAAGTGCATTTCCAGTGGTTTCTGACACCGGACGAGCGTTCGCCACTCGTTGGAAGCTTCGGCCATCTTTTGGACCGTTTTGGGTCGCGCCACAGTTCTCCCTCCAACGAGCTCGCTTCCCGACCTATACCTCCGGAAAACGTGTCAGGGAGCATGCCAGGAGTGTGGGTTGAAGTACTCGGAGCACGAGACCCGAAGATCGAAAGACTTATGACCAATACGGAGCAAAGGGAAGAAACCGTCGGGGGACCGCTTTTTACCCCAGGACGAGAAAACTGAGTCCGGGGCATTCCCGCTCGCGTTTTCTTGGGACGAGCACCGGAAGTCCTCGAGCTCAGCCCGTTTCCTTCGCTGCAAGTGCATTTCCAGTGGTTTCTGACACCGGACGAGCGTTCGCCACTCGTTGGAAGCTTCGGCCATCTTTTGGACCGTTTTGGGTCGCACCACAGTTCTCCCTCCAACGAGCTCGCTTCCCGACCTATACCTCCGGAAAACGTGTCAGGGAGCATGCGAGGAGTGTGGGTTGAAGTCCTCGGAGCACGAGACCCGAAGATCGAAAGACTTATGACCAATACGGAGCAAAGGGAAGAAACCGTCGGGGGACCGCTTTTTACCCCAGGACGAGAAAACTGAGTCCGGGGCATTCCCGCTCGCGTTTTCTTGGGACGAGCACCGGAAGTCCTGGAGCTCAGCCCGTTTCCTTCGCTGCAAGTGCATTTCCAGTGGTTTCTGACACCGGACGCGAGCGGGAATGCCCCGGACTCAGTTTTCTCGTCCTGGGGTAAAAAGCGGTCCCCCGACGGTTTCTTCCCTTTGCTCCGTATTGGTCATAAGTCTTTCGATCTTCGGGTCTCGTGCTCCGAGGACTTCAACCCACACTCCTGGCATGCTCCCTGACACGTTTTCCGGAGGTATAGGTCGGGAAGCGAGCTCGTTGGAGGGAGAACTGTGGCGCGACCCAAAACGGTCCAAAAGATGGCCGAAGCTTCCAACGAGTGGCGAACGCTCGTCCGGTGTCAGAAACCACTGGAAATGCACTTGCAGCGAAGGAAACGGGCTGAGCTCCAGGACTTCCGGTGCTCGTCCCAAGAAAACGCGAGCGGGAATGCCCCGGACTCAGTTTTCTCGTCCTGGGGTAAAAAGCGGTCCCCCGACGGTTTCTTCCCTTTGCTCCGTATTGGTCATAAGTCTTTCGATCTTCGGGTCTCGTGCTCCGAGGACTTCAACCCACACTCCTCGCATGCTCCCTGACACGTTTTCCGGAGGTATAGGTCGGGAAGCGAGCTCGTTGGAGGGAGAACTGTGGTGCGACCCAAAACGGTCCAAAAGATGGCCGAAGCTTCCAACGAGTGGCGAACGCTCGTCCGGTGTCAGAAACCACTGGAAATGCACTTGCAGCGAAGGAAACGGGCTGAGCTCGAGGACTTCCGGTGCTCGTCCCAAGAAAACGCGAGCGGGAATGCCCCGGACTCAGTTTTCTCGTCCTGGGGTAAAACGCGGTCCCCCGACGGTTTCTTCCCTTTGCTCCGTATTGGTCATAAGTCTTTCGATCTTCGGGTCTCGTGCTCCGAGGACTTCAACCCACACTCCTGGCATGCTCCCCGACACGTTTTCCGGAGGTATAGGTCGGGAAGCGAGCTCGTTGGAGGGAGAACTGTGGCGCGACCCAAAACGGTCCAAAAGATGGCCGAAGCTTCCAACGAGTGGCGAACGCTCGTCCGGTGTCAGAAACCACTGGAAATGCACTTGCAGCGAAGGAAACGGGCTGAGCTCCAGGACTTCCGGTGCTCGTCCCAAGAAAACGCGAGCGGGAATGCCCCGGACTCAGTTTTCTCGTCCTGGGGTAAAAAGCGGTCCCCCGACGGTTTCTTCCCTTTGCTCCGTATTGGTCATAAGTCTTTCGATCTTCGGGTCTCGTGCTCCGAGGACTTCAACCCACACTCCTGGCATGCTCCCTGACACGTTTTCCGGAGGTATAGGTCGGGAAGCGAGCTCGTTGGAGGGAGAACTGTGGTGCGACCCAAAACGGTCCAAAAGATGGCCGAAGCTTCCAACGAGTGGCGAACGCTCGTCCGGTGTCAGAAACCACTGGAAATGCACTTGCAGCGAAGGAAACGGGCTGAGCTCCAGGACTTCCGGTGCTCGTCCCAAGAAAACGCGAGCGGGAATGCCCCGGACTCAGTTTTCTCGTCCTGGGGTAAAAAGCGGTCCCCCGACGGTTTCTTCCCTTTGCTCCGTATTGGTCATAAGTCTTTCGATCTTCGGGTCTCGTGCTCCGAGGACTTCAACCCACACTCCTCGCATGCTCCCTGACACGTTTTCCGGAGGTATAGGTCGGGAAGCGAGCTCGTTGGAGGGAGAACTGTGGTGCGACCCAAAACGGTCCAAAAGATGGCCGAAGCTTCCAACGAGTGGCGAACGCTCGTCCGGTGTCAGAAACCACTGGAAATGCACTTGCAGCGAAGGAAACGGGCTGAGCTCGAGGACTTCCGGTGCTCGTCCCAAGAAAACGCGAGCGGGAATGCCCCGGACTCAGTTTTCTCGTCCTGGGGTAAAAAGCGGTCCCCCGACGGTTTCTTCCCTTTGCTCCGTATTGGTCATAAGTCTTTCGATCTTCGGGTCTCGTGCTCCGAGGACTTCAACCCACACTCCTGGCATGCTCCCTGACACGTTTTCCGGAGGTATAGGTCGGGAAGCGAGCTCGTTGGAGGGAGAACTGTGGTGCGACCCAAAACGGTCCAAAAGATGGCCGAAGCTTCCAACGAGTGGCGAACGCTCGTCCGGTGTCAGAAACCACTGGAAATGCACTTGCAGCGAAGGAAACGGGCTGAGCTCGAGGACTTCCGGTGCTCGTCCCGAGAAAATGCGAGCGAGAATGCCCCGGACTCAGTTTTCTCGTCCTGGGGTAAAAAGCGGTCCCCCGACGGTTTCTTCCCTTTGCTCCGTATTGGTCATAAGTCTTTCGATCTTCGGGTCTCGTGCTCCGAGGACTTCAACCCACACTCCTGGCATGCTCCCTGACACGATTTCCGGAGGTATAGGTCGGGAAGCGAGCTCGTTGGAGGGAGAACTGTGGCGCGACCCAAAACGGTCCAAAAGATGGCCGAAGCTTCCAACGAGTGGCGAACGCTCGTCCGGTGTCAGAAACCACTGGAAATGCACTTGCAGCGAAGGAAACGGGCTGAGCTCGAGGACTTCCGGTGCTCGTCCCGAGAAAACGCGAGCGGGAATGCCCCGGACTCAGTTTTCTCGTCCTGGGGTAAAAAGCGGTCCCCCGACGGTTTCTTCCCTTTGCTCCGTATTGGTCATAAGTCTTTGGATCTTCGGGTCTCGTGCTCCGAGGACTTCAACCCACACTCCTGGCATGCTCCCAGACACGTTTTCCGGAGGTATAGGTCGGGAAGCGAGCTCGTTGGAGGGAGAACTGTGGTGCGACCCAAAACGGTCCAAAAGATGGCCGAAGCTTCCAACGAGTGGCGAACGCTCGTCCGGTGTCAGAAACCACTGGAAATGCACTTGCAGCGAAGGAAACGGGCTGAGCTCGAGGACTTCCGGTGCTCGTCCCAAGAAAACGCGAGCGGGAATGCCCCGGACTCAGTTTTCTCGTCCTGGGGTAAAAAGCGGTCCCCCGACGGTTTCTTCCCTTTGCTCCGTATTGGTCATAAGTCTTTCGATCTTCGGGTCTCGTGCTCCGAGGACTTCAAGCCACACTCCTGGCATGCTCCCTGACACGTTTTCCGGAGGTATAGGTCGGGAAGCGAGCTCGTTGGAGGGAGAACTGTGGCGCGACCCAAAACGGTCCAAAAGATGGCCGAAATTTCCAACGAGCGGCGAACGCTCGTCCGGTGTCAGAAACCACTGGAAATGCACTTGCAGCGAAGGAAACGGGCTGAGCTCGAGGACTTCCGGTGCTCGTCCCAAGAAAACGCGAGCGGGAATGCCCCGGACTCAGTTTTCTCGTCCTGGGGTAAAAAGCGGTCCCCCGACGGTTTCTTCCCTTTGCTCCGTATTGGTCATAAGTCTTTCGATCTTCGGGTCTCGTGCTCCGAGGACTTCAACCCACACTCCTGGCATGCTCCCTGACACGTTTTCCGGAGGTATAGGTCGGGAAGCGAGCTCGTTGGAGGGAGAACTATGGTGCGACCCAAAACGGTCCAAAAGATGGCCGAAGCTTCCAACGAGTGGCGAACGCTCGTCCGGTGTCAGAAACCACTGGAAATGCACTTGCAGCGAAGGAAACGGGCTGAGCTCGAGGTCTTCTGGTGCTCGTCCCAAGAAAACGCGAGCGGGAATGCCCCGGACTCAGTTTTCTCGTCCTGGGGTAAAAAGCGGTCCCCCGACGGTTTCTTCCCTTTGCTCCGTATTGGTCATAAGTCTTTCGATCTTCGGGTCTCGTGCTCCGAGGACTTCAACCCACACTCCTGGCATGCTCCCTGACACGATTTCCGGAGGTATAGGTCGTGAAGCGAGCTCGTTGGAGGGAGAACTGTGGCGCGACCCAAAACGGTCCAAAAGATGGCCGAAGCTTCCAACGAGTGGCGAACGCTCGTCCGGTGACAGAAACCACTGGAAATGCACTTGCAGCGAAGGAAACGGGCTGAGCTCGAGGACTTCCAGTGCTCGTCCAGAGAAAACGCGAGCGGGAATGCCCCGGACTCAGTTTTCTCGTCCTGGGGTAAAAAGCGGTCCCCCGACGGTTTCTTCCCTTTGCTCCGTATTGGTCATAAGTCTTTGGATCTTCGGGTCTCGTGCTCCGAGGACTTCAACCCACACTCCTGGCATGCTCCCAGACACGTTTTCCGGAGGTATAGGTCGGGAAGCGAGCTCGTTGGAGGGAGAATTGTGGTGCGACCCAAAACGGTCCAAAAGATGGCCGAAGCTTCCAACGAGTGGCGAACGCTCGTCCGGTGTCAGAAACCACTGGAAATGCACTTGCAGAGAAGGAAACGGGCTGAGCTCGAGGACTTCCGGTGCTCGTCCCAAGAAAACGCGAGCGGGAATGCCCCGGACTCAGTTTTCTCGTCCTGGGGTAAAAAGCGGTCCCCCGACGGTTTCTTCCCTTTGCTCCGTATTGGTCATAAGTCTTTCGATCTTCGGGTCTCGTGCTCCGAGGACTTCAACCCACACTCCTGGCATGCTCCCTGACACGTTTTCCGGAGGTATAGGTCGGG
Source organism: Cucumis melo (assembly GCF_025177605.1). Taxonomy (NCBI): domain Eukaryota; kingdom Viridiplantae; phylum Streptophyta; class Magnoliopsida; order Cucurbitales; family Cucurbitaceae; genus Cucumis; species Cucumis melo. Next base: position 19,491,850 of record NC_066863.1, on the reverse strand, counting down.
AAGCGAGCTCGTTGGAGGGAGAACTGTGGCGCGACCCAAAACGGTCCAAAAGATGGCCGAAATTTCCAACGAGCGGCGAACGCTCGTCCGGTGTCAGAAACCACTGGAAATGCACTTGCAGCGAAGGAAACGGGCTGAGCTCGAGGACTTCCGGTGCTCGTCCCAAGAAAACGCGAGCGGGAATGCCCCGGACTCAGTTTTCTCGTCCTGGGGTAAAAAGCGGTCCCCCGACGGTTTCTTCCCTTTGCTCCGTATTGGTCATAAGTCTTTCGATCTTCGGGTCTCGTGCTCCGAGGACTTCAACCCACACTCTTGGCATGCTCCCTGACACGTTTTCCGGAGGTATAGGTCGGGAAGCGAGCTCGTTGGAGGGAGAACTGTGGCGCGACCCAAAACGGTCCAAAAGATGGCCGAAATTTCCAACGAGCGGCGAACGCTCGTCCGGTGTCAGAAACCACTGGAAATGCACTTGCAGCGAAGGAAACGGGCTGAGCTCGAGGACTTCCGGTGCTCGTCCCAAGAAAACGCGAGCGGGAATGCCCCGGACTCAGTTTTCTCGTCCTGGGGTAAAAAGCGGTCCCCCGACGGTTTCTTCCCTTTGCTCCGTATTGGTCATAAGTCTTTCGATCTTCGGGTCTCGTGCTCCGAGGACTTCAACCCACACTCCTGGCATGCTCCCTGACACGTTTTCCGGAGGTATAGGTCGGGAAGCGAGCTCGTTGGAGGGAGAACTGTGGTGCGACCCAAAACGGTCCAAAAGATGGCCGAAGCTTCCAACGAGTGGCGAACGCTCGTCCGGTGTCAGAAACCACTGGAAATGCACTTGCAGCGAAGGAAACGGGCTGAGCTCGAGGTCTTCTGGTGCTCGTCCCAAGAAAACGCGAGCGGGAATGCCCCGGACTCAGTTTTCTCGTCCTGGGGTAAAAAGCGGTCCCACGACGGTTTCTTCCCTTTGCTCCGTATTGGTCATAAGTCTTTCGATCTTCGGGTCTCGTGCTCCGAGGACTTCAACCCACACTCCTGGCATGCTCCCTGACACGATTTCCGGAGGTATAGGTCGTGAAGCGAGCTCGTTGGAGGGAGAACTGTGGCGCGACCCAAAACGGTCCAAAAGATGGCCGAAGCTTCCAACGAGTGGCGAACGCTCGTCCGGTGACAGAAACCACTGGAAATGCACTTGCAGCGAAGGAAACGGGCTGAGCTCGAGGACTTCCAGTGCTCGTCCAGAGAAAACGCGAGCGGGAATGCCCCGGACTCAGTTTTCTCGTCCTGGGGTAAAAAGCGGTCCCCCGACGGTTTCTTCCCTTTGCTCCGTATTGGTCATAAGTCTTTGGATCTTCGGGTCTCGTGCTCCGAGGACTTCAACCCACACTCCTGGCATGCTCCCAGACACGTTTTCCGGAGGTATAGGTCGGGAAGCGAGCTCGTTGGAGGGAGAATTGTGGTGCGACCCAAAACGGTCCAAAAGATGGCCGAAGCTTCCAACGAGTGGCGAACGCTCGTCCGGTGTCAGAAACCACTGGAAATGCACTTGCAGAGAAGGAAACGGGCTGAGCTCGAGGACTTCCGGTGCTCGTCCCAAGAAAACGCGACCGGGAATGCCCCGGACTCAGTTTTCTCGTCCTGGGGTAAAAAGCGGTCCCCCGACGGTTTCTTCCCTTTGCTCCGTATTGGTCATAAGTCTTTCGATCTTCGGGTCTCGTGCTCCGAGGACTTCAACCCACACTCCTGGCATGCTCCCTGACACGTTTTCCGGAGGTATAGGTCGGGAAGCGAGCTCGTTGGAGGGAGAACTGTGGCGCGACCCAAAACGGTCCAAAAGATGGCCGAAATTTCCAACGAGCGGCGAACGCTCGTCCGGTGTCAGAAACCACTGGAAATGCACTTGCAGCGAAGGAAACGGGCTGAGCTCGAGGACTTCCGGTGCTCGTCCCAAGAAAACGCGAGCGGGAATGCCCCGGACTCAGTTTTCTCGTCCTGGGGTAAAAAGCGGTCCCCCGACGGTTTCTTCCCTTTGCTCCGTATTGGTCATAAGTCTTTCGATCTTCGGGTATCGTGCTCCGAGGACTTCAACCCACACTCCTGGCATGCTCCCTGACACGTTTTCCGGAGGTATAGGTCGGGAAGCGAGCTCGTTGGAGGGAGAACTGTGGTGCGACCCAAAACGGTCCAAAAGATGGCCGAAGCTTCCAACGAGTGGCGAACGCTCGTCCGGTGTCAGAAACCACTGGAAATGCACTTGCAGCGAAGGAAACGGGCGGAGCTCGAGGACATCCGGTGCTTGTCCCGAGAAAACGCGAGCGGGAATGCCCCGGACTCAGTTTTCTCCTCCTGGGGTAAAAAGCGGTCCCCCGACGGTTTCTTCCCTTTGCTCCGTATTGGTCATAAGTCTTTCGATCTTCGGGTCTCGTGCTCCGAGGACTTCAACCCACACTCCTGGCATGCTCCCTGACACGTTTTCCGGAGGTATATGTCGGGAAGCGAGCTCGTTGGAGGGAGAACTGTGGCGCGACCCAAAACTGTCCAAAAGATGGCCGAAGCTTCCAACGAGTGGCGAACGCTCGTCCGGTGTCAGAAACCACTAGAAATGCACTTGCAGCGAAGGAAACGGGCTGAGCTCGAGGACTTCCGGTGCTCGTCCCAAGAAAACGCGAGCGGGAATGCCCCGGACTCAGTTTTCTCGTCCTGGGGTAAAAAGCGGTCCCCCGACGGTTTCTTCCCTTTGCTCCGTATTGGTCATAAGTCTTTCGATCTTCGGGTCTCGTGCTCCGAGGACTTCAACCCACACTCCTGGCATGCTCCCTGACACGTTTTCCGGAGGTATAGGTCGGGAAGCGAGCTCGTTGGAGGGAGAACTGTGGCGCGTCCCAAAACGGTCCAAAAGATGGCCGAAGCTTCCAACGAGTGGCGAACGCTCGTCCGGTGTCAGAAACCACTGGAAATGCACTTGCAGCGAAGGAAACGGGCTGAGCTCGAGGACTTCCGGTGCTCGTCCCAAGAAAACGCGAGCGGGAATGCCCCGGACTCAGTTTTCTCGTCTTGGGGTAAAAAGCGGTCATCCGACGGTTTCTTCCCTTTGCTCCGTATTGGTCATAAGTCTTTCGATCTTCGGGTCTCGTGCTCCGAGGACTTCAACCCACACTCTTGGCATGCTCCCTGACACGTTTTCCAGAGGTATAGGTCGGGAAGCGAGCTCGTTGGAGGGAGAACTGTGGTGCGACCCAAAACGGTCCAAAAGATGGCCGAAGCTTCCAACGAGTGGCGAACGCTCGTCCGGTGTCAGAAACCACTGGAAATGCACTTGCAGCGAAGGAAACGGGCTGAGCTCGAGGACTTCCGGTGCTCGTCCCAAGAAAACGCGAGCGGGAATGCCCCGGACTCAGTTTTCTCGTCCTGGGGTAAAAAGCGGTCCCCCGACGGTTTCTTCCCTTTGCTCCGTATTGGTCATAAGTCTTTCGATCTTCGGGTCTCGTGCTCCGAGGACTTCAACCCACACTCCTGGCATGCTCCCTGACACGTTTTCCGGAGGTATAGGTCGGGAAGCGAGCTCGTTGGAGGGAGAACTGTGGCGCGACCCAAAACGGTCCAAAAGATGGCCGAAGCTTCCAACGAGTGGCGAACGCTCGTCCGGTGTCAGAAACCACTGGAAATGCACTTGCAGCGAAGGAAACGGGCTGAGCTCGAGGACTTCCGGTGCTCGTCCCAAGAAAACGCGAGCGGGAATGCCCCGGACTCAGTTTTCTCGTCCTGGGGTAAAAAGCCGTCCCCCGACGGTTTCTTCCCTTTGCTCCGTATTGGTCATAAGTCTTTCGATCTTCGGGTCTCGTGCTCCGAGGACTTCAACCCACACTCCTGGCATGCTCCCTGACACGTTTTCCGGAGGTATAGGTCGGGAAGCGAGCTCGTTGGAGGGAGAACTGTGGTGCGACCCAAAACGGTCCAAAAGATGGCCGAAACTTCCAACGAGTGGCGAACGCTCGTCCGATGTCAGAAACCACTTGAAATGCACTTGCAGCGAAGGAAATGGGCTGAGCTCGAGGACTTCCGGTGCTCGTCCCAAGAAAACGCGAGTGGGAATGCCCCGGACTCAGTTTTCTCGTCCTGGGGTAAAAAGCGGTCCCCCGACGGTTTCTTCCCTTTGCTCCGTATTGGTCATAAGTCTTTCGATCTTCGGGTCTCGTGCTCCGAGGACTTCAACCCACACTCCTGGCATGCTCCCTGACACGTTTTCCGGAGGTATAGGTCGGGAAGCGAGCTCGTTGGAGGGAGAACTGTGGCGCGACCCAAAACGGTCCAAAAGATGGCCGAAGCTTCCAACGAGTGGCGAACGCTCGTCCGGTGTCAGAAACCACTGGAAATGCACTTGCAGCGAAGGAAACGGGCTGAGCTCGAGGACTTCCGGTGCTCGTCCCAAGAAAACGCGAGTGGGAATGCCCCGGACTCAGTTTTCTCGTCCTGGGGTAAAAAGCGGTCCCCCGACGGTTTGTTCCCTTTGCTCCGTATTGGTCATAAGTCTTTCGATCTTCGGGTCTCGTGCTCCGAGGACTTCAACCCACACTCCTGGCATGCTCCCTGACACGTTTTCCGGAGGTATAGGTCGGGAAGCGAGCTCGTTGGAGGGAGAACTGTGGCGCGACCCAAAACGGTCCAAAAGATGGCCGAAACTTCCAACGAGTGGCGAACGCTCGTCCGATGTCAGAAACCACTTGAAATGCACTTGCAGCGAAGGAAATGGGCTGAGCTCGAGGACTTCCGGTGCTCGTCCCAACAAAACGCGAGCGGGAATGCCCCCGACTCAGTTTTCTCGTCCAAGGGTAAAAAGCGGTCCCCCGACGGTTTCTTCCCTTTGCTCCGTATTGGTCATAAGTCTTTCGATCTTCGGGTCTCGTGCTCCAAGGACTTCAACCCACACTCCTGGCATGCTCCCTGAAACGTTTTCCGGAGGTATAGGTCGGGAAGCGAGCTCGTTGGAGGGAGAACTGTGGCGCGACCCAAAACGGTCCAAAAGATGGCCGAAGCTTCCAACGAGTGGCGAACGCTTGTCCGGTGTCAGAAACCACTGGAAATGCACTTGCAGCGAAGGAAACGGGCTGAGCTCGAGGTCTTCCGGTGCTCGTCCCAATAAAACGCGAGCGGGAATGCCCCGGACTCAGTTTTCTCGTCCTGGGGTAAAAAGCGGTCCCCCGACGGTTTCTTCCCTTTGCTCCGTATTGGTCATAAGTCTTTCGATCTTCGGGTCTCGTGCTCCGAGGACTTCAAGCCACACTCCTAGCATGCTCCCTGACACGTTTTTCGTAGGTATAGGTCGGGAAGCGAGCTCGTTGGAGGGAGAACTGTGGCGCGACCCAAAACGGTCCAAAAGATGGCCGAAGCTTCCAACGAGTGGCGAACGCTCGTCCGGTGTCAGAAACCACTGGAAATGCACTTGCAGCGAAGGAAACGGGCTGAGCTCGAGGACTTCCGGTGCTCGTCTCGAGAAAACGCGAGCGGGAATGCCCCGGACTCAGTTTTCTCGTCTTGGGGTGAAAAGCGGTCCCCCGACGGTTTCTTCCCTTTGCTCCGTATTGGTCATAAGTCTTTCGATCTTCGGGTCTCGTGCTCCGAGGACTTCAACCCACACTCCTGGCATGCTCCCTGACACGTTTTCCGGAGGTATAGGTCGGGAAGCGAGCTCGTTGGAGGGAGAACTGTGGCGCGACCCAAAACGGTCCAAAAGATGGCCGAAGCTTCCAACGAGTGGCGAACGCTCGTCCGGTGTCAGAAACCACTGGAAATGCACTTGCAGCGAAGGAAACGGGCTGAGCTCGAGGACTTCCGGTGCTCGTCTCGAGAAAACGCGAGCGGGAATGCCCCTGACTCAGTTTTCTCGTCCTGGGGTAAAAAGCGGTCCCCCGACGGTTTCTTCCCTTTGCTCCGTATTGGTCATAAGTCTTTCGATCTTCGGGTCTCGTGCTCCGAGGACTTCAACCCACACTCCTGGCATGCTCCCTGACACGTTTTCCGGAGGTATAGGTCGGGAAGCGAGCTCGTTGGAGGGAGAACTGTGGTGCGACCCAAACGGTCCAAAAGATGGCCGAAGCTTCCAACGAGTGGCGAACGCTCGTCCGGTGTCAGAAACCACTGGAAATGCACTTGCAGCGAAGGAAACGGGCTGAGCTCGAGGACTTCCGGTGCTCGTCCCAAGAAAACGCGAGCGGGAATGCCCCGGACTCAGTTTTCTCGTCCTGGGGTAAAAAGCGGTCCCCCGACGGTTTCTTCCCTTTGCTCCGTATTGGTCATAAGTCTTTCGATCTTCGGGTCTCGTGCTCCGAGGACTTCAACCCACACTCCTGGCATGCTCCCTGACACGTTTTCCGGAGGTATAGGTCGGGAAGCGAGCTCGTTGGAGGGAGAACTGTGGTGCGACCCAAAACGGTCCAAAAGATGGCCGAAGCTTCCAACGAGTGGCGAACGCTCGTCCGGTGTCAGAAACCACTGGAAATGCACTTGGGGCGAAGGAAACGGGCTGAGCTCGAGGACTTCCGGTGCTCGTCCCAAGAAAACGCGAGCGGGAATGCCCCGGACTCAGTTTTCACGTCCTGGGGTAAAAAGCGGTCCCCCGACGGTTTCTTCCCTTTGCTCCGTATTGGTCATAAGTCTTTCGATCTTCGGGTCTCGTGCTCCGAGGACTTCAACCCACACTCCTGGCATGCTCCCTGACACGTTTTCTGGAGGTATAGGTCGGGAAGCAAGCTCGTTGGAGGGAGAACTGTGGTGCGACCCAAAACGGTCCAAAAGATGGCCGAAGCTTCCAACGAGTGGCGAACGCTCGTCCGGTGTCAGAAACCACTGGAAATGCACTTGCAGCGAAGGAAACGGGCTGAGCTCGAGGACTTCCGGTGCTCGTCCCAAGAAAACGCGAGCGGGAATGCCCCGGACTCAGTTTTCTCGTCCTGGGGTAAAAAGCGGTCCCCCGACGGTTTCTTCCCTTTGCTCCGTATTGGTCATAAGTCTTTCGATCTTCGGGTCTCGTGCTCCGAGGACTTCAACCCACACTCTTGGCATGCTCCCTGACACGTTTTCCGGAGGTATAGGTCGGGAAGCGAGCTCGTTGGAGGGAGAACTGTGGTGCGACCCAAAACGGTCCAAAAGATGGCCGAAGCTTCCAACGAGTGGCGAACGCTCGTCCGGTGTCAGAAACCACTGGAAATGCACTTGCAGCGAAGGAAACGGGCTGAGCTCGAGGACTTCCGGTGCTCGTCCCAAGAAAACGCGAGCGGGAATGCCCCGGACTCAGTTTTCTCGTCCTGGGGTAAAAAGCGGTCCCCCGACGGTTTCTTCCCTTTGCTCCGTATGGTCATAAGTCTTTCGATCTTCGGGTCTCGTGCTCCGAGGACTTCAACCCACACTCCTGGCATGCTCCCTGACACGTTTTCCGGAGGTATAGGTCGGGAAGCGAGCTCGTTGGAGGGAGAACTGTGGTGCGACCCAAAACGGTCCAAAAGATGGCCGAAGCTTCCAACGAGTGGCGAACGCTCGTCCGGTGTCAGAAACCACTGGAACGGCACTTGCAGCGAAGGAAACGGGCTGAGCTCGAGGACTTCCGGTGCTCGTCCCAAGAAAACGCGAGCGGGAATGCCACGGACTCAGTTTTCTCGTCCTGGGGTAAAAAGCGGTCCCCCGACGGTTTCTTCCCTTTGCTCCGTATTGGTCATAAGTCTTTCGATCTTCGGGTCTCGTGCTCCGAGGACTTCAACCCACACTCCTGGCATGCTCCCTGACACGTTTTCCGGAGGTATAGGTCGGGAAGCGAGCTCGTTGGAGGGAGAACTGTGGTGCGACCCAAAACGGTCCAAAAGATGGCCGAATCTTCCAACGAGTGGCGAACGCTCGTCCGGTGTCAGAAACCACTGGAAATGCACTTGCAGCGAAGGAAACGGGCTGAGCTCGAGGACTTCCGGTGCTCGTCCCGAGAAAACGCGAGCGGGAATGCCCCGGACTCAGTTTTCTCGTCCTGGGGTAAAAAGCGGTCCCCCGACGGTTTCTTCCCTTTGCTCCGTATTGGTCATAAGTCTTTCGATCTTCGGGTCTCGTGCTCCGAGGACTTCAACCCACACTCCTGGCATGCTCCCTGACACGTTTTCTGGAGGTATAGGTCGGGAAGCGAGCTCGTTGGAGGGAGAACTGTGGTGCGACCCAAAACGGTCCAAAAGATGGCCGAAGCTTCCAACGAGTGGCGAACGCTCGTCCGGTGTCAGAAACAACTGGAAATGCACTTGCAGCGAAGGAAACGGGCTGAGCTCGAGGACTTCCGATGCTCGTCCCAAGAAAACGCGAGCGGGAATGCCCCGGACTCAGTTTTCTCGTCCTGGGGTAAAAAGCGGTCCCCCGACGGTTTCTTCCCTTTGCTCCGTATTGGTCATAAGTCTTTCGATCTTCGGGTCTCGTGCTCCGAGGACTTCAACCCACACTCCTGGCATGCTCCCTGACACGTTTTCCGGAGGTATAGGTCGGGAAGCGAGCTCGTTGGAGGGAGAACTGTGGTGCGACCCAAAACGGTCCAAAAGATGGCCGAAGCTTCCAACGAGTGGCGAACGCTCGTCCGGTGTCAGAAACCACTGGAAATGCACTTGCAGCGAAGGAAACGGGCTGAGCTCGAGGACTTCCGGTGCTCGTCCCAAGAAAACGCGAGCGGGAATGCCCCGGACTCAGTTTTCTCGTCCTGGGGTAAAAAGCGGTCCCCCGACGGTTTCTTCCCTTTGCTCCGTATTGGTCATAAGTCTTTCGATCTTCGGGTCTCGTGCTCCGAGGACTTCAACCCACACTCCTGGCATGCTCCCTGACACGTTTTCCGGAGGTATAGGTCGGCAAGCGAGCTCGTTGGAGGGAGAACTGTGGTGCGACCCAAAACGGTCCAAAAGATGGCCGAAGCTTCCAACGAGTGGCGAACGCTCGTCCGGTCTCAGAAACCACTGGAAATGCACTTGCAGCGAAGGAAACGGGCTGAGCTCGAGGACTTCCGGTGCTCGTCCCTAGAAAACGCGAGCGGTCCCCCGACGGTTTCTTCCCTTTGCTCCGTATTGGTCATAAGTCTTTCGATCTTCGGGTCTCGTGCTCCGAGGACTTCAACCCACACTCCTGGCATGCTCCCTGACACGTTTTCCGGAGGTATAGGTCGGGAAGCGAGCTCGTTGGAGGGAGAACTGTGGTGCGACCCAAAACGGTCCAAAAGATGGTCGAAGCTTCCAACGAGTGGCGAACGCTCGTCCGGTGTCAGAAACCACTGGAAATGCACTTGCAGCGAAGGAAACGGGCTGAGCTCGAGGACTTCCGGTGCTCGTCCCAAGAAAACGCGAGCGGGAATGCCCCGGACTCAGTTTTCTCGTCCTGGGGTAAAAAGCGGTCCCCCGACGGTTTCTTCCCTTTGCTCCGTATTGGTCATAAGTCTTTCGATCTTCGGGTCTCGTGCTCCGAGGACTTCAACCCACACTCCTGGCATGCTCCCTGACACGTTTTCCGGAGGTATAGGTCGGGAAGCGAGCTCGTTGGAGGGAGAACTGTGGTGCGACCCAAAACGGTACAAAAGATGGCCGAAGCTTCCAACGAGTGGCGAACGCTCGTCCGGTGTCAGAAACCACTGGAAATGCACTTGCAGCGAAGGAAACGGGCTGAGCTCGAGGACTTCCGGTGCTCGTCCCAAGAAAACGCGAGCGGGAATGCCCCGGACTCAGTTTTCTCGTCCTGGGGTAAAAAGCGGTCCCCCGACGGTTTCTTCCCTTTGCTCCGTATTGGTCATAAGTCTTTCGATCTTCGGGTCTCGTGCTCCGAGGACTTCAACCCACACTCCTGACATGCTCCCTGACACGTTTTCTGGAGGTATAGGTCGGGAAGCGAGCTCGTTGGAGGGAGAACTGTGGTGCGACCCAAAACGGTCCAAAAGATGGCCGAAGCTTCCAACGAGTGGCGAACGCTCGTCCGGTGTCAGAAACCACTGGAAATGCACTTGCAGCGAAGGAAACGGGCTGAGCTCGAGGACTTCCGGTGCTCGTCCCAAGAAAACGCGAGCGGGAATGCCCCGGACTCAGTTTTCTCGTCCTGGGGTAAAAAGCGGTCCCCCGACGGTTTCTTCCCTTTGCTCCGTATTGGTCATAAGTCTTTCGATCTTCGGGTCTCGTGCTCCGAGGACTTCAACCCACACTCCTGGCATGCTCCCTGACACGTTTTCCGGAGGTATAGGTCGGGAAGCGAGCTCGTTGGAGGGAGAACTGTGGTGCGACCCAAAACGGTCCAAAAGATGGCCGAAGCTTCCAACGAGTGGCGAACGCTCGTCCGGTGTCAGAAACCACTGGAAATGCACTTGCAGCGAAGGAAACGGGCTGAGCTCGAGGACTTCCGGTGCTCGTCCCAAGAAAACGCGAGCGGGAATGCCCCGGACTCAGTTTTCTCGTCCTGGGGTAAAAAGCGGTCCCCCGACGGTTTCTTCCCTTTGCTCCGTATTGGTCATAAGTCTTTCGATCTTCGGGTCTCGTGCTCCGAGGACTTCAACCCACACTCCTGGCATGCTCCCTGACACGTTTTCCGGAGGTATAGGTCGGCAAGCGAGCTCGTTGGAGGGAGAACTGTGGTGCGACCCAAAACGGTCCAAAAGATGGCCGAAGCTTCCAACGAGTGGCGAACGCTCGTCCGGTCTCAGAAACCACTGGAAATGCACTTGCAGCGAAGGAAACGGGCTGAGCTCGAGGACTTCCGGTGCTCGTCCCAAGAAAACGCGAGCGGTCCCCCGACGGTTTCTTCCCTTTGCTCCGTATTGGTCATAAGTCTTTCGATCTTCGGGTCTCGTGCTCCGAGGACTTCAACCCACACTCCTGGCATGCTCCCTGACACGTTTTCCGGAGGTATAGGTCGGGAAGCGAGCTCGTTGGAGGGAGAACTGTGGTGCGACCCAAAACGGTCCAAAAGATGGCCGAAGCTTCCAACGAGTGGCGAACGCTCGTCCGGTGTCAGAAACCACTGGAAATGCACTTGCAGCGAAGGAAACGGGCTGAGCTCGAGGACTTCCGGTGCTCGTCCCAAGAAAACGCGAGCGGGAATGCCCCGGACTCAGTTTTCTCGTCCTGGGGTAAAAAGCGGTCCCCCGACGGTTTCTTCCCTTTGCTCCGTATTGGTCATAAGTCTTTCGATCTTCGGGTCTCGTGCTCCGAGGACTTCAACCCACACTCCTGGCATGCTCCCTGACACGTTTTCCGGAGGTATAGGTCGGCAAGCGAGCTCGTTGGAGGGAGAACTGTGGTGCGACCCAAAACGGTCCAAAAGATGGCCGAAGCTTCCAACGAGTGGCGAACGCTCGTCCGGTCTCAGAAACCACTGGAAATGCACTTGCAGCGAAGGAAACGGGCTGAGCTCGAGGACTTCCGGTGCTCGTCCCAAGAAAACGCGAGCGGTCCCCCGACGGTTTCTTCCCTTTGCTCCGTATTGGTCATAAGTCTTTCGATCTTCGGGTCTCGTGCTCCGAGGACTTCAACCCACACTCCTAGCATGCTCCCTGACACGTTTTCCGGAGGTATAGGTCGGGAAGCGAGCTCGTTGGAGGGAGAACTGTGGTGCGACCCAAAACGGTCCAAAAGATGGCCGAAGCTTCCAACGAGTGGCGAACGCTCGTCCGGTGTCAGAAACCACTGGAAATGCACTTGCAGCGAAGGAAACGGGCTGAGCTCGAGGACTTCCGGTGCTCGTCCCAAGAAAACGCGAGCGGGAATGCCCCGGACTCAGTTTTCTCGTCCTGGGGTAAAAAGCGGTCCCCCGACGGTTTCTTCCCTTTGCTCCGTATTGGTCATAAGTCTTTCGATCTTCGGGTCTCGTGCTCCGAGGACTTCAACCCACACTCCTGGCATGCTCCCTGACACGTTTTCCGGAGGTATAGGTCGGGAAGCGAGCTCGTTGGAGGGAGAACTGTGGTGCGACCCAAAACGGTCCAAAAGATGGCCGAAGCTTCCAACGAGTGGCGAACGCTCGTCCGGTGTCAGAAACCACTGGAAATGCACTTGCAGCGAAGGAAACGGGCTGAGCTCGAGGACTTCCGGTGCTCGTCCCAAGAAAACGCGAGCGGGAATGCCCCGGACTATGTTTTCTCGTCCTGGGGTAAAAAGCGGTCCCCCGCCGGTTTCTTCCCTTTCCTCCGTATTGGTCATAAGTCTTTCGATCTTCGGGTCTCGTGCTCCGAGGACTTCAACCCACACTCCTGGCATGCTCCCCGACACGTTTTCCGGAGGTATAGGTCGGGAAGCGAGCTCGTTGGAGGGAGAACTGTGGTGCGACCCAAAACGGTCCAAAAGATGGCCGAAGCTTCCAACGAGTGGCGAACGCTCGTCCGGTGTCAGAAACCACTGGAAATGCACTTGCAGCGAAGGAAACGGGCTGAGCTCGAGGACTTCCGGTGCTCGTCCCAAGAAAACGCGAGCGGGAATGCCCCGGACTCAGTTTTCTCGTCCTGGGGTAAAAAGCGGTCCCCCGACGGTTTCTTCCCTTTGCTCCGTATTGGTCATAAGTCTTTCGATCTTCGGGTCTCGTGCTCCGAGGACTTCAACCCACACTCCTGGCATGCTCCCCGACACGTTTTCCGGAGGTATAGGTCGGGAAGCGAGCTCGTTGGAGGGAGAACTGTGGTGCGACCCAAAACGGTCCAAAAGATGGCCGAAGCTTCCAACGAGTGGCGAACGCTCGTCCGGTGTCAGAAACCACTGGAAATGCACTTGCAGCGAAGGAAACGGGCTGAGCTCGAGGACTTCCGGTGCTCGTCCCAAGAAAACGCGAGCGGGAATGCCCCGGACTCAGTTTTCTCGTCCTGGGGTAAAAAGCGGTCCCCCGACGGTTTCTTCCCTTTGCTCCGTATTGGTCATAAGTCTTTCGATCTTCGGGTCTCGTGCTCCGAGGACTTCAACCCACACTCCTGGCATGCTCCCTGACACGTTTTCCGGAGGTATAGGTCGGGAAGCGAGCTCGTTGGAGGGAGAACTGTGGTGCGACCCAAAACGGTCCAAAAGATGGCCGAAGCTTCCAACGAGTGGCGAACGCTCGTCCGGTGTCAGAAACCACTGGAAATGCACTTGCAGCGAAGGAAACGGGCTGAGCTCGAGGACTTCCGGTGCTCGTCCCAAGAAAACGCGAGCGGGAATGCCCGGACTCAGTTTTCTCGTCCTGGGGTAAAAAGCGGTCCCCCGACGGTTTCTTCCCTTTGCTCCGTATTGGTCATAAGTCTTTCGATCTTCGGGTCTCGTGCTCCGAGGACTTCAACCCACACTTCTGGCATGCTCCCTGACACGTTTTCCGGAGGTATAGGTCGGGAAGCGAGCTCGTTGGAGGGAGAACTGTGGTGCGACCCAAAACGGTCCAAAAGATGGCCGAAGCTTCCAACGAGTGGCGAACGCTCGTCCGGTGTCAGAAACCACTGGAAATGCACTTGCAGCGAAGGAAACGGGCTGAGCTCGAGGACTTCCGGTGCTCGTCCCAAGAAAACGCGAGCGGGAATGCCCCGGACTCAGTTTTCTCGTCCTGGGGTAAAAAGCGGTCCCCCGACGGTTTCTTCCCTTTGCTCCGTATTGGTCATAAGTCTTTCGATCTTCGGGTCTCGTGCTCCGAGGACTTCAACCCACACTCCTGGCATGCTCCCTGACACGTTTTCCGGAGGTATAGGTCGGGAAGCGAGCTCGTTGGAGGGAGAACTGTGGTGCGACCCAAAACGGTCCAAAAGATGGCCGAAGCTTCCAACGAGTGGCGAACGCTCGTCCGGTGTCAGAAACCACTGGAAATGCACTTGCAGCGAAGGAAACGGGCTGAGCTCGAGGACTTCCGGTGCTCGTCCCAAGAAAACGCGAGCGGGAATGCCCCGGACTCAGTTTTCTCGTCCTGGGGTAAAAAGCGGTCCCCCGACGGTTTCTTCCCTTTGCTCCGTATTGGTCATAAGTCTTTCGATCTTCGGGTCTCGTGCTCCGAGGACTTCAACCCACACTCCTGGCATGCTCCCTGACACGTTTTCCGGAGGTATAGGTCGGGAAGCGGGCTCGTTGGAGGGAGAACTGTGGGGCGACCCAAAACGGTCCAAAAGATGGCCGAAGCTTCCAACGAGTGGCGAACGCTCGTCCGGTGTCAGAAACCACTGGAAATGCACTTGCAGCGAAGGAAACGGGCTGAGCTCGAGGACTTCCGGTGCTCGTCCCAAGAAAACGCGAGCGGGAATGCCCCGGACTCAGTTTTCTCGTCCTGGGGTAAAAAGCGGTCCCCCGACGGTTTCTTCCCTTTGCTCCGTATTGGTCATAAGTCTTTCGATCTTCGGGTCTCGTGCTCCGAGGACTTCAACCCACACTCCTGGCATGCTCCCTGACACGTTTTCCGGAGGTATAGGTCGGGAAGCGAGCTCGTTGGAGGGAGAACTGTGGTGCGACCCAAAACGGTCCAAAAGATGGCCGAAGCTTCCAACGAGTGGCGAACGCTCGTCCGGTGTCAGAAACCACTGGAAATGCACTTGCAGCGAAGGAAACGGGCTGAGCTCGAGGACTTCCGGTGCTCGTCCCAAGAAAACGCGAGCGGGAATGCCCCGGACTCAGTTTTCTCGTCCTGGGGTAAAAAGCGGTCCCCCGACGGTTTCTTCCCTTTGCTCCGTATTGGTCATAAGTCTTTCGATCTTCGGGTCTCGTGCTCCGAGGACTTCAACCCACACTCCTGGCATGCTCCCTGACACGTTTTCCGGAGGTATAGGTCGGGAAGCGAGCTCGTTGGAGGGAGAACTGTGGTGCGACCCAAAACGGTCCAAAAGATGGCCGAAGCTTCCAACGAGTGGCGAACGCTCGTCCGGTGTCAGAAACCACTGGAAATGCACTTGCAGCGAAGGAAACGGGCTGAGCTCGAGGACTTCCGGTGCTCGTCCCAAGAAAACGCGAGCGGGAATGCCCCGGACTCAGTTTTCTCGTCCTGGGGTAAAAAGCGGTCCCCCGACGGTTTCTTCCCTTTGCTCCGTATTGGTCATAAGTCTTTCGATCTTCGGGTCTCGTGCTCCGAGGACTTCAACCCACACTCCTGGCATGCTCCCTGACACGTTTTCCGGAGGTATAGGTCGGGAAGCGAGCTCGTTGGAGGGAGAACTGTGGTGCGACCCAAAACGGTCCAAAAGATGGCCGAAGCTTCCAACGAGTGGCGAACGCTCGTCCGGTGTCAGAAACCACTGGAAATGCACTTGCAGCGAAGGAAACGGGCTGAGCTCGAGGACTTCCGGTGCTCGTCCCAAGAAAACGCGAGCGGGAATGCCCCGGACTCAGTTTTCTCGTCCTGGGGTAAAAAGCGGTCCCCCGACGGTTTCTTCCCTTTGCTCCGTATTGGTCATAAGTCTTTCGATCTTCGGGTCTCGTGCTCCGAGGACTTCAACCCACACTCCTGGCATGCTCCCTGACACGTTTTCCGGAGGTATAGGTCGGGAAGCGAGCTCGTTGGAGGGAGAACTGTGGTGCGACCCAAAACGGTCCAAAAGATGGCCGAAGCTTCCAACGAGTGGCGAACGCTCGTCCGGTGTCAGAAACCACTGGAAATGCACTTGCAGCGAAGGAAACGGGCTGAGCTCGAGGACTTCCGGTGCTCGTCCCAAGAAAACGCGAGCGGGAATGCCCCGGACTCAGTTTTCTCGTCCTGGGGTAAAAAGCGGTCCCCCGACGGTTTCTTCCCTTTGCTCCGTATTGGTCATAAGTCTTTCGATCTTCGGGTCTCGTGCTCCGAGGACTTCAACCCACACTCCTGGCATGCTCCCTGACACGTTTTCCGGAGGTATAGGTCGGGAAGCGAGCTCGTTGGAGGGAGAACTGTGGTGCGACCCAAAACGGTCCAAAAGATGGCCGAAGCTTCCAACGAGTGGCGAACGCTCGTCCGGTGTCAGAAACCACTGGAAATGCACTTGCAGCGAAGGAAACGGGCTGAGCTCGAGGACTTCCGGTGCTCGTCCCAAGAAAACGCGAGCGGGAATGCCCCGGACTCAGTTTTCTCGTCCTGGGGTAAAAAGCGGTCCCCCCGACGGTTTCTTCCCTTTGCTCCGTATTGGTCAT
This sequence comes from Cucumis melo, assembly GCF_025177605.1. Classification (NCBI taxonomy): domain Eukaryota; kingdom Viridiplantae; phylum Streptophyta; class Magnoliopsida; order Cucurbitales; family Cucurbitaceae; genus Cucumis; species Cucumis melo. The sequence continues at coordinate 19,475,789 of NC_066863.1, read as the reverse complement.
AAGTCTTTCGATCTTCGGGTCTCGTGCTCCGAGGACTTCAACCCACACTCCTGGCATGCTCCCTGACACGTTTTTCCGGAGGTATAGGTCGGGAAGCGAGCTCGTTGGAGGGAGAACTGTGGTGCGACCCAAAACGGTCCAAAAGATGGCCGAAGCTTCCAACGAGTGGCGAACGCTCGTCCGGTGTCAGAAACCACTGGAAATGCACTTGCAGCGAAGGAAACGGGCTGAGCTCGAGGACTTCCGGTGCTCGTCCCAAGAAAACGCGAGCGGGAATGCCCCGGACTCAGTTTTCTCGTCCTGGGGTAAAAAGCGGTCCCCCGACGGTTTCTTCCCTTTGCTCCGTATTGGTCATAAGTCTTTCGATCTTCGGGTCTCGTGCTCCGAGGACTTCAACCCACACTCCTGGCATGCTCCCTGACACGTTTTCCGGAGGTATAGGTCGGGAAGCGAGCTCGTTGGAGGGAGAACTGTGGTGCGACCCAAAACGGTCCAAAAGATGGCCGAAGCTTCCAACGAGTGGCGAACGCTCGTCCGGTGTCAGAAACCACTGGAAATGCACTTGCAGCGAAGGAAACGGGCTGAGCTCGAGGACTTCCGGTGCTCGTCCCAAGAAAACGCGAGCGGGAATGCCCCGGACTCAGTTTTCTCGTCCTGGGGTAAAAAGCGGTCCCCCGACGGTTTCTTCCCTTTGCTCCGTATTGGTCATAAGTCTTTCGATCTTCGGGTCTCGTGCTCCGAGGACTTCAACCCACACTCCTGGCATGCTCCCTGACACGTTTTCCGGAGGTATAGGTCGGGAAGCGGGCTCGTTGGAGGGAGAACTGTGGGGCGACCCAAAACGGTCCAAAAGATGGCCGAAGCTTCCAACGAGTGGCGAACGCTCGTCCGGTGTCAGAAACCACTGGAAATGCACTTGCAGCGAAGGAAACGGGCTGAGCTCGAGGACTTCCGGTGCTCGTCCCAAGAAAACGCGAGCGGGAATGCCCCGGACTCAGTTTTCTCGTCCTGGGGTAAAAAGCGGTCCCCCGACGGTTTCTTCCCTTTGCTCCGTATTGGTCATAAGTCTTTCGATCTTCGGGTCTCGTGCTCCGAGGACTTCAACCCACACTCCTGGCATGCTCCCTGACACGTTTTCCGGAGGTATAGGTCGGGAAGCGAGCTCGTTGGAGGGAGAACTGTGGTGCGACCCAAAACGGTCCAAAAGATGGCCGAAGCTTCCAACGAGTGGCGAACGCTCGTCCGGTGTCAGAAACCACTGGAAATGCACTTGCAGCGAAGGAAACGGGCTGAGCTCGAGGACTTCCGGTGCTCGTCCCAAGAAAACGCGAGCGGGAATGCCCCGGACTCAGTTTTCTCGTCCTGGGGTAAAAAGCGGTCCCCCGACGGTTTCTTCCCTTTGCTCCGTATTGGTCATAAGTCTTTCGATCTTCGGGTCTCGTGCTCCGAGGACTTCAACCCACACTCCTGGCATGCTCCCTGACACGTTTTCCGGAGGTATAGGTCGGGAAGCGAGCTCGTTGGAGGGAGAACTGTGGTGCGACCCAAAACGGTCCAAAAGATGGCCGAAGCTTCCAACGAGTGGCGAACGCTCGTCCGGTGTCAGAAACCACTGGAAATGCACTTGCAGCGAAGGAAACGGGCTGAGCTCGAGGACTTCCGGTGCTCGTCCCAAGAAAACGCGAGCGGGAATGCCCCGGACTCAGTTTTCTCGTCCTGGGGTAAAAAGCGGTCCCCCGACGGTTTCTTCCCTTTGCTCCGTATTGGTCATAAGTCTTTCGATCTTCGGGTCTCGTGCTCCGAGGACTTCAACCCACACTCCTGGCATGCTCCCTGACACGTTTTCCGGAGGTATAGGTCGGGAAGCGAGCTCGTTGGAGGGAGAACTGTGGTGCGACCCAAAACGGTCCAAAAGATGGCCGAAGCTTCCAACGAGTGGCGAACGCTCGTCCGGTGTCAGAAACCACTGGAAATGCACTTGCAGCGAAGGAAACGGGCTGAGCTCGAGGACTTCCGGTGCTCGTCCCAAGAAAACGCGAGCGGGAATGCCCCGGACTCAGTTTTCTCGTCCTGGGGTAAAAAGCGGTCCCCCGACGGTTTCTTCCCTTTGCTCCGTATTGGTCATAAGTCTTTCGATCTTCGGGTCTCGTGCTCCGAGGACTTCAACCCACACTCCTGGCATGCTCCCTGACACGTTTTCCGGAGGTATAGGTCGGGAAGCGAGCTCGTTGGAGGGAGAACTGTGGTGCGACCCAAAACGGTCCAAAAGATGGCCGAAGCTTCCAACGAGTGGCGAACGCTCGTCCGGTGTCAGAAACCACTGGAAATGCACTTGCAGCGAAGGAAACGGGCTGAGCTCGAGGACTTCCGGTGCTCGTCCCAAGAAAACGCGAGCGGGAATGCCCCGGACTCAGTTTTCTCGTCCTGGGGTAAAAAGCGGTCCCCCGACGGTTTCTTCCCTTTGCTCCGTATTGGTCATAAGTCTTTCGATCTTCGGGTCTCGTGCTCCGAGGACTTCAACCCACACTCCTGGCATGCTCCCTGACACGTTTTCCGGAGGTATAGGTCGGGAAGCGAGCTCGTTGGAGGGAGAACTGTGGTGCGACCCAAAACGGTCCAAAAGATGGCCGAAGCTTCCAACGAGTGGCGAACGCTCGTCCGGTGTCAGAAACCACTGGAAATGCACTTGCAGCGAAGGAAACGGGCTGAGCTCGAGGACTTCCGGTGCTCGTCCCAAGAAAACGCGAGCGGGAATGCCCCGGACTCAGTTTTCTCGTCCTGGGGTAAAAAGCGGTCCCCCGACGGTTTCTTCCCTTTGCTCCGTATTGGTCATAAGTCTTTCGATCTTCGGGTCTCGTGCTCCGAGGACTTCAACCCACACTCCTGGCATGCTCCCTGACACGTTTTCCGGAGGTATAGGTCGGGAAGCGAGCTCGTTGGAGGGAGAACTGTGGTGCGACCCAAAACGGTCCAAAAGATGGCCGAAGCTTCCAACGAGTGGCGAACGCTCGTCCGGTGTCAGAAACCACTGGAAATGCACTTGCAGCGAAGGAAACGGGCTGAGCTCGAGGACTTCCGGTGCTCGTCCCAAGAAAACGCGAGCGGGAATGCCCCGGACTCAGTTTTCTCGTCCTGGGGTAAAAAGCGGTCCCCCGACGGTTTCTTCCCTTTGCTCCGTATTGGTCATAAGTCTTTCGATCTTCGGGTCTCGTGCTCCGAGGACTTCAACCCACACTCCTGGCATGCTCCCTGACACGTTTTCCGGAGGTATAGGTCGGGAAGCGAGCTCGTTGGAGGGAGAACTGTGGTGCGACCCAAAACGGTCCAAAAGATGGCCGAAGCTTCCAACGAGTGGCGAACGCTCGTCCGGTGTCAGAAACCACTGGAAATGCACTTGCAGCGAAGGAAACGGGCTGAGCTCGAGGACTTCCGGTGCTCGTCCCAAGAAAACGCGAGCGGGAATGCCCCGGACTCAGTTTTCTCGTCCTGGGGTAAAAAGCGGTCCCCCGACGGTTTCTTCCCTTTGCTCCGTATTGGTCATAAGTCTTTCGATCTTCGGGTCTCGTGCTCCGAGGACTTCAACCCACACTCCTGGCATGCTCCCTGACACGTTTTCCGGAGGTATAGGTCGGGAAGCGAGCTCGTTGGAGGGAGAACTGTGGGGCGACCCAAAACGGTCCAAAAGATGGCCGAAGCTTCCAACGAGTGGCGAACGCTCGTCCGGTGTCAGAAACCACTGGAAATGCACTTGCAGCGAAGGAAACGGGCTGAGCTCGAGGACTTCCGGTGCTCGTCCCAAGAAAACGCGAGCGGGAATGCCCCGGACTCAGTTTTCTCGTCCTGGGGTAAAAAGCGGTCCCCCGACGGTTTCTTCCCTTTGCTCCGTATTGGTCATAAGTCTTTCGATCTTCGGGTCTCGTGCTCCGAGGACTTCAACCCACACTCCTGGCATGCTCCCTGACACGTTTTCCGGAGGTATAGGTCGGGAAGCGAGCTCGTTGGAGGGAGAACTGTGGTGCGACCCAAAACGGTCCAAAAGATGGCCGAAGCTTCCAACGAGTGGCGAACGCTCGTCCGGTGTCAGAAACCACTGGAAATGCACTTGCAGCGAAGGAAACGGGCTGAGCTCGAGGACTTCCGGTGCTCGTCCCAAGAAAACGCGAGCGGGAATGCCCCGGACTCAGTTTTCTCGTCCTGGGGTAAAAAGCGGTCCCCCGACGGTTTCTTCCCTTTGCTCCGTATTGGTCATAAGTCTTTCGATCTTCGGGTCTCGTGCTCCGAGGACTTCAACCCACACTCCTGGCATGCTCCCTGACACGTTTTCCGGAGGTATAGGTCGGGAAGCGAGCTCGTTGGAGGGAGAACTGTGGTGCGACCCAAAACGGTCCAAAAGATGGCCGAAGCTTCCAACGAGTGGCGAACGCTCGTCCGGTGTCAGAAACCACTGGAAATGCACTTGCAGCGAAGGAAACGGGCTGAGCTCGAGGACTTCCGGTGCTCGTCCCAAGAAAACGCGAGCGGGAATGCCCCGGACTCAGTTTTCTCGTCCTGGGGTAAAAAGCGGTCCCCCGACGGTTTCTTCCCTTTGCTCCGTATTGGTCATAAGTCTTTCGATCTTCGGGTCTCGTGCTCCGAGGACTTCAACCCACACTCCTGGCATGCTCCCTGACACGTTTTCCGGAGGTATAGGTCGGGAAGCGAGCTCGTTGGAGGGAGAACTGTGGTGCGACCCAAAACGGTCCAAAAGATGGCCGAAGCTTCCAACGAGTGGCGAACGCTCGTCCGGTGTCAGAAACCACTGGAAATGCACTTGCAGCGAAGGAAACGGGCTGAGCTCGAGGACTTCCGGTGCTCGTCCCAAGAAAACGCGAGCGGGAATGCCCCGGACTCAGTTTTCTCGTCCTGGGGTAAAAAGCGGTCCCCCGACGGTTTCTTCCCTTTGCTCCGTATTGGTCATAAGTCTTTCGATCTTCGGGTCTCGTGCTCCGAGGACTTCAACCCACACTCCTGGCATGCTCCCTGACACGTTTTCCGGAGGTATAGGTCGGGAAGCGGGCTCGTTGGAGGGAGAACTGTGGGGCGACCCAAAACGGTCCAAAAGATGGCCGAAGCTTCCAACGAGTGGCGAACGCTCGTCCGGTGTCAGAAACCACTGGAAATGCACTTGCAGCGAAGGAAACGGGCTGAGCTCGAGGACTTCCGGTGCTCGTCCCAAGAAAACGCGAGCGGGAATGCCCCGGACTCAGTTTTCTCGTCCTGGGGTAAAAAGCGGTCCCCCGACGGTTTCTTCCCTTTGCTCCGTATTGGTCATAAGTCTTTCGATCTTCGGGTCTCGTGCTCCGAGGACTTCAACCCACACTCCTGGCATGCTCCCTGACACGTTTTCCGGAGGTATAGGTCGGGAAGCGAGCTCGTTGGAGGGAGAACTGTGGTGCGACCCAAAACGGTCCAAAAGATGGCCGAAGCTTCCAACGAGTGGCGAACGCTCGTCCGGTGTCAGAAACCACTGGAAATGCACTTGCAGCGAAGGAAACGGGCTGAGCTCGAGGACTTCCGGTGCTCGTCCCAAGAAAACGCGAGCGGGAATGCCCCGGACTCAGTTTTCTCGTCCTGGGGTAAAAAGCGGTCCCCCGACGGTTTCTTCCCTTTGCTCCGTATTGGTCATAAGTCTTTCGATCTTCGGGTCTCGTGCTCCGAGGACTTCAACCCACACTCCTGGCATGCTCCCTGACACGTTTTCCGGAGGTATAGGTCGGGAAGCGAGCTCGTTGGAGGGAGAACTGTGGTGCGACCCAAAACGGTCCAAAAGATGGCCGAAGCTTCCAACGAGTGGCGAACGCTCGTCCGGTGTCAGAAACCACTGGAAATGCACTTGCAGCGAAGGAAACGGGCTGAGCTCGAGGACTTCCGGTGCTCGTCCCAAGAAAACGCGAGCGGGAATGCCCCGGACTCAGTTTTCTCGTCCTGGGGTAAAAAGCGGTCCCCCGACGGTTTCTTCCCTTTGCTCCGTATTGGTCATAAGTCTTTCGATCTTCGGGTCTCGTGCTCCGAGGACTTCAACCCACACTCCTGGCATGCTCCCTGACACGTTTTCCGGAGGTATAGGTCGGGAAGCGAGCTCGTTGGAGGGAGAACTGTGGTGCGACCCAAAACGGTCCAAAAGATGGCCGAAGCTTCCAACGAGTGGCGAACGCTCGTCCGGTGTCAGAAACCACTGGAAATGCACTTGCAGCGAAGGAAACGGGCTGAGCTCGAGGACTTCCGGTGCTCGTCCCAAGAAAACGCGAGCGGGAATGCCCCGGACTCAGTTTTCTCGTCCTGGGGTAAAAAGCGGTCCCCCGACGGTTTCTTCCCTTTGCTCCGTATTGGTCATAAGTCTTTCGATCTTCGGGTCTCGTGCTCCGAGGACTTCAACCCACACTCCTGGCATGCTCCCTGACACGTTTTCCGGAGGTATAGGTCGGGAAGCGAGCTCGTTGGAGGGAGAACTGTGGGGCGACCCAAAACGGTCCAAAAGATGGCCGAAGCTTCCAACGAGTGGCGAACGCTCGTCCGGTGTCAGAAACCACTGGAAATGCACTTGCAGCGAAGGAAACGGGCTGAGCTCGAGGACTTCCGGTGCTCGTCCCAAGAAAACGCGAGCGGGAATGCCCCGGACTCAGTTTTCTCGTCCTGGGGTAAAAAGCGGTCCCCCGACGGTTTCTTCCCTTTGCTCCGTATTGGTCATAAGTCTTTCGATCTTCGGGTCTCGTGCTCCGAGGACTTCAACCCACACTCCTGGCATGCTCCCTGACACGTTTTCCGGAGGTATAGGTCGGGAAGCGAGCTCGTTGGAGGGAGAACTGTGGTGCGACCCAAAACGGTCCAAAAGATGGCCGAAGCTTCCAACGAGTGGCGAACGCTCGTCCGGTGTCAGAAACCACTGGAAATGCACTTGCAGCGAAGGAAACGGGCTGAGCTCGAGGACTTCCGGTGCTCGTCCCAAGAAAACGCGAGCGGGAATGCCCCGGACTCAGTTTTCTCGTCCTGGGGTAAAAAGCGGTCCCCCGACGGTTTCTTCCCTTTGCTCCGTATTGGTCATAAGTCTTTCGATCTTCGGGTCTCGTGCTCCGAGGACTTCAACCCACACTCCTGGCATGCTCCCTGACACGTTTTCCGGAGGTATAGGTCGGGAAGCGAGCTCGTTGGAGGGAGAACTGTGGTGCGACCCAAAACGGTCCAAAAGATGGCCGAAGCTTCCAACGAGTGGCGAACGCTCGTCCGGTGTCAGAAACCACTGGAAATGCACTTGCAGCGAAGGAAACGGGCTGAGCTCGAGGACTTCCGGTGCTCGTCCCAAGAAAACGCGAGCGGGAATGCCCCGGACTCAGTTTTCTCGTCCTGGGGTAAAAAGCGGTCCCCCGACGGTTTCTTCCCTTTGCTCCGTATTGGTCATAAGTCTTTCGATCTTCGGGTCTCGTGCTCCGAGGACTTCAACCCACACTCCTGGCATGCTCCCTGACACGTTTTCCGGAGGTATAGGTCGGGAAGCGAGCTCGTTGGAGGGAGAACTGTGGTGCGACCCAAAACGGTCCAAAAGATGGCCGAAGCTTCCAACGAGTGGCGAACGCTCGTCCGGTGTCAGAAACCACTGGAAATGCACTTGCAGCGAAGGAAACGGGCTGAGCTCGAGGACTTCCGGTGCTCGTCCCAAGAAAACGCGAGCGGGAATGCCCCGGACTCAGTTTTCTCGTCCTGGGGTAAAAAGCGGTCCCCCGACGGTTTCTTCCCTTTGCTCCGTATTGGTCATAAGTCTTTCGATCTTCGGGTCTCGTGCTCCGAGGACTTTAACCCACACTCCTGGCATGCTCCCTGACACGTTTTCCGGAGGTATAGGTCGGGAAGCGAGCTCGTTGGAGGGAGAACTGTGGTGCGACCCAAAACGGTCCAAAAGATGGCCGAAGCTTCCAACGAGTGGCGAACGCTCGTCCGGTGTCAGAAACCACTGGAAATGCACTTGCAGCGAAGGAAACGGGCTGAGCTCGAGGACTTCCGGTGCTCGTCCCAAGAAAACGCGAGCGGGAATGCCCCGGACTCAGTTTTCTCGTCCTGGGGTAAAAAGCGGTCCCCCGACGGTTTCTTCCCTTTGCTCCGTATTGGTCATAAGTCTTTCGATCTTCGGGTCTCGTGCTCCGAGGACTTCAACCCACACTCCTGGCATGCTCCCTGACACGTTTTCCGGAGGTATAGGTCGGGAAGCGGGCTCGTTGGAGGGAGAACTGTGGGGCGACCCAAAACGGTCCAAAAGATGGCCGAAGCTTCCAACGAGTGGCGAACGCTCGTCCGGTGTCAGAAACCACTGGAAATGCACTTGCAGCGAAGGAAACGGGCTGAGCTCGAGGACTTCCGGTGCTCGTCCCAAGAAAACGCGAGCGGGAATGCCCCGGACTCAGTTTTCTCGTCCTGGGGTAAAAAGCGGTCCCCCGACGGTTTCTTCCCTTTGCTCCGTATTGGTCATAAGTCTTTCGATCTTCGGGTCTCGTGCTCCGAGGACTTCAACCCACACTCCTGGCATGCTCCCTGACACGTTTTCCGGAGGTATAGGTCGGGAAGCGAGCTCGTTGGAGGGAGAACTGTGGTGCGACCCAAAACGGTCCAAAAGATGGCCGAAGCTTCCAACGAGTGGCGAACGCTCGTCCGGTGTCAGAAACCACTGGAAATGCACTTGCAGCGAAGGAAACGGGCTGAGCTCGAGGACTTCCGGTGCTCGTCCCAAGAAAACGCGAGCGGGAATGCCCCGGACTCAGTTTTCTCGTCCTGGGGTAAAAAGCGGTCCCCCGACGGTTTCTTCCCTTTGCTCCGTATTGGTCATAAGTCTTTCGATCTTCGGGTCTCGTGCTCCGAGGACTTCAACCCACACTCCTGGCATGCTCCCTGACACGTTTTCCGGAGGTATAGGTCGGGAAGCGAGCTCGTTGGAGGGAGAACTGTGGTGCGACCCAAAACGGTCCAAAAGATGGCCGAAGCTTCCAACGAGTGGCGAACGCTCGTCCGGTGTCAGAAACCACTGGAAATGCACTTGCAGCGAAGGAAACGGGCTGAGCTCGAGGACTTCCGGTGCTCGTCCCAAGAAAACGCGAGCGGGAATGCCCCGGACTCAGTTTTCTCGTCCTGGGGTAAAAAGCGGTCCCCCGACGGTTTCTTCCCTTTGCTCCGTATTGGTCATAAGTCTTTCGATCTTCGGGTCTCGTGCTCCGAGGACTTCAACCCACACTCCTGGCATGCTCCCTGACACGTTTTCCGGAGGTATAGGTCGGGAAGCGAGCTCGTTGGAGGGAGAACTGTGGTGCGACCCAAAACGGTCCAAAAGATGGCCGAAGCTTCCAACGAGTGGCGAACGCTCGTCCGGTGTCAGAAACCACTGGAAATGCACTTGCAGCGAAGGAAACGGGCTGAGCTCGAGGACTTCCGGTGCTCGTCCCAAGAAAACGCGAGCGGGAATGCCCCGGACTCAGTTTTCTCGTCCTGGGGTAAAAAGCGGTCCCCCGACGGTTTCTTCCCTTTGCTCCGTATTGGTCATAAGTCTTTCGATCTTCGGGTCTCGTGCTCCGAGGACTTCAACCCACACTCCTGGCATGCTCCCTGACACGTTTTCCGGAGGTATAGGTCGGGAAGCGAGCTCGTTGGAGGGAGAACTGTGGTGCGACCCAAAACGGTCCAAAAGATGGCCGAAGCTTCCAACGAGTGGCGAACGCTCGTCCGGTGTCAGAAACCACTGGAAATGCACTTGCAGCGAAGGAAACGGGCTGAGCTCGAGGACTTCCGGTGCTCGTCCCAAGAAAACGCGAGCGGGAATGCCCCGGACTCAGTTTTCTCGTCCTGGGGTAAAAAGCGGTCCCCCGACGGTTTCTTCCCTTTGCTCCGTATTGGTCATAAGTCTTTCGATCTTCGGGTCTCGTGCTCCGAGGACTTCAACCCACACTCCTGGCATGCTCCCTGACACGTTTTCCGGAGGTATAGGTCGGGAAGCGAGCTCGTTGGAGGGAGAACTGTGGGGCGACCCAAAACGGTCCAAAAGATGGCCGAAGCTTCCAACGAGTGGCGAACGCTCGTCCGGTGTCAGAAACCACTGGAAATGCACTTGCAGCGAAGGAAACGGGCTGAGCTCGAGGACTTCCGGTGCTCGTCCCAAGAAAACGCGAGCGGGAATGCCCCGGACTCAGTTTTCTCGTCCTGGGGTAAAAAGCGGTCCCCCGACGGTTTCTTCCCTTTGCTCCGTATTGGTCGTCTTTCGATCTTCGGGTCTCGTGCTCCGAGGACTTCAACCCACACTCCTGGCATGCTCCCTGACACGTTTTTCCCGGAGGTATAGGTCGGGAAGCGAGCTCGTTGGAGGGAGAACTGTGGTGCGACCCAAAACGGTCCAAAAGATGGCCGAAGCTTCCAACGAGTGGCGAACGCTCGTCCGGTGTCAGAAACCACTGGAAATGCACTTGCAGCGAAGGAAACGGGCTGAGCTCGAGGACTTCCGGTGCTCGTCCCAAGAAAACGCGAGCGGGAATGCCCCGGACTCAGTTTTCTCGTCCTGGGGTAAAAAGCGGTCCCCCGACGGTTTCTTCCCTTTGCTCCGTATTGGTCATAAGTCTTTCGATCTTCGGGTCTCGTGCTCCGAGGACTTCAACCCACACTCCTGGCATGCTCCCTGACACGTTTTCCGGAGGTATAGGTCGGGAAGCGAGCTCGTTGGAGGGAGAACTGTGGTGCGACCCAAAACGGTCCAAAAGATGGCCGAAGCTTCCAACGAGTGGCGAACGACTCGTCCGGTGTCAGAAACCACTGGAAATGCACTTGCAGCGAAGGAAACGGGCTGAGCTCGAGGACTTCCGGTGCTCGTCCCAAGAAAACGCGAGCGGGAATGCCCCGGACTCAGTTTTCTCGTCCTGGGGTAAAAAGCGGTCCCCCGACGGTTTCTTCCCTTTGCTCCGTATTGGTCATAAGTCTTTCGATCTTCGGGTCTCGTGCTCCGAGGACTTCAACCCACACTCCTGGCATGCTCCCTGACACGTTTTCCGGAGGTATAGGTCGGGAAGCGAGCTCGTTGGAGGGAGAACTGTGGTGCGACCCAAAACGGTCCAAAAGATGGCCGAAGCTTCCAACGAGTGGCGAACGCTCGTCCGGTGTCAGAAACCACTGGAAATGCACTTGCAGCGAAGGAAACGGGCTGAGCTCGAGGACTTCCGGTGCTCGTCCCAAGAAAACGCGAGCGGGAATGCCCCGGACTCAGTTTTCTCGTCCTGGGGTAAAAAGCGGTCCCCCGACGGTTTCTTCCCTTTGCTCCGTATTGGTCATAAGTCTTTCGATCTTCGGGTCTCGTGCTCCGAGGACTTTAACCCACACTCCTGGCATGCTCCCTGACACGTTTTCCGGAGGTATAGGTCGGGAAGCGAGCTCGTTGGAGGGAGAACTGTGGTGCGACCCAAAACGGTCCAAAAGATGGCCGAAGCTTCCAACGAGTGGCGAACGCTCGTCCGGTGTCAGAAACCACTGGAAATGCACTTGCAGCGAAGGAAACGGGCTGAGCTCGAGGACTTCCGGTGCTCGTCCCAAGAAAACGCGAGCGGGAATGCCCCGGACTCAGTTTTCCTCGTCCTGGGGTAAAAAGCGGTCCCCCGACGGTTTCTTCCCTTTGCTCCGTATTGGTCATAAGTCTTTCGATCTTCGGGTCTCGTGCTCCGAGGACTTCAACCCACACTCCTGGCATGCTCCCTGACACGTTTTCCGGAGGTATAGGTCGGGAAGCGAGCTCGTTGGAGGGAGAACTGTGGTGCGACCCAAAACGGTCCAAAAGATGGCCGAAGCTTCCAACGAGTGGCGAACGCTCGTCCGGTGTCAGAAACCACTGGAAATGCACTTGCAGCGAAGGAAACGGGCTGAGCTCGAGGACTTCCGGTCCTCGTCCCAAGAAAACGCGAGCGGGAATGCCCCGGACTCAGTTTTCTCGTCCTGGGGTAAAAAGCGGTCCCCCGACGGTTTCTTCCCTTTGCTCCGTATTGGTCATAAGTCTTTCGATCTTCGGGTCTCGTGCTCCGAGGACTTCAACCCACACTCCTGGCATGCTCCCTGACACGTTTTCCGGAGGTATAGGTCGGGAAGCGAGCTCGTTGGAGGGAGAACTGTGGGGCGACCCAAAACGGTCCAAAAGATGGCCGAAGCTTCCAACGAGTGGCGAACGCTCGTCCGGTGTCAGAAACCACTGGAAATGCACTTGCAGCGAAGGAAACGGGCTGAGCTCGAGGACTTCCGGTGCTCGTCCCAAGAAAACGCGAGCGGGAATGCCCCGGACTCAGTTTTCTCGTCCTGGGGTAAAAAGCGGTCCCCCGACGGTTTCTTCCCTTTGCTCCGTATTGGTCATAAGTCTTTCGATCTTCGGGTCTCGTGCTCCGAGGACTTCAACCCACACTCCTGGCATGCTCCCTGACACGTTTTCCGGAGGTATAGGTCGGGAAGCGAGCTCGTTGGAGGGAGAACTGTGGTGCGACCCAAAACGGTCCAAAAGATGGCCGAAGCTTCCAACGAGTGGCGAACGCTCGTCCGGTGTCAGAAACCACTGGAAATGCACTTGCAGCGAAGGAAACGGGCTGAGCTCGAGGACTTCCGGTGCTCGTCCCAAGAAAACGCGAGCGGGAATGCCCCGGACTCAGTTTTCTCGTCCTGGGGTAAAAAGCGGTCCCCCGACGGTTTCTTCCCTTTGCTCCGTATTGGTCATAAGTCTTTCGATCTTCGGGTCTCGTGCTCCGAGGACTTCAACCCACACTCCTGGCATGCTCCCTGACACGTTTTCCGGAGGTATAGGTCGGGAAGCGAGCTCGTTGGAGGGAGAACTGTGGTGCGACCCAAAACGGTCCAAAAGATGGCCGAAGCTTCCAACGAGTGGCGAACGCTCGTCCGGTGTCAGAAACCACTGGAAATGCACTTGCAGCGAAGGAAACGGGCTGAGCTCGAGGACTTCCGGTGCTCGTCCCAAGAAAACGCGAGCGGGAATGCCCCGGACTCAGTTTTCTCGTCCTGGGGTAAAAAGCGGTCCCCCGACGGTTTCTTCCCTTTGCTCCGTATTGGTCATAAGTCTTTCGATCTTCGGGTCTCGTGCTCCGAGGACTTCAACCCACACTCCTGGCATGCTCCCTGACACGTTTTCCGGAGGTATAGGTCGGGAAGCGAGCTCGTTGGAGGGAGAACTGTGGTGCGACCCAAAACGGTCCAAAAGATGGCCGAAGCTTCCAACGAGTGGCGAACGCTCGTCCGGTGTCAGAAACCACTGGAAATGCACTTGCAGCGAAGGAAACGGGCTGAGCTCGAGGACTTCCGGTCCTCGTCCCAAGAAAACGCGAGCGGGAATGCCCCGGACTCAGTTTTCTCGTCCTGGGGTAAAAAGCGGTCCCCCGACGGTTTCTTCCCTTTGCTCCGTATTGGTCATAAGTCTTTCGATCTTCGGGTCTCGTGCTCCGAGGACTTCAACCCACACTCCTGGCATGCTCCCTGACACGTTTTCCGGAGGTATAGGTCGGGAAGCGAGCTCGTTGGAGGGAGAACTGTGGGGCGACCCAAAACGGTCCAAAAGATGGCCGAAGCTTCCAACGAGTGGCGAACGCTCGTCCGGTGTCAGAAACCACTGGAAATGCACTTGCAGCGAAGGAAACGGGCTGAGCTCGAGGACTTCCGGTCCTCGTCCCAAGAAAACGCGAGCGGGAATGCCCCGGACTCAGTTTTCTCGTCCTGGGGTAAAAAGCGGTCCCCCGACGGTTTCTTCCCTTTGCTCCGTATTGGTCATAAGTCTTTCGATCTTCGGGTCTCGTGCTCCGAGGACTTCAACCCACACTCCTGGCATGCTCCCTGACACGTTTTCCGGAGGTATAGGTCGGGAAGCGAGCTCGTTGGAGGGAGAACTGTGGGGCGACCCAAAACGGTCCAAAAGATGGCCGAAGCTTCCAACGAGTGGCGAACGCTCGTCCGGTGTCAGAAACCACTGGAAATGCACTTGCAGCGAAGGAAACGGGCTGAGCTCGAGGACTTCCGGTGCTCGTCCCAAGAAAACGCGAGCGGGAATGCCCCGGACTCAGTTTTCTCGTCCTGGGGTAAAAAGCGGTCCCCCGACGGTTTCTTCCCTTTGCTCCGTATTGGTCATAAGTCTTTCGATCTTCGGGTCTCGTGCTCCGAGGACTTCAACCCACACTCCTGGCATGCTCCCTGACACGTTTTCCGGAGGTATAGGTCGGGAAGCGAGCTCGTTGGAGGGAGAACTGTGGTGCGACCCAAAACGGTCCAAAAGATGGCCGAAGCTTCCAACGAGTGGCGAACGCTCGTCCGGTGTCAGAAACCACTGGAAATGCACTTGCAGCGAAGGAAACGGGCTGAGCTCGAGGACTTCCAGTGCTCGTCCCAAGAAAACGCGAGCGGGAATGCCCCGGACTCAGTTTTCTCGTCCTGGGGTAAAAAGCGGTCCCCCGACGGTTTCTTCCCTTTGCTCCGTATTGGTCATAAGTCTTTCGATCTTCGGGTCTCGTGCTCCGAGGACTTCAACCCACACTCCTGGCATGCTCCCTGACACGTTTTCCGGAGGTATAGGTCGGGAAGCGAGCTCGTTGGAGGGAGAACTGTGGGGCGACCCAAAACGGTCCAAAAGATGGCCGAAGCTTCCAACGAGTGGCGAACGCTCGTCCGGTGTCAGAAACCACTGGAAATGCACTTGCAGCGAAGGAAACGGGCTGAGCTCGAGGACTTTCGGTGCTCGTCCCAAGAAAACGCGAGCGGGAATGCCCCGGACTCATTTTTCTCGTCCTGGGGTAAAAAGCGGTCCCCCGACGGTTTCTTCCCTTTGCTCCGTATTGGTCATAAGTCTTTCGATCTTCGGGTCTCGTGCTCCGAGGACTTCAACCCACACTCCTGGCATGCTCCCTGACACGTTTTCCGGAGGTATAGGTCGGGAAGCGAGCTCGTTGGAGGGAGAACTGTGGTGCGACCCAAAACGGTCCAAAAGATGGCCGAAGCTTCCAACGAGTGGCGAACGCTCGTCCGGTGTCAGAAACCACTGGAAATGCACTTGCAGCGAAGGAAACGGGCTGAGCTCGAGGACTTCCGGTGCTCGTCCCAAGAAAACGCGAGCGGGAATGCCCCGGACTCAGTTTTCTCGTCCTGGGGTAAAAAGCGGTCCCCCGACGGTTTCTTCCCTTTGCTCCGTATTGGTCATAAGTCTTTCGATCTTCGGGTCTCGTGGTCCGAGGACTTCAACCCACACTCCTGGCATGCTCCCTGACACGTTTTCCGGAGGTATAGGTCGGGAAGCGAGCTCGTTGGAGGGAGAACTGTGGTGCGACCCAAAACGGTCCAAAAGATGGCCGAAGCTTCCAACGAGTGGCGAACGCTCGTCCGGTGTCAGAAACCACTGGAAATGCACTTGCAGCGAAGGAAACGGGCTGAGCTCGAGGACTTCCGGTGCTCGTCCCAAGAAAACGCGAGCGGGAATGCCCCGGACTCAGTTTTCTCGTCCTGGGGTAAAAAGCGGTCCCCCGACGGTTTCTTCCCTTTGCTCCGTATTGGTCATAAGTCTTTCGATCTTCGGGTCTCGTGCTCCGAGGACTTCAACCCACACTCCTGGCATGCTCCCTGACACGTTTTCCGGAGGTATAGGTCGGGAAGCGAGCTCGTTGGAGGGAGAACTGTGGTGCGACCCAAAACGGTCCAAAAGATGGCCGAAGCTTCCAACGAGTGGCGAACGCTCGTCCGGTGTCAGAAACCACTGGAAATGCACTTGCAGCGAAGGAAACGGGCTGAGCTCGAGGACTTCCGGTCCTCGTCCCAAGAAAACGCGAGCGGGAATGCCCCGGACTCAGTTTTCTCGTCCTGGGGTAAAAAGCGGTCCCCCGACGGTTTCTTCCCTTTGCTCCGTATTGGTCATAAGTCTTTCGATCTTCGGGTCTCGTGCTCCGAGGACTTCAACCCACACTCCTGGCATGCTCCCTGACACGTTTTCCGGAGGTATAGGTCGGGAAGCGAGCTCGTTGGAGGGAGAACTTTGGGGCGACCCAAAACGGTCCAAAAGATGGCCGAAGCTTCCAACGAGTGGCGAACGCTCGTCCGGTGTCAGAAACCACTGGAAATGCACTTGCAGCGAAGGAAACGGGCTGAGCTCGAGGACTTCCGGTGCTCGTCCCAAGAAAACGCGAGCGGGAATGCCCCGGACTCAGTTTTCTCGTCCTGGGGTAAAAAGCGGTCCCCCGACGGTTTCTTCCCTTTGCTCCGTATTGGTCATAAGTCTTTCGATCTTCGGGTCTCGTGCTCCGAGGACTTCAACCCACACTCCTGGCATGCTCCCTGACACGTTTTCCGGAGGTATAGGTCGGGAAGCGAGCTCGTTGGAGGGAGAACTGTGGTGCGACCCAAAACGGTCCAAAAGATGGCCGAAGCTTCCAACGAGTGGCGAACGCTCGTCCGGTGTCAGAAACCACTGGAAATGCACTTGCAGCGAAGGAAACGGGCTGAGCTCGAGGACTTCCGGTGCTCGTCCCAAGAAAACGCGAGCGGGAATGCCCCGGACTCAGTTTTCTCGTCCTGGGGTAAAAAGCGGTCCCCCGACGGTTTCTTCCCTTTGCTCCGTATTGGTCATAAGTCTTTCGATCTTCGGGTCTCGTGCTCCGAGGACTTCAACCCACACTCCTGGCATGCTCCCTGACACGTTTTCCGGAGGTATAGGTCGGGAAGCGAGCTCGTTGGAGGGAGAACTGTGGTGCGACCCAAAACGGTCCAAAAGATGGCCGAAGCTTCCAACGAGTGGCGAACGCTCGTCCGGTGTCAGAAACCACTGGAAATGCACTTGCAGCGAAGGAAACGGGCTGAGCTCGAGGACTTCCGGTGCTCGTCCCAAGAAAACGCGAGCGGGAATGCCCCGGACTCAGTTTTCTCGTCCTGGGGTAAAAAGCGGTCCCCCGACGGTTTCTTCCCTTTGCTCCGTATTGGTCATAAGTCTTTCGATCTTCGGGTCTCGTGCTCCGAGGACTTCAACCCACACTCCTGGCATGCTCCCTGACACGTTTTCCGGAGGTATAGGTCGGGAAGCGAGCTCGTTGGAGGGAGAACTGTGGTGCGACCCAAAACGGTCCAAAAGATGGCCGAAGCTTCCAACGAGTGGCGAACGCTCGTCCGGTGTCAGAAACCACTGGAAATGCACTTGCAGCGAAGGAAACGGGCTGAGCTCGAGGACTTCCGGTCCTCGTCCCAAGAAAACGCGAGCGGGAATGCCCCGGACTCAGTTTTCTCGTCCTGGGGTAAAAAGCGGTCCCCCGACGGTTTCTTCCCTTTGCTCCGTATTGGTCATAAGTCTTTCGATCTTCGGGTCTCGTGCTCCGAGGACTTCAACCCACACTCCTGGCATGCTCCCTGACACGTTTTCCGGAGGTATAGGTCGGGAAGCGAGCTCGTTGGAGGGAGAACTGTGGGGCGACCCAAAACGGTCCAAAAGATGGCCGAAGCTTCCAACGAGTGGCGAACGCTCGTCCGGTGTCAGAAACCACTGGAAATGCACTTGCAGCGAAGGAAACGGGCTGAGCTCGAGGACTTCCGGTGCTCGTCCCAAGAAAACGCGAGCGGGAATGCCCCGGACTCAGTTTTCTCGTCCTGGGGTAAAAAGCGGTCCCCCGACGGTTTCTTCCCTTTGCTCCGTATTGGTCATAAGTCTTTCGATCTTCGGGTCTCGTGCTCCGAGGACTTCAACCCACACTCCTGGCATGCTCCCTGACACGTTTTCCGGAGGTATAGGTCGGGAAGCGAGCTCGTTGGAGGGAGAACTGTGGTGCGACCCAAAACGGTCCAAAAGATGGCCGAAGCTTCCAACGAGTGGCGAACGCTCGTCCGGTGTCAGAAACCACTGGAAATGCACTTGCAGCGAAGGAAACGGGCTGAGCTCGAGGACTTCCGGTGCTCGTCCCAAGAAAACGCGAGCGGGAATGCCCCGGACTCAGTTTTCTCGTCCTGGGGTAAAAAGCGGTCCCCCGACGGTTTCTTCCCTTTGCTCCGTATTGGTCATAAGTCTTTCGATCTTCGGGTCTCGTGCTCCGAGGACTTCAACCCACACTCCTGGCATGCTCCCTGACACGTTTTCCGGAGGTATAGGTCGGGAAGCGAGCTCGTTGGAGGGAGAACTGTGGGGCGACCCAAAACGGTCCAAAAGATGGCCGAAGCTTCCAACGAGTGGCGAACGCTCGTCCGGTGTCAGAAACCACTGGAAATGCACTTGCAGCGAAGGAAACGGGCTGAGCTCGAGGACTTTCGGTGCTCGTCCCAAGAAAACGCGAGCGGGAATGCCCCGGACTCAGTTTTCTCGTCCTGGGGTAAAAAGCGGTCCCCCGACGGTTTCTTCCCTTTGCTCCGTATTGGTCATAAGTCTTTCGATCTTCGGGTCTCGTGCTCCGAGGACTTCAACCCACACTCCTGGCATGCTCCCTGACACGTTTTCCGGAGGTATAGGTCGGGAAGCGAGCTCGTTGGAGGGAGAACTGTGGTGCGACCCAAAACGGTCCAAAAGATGGCCGAAGCTTCCAACGAGTGGCGAACGCTCGTCCGGTGTCAGAAACCACTGGAAATGCACTTGCAGCGAAGGAAACGGGCTGAGCTCGAGGACTTCCGGTGCTCGTCCCAAGAAAACGCGAGCGGGAATGCCCCGGACTCAGTTTTCTCGTCCTGGGGTAAAAAGCGGTCCCCCGACGGTTTCTTCCCTTTGCTCCGTATTGGTCATAAGTCTTTCGATCTTCGGGTCTCGTGCTCCGAGGACTTCAACCCACACTCCTGGCATGCTCCCTGACACGTTTTCCGGAGTTATAGGTCGGGAAGCGAGCTCGTTGGAGGGAGAACTGTGGTGCGACCCAAAACGGTCCAAAAGATGGCCGAAGCTTCCAACGAGTGGCGAACGCTCGTCCGGTGTCAGAAACCACTGGAAATGCACTTGCAGCGAAGGAAACGGGCTGAGCTCGAGGACTTCCGGTGCTCGTCCCAAGAAAACGCGAGCGGGAATGCCCCGGACTCAGTTTTCTCGTCCTGGGGTAAAAAGCGGTCCCCCGACGGTTTCTTCCCTTTGCTCCGTATTGGTCATAAGTCTTTCGATCTTCGGGTCTCGTGCTCCGAGGACTTCAACCCACACTCCTGGCATGCTCCCTGACACGTTTTCCGGAGGTATAGGTCGGGAAGCGAGCTCGTTGGAGGGAGAACTGTGGTGCGACCCAAAACGGTCCAAAAGATGGCCGAAGCTTCCAACGAGTGGCGAACGCTCGTCCGGTGTCAGAAACCACTGGAAATGCACTTGCAGCGAAGGAAACGGGCTGAGCTCGAGCACTTCCGGTGCTCGTCCCAAGAAAACGAGAGCGGGAATGCCCCGGACTCAGTTTTCTCGTCCTGGGGTAAAAAGCGGTCCCCCGACGGTTTCTTCCCTTTGCTCCGTATTGGTCATAAGTCTTTCGATCTTCGGGTCTCGTGCTCCGAGGACTTTAACCCACACTCCTGGCATGCTCCCTGACACGTTTTCCGGAGGTATAGGTCGGGAAGCGAGCTCGTTGGAGGGAGAACTGTGGTGCGACCCAAAACGGTCCAAAAGATGGCCGAAGCTTCCAACGAGTGGCGAACGCTCGTCCGGTGTCAGAAACCACTGGAAATGCACTTGCAGCGAAGGAAACGGGCTGAGCTCGAGGACTTCCGGTGCTCGTCCCAAGAAAACGCGAGCGGGAATGCCCCGGACTCAGTTTTCTCGTCCTGGGGTAAAAAGCGGTCCCCCGACGGTTTCTTCCCTTTGCTCCGTATTGGTCATAAGTCTTTCGATCTTCGGGTCTCGTGCTCCGAGGACTTCAACCCACACTCCTGGCATGCTCCCTGACACGTTTTCCGGAGGTATAGGTCGGGAAGCGAGCTCGTTGGAGGGAGAACTGTGGTGCGACCCAAAACGGTCCAAAAGATGGCCGAAGCTTCCAACGAGTGGCGAACGCTCGTCCGGTGTCAGAAACCACTGGAAATGCACTTGCAGCGAAGGAAACGGGCTGAGCTCGAGGACTTCCGGTGCTCGTCCCAAGAAAACGCGAGCGGGAATGCCCCGGACTCAGTTTTCTCGTCCAAGGTAAAAAGCGGTCCCCCGACGGTTTCTTCCCTTTGCTCCGTATTGGTCATAAGTCTTTCGATCTTCGGGTCTCGTGCTCCGAGGACTTCAACCCACACTCCTGGCATGCTCCCTGACACGTTTTCCGGAGGTATAGGTCGGGAAGCGAGCTCGTTGGAGGGAGAACTGTGGTGCGACCCAAAACGGTCCAAAAGATGGCCGAAGCTTCCAACGAGTGGCGAACGCTCGTCCGGTGTCAGAAACCACTGGAAATGCACTTGCAGCGAAGGAAACGGGCTGAGCTCGAGGACTTCCGGTGCTCGTCCCAAGAAAACGCGAGCGGGAATGCCCCGGACTCAGTTTTCTCGTCCTGGGGTAAAAAGCGGTCCCCCGACGGTTTCTTCCCTTTGCTCCGTATTGGTCATAAGTCTTTCGATCTTCGGGTCTCGTGCTCCGAGGACTTCAACCCACACTCCTGGCATGCTCCCTGACACGTTTTCCGGAGGTATAGGTCGGGAAGCGAGCTCGTTGGAGGGAGAACTGTGGTGCGACCCAAAACGGTCCAAAAGATGGCCGAAGCTTCCAACGAGTGGCGAACGCTCGTCCGGTGTCAGAAACCACTGGAAATGCACTTGCAGCGAAGGAAACGGGCTGAGCTCGAGGACTTCCGGTGCTCGTCCCAAGAAAACGCGAGCGGGAATGCCCCGGACTCAGTTTTCTCGTCCTGGGGTAAAAAGCGGTCCCCCGACGGTTTCTTCCCTTTGCTCCGTTTGGTCATAAGTCTTTCGATCTTCGGGTCTCGTGCTCCGAGGACTTCAACCCACACTCCTGGCATGCTCCCTGACACGTTTTCCGGAGGTATAGGTCGGGAAGCGAGCTCGTTGGAGGGAGAACTGTGGTGCGACCCAAAACGGTCCAAAAGATGGCCGAAGCTTCCAACGAGTGGCGAACGCTCGTCCGGTGTCAGAAACCACTGGAAAAGCACTTGCAGCGAAGGAAACGGGCTGAGCTCGAGGACTTCCGGTGCTCGTCCCAAGAAAACGCGAGCGGGAATGCCCCGGACTCAGTTTTCTCGTCCTGGGGTAAAAAGCGGTCCCCCGACGGTTTCTTCCCTTTGCTCCGTATTGGTCATAAGTCTTTCGATCTTCGGGTCTCGTGCTCCGAGGACTTCAACCCACACTCCTGGCATGCTCCCTGACACGTTTTCCGGAGGTATAGGTCGGGAAGCGAGCTCGTTGGAGGGAGAACTATGGTGCGACCCAAAACGGTCCAAAAGATGGCCGAAGCTTCCAACGAGTGGCGAACGCTCGTCCGGTGTCAGAAACCACTGGAAATGCACTTGCAGCGAAGGAAACGGGCTGAGCTCGAGGACTTTCGGTGCTCGTCCCAAGAAAACGCGAGCGGGAATGCCCCGGACTCAGTTTTCTCGTCCTGGGGTAAAAAGCGGTCCCCCGACGGTTTCTTCCCTTTGCTCCGTATTGGTCATAAGTCTTTCGATCTTCGGGTCTCGTGCTCCGAGGACTTCAACCCACACTCCTGGCATGCTCCCTGACACGTTTTCCGGAGGTATAGGTCGGGAAGCGAGCTCGTTGGAGGGAGAACTGTGGTGCGACCCAAAACGGTCCAAAAGATGGCCGAAGCTTCCAACGAGTGGCGAACGCTCGTCCGGTGTCAGAAACCACTGGAAATGCACTTGCAGCGAAGGAAACGGGCTGAGCTCGAGGACTTCCGGTGCTCGTCCCAAGAAAACGCGAGCGGGAATGCCCCGGACTCAGTTTTCTCGTCCTGGGGTAAAAAGCGGTCCCCCGACGGTTTCTTCCCTTTGCTCCGTTTGGTCATAAGTCTTTCGATCTTCGGGTCTCGTGCTCCGAGGACTTCAACCCACACTCCTGGCATGCTCCCTGACACGTTTTCCGGAGGTATAGGTCGGGAAGCGAGCTCGTTGGAGGGAGAACTGTGGTGCGACCCAAAACGGTCCAAAAGATGGCCGAAGCTTCCAACGAGTGGCGAACGCTCGTCCGGTGTCAGAAACCACTGGAAATGCACTTGCAGCGAAGGAAACGGGCTGAGCTCGAGGACTTCCGGTGCTCGTCCCAAGAAAACGCGAGCGGGAATGCCCCGGACTCAGTTTTCTCGTCCTGGGGTAAAAAGCGGTCCCCCGACGGTTTCTTCCCTTTGCTCCGTATTGGTCATAAGTCTTTCGATCTTCGGGTCTCGTGCTCCGAGGACTTCAACCCACACTCCTGGCATGCTCCCTGACACGTTTTCCGGAGGTATAGGTCGGGAAGCGAGCTCGTTGGAGGGAGAACTGTGGTGCGACCCAAAACGGTCCAAAAGATGGCCGAAGCTTCCAACGAGTGGCGAACGCTCGTCCGGTGTCAGAAACCACTGGAAATGCACTTGCAGCGAAGGAAACGGGCTGAGCTCGAGGACTTCCGGTGCTCGTCCCAAGAAAACGCGAGCGGGAATGCCCCGGACTCAGTTTTCTCGTCCTGGGGTAAAAAGCGGTCCCCCGACGGTTTCTTCCCTTTGCTCCGTATTGGTCATAAGTCTTTCGATCTTCGGGTCTCGTGCTCCGAGGACTTCAACCCACACTTCTGGCATGCTCCCTGACACGTTTTCCGGAGGTATAGGTCGGGAAGCGAGCTCGTTGGAGGGAGAACTGTGGTGCGACCCAAAACGGTCCAAAAGATGGCCGAAGCTTCCAACGAGTGGCGAACGCTCGTCCGGTGTCAGAAACCACTGGAAATGCACTTGCAGCGAAGGAAACGGGCTGAGCTCGAGGAATTCCGGTGCTCATCCCAAGAAAACGCGAGCGGGAATGCCCCGGACTCAGTTTTCTCGTCCTAGGTAAAAAGCGGTCCCCCGACGGTTTCTTCCCTTTGCTCCGTATTGGTCATAAGTCTTTCGATCTTCGGGTCTCGTGCTCCGAGGACTTCAACCCACACTCCTGGCATGCTCCCTGACACGTTTTCCGGAGGTATAGGTCGGGAAGCGAGCTCGTTGGAGGGAGAACTGTGGTGCGACCCAAAACGGTCCAAAAGATGGCCGAAGCTTCCAACGAGTGGCGAACGCTCGTCCGGTGTCAGAAACCACTGGAAATGCACTTGCAGCGAAGGAAACGGGCTGAGCTCGAGGACTTCCGGTGCTCGTCCCAAGAAAACGCGAGCGGGAATGCCCCGGACTCAGTTTTCTCGTCCTGGGGTAAACGGCGGTCCCCCGACGGTTTCTTCCCTTTGCTCCGTATTGGTCATAAGTCTTTCGATCTTCGGGTCTCGTGCTCCGAGGACTTCTACCCACACTCCTGGCATGCTCCCTGACACGTTTTCCGGAGGTATAGGTCGGGAAGCGAGCTCGTTGGAGGGAGAACTGTGGTGCGACCCAAAACGGTCCAAAAGATGGCCGAAGCTTCCAACGAGTGGCGAACGCTCGTCCGGTGTCAGAAACCACTGGAAATGCACTTGCAGCGAAGGAAACGGGCTGAGCTCGAGGACTTCCGGTGCTCGTCCCAAGAAAACGCGAGCGGGAATGCCCCGGACTCAGTTTTCTCGTCCTGGGGTAAACGGCGGTCCCCCGACGGTTTCTTCCCTTTGCTCCGTATTGGTCATAAGTCTTTCGATCTTCGGGTCTCGTGCTCCGAGGACTTCAACCCACACTCCTGGCATGCTCCCTGACACGTTTTCCGGAGGTATAGGTCGGGAAGCGAGCTCGTTGGAGGGAGAACTGTGGTGCGACCCAAAACGGTCCAAAAGATGGCCGAAGCTTCCAACGAGTGGCGAACGCTCGTCCGGTGTCAGAAACCACTGGAAATGCACTTGCAGCGAAGGAAACGGGCTGAGCTCGAGGACTTCCGGTGCTCGTCCCAAGAAAACGCGAGCGGGAATGCCCCGGACTCAGTTTTCTCGTCCTGGGGTAAACGGCGGTCCCCCGACGGTTTCTTCCCTTTGCTCCGTATTGGTCATAAGTCTTTCGATCTTCGGGTCTCGTGCTCCGAGGACTTCAACCCACACTCCTGGCATGCTCCCTGACACGTTTTCCGGAGGTATAGGTTGGGAAGCGAGCTCGTTGGAGGGAGAACTGTGGTGCGACCCAAAACGGTCCAAAAGATGGCCGAAGCTTCCAACGAGTGGCGAACGCTCGTCCGGTGTCAGAAACCACTGGAAATGCACTTGCAGCGAAGGAAACGGGCTGAGCTCGAGGACTTCCGGTGCTCGTCCCAAGAAAACGCGAGCGGGAATGCCCCGGACTCAGTTTTCTCGTCCTGGGTAAAAGGCGGTCCCCCGACGGTTTCTTCCCTTTGCTCCGTATTTGTCATAAGTCTTTCGATCTTCGGGTCTCGTGCTCCGAGGACTTCAACCCACACTCCTGGCATGCTCCCTGACACGTTTTCCGGAGGTATAGGTCGGGAAGCGAGCTCGTTGGAGGGAGAACTGTGGTGCGACCCAAAACGGTCCAAAAGATGGCCGAAGCTTCCAAAAAGTGGCGAACGCTCGTCCGGTGTCAGAAACCATTGGAAATGCACTTGCAGCAAAGGAAACGGGCTGAGCTCGAGGACTTCCGGTGCTCGTCCCAAGAAAACGCGAGCGGGAATGCCCCGGACTCAGTTTTCTCGTCCTGGGGTAAAAGGCGGTCCCCCGACGGTTTCTTCCCTTTGCTCCGTATTGGTCATAAGTCTTTCGATCTTCGGGTCTCGTGCTCCGAGGACTTCAACCCACACTCCTGGCATGCTCCCTGACACGTTTTCCGGAGGTATAGGTCGGGAAGCGAGCTCGTTGGAGGGAGAACTGTGGTGCGACCCAAAACGGTCCAAAAGATGGCCGAAGCTTCCAACGAGTGGCGAACGCTCGTCCGGTGTCAGAAACCACTGGAAATGCACTTGCAGCGAAGGAAACGGGCTGAGCTCGAGGACTTCCGGTGCTCGTCCCAAGAAAACGCGAGCGGGAATGCCCCGGACTCAGTTTTCTCGTCCTGGGGTAAAAAGCGGTCCCCCGACGGTTTATTCCCTTTGCTCCGTATTGGTCATAAGTCTTTCGATCTTCGGGTCTCGTGCTCCGAGGACTTCAACCCACACTCCTGGCATGCTCCCTGACACGTTTTCCGGAGGTATAGGTCGGGAAGCGAGCTCGTTGGAGGGAGAACTGTGGTGCGACCCAAAACGGTCCAAAAGATGGCCGAAGCTTCCAACGAGTGGCGAACGCTCGTCCGGTGTCAGAAACCACTGGAAATGCACTTGCAGCGAAGGAAACGGGCTGAGCTCGAGGACTTCCGGTGCTCGTCCCAAGAAAACGCGAGCGGGAATGCCCCGGACTCAGTTTTCTCGTCCTGGGGTAAAAAGCGGTCCCCCGACGGTTTCTTCCCTTTGCTCCGTATTGGTCATAAGTCTTTCGATCTTCGGGTCTCGTGCTCCGAGGACTTCAACCCACACTCCTGGCATGCTCCCTGACACGTTTTCCGGAGGTATAGGTCGGGAAGCGAGCTCGTTGGAGGGAGAACTGTGGTGCGACCCAAAACGGTCCAAAAGATGGCCGAAGCTTCCAACGAGTGGCGAACGCTCGTCCGGTGTCAGAAACCACTGGAAATGCACTTGCAGCGAAGGAAACGGGCTGAGCTCGAGGACTTCCGGTGCTCGTCCCAAGAAAACGCGAGCGGGAATGCCCCGGACTCAGTTTTCTCGTCCTGGGGTAAACGGCGGTCCCCCGACGGTTTCTTCCCTTTGCTCCGTATTGGTCATAAGTCTTTCGATCTTCGGGTCTCGTGCTCCGAGGACTTCAACCCACACTCCTGACATGCTCCCTGACACGTTTTCCGGAGGTATAGGTCGGGAAGCGAGCTCGTTGGAGGGAGAACTGTGGTGCGACCCAAAACGGTCCAAAAGATGGCCGAAGCTTCCAACGAGTGGCGAACGCTCGTCCGGTGTCAGAAACCACTGGAAATGCACTTGCAGCGAAGGAAACGGGCTGAGCTCGAGGACTTCCGGTGCTCGTCCCAAGAAAACGCGAGCGGGAATGCCCCGGACTCAGTTTTCTCGTCCTGGGGTAAACGGCGGTCCCCCGACGGTTTCTTCCCTTTGCTCCGTATTGGTCATAAGTCTTTCGATCTTCGGGTCTCGTGCTCCGAGGACTTCAACCCACACTCCTGGCATGCTCCCTGACACGTTTTCCGGAGGTATAGGTTGGGAAGCGAGCTCGTTGGAGGGAGAACTGTGGTGCGACCCAAAACGGTCCAAAAGATGGCCGAAGCTTCCAACGAGTGGCGAACGCTCGTCCGGTGTCAGAAACCACTGGAAATGCACTTGCAGCGAAGGAAACGGGCTGAGCTCGAGGACTTCCGGTGCTCGTCCCAAGAAAACGCGAGCGGGAATGCCCCGGACTCAGTTTTCTCGTCCTGGGTAAAAGGCGGTCCCCCGACGGTTTCTTCCCTTTGCTCCGTATTTGTCATAAGTCTTTCGATCTTCGGGTCTCGTGCTCCGAGGACTTCAACCCACACTCCTGGCATGCTCCCTGACACGTTTTCCGGAGGTATAGGTCGGGAAGCGAGCTCGTTGGAGGGAGAACTGTGGTGCGACCCAAAACGGTCCAAAAGATGGCCGAAGCTTCCAAAAAGTGGCGAACGCTCGTCCGGTGTCAGAAACCATTGGAAATGCACTTGCAGCAAAGGAAACGGGCTGAGCTCGAGGACTTCCGGTGCTCGTCCCAAGAAAACGCGAGCGGGAATGCCCCGGACTCAGTTTTCTCGTCCTGGGGTAAAAGGCGGTCCCCCGACGGTTTCTTCCCTTTGCTCCGTATTGGTCATAAGTCTTTCGATCTTCGGGTCTCGTGCTCCGAGGACTTCAACCCACACTCCTGGCATGCTCCCTGACACGTTTTCCGGAGGTATAGGTCGGGAAGCGAGCTCGTTGGAGGGAGAACTGTGGTGCGACCCAAAACGGTCCAAAAGATGGCCGAAGCTTCCAACGAGTGGCGAACGCTCGTCCGGTGTCAGAAACCACTGGAAATGCACTTGCAGCGAAGGAAACGGGCTGAGCTCGAGGACTTCCGGTGCTCGTCCCAAGAAAACGCGAGCGGGAATGCCCCGGACTCAGTTTTCTCGTCCTGGGGTAAAAAGCGGTCCCCCGACGGTTTATTCCCTTTGCTCCGTATTGGTCATAAGTCTTTCGATCTTCGGGTCTCGTGCTCCGAGGACTTCATCCCACACTCCTGGCATGCTCCCTGACACGTTTTCCGGAGGTATAGGTCGGGAAGCGAGCTCGTTGGAGGGAGAACTGTGGTGCGACCCAAAACGGTCCAAAAGATGGCCGAAGCTTCCAACGAGTGGCGAACGCTCGTCCGGTGTCAGAAACCACTGGAAATGCACTTGCAGCGAAGGAAACGGGCTGAGCTCGAGGACTTCCGGTGCTCGTCCCAAGAAAACGCGAGCGGGAATGCCCCGGACTCAGTTTTCTCGTCCTGGGGTAAAAAGCGGTCCCCCGACGGTTTCTTCCCTTTGCTCCGTATTGGTCATAAGTCTTTCGATCTTCGGGTCTCGTGCTCCGAGGACTTCAACCCACACTCCTGGCATGCTCCCTGACACGTTTTCCGGAGGTATAGGTCGGGAAGCGAGCTCGTTGGAGGGAGAACTGTGGTGCGACCCAAAACGGTCCAAAAGATGGCCGAAGCTTCCAACGAGTGGCGAACGCTCGTCCGGTGTCAGAAACCACTGGAAATGCACTTGCAGCGAAGGAAACGGGCTGAGCTCGAGGACTTCCGGTGCTCGTCCCAAGAAAACGCGAGCGGGAATGCCCCGGACTCAGTTTTCTCGTCCTGGGGTAAACGGCGGTCCCCCGACGGTTTCTTCCCTTTGCTCCGTATTGGTCATAAGTCTTTCGATCTTCGGGTCTCGTGCTCCGAGGACTTCTACCCACACTCCTGGCATGCTCCCTGACACGTTTTCCGGAGGTATAGGTCGGGAAGCGAGCTCGTTGGAGGGAGAACTGTGGTGCGACCCAAAACGGTCCAAAAGATGGCCGAAGCTTCCAACGAGTGGCGAACGCTCGTCCGGTGTCAGAAACCACTGGAAATGCACTTGCAGCGAAGGAAACGGGCTGAGCTCGAGGACTTCCGGTGCTCGTCCCAAGAAAACGCGAGCGGGAATGCCCCGGACTCAGTTTTCTCGTCCTGGGGTAAAAAGCGGTCCCCCGACGGTTTCTTCCCTTTGCTCCGTATTGGTCATAAGTCTTTCGATCTTCGGGTCTCGTGCTCCGAGGACTTCAACCCACACTCCTGGCATGCTCCCTGACACGTTTTCCGGAGGTATAGGTCGGGAAGCGAGCTCGTTGGAGGGAGAACTGTGGTGCGACCCAAAACGGTCCAAAAGATGGCCGAAGCTTCCAACGAGTGGCGAACGCTCGTCCGGTGTCAGAAACCACTGGAAATGCACTTGCAGCGAAGGAAACGGGCTGAGCTCGAGGACTTCCGGTGCTCGTCCCAAGAAAACGCGAGCGGGAATGCCCCGGACTCAGTTTTCTCGTCCTGGGGTAAAAAGCGGTCCCCCGACGGTTTATTCCCTTTGCTCCGTATTGGTCATAAGTCTTTCGATCTTCGGGTCTCGTGCTCCGAGGACTTCAACCCACACTCCTGGCATGCTCCCTGACACGTTTTCCGGAGGTATAGGTCGGGAAGCGAGCTCGTTGGAGGGAGAACTGTGGTGCGACCCAAAACGGTCCAAAAGATGGCCGAAGCTTCCAACGAGTGGCGAACGCTCGTCCGGTGTCAGAAACCACTGGAAATGCACTTGCAGCGAAGGAAACGGGCTGAGCTCGAGGACTTCTGGTGCTCGTCCCAAGAAAACGCGAGCGGGAATGCCCCGGACTCAGTTTTCTCGTCCTGGGGTAAAAAGCGGTCCCTCGACGGTTTCTTCCCTTTGCTCCGTATTGGTCATAAGTCTTTCGATCTTCGGGTCTCGTGCTCCGAGGACTTCAACCCACACTCCTGGCATGCTCCCTGACACGTTTTCCGGAGGTATAGGTCGGGAAGCGAGCTCGTTGGAGGGAGAACTGTGGTGCGACCCAAAACGGTCCAAAAGATGGCCGAAGCTTCCAACGAGTGGCGAACGCTCGTCCGGTGTCAGAAACCACTGGAAATGCACTTGCAGCGAAGGAAACGGGCTAAGCTCGAGGACTTCCGGTGCTCGTCCCAAGAAAACGCGAGCGGGAATGCCCCGGACTCAGTTTTCTCGTCCTAGGTAAAAAGCGGTCCCCCGACGGTTTCTTCCCTTTGCTCCGTATTGGTCATAAGTCTTTCGATCTTCGGGTCTCGTGCTCCGAGGACTTCAACCCACACTCCTGGCATGCTCCCTGACACGTTTTCCGGAGGTATAGGTCGGGAAGCGAGCTCGTTGGAGGGAGAACTGTGGTGCGACCCAAAACGGTCCAAAAGATGGCCGAAGCTTCCAACGAGTGGCGAACGCTCGTCCGGTGTCAGAAACCACTGGAAATGCACTTGCAGCGAAGGAAACGGGCTGAGCTCGAGGACTTCCGGTGCTCGTCCCAAGAAAACGCGAGCGGGAATGCCCCGGACTCAGTTTTCTCGTCCTGGGGTAAACGGCGGTCCCCCGACGGTTTCTTCCCTTTGCTCCGTATTGGTCATAAGTCTTTCGATCTTCGGGTCTCGTGCTCCGAGGACTTCTACCCACACTCCTGGCATGCTCCCTGACACGTTTTCCGGAGGTATAGGTCGGGAAGCGAGCTCGTTGGAGGGAGAACTGTGGTGCGACCCAAAACGGTCCAAAAGATGGCCGAAGCTTCCAACGAGTGGCGAACGCTCGTCCGGTGTCAGAAACCACTGGAAATGCACTTGCAGCGAAGGAAACGGGCTGAGCTCGAGGACTTCCGGTGCTCGTCCCAAGAAAACGCGAGCGGGAATGCCCCGGACTCAGTTTTCTCGTCCTGGGGTAAAAGGCGGTCCCCCGACGGTTTCTTCCCTTTGCTCCGTATTGGTCATAAGTCTTTCGATCTTCGGGTCTCGTGCTCCGAGGACTTCAACCCACACTCCTGGCATGCTCCCTGACACGTTTTCCGGAGGTATAGGTCGGGAAGCGAGCTCGTTGGAGGGAGAACTGTGGTGCGACCCAAAACGGTCCAAAAGATGGCCGAAGCTTCCAACGAGTGGCGAACGCTCGTCCGGTGTCAGAAACCACTGGAAATGCACTTGCAGCGAAGGAAACGGGCTGAGCTCGAGGACTTCCGGTGCTCGTCCCAAGAAAACGCGAGCGGGAATGCCCCGGACTCTGTTTTCTCGTCCTGGGGTAAAAAGCGGTCCCCCGACGGTTTCTTCCCTTTGCTCCGTATTGGTCATAAGTCTTTCGATCTTCGGCTCTCGTGCTCCGAGGACTTCAACCCACACTCCTGGCATGCTCCCTGACACGTTTTCCGGAGCTATAGGTCGGGAAGCGAGCTCGTTGGAGGGAGAACTGTGGTGCGACCCAAAACGGTCCAAAAGATGGCCGAAGCTTCCAACGAGTGGCGAACGCTCGTCCGGTGTCAGAAACCACTGGAAATGCACTTGCAGCGAAGGAAACGGGCTGAGCTCGAGGACTTCCGGTGCTCGTCACAAGAAAACGCGAGCGGGAATGCCCCGGACTCAGTTTTCTCGTCCTGGGGTAAAAAGCGGTCCCCCGACGGTTTCTTCCCTTTGCTCCGTATTGGTCATAAGTCTTTCGATCTTCGGGTCTCGTGCTCTGAGGACTTCAACCCACACTCCTGGCATGCTCCCTGACACGTTTTCCGGAGGTATAGGTCGGGAAGCGAGCTCGTTGGAGGGAGAACTGTGGTGCGACCCAAAACGGTCCAAAAGATGGTCGAAGCTTCCAACGAGTGGCGAACGCTCGTCCGGTGTCAGAAACCACTGGAAATGCACTTGCAGCGAAGGAAACGGGCTGAGCTCGAGGACTTCCGGTGCTCGTCCCAAGAAAACGAGAGCGGGAATGCCCCGGACTCAGTTTTCTCGTCCTGGGGTAAAAAGCGGTCCCCCGACGGTTTCTTCCCTTTGCTCCGTATTGGTCATAAGTCTTTCGATCTTCGGGTCTCGTGCTCCGAGGACTTCAACCCACACTCCTGGCATGCTCCCTGACACGTTTTCCGGAGGTATAGGTCGGGAAGCGAGCTCGTTGGAGGGAGAACTGTGGCGCGACCCAAAACGGTCCAAAAGATGGCCGAAGCTTCCAACGAGTGGCGAACGCTCGTCCGGTGTCAGAAACCACTGGAAATGCACTTGCAGCGAAGGAAACGGGCTGAGCTCGAGGACTTCCGATGCTCGTCTCGAGAAAACGCGAGCGGAAATGCCCCGGACTCAGTTTTCTCGTCCTGGGGTAAAAAGCGGTCCCCCGACGGTTTCTTACCTTTACTCCGTATTGGTCATAAGTCTTTCGATCTTCGGGTCTCGTGCTCCGATGATTTCAACCCACACTCCTGGCATGCTCCCTGACACGTTTTCCGGAGGTATAGGTCGGGAAGCGAGCTCGTTGGAGGGAGAACTGTGGCGCGACCCAAAACGGTCCAAAAGATGGCCGAAGCTTCCAACGAGTGGCGAACGCTCGTCCGGTGTCAGAAACCACTGGAAATGCACTTGCAGCGAAGGAAACGGGCTGAGCTCGAGGACTTCCGGTGCTCGTCTCGAGAAAACGCGAGCGGGAATGCCCCGGACTCAGTTTTCTCGTCCTGGGGTAAAAAGCGGTCCCCCGACGGTTTCTTCCCTTTGCTCCGTATTGGTCATAAGTCTTTCGATCTTCGGGTCTCGTGCTCCGAGGACTTCAACCCACACTCCTGGCATGCTCCCTGACACGTTTTCCGGAGGTATAGGTCGGGAAGCGAGCTCGTTTGAGGGAGAACTGTGGCGCGACCCAAAACGGTCCAAAAGATGGCCGAAGCTTCCAACGAGTGGCGAACGCTCGTCCGGTGTCAGAAACCACTGGAAATGCACTTGCAGCGAAGGAAACGGGCTGAGCTCGAGGACTTCCGGTGCTCGTGCCGAGAAAACGCGAGCGGGAATGCCCCGGACTCAGTTTTCTCGTCCTGGGGTAAAAAGCGGTCCCCCGACGGTTTCTTCCCTTTGCTCCGTATTGGTCATAAGTCTTTCGATCTTCGGGTCTCGTGCTCCGAGGACTTCAACCCACACTCCTGGCATGCTCCCTGACACGTTTTCCGGAGGTATAGGTCGGGAAGCGAGCTCGTTGGAGGGAGAACTGTGGTGCGACCCAAAACGGTCCAAAAGATGGCCGAAGCTTCCAACGAGTGGCGAACGCTCGTCCGGTGTCAGAAACCACTGGAAATGCACTTGCAGCGAAGGAAACGGGCTGAGCTCGAGGACTTCCGGTGCTCGTCCCGAGAAAACGCGAGCGGGAATGCCTCGGACTCAGTTTTCTCGTCCTGTGGTAAAAAGCGGTCCCCCGACGGTTTCTTCCCTTTGCTCCGTATTGGTCATAAGTCTTTCGATCTTCGGGTCTCGTGCTCCGAGGACTTCAACCCACACTCGTGGCATGCTCCCTGACACGTTTTCCGGAGGTATAGGTCGGGAAGCGAGCTCGTTGGAGGGAGAACTGTGGTGCGACCCAAAACGGTCCAAAAGATGGCCGAAGCTTCCAACGAGTGGCGAACGCTCGTCCGGGGTCAGAAACCACTGGAAATGCACTTGCAGCGAAGGAAACGGGCTGAGCTCGAGGACTTCCGGTGCTCGTCACAAGAAAACGCGAGCGGGAATGCCCCGGACTCAGTTTTCTCGTCCTGGGGTAAAAAGCGGTCCCCCGACGGTTTCTTACCTTTACTCCGTATTGGTCATAAGTCTTTCGATCTTCGGGTCTCGTGCTCCGAGGACTTCAACCCACACTCCTGGTATGCTCCCTGACACGTTTTCCGGAGGTATAGGTCGGGAAGCGAGCTCGTTGGAGGGAGAACTGTGGTGCGACCCAAAACGGTCCAAAAGATGGCCGAAGCTTCCAACGAGTGGCGAACGCTCGTCCGGTGTCAGAAACCACTGGAAATGCACTTGCAGCGAAGGAAACGGGCTGAGCTCGAGGACTTCCGGTGCTCGTCCCAAGAAAACGCGAGCGGGAATGCCCCGGACTCAGTTTTCTCGTCCTGGGGTAAAAAGCGGTCCCCCGATTGTTTCTTCCCTTTGCTCCGTATTGGTCATAAGTCTTTCGATCTTCGGGTCTCGTGCTCCGAGGACTTCAACCCACACTCGTGGCATGCTCCCTGACACGTTTTCCGGAGGTATAGGTCGGGAAGCGAGCTCATTGGAGGGAGAACTGTGGGGCGACCCAAAACGGTCCAAAAGATGGCCGAAGCTTCCAACGAGTGGCGAACGCTCGTCCGGTGTCAGAAACCACTGGAAATGCACTTGCAGCGAAGGAAACGGGCTGAGCTCGAGGACTTCCGGTGCTCGTCCCAAGAAAACGCGAGCGGGAATGCCCCGGACTCAGTTTTCTCGTCCTGGGGTAAAAAGCAGTCCCCCGACGGTTTCTTCCCTTTGCTCCGTATTGGTCATAAGTCTTTCGATCTTCGGGTCTCGTGCTTCGAGGACTTCAACCCACACTCCTGGCATGCTCCTTGACACGTTTTCCGGAGGTATAGGTCGGGAAGCGAGCTCGTTGGAGGGAGAACTGTGGTGCGACGCAAAACGGTCCAAAAGATGGCCGAAGCTTCCAACGAGTGGCGAACGCTCGTCCGTGGTCAGAAACCACTGGAAATGCACTTGCAGCGAAGGAAACGGGCTGAGCTCGAGGACTTCCGGTGCTCGTCACAAGAAAACGCGAGCGGGAATGCCCCGGACTCAGTTTTCTCGTCCTGGGGTAAAAAGCGGTCCCCCGACGGTTTCTTACCTTTACTCCGTATTGGTCATAAGTCTTTCGATCTTCGGGTCTCGTGCTCCGAGGACTTCAACCCACACTCCTGGTATGCTCCCTGACACGTTTTCCGGAGGTATAGGTCGGGAAGCGAGCTCGTTGGAGGGAGAACTGTGGTGCGACCCAAAACGGTCCAAAAGATGGCCGAAGCTTCCAACGAGTGGCGAACGCTCGTCCGGTGTCAGAAACCACTGGAAATGCACTTGCAGCGAAGGAAACGGGCTGAGCTCGAGGACTTCCGGTGCTCGTCCCAAGAAAACGCGAGCGGGAATGCCCCGGACTCAGTTTTCTCGTCCTGGGGTAAAAAGCGGTCCCCCGACGGTTTCTTACCTTTGCTCCGTATTGGTCATAAGTCTTTCGATCTTCGGGTCTCGTGCTCCGAGGACATCAACCCACACTCCTGGTATGCTCCCTGACACGTTTTCCGGAGGTATAGGTCGGGAAGCGAGCTCGTTGGAGGGAGAACTGTGGTGCGACCCAAAACGGTCCAAAAGATGGCTGAAGCTTCCAACGAGTGGCGAACGCTCGTTCGGTGTCAGAAACCACTGGAAATGCACTTGCAGCGAAGGAAACGGGCTGAGCTCGAGGACTTCCGATGCTCGTCCCAAGAAAACGCGAGCGGGAATGCCCCGGACTCAGTTTTCTCGTCCTGGGGTAAAAAGCGGTCCCCCGACGGTTTCTTCCCTTTGCTCCGTATTGGTCATAAGTCTTTCGATCTTCGGGTCTCGTGCTCCGAGGACTTCAACCCACACTCCTGGCATGCTCCCTGACACGTTTTTCGGAGGTATAGGTCGGGAAGCGAGCTCGTTGGAGGGAGAACTGTGGCGCGACCCAAAACGGTCCAAAAGATGGCCGAAGCTTCCAACGAGTGGCGAACGCTCGTCCGGTGTCAGAAACCACTGGAAATGCACTTGCAGCGAAGGAAACGGGCTGAGCTCGAGGACTTCCGGTGCTCGTCCCGAGAAAACGAGAGCGGGAATGCCCCGGACTCAGTTTTCTCGTCCTGGGGTAAAAAGCGGTCCCCCGACGGTTTCTTCCCTTTGCTCCGTATTGGTCATAAGTCTTTCGATCTTCGGGTCTCGTGCTCCGAGGACTTCAACCCACACTCCTGGCATGCTCCCTGACACGTTTTCCGGAGGTATAGGTCGGGAAGCGAGCTCGTTGGAGGGAGAACTGTGGTGCGACCCAAAACGGTCCAAAAGATGGCCGAAGCTTCCAACGAGTGGCGAACGCTCGTCCGGTGTCAGAAACCACTGGAAATGCACTTGCAGCGAAGGAAACGGGCTGAGCTCGAGGACTTCCGGTGCTCGTCCCAAGAAAACGCGAGCGGGAATGCCCCGGACTCAGTTTTCTCGTCCTGGGGTAAAAAGCGGTCCCCCGACGGTTTCTTCCCTTTGCTCCGTATTGGTCATAAGTCTTTCGATCTTCGGGTCTCGTGCTCCGAGGACTTCAACCCACACTCGTGGCATGCTCCCTGACACGTTTTCCGGAGGTATAGGTCGGGAAGCGAGCTCGTTGGAGGGAGAACTGTGGGGCGACCCAAAACGGTCTAAAAGATGGCCGAAGCTTCCAACGAGTGGCGAACGCTCGTCCGGTGTCAGAAACCACTGGAAATGCACTTGCAGCGAAGGAAACGGGCTGAGCTCGAGGACTTCCGGTGCTCGTCCCAAGAAAACGCGAGCGGGAATGCCCCGAACTCAGTTTTCTCGTTATGGGGTAAAAAGCGGTCCCCCGACGGTTTCTTCCCTTTGCTCCG
Organism: Cucumis melo; assembly: GCF_025177605.1. Lineage (NCBI taxonomy): Eukaryota > Viridiplantae > Streptophyta > Magnoliopsida > Cucurbitales > Cucurbitaceae > Cucumis > Cucumis melo. The sequence continues at coordinate 19,440,051 of NC_066863.1, read as the reverse complement.
TATTGGTCATAAGTCTTTCGATCTTCGGGTCTCGTGCTCCGAGGACTTCAACCCACACTCCTGGCATGCTCCTTGACACGTTTTCCGGAGGTATAGGTCGGGAAGCGAGCTCGTTGGAGGGAGAACTGTGGTGCGACCCAAAACGGTCCAAAAGATGGCCGAAGCTTCCAACGAGTGGCGAACGCTCGTCCGGTGTCAGAAACCACTGGAAATGCACTTGGAGCGAAGGAAACGGGCTGAGCTCGAGGACTTCCGGTGCTCGTCCCAAGAAAACGCGAGCGGAAATGCCCCGGACTCAGTTTTCTCGTCCTGGGGTAAAAAGCGGTCCCCCGACGGTTTCTTACCTTTGCTCCGTATTGGTCATAAGTCTTTCGATCTTCGGGTCTCGTGCTCCGAGGACATCAACCCACACTCCTGGTATGCTCCCTGACACGTTTTCCGGAGGTATAGGTCGGGAAGCGAGCTCGTTGGAGGGAGAACTGTGGTGCGACCCAAAACGGTCCAAAAGATGGCCGAAGCTTCCAACGAGTGGCGAACGCTCGTTCGGTGACAGAAACCACTGGAAATGCACTTGCAGCGAAGGAAACGGGCTGAGCTCGAGGACTTCCGATGCTCGTCCCAAGAAAACGCGAGCGGGAATGCCCCGGACTCAGTTTTCTCGTCCTGGGGTAAAAAGCGGTCCCCCGACGGTTTCTTCCCTTTGCTCCGTATTGGTCATAAGTCTTTCGATCTTCGGGTCTCGTGCTCCGAGGACTTCAACCCACACTCCTGGCATGCTCCCTGACACGTTTTTCGGAGGTATAGGTCGGGAAGCGAGCTCGTTGGAGGGAGAACTGTGGCGCGACCCAAAACGGTCCAAAAGATGGCCGAAGCTTCCAACGAGTGGCGAACGCTCGTCCGGTGTCAGAAACCACTGGAAATGCACTTGCAGCGAAGGAAACGGGCTGAGCTCGAGGACTTCCGGTGCTCGTCCCGAGAAAACGAGAGCGGGAATGCCCCGGACTCAGTTTTCTCGTCCTGGGGTAAAAAGCGGTCCCCCGACGGTTTCTTCCCTTTGCTCCGTATTGGTCATAAGTCTTTCGATCTTCGGGTCTCGTGCTCCGAGGACTTCAACCCACACTCCTGGCATGCTCCCTGACACGTTTTCCGGAGGTATAGGTCGGGAAGCGAGCTCGTTGGAGGGAGAACTGTGGTGCGACCCAAAACGGTCCAAAAGATGGCCGAAGCTTCCAACGAGTGGCGAACGCTCGTCCGGTGTCAGAAACCACTGGAAATGCACTTGCAGCGAAGGAAACGGGCTGAACTCGAGGACTTCCGGTGCTCGTCCCAAGAAAACGCGAGCGGGAATGCCCCGGACTCAGTTTTCTCGTCCTGGGGTAAAAAGCGATCCCTCGACGGTTTCTTCCCTTTGCTCCGTATTGGTCATAAGTCTTTCGATCTTCGGGTCTCGTGCTCCGAGGACTTCAACCCACACTCCTGGAATGCTCCCTGACACGTTTTCCGGAGGTATAGGTCGGGAAGCTAGCTCGTTGGAGGGAGAACTGTGGTGCGACCCAAAACGGTCCAAAAGATGGCCGAAGCTTCCAACGAGTGGCGAACGCTCGTCCGGTGTCAGAAACCACTGGAAATGCACTTGCAGCGAAGGAAACGGGCTGAACTCGAGGACTTCCGGTGCTCGTCCCAAGAAAACGCGAGCGGGAATGCCCCGGACTCAGTTTTCTCATCCTGGGGTAAAAAGCGGTCCCCCGACGGTTTCTTCCCTTTGCTCCGTATTGGTCATAAGTCTTTCGATCTTCGGGTCTCGTGCTCCGAGGACTTCAACCCACACTCCTGGCATGCTCCCTGACACGTTTTCCGGAGGTATAGGTCGGGAAGCTAGCTCGTTGGAGGGAGAGCTGTGGTGCGACCCAAAACGGTCCAAAAGATGGCCGAAGCTTCCAACGAGTGGCGAACGCTCGTCCGGTGTCAGAAACCACTTGAAATGCACTTGCAGCGAAGGAAACGGGCTGAACTCGAGGACTTCCAGTGCACGTCCCAAGAAAACGCGAGCGGGAATGCCCCGGACTCAGTTTTCTCGTCCTGGGGTAAAAAGCGGTCTTCGACGGTTTCTTCCCTTTGCTCCGTATTGGTCATAAGTCTTTCGATCTTCGGGTCTCGTGCTCCGAGGACTTCAACCCACACTCCTGGCATGCTCCCTGACACTTTTTCCGGAGGTATAGGTCGGGAAGCGAGCTCGTTGGAGGGAGAACTGTGGTGCGACCCAAATCGGTCCAAAAGATGGCCGAAGCTTCCAACGAGTGGCGAACGCTCGTTCGGTGTCAGAAACCACTGGAAATGCACTTGCAGCGAAGGAAACGGGCTGAGCTCGAGGACTTCCGGTGCTCGTCCCAAGAAAACGCGAGCAGGAATGCCCCGGACTCAGTTTTCTCGTCCTGGGGTAAAAAGCGGTCCCCCGACGGTTTCTTCCCTTTGCTCCGTATTGGTCATAAGTCTTTCGATCTTCGGGTCTCGTGCTCTGAGGACTTCAACCCACACTCCTGGCATGCTCCCTGACACGTTTTCCGGAGGTATAGGTCGGGAAGCGAGCTCGTTGGAGGGAGAACTGTGGCGCGACCCAAAACGGTCCAAAAGATGGCCGAAGCTTCCAACGAGTGGCGAACGCTCGTCCGGTGTCAGAAACCACTGGAAATGCACTTGCAGCGAAGGAAACGGGCTGAGCTCGAGGACTTCCGGTGCTCGTCCCGAGAAAACGAGAGCGGGAATGCCCCGGACTCAGTTTTCTCGTCCTGGGGTAAAAAGCGGTCCCCCGACGGTTTCTTCCCTTTGCTCCGTATTGGTCATAAGTCTTTCGATCTTCGGGTCTCGTGCTCCGAGGACTTCAACCCACACTCCTGGCATGCTCCCTGACACGTTTTCCGGAGGTATAGGTCGGGAAGCGAGCTCGTTGGAGGGAGAACTGTGGTGCGACCCAAAACGGTCCAAAAGATGGCCGAAGCTTCCAACGAGTGGCGAACGCTCGTCCGGTGTCAGAAACCACTGGAAATGCACTTGCAGCGAAGGAAACGGGCTGAACTCGAGGACTTCCGGTGCTCGTCCCAAGAAAACGCGAGCGGGAATGCCCCGGACTCCGTTTTCTCGTCCTGGGGTAAAAAGCGGTCCCCCGACGGTTTCTTCCCTTTGCTCCGTATTGGTCATAAGTCTTTCGATCTTCGGGTCTCGTGCTCCGAGGACTTCAATCCACACTCCTGGCATGCTCCCTGACACGTTTTCCGGAGGTATAGGTCGGGAAGCGAGCTCGTTGGAGGGAGAACTGTGGCGCGACCCAAAACGGTCCAAAAGATGGCCGAAGCTTCCAACGAGTGGCGAACGCTCGTCCGGTGTCAGAAACCACTGGAACTGCACTTGCAGCGAAGGAAACGGGCTGAGCTCGAGGACTTCGGGTGCTCGTCCCAAGAAAACGCGAGCGGGAATGCCCCGGACTGAGTTTTCTCGTCCTGGGGTAAAAAGCGGTCCCCCGACGGTTTCTTCCCTTTGCTCCGTATTGGTCATAAGTCTTTCGATCTTCGGGTCTCGTGCTCCGAGGACTTCAACCCACACTCCTGGCATGCTCCCTGACACGTTTTCCGGAGGTATAGGTCGGGAAGCTAGCTCGTTGGAGGGAGAACTGTAGTCCGACCCAAAACGGTCCAAAAGATGGCCGAAGCTTCCAACGAGTGGCGAACGCTCGTCCGGTGTCAGAAACCACTGGAAATGCACTTGAAGCCAAGGAAACGGGCTGAGCTCGAGGACTTCCGGTGCTCGTCCCAAGAAAACGCGAGCGGGAATGCCCCGGACTCAGTTTTCTCGTCCTGGGGTAAAAAGCGGTCCCCCGACGGTTTCTTCCCTTTTTCCGTATTGGTCATAAGTCTTTCGATCTTCGGTTCTCGTGCTCCGAGGACTTCAACCCACACTCCTGGCATGCTCCCTGACACGTTTTCCGGAGGTATAGGTCGGGAAGCGAGCTCGTTGGAGGGAGAACTGTGGTGCGACCCAAAACGGTCCAAAAGATGGCCGAAGCTTCCAACGAGTGGCGAACGCTCGTCCGGTGTCAGAAACCACTGGAAATGCACTTGCAGCGAAGGAAACGGGCTGAGCTCGAGGACTTCCGGTGCTCGTCCCAAGAAAACGCGAGCGGGAATGCCCCGGACTCAGTTTTCTCGTCCTGGGGTAAAAAGCGGTCCCCCGACGGTTTCTTACCTTTGCTCCGTATTGGTCATAAGTCTTTCGATCTTCGGGTCTCGTGCTCCGAGGACATCAACCCACACTCCTGGTATGCTCCCTGACACGTTTTCCGGAGGTATAGGTCGGGAAGCGAGCTCGTTGGAGGGAGAACTATGGTGCGACCTAAAACGGTCCAAAAGATGGCCGAAGCTTCCAACGAGTGGCGAACGCTCGTTCGGTGTCAGAAACCACTGGAAATGCACTTGCAGCGAAGGAAACGGGCTGAGCTCGAGGACTTCCGATGCTCGTCCCAAGAAAACGCGAGCGGGAATGCCCCGGACTCAGTTTTCTCGTCCTGGGGTAAAAAGCGGTCCCCCGACGGTTTCTTCCCTTTGCTCCGTATTGGTCATAAGTCTTTCGATCTTCGGGTCTCGTGCTCCGAGGACTTCAACCCACACTCCTGGCATGCTCCCTGACACGTTTTTCGGAGGTATAGGTCGGGAAGCGAGCTCGTTGGAGGGAGAACTGTGGCGCGACCCAAAACGGTCCAAAAGATGGCCGAAGCTTCCAACGAGTGGCGAACGCTCGTCCGGTGTCAGAAACCACTGGAAATGCACTTGCAGCGAAGGAAACGGGCTGAGCTCGAGGACTTCCGGTGCTCGTCCCGAGAAAACGAGAGCGGGAATGCCCCGGACTCAGTTTTCTCGTCCTGGGGTAAAAAGCGGTCCCCCGACGGTTTCTTCCCTTTGCTCCGTATTGGTCATAAGTCTTTCGATCTTCGGGTCTCGTGCTCCGAGGACTTCAACCCACACTCCTGGCATGCTCCCTGACACGTTTTCCGGAGGTATAGGTCGGGAAGCGAGCTCGTTGGAGGGAGAACTGTGGTGCGACCCAAAACGGTCCAAAAGATGGCCGAAGCTTCCAACGAGTGGCGAACGCTCGTCCGGTGTCAGAAACCACTGGAAATGCACTTGCAGCGAAGGAAACGGGCTGAACTCGAGGACTTCCGGTGCTCGTCCCAAGAAAACGCGAGCGGGAATGCCCCGGACTCAGTTTTCTCGTCCTGGGGTAAAAAGCGATCCCCCGACGGTTTCTTCCCTTTGCTCCGTATTGGTCATAAGTCTTTCGATCTTCGGGTCTCGTGCTCCGAGGACTTCAACCCACACTCCTGGAATGCTCCCTGACACGTTTTCCGGAGGTATAGGTCGGGAAGCTAGCTCGTTGGAGGGAGAACTGTGGTGCGACCCAAAACGGTCCAAAAGATGGCCGAAGCTTCCAACGAGTGGCGAACGCTCGTCCGGTGTCAGAAACCACTGGAAATGCACTTGCAGCGAAGGAAACGGGCTGAACTCGAGGACTTCCGGTGCTCGTCCCAAGAAAACGCGAGCGGGAATGCCCCGGACTCAGTTTTCTCATCCTGGGGTAAAAAGCGGTCCCCCGACGGTTTCTTCCCTTTGCTCCGTATTGGTCATAAGTCTTTCGATCTTCGGGTCTCGTGCTCCGAGGACTTCAACCCACACTCCTGGCATGCTCCCTGACACGTTTTCCGGAGGTATAGGTCGGGAAGCTAGCTCGTTGGAGGGAGAGCTGTGGTGCGACCCAAAACGGTCCAAAAGATGGCCGAAGCTTCCAACGAGTGGCGAACGCTCGTCCGGTGTCAGAAACCACTGGAAATGCACTTGCAGCGAAGGAAACGGGCTGAACTCGAGGACTTCCAGTGCACGTCCCAAGAAAACGCGAGCGGGAATGCCCCGGACTCAGTTTTCTCGTCCTGGGGTAAAAAGCGGTCTTCGACGGTTTCTTCCCTTTGCTCCGTATTGGTCATAAGTCTTTCGATCTTCGGGTCTCGTGCTCCGAGGACTTCAACCCACACTCCTGGCATGCTCCCTGACACTTTTTCCGGAGGTATAGGTCGGGAAGCGAGCTCGTTGGAGGGAGAACTGTGGTGCGACCCAAATCGGTCCAAAAGATGGCCGAAGCTTCCAACGAGTGGCGAACGCTCGTTCGGTGTCAGAAACCACTGGAAATGCACTTGCAGCGAAGGAAACGGGCTGAGCTCGAGGACTTCCGGTGCTCGTCCCAAGAAAACGCGAGCAGGAATGCCCCGGACTCAGTTTTCTCGTCCTGGGGTAAAAAGCGGTCCCCCGACGGTTTCTTCCCTTTGCTCCGTATTGGTCATAAGTCTTTCGATCTTCGGGTCTCGTGCTCTGAGGACTTCAACCCACACTCCTGGCATGCTCCCTGACACGTTTTCCGGAGGTATAGGTCGGGAAGCGAGCTCGTTGGAGGGAGAACTGTGGCGCGACCCAAAACGGTCCAAAAGATGGCCGAAGCTTCCAACGAGTGGCGAACGCTCGTCCGGTGTCAGAAACCACTGGAAATGCACTTGCAGCGAAGGAAACGGGCTGAGCTCGAGGACTTCCGGTGCTCGTCCCGAGAAAACGAGAGCGGGAATGCCCCGGACTCAGTTTTCTCGTCCTGGGGTAAAAAGCGGTCCCCCGACGGTTTCTTCCCTTTGCTCCGTATTGGTCATAAGTCTTTCGATCTTCGGGTCTCGTGCTCCGAGGACTTCAACCCACACTCCTGGCATGCTCCCTGACACGTTTTCCGGAGGTATAGGTCGGGAAGCGAGCTCGTTGGAGGGAGAACTGTGGTGCGACCCAAAACGGTCCAAAAGATGGCCGAAGCTTCCAACGAGTGGCGAACGCTCGTCCGGTGTCAGAAACCACTGGAAATGCACTTGCAGCGAAGGAAACGGGCTGAACTCGAGGACTTCCGGTGCTCGTCCCAAGAAAACGCGAGCGGGAATGCCCCGGACTCCGTTTTCTCGTCCTGGGGTAAAAAGCGGTCCCCCGACGGTTTCTTCCCTTTGCTCCGTATTGGTCATAAGTCTTTCGATCTTCGGGTCTCGTGCTCCGAGGACTTCAATCCACACTCCTGGCATGCTCCCTGACACGTTTTCCGGAGGTATAGGTCGGGAAGCGAGCTCGTTGGAGGGAGAACTGTGGCGCGACCCAAAACGGTCCAAAAGATGGCCGAAGCTTCCAACGAGTGGCGAACGCTCGTCCGGTGTCAGAAACCACTGGAACTGCACTTGCAGCGAAGGAAACGGGCTGAGCTCGAGGACTTCGGGTGCTCGTCCCAAGAAAACGCGAGCGGGAATGCCCCGGACTGAGTTTTCTCGTCTTGGGGTAAAAAGCGGTCCCCCGACGGTTTCTTCCCTTTGCTCCGTATTGGTCATAAGTCTTTCGATCTTCGGGTCTCGTGCTCCGAGGACTTCAACCCACACTCCTGGCATGCTCCCTGACACGTTTTCCGGAGGTATAGGTCGGGAAGCTAGCTCGTTGGAGGGAGAACTGTAGTCCGACCCAAAACGGTCCAAAAGATGGCCGAAGCTTCCAACGAGTGGCGAACGCTCGTCCGGTGTCAGAAACCACTGGAAATGCACTTGAAGCCAAGGAAACGGGCTGAGCTCGAGGACTTCCGGTGCTCGTCCCAAGAAAACGCGAGCGGGAATGCCCCGGACTCAGTTTTCTCGTCCTGGGGTAAAAAGCGGTCCCCCGACGGTTTCTTCCCTTTTTCCGTATTGGTCATAAGTCTTTCGATCTTCGGGTCTCGTGCTCCGAGGACTTCAACCCACACTCCTGGCATGCTCCCTGACACGTTTTCCGGAGGTATAGGTCGGGAAGCGAGCTCGTTGGAGGGAGAACTGTGGTGCGACCCAAAACGGTCCAAAAGATGGCCGAAGCTTCCAACGAGTGGCGAACGCTCGTCCGGTGTCAGAAACCACTGGAAATGCACTTGCAGCGAAGGAAACGGGCTGAGCTCGAGGACTTCCGGTGCTCGTCCCAAGAAAACGCGAGCGGGAATGCCCCGGACTCAGTTTTCTCGTCCTGGGGTAAAAAGCGGTCCCCCGACGGTTTCTTCCCTTTGCTCCGTATTGGTCATAAGTCTTTCGATCTTCGGGTCTCGTGCTCCGAGGACTTCAACCCACACTCCTGGCATGCTCCCTGACACGTTTTCCGGAGGTATAGGTCGGGAAGCGAGCTCGTTGGAGGGAGAACTGTGGTGCGACCCAAAACGGTCCAAAAGATGGCCGAAGCTTCGAACGAGTGGCGAACGCTCGTCCGGTGTCAGAAACCACTGGAAATGCACTTGCAGCGAAGGAAACGGGCTGAGCTCGAGGACTTCCGGTGCTCGTCCCTAGAAAACGCGAGCGGGAATGCCCCGGACTCAGTTTTCTCGTCCTGGGGTAAAAAGCGGTCCCCCGACGGTTTCTTCCCTTTGCTCCGTATTGGTCATAAGTCTTTCGATCTTCGGGTCTCGTGCTCCGAGGACTTCAACCCACACTCCTGGCATGCTCCCTGACACGTTTTCCGGAGGTATAGGTCGGGAAGCGAGCTCGTTGGAGGGAGAACTGTGGTGCGACCCAAAACGGTCCAAAAGATTGCCGAAGCTTCCAACGAGTGGCGAACGCTCGTCCGGTGTCAGAAACCACTGGAAATGCACTTGGGGCGAAGGAAACGGGCTGAGCTCGAGGACTTCCGGTGCTCGTCCCAAGAAAACGCGAGCGGGAATGCCCCGGACTCAGTTTTCTCGTCCTGGGGTAAAAAGCGGTCCCCCGACGGTTTCTTCCCTTTGCTCCGTATTGGTCATAAGTCTTTCGATCTTCGGGTCTCGTGCTCCGAGGACTTCAACCCACACTCCTGGCATGCTCCCTGACACGTTTTCCGGAGGTATAGGTCGGGAAGCGAGCTCGTTGGAGGGAGAACTGTGGTGCGACCCAAAACGGTCCAAAAGATGGCCGAAGCTTCCAACGAGTGGCGAACGCTCGTCCGGTGTCAGAAACCACTGGAAATGCACTTGCAGCGAAGGAAACGGGCTGAGCTCGAGGACTTCCGGTGCTCGTCCCAAGAAAACGCGAGCGGGAATGCCCCGGACTCAGTTTTCTCGTCCTGGGGTAAAAAGCGGTCCCCCGACGGTTTCTTCCCTTTGCTCCGTATTGGTCATAAGTCTTTCGATCTTCGGGTCTCGTGCTCCGAGGACTTCAACCCACACTCCTGGCATGCTCCCTGACACGTTTTCCGGAGGTATAGGTCGGGAAGCGAGCTCGTTGGAGGGAGAACTGTGGTGCGACCCAAAACGGTCCAAAAGATGGCCGAAGCTTCCAACGAGTGGCGAACGCTCGTCCGGTGTCAGAAACCACTGGAAATGCACTTGCAGCGAAGGAAACGGGCTGAGCTCGAGGACTTCCGGTGCTCGTCCCAAGAAAACGCGAGCGGGAATGCCCCGGACTCAGTTTTCTCGTCCTGGGGTAAAAAGCGGTCCCCCGACGGTTTCTTCCCTTTGCTCCGTATTGGTCATAAGTCTTTCGATCTTTGGTCTCGTGCTCCGAGGACTTCAACCCACACTCCTGGCATGCTCCCTGACACGTTTTCCGGAGGTATAGGTCGGGAAGCGAGCTCGTTGGAGGGAGAACTGTGGTGCGACCCAAAACGGTCCAAAAGATGGCCGAAGCTTCCAACGAGTGGCGAACGCTCGTCCGGTGTCAGAAACCACTGGAAATGCACCTGCAGCGAAGAAAACGGGCTGAGCTCGAGGACTTCCGGTGCCCGTCCCAAGAAAACGCGAGCGGGAATGCCCCGGACTCAGTTTTCTCGTCCTGGGGTAAAAAGCGGTCCCCCGACGGTTTCTTCCCTTTGCTCCGTATTGGTCATAAGTCTTTCGATCTTCGGGTCTCGTGCTCCGAGGACTTCAACCCACACTCCTGGCATGCTCCCTGACACGTTTTCCGGAGGTATAGGTCGGGAAGCGAGCTCGTTGGAGGGAGAACTGTGGTGCGACCCAAAACGGTCCAAAAGATGGCCGAAGCTTCCAACGAGTGCCGAACGCTCGTCCGGTGTCAGAAACCACTGGAAATGCACTTGGAGCGAAGGAAACGGGCTGAGCTCGAGGACTTCCGGTGCTCGTCCCAAGAAAACGCGAGCGGGAATGCCCCGGACTCAGTTTTCTCGTCCTTGGGTAAAAAGCGGTCCCCCGACGGTTTCTTCCCTTTGCTCCGTATTGGTCATAAGTCTTTCGATCTTCGGGTCTCGTGCTCCGAGGACTTCAACCCACACTCCTGGCATGCTCCCTGACACGTTTTCCGGAGGTATAGGTCGGGAAGCGAGCTCGTTGGAGGGAGAACTGTGGTGCGACCCAAAACGGTCCAAAAGATGGCCGAAGCTTCCAACGAGTGGCGAACGCTCGTCCGGTGTCAGAAACCACTGGAAATGCACTTGGGGCGAACGAAACGGGCTGAGCTCGAGGACTTCCGGTGCTCGTCCCAAGAAAACGCGAGCGGGAATGCCCCGGACTCAGTTTTCTCGTCCTGGGGTAAAAAGCGGTCCCCCGACGGTTTCTTCCCTTTGCTCCGTATTGGTCATAAGTCTTTCGATCTTCGGGTCTCGTGCTCCGAGGACTTCAACCCACACTCCTGGCATGCTCCCTGACACGTTTTCCGGAGGTATAGGTCGGGAAGCTAGCTCGTTGGAGGGAGAACTGTAGTGCGACCCAAAACGGTCCAAAAGATGGCTGAAGCTTCCAACGAGTGGCGAACGCTCGTCCGGTGTCAGAAACCACTGGAAATGCACTTGCAGCGAAGGAAACGGGCTGAGCTCGAGGACTTCCGGTGCTCGTCCCAAGAAAACGAGAGCGGGAATGCCCCGGACTCAGTTTTCTCGTCCTGGGGTAAAAAGCGGTCCCCCGACGGTTTCTTCCCTTTGCTCCGTATTGGTCATAAGTCTTTCGATCTTCGGGTCTCGTGCTCCGAGGACTTCAACCCACACTCCTGGCATGCTCCCTGACACGTTTTCCGGAGGTATAGGTCGGGAAGCGAGCTCGTTGGAGGGAGAACTGTGGTGCGAACCAAAACGGTCCAAAAGATGGCCGAAACTTCCAACGAGTGGCGAACGCTCGTCCGGTGTCAGAAACCACTGGAAATGCATTTGGAGCGACGGAAACGGGCTGAGCTCGAGGACTTCCGGTGCTCGTCCCAAGAAAACGCGAGCGGGAATGCCCCGGACTCAGTTTTCTCGTCCTGGGTTAAAAAGCGGTCCCCCGACGGTTTCTTCCCTTTGCTCCGTATTGGTCATAAGTCTTTTGATCTTCGGGTCTCGTGCTCCGAGGACTTCAACCCACACTCCTGGCATGCTCCCTGACACGTTTTCCGGAGGTATAGGTCGGGAAGCGAGCTCGTTGGTGGGAGAACTGTGGTGCGACCCAAAACGGTCCAAAAGATGGCCGAAGCTTCCAACGAGTGGCGAACGCTCGTCCGGTGTCAGAAACCACTGGAAATGCACTTGGGGCGAATGAAACGGGCTGAGCTCGAGGACTTCCGGTGCTCGTCCCAAGAAAACGCGAGCGGGAATGCCCCGGACTCAGTTTTCTCGTCCTGGGGTAAAAAGCGGTCCCCCGACGGTTTCTTCCCTTTGCCCCGTATTGGTCATAAGTCTTTCGATCTTCGGGTCTCGTGCTCCGAGGACTTCAACCCACACTCCTGGCATGCTCCCTGACACGTTTTCCGGAGGTATAGGTCGGGAAGCGAGCTCGTTGGAGGGAGAACTGTGGTGCGACCCAAAACGGTCCAAAAGATGGCCGAAGCTTCCAACGAGTGGCGAACGCTCGTCCGGTGTCAGAAACCACTGGAAATGCACTTGCAGCGAAGGAAACGGGCTGACCTAGAGGACTTCCGGTGCTCGTCCCAAGAAAACGCGAGCGGGAATGCCCCGGACTCAGTTTTCTCGTCCTGGGGTAAAAAGCGGTCCCCCGACGGTTTCTTCCCTTTGCTCCGTATTGGTCATAAGTCTTTCGATCTTCGGGTCTCGTGCTCCGAGGACTTCAACCCACACTCCTGGCATGCTCCCTGACACGTTTTCCGGAGGTATAGGTCGGGAAGCGAGCTCGTTGGAGGGAGAACTGTGGCGCAACCCAAAACGGTCCAAAAGATGGCCGAAGCTTCCAACGAGTGGCGAACGCTCGTCCGGTGTCAGAAACCACAGGAAATGCACTTGCAGCGAAGGAATCGGGCTGAGTTCAAGGTCTTCCGGTGCTCGTCCCAAGAAAACGCGAGCGGGAATGCCCCGGACTCAGTTTTCTCGTCCTGGGGTAAAAAGCGGTCCCCCGACGGTTTCTTCCCTTTGCTCCGTATTGGTCATAAGTCTTTCGATCTTCGGGTCTCGTGCTCCGAGGACTTCAACCCACACTCCTGGCATGCTCCCTGACACGTTTTCCGGAGGTATAGGTCGGGAAGCGAGCTCGTTGGAGGGAGAACTGTGGCGCGACCCAAAACGGTCCAAAAGATGGTCGAAGCTTCCAACGAGTGGCTAACGCTCGTCCGGTGTCAGAAACCACTGGAAAATGCACTTGCAGCGAAGAAAACGGGCTGAGCTCGAGGTCTTCTGGTGCTCGTCCCAAGAAAACGCGAGCGGGAATGCCCCGGACTCAGTTTTCTCGTCCTGGGGTAAAAAGCGGTCCCCCGACGGTTTCTTCCCTTTGCTCCGTATTGGTCATAAGTCTTTCGATCTTCGGGTCTCGTGCTCCGAGGAGTTCAACCCACACTCCTGGCATGCTCCCTGACACGTTTTCCGGAGGTATAGGTCGGGAAGCGAGCTCGTTGGAGGGATAACTGTGGTGCGACCCAAAACGGTCCAAAAGATGGCCGAAGCTTCCAACGAGTGGCGAACGCTCGTCCGGTGTCAGAAACCACTGGAAATGCACTTGGGGCGAAGGAAACGGGCTGAGCTCGAGGACTTCCGGTGCTCGTCCCAAGAAAACGCGAGCGGGAATGCCCCGGACTCAGTTTTTTCGTCCTGGGGTAAAAAGCGGTCCCCCGACGGTTTCTTCCCTTTGCTCCGTATTGGTCATAAGTCTTTCGATCTTCGGGTCTCGTGCTCCGAGGACTTCAACCCACACTCCTGGCATGCTCCCTGACACGTTTTCCGGAGGTATAGGTCGGGAAGCGAGCTCGTTGGAGGGAGAACTGTGGTGCGACCCAAAACGGTCCAAAAGATGGCCGAAGCTTCCAACGAGTGGCGAACGCTCGTCCGGTGTCAGAAACCACTGGAAATGCACTTGGGGCGAAGGAAACGGGCTGAGCTCGAGGACTTCCGGTGCTCGTCCCAAGAAAACGCGAGCGGGAATGCCCCGGACTCAGTTTTCTCGTCCTGGGGTAAAAAGCGGTCCCCCGACGGTTTCTTCCCTTTGCTCCGTATTGGTCATAAGTCTTTCGATTTTCGGGTCTCGTGCTCCGAGGACTTCAACCCACACTCCTGGCATGCTCCCTGACACGTTTTCCGGAGGTATAGGTCGGGAAGCGAGCTCGTTGGAGGGAGAACTGTGGTGCGACCCAAAACGGTCCAAAAGATGGCCGAAGCTTCCAACGAGTGGCGAACGCTCGTCCGGTGTCAGAAACCACTGGAAATGCACTTGGGGCGAAGGAAACGGGCTGAGCTCGAGGACTTCCGGTGCTCGTCCCAAGAAAACGCGAGCGGGAATGCCCCGGACTCAGTTTTCTCGTCCTGGGGTAAAAAGCGGTCCCCCGACGGTTTCTTCCCTTTGCTCCGTATTGGTCATAAGTCTTTCGATCTTCGGGTCTCGTGCTCCGAGGACTTCAACCCACACTCCTGGCATGCTCCCTGACACGTTTTCCGGAGGTATAGGTCGGGAAGCGAGCTCGTTGGAGGGAGAACTGTGGCGCGACCCAAAACGGTCCAAAAGATGGTCGAAGCTTCCAACGAGTGGCTAACGCTCGTCCGGTGTCAGAAACCACTGGAAAATGCACTTGCAGCGAAGAAAACGGGCTGAGCTCGAGGTCTTCTGGTGCTCGTCCCAAGAAAACGCGAGCGGGAATGCCCCGGACTCAGTTTTCTCGTCCTGGGGTAAAAAGCGGTCCCCCGACGGTTTCTTCCCTTTGCTCCGTATTGGTCATAAGTCTTTCGATCTTCGGGTCTCGTGCTCCGAGGAGTTCAACCCACACTCCTGGCATGCTCCCTGACACGTTTTCCGGAGGTATAGGTCGGGAAGCGAGCTCGTTGGAGGGATAACTGTGGTGCGACCCAAAACGGTCCAAAAGATGGCCGAAGCTTCCAACGAGTGGCGAACGCTCGTCCGGTGTCAGAAACCACTGGAAATGCACTTGGGGCGAAGGAAACGGGCTGAGCTCGAGGACTTCCGGTGCTCGTCCCAAGAAAACGCGAGCGGGAATGCCCCGGACTCAGTTTTTTCGTCCTGGGGTAAAAAGCGGTCCCCCGACGGTTTCTTCCCTTTGCTCCGTATTGGTCATAAGTCTTTCGATCTTCGGGTCTCGTGCTCCGAGGACTTCAACCCACACTCCTGGCATGCTCCCTGACACGTTTTCCGGAGGTATAGGTCGGGAAGCGAGCTCGTTGGAGGGAGAACTGTGGTGCGACCCAAAACGGTCCAAAAGATGGCCGAAGCTTCCAACGAGTGGCGAACGCTCGTCCGGTGTCAGAAACCACTGGAAATGCACTTGGGGCGAAGGAAACGGGCTGAGCTCGAGGACTTCCGGTGCTCGTCCCAAGAAAACGCGAGCGGGAATGCCCCGGACTCAGTTTTCTCGTCCTGGGGTAAAAAGCGGTCCCCCGACGGTTTCTTCCCTTTGCTCCGTATTGGTCATAAGTCTTTCGATTTTCGGGTCTCGTGCTCCGAGGACTTCAACCCACACTCCTGGCATGCTCCCTGACACGTTTTCCGGAGGTATAGGTCGGGAAGCGAGCTCGTTGGAGGGAGAACTGTGGTGCGACCCAAAACGGTCCAAAAGATGGCCGAAGCTTCCAACGAGTGGCGAACGCTCGTCCGGTGTCAGAAACCACTGGAAATGCACTTGGGGCGAAGGAAACGGGCTGAGCTCGAGGACTTCCGGTGCTCGTCCCAAGAAAACGCGAGCGGGAATGCCCCGGACTCAGTTTTCTCGTCCTGGGGTAAAAAGCGGTCCCCCGACGGTTTCTTCCCTTTGCTCCGTATTGGTCATAAGTCTTTCGATCTTCGGGTCTCGTGCTCCGAGGACTTCAACCCACACTCCTGGCATGCTCCCTGACACGTTTTCCGGAGGTATAGGTCGGGAAGCGAGCTCGTTGGAGGGAGAACTGTGGTGCGACCCAAAACGGTCCAAAAGATGGCCGAAGCTTCCAACGAGTGGCGAACGCTCGTCCGGTGTCAGAAACCACTGGAAATGCACTTGCAGCGAAGGAAACGGGCTGAGCTCGAGGACTTCCGGTGCTCGTCCCAAGAAAACGCGAGCGGGAATGCCCCGGACTCAGTTTTCTCGTCCTGGGGTAAAAAGCGGTCCCCCGACGGTTTCTTCCCTTTGCTCCGTATTGGTCATAAGTCTTTCGATCTTCGGGTCTCGTGCTCCGAGGACTTCAACCCACACTCCTGGCATGCTCCCTGACACGTTTTCCGGAGGTATAGGTCGGGAAGCGAGCTCGTTGGAGGGAGAACTGTGGTGCGACCCAAAACGGTCCAAAAGATGGCCGAAGCTTCCAACGAGTGGCGAACGCTCGTCCGGTGTCAGAAACCACTGGAAATGCACTTGCAGCGAAGGAAACGGGCTGAGCTCGAGGACTTCCGGTGCTCGTCCCAAGAAAACGCGAGCGGGAATGCCCCGGACTCAGTTTTCTCGTCCTGGGGTAAAAAGCGGTCCCCCGACGGTTTCTTCCCTTTGCTCCGTATTGGTCATAAGTCTTTCGATCTTCGGGTCTCGTGCTCCGAGGACTTCAACCCACACTCCTGGCATGCTCCCTGACACGTTTTCCGGAGGTATAGGTCGGGAAGCGAGCTCGTTGGAGGGAGAACTGTGGTACGACCCAAAACGGTCCAAAAGATGGCCGAAGCTTCCAACGAGTGGCGAACGCTCGTCCGGTGTCAGAAACCACTGGAAATGCACTTGCAGCGAAGGAAACGGGCTGAGCTCGAGGACTTCCGGTGCTCGTCCCAAGAAAACGCGAGCGGGAATGCCCCGGACTCAGTTTTCTCGTCCTGGGGTAAAAAGCGGTCCCCCGACGGTTTCTTCCCTTTGCTCCGTATTGGTCATAAGTCTTTCGATTTTCGGGTCTCGTGCCCCGAGGACTTCAACCCACACTCCTGGCATGCTCCCTGACACGTTTTCCGGAGGTATAGGTCGGGAAGCGAGCTCGTTGGAGGGAGAACTGTGGTGCGACCCAAAACGGTCCAAAAGATGGCCGAAGCTTTCAACGAGTAGCGAACGCTCGTCCGGTGTCAGAAACCACTGGAAATGCACTTGCAGCGAAGGAAACGGGCTGACCTAGAGGACTTCCGGTGCTCGTCCCAAGAAAACGCGAGCGGGAATGCCCCGGACTCAGTTTTCTCGTCCTGGGGTAAAAAGCGGTCCCCCGACGGTTTCTTCCCTTTGCTCCGTATTGGTCATAAGTCTTTCGATCTTCGGGTCTCGTGCTCCGAGGACTTCAACCCACACTCCTGGCATGCTCCCTGACACGTTTTCCGGAGGTATAGGTCGGGAAGCGAGCTCGTTGGAGGGAGAACTGTGGTGCGACCCAAAACGGTCCAAAAGATGGCCGAAGCTTCCAACGAGTGGCGAACGCTCGTCCGGTGTCAGAAACCACTGGAAATGCACTTGCAGCGAAGGAAACGGGCTGAGCTCGAGGACTTCCGGTGCTCGTCCCAAGAAAACGCGAGCGGGAATGCCCCGGACTCAGTTTTCTCGTCCTGGGGTAAAAAGCGGTCCCCCGACGGTTTCTTCCCTTTGCTCCGTATTGGTCATAAGTCTTTCGATCTTCGGGTCTCGTGCTCCGAGGACTTCAATCCACACTCCTGGCATGCTCCCTGACACGTTTTCCGGAGGTATAGGTCGGGAAGCGAGCTCGTTGGAGGGAGAACTGTGGTGCGACCCAAAACGGTCCAAAAGATGGCCGAAGCTTCCAACGAGTGGCGAACGCTCGTCCGGTGTCAGAAACCACTGGAAATGCACTTGCAGCGAAGGAAACGGGCTGAGCTCGAGGACTTCCGGTGCTCGTCCCAAGAAAACGCGAGCGGGAATGCCCCGGACTCAGTTTTCTCGTCCTGGGGTAAAAAGCGGTCCCCCGACGGTTTCTTCCCTTTGCTCCGTATTGGTCATAAGTCTTTCGATCTTCGGGTCTCGTGCTCCGAGGACTTCAACCCACACTCCTGGCATGCTCCCTTAAACGTTTTCCGGAGGTATAGGTCGGGAAGCGAGCTCGTTGGAGGGAGAACTGTGGTGCGACCCAAAACGGTCCAAAAGATGGCCGAAGCTTCCAACGAGTGGCGAACGCTCGTCCGGTGTCAGAAACCACTGGAAATGCACTTGCAGCGAAGGAAACGGGCTGAGCTCGAGGACTTCCGGTGCTCGTCCCAAGAAAACGCGAGCGGGAATGCCCCGGACTCAGTTTTCTCGTCCTGGGGTAAAAAGCGGTCCCCCGACGGTTTCTTCCCTTTGCTCCGTATTGGTCATAAGTCTTTCGATTTTCGGGTCTCGTGCTCCGAGGACTTCAACCCACACTCCTGGCATGCTCCCTGACACGTTTTCCGGAGGTATAGGTCGGGAAGCGAGCTCGTTGGAGGGAGAACTGTGGTGCGACCCAAAACGGTCCAAAAGATGGCCGAAGCTTTCAACGAGTAGCGAACGCTCGTCCGGTGTCAGAAACCACTGGAAATGCACTTGCAGCGAAGGAAACGGGCTGACCTAGAGGACTTCCGGTGCTCGTCCCAAGAAAACGCGAGCGGGAATGCCCCGGACTCAGTTTTCTCGTCTTGGGGTAAAAAGCGGTCCCCCGACGGTTTCTTCCCTTTGCTCCGTATTGGTCATAAGTCTTTCGATCTTCGGGTCTCGTGCTCCGAGGACTTCAACCCACACTCCTGGCATGCTCCCTGACACGTTTTCCGGAGGTATAGGTCGGGAAGCGAGCTCGTTGGAGGGAGAACTGTGGTGCGACCCAAAACGGTCCAAAAGATGGCCGAAGCTTCCAACGAGTGGCGAACGCTCGTCCGGTGTCAGAAACCACTGGAAATGCACTTGCAGCGAAGGAAACGGGCTGAGCTCGAGGACTTCCGGTGCTCGTCCCAAGAAAACGCGAGCGGGAATGCCCCGGACTCAGTTTTCTCGTCCTGGGGTAAAAAGCGGTCCCCCGACGGTTTCTTCCCTTTGCTCCGTATTGGTCATAAGTCTTTCGATCTTCGGGTCTCGTGCTCCGAGGACTTCAACCCACACTCCTGGCATGCTCCCTGACACGTTTTCCGGAGGTATAGGTCGGGAAGCGAGCTCGTTGGAGGGATAACTGTGGTGCGACCCAAAACGGTCCAAAAGATGGCCGAAGCTTCCAACGAGTGGCGAACGCTCGTCCGGTGTCAGAAACCACTGGAAATGCACTTGCAGCGAAGGAAACGGGCTGAGCTCGAGGACTTCCGGTGCTCGTCCCAAGAAAACGCGAGCGGGAATGCCCCGGACTCAGTTTTCTCGTCTTGGGGTAAAAAGCGGTCCCCCGACGGTTTCTTCCCTTTGCTCCGTATTGGTCATAAGTCTTTCGATCTTCGGGTCTCGTGCTCCGAGGACTTCAACCCACACTCCTGGCATGCTCCCTGACACGTTTTCCGGAGGTATAGGTCGGGAAGCGAGCTCGTTGGAGGGAGAACTGTGGTGCGACCCAAAACGGTCCAAAAGATGGCCGAAGCTTCCAACGAGTGGCGAACGCTCGTCCGGTGTCAGAAACCACTGGAAATGCACTTGCAGCGAAGGAAACGGGCTGAGCTCGAGGACTTCCGGTGCTCGTCCCAAGAAAACGCGAGCGGGAATGCCCCGGACTCAGTTTTCTCGTCTTGGGGTAAAAAGCGGTCCCCCGACGGTTTCTTCCCTTTGCTCCGTATTGGTCATAAGTCTTTCGATCTTCGGGTCTCGTGCTCCGAGGACTTCAACCCACACTCCTGGCATGCTCCCTGACACGTTTTCCGGAGGTATAGGTCGGGAAGCGAGCTCGTTGGAGGGAGAACTGTGGTGCGACCCAAAACGGTCCAAAAGATGGCCGAAGCTTCCAACGAGTGGCGAACGCTCGTCCGGTGTCAGAAACCACTGGAAATGCACTTGCAGCGAAGGAAACGGGCTGAGCTCGAGGACTTCCGGTGCTCGTCCCAAGAAAACGCGAGCGGGAATGCCCCTGACTCAGTTTTCTCGTCCTGGGGTAAAAAGCGGTCCCCCGACGGTTTCTTCCCTTTGCTCCGTATTGGTCATAAGTCTTTTGATCTTCGGGTCTCGTGCTCCGAGGACTTCAACCCACACTCCTGGCATGCTCCCTGACACGTTTTCCGGAGGTATAGGTCGGGAAGCGAGCTCGTTGGAGGGAGAACTGTGGTGCGACCCAAAACGGTCCAAAAGATGGCCGAAGCTTCCAACGAGTGGCGAACGCTCGTCCGGTGTCAGAAACCACTGGAAATGCACTTGCAGCGAAGGAAACGGGCTGAGCTCGAGGACTTCCGGTGCTCGTCCCAAGAAAACGCGAGCGGGAATGCCCCGGACTCAGTTTTCTCGTCCTGGGGTAAAAAGCGGTCCCCCGACGGTTTCTTCCCTTTGCTCCGTATTGGTCATAAGTCTTTCGATCTTCGGGTCTCGTGCTCCGAGGACTTCAACCCACACTCCTGGCATGCTCCCTCACACGTTTTCCGGAGGTATAGGTCGGGAAGCGAGCTCGTTGGAGGGAGAACTGTGGTGCGACCCAAAACGGTCCAAAAGATGGCCGAAGCTTCGAACGAGTGGCGAACGCTCGTCCGGTGTCAGAAACCACTGGAAATGCACTTGCAGCGAAGGAAACGGGCTGAGCTCGAGGACTTCCGGTGCTCGTCCCAAGAAAACGCGAGCGGGAATGCCCCGGACTCAGTTTTCTCGTCCTGGGGTAAAAAGCGGTCCCCCGACGGTTTCTTCCCTTTGCTCCGTATTGGTCATAAGTCTTTCGATCTTCGGGTCTCGTGCTCCGAGGACTTCAACCCACACTCCTGGCATGCTCCCTCACACGTTTTCCGGAGGTATAGGTCGGGAAGCGAGCTCGTTGGAGGGAGAACTGTGGTGCGACCCAAAACGGTCCAAAAGATGGCCGAAGCTTCGAACGAGTGGCGAACGCTCGTCCGGTGTCAGAAACCACTGGAAATGCACTTGCAGCGAAGGAAACGGGCTGAGCTCGAGGACTTCCGGTGCTCGTCCCAAGAAAACGCGAGCGGGAATGCCCCGGACTCAGTTTTCTCGTCCTGGGGTAAAAAGCGGTCCCCCGACGGTTTCTTCCCTTTGCTCCGTATTGGTCATAAGTCTTTCGATCTTCGGGTCTCGTGCTCCGAGGACTTCAACCCACACTCCTGGCATGCTCCCTGACACGTTTTCCGGAGGTATAGGTCGGGAAGCGAGCTCGTTGGAGGGAGAACTGTGGTGCGACCCAAAACGGTCCAAAAGATGGCCGAAGCTTCCAACGAGTGGCGAACGCTCGTCCGGTGTCAGAAACCACTGGAAATGCACTTGCAGCGAAGGAAACGGGCTGAGCTCGAGGACTTCCGGTGCTCGTCCCAAGAAAACGCGAGCGGGAATGCCCCGGACTCAGTTTTCTCGTCCTGGGGTAAAAAGCGGTCCCCCGACGGTTTCTTCCCTTTGCTCCGTATTGGTCATAAGTCTTTCGATCTTCGGGTCTCGTGCTCCGAGGACTTCAACCCACACTCCTGGCATGCTCCCTGACACGTTTTCCGGAGGTATAGGTCGGGAAGCGAGCTCGTTGGAGGGAGAACTGTGGTGCGACCCAAAACGGTCCAAAAGATGGCCGAAGCTTCCAACGAGTGGCGAACGCTCGTCCGGTGTCAGAAACCACTGGAAATGCACTTGCAGCGAAGGAAACGGGCTGAGCTCGAGGACTTCCGGTGCTCGTCCCAAGAAAACGCGAGCGGGAATGCCCCGGACTCAGTTTTCTCGTCCTGGGGTAAAAAGCGGTCCCCCGACGGTTTCTTCCCTTTGCTCCGTATTGGTCATAAGTCTTTCGATCTTCGGGTCTCGTGCTCCGAGGACTTCAACCCACACTCCTGGCATGCTCCCTGACACGTTTTCCGGAGGTATAGGTCGGGAAGCGAGCTCGTTGGAGGGAGAACTGTGGTGCGACCCAAAACGGTCCAAAAGATGGCCGAAGCTTCCAACGAGTGGCGAACGCTCGTCCGGTGTCAGAAACCACTGGAAATGCACTTGCAGCGAAGGAAACGGGCTGAGCTCGAGGACTTCCGGTGCTCGTCCCAAGAAAACGCGAGCGGGAATGCCCCGGACTCAGTTTTCTCGTCCTGGGGTAAAAAGCGGTCCCCCGACGGTTTCTTCCCTTTGCTCCGTATTGGTCATAATTCTTTCGATCTTCGGGTCTCGTGCTCCGAGGACTTCAACCCACACTCCTGGCATGCTCCCTGACACGTTTTCCGGAGGTATAGGTCGGGAAGCGAGCTCGTTGGAGGGAGAACTGTGGTGCGACCCAAAACAGTCCAAAAGATGGCCGAAGCTTCCAACGAGTGGCGAACGCTCGTCCGGTGTCAGAAACCACTGGAAATGCACTTGCAGCGAAGGAAACGGGCTGAGCTCGAGGACTTCCGGTGCTCGTCCCAAGAAAACGCGAGCGGGAATGCCCCGGACTCAGTTTTCTCGTCCTGGGGTAAAAAGCGGTCCCCCGACGGTTTCTTCCCTTTGCTCCGTATTGGTCATAAGTCTTTCGATCTTCGGGTCTCGTGCTCCGAGGACTTCAACCCACACTCCTGGCATGCTCCCTGACACGTTTTCCGGAGGTATAGGTCGGGAAGCGAGCTCGTTGGAGGGAGAACTGTGGTGCGATCCAAAACGGTCCAAAAGATGGCCGAAGCTTCCAACGAGTGGCGAACGCTCGTCCGGTGTCAGAAACCACTGGAAATGCACTTGCAGCGAAGGAAACGGGCTGAGCTCGAGGACTTCCGGTGCTCGTCCCAAGAAAACGCGAGCGGGAATGCCCCGGACTCAGTTTTCTCGTCCTGGGGTAAAAAGCGGTCCCCCGACGGTTTCTTCCCTTTGCTCCGTATTGGTCATAAGTCTTTCGATCTTCGGGTCTCGTGCTCCGAGGACTTCAACCCACACTCCTGGCATGCTCCCTGACACGTTTTCCGGAGGTATAGGTCGGGAAGCGAGCTCGTTGGAGGGAGAACTGTGGTGCGACCCAAAACGGTCCAAAAGATGGCCGAAGCTTCCAACGAGTGGCGAACGCTCGTCCGGTGTCAGAAACCACTGGAAATGCACTTGCAGCGAAGGAAACGGGCTGAGCTCGAGGACTTCCGGTGCTCGTCCCAAGAAAACGCGAGCGGGAATGCCCCGGACTCAGTTTTCTCGTCCTGGGGTAAAAAGCGGTCCCCCGACGGTTTCTTCCCTTTGCTCCGTATTGGTCATAAGTCTTTCGATCTTCGGGTCTCGTGCTCCGAGGACTTCAACCCACACTCCTGGCATGCTCCCTGACACGTTTTCCGGAGGTATAGGTCGGGAAGCGAGCTCGTTGGAGGGAGAACTGTGGTGCGACCCAAAACGGTCCAAAAGATGGCCGAAGCTTCCAACGAGTGGCGAACGCTCGTCCGGTGTCAGAAACCACTGGAAATGCACTTGCAGCGAAGGAAACGGGCTGAGCTCGAGGACTTCCGGTGCTCGTCCCAAGAAAACGCGAGCGGGAATGCCCCGGACTCAGTTTTCTCGTCCTGGGGTAAAAAGCGGTCCCCCGACGGTTTCTTCCCTTTGCTCCGTATTGGTCATAATTCTTTCGATCTTCGGGTCTCGTGCTCCAAGGACTTCAACCCACACTCCTGGCATGCTCCCTGACACGTTTTCCGGAGGTATAGGTCGGGAAGCGAGCTCGTTGGAGGGAGAACTGTGGTGCGACCCAAAACAGTCCAAAAGATGGCCGAAGCTTCCAACGAGTGGCGAACGCTCGTCCGGTGTCAGAAACCACTGGAAATGCACTTGCAGCGAAGGAAACGGGCTGAGCTCGAGGACTTCCGGTGCTCGTCCCAAGAAAACGCGAGCGGGAATGCCCCGGACTCAGTTTTCTCGTCCTGGGGTAAAAAGCGGTCCCCCGACGGTTTCTTCCCTTTGCTCCGTATTGGTCATAAGTCTTTCGATCTTCGGGTCTCGTGCTCCGAGGACTTCAACCCACACTCCTGGCATGCTCCCTGACACGTTTTCCGGAGGTATAGGTCGGGAAGCGAGCTCGTTGGAGGGAGAACTGTGGTGCGATCCAAAACGGTCCAAAAGATGGCCGAAGCTTCCAACGAGTGGCGAACGCTCGTCCGGTGTCAGAAACCACTGGAAATGCACTTGCAGCGAAGGAAACGGGCTGAGCTCGAGGACTTCCGGTGCTCGTCCCAAGAAAACGCGAGCGGGAATGCCCCGGACTCAGTTTTCTCGTCCTGGGGTAAAAAGCGGTCCCCTGACGGTTTCTTCCCTTTGCTCCGTATTGGTCATAAGTCTTTCGATCTTCGGGTCTCGTGCTCCGAGGACTTCAACCCACACTCCTGGCATGCTCCCTGACACGTTTTCCGGAGGTATAGGTCGGGAAGCGAGCTCGTTGGAGGGAGAACTGTGGTGCGACCCAAAACGGTCCAAAAGATGGCCGAAGCTTCCAACGAGTGGCGAACGCTCGTCCGGTGTCAGAAACCACTGGAAATGCACTTGCAGCGAAGGAAACGGGCTGAGCTCGAGGACTTCCGGTGCTCGTCCCAAGAAAACGCGAGCGGGAATGCCCCGGACTCAGTTTTCTCGTCCTGGGGTAAAAAGCGGTCCCCCGACGGTTTCTTCCCTTTGCTCCGTATTGGTCATAAGTCTTTCGATCTTCGGGTCTCGTGCTCCGAGGACTTCAACCCACACTCCTGGCATGCTCCCTGACACGTTTTCCGGAGGTATAGGTCGGGAAGCGAGCTCGTTGGAGGGAGAACTGTGGTGCGACCCAAAACGGTCCAAAAGATGGCCGAAGCTTCCAACGAGTGGCGAACGCTCGTCCGGTGTCAGAAACCACTGGAAATGCACTTGCAGCGAAGGAAACGGGCTGAGCTCGAGGACTTCCGGTGCTCGTCCCAAGAAAACGCGAGCGGGAATGCCCCGGACTCAGTTTTCTCGTCCTGGGGTAAAAAGCGGTCCCCCGACGGTTTCTTCCCTTTGCTCCGTATTGGTCATAAGTCTTTCGATCTTCGGGTCTCGTGCTCCAAGGACTTCAACCCACACTCCTGGCATGCTCCCGGACACGTTTTCCGGAGGTATAGGTCGGGAAGCGAGCTCGTTGGAGGGAGAACTGTGGTGCGACCCAAAACGGTCCAAAAGATGGCCGAAGCTTCCAACGAGTGGCGAACGCTCGTCCGGTGTCAGAAACCACTGGAAATGCACTTGCAGCGAAGGAAACGGGCTGAGCTCGAGCACTTCCGGTGCTCGTCCCAAGAAAACGAGAGCGGGAATGCCCCGGACTCAGTTTTCTCGTCCTGGGGTAAAAAGCGGTCCCCCGACGGTTTCTTCCCTTTGCTCCGTATTGGTCATAAGTCTTTCGATCTTCGGGTCTCGTGCTCCGAGGACTTCAACCCACACTCTTGGCATGCTCCCTGACACGTTTTCCGGAGGTATAGGTCGGGAAGCGAGCTCGTTGGAGGGAGAACTGTGGTGCGACCCAAAACGGTCCAAAAGATGGCCGAAGCTTCCAACGAGTGGCGAACGCTCGTCCGGTGTCAGAAACCACTGGAAATGCACTTGCAGCGAAGGAAACGGGCTGAGCTCGAGGACTTCCGGTTCTCGTCCCAAGAAAACGCGAGCGGGAATGCCCCGGACTCAGTTTTCTCGTCCTGGGGTAAAAAGCGGTCCCCCGACGGTTTCTTCCCTTTGCTCCGTATTGGTCATAAGTCTTTCGATCTTCGGGTCTCGTGCTCCGAGGACTTCAACCCACACTCCTGGCATGCTCCTCGACACGTTTTCCGGAGGTATAGGTCGGGAAGCGAGCTCGTTGGAGGGAGAACTGTGGTGCGACCCAAAACGGTCCAAAAGATGGCCGAAGCTTCCAACGAGTGGCGAACGCTCGTCCGGTGTCAGAAACCACTGGAAATGCACTTGCAGCGAAGGAAACGGGCTGAGCTCGAGGACTTCCGGTGCTCGTCCCAAGAAAACGCGAGCGGGAATGCCCCGGACACAGTTTTCTCGTCTTGGGGTAAAAAGCGGTCCCCCGACGGTTTCTTCCCTTTGCTCCGTATTGGTCATAAGTCTTTCGATCTTCGGGTCTCGTGCTCCGAGGACTTCAACCCACACTCCTGGCATGCTCCCTGACACGTTTTCCGGAGGTATAGGTCGGGAAGCGAGCTCGTTGGAGGGAGAACTGTGGTGCGACCCAAAACGATCCAAAAGATGGCCGAAGCTTCCAACGAGTGGCGAACGCTCGTCCGGTGTCAGAAACCACTGGAAATGCACTTGCAGCGGATGAAACGGGCTGAGCTCGAGGACTTCCGGTGCTCGTCCCAAGAAAACGCGAGCGGGAATGCCCCGGACTCAGTTTTCTCGTCCTGGGGTAAAAAGCGGTCCCCCGACGGTTTCTTCCCTTTGCTCCGTATTGGTCATAAGTCTTTCGATCTTCGGGTCTCGTGCTCCGAGGACTTCAACCCACACTCCTGGCATGCTCCCTGACACGTTTTCCGGAGGTATAGGTCGGGAAGCGAGCTCGTTGGAGGGAGAACTGTGGTGCGACCCAAAACGGTCCAAAAGATGGCCGAAGCTTCCAACGAGTGGCGAACGCTCGTCCGGTGTCAGAAACCACTAGAAATGCACTTGCAGCGAAGGAAACGGGCTGAGCTCGAGGACTTCCGGTGCTCGTCCCAAGAAAACGCGAGCGGGAATGCCCCGGACTCAGTTTTCTCGTCCTGGGGTAAAAAGCGGTCCTTCGACGGTTTCTTCCCTTTGCTCCGTATTGGTCATAAGTCTTTCGATCTGTGGGTCTCGTGCTCCGAGGACTTCAACCCACACTCCTGGCATGCTCCCTGACACGTTTTCCGGAGGTATAGGTCGGGAAGCGAGCTCGTTGGAGGGAGAACTGTGGTGCGACCCAAAACGGTCCAAAAGATGGCCGAAGCTTCCAACGAGTGGCGAACGCTCGTCCGGTGTCAGAAACCACTGGAAATGCACTTGCAGTGAAGGAAACGGGCTGAGCTCGAGGACTTCCGGTGCTCGTCCCAAGAAAACGCGAGCGGGAATGCCCCGGACTCAGTTTTCTCGTCCTGGGGTAAAAAGCGGTCCCCCGACGGTTTCTTCCCTTTGCTCCGTATTGGTCATAAGTCTTTCGATCTTCGGGTCTCGTGCTCCGAGGACTTCAACCCACACTCCTGGCATGCTCCCTGACACGTTTTCCGGAGGTATAGGTCGGGAAGCGAGCTCGTTGGAGGGAGAACTGTGGTGCGACCCAAAACGGTCCAAAAGATGGCCGAAGCTTCCAACGAGTGGCGAACGCTCGTCCGGTGTCAGAAACCACTGGAAATGCACTTGCAGCGAAGGAAACGGGCTGAGCTCGAGGACTTCCGGTGCTCGTCCCAAGAAAACGCGAGCGGGAATGCCCCGGACACAGTTTTCTCGTCTTGGGGTAAAAAGCGGTCCCCCGACGGTTTCTTCCCTTTGCTCCGTATTGGTCATAAGTCTTTCGATCTTCGGGTCTCGTGCTCCGAGGACTTCAACCCACACTCCTGACATGCTCCCTGACACGTTTTCCGGAGGTATAGGTCGGGAAGCGAGCTCGTTGGAGGGAGAACTGTGGTGCGACCCAAAACGGTCCAAAAGATGGCCGAAGCTTCCAACGAGTGGCGAACGCTCGTCCGGTGTCAGAAACCACTGGAAATGCACTTGCAGCGAAGGAAACGGGCTGAGCTCGAGGACTTCCGGTGCTCGTCCCAAGAAAACGCGAGCGGGAATGCCCCGGACTCAGTTTTCTCGTCCTGGGGTAAAAAGCGGTCCCCCGACGGTTTCTTCCCTTTACTCCGTATTGGTCATAAGTCTTTCGATCTTCGGGTCTCGTGCTCCGAGGACTTCAACCCACACTCCTGGCATGCTCCCTGACACGTTTTCCGGAGGTATAGGTCGGGAAGCGAGCTCGTTGGAGGGAGAACTGTGGTGCGACCCAAAACGATCCAAAAGATGGCCGAAGCTTCCAACGAGTGGCGAACGCTCGTCCGGTGTCAGAAACCACTGGAAATGCACTTGCAGCGGATGAAACGGGCTGAGCTCGAGGACTTCCGGTGCTCGTCCCAAGAAAACGCGAGCGGGAATGCCCCGGACTCAGTTTTCTCGTCCTGGGGTAAAAAGCGGTCCCCCGACGGTTTCTTCCCTTTGCTCCGTATTGGTCATAAGTCTTTCGATCTTCGGGTCTCGTGCTCCGAGGACTTCAACCCACACTCCTGGCATGCTCCCTGACACGTTTTTCGGAGGTATAGGTCGGGAAGCGAGCTCGTTGGAGGGAGAACTGTGGTGCGACCCAAAACGGTCCAAAAGATGGCCGAAGCTTCCAACGAGTGGCGAACGCTCGTCCGGTGTCAGAAACCACTAGAAATGCACTTGCAGCGAAGGAAACGGGCTGAGCTCGAGGACTTCCGGTGCTCGTCCCAAGAAAACGCGAGCGGGAATGCCCCGGACTCAGTTTTCTCGTCCTGGGGGTAAAAAGCGGTCACCCGACGGTTTCTTCCCTTTGCTCCGTATTGGTCATAAGTCTTTCGATCTTCGGGTCTCGTGCTCCGAGGACTTCAACCCACACTCCTGGCATGCTCCCTGACACGTTTTCCGGAGGTATAGGTCGGGAAGCGAGCTCGTTGGAGGGAGAACTGTGGTGCGACCCAAAACGGTCCAAAAGATGGCCGAAGCTTCCAACGAGTGGCGAACGCTCGTCCGGTGTCAGAAACCACTGGAAATGCACTTGCAGCGAAGGAAACGGGCTGAGCTCGAGGACTTCCGATGCTCGTCCCAAGAAAACGCGAGCGGGAATGCCCCGGACTCAGTTTTCTCGTCCTGGGGTAAAAACCGGTCCCCCGACGGTTTCTTCCCTTTGCTCCGTATTGGTCATAAGTCTTTCGATCTTCGGGTCTCGTGCTCCGAGGACTTCAACCCACACTCCTGGCATGCTCCCTGACACGTTTTCCGGAGGTATAGGTCGGGAAGCGAGCTCGTTGGAGGGAGAACTGTGGTGCGACCCAAAACGGTCCAAAAGATGGCCGAAGCTTCCAACGAGTGGCGAACGCTCGTCCGGTGTCAGAAACCACTGGAAATGCACTTGCAGCGAAGGAAACGGGCTGAGCTCGAGGACTTCCGGTGCTCGTCCCAAGAAAACGCGAGCGGGAATGCCCCGGACTCAGTTTTCTCGTCCTGGGGTAAAAAGCGGTCCCCCGACGGTTTCTTCCCTTTGCTCCGTATTGGTCATAAGTCTTTCGATCTTCGGGTCTCGTGCTCCGAGGACTTCAACCCACACTCCTGGCATGCTCCCTGACACGTTTTCCGGAGGTATAGGTCGGGAAGCGAGCTCGTTGGAGGGAGAACTGTGGTGCGACCCAAAACGGTCCAAAAGATGGCCGAAGCTTCCAACGAGTGGCGAACGCTCGTCCGGTGTCAGAAACCACTGGAAATGCACTTGCAGCGAAGGAAACGGGCTGAGCTCGAGGACTTCCGGTGCCCGTCCCACGAAAACGCGAGCGGGAATGCCCCGGACTCAGTTTTCTCGTCCTGGGGTAAAAAGCGGTCCCCCGACGGTTTCTTCCCTTTGCTCCGTATTGGTCATAAGTCTTTCGATCTTCGGGTCTCGTGCTCCGAGGACTTCAACCCACACTCCTGGCATGCTCCCTGACACGTTTTCCGGAGGTATAGGTCGGGAAGCGAGCTCGTTGGAGGGAGAACTGTGGTGCGACCCAAAACGGTCCAAAAGATGGCCGAAGCTTCCAACGAGTGGCGAACGCTCGTCCGGTGTCAGAAACCACTGGAAATGCACTTGCAGCGAAGGAAACGGGCTGAGCTCGAGGACTTCCGGTGCTCGTCCCAAGAAAACGCGAGCGGGAATGCCCCGGACTCAGTTTTCTCGTCCTGGGGTAAAAAGCGGTCCCCCGACGGTTTCTTCCCTTTGCTCCGTATTGGTCATAAGTCTATCGATCTTCGGGTCTCGTGCTCCGAGGACTTCAACCCACACTCCTAGCATGCTCCCTGACACGTTTTCCGGAGGTATAGGTCGGGAAGCGAGCTCGTTGGAGGGAGAACTGTGGTGCGACCCAAAACGGTCCAAAAGATGGCCGAAGCTTCCAACGAGTGGCGAACGCTCGTCCGGTGTCAGAAACCACTGGAAATGCACTTGCAGCGAAGGAAACAGGCTGAGCTCGAGGACTTCCGGTGCTCGTCCCAAGAAAACGCGAGCGGGAATGCCCCGGACTCAGTTTTCTCGTCCTGGGGTAAAAAGCGGTCCCCCGACGGTTTCTTCCCTTTGCTCCGTATTGGTCATAAGTCTTTCGATCTTCGGGTCTCGTGCTCCGAGGACTTCAACCCACACTCCTGGCATGCTCCCTGACACGTTTTCCGGAGGTATAGGTCGGGAAGCGAGCTCGTTGGAGGGAGAACTGTGGTGCGACCCAAAACGGTCCAAAAGATGGCCGAAGCTTCCAACGAGTGGCGAACGCTCGTCCGGTGTCAGAAACCACTGGAAATGCACTTGCAGCGAAGGAAACGGGCTGAGCTCAAGGACTTCCGTTGCTCGTCCCAAGAAAACGCGAGCGGGAATGCCCCGGACTCAGTTTTCTCGTCCTGGGGTAAAAAGCGGTCCCCCGACGGTTTCTTCCCTTTGCTCCGTATTGGTCATAAGTCTTTCGATCTTCGGGTCTCGTGCTCCGAGGACTTCAACCCACACTCCTGGCATGCTCCCTGACACGTTTTCCGGAGGTATAGGTCGGGAAGCGAGCTCGTTGGAGGGAGAACTGTGGTGCGATCCAAAACGGTCCAAAAGATGGCCGAAGTTTCCAACGAGTGGCGAACGCTCGTCCGGTGTCAGAAACCAATGGAAATGCACTTGCAGCGAAGGAAACGGGCTGAGCTCGAGGACTTCCGGTGCTCGTTCCAAGAAAACGCGAGCGGGAATGCCTCGGACTCAGTTTTCTCGTCCTGGGGTAAAAAGCGGTCCCCCGACGGTTTCTTCCCTTTGCTCCGTATTGGTCATAAGTCTTTCGATCTTCGGGTCTCGTGCTCCGAGGACTTCAACCCACACTCCTGGCATGCTCCCTGACACGTTTTCCGGAGGTATAGGTCGGGAAGCGAGCTCGTTGGAGGGAGAACTGTGGTGCGATCCAAAACGGTCCAAAAGATGGCCGAAGCTTCCAACGAGTGGCGAACGCTCGTCCGGTGTCAGAAACCACTGGAAATGCACTTGCAGCGAAGGAAACGGGCTGAGCTCGAGGACTTCCGGTGCTCGTCCCAAGAAAACGCGAGCGGGAATGCCCCGGACTCAGTTTTCTCGTCCTGGGGTAAAAAGCGGTCCCCCGACGGTTTCTTCCCTTTACTCCGTATTGGTCATAAGTCTTTCGATCTTCGGGTCTCGTGCTCCGAGGACTTCAACCCACACTCCTGGCATGCTCCCTGACACGTTTTCCGGAGGTATAGGTCGGGAAGCGAGCTCGTTGGAGGGAGAACTGTGGTGCGACCCAAAACGATCCAAAAGATGGCCGAAGCTTCCAACGAGTGGCGAACGCTCGTCCGGTGTCAGAAACCACTGGAAATGCACTTGCAGCGGATGAAACGGGCTGAGCTCGAGGACTTCCGGTGCTCGTCCCAAGAAAACGCGAGCGGGAATGCCCCGGACTCAGTTTTCTCGTCCTGGGGTAAAAAGCGGTCCTTCGACGGTTTCTTCCCTTTGCTCCGTATTGGTCATAAGTCTTTCGATCTGTGGGTCTCGTGCTCCGAGGACTTCAACCCACACTCCTGGCATGCTCCCTGACACGTTTTCCGGAGGTATAGGTCGGGAAGCGAGCTCGTTGGAGGGAGAACTGTGGTGCGACCCAAAACGGTCCAAAAGATGGCCGAAGCTTCCAACGAGTGGCGAACGCTCGTCCGGTGTCAGAAACCACTGGAAATGCACTTGCAGTGAAGGAAACGGGCTGAGCTCGAGGACTTCCGGTGCTCGTCCCAAGAAAACGCGAGCGGGAATGCCCCGGACTCAGTTTTCTCGTCCTGGGGTAAAAAGCGGTCCCCCGACGGTTTCTTCCCTTTGCTCCGTATTGGTCATAAGTCTTTCGATCTTCGGGTCTCGTGCTCCGAGGACTTCAACCCACACTCCTGGCATGCTCCCTGACACGTTTTCCGGAGGTATAGGTCGGGAAGCGAGCTCGTTGGAGGGAGAACTGTGGTGCGACCCAAAACGGTCCAAAAGATGGCCGAAGCTTCCAACGAGTGGCGAACGCTCGTCCGGTGTCAGAAACCACTGGAAATGCACTTGCAGCGAAGGAAACGGGCTGAGCTCGAGGACTTCCGGTGCTCGTCCCAAGAAAACGCGAGCGGGAATGCCCCGGACACAGTTTTCTCGTCTTGGGGTAAAAAGCGGTCCCCCGACGGTTTCTTCCCTTTGCTCCGTATTGGTCATAAGTCTTTCGATCTTCGGGTCTCGTGCTCCGAGGACTTCAACCCACACTCCTGACATGCTCCCTGACACGTTTTCCGGAGGTATAGGTCGGGAAGCGAGCTCGTTGGAGGGAGAACTGTGGTGCGACCCAAAACGGTCCAAAAGATGGCCGAAGCTTCCAACGAGTGGCGAACGCTCGTCCGGTGTCAGAAACCACTGGAAATGCACTTGCAGCGAAGGAAACGGGCTGAGCTCGAGGACTTCCGGTGCTCGTCCCAAGAAAACGCGAGCGGGAATGCCCCGGACTCAGTTTTCTCGTCCTGGGGTAAAAAGCGGTCCCCCGACGGTTTCTTCCCTTTACTCCGTATTGGTCATAAGTCTTTCGATCTTCGGGTCTCGTGCTCCGAGGACTTCAACCCACACTCCTGGCATGCTCCCTGACACGTTTTCCGGAGGTATAGGTCGGGAAGCGAGCTCGTTGGAGGGAGAACTGTGGTGCGACCCAAAACGATCCAAAAGATGGCCGAAGCTTCCAACGAGTGGCGAACGCTCGTCCGGTGTCAGAAACCACTGGAAATGCACTTGCAGCGGATGAAACGGGCTGAGCTCGAGGACTTCCGGTGCTCGTCCCAAGAAAACGCGAGCGGGAATGCCCCGGACTCAGTTTTCTCGTCCTGGGGTAAAAAGCGGTCCCCCGACGGTTTCTTCCCTTTGCTCCGTATTGGTCATAAGTCTTTCGATCTTCGGGTCTCGTGCTCCGAGGACTTCAACCCACACTCCTGGCATGCTCCCTGACACGTTTTTCGGAGGTATAGGTCGGGAAGCGAGCTCGTTGGAGGGAGAACTGTGGTGCGACCCAAAACGGTCCAAAAGATGGCCGAAGCTTCCAACGAGTGGCGAACGCTCGTCCGGTGTCAGAAACCACTAGAAATGCACTTGCAGCGAAGGAAACGGGCTGAGCTCGAGGACTTCCGGTGCTCGTCCCAAGAAAACGCGAGCGGGAATGCCCCGGACTCAGTTTTCTCGTCCTGGGGGTAAAAAGCGGTCACCCGACGGTTTCTTCCCTTTGCTCCGTATTGGTCATAAGTCTTTCGATCTTCGGGTCTCGTGCTCCGAGGACTTCAACCCACACTCCTGGCATGCTCCCTGACACGTTTTCCGGAGGTATAGGTCGGGAAGCGAGCTCGTTGGAGGGAGAACTGTGGTGCGACCCAAAACGGTCCAAAAGATGGCCGAAGCTTCCAACGAGTGGCGAACGCTCGTCCGGTGTCAGAAACCACTGGAAATGCACTTGCAGCGAAGGAAACGGGCTGAGCTCGAGGACTTCCGATGCTCGTCCCAAGAAAACGCGAGCGGGAATGCCCCGGACTCAGTTTTCTCGTCCTGGGGTAAAAACCGGTCCCCCGACGGTTTCTTCCCTTTGCTCCGTATTGGTCATAAGTCTTTCGATCTTCGGGTCTCGTGCTCCGAGGACTTCAACCCACACTCCTGGCATGCTCCCTGACACGTTTTCCGGAGGTATAGGTCGGGAAGCGAGCTCGTTGGAGGGAGAACTGTGGTGCGACCCAAAACGGTCCAAAAGATGGCCGAAGCTTCCAACGAGTGGCGAACGCTCGTCCGGTGTCAGAAACCACTGGAAATGCACTTGCAGCGAAGGAAACGGGCTGAGCTCGAGGACTTCCGGTGCTCGTCCCAAGAAAACGCGAGCGGGAATGCCCCGGACTCAGTTTTCTCGTCCTGGGGTAAAAAGCGGTCCCCCGACGGTTTCTTCCCTTTGCTCCGTATTGGTCATAAGTCTTTCGATCTTCGGGTCTCGTGCTCCGAGGACTTCAACCCACACTCCTGGCATGCTCCCTGACACGTTTTCCGGAGGTATAGGTCGGGAAGCGAGCTCGTTGGAGGGAGAACTGTGGTGCGACCCAAAACGGTCCAAAAGATGGCCGAAGCTTCCAACGAGTGGCGAACGCTCGTCCGGTGTCAGAAACCACTGGAAATGCACTTGCAGCGAAGGAAACGGGCTGAGCTCGAGGACTTCCGGTGCCCGTCCCACGAAAACGCGAGCGGGAATGCCCCGGACTCAGTTTTCTCGTCCTGGGGTAAAAAGCGGTCCCCCGACGGTTTCTTCCCTTTGCTCCGTATTGGTCATAAGTCTTTCGATCTTCGGGTCTCGTGCTCCGAGGACTTCAACCCACACTCCTGGCATGCTCCCTGACACGTTTTCCGGAGGTATAGGTCGGGAAGCGAGCTCGTTGGAGGGAGAACTGTGGTGCGACCCAAAACGGTCCAAAAGATGGCCGAAGCTTCCAACGAGTGGCGAACGCTCGTCCGGTGTCAGAAACCACTGGAAATGCACTTGCAGCGAAGGAAACGGGCTGAGCTCGAGGACTTCCGGTGCTCGTCCCAAGAAAACGCGAGCGGGAATGCCCCGGACTCAGTTTTCTCGTCCTGGGGTAAAAAGCGGTCCCCCGACGGTTTCTTCCCTTTGCTCCGTATTGGTCATAAGTCTTTCGATCTTCGGGTCTCGTGCTCCGAGGACTTCAACCCACACTCCTAGCATGCTCCCTGACACGTTTTCCGGAGGTATAGGTCGGGAAGCGAGCTCGTTGGAGGGAGAACTGTGGTGCGACCCAAAACGGTCCAAAAGATGGCCGAAGCTTCCAACGAGTGGCGAACGCTCGTCCGGTGTCAGAAACCACTGGAAATGCACTTGCAGCGAAGGAAACAGGCTGAGCTCGAGGACTTCCGGTGCTCGTCCCAAGAAAACGCGAGCGGGAATGCCCCGGACTCAGTTTTCTCGTCCTGGGGTAAAAAGCGGTCCCCCGACGGTTTCTTCCCTTTGCTCCGTATTGGTCATAAGTCTTTCGATCTTCGGGTCTCGTGCTCCGAGGACTTCAACCCACACTCCTGGCATGCTCCCTGACACGTTTTCCGGAGGTATAGGTCGGGAAGCGAGCTCGTTGGAGGGAGAACTGTGGTGCGACCCAAAACGGTCCAAAAGATGGCCGAAGCTTCCAACGAGTGGCGAACGCTCGTCCGGTGTCAGAAACCACTGGAAATGCACTTGCAGCGAAGGAAACGGGCTGAGCTCAAGGACTTCCGTTGCTCGTCCCAAGAAAACGCGAGCGGGAATGCCCCGGACTCAGTTTTCTCGTCCTGGGGTAAAAAGCGGTCCCCCGACGGTTTCTTCCCTTTGCTCCGTATTGGTCATAAGTCTTTCGATCTTCGGGTCTCGTGCTCCGAGGACTTCAACCCACACTCCTGGCATGCTCCCTGACACGTTTTCCGGAGGTATAGGTCGGGAAGCGAGCTCGTTGGAGGGAGAACTGTGGTGCGATCCAAAACGGTCCAAAAGATGGCCGAAGCTTCCAACGAGTGGCGAACGCTCGTCCGGTGTCAGAAACCAATGGAAATGCACTTGCAGCGAAGGAAACGGGCTGAGCTCGAGGACTTCCGGTGCTCGTTCCAAGAAAACGCGAGCGGGAATGCCTCGGACTCAGTTTTCTCGTCCTGGGGTAAAAAGCGGTCCCCCGACGGTTTCTTCCCTTTGCTCCGTATTGGTCATAAGTCTTTCGATCTTCGGGTCTCGTGCTCCGAGGACTTCAACCCACACTCCTGGCATGCTCCCTGACACGTTTTCCGGAGGTATAGGTCGGGAAGCGAGCTCGTTGGAGGGAGAACTGTGGTGCGATCCAAAACGGTCCAAAAGATGGCCGAAGCTTCCAACGAGTGGCGAACGCTCGTCCGGTGTCAGAAACCACTGGAAATGCACTTGCAGCGAAGGAAACGGGCTGAGCTCGAGGACTTGCGGTGCTCGTTCCAAGAAAACGCGAGCGGGAATGCCCCGGACTCAGTTTTCTCGTCCTGGGGTAAAAAGCGGTCCCCCGACGGTTTCTTCCCTTTGCTCCGTATTGGTCATAAGTCTTTCGATCTTCGGGTCTCGTGCTCCGGGGACTTCAACCCACACTCCTGGCATGCTCCCTGACACGTTTTTCGGAGGTATAGGTCGGGAAGCGAGCTCGTTGGAGGGAGAACTGTGGTGCGACCCAAAACGGTCCAAAAGATGGCCGAAGCTTCCAACGAGTGGCGAACGCTCGTCCGGTGTCAGAAACCACTGGAAATGCACTTGCAGCGAAGGAAACGGGCTGAGCTCGAGGACTTCCGGTGCTCGTCCCAAGAAAACGCGAGCGGGAATGCCCCATACTCAGTTTTCTCGTCCTGGGGTAAAAAGCGGTCCCCCGACGGTTTCTTCCCTTTGCTCCGTATTGGTCATAAGTCTTTCGATCTTCGGGTCTCGTGCTCCGAGGACTTCAACCCACACTCCTGGCATGCTCCCTGACACGTTTTTCGGAGGTATAGGTCGGGAAACGAGCTCGTTGGAGGGAGAACTGTGGTGCGACCCAAAACGGTCCAAAAGATGGCCGAAGCTTCCAACGAGTGGCGAACGCTCGTCCGGTGTCAGAAACCACTGGAAATGCACTTGCAGCGAAGGAAACGGGCTGAGCTCGAGGACTTCCGGTGCTCGTCCCAAGAAAACGCGAGCGGGAATGCCCCGGACTCAGTTTTCTCGTCCTGGGGTAAAAAGCGGTCCCCCGACGGTTTCTTCCCTTTGCTCCGTATTGGTCATAAGTCTTTCGATCTTCGGGTCTCGTGCTCCGAAGACTTCAACCCACACTCCTGGCATGCTCCCTGACACGTTTTCCGGAGGTATAGGTCGGGAAACGAGCTCGTTGGAGGGAGAACTGTGGTGCGACCCAAAACGGTCCAAAAGATGGCCGAAGCTTCCAACGAGTGGCGAACGCTCGTCCGGTGTCAGAAACCACTGGAAATGCACTTGCAGCGAAGGAAACGGGCTGAGCTCGAGGACTTCCGGTGCTCGTCCCAAGAAAACGCGAGTGGGAATGCCCCGGACTCAGTTTTCTCGTCCTGGGGTAAAAGGCGGTCCCCCGACGGTTTCTTCCCTTTGCTCCGTATTGGTCATAAGTCTTTCGATCTTCGGGTCTCGTGCTCCGAGGACTTCAACCCACACTCCTGGCATACTCCCTGACACGTTCTCCGGAGGTATAGGTCGGGAAGCGAGCTCGTTGGAGGGAGAACTGTGGTGCGACCCAAAACGGTCCAAAAGATGGCCGAAGCTTCCAACGAGTGACGAACGCTCGTCCGGTGTCAGAAACCACTGGAAATGCACTTGCAGCGAAGGAAACGGGCTGAGCTCGAGGACTTCCGGTGCTCGTCCCAAGAAAACGCGAGCGGGAATGCCCCGGACTCAGTTTTCTCGTCCTGGGGTAAAAGGCGATCCCCCGACGGTTTCTTCCCTTTGCTCCGTATTGGTCATAAGTCTTTTGATCTTCGGGTCTCGTGCTCCGAGGACTTCAACCCACACTCCTGGCATGCTCCCTGACACGTTGTCCGGAGGTATAGGTCGGGAAGCGAGCTCGTTGGAGGGAGAACTGTGGTGCGACCCAAAACGGTCCAAAAGATGGCCGAAGCTTCCAACGAGTGGCGAACGCTCGTCCGGTGTCAGAAACCACTGGAAATGCACTTGCAGCGAACGAAATGGGCTGAGCTCGAGGACTTCCGGTGCTCGTCCCAAGAAAACGCGAGCGGGAATGCCCCGGACTCAGTTTTCTCGTCCTGGGGTAAAAGGCGGTCCCCCGACGGTTTCTTCCCTTTGCTCCGTATTGGTCATAAGTCTTTTGATCTTCGGGTCTCGTGCTCCGAGGACTTCAACCCACACTCCTGGCATGCTCTCTGACACGTTCTCCGGAGGTATAGGTCGGGAAGCGAGCTCGTTGGAGGGAGAACTGTGGTGCGACCCAAAACGGTCCAAAAGATGGCCGAAGCTTCCAACGAGTGGCGAACGCTCGTCCGGTGTCAGAAACCACTGGAAATGCACTTGCAGCGAAGGAAACGGGCTGAGCTCGAGGACTTCCGGTGCTCGTCCCAAGAAAACGCGAGCGGGAATGCCCCGGACTCAGTTTTCTCGTCCTGGGGTAAAAGGCGATCCCCCGACGGTTTCTTCCCTTTGCTCCGTATTGGTCATAGGTCTTTTGATCTTCGGGTCTCGTGCTCCGAGGACTTCAACCCACACTCCTGGCATGCTCCCTCACACGTTCTCCGGAGGTATAGGTCGGGAAGCGAGCTCGTTGGAGGGAGAACTGTGGTGCGACCCAAAACGGTCCAAAAGATGGCCGAAGCTTCCAACGAGTGGCGAACGCTCGTCCGGTGTCAGAAACCACTGGAAATGCACTTGCAGCGAAGGAAACGGGCTGAGCTCGAGGACTTCCGGTGCTCGTCCCAAGAAAACGCGAGCGGGAATGCCCCGGACTCAGTTTTCTCGTCCTGGGGTAAAAGGCGGTCCCCCGACGGTTTCTTCCCTTTGCTCCGTATTGGTCATAAGTCTTTCGATCTTCGGGTCTCGTGCTCCGAGGACTTCAACCCACACTCCTGGCATGCTCCCTGACACGTTTTCCGGAGGTATAGGTCGGGAAGCGAGCTCGTTGGAGGGAGAACTGTGGTGCGACCCAAAACGGTCCAAAAGATGGCCGAAGCTTCCAACGAGTGGCGAACGCTCGTCCGGTGTCAGAAACCACTGGAAATGCACTTGCAGCGAAGGAAACAGGCTGAGCTCGAGGACTTCCAGTGCTCGTCCCAAGAAAACGCGAGCGGGAATGCCCCGGACTCAGTTTTCTCGTCCTGGGGTAAAAGGCGGTCCCCCGACGGTTTTTTCCCTTTGCTCCGTATTGGTCATAAGTCTTTCGATCTTCGGGTCTCGTGCTCCGAGGACTTCAACCCACACTCCTGGCATGCTCCCTCACACGTTTTCCGGAGGTATAGGTCGGGAAGCGAGCTCGTTGGAGGGAGAACTGTGGTGCGACCCAAAACGGTCCAAAAGATGGCCGAAGCTTCCAACGAGTGGCGAACGCTCGTCCGGTGTCAGAAACCACTGGAAATGCACTTGCAGCGAAGGAAACGGGCTGAGCTCGAGGACTTCCGGTGCTCGTCCCAAGAAAACGCGAGCGGGAATGCCCCGGACTCAGTTTTCTCGTCCTGGGGTAAAAGGCGGTCCCCCGACGGTTTCTTCCCTTTGCTCCGTATTGGTCATAAGTCTTTCGATCTTCGGGTCTCGTGCTCCGAGGACTTCAACCCACACTCCTGGCATGCTCCCTGACACGTTCTCCGGAGGTATAGGTCGGGAAGCGAGCTCGTTGGAGGGAGAACTGTGGTGCGACCCAAAACGGTCCAAAAGATGGCCGAAGCTTCGAACGAGTGGCGAACGCTCGTCCGGTGTCAGAAACCACTGGAAATGCACTTGCAGCGAAGGAAACGGGCTGAGCTGGAGGACTTCCGGTGCTCGTCCCAAGAAAACGCGAGCAGGAATGCCCCGGACTCAGTTTTCTCGTCCTGGGGTAAAAGGCGGTCCCCCGACGGTTTCTTCCCTTTGCTCCGTATTGGTCATAAGTCTTTCGATCTTCGGGTCTCGTGCTCCGAGGACTTCAACCCACACTCCTGGCATGCTCCCTGACACGTTCTCCGGAGGTATAGGTCGGGAAGCGAGCTCGTTGGAGGGAGAACTGTGGTGCGACCCAAAACGGTC